>NC_140591.1:741817879-744217879 GCF_964204655.1 Triturus cristatus | reverse complement strand
AGAACCCCCCCTCTGCCAAGATCGAACTTAGGCCCTGGCAGCAATGCAGAGCAAAGACAGTCTTAAACATGGAGGCCAACATTACTAGTACCAGCAAAACTGCAAGCAAGCCCACTGACATGCCAAGGAACACAACGCAGCAAGTTGCATGAAATGCCCGACGTTGTACCCTGAATAGGTCTGGTTTCACTCTGAATGTTGCCTTCTAGCCCATGGGGTGCTCTATGTGGGCTCTGCAGGAATCAAAGCTGCAAAGCGTACCACGGTGAGCAGGGCCACGTGAGACTTTCAGGAACCGACAGATTGCACCGCATCCTGACTGAGCCTAGCATCCATCGAGCCCTCAGCCCCCCTCAATCCAGTGCTCCGGTGCCAGGTGTGCACGATTCGTTCGAAATATTGGGGAGCTGTTGTAGCGCCAGCGCCACCCTCAACTTCCAACATTGGGCTGACATACACAATCCCAGAATGGAAAGGGCGTCTGGTCAGTGTCCACAGAAATGACTCCAGACAAATTAGCATCAGAAATATGGGATAAAGTTACAAATAACACCCCGTCTCGGCGCAAACAGAAAGTTCAGCCACATGCACAGAAAGGAGGGATATAAACTGTGTCAGCAAACATCTATAACTTTCCCAAGTGTTAAGTCTAAACATGTACTCAACAGCTAAACACGCAGTGGTCTCTGTGTCTGACACAGCGAGGGTCAGAACTCTAAATCAGCCCCTATATCTTTTTTTCAAACGTGAGGAGGAATATTTATGAAAAGATCTGATAACATTTACAGAATGAAAGAAGCCAACATCATTTTGACGCATTTAAACGTCCCTGTCAGGACAGGATAGCCCAGCACTGCCGAGGCGCCAACCCGGCCAGATTATCCAGCGAAACCTGACCAACCCCAACCCAGCCAAACCACCCTAAAATTAAAAAACACTTACCTGTCCAGTGACCGCCTCTTCTCCTGGCCCGCGTTGGCGCCTCTCTGCCCCTTCAAACGGTCCGGAACACCACGTGACGCAAGTGACTGCCACCCGGCCCTCAGCCAATCCTGGCGCTGCAGCAGCACCAGGATTGGCTGACGGCACCGCCTACTCCTCGCCCGCCGCCTGCCCATTAGGAGACCGAGGGGCTCCTAATGGGCATGCGCAAGGCAGCAAAAACACAAGTACGCATGACTGGGCACGGAGTAAAAATTAAGCTCCATGCCCACTCATGCGCACTTGTGCTGCCGTTCCCAAAGGCGTGTGACAATGATGTCAGTCAACATGACGCCGGACCGCCCACGGTCCTACGTCATGCTGACTGACATTCACAGAGGAGGGAGAGCTGCGGGAGCGGGCGCGGGCGGGGGGGCTACGCCCCCACGCCCCAATGGACGCACCGCCGCTGGTTAAACTTTGAACGCCGTCTCTATGTGGAAAATGTTTTCAACATACGTGCCGTCCCCAGCCTCCCATTTTAACTCTTTGTTGATTAGAGTGCAACAGTGCAATAAATTATTATGCTTTTCGGGAAGTCACAAATATTTATCCAAGTGATTCAAAGTGATGTATTTATGTCATCCAGCTCACTGACTTGATTTTTTTGTAGAGTTCAGAATAGGAACTCGTCAAGCGTCTCTGCAAATCCCACAATGATAGTTAAGTAAAAACAGCTGTTGTCTTTCAAAACCCTCCAAAAGCATGAAGGAGGGAATAATTATGCAAGAAACAAAACGGGCATTAATTTTAGCAGGCCAGGCCTCCAATAACTGCAACAAATCAAATTGGCCAGTCGGCATTTTTAGTACCTCACCTAGTGACATGGAGGGAAGCTTCAAGACACACGAGTCGGCGATGCGGCGGACTCCTTCACAAAAACACACTCTTTGTCCTTCATTCCACGTCCCCATGAATCTAATGCTGGCAATAAATCTGAAGACATGCCATAGCTCATAGTGCCAATATCGGCAACATTCACCATCCCCCCAACAGCAATCTCAGAGAAATAACCAGACAAGACACCTTCTTTGTGAGACCCAGTCTCAAGTTTTAAAACAAAATTTATTTACACTAATTATAGCTCATAGTACACTTTGCTGTAAAGCACGACTGCCCATCGCAAACCGCTGGCTGCCAGCTAGACAGACGGGGCTCCTGTTAAACGGAGACTGTCCCGACGATGGGTCGGGGGTAGCGCTCTCCTGCATGCGACACTCTTGGCCCCTTTGATGAGGTGACACGCGATCGCAGGTGGGGGGAGAGGTGAACTGCAGCGGCCTCCCCGCACCTGAGGCCCACCCCCCCCAATCCCTACTAAAATTGAGGGCCTGTTCGACTCGGCACAAGGACCCAGCAGACCCGATCGGGCACATGCCTGTGCCAGCAGGCGACCTACGATGCATGGGCCTAAGCCCTGGCACGCTCACCGATGCCCTTCCCCCACATGCTCCCGGCATAGCGTGGTAGCCGGGGCAAAACCGACACCTACGCAGGACCTCCCTTTGCGTCACTAGTCGCCTCAGGCACCGACAGGCCCAGAAGCAAGGCCTCGTTGGCCCAGCCTGACCCTATGTCTCCACCTGACCTTGCATAGCCCCCGCGCCAGCAGGAATCCCACCGGGGTGGGGGGGGCACGCGGGCAGGAGGCCTGTAGCCTTGCTCCTCAATGAATACATTGGGTCCGGCCGACGTGTCCCGGCCTACCCCGCACACCCCCTGCATAATGGTGCCCCGTCGCGCCGGCCTCCCCAGGTTCGGCAGGCCCTCCAGAGTCCCGCGGACCAACCCTGTAGCACCCGACCGAAGACACATCCATAACACACATGACCTTCCTGTTCAGAG
The DNA here is from genome assembly GCF_964204655.1 of Triturus cristatus. Classification (NCBI taxonomy): domain Eukaryota; kingdom Metazoa; phylum Chordata; class Amphibia; order Caudata; family Salamandridae; genus Triturus; species Triturus cristatus. Next base: position 744,215,053 of record NC_140591.1, on the reverse strand, counting down.
TCCCCTACCCGGAACCATGTCAGAGCTGCCATGGAGGTGGGGGGGCAGGGGATGCTGCGCAAGGCAGCAGACTAACCTCGTGTCCAGCAGCGGTCGTCTAAACGGCATCAGGGGTAGTGGGCAAAGAGGGCGCCCAGTGGGCAGGGGAAGGTATAAATACCTCACCCCCGCCCCCTCTCCCCGGAAGTGATGTGACCTACCAGACCCCTGAGTGTCCCAAACACTGGGAGGCTACCTCCTGTGCCTTCTTGTGGCACTAAGGCGGCCGCCCTCTTAGCGGGTCTCCTGCGTGGACCCCGGGCAGCCGGCAAATGGCATCTAACTGCGGCGCGGGAAGCAAGACTCCTCGAGTCTGCGCAGTGTGTCTTCAAAACCGATGACAAACTGTGCAGACTCGATTTCTGACTTCCTCCCTGCAGTCTGTACCACAACCTTTACCACCTTGTGACGAGTTGGAAAAGGGTGTGGTGACAATGAGCTCCACTCCCTGATTGAAGTGGAGACTTAGTGCCACAGGGCTTGAGACTTAAACGCCCAGGGCTAACTTTATCCTCATGTCGTTAGGGGGTGGAGCCTGGTCATGGATGCAGTGTCTTTGCCGAGGTGATGACCTCACAGGCCTCAGGGCTGTGAGGTTTTCAGCCAGGCAAATACTCTAGAGTTGGACCCGCCCAGGAGAGCATACATAGGGCAAAGCGTCACGTTATTGTCACCACAGCAATAAGTACGGTGAGTAGGAGTGAACAGCAGCTCCCAGAAAGATAATTCAGTGCGTACTGTGAATAAGGTTTTTTTTTTAAATAAAGCAGTTAACTTTGCTTCTGTTCAAAGCTTTCTTTTGACTGTGAATGTGAAGGGGTAGGAGCCCGGACGCCCTCTAAGAAAAACCATCGCTGTACGGAAATATAAATGACTGCGGATATTGAGCAAAATGCTATAAACGTAGGACATACTGGGGGAAGAGGGCAGGCTTAGGGGAAAGTAGCAGAACTTGTTGGAAAGTCTTCGGGAAAACAGGAATACTCAGGGAGAGAATCAGACAAGCAGGCTAAGTGGAACGCTGGCAGGGTCGCTACTGGGTACATTGGGGAGCGAGCAGGCAGCTCTCCAGGGAGAATGGGCAGGCATGGGGTAAGTAGAAAGGCAGAAGGAAGAACTGGCAGACTTTGTGTCAGAGCCCCCATCAGGAGACCTGGGCATTGAAGCCCTACCACCGAGTAGGGTTCGCCACCTTTTGGGAACCCGCAGTAAGGTCAAAAAAGGGCAGGCCCTCGGGAGGGTTGACCATCTGGGTCCGTACACACTTGGGATGCGTCTTCAAAAAAATCTGCACCGACTCCCCGGACATCATGTGCCTAGCCATGTCCTCCCAGGATAGCCAGGTGTTGAGCTTGATAAATATTTACTACCGCCCACTGAATTATGGTCAATTGTCTCCCACTTTGACTACCCTAGAGGCCTTTTTGGGCTCAATTAATAATACTGACCATCTTATCATTGGTGGCGATTTTAACTGCCACTACGAACCCTTGAATGGGCTAACTTCCCCTGTATCCCAGGAGGAGGATCAAGTGTGGGATATAATACCACCTAATACTTATCCCACGAAGGCCTGGACACCATTGGTCTTACAACTTACTCAAATCACACTTACCTACTCGGTAAGAGCGTGCAATGGCAGGTTCCCTTCTGATAATCCAGGTATTTCAACGTTTGAGAGAAATGGCCAATCTTCTATTATTGATTATTTTTTGATTAGTATGGGACTGTGGCCAAGGATTCTGGACTTTCAAGTTAACAAACGTAGTGAAAGTGACCACAATCCCATAGTCGTAACTATCGAGGGTTTTATTACTCCTCATACTCCCGTCAATGACTCACCCATCGCTGCACCTTTAACCACAACTGATGGTGCTCGAAGAGTTAGATGGGAGAAGATTGCCCAATCTGAAAGGGACCTTAGTGCAATGTATTCTGAGATCTATCCCCTCTTAGAGAAAACAATGGGAGAATCTACTATCTTAGAGGGTCACTCAGATTTTGAGCTATTTGGAACTACCCATATAGAACTTTGCGCAATCCTGGGGACCCATTTTAGTCGGGCTATAAGGAGTAACTCAGCCCCCAAGAGGGGGAACCCTACTTGGTTTAATAAACCTTGTAGGGAAGCTAAGACACTGCTATTCACATCCATTAAGAATGGCAATAAACAAGAAATTAAGGAATCAAGGGCCTCTTTTAAGAAAATCTCCCACAAAGCAAAAAAAGATTGGGAAATTACCTGCAGAAACCTACCTGATTTGGCCCACATCGATTTCTACACTGCCGCCACCGCCAGGAGTCATAAGGGGAGCCAAAAACCGGCGAAAGCAGCAGCGGGTGCAATCCACCGCGTCGCCGCCCCGGGACTCTAACTCCCGGCAGCCCCAGCGGCGGCGCGTCGAGGTGACGCCGTGAACGCGCCAGGTGGCGCCTACAAACACCTCGGAGGCCGGCGGAGCTGCGGGAAAGCAGCAGAAACCTACCTGATTTGGCCCACATCGATTTCTACACTGCCGCCACCGCCAGGAGTCATAAGGGGAGCCAAAAACCGGCGAAAGCAGCAGCGGGTGCAATCCACCGCGTCGCCGTCCCGGGACTCTAACTCCCGGCAGCCCCAGCGGCGGCGCGTCGAGGTGACGCCGTGAACGCGCCAGGTGGCGCCTACAAACACCGCGGAGGCCCGCTTCGCAGGACGTGCCGGGCGAAGCCCGGGACAAGGGCGGGACCGTCTGTGGCCGTCCGGGGCAGGAGGAGGCAGGGCTGGGCCCGGTCCCTTGCTGGTGAGTTATAAGTATTCCGCACTGAAGTCTACTCGGCCATACCCATTGATTCCCGATATCCTCGTATCCTGCTGAAGCATTCTGTTTGCTCATACCCCCTTGCCTGTATATGGTACTGATAGGTGTCAGGTGGACAACAGGAGTGGGATTGTCGTGAAATCGTACACCCCTAAGACATAAAAGACACAATCATCCCCACCAAGGCACGAGAATAAACAAGTGGTGTAGTGTTAATTACATCATGGTCAAGCCTAAGTCTCAGCATACAAGGGCAGAGGGAGGGGTAAGAGGAACACTGGATGCCTTTATCATACGCGCGGAGTCACTCTTAGCCCACGAGATCCTGCTGACGGAGAAACGGCTCTCGCTGGACTCTTTAATAGCTAATAAACGGTCCTCATTGGGCAACATAGCCCTTTGCCCTACACCTGGCGGAGGAACCTGCCCGTCTCAATTGACGCAAGTACAGCCATCTCAGCCTCAATCCTCTGATACATCGTTAGCAGCAGATGGAAGCTCTCAGGGGGTCTCAGACTCAGCAGGCCAACTAACAACAGATCTCGATAATATAGGTAGACCAAAGCCAATGCCCACTAGTAACAACATTCAGTTGGTAAATGATAATAATACATTGGGGGATGAAACATTAAGGGGGGCAACTAGCGTACAACCTCTAACGCCTAATCCTGACTCTACACAGCCACCCACTAGCGAAGTAATCACGCGCTCTAAAAGATCTCAACTTGGGACAGGGCAATTAGAGAGTGGCGGAAGTTGCGCCGCTAATCGCTCCAGCAAGCCTGGCCGTAGAGGGCAAACTAAGCCTAGTAAAGGAGGGAAGATAAATCCCGAGAACACAGCATGCCCAGACTGTCAGAATATAAACAGGGTGGGGGAGCTGCAGGATATTATTATAGCTTTTGGGGAAAAAATGGAACAGCTCCTAGTTCAACACCTAGACCCTGCCTTGACTGCAATTTTAAATCTAGTGGAGAAGATAAGTAGGTTGGCAGATCCAGTTAGAGATCAGCCCTCTGGGGCTAACCCATTGAGGAGGGATTTGGAGCCAGTAGTGGCCGACAGTGGGGAAAAGCTTGTAATGAACCCCGACCCTGAGGATAGAGCCCATAGGAAAACACCTCTGGACCGGGGGAATATAAGTAATAGACCCATTGGTTGTATGGTCCAGGATATCACACGGATCACTCCCAACGAGGTTTGCCGGGGACCAAACGAGCAAGCCATCATGGAAAAAACCACCATGAATGCTTGCGTTCAGAGCACCCCAGGTCTCCAGATCCTGGATTTGCCTCCCGCTTCTAGTCCCTATTCGATTGTGTTGGTAGGAGTGCCTGGTCTCAGCAATGACAGAGAAGAAACGACCAACGCTCTGATTAACAAAGCTGCACACTGGTTACTCAGTAATACATCTGCCAGGAGCCTGCAGCACAGGCACATCCTTATGGCCAGGAGGGTAGCTTGGATTGGAAAGTCCGGGAAAAAATTTGCGGGTGACTGTGTGATCGTTAACTTTAGGTACCCCGAGTTAGTCAGAGAACTGTTGGACAATCGATATGAGGATGGAGGCACTGGGTCCTGTATTAGGATGTTACCCCTACGCTTCTTTTATAGAAACAAAGCCTCGGTCAGGGGCGCGAATTGGCAAGGGCCAGGGGCAGCCCTGGTAAGAGGGGAGGAGGCTCATGGCCCTCTAAGGAACAGATTTGCCCCACTTACAAGTCTGTCTGCCCTGGATGAGCAAGATTGACTACCGACACCAGGGAATGGGGAGCGCCAGAAAGAGCCAGACACCTATAGCAATCATGTAGAAACACTACCCTCAGTGGCACCTGATTTGGTCTTGGGGGTTCTCGATCTAGACCAAGCAGTTGGGTTTGCAGGCGTGTTGAGAAGAAAAGTGGAAACCAGAACCCCTCCAGTTAATCGTTTAACCAGGGGCACTACACCAAGGAACCTGCCTGGAGCAGTCAAAGGACTAGATCCAAACCATAACGAATTGAGGTTGATCTCCTGGAACACTGCTGGACTGGCATCTAAGATTCAAAACCCGGACTGGCAAGATTTTATCAAAAAAATATCATGTTATTTGCCTCCAGGAGACCTGGGAAACAAGTAATAATGCCTCATTTATTGAAGGTTTTAAGTCATTCTTTGTTGCAGCCAGGAAATCAACTATCGGTCGCGCCATGGGGGGGCTAATTATGTATGTGGCACTGGCACTGAATGGGAGGTGGGTAGATCTGGGGTGGGATTCAAGTTGCCTACAGGGAGTGAGACTTAATTCTAAGGGATCAAAGATCATTTTTATACATTTTTATAACGCAGGTCAATCTATGCAAAACCTGGTTGAGCTGGAAGAGAGGCTGACTAGTTTAAACGACTCAAGGGATGCAGGTTCTCAGTTAATTCTTATGGGGGATTTTAATTGCCATCAGTGCCCACACTTGAAATGGGAAGGCGGTACGTGGGATGTCTGCCCCTCTATTAAGGGCTGGCACCCGGAACACTCTAGAGAGGGCCTGGAAAGAATATACACATTTTGGTTATTTTCAAAGACCCGAATAAAGATATATTTGATTGATTGATTGATTGACATTGATCCCTGACTGTGAGACATTACCTAAATCACATTCACATTATGTATGCCACCACAGGTTTACTGTTTATACTAGTAGGCGTGATTTATTGGCGACCCGCAGCTAGGGTTGTTTAAATGAAATGCGCATGTCAGGTTGATCAGGATTTTGCTTATGGCCAGCCTGACAAGTGCAGTTCAGGCTGCCCATGTCATCGCTGTCAGGGAGCTAGGGAAGCAAAGACTCAGCTCCATCGGTCTTAGATTGAGCACTGTGTTCGCCTGTCCTAGCTGAATACTATTATAAACAGCATGAGAGCAGTGCTTTCATTGGGTGAGATGCATGGAGCTTAGTTTCACTTTGGCTGCCCGGCATTCATTTCGCAGCTCTTCAGTGTGCATTGTGGGTGGATTTCAAAGAGTCAGCCCACGGGTGTACAAAGAAGATCAACTGCTCATTAAGTTAATTGTTTATTTATTATGTTTATTTATTATATAACATAATGTCTTGAGTCTTATGTTATGTAATGGTACTCAGGAAATGGACTCCAATATTGTTGATTCTGTTTGTGCTGTGTAAAAACTGCAATAATAAAACAAGCATTGGCATAGCCAATAGGTCTCGCTTTTGGGACCTTATAAGTGTTTAGTTATCCAGCACAATATCCTTGGTGCAACAACATCAACCGTTGCGTGGCTAAACACTTATAAGGTCCCCAAGGCGAGACCTATTGGCTATGCCAATGCTTGTTATAACCTTAGTGCGAGTACTCAAATGCCTCATCACGTACTTGCTGCAATACACACTGAAACTATAATTGATGCAAAGATCATATTTTATATTCAGTCCCACACATGATGAATAGTTCTGTCCTGTGGTTCTGACGTCAATTGAACATAAAATGCACTCTCTTACAATGTACGCATATTTTTTCCTAGCTGACCATCCATTTGTAAGAGAGTAGATGGACAATGTAATTTTACCCGATAACTCGAAATACTTTTCTGTCACTGAGAGCCCTGCCATCATGCCTTCATTTTGAGTGTCCTGTTTGATCTGTAATCTTTCAAATGTCAAGCCCAGTAGGATGTGCTAGCCACAAACGTAGCTTTTACACTCATTAGTTCAGTCATCCAAGACAGCTTTTCTTCTAATGAAGATGAAAGAGGGCGGGGCTGGTGGGGGGTAACAGAAGAAAGGAGCAGAGCCGGAGAGCCTGGTCTGGTGTAAGAAAAGGATGTGTAAAGCAGGCCTCAATATTTAGAAGTAATTTACACCTTGAATAGTAGTAAAAGACAGCTACTCACCGAAATATCTTTGTGAACCAGCCCTACACTTATATGGTTAGTGTTAGGTAAGGAATATTTTCTTTTAGCGTTGCTTTAGATGTTTAGCATCTCATTCAGATTAGGGCTTGATTCGAAAACAATATTGGTTTTGCAAAATCAATCCAGCTGATTCGGAGAGGTCAAAGTCAGAAGTGCAATGCACAAACAAGTACTTTGTGATTCAGCAGCGAGATTAAGTGAGCTATTAACCAGAGTCACATTATGCTGAGCTGAGATACCGATCGAACCGTGGACCCGCGCTCCAGAGTCGGCTGCTCTGGCTGCTGCGCCACACCTCTCCCTTGTAATGATGGCCTAGGAGTAATAATACAGGAGTACTCCAAGAGTAAGTCACAGCTAACTGTTTATGAATAGAGCCTGACATCTCTACTGACTCATGGCAACCAGACAATTGCTGACCCATCGGTTGTGGCTGCAGTCACATTTTGTGATCTTGAAACAAATGAATAAACAAATTAAATCACACTTGCTAAAGCTTCCGCTGTATAATAGATGGAGGTGCCTCAAAAATCAAAAACGTAAAAGCATGAATAAAAAACAGGAGCACTTTATTAAAAACACGCATATGGGATTGCCTCCAGTGTGGGGCATCTGTAAGAAATGCTGCCAAAAAAGTGGTTTCAGCAACCATCCTCCGTACACAGCAGCACATCAAAGGCAGGCCTTGGAATGCGAATGGCTATGGATAAAGAAAGACCCTGACAGTCTCCTCTCCTACAACAGCTGAAACAAATACAGTCTCGAAAGCAGCTTTACCTTGTGCCAACAAACATCAAAGACTCTACTGCCGGAATGCGAGAGGCTGTACTGCCAGCATGCCTATGTCTAAGAGCTCTCAAAGATACGGGTCTTATGTATTTAATAGCACCAATAGTTATGTGTGCCCTTCTGGGACTCATTGCAGATTTAACAACAAACCACGCTCTGATTTCTAACAAACCTGGAAAGAATATACACATTTTCTATAGTAACATGATGTTACTAACGCTTATTTCAGGACCATAACGCGTATAAATGTGTCAACTATGCTGCTGGCATATGAGGGGGGCCTGCAGCTCCTAAATTCCTGACCGCGCAGGGCCAACTGCAGTCTTTCGCCTTCATATGTCGATAAACTAGTTGTGCGTCACTCGACAGGGATACCTACACTAATAAATAGCTGTAATCTTCAGCGTTGTGGAAACGGCAAAAGACAAAGAAATTGTCATTTTAATTCTGTCAGTCAAGACGAAACACAGCAATTTCAATAGAGCATATTATCAAGCCCATTATCGCCGGTTTAGCGGCAGTTTTCTGCCGCTAAACCGGCGATAATTTTTAACGCCGTCCTTGATAATATGCCCCTAAGACAGCTCAGTAGGTTGAGTTGCGTGCTCCGTGCGTGTTACAACTCTCAAGCTTTACAGAGTTTATACTTTCATCCTTTCTTTTGTAAACGGTATAATGAGCGCTAGTGCAAGAATTATCATTTGCGCGGTAGTTCCGATAGATTGCTCCGTCTCTTCGGTAAACAAAAAGTAAGGGCTTGGCGGCGGCACCGGGCACTAGGACATGAGAGGCGTGACATGCGCTTTCAGCTCGGAGTCCTCGCCCACGATTGTTGAAGCAGTTCACTCACCACATGAACCCGTCAGACACAAATCGGTCAGACATGAACACCATGAGCTCCTCCGAAGACCTGCAGTATCCCCGGCTGCTGCTTCAATACAGAGATGGATTTCTTGCCTCTAAGGTACGAAACTCTAGACTTCGCAGAAGTAAATCTAACATAGCTATTTAATTTGGGAATTATTTCTCCTAACCATTACCGTCAGAAAGTAGAAATACTGAGACAAATAGTAAAAAGGGTAATATGTTTTTGCTTCATCAGCAGCTCAAATTTAAAAAGCTAAAATAAATGGAACCGTTTAGTCACCCTAAAGTCTGGCGACTAACACAAATTCCTACTATTTATCCGGCTTTGTATGCGTCACGTGACCAGCAAGTGATAGCCTGTGCACGTGTCCACCTTGCATCCTCCGTGATTCCTAGGCTTAGAAAAGAGTGCAGGGGAGGATGGGAAAACTCGAGATGAGAAAGGACAGACTGCGATAAAGTGGACAGGATGAATAATAAGTGGGGAGGGGAAGCTGACAGATTTGGGTTAGAATTATAGAGGCCAACCAATTATGCCAAGAGGAAACTGGGCAGACTTAGAGGAGATCAGAAAATGGACATGCTGCGGTTGCAAGCGGCCACGTTGAATTGAAAGTAGGCAGGCTGAGAAGAAAGTGGGCAGGCTGGAGAGATAGATAGCAAAGTAGCAAAAGCGGGCTGAGGCGAAAGTGGACAAATTATATGGAAAGCAATGACTCACTCTCGCAGAGGCGTGGAGACTCGTAGGAAGAATGGGAAAACTAGGGAAAAAAGTTTAGAACAGGGGGGAAAGAGAAGGCCCCGAGAGAGAAATGAGCAGGCTTGTGCTGGGTAGACAACCTGGAGGACAAAGGCGTGCTTAAATGAACACAGTTTGGTTTGTGGTGGAGAGTGGCAGGACTGTGGAGAAGCAAGCAGGCTGGCAGAAAAGCAGAATCGGTGGAAGAATGGACATACGAAAACAGTGGGGGCTGGTGAAGTTTGAGAGTGGGTGGGCTGGGCTAGGCCTGGTGTAGGGGGTCAATTTAGTAGGCACGCCATTTTTTGGGAAGCTAGTCGCCATTTCGGGCCTCATTTATGAGAAGTGACGCACTGCTGCGTGAAAGTAGCAATGCATCACTTCTCAGTGCGCCCTCCTTGCGACATGATGGATGCGTCATATTTACTGTATGACGCATCATGTCGCAAGGAGTTACAGATACGTCAGTATTTCTGACGTATCTGTAGGTGCAAAATTTACGCATTGCTGGAATGTGTCAAAAAAGTGACTCAACTCCAGCAATGTGTCCTTTCACATGGGGCAAGCAAAATGCGATGCAGCACGCGCAAAGGAATTCGTTTTATTAATTTAAATGTGTACTTACCTCCGTTCATCCATATTGCGGTGTTTACATTTCCCCACCCTGCCCCTCCCCGCCTCACTGCCCCACCGAACTCCCTCCACGAGCCGCTACTGCCGCAGGTTACACTTTGAACGCCGTCTCTATGTGGAAAATGTTTTCAACATACGTGCCGTCCCCAGCCTCCTATTTTAAATCTTTGTTGATTAGAGTGCAACAGTGCAATAAATTATTCTGCTTTTCGGGAAGTCACAAATATTTATCCAAGTGATTCAAAGTGATTTATTTATGTCATCCAGCTCACTGACTTGATTTTTTTGTAGAGTTCAGAATAGGAACTCGTCAAGCGTCTCTGCAAATCCCACAATGATAGTTAAGTAAAAACAGCTGTTGTCTTTCAAAACCCTCCAAAAGCATGAAGGAGGGAATAATTATGCAAGAAACAAAACGGGCATTAATTTTAGCAGGCCAGGCCTCCAATAACTGCAACAAATCAAATTGGCCAGTCGGCATTTTTAGTACCTCACCTAGTGACATGGAGGGAAGCTTCAAGACACACGAGTCGGCGATGCGGCGGACTCCTTCAGATAAACACACTCTTTGTCCTTCATTCCACGTCCCCATGAATCTAATGCTGACAATAAATCTGAAGACATGCCATAGCTCATAGTGCCAATATCGGCAACATTCACCATCCCCCCCAACAGCAATCTCAGAGAAATAACCAGACAAGACACCTTCTTTGTGAGACCCAGTCTCAAGTTTTAAAACAAAATTAATTTACACTAATTATAGCTCATAGTACACTTTGCTGTAAAGCACGACTGCCCATCGCAAACCGCTGGCTGCCAGCTAGACAGACGGGGCTCCTGTTAAACGGAGACTGTCCCGACGATGGGTCGGGGGTAGCGCTCTCCTGCATGCGACACTCTTGGCCCCTTTGATGAGGTGACACGCGATCGCAGGTGGGGGGAGAGGTGAGCTGCAGCGGCCTCCCCGCACCTGAGGCCCACCCCCCCAATCCTTACTAAAATTGAGGGCCTGTTCGACTCGGCACAAGGACCCAGCAGACCCGATCGGGCACATGCCTGTGCCAGCAGGCGACCTACGATGCATGGGCCTAAGCCCTGGCACGCTCCCCGATGCCCTTCCCCCACATGCTCCCGGCATAGCGTGGTAGCCGGGGCAAAACCGACACCTACGCAGGACCTCCCTTTGCGTCACTAGTCGCCTCAGGCACCGACAGGCCCAGAAGCAAGGCCTCGTTGGCCCAGCCTGACCCTATGTCTCCACCTGACCTTGCATAGCCCGCGCGCCAGCAGGAATCCCACCGGGGTGGGGGGGGCACGCGGGCAGGAGGCCTGTAGCCTTGCTCCTCAATGAATACATTGGGTCCGGCCGACGTGTCCCGGCCTACCCCGCACACCCCCTGCATAATGGTGCCCCGTCGCGCCGGCCTCCCCAGGTTCGGCAGGCCCTCCAGAGTCCCGCGGACCAACCCTGTAGCACTTGACCGAAGACACATCCATAACACACATGACCTTCCTGTTCAGAGTCCCCTACCCGGAACCATGTCAGAGCTGCCATGGAGGTGGGGGGGCAGGGGATGCTGCGCAAGGCAGCAGACTAACCTCGTGTCCAGCAGCGGTCGTCTAAACGGCATCAGGGGTAGTGGGCAAAGAGGGCGCCCAGTGGGCAGGGGAAGGTATAAATACCTCACCCCCGCCCCCTCTCCCCGGAAGTGACGTGACCTACCAGACCCCTGAGGGTCCCAAACACTGGGAGACTACCTCCTGTGCCTTCTTGTGGCACTAAGGCGGCCGCCCTCTTAGCGGGTCTCCCGCGTGGACCCCGGGAAGCCGGCAAATGGCATCTAACTGCGGCGCGGGAAGCAAGACTCCTCGAGTCTGCGCAGTGTGTCTTCAAAACCGATGACAAACTGTGCAGACTCGATTTCTGACTTCCTCCCTGCAGTCTGTACCACAACCTTTACCACCTTGTGACGAGTTGGAAAAGGGTGTGGTGACAATGCGCTCCACTCCCTGATTGAAGAGGAGACTTAGTGCCACAGGGCTTGAGACTTAAACGCCCAGGGCTAACTTTATCCTCATGTCATTAGGGGGTGGAGCCTGGTCATGGATGCAGTGTCTTTGCCGAGGTGATGACCTCACAGGCCTCAGGGCTGTGAGGTTTTCAGCCAGGCAAATACTCTAGAGTTGGACCCGCCCAGGAGAGCATACTTAGGGCAAAGCGTCACGTTATTGTCACCACAGCAATAAGTACGGTGAGTAGGAGTGAACAGCAGCTCCCAGAAAGATAATTCAGTGCGTACTGTGAATAAGGTTTTTTTTTTTTAAATAAAGCAGTTAACTTTGCTTCTGTTCAAAGCTTTCTTTTGACTGTGAATGTAAAGGGGTAGGAGCCCGGACGCCCTCTAAGAAAAACCATCGCTGTACGGAAATATAAATGACTGCGGATATTGAGCAAAATGCTATAAACGTAGGACATCCTGGGGGAAGAGGGCAGGCTCAGGGGAAAGTAGCAGAACTTGTTGGAAAGTCTTCGGGAAAACAGGAATACTCAGGGAGAGAATCAGACAAGCAGGCTAAGTGGAACGCTGGCAGGGTCGCTACTGGGTACATTGGGGAGCGAGCAGGCAGCTCTCCAGGGAGAATGGGCAGGCATGGGGTAAGTAGAAAGGCAGAAGGAAGAACTGGCAGACTTTATGTCAGAGCCCCCATCAGTGCACCTAGAAGGAATGCCACCGAAATCTTTCAATTTGGGGGGCACATATTCCTGAACAGCACTATGGTGTAGGCAGGGGCAGTTTCTCCATAGAGACATAAGGACATTGATCCCTGACTGTGAGACATTACCTAAATCACATTCACATTATGTATGCCACCACAGGTTTACTGTTTATACTAGTAGGCGTGATTTATTGGCGACCCGCAGCTAGCGTTGTTTAAATGAAATGCGCATGTCAGGTTGATCAGGATTTTGCTCATGGCCAGCCTGACAAGTGCAGTTCAGGCTGCCCATGTCATCGCTGTCAGGGAGCTAAGGAAGCAAAGACTCAGCTCCATCGGTCTTAGATTGAGCACTGTGTTCGCCTGTCCTAGCTGAATACTATTATAAACAGCATGAGAGCAGTGCTTTGATTGGGTGAGATGCATGGAGCTTAGTTTCACTTTGGCTGCCCGGCATTCATTTCGCAGCTCTTCAGTGTGCATTGTGGGTGGATTTCAAAGAGTCAGCCCACGGGTGTACAAAGAAGATCAACTGCTCATTAAGTTAATTGTTTATTTATTATGTTTATTTATTATATAACATAATGTCTTGAGTCTTATGTTATGTAATGGTACTCAGGAAATGGACTCCAATATTGTTGATTCTGTTTGTGCTGTGTAAAAACTGCAATAATAAAACAAGCATTGGCATAGCCAATAGGTCTCGCTTTTGGGACCTTATAAGTGTTTAGTTATCCAGCACAATATCCTTGGTGCAACAACATCAGCCGTTGCGTGGCTAAACACTTATAAGGTCCCCAAGGCGAGACCTATTGGCTATGCCAATGCTTGTTATAACCTTAGTGCAAGTACTCAAATGCCTCATCACGTACTTGCTGCAATCCACACTGAAACTATAATTGATGCAAAGATCATATTTTATATTCAGTCGCACTCATGGTGAATAGTTCTGTCCTGTGGTTCTGACGTCAATTGAAAATAAAATGCACTCTCTTACAATGTATGCATATTTTTTCCTAGCTGACCATCCATTTGTAAGAGAGTAGATGGACAATGTAATTTTACCCGATAACTCGAAATACTTTTCTGGCACTGAGAGCCCTGCCATCATGCCTTCATTTTGAGTGTCCTGTTTGATCTGTTATCTTTCAAATGTCAAGCCCAGTAGGATGTGCTAGCCACAAACGTAGCTTTTACACTCATTAGTTCAGTCATCCAAGACAGCTTTTCTTCTAATGAGGATGAAAGAGGGCGGGGCTGGTGGGGGGTAACAGAAGAAAGGAGCAGAGCCGGAGAGCCTGGTCTGGTGTAAGAAAAGGATGTGTAAAGCAGGCCTCAATATTTAGAAGTAATTTACACCTTGAATAGTAGTAAAAGACAGCTACTCACCGAAATATCTTTGTGAACCAGCCCTACACTTATATGGTTAGTGTTAGGTAAGGAATATTTTCTTTTAGCGTTGCTTTAGATGTTTAGCATCTCATTCAGATTAGGGCTTGATTCGAAAACAATATTGGTTTTGCAAAATCAATCCAGCTGATTCCGAGAGGTCAAAGTCAGAAGTGCAATGCACAAACAAGTACTTTGTGATTCAGCAGCGAGATTAAGTGAGCTATTAACCAGAGTCACATTATGCTGAGCTGAGATACCGATCGAACCGTGGACCCGCGCTCCAGAGTCGGCTGCTCTGGCTGCTGCGCCACACCTCTCCCTTGTAATGATGGCCTAGGAGTAATAATACAGGAGTACTCCAAGAGTAAGTCACAGCTAACTGTTTATGAATAGAGCCTGACATCTCTACTGACTCATGGCAACCAGACAATTGCTGACCCATCGGTTGTGGCTGCAGTCACATTTTGTGATCTTGAAACAAATGAATAAACAAATTAAATCACACTTGCTAAAGCTTCCGCTGTATAATAGATGGAGGTGCCTCAAAAATCAAAAACGTAAAAGCATGAATAAAAAACAGGAACACTTTATTAAAAACACGCATATGGGATTGCCTCCAGTGTGGGGCATCTGTAAGAAATGCTGCCAAAAAAGTGGTTTCAGCAACCATCCTCCGTACACAGCAGCACATCAAAGGCAGGCCTTGGAATGCGAATGGCTATGGATAAAGAAAGACCCTGACAGTCTCCTCTCCTACAACAGCTGAAACAAATACAGTCTCGAAAGCAGCTTTACCTTGTGCCAACAAACATCAAAGACTCTACTGCCGGAATGCGAGAGGCTGTACTGCCAGCATGCCTATGTCTAAGAGCTCTCAAAGATACGGGTCTTATGTATTTAATAGCACCAATAGTTATGTGTGCCCTTCTGGGACTCATTGCAGATTTAACAACAAACCACGCTCTGATTTCTAACAAACCTGGAAAGAATATACACACTTTCTATAGTAACATGATGTTACTAACGCTTATTTCAGGACCATAACGCGTATAAATGTGTCAACTATGCTGCTGGCATATGAGGGGGGCCTGCAGCTCCTAAATTCCTAACCGCGCAGGGCCAACTGCAGTCTTTCGCCTTCATATGTCGATAAACTGGTTGTGCGTCACTCGACAGGGATACCTACACTAATAAATAGCTGTAATCTTCAGCGTTGTGGAAACGGCAAAAGACAAAGAAATTGTCATTTTAATTCTGTCAGTCAAGACGAAACACAGCAATTTCAATAGTAGCGTCAACTAACAATAAATCTCAAAACAAAAACAGTAGCACCTACCTGTTCCCAGCAGAACGCGGCGAGTGCATTACGGATTTTTATTAAGACACTACTTGCTGTGCGGGTATATTACTGATCGCCTTTAAGGTTGAGGCGGTGATGCCTTCCTTAAAACAAGTCTGTGCATTCGCATAGGTGTCAACAGTACCGGAAGCTAAAAAAGAACGAGACGCGATATGTGGTGGGGGAGGGGAGAAGCGGGAGTTGTGTGCGCGCGTGCGTCATCGTGATCGCGATCGCTCTGAAAGCGAAAGTGATCGCGATGACGCACGAGTTTTCAAAGTGCTGCTGGCGGCCAGCTTCGCGCGTGCACGATCTCGTGAACGCAAGCGTTAGGCCAGCCAGCAGCACTTTGAAAAGCCCACATACAAAACGTCTCTCCGAGCCAGCGCCCATGCGCTGGGCTCAGCGAGACCTAAAAATGAATGATGTGAAGGTAGCGCCAGTACCCTAAAAATTCCACACCATATTTGAGTGTCACCAGCCGCCACTGAGTGTAGGTATTTTGGCATATCTCCCAGAGGATTAGGTGGAAACATTGGTGTGTCGGATGTCTCACACATAGTATGCACAGTATTAGCATAGCACTGCCAAGTACCACACCTTAGGGATTAGACTAATGCATTATAATTGCTGTTGTGTGCCTCACCACATTAAATTGCACTAGTTAGTCATGCATCTTATAGTGCCCTAGGGCCTTGCCAGAGAACACTCTATTATGAGAAGCTGCAGTGCTGCAAGTTTCCTAGCAGTGAGTGTGTTGCGCTTCTAGAAGGGAGCTCACAGTACTGGTGTGTTTTATTTCATTTTATTTAACACATCAGTGTAAGAAATTGGGTTTTTGGTTAACTGGGGTGTAAACCATGGTTAAGCAGCAACCATATTCCTTGTCAGGGTAAGGCACAAGTAAACCCCATTTTAACCTGTACACACCCCCTTGGTAGCTTGGCGCAAAGCAGTCAGGCTTAACTCAGAAGCAATTTGCAAGGTACTTGTGCAACACTTCAAACAGTAAAACTGTGAAAACACACCACAAAAGGAATCCACAACAGATTTAGAAAAATAGAGGCCTTTTTATTAAATGAAACAAGACCAAAATGGCAAAAATCCAATTAGTTCAACTGGAGATATTGAATTTGAGAGTTTTTAGTGAAAATAACACTTAAAAAACACAAAGGTCTACTAGGGATATCTGGTTGTGCTGGACCGGGACAAAGCCTACGATGAAGGGCAGGCCGGCCACATGGACCCAGTTAGGCCTACTGAACAGAGTACCTTACATCCTGGTTGCGGAGCGTTGCATGGATCCCCATCAAAGATGCGCCGCACTGCCGAAGTAATATGTCGGTTCCGAGATGAGGCAAGGCTGCGGTGCAAAGTCCCGTTGACGGGACTTGTGATGCAAAGTCTGGCATGGGGGATGCAGTGTGCTGCTGGCAATGCATCGGTTCTGAGGAGCTGCGAGACTGCAAGGCAGAGTCCAGCATTGCCATCGAGGCTGCCATTGATGAGAGATGCAAGGACCTGGCCTGTCGATCCCTTGCACCATCAGGAGCAATGCGTCTTTTCAGAGGTCAGAGGAAGTGATGCAGGTCTTTGCGAATAGTCGAATCAATGCAGCAGTGTTGATGCATCGATTCTGCTTGGGGGTGTGCTGCTCAGTGGAGGAGATACATCAGTTCTGATCGGGGATGCGTCCTTCAGCAGAGAAGATGTGTCACTTCCGCTAGCAAGCACCTTAGGCCCATTTCCAAGGGTACAGGACTGGGGTGGCACCACTTGGTAAGGTAGACTCACAGATGGCATATTCCAGGTGCAAGGTTGTTAGAATGTATACATTCTTATTAGAATATATAGCTTAAGGAAGAATTAAGAGACAAGTGTCATGGTAATGTTCTATTTATGATTATTCAGATCAGTAGGCCATCTAACTTGCCCTAAGAGTCACTTGGGGTTCTGGATTCAAGAGATACATGTCCAGTACTTCTCACCCAAGCAAGAGGACAGTAGGCAGCAGGTCAGTACAGCATAGCAGAGACGCAGTCCTACAGCAGCACAGCAGACTTTCTTCCTGGCAGGGTTTCCAGAGGTATAGAAGTGTACTGAAGTGGTGGTGTCTGAGGTCTTTCTTTTATACACAGTTGTACAATTGAAGTAGGGAGAAGCTTCTAGTGACTTGCCTTTGAAGTGCACAGATTCCTTCACTTCACTACCTTGACTCCAGACTAACTACATGGGGTATGCAGCCCTTTGTGTGGAGACAGGACACAGCT
Source organism: Triturus cristatus (assembly GCF_964204655.1). NCBI lineage: Eukaryota > Metazoa > Chordata > Amphibia > Caudata > Salamandridae > Triturus > Triturus cristatus. The sequence continues at coordinate 744,197,559 of NC_140591.1, read as the reverse complement.
TATTCAGGTGTAAGGGAGGCAGGGCCCAGCCCATCCTGCCAGTGTTGGCCCACTCAGTCACAACTAAGCTCCCTTTGTGTGTGGCTGTCTAGGAGGAAAACACAAATCCCAACTGCCTAACACACCCAGTCGTATGACCAGAGACAGTCTGCAGGCACCAAATGGCTTTGGCATGAAAATGACAACTTTCTACAAGTGCCATTTTCAGAATTGTAATTTCAAATCCGATCTTACCATAAGTTAGGATTTTAAATAAGGATTCCAGAGACACCAAAATTAAATCAGTTATATCTTCCCATCCGAAAATTGCATTTATAAAAAATAATACGGTAATCCCAATTTCACCCTATGGGAGATATAGGCCTTTCAATAGCGAAAAACAAATGTAAGAGTTTTTCACTACCAGGACATATCCTGCTTTTTAAATATATTGCACCCTGCCCAATGAGCTGTCCACTGCCTACCATAGGGGTGACTTGTATGTGTTGAAAAGGAAGATTAGGGCCTGGTAAGAGGCTTATTTTGCCAGGTCGAAATAGAAGGCTTCAGGCATGTTTAAAGGACTACTTAAGTGGGTTGCAAAATCAGTGCTGCAGGCCCACTGGTAGCATTTAATTTACAAGTCGTGGACACTTATAATATCTCTTTACTAGTGACTTATAAGTAAATTAATCTTGCCAATTGGATATAAGTTACCATGTGTGGAGGAGAGACCACATGCACTTTAGCACTAGTTAGCAGTTGTAACGTACTCAGAGTCCTAAGCCCAGTCAAAACGAGGTAAAAAATAAGGGAGGAGGAAGGCAAAAAGTTGGGTGGAATTTCAGTGATCATCCACAATGAATCAAGCTGAACTAGTGCGCGGGACTCTGTTAGCATACCAAGTGGTCTTTTGAATGTCAACACTGCATAGATAAGCAATTTAATTTGACCCGGCTGTGTGTCCTCATGTGGATTTGGGGGGTGACACGTTGCATGTTGTTTTTTTCTGGCAAGGTGTCTGCCCCCAACTGTCACCATGCAGGTGATTGGTCACGGAGCACAGCTCAGGCAGTGGGCGGCCTCTCTGTTTTACGTTGCTATGCTGGCCTGCCGCCATTACATTAGTGGTGCCTTTTTCAGTTGTCCATGCGCAAATGTAGAGGCGGTCGTGCTCGTTGGCAGGCAGTGCTCTTTCAAGTCCCGACTTGCGCAGCCCCAGTGCCTCAGCAGCCCCCTGAATCTGACAGACATCAGTGTTGTGGCTCAGCTGGTATGGATGAAAACAACTTGACATGACCTCCCACTTGTCTCCTCATGTGTTGGGCGGGTAGACGCTGAGGTCACAGGGGGTGTATTAACAACACCAAATTGTTTCCCGTCTTTAAAAGGTAGCTGCGCTGACCTATGACTGGACAGAAAAGAACCGCATGGCACACATCAGAACAGAGTCACAGACCCTCAACTCAGCCCCGGTTCGACAGACTAACAGCAGTATACCTTACCAGCTGTTTTCCACTTGTGTTGAAGGTTGGGGGGCAAAGACAGACCCCTGGCTTTCGAAGGCACTGCGCATCTGGCCAGCCTATGACTGTCAGGGACAACAGACTGCAGTGAGCTCAGAGGCTGTTGTGTGGTGTTTTATCCCCAGAAGCACTAAAACCCTCTGAAAGGGTCAGCGATATCAGCATAATGGGGTCCTCCAACCAGCATTGACGCAATTAACAGATAAAAGCTGTACTGTGGCAGAGTGCAAAGACTTGAAACAAGGTTTTTAAAACTGTGGGGCATATCAGCAACGAGGCGATAAAAAATTATCGCCGCTTTTGCGTACGTTTTCAGGCGAAAAGCGTCGATAATTTTATCGCCTAATTAGCAAGGTCACGCTATCGCGTGAAACCTTGCATTAGCGCCCAGATTCTTAACGCCCAGCTTTGCATCTCTAATGAGATGCAAAGTGGGTGTTCCTGACCTGACATGACTGGAGAAATGTCGCTAAGCGACATTTCTCCTATCATCAAGCCCCACACAATGAAGCATAGCGGCAAGAAAAGTAGCGATAACCCCTGTTATCGCTACTTTCCTTACGCCTGCTTCAGGACTGATTTAGCCATGATATCCTATGGAAGGTGGATATCATGGCTAAGTATGTGAGGCCCTATCATCAAGCTAACGCCAAACTTCGTGAGATTATCGCTGGGTTTCCAGGGATAATCTCCCGTTTGGCAGTTAGCGCTAGGATTTTTATCGCTTTTGAGATAAGCGTTGCTAATAGCACGCTATCTCAGCGATAAAATCCACGTTAGCCGGCGATAATTATCCTAGCGCTAAGTGCGCTTAGCGAGAATTATCGCCGGTTGTTGCTGATATGCCCCCGTGTGCTTAGGCCCCCTGTCACATATGTGTGTTGCTGTGTTGGAGCTAGCAGTTGCATAGGGCTGTGGGGAGAGGGCACCGAAAGAGAAAATTGTGGCAGTTAGTTCCTATTCTAATGAACTGTTGTGTTTTGGGTGAGCGAGCTCTCTTTTATTCAGTTCCAGCTGGGCTCAACTCAATGCTTCACTCAAAGTGCCATCAGAACTCCTTTTGTTCGAGTGTCATCCTGGCTGGGGGCAGCCTAACTGCAGCTTGACACCCTGATGCCAAGGCCATCAAAAGAATTCAGCGTGCCACTTCACAAGTTCTTAAATTATGATTTGGAGGCAGGTTTTGAGTGTCCATGATCAGTTTTATATAGATATGTACCCATTGTAAGAAGGTCAGATATATATGTCTAAATGAATAACTTACAAATAACTATTTATACAGCACTAACTAGGAAAAACAGAGAAAAAAATAGTAGGGATCCAAACTTATGCACTGCAATCTGCATGCAGCTCCTTGCTGCCAGTTAGTAACTCGTTGAGCTATAATTCAATGTCTCTAATTTGTGACCAGCGGCTAACAAAAGGATCTCTCAAGCATAAGCAGTAACTGACTGAGTTGTCACATAAAATACAAATCTGTGAACTGCTTGTTACACGTGGTCCTTTGCAGCAGGCACATTAACCCTTCATGCTATTTTAAAACTAGACTGCACAAGGAATTATCTAGCACGTGCATTGCCCATCAGACCACCAAGTTGTCTAGCGTCAATCAGTCTTCCTTATCAGGTGGTTTGCAGCAGTTTCAAGGACATTTTTGAGCTTCTGTTTGCTCAAAAGGGGACATTTCTGATATGTATCTCTTTAAATGGACTTTATTGCCTTATTTTATTTGCGAGAACGTGTCACTCGCAGTGTCACACATTTGCGGTAGCATGTCACTTATAAGTGGTCTAGAAATTTGGCAGGTATGTTAGCATAGTAACGTTCCTTACACACATTTTTATACAGACCCCTCCAGAAGAACCTCAGCCATGACTCACCCTTGGATTGCTTTCTCTGAGCTTTCTTCCACTTGTGCAGTAATTCTGCTGAGCTCATGTGAAATTTGTCTGTTCCCGTTGATAACTTTCAATCTCTGTAGCTACCTTGTTTGGCTGGGTTTTTAAGCCATGCCCACAGGTCTGCACAGAGATGTCAGGGATTAACCTGAGAGGTGCTACTTTACAAGCACATTCACTCGGAGTGTGTCGAGTGGGCAGTCATTTAACACTGGACAGGCCACTCCACTCAAAGGTGTGGTGCTGAGAGCAGTACACCCCCTATGATTTGTAGGGGGTCAGGCAAACCACTAGTAGACACTTCACTTCGATTGTGAAAACCTTGCATCCTGCAGGGTGAGCCAGAGAGCATGTATGGAACCACCATTGGCAGCTGTGGTCCTGAAGAGTAAGAATGGGGACCTCCACCCATCAATTGGTCTGTTTCTGATACAAAAGGGGAATTTTTTCTCTACCAAGATTTGTTCCTATTGAGATTGGTTGGTCATTAGTGCCAATGGTTCTCAACTAAAGAGGGGTCAATTGAGAACAAATCTGAAAACTTTACCTTTTTAAGAGAACAAATAACCACGGTGTTCTTTTTTTTTTGTCAAAATTGTTTTTATTAGCCTAAAAAAAAAGCGTAACAAACAGAACAGACCATGACATGTGCCTCATAGCTGAGTGGACCAGCAAGCGATGATGGATACAACAACAACGTACCGACCCTTAATGAACCCAGAAGAGGCGAGCTTCCCCAATCGTAACATACGCTATTGGAGGGGTACAGAAGAGCTAAAATAAGGAGGGGAAGCAGACCCGGGAATTATGCCCCGGAGACCTCCAGTGGGCGTCAATCGGGTTCTAACAGTCCAGCGCCGGTCCGGCACTCAAAAGGCTTAGTCTAAGCATCCAGCTGACACTGTGTCATGAAGCTGCAAATCCAATTTATAAACACCCCCAACTCCCCACACTCCCTCCCTCCCCACCCACCCCACCCCACAAATCATACGAGAAAAAAAAGGGGAAAGAGAAGGAAAAGTAAGAGAGAAAGAGACAGGGGAGGAACTCCGGTAGAGGGCCCGAAGGCCCGGTGCTGGGGCAAGGGAGGGGAGGGGCCCGTCCAGAGCGGGGACAGGCCAAGGGTTCACCCAGGGACCCCGCAACAGTGAACTATACAATCAGGGGATGTCACCCATAGCCACTGCGGCCGACTACAGTTGGAACAGCCTCAGGCCTCTAAGCTGGGGCGGACAAACCGCCGCCGGCAAACATCTAGAAAGGAAAGTCACCAGTGGGCCCCACTTGAGCTCAAATGCGGCATAGTCATCCCTGAAGATATCCGCCATTCTCTCTAGACTCAGGAGTCTCCAGAGGCGGGCATGCCACATCGAGGCCGTGGGAGCCGCCCGCTTCTTCCAATTGGCGGCGATAGCCACCTTCGCCGCCCCCAAGCACAGCCACATCACGGCCTTGTCCGCTCTGGTTTGGTAGCGCAGGGAGGGATCTCGTAGGCCCAACAATGCTGTCGCCATGGAGGTGGGGACCGGGTAGCCCAACATAGATTTAATTTGCGCCAAGATCTCTTCCCAGAAGGGGCGGATCGTAGGACAGGTCCACCAAATGTGCTGAAAGTCCCCCAGCAACCCACACCCCCTCCAGCAGCGGTCAGAGGTGCCTGGGAAAATACGCCGCAGTTTAGCTGGATATAGGTACCAATCCACCATTACCTTCATGTGAGCCTCTCGCAATTCTATTGAGTGGTTGTGCTTAGAGATGTCCGACCACAACGCCTCCCACTCCCGTTCCTCAATTGGTCTAAGCAGCATCTCCTCCCATTTAGCCTTAAATCGCGGGGACGGGGAGACTACAGTGGCCAAAAGGTGACCATAAAGAAATGAGATTGCCCCCCTCATGGTTGTGGTAGTGCGCGCAAATTTTTCAAATGGTGTCTGGGGCCTGTGGATCGCTGCCTGAACCTCCTGTGATTGAAGCCAGTGCCTGAGCTGGAGGTATCGATAGTGTTCAGTTTGCGGAAGGCTAAAGTCAGTCCTGCATTCGGAGAAAGTCATCAATCGTGACCCCCTAAAGAGATGTCTGATCATTAAACAACCCCCCTCCTCCCACGCTGCGAATGGCCCTCTAGTGAGCGCCGGCGGGAAGGCTGCCAGCCCATGATTAGGGGTGTGGGGGGAAGGGAAAGTGGTCCACCATTCGTCCGGAGCCAGGGTGTCCCAAACCCGCAACGTTGTTCTGGTGGGCGTGCTGAGGTATGCGTTATCCGGCCTATCTCGTTTCGGGCACCACGCTAAATCCCAGATAGTCCGACCCGCCACCGACCTGTCCATATGTAGCCAATGTTTATCCGATTCTCTTTTCGACCATTCTATCAATACGCGCAGTTGAGCCGCCTTATAGTAGAGGTGGAAGTCGGGGAGGCCCGCCCCGCCCGCAGAGCGAGGCCTCCGCAACAAGGAAAATGACAGACGGGCTCTACCCCCCTGCCAGATGTAGCGAGAGCATAGGGAGCACATAGTCGAGAAAAAAGAGAGAGGGACATCAATGGGGAGGGCTTGAAACAAGTGGAGCAGTTTCGGCAATATTGTCATTTTAAGCGAATGAATTCGCCCCAGCCAGGAGATAAACATAGGCTTCCTGCGCGCTAAGTCCGCCTTAATGTGCGCAAGAAGGGGGGGGAAGTTGGCCTTATACAGATTATCTACTGATGGAGTGAGCTGAACTCCCAAGTATTGGAGCGATGTAGTCGCCCAACGGAAAGGCGTGCTCTGCTGGAGGCGCGAAAGCTCAGCACCCTGAAGCGTAAGATTAAGGATGTACGACTTGTCCTGATTAATCTTGAACCCTGCCACCTGTTCATAGCGCCGCAGCTCTGCGGGGAGAGTCGGAAGCGACGCGGAGGGGTGAGTGAGGGAGAGAAGCACGTCATCAGCGAATAGTGAGATCTTGTGGTCCTCTCCCGCGAACGGAATACCCGTAAGCTGCGGGTTGTGCCGGATGGCCATCGCCAGTGGCTCAATGCTCAGGGCAAACAGGAGGGGGGATAAAGGGCACCCCTGTCTGGTGCCCCTAGAGAGGGCAAACGGAGCCGAACAGGTCCCATTGACCTGAACACGCGACGTAGGAATCCGATAGTTGGCCTGAATCATTGCGATAAAGGCTTCCGCAAAGCCCATCCGACGCATGGTGGAGAAGAGAAAGCCCCAGTCCACCCGGTCGAACGCCTTCTCGGCATCCAGACCAACCAGGACGGCCAGCAACTGTCTTCTAGAGGCTTTTTTTATGAGATGTACAATGAGTCGTGTGTTATCGTGCGTTTGCCTCCCCGGAATGAAACCGGATTGGTCGGGATGTATCAGCGCTGTCATTAGAGGATTGAGCCTAGCGGCCAGAATAGAGGAATACAATTTAGCGTCCAGGTTTAACAACGCGATTGGGCGGTAAGAGGAACAGTGATCCTTGGGTTTCCCCGGCTTGGGGAGGACCATAATAACCGCCTCCGCCATGGATGGGGAGACCACCCCCTGAGTGATGATGGCGTTAAAAAGAGATTGCAGGCGTGGAGCCAGGTCCAGCGCAAAGGTGCGATAGAATAGAGCTGTGAGGCCATCGGGTCCAGGAGCTTTATTTAATTTAAGCGCCATTATGGCCCTGGTGACTTCCTCTAACGAGATGGGGGCGCAGAGGTCCGCGTTGGCATCAGCGGCAACCTGGGGAAGCTGTAACCCCTGCAGATAAACTTCCTGCGCCGGGCCTTCCAAAGAGTCCGACGAGTAGAGCTTGCTATAGAAGGAGCGGAAACAGTCCGCCTTCCCTGCGTCGGAGTAAATAACCACATCCGCGGCATCTCTTAACCCCTCAATATATTCCTTATCCCGTTTAACTCGGAGTTGTCGGGCCAGGTGTCTTCCAACCTTATTCCCCTGGATATACGAGGCGTGACGTAGCCGCAAGAGAGTAAGCTCAGCCCTGTTGGCATATATAGACTTCAGTTTGCCCCGCAACGCCGTAAGGGGCCGCAAGGTGAGGCAAGAAGGCTTGGCCTTATGGGCCTGCTCCGCCGCCACTAATTCCTCCTCCAGGCGTTCCCGTTCCGCTGCTCTCTGCCGGTTGAGCGCGGAGTTAAGTGCGATGCAATACCCCTGAGCACCGCCTTAAATGCGTCCCATCGTATCTGCTCCGAGGTCTCCTCCGCGTCGTTGAGGGCAAAGTAGTCGTCTATAGCCTCCCGCAGTGATGCACGCAGCACTATGTCCCTGGTGAGGGAGGCGGGGAAGTACCACTTCCGCTGTCGATCCCGGGGGCCCGTCCAGTGAAGTGTGATCGTGACCATACTATGGTCAGAAACGGAGAGTGGAAGGATCTGAGCATCCAGCAGAGACCCCGACAGAAAGCGATTAATAAAAATATAGTCCAACCGGGAATACGACTGATGGACATGTGAAAAATGGGTGTAATCCTTCGTGGAAGGATGAAGGGTGCGCCAGGCGTCGCAAAGGCCCAAATCAGAGAAGCGTTGTTTAGAAGCCGTGGAAAAGGCACCCGACTCAGCCCTTTGCGAGTGCGAACTATCTAACTCTGTCTGCCAGACCAGATTAAAGTCCCCCATCAGAACCACCGAGCCCTCCGCAAACTGTTCCAATCTCGAACAAAAAGTGGACAGGAACCCCGCCTGACCTGTGTTGGGTGCGTGGAGGGAAATTAAAGTGCAGGTCTGCCCCCTTAAAACCCCTTTCACCATCACCCACCTCCCCATCTTGTCCGAGCATACCTCCAACGGCTGGAACCTCACTCCGCTATGAAACAGCAACATTACCCCCCTATGCTTAGTGGTGGCTGAAGAACTGTACATGAGTGGGTATGACCTATGCTGCAGCCTATGGTCTTCCCCCTACGCAGATGGGTTTCTTGCAGTGCAACTATGTCCAGGTGACGGTCCGATATGTACTTCATCACCCTCTGTCGCTTCTGGGGGGAATTAAGCCCTTGTACATTCCAGGAGCCTATGGATAAAGCCATCGTGTATTGGAATGAATGCAACCATCAGCAGCCAAGCCCAGAGCCTGCCCCCCCGCTCCTCCACCACCCCCCCGGAAGACCCCCCGCCCTCCGTGTCAAGAAAAGAAAAAGAGAGAAAGAAGGAAGGGAGAGAAGAAAAAGGAATAGAAATACCCAAAACACCCCATATCTACACAACATCCAAGTGTGAAATACTCGGAGGGTCATGGCAACCCGCCCACCCCCACCCCGGCAGCAAATAGAGCTCTATGCAAAGAAAAGAAATGAGGAAAACATCCTCAACTGTTGTTCCCAGGCCCCCTGACAGGCCCAAACCTGCAGTCCAGCGCCCCGCGATACTCCTGCTTCTGTACTGGCCACCCGACCTGATGGGGCAGTGAGCAAGCGAGGCCGCAGGAGCGCACAACAAGTGCACAAGGTCCCCTTCTGCTGGATAAAGCAATCTCCAGATGGCGTCGCCTGCGGAGTCATCTGGGAGGAGCACGGCCCACCGTAGCCCACTCTCCGGCCTTTGCCCCGGCTCCGCCAGATGCCGAAACTCCCCCCTCTTCCTGCTCGTCTTCTGATGCGGAAAGTCCCAGAATGGCCCTGCCGGCCGCCAAGTCCGTCACAGTTCGTTGCTTATTCTGGTATTCAAATGATAGGCCAAAGGGGAAAGTCCAACGATACCTAATGTGCTCTGCTCTCAATTTGGTAGTCAGAGGCCGAAAGGACTGGCGCCTCGCCAACGTCGCCGGGGATAGATCTTGATACAGCGCCCATGTAAATCCCTGGAACGACACCTCCGTGGACCTCCGGGCCGCCGCTAGGACAGCCTCTTTGATTTTGTAGGAGTGAAATTTAGCCAGTATGTCTCTCGGCCTCCGTTTGTATCCCGGCGCCAAAAAGCCCACCCTATGTGCCCGGTCAAGCTTGATCTTGAGGGTCTGCGGCTTCACCACCTCAGCGAAGAGGCCCGCCAGGAATGCCTCGAGGTCTGGACCCTCCGCCCGCTCCTCCAAGTGGGGCACGCGTATGTTATCGCGTCAAGCGCGGTTCTCCAGATCTTCCGCCTTTAGCTGCGTTTGCGTCAGTTGATCCTGGAGGGCCTGAATCTGTCGCGAGTGATCCGTGGACCTGCTGTCCAAGTCCTTATGGTGTGCCTCCAACTCCACCACTCGTGTGCCCACCGCGTCGACGTCTTGCCTGAGGCCGGATAGCTGGTCGCGCAAGTCCGCGTGCAACTGGTCAATCGAGCGTTGGACATCCCGGCCAATCTCCTCCCGTAGCTCCGCCTTGAAGTCCCGCAATGAGGACAGGAGGTCCTCCTTAGTTAGCGCCATCGCACCCGGTGGTTCTGCCGGGGCCCCAGACGGCCCCTCATCCGCTGGACTGAAAAAGGCGGTGACGGAGGCGTTGCGTTTTGCCTGACCCTTCTTAGCCGGCATATGGCCGCCCCTGACCGGCTCAACCAGTGATTCGCACGAGCAGGGGCCCCCCGAACAGCACCCGGGGCCTCAGACCGCTCCGATTGCACACCCCAGCCACTCCTGGCCCCCCTCGCTAAGGCCTCCGCTGGATCTCCGGGGACCCGCCAGTCGGTGCGAATGCGGTGGCGGACCTCCTCCGGCCCCCCCGTGCTCGAATGCCCCCTGTCAAAGTCTCTCTCTTCTGCCCCCCGAGGGGGAGGCGCGTTGCAGACGGGGTGCAGCCGAGGGCCCTCGGTGCGACCACGAGGGTACGGCCTCCCACCAGCACCTCAGAGTTGTAGGGACACGCACGGCGACTCACCAGCTGCACCTCCTCCCGCTCAGTCCAGGCACGCGAGCTCTCATGGGGCCCCCTTGGCAGTTCTCACTCCCGCTCCTCACCGTGCCTCCGCCGCTCATGCTCCGCTCCCTCCGCAATGAGGCCGCAACATCCGGGGCTGTGAGATCGCGGGTCCCTGTCTCTGCATAGTCTGCAGCCTCGGGGAGATGCCCCGCTGGTCGATGCCTGGTCCGCTTCACGCCCCCTCCGGGCCCGAGCCTCCACGAAGGCCCCCAGGGAGATGCAGCCACACTCGCCCCCAGTCCAGGCGCACCGGTCCGTCAGCCGCGCCCGGCGCGGAGCGCCGATCTATCTGTGGGAGCCGCCATCTTGATCGTCGTAGGCGCCGCCGCAGCCACGGGTCTCGGGCGCCCCAGTCAGCCTCCGATCGGGATTCGCCCAGGTCTACCGGTGCCCATCAGCTTGCCTGTGCACTCGGAGAGCGTTTGTCCCGCCCAGGGACCCAGGAACCGCGCTGTAGCCGGAGTAAGCCCGGGGTGGTGCGGGAGCTGACTCGGATTAGGTCCGATCGGCCATCTTGCCCAAGCCACGCCCCCCACGGTGTTCTTTTATACTTGTTCAAACCTTTTTAAGTCTCGCCTGAGCCAGCACATGCATGCGCTGCTCTGGCAAGACATTTAGTAAGCGGGGTTTTGAAAGTGCAACCCCATGCTTTGGCTGGCCTAGCGTTTGCGTTCACAACAGCGTGCACGCGCGCATCCGCCATCTGTCTTTCACGGGCCATTAAGTGAAGTGCATCGCGATCACTTTCACTTTCGCAGCGCACGTTAGAAAAGCCCACTTTGTTGTACTGTGTAGTTTTCTACTTGTTTTCAATGCTGTAGCTTCAGTATTAACTGTGTTTAGCCATTCTAATGGTTCTTTAGACCATGTTTTAATACTTGGTACCCTCCTTCAGTTCCACTCTTATTACACTATTAACAGTATTTTAATACACTCCCCCATAGCGCACCGCTTGTTTCAACATTCCTTCCTTTTTTTAACCACTGGCGCTATATCCCAGCGCACAACCTGCCCTTTTCAGCGCGCTCCATCCTTGTACTTCAAATCACAACCCCAACATTCACAAATCTACTTATTCGTCTTTGGATCCCCATTCCAGTATGCTCTACTCCACCAAGGACCCACCTGCTTTTCATTTTCAATCCTTTACTCCAGCAGCCCCAACTTTGTTTCGCCTGTTCAGCGCCGCTTTCTTCTTAAAACAAACTGTTGTTTCATCGCTATCCGCAGTTGTTTCAGCTGCCACCCATTTTTATATTCTTTTCCACAGCCTTGTTTCAACACTCATCCTGTTCTACACCCCTATTCTGGCACTTAACCACTCCTTTAGCTTCCTTCAGCATTCGTCTCAAGCCAGCACCCCTCCTCCCCAACAAACTGAGTCCCAAGACTAACTTTCAGCAGTTTTACTAAGCACTCATCAGACGCTCGCACAGCTGCACCTTAGAACTTAGATTCAGTTTCAAACCGATGAATATCTCCACCCCTGACAAATATGCTAAGGCTTGAGTCCCCACAGAAAATAGATCTTACGGCAGGAAGTGCATGACTTTTATTTTCCATTTGACTTGCATTGAAGCGATGGATATTTTTCGAGAGCGGAAGTAAAACTAGGGGATATGCAAACGTTATTGTCAAAGGCGAGAGAGATTTATAGCTAAATGGCAACTTTGTATGTTTACTCTCATTTAGTCACCGCCGTCACACTTAACCCTATCTCTCTTAAATGCTCTCGTCCCGTATCAACACTCAAAACCCCACCCATCCTTCAGCAGCCTCCTTTCTTAGGGAACGCCTCAACCCCTGCGCCAGCCCACTCCGAAACTCCTCCGGTGTTACTCCATACATTCTGTGCCTTCATAAAACAAGCACTGGCATAGCCAATAGGTCTTTGCCTTTGGGACCTTATAAGTGTTTAGCCATGCAACAGTTGATGTTATTGCACCAAGGATATTGTGCTGCATAACTAAATACTTATAAGGTCCCAAAAGCAAGACCTATTAGCTATGCCAATGCTTGTCTAATGATGAATATGTGTACAGTGGTTTTGTGAAGCTTTAATTTGGTAAATTCCAATGATTTACAGAAAACAAAACAAAGATCAATGTCCTGTACAATCAAATGACAATTTTCAGAGCACCTATAATGAATGATGCACATAGAATAAAGGGTAACCAGGATCTTCTACATAGTCCTCACCAGCTCTTTGCCATGTATAAATATAGATCTCACCTGTTCAAACACTCATCAAGTGCTTAGAGCCCTGGGTTAAAGAAGGACAGAGGTTACGATCTTTTGTGCCTCGGTAGAGCAGAAACTGGTAGATAGCTTTTTGTCAGCAGGACTGCCCATGTCTCTGCTGAAAAGAAAAACTGACATTCACGTGGAGTCAATGAGTGCTCCTTTGTTTTTTAAAGCTGAAGAAAATCAAGCAATCTAGATCTGTATCTCAAAGACATGTATCCCTTACTGATCAGGCATTACCTAGAGGGAACGTTTGTGAACATTGTTGTCATGGAGCGCTTTTATGTGTGCAACAACTCCTGGGTTGTAGTGGAACCCAATCATTTTAGGACATTGGTGGTGACTTATGTGATCTTCTGTGTTTGCTGGAAGTATCCTCTTTTATAAGAGACTTATAGAGACTGTAGCACTCAACGTTGTCTGCACAGTGATTCCAGGACCAAAGCTGATGTGTGCTATCTTGTATCTGTAGACTTTCTCTTGGCACAATGATGAAAACCTTTGTAATGCTAACCAATAGAAGCATTGGATTTAACTAGCACATTAACCGTGAGAATGTAGGGATGAACTGTACTTGAACTGCATGTTTGTGTATAAGTTTAAAAGTTGAGCACAAACTCAACCCTTTTGATGAACATCACAGAGTTTCATCAAGGCAATAAAGTTATCATTGCACTTGTCTCTCAATTCTTCCTTAAGGTGTATATTCTAATAAGAATTTATACATTAAAATAAACTAATGCCCTGTCAGACCCCTTCCAGAGTGCCACGGGCGTGCAGGGATTACTAGTAACAATCGTTGGGATTGAGGCCTTTTACTCCTGATGTCCCAGGGCCCGACCTACTGTAGATTCTGAGCAACTGGGCCAAATACCCCTCCTGCACTTAACTCTCAGTTGTGGATGTGAATGAGCAGTCTAAGGCTCCTTCAGGGAAGCAGTGATGATACAAGAAGTGAAGAAGGCTTCTAACTCAAAATGAGCACAGCAATAAATCACTGTCCAGCCAAATACAACTTATATAACCAAAATAAGTATTTTATTTCTAAGTCTTCTCATTCAAAGGAAGGTTACGGCATTCACAGACAACACATTTCCCCCTTGATTTTGGGGCTCTAGTTTTCATTGGCAGGTCCCTGTCCCAACCATTCCTCATAAGGTATTTGTGGTTATTCCCCATTCACTAGTAGCCACATCCAGGGAATGCTCACTAGTAGGCCTTGTCTCAAGAGTCCACCTCAACTCATCAAATGCAGTCAAAATTGACTTAGCGCTGCAATATTTGCAGCAGTGAATCCCCCAGGGCCCAGTAGGACTGTAATAAGTTCTAGCCACTCTGGCAGGGTGGAAGCGTACAGAATCTTGGAGGGTGCTCTGCCTTCAGATGCTCTAAACAGCTCTGATCCTGCTCAGAGGAGTCAGCTGCATGCAGACTTAGCAGCAGCACTCTGCAAGTGCAGGCTTTCTCCTTAGCCCACATGGTAGTCCTCCAGCAGCGATCAGAGTTTCCACACTCCAGAAGGTGGGGTGGTGGTGATTTTGATGCTCCAGATCTCAACTCTGCTGAGGTAGTGATGCTTCCAGTGCATCGTCACGCGTTCCACAGGGTCGGCTCAGTTACAGTTCTTGTTGCTCCTGCTGACCTGTGAGTTGCTGCTGCTCACAGTTCACTGGCTTCTACCCAATTCACATGGCACAATTATCCCAGCAGCCCATCCCTACACACGGAGTTGTACATCACTTCCAAGCAAGACTTCGGTCCTCACCGCACATCAGTCGCTTCTGTAGTGGCTCCTTCTGGCATACAAGGTCATTGCTATGGTATTGCACAGGCTTCGGCTCTGATCCCAAGGCAATCTCTTCCACAGCTCCTCCTCCTGACTCACAGGGTTTGCGCAACAGTCCCGCACAGGCTTACGCCCTTACCACATGTACATTTTTTTAAACAGCTATCTTCACGGTGGCCCCTTCCTGGCATATGGCTGTCACAGATTCATTCCTGCACACGAGCAGTAACACAGTCGGTGCAGCACCTGCCTCCTTACACCTCGCACCAGGAGTCCACACTTCAGGGCTCCCTACTAGACCTTGCTCCTTCCATTGCCTTCCTCTTCCTCACAGGGCATGCTGGTCTTGGCAAGCAAGCAGACACTGGTGCTCCAGGCTCCAGATCAGGTGGCCTTGGTTCACTGAGTGACCCAGCAAGGAGACTAGCAGGCTTTGGCCCACACTCCTGGTCACAGGCAGCAGTCTTGCAGAGCTTGCCCTTCAAACACAGCCCTTCTGGCTGATTGGCAGAAGGGCAAACTCCCCTTTTTATAGTCCATTATCAGACACCAAATGTGATTCAAGGTCTGGGTCTTTAAAGTTTTATTGAGGGTTTCTGCTTCTTTTAAAGTACCTACTTCTCTTCCTCTTGAAAACCTGTCTGTCACAGCAGAAGAGATTCCAAGCCTGATAGTCCCACAACACAGGCCATGGGAGTGACTAGAATTCACATCAGGATGTAAGCCATAGTTGTTTATGCATCAAAAGGTAATTCTTGGGCTCCCAGCCCCACTCTTTATGATTTCTTTATGGACCCTGTTGGACTTGACCCTCTCTGCAGAGTCATTCCCAAATGTTTTGCTTTCACACCTCGTATGTTTTTGTTGGCCTTTGGGGCTCTGTGAACTTTAACACTGCTCACCAGTGCTAAAGTGCTTGTGCTCACTTCTAAAAGTATGGTAAGAGTGGCTTAAACCAAATTGGCATATTTAATTTACCTATGAGTCCTTAGTAAAGCGGTATACCATATACCCAGGGTTTGTACATTAAATGCTGCTAGTGGGCCTGCAGTTCTTATTGTGCTACCTATTTAATTAGCTCCTTAAAACATGTCCCAGGTCTGTCATTGTAACCTAAATGTAGTTTTAAACTGTGAATTCGATTTGGCAATGTAACCCCTCTGAAATGTGTAGTGGGTGAATACGGGAGAGCGAGCTGTGATGTAGCATGTTTGCGAACGAATGCGTGACCTCCGCACCTCATTTTTGTTTTCCACTTTGTGTCCCTTATATATTTCGGCCATTGTGTGTGGGGCTGGATTCCCTCCTCATTGTTCGGCGAAATTTCCTACACCTCTGGTATTTGACCGTGAACCTACCAATCTGAATGTTACGAATTGTTTTATACGAATGCAGTGTGTGACTACAGGGCTACCCCACAAGTAGCGGTCCCACTAGACGTTTATCCTCTCCTAAATTGGGGTAAGCATAACTATACAACTAGAGTGAATTTACAAACTAGAGTGAATTTATATTCATGACGTGTGTACGAGTAAGGAGTGGTTTGTTTTAAACTCGTGTTTGCATTTTGGAAGTTTGACTTGAAAAAAATGTGATTTTGTAGACACACTCAAATGGATGTGTGAAAATAGGATGCGGTACAGAACCGCCACCTTAAGAATCTGACACCACAATTATGAGTGCAAATAGAATGCGGAAAATTCCGCCACACAAAAAAAACTAGATACACACCAAAATGCTGTGTGTCACACATAATGAGTGGTTATGCCTAAATCACGCGCACATTCTATTTTCTTTTGGATTTCACGTATGATGATGTGGAATGAACCGAGACGTACACATTGCCTATGTTGATATGTCTCCTTGCCAAAAAGAACTGACGCGCTATACATGTTGTTTGTAATTTTTTGTTCTTCACAGATGAAGTGATTTAAAATACGGAATGACATTTTAATAAGGAGCAGCTATCTGCCCTTACTGCATAATAGTATAGGGAACTTCCGTTTCTTCTTTCCCTACCCACAGGGGGCACAAGCCCTGATGAATGTCCGTGCACCCTTTATGGGGCATTAAGGAAGGAAACATGTTGGCAATAGGGTCCTAGGACCATAATACCTCTAGCATCCCTTTTACTTTATCTTTTAACATCAGTGCCAAACCCAAGAATAAAGGGAAACTGGGGTTTGACGCGATTTTTAATCTTTATAGCCCCTGGCCAAAAATCATCTCACCAAGAGCTCCCTGAAATATTGGTTGAGCCCACCCTGACTTTTAGACGTCAGGGTGTCCCAATGATGAAGCATGACACCACTAGGGTGTGTGAGGGAAAATATTGACAAAAGGACTTGCCTCCTTCCCCACGCCTAGGTGGTGTTATTTACTTCAAACAGGGCATACCAACACCTGAGCTAGTAGCAGAGTTTCTACTGCTGACTGGTCCATTGCGGGAGTACTTATAGTGATTTAATGTAACCCCTTTGCCAAGAATTATATTCCCCTTTTATTGAATATAAGGCACGCCCTAAGGCATGCCCTAGGTAGCCCACAGGGCATGGTGCATTGTAATTAAAAGATTGGACATCTACTTTTAAGTTGTGAATGTTCTGGTAGTGAAAAACTCCTAAATGAATTTTTCACTACTGTGAGGCCTATGTCTCCCATAGGAAACATTGGGTTGCCTTATTACATTTAATAAGTGCTAACAATTGATTGGGAACAGGTAAATATTTCATCCTTGGTGTTCAGGAGACTGAAAGTGAAAATCCTGTCGAATGGCAAAGTCAGATTTTAAGTAACAAATTTGAAAAATCTACTTTTTAAAGATTGGTATTTTGCTGCCATAACTATTTGGTGCCTGCAGCCTCTTCCGGGGGCACATGACTGGGTACAGTTGGTAGCTGGACTTTGTTTATTCCACGTAGACAGCCACACAATAGAGGGTTTAGGTGTACCTGGATGGGCCATCACTGACAGGCTTGGAAGGGAGAAGCTGATAACAGCCCTGCCTGCAACTAAATAGGCTGTGCCCTGCCTTCACACAAAGGACTTGTGACCACTGCATTGTTCACGCAGTCAGATTGGAGCAGGGTATGGAACTTTAAAGTTAATTCTGTAGAAACATCTCCTACTTCAGATAAGGTACCAGGTATTAAAAAAGGAACCTCTGACCCACTTCACAGTTCATTTTTGACCTTTGGAAGGACTCTCACAGTACTGTCTGCTGCTGTCGCCTGCTGTGTACTTCAGAAGACTCCTTTGCTGCACCTGGAAGGACTGCTTTGCTGGCTGAAGTCTGACTTGAACCCTCAGGGGCCTACCCTGCTGTTGGAGCCCTGTTCCACGGCTGAACCCAGGTCTACCATAGTGAGTCCAATTGCTAGTTGGCTGGCTTCCTAATCAGAGCCTCAGGGACAGAAAAGTCTCCAACCATCTTGAAACTGCACCTGGTACCATCCTGAGTGAGCCCTAACCTTCAAGTGGCGTCCCTCCTGTCATGGTTTCTAAATGTTGGTGCTAAAGGTGCCCAGATAGCCAAAATCCAAAACTTGGAACTTAAAACCTTTTTGGCTAAGACCTGGTTGAAGAACAGAAAGTAGGCTTTGACCAACCCGCTTGTTGATATGTGTAATGTACATCATCGGTCAGCCTGACTTCACAGCAATTTCCACTACATTCAGTTCTGCAGCTGCAAATCCTGTTCAGTGGTCTTTTGCCAAATGGGTACCCGGCCTTATGGAGCTCTCATCGGATACAGCCTCCAGCTGGAGAGCTTCAATGTCCAGAAAGCAGACTAAGTCCAAACATAGAAATATTCACCGTGACTTCGCCCAGTGGCTCCCCAACGGCTATGCCTCCTCCTCGAACACCACCGTGAACTTCTACCTTCACAGAGATTTTTATCAAAATTTCTTCTAAATCTGAAGGTAAGTGCAGACTGGGCCCAATACACTTTTTGTATCCTACTTGCCGTCCATCGTGGTCGGCCATGTTTTTCAACTTTGACCCAGTCTTGTACGATAGATGCCTTTGTTTAGTGCATTGAGTTTTCTAGGTGCAAGTTTTTAACTTAAACTTAAAAAAGTAATAATGTCAGGTCTGCTGATTGGATAATTTATTAAAATAGAAACTATTTTTCTAAATTGTTGTGGGCTGTTTCTTGTGTTTTATTTTCACTGTAATGCAGTTTGTTTTCTTCATAAATCCTTTACTTGTTGCCTCTAAGTTAAGCCTGACTGCTTTGTGCCAAGCTCCCAGAGGGTTAAGCACAGATTAATTTAGAGACCTTTGTGGCTTAGCCTAAAAGGGATTGCAGTGGTTGCTTGAGTAGGGTTATCCCCTCCCACTCAACAACAAAAACATTACTCACAGGCCCCATTTTGTTCCTGAGATGTGTCGAGGCCCCTTCTTTATGATCTCTCACTGAATCAAAAAACACCCTTAGAAGTGTACAGGGGGATTCCTTTTACCCATCTTTCAGTGTGTCCCACACAGCTTGCAGGATTGCAGAAATACACAAATCTGTCTGAGCGGATGCCTCTGCCTCTTCATGGCTTCACCAACCAGGCCTGAGTTTTTAAAAATGAAACCCAGGGTCCATGTAATGGACCAATACCGGCACACTTGCACTAAGTGTATGTACACTGCACTCACACTGTTCAGCACTGTTACCTTCCTGTATTGTGACACCACAGGCTCACATACACTCAGAAACCCGCCACCCCCTCAGAAAATATGGACTCAGGATTACGGGCTCCTTAAGACACCTAATGAAGTGCTCACGTTTGCGCAGGCTGTTCTCAAAGATGTGGGAAATCTGGAGGACCACAGACCTTGCCTCCACTACCATAAAACTGGCAGATAAGGGTGGCACCATCGTGATTCTCAATACAACAGACTATAATTATAGCTCAGAATGTCTCTACCATCTGGCGGATGAAAGACTCTACCATCGGATAGATGAGAAACCCATGTCAAGACTCAGAACAAAGATTAAAACCATGGTAAATGAAGCAGAATCCCAAGGATGAATATCCAAACATTTATGAGAAGTGACGCATCGCTGCGTGAAAGCAGCGATGCGTCACTTCTCAGTGCGCCCTCCTTGCGACATGATTGATGAGTCATATTTACAGTATGACGCATCATGTCGCAAAAGTGACGCTTTGCTGGACTGTGTCAGAAAAGTGATGCAACTCCAGCAATGTGTCCTTTCACATGGGGCAAGCCCCATGTGAAAGGGCCTGCGTCAGACTTACGCCTGCCATGAGGCAGGCGTAAGATATTGATGCATTTGCGTCCTAGAAGTGGCACAGTGAAATCTCGTAGATTTCACAGTGTCACTTCTACGAGGCTTACTTACGTGGGAACCCCCCCTGAATAAATTATACCTGGCGCAGGTATAATGTAATGCAGGGGTTTACAAAGTGACGCATCAAGGTAGATGTGTCACTTTGTAAATATGGTGTAACAAGGCTCACTTTTTACGCCACTGGTGCTTCACTAAAAGTGACGCACCGGCAGCGCAAACGTAATGCAAGGGCTCATAAATAAGCCCCAGAGGTTCTCATCAACCGGACACCCAAGGTTCCCTACTTCCACATACTGCCCAAGATCCACAAGAGCATAATCCTTCTCCGGACAGACCCATTGCCGATGGCATAGGATCTCTACTGAAACCCCTCAGCCAATTCTGTGACCTCTTCTTGCAACCATTGGTACAGAAGATTCCGTCCTTTCTTAAAGAAACAAGAGATATCCTCAAACTTATTGAGGAAACCAACTGAATGGACAAAATCCAACTCCTGATGACTCTCGATGTGGAGGCCTGAAATAATACCATATCACAAAACCCCACCTTAGCGGTCATTGAGGATTGCTTCTTTGCAGAAAAATTGACAGCAAGCAACCCTGTGAGTTTCATTATGGAATGTGCCACTATCGTACTAAAAGAGAATTTCTTCCAGTTTCATAATCAACTGTTCCACCAAATACAGGGCACATTTATGGAGAGCACCTTCGCCCCAATTCTGGCCTGGCTGTACATGGCTGAATTCGAACACCAACATATTTGAGAGATATCAACCCATACACCACTGTGGCCATGGTACATCAATGGCATTCTCATATTTTGGCACGGAGGCTAGGATACCTGGCAGATTTTCACCACATGGATCAATTCGCCTAATCCCATTCTGAGGTTCACCAAGACTGTTTCCAATAATGAGACTCCTTTTCTAAATTTAAAACTCACAATCAAGAATGGAAGGCTCTCCACCACCACTTACATGGGAAAAAAAAACAGATTGCAACTGCTTACAGTTATATGACATCCACCAACCCAAAGTTCTATGTGATACCCTACCCTATTATCAGTTCTTGCGCCTCTGGCGCACGCAACCGCAGCAATATCCGGGACTACAAACACCTAGTCACCACACTTATCCAGAATCTACAAGCCTTTAACTACCCAGTTGAGGTTGTGAGCAGGAACCGCAAGATGGCCAGGAACAACCACAGAGAAGCTCTCTTGGAACCCTGAGTCAAAAAGAATAACAACAGCAACACCACATTTACCATGAATTCCGACCACATACAGAAGATTATTCAAAGACATTGGCCCATACTCCACTTAGGCACTCTGGACATTTATCTGCCCCATTTTGCATACTAGCAGACATCCAACCTACGAGATCTCCATGTGCACACCCAACCACAGATTACCCTCAGGTCAGAACAACATACTCTTTGGGACCTAACCCCTGTCACTGTACACTTCCCATGTGGTTCATGAAGTATTTGCTACCTCACAAAAGTATCCAAAGAAATCACTCTTGACCCACATAGGGACCCACATATAGACCCAGAGGAACCATATGAATTGCAATCCAAAAAATTGCATATATGTTTTTCACTGTCTCTGTGCTACCCGGTATGTGGGGATGAACACCAGACCCATTAAGATTAGAATATTTGAGCACCGGAGCAATACCAGGTGTCAACAAAGTACCACTAAGATGTGTTCCCACTTCTTAGGAAAGGAACTCATCATACCCCTGATGACCTTAAATGGACCATCCTTGAAGCCAGCAACCAATAGGACAAACGGACCCTGTTCCAGAAGGAACTATGTTGGGCCTTCTGCTTTTCTACCCACAGAAATGGCTTGAATGATGAGATCACAACAAAAAAGGGGGGGTTAGGGTCCGAGGGAAAATTTAAAGACTAAGACAGACTCAATCCCCCATACAATAACTACTACAACAAGGAATCTGTCAGTCTGAAAAATGGGCACAGTCGCCAAAAGGATAGGAATAAGCAAAGAGTTTGAAAGAGGAGCCTCAGAGTGCTGTAGGATTTATTAGGATTTCCATCAAAAACCAGTGATTGGTGAATATCATCATCTGGATATCCACACCTTCCCACCACTGTGATTCACTCCATCTTGGAGTTTCATTCGTGGTTTGTTAATGACCGGAGCACATATTCGAGGCCCGGGGAGGGGGAAGGAAAGAAGACAGCCAAGCCGCTAGTTAAGGCGAGATGTGTGATATATACCAAAATGATATATAAGTGGTGCAGTGCAGTAAGGTGAAATACTAAAAAAGGATAAGGAGGAAAAAGAAAGGTAGTTTATTAAGAAATATTCCTGCCAATCCTTATCTAAAAATGGTGCAGAAACAGCTTCTAACAAATAGGCTGTTTGACAATAGGGTCGACATGTTTCAGCCTGCTTGCCCGGAGGGTCAAATGGCTTTCGTCAGGACCTTCATTATATTATCGCTACTGCTACAAAAGTGAAAAAATTATAAATTGTGAAACAATGTTAAAAAATACAACCTTTTTATGGTGTATAGCTTCTTCGTACTGTCAGTGTGTATATGAACATCTGATCAGCACGAGAAGTGAGCCTCACCTCACCCGGTAACGACTCAGGTATGAAGGAGGCCCCGCCCTCTTCGTCGGTACCTCGATGTAGAATCTGATGTAGGTCCCAAGCGGCTCAGATTCTACATCGAGGTACCGACGGAGAGGGCGGGGCCTCCTTCATACCTGAGTCGTTACCGGGTGAGGTGAGGCTCACTTCTCGTGCTGATCAGATGTTCATATACACACTGACAGTACGAAGAAGCTATACACCATAAGAAGGTTGTATTTTTTAACATTGTTTCACAATTTATAATTTTTTCACTTTTGTAGCAGTAGCGATAATATAATGAAGGTCCTGACGAAAGCCATTTGACCCTCCGGGCAAGCAGGCTGAAACATGTCGACCCTATTGTCAAACAGCCTATTTGTTAGAAGCTGTTTCTGCACCATTTTTAGATAAGGATTGGCAGGAATATTTCTTAATAAACTACCTTTCTTTTTCCTCCTTATCCTTTTTTAGTATTTCACCTTACTGCACTGCACCACTTATATATCATTTTGGTATATATCACACATCTCGCCTTAACTAGCGGCTTGGCTGTCTTCTTTCCTTCCCCCTCCCCGGGCCTCGAATATGTGCTCCGGTCATTAACAAACCACGAATGAAACTCCAAGATGGAGTGAATCACAGTGGTGGGAAGGTGTTGAATGATGAGATACCATGGATTGAACTTTAGTACTGGGTACTACTTAAGAGATCTGTCACATTAAGTCCACCAACATTTCCCCGGGGGTACCGGCTGATATCCCTTGTAGACATCACCCTATGTCCCCATTGCCTCTTGCTATCTACCATAGCGTCTTCTCGGGTGCAGACTACCATGTCCCTGACAAAAAACACTCCTGTTTGCCCCATGATTTTAGAATCCTAGCTGAATGGACTGCATTTAGCCCTCTGTATCCGTTCCATCTCTCCATCCAATTTGGCTGCCATTAGGGCTTTGACATGGACACTGCAATAAGCCATGTGCGGCCTGTTCACCGTCTTCCTGGGTATCAGGTTTACCCAGAGAGATTCTTAGTCCTGTGCAGTGTACCAAGTGGCTAATCTGAGATTTTGAAGTGGTTTTTATTTTGATTGCTGAGACTGGCTTACTTCCTTGGCTCCCACTACTGTTATTTATTATGAGTTGCCATGTATGTTAGTTTCCGCACAGGAAGGCATGAACCTCTGCCACCCCTGAGGGGCCCAGTCACACAACATTTGGGTAAGTTTACCCGTTACATCTCCACCTTGATTTTAGGATGCCCATTCACATTATCCTGCCTCCGGGCACCGAGGCAAGAAACATGTTGACCCGATTCAACACTCACTAAGCTATTTTTGGCACGTTGCCAATAACAATAGCTCTCGTATTTTTATTGTGTCAGGGGGACCTCTATTAAACACCTTTTGGTACCCCCTAAACTCTTTTAACTCACGTACGCATCACACTACTCATTATATTCTCCCTCACTTGCACTCATCATACCGGATAAGATCTCTGAAAAAGAGCCCCCACTGTGTGGCCTGTTGAGTATTGCAGTGCCTACTCGACAGGGTGCTCCCTATGATGAAGCATGACACCCCTTGGGTGTGTGAGGGCATTGAGATCTCATCACTCAAATCCCAGTGGTATCCAAGCAGTCACCTCCACGGATCCCCCTGTAACACAACCACCCCCTCCTTCCCTCCCAGGAGGAACGGTACCCCCACAGTCCATCAGTACACATATACTCAACACACACATTCACTCTGCATGCACTCCTCAGTACTGTAGCTTTTCTGTATTGTGCCACTTGCAGGCTCACCTACAGCCAACGCACACATTCACCAGTTGTGCTCTGCACAACATATACCCGTTAGGTACCATTATATTCACAGTCACACATACACCCAGTACATGTACACATCATGCACACACTGCATCATACTATATCCTTCACATACTGTACTTCTTGCAAGTACACACACACCCAGTACATGCACTCACCATGCATGCATTGCATAGCACTGCTCTATCCCTGTATTGTACTCTTCCCAGGTACGCATATAACCAATGTAGAGTCAGCGCTTCTGCACTGCACATCACTTCACTTCACATTTAACTGATGTAGGCCAAGGGTGAGTTAAGCACACAGCAGCAGAACTTTTAAAAGTGTTTAAGGCCTGTAGGCCTCACTCCAGTGACATAGCTTCAAAATTAATTTCCACTGCTACTGATCACTACAAAGTATGCTGCCAACATAATGCTCACTCTGCGTAGCTCCTGCTCAAGGCAGTAACCTTCTACCACTATGATGATAGCACTTTGGGTGCCCCCCAGTACAACATGCCCACAATCCAGGAGAGAGGCTTATGATTTAATGGTACACACGCACAATCCGTGTTTACCTATGACAACAAAAATCAGCATTAGGGATTCAGGCAACAGTGCCATTGGGCACTCAGGGCAGGGACACATGTCTATTACCATGCAGAGGAATTTTACATCCCAAAATACCTTAGTGGTCGACCTTTGTAATTTGAGGCTGTCATTTAATATTAAGTACTACTGCTGGACCCCAGAAGTCCATGCTAGAACAGTCCCAAGAGTACTGTCAACAAATCAAGGTCATAAAGAGGATAGAAGGTTGTCCATTTGAGGATATCTGATCAGTAGACATTTGTGAAATCCCATGCATTCTTTAACAATCCTGGTGATCTCAGTGCGTGCTTCTCTTCATAGGCACTGGATGCACATCTACTGTTTTAATATTTTGTGTTTGCTAGTTTACTTTTGTTGGAAAATGGGGTACTGGTTGAGGGGGTGTCAAACCCTACTCAAACAGCAACCACCATCACTGTCAGAGCGAAATGCAAGCAAACCCCAAATTAACTTGTGCTTAACCCTCTGGTAGCTTGGCACAAAGCAGTCAGAATTAACTTAGAGGCAATGTGTAAAGTTTTTATGCAGCACTTCAAAACAGTGATAAAGTTGAAACACAACACAAGATGAGTCCCAAACAATTAAGAAAAATAGTGTAAAATGTGATACATTATTTGAGACTAAAACAACAAAAATCCAATCAGTCAAACTGCAAATATGCAATTTCAAAGTTTTAAGTAAAAACAGAGCCTAAAAGCAAAAAATGTCAACTGTGTTTATCTGTTCGTGCTAGACCTGGTCAAAGTCAAGGGTTTAGGCTGACCACAATGGAGAGTGAACCGGAGATAAGACCAAATTAGGCCCGCTAAACAAAAGTACCTTAAATCAAGGTTTGCAGAGCATTGCAAGATCCCTCGTCGAGGATGTGTTGCACAGCATTGGTTCTGAGGAGTTGCAGGGCTGCGATGCTGTGCCGGGTCCATAAGCGGGTATCTGAGGAGACTGCGAGCTGGTATGCGATGTCTGGCGTCAGGAAAGCATCACGCTGTGGCAGTTCTGAGGTGGCTATGAGGAAAGGCAGCATGCCTCATCGGTTCTGCTTTACAGAACCACAGTTGAGCTAGTTGAACATCTTCAGGCCCACTTCCAAGGTCCCAGGACTGGATTGGCACCACTTGGGAGGTAGGACTCATCACATACAGTGTCCAGGAGCAAAGTTCAAGGTGGTTAAAGCCTTTTCTGTTCCTGAGGTTCTGATCAGAAGGCTGCCAACTAACCCTTGGACTCACTCTGGTCATCCTTGGTTCAAGATGCAGGTCCAGTCCTTGCACTCAGGCAGCAGGGCACAAGGGCAGCAGGGCAACAGAGTACAGCACAGCAGTCTTTCTGAGTCTTCCTCAGGTTGAGAGTTGTACTGAAAGGTTGGATCTTAGGGTTCAATATTACTACATATTGAAGAAGGAGAAGGTTATGGAGGGTTCCACCTTCAGAGATATCTGGAATCTCCTGACTCCCTGCCCTGGCCACAGCTCGTTTAGTTCACAAAAGACTAGTGTCAAAACCTTTGCGAGTGTGCTCAGGCAGAGCTTTTGTGATATGAAAGTGTGATAGGTGACAGCCCCCATAAAGCCAGAGATGGCCCAAGTGGTCCACACCTATTGCCTGTTGTTTCACTGCCTGGGAGAAATACACAATGACCATCTGCCAGCTACACCTAGTCATGTGACCCAGGATGCAGGTTTCAGGCACCAAATGGTCAGGACAAGACAATGCCAACTTTCTAAAATCAGCCTTTTCAGAATAGTTGCTTAAAATCTGACTTTGCCATTAAAGAAGGTTTTAATTTACAATTGCTTAGACACCAAACTTGAGATTCCTACCTGCTGCCAATTTAAAGTTATCACTTATTAAATGAAATAAGTTAATACAATGTTATCCGATGGGAAAGGGATGCCTTGCAAAAGTAAAAAACAAAATTAGCAGTTTTTCACTACCAGGACGTGTAAAAGGTAAAAGTATATTCTCAATCTTTTAAATACACTGCACCTTGTCCTACGGCCTGGTTAGGGCCTACCCTAGATGTGACTTATATGTATCAAAAAGGAAGGTTTAGGACTGGCTAAAGGTTTAATTTGCCAATTTGAAATGAAGATTTAAAATTCCTCACACAGACCCCAATGGCAGGCCAGAGTTATGGTGAAAGGGCTACTTAAGGGGGTGACACAATCAATGCTCCAGGGCCACATAGTAACATTTAATTTACAGGCCCTTCTTACATGTAGTACCACTTTACTAGGTACTTACAAGCAAATTAATTGTGCCTATTGGGTGTAAGCCAATTCTACCATGTTTAAACGATTGAGATAATCACTGTAGTACTGGTTAGCAGTGGTAAAGTGTGCAGAGTCCTAAAGCCAGCAGAAACAAAGTCAGAAAAAAACAGGAGGTTTGAAGACAATACATTGGGGGGAAACCATGCCAGGGATATCAGGTCCAACAACTTTGTTATTTGTTCCAACTCCGTCCTCCAGGGGTTAATTAGTTTGACACAGTTGCGTATCAATTAGCAGCAGTCAAGTGGCTATGTGGGAGCACAGGGTACACACTTCACTGTGATAGTATGGAGAGAAAAACCGGCAAACAACTTTTTGTCTGACCTTTTCGAGCAAAATGGACAGGCTGGTAGAAAAGTGAGTAGGCTAATGAAAAAGTGATGGGGCTTGTGGGAAATGGGCATTCTGGGAAAAATTAGGCAGTGTGGGGAGAAAGCACGTAGGCTGAAAAGGAAATGGGCAGAATCAGGTCTTAATTGACAAAGAAAAACAGTAAGGCTAAGGAGAAAATGTACATACTTGAGTGGAGAATGGATGAACTGGCCTAGCAGGAATAGTTGGAAAGAATGGCCATATAGGACGAAGTGGATAGGGTGGAGTGTAGAAACATAAAGAGAAGGAATAAGACTAGTAAGAGGAATACCCGGCAGAGAGGGTATATCAGGAAGGTCGTTCAGGCCAGGAGGGACACAAACACCATGACAACGGCCAGGACCGCACCACCAGTAAGACTATGAGGACATTTAAGAGTAGGACCACGTCCTCCAGGAGGACTACAAACACCAAGAACACAAATACGACAAAGACAACAAGAACCAGGAAGACCAGCAGGATTAAAAGAATGAAAAGGAAAGCCACGGAGACCATAAGGAGGACATGGACAGAGAAGACCAAGATCTTAATGATAAGGGCCAGGTCTGTAACCAGGTGGGCACCAATACCAGAACCAAGATGACTAGAAGAAAGTCCCAGCATAGATGAAGGTGAGCCATTTACAAGGGAGTCTGCAGGTGCAACAAAACTCGTAAGACCAGAATTTATCCTACTTCCAGTGTATCTGGGCAAGCCCTTAGTTACAGAGGTCAAGTCTTTTGTAAATGCTTCTTACGTATGTGTCATCTACCATATCCCAATCAAATGCACCAACCTTATTCATCCACGTTAAAGAACTGCCATGAGTGCAGTTAAGTGGGGTTTTGAGGACCGATAGAGATTATTAAGGGACTGTAATAGCTGTTTGAAAGACTCAGAATGTCAGCAGCGGATAGGAACTTCAATGCTGACAGAGAAAGCTCAGGTAAAGCTTCCAAACATCCCTATATTTTATGTGAAGCTTTGGGCCAAATATGGCATTCTAGTTAACTATGCAATGCATCCTGATACTTGTAGTTCTGCATTTCACATTTGAATTTTGGATTTAAAATTACAACTTATTAAATGCTTTTAAATAAAAATCCAAACTGAGTGACGGTGTCATGCATCACATGTAGCTACTTGGCAGTTATGCTAAGGACCAACAGGGCTATCTTGAGGGTTAGCCCTAAAGGACAGTAGAGGAGTTCTGTGGGATAGGAGAGGTTGTCTGGTACAGGTCAAATAGTCTGCGGGCAAGTGAGGGCTTTGAGGGTCTTTGAAAATAGGCATAGATTCTGAAATAGTCAGTGCACTGTGAGGGACAACTGAAGGCTTCTATTATTGTTGAGGGATGTTGACAAAGGGAATAGGAGTACTGCGAGGTTTGAGAAAACAGACTCACAATTACATGAGGAGCAGCAGGGCTGAGAGAGAGGGAGCAGTAGGGTCTGAATGCTGGAAAAGATGCATATTTGACGGCCAGCAGTGTGTTTTGGTATGGTAGGCTGGTGAGTGTAATGGCTGGCTAGTGTGAGGCTAGAGGGGTAGGATGGAGTGCTGAGGGCAGAATTCAGAGTTAGTGGTTAATGGGTAGAAAAGGAGGCACTAAGAGGAATTTGAGAGCTAGCAAAATGTTTTTAAAAATGGTCTGACAGGCTTTCAGAGAGCCAGCAGATTTTCCACCAATAGGCTTGGGTGAATTCTGAGGTCTAAACATCAGCAGAAACACCCAAAGCTGTGACAAAAAAAGAGAGGTCAGGAGGATGGCATGGGGAAAGAAGGTTGAATGATGTGAGAATCGGATGCTAACATTTGTGCTTTACTAAATTATGCATTGACACTAGCACGTTAGTTTTTGCTGCTTTTCCATGGTGAAAATATACTTACCCATGGAAGAACTACTTCTCTTGTTAATAATGGGTGCATTATTTCCCCTTTTAGCTATGGAAAATAAAACATTCATGTATTTTGGCAGGACTGGTTTGTTTATGTCCAGAAGGGGAAACTATCTGCAATGCCTGCCTTCTGTAATATGCCCCAGCCTTAAACACTAACAATCGTAGCCTCATTCCTATAGCTGTGAATGATGCTTATTCATCACATTAGTTCAATATCAACATTCATATGTGCTTCCTATGAATCAGCATGTGGAATTTATGTTTTCAACATGTTTTTTTGCACATCTTCTTTTAGACGTAGGTGTGCAGAATGCTTTGTGAATAGTCCCACAGTCTTTGCACTGTGAATCACCAGTCTAGAGCTACGCCAACTGTGTTCTTGTTTATAATACTTTTTCACATACAAAACCTTGGATGATGTATTTTGATGATCCTAACATCTTAATTTAAAGTCAGAGTTTCACCTCTTGGCTGTGCATGTGTTCTTGTTTGTGATTATAGTATACATAGTGGCAAGAGATAATTATTTTAAAAATATTGGTTCCTATTTTTGTAGATTATTTGTTCAAGTACTGGTGATGATATTGGTGCACATGCACATGTCATCTTAACTATACTGTGAAAATAACTTGAATATTTAACCACCCTTTTATATACTAGTTAGCTACAGCAAGGCAAACAGAAACACTTCAATTTTGTCTTGGTAAATAGCATCAGTTTTTTTCTTCCCGGAGTTTTATATAGCGCAAACTTAACCTGAAGATATCCAGAGCGCTTTACACGGGTGCCAGTTGCGTTACATGAGGACACATTCATTTTTGTTAGACACGGGGAGATTAAGTCATTTGCCCAGAATCAAATGATGTTGTGTGTCCTTGCCGAGATTTGAACCCGTTCCCCAAATTTGAGGACGACCGCCCTAGCCGTTAGGCCACATCCTCGCCCCAGTTCTTGAAGAATTACCTAACCATCATGCAAATATTGAAGTTTCTCTGATTTAATAGTTAAAAATGTCTTATATGTATCAATTTGCTAGTTAAACAATACATATTGTAAGTTAGTTATATGCCCACATTTAAAACGTGGTGCTTCTCTGTTATGTGCTTGGTTATTGGTAATGTAGGACAGACTTTATGTTGCCTACCTGGATGCTGCAAGAGTAGCATAGTATTATGGAGACAAACACCGGTAAATTGTCAGGAAGATTTATTGTATTAGCGAAGCACCACCAACTTCTGCTGCCGGCCTGTCAGCTCTCCTTGCTCTAACTGTCTCACACGAGGCAATACCATGGAGATAGAACTACCAGGCTCGAGAAGGAGCATTAAATCATTACAACACATCCCCCATAGTAAAAATGCAAAAGAACACGAAGGGGAAAGAACTGGCAGAGGAGAAAAAAGGTGGCGGAAAGGAAGAAAAGAAAGGAAAAGAAAAGAATGTGACAACAGCTCAAAATTCATGACATACATTTGGATTACATCAATACATCACATAGTCTTTGTAACGCTGAGGAGGACAACAAGGCCTTGAAGAGAGACCCCATGCATGAGAAATTAAAAGAAAATCACACATGGACAAGTTGGAACCTGGTATAGCATCTGGACAAGAAGGAAATAAAGATTTGTCACCTCGAAACTTTACCAGATGGGACATGCTCCACTTACTACCATTGTGGACAGTGACCTCATTCCTGTTCATGCAGGTTATGACGAATGGGCCCATAAATTTAGTGACACCCTTCATGTGCCACCTTGGTTTCTTTATGAGAACCCACTCACCAACTCCCCATGTTTTGGTTCTAGTTGATTTTTTTAAATCAAACCTCTCCTTGTACCTTTTTTGATAAGACTCAATTCTGGCACCTACCTCCTCTTTATCCAAAACAGCACCTCCAATGAAAAGCAACCAATCAGGATTGAGTTTGGACAAGGCAACCCTGACTCTCAATTTCTTGGAGGGAGATTTTTGCAAAACTCCATTGAGGGCAGTACGATGTGCCCACCAAGTGTCCCTCAGGACACCCTTAAGAGGAACTTTCATTTCAATTGCTCTCTGCACGCACACTTTGACCACACTATTCATGTGCTCCCCAAGCCCATTGGCCTGCAGTGCACAAAGAGCAGTTCTCTGATGAATTATGCCAAAGTCCTTTAAAGAATCTTGCATTTCCTGTGAGGTAAATTGCACCCCATTGTCCGTGATGAGGAACCGGGGATCACCCTCACACGTGAACTCACCTTTAAGGAAATCAAGGACTACTCCGGTGTTAACAGAACCCACAAACCTGGTGGAAACCTACTTAGATTTTTCTGAGGGTCCTAATAATTCAGAGGGACCCATGAGGTCTAGTCCCAGCTTGACCCAAGGCTCCAGTGGGATCTCGACAGGAGACAAGAGAGCGGTGTTGGAGACCTGAGATTTGTCATTGGTGGCGCATTGACAACATTCTTTAACCACAATTTCAACTTGGCCATCCATCTTAGGGCACCAATATCTCTCACGGAGTAGGGACTAGGTGAGGTTTCTTCCCAAGTGTCCTTCATGAGCAAGGTTTATAAGATTGGATCTCAGGACATTAGGGGGTACAAGTCTCTCACCACGCATGAGTTGACCTTGACACAAGGTGAGTTAATTCCTGATAGATCAGAAAGGCAGGAAGTCAGAATCAAGTTTTTTACAGTCAGGCCACCCCTTGATGACAAAATGCACCACAAGGGGAAGTTCCACATCCTCAGATAAGGCCTTTTCCCACTCATCCTCCTGGATAGCAAGTTCCTTCACCTAACAAATCCCTGCAGGTTCAATGTCCTGAACATCATTGCAGCTTTCAATCGGCAGTCTCGATAAGCAGTCCGCAGCTTTATTGCCAGAGCCAAGAAGGTATTGTACTGGTGTCAGTCTTTTCCTCTCCACGCAAGAAAATACTTGAATCAAGGGGCGATGATTGGATCTCACCAAGAAAGGTATGCCCCACAAGTAAAATGTAAAATGTTTTATTGCCCACGCTATGGGCAGAGCCTCCCTTTCTATGCAAGAGTATTGTTGCTCGGCCTTCTTTAGTGCCCTAGAGCTAAATGCAACAACTTTTCCCTCGTTACCATCAATTTGGGAAAGAACTGCGCCAAGACCACACAAGCTGGCATCGGTTGTGAAAACCATTTTCTTCCTAGTGTCAAAATGGCCAAGAGGGGCATCTTCCTATTGCTTGCTTGACAGAGCTAAAAGCTGCATTGCATTCCTCCGACCAGGCAAACAGTGTACCCTTTCGTAGTAAGGCTCTGATCAATTTGACGATAGTGACAAAACCTTCAATAAACTTAGAATAAAACTCAGCATGGCCTAGGAAAGACCTCACTTGCTATTTATCAGTAGGTGCAGGGGCATTAACAATACTCTTAGCAAGATCTAGCTTCGGTTGGATACCCTCCCCAGAAATAACATGTCCCAAATACGTGACAGAGGATACACCAATCTTACATTTCAGTCTGTTTACAGTCAAACCCTTGTCAGACAGTCTTTGCAGAACAGCCCTCAAAACCTTATCATGCTCCAAGTCATTCTTTCCATAGATTAAAATGTCATCCTGGAAAAACAAGATGTTAGACATGTGTCCAAGAATCATCTTCAGATGCGCTGTAAACAAGCAGCAGCTGAGGCTAGCCCGAACGGTATTCTAATGAAACGGAATGCCCCCAGTGGTGTTACAAACAATGTTAAGTGCTTGGAGTTTGGGTGGAGGGGTAATGGTGGTATGCTGAAGACAAGTCTAATACACTGAAGACCTTAGCACAATCCAGCATGGTAATAGACTCCGCAATATTAGGAAGCGGTTGACGGTCTACCCATATCCACCTGTACAGACACCTCAAGCCAACACACATTCTGATATTTTTTCCTCCATCCTTGGGGCTAAAACCACTGGGGCCAACCATTCAGAGGATTCAATTTCCCCAATGATGTTCAAGGTTACCAATCTCTTGAGTTAATTCCTTAGGGGGTTCTAGAATCATATTGGGATCCTTCCTGACCTTGTGTACGATAGGTATTGCATTTTCTTTAAGTACAAAACGTTGTTCGAAATCCTTGAGTAAGCCAAGGTTATCACAAAAGACTTGGGGAAACTTCTCAAAGAACCTTTTGTAGGCTGCAGAGTCATCAACCAACATGACTTGCTCGGAGGGATAACGAGCATTAGGATTGAGGAAGTATAATGTTATAATACAATGCGAAATGTTATTGTATGCAATTGTACACAGTTAACATTACAGATATCAGTTCTGCTGTATTATTGGTGTCATAATACTTTAAAAGAACTTTAGAAAAACAGCGTGGAAAAACCTGGAAAAAAGTATGAAGATAGCGTAAGATTAAACTAATGTGTTTCATTAGAGGCCACACCTACTGTGCGGTGCAATCTTCTTCGGGTCCATAGTAGGTGTGGCCTCTAATGAAACACATTAGTTTATTCTTACGCTATCTTCATAGTTTTTTCCAGGTTATCTGTAATGTTAACTGTGTACAATTGCGTACAATAACATTTCGCATTGTCTTATAACATTATACTTCCTTTGTAGGCACTCCAAGATGGCCAAATATTGTATTTTCTTGTATAGTACACAGTTTGTCCTCTTTCTATGTACATGACAGAGACTACGTATTCACTGAGTTGACACTTGGTTCTTTGTGTGATCAAGGAAGTTCGCTTCCGAAACGCGTTACCTTAAACCTGTATTAAATCTACTTTGACCGAATTCTGAGAGCGTGTGTTATTACATTTGTTTGGGATATATATATATATAAATATATATATATATATATATATATATTATCTACTGGAGGTCGCCAGTAGATAGTTATAGTTAGGACCGCGAAGCGCACCGTGCGCGTACGGTACGCGCATGGTGAAAAAAAAAAAATACATAACTTAGCATTTAAAAAACCTTGCAAATTCACTGAAAAAAACATAGGTTTCACACACGTTATAGTTAGGAATTAGCATTTAAAAAACCTTGCAAATTCACTTAAAAAACCATAGGTTTCACACATGTTATAGTTAGCTGGACATTTCACTCGTGAAAAACCATTGAAATTCCCCCGTTATAGTTACTGAAGGCAACTATAACTCACGCGACCGCAATCCTCTGCTGATGACGTCAGATATTACATCACTGATGACATATGTGTCTTTCTGAAAAAAAAATATTTGTAATATATGTATAGCTAAAAATTAATGGAAGAAGACATGGGTAAATAAGTGTCTAAATACAGTGATGTAATATCTGACGGCATCAGCAGAGGATTGCGGTCGCGTGAGTTATAGTTGCCTGCAGTAACTATAACGGGGGAATTTCAATGGTTTTTCACGAGTGAAATGTCCAGCTAACTATAACATGTGTGAAACCTATGGTTTTTTAAGTGAATATATATATATATATACAAAACTGCAAGCATATAATAGAATCTTACAGCACTTACGGGCCATAGTTAACTCGGATCCAACTTACCCGGTAGCGAGGCACTTTAAAACTTGCCATAATAACAATCTGAGCTGCTTGAGCTATTTTATTATAGACTCAGTACCGAAATTGAAGAGAGGAGGTAACCGGGAAAATACTCTGAGGCATTTGGAATGCAAGTATATAGTGGAGTTGGACACACGTATTCCAGGAGGTTTGAACAATGGGGAAGATTTACACCACTTCTTATGAACGCCTGTGGCAGTAAATGTATTATGCATTGTGGATATTTATGAAGGTTAGGTCCCACTTACACCATATAGGAGCTTAGGAACTCATGTACATTACTGAACATCCTCGTTTTTCATGAATTATAAGATATTTTTAAGGAAGTCTCTTATATATATTTTTTTACATTTCACATTTTTACATATATACAAGGGTGATTTAGTCACTTAGCTTCCTCTGGGCTAATACCTACAAGAATTTGATTGTTGTACTCTGTCTTTTTTAGCATTTGTGTCACTTATGTATGATACCCAGTGCGTTTTTTAGACATAAAGTGGCTGTGTATATATTATTTACATTTATCCAGAAATGTTCCAAATGGAATTCCGGTCCACTGTTTTAAGATGTCGAAAAGGTCTCAATTTAATGTTATGCAAGTTTTGCACAATATTTTGTAGGTTTGCACATTTCGCTGTATTTGCACAGATATCTAAAAACTTGCTAGATTTGCATATACTTTTGCAGATTTGCACAGGTTTTTGTATTTGCACATATAATTGAATTTTGCTATATTTGCACATGATAGGCGTTATTTGCACACAATGGGTGAGGAGAGTTCTCCCATGATTAACTTCTACCCATTGCATTTGCTGTATTTTAATGCAGTGCAGGCATTTTATCTACATCTTAGCTATAGATCAATTATAGCACGATACGAAAGATAATTTGGATTTGAGAAATGTCAATGAAATGTTCAATCTGGGCTGGATTAAGCTGAAAAGTAAATGTATGCTTTGAATTTATTATATTTCTATGCATATTGGATTTATATGTTGATTGAATTGATCCCTGTGATTTTACAAAATTGACAAACACAGCCGAGTGAGAGTATGTTGTTTATGTCTACACGCATCTGGGGGCAAGGCACCTTTAAAAAGTCACGTTCAGTTTATGCTAATCATGTGATCAAGACCGCTGTGTCGGTCGAAACGCGTCTGAACCAAACTTTGTTTATGAAGTAATAAACCGAGCACGAAGATTTGTACCAGCATTTGTGTGTCCGTGTCTTTTGGCAGTACCGGCTGGTACTACGGAAGGAGGATTCGATATATATATATATATATATATATATATATATATATTACCTACTGGCGGTCGCCAGTAGGTAGTTATAGTTAGGACCACGTTTCCATAGGAAAACCTCAACATTCTATTTTGAATAACTTTGGCGCCGGTCGACGAATCCTCGCGAATTTCTCAAAATAGGTGGGGCGCTACGCTCCGCTCCTACCCTGAAAGTCTCGGGGGGATTCGTCAAGCGGGGGCTGAGATAAAAGGGGGGTCCCAAAACGCGTTTTTCCCATGCATTTTTCCATAGGACCTTTAGAACGAGCTACAGCCCGAACGGCTGAACAGAATTACTAGAAATTTGGCAGAGAGGTAGTCCCTAGGTCAAGGAAGTGCCTTTTGTAGGTTTGGTGTAAATCTGTTCAGTAGATTCTGAGAAAATAGCCTTTAAATCAATATATATATCTGAGCCCGCTTACGGTACGCTTACCGTACGCTTACGGTAAGCGTACGGTGGCGTGCGCGAGCGCGATTCTGATTGGCTCTTAGATCTTAGTAAACATTCGAATCGGCAGAAACCAGGAAGCGGCGTCCGCCATTTTGTCTACCGCACTGAGTGTTATGTATCAAACATGATGGCCAAAAACATGTTATGGGGATGTTTTGACAACTCCCTCTCACATAGTCATGTTGAGGGAGTCCCCAAACATCCCCCAAGAGCAAAAACGGCATTATTTTTTTTTCGGCAATTTCGCGGGGTACGCTTACCGTACGCTTACCGTAAGCGTACGGTAAAAAAATAAAAATAAAAAAAACACTATCCACACTTTCTCCACCCCTTGTGCAAATGGTGGACGAAGGCCACCATTTGTGCATGGCTTATCAGAGCACAGAAATTTCCCAAAAAATTTCAACAGATTACCTATCACAAGGAAGCGCATAATATGTCCTCCATGTGCGCACGGTGCGCGAAGCGCATCGTGCGTACATGGCCCATCTAGCGTAACGTGGGCACGGCACTAACTGCGTAAAGTGGGTGCGCGGTGCGCGAAGCGCACCGCGTGCTCACTGTGCGCGCACGGTGCGCGAAGCGCACCGTGCGCGCACGGAACGAACTGCGTTAAGTGGGCGCGCACGCCACGAATGGCGTAAAGTCACTTAGCATTTAAAAAACCGTACAAATTCACTGAAAAAACCATAGGTTTCACACACGTTATAGTTAGGAATTAGCATTTAAAAAACCTTGCAAATTCACTGAAAAAACCATAGGTTTCACACATGTTATAGTTAGCGGAAATTTTACTGATAAAAAACCAATGAAAT
Organism: Triturus cristatus; assembly: GCF_964204655.1. Lineage (NCBI taxonomy): Eukaryota > Metazoa > Chordata > Amphibia > Caudata > Salamandridae > Triturus > Triturus cristatus. Next base: position 744,160,361 of record NC_140591.1, on the reverse strand, counting down.
TGCCCCGTTATAGTTAGTGCTGGCAACTATAACTCACGCGACCGCAATCTTCTGCTGATGACATATGTGTCTTTATGAAAAAAAAATATTTGTAATATATGTATAGCTAAAAATGTATGGAAGAAGACATGGGCAAATAAGTGTCTAAATACAGTATTAGCATCAGCAGAGGATTGCGGTCGCGTGAGTTATAGTTGCCAGCACTAACTATAACGGGGCAATTTCATTGGTTTTTTATCAGTAAAATTTCCGCTAACTATAACATGTGTGAAACCTATGGTTTTTTCAGTGAATATATATATAGATATATATATTACCTACTGGCAGTCGCCAGTAGGTAGTTATAGTTAGGACCTATTTTCCATAGGAAATCCGCAACATTCTATTTGGAATAACGTTGGCGCCGATTGACGAATCCTCGCGAAATTTTCCAAACTTTTGGCCACCTCCAGTCCGCTCCTATTCTGAGAATTTTACGGTGATTCGTCAAGCGAGGGCCGAGAAAAAAGGAGGGTCCCAAAACACGTTTCCCCCATGCATTTTCCCATAGGACCTGTTGAAGCAGCTGCAGCCCGAACTGCAGAACGGCATTACACCAAATTTGGCAAAGAGGTAGTCCTCAGTTCAGACTCCTGCCTTTTGCTTAAATGGTGTAAATCCGTTCAGTAGTTCCTGAGAAAATTGAGTTAAAAAGATAGATATATCTGGGCGGAGCCTAACCACACATCTCATCGTGAGATCCGATTGGCTGTCAGTACTTCATCCAAGAAGTGTTGGCAGCCATCTTGGGACCAATATACATGATAGCACCTCATTAAAAAGCATTGCAGTTAATAGAAGGTTTTAAGACTTTAGTTACATTATAAATCATTTGTTGATGGTACCATACTCATTTTAGGAATTGTGGTGTGTTCTAAGGTGATTTTACCATGTGAAAAAGCCTTCTGCTGTGATATCATGAATCATGTTTGAGAGAAAACTTTTTCTCATGCTTTTCCCACAGAGGTTTGGAAGGTTATCTATAAGCTAAACTGAGAGCATATTTTCTGTAAATTCACATTATCTTTCTCAGTCATGTGAGAATGAAGTCTGACATTCTCAGTAAAACATGTACATCCAACAAGGGCAGAGACTGTCAGTTGATTCCTTTGTGTTCTACTGCAGCTTCCCAGAGTGTTCTAAAGAACAACTAGAGCACTAACAGTCCTACTTATGACAAACGTATTGCACACCGGAAGCCATCTTGATTGGAATAAAGTGGTAACTCTTAAAACATTTAATTTAAAAAGGAACAAAATGCTGGGGTTCATTTTGCCATAGAAAGTATGATTAGTGCTGCAGAAAGAAACATTAGGGCACATTTTGAGTGACTTCTCAAATCTTCTTCTATTTCATTAAAAAATTCTGACATGCAGACTGAAACATGCACTTTCAATACCAGCGGCAGACTTCCCTGGTGAGCAGTAGCTTTACTACAGTGATCTAATAAGCAACTAGAGTGATAACATTCAGAATTTATGGCAAATGTGTGACACATCTGAATGTATTCTTGATGGAACCAAAGTAAACAAGCATTGAAAATGCATTAGGTCTCGCCCTCGTTTAAGTTAAAGCAATTCTGTTTGTATTTAGATGGCTTTTTAGATTTGCTTTTATTAGTGTTTTTCAAACTTTCATGTACATAACATGCATATGTATGCATATATGTATATTTATATGTAAGCATGCATTTATATTTGTATTTATATAGATTCACTGAAAAAAACATAGGTTTCAGGGGCGTTATAGTTAGCTGGACTTTTCACTCGTACAAAACCATTGAAATTCCCCCGTTATAGTTAGTTCAGCTAACTATAACTCGCGCTCCCGCAATGCACTGCTGATGACGTCACATATTACATCACTCATGACATGGTCAGTGATATCACACATGACATCACTGATGACATCTCAAATGACGTCACTGATGAAATCACTGATGACATCATCCAGTTAATGTGTGTTTTTCTGAAAATTACATATGTTTTATATATGTATATCTCAAGGTCGATGGAAGAATAAATGGGTATATAAGTGTCTAAATGGATGATTTGTTTTTGAAAAATTGATTGTATAACTGACTGATTAAGTGTATCTTAGTGAATACATGGCTTAGTGAGTAATGTTCAAATATGTAAATATCTGTATCAGTCTCTCACTTTGTGTATAAGTGGCTGCATGGGTTGGTGAGTAGCTACGTGAGTGTCTATATAGGTTATTAGTTGGTTTTGAGAGTATACGTATGAGTGTCTGAGTGTCTGTATGGTTCGGTGGTGGTATTACGTTGTGCATAGGTGCATGAACGAGTGACTCACTGTTTGTATGTGTTGAAGACAGCATGTGTGCAGGACTGTATGGGTGGATGAGTGTGTGCATGGGTGTGTTAGTGAGTGAATGACTGTCTCAATAGTGTCTTTATGAGTAACTACATATGTTTTAAACTAGTATATGTGACTATTGGTATATATAAGTGAGTATATGTGAGAGTGAGAGATTGAAAGAGTTCCTGTATGAATAAGTATGTGTTTCTATAAGTGATTGTTTAAAAGACTAAGTATGTGTAAGTTTCTAAGAAGTAAGTGTGGTGGTGTGTGTATAACTGTATGTGCAAGTAAATGGATGTTTGATTCCTTATTAGCATGAGTGACTATGTGTGTGATTAACTCTATGGATGAGTGGCGTTGTGTAACAGGATGTATAGGTGTATGAGTACATATGATGAGTGAGTACATGAATGAGTGACTGTATAGGACTGTTGGTGAATGAGTGGATGTGTATGTGGATCTTAGAATTACTGAATAGGTTGTTGTAACTGGTATTGGTATGTCCATTGTTTTGAAAATGTTAGTTTCTATTTGTGAATGTGTGTATCAAAGGTTATATTAGGGGGAGAGGAAGTCTGCCACTCTATCACAAGGATGATGTCATCAGTGATGTCATTTGAGATGTCATCAGTGATGTCATGAGTGATATCACTGACCATGTCATGAGTGATGTAATATGTGACGTCATCAGCAGTGCATTGCGGGCGCGCGAGTTATAGTTAGCTGAACTAACTATAACGGGTAAATTTCAATGGTTTTGTACGAGTGAAAAGTCCTGCTAACTATAACGCCCCTGAAACCTATGTTTTTTTCCGTGAATTTCTAAGGTTTTTTAAATGCTAATTCCTAACTATAACGTGCCTGAAACATATGGGTTTTTCAGTGAATTTCAAAGGTTTTTTAAATGGTAATTTCTAACTATGCCTGCAGAGATAGGACATGTGAAGAAAAAACGCACAGAAAGAAAAAAAAGAAATGCAGAAAGAAGCAACAGAAGTCCTCAAAAACGAAGAAAAGTGCAGGAAGAAGGATAACGTGCAGAAAAAACCAAATAGAAAAGCAGAAAGAAGCCTTGTTGCAAAATCATCCTGTACCCTCATCTTTTTCAGACGGATATTGGTGGTAACTGAGTCTGACTAACCAGTCCTAGAGCCAGTGCTATGTTATAAGACACTCAGAATACAGTGAAAACACCTACATACACTAGGGAACACAATGCGTTGGGGTCCCCCTGTGATTAACATGACCTCCTCTGTAAGCCCCTAGTATATAATAGGACAGGGGATTTAAACTACCTCTTAGAACGCGCCACAGGGCGTGTTTGCACACGTCACCTCAGGCCTCGTCCCCTCCCCTCCCCACTGTGTAAACACGCCCTATGGCCGTTTTAAGTTGGGAGATTAAGTCCCCTTGAATCCTGAGGGTCCCTAGGGTCCAACTAGACCACTAGGTACCTCCAGTAAGCGCCACAGAGCTGCGTTGCAAAGAGATGTAAAAAGGGGCACGGCCTAGACCACCACTCTGCAACGCAGCACAGTGGCGCTTACTGGAAGCACCTGGTGGGCTAGTTAGCCCCCAGGGTCCCTCAGGATTGAAGGGGAATTATTTCCCCAACTTAAAACGCGCCACAGGGCGTGTTTGCACACGTTAACTCAGGCCCCGTCCCCTCCCTTCACCACTGTGTAAATACGCCCTGTGGCCGTTTTTAGTTTGGAGATTGAGTTCATTTGAATTCTGAGGGTCCCTAGGGTCCAACTAGCCCACTAGGTACCTCCAGTAAGCACCACAGAGCTGCGTTGCAGAGAGGTGTAAAAAGTGGCACGGCCTGGACCACCTCTCTGCAACGCAGCTCAGTGGCGCTTACTGGAAGCACCTGGTGGGCTAGTTAGCCCCCAGGGGCCCTCAGGATTGAAGGGGAATTATTTCCCCAACTTAAAACGCGCCATAGGGTGAGTTTGCACACGTCACCTCAGGCCCCGTCCCCTCCCTTCCCCACTGTGTAAACACGCCCTGTGGCCGTTTTTTAAGTTGGGATATTAAGTCCCCTTGAATCCTGAGGGTCCCTAGGGGCAAAATAGCCCACTAGGTATGTCCAGTAAGCGCCATTGCAGAGAGGTGTAAAAAGGGGCACGGCCTGCACCACCTCTCTGCAACGCAGAGCAGTGGCGCTTACTGGAAGCACCTGGTGGGCTAGTTAGCCCCCAGGGTCCCTCAGGATTGAAAGGGAATTATTTCCCCAACTTAAAATGTGCCACAGGGCGTGTTTGCACACATCACCTCAGGCCCCGTTCCCTCCCTTCACCACTGTGTAAGCGCGCCCTGTGGCCTAAGTTGAGAGATTAAGTCCCCTTGAATCCTAAGGGTCCCTAGGGTCAAACTAGCCCACTAGGTACCTCCAGTAAGTGCCACAGAGCTGCGTTGCATAGAGGTGTAAAATGGGGCGTGGCCTCAGAACAACTGTCTGTAACGCAGCTCCCTGGCATATACTGGAGACACCTGTTGGGCTAGTTGGCCCTCAGGGACCCTCAGTATTGAAGGGGAATTAATTCCCCAACTTACAACTGGCCAGGGGGCGCGTTTGCAGAGTGCTGCAAGGAGGGGGCATGGCCTCCGGCGCGATGCCGGTTTTTATTTATTTTATTTTTTTAAGAAGGAGGGCTGTGTGACCCCCCTTCTTTTTCTAATTTATTGACCCTGGGGACCCCATCCCCCAGGGCCTGCACCCTAATTTTTTTTTGTTGAAAAAAATAAATGTGGCCCTCCTAAGGCCTTAATTGGCCCTGGGGACCCCAATCCCCGGGTCATGGCCTTTTTTTTAAAATTCTTTAGGAGGGGGCTGCGTTGCCCCCCTCCTCAGGCCACTTATGGCCCCGGGGACCCCATCCCCCGGGGCCGACCTTTGTTTTTTATTATTTTAAAAAAAGATATATTTATAGAAACACCTAGGACATGCTGGACAAACCGTATGTACCTATCACCATGACGATTTTCTTGATATTCATTAAAAAGCGACTATGCATACAATGAATCCATGTGGAATGTATTTACACCGCTAGTGAAGCTCTGACGTGTCTGACGCCCTACCGTGCCTAATCCTAGTGCCCCCGCCGGTGGGTACTTTCTAAGTACACACCCTTGTTGTTTATTTATACAAACATGGGTAGCTATTGACGGGCACATTTAAAACACACGCACACCAAGCCATTTAAAGGGGATGCGACAACAATTCGACCAAACTATGCAAGAAACCCCCTTCACGGTTAATAAAACACACATCCACCGCCGGATGTGTAATACTTTTATTTTACTCTCTGGAAAGGAGACACACCTCACTTGAGAGTCACAGCGTGCTCCTGGCTGAGCTCAATGCTGTGTTACACCCACCAGTGCCCGCTGAGTGCCACACACCTCTGTGTTGTATTCCACCAGCTAGTGCGTATGCTATGACACTCTCTAGCCCATGTGCACTGAACACCGCCCTGTGAATATGTCATGCCACACTTGCCTTCGCACAGGTTATATTACCCCATCTAACGTGCCTTCCTCGATGCCTATGTTATAACGCATAGCGCTATGCCATACATATTACAATCTGGGATGCATATCTTTGTCCCAGTGCATATGCAACGTGACACTCCCAAGCACACATTTTATATTACAACTTTAGAGACTAGTTAGGTTACACAACACTGCCCTGTGCATATTACACTCCAAGGCGCATATCCCATAGCACGCGCTAGTACCTGTGCTATCTCGCGCTCTCCAATGAATCTGTCATTGCGCACAATGTATTGCATATTATATTTCATTCCCTGGTTCATCTTATATCACACTTTTTGGTGCATAGTTTATACCATATACTATATCTAGTTTTCATTTTCAATCGTGCTCTCAGGACTATGTTCTATATAACACTGTGTCCACCTACCCTTTTCACGGGCATTACATTTTGTGATGGGGGTGGAGGGTCAGGGGGTGTTTCTGCCAAGTGAGCCCGGAGTCACAGTCACAAACGTCCTCTTCTTCCTGAATAAAAGTGAGATTATGCTGCATACTTGTTCATATTTTAAGTAGTTTGCACAGACACACATTTTAAAAACAATAAAGTTCCTAATACCCACCTACTCTGAACATTTAGCTTGCTGCCCCATCCACCTCCTCCCTATCCTCTGTTGTCTGAATCCATGGACTAGCCTCCTCCCTCCTGCCATGCATGGTCTGATGTGCTGCCACTGCCCTCCATTTAGCATGATGTACCAGTCCACTCCTCCTGCCCTCCATTGCCCAATTCTATGGCCCATCATTGACCTCCTACTTAGCCTCTGTGCTTAGCTTGCTGCCCCTATTCTCCTCCCCCCTTCCCTCCGATGTCTTTGTGCATGCCCCTGCTCCATCCTTTTTGCCCACCATGTTCCATGGACCTGCCACTCCTATCTACTCTGAGTGTTCTGTTGAGCTGCCACTCCCCTCCCACCTGCCTAGCATTGTCAGATGACTGTAACCTGTCCCTGCCACCTCCACCCTGCCTGTCCACATGCCATGCCCCTATCCCCTTCCTCCTGTCCTCCATTGTCCATTTTACTGCCACACCCTTCTGCCCTCCCTGGTCTGTTGTGCTGCAACTGCTCCTCCTGCCTGCCCCACGCGGTCTGTTGTGAGGCCCCTTCCCCTGAATTCTCTTGTCTGTGCCCAGGTCCTGACCCTCCCTTCTATCCTCCATGGTCCGTTGTGCATGCCCCTGCACGCTCCTTCATGCCCATCATAGCCATTGTGCTGCCACTAACCCTCCCGCTTGCCATGCATGGTCTTCTGTGCTGCCATGTCCCCTCCCACCTTCCCTGTGTGGTCAGCTAGCTGCCCCTGACCCCCTCCCACCTTCCCTCCATGGTCTGTGCGTATGCCATCATAGCCTCACTGTTGCTCTCCATGGTGTGTCTTGTTTCTAGTGCCCATCCTGCCTGACCTCCATGGTCATCTTGCTGCTCCTGCCCTGCCCCCTTGCCCCCAGCCCTCTGTTTCCATGTGCAGACCCCTATTCCCTCCCTCCTGGCTTGTCTGTTCCATTGTAATGCCCCTGATCCATCCCTCCTGCCCTTTATGGTCTGTTAAGCTGCAGCTTTCTCTCCTGTCTGTCCATTATGGTCACCTAGCTACCATTGCCTTTTTCCCCTCTGTTCTCTGTTGTCCATGTGCATGGTCCTGTCCCCTCCCTATTGCTTTCTATGGATTGTTGTGCTGCACTCCCGTCCCGCATGCCCTGTGTGGTGTATTGTGCTGCTGCAAACCCTGATGCATGTCCTGCAGGGTCAGTTTGGTGCACCTCTCCATGTCCCTCCTGTCCTCTGTTATCCGAGTCCATGTCCCTACCCCAATTCCTCCTGCCTACCATGATCCAATGTACCATACTTGTGCGAACATTTTGAACTTGGTAAGAGGGAGATTTTGAAAGAAAACTGGGGTATTGATTTTCCCCTTTGAGTTACATTAAAAAAGAAGAGATTGTAGACAGGAGACAGATCAAATAAAGCCCATTTGAGCTTAAAAACATTGGATGTTTCCTGGCTAAAACGGGTCTGTTGGCATGTATGGTTGTACTACCACTGCCTCTTCCTTCTGACCACAATGGTCTATTATATTGCCACAGCCTCTCTTGCCAGTCCTGTATTGTTAGTTTGTTGCACGTGCCCCCCTTTCCACTGACCTCCATAGTCTGTTGTGCTACCACTGCCCTTCCTGCCTGCCCAGTGTGGTCAAATTGTTGCCTCTGCACTCTCCTACCTGCCTTCAATTTTCAGAGTCCGTACCCCTGGCCTCTGCCTCTCAGCAGTATCCCAATGAACAACTAGATTGCTAACATTCTATATTTATTACAAAAGTGTGAAACGCCAGACGTCATCTTGATGTAATCAAAACTGTAATACCTAGAGCATTTCCTTTAGAAATTACATATATGAGAGGGTCTTATATGCATCAAAATTATGGTTAGTGCTCTAAAAAACTAAAATGAGGACATATTTTCTTATTTTTCAAATAGCGACATAGAACTTTTAAATTATTTGTAATCTTTATGTTTTTTTATCCAGTTGACCACTTGATTAAATGTTGCACCTAGGGGAGAGGATGTGGTGTTACTTCCAGAGCTGCAGACATTGCAACTGGGGGACCAGGTTGGAGTTTCTGCTTCAGCTCAACATTCTGTGATTCAGGTCAAATCACTTAATCTCCCCATGTCTACAACCAAAATGAATTTGATCTTGTGTGATGTAACCAATGCTCATGTAAAGCACTCCAATACCTGACAAGTCTGCAATATATAAAACTGCAAATACACAAAAAATAAGTGTGTGTTTTGCACACTTCTGTCATTGGGCTACATCTGGGTGATATTTGTGCTGCATTTGGGCTCTCTTGTCTCTGGTGGCTATCTTGGGAGATTTATTTGTTATGAAGTTTCCTCATTTCCTCATTTACTGCTGTCTCCTCAGTAGGAAATGCTTTCAATTTTTTACTTTGATTCCATCAAGAAGGTAATCAGATATGTCACACATTTGCCATAAAGTCTGAATGTTAGCACTCTAGTTGCTCATTAGATCACTGTAGTAAAGCTACTGCTAGCCACGGAAGTCTGCTGCTGGTATTAAAAGTGCATGTTTCAGTCTGCATATCCGAATTTTTTAATGAAATAGAAGAGGATTTGAGAAGTCACTCAAAATGTGCCCTAATTTTTCCTTCCTCAGCACTAATCATATTTTCTATGGCAAAATGAACCCCCTCATTGTGTTCCTTTTTAAATTAAATTTTTAAGTGTTACCAGTTTATTCCAATCAAGATGGATTCAGGTGTGTCATAAGTAAGACAGTAAGCGCTCTAGTTGTTCCTAAGAACACTCTGGGACATTCTGTCATTGGGCTATACTTGGGCTACATATGGGTGATATTTGGGCTACATTTGGGCTCTTTTGTCTCTGGCGGCCATCTTGGGAGATTTACTTGTTATGAAGTTTCCTAATTTCCTCATTTACAGCAGTCTCCTCAGTAGGAAATACTTTCAGTTTTTTACTTTGGTTCCATCAAGACGGCATTCAGATGTGTCACACATTTGCCATAAATTCTGAATGTTAGCACTCTAGTTGCTCATTAGATCACTGTAGTATAGCTACTGCTCACCAGAGAAGTCTGCTGCTGGTATTCAAAGTGCATGTTTCAGTCTGCATGTCAGTATTTTTTTATGAAAAAGAAGAGGATTTGAGAAGTCAAAATGTACCCTACTTTTTCTTTCTGCAGCACTAATCATAATTTCTATGACAAAATGAACCCCCTCATTTTGTTCCTTTGTAAATTAAATATTTTAAGTGTTACCACTTTATTCCAATCAAGATTGCTTCAGGTGTGCCATACTTTTGTCATGAGTAAGACTGTTAGCGCTCTAGTTGTTTGTTAGAACACTCTGGAACATTCTGTCATTGGGCTATACTTGGGCTACATCTGGGTGATATTTGTGCTACATTTGGGCTCTTTTGTCTCTGGTGGCCCTTTTGGGAGACTTATTTGTTATGAAGTTTCCTAATTTCTTCATTTACTACAGTCTCCTCAGTAGGAAATACTTTCAGTTTTTTACTTTGATTCCATCAAGAAGGCATTCAGATGTGTCACACATTTGCAATACATTCAGAATGTTAGCACTCTAGTTGCTTATTAGATCACTGTAGTAAAGCTACTGCTCACCAGGGAAGTCTGCTGCTGGTATTCAAAGTGCATGTTTCAGTCTGCATGTCAGAATTTTTTAATGAAATAGAAGAGGATTTGAGGAGTCACTCAAAATGTGCCCTAATTTTTCTTTCTGCACCACTAAACATACTTTCTATGGCAAAATGAACCCCCTCATTTGGTTCCTTTTTAAATTAAATGTTTTAAGAGTTACCACTTTATTCCATTCAAGATGGCTACAGGTGTGCAATACGTTTGTCATAAGTAGGACTGTTAGCACTCTAGTTGTTCTTTAGAACACTCTGGGAAGCTGCAGTAGAACACAAAGGAATGAACTGACAGTCTCTGCCCTTTTTGGATGTACATGTTTTACTGAGAATGTCAGACTTCATTCTCACATGACTGAGAAAGATAATGTAAATTTACAGAAAATACGCTCTCAGTTTAGCTTTTAGATCACCTTCCAAACCTCTGTGGGAAAAGCATGAGAACATAGTTTTCTCTCAAACATGATTCATGATATCACAGCAGAAGGCTTTTTCACATGGTAAAATCACCTTAGAACACACCACAATTCCTAAAATGAGTATGGTACCATCAACAAATGACTTATAATGTAACTAAAGTCTTAAAACCTTCTATTAACTGCAATGCTTTTTAATGAAGTGCTATCATGTATATTGGTCCCAAGATGGCTGCCAACACTTCTTGGATGAAGTGCTGACAGCCAATCAGATCTCACGATGAGATGTGTGGTTAGGCTCCGCCCAGATATATCTATCTTTTTAACTCTAATTTTCTCAGGAACTACTGAACGGATTTACACCATTTAAGCAAAAGGCACGAGTCTGAACTGAGGACTACCTCTTTGCCAAATTTGGTGTATTTCCGTTCAGCAGTTTGGGCTGTAGCTGCGTCAACAGGTCCTATGGGAAAATGCATGGGGAAAATGTGTTTTGGGACCCCCCTTTTTTCTCCGCTACCGCTTGTCGAATCACCGTGAAATTTTCAGGATAGGAGTGGACCAGAGCTGGCCAAAAGTTTGGAGAATTTCGCGAAGATTCGTCAATTGGCGCCAACGTTATTCCAAATAGAATGTTGCGGATTTCCTATGGAAAATAGGTCCTAACTATAACTACCTACTGGCGACTGCCAGTAGGTAATATGCAGATTATATATATGTTTATATATGTATGTATATGTGTATATATATATATAAAGAGAGTAGTACAGTGAGTAGTAGAGAGTAGTAGAGAGTGAGTAGTAGAGAGTGTAGTAGAGAGTAGTAGAGAGTGAGTAGTAGAGTGAGTAGTAGAGAGTAGTAGAGAGAGAGTAGCAGAGAGTGAGTAGTAGAGAGTGAGTAGCAGAGAGAGTAGTAGAGAGTAGTAGAGAGTGAGTAGTAGAGTGAGTAGTAGAGAGTAGTAGAGAGAGAGTAGTAGAGAGTGAGTAGTAGAGAGTAGTAGAGCGTGAGTAGTAGAGTGAGTAGTAGAGTGACTAGTAGAGAGTTTTAGAGAGAGCGTAGTAGAGAGTGAGTAGCAGAGAGTAGTAGAGAGTAGTAGAGAGTGAGTAGTAGAGAGTGAGCAGTAGAGAGTGAATAGTAGAGAGTAGTAGAGAGCGAGTAGTAGAGAGTAGTGGAGAGTGAGTAGTAGAGAGTGAGTAGCAGAGAGAGTAGTAGAGTGAGTAGTAGAGAGTAGTAGAGAGAGAGTAGTAGAGAGTGAGTAGCAGAGAGAGTAGTAGGGAGTAGTAGAGAGTGAGTAGTAGAGTGAGTAGTAGAGAGTAGTAGAGAGAGAGTAGTAGAGAGTGAGTAGTAGAGAGTAGTAGAGAGTGAGTAGTAGAGTCAGTAGTAGAGTGACTAGTAGAGAATTTTAGAGAGAGCGTAGTAGGGAGTGAGTAGCAGAGAGTAGTAGAGAGTGAGTAGTAGAGAGTGAGTAGTAGAGAGTGCATAGTAGAGAGTGAGTAGTAGAGAGTAGTAGAGAGTGAGTAGTAAAGAGTGAGTAGTAGAGTGAGTAGCAGAGAGAGAGTAGTAGAGAGTAGTAGAGAGTGAGTAGTAGAGTGAGTAGTAGAGAGTAGTAGAGATAGAGTAGTTGAGAGTAGTAGAGAGTGAGTAGTAGAGTGAGTAGTAGAGTGACTAGTAGAGAGTTTTACAGAGAGTGTAGTAGAGAGTGAGTAGCCGAGAGTAGTAGAGAGTGAGTAGTAGAGAGTGAGTAGTAGAGAGTGAGTAGTAGTGAGAGAGTAGTAGATAGTGAGTAGTAGAGAGCAGCAGAGTGTGAGTAGTAGAGACTGAGTAGTAGAAAGAGAGTAGTAGGGAGTAGTAGAGTAGTAGAGAGTGAGTAGTAGAGAGTAGTGGAGTAGTAGAGAGCAGTAGAGAGCAGTAGAGAGTGAGTAGTAGAGTGAGTTGTAGGGAGTAGTAGAGAGTGAGTAGTACAGTGAGTAGTAGAGAGTAGTAGAGAGCAAGTAGTAGAGAGCAAGTAGTAGAAAGTGTGTAGTAGACAGTGAGTAGTAGAGAGTAGTAGAGAGTGAGTAGTAGAGAGAGTAGTAGAGAGTAGTAGAGTAGTAGAGAGTGAGTAGCAGAGTGAGTAGTAAAGAGTAGTAGAGAGCGAGTAGTAGAGAGTGAGTAGTAGAGAGTAGTGGAGAGTGAGTAGTAGGGAGAGAGTAGTAGAGAGAGAGTAGTAGAGAGTGAGTAGTAGAGAGAGAGTAGTAGAGAGTGAGTAGTGGAGTAGTAGAGAGAGAGTGGTAGAGAGTAGTAGAGAGTGAGTAGTAGAGAGTAGTAGCGAGTGAGTAGTAGAAAGTGAGTAGTAGAGAGAGAGTAGTAGAGAGTGAGTAGCAGAGAGTAGTAGAGTGAGTATTAGAGAGGGAGTAGTAGAGAGAGAGTAGTAGAGAGTGAGTAGTGGAGTAGTAGAGAGAGAGTGGTAGAGAGTAGTAGAGAGTGAGTAGTAGAGAGTAGTAGCGAGTGAGTAGTAGAAAGTGAGTAGTTTAATTTAAAAGGAACACAATGAGGGGGTCATTTTGCCATAGAAATTATGATTAGTGCTGAAAAAGAAAAATAAGGGCACATTTTGAGTGACTTCTCAAATCCTCTTCTATTTCAATACAAAATTCTGACATGCAGACTGAAACATGCACTTTCAATACCAGCAGCAGACTTCCCTTGTGAGCAGTAGCTTTACTACAGTGATCTAATAAGCAACTAGAGTTCTAACATTCCGAATTTATGGCACATCTGAATGCCTTCTTGATGGAACGAAAGTAAACAAGCATTGAAAATGCAATAGGTATCGCCCTCTTTTAAGTTAAAGCAATTCTGTTTGTAATTAGGTGGCTTTTTAGCTTTGTAATAGTACTACTCATTCTCTACTACTCTCTACTACTCAGTCTCTACTGCTCACTCTCTACCACTCACTCTACTCACTCTAATACTCTCTACTACTCACTCTCAGCTAATCTCAGCTAATCTCTCTACTACTCTCTACTACTCACTCTTCTCTCTAAAGCAGCTCTGCTGACCGGGTTTCTCTGGCTCTACAGCAGCTCTGCTGACCTAGTTCTTAGGCTCTAGAGCAGCTCTGATGACCGGGTTTTTTGGCTCTACAACAACTCTGCTGACCTGGTTCTCTGGCTCTAAAGCAGCTCTGCTGACCCGGTTCTATGGCTCTCAAGCAGTTCTGCTGACCTGGTTCTCTGGCTCTAGAACAGCTCTGCTGACCTGGTCCCTTGGCTCTAAAGCAGCTCTGCTGGCCTGGTACTCTCCCTCTTAAGCAGCTCTGCTGACCTGGTTCTCTCGCTCTAAAGCAGCTCTACTGACGTGGTTTCTCTGTCTCTACAGCAGCTCTGCTGACATGGTTCTCTGGATCTAGAGCAGCTCTGCTGACCTGGTTCTTAGGCTCTAGAGCAGTTCTGCTGACTTGGTTCTCTGGCTCTAAAGCAGCTCTGCTGACCTGGTTCTATAGCTCTAAAGCAGCTCTGCTGACCTGGTTCTCTGGCTCTAGAGCAGCTCTGCTGATCTGGTTCTCTGGCTCTAAAGCAGTTCTGCTGACCTGGTTCTTTCCCTCTAGAGCAGCTCTGCTGACCTGGGTCTCTGGCTCTAGAGCAGCTCTGCTGACCTGGATCTCTGGTTCTAGAGCAGCTCTGCTGACCTTCTTCTTAGGCTCTAGAGCAGCTCTGCTGACCTGGTTCTCTGGCTCTACAACGGTTCTGCTGACCTGGTTTCTCTGACTCTACAGCAGGTCTGCTGACCTGGTTCTCTGCACTCACGATGCATGTACCCGACTTCGCAAAAATATATTTAAAAATAATATAAGTTTATTATAAGTACAAATATATTATTTTTAGGAATATCTTAGATAATCTCTTGCCCTAATATGTATATCAAAGACACATACATATCATTTTGGAACATAAAATTATTTTGTTTGCGGGAGTCGCGCACCCAGCGCGCCCCAGCATGTATATGACATCACGCGGGACCCGACACCGCACAAGCATCTCGTACTGTAATGCGCATGTGTCACAAATGCACGGGAGCAGGAGCCGCGGACTGGTCGCATACCAATCGCGCACATCATGTAATATTAAATGTATATGATGGAACTGAAAAATACGCAGCCGTCGCACACCTTACGCGGATCCTTCACAACTTTTCTAAAATGGCGGCTAGAATCCGCGCACCCACCGTGATGTGAACGCTTTGAGTGCGCGACTCTGAAAAAAAATTGGATTTTTTTTTTTTTTAAGAAAATAGTATAAATATATTTAAAAAAATGAAAACAATAATCAATATTTCAATGTTTTCGAAAAAATGTATTTGCAATTTTCAGAAAAGTATATAATGTTATTTAATGAATAAAATATTTATAAATAAACAGTTAAAAAAACTGTGGAAAATCAGTACAAAACAAATAGGTATAACTACTATCACACTTAAAAATTAGCATTTAAAAAACCTTTGAAATTCACTGAAAAAAACCATAGGTTTCAGAGACATTATAGTTAGAAATTAGCATTTAAAAAAGCTTTGAAATTCACTGAAAAAACCATAGGTTTCAGAGACGTTATAGTTAGAAATTAGCATTTAAAAAACCTTAGAAATTCACAGAAAAAAACATAGGTTTCAGGGGTGTTATAGTTAGCTGGCCATTTCACTCGTTCAAAACCATAGAAATTCCTCCGTTATAGTTAGTTCTGCTAACTATAACTCACGCACCCGCAATGCACTGCTGATGATGTCACATATTGCATCATCAATGACATGGTCAGGGACATCACTGATGACATCACTGATGACATCTCAAATGACATCACGGATGACATCACTGATGACATCATCCACATGACAATGTGATACACCTCATCTTACGTTAGTATAACCTTTCATCACTCACTGTAAAATACAGCGTACCATATTTGAAACCATTGACACACCAATACCAGTTACTACATACCCACTCACTGATTCCTAAGTGTGCACACACAACTCCCTATTCAAAAACAGAATCATTTATACATGCAGTCACTAATTAATAGAACACTATCAAATGCACTTATACACATATATAGACATTGACACATCAGCAGTCATCTTAGTCAGTTATGCAGTCATCCTACTCACTCATGAAAAAAATCAATCACGCTTACATTTACTCACTTACACAATTATCCAACAACACCTCATTTATTCAAACACTTCGGGGCAGATTTACAAGAAAGTGACGCATCTGTAGAGATGTGTCACTTTCCCTGGGCCAACATGCCAAATGCTTGCGTCACCGTGGATGCGCCGTATTTACAATACAGCGCACCATGGCGCAAGGATTGACAGATGCGTCAGAAATTCTGACGCATCTGTTGACGGAAAAGTCACGCATTGCTGGAGTCGTGTCGCAAGCACAACGCAACTCCAGCAATGCTCAGGGGCGCCCTATGCCGAACATGCTGCGTCACTCCTTATGTCTGCTTCAAGCAGGCGCAGGGTTTTGACACAGCATGGACGTAAAGTGACTCAGTGAAATCTTGTAGATTTCACTGCATCACTTTTACGGGGCTTCCTGCGACGGAACGCCCACCCTGCATACATTAAACCTGACGCAGGTTTAATGTGGCGCAGGGCTTCACAACGTGACGCATCTCCCTAGATGCATCACATTGTAAATGGGCCGCAACTTTTACACTGCCGTTGCGTCACAAAAGTGACGCAACAACGGTGAAAAAGTGACGCAAGGGGCTTGTAAATCTGCCCCATAGTAACTCATAGTTAATATGTTAAAAAATCACCATTACAAATTACAATTATACACTCATTCATATAGTTACTCTCACAATCAGTGACTCTTACACATACTTATTTATATACACCAACTGTCACATACAATGCCTTTTATTTTTTTACTTTGTTGAAGATGTACACCTGAAACCTATATTCGCTCACCAACACACAAATAAATACACTCAGTCACCCAAACCACTGTTTCCACATGCACTTAAAACTATACACCTAGTCAATCAACCATTCACACATCTATGCATAGAGTTACACACAACCCATCCAACCACGCACAAACTCAGTGTCCCATACAAATTCTCACCCAACTAATCAATAATTAATATACACACTCATGTAGTTAGTGACCAACTGATGCAGCATGTTATACAACAACAGAGATAGTGATGCACACAGGGATGCACACATTCACATAGTTTAGTTACTAATCCATGTATTAAGTGAGACACTTTTAATTACTCACTTAAACAGACAGTCAGACAGCTACTAAATCCTCCATCCAGACAGTTATATATCCACTCAATCTTCAATACAGATTGGTATATATATATATGATACATATTTAAATTTCAAACTAAACCACATTCACTGGATGATGTCATCAGTGAAGTCATCAGTGATGTAATTTGAGATGTCATCAATGATGTCATCAGTGATGTCACTAACCATGTCATGAATGATGCAATATGTGACATCATCAGCAGTGCATTGCAGGCGCACGAGTTATAGTTTGCAGAACTAACTATAACAGAGAAATTTCTATGGTTTTCTACCAGTGAAATGGCCAGCTAACTATAAAACCCCTGAAACCTATGTTTTTTCTGTGAATTTCTAAGGTTTTTTAAATGCTAATTTCTAACTATAACGTCTCTGAAACCTATGGTTTTTTCAGTGAATATATATGTATATATATACCACTTTCTCCTTCCGGTACAAAGAGTCCTTGCACTCCAGAGGGGGTGGGCCATTAAAATTGTATTTAAAGCTGCAAACATTTCCAGAGTTGTGTTTCAACAATTACTGTCTTTTCCAATCTGGAGTCTCTCACTAATATATATATATATATATATATATATATATATATATATATATATATATATATATATATATATATATATATATATATATATATATATATATATATTACCTACTGGCGGTCGCCAGTAGGTAGTTATAGTTAGGACCCTGTTTCCATAGGAAATCCGCAACATTCTATTTTGAATAACTTTGGCGCCGGTCGACGAATCCTCGCGAATTTCTCAAAATAGGTGGGGCGCTACGCTCCGCTCCTACCCTGAAAGTCTCGGGGGGATTCGTCAAGCGGGGGCTGAGATAAAAGGGGGGTCCCAAAACGCGTTTTTCCCATGCATTTTTCCATAGGACCTTTAGACAGGGCTACAGCCCGAACGGCTGAACAGAATTACTAGAAATTTGGCAGAGAGGTAGTCCTCAGGTCAAGGAAGTGCCTTTTGTAGGTTTGGTGTAAATCTGTTCAGTAGATTCTGAGAAAATAGCCTTTAAATCAATATATATATCTGAGCCAGCTTACGGTACGCTTACCGTAAGCTTACCGTACGCGTACGGTGGCGTGCGCGAGCGTGATTCTGATTGGCTGTTACATCTAAGTAAACATTCGAATCGGTCAAAACCAGGAAGCGGCGGCCGCCATTTTCTCTCTCGCACTCTGAGGGGGGGGCTGTAAACAAAGGCAAAAAACATATAAAGGGGCTGTTTAGACAGCGCCCATGCACATAGCCATGTTAGTTGAGTCCTCAAAGATCCCCCAAGGCCAAAAACGGTAAATTTTTATTTTTTGAAAATTTCGCCGATTACGCTTACCGTACGCGTACGGTGCGCTTACGCTAAAAATTTTAATTAAAAAAAAAAACACTCTCTGTGCATGGCATATTATTGTCATCACTTACAAATTAAATTTAACAGATTACCTATCACAAGGAAGCGCATAATATGTCCTCCATGTGCGCACGGTGCGTAACGTGGGCACGCGGTGCGCGTAGCGCACTGCGTGCCCACCTTGCGTGCACGGCACTAACTGCGTAAAGTGGGCGCGCGGTGCGCGAAGCGCACCGCGTGCTCACTGTGCACGCACGGTGCGCGAAGCGCACCGTGCGCGCACGGAACGAACTGCGTTAAGTGGGCGTGCACGCCACGAATGGCGTAAAGTAACTTAGCATTTAAAAAACCGTACAAATTCACTGAAAAAACCATAGGTTTCACACACGTTATAGTTAGGAATTAGCATTTAAAAAACCTTGCAAATTCACTGAAAAAACCATAGGTTTCACACATGTTATAGTTAGCGGAAATTTTACTGATAAAAAACCAATGAAATTCCCCCGTTATAGTTAGTGCAGGCAACTATAACTCACGCGACCGCAATCTTCTGCTGATGACATATGTGTCTTTATGAAAAAAAAATATTTGTAATATATGTATAGCTAAAAATGTATGGAAGAAGACATGGGCAAATAAGTGTCTAAATACAGTATTAGCATCAGCAGAAGATTGCGGTCGCGTGAGTTATAGTTGCCTGCACTAACTATAACGGGGGAATTTCATTGGTTTTTTATCAGTAAAATTTCCGCTAACTATAACATGTCTGAAACCTATGGTTTTTTCAGTGAATATATATATATATATTACCTACTGGCGGTCGCCAGTAGGTAGTTATAGTTAGGACCACGTTTCCATAGGAAATCCGCAACATTCTATTTTGAATAACTTTGGCGCTGGTCAACGAATCCTCGCGAATTTTCCAAAATAGGTGGGGCGCTACGCTCTGCTCCTACCCTGAAAGTCTCGGGGGGATTCGTCAAGCGGGGGCTGAGATAAAAGGGGGGTCCCAAAACGCGTTTTTCCCATGCATTTTTCCATAGGACCTTTAGACAGGGCTACAGCCCGAACGGCTGAACAGAATTACTAGAAATTTGGCAGAGAGGTAGTCCTCAGGTCAAGGAAGTGCCTTTTGTAGGTTTGGTGTAAATCTGTTCAGTAGATTCTGAGAAAATAGCCTTTAAATCAATATATATATCTGAGCCAGCTTACGGTGCGCTTACGGTACGCTTACCGTACGCGTACGGTGGCGTGCGCGAGCGCGATTCTGATTGGCTCTTAGATCTTAGTAAACATTCGAATCGGCCGAAACCAGGAAGCGGCGGCCGCCATTTTCTCTCTCGCACTGAGAGTGATGTTTAAAATATAAAGCACAAAAACATGTAAAGGGGCTGTTTAGACAGCTCCCACACACATAGCAATGTTGAGGGAGTCCCCAAAGATCCCCCAAGGCCAAAAACTGAATTTTTATTTTTTCGCTAATTTCGCCGATTACGCTTACCGTACGCGTACGGTAAAAAATTATAAAAAAAAAAAAAATTAGCCACACTCTCCCCACCCCGTGTGCAATTGGTGCCCGAAGGCTTATAACATATACGAAAAATTAAAATATTACCTTTCAAAACGAAGTGCATCATATGTCCTCCATGTGCGCACGGTGCGCGAAGCGCATCGTGCGTACATGGCCCATCTAGCGTAACGTGGGCACGCGGTGCGCGTAGCGCACCGTGTGCCCAGCGTGCGTGCACGGCACTAACTGCGTAAAGTGGGCACGCGGTGCGCGAAGCGCACCGCGTGCTCACTGTGCGCGCACGGTGCGCGAAGCGCACCGTGCGTGCACGGAACGAACTGCGTTAAGTGGGCGCGCACGCCACGAATGGCGTAAAGTAACTTAGCATTTAAAAAAACGTACAAATTCACTGAAAAAACCATAGGTTTCACACACGTTATAGTTAGGAATTAGCATTTAAAAAACCTTGCAAATTCACTGAAAAAACCATAGGTTTCACACATGTTATAGTTAGCGGAAATTTTACTGATAAAAAACCAATGAAATTCCCCCGTTATAGTTAGTGCAGGCAACTATAACTCACGCGACCGCAATCTTCTGCTGATGACATATGTGTCTTTATGAAAAAAAAATATTTGTAATATATGTATAGCTAAAAATGTATGGAAGAAGACATGGGCAAATAAGTGTCTAAATACAGTATTAGCATCAGCAGAGGATTGCGGTCGCGTGAGTTATAGTTGCCTGCACTAACTATAACGGGGGAATTTCATTGGTTTTTTATCAGTAAAATTTCCGCTAACTATAACATGTGTGAAACCTATGGTTTTTTCAGTGAATATATATATATATATATACATATATATATATATATATATATATTTTATAAAAAAATTCTTTTGGCTAATAGGAATAATTGTTTGGCGCCATGTGTCTCAGTTACTCGTCCCTACCATTATGGTAATGCAATACTTAAATCACAATAGTGAGATGCTACCACACTCAAACAATGACTGAAAATCTAGCGTTGTTTCTTTTTAGCTTCTTTATTCTTTCTTTAACGGTTTATATTAACAGAGCAATACAGCCTTGATGCCTCTGTAAATACAGCATAACAGCCAACATGTGTTTCACTCACATTTGCGCATCTTCAGGGCTGTTTAAATGAAGAAAATCATATATCAAATTCAACACTCTCAAAGTTAACGTTTTAACATCCAATTAACACAAAAAGTAACACAAAAATTCTGTGTGAGGATTTTGTTATTAAATGGCGATTAGAACTTTTAATTGTACCATGGTAATAGAGAGACCCTGTCATTGAGCTTCTTAAAGAGGGTGAGTTGTTTGCTATTGAAGGCGTATGATGAACTGTATTGTCCCGCAAATATCTAAGTCAGGGTGGATATTATACTAGTGGTATGTCGGGTATTGCACACCACTATCCTTCTCTTTCTTTCACAACAGGAGTGAGAAGGCAAACAGGCTGATTTACGTCTTTAACTTTAATACCCCAAAGTTAACCAGGAGGGGTAACCAACTCTGCCATTAAGAATGAAACAATGTAATCACAACAGGCGTTGTGTCAATTTCCGGTTCTGACTGCTTTTAGCAAGAACAAGACTCAAACAATTAGAATTGTGTATCCCTCCCTTCCTTATACATAGGGCAGGCTCAGATGAAATGTGTAGTATATGAGGGAAGAGAGAAGAGGTGTGGCGCCAGGGCGACTGATGCTGGAAATTGTGGGTCACGGTTCGATCCACAGCACCGGCGGCAGATCAGCCCAGCACCATGTGACTCTGGGCGATAGCTTGCTTAATCTTCCCGACGGCCCCTAGCACCGGGATGCCTTTGGGTAGCTGTTTGCGCTTTACAAATACTGGATTTACATTTTTGTTTTTTATATTAAAAAAGTCTCCACAACTAGGTTGTAATATTTGCAAGGTTTCTAGAGAAACCACAAACCATTTCTTAATTCATTTGCAGACCCGTATCAAGGGGAGTACAGTAATCCATATACAATTCATTGAGACGAGACACTGCCCCAATAGAATGAATAAAGTTAAGCGATTTCACCACAAGCGAGAATCCATATTAAATGTCAAAATGGAATCATAAAAATAAGAGAACCTGCATTGTAATTGACATTGACAAGTTGACTCCACTTGATACTTTTGCTAAACACTCATTATTACATTTTAAAAGGAAAATGGGGGTGCGGGATAAATATTTTGCCTTAAATATGTTAGTTGGGGTTTACCTTCATTGAAATACCTAATAACAAAATATGGTATCTGTAGAAAGACCAACAATTTACTGAAACTACCCCTCATTTATTCTTTCACTCTAAACAGTGTTGAGAACACAGAGAATTTTAATTTAACTCGATTGAGAAGATAAGATCTGAGATAAAATAACAAATTGAGTGACTCATTAGGTAAATATATATCTTATCCAAACTCGTGAAAATTGTTTTGAAGTGAAGATGTAGACTTTGAAAATTAGCGTAGCAAAAGTGATGAGCAATATAGATAACAAAGTAAAGGGACAGATGGTTTTAAACTAAATGTGAGTTGTAATGTTCCCGTTATATGGTTTGTACATTAAGAATTTCCCTGCATTTGGGGAAAAGGTAAAATTAGAGTGGATTTTATGTATGATGATCTTAAGGTTCCGTGTATAAAGAATATACATAAAGAATCTCTTTGCTTCTAGGGCTATATGTAAACAGTGTGTTATGTGTATATGAGATGAACATTATGTTTCATTTTATGTATTAATTTTTGTGTTACTTTTTGTGTTAATTATATGTTAAAATGTTAACACCGAGAGTGTTGAATTTGGTATATGATTTTCTGTATTTAAACAGCACTGAAGAAGCGCAAATGTTCACGAAACTCGTGTCGGCTGTTGTGCTATATTTACAGAGGCATCAAGTCTGTATTGCTGTGTTTATATAAACCGTTAAATAAAGAATAAAGAAGCTAAAAAGAAACAACGCAAGATCTTCCTTCATTGTTTGAATGTGGTAGCATCTCAGTATTGTGATTTAAATATATATATATATATATATATATATATATATATATATATATATATATATATATATATATATATATATATATATATATATATATATATTCACTGAAAAAACCATAGGTTTCACACATGTTATAGTTAGCTGGACATTTTACTGATAAAAAACCAATGAAATTCCCCCGTTATAGTTACTGTAGGCAACTATAACTCACGCGACCGCAATCCTCTGCTGATGCTAATACTGTATTTAGACACTTATTTGCCCATGTCTTCTTCCATTAAATTTTAGCTATACATATATTACAAATATTTCTTTTTCATAAAGACACATATGTCATCAGCAGAGGATTACGGTCGCGTGAGTTATAGTTGCCTACAGTAACTATAACGGGGGAATTTCATTGGTTTTTTATCAGTAAAATGTCCAGCTAACTATAACATGTGTGAAACCTATGGTTTTTTCAGTGAATTTGCAAGGTTTTTTAAATGCTAATTCCTAACTATAACGTGTGTGGAAACCTATGGTTTTTTCAGTGAATTTGTACGTTTTTTTAAATGCTAAGTTACTTTACGCCATTTGTGGCGTGCGCGCCCACTTAACGCAGTTCGTTCCGTGCGCGCACGGTGCGCTTCGCGCACCGTGCGCGCACAGTGAGCACGCGGTGCGCTTCGCGCACCGCGTGCCCACGTTGCGCTAGATGGGCCATGAACGCACGATGCGCTTCGCGCACCGTGCGCACATGGAGGACATATGATGAGCATCGTTGTGACAGGTAATATATATGTTTGGTTTACAAAAAATAAGCCATGCCCAGAAGGTTATCGAAAAAATTAAAATTGCCTTATTTCACTTGGGGGATCGTTGGGGACTCCCTCGACATGGCTAGGTGCTTGGGAGCTGTCTAAACAGCCCCTTTACATGTTTTTGCACTTTGATAGTCAACACCCTGACAGAGTGCGAGAGAGAAAATGGCGGCCGCCGCTTCCTGGTTTCGACCGATTCGAATGTTTACTAAGATCTAAGGGCCAATCAGAATCGCGCTCGCGCATGCCACCGTACGCGTACGGTAAGCGCACCGTAAACTGGCTCAGATATATATATTGATTTAAAGGCTATTTTCTCAGAATCTACTGAACAGATTTACACCAAACCTACAAAAGGCACTTCCTTGACCTGAGGACTACCTCTCTGCCAAATTTCAAGTAATTCTGTTCAGCCGTTCGGGCTGTAGCTGTGTCTAAAGGTCCTATGGAAAAATGCATGGGAAAAACGCGTTTTGGGACCCCCCTTTTATCTCAGCCCCCGCTTGACGAATCCCCCCGAGACTTTCAGGGTAGGAGCGGAGCGTAGCGCCCCACCTATTTTGAAAAATTCGCGAGGATTCGTCGACCGGCGCCAAAGTTATTCAAAATAGAATGTTGCGGATTTCCTATGGAAACGTGGTCCTAACTATAACTATCTACTGGCGACCGCCAGTAGATATATATATATATATATATATATATATATATATATATATATATATATATATATATATATATATAAGCAAAACAAATTGTGATTTTTGTTACCGAGTTTGCTCTGTCAGTGATATATACATATATATTTGGGAGTGATCACCATCTTGCAACCCCACCATACAGAGATATATTCACTAAGGAACACTTCTGGAAGTCTGCAAAGCACTTATCATCATCATCATCATCATCATCATTTGCTTTATTTCAATAACTTGTATCATAAAAGCATTGAATAACATTTATACTGAAGGCTAAAAGATAAGGTAATACAGGAAATCACTTACTACATAGATGGTTGATAAAAACATATTCGAGCAGTACGTTTAAAGCATGTTATTGTGCCACAGGATATAAAATGGTTATCAGCAAAACTGTACAATACAAATCCCAAAAATTCATTGCTAAAATCATCATTGCTAGTTAAAATATTTAAAGTTAAAAAAAGTAAAAACTTGGCAAGACAGTCCATGGACTTGTATAAAGTGCCAGTGCATAGAATATGTTGTGAATGATTGAAAAGTTATCTTAAATTGAAGTGATTTCTCCGTGTGTTCTAGTGTATAAAATTAAGACGCCCTTCGTAAGGCTTTTTGCCTAAATATCCATGCGTGGCGTAAGAAATTGGCCACGCCACAAACAAAGAGAGCTCTTGAGTCAGATTTCAGAATGTGCAGAGCATCCCGATGGTCGCGGGTGCTCAGGTGTCTACAGATTGGTGTCAGCCATTTAGACCTTGCGATGTTATAGGCCAGGCAGGCAAACATAACGTGGGCAACACACTCCAACGGGGCTCTACAGCAAGGACAGCCTTCTATTGTCTGAACTGGTAGGCTCCTTTTTGTTGTGAATGCATGGACTGGAAGTGTACCAAGCCTAAATTGGATACACAATGCCCTCTTTCGTGGAACCTGGATTATATCCAGATAAGGCTCAAGTTTTCTGGTCTGCTTAGGGTTGAAGAATTCTTCCGTTAGCCTCCCCACGTTGGGCTTACTGAGTTCCTGGCTATCTGCCCGGTCCCAAAATGCGCGTTTAAGCTCTGTCTTGTTTGGGGGGGTTGACTATCCCACGATTCTTTGAGGTCTAGCTCTGTCATAGTTTTCCTAACATTTGCTATCCATTAAACTCTGTGATCCACATCTAGGCTCATCACCTCAAATAATGCTGTGGCGTATTTTGTAAGTTCTGGAGTATGCCTTATGTGAGCCCAGAAGAGCAAAGGGCGCAGTTTGGCAATATCTCTGAACGATCGCCTGCCCATGTCGAAAATTAGAGCTGTTAATGGGACATTGCAGGGGAGCATCACCAAGTCCCTCAAGAATTTATACTACCATTTACAGATGTCATCTACGTTGTCAAAACCCCACAACTCTGCTCCGTGCAGGGCTGAGCTGACTGCCTTAGCATCATAGATGGTGAGGGCCAGGGCGACTGGCATGCTGTATGAGGAGCGATGTTCTTTGCCTAGTGCCCTGACCACAAGTTTATGACTCATAAGCATCTTTGCTATGTGGGGCCTCCATAGCATTTTATCTGAGATTCAGACACCAAGATAATCGAAGGTGCTGACTCTCTACAGGAGGGCACCATTCAGTGTGAGGTTATTTCTAAAAGATTTGGGGGGGTTAAATGTCATAAGCTTTGTTTTAGAGGTATTAATGACCAACCCCAGAGAGTCGCAGAAAGATTGATACCGGTTTATTAATTTTTGTAGCCCGGCTGGGGTCTTTGACACTAGAAAGGTGTCATCAGCAAACTGGAGAGTCGGTACCTTTTCGCCCAGCAGGGCTGGAGCATCGGCTGGATCTTCTTGTAAATAGCACACCACCCCGTTCACATATAAGGAGAACAGGGTGGGGGCCAAAACGCAGCCCTAACGGGCTCCCCTCCCAACATGGATCTGTTCCGTCAGCTGGCCTTGGGACCCTCATCTCACCTGTGCATAATTGTCCTCGTTAAGACGGACTACTAAGTTGAGAATTAAAGAAGGGATACCCATATCTCTAAGGATCTGCCACAACCTATTCCTGGGTACCAGGTCAAAAAGGCAGTCTTTAGGTCGATAAATACGAAATAAAGACTGCCCTTGCCAATCGACACAACTTTCCGGTATATAAGGAGAAGCCTAAAAACTGGATTGATCGTTCCGGTGTGGCCCTAAAGCCGGCCTGATATTGGGAAAGTACATCTTCCTCCTCTATCCAGGATTGGATTCTCTCCAGGAGCACCCTGCTTAACACCTTTTGCATAGCATCGATCAGACTGATCAGTCTATAATTTGAGGGGGTCCTCTCTGGCACCCTTTTCGTATATTGGGTCCACCTCCGCACCCTTCCAAGATTCTGGCACTGGGCAGCCTTCGGCTATAGCTTTAACGAGGAGCCGAATATACTGTGACCAGTTTGTGAGGTCAGCAAGAAATAGGTCTTCGGGCAGACCATCTGGTCCTGGAGCTTTGGCAGGGACTATCTTATTTATCGCTGTTTCAATTTCAGCCAGGGAAAAGGGTTCATCAGCATTCTCTGCTGAAGGAATGTCTCGGGGTCAAATGACCCCTCCAGGCATGCAAACTCTGTGACCGAATACAAATTTCCAAAGTGGTCATACCACTCTTGGCTTGTGATGTGATTAGATAGTGAACCTAAGTCCCTATTGTTGCCCCTACTCACTAGGGTCCAGAATAGGTTAGTGTCTTTTGCAAGGCTAGTGTCCCTTAAGTCCTGCCAGTGCAATTCATTCCATGTGATTTTTGCTGTGTACAGAGCAGCTCTGTAATACTTTCTTGCTGTCTTGACCAGAGGGTAGTTCTTGCTTCTAATTGCTAAAGCTAGAGCCTGCCTTTTAAGCCTGCATTCTTTTGTGTACCATGGGTGCAGATATTTTAAAGGCATGCTTGGTTTGCTACGCTTGCTGGGTGCTTGAAAGTAGGAACTGAATTGTTCCATGGTACGTGAATGAATAGTAGGGACTACTACCCGGCCGCCTGCATCTGCAGCTGCAACCTGAAGCTCAGTAATGTTCGTGGTCAGGACTAGTCGAATACCCGCTATTTTAGAATCTTGCAAAGAGACCTTATGCCATTTTAAGAACCTTTTGCAATTAGAGGGGACAACCTCAGTGATAGAAACTGGAATCCGAGCGGTCTGGGTAGGATATGTTACATCCCACGGGGTCTTCATGTTCACGCAGAGGGGATTGTGGTCACTGTCAGTGGTGGTACCTACGACCATATCAATAATTTTTCCCCAGAGCCTTACGTCTATTAGAATGTAATCAATGTGTGAAGGACAGCTTACTCTGTTGAAAGTGTTTGCCCCCTGGGTGTCTGATGGAGTTCTGCCATTAGCTGCTCTCAGAGTCAAATTCTATAGTAAATGCATTTAGTTGGATTGCTATCTGAGCCCATCTTTTGACTAGGGGTATGTTGAGTGAGGAGACCACCCATTTTCTATCATCTTCCTCAACCCCCAGCATGTCCTCTGCGCTCAAAGGCTCGATTGTGCAATTAAAATCTCCTGCAACTACAATTTTAGCATGGGGGAGCAACTGGCTAGAACTTGCTCCAGTGTCGTAACGATGGGCGATGGATTACCCCTCTTAGTCCCTCTAATATAGACATTGAACAAATCCAGAGTGCCCCCTCTCCTGGGTCCCCGAATGGTGAGCCTCAATATGTCAGGGCTCATAATTGGCTGCAAGATGGATCGGCAGCCCAAGGCAATGCTCACCCATATGATCAATCCCGCTGAAGGGCACCCTCTCCCCATGGTGGTGAACAGAAGCAAGCATAACCTGACTTATATAGTGGGACCAGACTCCAGGTCTCCTGAAAGATGCAGATATCGAATCCCTCTATGAGTTCATTCCAGTGGGGAATAAATAACTTGCTATTTAGCCCTGCCACATTCCAAGATATAATCTTCAACTGATGGCGATTTCGAACCAGGGCAGAGCTAGCATTTCTGCTAAGGATAAGTTGGCTGGGCGGCACAGTGGGGTGAGATGGTACGGTGGAAACTGGGGATATGAAAAGATCTACCCCCTGGATTCTCAGGGCATCAGCAGAGGGGTTACTTATGCCCTTCCTCCCTGGGTTACCTATTGATAGTTCGTCATCAATACAAGAGAATGGAATGTCATAGGGAGCACACTTGAAGTTTGGGGGGATTATATTTTGTTCCTGGTGTGGTTGGAATTCGTTTTGTAGTCAATCCATGGCTTCCAGGGATACCCCTCCCCTTGGGTTAGGAAGTGTCCTGCCCTCTGTAATAGATGGAAACCACCTAAACTGTATGGGTGAGGTGCCGGGTGGGCAGGTGCGATACTCAAGTGTGAGAAGATTCTCAGCTAGTTATGCGTTAGACATAGTGTGTTCAATGCAGTCAAAGGGTTGGGCGGGGGACAAGCCTCTCCGGGCCATAATGATGTCCTCCCGTATCACTGAGCGGCAGCCCCTGACATGACGGATCCAATGTATGGCCTTGTTTTTTAGACAATCTTCTCCTTCAGGGCCATTCATTGGGCCGATCCTAGGAACGTTAACCATGAAGATTTTTGGGGCATGCGGCAAGGATGGGGGACACGTATGGGGTCTCTGCTTGTGATTTTTCCCAGAGGTATGCGATGTCGATAGTAAACTGAGGGATCCAGCATGAACAATGGGAGCCCGAGGGGGAGCTAGGGTAGAGTGTATTTAAGCAAGTTAATCTTTGGGTTGTGTTGGTGGTCAGTCTTAGAAGCTGGGGGGATATTGTTGGAAGGTGATAAAAGAGGTAGAGAAAAGCTGCAGCCCAATATGCTCCTATCGTTGCTAGGCCGCCTGCTTGCCATGTTTAGTTGTTGGTCATGGGGATGCGAATGGTTCACATTCTGTTGATCAAGTAGGGTCCTAGGGAGTAGGTATTTGACCAGGATCGTAAGTTCTTCGATCATGTGTCTCAAGGTAGCTATCTCAGACTTAAGGCCACTAATAAGCTGGGGTGTGTCTTGTGATGCCAAGAATTGCTCTTTGTTATTCTCTGTTGGTATTATGCAAGGTGGCTGGGGCGGTACAAGTGTCAGACGTATCAGACAGTAGTGCAAATCTATTTGTACAGGGAAGGGGGGCCAAGTGGGTGCTCATCAGTACAAGTGGGAGATTTTGAGAGGTGGAGATCCCTGACTTGTGCTTCTGTCTGCACCCCTGACATGGTATTGCTATGGTCAGGAGTTCCCTTTCAAGTTTGTTTATAGAACATTATGAGAATGGTAGTTAGGCGGGGAGGGCTGTTGGCATTAGAGGGGAGCTGGACATCGTTGTGGGGCACTGTTGGTTCTGTTCCTAAAATGTCCTTGCATTCACTAATCAAGGTATCAATCCTATCCAGCACACAATTATTGGCTGCATGTTTGCATGATTTCCTTGCCTTTATCCCCTTGCCTGTCCCGCTTCTTGAACTATTTTCCACCCCTATTCCCTCAATAGCTTTCCTATTGTCCATATTTTAACCTTAGTAAGTTTAGAGTGATTGCAACTGTTCTCAAATAATAGTCCTCGGAGTGGCTTTTGTCCAGACAGCAATCGGGTATGAAGTCCAAGTTATATGGTTGCAGTAGTTGCAATAATAGGTTGATCGGTCGTACAATCAGGACAGAGAGTTCTGGCAACTTGGTTTTTTTGAGCGTCTTTTACTGTACACCAAATCCCCACAAGCATGACTTGGAAAGGCACAGTACCTTGGTTGCTGGTATCGTACTTTAATCTCTGGGACCGCGTAGGGGACAGGGCCCCACCCCTGTCTATCCTGGTATTAGCGAACCGCAAATGGTTAATGCGGTATGTACAAGTGCTTTGTATAACGTTCTAGCTATGAATGCACTGCGTACACGTTATTCTGCATCACTACGCGGGTTCCATTTTGGAAGCGGTGGCCATCTTGTGATTGCCCTCACATAGGCTATAATGAAGCAAATACGGGCCTCACAGCACATTAGCCTTTCCATGACTCTTCCGTGACCTGGGCAGCTTGGCTCTGCTGCCCCAGGTCAAACTGGTCTCACGAGCTCCCCTTCCTCCGGCCACCTGTGATTAGCATCAGGGCTTGACACGCCATAAAGTCCCTTCATCCCACACAAGCCTCCGGCTAATCACTTTCACACCTGACTGTTCCTGCTTTATGACTTGTTTCTATCAACAGGAGCTGCCCGTGTTTTATTGGGGCCTATCGATATCTGATGTGTGATCTGAACCTTGCTGTGTAAATAATTGTGGGCTGGCTTAACTGGAATGTGGGATGGTCATCATGACTCTGCTCTTTCGTTTGAAATGTACACTTGTATATTGCCGTATCATAAACCTAGGAATGTATGCCTGAAGCAGGAAAAAGTGTATTTAAGAAGAAGTCCGTTTCTATGATTTTCAGCAGTCTCCTGAGAACATACACGCTGTTGTACTTCTAGGATACCTGTGATTGGTCTGCAGCCAATAAATGAATCTTTGACTTCACCCAGAAGACTCTGTGTTTCTGTAGGTCCGGAACAGGGAGAACCCAGAAGTCATAGGGTGTGTGCCCCTGCACCGCTGGGCTTAAAATACCCAGTACTTCAGTTTGGCGCCCAACTCGGGACGATTTCAGCGGTACCAGTCCAAGCCAGAGGTTCGTGAGGAGCTTCGTGTGGAAATTCTGGAGGAAGGCCGCCACTTCATCGACCCCTGCATGTCGACGTGGTCCAAAAGTCTTTTCTGCGAGGTTCTCCGCGTCCCGACGGCTACGAAGGACTGCTGCCCTGATTAATCGACCTGTTTTGGACCCTTGACGAGTTTTGATAGAGCGAAACAATCGAGAGAGTCTTCTGGTGACGCCATCGATCATCAATATTCAGTTAAGTATAAGTGGAGCGTCTCCCATTTGTTTGGTATCCCTTGGGATCGTTTTGATTTGGAAATTTGGAGTTTGCAAACGCCAAAGCCAGAGGACTCGTGTATTCACGAGACTATCGTAATCGATAATCCTTTGACGTTTGGATCTAGACTAGTGAGCGAAGATGCCTGGTTCTAGAATATTTGGTAGATTGTTTTGTTTGGGTTGTGGAAGAGATTTCCAGCTGGAGGAATCATGTCCGGTTCCTCCGGTTGGAACTCCAACTTATGAGCTCTATGTAAAACATGGTGTAGGCCCCATTGCATATAACGAAGTATGGATCCACTACACCAGAAAAGACGCTGTTTTAAAATGGCCCCAAAATGGTAGTTTCGATACCGATATTTTAGATAATTTGGAAATTAAATTGTTTAAAAAGAAAGCCCGGCCGGCGATGTTTGATTCTTTCCGCTTATGGCGAAAGGAAGCCAAACAGAAGGAAATTAAGCTAGCGAAAAAGAATAAGAGAGAGAAAGGTATGACAGTAATGCAAGCAGCTGTACAATTCAAGGACAATGAGGAGGAACAGATGAATGAGCAATTGCACAGGCAGCGTAAGTTAGGGATCGACAAATGTTACCCAGCTTTACCGCACTCTAAGCAGAATGAGTTAGAAGACAAGGAGAAAGATCCCCTGATGTCGCATTTGTTGAGTTCGCCACCCCCGTATGCTCAAAATGCCACGGCGCCTCCCCAGCTTGTGAATATGCCACCTCCAGTTAA
This sequence comes from Triturus cristatus, assembly GCF_964204655.1. Lineage (NCBI taxonomy): Eukaryota > Metazoa > Chordata > Amphibia > Caudata > Salamandridae > Triturus > Triturus cristatus. The sequence continues at coordinate 744,128,469 of NC_140591.1, read as the reverse complement.
TATACTGCAAGCCTTGCCGCTACCGCCAGCTGCTCCGCAGCCGGCTCCTATCCCTATAGCACAGCCCTCTCAAGGGCCGCCAGTTGTGTTTCCAACTGCCCCCGCGCTTCTTGCGACTTTGTCTAATTCAGCAGCTGCCTCCCCTGACACTCTTCCTTGCACCACTCCAGTACCTGTTTCTACATCCTCTTTTCTCCCCTCTGTTTATCCCCCTGTTTTCGCCTCAACTTCTCCTTCAGCGCGACAGCGTTTAGCTAACGTGGTTACTACGTTAATGTCGCCTCTCTTTGAGTCATCCGGTGCGACTCCTGGCTTACAGCGTAAGCAATTGCGCAGTCAATTGCCTAACCCCGATGAGAAAAAGGTAATAGATCGTATGGCGCGTAGATGGATTGTTTTCCCTTCACTATATGATGTGGAATCAGTTGTCAATGTTTTCCATCAATGGGATGCCCCAAAACAGAGGTATGTCTTTTAGAAAATGTGCGAAATTCTCTGTGAGGAATTGGATGATAGTGGTAAAGACCCGAGCCCGCAGGAGTTGTGTCGAGTGAGATTTGATTTTGGAACTGGTACAATTGTGGATCGCGACGTAGATAAAGCAGTTGCAGTTGTATTGTCCTTCAGGAATGATGATTGTCAACAGTCATTGTTTGAACAAGATGTCCTTGTGGGGAAAAAGGTAAAAGCGCGACAATACCCCATGAGAGAAGTCCCTCCGGTATGGAAGGACGCCGTTGCAGCTGATGCCGCTAATGGTATCGCTGCAATGCCAGCGCATTTTCAGTGTGTTTGGGTACATGTTCCATGGAAGCGTTCTGAGGTGTTAGCGCTTAAGCAGACATTGCCTGATCCCCGTAAAAACCCTGCAGGATATTATAAAGAGTTGTCACAGACGGCAGGATCATGCGTTATGAATTTGGCAGACATAGACATGTTGTTTGGTAATGTTGTTCCACAGCCCCTATGGGGATCAATTCGTAATGCAGATCACGACGCAGAACTAGGTGCTACATGGGCTGACATCATTGCCGCTGACGCTAGACAAACTGGTGGCGCGAAACCTGAGCCTTTAATAGCAGAACTCCCTGGTAGAATCATCACGTATATGAAGACAATAATGCCCGCGATGCGCGTAAATTGGGACAAGCTATCTGCATGCAAGCAGAAGAAACATGAGACAGTGTCAGACTTCTTTACCAGGTTTGAAGAAACGTTTATTGACCACAGTGGGCAAGATATGAGTACTGAGGGTGGCCAACGGTTATTTGTGGATAAATTTGTGCAGAATTTACTTCCTGACCTGTGTAAAAAGTTAAAAGATTCAGAAAGTTCTTGGGCTGTTTCCTCTTCAGCGCAAATACTGGCTACTGCACAGTATTATGAAAACAGAGATAAAGACGAGAAAGATAGAACAGAAAAGAAAACGAAAGAACTAAAAACAAAGGTCCTTTTACAGCAGGCCTATCCGCCACGTGGAGGTCAGAATAATTATAGGCAACCCCAAGGTGTCTATCACCAACCCCAACAATTTCAGAACAATCAGCAAATGAATGGGTATTATCAACCACGTGTCCCTGTAGGTCCCAACCAATGTTCATACTGCAAAGAGGAAGGTCATTTTAAATATAGTTGCCCTAAATTGATGCAGCGCAACGGCAATATGTATGCCGCAAGAGGGAGGGGTGGTCAGCAAGCTCCTAGAGGCAGAGGGCGTGGAAATGTTCCCCAGAACGCGCGTCCTCTTCCGCCTCAAAATACCATCAATAGTTTTGATCAGCAAGCCAACGCGATTAGTAATACAGCTCAGTACTACAATAATGATTATTATGCAGAGGACGGCGATGCAGAAAATAATGATTACTAGGACAGCCGCAGACAGAGAGAGGGAGTTGTTTCAGTGCCAGTGGATCAGAGCGGACCGTATGTTGAGGTGACTACAGCAAATGTAACGGAGCCCTTTCTGCTAGACACTGGTGCTGCAAAGAGTTCAATCATGCATTCAAAACTCCCTGGCTCACCTTTGTCTGGCGATATAAATGTTTCAGTAGGTTTTTCTGGCGCCCCAGTTAGAAACCCGATTTCTAGTCCCAAGTCACTTTCTATTGGACCTTGCGAGCTGAAAGCACCCCTGATTCTAACAACAGGTTGTGGTGAAAATTTGCTAGGGTTAGATTTGTTAAAAAGATTGCATGCTACACTGTATTGTTCACCTTCAGGAGTACAACTTACATTAGGCAGGAAAGTGATTTCCCCGATGTACTTGTCTAAAAATACAATGCCGCCTGAATTGTCATCCCTTCCGGATGTCCTTTGGGCTACTGGTCCCAATGATGTGGGCCTCTTGGAGATACCGCCATACATGGTAACTTTAAAGGCTAATGTCAGATTGCCACGTATTCCCCAGTACAAGATCTCTAATGAAGGCCAGAAAGCATTGTTAGAAATTGTCAGCGATTTGATTAATAAGGATGTAATTGAAGAGACAAGAGGCAACGTTTACAATAGTCCGATTGTACCTGTCTTAAAACGAACGGACCCTTCACAGCCACCTGTTTACAGATTTGTGATTGATCTTAGAGAAGTTAATAAGATTGTTGTGCCACAGTTTCCAGTTGTCCCTGATATAACTGCCTTGTTAACCATGATTCCAGCCTCTGCTGCATGGTTTTCAGTGATCGATTTAAAGAACGCTTTCTTTAGCATCCCAATTGCAGAGGAGAGCAGAGACATTTTTGGCTTCAGTCTAGGAGGCCGAAGCTTCCGCTTCAAACGCGCTCCCCAGGGCTACTGTGAAAGTCCATCAATATACAGCCAGGCTTTGAAAGCGCAGCTTGATGCACTTGTTTTACCTAGTGGCGCTATCCTGATTCAGTACGTTGATGATTTACTAATTGCCGCGGATACTGAGAACATCTGCAAAGAAGCCACATTATCATTGTTGCGTCATTTATCTGCTTTCCATCACAAAGTGTCACTCTCAAAGCTGCAATATTGTCGACAAGAAGTGACCTACTTAGGTCATCTCTTATCGAAGGAGGGAAGGAAACTGACCCCAGAGAGAATTCAAGCCATTGCACAGTTGAGTGTGCCAAGAACAAAGAGAGAAGTGCATGCTTTCTTGGGCATTACCTCATACTATAGGCACTGGATCCCCAATTTTTCCCTGTTGGCAAAACCTTTGTTAGCATTAACATGCAAAGACACACCGAATCCTATCCCATGGTCTGAAGAGTGCCAGAAAAGTTTTGTGGAATTACGCAATGCATTATGTTCAGCTCCTGTGTTGGGTACCCTTGACTACAGCAAGCCTTTTACATTGTATGTTCACGAGAAAGATGGGTGTGCATTATCAGTGTTAACACAGCCTTTTGGCGACAGACCGCGCCCATGCGCATATTTTTCATCAACCTTGGACCCTGTAGCGAGGGCATTGCCAAGTTGTCTGAGAGCGACAGCCGCTGCAGCTATGTCTATCCGACAATCTGCTGGTCTGGTAATGGACAACACATTGATCGTTATGGTTCCACATGCTGTAGACACATTATTAAACAGGACCAAGACACAACACTTGACTAGTGCGCGATTATCAGGCTATGAGCTCACACTGTTAGCAAATCACATACACATAAGGAGATGCAACACGTTGAATCCAGCTACACTATTACCAATTCCAGCAGACCTAGATGAGATTGAGCAACATGACTGTCTGTTCAGAACAGAAGAAGAGACGAAAGGGAGAGTAGATCTAAAAGATACTCCCCTGCCTGAGTGTGATGGTACTTTATGGGTGGATGGTTCGTGTTTCAAGCTCCCTAATGGTGACACGACTGCTGCATATGCTATCACGACTTTACACACGGTTGTGGAAACTGCACGAGTGCCACATAATTCGGCCCAAGCAGCAGAATTAATCGCCCTCACAAGAGCATGCGTGTTGTCTGAAGGAATGAGAGTGAATATCTACACGGATAGCCAGTACGCCTTTGGCGTGGCCCATAGTTTCGGGCGATTGTGGAAAGAACGTGGGTTCCTGACGTCGCATGGAGCTAAAATTCAGAATGGCAAGTTGGTGAATGATCTCCTTGAGTCACTGACCCTACCGTTGCAAGTTGCGATTATGAAATGCAGTGCGCACAGGAAAATCACAGATGATGTTGGACGTGGGAATGCGTTTGCTGATGAAATCGCGAAAGAAACAGCACAGGATGTAAAGACTAGAATGTATGTTGCAGGCCCCGCAAGATGGGTTGATGATGTTGGAATGTGTGAAAACACGATAGAGAGTGTGAAGTCCCTTCAAGCTGAAGCCACAGAGAAAGAATTAAGCAAGTGGAGAGAAAGTATGGGTAAGTTGGATGAGAATGGTTGTTGGATTGATCTGACAGGACATAAGCGATGGTTGTTACCTGATGCATATGTGCTTCCAGTAGTTACGATGGCACATGGAATGGCACACATCAGTACGAAAGGAATTTGTAAGTTGTTGGCTCCAGTATGGCAGAATGCTGGGATTCCCAAGTGCGCAGAGAATGTGGTCAAGAATTGCATGGTATGCTTGAAATATGACCCTGGTAGGGGAACCCCAACTCCAGCTGGTCATGTTGCACCCCCATCATACCCATTTGAAGTTTTGCAGCTGGACTTTATCCACATGGAAAGGTGCAGCAACCTGAAATATGTATTGGTGGTTGTCTGCGCTTTTTCAAAATGGGTAGAGGCCTATCCTCTAAAGGATAACACTGCCCTATCCACAGCCAAAGCCCTTGTGAAAGAATTCTTCCCTAGGTTTGGAATGCCAAGAATGGTGTAGTGTGATAATGGAAGTGAGTTTGTGGGTAAAGTGATGAAGAATGTGTGTGAGGGGCTAGGTATTAAGCAGAAGTTCCACGCTGCAAATCACCCCCAATCAGCTGGATTAGTAGAGCGCTACAACGGCGCTCTAAAACTCAAGCTGGCCAAAATACAGGCGAGCACCGGTCTTAAATGGCCTGACGCTCTGCCTTTAGCACTCCTGTCCACCAGAATGACCGTACACTCACGAGTGGGACTTAGTCCTTACGAAGTGGTTTTTGGCCGCCCGGCTAACGTATGGGGTGTACCAAGGCCTACGAAATTCAGTGAGATCGAGCATCCAGTACTACTCGATTACTTGTATGATTTGACTGTTAAACTACGTGTTTTACATCAACAGGTGCATGATACTCTTCCCCAAGCTTCTGAAACTCCTGGACACCCTATCGACCTTGGCACATGGGTGCTGATTAGAAATTTCCAGCGCAAGAGCAACGACGAGCCTCGTTGGATCGGCCCCCACCTTGTACTTCTGTCAACGAGATCAGCGGTTCGGGTGAAAGGGAGAAAGAATTGGGTCCATGGCACCCACTGCAAGGTAGTCCCCTTGCCCCTGCCATATGACCAGTGTGTCCAGGAGGGTATCGCCGACTCTGAAACAGACACTGTACCTCGTTTTGTACCATTCAGTGATGCACGCATAAAAGGCACAGTTTCAGACCAAGAGAGTAACGATATTTTGCAAGAAGCTGTGCCACCATCAAGTCGACTGGACACCACAGAGCCTGAACTTTTGTTCCAGGATCAAACAGCACCTGGCCGTCTCCGCTATAATTTGAGACCAAGGCCTATGGACAAATAAAGATTTCCTTACTATTTTCTTTTTGACATTATAAGCTCTCCCATCTGAAGGACTTTCTTGATTTTAGTTTTTCGAACCACCATCCGGGTTCAGCCGCAGGGTCGCGGTGCCAAGACTTTGGGGTACAGGCCGAAGACGTTAGGTCAACGGTTCCGGTTGGTCTAGGGCGTTCCCTGGACTGACGGGCGTACTCCTTAGCAGAAGAAACTCATCCGCCGCGAGCGGCCCGATTAGAGGATGGAGTTTTTTAAGATGGAGAGACCCGTTGAGGAAATAAACTTTACAGCAAGGATGTGTAAAATTATAAAGAGTAAATGTTTTGTATTTTTGTGCCTATTTATACTATGTAGTATAATAATGTTCATCGTTGGATTTGTATTTTTCTCCTCTCAAGAGCCCATTGCACCCACTGTACAGCCTATACCTCTTTCTACTGTCTCCTCACACTCTTTTCACCCTCTGCCTGAACACGAACAAACCAGACGATCAGAATTTGTAAATAACTCGTTTATTCAGCTCCTGCACCAGCACCAACTAGTCATGAATACAACCAATTGCTGGGTGTGTGGGTTAATGCCACATACCATCAATAAGGGTATTCCCTATCTAGTGTTGCCGTATAGTTACAATGGATCGTCATGGGCATTCCAGACCATGTTTCTCTATGCTCTAGATACGTACTCCCCTCGACAGCCGTGCTCCATCAGACCTATCACCAATAATAAGGCCTTGATGAAAGGAGTTGCCGATATGAGCAGAGATATCGATGCATACTCATCCATACCCAAGGAAGAATTAAGACCTTATGTAGGGTGGAACGCAATGGGGTATAGTGTTAATCTGGGTGAAAGACAGCAAAAAATCTCATCCCCAATTTGGGTCGTACCCCACATAGGTCGGTTCTGCTTACAAGGTAATGGTCAGAATCCTAGAGCTCAACTGGGGGAAAGTGACTGTACTGAAACGTACACTTTCCCATCACAGTTTTCTCCTGCGTTTTTGGCTGCCAAGGGCACATATTTCATCTGCAAAGATCGAGCATATACATGGTTGCCCCCTGATTTCTCGGGCACATGTTATATTGCGAACTTGCTACCGCCAACATTTACTGCTGCCTCTGACTATCACAAGACTAGAGTTGTGAGGGGCGTAATTAGTAAGGAGGATACTGCCGGTCAGGAAGCGGGAGACTTCTTTTTGGGTTTCCTGCCGTTTTGGGGACCTATGGTAAATAGTAGGAACCTGAGACAACTGACTCGTGTGGTTGAATCCACTGTCAATGTAACGGCTGGTGCCCTTGGTAATTTGACAGCTGAGCTCCAAGCGGATCGCCTCATGACTTTGCAGAACCGTATGGTTCTAGACGTTATTCTTGCAGACCGCGGTGGGGTATGTAAGGTTATCCAATCCAGTTGCTGCATTTTCATACCAGATAACGCTCCAACAGTCTATCAAGCCATCTCCAGACTCCATAAAATATCTGAGTCCATACACGTGGATAAAGGAGATTGGTCACTGGTGGGGTGGTTCTGGGAACTGATATCTGCCTGGGGTTGGAAAGTTCTGATGGTCATTGGAATGATCTTAGCCATTCTTTTCCTGTTCTGTCTGTGCATACAGTGTGCTCCTGCGATATGTGGCTTCTGTGCTACCTTATGTGTAAGAAAACCTGTATCGAGGGACGAGCTAAGTAATAGGATGATGCTACAGCAACATCTCCATGACTTTGTGAACATTGACCTAGACTCGGATTAAGATGAGTATAGTGATTGCCTATGTAAGGGCAAAAGGAGGGTCTGTCGTACTTTAATCTCTGGGACCGCGTAGGGGACAGGGCCCCACCCCTGTCTATCCTGGTATTAGCGAACCGCAAATGGTTAATGCGGTATGTACAAGTGCTTTGTATAACGTTCTAGCTATGAATGCACTGTGTACACGTTATTCTGCATCACTACGCGGGTTCCATTTTGGAAGCGGTGGCCATCTTGTGATTGCCCTCACATAGGCTATAATGAAGCAAATACGGGCCTCACAGCACATTAGCCTTTCCATGACTCTTCCGTGACCTGGGCAGCTTGGCTCTGCTGCCCCAGGTCAAACTGGTCTCACGAGCTCCCCTTCCTCCGGCCACCTGTGATTAGCATCAGGGCTTGACACGCCATAAAGTCCCTTCATCCCACACAAGCCTCCGGCTAATCACTTTCACACCTGACTGTTCCTGCTTTATGACTTGTTTCTATCAACAAGAGCTGCCCGTGTTTTATTGGGGCCTATCGATATCTGATGTGGGATCTGAACCTTGCTGTGTAAATAATTGTGGGCTGGCTTAACTGGAATGTGGGATGGTCATCATGACTCTGCTCTTTCGTTTGAAATGTACACTTGTATATTGCCGTATCATAAACCTAGGAATGTATGCCTGAAGCAGGAAAAAGTGTATTTAAGAAGAAGTCCGTTTCTATGATTTTCAGCAGTCTCCTGAGAACATACACGCTGTTGTACTTCTAGGATACCTGTGATTGGTCTGCAGCCAATAAATGAATCTTTGACTTCACCCAGAAGACTCTGTGTTTCTGTAGGTCCGGAACAGGGAGAACCCAGAAGTCATAGGGTGTGTGCCCCTGCACCGCTGGGCTTAAAATACCCAGTACTTCACTGGCAAACGATGAACAACAGTGACTCAGTCCGGGAGTCAGATGAAAAGGGGGTGGCCCTGCCCTGCCTCTTCCAGGCAATGACGGGCAAGGACGGGCCTGCCCTTGGCCCAAGCTTTGCCCGGGTCTGGCCCGCATGAGACCCACGCTGCGTGAGGCCCGTGCTGGTAATAAGCGCCTCTGGGCGCTTGCCGAGTGATGCGGGTACCTCTCTGGCGCAGTGCTTCCTGGGGACAGGAGTTCCCCTCTGCTGGGCTGCGGCAAACTGTGGCTGGCTGGTTTCGGGCTCCTTATCAATTAGGTGATCCAAATCAGTGGGGACCATGATTTCCTATCTATTTGTAATGTATATGCTCAGGTACTTTAATTTGCCAGACTGCCACTGGAAGTCAAAACCCTGAATAGCTGCCTTCATGGTTTCCCAAGACATAGACATCATCTAGCTCTTGTCCCACTAAACTTTGCACCCTGACAATTCCTCTAGAATGAATCAAAGTGCTGGATTGTGGCATTAAAGTCAGAAAGCATTAGGAGAGTATTGTCCCATTACAGAAGTAGTTTTGAGGGGCCTGCTGGAATAGGAATGTTAGTGATGTTAGGGGACTATCGATCACAACTGCCAGGGGTTCTAAAGCCAGCAAGAATAACAGCTGTAATAGTTTGCACCTCTGCCCTGTCTCTCTATTAGTGGTTCAACCTCTGTTGTTTTATGTGTTTGCACTTGGTTTTTCATATAAAAGATATAATGACCAACGGAAGATATGATTTACATTTGAATGAACATGCATAAAAATTATGGAATATTTAGTTTTTCTTATATGCTTATGAATCAGTTCATGAGTTTGTTGTGAATACTTTTTTCCACATGCTCATCTTATATCTATATTTTCCAGTTCCCTTGGTGCAGAACACTGTTGCAAAAGAGACTTTCTGAGACAGAGGGCTGTAAAATAGTAGGGACAACACTGAGGCATTAGGGAAATGGATTGTGTTTAACTAACAAGAAACTGGCATGCCGAAAATGATGATGTAGGCACAAGGTGTGTATGCACTTATCATGAAAGGTACAATTCGCCCAGTTTCTCATGATAATTGTATAACCTAGTGGTAATGAGTCCTGTTTATCAGATGAAGCCCAATGGGTTTTTATTTTCAGTAGGGCTTTTATAATTTGGGTAGGTTCTTCAAGGTAGGCAAATTAACCAATACCTTGTTTGCTACCTAGTTAACAATTGCTTTAAAAGAAAATGTGAAGATTGGGGTTCTAGATATATGACAACATAGTAAAATGATATTCAAGTCAAGTAACTCAATAAAGGGGAAGAAATAAAGAAAAATGCCGGCTGAAGTAAAAGCATTAGACTCATAGTACAGCTGGATAGAGTCACAACAAATGATACATTTCGATTTCCTGATCTATTGGAAAGTTGACAATTCAGTCTATTAACAATTAATGTGGTGGAAAATCACAGTTCTAGGGGCTGGATTACAAGTTTGGCGGTGTGGGAGCGGGCTGCCATACCACGCCACGGCTTTGTTTCCACACCGTCAAACTCATCTGGCCACTGCCCGCTGGGATGTGCAAAAGCACGTTCCTGCACGCCATGGACCATAAAGTCCATGCCTTGCAGGAGCTGGGGGTGCTTTTAGACAGGGGGCACACCATGTGCCCCCCTGCATGCATCCCCTGGCCCAGAGGCAACAGTGGGCTCTCTAGGTCCCCCTTAGTTTCCTCACCGCCACAGTTTTAATGGCAGTTAGAACAAAGGGCAAACCCAATAGTCACTGGGACCTGGGTAACAAACAGTAGAAAAGGATATGGTCCCAGAACATACATAGATTGAAAAACTGAGCAAAGTCAGCAGAATAACAATTGCAACAAATAAAGCATATCAAAGTGTTGTTTAATCACACTTGGAACAGGCACATGAATGCATGTAAGAAACACATTTACAAAAGTGCAGGGTGCCACAAGGAAGGAGAGGGTGTGATGAGTTGGGTAGGGTAATAGGATAAGTGACATGTAAACATTCGTAACGGTTGTACAAATCAATTGCTGTGCACGTTGCTATCGTGCCAAATAATCAGAATGAAAATCAATCATAGGCAAAATTGAGTGAACAGCCTAAAGAGCCATATACAAGCAAAAATACACAATGCTCAATGCACTATTGTAGGTACTGGCGTAGTGAAATGTCGACGTTTCGACCCCTCATCAAGGGTAGGATGATTAGATCCTTACGAGTGGGGTCTTCCTCAGGACAGAGAGGACGGTGAGACAGGAAGGGTAGGCACCTATAAAAACATTCGATCAGTATTAAAAAAAAAAGGGGTAGCGAAGCCAAGCAGAAAAGAGCAGCGAGGCTGAAAATGGAAAGGCTATACCATAATTACCAATTGGGAGAAAGGACATCTAATCAGTGTCAGCTTGGCGTCCGAAGGCGCAAGGGCAAAGAGGCTCCAAAGGCAGGTGGGAGTGATAAACACCTATAACAAATTAAAGGTGACAATGGAATCATTCAAGTAACAATTCATTGGATAAGTTGGGTATAACTCCCTGAAGATGGGAACTTACAATTCTTAGTCGAACCACAGAGGAGGAATTGATTACTCCATCATTACACGCCGCAACGTAGATCGGTGCGTGTTGAGTGAACTAAATCACTTGGAAATCAGCCTCTATAAGTAAATGGAGAGGGGTGCTCTTTTAGTGAAAAACCTAGTAGGTAATCCAAAGCTAGAGAAATAAAGAAATAAACTGCCACAAGGACCTGGTCCCCCAACCTATCATCCGTGCGTTGGGTTGTTACATAATGGAGCGAGAGAATCAGAGAAGCGGGCGCTACTTCTGATGATTAAAAATGAGTAAGCAATGGAAAAGTGAACCGTCATTGCAGACAGGTATTGCTTGCACGTTATGAAAAGAAAAATAATCAGTTAACAAAGCAGCAAATAGAACGTGTAGGGAATCTTAAATCGATTTGTCCAAATAGAACGGAGGTGGGTGGCGTGGTTCCCGTTAAGCAATTACTTAATATGAATACACGGGAAACAAAGACACTTGTTTATATAGGAGCAAGCTATTCGTGTGAATAATAAAAATAGCCAACGTGTGTATGCATATATCGAATTGGGCCAAGTTAAACGAAAGGGAGAGGAGAGGAGAGGTTCCCCTACCTTTAGACGGTGTCCGTGTCTGCTGCACTCGGAACTGGCAAAACACTGAGACCGCGGGCCGGCTGCCTCATATGGAGAACGCAGCCGCCGCGTGACGTTAGAACGGGTGCAGACGCTGGATGCTGTCCGTGACGGTACAATGGAAGAAAGACATCACGGGTACTTCGTCAGTAAACTAATGGTTAAAAAATTTTTTAATCGCAATCGTGGTCTAGAATAAAATAGAAATGACTCACAATGGTATCGCGGAAAAAAGGGGGGTGTTAATTATGGATATTGGAGTGAAACGTGACTCGAAGAGTTACACGCTCAGACGGAGTAATCAGAGAGTAAATGTAAACAACCAGGGGATGCTCTGATGGAGAAAAAATCTGTACATTATAAAAACGCATAAATTAGAAAAATACAAAGCATAAAAGAAGCATAATTCATTTGGAAATGCAAAGTTTGTAACACTACAAGCGAACTCGTGTAGATTGATATTATCTTAATGACTGGTTAGAATGTAGCAAAGACAAGTGGTTGATTCATATAGAGAGAAAACAGTCAAGTTATCATATATACATGGTGTACACTACTCATATGCATATGATGGGAAAAAGGACAGAACGCTCAAAAATAACATTGACAGCTGAAATTATTTTAAAAAAGTCAAATTGTCATATATACAAGGTGTACATTACTCATATGCATATGATGATCAAAAGGACAAAACGTTCAAAAGTGACATTGACAGCAGGTTATGAGCTGAAACACCTGAAGAAAGAGGACAGTGTTCACTAATTGCTGAGAATAGCTAGTTGGGCATTGCTGGGGTCTTGTTCGTTTAAACCCGTTAGAATAGTATCAAATCGAATCATCATTTTAGACTCTCTAATGAGAAGGATAGAGGATATATTGCCTCCCCTGGGTCCCAGTTCGGTTTTCTCCAAAACAATCCATTGCATTTCATCTGGGCGATGTCCCAGTTGGTGATAATGTTCAACCAGAGGTGCACCTGTCACATTGCATCTTATCCTACTTTGGTGTTGCAGAATTCTTGCTTTTACTTTTTGCTGTGTCTGGCCGATGTATAGTTGGCCACATGGGCACAGAATCCCGTAGATGACATTACTGGAATTACAATTTGTATGTGATTGCAATGTAATGGTCTGATTTTTGTATTCAAAGTTTTTAGCTTGCATAGTTGTGGGGCACGCTTTACATGACCCACATTTGAAATGACCTATGATTGGTGGTAGGTTCCAGAGCGACTGGATAGTCGGTTCAACTGGGTCCTCAAGGAAGGAATGCACCACATGATCCTTTATGCTCATCGCTTTCTTAAAAGAATGCATCGGTAAATTTGGTTGATCAATTTCAGTAGATACAATGCTCCAATGTTTGTTGATGATCCTTTTCACTGCGTTACTTCGAGTGGAGAATGTTGTGACACATATCATCTTATTGTTTTGTAATGATGTAGCGGGATTTTTGGATGAGAGCAAAATGTCCCGTGGGTTGTACCAGGCCCTCTTTTGGGCCCTTTTCACCAGTCGTTTCGGGTAACCTCTTGAGATTAACCTGGCCATTAAGTTCTCAGACTCTGTTATGTAGTCTGTTCGCTTCGTGCAGTTCCTGCGGATCCGCAAGAACTGTCCGACTGGAAGATTGTCGCGTAAACCGCGTGGGTGGTGGCTACTGTACCTTAGTAAGGAATTTCTTTCAGTTGGCTTCCTATATAAGGTAGTTAGAAGTTTCTCATCTTCATAGAAAATTTTCAAATCAAGAAAGGGTATCTCCTGTGTACTAGACTGTATAGTGAACTGGATATCTTGGTCGCACTGGTTTAGCCATTGGTGGAACAGGTTGAGTTGAGTAGTTTCACCATTCCAAATTATTAATATATCGTCAATATATCTTTTCCACATATTAATATGGATCGAGAATGGGTTGTTATTCAGGACGAAACGCTTTTCAAAATTGTCCATATACAGGATCGCTAAATCTGGAGCAAAAGCAGCCCCCATCGCAACTCCTTTCGTCTGTACATAATACTTGCCTTGAAAATAAAAGAAGTTCTTTTTCATAGCGATGGTCAAAAGAGCTATGATGAAATCCGTGGGTACCCTTGTTGGTGCTGGTCTCAAATCCAAAACTTCTCGCATAACCGCCAATGCTGGTTCTTGCGGGATGCTGGTGTATAGTGAGACGATATCGCAGGTGACAAGTATCTGCTCACTAGAGTTGAATGGTTTTTGGTCGATCATTGCAATGACTTGCATGGTGTCTCGCAGGTACGTCTCTGTTTCTTCCGCTATTGGTTTAAGGAAAAAATCTATGTATTTGCATAGAGGTTCCAATAGTGAACCGCAACCGGATACTATAGGGCGACCAGGAGGATGGAGGATGTCCTTATGTATCTTCGGTAGGGTATAGATGGTAGGTAGTCGTGGGTGTCGCTGATTCAGATATTCATATTCTAATTTGCTTAGAAAGCCACAGTTCAAGGCATCGAGAGTTATTTGGTGGATTTCCCCCATCAAGTCCTTTGTGGGATCAGATTTTAGTAAGGAATAACTGACGCCATCTTGTAACTGCCTTAGTATAGTGGTACAAGACACGACTGCATACAAGTCGGAGATTCTAAGGCAGTTACAAGATGGCGTCAGTTATTCCTTACTAAAATCTGATCCCACAAAGGACTTGATGGGGGAAATCCACCAAATAACTCTCGATGCCTTGAACTGTGGCTTTCTAAGCAAATTAGAATATGAATATCTGAATCAGCGACACCCACGACTACCTACCATCTATACCCTACCGAAGATACATAAGGACATCCTCCATCCTCCTGGTCGCCCTATAGTATCCGGTTGCGGTTCACTATTGGAACCTCTATGCAAATACATAGATTTTTTCCTTAAACCAATAGCGGAAGAAACAGAGACGTACCTGCGAGACACCATGCAAGTCATTGCAATGATCGACCAAAAACCATTCAACTCTAGTGAGCAGATACTTGTCACCTGCGATATCGTCTCACTATACACCAGCATCCCGCAAGAACCAGCATTGGCGGTTATGCGAGAAGTTTTGGATTTGAGACCAGCACCAACAAGGGTACCCACGGATTTCATCATAGCTCTTTTGACCATCGCTATGAAAAAGAACTTCTTTTATTTTCAAGGCAAGTATTATGTACAGACGAAAGGAGTTGCGATGGGGGCTGCTTTTGCTCCAGATTTAGCGATCCTGTATATGGACAATTTTGAAAAGCGTTTCGTCCTGAATAACAACCCATTCTCGATCCATATTAATATGTGGAAAAGATATATTGACGATATATTAATAATTTGGAATGGTGAAACTACTCAACTCAACCTGTTCCACCAATGGCTAAACCAGTGCGACCAAGATATCCAGTTCACTATACAGTCTAGTACACAGGAGATACCCTTTTTTTCAGATGGACTGCCAAACTAATACTCAGCCCCTAAATCATCAAAGAAAGGAGCCATTATTCCTATCTCCTGAAAGTGAATTTCCAAAAGAGATGCACAAAATAAATAATTCAAGAAGTTCCTTAGAATGATTATGCAACATGCATACGGATAGCAAGTGACGTGTTCACTGAATGGTAAATGAAATAAACTGATTTAAAACACTGTAATTTAAAAATTCTATTTTATTGTTATTTTGTTTCTCAGGCAATGTTTGCTGCATGTGAACTTGGAGTCTTTGACCTACTGCAGGAGTTTGGTGCCCCCCTGACTTCTGCCACCATTGCTGAGCATTTGCATTGCAGTGCTGATGGAATGGAAAGATTACTGTGCGCATGCGTGGGTTTAAAGCTCCTGGAAATCGAGATGAAGAATACAGAAGGTAATGTCATAGTGTTACAGTCATTAACAAAGCCAGGAAGTGTAAAAAAGATTTCATTATTCATGCATAAATTGTAATATCAAAAAATGCAATTACTTTTTTCTAGTAAATTTAATCCTGTAAAATGCTCTAAAGTCTCACTTTTACTATATATTTGCCATTGATGTCAATAAATAATGCAAATGAGAAAGTGTTAGGCCCAAAGTGTATGGTTCAGTTGAATGTTTTGCAAAATCCTCTTTCTATTTTGAAACTAGGGCGAAAAAAAACACATAGGGGCAGATTTACGTTCCCCTGCGCATCCCTGCAAATCAGCAGGAATGTGCCAGGGAAGATGCATCACGCAAGTTTGACCATGCGCCACCGCAGATGCGCCGCATTTACAATGCTGTGCATTGTGGCGCAAGGACAAGCAGATGCGTGACGCATCTGCTGGCGTAAGGTTGGCGCGACGCAACTCCAGCACTGTTCCAACCTGCCCTATCCCTAACATGGTGCGTCACGCCTTACGCCTGCTTGAAGCAGGCGTAAGGATTTGACGCACCAGCGTCGGAAAAGTGACTGCGTGAAATCTTGTAGATTTCACTGCGTCACTTTTCCGAGGCTTTTTCTGACGTAACGCCCACCCTGCATACATTAAACCTGACGCGGGTTTAATGTGGCACAGGGCTTTACAATGTGACGCATCTCCCTAGATGCGTCACGTTGTAAATCTGTCGCAGCATGGCGATAGCTTTGCGCCGCCGCTGCATCACAAAAGTGACGCAACGGCGGAGCAAAAGTGGCGCACGGGGCTTGTAAATCTGCCCCATAGTGCTGCTACAAACCCAGAGAAATCTTCAGTAGGTGTTTCATAATATAGCCTAACAGGCATCCTACAATCATTTTTTGCATACGGAAGATAAGAGAGCACATTAGGTAAATAAGCCTTGTCAAACCCAAAAAGGTTGTTTTTTGTATGATGCATGCTCAAAGAGGCAGACAATATGCGTGCACACATTCACATAGACCATACATACAAGCACATATGCCGAAGAAGCAACACAACTACAGACACATTAATGTGAACTCCAATAAATAACTGAACCCCAATATTTTGTGTATCTCAATACCCTTAATAAAAACAGCTCTGATTCTCTTGTTGATCAAGCGGTAAGGGACTACACCCCCATCTATGGATCATTAGTTTAGCAAAATTAACAGAATTAGAGTAAAAATAAAACTTTGATCTCTAAATGGCTCAGGGCCTGATTATGATCTTGGCTGATGGGATACTCCATCACAAACATGACGGACATCCCGTCCGCCATATTACAAGTTCCATAGGATATAATGGAATTGTTATACGGCGGACGGGATATCCGTCATGTTTGTGACGGAGTATCCCATCTGCCAAGATCGTAATCAGGCCCTCAGTTCTCAATCATTATAGGGAAAAATTGATTTATTACGCAATTATTCATAGGAACGATACAAGGAATACGTAAGTCTGCTATATGGTTCCGTTACAGAATAATACAGAGCCACAAAGCTTACCAAAATTCCTAATCAAGAAAAGAAAACTAAAGACATTATAATTGTCAAAGTCATAAAGAGTATTGACAGCATTCTAGAAGACGTAAAATAAAAAAAATCTCAAAATACTTAGGGGCATATGCATCAACCAAACTAATACCGATTCCTTAATAGCGAAAAATAAGGAATCGCCATTAAGGAATCGGTAATTGGCATGCATCAACAGATTCGGTGAAATTTAGCGATTCCTTAAAAATCGCTAAATTTACCGATTCCTTAATAGCGGGGCACGCAAACGGCCCCACTAGCAAATAGCGAGTTCGGTAATACCGATTTGGCAAATAGCGAGTTCGGTAATACCGAATTAGCAATTACCGAATCGGTAATAGCGAAATCGCAAATTGCCGCGTCGCTCCGGGAACAGGCTGATGACATCACCAACCAGGAAATACTGCTGCCCCACCCACATAGCCTCGACAGAGGAGCAGACAGGAGCAGGAAAGAAGGACAGGCTGTGCAGAGTGAGGCCACACAGATACTGCCATTCACAGCACACATCCATCATGTCGCAGGAAGTGCCATCCAGCGCTGAATCTGCACGCAAGCGCAAGAAGAAGTTCTCAGACAGGGAGCTGGAGTACCTCATCGAGGGAGTGTCCAGCAAACACGACCGCCTCTTTGGCAAGCTGTCCCTCAAGGTGCCTGAGACCGAGAAGCGGCGCATCTGGCAGCGCATCCGTGAGAGGGTCAATGCGGTTGGCGTCACTAGCCGCAGCATCGACGACCTTAAAAAAAGGTGGTATGACCTCCGGAAGCGCGCAAAAGAGAGGATTGCTGAGAGGCTCCGGGAGGCAAGAAGGACTGGAGGCGGAACAAGCACTGCACCATCCAACACAGCCCTGGAGGACCTTGTGGAAGGGACGATAGAGCGGGAAGCCGTCGTGGGGGTGATCCAGATGGACACGTCCGGCGCAGCCACAAGTGCCCAAGGTAAGATGCATGCCTGTGCCACACCCAGCATAGCGTAAATCCATACCCATGCCCCCAGCCCAATCTCACTGTGTCTGCAGCTCTGGCACAGACAGTTCCACACATGACACTACTGCATCTTGGGAGTTGTAGTCTAGTCAGCCCAGAGTGCAGGTACAGGCGTAAATCCTCACACAACACATATTTTGTACATGGCTGTAGACTGTTCATTTGTTGGACCACAGAGGGACATTGATGGGTACAACACTATGTAGGTGTAATCATCCCACTAATCATGCACTGTTACACACACAGATGCATCACCTGGGGACTCTGACGACAGCGACCAGCTGATCATATCTGAGACACCCGTGGAGTCAGACCAGGAGACTGCGCAGGATGCGCACGCACCGCCAACACCTGCCACCCCACCAGCACCACCTCCACCAGCGCCACAATCAACGGCACCAGCACCTGTGCCACAAGCCAAGGCACCTGCGCCACAAGCCAAGGCACCACCACCTGCGCCACAAGCAACGGCACCAGCAAGCCAGCCTGCAGCCAGTACAGCCACAATACCGCAGAGGCACAGGCACCAAGTTGCGCCCTTGCAGGAGATGGCAACCCCCCCCCCGCAATTGGCACCCACGCAGCGCACATCCACACCACCTGCTGCACCACATGGAGGCTCAAGACACGCACGGCGTCACAGGGCCCGTCGCAGTTCCGTCTCCTCAGCTGACCAGGATGTCCCAACAACCTCTGCAATTGAGGAGAGGATGCTGCGCACACAGAACCTGCAGGGAAGACATGTGGCTAGCATCAGCTGCAACATCGTGCGCCTAGCGAGGGAGATGCGCGCCATGACTGCAGCAGTCACCGACATGGGCTCCGCGGTCAGGGACATGGGCACGGCGGTCAGGGACCAGACCACTGCGGTTGCTGATGGCAATGCTCAGCTCAGGGAGGAGGTACGTGAGCTCACCCGTGCCATCAGGGAGGGCCATGAGTCCCAGAGGAGGAGTAACCGGCAGCTAATGTTGCGTTCTGCCGCCGCTACCAAGGCCATACAACGGCACAGCAACTGCACCGCTGTGTTGGCACGCCGCACAGTCTCCCTGCAGGTGGACCTTGGGCACTTCTGCGGTGATGTTGCCAAGTCACTGGGACACATCACCACTGCTGTGGAACAACTTCAGAGCAGCACATGCAGTGCTGCAGCATTGGGAGGGGATGACACCAGTGAGGCTGCCTCCAGTGTCAGCAGCGTGTCACTGGCAGAGGCCAGCACCAGGCGCCGAAGTTCGCGTGCCTCCACGGGGACAGGCCGTGGTGAGGGTTTGGATGCACCTGAGCGGAGGCTTGGTGTACGTGGCAAGCGCCACTAGAAATTTGGACATGCTGCAGGTCCATGGTGGAGCAACCATGGCCATGCAATTATTCTGTTTGCACAGGCCTGACTTTAAGGAACCTTTTATTTACATTTATGCAATCGGAGCATGATTCACAATGCTAGTTCTGTTGCACAATCCTCAGTGCTACTGTGCATTAAACAGTTGCACCCAACACCAACTTGTAATGTCTCATTTTACCCAGGGTCAAAAATGATTTTGCGTTATGTCTGTCCGCCTCCTATGGCCCTCTGCTGTGTTTGGGATGTGTGCCGGTCGTCGTTGGGCGGGTGGTTGGTCAGCCTGGGGGTCGTCATCCCTGTCCACCTCCATGGGTATCCCCCTTCTGGTGGCAATGTTGTGCAGCATTGCACATACAGCAATTATTCAACAGCATGTGTCTGGTTGGTATAGCATTGCGCCGCCAGTCTTGTGGAGGATACGGAAGCGGCTCTTGAGAATCCCAAAAGTCCGCTCTATCACATTCCTCGTGCTGATGTGTGCAGCGTTGTAGCGATGTTCCTGCGGGGTTGCTGGATTTAGGTATGGGGTTAGTATGTATTCCCGCAGGGCGTAAGCACTGTCACCTAGAAGATAGAAGCATAGACTTAGCATTGGTGATGTACATACATGTGTGGTGTTGGTGTGGGGAAGCGTAGTTCTACTTACCTAACAGGAGTCCCTCTCCAAATTCGCCATTGAGTAGTCGCCTGTGCATTCCACTGTTGCGGAAGATGTATGAGTCGTGTGTGCTCCCTGGGAATTGTGCCACTAGGTCCGTTATGATGTTGTTGGCATCGCACACAACCTGCACGTTGATCGAGTGGTATGACTTGCGGTTCCTGAAAAGGTACTCATTTGCTGACGGAGGGCATATGGCGATATGCGTGCAGTCGATGCATCCAATCACATGTGGGAATTGTGCCACCTGGTAGAAAGCCTGTTTGGTGCGGTCCAACTGCTGTGGGGTTGTGGGGAAGCTGATGTGTGTGTGTAGCATTGTCAGCATGGCATCTAGAAATTTTTTGAAGAAGCGTGACAGTGCGCTTTGCGACACACCTCCGGCAACCGCAATTACCCCCTGGAAACTCCCTGAGGCCAGTAGGTGCAGGCTGCATAGGACCTGAACGTGCGCAGGGATTGCATTGGTCCGGTGTGTCTGGTGCTGCAGTAATGGTTCCAGGTCTGCAATCAGGCGCATGATTATAGCGCGATTGAGGCGATATTTCTGGTACACCTCGTCCTCATTCTGGCCGAGCAGGGTTATGCGCAGTCTGAACACTCGCTCCTGGACCCTTCTCCTGCGCTGTCCTGCTGCATTTATCCGCATCCTCCTTGCAAGCACGTAGAGGGCAGCCATTTTGTGGGAGCCAACAGGGTCTCCTGGGCCAAATTTAAGGGTTTAGTGATTGCCTCAATCATTTGCACATGTAGGATTTTTTATTTTTTTTATTTTTTATTTTTTGTGACTTTACCTCCAGGTTTTGATTCCCCTTATTTAGCTCTGGCAAAATAGCGATTTTTGGAATTTTCGTTATTAGCGAGTTTTGTTGCATTGGGGTGCGATTCGTTATTTGCTATTGGCAATTTCCGGGAGCTAATAGTGATTTCGGTAATTGCGAATTCGGTATTTAGCGAATCGGTAAATTAGCATTTTGGGTATTAGCGATTCGGTATGTTCGAGGTTATTTATTTAGCGATTCGTTATTTGCTCGGGTTTTGGGTTGATGCATTGGGATTGGGTATTTTTCACACATTACCGGGAGCTATTACCGAATCGGTATTTTACCGACTGGATTTTGGCTTGATGCATAAGGGTGTTAGACAGAATCTTGGGAGAATAATGGGAAGTCGCCCATGAACCCTCAAAACCAGGGTTTTTCAAATATTTTTTTTCAGATTCAGCATGGCATGATCATGGTTATTTTTTATTGGCAAATCTTCACATCTAACATGGGCTTCAATTGTAATTCCATAGAGCATATTATCAAGCCCATTATCGCCACTTTAGCTGCAGTTTTCTGCCGCTAAAGCGGCGATAATTTTATCGCCTATCTTGATAATATGCCCCATAGAAAGAGAAAGTGACCAGGAGAAATAAAGGAATTTCTCCTTGTTATGCTTCCCTTTTAAAAGTGCAAGCTTTTGGCGCATTGCCAGGTTTACAAGTTCTTGTAAATCTGGGAATGAGTCAAAATCCATGGGAGTTGTGTGGGAACAACCACCACAACGCCAATGGAACACCAAACTAGGGCAGGTGAGCTCAACACAGCAATTTGCACTGCATTGCACTATTCCAGATTTCTGAAGCCTCTCAGATCCACGCAAAGTGACTTTGCATAGTTTCATATATCTGGCTTAGAGGTTAGTATCATGCATGTACCACATTGAGTAGTGCAAATGTGGCGCATCCCTCTTACAAATGAGCCCTAAAGTCCCTTGATGTCATAACATTTCTATGCTACACAGAAATATAATTTCAGTGGGTCGCTGATTGGGATGGCGAGAAAGAGAGAGGAGCAAGACGAACTAACAAAGAAACTGCATCCATTTTAAAATAATGCCGTCTCACTCAAAAATGTGGCATAACTATTTTCATAAACAGAATACTTCTAAACAAAATAATCATGTTGTTAGGTGCATTGTTATTTATTCATTGCTTACAATTATATACATCACTAAAATTATTAATATGCACAAATAAACTGTCACCTAAACTGATACATTAGGAAAAATGTCCACACTAACACTTAAACAGTCACCTATATAATCACCCCTCAGACTTATATGCATCCATGCTGAAATACCAACAGATATACAGCAACAGACCAAATAATCTATAGTAACTCATGGACATTTCCCTACAGGTGCGCATTCACAGTGACAACCAGTCTTATATGCATGCACCTATTGACACAGACCTTCACAATGCAGCCATAATAGCGCACAATCCAACAGATACATAGGTATCCATGCACACAGAACACACAGAGACCTGCATGCTCACAAACAAATGTATCACATACATAAAGACTGATGTATAGCACCACAAAACACACATTCAGTCAGACTACTCGCAGAAAGGCACACGTAGAGTTGGACAGATAGATAGATAGATAGATAGATAGATAGATAGATAGATAGATAGATAGATAGATAGATAGATAGATAGATAGATAGATAGATAGATAGATAAATAGATAGATAGATAGATAGATAGATAGATAGATAGATAGATAGATAGATAGATAGATAGATAGATAGATAGATAGATAGATAGATAGATAGATAGATAGAT
Organism: Triturus cristatus; assembly: GCF_964204655.1. NCBI lineage: Eukaryota > Metazoa > Chordata > Amphibia > Caudata > Salamandridae > Triturus > Triturus cristatus. Next base: position 744,105,945 of record NC_140591.1, on the reverse strand, counting down.
AGATAGATAGATAGATAGATAGATAGATAGATAGATAGATAGATAGATAGATAGATAGATAGATAGATAGATAGATAGATAGATAGATGACCCAACAGTTGGAAGGATGCCTAATTGGTGCTGGGAAGATTTAAATTTCATGTTTATTTAATATTTAGCCGATGTTCAGATGTTGTTATATCTGAGGAGCAAAACCTGGTGGCATGTGGTCTCTCTGTGAAAAAAAAACAACATGTAAGCTTTGTGATGGTAAACTGAACTGTCAATGCCCATCCAATCCTTGTATGCTTTTCATTGAACACTGACATATAAATAATTAACACACTTGAAATGAAATGAAATGAAATGAAAAGAGATTTGTAAAGCGCATGGCTGCCCTTGAGCGTCCCAGCGCTGAAACAAAACACAGGACCACCACCCAAACACAACTAAAGCAAAGCCTAACGGGGGAAGAGATAAGTTTTCAGTGCCTTGCGGAAACGCACTAGATTGGGTTCTTTCCGCAGGGCCGTCGGCAGAGCATTCCATAGTTGGCCTGCATTAATAGAGAACCGGCGACCGCCGGACTTCACCTTTTTGGCTCTGGGTATCACCACAAAATTACCATCATCCGAGCGAAGGGCTCGCGTAGGTTTGTAAGGGCGCACCAGGTCTCTAAGGATTGGAGGGCCTGATCCTTGCAAAGCTTTGAACACGATGCAAAGGGATTTAAATTTTATGCGAGCTCGGATTGGAAGCCAATGCAAGGCCTTGAGAGCAGGCTTAGCTGATGATCTTTTGGCAGTACCAGTGAGCATTCTTGCAGCCGCATTCTGAGCTCTTTGGAGCACATTCAGGGTGGATTCTGGTGAGCCAAGGAATAAGGCATTGCTATAATCCAGCCTTGACATGACTAATCCTTGAACCAGAAGTTTTCGGGAGTTTTCCGGGAGTAGCGGGAGGATCTTCCGTACTGACCTGAGCAGTCCATAGCAGGTCCCTGCCACTCGTTTAGCTTGAGTGGTCATTGACAGTTCAGGTTCAAGCCAAACCCCCAAACTTTTTATTGCTTCTTTGGGAACTGGGGGGGCACCTAGACTGTCCGGCCACATGGATTTGGGGAGAGTTGAACATAGATTGCCAAGAAGCATCAGCTCCGTTTTCGTCCCATTTAGTTTGAGCCGGGACTCCGACATCCATGACATGATGTTAACAAGACATGATGCGAACTTTTCCCCCTGGCTTTCCGAGAGGGACAGCGAGACGATCAATTGAGTGTCGTCTGCGTAGGTTGCGATTTTCACCCCGAAGGGTGAGACCACCTCCTCCAGTGGGGCCATGTAGATGTTAAAAAGCGTAGGGCTCAGTGAGGAGCCCTGCGGTACTCCACACTGAAGGGGGGTAGGCAGAGATCGAAGATTGCCTTCGCAGACCTGATAAGTCCGGCCACTCAAGTACGACGCGAGCCATTTGAGGGCCGACCCTCTCACTCCAATCTTCCCCAAACGGTTGATCAGGATATTATGATCAACCGTATCAAATGCAGCGCTTAGATCCAGGAGGACCACCGCAGCGGATCCTCCCGAATCCAAGATGCATCTGCCTTCCTCCACCATTGAAATCAAGGCCGAATCGGTTCCCTGGCCAGGCCGAAAGCCCGTCTGAGTACGACCCAGTAGATCATTAGATTCCAGGAAATGCGAAAGGTGGCGGTTGGCAAACTTCTCGGCAATCTTATTCAGCCCGGGCAGAAGCGAGATGGGACGGTAATTGGCCAAATCGGCCGGATCAAGGCCTGGCTTTTTCAGAAGGGCCTTGACAATGGCTTGCTTCCAGCTAGGTGGAACAATGCCGTGGGTGAATGAGGCATTCAGCAGGTCGATAGCTGGGCCTGCAATGGTGTTCGTAAATTGCTTGAGGATCCGAATGGGCATGGGGTCCGAAGGGGAGCCGCTCTTCAGGGCTGAAAGCTCCTCACAAAAAGCCTCCTTTGAGATGGAGGGGAAGCTATCAAACACCTTTTCAGCCTCTGGAACTGCTTTGTCTACCCTACCTGTACTCAGAGGAAGGCTGGCTAAGATGTTCTGTATTTTGACATCAAAAAACTGGGCCAGTTGATTGCATTTATCAGAATTTACCTCATGGGTTACCGGGGGAGTAGGGACAGTGAGAAGCTCTTTAAGGATCTGATAAGTTTCTCTAGAAGAGTTACCTGCCATTCTGTCCTCCCCTTCCTTAGCATATTCATTCATGAACTGCACTATCATTCAGCACCTTCCCCTCTGGGACTTATATATGTCACAAATATTCTCTCATTAAAAGAGGGCACTTAATTCTGGTGGGTCCGAAGGCAATAGTTATTGGCTCAATTGGAATCAAGAGATCTGTTGGAACACTAAGATCTAGTTGTTCACTTTCATCCTGAGATTTAGAGTGCTGGGTAAAAGACTAGGGCAAAGTTGGGAACACCAGGGGAATCAGACCTGCAACAACTGATTACCTCAGGATTTCATTATTTTGCAATAAATTCTCATGGTCCAACTTGCTGTGGACCATATTTGCACCACTTCTAGAGCTATGCTACCCTCGGTATCATAAAGCTCAGTGGGGAGGAGATGATACTCACTGTTTTTATTATTATAGCAAATGTATTTGCTCATACACCAATTTAGCTAATAATTGTTATCAAGTTTGTTAATTGTATTAGATGAAATGAATCTACATCTACAATTCCCAGAATGCACTGATTTGGTAAATAAAAACCTAGGACAATAAACATGGAAATCTTAGCTAACGCTAAACTTTGAAAGCAATACTGTCCCAAATGCAAGTGTAAATTTGATATTTACAGTAAAAATATATTTTGTTCCTTCTTCAAAGTGTTTGCTCTTCACTATATTTTAGTCTGAGACATACAATATGAATATTATGTTAATGTTTCAGTACAGAACTGAGGGATCCCTTTTAAGAAATCTGTCTAAAGGTTGGTTAATAGCTGCTAAGTATTGAAAGTGATGACATGCTAAGTCAGTTACTGCACTGATACTAAAAGCCAGACTCATGTGGGCACTCTTACACCTTGCCAATTTCAATACTTCCTCATCAGAATTGTGTGATACTTCTTTCTTTCAGTTCCACAAAAGACAACTGTACATAAATATTTAGGGGACTATTCAAAAGGTAAATTGGCACATGTGTAGATGTACATGTGTCAATTTACTCTTACACTTTATAGTTAATGTACTACCTTTTCAATTTTTAAGTGTAAATTAACCACAAGTGTAGACTTAAATGTCAGCTCACCTTCTCAGTGTAAATATACTACAAGTAACTTTTCACATGTAGGCAGAAATCTCTGCCACTGTGTTATGGTAATGTATAAGAATATTTAAAAATATATATATAAGTTTAAAAAAATATATATTTTTCTGTTAAATAATGATGTAAATTAATTTCATATATTTATGTAATTTGTTAACTAACAAGACAAATGCCACAGGACTACCTTAATTTGAATTAAGGATTTAATTAATTTTAATATGTTATTTAAAGGAAAATTATTTTTAAGATGTATTAACCTCACCCAAAATTAAAATGTTTATATTTATCAACTATGTATTAAGAATTACAAAACACATGTATAGGATTAAATTAAATGAATTATTATTGAAACAATTAAAGTTGCACTCATTTTTAAACTAAAAAGTTATTAAAATAGTGCAGAATAAAAAAATAAATTACATATTTTTTTTGCCTGAAATTACATTTATATATATTTGTAAAAAGTCACAATCAATTAATTATTTATTTTAACTTTTTTTCTTTTGATTGAAATGTTTAGTCCCTGCTTCCACTGTTAACAATGGGGAGGTGTTGCAGTGTCTGGGAGTGGTGGTGTGTGTTGCTAGACTTACTCCAAAGTTGGTCTGCAGTACATTTACAACTGTTTTGTAGCCTGTTGGGCTGTATTGACTTTAGAAGTGCAGCTTGTTAATAGCAATGACCTTGCTCTTTTGTCAGTGGATCTTTGTAGTTACATGTCCCTTCCCAAACTCCCCATGACCCCTACCTAAACAACCCCTTAATCCTCACCAATTCCCTCCCATTTTATAGTAGATAGTCCTAATTTTCCCAAAAGTCTCTTTAGTGCCTCTCAAATTTACTAGAAAAAATTTATTTTAGTTGTATAGATATCTCCCCATGGAAAGGCTAAGAGAGATAGAAATGGACATATACACCAGCAAGTTTGTGACTGAATAGAGCTGATACCTCGGGTGTCTCATCAGATGAGGACTCATCTGGGAGCAGTGGCTCCAGCACCAGCAGCTATCGCAGACGACAGCAGGGCAGAAGGGGAAAAACAGTATGGCAGCAACCATGGACTCATGGACCCCCGAGACCCAATGTATTTTACCCGCCCATGTATCCCCAAATACACCCACAATTTGGATACGGTTGGAACCCACCCTTTGGACCACCACCACTATACATGAACCAAAATCAGCAGCAACCTTTTTTAGGAAGAGGCCGACGAGGACGCGGAATAAGACATAGAGGGAACCAAGTACACTGGCAAGATGACCCACAACAGGGAGCACTGACAAGGAGCAAAACCAGAGACCAACAACCAGGCCCAAGCACACGCTGAGTCTCACCAACCTTTCCAAATACACTATCACACCAACAGAAGAAGCTATCTTTGAAAAAGGCCTCGGCTACCCCCCCACAGCAAAACTTGACAAATTCAAATTACACTGTGAACTAGCTGAGTTCTTTCGCAAACTCAAACTTAAAGCTTTCTTTGAAAACGCCCCCACTCAACCCGACTCTGGAGATCAAGGGGATACCCCATTTAGAGTCAAGTCTACATTCATTCCACCTCCGAGCTCAACTCCACCAGAAATTCTTGTGTATGAACAATCAGTGTTCAAAGAAATTGAAGCTCTGGAAGTACCAAACACGTTTCAAAACACCAGCAAGTTAGAACGAATGGCCCTACAATCATTGAAAAACAACCCCAAGATCATAATCAAACCAGCCGATAAAGGTGGAGACACGGTCATACTCAACAAAGAAGAATATCATCGAGAATGTGAGCGACTACTCAAGGATACTAAAAACTATGGGAAACTAACACACGACCCCAGCACAGCTCTGAAAACACGCATCCTCACCCTTGTGGAAGATGCGGAGAACACTGGCCAGATCTCCAAAAGTGAGGCCAAATTCCTAACCACGACACCAGGCAAAATACCATACTTCTACACTGTGCCTAAAATTCACAAGAACATAATACCACCCCCTGGACAGCCCATCGTCTCAGGCATTAGGTCTCCGTTGGCACCCCTGTCACGCTACTGTGATCATTTCTTACAGCCCCTGGTCCAGTCAACTAGTACTTACCTCAAAGACACCAAAGACCTATTAGGACTAATAGCGGCCATACCCTATGACCCCAACACCTCCCTCCTAGTATCACTTGATGTGGAGAGCCTATACACTAGCCTCCCACAAGATGACACCCTGAGAGTACTAGAAGAGGCTCTGAACAATTCCAACTGGCAACACCGCATACCCACATCTTTTGTGCTGAAATGTGCAACACTTGCATTCAAAGAGAACTACTTTGAGTACGAAGGCAAACTACCTCCAGAAGTATGGCACTTCCATGGGGAGTGTCTTCGCTCCAAGTGTAGCGGGCTTGTACGTGTATAATTTCTAGACCAAACTCCTTCTCACCAACAACCAACCACGCATTCCCCAAATCAAATTTTACAAACGCTATATCGACGATATCCTATTAATCTGGGAAGGAACCAGTCAATCCTTGGCTACATTCTGTGACTGGCTGAACACGTGTGATCCCAACCTCCGTTTCACACACAACTCTGACAGCCACCAGACAACGTTTTTGGATCTGGACATCATAGCGGTAGCAGGAGGCCTTATGATCAAGACCCATTTCAAACCCACTGCCCGCAACTCCCTACTACACTTTACCAGTTTCCATCCTAGAGCTCTTCGTGAAAACCTCCCATATGGCCAATTCCTCCGACTACGCAGAAACTGCAGCGATCTAAAGGACTACAAAACTCAAGCCACTGAGCTGTGTCACAAACTACACCGACATGGCTACCCCAAAGGCATAACAAGAAAGCCAACAAGAGGGCCAGAAACCAGAACCGTGAAGGTTTGCTCGAAACCCATACACGAGAACCGACACCACCACCATTAACATGCGTGACTACTTACAACACAGTAACCAACAAAGTCTCCCAACTCATCAGGAAACACTGGAAAATATTGGGAACAGGCAACTTCAACTGGGAACCTCCCCTTCTCTCGAACAAAAGAGCAAGATCCATCAAAGACACCATAGTGTCTACCAGACCCACTCCCCCACCTAGACCGACAAGTACGGTCCTCAACCCCTGGGGGCTTCCAAGCATCAAAGGGCACTTTCCATGTGGAAGTTGTAGCGTCTGCCATGTCACCAAGACGACTAAGAGCCTCAACCTAGAACCTGGTAAAACATGGGAACTGCGAAAACACACTAACTGCAACACGGAACATGTTGTATACCGAATAATTTGCCCGTGCAACCTCACCTACATCGGTATGACCACCCGCAAAATCAAAACCAGGATTTGTGAACACCGCAGCACGATACGCTGCAAGAAAAACACCACCAAAATGACTAACCACTTTCTGGAAAGAGGCCACACAACTAACTACATGAGATGGGTTGTTCTAGAAGCACTGGACCCTAACTTGCCGAACATCCAGAACCGCCTTTTGGAAAAAGAAGAAAGTTTGATATATCGGCTTTCAAGCCATCTCACAGGCTTGAATAATAATATCCCCTGGAACAGTCTAAGAAGGACATAAAGCTCCCACCCATCGTCAAAAACCTGCCACCATATGCATTATCAACCTAGACACACAGCCTCCCAACGTACCAGTCAGTGTCAGCAGTCCACAAATAACCAGGGCTCCAATCTAGAGCCAGCTTTTGACTATAGCCTCGTTTTTTGAGCACTCCATTCATAGTTTAACCACTACTCTTTCTCTCCCCTTGAGGACTTTTGCCATATCCTAATGATCATCTTCAGCTCGCAGAGCTGTATGCCCACGCTGCGCACGCGCGCAACAGGGCTCATGACACTTTCTCCGCGCATGCGCGGGCTTGAACCACTGCTTCCCCGTGCATGTGCCAGTACCACTTCTGCATCGCACGCCTACCGGCACCCAGCACCTACTCCATGGAGTTCCTCACTATATACTCCAAGTACTCCTCAGGTCCCAATACCATCCGGGACTACAGGAGACCGAAATAGGTACAAGGCGGGTGCAGCTCTGAAACCAAGTAAGGTGGCACGCTTTAGCTTACACGAGGGACGCCTGCGCACGACCTCGACCCCATACCTCTTACACTTATCATTTCTCTTTCTGCAGAGTTTGACTGAGGAGCGCACTCCTCCCGAACCCCGATCAGCGATCAAGCTCAGCCATAGTGTAAATATAGTTTTCCACCCTAGTGCTGCCTACAGGAGTGACGCCGCTCCACTTATTTTTTAAAACTACTGTGGTAAATAAAAATACCGGACTGAATTTCATACGGAATCTTAAAATAAAGTAAATAGCTCAAAATAACAAGAGGCAGAATCCGTGGTATAAGAGGTTTTCTAATGGGCTTTATTCCATTCAAAATGGCCGACTCGAGTCGCGGCCTTCAGGTTCCGTCACCACGAGGGTTCAGGAAGTGAAGTACAATAATTTATTAACAGACATGTATTTTTATAATAAGTACATTACAATGAAACGAATGTAGAAGGCGTAACATTTGATAAGAAAAGTGACAAAACAGTGACATAATCGAAACTAGGCGTAATAAGGAATAAAAGAAACATGATTGGTTAGAATTATCAGACATAGGTGGATCTATAAGATAATACTTGGCATAGATGCGCGCGCGGCAGCATGACGTGTAATTGACGTGCAACTAGGGGGTGAAGGGGACTTGACATTTAGCTCTACATGTGGAGACGAGAAGTCTGGGGGTCAAGTCAACCTAATCCCAAATCATATCTAACATCCTATGTTTAAAGAACTATGTTATCCACAAGGAAGAGACTCTCGGACAGAATCTATTCTATACTGACTGTGTACGTGTACAAGCGTCTAAGTGTCTATATGAGATGCGAGGGATAGAAAACTTTCCATGGCAACAGGGCTATGAATCACTTGCAGGAGGACGGAAAGGCTGAGTCCTTTGCTTGTGAGCTAAAGGAAATGTTTACCTAAATCACTGGACAGGAATGCATCGGCTGGAGAGCAAAATAGATAATTCGAAGGTGAAATACAACTTCTTGGCAGACAAGCGAAAACTGGCCGAGGCAGGCACCGTTAGCTGCACAGGGAGTAGGACAAAGTTCATGGATACAGATGCGAGCTCAAGCTGAAGCTGTCAGAGACAGAGAGCAGGGAAAGGCTTGAGGACAGAATCGGGCCTACTTGCCTGAACTGTAAAAATGAAGTAACTTAGCCATATAAAGTCGGTGGCCTTTCATACTTAGGAATCGAATATCCAGCCCTGTGATGGCGGATCTGACAGAGAACATGTCGACGGTAGACACACATATGTTTGCGTCTTAGAAACTGGAACTGGAGGGAACATACATGTACTTGTAACATGCATATAGAACCGTTGGGGTCCAAGATAGGGGACATAACTGATCAGGAAAATCCACATTTCCACATTCCCTCCTTGTCCCCTTCTTGCCCTTCACGAGACATCAATCTTCATCATTCCATCGATTTGCTCATGGAGCATCATTTCTTCTTCCTTCTTCTTCCGGTATTTTGAACGAGAACTGTGATATGGAATGCATGATGTGGCACACAGACCACAAATCGCTGGTCCACATTGTAGGCATAAACAACAACTGAAGAGCATAAGAAGGCCAATACCTAGGAAGGATAAAACTCTCCATCCCCAGGCTGATATCACACTCCAAAACCACCCGGACCACGTCCAAGTGCCTGGATTTTCGTGTATCTGGCTTACAATCTTATGAAGGTGTGTTATAGCTTTATATACAGATGGCGAATTTTCTGGTATGAATATGCAGCAGCTGGATCCGATGACCCTGCAAGCTCCGCCCCTATCGGCCAGGATGACGTCAAGGACAAGACGATTCTGGAGAACAACAATTCTCATCACTGATTGTTCCTCTGTCAGATTGCCTAGGGCGGCTATAGTCTCGTTTACTACAGCTTCAAGAGTCTTGGTGAGTCTGCGTATCAGCTTACTATTTGATATTGTACCTATATAGGGAAAGATACCTTTATTGAAATCTACATACTTGTCCCATGCTGTCTCAGTATAATCGGCAACTGGGAGATCTCTTTGCTCTCTATTGTGTACTAAATGAACATTTCGATAATAATCAGGGGGAGCTAGGAAAACAGGTGGCAAAAGGAATGCTATGTAACAGGTACCATCCCAATCTAGAGGCAGACGCATATATGCCGTCTGACCACATATGAAGTAAGAATGGCGAGAAGCTCTAAATGAAGATTTACCTTGATCACTATATTCTACTGTAGTAACGCATTGGCTATGGCCCATATGTATGGAACCAACTTTTCTTACACATAATTCACCCTTTACTGGGAATACTGACATAGTGGGCAGAATTAGTTCAACTTCGGATTTGACATTCAGAATCATAAGATTAGGCGTAAAATTACCTAATTTATACACTTCATTTTCTAAATCAGTTCCTGTTCTACTGGGGTGACCCTCCTTATTAGGGTGACAGACTTTGAATAAAACTAGATTCAGATTTCCCCATATCCAATGTTGTTGATAAACTGCTGTGTCTGGGTCTATGGAATTTAATAAACTAAACCATGCTCCACAGGAGCCATTGTGTGTGAATGGATGTGGAAAGAAAGGCAGAACTCCTTTGTTATTCTGATAGGGAGGAAGTCGGCCACACACCCAACAATTGGTCGCATTACTAGTCTGATGGGAATGATGTAACATACTAATGAAGGTGTTATTGCGCAGCGCAAGTCTATAAGATAATTCATGTGGCGGTAGGTCACTAAAAGAATGTTCTGCAGCAACATTATAAACATGTCTAGAGATAGGATGATATATGTGCAAAATCACACTCGTAATAATTACTAAAATACTCAATAAAAACAAAATTAATAATGTCCTCATACAGTAGCTACGCAGTGATTTACAATACGCCTGTCGTTTCAACATTTCTCGGGTATTTTCTCTACTCAGGTCCAAGGGATACATGTCGGAGACAATTCAACCGCTTCACCTTGGAGAGGACTTAAACAATCAAATTGCTCGACTGTTTGGGCCTAAGCTTTAATTTGTAGCACTGAGAGTCATTCTGTTCAACAAAAGGAAGTTTTGAATCAGTCTGTGAGGGAGTGCAGGGCACAGTGTCTATATCTGAAGGTAGTCCATGAAATTTTTTGACGTGACTTGAATGAATCCACCCTTTGCGTCCCTCGATCTTCACGGCTGTTCTTGTGGTCAACAGGACCAACTTGGGTGCTTTCCACCTGGGCTCCAGTTGACTTTTCCTGTCGAAATTTCTCACAAAGACAAGATTACCCGGAACAACGTCATGGGGTTTCGCCTCAGTGTTGTCGGGAAAGGCTGCAGCTACCTGTGAACGAGAAGATTGTAGTGCAGACATCAAGGAAGCCAAGTAATCTGTCAGCATGTTACAGTCAATGTCAGTTATTTTGCGTGGTATAGGCGTCCCCCACATATTCGGTGGTCTACCAAAGATCACCTCATACGGGGATAGCCCTGTTCTAGAGTGTGCTACCATTCTCATGTAAAAGAGTGCAACTGGTAATGCTACTATCCAGTCGACACCTTTCTCTCTACATATTTTGGACAGTCTGATTTTCAGTGTCTGGTTATGTCTTTCTACGAGACCTGCTGCCTCGGGGTGTCGGACACAGTGGAATTTCCACTGATATCCCAACAAGAGTGAGACATGTTTCATTAATTCGGATGAGAAAGGCTGACCGTTATCTGAATATACAACACGTGGTAAACCGTACCGTGGGAAGAATTCTCGAACTAGCTGCTTGGCAGTAGTCGGGGCAGTGTAATCTGATACGGGATACGCCTCTGTCCAACGGGAGAGAGCGCAGACAACTACGAGGACATATTTGAATCCTCGACAACGTTCCATCTGAATATAATCCATCTGGAGGACTTCAAAAGGATGGTCAGGAGGCTGAAATCCACCCTGCTCTACGGGAACACTCTTTCCTGGATTAAACTGACAACATATCATACAGGTACGAACTTTTTGTTTAGCTGCTGCTCGTAAATGTTTGTTGAACCAAATGTGCTGAATGCTGTCTAGCATAGCCTTCTCTCCTAAATGTGCTGGACTGTGAACTGTAGCTATAATGGCTTGAACCATGGAATCAGGGAGAAACCATACAGATTTCTCCTTCGTCATCCATCCTTGATCTGTCTGGATCCCTCCTAGTTCAGTCCACTTCTTTATTTCTTCTGCTGTGGCATGTGTCTGTATGTCAATTACGTCAAGTGTGGGATCCTTAATTGTCATACACTGTGTTGGTGTCTGAACTATTGGCTTTGTCATGTCTAATGTGCGATTCTGAGCAGTCTGTTTAGCTGTTCTGTCAGCTAAATCATTGCCTTGAGAAATGGTATCAGTAACCTTCGTGTGTGCTTTACATTTCATAATCGATATAGCAGTGGGTAGATGTATTGCGTCTAACAAAGCATGAATGAGGGGCCCGTGCTGAATGTGGGCACCATGGGACGTTAGATAACCTCTCTCTCGCCACAGCACGCCGAAGTCGTGTACAACTCCGAATGCATAACGTGAGTCAGTGTATACATTAACTTTCTTATTTGTGGCTTGAATACAGGCTTGCGTTAGAGCAATAAGTTCTGCTGCTTGGGCTGACAGAGTATCTATACAATGTGTCTCAATAACTTCAGTGTCTGTTGTGACTGCATACGCGGCCACTAAATCTCCTGTACTTGCTCTCATGCATGATCCGTCTACATACAACGTCAGGTCTGGATCTAACAATGGAACGTCTGTCAAGTCTTGTCTAGGTTTCGTCTTTATTTCAATGATTTCAACACAATCATGAGCTAGTGGGTCTGTTCCAATTACAGGTAATAGTGTAGCAGGATTCAATGTATTACACCGTCGGATCTCTATGTGTGGTTGAAACAATGTCAGTTCATAACCGGTAAGTCTTGCTATGGTCAAGTGTTGTGTTTGTGTTCGGTTCACAAGAACCTCTACTGCATGTGGTACTTGAACTGTCAATGGGTGTCCTAATACTATGGCATCGCTTTGTCTGATTGCTAAAGCTGTCGCTGCCACTGATTTCAGGCATGCAGGCAAAGCCTGAGCTACGGGATCTAATGTACTGGAAAAATAAGCACATGGCTTGCATGATCCTGCTTGATCCTGAGTGAGTACTGACAAGGCAGTACCTTCGCGTTCTGTAACAAAGAGTGTAAAAGGTTTGCTATAACATGGTGTTGCTAAAACAGGTGCTTGACATAAAGCTTCCTTTAGGCTTTCAAAAGCTTGTGTATGTTCCTGAGTCCAAGGGAGAACAGTCGATGTGGCTGCCTCCTGTGTGGTTAACTGAATGAGTGGTTTTGCTAGAAATGCGTACTGAGGGATCCACTGCCTACAATATGAAGTGAGGCCTATGAAAGCCCGCACCTCCTTTTGTGTCTGGGGTATTGACATGTTAGCAATTAACTGGATGCGATCTGGTGTAAGCTGCCTTCCCTCCTTGGACAGCGAGTGACCAAGATAAATAACTCGCTGAACACAGAATTGCAGCTTAGAGGGGGACACCTTGTGCCCCTTGTCGGCTAGGAAATGTAAAACTGTCAGAGAAGCTTTTTCACATTCTGGCTCGCTTCTCGCGGTGATCAGCAGATCATCGACATATTGAAGCAGTGCAGTATTGACTGGCATGTGGATACTGTCAAGTTCTCGTTTCAGTGCTTGGCTGTAGATGCTGGGGCTTTCTGTGAATCCTTGGGGAGCGCGTGAGAATTTAAAACTGCGCCCATTTAAACTGAATCCGAACAAGTATTGGCTTTCCGGATCTATTGGGACGCTGAAAAAGGCATTCTTGAGATCAATTACAGTAAAGAATGTTGCTTCGGAATCAATTGCTGTCAACAATGATGATATATCAGGGACCACAGGGAATTGTGGTACAATACATTTGTTTAGTTCACGCAAATCAATAACCAATCGGTATACTGGCGGAGCAGTAGGATCAGTTCGTTTAAGAATCGGAATTATCGGTGAATTACATACATTGGAGTCTGTTTCTACAACTACTCCCTGGGCAATCAGCTCATCAATGATTTTCAACAAAGCCACTACAGCATCATGCGGTAACTTGTATTGTCGCATTCGTGGTAGTACCACTCCTGCTTTCAATGTAACTCGATAGGGTGTAATGTTCATGCAGCCAACATCCGTAGGGCCTTGTGCCCATAGATGTACTGGTAAAGTCTGTAGTCGGGGATCCATGTCTCTGGACACATAGTGACCTTTAAAATCACGTAAAAACAACCTTACTCCTTCCGGAGAACAACATATTATGGCTCCTAGTGCTTTCAGAGTCTTAATTCCTAACAGATTTTCTGGGCATGATTTAGTAAGCAATAAATCTGTAGTTCGTGTCAAAGGTCCTATCGTAAGTGGTAGAGGCTGTGATACTTCATTAACAATAGGTTTTCCCGAAAAACCAAGGGAAACATTTTGAGAGCCTGAGAGGGGTGCCCCTGGAACTTCACTACGTTTTATGGTTGTTCGACTTGCCCCTGTATCGAGTAAGAATTTTCTATCTTGACCTAATAATTCACTATGTACATAAGGTCCTTCTTGATCTACAGGAATCTCGATAAGCGGTAAGTCAACTTCCCTCTCTAGGCTGGTTCATGCGTAACGCTGATACTCAGGGTATTCATACTGTGCAGTCTGATACATTTGTCGTGTTGTGGTTTGTGTGGCAGTAGCAGGCAACGGTGGTGCAGCTGGCACAAACTGTATGGGTTGCTGTGAGGCTGGCATGGACTGTTGCTGAACTGGCATGGACTGTCCATGCTGCATAGCTCCTTGTTCATTCTGATCTTGTCTAACTAATCGTGGTCTCTCCTTTGCAATACCTGTAGCTATATTACGTTTCAGGACTGGACAATCATGTACATAATGGCCTAGTTGTTTACAGTAATTGCAGGTTCCTTTTACAGGAACTGCAGAATCACCAGAATGTGTCACACCCTTTTTGTGACCATCTGCTGGTACTGTCTGAGAAACTAGCATTTTCATTTTTGTATCCTTCATGCGTCTATGCTCGTGTTCTTGTTCATCCCTAATTCTATTGTGATGATACTGTAACATTTGTAGCATTTGCGACGGAGTGTTACTTTGCCAGGTACTCTCGAATTTCAATATTCTATTCTTCACTGGAGGCAATGCATTTTCCACTAATTTTGTCACAAATAAATGTGGATATGAGTCACTACTTGCTTTTATACCACTATTTATACCAAAACATTTTTCAAATCGAGCATAATAATCGCTTGTGTCTTCATCTTGCTTTTGTTTACAGGCTGTGATTGCACCCCAATCTTCCTTTTTTGTAGTTAATAAACGTGGCAGTACCTGTACTAGTAAACCTGGTAATAGTTTAACTTTATCCCCGAGCCCTGAACCTGCAGCTCGGCCCCTTTCTTCCTCTGCTAATGCTGTCCAGTCTATCTTTTGGTCTCCCACTTCCCACTCTTTTTCTTTCAGTTTTTCATATATGCCAGCAGGCAAAAGCACCTTTAATATCGTCATAATATCAGGAAAGGTGTACTCTCCCATCAGTAACATGTCTTTAATTTCTCGGTGGAAACCCGCTGGGTCTTTGTCATGACTAGGTACTACTTTTTTCATTTCTAATAATTCCATTTTTGATATGGGTGTGTAAACAAATACACGGTGAAACTCATTGTCTTCGCCTTTTATTGGGTGCACTTCTCGTAGGGGATTTTGTCTATCCATATAGTACGGCGCTCTTTCTCTGTGGGGCAGCGAGAGAGAATCCGGACTTACAAAAAGGACATACTGCTTACGTGACACTAATATCTCTTTAATTAGCTTGTTACTAGAACCTCTCCATCTGTTCGTGAGTAGTTCCGTTAATATATCAGGTAAAGGACCAGGGTCAGCATGTTGGCTCTTATATAATATGAGGAGTTGCTGAATCATATATATTCCAGCTAAACGTTGTTCATCTGTACTGAGGTTAAAAAACGTGTGTGCTACGGTCTCATCACCGTATTTTTCAGGACTGTCAATCCAGTGAACGGCTGATCTGGCTAATTCTTGCTCATCCATGGAATCGAGGAGGTGGTAACCTCTTCGTTCTCGTAGTATTTTATCTGCGGCTTGAAACGAATGTTCAGGAGATTTCAGATTTATTACAGGCGTCGGATACGTTCTGCTATTATTTGGACATACAGAGTGTATGGGATCAGAAAAACATCTAGTATTTTCACAGTATCTTCCTCTGCCTACATAGGCTATGGTCTCTGACTGTCTTGCGGAATTCCCTGATTCGGACACTTCATCTTGCTCAAACTCGTCTGTTCCCAATCTCTCTTCATGAATACGCTCTATTTCTTTACGTATTTTTCGGCACATGGCTATTATACAATTTTGCTTATCGTGTCTCCCTTCTGATATATTCTGACTCCATCTTGTAAGAATAAGCATTGCATTCGGGTCTACCCCCGGACGATCTTGATTTCTGATTACACAGTTTATGAGGAAACGTAACAGTTCCCCCTGTATCTCTACTTTCTGGAATTCCATAGCTCTGTTAATACATCCTGGATCTCGTCCTGTTTGAACAAAATGATATATGTTATCTAGATGCGTAGTCATCCCTGGTAACCTTGCTAAATACTCTGCGGCTCGCCTGATACGTAATGATGCCAGGACCATTTCGTCCTCTTTACCAACCACTGGGTCATATCTACAATTTACAAGGAGTTCCTTAAGCGTACGTTCATTTACGAATTTTGGTGTACGTGAATGTGTTGACTCTTGAAAAACAAGTTTATTTATTCTGGGTGGTGTAAAGGTACTGCTAGCACCTCCCGTGGCCCCATCTGGGGCGTCGGGTGTGAATGGATTCGTTGAACGTGACACAGCAACTATGGGTGTCGATACCCCTATAGGATCGACTGCGGAGACAGATGCGGAAACAGATGTGCTTGCCGAAGCTTGTATCGGGACTTGCTGTTGCACGGGGACAGATACCTGATCCTGACGTTGAACCCCTCCGCCAGACGGTCTATGTGGTGTGGCGTTAGCATACTCGGGAGCTGCATCGTCTAGATATGAGGAAAGAAAAACATCTTCTGCGGTTCTGGGATGCCCCTTTGGATGTACCTTAATTGGAAATAATGGGGGTGGCAAGTCTTTTGGCATCTCTGTAACAGCCTTAGGTAGTCCTTCGGCTAGAAGGGGATACATACCATTCATAAGAGCATTTCTTTGTCTATTCACTTGTTCTGATTTCACTCGGATACCTTCCTCAATTAATAGATTTTCTTGAACTTTATTTGAACTTTCTTTACTCCTCTCTTCTTGTCTACGTGCTTTTTCTGTTCGTCTATGAGATTCTTTACGCCATAACTCAACAGCGTCTTTCTGTGACTGTCTGACCTTTCTTTTCCATAACTCTTCCTCCACTTTCATGATGCACTCTGCATCCCAGGTTCCCGCTATGGGCCACCTTTGACTTTCCGGTAATCCTTTGGTATAATCTACCCATAGATCAAGAAACAATATGGCATCTAAGCCATGTTTATGGTACATAAAATGCCCTGGGGTGTCCCTAGGAGGAATAGGAACTGCTTCTTCAAGCACCCCTTTTCTGGTAGTAATCTGTCTTAACTTCGAGAAGAGCGGCATATTGACAACTGATCTGATACTTACTCTTGAATTTTCTTAATACGAAAAACACCATAAATGAACAGTGAACAATGAACAGTCATTCATACCACAATATGCAAGACATTTCTGAATACTTTAAACATTAAACATTAAACATTATAACAATGATCGACAATGATGACAGTCTGCCTAACTAATCACCACGCTGAATTCTTGACAATAACTGAATACTTCGGAATACTTGATATACTGCTAAACAGTACATATACACTGCTAAACAGTGCAGACCGGATTTGTGTACCCAAATCCGTCTTGACCGGCACAACCTATGTGCGCGTCAACACGCCTCCCCGGCGATGGTACTCACCGAGTAGCTCCTTGAAACGGAAAGCCTCAGAGAATGGACAGGACTCGATAACTGCGGACATCGGACCCTCTGGACGTCGGGATTTCGGAAAACCTGGTGGGCCTCTGTATACCTCGGATCTTGCTCTCTCAGCTAGGCTCTGGTCGGGATACTTCGCACTTCTCACCGCCTCGTCTGGGTTGATCGCAGCCTCAGTCGCCCCCGCTTGACCGGAGGGAGCTTACAGGAAATCCTGCTGGTACGCGTTTATGGTCCGTCCAGCTGTGGCAGGAGACCGGGCCTGCAACGCACCGCCGGCGCGTGAGATGAGAAAGTGTCCCTGTTCGGGCGCCATTATGTGGTAAATAAAAATACCGGACTGAATTTCATACGGAATCTTAAAATAAAGTAAATAGCTCAAAATAACAAGAGGCAGAATCCGTGGTATAAGAGGTTTTCTAATGGGCTTTATTCCATTCAAAATGGCCGACTCGAGTCGCGGCCTTCAGGTTCCGTCACCACGAGGGTTCAGGAAGTGAAGTACAATAATTTATTAACAGACATGTATTTTTATAATAAGTACATTACAATGAAACGAATGTAGAAGGCGTAACATTTGATAAGAAAAGTGACAAAACAGTGACATAATCGAAACTAGGCGTAATAAGGAATAAAAGAAACATGATTGGTTAGAATTATCAGACATAGGTGGATCTATAAGATAATACTTGGCATAGATGCGCGCGCGGCAGCATGACGTGTAATTGACGTGCAACTAGGGGGTGAAGGGGACTTGACATTTAGCTCTACATGTGGAGACGAGAAGTCTGGGGGTCAAGTCAACCTAATCCCAAATCATATCTAACATCCTATGTTTAAAGAACTATGTTATCCACAAGGAAGAGACTCTCGGACAGAATCTATTCTATACTGACTGTGTACGTGTACAAGCGTCTAAGTGTCTATATGAGATGCGAGGGATAGAAAACTTTCCATGGCAACAGGGCTATGAATCACTTGCAGGAGGACGGAAAGGCTGAGTCCTTTGCTTGTGAGCTAAAGGAAATGTTTACCTAAATCACTGGACAGGAATGCATCGGCTGGAGAGCAAAATAGATAATTCGAAGGTGAAATACAACTTCTTGGCAGACAAGCGAAAACTGGCCGAGGCAGGCACCGTTAGCTGCACAGGGAGTAGGACAAAGTTCATGGATACAGATGCGAGCTCAAGCTGAAGCTGTCAGAGACAGAGAGCAGGGAAAGGCTTGAGGACAGAATCGGGCCTACTTGCCTGAACTGTAAAAATGAAGTAACTTAGCCATATAAAGTCGGTGGCCTTTCATACTTAGGAATCGAATATCCAGCCCTGTGATGGCGGATCTGACAGAGAACATGTCGACGGTAGACACACATATGTTTGCGTCTTAGAAACTGGAACTGGAGGGAACATACATGTACTTGTAACATGCATATAGAACCGTTGGGGTCCAAGATAGGGGACATAACTGATCAGGAAAATCCACATTTCCACACTACCCTGATTGAAAAAGCCACGTGCTTTGCACCACGGCTCTCGCCAGCTTTCTCATAGGTGTGCCCACGCATCATTGGGTTTTCCACCGTGGCTAGGCTCCACAATTGTATGATGCCACGGAGTACAAATATTTTTTCATTACAACCCTCAGTTGCCGGTAGTCTAGCATGAATAATATGCACAGCCTTAGACCAGACATATTTTTCCATTCGCTGCTGCACCTTCTCAGCATGCGGTATGCTCACTGTATGTCCTGATTGCATCCACAGGTACAATCACTTGACAGATACGTTTGGATAATCGCAGCACCTAAGATTGCATTTTATAATTGCTGAAAAGCTCTGCATCTATGTTATCTATTTGTTATATATGTATACATGTTGTGTACTGTCTCCTTCTCTCCCAAAGGTCTTTTTCACTTCGATGTCTGCAAGTACATAGACACCCATCGCACACACCATAGCGAGTGTGTAGGTAACATCTTTTTCATTTTTTCTCTTCTCACGTGGCACTACTCACCACTTTCACTGGTCCTGAATAAAACACCACATAGATTTCCTTGCGGGCTGAAACATGTAGACCCACCAAACATACAACTATAAGATAATTATTTCTTTCTTAGTTGCATCACGTATAAAGTTTTAACCATATTCTGAGCCGCCAGTAATAAAATTAGAACGGCAAGGATTCTCAGAGGTATTTTTAATCCACACCACAACACACTTTTGCACCACACCAGCTCTGCTGTAATCAGGCGTCGTAGCACAACCGGGGGGCATTCGGACACCCTGTTGGGACCCCAATGATGACGCATGACACCAACCAGGTTGGTGTGTGAGGGGTCTTTTAACTAACCCATTGGGTTCCCAAACGCTGCACAACAGTGATCGTACCACACATACTTGGGTTCGTCCACCATTGAGTTTCTATTTCTCCCTTTCCACCAGGCTACCAACTTAATCGCACTTTAGCATGCCCTATAACCACCACTGCCTTCTCCATTATAGATATGAGACAAATCCCTAATATTCACCTGAACCCAATGAATTAAGGATAAGGACCATTGGTGATTTAAAAGACCTCTGAATTGGTGATTTTGACAAGAGCCTAAGTGCCCCTAGGTAAGCCACGTTTCTAATCATATAAATTTGTGTACCCCTTACATATCTATTGTAAACCTCACTAACCCCATATCTTACTTACAGTCCCCAGAATTCCTTGTCCTGGAGAGATTCCGATGTCGTTAGTGGGGTCAAAACGTTGTCGGCAACCAATAAAGGATAGTCCTGAGAACACTAGAACGCATTCTAGTTCTGGAGCTAAAGGATTGAATCAGAATCCCTAAAGGACATCCTTTAAATTCCAATAACCTGTGTTTTAATATAGTCACTTTTGTGTTAACTATTTAAGCTTTTGGCTACTTTTCTCTAGTTAAAGGACTAAGTAAACACTACAATGTGCAAATTAATATTAAACATATTGATTGTATTCTTTTTTCTCAGACTTGTGACTAAGGCATTGGAAAAATTCATATATTTGCAAAAGTGAGAAATCTTTGTTTGAAATTAGTTCCTTGTGAACGATTGTGATTAAGCGGATAATCTAGGATGAGTGCAAAGCAGCTTGGTTTACCAGTATCTAGTCATTTAGTGTAGGCTAAATGATAAAGAACCACACAGTGTAATTTTTAAAATAGATCTTTATTACAATCACTCACTAACAAGTTAAAATATCTCCTATCCGGAGATATTCACATTGCACACAAAACTTTGGACATAGAACAACAGGTAGCGATAATACACAGTGGTCCCCAGGGGGGAGAACAGACCATATATCACGGGGGTGGGAAGTGAACCACAACCTAAGTCGAAACAGGACCCAGGAGACGTAGAAGAGTCGGGACCCAAAGAACCACCCAGGTGAGAGTCTAGGAATCCCCGAACAGTTGGGTGAAAAGAGAATACCCAACCATATGTTCAATACAGATCAACGGGTATGTCACGGTTGCAGTCTTACCACAGAAGGACGAAAGAGTCTGTTGGAACCCATAAGTGATTTGAATTGAAGAGTACCTGAAAGCAGAGGGGACAGAGTCTATACCACACCGGGACGTCCAGGAGGCATGGAGGATAAAGGCCACTTGAGTTCAAGTAAAACCAGTTCAGTGAAGAGGCTTCAAGTTTGGGTCCACCGAAGCAGTAGCTCTGCCCAAGCCACCGGGAGGCTTAAGACAATAGAATCGATCCGTCCAACCAACCGCGTCGGCACATGTCAGTGATAGCGGGGACAGACTTATCAAGAGAACCTCTCAATGTGCCCGACTCTTTTGGCATGAGTCGGTCGTGGTAACCGTTGAGGTCACCGGGTGATGGGAGCAATGCAGCAACACGCTGCACAGGGGTTTTGTTGTAGGGTGTTCTATGAAGGATGCTGGGCGCAACTCAATGAGAGGACAACTCAGGCCTGGAGGGAACTCTGATCCACCACCTGTGTTGCAGAGATTTGTGGAGTCTGTAGGATCCCAGGTTCGGCAAACCAGTCATTCTTGTTACGGTGCCTCAGATGCAGGCGAGTGACTCCTTCACTCCAATCAATCAATCAATCACAACACTTGTATAGCGCGCTACTCACCTGGAAGGGTCTCAAGGCGCTTGGGGGAAGGGGGCCGCTACTGCTCGAACAGCCAGGTCTTGAGTTGTCTCCTGAAGGCGAGGTGGTCCTGGGTCCGCCGAAGGTGGATGGTGAGGGAGTTCCATGTCTTGGCCGCCAGGTAGGAGAAGGATCTGCCTCCGGCGGTGGCTCTGCGGATACGTTGTACTGCGGCGAGGGCGAGGCTGGTGGACCGTAGCTGGCGGGTGGGCATGTGGAAGGTCAGGCGGTCGTTGAGGTACTTGGTGCCCAAGTTGTGGAGAGATTTGTGTGCGTGGGTTAGGAGCCTGAACGTGATCCTCTTGTTGACGGGGAGCCAGTGCAGGTTCCTCAGGTGGCCGGAGATGTGGCTGCGTCGAGGGATGTCCAGGATGAGTCGGGCAGAGGTGTTCTGGATGCGCTGTAGTCTTTTCTGTAGCTTGGCTGTGGTTCCGGCGTAGAGGGTGTTTCCGTAGTCCAGCCGGCTGGTGACGAGGGCCTGGGTGACCGTCTTCCTGGTTTCGATCAGGATCCATCGGAAGATCTTGCGGAGCATACGGAGGGTGTGAAAGCATGAAGAGGAGACGGCGTTGACCTGTTTGGTCATCGAGAGGGAGGAGTCCAGGATGAAGCCCAGGTTGCGTGCGTGGTCTGTCGGTTTGGGGGCGGTGCCCAGGGCTGGGGGCCACCAGGAGTCGTCCCAGGCAGAGGGTGATGGTCCAAGAATGAGGACTTCCGTCTTGTCTGAGTTCAGTTTCAAGCGGCTGTTCTTCATCCACTCGGCGACGTCTTTTATCCCTTCGGGGAGGCTGGTTCTGGCGGTGTCGGGGTCTCTGGTGAGGGAGAGGATTAGCTGGGTGTCGTCGGCGTAAGAGATGATGTTGAGGTTGTGTTGGCGTGCGATGGCTGCGAGAGGTCTCATGTAGACGTTGAAGAGGGTGGGGCTGAGTGATGATCCTTGCGGGACGCCACAGATGACTTCGGTGGCCTCGGAGCGAAACGGGGGGAGGCGGACTCTCTGTGTTCTTCCCGCGAGCAACGAGATGATCCACTTCAATGCCTTCTCTTGGATGCCGGTGTTGCTGAGGCGTTGGATTAGGGTGCGGTGGCAGACAGTGTCGAACGCTGCGGAGAGGTCCAGGAGGATGAGGGCCGCTGTTTCCCCGTTGTCGAGAAGGGCTCGGATGTCGTCGGTGGCTGCGATCAGGGCAGTCTCGGTGCTGTGGTTGGCTCTGAAACTGGACTGCGAGGGGTCGAGGGATCCATTAGTCTCGAGGAAGGCGGCCAGCTGTCTGTTGGCGATCTTCTCGATGACTTTGGCAGGAAACGGGAGGAGCGAGATGGGGCGGAAGTTTTTGAGGTCGGTGGGGTCCGCTGTTGGTTTTTTCAGTAGGACACTGAGCTCGGCATGCTTCCAACTCTCTGGGAAGGTGGCGGTGTCGAAGGATGTGTTGATGACGTCTTGGAGCTGGGGTGCGATGGTAGTGTCGGCCTTGTTGAAGACGTGGTGGGGGCAGGGGTCAGTCGGAGATCCGGAGTGGATGGTGTTCATCGTGCGGGCTGTGTCTTCGGTGGTCACTGCGGTCCAGGTGCGGAGGGTCGTGGTGGGGTGCGCTGATTCGGCGGTTGGGTGCAGGGATGGTGTGCCGAAGCTGTTGTGGATGTCGGCGATCTTGCGGTGGAAGAACGAGGCGAGGGAGTCGCAGAGATCTTGTGAAGGGGTGATGTCGTTGTTGCCGGTGCTGGGGTTGGAGAACTCATTGACGATGCAGAAGAGTTCCTTGCTGTCGTGGGCGTTGTTGTCCAGACGATCCTTCAGTGACTTCTTCTTGGTGGTGCGGATGAGCTGGTGGTGCTTGCGGGTCGTGTGTTTGAGGGCGGCCATGTTGTCAGTGGTCCAGTCGAGGAGCCAGGTCTTTTCTCGAGGGTGCGGCAGGTCTTTTTGGAGTCCTTGAGTTCGTCTGTGAACCAGGGGTCTTTCTTGCTTCTGGGTTTGCTGGGAGGGTTCTTCAGTGGTGCGAGGTCGTCGGCGCAGGCTGTCAGCCACTGCGTGAAGTTACGGGCTGCTTCGTTGGGGTCCGGTGTGCTGGCGGGTGGGTTCTGGCTGAGGGAGGGGGTGAGCTGGTCGGCGGTGATCTTGCTCCAGCTTCTGTGAGGAACCTGTTGCGGGTGGTGGTGGGTAGTGGTTTTTCTGAAGCTGAAGTGGACGCAGCTGTGGTCGGTCCAGTGAAGTCCGGTGGAGTGGCTGAAGGCGATGTGCTTGCTGGATGAGAAGACGGGGTCAAGCGTGTGGCCGGCGTAGTGGGTGGGGGTGTTGACCAGTTGCTTGAGTCCGAGGTTGGCGAGGTTGGTTCTCCAAGGGAGATTCCTTTGGATGTCTTTTGATGTGCACAGACCCAGGACGGAACCTGTATGGAGTACAAACACTGATGTGCAGCAGGATTGCAGGACAATGAGATCAGGAGTCGACAGAGTCTTCTCAGTTGCAGCCTCAGTCCCAAAGCGAAGGATGATGTGATCAGTTTGGCATGGTCTAGCAAACAACAGGGTTATACCCAATTGACCCTTTATATACCTGGGTATGGAACGTAATCATATATAATCAAAAGAAGTGGTATAAAGGAATTAATATACACATTATTTTTAGATATTGCACATTTAATTACTCTGTCTCTAGTTCTCAATCTAGATAGATTCTCTCAAAACATTTTTACAATCTACATAGATAAAGGCATCTAATCAGGAAGGAAACAACAATACATATATACACATAAATTGTGCATACACTAGGGACTAACATACAAAAAAGAAAAACAGCTCGTACATACACACTAACCACTAAACAATCACAAATAATTTCCACTAGTGTCCTCCTAACGGTTCTGGACGGGCCACTGGGAGATAGTCCAAAGAGTACACTGAAAATCTTTCAGTTAATGTAGACCATCTCAGCGTACTGTCGCACAATGTCCAATCATTACTTTATTTCTGCGACTCCTCCTTCAGAAAAAGTCTACGCAATCGCGTTTCGGACTTAATCTTTCCTCAGCCTCCTCAGGACTGGGTTAATACATGACTGAACACACAGACTAGAACGGTGGTCCTCCAGCCGCGCACTCAATTAAATCGGCCGAGTCCACAATGCCTCAGCGCTATGGGGAAGTACCTTCCTCGCCTGGAAAGCGATCCTTCCTCATAGGAACACGTATGAGTCAAGGAGATTCTCTTTCTTCCCACTCAGCCTATTTCACGACTTTAGGTAATTTCAAAATAGTTTCTTGGGTCCTGCAACAATGCTCGGTGCTCCAAGGAACGCCAGCCGACGTCGGTACTTCCCCATAGCGCTGGGGCATTGTGGACTCGGCCGATTTAATTGAGTGCGCGGCTGGAGGACCACCGTTCTAGGCTGTGTGTTCAGTCATGTATTAACCCAGTCCTGAGGAGGCCGAGGAAAGATTAAGGCCGAAACGCGATTGCGTAGACTTTTTCTGAAGGAGGAGTCACAGAAATAAAGTAATGATTGGACATTGTACGACAGTACGCTGAGATGGTCTACATTAACTGAAAGATTTTCAGTGTACTCTTTGGACTATCTCCCAGTGGCCCGTCCAGAACCATTAGGAGGACACTAGTGGAAATTATTTGTGATTGTTTAGGGGTTAGTGTGTATGTACGAGCTGTTTTTCTTTTTTGTATGTTAGTCCCTAGTGTATGTACAATTTATGTGTATATATGTATTGTTGTTTCCTTCCTGGTTAGATGCCTTTATCTATGTAGATTGTAAAAATGTTTTGATAGAATCTATCTAGATTGATAACTAGAGACAGTTTGGCATGGTCAGCACAACTCGGCCAAGATGTCCAGATGGTCAAAGAAGAAGTGGAGTTGGATCTGAATCAAATCCCACGACAAATCAAGGGACCCAATTCAGGGGCCCCTACCAGAGGAGGGGTCAGACAGTGGGGAGGATATTCCCATATCCTTTGTCTAGTTTTGCACCAGAGCAAGGAGCTAACAGCTCCCTGGTTTGAACTGGAGTATGCAAGGAGGCCACCAAATGTGCCCTTCCAGCAGAATATGTGGTGCTGGCAAGCGCCCCCTCTTGGCACTATACAATATAAACCCTGTCTGGGAGGTGGTCACACCTCCATGTGACAGGATACCTGTTGTTTTGCCTTCCCTTGCTTGAGCTTGGTTCAGCAGCAGGAGGGTATAAACGTGTCTGTGGTCGGCAGCAGCCATGTTGTGCTGTCCGGGTTGATAAGACTGGTACTGGGAGCACTGAGGGCCTCCCGGAGGAGCTTTATAGAGCATGGAATCATACCTCCTACATCATTTACGTTATGATTCCAACATGTTTGATACCAAACATGACAGGGTTTGTTACAGCCTGTATAGAGATGGTCGCCGCGTAATAACGCATGGCTACTCTATGTATCACTATGACTAATGCACTTACAACCCGGGAGAATAGACTCCGGAGGTTGTAGGGGTGTCTTGCTCATGCAGAGGAACCCTCACACTTAGAACTGAGCACCCTGCCTTCAGGAGTGAAAATACCTGCTTTAGGGGTGACTTATAGTTTTTAAGTGCAGTGACCTTAGATATAGGGAAACCTATATCTATTGAAATTGCTGCTAGCACCAGCTTACACAGGTTGCAATGGCAGGCCTGTAGTTACAGTTTGAGTGGTCTCCCATGAGTGGCATAAGACATCCTTCATCCCATAGTGGACCCCTGGTGTTCCTATGCCCTGGGTACCTCAGTACCATATACTAGGGACTGATAAGGGTGCACCAGTATCCCATATGGGATGCACCTAGGTATTCACCATAGTCAATTTAAGTGAGAAAGCACAGAGACTGGGATCCTGATTATCAGGATCCCAGTCAGACTAGTCAGAAACCATAACAATACCAGGCAAACAGTGGGGGTAACAATGCAGAAGGATCCTACCTTCCTACAAATAGCCTTAACATTAATTACATGCCCTAATTTTACTACTACTAAATGCCTTCTGTGAATACCAAAAGTAGTAAGTTTAGGATTTTATCTCAGTTTAGTAGTAGTAAAGTTAAGAGTCCTAACTTTACTACTACTAAATGCCTTCTGTGAATACCAAAAGTAGTAAGTTTAGGATTTTATCTCAGATTAGTTCTGTGAATCGGCCCCACAATTTTCAGCATTACGATGGAACATATCTCAAAGTAACAACTGACACGTTTTTTTTTAACTTGTTAGTATGAATGCAGTGAAAGTGCATAATACTTTGTGGGTGAACTGCTGAGCACCTCATTAGGACTTGCTAGGAGTAGGATCCTCAAGGGAATACTACTAAGGGAAACCACAAGTATTCTAGTGCATATGGTCCTGGAATTAATTTAGTTCTCACGCTTCTGAGAATTCTGGGTCCCGGAGAGACAACGGACTGGGGCCGTATTACATAAAGTGCCCTGGCATTTGTGCCCACTTTGTGCGCCCCTGGGGCACTTTAGTATTACAGAAGGAGCGCAGACAATTGCACTGCGCCTTTTGTAAACCTAATAGCGCTGGCACACTTAAAGCACCAGCGCTATCTTCCGGGGTCATTCCCTCATTTGCATGGGGTGTGCCCTATGCAAATGAGGGAATCCCTTTGCCTCTGCACCCATGCCATATTACAGACAACGGCACAGAGGCAAAGAAGCCCTCAGGAGGCGCACTGTTAGTGTGCTCCCTGATGCCAGCCCTCTGGTGGGGGAATGGGGGTCCCACGGACCACTCAGACATCCCCTTGCAGGTGGGGGCAGTCTCTGACTGCACCTGCCTGCAAAGGGATCTCTAATCCCCTTCTCATGTGCAGGTGGGTTGCAGCCTGCACTGTGAAAACACGGAGCGACTGTAAAGCAGCTGTTCAGCTTTCCACCTGAATGCCCAGGGCAGTGTGGGTTCGAGGCTGCCCTACAGGCATCTCATTTCTCATAATAGGGTGCATTTTCATTGTTTACGCCTGGTGCACCTTTTTAAAGGTGCCCCCAGTGCAAACAATGAAAATGCGCTTATTGTGTAATGTGGTCCCTGGAGTCTACTGAAGAGTTAATTCGGCTGCTGGCAGCCCATGCACCAGAGCCCCACCTGCCCGTAAGGCTTCTATGCTAAAGTTAAAGACCTTCTGTCCTACCATCCCCACGCCCTGTCCAATACACCATGACCAAGAAAAACCCCTGCTACATTTTTTTCACCTCCTCTAAGCAAGTTGCATAAGCTTTAGCAGTAACACTTTTAAATTGTCATTTTGCTGTGGGAAGGTTAGTAGTCCCATTGGCTAAGACAGGTTTGCCAAATGTCTCCCCAGCCTGACTAACCTCTGAATCAAATTACCTAACAGGGTCATTTGTGGTATGAAATTAATCATGGCATTACACCTGACCTGATGCTCAGGTTGAATTTAATGCCACTATTAAAGATAAGCAACTTTAGAAAGTGTCACTTTGCACTCCAGCTAGACCAGCGGCCTCACAAAGACCCTTACACACAGACAGATTCCTGCCCATTCAGGGTGTTTGCGCAAAAGAAGAGCTTCAAAGGGGAAGCTGTCTTTAAAGGGACAACTGCGACAACACCCGTGAACAGCATGCTTTTGTTCCTGCAAACAAATAGGAGACAGACAAGAGAGGGAAAACCCATCCCTAAACCTGTTTTCCTGTGGGAGTGTAGGCCACTGGTAACAATGCTTCCAGGATGGGCTACCTCGCTGCTTATGACAAAGGAAGGGTTGTGCCATCTTCAAAAGGGGAAGAAGGGACACTCTGATTTAGCCAGATGCCACACATTGCACAAAACGCGTCACAAGGTAGGAGGGGACCCAGTAGCCCATTGCATAGTGACTGCATGGTCCTCTCGGGGCTCTTTCCAGGGATAAAAGTGGCACCCCTCAGATCACACTGAGATTGAAGAAAGGACCAAAAATGGACTGCCCGGCTGCCCTTGAAATGCATGTAGAGAGGCTGCACCGTTAAGAGGACTGCACATGCTGCACTTTTGGGCTAGCAAAGTTTGAACTGTGCCTGCGGCTCCTGGCTCAGAGAAAGGTTGGTTCCCTGCCATTACCCACAGCAGTGACTCCAAGGATCTGTCAGCTTATCCCCATGAACTAGCTCCAGGGACACAACAACTGAAGAAGCCCAAACCGAGAAGTTGGTAGCCACTGCAAACGTTTTACTGCTATAAGTCGCTGGGTGAACAAAAGGACAAATTTAAGATAGCCAAAAGTTGCATCCTTGTTTGCCAGACCCAGGAGTGAGATTCATTGCAATTAAGGAACACTAGTCCCCACCTATGGATTTCGCTCCAACCACTGTGCACGGAAACCATAATCCCAGCATTGGCTGGCCCGCTACAAAAATGAATAGGACTTGAAGGACTCCGATCTCTGTAGCCAGAGTCACCCCGTATAACCCAGGGACCAAGGGACAACCATGAAGACACCTCCATGCACCCCACCTCAACTGGAGGATCCTTTGCCTGTATCCTCAGCATCATGACCACACCATTGATGTCTATGGAGTCCTCCTGTAAAGCTTGGAAATCACTTCAAAAATTCTCTGGAGGCCAGGTAACTGTCCAAAGTTTCCTCACTGGTCCCCCAGAACATTTCCTTGCCAAATTTGATTGCCCAACTTGGGCCGGAGTACTCACACTAACTCTTTCAAACATTTCATTGACCAATGCTTGTTTATAGTTGCATTTAAAAGTGATAAAAACATCTAAAATCTACATCTCCGGAACCCTCTGGTGGATTTTGATAATCAGGGTATCTAAACATTCAGAAAACTAGACTCTAGATTTATCTACTGGGGTCCAATTTCTTTCATATTATGTGACTTTCTTATTTTGTTGTTTGGTGCTGTTAAATGCTTTGCACTAAGCTCTTTTGCTAATCCTTACTGCTCGCAGCCACAGGTACCCAGGGTTGAGCTAAAGGTTAAGTAAACAAGCCTGACTGGACCCAAGATGGTAGTTGTGAGTGCACTCCATGATAAGTCCCCAGAACCATGTCATATAGTACACCCAAATCCTTACAGTGAATATCTAAACAATTAAAAATGTTTGCTAAATCATTAATACATTCCTGATCATAATGATTAGAATTGATAGATCACTCACTGCCGTTTCTTGCATCTGTAATACCTGCGCATTCGAAAATCCAGAAAATATTGATTTTACATGTCTAGCAGATCCGGAATTATTCCATGAAACAATTTCTAATTAGTCACTGTACAAATTACGTAGGCGAGTCTATATTAGCGCTCATTGTATATGTTACTCATGGTCACTGATGAAGTGCCATGCAATCCATGTCAATTTGTCATTAATTGCCACTTCATAAGATTTTAGAGCTAACTATCATAATGCTAACCATAATATTCTAGCTGCCTCCTTCCTCAAGTTACCCCTGCTCCATAAGGAACAGTGGTGTAGCTAGCCCTTAGGCCATCCGCGGCAGTCCCTGCATTTGCCACTCTGCAACTGCAACATGGAAGAGTGGAGGGTTTGCGTCCTGTGCCACAAAATGGCATGTAAGGGCGGGGGAGGCTACCGCACCCGAAACTCGTGCCGCCTGGGGCAGACCTCCCCCCTTCCCACCCTTGTATGAAACTTATAGTGGAAGGTCTCAAACTGTAGTATTTGCTCTGGTAAATCAACTCTTCTAAATATTAGCTATGACCAAACTTCTATCAGCTTCGCTTTCTCACCGCTAGTTTCTGCCTTCTTACAATAAGGACATTTACTTCAGAACTGAAGTTTTTTTGCATGATACTTGATTGCTTGTTTGCACTTTACTTTCATATTAGATTTTAACCTCATCCTATTTTTCTTTTTTTACTTGGCTTAACTTCAGCTATACCAGGAAAAATATCTGGTGGCTAAGAGTGGGCTTAGTGCATTGCAATTTGCTGAAGCATAACTATATAAAATGAGAGCACACTTCTGTGAGTGTATGCAGAACTACGCGAGGAGCATCACCCATCAATTACCCCTATGGTCTTATTGAAAAATGCAGCTTTGCATCAACAACAGGGAATGCATTCTGCACTAGGAAAATAGAGCTAAATGCAACTGTAAATGAAAAATGACAGTCAGCAGCCACTCATGCTCTGATCCTGTGCTCTTGTAGTAGGCATTTATGCCTCAAAATACTCTGAATTTCATGATCAGGTATAATCATGTATCTTTCAGTAATTTTGTGTCACAGGAGTAACACAAAATTATCAAAATTACTCTGATTACTCCAGGGTAATAAACATTTTGCCCAGTCCTACTGTTGTCCAAATGTTCTGAGCTATGAAACTTTGATGCATCTATCATGTCAATCTTATTACTCCTTAGAGCGTGCTCTGAACAAGTCCTCCCAACAAAATTCAGGTTCTCTTCACAGCTGTTGTGCTTTCTGGTAAAGGTGTTGAACAGATCCTCTATTATGGTTTCCTATTTAGCCTAATCCAGTGTAATTCCGAGTTATTGAATGATCTAGTTCCACTGTGGAACGTGCATACTTGCATTAGACAAACTACATGTCACTTCTTTACCTGCTACATAGCCTTCTGCATGTGCACTGACTACCCCATTACAATGCAAAGATTTTGCATTGGGCTTTTTTAATGCAGACCCAATGAAAACTTCAAGTAGGTATTTACAAACTAATATGCTGTCTTGCATTACTCTTCATCAAGGGGGTGTTCCGTCGGTGGTGCATGGGTGTTACTGTGCGTCCACCTGTATATATTGATGCAAAGCCAGATTTAGAAAGAATTGTAGATATGGATTTACATTAACATCCTGTGCCTCGCTGAGGCTGGCTTCACAAGTAGGAATATTTGTATTTCTCCCTGTTGTTTACTCTTTGCATATGTGCTGCATTCTGCAGCACCCATACAAAGAGGAAATTGCCTTAAAGTATAGTTATGTGCATGATGGGATCCCTTGCTGCACAAAAACTATGCTGACCTCAAAGCAGACGCTCTTACACTATGGCTCAAAGGTGCTTACATTTAGATGTGGCCGCTTAAAGTGCGCCCGCGCAGGGAGAGAGCAGAACTCCACCACTTCTTTGTAGATATGATGCAATTCTGCTCTCTCCAGTTAATGCAATGCAGCACATCAACTTCGCTTGATGCCTTGCGTCGTGTCAGCTCTTTGTAAATCTGAGCCTAAGTTTCCCACTATAAGAAGCAGACTCAACAGTGCTTCCATTACCTGACCATTTAGTCATGCATACGTTCAGCAGGTCAAGGCATTGGAAACTGCATAGAAACTGGACTTCAGATTAGACCACTAACTAGAATTGAGGTACTGTCCTGCATTGGGCATTCACTTACTTTTTATCACAGTCATAGCAAGGATTCAGACCTTTTGCCTCAGTTAGTAAGACGCCTGGCCACAACTTACTTAGTTGTAAGGATCTTCCACTTTCTAGTTAGATCATCACACAGCTCCTCATCCCTCCAATTTGTGGTTTTAGCTCTCTCAATAACCCAAGTTAGAGATTAGGCATAGCTCTCTCTATTTGCATATTTGTAGTTTTGTTGCCACATTTCTTTCTCTGAGACTCTTACTGCTCGTCTGCATCATGGGATTCTCCATGAGTTTACGGTTAGTTTAAGGACTCATTACTTTTTGATCTGCCCTGGAGAATGGTAAACCATGAAACCTGCTTCTTATGTAGTATTGACATGAGTTATCCTTACTTATGTTAGTGGTACCTCTCTTCAGAATTGCTGCTAAAGATCACAAGGGTCCCACATATGAGATACCACTACAAAACTACTATTTGCTAATAGTTAGCCCAGTATCTCTTTCCAATTTTGCCTTTGTGTTTCGGCTAGGTGTTTTCCCTTTCAGAACATATCCTCAAGATTGATTTGGAGAAATGAACATTTTGAATAATCCTTACCCTTTTTCCAAATTTGACACAACCCACGTCCCATTTGCCTGAATCACTTAGAGAAATCCTACTGAAGTTAATCCATAGTGGTTGGCAGATAAGCAGTGTTGTGTAGCTCCTACTAATCCATAGGATCTGCATGTTTGTTGGACAACACCAACTTTAGGTGAGGTTCCTTGACTGATTCCAGGCACTCCCGTAGAATATATTGGCCTAGAGACCAGTTAGCTCACAGTGCCACCAAAAGCCTCGCAACCTTACCAGAGAGTGAAGGGTTTCTGGCAACAATTGAACACGATAACTCTGACCCCTCAGGGATTGTGGAAACAGATTGGAACCTTTCAATCACTCGTGCTTACTTGTTCTCAGAGAAATATACAGAATACACAGTAGGACGTTTTCAATATATTAATTGAACCAACATTATGCTTGTATAGAATCCAGTGCTGCAATGATCAGTAGACAGAAGCAGATGAAAGTCATTACAAGCACCAGAAGTGCAAATAGTAGATACAGTTCCATCATGGTGCTAAAACAGTGTATATATGCAGGCATATATACAAGGAAGTAATCAGGCATACACCTACTATGCAAAACCCTACTCTAAGTGTACCTAGAGTGTGCGTAGGTGTGAAGCCCAGAATCCCCACAAAGGGACAATCTAACCACATTACAGGTGGGATAGAATGTAGGAGTCCTTGTTGATCAAAAACTGGACACCCCCTCACGGAGATGTCAGACCGCTGCGTGGTGAAGTCTCAGCATGCCGGCACCCTCAGTGTCAGCTGAAGTGCCTCTTCTGCTAATCTTTTGGGATGCTCTTTATTTATAATCGAAAGCAGCTTGTGATGTGTGTATGTTAGCAATGTTATGGATATGTCACCCCGTGAATGAAGGCAGAATGACATTTGTAGATAGTGCATAGAAGGGCCTTTGACATGATGTTCGAGGCATCGTGATAATGTTTTGTGAAGCTATATGTGTAAACAATGTAGTTTCAGCGAAACTAGTCCTACATTGTCATGCACACACATATGCTTCAAGTTTCACGTTTATTTGTTTATGCTCAGCTAATTAAAGCCATTGCAAATTGATAAAACATATAAAACAAACACAGCTAAGTGTGGCACCAAACACTGTCATAAACTATAATACAGTGAAAACTTTTAAATTGATGTTAGAAGTAAATGTTATGTGGGAAAATGCCTGCTTACAATAAAGGAGCGTTGGACAGTGCCGATGCACTAGTTATAATATCATTAAAAAAAATGTCAATACATCGTTGTTTAAAAAATGAATTTATTCTACACGATGTCAAAATGTTGCCTGGATCAACTTGGTGATGTTAGCATATGATGGTGGTAGCTGGTTGCAATCATTGTATCTAATGAGCGGGTTAATAGCAATACGTGTTTGATTAAAACCACAGACACTGCTGTTGCACCCGTTATGGTGAAGCTTAAAGTGTCAATGTGTAAATAAAAGTAAGCACATTCCACGAGGGCAAGATTTTGTTTAGGGCCTGCGTGAGGAATTGGCCTAGAATGCTAGTGTCAAACTCCTAACAGTCTGATGGTAAAATGCGCTTTTGGTGAGCGCTCTTGTTTAATTACTAGTGATTTGTACTTGTGCATTTGAGAATGATTAAAAGTGCAAGTCAATGATGTTAGTTTGAATACAACAGTACTTTAAGCATAAAGACGCATATGGAAGAAGGGATGGTGAATAACAGTTTTTGTTCCAAAAGGCTTTGCTTAGGAATTTGAACAAACCACAAATAGCTTGAGAATGAGCGTCGATGAGAAGCAAATCTACTGCTGCTTGAGTTGTTCGGGATCCTTGTTTGATCCATACTTGATGAAGGAATTTCCTGCGGTCATTGATTAGGGTTGGATAAATAAAGAGAAGGTGAGATAAGTTCCACTGAAATTCCCCACATACCCGACACTCGGCTGACACTGGGCACGTCTACTATGGCTGTCAAAGATCGAGTGATGTGAAGTTTCCCATCCTAATATGGCAATACTTGATTTTTTAGTGCATAGCAAAAGTGTCTTGTAAGATATTTTTGAATCTTTCTTTCTTTTGTTGTAGCTTCTTCATATGAGGTTACCATGCTTTCGGACCACGAGGGCCCGACGGTCTTGTACAAATGAAGCTTTTTGGATTGTTTGGTTTGACGCCATTTTAAAGCTTTGGTGTCGAAGATTTTGGCTCCAAAGAGCTGCGGCTGTTTTAAGTTTCAATGCTTCATGAAAGGCGTCAGTTTAAGGATTTTGAGCGATTGTATGATTTGCTGAGGATGCTACCTTCCAGATTAAAATTTTCAGTGCTCCTACTTTAGCAGCATGTGTAGTGTGTAGGTATTTAAGAATGCAGGCCTCTTGTGCCAGGACTTGATCGCATAACATACATTCACATCCAATCTGGGCTGCTAACGAAGGGTTTGGGAGTTTAATTAATGTTCTGAACACTTAGCTCTTAGATTTGCTCAGAAAGGTGCCCAGTTTCCGTATGCCAACATGAGGACTAGTTTGGCTTTTATTATTTTCAGCAGAGGTTCTAAGGTGGGTTGCTTGGTGGGTTTAAAAATTGATTGAAATGTAAAGATTAGCGATGCACACTTTGGTTTGAGGGAATTCTCCTGAGTGTAGTGCACTTCCTTATCATCTAGCCAGCATCCAAGGTACTTGTAACTGGGGGTGGTGGACAGATGGTGTTTGCTGCAGTACCATGTTCGGTGTTTGTTCTTTTTCCGTCCGAAGATCACGACGTTGTTCTCCTCAAGATTCACAGTCATGCCATTTGCAGTATTATGTGCAAATAAGACGTTGAGCAGCCTTTGTAGCTCCCTGGCAGTTTTACTTAGGAGAACTGCATCATCAGCATAAAGAAGGGAGGTGATGTAATGATATCCCCGTTTTGGCTTGTCATTAATGATATCATCAAGGGCAAGGGCCAAGTCACTCATCCATAAATTAAAAAAAGCAGAGGCCAAAACATACCCTTGTTTCACTCCTTGCTCTATCCTGATCTTGTTGGAGACTGCTGAGTTATTATCGAGTTCGACTCTGGCCCATGTTTTGGAGTAGAGTAGTTGGAGGTCTCAGAGCAGCGGTTCGGGGATGTCCCGGATTTTGGAGTTTTGACCAAGGAAGTTCTGGTTGGACATGATCGAAGGCCTTGCTGTAATCTACAAAACAGTTGTAGAGGAGTTATTTTTTCTGTATCTGTTTGACACTAACCTCCTGATTGCTACTAGATTATTGGTAGTGCCTAACATGGGTCTGAATCCGGTTTGGTTAAATGAGATCAGGTGTTTTGAGCTGACCCATGCTTCTAGATCTTCCAATAATAGAGAAGCAAAATATTTAGCTTCAATGTCTAGGAGAGCGATGAGACGATAGCTCTCAGGGTTTGCCACTGGGCCTTTTTTTGTAAATGGGATGCAGTATTGATCCTTGCAATGAGGGGGGATAGTGCCTGTGGTAAGACAGGTTCTAAACAGCCTTTCCAGCAATTGCAACCAAAATTTGATATCCAGTTTGTAAACTGAGGCTGGGATACCATTTGGTCCGTGGGCACCATCTGCTCTACTTTTTTTTATTAAGATGGCGATCTTTTTAACCGTGATGGTTTGTGCTAGGTGATGCATTTGGTCTTTGATGTCCTCCGGGATTCTTGGAATTTGGTCAGTTTAGGAGTACAAATGTTAGATGGTGGATAGGTTGGGTATCATTTCATACAGAGTGCTGATCTAGTGAGACTAGCTATGCACAGTCACGTTGTTTCCTTTAAGTCAAGGAGTGGCGTTTTTGTTGTTTAGTCGATTTATTCTAATCTAAAAAGCTTTGGAGTTTTTTGTTCGGCAAGCCAGGAATAGCTCCAGCTGTAGTGCTTCCTCATGCCTCTTTTTTGCTTGCCAGATGGAGCATCGTATATCCCTCAAATATGTGTGATTTTGTCTGGGGCAACGGTATTTGATCCATTTTTTTTGCAATCCGACCTTCTTGTTTAGAGCGCTTTTCAAGATTTTTAGATCTTTTGTGACCCATGGTTACATTAGACTAGGTCTTGTGTGACCAGAGCCCCAGCCAGGCTGCTGAGTAAGGGCTAAAAGGAGTTGGTGCACAAATAATTCCCAGTCTTCTGTTGTGTGACACCATGACATGATCTGTTTGTTGGGTATGGTTTTCCACATTGAGTATTTTGTGGCCCGCACACGTAAAGAGTTTGTAAAACTTTTGTATTTATTTAAAGCACAGGGGGCTCAAGCATCCATTGTGCAGCAAACTAAGTTAAGGGTGTTGGTAAAAGAGAAATTCCATATGCTTTCATGCATAGAGGAAGCTCAAGAGTTACTGAAAGAGATCTCCACTGTGAAATGAATCGCTGGGAATGACTGCTGATGGATTTATGTTTGTGGGGTTTTCACTGTTGTGTGGGGGGTAGATCACCTGTGGTGCAGGAACAGGGCACCCCATAGTACAGAAGGGGGGTGAGATGTGGTATGTGGGACCTGAGGAGAGGACCACATCTTTGGGGGGGGGGCTCTTGGGGGTAAGGGTAGAGGTGCGTTGGGTGGTGTTTTAGAAGGGGTAGGTTTTGCAGTAGTAAAAAATGAACAGGAAAGATATAAACTATCTAGAATTAATTTGCAAGGGGCTAGAACATTTCAGGGATTGATCTTGAGACCAAATAATGAGAGATTCAAGGTTGAAAGTCTGGGGAAAAAATTCGGAGGTCAAACTAGCTGAAACCAAAAATGCAAGATATAAAAATTGTAACATGTAATATTAATGGACTACTTCACCCGTGGAAAAGTGCTGCTCTTTTAAACTGGATAGTGTCCCTCTCTCACGAGATTATATTTCTACAAGAAACGCATCTCAGGACTGACTCCCCAAAGATATCACTTCCTAAGAAGTATCAGCAGGCATACTTCTCATCCGCTAATTTAGCTGTTCGCGGGTTGGGGATCTTATTATCTAACACTCTTGATTGGCAGGTTAAGAATATCCGTCGAGACGGGAATGGTAGATGGCTTTGGGTGAAAGTACAGCTGCAGGAAACAGTTCTGAATTTGGTTAATTATTACGGTCCTATTGAGGATGATACTGCAGCACTCGGCCACATCTATCAATTAATAATACCAATGGAAGGTATATTAATTTTGGGTGGTGATTTTAATTTTATTCAGAACCTGGCACTTGATATATCAAACAAGGCAAACCGCCAACTAAAGCCTAAAACTGCAAAATTAATAAATAGGCACTCTACTGATTTCTCATTAATATCCTTGGAGACTAGGACACCCTAGTCTCTTGCAATTCACCTGTTATCCAGCGAGATTTAGATCAACCTCCCGTTTGGATTACTTTCTAGTAGATAAGCTGGTTGCCAATGGCCCGGCAGAAATTTTGGCCAATTTATTTTCAGATCACTCATTAGTTTCGTTTACATTAAGATCCGGAAGTGCTATAAAAAAGAGACCAAGATGGCAGTTTGATAAATCCCCCATACAGGACATTATTTGGTTGACAGAAGCCAAAGGGTTCATCAAGGAGTTCTTCCAGCTTAATTTAAATACGGCTCCAATGTTTACGGTATGTGAGGCATTAAAAGCCACCTTCAGAGGCCAGATATATCATATAAGGCAAGGATAACTAATATACGGAAACAAAAGATTTTGGCAATACAGACTGCCGTAGAAAAAGCTAGACTGAATGTAATCCTAACAGATACACCATCACCTCTTATAAAAGCTCAGCAGCAAGAGCTAGATGAAGCCAAGGAGAAATTGAAGGATTTTTTTCTATTAGAGGGAATTACAGGTAGTAAGGCCTATCAGCAAAAACATTATGAGGAAAGTCAACAGGTGAGTAGATTTTTGGCTTGGTCAACAAAATGTCAAAAAGCTGCTCTATTAATTTCCCAAATAAAAAATCCATCAACGGGTATTTTAGAGGATGATAAAGGCTTAATTGCTTAGGTGTTTCATATACATTTTAATCAAATCTACACAGAATCTCAGGCAATAGATGAGCTAGCATTGAGGAGTTACTTCGAGGAATTAGAACTACCTCTGCTATCACAACAGCTTTCGCAGATATTAAATGCTCAAATACGAATTACAGAGGTCCGAACCATTTTAAATAGTATGCCCAATGCCAAGGCCTGTGGAATGGATGTGACCCCGGTGGAAATATAGAAGGCATTCCAAGCAGAATTGCTTCCTTTTTTAACAAAATTGTTCAATCAAATTAAAGAATCTATAGACATCCCTAAAAGTTTTAAGGAATCAGTGTTAATAGTTTTCATAAAAAAAGATAAAGATCCCTCCGATCCCAGCTCATCCTATCAGTCTGCTAAACACAGATTATAAATTGCTTAAGAAGATTTGGTAAAAAAGAATTGCAGCCTGTGTACAACAAGTAGTTCATAGTCACCAAAATGGTTTTATTCCAGGATGCCTTATGTCTTCTAATACGTAGTTTTTTAATGCAAGCCATTGATTATTTTTCAATTAACAAGATCAATGCGGTGATTATGATGATGGACGCCGAAAAGGCTTTTGATTTGGTAGATGGGAGAGCTTTATTTTTTATTTTGGATAAATTTGGTTTTCCGTCACAATTCATACAGATGTTAAAAGAAGTATATAGTTATACAGAAGCTAAAATCATCATTTATGGTTCAGAAGCCAGCAAGGTGATTATTAAACGAGACACACGTCTGGGATGCCAGCTATCCCCTCTTCTGTTTTCTTAGTTTATTGAACCCCTGGCTGTCAGGATCCGGAAGAGCTTAATGATTTTGCCTCCCATTGAGGGGATGGCAAAAATTAAGCTATACGCAGATGACATTATTCTATATCTTAGTGCAGGGGCAGATAATATACAGAATGCTCTTGATGAAATCAAGAAATTCACACAGGTTGGTGGATATAAAGTAAACCAAGCGAAAACTGAAATTTTAACATTCAATGTGATTCCTTCGGATATTCCAGCTTCCATTCAATTAAAACCATCACATCCAGTCAGATATTTAGGGATACACGTTACAAATGATTATATGCAATTATTTTCCTTAAACTATACTAGCAGGCTCACGAAAAATAAAAAGCTATTAGAGAAATGGTCTATGCTTCAATTATCATTAATAGGGAGGGTGTCTATGGTGAAAATGTTGGTACTCCCTTTATTTTTGTTTCTTTTTATTAATCTTCCTGTTGAAAATCCCGAATTCATACTTTAAGGAGTTAGATCAAATAATTAGGAAGTTTTTATGGAATAACAAACATCCCCGGGTTAAGATAGCTACTTTACAATTGGATGTAACATCAGGAGACCTGGCACTTCCACATTTTCCAATGTATTACCAGGCTTCTTTAACTAATTTACTCTCCCAACTTGGCGAGGAAAAGTCGTTTTTTGATAATTTTCTGCTAATTCTTATGCTGAAGGAAAGTGCTATAACACTTCCCATTTTTTTACTTTTGGCAAAACGTCCTAAAAAAACAAGATACAAGGTGAAACTGACATTAGCTGAAAGAACTCAGATATTTTTCAAATCTTGTGATATCCCTACATTTCATGCATCTACCCTTATACAGGATTGCGAGGCAGGAGGTCTTATACTGTCAAGAAGGCTTTATCAGGTATGGCAAGAACTAGGTTTTCACCAGCACAGGAATTTTTATAACCATGAAACATTAATTACCTGCAACACGGTGCGCGTCCGAGTTACTACATTGATCACTGACCTCTTTCTCAGTTTTTACAGTTAGTTAATTTTCTTACAATTAATTATTCTATGTTGGATGAAATGGCACGTCAAATCACTAAGCAGACGGCAAACAAAATAATGGGGGTCAGCTGTTGGTATCGGCTGCTCCTGATGGAGCGGGTAGTACAAAATTTTGTATACCCTCCCAATTTGCATGGGCATACTAATTAGAATAATCAATTAATTATAATCATATTAAATGTTTGAAGTGGAATACTAATCAATCCTATTAATATTTGATTTACATGCGGGATTTGCATTTGCATGGCCAAAATAATTGTAAACTAAAATATGTACACATACTAATACTAGAAAATTAGAATTTTGCATGATATATGTTGCTTATGTGAAGTCGCACCAGATGACATCACTGGGTGAATATAAACGCTTTGAATGTTGCTATTATGCTAGATAATTACATACACATAAGGGAATTAGTGAGGGTTTAACAATTTATTAGCCATTTCCATGTTTTAATTAATTTTTGTGCTTGTTTTACTTAAGTTGACCATTCTGGCCTATTATAAAATGCCCACCCTTTTGACTCGACGCGACTGACTGCACACCACGAGGTTTTGGCTGAACTGCGCCTGCGCTGCAGTAAGCAACAGTGGCCTCGTCCTGACCCCAGCCAAGCCGTACCAACCAAGGACATCCGGGGAGAGTTGCCAGCTTTGCCCAACAATAGACTTTCTTTAAAAACCGGAACCAGCAAGTGCGATGACCTAACTTTATAAACTATGTGAGAACTTCACCGATCGACCCTAAACCCACCAATGAGGACTGTGTAAAGCTGATATTTGCTACAATTTTACATCGATTTTATTATAAAAACTGATAGAATAGTGAGTTACGCGCGCTCTTTTTCTTTTCCTGACGTTATGATGACGGAGAGGACGGTGACGCTGCAGGACAGCTGCTTCCCTGAATCTTTGACGGACTGAATTGCTGCCCAATTTCCTGATGAACTGAAGAACGTTGACCTAATGGGCATAGATTGACTTGTACACGCTTATGGTCTCGACCCAACCTATGGGACTGTAGCGTGCTGCAGAACGACTTGATTGACTTAGAGGACGACAAATAGCCAGATTAGGTAAATATGGGGATCTGTGTCTTGAATAACAGTTTATTAAAATTTGCATTAATTAGATAAACTTTATTAAGGATTATAAACAAATGAGTTGGTTTGTTTATTCATAGAGAATGTTTAAAATCTAAATGTAAGTTAGAGGATTGAATAATCACTTTACCAAAACAACTAAATCAGATCTATCGATCATGTGGAAGGAATATCTAGAAGTTTAGGTATAAGATGTGCCGAATTAAAATATTTGATGAGTAGTTATGTAAATATATTTTCCATTAGGTCATAAGGTATTCCTTTCATGTCAGCGTTTGGAACATTCATCTCTCGGAAAGTGCAGACCAATCATGTGTGAATGTTGGTGTTATGGGTCCCACCAATGAATTTATTGACTGAATGTGTTAGTGTGATATTTGGTCTCTGACAAAGAGAGGATTTTGGATTCCAAGCTGCAGCACTCCATCAAAAAGCCCATTCTGAGGAGATTTTAAGGAAAGAACTCCCAAAAATGTATTCGGAGACAGGCTGCAAATTCAATGTCAAAGAATGGAAACAGCTCAGTAAGTTCGCGAATAAAGCATTTTGAGGCGCTAACTACAAGAGAATACATTTTTTATCTAGATGGTTATTATACTATACACCCCAGAGACTTTCTAAAATGTATCAAACGAGCCCGAATCAATGTTTTCAATGCAACCAAAACGGTAATGGTGGCTGGGTGCATATATTTTATGAATGTAATGATTTACAGCACTTTTGGAAGGGGATTTATGCCGAGATGTCTCGGATTTTGTCCTTGTCAATTGAGCCATCAGCCATGTTGGTGCTATTTGGTTCATCAGGGGAAGTGAAATGTTTCACAAAATACCAGCAGTATTTTATATTAATCTCTATCGCAGTTGCTAGGTCACTTGTCCTTCAAAACTGGGGAACCAAGAAACAACCTGGTATCGAACACTGGTTTCATAAAATGTCCAGGACCTGTAGATTAGAGGAGACCTATGCTAAACGTATAGGAGCAATGACAAGATTCAGAGGTATTTGGGGGCATATTATCAAGAACGGCGTTAAAATTATCGCCGCTTTAGCGGCAGGAAACTGCTGCTAAAGCGGCGATAATGGGCTTGATAATATGCCCTTGTAAACCTGGGCTTCTATTGGAATTTTCAATTGCATATTATCAAGCCCATTATCGCCACTTTAGCAGCAGTTTCCTGCGCTGAAGCGGCGATAATTTTAACGCCGTTGTTGATAATATGCCCCTTGGAATTTTTTTTCTTTTAATGGGTTTGCAGATGAAAGGTGATTATAGGATTTAGTTGTTTGTTCATGTCTTTTAATTCTTGTTTTTAGCACAATGCACTTTAAGTATTATAGGACCCTCTTGAATCCTTTAAACAACTTTCCGCACATGCAAAAACATTTTTAAAGTGTGTTAAGGAATATTTGCTGCTAGATTTGAATGCACTTTAACCTTCTGCATATTGCACTTTTGAAGTGGTCTGAGGGACACTTGTCGTTAGATGTCTATGCACTTTAATTCAATTAAGAATGTTATCTACTCAGGTTTCAGTATTTTTAGACTCGAGTGTATGCATTGGAGAAACTGTAGGGAATATGTTTATCTTTCAGCTGTATCATAATATGAACCCTTTGGAATCATGTTTTAATTTCTTCAGATAAGAATTATTATTATATTTTTTTAATTACTTTATTATGGAGTGAGTTTTATAGTTCCCATTAAGTTTAATTTTATAATCATTCTGTCCTGGCGTAGTTTATAGTTCTCTATTATTTCCGTTCTATATTTGATGCTATATTCCTTGTCTGTTTGCTCTCGTCTTTCTATATTTTTCTGTTCAAATAAAAATATTTTTTTAAAACAGAGTATTTTGAGGCAGTGTCCATCAAACATTTGATAAGCTTCCAGTTTTGATGCTGACTTCGTGTGCAGATCGTCTCTAATGTCATGAGGGTCTCAGTCTGATGGGCTATGATCAGCCGCTGGGGCATGTGGCGCTTTCACAGCGTATTTGGCTGGGCAAGGATTTTCTACGCTTGACAGTGGAAATGAGCGAAATGTGCAGTCTAGGACTATCTGACTGTAGTGTGTAAAATATGTTTAATGGGCTGGCTGATCGTCAGGATAGCGACCATTTAGGGCACGCAGATACAAGTTCTCTAAAACAGTGGAACCACCTGTAGGGCTTAAGGTACCTTGGTGGCTGCTTGGTGTAAATCAAGTCGACATGTTTCGTGTCTTAAGGGCTCCAAAATCCGGCGACACTTCTTCAGGACCTATGTTGTGACGAATCAGATTAGAGTACGTCAGATTAGCTGCGCCTCCTGAATTGGGGGGGCACAATAGAGACAAAGGCGAGTCCCATATGTGAATCTCACCCAACCTTTCAACCTATGGTCGGCAGTGGGTTGTGCAACATGGAGGAGGGGGAGTCAGCTCAATATATTAAAGGTAGCCAACAGTTAGGTAGAGGGCAAGATCTCCTCATACCAGGGCTCCCTCGCTTCCGAAATGAGACCCAGATCTAAGACTGAATAAAGAGTTTCTACAGACCTGGAGCCTTTTTTTAAATCACTTATCCACATTACAATACACATAGCACTGACTGCCCATATACATACTTCACATACGGCGTTTTTACAGATCAAAAGAACTCCGCCAAAGTAGCCACCAGGCCCGTCGGACATTGCAGCGCCGGTCCGACGAGGAGCGCCCTATGATGAAGCACGACAAAGATCCCGTGGCATGCAGTGATAGTGTCCTTGTCCATGCCATATATGCTATATAA
This sequence comes from Triturus cristatus, assembly GCF_964204655.1. Lineage (NCBI taxonomy): Eukaryota > Metazoa > Chordata > Amphibia > Caudata > Salamandridae > Triturus > Triturus cristatus. The sequence continues at coordinate 744,061,819 of NC_140591.1, read as the reverse complement.
GAGGAACTGGTTACCCTTTAATTGTCTTCAAGGATATTAGCCATCATAAATCCGTTAATGCAGAAGAAGGGTTTCTAAATGGATTATCCATTACATTTAGGTTAAACTGACCTATTATCAGTAAATGGTCTTTTGGATGAGTTAATCTGCTAGCTATTATTAGGAGCTCCAAAGCCTTGATGTTTTGCTTCTTTTTCTGGGCTGCTGGATGGATGTAAACATTTAGCAGTATTAAGTTGGCTGCAGAGGGATTTTGGGTCCATAAAAGGTTATGGTGGTTAGTGAGATAAATGAAGCGTCGAAGGTACAACATAGTGATACGCAAATGGATAAGCCGATCATCGCATGATACTTTGTATTGTCTGGTGGATGAAATAAATAATTCACTGTAACATTCGCACCATAATTCCTGCATTCATATGATATATATATATATTTTTTTAATCCTCATTTGCCTCTGAAAAAGACCAGATTCCATTTGCACACATAAATGGAAGTACCGTGCCCCCCTGTGCCTGTGTGCTGGAAAACCAGGGGGGGGGGGTGGGGGAGGGAAAAGGTCATTCGCTCAAAGACTTTATGGCCCAGATTTTCACGGAGCGTCACGACCCACCTCCGCCTCCCCGCTATCACTCCACTGCATTCCCCGAAGCGCCTGAGCACAGATTGGGAAGCATAGATGGAGAAAGACCAGGATAGCTAGACGAGGCATAGCAGGCATATTCATTGGATATTAATATTCGTTTGTTGCTCACACCACTCCAAAGTAGGAGACCAAAAATTATGATTCTTGAAAGACCTCATGTCTAGCCTGGCCACATGTTTAATAGAGAGCACCCAGTTGGAGAACCTGGGAGGAGATGTGGATATCCATTGCTTACAGATCTCTCTGCGTGCCAGCAGCATGGTATAGAAAAACAGCTTGGATTTGCTCTCTGTGATTTCTTCAGAGGAGTCAACACAGCTAAAGATAACCGACAAAACGCTTACCTTGATAGTAGTGTCCAGCATCTTAGACAATATCCTACTCACGTCATTCCAGAATGACTGGATCTCAGGACAATCCAGGAACACATGTACGTCATCTTCTTTCAAACCCCCGCACTTAGGGCATGCCACATCACCTCCTCTTCCGAACCTTGACAGCCTCTGTTGGGCATTCCTATTAAAAAATGGAAAAATGCTGTCTAATACCCCCACAACATCGGAACTTGGGAGATTGCTAGATGCTATGTCAAGACAGGAGCCTGGAGCCAATCAGGGTTTATTGTTTGCATTCATATGATATTGTGTGATGTTAAAAAAGATTTTGCGTTTAAGTCTGTTAGAATGTTTTCCAGCCGGGCCACATTTCAGGCCAGTAGACTCATGGGTTTGGGCTCATTCTTCGTTTTTAGGAGTGAAGGTGCATGCATTTTGTACGTAAGTCATTCTAATAGAGGACCTGCCAAAGTGGCAGCCAACCAGCTCCAGTCCTCTTGCTGATGTTCCTGTGCTGGTGGAGTAAACTTATAGAGTCTTCCTTAAGCTTTGGTGGAGATGATCAAACCTTGTTTGAAATTGGTCACTATTAGACTCCTGAGGAGTGTTGATGTGCGTGGCGTTTGTTGCTACCTGCAAGAGTTTGTACTATTCACTGGATTGGGGGAATCCTGTTTTAGAAGTTGTTCTGGCTTCTGAAAGAGCCCAAGAACATCAGATGTTTGAGGGCAATGTTATCAGAATCCCTCTTTCCTCTAGGAGAGTGTGATTTTCATATATGGTGTTGACAGCTAAGAAAGTGGTCCAAGTTACGGCTGTTGCTTCTTTGTGGGGGAATAAGGTTGAGAGGATAAACTGGTTACTCTTGATATCATTGAAATTTAAATGATGACATTTTAAGTGAGAAGCTGGAGGTTTAACTATATTGCCCCTATTCAGGATGTCATTTGGTCCTTGGGATGTGTGCTCCGGATGTAAGATTGTTATTTTAGTGTCGGCTGGTAATTAAGAGTTGTTTTGGATTGGAGTCATGGTTATGTTAGGCATAGATGTTTTTAACCCCTTCAGCGCTGGGCGAATTCCGCCGCGGTGCTGAAGGGTTCGAGCGCGGGCGGGCTCATGACGGAACGGTTCCGTCATGAGCACAGCTCAACCGTGGCTCATGACGGAACCGTTCCGTCATGAGCATGGAAGGGGTTAAAGTCACTTGTTGCATGCCTTTTGCCCCGCTATTCTTTTGTTGACTCAAGTATCGGTGCAAGCTTTCGGGCTGTTGACGGATCTCGTTTAGAGGTTGCCTCGATTTATGTTCTGGGGGGCTAATGCCGTTGGGTGCTTGGCTAGATTTATGCCTCTGGGGTAGGTCAGCCAGGACCTTTTTTAGTGATTGATTGTTAATAAGCTGGGGCTCTTGGGGCAGGGGGTCTAGTTGAGTGATGGGGTTTTGGGCTATAAACTCTGTGGAGTCGGTCAGATGGATGTTCCTTAACAGAGCCTTGAAGTGAGGTTGATTTGGTCGAATGCACTATGGCGCTTTCACTATTCATGCCCAACAAGCTCTCAGGAGTATCTGGTATGTGATTGGACTCCTTTCATAAGGGGGGAAGAAGCTCTTTATATTGGCTGCATAAACTGCCATCTTCTTGATTTTATCCTGTTTTTTTATTTGTTTTCCTATGCGTTTTCTCTTTCACTTAGCTAGTTGAACAAAGGGGGGGATTGAAGGCACTACTAGTTACATTTACGGCTGTGCATAATGCTTTAGGGCTGGAGCTGCTTGTCGACTTACGTCTGGGGTCATTTGATGTTTCAATATGTGGTCACTAATTGGGGAGTCGGAGCAAGGAAGTGCAGGATGAACTTCCACTTTAAGTTTTATTGTCTTATTCGAGAGTCGCATTAATAGAGGAAGCAGTTTTGAGATCGATCTTTGTTTTGGTGATGCTGGGATTGAGTGGTTTATTGGTGTTGTGGGCTGTTTGGAGCTGGGTTGAGTGGCTTTATACTTGTCAATCAGTTTGAATTTCTGGAGTAGATCTCTGACTATTGCTGGTAGGGCAAAGAATTTGTCTAGCAAGATCGCACATACACAGTCTTGAGGATTTCATTTGTTGACATGCGATGATGTACGATTGCTAGGATTTTGAGGGTTAGATATCAAACTGCTGACTGTAGCGTTCAGTCGCACAATGCGTGAATCGATGGATGATGTGTACTGAGCTAAAGCTTCTAACAGGGAAATTTGAATATCGAATTTGTTTGATTGGTACTCCAGTTCCCTGACTGAGGCTTCTAAGGTGCTCATCAGATGCTATCAGTTCCTTGGATAAAATAAAATCTATTTAGGCTGCCGTTTTGAATTGATGATTCCACACGAAAGTCACTGATGAATGATAGCTCATGTGAAAGAGAGGCTAAAGAGGTGGAGGTGAATTCGTTCTCTGGAAAGAATGGTGACTCGATGTTGGATAGCCTTTGATTTGCTAAATGGTCTGTGTTTTGTTGAGAATAGATTCTTTCAGTTTGCAAAAAGGTAGGATCGGTTGGTAGGGCGACATCTGATGTGCCAAATTTATTGCAGTTTTTTTGAATCTCAGAAGATTTGAGAGGCATCAAGTCGTCACTTAATTTCAAGGGTGGCTGGCCTACCTGAGCAGATTGGTGGACAATTTGTGCTTGTGATTGACACATAGGAAAATAATTAGGCAGGTGCCGCTTTGTTGACTTCGGAGTTACTTGACTGAATGGGGGGCGGTTAATTCTGTTGCATTTGGTGTATTTCTATTGGCACAGCAGCTCAAGTAGCTTGTCAGCACACAACCCTCTTTTTATGGGTTTTCACTTAGAAGCCAAAAAAAGTGATGTATAAGTATAAGTATAAGTATAAAAAAGGTTTATAAAGCGCTCGAATACCATGTGGTGTCTAGGCGCTGTGGTGTGAATGACTTACAGGGGAGTAGATTACAGCTGGGCCTGGAATAGGTGATGCTTAAGCAATTTTCTGAAAAGGACATAGCTAGGTTGTAGTCGCAACTCAACAGGCAATTGGTTCCATAGTCTCGCTGCACAGATGGCGAAGGAGCGCCCGCCCCATCTGGCAAGATTGAATCTGGAGTTACACATAAGGCCAAGGTTGGCCGATCACAGAGCACGGAGCGGAGTATAGGGTATGAACCGGTCAGTCCCATCATTCGCGCCCCCGCCAAAACGAGCCCGATGCACCAAACAAAGTGCCTTGAACTCGATTCTTTGTTGAACCGGGAGCCAGTGGAGGGAATTCCTTCCTGCAGAGGTAGAGCAACCCCTGGGTAGATTAAGAATAACCCGAACTGCGGCGTTCTGCAAAGATTGAAGCTTTCTGACCTGAAATTTGTCGGTGCCCAGAAACAGGGCATTACAGTAGTCCAGTCTGGACATGAAAAGAGCAGCCATCACAGTCTTCTGTAATGCCAGAGGTATATAAGGAAGAATCTTCCACAGAGTTTTGAGCAGAAAAAAACAGGAGGACGCAAGGCTGTCGACCTGAGCTGACATGTTTAGCTTTTGATCAAAAACCACCCCCAGATTCCTCACCTTAGTGACTGGAAGGGGACATTGCCCGGCTGCCACAGGCCACCAGAAAGAGTTCCAAACCGATGGCCCCTTCCCAAACTCCATCACTTCTGTTTTTTCGGTGTTTATTTTCAAAAAACTCCGATGCATCCATGTCATCACATCGGAGAGACAGGTGTGGAATTTGGCCGCTATTTGTTCAGGATGCTCAACAGCCGATATCACTAGCTGTGAGTCATCGGCATAGGACACCAACGTGAAACCATGCTTCCTAACCAAGCTGGCCAGGGGTTTAACATAAATGTTAAATAAGGAGGGGGAAAGGGCTGAACCCTGGGGGACACCACAAGGTAGAGAGAAGCTGTCCGAATGTAGACCAGCCCAATTTAAGCGTTGGGTTCTGTTTTTCCAGGAAGGAAGAGAGCAGAGTCAGGGCTCGGCCTACAATCCCCACCTCCTGTAGGTGCTGAATCAGCACCCTATGGTTCACAGTATCGAACGCAGCAGACAAATCAAGAAGGACGAGAATAGCTCACCCCCCTTTGTCTACTGTCGCCCGAATCCCTTCAGCTGCAGTTAAGAGGGCAGACTCTGTGGAATGCCTAGGCCGAAAACCGTGCTGGGACCTGTCCAGCAGGGTGTTTTCGTCCAAGTACCCCATCAGTTGTTGATTGATAGCCTTCTCAGCAACTTTAGCCATCAGAGGAAGGCCCGAGATGGGGCGATAATTCTTAGGTTCAGAGGGGTCCAAGGAGGCCTTTTTGAGGAGGGGTTTAACACAGGCAGCCTTCCAGGCAGCTGGAAAGGTACCTGATGCTAGCATACTATTTCTCTTTCTGACTTTAAGATTGTATAGTAAACTTACCTGTACACAGCATTCTCTGCTCCGATCATCCATCCTGTTTCAATATGCTCTCTTTTCTGTATAAAGAGATGTTCAAGCCCCCACATTCGAGAATTTTTAAAGGCAGTAAAAATTGACTATGGTAGTGACAATATATGCCACTCTGGCTTCACAGTGTTTAGGATCAATAATTACTTTGCTGATTTCAACGTTATGACTTGCATCGCCAGAGCTTTAAGGAGTTAGCTGTGCCATTGTAAGTTCTGTCTCTTTTGACCATGTAAATGTATTACACATGCTACAGTGTACGCATGCACTCCTGTGATGGTTCTTGACACAACATTTACTTATTCAATGCCATAATTAAATATTCACTAGTTTTGATAGTACTGCCATTATTAAATATTCAGCAATAGGGGTGTTACCCCTAAACCTGTCCCAGGATGCTTGTTTGTGGTCCCGTGAAGCAAACACAAGGAGCGGTATTGGGATAACAGCCCTAATAAGCCAGGCTAGCTTGAATCCAGTGGCAAATGAGCAAGGGACCCAAATCCGGGCATACCCTGCTAACTTAGGGCAAACAAAGCAAATACAAGGGGATGATGGACGGAGCACTGAAACTTTTCAGATACTCACCCCTAGGCACAGATCCATCATTGTTCTTTAGCTCACTTTGCCACCCCAGTTAAGACCCAGCCATATACAAACCAGTCTTGACCCTGTTCCTCATGGGAACAGTCTAGCCCAAACTGCCAAGCCAATTTTCCCTGGACCGTAAACAAGTATCCTGGGACCAGTTTCGGGGTAAAACCCCTCATCAGACAGGCTAGCTTGAATCCAGTTGCAAATTGAGCAAGGGACCCGCATCTGTGCATTCGCTGCCAACATAGGGCAAACAAAGCAAGCACAAGGAGATGATGGATGGAGCACTGGAACTTTTCAGATACCCCCCGTCACAGATTTGGATGGAATTCATCACTGTTGTTTAGCTCACGTTGCCACCTCTTTATGGACCCAGCCATCTGCAAATCAGTCTTGACCCTGTGCCTCATGGTAACAGTCCAGCCTGAACTGCCAAGCAAAGTCTTCCCTCGACCAGAAACAAGCATCCTGGGACCAGTTTTGGGGTAAAACCCCTCATTAGCCAGGCTAGCTTGAATCCAGTGGCAAAATGAGCAAGGGACCCACGTCTGGGCATACCCTGCCAAATGAGGCCAAACAAAGCAAACACAAGGAGATGATCGACGGAGCACTGAAACTTTTCAGACACTCACCCCTAGTTACAGATCAGGTGTGAATCCATCATCATTCTTTAGCTCAGTTTACCACCCCATTTCAGACCTAGCCATATGCAATCAGTCTTGACCCTGTGCCTCATGCTAACAGTCCAGCCTGAACTGCGAAGCCAAGTCTTCCGTGGCCCAGAATCAAGCATCCTGGGACCATTTTCGGGGTACCAGCCCTCATCAGCCAGGCTAGCTTGAGTCCCGTGGCAAAGTGAGCAAGGGACCCACATCTGGGCATACCCTGCCAACTTAGCGCAAACAAAGCAAACACAAGGAGATGATGGACGGAGCACTAAAACTTTTCAGACACTCACCCCCAGTCACAGATCTAGGTTGAATCCTTCCTCGTTCTTTAGCTCATTTTGCCACCCCAGTTCATAATTGATGATGGATTCAACCCAGATCTGTGATTGAGGGTGAGCATTTGAAACATTTCAGTGCTCCGTCGATCATCTCCTTGTGTTTGCTTTGTTTGCCCTAGGCTGGCAGGGTATGCTCAGATGTGGGCCCCTTGCTCACATTGCCACTGAATTGAAGCTAGACTGACTGATAAAGGGTGTTACCCCGAAACCGATCCCATGATGCTTGTTTCCAGTCCAGGGAGACTTGGGTTGTCAGTTCGTGTTGGACTGTTCCCATGAGGTACAGGGTCAAAACTGATTTGCATATAGCTGGGTCTAAACTGGGGTGGCGAAGTGAGCTAAAGAATGATGATAGATTCAACCCAGATCTGCGACTAGGGGTGAGCGTCTGAAAATTTTCAGTGCACCGCCCATCATGTCTTTGTGTTCGCATTATCAAATATTCACCAGTTTTGCTAGTATGCTTTCAAACACTCAAAAAATAAAAATTGCACCTAATACTAATCCTTTAAAACTTGACACAGAATGAGAAACCCTGCCACCTACTGTTCAATTGTGATGTTAAGTCTTGTGCTGAAAAGACTTACGTGGTAACAGTATTTCCAAAGTAAAAAAATGTGTAGTAAATATACTGTAAAGTAAAACATTTGGAGTAAAGTTTCTTTCCCGCAGTCCTAACATATCGAAATTCTTCTGTGTAACATTCTATTCCTCTATTTTTAGTTTGTCTTTGTCAGTCCAAAAGGTGGAAAATGCTTTGCAATTCAATTTAGTGTTGAACCTGCCCTAATAGGGCAAAACTATGAGGCAATTTATCACTGAGTTTGCTTCGTATCAGTTGGTCGTATTAATGTTTATTCCTGTAATTACCACTGAAGTTGAGCACCCTACTGCGACATTCTGTTTTGTATTGGTATTTGCCATTATGTATCAGTACGTAAGATGCCATTTTCTTTTGTTAATTTGATTCCTGTTTTTCCCAGCAGCATTTTATAAGAACACAGAACTATCAACTATCTACCTTACAAAGTCCAATCCAAAGTCCTTGAACTCCATGATGATGTTCTTTTCTCAAACTGCATACAAGTATTCTGAATTTCTGGTAGATGCAGTGAGGTAAGCAAAGAATAAATTCATATGATGGTTTCTTTGGTATTCTGGGCCTGGCGCAATATCAATACGAGTTTGGTTTGCCGCAGTCCTGATTTCGTAATGGGGGCTATTTCGGATTTGCTGATACATTCTGCAAAGGAGCAGGTAGTAGATTAGAGATTTTAGTCTTTGAGAACAACTTGAGTATGCTGGTGACCCTACTTGAGATAATTTGGGATAATTTGGTAAACAATCCATTAAGAGGAAGAACTTTGAAGTATGTAATGGAAAAGTAATATTTGTGAGGGATGTTAGTGATGAAACTATATTCCTAAAAAATATGTACGTTCCATAGTGTTGAGGATACATTCACCAACCTCTATATTTTATCAATTAATTATTGACAAGGAAGCCAGAAGTATATTATGGAAAAAGTGAATGTAATTAAAAATCGCATTCTCAAAGAATATAATGGTCTGAAAAACTCTTAGCAATGACTCTTTTAAATCAAAAGGGGCATATGTACAAAGAAGTGGTGGGAAGAGGAGTGAGCCATCATGACTTAACACCATATTTACAAGAATATGGTGCAGCCTTTGCATTTCCCCCTGTGCTGGAACTACACTTAGCTGCCTAGTGCCAACATAGGCACCCTTGCTCCATAGTGCAAGGGTGTCTGTGTGCAGGGGAAGATTGCTTTTGTGCAGGAAGGTATCCCTAGAGTGAAGTGCGGCACAGTGTGCACATGGTAAATGTGTGTGCCCTGGCCGTGTGTGTTTAAAGTGACACACCGGGTACAGTACAGAGAGACTGTAGTGCTGAACGGTATGCCCAGACGGAGTGTGTATGTTGCATGTGGAGATGCTGGTGGTAGCATACTGTATGAGGAAAGCAGTGCAGAACAGTGAATGCACTATGAATGGAGTGCCTGCACTGGTACATTACATGGAGGACCTTAGGTTCCATTTTGGGAAGCACAGCCCTGACTGATGAAAACACGAGGAGTAGTGGAATCCCCTAGACAGATTTGTGTATGGCTGCATTTATGTGAGCTGGGGGGGACAAGCACTGGATGAGGGGGAGCCAAGCTCACCCTTTGCATTTCAAAAGGCTCTTTGATTTAGTGACATATCACATGGAAAGGGGCCTGTATATATCTCAGGAAGTGGGTGATGGGACTGATAAGTAAATTATAAAGGGTAAGGCTGAGGGCCCAGGATTGACCTTTGATGCACACATCTCTGCGGCTGTCATGCAGGCAGGAGCTCTGGTCACTGCCATGAATCTTGTTGAGGGTTATTCAGTCCTTCCTGCTGTAACAGGCCTCCTTCAGAAGGATGGATGAAGGGGAGAGATGGCCACCTCAAAGGAGAAGAACCTCAATGTCAAAGGTCCAGACCCGAAATCACATTTTGTGTCTGGAAAAGAACAATAAGTAGGGGAGTCTGAGACCCATACTTTGTCATCTGCCGAGCAGCCAACCGGGCTGTATAATTAAAGGAAAGTCTGAAAGATTTCTGCCTGTGACCAGTGCAAGGGGCACAGCCTCCTAGTCTCCCTGCTGAGTGACATCACCCAGGCCAATCAAGACCACCTGGCCCTGAAGCCTGGAGCACAGTACCATCCTGCTAACTAAGACCGGTATGCCTGTTCAGGAGAGGAGCGTTTTGGAGGAAGCCAGATCCAGACGGGAGCCCAGATGTGTGGAGCTCCTGAGCGAGGTGTGCAGAGCAGTGCTTCATTGATCGGACTATTGCCTGTGTGCCGCGTTGCAAGGTTTGGTGACCACGTATGCCAGGCAAGGCCATCGTGCAAAAGGAGCAGTGCCACATTGATCAGGCAGTTGCCCGCATGAAGCGTTGTGGAATTTGACAATCTCCTAAGCCAAGATGGGCTGTTGTGCTCCAAGGACAAGTGGTGCACTGATTGAGCCATCATATACATGCAACGTTGTGAGATTTCAGTGACACCCATGCCAGTAGGAGCCATCGTGTTCCAAGGAACTATGCCACATCGAGTGGCCCGTAGCCTATGTGTGGAATGTTGGTGCGACCCCATATGCCAGGAGGGGCATGCGGGAGAGGCACCGTGAAATCAACGTGAACTGACAGTGAGGTTCGTTGCAGCGACCCAGTATGCAAGGAGGGGCCGCTCGGAGTGCTGTGGCCTGATGTCTGAGTGGATGCCCATGATCCAAAATTGCTGCTACGACCAAGAAGTTTTGTGTCCTAGGTGGCCCAAGGACAGAGAACAGGTAGTCAGAGCCACGCCGAAGGAAGGGGACTGCCCTCAACCCTGATTAAGGAAGAGAAAGGACTTAACACATGTGGCTGGTGCCAGAGCAACTCCAATCGTCAGGACACTGGTGGGCATGGTTCAGGAGAGATTGCTGGCGCCTGCCAGGAGATGCACCAGGGCCATAGGAGTAAAAGGCCTCAACCACCTCGGCTGGGCCCAGTAACCCCAGCTTGCCCAGGGGCCCTTTGAATGGGATTCTGGTACTTCAGAATTTACCCATTAGTACATCAACACCTAATGAAGCACCTAGTATGGTTTAAATGCATTCAGTATACAGGAACGTACAGTAGGTGTGATTTTAAAACACATATGGATAAACAACCTAAATAAAAAAAATAATTATAAATAGAAAATAAGACCTAAATTATTGTTTATGCTTTTCTGCTAGAAAGCAACTGTAATAAAAATACCATACGAAAATTACGAAGAATATGTAACTGGGCCATTTGTCAGTGTGTGCCTTAATCTGAGTAGTTCACTAGACTCTCCCTACATATAGGAATTTGAATGCTGTGTGTCACATCATAATACAGAGGCATCCATAACATTATAAAATTAGGAACAGGGCAACAATATACCAAAATACGAAAAGAAAAATCTAACATAGGTTTATACTTACTGGGGAGTAAATATTGAACCAAAGGTGTAGTGCTACTTAATATTATGTTCAACTGCAAATAGCACTTATCTACCAGTCACAGAGCCATCTGGGACTATTCAATGTAAGTCCTTATATAAATTGTTTTCCCTCATTGCTTTTTACAAAAACTTCCTCAAAGCTCTGTTGAAAGCAAAAGCAAATTTAACAGGTGTAAATATTGTTTCATTTTCCTTTAACCAAAACGTGAGGGCTAAACAATACATACAACATTTAAATTACAACCTAACTGGTGTAAATATTCTTCCATATTCCTTGAACTAAAACCTGAGGGCTGAACAATAACCACACACTTTTAAATTACAATCTGAGTGCATTTCTTCCTTCAGCACCTTTGGTGAAAGAAAAATAAAGCAAAGAAAGGTTTCCAATGCCAGCATAGAGAAAACTATGCTTCTCCATAGTAGACACAGAGTAGGGTTGAACTTTAGGCATGTTACATTCTGCGTATATATAGGCTGCATATGAAATGCAGTGTTAGGAATGTCTAGCTAATTTTACTCATTTTTTAGTGTAACTCAGATTCTGGAGGTCTGCTTGGCCTCCGCTCCCCTAGTGGAGAGCGCTGTGCCACATTAGGAGATCCCCAACTGCTTGGTAGGGTTCCCATTGCTTTCAGAATAACTGACTGTGAAGCAATTGCTCTGAATGCAGAGCATGTTGCTGAGCTGGTGCCATCAACGTTGTTTTCTTTCACAAACAAACTCCCAAAGAAGCAGTCTGTTTATGAAGAACAAAAAATAAAAAGAATTACTCTGATTCACAGGAGGTTTACTTCCTGTGTGTCGGGATCGTTATTTGATTTGCTGCCCACTGATACAATTTATTAATCCATAATGACTTTCAGAGGATGATTATCAGAATGAACAAATTAATTATCAGATATTTTATTGCCGTATAGTATTTAATGTCTGCATACTTAGCAGTAATCTCCATTACCCCGACTCCACATTCCTCATCCCATCATTCACTTATGCATTAGTAATGCCCTATCACACTGCAGGCACCCTGCCCCAAGCAACATTCTTCCCTGTCTATTGTAAAGCACCCAAATAAATTCTCACCCCCTTCAAAAGCTGAATGGTAAGAACCTAAGTAATGAGACAAGGAATGTGGAATCAGAGGATGAATACTAGTAAGAATTTCTGACATAACCATCCTCAGCTACATTCCTCATGCCATTCTTTATTTTTGCAACAATACCAGAGCAATACTTTTCCAAAAAACATAACTCATATGACAGATATCAGGCTGCACTGAAGTTGAATTGAAATCACATGAATATGTCATTCACATTACTATCTATGGTACAGCATTTGAACTATAACCCTTTGTACAAATGTAACTTAGAGCCAAATTCAACCTGTAATGATTAACAAAGTTAAATTGTGCTGCCCAGGTAGCTGCTTTACATATATCATAAATGTTGCCCTATTCGGTTTATAAGGCAACCATCTCCCCTGTCAGGCAAACTTGAACAGGTATTTTAAACTCCTGTCCGGAATTCAAATAGAAAATTAAAATTACTTCTTTTATCCACTGATTTAAGGTAAAGAGGATGGATTTTTCCAAAATTATGCTTGTCCAGATTTACACAGAATCCCATTTCCTGAAATCATCTGATGCAACCAAACATAACTTAACAACTCTGACAATATAAAGCAAACAATCTTGATCTGAAACATAAGCAGGAAGAGTTATTTCTTAAGGAATGAGTAGGTAACATTTGGAATAAACTAAGAACCAACCGTAAAAAAAACTTTCCTCAAATATCCTGAGATGAGGGGGAATTACATACCAAAGCAGTTAATTCCACTAAACCCCTGACCGTGAAAATAACCACCAAAACACTTAGTCATAGGATTAAAGAGAGCATTGTGTAAAGCCTCTAAGATCAAAAGAAGAGCCCAGACTGATAACAAATTTGTTACTCCAGGTCTTAGAATCACAAAACCTTGTTGGCTAGACTGCTTAGGTAGTGCACAGGGGATTGTAGCAGTGCATGGGTTAGTGCCTGGGACATTTCATGAGTACATGGGCACTGACTGGATGATTAGAGTACTGCAAGGAGAGTGCATGGTGATTTTATAACTGCTTGGGTTTTGGCAGAGTGATTGGATAAGTACATGGTGCTCACTGGGTGTTTGGGGGTGTACATGGGTTGTGACAGGATGATGGCTGGACTGCATGGGTAGTGCTCTGGGAATTTTATTAGTGCATGAGTTAGTGCGTGGGCCATTGCATGAGTGCATAGGTAGTGCTTGGAAACTAACTGGGTGATTGCAGAATATGGAATCAGTCAATCATTACTCATGTAGTTTTAAAATCACATATTCACTACCTTTACACTCCTGTAATCGGTCAGGCACCTCTCAATAGTTCACTAAGCATACATATAACAGTATAAATAGAATCTGAACACAAACATGAGTGATAACATACTATCTTGTTAAGTAGATAAATACAACATGCCAGAAAGGGCACTATGTGGTGGTTTACTTTTGAATTACATCTTAACCATTCAATCAACAAATATGTGACATCATTAAACTATACCTCTCAACAGACTTAAGAAAGAAGGGTAATTAACAACACCTTTTATTAGCATTTTAAAACCACACTTACATTGTACATCTTCACCTTTGTATCTAAAATTATGTGGCATCATTCAACTATACCTTTGCTCAGACTACAAAAAGAAGACTAATTAACAGCACCTTATTTCACCATTCTATCTTAAAATATATGGCATCATTGACTTTACCTTCTGTACAAACTAATAACAGAAACCTAATTATTAACACCTTATATGATCATCTTTCAAACAGCGCAGTTGTGCTGCATCTTTACCAAAGTATCTATAAATATGCAGTATCATTCAACTATACCTTTGTAGAGAGTAAAAAAAATGAAGGCTAATACACCTTATATGAACATCTTTCAAACTACACATTCGCTTTTTTTTTTTAAACATATTTTATTGATTTTTATGTCACATATATCAGCACAAATCTGAGTAACAAATACGGCACATAAGAAACAACCACTCAGAACAGAGGATCAGAACACAACATTCCTAAATAACACATACTAAAATTGTAGGCGCAGAGATACATATACATACAACAATAAATCCAGAGAGACATACCACAGGACCCCATCAGCGGGAGAACCCTCGCTCCTTCCTCCCCCATTAATCCCAATGTAGACTTGACCAAATCCTTCCAAATTTGTCCTTAGAACGTATTCTCCGAGCTTTAGCAACTGCAGACTCCATTTCATACACCCCTCTTAATAATACCCAAAAATCAGTAATCTTGGGGCATACTAGGTCAATCCAAGCATGAGCAATACACAGCCGAGCAGTACTAATACAAATTGACATCAGTGAGGCCGAAAGAAGGCCTGAATCCAAAACCATACCCAAAACTATTTCCTTCTCCGTTAATTGTATATCCTTGCCAGCGAGCTGATTAATAGCATTTCCAACATCATGCCAGAATAACGTAAGAGCAGGGCATTTTATAAGCATATGTCTAAGATCCGCCGCAAATTCCTTACATTTAGGACAAAATGATTTTACTGAAGCCTGTTCTGTAATCCATTTAGAAATAACATTCGGAGTATAATATAGCATGAAGATAGTACGATGATGTTGCAGTTTCAAATTAATTGAGATAACAGCCGAGTTAATTATGGCCATAGAATCAGTAACTTCATCAATATTAATATCTGTACAAAACATAGAAGAAAGTTTAGTCGCTATCAACAAGCCGTCGCTTTCACTAACAGATCGGAAGCTCTTGTAAATTTTCCCAATCTGACCCCGGCCAGAGATCCTATAAACAGCCCGCACTACCTCTGTAATATCGGGTAGGGTAAACAAACCCTTCCTATGTAAAAAATAATCCCTGATTTGTAAATGTTTAAAAAACATCTTATGGGATAATCCAAATTCCTCTTGTAAAGAAGCAAATGATCTAAACCCATTATCATCATATAACTGCCCAAGCCATATTAAACCCGACTGAGACCACAGCCGGAACTTTGAGTCTGAAAATATATCCGGGAAACAAGGATTTCCCCATAAAGCAATAAATTCATGTAGCTCTGGTATCGCCAGGTATAGTAAATATGTTTAACTATCTTAAAACGAACTCTCTTAAAGTAATTAGGATCCAACATATTATGTAAAAGAAACCCTGTGTTAAAGCCAACAGCAAGCTGATACGCTAACCATTTTTTAGTTACATAAGGTCCCAAAAGTAAGCTCTGAATCCGATTAAGGAAAGCTGACCAAAAGTAAGTTTTAAAATCAGGAAGAAGGAAGCCACCTTGCTCATATGCCAATTTTATGTATTTAAGTGCTCTTCTGGATTTGCGAAAACCCCAAATAAAACTACCAATGGCTGAATCAAGCCGCTTAAAGTATGACATTGGAACTCGTAAAGGAATGGATCGAAAAAGATATAAAAATTTCGGCAAGATATTCATTTTTACAACATTACATCTTCCGAAAATAGTTAGTGGTAATTTATGCCATTTCCGTAAATCCGCTAAAGTTTTCTTAAGTAGCGGTTCGTAATTTAAGAGCATAAAATCCTTAATACGGCCGCTAATACAAACCCCCAAATACGTGGCCGAGTTAGTTAACCCCAAAAGTGGTATTGGAGATAAAGTCTCGTAATTAAGAATCGATTGTGTTTTTTTAATATTAGGCTTATACCCCAAAAAGGAGCCAAAATATTCAGCTGATTGCGTAATAGCATTAATTGCGGTTTCGGGATTAGTAGTAAACACAGCAATATCATCTGCGTAGGCTGTAACTTTTAATGTTATTCCGTTGAGTATTACCAGTGCAATAGAGGCATTCTGTAATAGATGTCTAATAAAGGGCTCAATATATAGGGCAAACAATAATGGGGAGAGCGGACAACCCTGACGCGTACCCCGCTGAATCTGAACCGAGCTAGATGTAAATCCATTGACTTTGATAACAGCAGATGGACTAAAGTATAATTGCTGGACTGCCGAGACAAATCCTCGACCGAGGCCTAAAGAGAGCATAGTATTCCAAAGAAACCCCCAGGCTACTCGATCGAAAGCCTTCTCAGCGTCCAGCATTAGCATACCTATCTGATGGCCCTCTTGACTAGCAATATCAAAAGCCGCATACGCAGTATTAATATGGGTTACTGTTTCTCTTCCTGGAACAAAACCATGTTGTTCATCTGAGACCAGCCGATGTATATACAAAGAAAGACGAGAAGCAAGAAGTTTCGCAAAAATGTTCGCATCCGAGTTAATAAGAGAAATCGGTTGGTATGAGCCCAATTCTTCTGCCGGTTTACCCTTTTTGAGAAAAACCATAATATTAGTACGATTCCATGAAAGGGGAGCCACCCCTCCCTGAAGTATATCATTAATCAGCTCGAGAAAGAATGGCATCAAGGTATCCCTATCAGCTGATTAACACTGCCAGATTGTTTTTATAAAGTATCATAAAAAATCCTAAATTGCTCTGCTATATCCTCAGTTTTCGTATATGTAATACCGTCTAACCCTTTATGTAATACCGTCTAACCCTTAATGTGTAATTTAGCCTTACGATCAGCTAATTGATAAGCCAGTACTTTCCCAACCCTTTCACCATATTCATATTACAAAGATCTAAACTTAATAAAATTATTAGCAACCTTATCCTTCATCCCTCTAATCAATTTAGTTCTTGCTGCAATAATTTGAGCATAGATTAATGATTCACTACTGTCCTTTATAGCAATTGCCCGAGCATGTTGCTGCTCCAGTTCAGAAATTTGCCGACGTTCATTATTTATTTGAATATTATTAAATCTATTTTGCCTAGCTATAAACTGAGTATTGGCACCTATAACCACTGATTTTAGACAATCCCATACCACCGTATGGGAAGAGGTATTAAGATTATTAGATATATATTCTCTTAACGTAAGATGCATATGATCAATAAAATCCGAATTACTAAGCAAATGCCGAGGGAATGAGAATTCTCTACCTTGGACTTGTCTAGATTGGCCAAAATTTATTGACAACAGGATGGGATTGTGATCCGAGGTTATTTTAGGACATACGGACATTTGTGCGTTAATCAAAAGCCGACCTGTAACAAAAATCATATCAATCCTCAAATATTGTTTGTGAGGATGAGAGTAAAAAGTAAATCCAGGCTTTGTAGGAAACAATGTTCTCCAGGCATCTTCCAGTTGGTGAATATGCAATAAATCCTTAAGCGCGTCCCTAACCTGAACCATCCTAGAACGGGCAGATGCATTTGTAGTATCAATTTTTTTTATCTAAAATGCAATTAAAGTCGCCCATCACAACAAAATCACCCTCCCATTCCAAAAATTCAGAATTCAAATAAGAAATAACCTCCAGAGAGTCCACATTAGGGCCATAGACCACAGAAACAGTAACCTTCCTGCCAAGGATAAACAATTGCGCAATTGCCCACCTACCCCGGCTATCGGCAAGAGTTCGCAGTACAGGAATTTGAAAGAACCTGTCTTTTAGCAGCGCCACCCCACGTATAGAAGCTGTCTGCGATGTGCATACCACCAAGTCGTACCCTAAATGTTTAAACAAATTTCTATCCTGGTAAGACAAATGAGTTTCTGCTAATCCAATAATTTGAGGCTTAAATTCTTTAAGCTCTTTAGCCACCAATCGTCTCTTACTGGCAAGATTCAACCCACAAACATTCCAACTCATAAATTTCAAATTAGCCATTCACAATTGTTTCATTTTCTAGAAAAACTAACTGATTCCTCCTCTTCATATTTCTAAAATGTATTTTCATCATCTTCTTGTGCCGTTTTAACACCCCTGTGACTATTTCTCCCCAGCAACCCTGCCTCCCCCTAAAGCAAAACCCACCCCCCTCCCTCCAGTTTCTAAAGAAAGGAATCACCCCCCCTTAAAGCTGTCCTGATCGACAGCAAATAAAGGACATTGCTACCACCCTCCCCTCACCCATCAGCCTGCACGTCAAAACCCCAAATTCAAATTCCAATAATTATGCAATATGTTTCTAATATACATCATACAGCGTACCACCACAAGGAGGTCCTCCCAAAAAACCAAAATCAAACAAAGAGAGAAAATAAGCATCCTACCCATTCTAATCTCTCAGTATTTATAAAAAATCAAGACTTACAGGAGGTACCAGGAGGCCTTCTTTGCCCCAGGGTCCGTCAACATTAAAGTGGACTTCATCCCCCAACCATTAGTGTGCCAGGAGGCGTGTTTGCAGAGTGGTGCAGAAAGAGAGACGTGGCCTCAATAACCCCTTAGCAATCCCCCTATGTGGGACATACTGAAGGTGCCAGGAGGGGTAGTTGGACCCAATGACATCCTTGGGGGCCAACTATCCCTTCTATTACCTCCAGTAAGTCCCACACAGCAGGATTGCTGAGATCTTATACCAGGCCACAGCCCCTTTGTCCACCAGTCTGAAAATGCACCTCCTGGAGTGCTCTTGGTTGGGGTATGAAGTTCCATTTGCTCCTGGTGTACTTAGGGGCCAACTAGCCTACCTGTTACCTCCAGTAAGCTCCACACAGTGGGGTTGCTGAGAGGTGATCGCAGGCCATGCCCCCTTCCTCCACCACTCTGCAAACACGCCTCCTGGCCCACTCTTGGTTCAGGGATGAAGTCCCCTTGCCTCTTGAGGGTCTCTGGAGGCCAACTACCCCTCCTGTTACATTCAGTAAGCCCCACACAGCTAGATTGCTGAGAGGTGGCCAGAGGCCATTCCTCCTTTTTACACCACTCGGCAAACGTGCCTCCTGGAGCACTGCTGCTTGGGGAATGAAGCCCACTTAAGTCCTGAAGTCCTCAGAACACATTTTTTTTAATTAAAAATAAAACAGAAGGGGGCCACACAGCCCCCCTCCCGAGGCTGATTTCCACCCCATCTCCTGGGGCTGGGCCATTTTTAAAATGTATTTTATAATTTGTTGAAGGAAGTAGGGCTGCATGGCCCCCTTTGCTGGGCCAGTTTGGGCCCCAGGGACTTCTTCTATTAATTTATTTTTAATTTATAAGGTGGCCACACGCCCCCCTCCTGAGGCCAATCTTGCCCCGTGGATCCCATCCCCAGGGCATGGTCAGATGCTCTGTTTTTTTCAATAAAAATGAGTAGGGGGGGGCTATGCCGGCCCATTACCCATGCCATTTTTGGCCCCGGAGACCCCATCCCCTGGGGCCTGGCCATTTTATCATTTAAATTCAAACAAAGGGAGGGGAGCAGAGCAGAATCCCTCCCAGGCAATTTTTGGCCTCGGGGACCCCATCCCCTGGGGCATGGCACAATGTTTAGGACCATGGAGGAGCATCAGGACTCCCACGATCTCTGCCTCCTGCAGGGGCAAGCATTGCTTTAGGGCAGAGGGAGCTTCAAACATGCACCTCCAGCTGCCCAAAAGCAACTCTGCTTCACTTCATGGAAGAGAGAGCATTTTTCTTGCCCTCGCTTCCATGAGGAGAAGCAAAGTTTGCTATGGTATGGCAGAAGCAGTGCTTCTGCCGTGCCATAGCAAACTGCAATGGTGGGGTTTGCTATGGGGTGGGGAGGCGGTCCCCAGGGCCATGAAGGGCTCCTTGAGGGGCCCCTCTCCCATTTTCTCTATAGCCCTGGGGAGGTCGTGGTCCCTGGTGCTGGGGGTCTGCAATGGACCTCCGCCTTTATTTAATTTTTGTTCCAGGGAGGTGGTGGACCCCGGGGCGGGGGGGCAGGAGCCCCCTGCGTTCATTTTAGAAAGAAAGCCCCAGGGGGAGGCGGTCCCAGGGGTTTTGGGGGGCTGCGTGGCCCCTAGCATTTTACAAACAGAGCCCCAGTGAAGTGGCACACCCTTTAATTAGGAATTATTCCTTTGGGAGGAAGCGGTCTCCGGGGTTGCCCGCATAAATTCTATAAGCCCTAAGGAGGTGGTGGTCCCCAAGGCATGCGGTGGCCAACACGAGCCCCCATATCTCATTTAGAATTCCCCCTGGGACCTTGGCCACCTGGGGGCTAAAAGAGAATGGAGCGTGGGAGACTGCGCTTCTTTGTTTTCCGGCTGGATTCGTGGACCCAATGTCACTCCCGCCAAAACTTTTTAAAAATACGTTTTGGGCACTGGGGCTCCCTGTGGGACACCCTGAGCTGGCCTAGGGGGTCACGATTTTACTACCCTGCCCCCTTTTATTGATTTTAACCTTTTTTCTGTGGCTCTGTTGAGCCGAGTTACAAGATGGCTGCCAACACTTCCTGCTTTGAAGTGTTGGCAGCCAATCAGATCGCAAGCTCGAGATATATGGATATCAGAGAAATTTTAACATTTCTCAGAAACTACTGAATGGATTTATACCATTGAACAAAAAAGAGTGCTTTCTGAACCAAAAGCTACCTCTTTGACAAATTTGGTGTAATTCTGTTCAGCAGTTCGGGCTGTAGCCGTGTCTAAAGTCTCCTATGGTAATTAACACTTAGAAAACACACTTTGAGATCCTCCTATTTCTCAGCCCCCGCTTGATGAATCACCCTGAAACTTTCAACACAGCAACTAAAGTAAGTGGACCATTAGGTTTGAAAATTTCATGAACAGTCGTCAAATGGTTCCAAAGATATTCGCAAAAGAATAAACGCTTTTTGATAGAAACAAAGTCCTAATTATAACTACCTACTGGTGACTGCTAGTTCATCATATATAATAATAATAATAATAATAATAATAATAATAATAATAATAATAATAATAATAATAAAAATATTAATACAGACACTTATAATTCACGCCATCTACCTCAAGCAGAGGTGTCCCGGAGCTAAGTGATCAACAGTATGCAGATGGAAAACCAGTAGGCAAAGCCGCAGATCCATTATTCTGCCCTAAAGAGCCAGGTCTTAACCTTTTTCCTGAAAAGAGGCTCTGCCTCAATGTTGCATAAGTCGTCTGGCAGGGAATTCCACAATTTAGCTGTCACAACCGTGAAGGATCTACCTACTAGGCGGGACTTGTTAAAAACGGGGTATACAGAGCAGGCTTTTTGAGTTAGACCTTAGCGACCTCGTCTGCTTATAACCACGTAGTCTTAGTTTCAGGTAGCTGGGGCAGTTGCCATGGGTAGCTCGGAAAGTCAACATCAGCGCCTTAAATTCAATCCTTTTAGCAACGGGTAACAAGCGGAGTTCTTTTAAATGCGGAGAGACATGATGTCGGAAAGGGACCCGCCTAGTCAGTCTCGCAGCCTCATTCTGGACCATCTGCATCCTGATTAGATAAATTGGTAGGCCTAAATAGAGTCTGCAGGCATAGTCCAGCCTGGAAGTCACCATTGCATGGACGGTAATTTTCCAGCACGCTTCTGGCAGTAAATGTAGAAATTTGCACAAATTTCTGAGTTTACTAAGTAGGTGGCCGTCGCCTTCCGTATCTGAGCCGAAAATGACAAATCAGACTCCCACTTCACCCCAAGATTTTTTATACTGTCTGCAGGGGACGGACGTGGGCCCATTTCCTCAGGCCACCAGAGATCCAGTGCTGGAGGTGACTCTTTCTATATTATATTGTAAGTTTGTCCATTTTGCCGTTGATTCTTGCAATGCTGAATCCAAAAATGGAAACAGACTCCTCTTATCTTGTGCAAATTTTTTTATTTTTTGTGCTGTGCTGCCATGACACGTTTCAGCCTCGTAGGGCCTTGATCACATCGTCATTTCCTCCCAGAATTTAAAGTGCTAGGTGCTCAACTAAATAGCGAAGACAGACTGCTCGTCTGAACTCCCCTACTACAGTACACACATGAGCAGTCATGAAAACACAATTATAAAAATTGCTCCTACACTCTCACTACTATGTGCAAGTTATGCAATTAATCTGCATAAATACATTTAAACATTAGCATACATAGTACATAGTGCATAGCATTTAAATGACACATTAAAACGCATAAATGCGGTTATGTTAAAAGTAGTCATAAAACATCAATTTTACTACTCTGTTAAGAACTTCCAACATGTACTTGAATAAATAGTGCCTTAAAAATTGCTAAAATTATGTTATTCCTATTGTGAGGACCCCTGAAAGAGTCATGTGCAAATGCTGCAAAAACAAGGAGAGTACTGCCCCTGTGGACGTCTGTTCTACTGTGTGTACTGTATGAGTGTAAAGTGCAATGTGTCTATCTATGAAAAAAGTGCTCATCTGCATATTTATCATATGCAGAAAAAGTGCCTGGTGCCAATATAAAACTGAATAATTATGGAAAAGTGGTTACTTATAAACCCATATCCATAATGAAAAAAAGGGGAAAGGGGAAAAATTCATTTTTCGCGGTTCAGTGGAGTAGCGGACTATAATACATATAAAAACCATCATGGTTTCATATAATTATTGGAAATGTGTGTTCACTATGTAGCATGGTAGTGGTGAGGATGTGACATCAGAGCCAAGTATATAAGTCCTCAGTAGTGTTTAATCCTTGGGGACTCTTACTGTCTAGGTCTAAAATATACTTGGTTTCTAGTCTCCTCAGGCTAGCCTCCCTATTAGCACCTCATTTTTGCAGGGGAATGCAGTCTATCACGTAGTACTTCAAGTGGTCCAGATTTTTACCATGGTCTTCACTAAAATGATGAGCCACCCGATAGATTATATCCAAATTTATTATTGCTCGTAAATGCTGGAGAATTCTCTTGTGGGCTGGCAGTTTCGTGCTGCCCACGTACCGCAGCCTACAAGAGCACTGCAGCACATAGATTACAAACTCAGTTCTACACGCGAGACGTTTATCAATAGTCAAAGGTTTGTCCCTTAACCCTGGGCGTAGTTCGCATAGTAGCGCTACGCGTAGCTACGCGAAGTGCACTTCGCACTACACGAGATACGCGTAGCACTGCGCAAACTGCGTGGTACGCTGTTCGCAATGATTGCACAGTGCCGGATGCTTGTCAGCACTGTGCAATCATTGCAAACAACATCTTGCACAGTGCAAGCGGTCGTTTTCTGCCGCTCGAGTAGATTTTTACTCGAGCCGCAGCTTTCTCAACGTGGACTGGTAGTTTCTCATCGCGAGCATACGCGACCACTCGCAATGAGAAACCTGACCTCCCCGCATTGAGAATCTCGCCGGGAGGTTTATTTTCCACGCTCGCGATCGGCAACTTGATGTTGCTGATTGGGAACGAGGAAAAAGTCTCGCCGGGATGTCATTTTGCTCACTCGCGGCCACCAACTTGACGTTGAGTACCGCAAGTGAGCAAAACATGCCAACTACGCTACGCTACGCAATTTTGCACTGTGCTATGTGCAATTTGCAGAGCGCGAAGTAGCTCAAAATACGCAACCTTCGCGAGCGTAGCGTAGTTGCCCGCCCAGGGTTATTGTTCTTAAATGGTGTGCTGAAGGACGTTTTGCTGGTGCCGAACATGCACGCTCTGCATGTTGTTCATTTTACAAATCCCTTGCTACCAGTTAGCCAACTGGTTCCAGTTTTGATTTCAGGATTGCTACTAACCAGAAAATCACTGGTGCTGGGAGCTTTTCTATAGGTTATCACAGAAGACTGAGAAAAAGTGTCTCCTAGTATGGGATCATTGCGGACAAGATGCCAGTTCTTTTTGATAATCCTAGCAAGGCTATCTTTTTGTTTGTTGAACGTCATGATAAGCCTTGGATTACCTATGTCCTGTCCTGCACTTTGTATCTGTTTGGCCTTGCTATTGGAAGGTTTAAGTAGCAATTCCTCTCTGATCATTGTTCTAGAGTGGCAAGTGGCTTTATCAATAGTTGTACTGGTGTATCCCCTGGCTAGGAACCTAGACATTCCTGCTGGGCCTCGATAAGGTCATGTTCATTACTGCAAAGTAGCAGAAACCTACCTCATCGTTCTCTACACTGCCGCCACCGCCAGGAGTCACAGGGGGAGCCAACAGCCAGCGGAAGTAGCAGCGGGTGCAATCCTCCGCGTCGCCGCATCGGGACTCTAACTCCCAGCAGCCCCAGCAGCGGCGCGTCGAGGTGACGCCGTAAGCGCGCCAGGTGGCGCCTACAAAACACCGCAGAGGCCGGCGGAGCTGCGGGAAAGCAGCAGAAACCTACCTCATCGTTCTCTACACTGCCGCCACCGCCAGGAGTCACAGGGGGAGCCAACAGCCAGCGGAAGTAGCAGCGGGTGCAATCCTCCGCGTCGCCGCATCGGGACTCTAACTCCCAGCAGCCCCAGCGGCGGCGCGTCGAGGTGACGCCGTAAACGCGCCAGGTGGCGCCTACAAAACACCGCGGAGGCCCGCTTCGCGGGACGCGTGCGGGCGGCGCCGGGCTGAGCCCGGACAGAGGGCAGGCCGTCTGTGGCCGTCCGAGGCAGACAGAGGCAGGGCTGGGCCACCCCCTTAACTTTGCTGACCCGGGGGCATCCGGCTGAGAAACAACTTCTGGTTACCCGCATCGACATCTGCTATGGGGAAAAAGACGTCAGCAGCATCCAGAAGACTGGGTAAGGCCAAACAACATGCAGCACCTACTACCCCATTGCCAAGCCTAACGGCCATAGACAAAATGTTGCAAAAAACAATAGGGGTTGTTGCTACGGCTATTCAGAATACTGAAAGACGCCTCTCGCTCCCACCAAGCCTGCCCTTGTTTATGCTCCATGATAACTCCTCTGATAAATCCCTTGATTCTCTACTTGCTACATCTTACGCAGGGCTTCCGGGCACAGCCACCAAAGAAAACCACACTAATGGAAATATAGCATCTCACGACCACCTGCCCACGGATACCAGGCTATCGTCAACTCCGACTATGTTAGAGACAAGCCCAAATAGGGACCTGGATCTTCTGCCATCCCCAGTTGATAATTCGATTCACACTGAAGGGATTGACTTATGCCATGACTTTGATGCTTTGAACGCAGGTGGGGATAAAAGCTCTAGTGGACCAATGCAAACAAGGGGCCAGAAAGCAAAGAGGCAAAAAGCTAAGAATAAACGGAAAAACATTGAGCCTGTACAAAACAAACAGAAGGGTGGGAACAGCCAACCACGGAGATCTGTTGCCCCCGTAGCACTAGATAAGACCAAAGAGGCTGGCCTATCTAACAGGATGGATTCGTCCATTATAGAAATCAACACAGTGTCAGGGGCTCAGGGATTCTGGGGGAGACTGGAGACACTGATATCTACTCTATTGGGTCCTCTGAATTTACATGTTTCAAACATGGAAAAAAGGATGAGAGTGCTGACTGATCATGTTTCTAAACTAAGTTCAGGGCGCCATCAAGAAATTTTTCCCTCTCTAGGGGCAACTACCACCACTGATGATGTCCAAACAAATCAGCCCAAAATGTCTAACAAAACTAATAACAGGGTCCCCTTGCTGCTCCCAATACCAGGCACAAGTAAAAGCCTACCATCTGTGGAGCATCGTGCTAAACGGGTACCCAAACCAACATCACCCAAGGTTGCCACCCCCATAGCGATGGCTCAAACTGTCTCTAAAAGTAATACGGCACATTTGGGTCAAACCAATACTGATGTCCTACCTGATTCATCCCCCCCTCACCTAAGCCGGACCAATCTATCTTAACAACTGCTAAGCAAATTCCGGCTCGTATTAGTTTACCCCCAGAGTGTGGACCTTACGTCCTGGTCTTAGCCAATGTCCCTAAGCTAAGGAAAGATCAAGAGGAAAATGTTGTCAGCCTAAAAAACAGAACCCTCCATTGGCTATCTAGACATTGTCAATTTCCGATGGATGGCGCTGGAGAAATTATTCATACCCAAAGAGTGGGGTGGGTGGGCCCCCTAAGGAAAAAGTTTGAAGGGGACTGTATAATTATAAACTTTAAGTCCCCTTTATGGGCCCAATGTACGCTAGCAAAAGCCCCACAGCCCTCCCACTGGGAATATAACACTACACTTCTCCCTCTCGGGTACTTTTATAGGCACCTAATAGATCCTAATCCTAGTCTTGGGACTCATTTCTTGGGACACCGCCAGGACATTAATACTGATTTTAGAATTAACAATCGACGTTACCACCAGGGCCAACATCCTGATATTAGTAATGGCGTTCCATTGGATAACGTGATTGTACCACCTGCACACCAAATGTCATATCCCCCTTTCTTAGTCGTTCCCCAGCACATTCCCAGGGTGAGGCCTTATGCAGTGACCAATCAAAATATTTACCCGGATAAGCATGAGAGGAGGTACCTGTATAACGTCCCAACATATAATCGATTTGAACATGCTTTTTCAAACCTAGAGGAACTGGACTGACTGGGGGATAGCGATAGGAACAGTGAATGTGTAGAGGCAGCCAACGCAATCGAGGAACTTTTAGATCCCGCAAAAACGGTTATACTCAAGCCATGGCTGTACAGCCTGCCTTGGTTGAATTCCCAGTCGCATGTGAGGACGTTATAACATTCCCCCAAATTAACCCCAGGCAGATAACCAGGGACAAGCATCTAAGCACCCCAAGTGGCTGTGATTTGTCAATCCTTAGCTGGAACGTTGCAGGCATAGAATCTAGATTGTCCGACCCTCAGTGGGTCCAGCTATTGGATGGCAAAGATATCATCATGTTCCAAGAGACCTGGGCCGTAGGGAATGTGCACATAGAGGGTTATCATTGTTTTAGTGTGTTTGCCTCTAAGCCTGCCTTTGGCCGTGCAATGGGAGGACTTTTCATTGGGATTAGGATATTGGCGGGTGGTACTTTTAAGGATTTATCATTCGGGAACCCAAATATCCAGGTTCTCGAATACAAGCGAAAGACCAAGATTTATTTAATTAATTTTTACAATAATGATTTTAATTCAACACCAAATAGGAACTATATAGCACTTTCTAATTTATTGGTACACCTTGAAACAAACATGAATATAGGCACAGACGAGAAGTCAGGGATTCTTATCGGGGGTGATTTTAATGCGAAGATTCCAGAAAAGCACCAATTAGAGGATAAAAGCTGCCCAGATTTAGCAGACCGTAGAGGCATTGAGCTTGTTAAGATATTAAATGAACACATACTTAGTAATGTAATGGAAGCAAGTCAATCTTCAAGGATGATTTGTGCCCCAACGCATAGAGGGAGAGATTCACACTCGACGATTGATTTTATTTTCACACCCCCCTGCCTAATAGATCGTGTCATTGACTCAAATGTGGTTGAGACATTATATGGAGACCATAACCCCCTTATAGTCACCTTGTACTTGGGACCTAGCCCAGTATATGCTAAATTTAATGGCGCGAGAGACATTACGCCATCAGGTGATGGTCTCCGTCTAAAATGGAGGGGAATTGACTGTGAAGCCCTACTGGATCGTGTAAAAAATGATCACCTCGTACTAATAAACTCTTGCTCATCGCCCGACGGGGACTGCCACAGAATAGTCACCGATTTTGGTAAACTATCCGTGGCAATTAAAAATTATTTGTTAGTCCCATTACCTACAAAGGCGAAAGACCCAAGATGGTTCGACTCCGCCTGTTCCATGGCAAACAGGGAACTGCGCAGGGTATTAACCATTAAGCCAAGGAATATAGCGGAGGTACAATCAGCTAGGAAATTTTATAAACAAAAAATAGCTGAAAGAAAGGCGGCACTCTTGATGGAACAGTGGGAGTCCCTGGTTGTCAGCGCTAACATGAAGAGCAGTGGGCCATTTTGGACCGCAGTTAGGAAAATGCGCGACACGGGTAAACATCTATCCCCAATTGGCTGCAATATAACCAGTAGCACTTGGGAAGCCCACTTTTCCAATATATATGCTGCCCCCTTTGAAGAAACAATTACCTCAGATCTGGGACAGTTGCGAGACCTGCCGATTGATCATTCCGAGGTGGTGATAGCCGTCAGAGAGAGCCTTGGCAACAAGGCCCCTGGACCAGACGGTCTTCCCATAGACATTATAAAGCATAGTCCCAACCTATGGGCACCAATTTTACATAATGTTTTTAACAGTTTGACAAGAGCGCCTATCCCTAAGACGTGGTCTTCTAGTATTATTGTCCCAATTTATAAAAAGGGCGATAGGTCAGATCCAGCTAACTATCGCCCAATCTCGCTTTTGGACAACACTTTAAAAATACTTGGGCGAGTCATTTATAACAGGGTGGTAGAGTGGGCGGAAGATTCTGACCTACTGGATCCATGTCAGATGGTATTTAGGAGCGGGGTGGGCACGGTCGAGCAATGTCTGAATTTAAAACTAATAATTGATAAGTATACCGTCGCTCGATCGTCCCCTATATACCTCGCCTTTATGGATCTTTCATCTGCGTTTGATCTGGTAAACAGATCAAAACTGTGGCCCATGCTTCTCAATTATGGACTGGACGAGCCTTTAGTGCATTTCCTGGCGTATCTCCATACTGACCTTAGGGCTCAAGTTAGAATTGGGTCGGGGGGCGAAGTTTCCGGAGCCATAAAAATTGGCAGGGGGGTTAGACAGAGGTGCGTTTTAGCACCCCTACTGTTTATTATTTACATCAATGGCATAGCAAAGGTTTTAAAACAAGTAACTAGAGATGTCCCAATTGTCCAAGGGCATCCTTTGCCAGTTCTGTTATACGCAGATGATGCGGTCCTTATGGCCCGCACCCCTAATGCCCTCCGTTTGCTTGTGGAAAATTTTGTACATCATATGGAGGGATTAGACCTGCGTGTGAATTTTAAAAAATCTTTTGTTATGTCATGCGGACCTGGAAAACGGAAACTTAATACCATCCATATCGGGTCTGATAAACTTGATTATGTAAATTCTTTTATATACCTTGGGGTGGCCTTCGCTGCGAACAACTCATGGAGTGGGCACTTCGCCCACGCCACGAGTAAGTTCTCGAAGGCCATCAAATCAATATTGAGTCTTCCACGCCCTAAAAAATTAGGTGCAACCAGTGCTATTTTAAATTTTTTTAGATTGCAGTGTATTCCTGTTGCCACTTACGGGGCCGAAGTTTGGGGCCCTGCTAAAAATCCCGGTATCCAACGAGAAGAGACACGTTTCTGTAGGAAAGTATTGGGTGCCCCAATTTCGTCCTCCGAATTTATTTGTCACAAAGAGTTGAACCTCCCTTATATCAGCGACTTTATCAGATGTAGACCAGCCCTATTCTGGCTGAGAATCTGGAGGAATAACGCAGCCTCCTTAACACAAGATATAATTAAAGATTGTCTTAAATGTGACCACGGTCTCTTAATTCCATGGCTTGCTGGAGTCCTAAAATTATTAAGTGCCGTGAACAAAGGAGGTCTCTTTTCAGATCCCTCCAGAATCGGATGTCAAGATAAGGTAGAGGTTAAACAAGCACTATATGCACTCTTTGAAACTGAAAGGATGGAAAGGGAAATATCCAAATCAACTGTTGTCAGATACATGGAGGATGACCTGCCCAGGCAACCCCTCCCACTTTATCTTACTCTTCCTATGTCCAGTTGGGAGAGGTCTCTGTTATTTCGATTAAGGGCAGGCTCCATAAAATTTTTGTTGGGCTTTCCTTTGGGTTATAATCAAACTACAGAACGTAACCCCTGCCCCTGTGATGGTACCAGCAAACAGAATGATCTGCACTTTTTATTTTTCTGTAAATGTTATCTAAAATATATTAACTGGTTCTTAACCCCTCTCCTTGGAGGAGTCCCGCTTGATGTTACTCTCCCTGGATACAGAGGAACTGACCTTTCGTACTAGTACCTTTTTAAGATTAATAATTCGTGTACGCAATATGATGGAAAACCCCTGAAAGATTGCTGTCTTAGTTCCCTTTTTAAATTTTTTTAAAAAAAATATTGTATTTTGTATATTGTATCAATGAATTGTTTTTATGTCTGTACTTTTATGAATTTAAGTAATTCGAATAAAGGTCTTTTGATTGATTGATTGATTACTGCAGATCCTTCTTATCCGCTGCATTTCCCCATAAGGAACGCTGAAGATTATATGTTTGGGATGGAAGCTAGTTGAGTGTAGTATGGTATTACCCGCTGTTGGTTTGCGGTTTAACTTGGTGTTTAGGTTACCCTCAACTGATTTCTCGCTAATGGTATGTGTGAGGTGCAAATTTATGTTATTGTTGTTTAGTTTCAGGATGAACACTTCTGCATCACTTATATCACACTGCCAGATTATGAATAGGTCGTCAATATAGCGTACCCATTTAATAACATGATTTGCTATGACGTCTGCATATGTGGTGGCCACAACTTTTTCCTCCCACCACCCCATATGAAGGCAGGCATAGCATGGGGAAAAGCTTACCCCATAGCTACACCTGTAGTCTGATGGTACACTTGTTGCTGAACCAGAAAGTATGTATTTTCCAGGCAAAATCTTGTGATGTCAGCGATCATTTTGTTATGCATGCATAGTTCTATTGGCCTGGTGCCCAAGAAATGTTCTAGTGCTCTTATACTATAACTATGGTTAATGGACATGTATAAGTTAGATACATCCAACGTTAGCAGTAGATAGTCATCACGCCATTGCAACTCATGTATTTGTTTCAAGAAGTCTGTCGCATCTTGTACATATGATGGCAATGTTCTTACTAGATCTTGCAAAAAAGAGTCAATGCACACAGACACGTTCTCAAGTAGGCCCTGTTTGGCCAAAATTATTGGCCTTCCCTGGGGTCTTAACTTGTCTTTGTGTACTTTTGGTATAAAATATATAACTGGTAATATGGGGTAGTCTTTTTTCAGGAATTTATATCCCTCCTGATTGATCATGCCCATACTTTTCCAAGCCAAAAGTTTTGAAAACAAATCATTCTGTGCTGTTATGACTATTTGTATGTTTGCCAATTTGTAACAGCTCCCGTCCCCCAATTGTCTCATAGCTTCCTCCATGTATTGCTCTTTCGGCCATAAGACAACGTTGCCCCCCTTGTCTGAATTTCTGATCACTACTGCGTCAATATTCTGGATTTTCTGAACCAACTGTTTGTATTTCTATGGGTGTGTGCTGAGCTTTCTGCTATTAAGTATAATTTTGCCAGACAATGTCTTGATCTCTTTTGTAATTTGTTCATTGAAGATATCAATGTTGTCCCTGGGCATGATAGGTACAAAATTTGATTTCGGTTTAAAACCTGAATTGATTGTGGCCATGATATTCGTTTGTTGCCCCTCCATGAATGTCTGTGTAGACTCAAGCTGTTCTTGACTTTCTGCATCACATGATACTCAGTTAGCAGGAATGCGGCCCACCTCAAGATACTTTGAAAGGGACTTATGCTCACACCACTTAGCTTACCCCGATTTCATGAGCTTCTCTAATTATTTGTAAAGATCCCGGATATTGAGTGAGTTTCCGTTATTGCTCTCCATTCAAACATAAAATAGTGCGACATGGCTGCCGAGGTACCACGCGGTATGGAGGAGGCAGCAGAAAAAATGTGACAGCAACCTTCCAAAATCTGGAATGTAACAAATTGGCTGACGTCACACAATTATAATAAAAAAGATGCATATGAGGTTGGACAAATGAGAATCTCAGTCATCTATGGATTTACATATAAAACATTTTATTTAAACAAAACAACAAAATAAAAGTAGGTACAGCCATGGCGTGTCATCTCTCGACAATCTGTGACTCACAGCCTGCAAGCCAAAAAGCAAGATAAGATTGTGCGTCATGCGCCCATCAAAGGAGAGAGAGAGAGAAAGAGAGAAAGAGTTAAAGAGAGAGGAAGAGAGAGAGAAAGAGAGAAATAGTGTGAGAGAGATGAAAGAGTGAGAGAGAGAGGAAGAGAGAGAGAAAGAGTGTGAGGTTGAGAAAGAAAGAGATGGAGAGGGAGAGTGAGTGCCGAAACAGTGGAATAAACCCTCAAAGCTCATCTTTCCGCCACTGGTGTGTCTCCAACCACGTGCCGGGACATAATGCAGCCATCAAGCTCACTCATCTGAAACATAGTATGTAATCAGTAATGGCAGATACATACAACTACACACGCCTAAATCGCTGTCCTGCCCCTGCGCACCCAGCCTGCTGCACCCCATCCACTCCCGTCACCCAGAGGTGTCTGCCTGCCCCTGTGCACCCAGGCTGCTGCACCCCATCCACTCCCACTGCCCAGAGGTGTCTGCCTGCTCCTGCACACCCAGGCTGCTGCATACCATCCACACCCACCGCCCAGAGATGACTGCCCACTGCTGCACAAACAAGCCACTTTGCTCACCTTCCACCACCAGCATGTGTCCAAGAGGGCCCACCACATGCCGCAGCAACCTCCTCAGCCATGGCGTACACACAGTCCAGCCGAGCTCACAATTCAAATTAGGTCTTGATTGCCAGGACAGTGTATCAAGGCCACGCATCATTGCAGGCTGCATACCCACTCAGCTCTGGTAGCACTAACTGAGTGGAACTCAAATCATCGCCACGTGGCGGGGTGGACAATCTGTGAATAACAGCCTGCAAGACAAAAAGCAAGATAAGATTGTGAGTCGTGTGCCCATCAAAGGAGAGAGAGAGAGAGAAAGAGTGAGAGAGAGGAAGAGAGAGAGTAAGAAAGAGTGAGAGAGGAAGACAGAGAGAAATAGAGAGTGAGTGAGAGAGAGGAAGAGAGAGAAAGAGTGAGAGGGAGGAAGAGAAAGAGAAAGAGAGAAACAGTGTGTGAGAGAGGAAGAAAGAGAGAAAGAATGAGAGAAAGAAAGAGTGTGAGAGAGAGAAAGGAAGAGAAGGAGAATGAGTGCCGACACTGCGGACAAAACCCTCACAGCTCACCTTTCTGCCACCGGTGTGTGTCCAACCACGTGCAGGTACATACTGTTGGCCTTCATGCTCACTCATCTGAAACATAATATAGAATCAGTAATGGCAGAGTACATACAACTATACATGTCTTCATCATTGTCCTGCGCTTGCACACCCAGGCTGCTGCACCCCATCCACTCCCACCACCCAGAGGTGTCTACTCGCCCCCTGTGCACCCAGGCTGATGTACCCCATCCACTTCTGCTGCCAAGAGGTGTCTGCCCGCCCCTGCGTACCCAGGCTGCTGCACACCATCCACTCCCACCTCACCTTTCCACCACCGGTGTGTCTTGAACCATGTGGCAGAACATACTGCAGCCCTCAAGCTCACTCATCTGAAACATAGTATAGAATCAGTAATGGCAGAGTACATACAACTGCACACACCTTCATCGCTGTTCCGCGCCTGTGCACCCAGGCCTAACTGCTCACCTTCTGCAACCTACATGTAGAAAAGACGGCCCACCACGTGCCGCTGCAAGCCCCAATCCTGGGGCCCACGGACAAGGCACCCTTCATATCATGCAGCCCCACTCCGCAGGCCACCAGGTCACACATTTGGTGCTGGGTCTTGATTTCGCCATGGCAGAGGACATACCAGTGCACCCGGCTTTATCGCAGGCTGCACACCCTCTCAGCCCTTGCGGTGCCACTAACTGTGTGACCAGCGAGGCCACGCCACGTGGTGGTAGGCCCCCCGCTGTCCGATGGCTCAGGCCTTCACTGCGGTCCAGCAGGGACCACAAAACCTGAGCTGTCTAGACTTTTGGGACGGGGCATCATCGCAGGCTGCACACCCGCTCAGCAGTTACGGTGCCCCTACCTCAGTGCACTGAATGTCACCATCCCATGGCGGTGTGCCTCTGCCGGCCACAGTGCATCCGGTGTCACCAAGTCTGTGCCCTAAAAGTCATGGACCCTCTATGATTGGGTAAAGTGGTGTGGATGCCATCTTGTCACCTCCGGGCCAGCGGAATGTGTTGTCGTTGGCCCCTAGGTCCCCATGCCCATATGCACACCACACGGATACACCCTGAGAGAGGTCAGAAATTGCTTCGAGCACATGCACCTGGCCCTTTTTATTGGCAGGGTTACGTGTCCTGTGACACCTGTGCTGCATGGGTGTGCTGTGGGTGTATACCAGCCATTAGGGAGTGGCGGTGGCATGCTGACAACTAGACCTGTGATCAGCAAATCACTACAAGGAAGACTTGGGACATGTAGCGTTGTCATTCCTCCCGGTAAGCGTAAGCAGGGTGGGCTGGCCTGGCGTATGCCAGTCCTGTGTGAGGCTGTGAACAATGACTCCAGAGCTATGGGCGTGGTTCCGTCCTGGGCTGTATGAGGAATGAACTGATGCGGGTGTCTCTGTTGTAGTGTTGGCGCCATGCGGGCTGCAAGCGCCAATGTGACACCGTGTGACCCAAGTCCCACAACATGGCCAACATGGAAGGTAGGGGGAATCACTGACCCTACATTCATCCATTCTTCCACACATGAAAGATCATGCACATGACATATCTGTGTGGATACGAATGTTTATTGTACATTCAGTGGAGTGTTGCAGCTGTAGCAATACAGGGCCATGCAAAGATGAACAATTTCCATTTTTTGGCACATGGAGGGTAGCCAATTAGAGCCAAGCTCGAGCACCGGAGTTAAGCTCCGCCAACATACGTACTTATCCAATCACTCCGCCAATCCCGAAGCACTTATAAATTCACACTACACTCTCCTTGGAGTACTCTAATGATCCAGTCTCTACCTATGTACTTATACAATGACAGAGACAAAGTTACATAACCAACGTTTTCCCCACTGCCAGAGGTAACATGGTTGCGATCACTGTCCACATCACAATGTAATGTGGTAGGGCCAGGGGAAGCATCATGCATATATAATGAATACACGGACACAGTGAGATAGATAGTGGAACTGGGTACGGGCACGTGCGCTCGGCCCCTTTTTATTACCAGGGTCACATGTCCAGTGACGTCTGTGCTGGGTGCGTGTAGGGTGAGTGAAAGCCAGCCCTTAGGGAATGGTTGGTGCTGGCAACAAGTACAACAGTAATCATCGGATCACACACAGAGATTCAATCATAAAAGGTCCATGACTTGTGCTGCACTAAGGTAGGGGCACCAGATGTGAAATAATACACAATATATTCTATTGTAAAGGCTTTATGACTTGTGGTGCACTGAGGTAGGGGCAGCAGATATGAAATCATACACAAAATATTCTATCATAAAGGGTCCATGAGTTGTGGTGCACTGAGGTAGGGGCATCAGAAGCATTCCGCGTGTGCAGAGCTAGCGATGATGCGTGGTCCGGGAGGGCCGCACTGGTAGCAATGTCTGTTGCATACTGGACTGCGTCATCTGCAATCACAATTCGATCTGAATTGTGAGCCCTGCTGTCCTCAATGTAGATCGAAGGCAGTAGTCAGCACAGACATCGAGGAATGCTTTTTGTCACTTCCTCTTGACAAAACCTGAGGACATTGAGTACAATTCTGTCTGCAATTAATAAATCAAAACTGAATTCAAATTGTGAGCTCTGATGACTGCAGTGTGGGCGTATGGAACAAAAGATGAAATATATATGGACTACATTGTCGAAATATGTAGGTTTCAGGGACGTAATAGTTAGTTGCCTACTGGACTCTGACATTAATGAATCAAGACTGAATTTGAATAGTGAGCCCTGCTGACCACAGTGTAGGCCAGAGCCAGCGGTCAGCAAAGGCCCACAGCCATGTGGCATTGACTTTAGCTGCACAGATTCGGAGCATTTGATCTTCTTAACCGATTATACTCTCTTACACAATTTGCATCAGTACTAATCTTGAATTGTGAGCCTTGCTGACCGCAGTGTAGGCCGGAGGCAGCGGTCAGGAAGGGCCCACAGCCACGTGGCATTGACTTGAGCTGCACAGAGTTAGTGGCACCTGAAGCACTCAGCGTATGCGCAGCCAGCGATGATGCGTGGTCCGGGCGGGCTGCACTGATAGCAATGTCTGTTGCCTACTGGACTGCGTCATCTGCAATTGCGACTATCTGAACAGTCAGCCCTGCTGACCGAAGTGTAGGCCAGAGGCAGCGGTCAGCAAGGGCCAACAGTCACGTGGTGTTCACTTGAGCTGTACAGTTAGTTGCTCCTGAACCACTCAGCATGTGCGCAGCCAGCGATGATGCATGGTCAGGGCGGGCCATATTGGAGCAATGTCTGTTGCCAACTGGCATGCATCATCTGCAATCGCGACTCGATCAGAATTGTGAGCCCTGCTGTCCGCAGTGTAGATCGAAGGCAGTAGTCAGCAAAGACATCGAGGAATGCTTTTTGTCACTTCCTCTTGACAAAATCAGAGGACATAGAGTACAGTTCACTCTGCAATTAATAAATCAAGACTGAATTCAAATTGTGAGCTCTGCTGTCCACAGTGTAGACTGCCATTCAGTGTTCCTTTGGACTTGCAAGATGAATTTGGTCATTTTACTAAAGCTATAACTGATATAAAACAAGTTCTTGAAGCAAGGATACTAAATGGATATTATGTAGGTTTTAGGGACGTTATACTTAGTTGCCTACTGGACTCTGCAATTAATGAATCAAGACTCACTTTTAATTGTGAGCCCTGATGACTACAGTGTAGGTCGGAGGCAGCGGTCAGAAAGGGCCCACAGCCATGTGGCATTGAGTTGAGCTGCACAGTTAGTGGCACCTGAAGCAAGCAGCGTGTGCAGAACCTGCGATGGTGCATGGTCCGGGCGGGCCCCACTAGTAGCAATGTCTTTTGTCTAATGAATTTTGCCTTAATAAGGCTATGTGGCAATGACTCGTGGTGCAGTGAGTTAGTGGCACCTGAAGTACTCAGTGGGTGCGCAGCTTGCGATGATACGTGGTCCGGGCAGGCCGCACTGGTAGCAATG
The DNA here is from genome assembly GCF_964204655.1 of Triturus cristatus. Classification (NCBI taxonomy): domain Eukaryota; kingdom Metazoa; phylum Chordata; class Amphibia; order Caudata; family Salamandridae; genus Triturus; species Triturus cristatus. The sequence continues at coordinate 744,025,025 of NC_140591.1, read as the reverse complement.
TCTTTTGTCTAATGAATTCTGCCTTAATAAGGCTATGTGGCGATGAATTGTGGTGCACTAAGTTAGTGGCACCTGAAGCACTCTGCGTGTGCACAGCCTGCGATGATGCTTAGTCCGGACGGGCCCCACTGGGAGCAATGTCTGTTGCCTACTGGACTGCGCCATCTGGAATCTCAACTCGATCTGAATTGTTAGACCTGCTGTCCGTAGTGTACATTGAAGGCAGTAGTCTGTACAGACAAAACTCTGTGGTGCTGTGCCACTGGTTTCGCAGGGGTCCTGTGTTGAGGAGGCCGGCGGTCGTGGCAGCTTGAGGGCCGTTGCTGTGGCAGACACGTTGGCCTTCCCAGAAGTGAACCACACTCAGAGCCCTGGCCTATTTATTCACAATCCTACACTGGAGTGGCATATGTTGGACCAGCCCACTCTGCTTCTGCTTTAGCTTCCGCTTACAGGGGGGGGAGACACAGCTACATGACCGAGATCTTCCCCACTGCCTGAGGTAACATGGTTGTGTCCACTGTCCACAACACTACATTCACCAGCAGTATATTTACACATAGAGAGGTCTGTGCTCTGCATAATGAGGTCTGTCCAGCACGTCACCGCTACACTTGGCATTATGTGCATTGTTATTGATGGGTAACTTGCGTCCTTCACACATACTTAGTTGCCACATCTCCCAACATTCAGCTATTGTGTGGCTGAGGGGCCATGCCATTTTGGGAAGGTCCGCTGTCCTGTTCTGCGCTGCCTCGGTGGTAGTAGGAGGGAGTCCGGGGGGAGGTGTTGGGAGTGGTGGCGGTGGGTGTTGTGGCCTTCTTGGGGGTCAGAGCTGTATGATCAGTAGCTCTATGACATGTGCTGGTCTTCAGATGTGGCTCTGGGCTGGGCTCCCTTTCATACTGTAGGTAGTCATCCTGCTTTACACCAGTAAAAAGCAGATGTTAAATTCTTACTGCTAACATAGCTTTTCAGCTGTTTTTCGATCGCATCGCAGATTTAGCTGGTCGTTGAAAATATCGGAAAGTGGTGTTTTCGTGTTATTTTTGCACAAGAACGCCTACTCTGCATATCATTAGCGATACTTGTCGCTCTCATTTGTGGCGATTTGTTTTGAGGAAGTTATCGCTGGAAAACTGGCGGTATCGGCAGTTTTCACCAGGTTGAGAATGGGATAATAATTTAAAATCACAGAAAAAACATAGGTTTAATGAACATTATAATTAGAAATTAGCATTTAGAAAACCTTTGAAATTCACTGAAAAAACCATAGGTTTCAGGCACATTATAGTTAGAAATTAGCATTTAAGAAACCTTTGAAATTCACCGATAAAAACATAGGTTTCAGGGACGTTATAGTTAGTTGGACATTCTTCTCGTACAAAACCATAGAAATTCCCCTGTTATAGTTAGTTCAGCTAACTATAACTCGTGCACTCGCAATGCACTGCTGATGGCATCACATATTACATCATTCATTACATGGTCAGTGACATCACTGATGACATCACTGATGACATCTCAAATGACATCACTGATGACATCATCCACGTGAAAATCTGATGCACCTCTTCACACTCTAATATAACCTTTGATACACCCACTGTAAAATACAGACTACCATTTTCAAAACCATTGACACACCAATACCAGTTACTACATAGGTACTCACTGATTCCTAGGTCTACACACACATCTACTCATTCACCCATACAATCACACATACATGCAGTCACTCATCAATACAACACTATCATAAGCACTCATACACCTGTACATGCACTCATACACCACCACTCATCCAGAGTTACTCACACACCCAGTCAGTCATGCAAAGAATCAATCATACTTCCATTTCCTGACCTATAAAGTTATACACACACCACATCACTTATTCAAACAGAAACAAACGCATACTTACTCTCATATACAATGACTCATACAAATACACAGTCATCCATACAGCCACTTTCACAATCACTGACTCTCGCTTATAGTCATTTATATACTTCAACTCTCACATACTCTGCCTTTTACATAGTTACTTGGACATGTACCATTCAGACATCCATTCACTCACCAACACACCCATACACACACTCACCCACCCATACAGCTGTTTCCACATGCACTCTTGAACCCATACACACAGTGAATCAACCACTCAAACATCTATGCACAGAGTCACACACCTTCTGCCCACCCACACACACACACTCATGCACCCATACAAATACTCAGGCAACCAATTGCTAACCCCTATAGACACTCATGTATCTACTGAGCAACCCATGCAGCAGCTTATACAACAGGCAGACTAATACAGACATTCACACAGTTTAGTCACTAACCCATGCATTCAGTAAGACACATGTAATCACTCACTTAAACAGTCAGTCACACACCTACTAAATCTTCCATCCAGACACTTATACACCCACTCATTCTTCAATACACCTTGGCACATATATATAATACATATTTACACTTTAAAGAAAAACACTGTCACTGGATGATGTCATCAGTAATGTCATCAGTGATGTCATTTGAGATGCCATCAGTGATGTCACCGACCATGTCATGAATGATGTAATATGTGACGTCATCAGCAGTGCATTGCGGGTGCGCGAGTTATAGTTAGCTGAACTAACTATAACAGGGAAATTTCTATGGTTTTGTACGAGAAGAATGTCCAACTAACTATAGTTGATGTGGTGGCAGCCGATCAGATCTAATCTGATCCTCTGCTGCATTATATATGCAGCTTCAGGGGAGTGGGCAGTGTCTCCCACTTGGGATTTTCAGACCAGAAAACATGTCTTTAGGGTAGCTCCAGTTTGACTGTTTTTGAAAAAAACTCATAAGGATGGTGGTCAGCAATCTTTTGTAGGCCACCATCCCTGTGGTTGTAGCCAATCCCAAAAGGTCACAACTTACAACCTGCCTGATAAAAATTAATTAGGCAAGTTGTTTTGTGAGGCCGTGTGATTTGTGACGTTTTGTTTACTGACCTTCTAATACATAGGTTGGTTAGCAAAATCAGACTCCAGTCAAACGAAATTGATGCACAATTTGCAGAAGTATTATTTGTACTTAAGGCCCCTAATCATACACAGCTGCTCAAGGTCAGGCAAGGTACCATCTTAAAAAGTAATCATTCATTAAATGATTTACATTGTTTTTCAAATGGCAAGTAGTGCAGTCTGTTAGTGACTAGTCAAATGTTTGGTTGATTAATCCAAGGAAAATCAAATATATACTTAGCTAATGCCAATGACAAACAAATATGCAAAATGATTAATCCTATACTTTGGCCTAATTTAATATGACTACAAATGAGCATGTGAGGAAACTGAAGTTTAGATGAAAATAACCCTGTAAACCTTTGCTTACATTTGTCTCACAGGGAGGGGACAAGTCAGGAGGAAAGAGCATTTGGGATATCAAGAAAAACCTTGTTTGAAGCGGTTTACAGGTAATACTAATTGCATTTTGTTTGTAATTGACTGAGAAGGAATAACACTAAAAGTGTTTTCAAAGATCTGCCATAGGCAACTTGTGCATTATTGTGTTTCTCTTGACGTCCATTATATCAAGTGTGTGTGTTTTATTTCAATTTTCATGTTTCGGTGCGGTTTAACTCAGATGTCAATTATCTACCTGTCTGTTACAATTTCTTCGTTTGGCTATACAATGATAGTCGAGTTCACACAGCAATTTGAAAATCTGATCTGAAACTCGGTGTTCAAATGGTTGTTTCTCAATGGTACATTTTCACTGCGTAGTCAGAAAAAGAGTATTTGCACTATAGGGTGTTTTCATATATATTGTTACGGAAGTATAGTGTAAATGTATATACAGCAAACCTGCTTTGGTTCATAAAAATCAGGGTTCCAGTGTGGTTGTGCCTTCAAACGGCAGTGAACTGCTAACTCAGTTTGTGAGTAATTACATTTGCAAGGCACAGTCACGCCCTGGAATTGGTTGATGGTTAAACCCTGGGACGGTAGGAGTAAAGCTCCATGCCATATGGGAATGGGGAGGGAGCAACGGATTTGGTAAGGTGGCACAGGAAAGAGTTTTTCCACGGGTCGAAAAATAAGTGAAAACGTAACCAAGCACACATGCAAATATATAAGTGTACACTATGTACATTTAAATGTGTGTCAATGTGAGTACTCTTGGGAATCTGCAATAATTACATCCTTTTCAAAAATCTTTATTTCAACAGATTTGTCATAAAAAGCGTTTGCAGCATAAATGACAAGTTAACAAGAAAAGATTTTTCCATCAAACAGGAACATTCATTTTAAAAGTTATCAATTCATCAGAAATACAGCTAAAAAATCGAATCATATTATTAAAACACTGGAGAACAGCAAATTTACATGGTAAAAACATTAAAATAGGTTGGGGACCACGACTCAGAGGGAAGCGGCCAATGGGTCATATAAATGTCAATAACATTTTTAACAGAAAACAGCTGATTAAAATCAAAACATATAGATTTAAACACCAGCAAAAATAGAAGATGTAAACATTTCAAATGGATGGGCAGCACCAAGGCTCGGCATAAGAAAAAGCATATAGATTTTGCCCCATGCGGTAGTTAAAGCAAAGCCCTGATATGTGGAATTTCAACATATCCAGAGACCATGGAGAAGGCACATCATATCATTAGTACAGTAGTACCAGCAAGAATTAAATATTGTGCAAATTGCAATGGGTATACAAGACCTATGCTCGGAAAGAACAATTTTCTGATAACCCAGACAAACCAATGTGGTGCTGATGTTAATGGCATTTAACTTTACATACTTAATTGCTCTCCGGGACAACAAATTTTGATCTTATGCACCATATCCACCTTAGAAATTTGGCTATGGGGATTGTGTAGCAGGTTGCGGGGTCAGTCATCAATATTCTCAAGGCAATGCTATTTTATCTCGTACCCAAATTATTGCAAGTCTGCACTAGCCAGACCTTACGGGGAGCTGCATAAGCAAGACAGACAAACAGAATGTGTAGGTGTGTTTCTGAATGCTCAATGCAGAGGGGGCACTTGTTAACTCCCAGTGGTGACCATTTTGCTGTAAAGGTTTTTGGGGGCAGGATACCCACTCTAAATTGTAAGCAAAGTTTACAATCAAGGGGTTTAGTTATAATGTCCCAAAAGAGTTCAAAACGAGGACAGGGTTTTGCTGAATTAAAACTCCCAGTCTGTGTAGTACAATCACTCTGATAATATTTTGCCCCACTGTTTCCCAATATCTTTCCTTCATAACTTCTTTGGATAGAGACTGCGTGCTAGATGGTTTATCCCACAGGTTTGACAAGCCCATAGCTGTCGGTGCCCCCATGATGTCTCTGAGTCAGCTTATTTTGTGTAAATGGTCTGCCTCAATAACATCCCTAAGCCCACTTGCATAAGTGATCAGTTCGGGGTGCTCCATATTCTGTGCCAGTCTATAATGGGACGAATCCTAGCTAAGTCAACCAGAGAGTTCCTTCTTAGGTCACTGAGCAGTAGGAGGGTAGGGGTGCTTTTGGGGAGACTAGTGAGAGTTCGTAGGAACCTGTCTTCAGCAGATGCTAGCTTATTCATATTTTTAAACCCCTAAAGCTCTGACCCGTACAGAACTGACCTCACCACCTTTGCATTGTAAATCTGTAATGCAGGACTTACTGGTCTTTGTCAAAGAATTTCTAAATTTTTTGCTTAGGGCTCCTGCCAATTGTCGGTGTTTTAGTGACATCGTTTCAATGTGGGGCTACATTTCATCTTTTTCTCCAGAGTAATGCCTAAATAAGTAAAGGCATCAACTTGCTCTAGAGGCACACCCTCTATGATAATTTTGCCCCTAAAAGATCGATGCTTGTTAAAAATCATAAGTTTGAGTTTGGCTCCATTAGAGGGGAAGAAGGGGGAGAGGGAGAGAAAGAGGAAATTATAGGTATATCCTATAATAATACCATAAAAAAAAAAGGTATTATACACAATATAAAACAAGGCACATCATAGTGAACCCACTGCCACAAATTCACCTATATACTGAGAGCATATATAAAATAGAATAATATTTAAGATACCTTAATCTGAATAACCTTAATTTAAGGAGGTTTGGAAACTTCTTCTATGGCTGGAACATGAGAAGGTAATGATTGAGCAGATAAATCTAAAAAATTTGTAAGAGGAAGCCACAAAAGATCACGTTTAATAGCCAAAGTGATCGGGTAAACATAAGCTCTATCTAACCTATGATTATAGCAAACACCATACCACCAGGCCTGAAAAGAGACATTAGAAGCATTTTTCCAGGACTTAGTGATTTGTTGAAAGGCAACAGCAATGAGTAAGTCAATAATGAGGGGATTAAGGGAAGTGGATGAAGACCAAACTTCCGCAGCACTACCTAGAAAAATAAAGGGGATATGCGTGTGAAATATTTTGTTAATTTGCTGCCAAACTTTAATCCAAAAGTGATGAATAACCGGGCAAGTAAACAACATATGATTAAGGTCTGCAACAGGGGCTGGACATGACCAACAAGTGGAGGGAGAGAGAGGATTAATCTGATGTAATTTGGCTGGAGTAATTAAAAGTCTATTATATATGAAAAATAATGTTTGTGTAGTATTTGCCGCCCTAGAAGATTTCCTTATCTTAGTCCAAATGTTATACCATATTGACGTGGAAAAGGAAGTGTTTAAATCGGATTCCCAATTAGTTTCAACTGCAGATTTGTCCCGAGTTTGACCAATGTGTCTCAATTTATTGTAAATTTGAGAAGCTGAGGGGTTCGATTTCAAGAATGAAATCGTAACAGGAGAAGAAATGGTCTGTGAGGAGGGAGTTGCGAGTTTATCATAAGAACTTTGGGCAGCTAAAGTCAATAATTTATACTTAGAATGAAATGAGGAGGGAAGAAGGAAGCTCCGTTGCAGTATAGGAAAAGGTATGCAAGTATCCCCTGTGAAAAGTTGATGAGTCCATTTAAGACCAAGATCGAACCATTCTTTCCAAAAAAGAGTGCGATTATTTATCTTAATACGAGTATTATACCAAATCGGTGATTGCAAGAAATGAGTACGGTCATCTAAACCGTCTAGCTTAACAGGATGAAGAGTTTTACGAGTATGTTTAAGAATGGGAAGGGAGAACTTCTGGGGAGTATTCGATATAGATAAAAAGTCATCAAATGAGAAAGGGTAAATGAAAGAGGCTTCAATATCTACCCACAGAGGTAATGATAACAAATCAGTCGTATTTTGAGATAATAATGAAGAGGAATTTTTAAGAAAGAAGGAAGTATGATATAATGCAAAATCAGGGAAATTAACCCCACCCAGGTTTTTAGGATTTTTAAGTTTGGAAAAAGACATCCTAGATTTTTTGTTCTGCCACAAAAATTTTGATAAAATAGTATATATTTGTTTGTAACAAGATTTAGGGATGTTAACAGGCAGATTAGATAAGAAAAATAGGATGATAGGAACCAACATCATCTTTACAGAATCTAATCTACCCCACCAAGATAAAAATAAGGGATGCCATCGTGTTGTGGAGCTAATTAAAGTGGACTGGAGGTTCTTAAGATTAAGCGATACAGTTTCTTTAATAGAAGGGGTGAACCATAAACCTAAGTATTTAATTTTGGTAGGGTTCCAGTGGAAAGAAGAAGATACAAAATCAGCATGGAAACAATATTTATTTAATGGAAGAATTTCACATTTATCCACATTAAGTTTGTATCCTGAAACAGAAGAAAAAGAAGAAACTTCTGAAAGAAAAGCCGGTAGAGAGGTCTGAGGATTAGATAGAAATAAAAGAATATCATCAGCATACGCTGAAAGTTTTAAGTGTTTATCGCCATACGGGAAACCAGTAATACTGTCATTCAACCGGATTTTAGATAAAAAGGGTTCTAGAGTCAGAATAAATAAAAGAGGAGAAAGGGGACAACCTTGTCTGACACCGCGGAGAAGTGGGAAAGAAGGAGAAACAAGACCATTAGCTAAGATAAACGACCTCGGAAAAGAGTAAAGAAGAGAAATATAAGAAAGAAATCTAGGGCCAAAACCAAACCAAGTAAGAGTCGAAAACATAAACTGCCAATTAACCCTGTCGAAAGCTTTTTCAGCATCCAAAGCTACAGCTGCTAACGAAGATTTATGGGAGTGAGATTTACTAAGAACATTGAAAAAGAGGCGAGTATTATCTGAGAGATGACGACCTTTAATGAAACCACATTGTTCTCTGCCAATTAAATGAGGTAAAATATTATCCAAACGGAGCGCAATAATCTTTGCAAAAATGTTATAATCCAGATTGATTAAAGAAATAGGCCTGTCGTTTTTACATAGTGTATGGTCTTTACCCTCTTTTGGAAGAAGACAAATCAAAGCCTCTTGAAAAGAACCTTCAGATTTTCGGGAAGATATAAAAAACAAGAACAAATTAAGTAATTTAGGGATAAGTAATTTGGAAAAATGGCTATAAAATTCTATGGTAAAACCATCAGGACCTTGAGCTTTCCCTTTTTTAAGTGACTGGATAGCAGTAAGAATATCTTTAGTCTGGATATCAGACTCTAAAGAAGAGAAGTCTACATCTAAAGAAGGAGGCGGAGGGATAGAAGCTAAATACTGATCGATGTCAGATAAGAGAGGAGTAGATTCAGGAGTATAAAGGGATTTATAAAAATTAGAAAACTCCGAAAGAATGTCTTCATCTGTATGAAGCACGGCATTGGTAGAGGATACGATAGAATAAATTTTAGTACGTTCCTTTTTTATCTTGAGATATTTAGCAAGAAGATTGCCAGTAGAAAGCTTATTAAAAGAGAGTTTAGCACTAATTAATTCTTTCAAGGTAGATTGACTTTTCGAAAAATAATAAAGATGTTCCAGTTTTTTAATTTGTAAAGTGAGTGCATGAGAGGAAAGAGAAGCTGCACGTCGTTTTCGGGCAACAAAGGATATAACAAAATCTCTAGAAGCAGCTTTAAAGGAATCCCATACAAGTTGAGGGGATAACTGAGGGGATTCATTTTCCTCAAAGAATAAGGAAGCGAATTCGAGAAAGACTGGTGTGAACGTAGGATCTAAAAGAAGAGAGTTATTGAATCTCCAGCGTCTAGTACCCTTAATGGGAGGAAGTAAATCTAAACTCAAGGAAACTGGGGCATGATCTGAGAGTAGAATAGAACCTATGTCCGAATGAGAAATGTGCTGAAGTAGGGCCTTAGAAATAAAAAGGTAATCTAATCGGGATTGGGAGGAGTGAGCTGGTGAATAATAAGTATACTCTTGCAGTGTGGGATGGCAAAGTCTCCAAGAGTCTACAAGGGTTCTTTGAGAAATAGTGGACGTGAATTGAGAATGCATAAAAGACGGGACAAATCTGGAGCCGGAATTCCTGTCAATAAAGGGATCCACAATCATATTTCAATCCCCCCAAAAATTAAGTAGTCATCAGTACATTGCATTAAACGGGAGAGAATTTGAGGCCAAAACAACTTATCCGGCGAAGTGGGAGCATAAACATTAAAAATAGTAAGGGGAATCTTGTTAATTAGTAAGGAGATCACCACCCATCTACCCTCAGAATCATTATCTTGACTTATGAGTTGAACATCTAAGCGTTTGTGACAGAGAATAGCAACGCCATTGCGTTTTCCGGAACCTGGTGATGCGAAAACATGGCCCACCCAACATCGTCTCAATTTAGTTATTTCAGAGTCTGGTATATGAATTTCTTGTAAAAGAGCAATATCTCCTTTTAAGTTTGCAATATGAGACAAAACTCGTTGACGTTTGATAGGAGAACCCAAACCTTTAACATTCCAAGATATAATATTCAACGACATGTTAGAACTTATTTAAACATTTTTAAAACTGTTCGTAAAGGAAAATATTGTGCATAAAGGCAGAGGCAATCAAAGGACACAGCAAAACATGAGGGCAATTTCTTATAATGAAAAAACAGCAGTGAGAAACTGAGAAGATCAAGAAACAATATAGGAAAATGAAAATGAGGATAAAAGAAAAGTTTTAGATAAGTGAGAAATATAAAGTAAAAACCAGAAATATATAAGAACAGAAGAATGAGGAAAAGATAAGGAAGGAGAGAAAGAAAAAAGGGACAGAAGGACTAATTAAAGCTATCAAGTGATAAAACAGTACAATAACAGAAAAACATACCACAAAAGAACAAGAAAAACGGGGTAGGTGGAGCCATATGGGGAAGGCCACACGACAGATGGGAGGTCGCAGAACGTGAAATACACAGAAGAACACCATCCAGGCGAAACGAAGAACATTAAGTAGGGGAGTACGGAAATCACGACCTGGGAAAAAAGAGATCAAATAAGATAACAATTAATGTGAGAAATGATAATGACACCAAAAACTTACAAATATGACTGACACACACAAATTGCACAATTATGGTAAATACGCCACAGGCACTACACGACATATCATGGTTTAGAGATATCCATAGAAATTCCTTTACAAGAGTCCAAAAATTGTTGCAGGACAGCTGGGTCTTCATAGTTGGTGGTTCTGTTGTTGTAAGTCACTTTAAAAAGGCTGGGGTGGAATAAGCCATAACGTGCGTTCAAACTGCGTAGAGCTGGTCTCATATCTAAAAACCTTTTTCGACGGTCAGCAGTTATTTTGGCATAGTCCTGAGCGAAGTAAAGATTGGAACTGTTCCAGGAAATTTTTCCTCTTTGTTTGGCTGCCTGTAAGACCTTAAGCAGATCTGTATATTCCAGAAAATACAAAATTACTCCTCTGGGCTTTGTGGATGAAGATGAAGAACGGGGACTCTGGCCCAAACGATGTGCACGCTGGATATTTAATGGAAGAGATTCCGGAAGACCAAGAAGATTCGGAAGAAATGACTGAAAATAGGATATGGCGTTAGACCCTTCAAGACCTTCAGCCAAGCCATAAATGCGTAAGTTATTACGCCTATTTCGATTTTCCAACTGTTCAACCTGTTGCTGAAGACGTTCAACATCTTTATGGATAAGAGGAACCTTGTCAGCGAACTCCTGAACAGAGTCAACACGTTTCTCCAGAACATCAACCCGCTGCACAGTGTGAGACCAGTTATCCTCTAAGCTCAGCAAACGGGTGTTGGTTTCCTCCATATATGGTTTGAGGGCACGAATCTCCTCAAGAAGAAGTTCCATTGAAAGAGGTGTAGCGGAGTTAGTGGGAGATGGAGGATTCGCTTTCCCTCTTTTTCTAGGCGTGAAGGGAGCTGAAGACGGAATTTTAAATCCCTGCTTGGAGCCTAAACGAGTCGTAGAAGAAGAGGAGCCTTTTATGGGCATAGAATCACTAAGAGCTTCGTCTGTATTTTCTTGTAAAATAATGAACGGATTGAAGTCCTCTAAAGGGGCACCAGCGGATTGCGGCACTTCTTTACGGTTGATCCGAGATGTCGCCATAGTGTAGAATTGAAAGAGGGAGATTCTCAACAAAGCTCCAGAGAAAAAAGTCACGGTAGAAAGTTTCCAAATTAAGAACAAACACAGTACCACTCTAGACGCAGAAATGCTGGCGACGGTTCCAAAAGATTCTGACCCGGAGAGTCTTGTTACACAAAGTAGGCTGGTAGAAATATGGAGCCTTGACAATCGGTTTTTGACCCCCAAAGCTAGAACCAAACGTGAAGCCACATAACTTGAAGTAAATAATAACGCAGCTGTAATGCTCAAAACTGAAGACCCAAGCGCCTCTTCACACAGGAAATCAATGAGGACATAGAAAAATAGAAGGTTTCTGAGTATGCAGTCATTTCAGGCGAAAATACGCATCCTCTGAGGTAGAATAGCAAGGAATATGAAAAATGCCTGAAAAATGAAAACAAAATGGCGGCCGCGAGTGCATTTCGGCCGTTTTGAGAAGAAAAAACTGTCAGAAGCTCACCATACCGGTGGGAAAGATATTGCATTGCGTCAGGAGACACTTCCGACGTCGATAAATGTACTTTCCGCGCTCCAAAAAGGGGTAGAAATAACCTGGATAGGGTGCACTGTGTCACGGCACCACGGAGCTCCCGAAATCGGCGGCCATCTCCGAAGACGCCGAAGCCACGCCCCCCCTGGCTCCATTACTCTTTAACCCTCTGAGATTGCAGAAGTCTCAAAATGATGTCAACGCAAGCTGTAACCAGCTAGATGTTTTTGAAATGATAAGCGTGTAATCGGCAAACATTCAGATACGAACCTTGGCGCCTGCTAGGGTGGGGGCATCAGTGGGTATAAGAGATAAGAATTTAGCAATCTCATTGATAAAAAGGGAGAACAGCGTTGGGGCCAGAATGCACCATTGACGCACTTTCTTTTCAAACGGAAATGGGTCTGTGATGTTCCCTTGCGTGCCCCAACGTATATAAGCAAAATTATTCTCATGTATGCGAGGTAAGAGGGTTAACAGATCCATCGGCATGGCTAGGTCCCAGAGCACCACCCAGAGCTTGTTGCGGGACACCAAATCAAAATCCAATTTTAAGTCGACAAAAGCGGCATGCATGATACCTTCGCCAAGCGCCACTGTTTGCCAATATATTAGGATAAAACAAAAAATGTGATCTATTGTGCTTATGTGCACACAAAACACAGCCTGGTGAGGAGTTAAAATATCATTATCTTCTATCCACACGTTTCCTAGGACAAGTCGTGCTTCCACCTTTTAAAATGAATCAATGAGTCTGATGGGCCTATAATTCCCAGGCAGAGATCTGTCACCCTTCATATAGACTTGTATAATCTCCACCGCGCCCTGAGAGATGGCATTTGCTAATAGCATTATGTACCTGCCTCACTTCTCCTTATCTTGTAGAAAGACATTAGCGGGAACGCTATCAATGCACGGGGCTCTCCCCCCGTGATTGCTTTAAGGGCGGCCTGAACGTCTGCTGGCCCGATGAATAGAAAGGGGCCAATTCTAAGGGTTCACTTTCCTCCTCAACATTGGTGCTCTACTGAAGGGCAAAATGTTTTACCCAAGATTCTGGACCAACTTGGCTTTCTGGAGGAGGGGGATGTGCACCCCTGCCCCATTAAAAGACCAAAAGTGTTGCAGATTGCTCCTTGTTCATGCTGATTTCAGTTCCTGTCACGTACCTTCGTCCCACTCTTTATTTTGCCTTGGCCTGCACTATTTTATATGCCTTCCTGGCATTCCTTATTGTATTCAAGTTGTTTGATCTAATGGATTCCCCTAGAAATTTACGAGCTAATAATTACGTAATTCCAGGAGTAGGAATGGAATTTTTTAATCAAATAAAAACAGAAGACTAAGGACTAGATTTTCGAAATAGTCAGAGATTGCAGTGGAGTAACCAAAAGTGTTGCGCTGTATTGCATAACAGGGAGGGATCAGGAGAGCGACATATCTACAGACATATGGCTCTCTCCTCCCCTCTCCCTAGTGACTGCTCACATTATAGCTGCTGTGCGCCAGGCACACACCTTTGCGCCATGGTGCAATGGTGTGTGCTTGAGTCTAGCATAGGTTTTGTACTGGAAGAGTACCCTTCCAGTACAAAATTCCATGCTTAGACACACCTTAAAACTTTTCCTACCTTGTAGGTGTGCTGTACAGTGCAGCACGCATGCAAAGTCAAAAAAGAAAGGAGAAATAAAAACATTTCTCCTTTTTATGCTTCTTTTCAAATGTTCTTAACTTTTGGCGCTAAATCCTGCCTACTACTGTTTTAGATAGGGTTTTGTAGTGAAAGGTATGGGTGGTTGCATGGGAATGTACCACCCATGTTATGCTACCTTGGCGCTAAGTAAAGCTTTGTGCTGCTTTGCGAAACGTTCGGGGCTTTCAAGCGCAAAACAAGTTTTACCATGGAAAGTAAATTAGGAAAAAACATTTTGTGCTGGAGAGCATCACTTTTGTGACGCTATCCCAGGCCAAAATGTTTGTAAATCTACCATTAAATATATTTAAAACACAGGAGTAAAACTACAGAAGTAAATTTGCAACTTTTGTGAATCAGGCTCAATGCTTTGTTGACGAGGCAGAAAAAAATCATTGAAACATTTATAGCATGAAAGGCAATTTGTAATTCATCCTAAAAAAGTAATTTCCCATCACCCAAAATCATGTGTCTACATACAAAGAGAAAGGAATGTTACAGGATGAAGTGCAACTGTCTTAATGATAAAGACCTCTAGACTGCTATTAGAGCCTGCTAGCTGTGTCCAGAAGTTGTTTAGTAAACTTCTTCTAAAGGTTTAGCTTAACCACTTCACTGCTCGGGGTTCTCCTCTCCACCGCCTTCTCCCCACCTCCCAGGGGCTGACCACTTTGTTAATTTATATTTGGGCAGCTCTCACTTAAGCCTTCATAACGTATTACAAAACACATATCCTTTTTCCCTGGGAATTATAAAGGTACACAGAGTTTGTGGATTCCCCTGGAGGGAACTGAGAAAATAGTCAAATAACTTTTGGGGGGTGAAATGGCAAAAAGAGCTGTGCAAGAAAGTATGGGGTATATTCACAAGAACGTGTGATAACTACCACAAGAGTAGCGTGACGCAACTTTCAATATCGCAGCCTATCGCGGGAAAATAACCCTGTGACAATGTGGGATTCACAACAACGCAGTAGCATGCGATGGTCACCAGATAACGCGCCAAATGACTGCATCAAAATAAACGGCATGCCACATAAATGCGATACGCAAACGCAAAAAAACATATTCGATGAGGCCAACCGCGGTACAAAAAGTCACGAAAAACAGCCACAGGCCTGCAAATCCCACAAGTCTGGCGGAACTATGCACTATAAAAACCACAGAAAAAATACACCAAAAACAATTCAAAGTGCGTAGCAGCATGGATGCACCCTGACACAGCGCAGAAGCCAACCCGAACCCCACAACTCCCACAGACTACCAGCAAGGAACAACGGGGCCGGGAACGGCCAAGGAGAAGAGGGAATGGAAGACGGGGTGCAGACCGCAGGAAAACATGACCAGCGTCACGGAGGTGACAGAACACTACCAGCAACTGACCCACAAGCAGACTACCTGGATTGCAGGCGGAGTGCCGAGGAGGCCAATCTAGGAGGCCAATAGGCGCCGGCATTATGTGACTACCTAAACCTGGCACAAATCTGCTGCCAACAGGAAGGGAGCAACGGCGACAGGAGGTGGCAGTCCAGCGCCAACGGAGGAGCTGAAGGAAACCCAGGCCACAGTCATCAGTTTAGAGACGGTGTAAGGAGTAGGGAGTACGAACACAGCTCAAAAGGACCTGACACAACATCAACAGGGAGTGCAACGAACAGGGACTGGGGGACGTGGGAGTGGGCACAATGGCATACATGCACAACGAGATCTACCACACTGCACACCCACAATCACCCAGGTCCATGGCCCAGATCCCCTTGGCACACTGCAGCACACACACATAGCATGAACAGCAAACCCACATTGACGATAACGAGGAACAGCGCGCATTGCCGACACTGCAAATTAGAGGACACAACTGGCTCCGCACATGCCCAGAAACATGCCTACTACATCTGACGGAGCCGGAAACTGTGAAATGGAAGTGTGCACGTACGACCTCACATCCGTCATGTAGATCAAAAATACACTGTCCAGCAGAAGAATCCTGCACCCCCCAAACAGTCACAATGTACATTGCCATACAGTCTGCATGCAAACCTGCACAATGCACCAACATATATGTCAACACAAAGTCAGTACGCACCTCCCCTTCACATCGCAGAGGGGCACACAACACATTCAGCAGAGCACAGAATACAACACATCAGTGATACCTGAGAGGACCACCACACCGTCGACACCGACGCCCTACACCAGCACATGGATATCCCACACAACCCCCCCAGGACCCGGACAGCCAAGCTACTCAGAGGAGAACACCGAGCCTGCAACAGACCACACAGCTGGAAGCACCCGCAAGCACAGCTGGCTCAAAACACTTCACCCACACATCGCACCTAATGCCATGTTCCTGCACACCAAAAGGAGGTGCCCAGCAGGTGTGGGTGGGGTCCAAAACCATGGACTGCGAACCAGGACACATACGTAGGTGTGTATCACCCTTCAGGGCCCACCAACTTCCCACTAAGGAGACCCACACTGCCATAGAGACACATGCAGATGCACATTCACAGTAAAGAACCACTGGCAGGGGCACTCAAATAGTAGTCACACACCCATGTTGGCTCTGCGTACGATGACCCTGGACACTCCCCTTATGAATTGAGTGGGGGACGACAACGCTACATGTCCAAGCTAAAACCTGCTGGCTGCGGTAACACATCTGCATCCGATGTACACAGCACAATGTAATGTCGTAGGGCCCAGGGCCCTCATGCTTACAACAAGACCACAGGGACACACGCCGATATCATGTTGAACTGGCTATGGGCACACGCGCCCGGCCCCTTTATTGGCAGGGCCACATGTACAGTGATGACTGTGCTGGATGTGTGTGGGGTGAGTGTAAGCCAGCCCACACGGAATGCTTGGTGCTGGCAACAACTTGAACATTGGACACCAGTGCACCAGAAACAACAAACACATGCATAACAGAGTCAACTTCAAAGCAACATGGAGGAAGCCGGAATAAGGACAGAGGTCAGGAGGTTCTGTGAGTTGCAGTGCACTGAGGTAGGGGCACTAGAGATGAGCGTGCTCATATGAAGGAAATGCTATGATTGTGTCAGTTCGTGTTAGTCCTGATGCAGATGCAGTGGGGTGTGTTACACCTGCATCAACCTCCTCATCAATGTCCCAGGTCTCCCACAATGTCTGAGGTGACA
This sequence comes from Triturus cristatus, assembly GCF_964204655.1. NCBI lineage: Eukaryota > Metazoa > Chordata > Amphibia > Caudata > Salamandridae > Triturus > Triturus cristatus. Next base: position 744,008,187 of record NC_140591.1, on the reverse strand, counting down.
GTTGCGTGCACAGTCCACAGCGCAATACCCAGTAATAGTTCCGGGTGTGTAGCTTGACTACCACCTCCAGTCTGCATTCCTGCCTTGGGGATGTTGCCTCCTGCCCTCCCATTGTCTGTGCCATCTCCCGTCCGCACACTTGACACATCTTCCTCATCATAATCCCAGGTCTTCCCCACTGCAGGAGGTGACATTGCTGCGCAACATCTCCACAGCACAAAAGTCAGTCAGTAACGGACAATGGCTTGCGGTGTACTGAGTCACTGGCACCAGGAGTGCTGAGCAGGGTATCAGGCCGATGATGGCATCCACGTATCAGCAACTCCGTAAGTCTGTCAGGACCACCGTGTCAACTGTGGCAGATGGCTGTTGGAGGTGGTCCTTGCGGTGGTGGCGTGTGCCTCCTGCGGTGATGCCACATCCAGGCCGGTCAGGTCTCAATTTGGTGTGTGAGCCCTGGTGGGATGCAGTTGGGGCCGGAGACTGCATACAGCGCTGGGCCACAGAGACATGGCATTGATGACTCCAAGGCCAATGCTTCATTGGCCATCCTATTTCTTGGAAGGGGTCCAGGGCCAGACCAGCACAGAGTTTGTGGCCCCGGATGCACTGCAGCCAGCACAGGCACCCAGCCACAGGACATTGACTTGTGGTGCAGTCAGATGGGCCATGTGACCTGAGCAGGTCCTCATCAATGTCCGAGGTGTATGTTGCAGAGCGTTTCGGGGGACAGTGGAAGCTGTTCTCCAGGGCATTATGCGGAAGGTCTGATGTCATCTGGAAGCAGCAAATAGAGGAATGGAAAGCGCAAACCCAGTTCACACCAACAACTCGGTATCAGCAGCAGGCGGATGAAAACTAGCCCCTAGTCCATAGACTCAAACCTCCACAAATGAACAATCAGTGAGTGTCCATGAATGTCGGGGAACAGACTTAGTGGCACAGGTGCTGAGAGGGTGTGCAGACTGCGATGCTGGCGGTACACTGATATGAACTCCATCATTGCTAAATCAAGACTCTGTGAACTACTGCCCTGCAGTGTAGGCCGGAGCCAGTGCCCAGCAGAGGGCCACAGCCACATATCGTGGGCTCTCTTGGCACAGAGTCAGTGACACAAGGGCAGTTGTCGGTAGTGTTTGCTCACATACGTAACAATGATCCTGTTCCCTCTGGTCTGTAACGCGTCATACTCTTGCACATCTCCGTGCGTGCAATAAAATGCATTCTTCCTTGGAATGACCGATGTTCGGTACCAAATGTGTGACCTAGTTTGCCGTGGTGTCGCCTGAGGCAGCGGTCAGAACTGGCATTCACCGAGTGTCGCCGGCATAGGTTGGATGGCCCCACCAGCTTGCGTAGTTCAGGTTCAGTTACACCACGTGTTCGGTCACCTCCGTGACTGTGACCCGACTTTCGTCCTGACTGAGCCGCATCTTCCTCTTACTCCTCTCTGTGTGACCACTGGTGTGGACTCTGCCATTCGTGATTTGCGACTAGGTGCTGGATTTGAGACCTACTGGTCCGCAGCGTAGTCCTGGTCCCCCATCCACGTGCCGCTGGCTGGAGTTGTACAGGGTTAGTGGCACCACGTGTTGCCAGCTGGCGTTGAACAGGGTTAGTGGCACTACGTGTCACTGGCTGACATTTAACAGGGTTAGTGGCACCACATGTCACCGGCTGGCATTGAACAGGGTTAGCGGCACCACGTGTCGCCGACTGGCGTTGAACAAGATTAGTGGCACCACATGTCGCTAGATGCTCATATGGAACTAAGCATCACTGATCGGGGTGAGTCTGCTGCTGTGGCCGTTGGCCCTGAATTGGGGTCACTGCCATTTATGAATCTGGACACATTTCCGCACATATGACCAACTGGGCCGAAGAGTAGTCTGAAGACGGAAGTAGAGTATGTCAACGAGAAAGGAGTGAAGCGGGCCTGTGTCGTGGAGGCAATGATGGACTAAGGAGGCCGCCAAGGTCGCGGCCCTTGGGCTTGGAGCTTGCGCTGGCATTTGGTGGGCCCACCTTGACACACGCCGGTGTCGGCAGGTGATCAGTGTGGCCTGGCTGCTCAGGGGCGGGCCTATCAGGTTTGTGGTGCTGCGTGCCGGGGTCCAGCAGGCGCACAGATTCGCAGGCAACTCTGCTCACAAGGACAGCATCGGCCTCATGGCGGGGTGGGAGGTGCCGCCCTGGCAGAGATGTTGTGCTTTCCAGAAGAGGACCATGCCCAGGCCTACGTGCTTTTTATTCACACCCTAATGCTGGCATGGCGTACGTCAGGCCATCCCACTCTGATCATGCTTGGGGAGGCTGTAACAGGCAGCATTTCCGCAAGGTCCCCCACTGGCTGGGGTGAAATGGTTGTGTCCACTGTCCACTAGACTCCATAAACCAGAGGTATGTGTCACCATGGATATGGGTGTGTTCTGCATTCTGCGGTCTGTCCAGCACATCTCCACCACTCTTGGCATTGTGTGCTTTCCCAATCGTGGTTCTACTGCATCCTTCACACATGCCTTTTTGCCACCTCTCCCCACGTTCGGATGTTGTGTGGCTGAGGTGCCATGCCATTGATCGGACATGTAAAGGACTGGCCCAGGTTAGCATTGTTAGTTGTTACGTCGTGTCTGGTGGGTGGGCATGTTGTTGTGCAGGTTGGTAGTGATTTTGTGATGTGTGCATTGCCAGAGTTGTGAGTTGCATGGTTGTGGAGTTGAGGTGAGTAGGGTGTTCATTTGAAACTTGCCAAGGGGCTGTGCATTTCCATTGTTGCCATCCTGGGTAGGCTGGTTGATGATGGACTGTCAGGGGGTGAAGGTATCATGTACACTGCCTGTGTTTTTAGAGGCGACGTTGTTGGAGGTTCCACGGTGTTCTGATGTTGCCTGCACATTGATGTGAGACGTGGGCTTCCTGTTGTGGTGATTGTGTGCTGTGTCACCAGGGGGCACAGGTGGGACATGTGTGCTGTGGATTGCCCCAAACACATGCGTACATCCTGCTATGGCATATGGTCCTTGCTTGGTCTCCAGCGGAACCTGCACATTGTGTTGGATGTATGGGGACTGGGATACCAGGGTGATGGTGATGTCCAGGACATGTGTGGGGGACTTGGATGTGGCTAGCTATGAGACTCTTCCGAATCTGGTGGGTGTTGGTTGGGGGGTACCAGGGGCCAACAGGTACAGCCAAACCAGCAGCTTGGTTTGGGGTGGGTTGTTGGTTGTCCGCCATGTTGGTGCCGTAGGCCTGTTAGGCGATGATGGTCAGGATGCATGGGATGGTTGTCCCTTTCAGCCTGTAGTGGACAGTGACATTATCAGATGTTGGGTCTGTAAGGCTGGTGCGTTTCCTGGGGGTCTGCTGTCTTTGTCTGCGCTGCCTCTGTAGTTGTCCGGGGGAGTGTTCCAGGTGTGGGGTGGGGTCCTGGGGTGGTGTTGGTGGGTGTTGTGGCCCTCTTGAGTATCCAGGCCACAGGAGGAGTGGCTCCTTGACATCTGTTGCACTTCCGATGTGGCCCTGGGCTGGTCTCCCTTTTGTGGTGCTGGCTGCTGTCCGACTTAACACCAGGTCAGAGCAGGTTTAGATTTCCTGGTGCTAACACGCCTTATCGCTTGTTTTGTGATTTTATCGCTGATCTGTCTGGTCGTTGAGAATGTTGAGGTGTGGTTGCGGCTTTTGGCATGGGAAAGCCCACTCTGCATCTCATTAGCGATAGTTGCGGGGGTCCTCTGTGGCGTTGTTTTTTGCGGCTGCTATCGCGCGTAAAAATGGTGCTGTGGGCTGTAAGCACCAGCTTGTGAATGGGGAGGTAAATTTATAACGACTTTGGCTGCGATGAAGTGCCGTTAATTCGGCGATAGCTCCTTGGTAATATGGCCCTATGTTTTTTGGGTAAAATTGGCATCAACAAAAGTTTTCCTATGCTAACATCACCATCCTCTCTGCCCGTAGGAGCTCTAGACTTGCAAATGAAAATAATTTTGTATCGCAGTGTTTTTAGTTTTGAAACATTTTTCCTATTGGTAGTCCATTTGTTCTCTTTTTTGTGGTTTTAACATGCTTTCAGTTTGTACTGGAGTCAGGTGTAAAAAACCAATGGATGAACCTGGAAAGCTGTACATTTCTGAATACCAGACAAAAGTTTGAGCTCAGCAAGGGGTCATTTGCATAGATCGCTCATTGTTCTCTATGAGAAAGCAACTGTTGAAATCAACAAATACTAAAACAAGTTTTAAAAAATATTAATTGGTGATAGCATTTTCTTCTTCTATTTTTCTTTTATGTCACCATCAGAAGCGGGTGAGTTTTATTGGGAACTGGACTTGAGGCTCTCCATCTTAAGTTGCTGAAAGTCTGAACAAAAGCTGATTAGTATTGGTCAAAATCAGAACAGTATAGTGTAATCATGAGACATATGCAGGGACGTAACAAAGGCCCCCACAGGCGCCCCGGTGTAGGGGGGCCCTCAAGCTGCAGGGGACCTCTTAGCACAGTACTCCGGCCTGAGAGCTCTGGATTAAATCTGGAGCAGGGCCCCTCTGTGTACCTGGCAGGGGGGCCCCCTCAACTTTTGTTACGCCACTGGACATACTCTAATCTCTTGTCCTGTTAAGCCATCTGATACACCATAACCCCAAAATATCTACATGAATTTTGCTGTTCATTTACTAATTTTTTCCAATTCTTTAAGAGCAACTTTGCAAAGTATTTAGGCTCATTAAATAAAATTGAAATAAGTCTATAATTTGCTGGATTTTCGGCCTTTCCTCTTTCTGGACTTGATGAAGTCCCCCCCCCCCCGCACCGGAGTCTGTAATTTGTTCATTTACTACACAGTGGTTGAATAGAGGGTTTAATACATCCTCACAGAATTCTGAATTAGATTTCAATAAGTGCTGCATAACCCATTTGGTTCTGGGGCACCATTGGTGTTTTTATTCAAAAAGAGATCTTCTTGGGTGTACGCTGTCAGGGGGAGAAAGTTATTTTCTTGTGATCCCAAATGATCTTTTTTAGCTTTATCGTTCCCTCTTTGAAACAAATACATGAGCGTGACCAATCTAAATTGGGCAGAGGGTCTGATACACCTACACCAATGGTCCCAACTCCATCGGGTCATTGGGTTATGGCTTTTGATGGCAGAGCCAGCGGAGGCACTGGCATCAGAAACATGACAATCCTCCTGCCTCAAAATCAGTTTGACGGACAGCGTACTCTGCTACACCTTTGGAGGAATACCCGGATGCACTGTCCTCCAAACTTTAAATTAGGCCCTAAATCCTCTTAATAGATGGGGGGTATGGTTGTCAAGGAAGAAGGTGGTTTGAGGTGGAGCTCCAATGACAGACCCCCACAGGCACAATTATCTTGTTCACCTCTGCAGTCCATACACCACCCAGAAATTTGCAACGGTACCTGAGAAACTGGGGGGCACTGTTAGACAGTGAAGCCCCCAGCCCCAGGGGACCTAATACAAAGAAACAAAAAGGGAGCCGAAGGCACCGTGCCCCATAAGAAGGCGGTGGCTGCTCATGCTGCTGAGTGGTGATAACTGCAGGAAGGTGGGGGCAGCCTTTGAGCAAAGAGGCAAGCACCTGGATAGATGCCCCAAGGGCAGCAATCCTGGTGCATCGCATTTGTCGGGGTCAGTGCAGTGGAGGCTGAGTGGTGGTCTTTGCGGAAGACAGCATCCCAAAGGAGCAGCGAGATGTGGTGGCAGGGTACAGTTGGCAGACTCTCAGAATACAAGTGCAGCTGCAAGACCCTATGAAGTGGAGACTACATTGCCCAGCCAAGAGGCCCAGGGCTGGGGGACAACTGTAAGGGGTCACTGTGTGTAACAGGACTGTGGTTCCAGGCCCCCAGAGGGTCACTTAACAGAAGGCTTTTTGCCGCATTATAATAACTACAGTGCAGGGTGATTGTGCCCCCCCTTTGGCGGCTACAGAGTTCTACTTGAGTGGGCTTAACCGCTGGCAGTCGCCACCCAGGCCATTGGGTGGCTTCCCATGTGGCATTAAATTATAGTGCACCACATGACCTAGACAATGGTACAGGGCAGCAGCACCACATGCCAGATGGTAACCACCAAGACAGGAGGTGACTTGGAAATGGCAGATCATACAGAGAGGATCCTAGTGGTGATTTGTGATACCGAGACTGTCATGAAACATAAAATAGAGTTATAGTGGCTATGGATGTAGTGCTTCTCTGCACAGACCACACAAAGCAGGTGGACAGACTGAAGGAGGCAGAGGACATGAGAATGTAGGTTGCACCCATGGTTGTGGATTGAGAGGCCAAAATACAGCAAATGCCAAAGTACATTTACAATCTGACAGCCAGGCTGGATGATGCTGAGGTTCGCTCTTGCCACAATAATACATGGCTGAGTCCCTCAATCAAAGACATTTATAGAGCGCACTACTCACCCGTAGGGTCTCAAGGCGCTTGGGGGGGGGTGCCGTTACTGCTCGAACAGCCGTTGTTGCTCGAACAGCCAGGTCTTGAGCTTCTTCCTGAAGGAGAGGTGGTCTTGGGTCAGGCGCAGGTCGGTCGGGAGGGAGTTCCAGGTCTTGGCGGCCAGGTAGGAGAAGGACCTTCCTCCTGTTGTTGCTCTTCGGATGCGGGGAACGGCGGCGAGGGCGTGGCTGGCTGATCGGAGGTGGCGTTTGGGAGCGTAGAAGTTGATTCGGTTGTTGAGGTAGCTCGGGCCTTGATCGTGTAGGGCTTTGTGTGCGTGGGTGAGGAGCCGGAAGGTGATTGTTTTGTTGACGGGGAGCCAATGCAGGTCTCTCAGATGTCCGGAGATGTGGCTGTTTCGTGGGATGTCGAGGATGAGTCTGGCTGAGGCGTTCTGGATCCGCTGGAGTCTCTTCTGGAGCTTGGCGGTGGTTCCGGCGTAGAGGGCGTTGCCGTAGTCCAGTCGGCTGGTGACGAGGGCCTGGGTGACAGTTTTCCTGGTCTCGGTGGGGATCCACCAGAAGATCTTCCGTAGCATGCGCAGGGTGTTGAAGCACGACGAGGAAACGGCGTTGACTTGTCTGGTCATGGAGAGGGAGGAGTCCAGGATGAAGCCCAGGTTGCGTGCGTGGTCCGTCGGTTTGGGTGCGGTGCCCAGGGCGGGGGGCCACCAGGAGTCGTCCCAAGCGGAGGGCGAGGGGCCCAGGATGAGGACCTCCGTCTTGTCTGAGTTCAGTTTCAGGCGGCTGGTCGTCATCCACTCGGCTACATCTTTCATCCCTTCGTGCAGGTTGGCTCTGGCGGCGGCGGGGTCGTTGGTCAGGGAGAGGATCAGCTGGGTGTCGTCGGCGTAGGAGATTATGTTGAGGTTGTGTTGGCGTGCGATGGCCGCGACGGGGCTCATGTAGACATTGAAGAGGGTGGGGCTCAGCGAGGATCCTTGAGGGACGCCGCAGATGACTCCGGTGGCCTCAGACTTGTACGGTGGTAGGCGGACTCTCTGTGTTCTTCCGTCGAGGAAGGAGATGATCCATTCCAGTGCCTTCTCCTGGATTCCGACGTTGCTGAGGCGTTGCACTAGGGTGCGGTGGCAGACAGTGTCGAATGCCGCGGAGAGGTCTAGGAGGATGAGGGCCGCTGTTTCTCCGTTGTCCATCAGGGCTCGGATGTCGTCGGTGGCAGCAATGAGGGCGGTCTCGGTGCTGTGGTTGGCTCGGAAGCCAGATTGTGAGGGGTCGAGGGATCCATTCATCTCGAGGAAGGCGGCCAGCTGTTTGTTGACGGTCTTCTCGATGACTTTGGCTGGAAACGGGAGGAGCGAGATGGGGCGGTAATTCTTGAGTTCGGTGGGGTCCGCTGTGGGTTTCTTGAGTAGAGCGCTGAGTTCGGCGTGCTTCCAGCTCTCAGGGAAGGTGGCGGTGTCGAAGGAGGTGTTGATGATGTCTCGCAGGTGGGGTGCGATGACAGCGTCGGCCTTGTTGAAGACGTGGTGAGGGCAGGGGTCGGTCGGAGATCCGGAGTGGATGGAATTCATCATGCGGGCGGTGTCTTCGGTGCTGATCGGAGTCCAGGCGCGGAGGGTGGTGGTGGGCGGCGTTGCTGCGGTCGTGGCGTGCGTCGGTTGAGTGGTGAAGCTGTTGTGTATGTCCGCGATCTTGTTGTGGAAGTAGGAGGCGAGGGAGTTGCAGAGGTCTTGCGATGGGGTGATGTCGTTGTTTCCGGCGTTGGGGTTGGAGAGCTCTTTCACGATGTTGAAGAGTTCCTTGCTGTTGTGTGCGTTGTTGTCCAGCCGGTCCTTGAATGCAGTTTTCTTGGCGGCGCGGATCAGTTGGTGGTGCTTCCGGGTGGCAAGCTTGAGGGTGGTCATGTTGCCCGGTGTTGGTTCCCTTTTCCAGACTTTCTCGAGGGCTCGGCAGTTCTTCTTGGAGCTCTTGAGTTCGTCGGTGAACCATGGGGCTTTCTTGCTGCCGGGTCTGCTGGGCGGGGTCCTCAGAGGGGCGAGTTCATCCGCGCAGTTGCTGATCCACTTCGTGAGGTTGTCGACGGCCTGGCTGGGGTTCGCTGAGCTGGCCGGAGGGTGCTGATTCAGGGAAGCGGCGAGCTGGTCGGCTGTGATCTTGTTCCAGCTTCTTCGGGCAACCTGTTGCTGGTGGTGGTGGATCGTCGCTCTTTTGAAGGAGAAGTGGACGCAGCTGTGGTCCGTCCAGTGGAGTCCTGTGGCGTGGCTGAAGGCGATGTCTTTGCTGGATGAGAAGATGGCGTCGAGTGTGTGTCCGGCGAGGTGGGTGGGGGTGGACACCAGCTGCTTGAGTCCGAGGTTGGCGAGGCTGTCGAGCAGGGTGATGGTGTTGTGGTCGCTGTTGTTCTCCAGGTGGAAGTTGAGGTCCCCCAGGAGGATGTAGTCAGCGGAGGGGAGGGCATGCGGGCTGATGAAGTCGGCGATGTCCTCGCTGAATTGTGTGCGTGGTCCCGGGGGTCGGTAGATCAGGGTTCCTCTGAGGGTGGTCTTCGGGTCGGTGTGGATCTGGAAGTGCAGGTGTTCGGCGGTGGTTAGGGTGACGTCGGTGTTGGTCGTGATGCGGATGGTGTCCCTGTGGATGATGGCGATGCCTCCTCCCATCTGGTTGGCGGTGCGGTCCCTCCGGGTGATCTTGTAGCCCTCTGGGATGGCGATGGCGATGTCGGGCGCTGAAGAGGCGTTCATCCAGGTCTCCGTGAGGAAGGCAACGTCAGGGGCTGTGGTGTCGAGGAGGTTCCAGAGTTCGGTGGCGTGTCTGTGGACGGAGCGGGTGTTGAGCAGGATGCACTTGAGGTGGTTGCTGCTGGTGTTTGGCTTGGCGGGTGCTGGTGCAGGGCAGGTCCGGATGCAGGTGAATTTGCAGGCGTGGCAGCTGAAGGGTCCGTGGGTGCGTCGCGGGGTGGCTTGGTGGCATCCTGGGATTCGGCCGGTGTTGAGTGCGTTGAGGGTGGTGGCGGTGTACGTTCGGCGGGTGGGCTGGGGTCCTCGAGGGCCAGGGGTTATGGCGCTGGGCGCGGTCCGGTCGCGGACGGACGCAGACGGGCTTACCTTTGGCGCACAATCGGCGCGCCCGCTGCGCGTGGCCGCTGCGCGTTCGCACGGTCGCCATATATGGCGAAGTGCGAGGGAGGGCAGAGCAGCTGGGAGGCGGGAGCGGGGAGGGTACACAAAGAAAAAGGGGGCGTGGTCAGCGGCGGTGGCGGGAAGCGGGCAGGGATTATATGGGGGGGCGAGAACAGGCAAACAGGGACAAAAATACAATTACAGGTTAAGGAACAATTTAACAACAGTACACAATAATGCAGAGGGGCACACGGCAGGACAGCGGGGCACAGGAGCACAGACCACGCCGATCGGCAGTAGGGGGCGTGGTCAGATGGCGGTAGCTGGAGCAACGAGGCAGGCAGGCGGGAGGAGCACGCAGCAGCAGCTGGTGGCCGTGCGGCGCGGGGGTGTCCTAGACTAGGTCACACTCACCTGCGTCGCGCGGTCGCCATATATGGCCAAGTGCGAGGGAGGGCGGAGCAGCTGGGAGGCGGGAGCGGGGAGGGTACACAAAGAAAAAGGGGGCGTGGTCAGCGGCGGTGGCGGGAAGCGGGCAGGGATTATACGGGGGAGCGAGAACAGGCAAACAGGGACAAAAATACAATTACAGGTTAAGGAACAATTTAACAACAGTACACAATAATGCAGAGGGGCACACGGCAGGACAGCGGGGCACAGGAGCACAGACCACGCCGATCGGCGGTAGGGGGCGTGGTCAGACGGCGGTAGCTGGAGCAACGAGGCAGGCAGGTGGGAGGAGCACGCAGCAGCAGCTGGTGGCCGTGCGGCGCGGGGTTGTCCTAGACTGAAAAAATGGAAGGCCCCAGTACTGAACCTTATGTGGAATGTTGGCTGGTGGAAACAGTAACAAGCATCTAACCTCTACACTATTGAAGGAGCCCATAAAACCCTCCAGTAGATCGCCAGCACCGGAAACACTGCCAAGACCGATAATCGCATGACTGCTTAATTTTCGTGACCGCGATCACATCCTTCAGGTGGCATCAGCTCATGGATGCTGGCAACTAGAGGGAAGTCCAGTAAATATCTACCCAAATTACAATAATGTGGTTCAACTGCTATGAGAAACCATAATTGCAGTTAAGAAGAATCTACAACATTTATATATGAGGTATGCACTGTCTTTCCTGGTGACCCTGAAGGTCATTGTTCAAGAAAAAACACACGTCTTTCCTACAGCGGCATGGGCATGGCTAGAGAGTGTGGGCTATCTGCTTCTGGATGAACATGAGTGAGCCCAATCAACTTCTTGGCAGGTGCAGAAGCCAAGACAACTTGCCTGCTATGGACCTAGTCTGTCCCCCTTGAAAGACCAGGTGTATTCAGAGAGGGAGAAAGTGTTGGACGAAGTGCAGCAGTGACGTTCATGGTCAGCTGGAAACAGTTGGTCTCTGTTACAGGGAGACTCCTTGGCATCCAAGGAGAGTACTGTGACCCTGGCTACGGATGCAGAGGATATGAGATTGCTTGTAGTTGCACCAATGAAGGAGGATGATATAGCTTGAGGAATGGGGTGCCTTAGAGGTCAGTCTGGACTCGATGGGCTCAGAGGACTGTGATGGCATCAAAAGTGGGACAGATGGCCTGTGGGGTGTAGCCTAGCAGGACTGGCACGCTCTCCCTGGGTTTTCACTAGTGATTTGTTAGTTAAAGGTGGGGGGCGACAGACATCTCGGGCATTGGGGGTGGGTAGTTTTAAACCTGTCTCATGAGGTGCTAGGGAGAGGGGGGTTTGGGGTTATAAACAACAGTATTTCATGCTACCATCCCAAGTGGGTCTTGCAATGGGTCACAGGTGGAATGTTCCGATTTGTCCTTACATGAAAGGCACACTGGGCCGGGATAGTAGAGGTGACAAGCAGTTAAAGGTTCTATCTTGGAATGTAACCGAGTAGGGAAATAGGGTGAAGAAAGGAGTGGTTACAACCTACCTGACACAAACATGGTCCTTCTACAGGAAACACTTTGGGGGTAACAACCACACCTTTGAGGGCAGAGACAAACACAAAGTACTGGTACATGCACGATATTCGGTGGGTTCCTGTGGCACAGGCGTATTGGTGTAGAAGTCATGGTGTGACCCCCCGGGGTTGTTGGCCATCAGTAAGGGGTACATGGCAAGGAGAGGACCTGATAGTAGCTTCTTGGTACTTGCCAACAGGGCTACAAACCCCAGGGTTGGCTGAGATGGGAGACTGGATAGCCACAAAGGCAGAGACTTCTTGATATTGGGAGAAGATCTCAACTCAACTTTACAAGGCGGCATTGACAAAATGGTCAGGCCAGGGAGGATGTACTGCGACAGTCCTTCACCAAGGCACTTGGTCTGCTTGACCACTGGTGAGTCGCACATCCTGGAATACTGCAATACTCTTAGGCGGCAAACTCAATGCAATCCTTATCACACCTGGACAATTTCTTGGTGCCAGCATACTGTATCCATAGATTTAGTGAACTGCCATACCTGTCAAGGGGTATGTCTGACCATTCTTCATTCAGCATTCAGGTGTTGAAGCCAACACCAGATCCCATTGCAAGTTGAATACTGGATACCTGGGAACTGATGTATTGAGAGATGAAGGGGTTCATCCAGAAGGTGGCGGACAACTATTTCAGGGGCAATGAGAAATCAGTGGAGTCAGGAGCTACCCTTTGGGAGGCCTATAAGATAGTGGTGAAAGACCACTTGATATCCCACACGATGGAACTTAAATGAGAGAGGGAGAGGAAGGGGAGAGAGTTGGTAGATCAACTAGCGCAGTGGGGAGATATAATATGACAGATCCCCTGAAGTAACCCTTGCTGCCCGGATGGATGATGCAAATGACTAATACAGGCAGTTAATACCCTGGCAGACAAAAATGCTCTACAGGGCTAAACAGCATAGACTCTATGAAGCAGGCGATAAGGTGAGGAAACTCCTGGCATGTTTGGGAAAGAGAGAGCAAGGCCAGTGGTGGGTGCAGAAGTTCTATACAGGGAACAGTCAACTGGTGGAATTAGCCAGGAGATTGCGCAAATGTTTGCAGACTTTCTAAGGAAACTGTATGCCCCTTGCATCCAATGCGAGGGACGGGACGATCTGAATGGTTTTCTTAATGACCTTCAAGTCTGCACACTGTGGAGTAAGGCGAGAAATGTTTTGGAGGGTGAAATCGAGGAGGGCAAAATTGCAGAAACCCTGACTCAACTGAGTATTGGGAGGTCTGCAGGCCCAAATGGACTGTCAGCTGATTTTTTCGAATACGCATTAGGCGCAGGGTGGTGAATCCAATGGCCACCATGCTTCGTGAGTATAAAGAAAGGGGAACATTTGAAAGGATCAGCAAGGCTCAACCATAGTTTTAATTCACAAACTAGGCAAATCACTGGAGCACTGCTCCTCATATGGACAAATACCCCTTCTCAATATGGAAAAGAAAATCCTGGCAAAGATGGTACCTAAGCGCTTAATGCAGGTGATATGTGACATTGTGGCCCTGGACTAATTAGGCTTTATGTCCTAAAGGTCGAATAAGCACTATCTGCGGAGGGTTTTCGGATGCTTGACACAGGAGGCAGGCCTGCGAGTACCAGTAGTGTTGGTTGCTCTGGATGCCGAAAAAGATTTTGACTATCTGGATTGGTCATATATGATGGCACTGCTGAGGAGGGTGAGTTCAGATCTTCATTTCTGACAAGGGTGATGCTGCTCTCCACCTGCACCTTTGTGCAGATTTGGGTAAATGGTACACTTTCTGGTGACTTTGAAAAGGGAGAGGGCCTAGACATGGGTGGCCTATCTCCCCCTCCAGTTAGCAGTGGCAATGGAGATATTGATTGAGTGGATACATTGAGACTCAATGAGGAGGGGTCTCAGATGGGGTTATGGCTTGGAATATGTCATCTTGATATATGCAGATGGAATACTACTGCATTTGGCATGAGCCTGAGAACTCTATTGAAAGAATGCTTCAAATTCCTGATATATTTAGGGTGGTACTTTGGGATTCACATTAATTTGAACAAATCCTGCTATACCCTTTAGTGGGATGGCAGCCCCACGAGGGATGGCATTTCCCAATGCCGAGAGAGGAGGAGGGCTTCACGTACTTGGGGATCTATGCAACTTGAGATCAGAAATCATTCTATGAGAGGAATCCAGGTCAACTGTCGGAGGGCTATTGATGTGAAGTGCAGCATTGGTGCCAACTGTCTCTGTTCTTGCTAGGCAGAGAGGCATTATATAAAATTATTTACCTGCCCAAGTTCCTGTATGCGTTCAAGAACTCCCTCTTTGGGGTCCTGGATCACTTTTTTGCAATGGTGGATGCCAAAATGAGGCTCTGGAATGGACTTGTGCCTCTACTGCTTAGCGACACAATTGCTAGTGGTTAATGAACAATTCTTTGTGGAGCACAGATGGAGCTGTCTCTGATGGCAGATAGTAGGGCATTGGAACCAGAGGGGTTTCTCAGACACCTATATGGGAAGTGAAACTTGACGACTATGCCAGCGCCAACCGCAGAAGCAGTTATGGTTTGGAGAAAGAGGACCCAGAGGACAGGGTGGCTGGGTAAACTGATCTTAGATACACCATTGTGTGACACGGAGTGCTTAGCTCCATTGAGGAAGGTGGAGTGTTATAAAAAATTGGACATGTTAGTTGTTAAGATTTGGGTGTCTGGGTGGCAGAGAAATGCACCCTTACCAAGCAGGTACCACAATCCTAGTCAGGGTATGTCATTACAAAGCCTATATTATCCTGTGGTCACCCTCTGGTATCCTGGCACAGAGCAGTCAGCCTTAACTTAAGAGGCAATGTGTAAAGTATTTGAGCAACACTTACACAGTAAAACAGTAAAAACACCACACAAAGAGGATCCACACCAGTTTAGAAAAATAAAACGTTATGTCATAAATAAAACAGGACTAAATGAGAAAAATCCTGTGTACAAGTCGAGATATGAATTTTTAGAAATAAAATGCAAAAATAGTTCTCAGAAGCAATAAGTGCTTAAGAGTAAATTGGTCGCACTAGACCACAACAAAGCTAAGAGTTTAGGCCGACCATGCTGGAGTGTTGCCATAGGAACCCACTTAGGCCCACTGAACAAAAGTACCTTGATCCTTGATTCGCTTCGACAAAGATGTGGGGTGCAGCCGAACAATGCATCGGTGATCCCCATGCAGTTGGAGTGATGCAGCGGAATTCTCCGGGCAATGGCTGTGATGCAACAGTTTCATGAGCGATAAGCCAGTTCCCAGGTACGGTGGATCTGAATGTGATGTTCCAGGTTTCTCCACGCTGTAGAGGCGATGTGCTGATCTTATCCATGCAGTGGTGGCAGTGCATCAGTTCTGAAGTGGAGGCTCAGGAGGTGATGTCTGTTCACGCAACAGCAGCAATGCATCGATTCTGCTCTCACAACAGAGGTGCCGCTGGAGCAAACACCTATGTCCACTTCTAGAGGTCCAACACTGGAGTGGCACCACTTGGCAGGACAGATTCACAAGTAGTACAGTCCAAGTGCTGAAGCAACAGCGTTGTAAGTCTTTTGTGTCCCTGAGACTTAAAATCAAGAGGTAAAGGAAGTAACCTGTTTAGGGCCACCTGGGTCACTAATGACCACCTCTCAGCCTTCCGTACTAAATGAAGAGTCTGTCAGGCAGTAAGGAATACAAACCAAGAACTGTTTATTCATATACACTCAGAGTGGAGCCCCATCTGCCTAGTCGCTAGGAGAGCTACAGAGGGAACCGAAATAAACAAGCATAAAGATACATTATGTATGTTTTGTAGTCAAGCAGAAAGACGCCCACAGTGGAATTTTCCAAGCAGGTGCAGCTAAACAGTAAAATATAAAAAAAGGTTTGACACAAACTAACATAATCCAAGGTTGTTCCATCCTGTGCCCGCCACCAGACAAGTGGAAAAGGGCCTCTATCTAGTGGGAAAGGTATGCGCTAATATGAACAGTGCACTCATTACTGAAACAAAACCTAAGTAAAGAAACAAAACTCAGAAGGGAGTATTTCCCGGAATTGGATGAGATCAGTTTTGAAAAGCCTGAAATGGTGCCTGTAGAGAAAATTGCACAGCGAATGCTAACTTACATGGAGCTCTGCGTAAGCATAAACAGTTTCTATTCTAACAGACCCTTCTTTTAGCATGAGTTAAAACATTTTCCAATTGCAAAAAAAGGAAACCAAACTATGGAAAACAATAATAAATCACATTAAGAAACAGTAATGAGTACTCCATACCATCAGCAGCAGAGGGTAAAACAGCAAGGAGGGAGGAATTCTCAAATATGGTATAGTAGGAGCAGCAGAAGGGAAGACACTGAATAGGAGCACAGCAGATCACCAATTCCACAATTAGATAAATCACTTTTTCCAGAATCCAACATAAACTGCCAATAAGAGACTAACTTTAATTCCACTTTATATTCCTTGGACATTTTCAAGGATATCTAAAATGTGCTTGGTAATATTCTTTTCCTTATACTTGATCCCGATGACACACTGATCACCCACTACCGCGCATACACCACCACTCTGAAGGAAGTGACCCGATTAGGGTCACCCAGGTCACTCACGACCACCTCTCAGCCTTCCATACAAATGAAGAGTCGATTAAACAGTAGAGAATACAAACCAATATATTTATTCAGATACACTCAAGTCTAACCCAGTCTGCCCACTCTCCTAGGATTGCTGCAGAGGGACTGACATCAGCAAACATGGTGATACATTATGTACGATTCAGAACAAATTAAGGCACTCCCACAATTGAATTTTCCAGGCAGATACAGCTACACAAAGAAGTACAAAAGGATAAGTTTTGATCCTGATGCCAGGCACACACTATCTCCTGCTCAAAGTTGTGGCAACATCTAGACTAGTGGGAGAAGGTCTCTATCTAGTGGGAAAATATATGCGCTAACGAAAACAGTGTATTCATAGAGAAAAAACAGGGCTCAACCTTGGAAAAACAAGACTTCCAAAAGCTGTGATTTGTTTCGATCATGGTTCAAAATAGCGGTAAAACATAAAATGGTGCTGCAAATGCTAACTTACATAGAACAACACATAATCAACACAGCGAAAACATTTTCATTCTAACAGACCCCCCTTTAAAGCACGAGCTAATCATATTATGTTGTTATCAAGGAAAGTATACCATTTACAAGGATAAAAAACATCACTATGGGTAGTTGCTCATATAGTCAGTACTCAAAGATACCCTCATCTATCTGCATCATATCATCAGTATCCTTTTGTAACATCATCGTGGCATTAGTATCATGAACTGATATTTTCTGTTTGGTGGTGAGGATATTGTCACAATAAGAACAAGCTGGGAGACATTGTATTCAAAGGCAACATATAAAGAAGATACCCGCAACCACAGCCAAGAAAGTAAGGATCTTCCAACCCCAGGATGTTAGCGTGTTTGAAAACCACCCCAACAGTGTCCAAGTACCTGCTTCTTGGTATATCTCAGCCAATATCCTATGTAATTTCTGTATAGCTGAAGAAACATTGGGAGTGTTATCAGGTATGTAAACACAACAGCTGCTTCCCATGACACAACAGACACCTTCCCGATCTGCAAGGATAACGTCTAACACTATCCTGTTCTGCAAAGTGACTAATCTCGTAGACTGGAGCTCAGCAGTGACATTCGTCATCAACCCAGCAGTTGCATTAATAACTGCTTCAACCACTCTAGTTAACTGACAAACTTGAAGGCTATTTGCCATGGGGACACAAAAATTAGCTGTCCTATTGACCACTGGCAGAGGTATCGGTTAATCTTCAGTAAGATTTCGACTTCGAAAGGATTGGAAGTACTCAGAGGAGTTAAACTATTGTTTGTGATCCAGTCCCATGCAAAAACTGCAGATAAAAATGTTACAATATTTAAATTTGATAAAAACCCCCGGTTCCTGTGGGTAAAAGAATAGAATAGAATAGATGTGCATTTATAAAGCGCGAATTGCTGCCCAGGGGCGTCCAAGCGCTAGAGGATATTAGAAGGAACCTAATAAGGTGGCTGGGGAAGACTAGTAGGAAAGGTTGAAAAGGAAGGTTTTTAACTTTTTACGGAAGGACGAGAGGTTGGAGTTAGCTCTGAGATGCAAAGGAAGAGCATTCCAGAACTTAACAGCGTTATATGTGAACGACCTGCCGCCTGACCTGGTCTTTTTTATTCTAAAGGGTGTCGCCAGAAAGGTTTGACTGGAGCGAAGGTTTCTGGTGGGTATGTAGTGGGTAACTAGATCGCGAGTGATCATGGGGCCTGTGTCCCAGAAGGACTGATGAGCAATGCACATGGCTTTAAAATGAATTCTTTGCCGAATTGGCAGCCAGTGCAGTTTGACCAGACCGGCCCTCACAGGATGACTGCGAGGGAGTTCAAGTAGTAGGCGGGCCGCGCAGTTCTGCACTATCTGAAGTCTGCGTAGGGTGTAATCTGGGGCGCCAAGGTATAACACATTGTTAAAATCCAGGCGGGACTGTATCAGACCCTGAATGACTACCTGTTTGGCTTCCATTGGGAGGAGAGGCAGGATTTTTTTAAGCATTTTGAGGAGGCCAAAACAGGTTGCCGAGAGCTTGGTGGCTTGGGTCTTAAATGAAAGGGAACTGTCCAACCATACCCCATGGCTTTTGATGTTGTCTTTAGGTGCTGGAGGGGGGCCTAGGTCGGAGGGCCACAGGCAATTGAAAAGAAGGGGGTCGGAGGGGCCCAGGAGCATCAGCTCCGTTTTGTCCCCATTCAGTTTAAGGGAAGATGAGGATATCCAGTTTTTTACTTCAGTTGGGCAATCTCTAAGTCCGCCTGACACCGGGGGATTGACTCCCTGTGCCAGTGAGACCACCAGCTGTGTGTCGTCCGCGTAGGAGATGATCTTAATCCCAAATGGGCGGACGACATCAACCAGTGGCCTCATATAGATGTTGAAAAGGGCGGGACTTAGGGAGGAGCCCTGAGGGACTCCACACCCCAGAGGTCTGCTGGTAGAGACGGCCTCGCCGTCAAAGACTCGGAAGGATCTATCCTCCAGAAAGGATTTGAACCAAAGCCAGGCTTTGTTCTTAACTCCGACGCTGGACAGACGATGTAACAAGGTGTCATGGCTGACCGTGTCGAAGGCTGCACTGAGGTCGAGGAGGATCACTGCCACTGATCCTCCCCGGTCCAAGATTTTTCTGGATTCCTCCGTGACCATGAGGAGGGCGGTCTCAGTCCCATGTTTAGGTCTGAAGCCCGTCTGGGTGGCGTCTAACAATTGGGCATTTTCCAAAAAATTTACCAAGTGACAGTTGACGTGTTTTTCTAATATTTTGCTCACCCACGGGAGCAGGGAGATGGGCCGATAATTGCTGAGATCTGACGGGTCGAGATTAGGCTTTTTTAATAATGCACGAATCATGGCTTGTTTCCATGGTAGGGGAACTAAGCCAGATATGATCGAAGCGTTCAGTACATCTCTGATGATTGGCAGTGTGATAGAAGATGCAGACATGAGGATGTCTGGGGGGGCTGGATCATCTGGGGAACCAGTTTTTACTTTCCGGGCTATGGCTTCCAGAGTGAGAAGATCCAGGAGAGGGAAGTGGTCCAAAATAAAATGAGGCTGAGAGAGGGAAATGGTTAAAACTGCTTTAGACTGAGTTGGGGAGGGGATATTATTGGGAAGAAAAGTGGAATAGATGTTATTGATTTTTTGATGAAAGAACTCGGCTACATCATTACAGTGGGTTGAAGATTGTGTATCATGCAGACTAGAAGGGGGTTTGGTTAGTATTTTTACAATCTGGAAGATTTCTCTGGGTTTGGATTTGGCTAAGAGGATTTTATTGGAGAAATAAGTGGCCTGGGCGAGTTTGACTTCCGCTTTGTATTCGTTGATTGACTCTCGATAACTGATTTTACTACCTGAAGAATAGTCTAAACGCCAGCGTCTTTCGTTTTTCCTACACTGGCGTTTCTTGTCCCTGAGAGACTCCGTATACCATGGAGCCGTTTTGAGGGAGCGTTTTAGCGTGATCTTGTTTTTAGGGAGGGTTTTATCGAGAGTTTGCGAGATCCAGTCAGCATAGGCCTGGTTGGCTAGGCCTGGGTCCTTATTATGAAGAGGTTGATTGGAAGCGAGCTCCAAGGAGCAGTCGGTGATTGAGAGGCGGGACCAAGCTCGGATGGATTTAGTTGTTAGTCCTCCCGACAACGGTTTAGATGTGGTCCATGTGAAGGGCACCAAAAAGTGATCTGTCCAGGGGAGCGGGGAAGGTAGGTCGACTGTGAAGTTTAAGCAGTTGCTAAAAACCGGGTCCAATAGGTGACCCTTGACGTGGGTGTGGGTTTTGACGTGTTGTGTAAGTTGTATCACGGCTAGGTCGTCTACCAATGTGGTGACTACCTGCTCCGATACCGAGTCAAAGTGAAGGTTAAGGTCACTGGCAAGATGAAGTTGGACGAGGTACTAACGCGATCTGCAACAGTCTGAGGGAGAAGCAGGTGAAAGTTGTTAAGGGGACCTGGGGGACGGTAAAGGAGAGTACCAGAGAGGCAGTTGTTCGGGGAAAAATTAATACTAAAAGCGAGACTCTCACAGTCGGGAATGATTTCCGGGATGGTACGGCATTGATACTGTTCTTTATGGATAATAGCTAGGCCTCCGCCTCTCCCATCAGGGCGGTCCTGCCGAATAATTTGGAAACCAGGAGGGAGAGCACTAACTAAGGCAGGATCGGAGTCTGTGGTAAGCCATGTAGCACCCGACAACCCAATTTATAAAACTCTCTTTCTTGTAGGTGCACTGTCCATATTTCCTATAATGCTGTTCCCTTAAAAAAAAAACTAGAGTCCAAGATTACAATAGCGTTTGAGACCTGGATTAGCTAATCTTTAGGCTGCTCCCCTTCTGCTGACCATTCTATTTTATTTTTTGTAAAAACTGTCCATGTGCCTAACTGCTCGAAAAAGGAGTTTGTCCAACCACTATTACAGTAAGCAGGGGTCTGAGTCTCAGGCCGAGAAAACGTTGAATAGTTCCCCTCCACTAGTTTTTTTACAGTGCGATCCATATACCTAAGCAGTACACAATTTAGGGTGATGTTCCGGGGATCAAAGCAGAACAACAAAGCACCTCTACATGATCTGACCTCCTTGTCGATCCATCCCCTTCGTAGAAGAGCCCTTCTTTCCTTCATGAGGTTAGGACACAAACACAGTACACGCAGTATGTTCCCTATGTTGGCCGCAAAGCCGGCATGTTTCCAGGGCACAGTCTCTTTTCCATTAGGGCAGATGGCAAATCAATGGAATCACCCCCATTCTCAATTTTAAAAAGCGGAGCTTGGTGCGTGCACTGAAATTGAGAGTTAAATAACTCTGAGGTTTAGCTGTGCATAGGTGCTGATAGACATCCAACCGTGACTTCTAACAGAGGTTAGCCCTGTCTTCTGCTGAGGAAAGCCTTTTCGCGCTGAGTTTTGCTATCCTCTTGAATTCACTTTGGCTTACATGTAAGTCCAAGAGCTCGCTCAGGCCTAGGATGCTGAGCCCACAGGACAAATAGCGGTATCCCATTAGCCATCGTCTTGTGTTTAGCTGTGCCCATAGATGGTGAGCCAGACTGCCCTCCTTTGAGGCCATCAGCTTGTGACAGCTCATTAAAAAAGTTATCCTTTGGCCCATTGACTGTTTGCAGATGCCTGATTTGTGCCGGAGAGGTGTGGGACAGTAGCTGGAAGGTCATTCTAAAACTTTTTGAGACTATTTTGTCTAGTTTGCCGCAGTCTAGTCCTTTTAACCCCTCACCTCCATACGTTAGCGTTAGAATGACTTTTGCCTGGGCTGCCTGAAGGGTTGGAGCAAAGGTTGGGCCAGATAATTTCTTGTGAATGGAACTGAGTGCAAATGCTAGCGCAGTTCCTTTCTTTTTTTGTTCATCCAATTGGCTCTTGTATCTGCCATTATTATTGAAGAAGACTCCTAAGTACTTGTGACAGTTGGTTTCTTCAATTCTTTCTGTGTTTAAGACACATGCCAGCTTCTTTGGCCTTCCTGAGCGAGCCGCCAGGAGTTTTGGTTTTCTTGTTATTAATCTGAAGCCCATTCCTATTTGAGTATACAACGGTTGCCTCCAGGAGCCGTTGTAGACCTATCTTTGTGTGGCTTAAAAGAACCACATCATCGGCATACAATAAATTTGACAGGTGGAGACTGCCTAGTTTGGGTGAGTACGAGTTAGCTAGATTAAGGACTTTGGAAAAATGGATTGAGGAATAGTTAAAAATGGATCAGCTAAACATGAACTTACTTATTATATTATGTTGTATACTTTGACCCCTTTTCTTTTTTTTTTTTCCCCCTGTATTTGACTTTACAATCCTTGGTAGCTGCATCTGAAGCTAATGGTGTGCGAATGTCTTATGCACTGTAAAGAGCTTATGCTTTTGGTTTTTCTTCTTCTTATTCATTGTTGATTGTTCCAAGCTTCTTAAATAAAAAAATTTAAAAAATAAATAAATAAATAAATCCTGAGTGTCCCTAGGGTCCAACTAGCCCACTAGGTACCTCCAGTAAGTGCCACAGAGCTGCATTGCAGAGAGGTGTAAAAAGTGGCACGGTCTGGACCACCTCTCTGCAATGCAGCTCAGTGGCGCTTACTGGAAGCACTTGGTGGGCTAGTTAGCCCCCAGGGGCCCTCAGTATTGAAGGGAAATTATATCCCCAATTTAAAACGTGCCATAGTGCGTGTTTGCACACATCACCTCAGGCCCCGTCCCCTCCCTTCACCACTGTGTAAACGCGCCCTGTGGCTGTTCTAAGTTGAGAGATTAAGTCCCCTTGAATCCTAAGGGTCCCTAGGGTCAAACTAGACCACTAGGTACCTCCAGTAAGCGCCACAGAGCTGCGTTGCAGAGAGGTGTAAAAAGGGGCTTGGCCTCAGAACACCTGTCTGCAGCGCAGCTCCCTGGCGCATACTGGAGATGCCTGTTGGGCTAGTTGGCCCTCAGGGACCCTCAGTATTGAAGAGGAATTAATTCCCCAACTTACAACTCGCCAGGGGGCGCGTTTGCAGAGTGCTGCAAGGAGGGGGCGTGGCCTCCGGCACGATGCCAGTCTTTTATTTATTTTAATTTTTTAAGAAGGGGGGCTGTGTGTTTCCCCTTCTTATTCTAATTTATTGGCCCTGATGACCCCATCCCCCAGGGCCTGTCTCCTAATTATATTTTTTTGACCCCAATCCCCAGGGCCGGCCACTGTTTTTTATTCTTTTTAAAAAATATATATTTATAGACACACCTAGGACATGCTGGACAAACCGTACGTACCTATCACCATGACGATTTGCGTGATATTCATTAAAAGGCGACTATGCATACAATGAATCCACGTGGAATGTATTTACACCACTAGTGAAGCTCTCACATGTCTGTTGCCCTACCGTGCCTAATCCCGGTAGACACCCTTGTCGTTTATTTATACAAACATGGGTAGCTATTGACGGGCACATTTAATACACATGCACACCAAGCCATTCAAAGGGGATTCGACAAAAATTCGACCAAAACTATGCAAGAAACCCCCCTCACGGTTAATAAAACACACATCCACTGCCGGATGTGTAATACTTTTTATTTTACTCTCTGGAAAGGGGACGAACATCACTTGAGAGTCACAGCGCGCTCCTGGCAGAGCCCAATGCTGCGTTACACCCACTATTGCCTGCTGAGTGCCACACACCTCTGTGTTGTATTCCACCAGCTAGTGCATATGCTATGACACTCTCTAGCCCATGTGCACTGTAACACCACCCCGTAAATATGTCATGCCACACTTGTCTTCGCATGGGTTATATTGCCCCATCTAACGTGCCTTCCTCGATGCCTATGTTATAACGCACAGTGCTATGCCATACATATTACAATCTGGGATCCATATCTTTGTCACAGTGCATATGCAACGTTACACTCCCCAGCACATATTTTATATTACAACTTTAGAGACTAGTTAGGTTACACAACACTGCCCTGTGCATATTACACTCCAATGCGCATATCGCATAGCACGCGCTAGTGCCTGTGCTATCCCGCGCTCTCCAATGAATCTGTCATTGCGCACAATGTATTGCATATTATATTTCACGCCCGGTTCATCTTATATCACACTTTTTGGTGCATAGTTTATACCATACACTATATCTAGTTTTTATTTTCAATCGTGCTCTCAGGACTATGTTCTATATAACACTGTGTTCACCTACCCTTTTCACGGGCATTACATTTTGCGATAGGGGGTGGAGGGTCAGGGTTTTTTTCTGCCAAGTGAGCCCGGAGTCACAGTCACAAACGTCCTCTTCTTCCTGAATAAAAGTGAGATTATGCTGCATACTTGTTCATATTTTAAGTAGTTCGCACAGACACACGTTTTAAAAACAATAAAGTTCCTAATACCCGCCTTCTCTGAACAGTTAGCTTGCTGCCCCATCCCCCTCCTCCCTATCCTCTGTTGTGTGAATCCATGGACTAGCCTCCTCCCTCCTGCCATGCATGGTCTGATGTGCTGCCACTGCCCTCAATTTAGTATGATGTACCAGTCCACTCCTCCTGCCCTCCATTGCCCAATTATATGCCCCATCATTGACCTCCTGCTTAAACTCTGTGCTTAGCTTGCTGCCCCTATTCTCCTTCCCCCTGCTCTCCGATGTCTTTGTGCATGCCCCTGCCCCATCCTTTTTGCCCACCATGTTCCATGGACCTGCCACTCCTATCTACTCTGAGTGTTCTGTTGAGCTGCCACTCCCCTCCCACCTGCCTAGCATTGTCAGATGACTGTAACCTGTCCCTGCCACCTCCACCCTGCCTGTCCACATGCCATGCCCCTATCCTCTTCCTCCTGTCCTACATGGTCCATTGTATTGCCACACCCTTCTGCCCTCCCTGGTCTGTTGTGCTGCAACTGCTCCTCCTGCTTGCCCCGTGCGGTCTGTTGTGAGGCCCCTTCCCCTGAACTTTCTTGTCTGTGCACAGGTCCTGACTCTCCCTTCTATCCTCCATCGTCCTTTGTGCATGCCCCTGCACCCTCCTTCTTGCCCATCATAGCCATTGTGCTGCCACTAACCCTCCCACTTGCCATGCATGGTCTTCTGTGCTGCCATGGCCCCTCCCACCTTCCCTGTTTGGTCAGTTAGCTGCCCCTGACCCCCTCCCACCTTCCCTCCATGATCTGGGTGTATTCCATCACAGTCTCACTGTTGCTCTTCATGGTGTGTCTTGCTTCTAGTGCCCATCCTGCCTGACCTCCATGGCTATCTTGCTGCTCCTGCCCTGCCCCCTTGCCCCCAGCCCTCTGTTTACATGTGCAGACCCCTACTCCCTCCCTCCTGGCTTGTCTGTTCCATTGTAATGCCCCTGATCCGTCCCTCCTGCCCTTTATGGTCTGTTATGCTGCAGCTTTCTCTCCTGTCTGTCCATTATGGTCAGCTAGCTACCATTGCCTCTTGCCCCTCTGTTCTCTGTTGTCCATGTGCATGGTCCTGTCCCCTCCCTCTTGCTTTCTATGGATTGTTGTGCTGCACTCCCATCCCGCATGCCCTGTGTGGTATATTGTGCTGCTGCAAACCCTGATGCCTGCCCTGCAGGGTCAGTTTGGTGCACCTCTCCATGTCCCTCCTGTCCTCTGTCATCCAAGTCCATGTCCCTACCCCATTTCCTTCCATGATCCAATGTACCATACTTGCGAACATTTTGAACTTGGTAAGAGGGAGATTTTGAAAAAAAACTGGGGTATTGATTTTCCCCTGTGAGTTACATTGAAAAAGAGGAGATTATAGACAGGAGACAGATCAAATAAAGCCCATTTGAGCTTAAAACCATTGGGCGTTGCCTGGCTGAATCGGGTCTGTTGGCATGTATGGTTGTACTACCATTGCCTCTTCCTTCTGCCCACAATGGTCTATTACATTGCCACAGCCTCTCTTGCAAGTCCTGTATTGTTGGTTTGTTGCCCCTGCCCCCCTTTCCACTGCCCTCCATAGTCTGTTGTGCTGCCACGGCCCTTCCTGCCTGCTCAGTGTGGTTAAATTGTTGCCTTTGCACCCTCCTACCTGCCTTCAATTTTCAGAGTCCGTGCCCCTGGCCTCTGCCTCTCAACAGTATCCTAATGAACAACTAGATTGCTAACATTCTATATTTATTACAAAAGTGTGGAACGCCTGACGTCATCTTGATGTAATCAAAACTGTAATACCTAGAGCATTTCCTTTAGAAATTACATATATGAGAGGGTCTTATTGGCATCAAAATTATGGTTAGTGCTCTAAAAGACTAAAATAAGGACATATTTTCTGAGTTTTCAAATTGCGACAATGCACTTTTAAATTATTTGTTATCTTTATGTTTTTTTATCCAGTTGACCACTTGATTAAATGTTGCACTTAGGGGAGAGGATGTGGTGTTACTTCCAGAACTGCAGACTTTGCAACTGGGGAACCAGGTTGGAGTTTCTGCTTCAGCTCGACATTCTGTGATTCTGGTCAAATCACTTAGTCTCCCCATGTCTACAACCAAAATGAATTTGTTCTTGTGTGATGTAACCAATGCTCATGTAAAGCACTCCAATACCTGACAAGTCTGCACTATATAACACTGCAAAAACACAAAATAATAAGTGTTTTGCACACTTCTGTCATTGGGCTATATTTGGGCTACATCTGGGTGATTTTGGGCTACATTTGGGCTCTTTTGTCTCCGGTGGCCATCTTGGGAGATTTATTTGTTATGAAGTTTCCTAATTTCCTCATGTACTGCAGTCTCCTCAGTAGGAAATACTTTCAGTTTTTTACTTTGATTCCATCAAGAAGGCATTCAGATGTGTCACACATTTGCCATAAATTCAGAATGTTAGCACTCTTTTTGCTCATTAGATCACTGTAGTAAAGCTACTGCTCACCAGGGAAAACTGCTGCTGGTATTGAAAGTGTATGTTTCAGTCTGCATGTCAGAATTTTTTAATGAAATAGAAGAGGATTTGAGAAGTCACTCAAAATGTGCCCTAATTTTTCTTTCTGTAGCACTAATCATACTTTTTATGGAAAAATGAACCCCCTCATTTTGTTCCTTTTTAAATTAAATGTTTTAAGAGTTACCACTTTAATCCAAGCAAGATGGCTTCAGGTGTGCCATACGTTTATCATAAGTAGAACTGTTAGCGCTCTAGTTGTTCTTTGGAACACTCTGGGAAGCTGTAGTAGAACACAAAGGAATCAACTGACAGTCTCTGCCCTTGTTGGATGTACATGTTTTACTGAGAATGTCAGACTTCATTCTCACATGACTGAGAAAGATAATGTGAATTTACAGAAAATAAGCTCTCAGTTTAGCTTATAGATCACCTTCCAAACCTCTCTGGGAAAGGCATGAGAAAATATTTTTCTCTCAATCATGATATCCTAGCAGAAGGCTTTTTCACATGGTGAAATCACCTTAGAACATACCACAATTCCTAAAATGAGTATGGTACCATCAACAAATGATTTATAATGTAACTAAAGTCTTAAAACCTTCTATTAACTGCAGTTCTTTTTAATGAGGTGCTATCATGTATATTGGTCCCAAGATGGCTGCCAACACTTCTTGGATGAAGTGCTGACAGCCAATCAGATCTCAGGATGAGATGTGTGGTTAGGCTCCGCCCACATATATATATGATTTTACTTTTGATTTTCTCAGGAAGTACTGAACAGATTGACACCAGACCTGCAAAAGGCAGTTCCCTGACCTTATGGCTACCTCTCTGCCAAATTTCACGTAATTCTGTTCAGCCGTTCGGGCTGTAGCTGCGACTAAAGGTCCTATGGAAAAATGCATGGGGAAAACGCGTTTTGGGACCCCCCCTTTTTCTCGGCCCCCGCTTGACGAATCACCCCGAGACTTTCAGGGTAGAAGCTGAGCGGAGCGCCCCATTAGTTTTGAAAATTTCGCGAGGATTCGTCAACCGGCGCCAAAGTTATTCAAAATAGAATTTTGAGATTTCCTATGGAAACTAGGTTGTAACTATAACTATCTACTGGCGACCGCCAGTAGATAATATATATATATATCCTCGAAGAAAAAGCCCCTTCCAGACAGCTGGCACCCATGGAAAGTGGCGCACACGCCAGCGGAGCGTGCTGGCAATCCTCTAAGCAAAAGTCCAAAATCAGTGCGCTCTCAGTTCAAAAACAACACTCTCACAATAGTGATGTGGCTAGAGTTTATTCCACGACGCGTTTCGACTGTATCCACAGCCTTGCTCACGTGAATGGTGCACAGACTACAAACACACATAAGTCAAACTCGGACATCGCGTCATAGTTACTGGACATAAAGGAAGGACATGAGCTTGTCCACACAGTGGCGGCCATGTTGGAAGTACTTGAAAAGTTTGTGATAGTTGTTGCATACATCAAATCCCATTGGACGTGAAATTAAACAGAAAATGAATGCAAGTGCTTAATTAAGTTTCTCACATGGAAAATAATACATGATAATTAAATGGAAACTAATGCCAGCTGAAACAATTGCATGCGATCGTGTAAACCGATCTACTATACATCATGGTGTCTGACCAGTGCGAATCAAACAAGTAGATCGGAAAACATAAGTAGTACATGGTAAAAGCGAAACTCATGTCTAAACAGAGGGGGGGGGAGAGAGATGGGAAAATACAGGCATAGTGCATTTGGGACTGTAAGTCTCCCTTCATGTGATCAGCAGTATTGCACAAAAACGTAGGCAAATGCCAGAGCAGTACATCTCTCCAATGGATAGTCACAAAGCAATAGTGTAATGGCATGAGTATGCAGTGAATACAAATATATTTGTAAATGTACCCAAAATGTCTGTTAGGGTACTTGCCCAACCAGCAGACCGTAATATGCCTGATGCACCAAGATCCCCTGGTTCCTAGCTGTTATTGATCAATGGATCCCTAGTGGTAGAACCTGTCAGACCAATACCATATCTGCCATGAGAAAAACACAATGGGATTTAAGCTGCCTTCCAAAAACATGGTCAATACAACCTGTCCGTGAAACCCTCATGTGCATCTGAGTCATCCAAAATCCCACTAAGTGATGTCAAAAAGTGAAGTCGAAGAAAAGGTTGGGCAACCTGTGTGGTGATAAGGTGCCTTCCTTCTCTCCTACAAAAGAAACAAAATGAGTAAAATTATAAATTTAAACGACAAAATTAAAAACACAGTTTCCAATGCACATATAACATAGATGGAGAAGGCTGCCTATACATGACTTAATCAAATATAGACAAAATCTATTCTAAAAGGAGACACGAAAAACATGAGTCACAACTAAGAGGCAAGCAGAGTTAATATGTGCAATTACTCTTTTTTAAGGTGTATCGAGAGTTCCTCATCCTGATTCATCCCCCCCGGGGCTCTAGTCTGTAGGTCGATAATGTATTTGGACTCTTTCTGCCTGAGTCTAAGTGTTCTGTTGCCTCCTCTATGATCCGTACGGATCTGTTCCAAAATGAAATATTTCAGTAACGAGGAGTTGGAAAAATGTCTATCTTGGAAATGACGAGCCACTGGGTATTTCGGATCCTTATTAGTAATAGCTCGTTTGTGTTCTAAAATCCTCTTTTTAGCCATCAGAGTGGTACTTCCAATATAATACAGTCCACAGGGACATTCAATTGCATATATTACAAATGTGGTACTACAAGTTAGAAATTGTGTGATTTCTCTCTGATTAGAACCACTAGTGTATTCTTTGCGGAAAGTACTGGCCGAACAAGCTTTACAGTGCCCACAAGGGAAGAAACCTCTGAGATTCTGAATACTGTTATCCTGTTTCTGGGTGATTTCACTGTGTACAAGAAGATCTCTGAGGTTCCTCCCCCTTCTGTAGGTAATACTGGGTCTGTCTTTGATGGTATGTCCTATACTCCCATCATTTTTGAGTGTGTCCCAATTACGTGCTAGAATCTTTTTGATGTTATCTGATTCAGAGTTATAGGTGAGGATAACTCTGGTGTCTGCATCCATGGTGTCTGCTGAGTCAGGTGTTTTGTCGAGAAGAGTATCCTTCCTTTCAATACCTTCTACTCTGTCTATTGCTTTTTTACGAACCCACGTAGGATACCCTCTCAGTCTGAACCTTTCAATCATTTCTGCACTTTCTCTGTCAAAAGCAGCACTTCTGCTACAATTCCTTTTCGCCCTCAGAAGCTCCCCATAGGGGATGCTCCACTTAAGGATTTCTGGGTGGCTACTGAGGGCGTGAAGGATGCTGTTACCTGCGGTGGTTTTGCGAAAAAGGGAAGTGTGTATGTTGTTATGTCTGATTTCCACTTTGACATCTAGGTATTCCACCTCACTATCACTGATGTTCCCTGTGAGGTGTATGTTGGGATTGTTCTCGTTAAGTTCTTGAATGAATTCCTGGGCCTCTGTGTGGCTACCTTTCCATATGATGAAAAGGTCATCTATGTATCTGAGCCAAAGTTCGATCTTATCAAGGTTCTTTTTTTTTTTTTTTTTTATTTTATAATTTTTTTTATTAGAAACCGTTGGTACACAATAAAATACAGACAAGGGCCTACAACCACCAGGGCCGGCCGCTATAGAGCCCGAGTGCCCACAGTGCAACGCCACACATTCAAATGAACCAGAGGCAAAGCTCCCGGCAGTTCGTGAGTACATGTAACAGGCCGTGGCCATAGGCCAGGAGCAATCGGAAAAAACAGTTTCATTTTCTATTAAATATAAAACACACTCAAGGCAATGAGAGTCCAAAATAGCAGCGTGCTCTTCCCAGGACAGTGAACAACGTACAGTGTCCAAAGCAGTTCTTGTCTGGAAGCGGTAGAGGGGGGCAACGGGAAAACAAAGCATGGGACACACCTCACACCATCCCGCAGAATGTGTGGCTAGGGGGACAAAGCAATATCGACCTCTAATGGCAGAGGCGGGGTGAAGATACGTTCACGATATAAATTCCATGGACCCCATACCTTAGTCCATTTCCCTGGCTTGCCTCTCGCCACATACACCGTCTTTTCCCTAAACATACACCAGTCCATATTCTCCTTCCATACCTCGATCGTGGGCGGCCTCGGGGAGCCCCACAGCTGTGCAATGTTACGCTTAGCCACCATGTACCCCAAGGTCACCCACTGCGTCTGTGCCGCATTACAATCATTCGGTTCTTGCAACAGAGCAACGTGCGTGACCTCCTCCATTACGGTGTGGATACCGTTCCAAAATCGCACAACCTCCGAACATTCCCCTAAGATATGAAGAAAGGTACCCGGCAGGCCACATCCACGCTTACACAGTCCATCCATCGAGTAACCCATATGCAGCAAACCGGGCCCCGTGACATACACTCTATGAAGGATCTTCAGCTGTACGAATCGTAAGCGGGCCGGGATCGCCACCTCTTTCGGGGAGGCCACCGCCGATACCCAGTCCTCATCGTCCAGTTCCAAGCCATCGCCCGTCCATGCCTCCCGCAGACGGAGCAGCAAGTCCGCGCGATCATTAATGAGTTTCTTATAAATCAGAGAAATAGTGCTGTCGGGCACGTAGCCATCCAACACTCTATCCTCCAGTGGGGAATACTCGGGGATAGCAGCAACGTCCGGAAAAACCGAACACAGCGCATGGTAGACTTGAGCATACCGGAAGTACTCTCTATCGTTTAATTTATATTCAGTTTTAAGCATTTCAAACGTTTTGAAAGACCCCTTCGCCCAAAGATCACCCACCTTACATATACCAATCATATCCCATTTCTCAAAGCCTTTCGATCTCCACAAACAGCCCAACCGCCCAGAGGCATACAACGGCGTCGCCCGAGTCAAGCGATCCCTCCACCCCATCGCAGCATTCACCGCGTGCCACACACGTACCGCAACCTGCGTGGGTCCTGTCAACCGCGTGTCCGGGGTCACCGAGTACAGCGCCCTATTATAGTCCCCACCCGGGAGCAGAAATGTATCCATCTCGAAGGCCGGATTCAAGGCAGGACCGTATATCCCGTGGTTCACCGCCGCCAACTGAGACGCCCAATAGTATCGTTTAATATCGGGGAGGGCGACCCCCTCATCGTACCAAGGGAGCGTCAACTTGGCGAGAGCAATCCGCGGCCGCCCGTCCCAAAACAGTTGGCGCTGAAGACCCTCCACCTCCCGGAAATAACGGGCTGGCACGACATCTAGAGTATTTTGCAAAGCGTACAAGAAGCGAGGTAGCGACATCATTTTAAACAATGCCGCCCGTCCGAGCGGCGAGAGCGGAAGTCATCGCCACCTCGCGACGTCGGCCTTCAATCGCTGAAGGGGAGGGAGAAGGTTTCGCTCATAGCGGACCGCGGGATCCAGTGAGATAAAGATTCCCAAATATTTGAACCCCAGGGTAGCAATCTGGATAGGGCAATCCCGAGGCAGGAGGGGGGCCTCACCCGAGAGGACGTAAACACACGACTTGGCCCAGTTGATGACCAGGCCGGAGTTGCGACCACAGGAATTCAGTACGTCCACCAATACAATTAGCGACTGTCGGGGAGAGGTGAGATACAGAAGGATGTCATCTGCGTAAAGGGAGACATGGTCTTCAAACTCCGGCGTCCATCTAATGCCTTGCAACGACGGCTCCCAACGCAACCAGGCGGCGAGAGGCTCCAAAGAAAGTGCAAAGAGAAGGGGTGATAACGGACATCCCTGCCGCGTACCT
Source organism: Triturus cristatus (assembly GCF_964204655.1). NCBI lineage: Eukaryota > Metazoa > Chordata > Amphibia > Caudata > Salamandridae > Triturus > Triturus cristatus. The sequence continues at coordinate 743,975,893 of NC_140591.1, read as the reverse complement.
CTCCCCAGTGCGAAGGGAGCCGACACCCTACCATTCACCACCACCTGAGCCAGTGGGTCAGCATATAGTAATTTTACCCAACCAATAAACTCAGGGCCGAACCCAAATTTCGCCAACACGGCCCAAATATATGGCCACTCCAAAGTGTCGAACGCCATAGTAGCATCTAAAGATGCCAAGATGGCCGGGTCTCGTATAAATTCCGCTCTAGCAAGCACGCTGTGCAACCGCCTCAAATTTAGAGCGGTATTCCGATGGGGTATAAAACCGGACTGATCCTGATGAATCAAGTCGCCCACGACCCGAACCAGTCGATTAGCCAATACCTTAGCCAGAATTTTGGGTTCTGCGTTCAACAGCGAAATGGGCCTATAGGAGGCGCAGCGATCTCGCGGCTTCCCCTCTTTGTGTATCACAACTATGTTGGCGAGGCGTTGGTCAAGGGGGAGGAAGCCCGCCGCACGTGCCGCGAAAAACATGTCCCGAAGATACGGCTCTATCTTATCGGGACGCAACTTATATAGTTCGATGGGAAGACCATTAGGACCCACAGCTTTACCCGATGCGATCGAGCGAGTGGCCAGAGCGATCTCATCTGACGACAACTTCGCCTCCATCAATACTGCATCAGCCTCCGATAGGGTTGGCAATGCAATGTCTCTAAGCAACAGATGAGAATCCTCCTCCGAACGCACAGAAACCGGAGAGTATACCCCGCGGAAATGAGCCGCGAAGCAGTCAACGATCTCCACCGGGTCAGTCACACGCACTCCATCCATTCTCTCCACAACGGGCACCACCCTGCTCGCTCTCTCCTTCTTATCCAACCAAGCAATCAACTTTCCGGCCTTATCCCCCACATCATACAGTCGTCCTTGCTGCTCTCTACTCATCCCTTTAGCGGCTTCCGTGACTAGCGCTCTATAATCTGATTGTTTGAGGCTGAGAACATGCAATTTCTCATCAGTAACTCCCCGCTCCAAGTCCTCCTCCATTTCAGCTATTTCAATTTCCAGGCGAACCACCTCTGCTCTCTCGCACCTCTTAGCATGGGAGATAAGGGACAAGGCCTTCCCCCTGATCACCACTTTATAAGCCTCCCATAGGGAGACGGCCGACGACACCGACCCCACATTATCATTGAAGTAGTGATCAGTGGACTTGACCAGTTCCGCGCGGATCTTAGGGTTATGTAGATACCAGGGGCTAATGGGTGCCACTCTCCCCTCTGCCCCAGGGACAACCTTCAGTTGCAACCATATAGGGGAATGATCAGAAATACCTCGGGCTAAATGACGCACCTCCCCAATCATCCCAGCTTGGATCGCCGGCATAAGCATGTAATCAAGTCTCGAGAGACTCCCATGGGCCCCCGAGTGAAAGGTATATTGCGCCTGTCCCGGGTGCATCAATCTCCAGCAATCTACAAGTCCCAAAGTGTCCAAAAAGACACCCATCCAGGCCTGAGCCCTAGGGAGGTCCCTGGGGGGGTGACGGTCCTCCAACCCGGAGACAACGGCATTAAAGTCACCCCCCAACACCAGAACCCCCCCAGGGAGTCCCAGGACCAAACGCCCCAAATCAGCAAATGTAGCCGTCTGTAACCCCGGAGGCACATACACAGCCACGAGCGAAATAGTCCTACCCTCCCATCTCCCCACCAGTGCCACATAGCGCCCCCTATCATCGTGAAGCACCTCGTCCACTTCCAATGGGAGAGAGGCCCTAACCAAAATGCCCACTCCCCTAGAGCCAGAGGTGAAACCAGAGTGAGCGGCAAGGCGATAGCCCCTCCTATTTAGGGCATGGAAGGACTTCCCAATCAAATGTGTCTCCTGCAGGAAAACAATGTCGGGCGAAATCCGCTTCAAAAACTGCAACACCACCCCGCGCTTGATCCTGTCCCCCAGTCCATTCACATTCCACGAAAGGATTCTCAATCCCCTACCCCCCATCCCACTCTCGTGCATGATACCCACATCCCGGAAAGCACAACCCGGATAAGTCAGCAGAGAACTTCACATTGCCTTGCGAAACAAACAAACAATCCCCAACAACCCCCCTCCCCCACAATCCCCAAACCACAACTCCCCCCTCCCTGCACCCCTGCTTGAGCCCAAACAGCCCCCCCAACTCGCAGTGTGCCTGTCGCCCTAACATATACCACAAAAAGAACCCCAGAAGGAGGAAAGGACCCCAATAAGCTCCCCACAACCCCCAAGCATTTGGAGGGCATATTGTGCCAAACTAGGGTCCAGTTGAGCCAAGGTACAAAACGTCACCAGTCCAGTCCATCACCAGGAACCAAGTTCTAGTCTTGCTCCACCAAATCCCGTCCGCTCTCTGCCATCCGACTGTCTCGATCCTGTCCCCGAGGCAGGGCATCCAACCAGTCTCCAACTGCCTCCGGCCGGTCGAAAAAGTGGGAACGACCCTGGAACTCAACCCGCAGCCTCGCCGGGAATAACATCGCATATTTCAGCTCCATGTCCCTCAAGCGCCGTTTGACACCCAAAAATCCCAGCCGTTGTTTCTGGACCGCTTGCGTGAAGTCCGGGTAAAAGCTGACATTGGAGTTCTCAAACTTCAGCGGCCCGGCCACCCTCGACGCCTGAAGGATAGCATCCCTATCCCGAAAGTTAAAGAGTCGGGCGATTATAGGCCGCGGGGGAGCACCCACCTTGGGCGCACCACCCGGAATACTGTGGGCCCGCTCCACCGCAAAGAACTTGCTCAGTCCCTTGGGCGCGAGACGATTGGTCACTAGATCCTCAACAAAAAGATCCGCAGCAGATTCCTCCGATCTTTCCGGCACTCCAATGATACGAACATTGTTCCGTCTAGCCCTGCTTTTGGAGTCCTCAAGTCGATGGTCCGTCAGATCACTGGCTAGCTGCAACCTACGGACCTCCGTCTGCAGGGCGGCCACGTCCACAGTTAAGCTCGACGCCGCTTGACTCAAGGAGTCGACCCGCTCGTTAGTTTTGGACAGGTCTGCCCTGACTAAATTCACATTGATCAGGACCGCGTCCAGTTTATGAGCCAGGGTATCAAACTGCTGACCCACAGCGGTCTTCATCTCCTCAATGGCGCCCATGACGTCCAGCAGGGTCAATTCTGACGATGGGCCTGAGACCTCCTTAGACCTCTCAGGCGATTTATGCGAGCCACCAGGGGATCCCTTTGCCTGCGCATATCGATCCATGTTATTGACCTGGGTATAGGCACCCCTCCGGGTTGACTTGGGTTTCGACTTGTCTCCGTCTAGTCTCGCCGCCATCGTCCGGAGGCCACCAAGGCTGGCACCCGCCCGCACCAGGAAAAAGGGACCAGGTAGCTAATTCAATTGAACACAGCCGTCGCCGACAGTCAGCCCATGTATAGTCCGAGAGTCAGGCCAGACACTTCGCCGTCCGCGCCCCTCTGAAACACCAAAGTCTCTCAGCCGATATCAGAGAACAAGCTTGAAAACGAAAGTGAAAGTGCGGGGTCCGTGGCAGGTCAAGCCCAGCCAGCCGCTGTTGTTCACTTCGTACCCGGGCACTTCACCAGCTCGAGATCGGGACCAAGGCAAGAGCAGGCCGCAAACTTCGGAGTGCAACCATTCCGGGTCCCGGCATCCGATCTGAATTTGGAAAACGGGTGGCACCTCAGCGCAAGTTCATCTGCAAAAGCCCGTCAAATAAACCAGGATTAAGTCAGGATAGACGTGGGAGGTTGCGGAGGCCCTCGAGAGCCGTAAGCCTACGCGGCCATCTTGGTTGCGCGCTAGGCTCCTCCCCCTTATCAAGGTTCTTGATGGTGTTCACCCCAGAAAAAAGTTCTTCTTCCCAGAGGCCCATGAACAAATTCGCAAAGCTAGGAGCCAGACAAGAACCCATCGCAGTACCGACTAACTGTTTGTAAAGAATCCCATTAAACACAAAGATGTTATTCTTTAGACAAAATTCCATCATTTCAATAATCATGAGATTATGTTCACAGTATTTGATGTTCCTCTGTTTAAGGAAATGTGTACAAGCAGCCAGACCTTGCTGATGGTCGATGATAGTGTATAGTGACTGTACATCCAATGTTATCAGGAGACAGCCACTAACCCATCTTATATTTCCTAGTTTCCTAAGGAAATCCTTGGTGTCTCTTACGTAACTCGGGAGTTTGGTGACATATTCCCTTAGAAAAAAATCCACATATTTAGATATGTGTTCGGCCACACTTCCTTTGGAAGACACGATGGGACGGCCAGGTGGTATCTCTGCATTCTTATGGACCTTGGGTAGTAAGTATAGTACCGGTAACTTTGGGAAATCTCTTTTCAGGTAGCAGTACTCCTCCCACTCAAGGATACCTTTATCTCTCCAATTGGCAAGTTTGTCCCATATGGTGATGATGCTGTCTTTATATGTTTCTCTGGTGATTTGCATATAAGATGCTCCATCATCCAGTTGTCTAAGGGCCTCTAGTATGTACTGCTCCCTGTCTTGGATAACTATGTTACCACCCTTGTCCGCAGGTCGTATCACTATATCGTTGTCATCTGCTAGTGATTTCAATAACTGTCTTTGTTCATATGACATGTTGTTGTTGACCTTTTTGTTGGTATGTGGTCTATGTCTCAGATCTATGAGAGCCTTACTAACATTATCATGAAATGTGTCAATGCCGTCGTGGGGTAGAGTGGGTAGAAAGGTAGATGGTGGTCTGAAACCAGTTGATGCCGCAGAGTAATATGTTATGCCCATAGAGGCTAGGGTATCTGCATCGTCAGTATCCACTGTGTTGGAAGTAATATCACTGTGGAGCTCAAACATAGTGGTAAGTGTAGCCATGTCACCAATATTGAGATCATAATTCTCTATCTCTTGTTCTTCTGTCATGGGATCTATTCTGGGTTTTAGTCGGCGTAGAGTGTGCCACTTTTTTAGTTTCAACTTCCTAACATACTTAAACAGATCTATTCGAGTTTGTACATAGTTAAAACTGGTGGAAGGACAGAAGGACAATCCTAGACACAAAGTATACTTCTCTTCATCACTTAATTGTCTTTTAGAAAGATTAATAATTGTCTTATTAACCATAGTGAGATCCATTAATATGTTCTTTTGGAGCGCGGCTTGTTGCTTCCCATGCGGCCCCTTCCTCTGCCTCTTCTGCCACTGTTGTCGAATTCGCTGGCGTCTGTTCCTCCGTCTCCTCGGCCTCGACCTCGACCTCGTCCTCTCTGACCTCTCGATTTCGTTGTTTCTGTCTCTCTCGTAGTTTGACGTGTTTGACGCATTGTCCTGTATTCGTCTAAAAAAGTAATCGCACGAGTATTGCGTTCTTCTCCAGAAGTTTCACCTCTTGACACATCTGATTCTGTTTCACTGGCAGTAGATGCCTCGGATATGTCCCCTTCGGTAGTAATGGTACTCGTGATTGCTGCAGTTTCTTTTTCTTGATACAGGTGGTCGTATTTGCGGCTAAAAGTTAAGATTCGGCCGCTTTCGTAATCCGCATAATCTCTGTTGAGTTTCCTCTGTTTGCGTCCCTTAATATCCTCCTCATGTTTTATCAGTCGTTCCTTAATGTTAACCATAGCCTTATTGTACGCCTCCATCCCCATAGTTTTCAATAGATCATCCTGTAAAACTTTGATATCTTGTAGAAGGCTCTCTCGATCACTCCAAGCATACTTGATGAGTATCTCCAACATGCGTCTAGAGCTTAATGCTGAATTGAGAGACCATTCCTCTAACATTTTAGGGTTGGGTTTCTCATATGAGGGAGTGATGAAAATCCTCAAACCTCTAGGCGCCATCTCTTGGTCAACATAGTTTTGTAATGAGATGGACTCCCACCATTTGGACATCTCTGCCCTCTTAAGTTTCTCCATCTCTCTTAATTTCTCCTCTTTTGATCTAATTTCAGGGTTGACGTTTTCCGTTTGTATTTTCTGCCCTGGCTTTCTAGCAAATAAAGTGAGAGCAGCCGCTCTCCTTTCAGCCTCCTCCTCCATCGTGCACCTACTAGCCACACCGAAAAATGTTAACTGAGAGAGTGTGTGATTTAGACCCCCTGTACAAAGAAATCCAGGGTTCTTTCTGCAGTGTAATGGACTACTGTGATTCGTTTTCACTCATAAATAGTCATCGCAGGAATGCGGTTAAAAGTCACTGGTATTTCTGAGGATGATCGAGACTTAGTTGTATGTAGCTCGCGTGAATCCGTGTGTTAAGAAGACGCGTGTCCAAAAGTATTTTTCACAAGCTCCCCGGAGTGTTCTCGGGCAACCATAGAGAAACTGTAGAGGGAGGGGAGAAAACAACATACACGGGAGACGCTACGAAGGAGCGTGTCCGTGCAAAGGAATCCTCCTGGCACCCCTCAGCAGGAATACTCTATCTTCTGTCAGTCGATAGCTCAGAGTCTACATATATCCAGTTTTCCCACCCGTACGGCATAGACAGAAACCACCCGGCGAGAGGTCCCCGCTGCCCCGGTAATCAAGCTGTTACGCTCATCCTCCAATGCGCGTTCACCCCAATCAACACAAGGGACGGAAGACACTCACACGGGCTTACCTCTATGCTATATCGGGTCCGCAGTCGGTGTTCTGATTGTTGATAATAGATAATTGATATCGTAGTAGTCGAATTCTTACGGCCGGTGCAGTGCTGTCCTCTATTGAATCCTCGAAGAAAAAGCCCCTTCCAGACAGCTGGCACCCATGGAAAGTGGCGCACACGCCAGCGGAGCGTGCTGGCAATCCTCTAAGCAAAAGTCCAAAATCAGTGCGCTCTCAGTTCAAAAACAACACTCTCACTATATATATATATATTACCTACTGGCAGTTGCCAGTAGGTAGATATAGTTAGGACCTATTTTCCATAGGAAATCCGCAACATTCTATTTGGAAAAAGGTTGGCGCCGATTGACGAATCTTCGCAAAATTTTCCCAACTTTTGGCCAGCTCCGTTCCTATCCTGAAAATTTCACGGTGCTTCGTCAAGCGGGGGCCAAGAAAAAGGGGGGTCCCAAAACGTGTTTTCCCCATGCATTTTCCCATAGGACCTGTTGACGCAGCTACAGCTCGAACTGCTAAACGGAATTACACCAAATTTGGCAAAGAGGTAGTACTCAGTTCAGACTCGTGCCTTTTGCTTAAATGGTGTAAATCCGTTAAGTAGTTCCTGAGAAAATTAGGGGGAAAAAGTTAGTGATATCTATGGCCTCGGAGGATCCGCGCACCCTCCCCGCACCCAGTGCGCACCCTGCCGTGCACGAGCTGAATGCTAATTGGCTGCCAACACTCTGAATCAGGAAGTGTTGGCAGCCATCTTGTGACTTGGTAGAACCGAGGCACAAGAAAAATGAAAAAAAAAGGCGCAAAACGCGACAAGGGGGCAGGGTAGAAACACCTTGACCCCCTAGGCCTGCTCAGGGGGTCCCACAAGGACCCCCATGGCCAAAAAAAAATATATATATTTTTTTTAAATCGCGGGATGCGCTTAGGGTCCACGCATCCCACTGCCGAAAAAAAAATGAAGCGCGGTAGGCCGCGCTTCGTTTTAATTTAGCCGCTGGAGGGCCAAGTCCCGGGGGTAAAATGATATTATAATGGGGGGCCCAGAGGGGCCACCCAGCCCCGGGAACTGCCACCCACCGGGGCTAATCTGAATTATGGGGGGGCTCTCAGCCCCCCCAGCCCCAGGGACCGCCACCCCCGGGTCTTTAATATACATGAGTGGGGGGGCTCAAAGGCCCCCCCAAGCCCCGGGGACCACCACCCCGGGGCTTTATGTTAATGTCTAGGCGGCAATTGTGCAGCGCCCACGTACGCCAATCTCTATATGTATCGTTTTGAACTGGATCACATTCTCTGTAATACTGACTGGACAAACAACTTGATTCTTTACAAAAGGTATATAGATGATATCTTTATCATTTGGAAAGGACCGACTACCCTTCTGGTTCAACTGATAGAAATTCTTAATACAGTGGATCATCGAATCGAATTCACCCATAACATCAGTCAAGAGTCAGTAACCTTTTTGGATACTCTTGTTACCAACACTGGAAACCAACTTACCACACAAGTATACACCAAACCCACCGACAGGAACAACCTACTACATTATGACAGTTTTCATCAGCCTTCCTTAAAAAAACATCTACCTTATTCACAGTTGTTACGACTCAAAAGAATTGCCAGCTCAGATGAACTTTACGAATCTAGCAAAACTTCTTGTATAGACAAATTTAAACAACGCAACTATCCTGTTACGATCTTGGAAAATGCTATCACCAAAGCTGATATCCCTACCAGACAGGACTTGCTTCAACCTAAACCGCAGGTCCAACAAGAAACTAGATCCGTGTTCATCTCCAAATTCTCAACGAGAAGTCATCAAATCAAGAAAATTGTGCTAAGGTATTGGCCGATACTGAGCAATGAACCTGACTTTCAACACATCTTTGATTCACAACCAAGATTTGCATACCAAAGATCTCAAAATTTGAAACAACTTTAATCCACGCCCAAAAAAGAGCAAACCAGTGAATTCAAAGGTACCATCCCCTGCTTGAACTGCAGAAACTGTAACTCCATTATCAAGGGTAATAAGATTGCACACCCTCATAAAGGTTTTCCCATAAACTTATCCGTAACAGCCACGTGTAACACACAGAACGTCATCTACTTACTCAAATGCCCCTGTGGGCTTGTTTACGTTGGCAAGACGGAGAGAAAAATACGTATTCGCCTGAACGAACACAAGAGCAACATACGCACTCACCAGTCAAAGTCTCCCATTGCTACCCATTTTGATCGTTTACAACATAACATTTGTCAACTACGTTTCTTGATTCTCGAACAAGTACCGATCATAAAAGGACGAAATAATACCCAACATCTATTACAACGTGAAGTTTTTTGGATCAACAAACTTGATTCGATTCATCCTAAAGGACTTAATGATCGTTTTGATCTAGGTTGCTTTCTGTAATGTTCTTTGACTCTGATTTGTTCTCCGATATTCTGAATACACCTTCATATGAATCATATGGGCATACACCCATGAGACCCGGGACCCCACAACCTTGTATCCCCTGATGTTTTACCTTAGTTGTTTATTTTGCCAGCTACTTGTCGCACCAGTTATTATCATTTATGAGTATTGCATGTCAGCATCCTTCAGTGTACTGTATGTCTGCATTTACCATCGTATTATGTGCCATATTTTCTTATTTGGTTCCTGTATTTACCCCGCACACACTCTTATTTATTCATTTCATATTACTTTGTTATCAGTTGGATTAACATATTGACATGACTTTTTCTTACCATTGGGCTCACTACTTTTTTCCAGACTACGTTTGCTTGTACACTTGTGTCTTTTCACTTTTTCTTTTATTACATTCCTCTTTGACTGTTTCACTATCACGTTTTGATCGTATACACACTTTCTACCATTTACGTAACTTCTTACACGCTACTACGCAGTCGCTGTTACTTTGTAACAGGCTTGTATTTTCCTATTTTGATTGGCCTCCACCTTCCATAACTAACCTATCGGCGTCACACACGTTGGATAACACATTGACTAACATCGACGCACACGACTGGCTATGCAGCCTCCCACACCTGATTAGTGATAATTATCACCTGACACCCTTTAAAAACCGCGCGCGTTTTACAGTCTATTGACTTGCTGAGAAACCGGCACCTTTGACCGCTCTGCTCTGAACGATCTAGCATCACGTAAGTAGAATATGCTATTTGATGACACCGTTATGCTTCTTTATACTCGCGTTGCTCTGCGTCTACCAACACACTTTTGGCGCTCTTTCTCATTTGGCACCCAAACTCTTCTATCACCCCTTTCGATTGATTTTCGTGTAATTTCCGCTTACCTAATTTATCTCTATACCCGTCACAATTAGATCACTTGCACTTGTCACGTTTCCCACTTACGTTATTTATTTTTTCTCTCATACGGTTTCATGCTCATTGCTGTTCTTTGTCCGCACGTAATCTAGCCAAACACTAGACTCGTTTTACACGACTCACCACCGACTCGAATTCATCTTACTCACAATTCTTTTTTTAAAACCATTGTTCTTTGACATAGTACAACGCATGCATCAACGTACCATCGCCTTACTTCAATTACACTTCTCGAATTCTGTACACACTCTTGTTCGTTGTTTTTTCAGTTAAACCTGCTAATTTGAATTTGGAATGTTAATTTACGTTTCTTGTACTTTGCTCTTTACAATGTTGATACTTTCATATTGAGTAAAAGCTGTTCCCTTGTATCCTCCCTTTTAGTGCTTCCCCTGACGAAGGGCCGTACCGGCCCGAAATGCATTGGGCTATACCGAGTTATGAATACAATATACTCGTTTGTGATGTACAATCGTCAGTGATAACGATACCTTTTCAAAGGAATGATTAAATTCATGTGAACTGAATAAATCGATGAATTACATACAAATTTCGCTTGATTAATTTCTCCACCGGAGTGCAATTCGAGTGACACGCTTCCAACCAGAACGTGCTCTCACAATGTCTAGGCGGGCTCATGGCTCCCCCCGCAGCCCCGCAGTTTCAAAAAACAAAAAAAACCTGTGTGGGAGGCTTGAGCCCCCCCCCACAGGCCCCTGGGACCGCCACCTCCCCGGGGCACTAATTATTTAAAACAGGGGGTCCGTTTCGGACCCCCAAGCCCCGGGGACCACCACCCCCCGGGGCTTTGACAAAAGTGGGAGGGGGGCCATGTGGCTTCCCCCTGGAGCCAATGATGGCCCTGGGGACTGCCACCCCCCAGGGCCGGCTCCTACAGTGTCCCGGGGTGCCCAACCCCAGGACACTGCTTTTTGCAATGGCAGGACGGGAGCCTCGCGGCTCCCACCCTGCCATTGCAAACTGCTTTGCTTCATTGAAGCGAGAGCAGGGAAACCTGCTCTCGCTTCAATGAAGCAAAGCAGATTGCTTTTCCACATGGGGAGCAGCATGTTAGCTGCTCCCCATGTGGAAAATCAATGTCGGCTCCCGCAGGAAGCGGGGAGTTGGTGGGACCGTGGGGGTATTGGGACCCCCACGGTCCCCAATGAGATGGCCAGGCCCTGGGGGATGGGGTCCCCGGGGCCAGTAGTGGCCCGGGAGGGGGGCCATGCAGCCCCCCTCCTAAAAATGTAAAAAATTATTAAAACAAAAAAACGGCCCCGGGGCCAAAAGGGGCCACAGGAGGGGGGGCAAGGCAGCCCCCCTCCAAAATAAAAATAAAATGAAAAAAAAGGGCCATGCCCGGGGGATGGGGTCCCCGGGGCAAAATATGAAGTCGGGAGGGGGGCCACGCGGCCCCCTTCCCGATTTTTGTTTTTTTTTAATTAAAAAAAAAAATTGGGGGCAGGCCCTGGGGGATAGGGTCCCCAGGGCCAATAAATTAGAAAAAGAAGGGGGGCTACACAGCCCCCCTTCTAAAAAAAAAGAAAAAAAAAAAGTCCGGGATCGGGCCAGAGGCTACACCCCCTCCTTACACCACTCTGCAAACGCACCCCCTGGCATGTTTGCAGAGGGGGATCTAATTCCCCTTGAATACTGGGGGTCCCTGGGGGCCAACTAGCCCACCAGGAACCTCCAGTATGCACCAGGTGAGCTAGTTGGCTGCCAGGGGACCTCAGGATTCAAGGGGACTTAATCTCCCAACTTAAAACACGCTAGGGGGTGCGTTTGCACAGTGGTGAAGGTAGGGGGCGGGGCCTAAGGTGATACTGTGCAAACACGCCCTGTGATGTGTTTTAAGTTGGGGAATTCATTCCTCTTCAATCCAGAGGTCCCCTAAGGGACAACTAGCCCACCAGGTACCTCCACTAAGCACCACGGAGCTGCATTTCAGAGTGTTGTAAAAAGGGGTGTGGCCTCTGAACACCTCTCTGCAACACAGCTCCCTGGCACATACTGGAGGTACCTGGTGGGCTAGTTGGCGGCCAGGGGACCTCAGGATTCAACGGGACTTAATCCCCCAACTTAAAACACCCCACAGGGCACGTTTGCACAGTGGTGAAGGTAGGGGGCGGGGCCTGAGGTGATATGTGTGCAAACACGCCCTGTGGTGCGTTTTAAGTTGGGGAATTAATTCCTCTTCAATCCTGAGGGTCCCTGGGGACCAACTAGCCCACCAGGTACCTCCAGTAAGCGCCACGGAGCTGCGTTGCAGGGTATTGTAAAAAGGGGTGTGGCCTCTGAACACCTCTCTGCAATGCAGCTCCCTGGGGCATACTGGAGGTACCTGGTGGGCTAGTTGGCCCCCAGGGGACCTCAGGATTGAAGAGGAATTAATTCCCCAACTTAAAACGCGCTAAAGGGCGTGTTTGCACACGTCACCTCAGGCCCCGCCCCCTTCCTTCACCATTTTACAAATATTCCTCTAAAATCAGCCGAACTACGCATTCCGATCTACTCACCTGTTATCAGGAGAGAACCCAGGGCTGCATCTTTTAGCCCAGCACTGACTCTGAAAAGTAATTCTAAGCGTACTTACCAGTAACTTGTATTCCCTTCCATAGGAATCCATTGTGTGGTTATCACCAGAAAATTTTCAGTGTCCATTTTAGAAACGTACAAATATTCCTCTAAAATCAGCCGAACTACGAATTCCGATTTACTCACCTGTAATCATGAGAGAACCCAGTGCTGCATCTTTTAGCCCAGCACTGACCCTGAAAAGTAATTCTAAGCGTACTTACCAGTAACTTCTATTTCCTTCCATAGGAATCAATTGTGTGGTTTTCACCAGAAAATGTTCAGTGTCCATTTTTGAAACATACAAATATTAGTCTAAAATCAGCCGAACTACGAATTCCGATTTACTCACCTGTCATCAGGAGAGAACCCAGGGCTGCATCTTTTAGCCCACCATTGACTCTGAAAAGTAATTTGAAGCGTACTTACCAGTAACTTGTGTTTCCTTCCATAGGAATCCATTGTGTGGTTTTCAGCAGAAAAGTTTCTAAGTGTCCATTTTTGAAACGTACAAATATAACTCTAAAATCAGCCGAACTACGATTTCCGATTTACTCACCTGTTATCAGGAGAGAACCCAGTGCTGCATCTTTTAGCCCACCACTGACCCTGAAATGTAATTCTAAGTGTACTTACCAGTAACTTGTATTTCCTTCCATAGGAATCCATTGTGTGGTTTTCAGCATAAAATTTTGTGTCCATTTTTGAAACATACAAATATTCCTCTAAAATCAGCTGAACTACGAATTCCGATTTACTCACCTGTAATCAGGAGAGAACCCAGTGCTGCATCTTTTAGCCCAGCACTGACCCTGAAAAGTAATTCTAAGTGTACTTAAAAGTAACTTGTATTTCCTTCTATAGGAATCCATTGTGTGGTTTTCAGCAGAAAAGTTTCTAAGTGCCTATTTTCACAAACTAAAAATATTCCTAAAAAATCGTCTGTATGACTTAAACACATTCTTTCAAATGTTTACAGGAGGTTGGCCAGTGCTGGATCCAGGATCCACCACTGAGTAAGAAAAAGTAACGACAACACTACTTACCTGCTAAGTGAATCTTCTGCCATAGGATAACATTGGTGATTCTATGTGAACATTTTTCTAAGTGTCAACTTTTAAAATACAATAATATTCCTTAAAAATTACTACTGTAACCAAAATGCTTTTACTCATCTGTTTACAGGAGATGTCAAAGGACTGAATCTAGGATCCAGTCCTGTGGTTAGAAAAGTAATCCATAAAGTAACTAATTGCATTTAACTAGAAATTCACATTATGCTCAAAGTTACTTTGTGTTTGAAATTGTGTTGCCCATTGCAACAACTGTAACTACTGTACTTAAAAGTCTGTTGCCTATTTGCCAAGTATTTAAACTAAAGTAATTCATTCTGAGAAAGTATATTTTGTATTGTAATGTATAATGTAAGCATAATGTAATTAAAAAAAATATATCTAAAAATAAATAGTTTAAAAACATGTAGTAAATCAGTATAAAAAATCAGTATAACAATTGATACATTAAACATTGTCATTTACAAAACCTTTGAAATTCACTGAAAAAAACCATAGGTTTCAGGCCTGATATAGTTAGGAATAAGCAAATAAAAACTTTTGAAATTCACTGAAAAAACCATAGGTTTCAGGCCTGATATAGTTAGGAATTAGCATTTTAAAAACCTTTGAAATTCACTGAAAAAAACATAGGTTTCAGGCCTGATATAGTTAGGAATTAGCATTTAAAAAACCTTAGAAATTCACTGAAAAAACAATAGGTTTTAGGGGTGTTATAGTTAGCTGGACATTTCACTCGAACAAAACCATTGAAATTCCTCCGATATAGTTAGTTGTACTAACTACATCTCGCGCGCCCGCAATCCACTGCTGATGATGTCACATATTACATCATTCATGACATGGTGAGTGACATCACTGATGACATCTCAAATGACATCACTGATGACATCACTGATGGCATTATCCACGTGACAATCAGATACACCTCATCATACACTAGTATAACCTTTCATCACTCACTGTAAAATACATAGTGCCAGATTTAAAACCATTGACACACCAATACAAGGTTCAAAACACCCACTCAGTGATTCCTAGATCTATACACTCATCTAATCACTTACCTATAGATTCACTTATACATGCTGTCAATGATCAATAGAACACTATCACTTATACACCTATATCGACATTACACACCAGCACACATCCTAACCACTTATGAAGTCATCCTACTCACTTATGCAAACAATGGATCATACTTACTTTTACTTACCTATACACTTATAAAAACACTACTTCATCTATTCATATAGATAATAAATCATACTTAGTGTGTTATAAAAACACTATTACAAGTATACAGTTATCCATACAGTCACTCATACAATCTCTGAGTCATATATATACTTATTTATATACAACAACTGACACATACACTGGCTTTAATTTTCCTAGTTTGTTGGACATGTACCATTGAGACATGTATTGGCTCATCACCACACCCATAAAGATATTCACTCACCCAAACAACTGTTATAACATGTAGTTTTAACTTCATATACCTACTGAATCAACTATTCACACATCTTTGGCCAGTCACACACCCCCCACCGAACCACACACACATTCACTCTCTCATATAAATACTCAGTTAACTAATCAATCAACAATATAGACTTTCACGTAGCTAGTAACCAACTGGTGCAGCAGTTTACACAACAACTTACAAAGTGATACAGATATTCACACAGTTTAGTCACTATCCAATATATTTAGTGAGACACTATAAATTAGTCAAGTAAACAGTCAATCACACTGCTACTAAATCCTCCATTCAGATATTTATATTTATATATCCACACATTCTTCAATGCAAATTGCTATATATATATATAATAGATATTTAGATAATGAACCAAACCACATTCACTGGATGATGTCATCATTGATGTCATCAGTGATGTCCTTTGAGTTGTCATCAGTGATGTCACTCACCATGTCATGAATGATGTAATATGTGACGTCATCAGCTGTGGATTGCGGGCGCGCAAGATGTAGTTAGTACAACTAACTATATCAGAGGAATTTCAGTGGTTTTGTTCGAGTGAAATGTCCAGCTAACTATATCAGGCCTGAAACCTATGGTTTTTTCAGTGAATTTCAAAGGTTTTTTAAATGCTAATTCCTAACTATATCAGGCCTTAAACCTTATGTTTTTTTCAGTGAATATATATATGTTCTGTTCTGAACTCTCTGACCCGAATCTACAATTGCAAGAAATGAGCCAATGTTTCCTACAACGAGGATACCCTTCGGAAGTCATTACTACTGCCATGAATAGAGTCAGCTCTAAGAACAGACCTGATCTTCTACAAACCAAGCTGAAAAGCCATAGATCAAACAACGGTGAAATTGAAACAACATCTAGGCTAATTGTCGATTTCAACAACCAGAGCAATGACCTACGAAGAATTGTACGGAAACACTGGGAAATATTGTTACTTGATGAAACTGTCAACAAAATCTTATCCCCGAGACCCAGGATCACCTATAGAAAAACTGTGTCTTTGGGTGACCTATTGACACATAGTCACTTTGAAATCAAACCAGCAATAACTACATCTTGGCCGAACACTCCGGGTTTTTGGAAGTGCTCAAAGTGCAAAGCATGTGAACACGGGAAAAATACTACCACATATCAACTACAAAACGGTCATGATGAAAGAATCAAAGATCATATAACCTGTGAATCCAAATTTGCAATCTATATTTTGGAATGTCCATGCAAAAAACTATACGTAGGGAGCACCATTAATAAACTCAAACTCCGCATTCTGCAACATCTCCGTGCCTTTTCATACCCATACCCTATGGCCAAACACTTCTCTGAATTCCACTCTGGTGACTGTAATCAACTAAAATATTTTGGCATCAAAATCGTCAAACAGAAAGAGAGGGGTGGAAATAGAGTTCTAGAGCTAAGAAGGGCAGAGTCAAGAACAATCTTATCAATAGGTACCGAAAAACCATGGGGCCATAATTTGGACGCTGAACTACATGTGCATTTATAAATCATGGGAACCCCTACTGAAAAGAAGGACATGGACACCCTTAAGAATGTTGATCCTTGCCTAGTTTCAATTAATTTCATTCTTATATCTTTTGATTCTTCCTGCAATTAACTAGGAACTGTACATTGCTTTTATTCTCACCACTCTTATCTGTGACAGACGAGATTGATAATTTTTTGCAAATTGGTTTACATTAGGAGGGAATTTATTAGATGAAGTAACCCTTTTCATAAATATTCCATCATGTCAATTTGACCCTTCATAGAGATATACATTATGTACTTTACTAGGACACCAATCAAAATCACATATCTCTCTAGAGTATGAATTATTGTCTAAATCGAAAAATCATGATTCTTCAATTTTCATTTGATGAGAATTTTTACTTCTTGATTATTCTTTGTGAATAAGATATTATATGTAGATATATTTATAGAGAGATTATATATATGCTTTACCAATAGGGTCATAACCAGTACCAACTGGAGACACCATTTAATTAATTATGTTCTTCATTCTTTCTAAATTATCGTTGGTACTTTACCTTGATTTTTGAACTACTTCGTAAACCAATTGCAATTTGTAACTACTTGTTTTCCTTGTAAATTGCCTGAAACAATGGATAAATTGTAGTAGCAATTAGAACAAATTAATTCTTTACTTTAAAAATGTTTTGTCGATGCAACTATGTCCAGTATGTCTTCACTGTCTATCACTAAAAATCTGCAGTAACACTTTAAAATGGACACTCTGGGCTCTGAGACTCTATGGTCCAGTCGAAGGCCGAGTGCCGAAACGCGTAGACCGTCTCTTGCGTGGATTATGCCCCGTTTCCACTTGAAATAAACACTATCTGAGTGTCTTCTGTGGTGCTGTGATTCTTACCCGCGATGAACCTTTGAAGAACCGAGGGAGAAGCGAGAGGATTTTTTATATATATATATATATATATATATATATATATATATATATATATATATATATATTATCTACTGGCGGTCGCCAGTAGATAGTTATAGTTAGGACCGTGTTTCCATAGGAAATCTCAAAATTCTATTTTGAATACCTTTGGCGCCGGTTGACGAATCTTCGCAAAATTATCAAAACTAATCGGGCGCTCCGCTCAGCTCCTACCCTGAAAGTCTCGGGGGGATTCGTCAAGCGGGGGCCGAGAAAAAAGGGGGGTCCCAAAACACGTTTTCCCCATGCATTTTCCCATAGGACCTTTAGTCGAAGGTACAACCCGAACGGCTGAACAGAATTACTTGAAATTTGGCAAAGAGGTAGTCCTCAGGTCAGGGAAGTGCCTTTTGCATATAAGGAGCCAATATGTTCAGTAGTTCATGAGAAAATTGAGTTAAAAGCACATAAATATCTATAGCCGCGCACCGTGCGCGCACGGTGCGCGCACCCTAACGTGCGTGAGCGTAATTTTGATTGGTGGTTAAATGTTAGCCAACGTTCGAATCGGTCGAAATCAGGAAGTGTCGGCTGCCATTTTGTTTGTTTTGAGTGCGAGAGTGAAAAAGGAAGGTGGCGAACGTGAAAAGGGGGCAGGGTAGAGAGTTCCTGACCCCCTAGCCTTTGTCAGGGGGTCCCTGAAGGACCCCGAAGGCAGAAAAAAACATTTCATTTTTTTAAAAAAATCGTGGCGTGCGTGCACGGTGCGCGCACCGTGAAAAACCCTAAAATAAATAAATAATAATTTTAATACGTAGTTTATTGTAAAATAAGTATATAAAAAATATAATAATACATACATAACTTAGCATTTAAGAAACCGTACAAATTAAATGAAAAAAACATAGGTTTCACAGACGTTATAGTTAGGAATTAGCATTTAAAAAACCTTGCAAATTCACTTAAAAAACCATAGGTTTCACACATGTTAGTTAGGTGGACATTTCACTCGTAAAAAACCAATGAAATTCCCCCGTTATAGTTAGTTCAGATAACTGTAACTCGCACGACCGCCACTCTATCACAAGGATGATGTCATCAATGATGTCATGAGTGATGCCACTGACCAAGTCATGAGTGATGTAATATGTGACGTCATCAGCAGTGGATTGCGGGCGCGCGAGTTATAGTTATCTGAACTAACTATAACGAGGGAATTGGTTTTTTACGAGTGAAATGTCCACCTAACTATAACATGTGTGAAACCTATGGTTTTTTAAGTGAATATCTATATATATATATATATATATATATATATATATATATATATATATATATATATATATAAACTGAAAAAACCATAGGTTTCAGGAACGTTATAGATAGTTGGACATTTCACTCGTACAAAACCATAGAAGGGGGTCGTGCTGGGGGTAGTGTTTTAGTGTTTAGGTTAGTGCAGTGGTGTTTGTGTAGTGTAGGGGGTCTTTCTGGGGGTATTGTTTTAGGGTTTCGCGTAGTGCAGTGGTGTTTGTGTAGTGTAGGGGGTCATGCTGGGGATAGTGTTTTAGGGTTTAGGGTAGTGCAGTGGTATTTGTGTAGTGTAGGGAGTCATGCTGGGGTAGTGTTTTAGGGTTTAGGGTAGTGCAGTGGTGTTTGTGTAGTGTAGGGAGTTGTGTTTTAGGGTTTAGGGTAGTGCAGTGGTGTTTGGGTAGTGTAGGGGGTTGTGCTGGGAATAGTGTGTTAGGTTTTATGGTAGTGAAGTGGTGTTTGTGTAGTGTAGGGGGTCGTGCTGGGGGTCGTGTTTTAGTGTTTATGGTAGTGCAGTGTTGTTTGAGTAGTGTAGGCAGGGCGGTATGGCCAGTGCCACTGCACCGGGCGTCATGCTTGAGGAGGCGCCATTTGTACTCATAAAACGGCACCAATCGCATCGCCCAAAGGCTTGCAGTGCGCACCGTTAACACGCTTTTATTTCCACAACGTCGGTCCTTGTGGAAATAAAAGTAAGACACCTGTGTTCCTGACTGCAGATTACATACATGTACTGCCAGCCCCCACCCTTACTGCTTTCTAGTCTCAGAACAACTGCCTGGAGCCGTCCGGTAGACAAAAAACTGTTGTGTTCCTTTTCCTGTATTTGCAGTGGCACACAAAGTGAGCTACATTCTTGGTATAGCATTAAAGGTCAGTTTGGTTACATTAATTGTTCCATCAAAGTGTTTTACGTGACGTTCACCTGTTTCATTTTTAAAAATTTGCAATTGGAAGGCAGCTCGAAAAAAAGCCATATAGTAAGTAACATTTTGCTTGGTACAGTGTTTAAAATTTATACGGAAAGCAGCAACATTCAACTTGGTGTTGTGTATCAGATTTGCTGAATGCTGTTAAAGGTTAGACCTGTGAATTAAAGTCACATAGAACAGGAAGATTGCAATTGCATAATTGAACTAAAAACATTAACATTTCTGTCTCGATGAATGGTATGGTGACATTAAGTTTTGCCTCCCTTATTTTTAAAACATTTCATTAAATATGAACTCCAAAACACCCAAAAAAGTTTGGTGTCTAAAGTTTTTTTGAGCTACTATGCCTGCTGCAAAGAACCATACATTGCAGATTACTGAACTGTATTTGAGGTGGATATCTTAGTGGGTTACTGCTTTTGTCACATAGATGCTTTTGTTACTTTCAATTCATCGGTTACAATCCTAATAAAGTACAGAGACAAATGATCAGTCATTGAAGAACTGCATGGTATAGGTTAGAACATTGTTGTTTACATCAGTCTTTTATTATCATAATTACTAAAAAAGGTTTGTTCTGGTTGAAATATATTCTTATTAGTGAAGCCAACTTCAACCAATGTGTTACGTTTTAAAAACTATCTTAAAATGTGCTGCTTACTGGTGGATCACATGTGATTCCTAAATCTTGTAATCCTCATCGTGTTATGAAATGTTTCCTTTAGCCTGAATGATTATATGTCTCTATATAATGTGTGTGTGATGTAAAGAACTCTGACATACTACACTGTTATGAGTAGTGCTATAAAACAAAATATATGTAGGAGAGGGGCTATGGAAAGATCAGGGGCAATGTTGTAGGGTGGTAGAGAAAGAATCCGTGGAGCAGAAGGTCATGGGTGGGGGGGCGCCAAAAAAGACAGTGTCACCGGGCGCCACCAGGGCTACAGCCTGCCCTGAGTGTAGGGGATCATGTTTTAGGGCTTACGGTAGTTCAGTGGTGTTTGGGGAGTGCAGGGGGTCGTCCTGGGGGAGTGTTTTAGGGTTTAGTGTAGTGAAGGGGTGTTTGTGTAGTGTAGGGGGTCATGCTGGGGGTAGATTTAGGGTTTAGGGTAGTGCAGTGGTATTTGTGTAGCATAGGGGGTCATGCTGGGGGTAGATTTAGGGTTTATGGTAGTGCAGTGCTGTTTGGAAAGTGTAGGAGGTTGTGCTGGGGGAGTGTTTTTGGGTTTAGGGCACTGCAGTGCAGTGGTGTTTGGCTAGTGTAGGGGAATAGTGCTGGGGCAGTGTTTTAGGGTTTATGGTATTGCAGTTGTGTTTGTGTAGTGTAGGGGGTAGTGTTTTAGGGTTTAGGGGAGTGTTGTGGTGTTTGTGTAGTGTAGGGGGTCGTGCTGGGGGTAGTGGTTTTAGGTTTAGGGTAGTGCAGTTGTATGTGGGTAGTGAAGGGGGTCATGCTGGGGGTAGTGTTTTTGTGTTTAGTGTAGCTCAGTGGGTTTGCGTCGTGTATGTGGTTGTGCTTTGGCTAGTGTTTTAGGATTTAGGGTAGTGCAGTGGTGTTTGTGTAGTGTAGGGGGTCATGCTGGGGGTAGATTTAGGGTTTAGGGTAGTGCAGTGGTGTTTGTGTAGTGTAGGGGGTCATGCTGGGGGTAGTGTTTTTGGCTTTAGGGTAGTGCAGTTGTGTTTGGGGAGTGAAGGGGGTCATGCTGGGGTAGTGTTTTAGGGTTTAGGGTGGTGCAGTAGTGTTTGTGTAATGTAGGGGTTTGTCGGGGGGTAGTGTTTAGGGTTTAGGGTAGTGCAGTGGTGTTTGTGTAGTATAGGGGTTTGTGCTGGGGTAGTGTTTTAGGGTGTAGGGTAGTGCAGTGGTGTTTGGGTAGTGTAGGGGGTCTTGCTGGGGGTAGTGTTTTAGGGTTTTGGGTAGTGCAGTGGTGTTTGAGCAGTGTAGGGGGTCAAGCTGGGGGTAGTGTTTTAGGTTTTATAGCAGTGCAGTGGTGTCTGTGTAGTGTAGGGGGTCATGCTGGGGGTAGATTTAGGGTTTAGGGTAGCGCAGAGGTGTTTGTGTAGTGTAGGGGCCGTGCTGGTGGTAGTGTTTTAGGGTTTTGGGTAGTGCGGTGGTGTTTGGGCAGTGCAGGGTGTCGTGCTGGAGGTAGTGTTTTAGGGTTTAGGGTAGTGCAGTGGTGTTTGGGTAGTATAGGGTGTCATGCTGGGGATAGTGTTTTAGGGTTTAGGGTAGTGCAATAGGGTAGTGCAGGGGTGCTTGTGTAGTGTAGCAGGTCATGCTGGGGGTAGTGTTTTAGGGTTTAGGGTAGTGCAGTTGTGTTTGGGTAGTGTAGGGGGTACTGCTGGGGGTAGTGTTTTAGGGTTTAGGGTGGTGCTGTGGTTTTTGCGTAGTGTAGGGGGTCATGCTGGGGGTAGTGTTTTTGGGTTTAGGGTAGTGCAGTATTGTTTGGGTAGTGTAGGGGGTACTTCTGGGGGTAGTGTTTTGGGGTTTAGGGTAGTGCAGTGGTGTTTGTGTATTATTGAGGGTAGTTCTGGGGGTAGGGTTTTAGGGTTTAGGGTAGTGCAGTGGTGTTCGGGTAGTGTAGGGGTAGTGCTTGGGATAGTATTTTAGTGTTTAGGGTAGTGCAGTGGTGTTTGTGTATTATTGGGGTAGTTCTGGGGGTAGGGTTTTAGGGTTTAGGGTAGTGCAGTGGTGTTCGGGTAGTGTAGGGTAGTGCTTGGGATAGTATTTTAGTGTTTAGGGTAGTGCAGTGGTGTTTGGGTAGTGTAGGGGGTTGTGCTGGGGGTAGTGTTTTAGGGTTTAGGTTAGTGCAGTGGTTTTTGTGTAGTGCAGTGGTCGTGCTGGGGGTAGTGTTTTAGGGTTTAGGATAGTGCAGTGGTGTTTGTGTGGTATAGGGGTCGTGCTGGGGTAAGTGTTTTAGGGTTTAGGGTAGTGAAGTGGTGTTTGGGTAGTATAGGGTGTCGTATTGGGGTAGTGTTTTAGGGTTTAGGGTTTTGCAGTGGTGTTTGAGTGGTGTAGGGGGTCGTGCTGGGGTAAGTGTTTTAGGGTTTAGGGAAGTGGAGTTGTGTTTGGGTAGTATAGGGGGTCGTGTTGGGGGTAGAGTTTTAGGGTTTAGGGTAGTGCAGTGGTGTTTGTGTGTTATTGGGGGGTCGTGCTGGGGTAAGTGTTTTAGGGTTTAGGGTAGTGGAGTGGTGTTTGGGTAGTATAGGGGGTCGTGTTGGGGTAGTGTTTTAGGGTTTAGGCTATTTCAGTAGTGTTTGTGTGGTGTAGAGGGTCTTGCTGAGGTAAGTGTTTTAGAGTTTAGGATAGTGCAGTGGTGTTTGAATAGTGGAGGGGGTCATGCTAGGGGTAGTGTTTTAGGGTTTAGGGTAGTGCAGTGGTGTTTGTGCTGTGTAGGGGGTCATGCTGGGGGTAGTGTTTTAGGGACAGGTTAGTGCAGTGGTGTTTGTGTAGTGTTGGGAGCTGTGCTGGTGGTAGTGTTTTAGGGTTTCGGGTAGTGCGGTGGTGTTTGGGCAGTGCAGGGTGTCGTGCTGGGGGTAGTGTTTTAGGATTTAGGGTAGTGCAGTGGTGTTTGGGTAGTATAGGGTGTCATCCTGGGGATAGTGTTTTAGGGTTTAGGGTAGTGCAATAGGGTAGTGCAGGGGTGTTTGTGTAGTGTAGCGCGTCATTCTGGGGGTAGTGTTTTAGGTTTTAGGGTAGTGCAGTTCTGTTTGGGTAGTGTAGGGGGTACTGCTGGGGTAGTGTTTTAGGGTTTAGGGTAGTGCTGTGGTGTTTGCGTAGTGTAGGGGGTCATGCTGGGGGTAGTGTTTTAGGGTTTAGGGTAGTACAGTATTGTTTGGGTAGTGTAGGGGGTACTTCTGGGGGTAGTGTTTTAGGGTTTAGTATAGTGCAGTGGTGTTTGTGTAGCATTGGGGGTAGTTCTGGGGTAGTGTTTTAGGGTTTAGGGTAGTGCAGTGGTTTTTGTGTAGTGTAGTGGTCGTGCTTGGGGTAGTGTTTTAGGGTTTAGGGTAGTGCAGTGGTGTTTGTGTGGTATAGGGGGTCGTGCTGGGGTAAGTGTTTTAGGGTTTAGGGTAGTGGAGTGGTGTTTGGGTAGTATAGGGGGTCGAGTTGGGGGTAGTGTTTTAGGGTTTAGGGTATTGCAGTGGTGTTTGTGTGGTGTAGGGGTCGTGCTGAGGTAAGTGTTTTAGAGTTTATGGTAGTGCAGTGGTGTTTGAATAGTGTAGGGGGTCATGCTAGGGGTAGTGTTTTAGGGTTTAGGGTAGTGCAGTGGTGTTTGTGCTGTGTAGGGGGTCATGCTGGTGGTAGTGTTTTAGGGTTTAGGGTAGTGCAGTGGTGTTTGTGTAGTATAGGTGGTTGTGCTGGGGGTATATGTAGGGTTTAGGGTAGTGCAGTCGTGTTTGTGTAGTGTAGGGGGTCATCCTAAGGGTAATGTTTTAGGGTTTAGGGTAGTGCAGTGGTGTTTGTGTGGTGTAGGGGGTCATGCTGGGGGTAGTGTTTTAGGGTTTAGGGTAGTGCAGCGTGTTTGTGTAGTGTAGTGGTCGTGCTGGGGACAGTGTTTAGGGTTTAGGGTAGTGCAGTGGTGTTTGTGTGGTGTAGGGGGTCGTGCTGGGGTTAGTGTTTTAGGGTTTAGGGTAGTGGAGTGGTGTGTGGGTAGTATAGGGGTCGTTGTGGGGGTAGTGTTTTAGGGTTTATGGTATTGCAGTGGTGTTTGTGTGGTGTAAGGGGTGATGCTGAGGTAAGTGTTTTAGAGTTTAGGGTAGTGCAGTGGTGTTTGAATAGTGTAGGGGGTCATGCTAGGGGTAGTGTTTTAGGGTTTAGGGTAGTGAAGTGGTGTTTGTGCTGTGTAGGGGTCGTGCTGGTGGTAGTGTTTTAGGGTTAGGGTAGTGCACTGGTGTTTTGGTAGTATAGGGGGTCATGCTGGGGGTAGTGTTTAGGGTTGGGGTATTGCAGAGGTGTTTGTGAGGTGTAGGGGGTCATGCTAGGGTAAGTGTTTTAGGGTTTAGGGTAGTGGAGTGGTGTTTGGGTAGTATAGGGGGTTGTCCTGGGAGTAGTGTTTTAGGGTTAGGGTAGTGCAGTGGTGTTTGTGTGGTGTATAAGGGTCGTGCTGGGGTAAGTGTTTTAGAGTTCAGGGTAGGGCAGCGGTGTTTGGATAGTGTAGGCGGTCATGCTAGGGGTAGTGTTTTAGTGTTTAGGGTAGTGCAGTGGTGTTTGTCTTGTGTTGGGTGTCATGCTGGTGGTTGTGTTTTAGGGCTTAGGGTAGAGCAGTGGTGTTTGTGTAATGTAGGTGGTTGTGCTGGGGTAGATGTAGGGTTTAGGGAAGTGCAGTGGCGTTTGTGTAGTGTAGGGGGTCATGCTAGGGGTAATGATTTAGGGTTTAGGGTAGGGCAGTGGTGTTTGTGTAGTGTAGGGGGTCGTGCTGGGGGTAGTGTTTTAGGGTTTAGGGCTGTACATTGGTATTTGGGTAGTGTAGGGGGTAGTGCTGGGGCTAGTGTTTTAGGGTTTAGGGTAGTGCAGTGATGTTTGGGTAATATAGGGGGTTGTGCTGGGGGTAGTGTTTAAGGGTTTAGGGTAGTGCAGCGGTGTTTGTGTAATGTGGGGGGTTGTGCTGGGGGTAGTGTTTTATGGTTTAGGGCAGTGCATTGGTGTTTAGGTAGTGTATGGGGTCGTGCTGGGGGTAGAGTTTTTGGGTTTAGGGTAGAGCAGTTGTGTTTGGGTACTGAAGGGGGTCATGCTGGGGGGAGTGTTTTAGGGTATAGGGTAGTACAGTGGTGTATGTGTAGTGTAGAGGTTCGTGCTGGGGGTAGTGTTTTAGGGTTTAGAGTAGTGCAGATGTGTTTGTGTAGTATAGCGGTTCGTGCTGGGGTAGGGTTTTTGTGTTTAGGGTAGTGCAGTGGTGTTTTGGTAGTGTAGGGGAGTCGTGCTGGGGTAGTGTTTTAGGGTTTAGGACAGTGCAGTGGTGTTTGTGTAGTTTAGGGAGTCTTGCTGGGGGTAGTGTTTTAGGGTTAAGGGTAGTGCAGTGGTGTTTGAGTGGTGTAGGGGTCATGCTGCAGGTAGTGTGTTAGGGTTTAGGGCAGTGCAGTGGTGTTTGTGTAGTGTAGGGGGTCATGCTGGGGGTAGTGTTTTAGGATTTAGGGCAGTGCAATGGTGTTTGGGTAGTATATGGGATCGTGCTGGTGGTAGTGTTTTAAGGTTTAGGGCAGTGCAGTGGTGTTTGTGTAGTGTAGGGGTCGTGCTGGCAATAGTGTTATAGGGGTTGTGCGGGGGGTAGTGTTTTATGGTTTAGGGCAGTGCATTGGTGTTTGGGTAGTGAATGGGGTCGTGCTGGGGGTAGAGTTTTTGGGTTTAGGGTAGTGCAGTTGTGTTTGGGTAGTGAAGGGGGTCATGCTGGGGGTAGTGTTTTAGGATATAGGGTAGTACAGTGGTGTATGTGTAGTGTAGGGGGTCGTGCTTGGGGTAGTGTTTTAGGGTTTAGGGTAGTACAGTGGTGTTTGTGTAGTGTAGAAGTTCGTGCTGGGGTAGTGTTTTAGGGTTTAGAGAAGTGCAGATGTGTTTGTGTAGTATAGCGGTTCGTGCTGGGGTAGGGTTTTTGTGTTTAGGGTAGTGCAGTGGTGTTTTGGTAGTGTAGGGGAGTCGTGCTGGGGTAGTGTTTTAGGGTTTAGGACAGTGCAGTGGTGTTTGTGTAGTTTAGGGAGTCTTGCTGGGGGTAGTGGTTTTAGGTTTAGGGTAGTGCAGTTGTAAGTGGGTAGTGAAGGGGGTCATGCTGGGGGTAGTGTATTTGGGTTTAGGGTAGCACAGTGGTGTTTGTGTAGTGTAGGAGGTTGTGCTTGGGGTAGTGTTTTAGGGTTTAGGGTAGTGCAGTGGTGTTTGTGTAGTGTAGGGGGTCATGCTGGGGGTAGATTTGGGGTTTAGGGTAGTGCAGTGGTGTTTGTGTAGTATAGGGGGTCATGCTGGGGGTAGTGTTTTTGGCTTTAGGGTAGTGCAGTTGTGTTTGGGGAGTGAAGGGGGTCATGCTGGGGTAGTGTTTTAGGGTTTAGGGTGGTGCAGTGGTGTTTGAGCAGTGTAGGGGGTCGTGCTGGGGGTAGTGTTTTCGGGTTTAGGGCAGTGCAGTGGTGTTCAGGTAGTGTAGGGGGTCATGCTGGGGGTAGTGTTTTTGGGTTTAGGGTAGCACAGTGGTGTTTGTGTAGTGTCCGAGGTTGTGCTTGGGGTAGTGTTTTAGGGTTTAGGGTAGTGCAGTGGTGTTTGTGTAGTGTAGGGGGTCATGCTGGGGGTAGATTTAGGGTTTAGGGTAGTGCAGTGGTGTTTGTGTAGTATAGGGGGTCATGCTGGGAGTAGTGTTTTTGGCTTTAGGGTAGTGCAGTTGTGTTTGGGGAGTGAAGGGGGTCATGCTGGGGTAGTGTTTTAGGGTTTAGGGTGGTGCAGTAGTGTTTGTGTAATGTAGGGGTTTGTCGGGGGTAGTGTTTAGGGTTTAGGGTAGTGCAGTGGTGTTTGTGTAGTATAGGGGTTTGTGCTGGGGTAGTGTTTTAGGGTGTAGGGTAGTGCAGTGGTGTTTGGGTAGTGTAGGGGGTCTTGCTGGGGGTAGTGTTTTAGGGTTTAGGGTAGTGCAGTGGTGTTTGAGCAGTGTAGGGGGTCGTGCTGGGGGTAGTGTTTTCGGGTTTAGGGCAGTGCAGTGGTGTTCAGGTAGTGTAGGGGGTCATGCTGGGGGTAGTGTCTTAGGTTTTATAGCAGTGCAGTGGTGTCTGTGTAGTGTAGGGGGTCATGCTGGGGGTAGATTTAGGGTTTAGGGTAGCGCAGAGGTGTTTGTGTAGTGTAGGGGCCGTGCTGGTGGTAGTGTTTTAGGGTTTTGGGTAGTGCGGTGGTGTTTGGGCAGTGCAGGGTTTCGTGCTGGAGGTAGTGTTTTAGGGTTTAGGGTAGTGCAGTGGTGTTTGGGTAGTATAGGGTGTCATGCTGGGGATAGTGTTTTAGGGTTTAGGGTAGTGCAATAGGGTAGTGCAGGGGTGCTTGTGTAGTGTAGCAGGTCATGCTGGGGGTAGTGTTTTAGGGTTTAGGGTAGTGCAGTTGTGTTTGGGTAGTGTAGGGGGTACTGCTGGGGTAGTGTTTTAGGGTTTAGGGTGGTGCTGTGGTGTTTGCGTAGTGCAGGGGGTCATGCTGGGGGTAGTGTTTTAGGGTTTAGGGTAGTGCAGTATTGTTTGGGTATTATTGGGGGTAGTTCTGGGGGTAGTGCAGTGGTGTTTGTGTAGTATTGGGGGTAGTTCTGGGGGTAGTGTTTTAGGGTTTAGGGTAGTGCAGTGGTTTTTGTGTAGTGTAGTGGTCGTGCTGGGGGTAGTGTTTTAGGGTAGTGCAGTGGTGTTTGTGTGGTATAGGGGTCGTGCTGGGGTAAGTGTTTTAGGGTTTAGGGTAGTGGAGTGGTGTTTGGGTAGTATAGGGGGTCGTGTTGGGGGTAGTGTTTTAGGGTTTAGGGTATTGCAGTGGTGTTTGTGTAGTGTAGGAGTCGTGCTGAGGTAAGTGTTTTAGAGTTTATGGTAGTGCAGTGGTGTTTAATAGTGTAGGGGGTCATGCTACTGGTAGTGTTTTAGGGTTTAGGGTAGTGCAGTGGTGTTTGAATAGTGTAGGGGGTCATGCTGGTGGTAGTGTTTTAGGGTTTAGGGTAGTGCAGTGGTGTTTGTGTAGTATAGGTGATTGTGCAGGGGGTATATGTAGGGTTTAGGCTAGTGCAGTCGTGTTTGTGTAGTGTAGGGGGTCATCCTAAGGGTAATGTTTTAGGGTTTAGGGTAGTGCAGTGGTGTTTGTGTGGTGTAGGGAGTCATGCTGGGGGTAGTGTTTTAGGGTTTAGGGTAGTGCAGCGTGTTTGTGTAGTGTAGTGGTCGTGCTGGGGACAGTGTTTAGGGTTTAGGGTAGTGCAGTGGTGTTTGGGTAGTATAGGGGTCGTTGTGGGGGTAATGTTTTAGGGTTTATGGTATTGCAGTGGTGTTTGTGTGGTATAAGGGGTAATGCTGAGGTAAGTGTTTTAGAGTTTAGGGTAGTGCAGTGGTGTTTGAATAGTGTGGGGGGTCATGCTAGGGGTAGTGTTTTAGGGTTTAGGGTAGTGCAGTGGTGTTTGTGCTGTGTAGGGGTCGTGCTGGTGGTAGTGTTTTAGGGTTAGGGTCGTGCACTGGTGTTTGGGTAATATAGGGGGTCATGCTGGGGGTAGTGTTTAGGGTTGGGGTATTGCAGAGGTGTTTGTGAGGTGTAGGGGGTCATGCTAATGTAAGTGTTTTAGGGTTTAGGGTAGTGGAGTGGTGTTTGGGTAGTATAGGGGGTTGTCCTGGGTGTAGTGTTTTAGGGTTAGGGTAGTGCAGTGGTGTTTGTGTGGTGTATGGGGTCGTGCTGGGGTAAGTGTTTTAGAGCTCAGGGTAGTGCAGCGGTGTTTGGATAGTGTAGGCGGTCATGCTAGGGGTAGTGTTTTAGAGTTTAGGGTAGTGCAGTGGTGTTTGTCTTGTGTTGGGTGTCATGCTGGTGGTAGTGTTTTAGGATTTAGGGTTTAGGGTAGAGCAGTGGTGTTTGTGCAATGTAGGTGGTTGTGCTGGGGTAGATGTAGGGTTTAGGGTAGTGCAGTGGTGTTTGTGTAGTGTAGGGGGTCATGCTAGGAGTAATGATTTAGGGTTTAGGGTAGGGCAGTGGTGTTTGTGTAGTGTAGGGGGTCGTGCTGGGGTAGTGTTTTAGGGTTTAGGGTAGTACAGTGGTATTTGGGTAGTGTAGGGGGTAGTGCTGGGGCTAGTGTTTTAGGGTTTAGGGTAGTGCAGTGATGTTTGGGTAATATAGGGGGTTGTGCTGGGGGTAGTGTTTAAGGGTCTAGGGTAGTGCAGCGGTGTTTGTGTAATGTGGGGGGTTGTGCTGGGGGTAGTGTTTTATGGTTTAGGGCAGTGCATTGGTGTTTGGGTAGTGTATGGGGTCGTGCTGGGGGTAGAGTTTTTGGGTTTAGGGTAGTGCAGTTGTGTTTGGGTACTGAAGGGGGTCATGCTGGGGGTAGTGTTTTAGGGTATAGGGTAGTACAGTGGTGTATGTGTAGTGTAGAAGTTCGTGCTGGGGGTAGTGTTTTAGGGTTTAGAGTAGTGCAGATGTGTTTGTGTAGTATAGCGGTTTGTGCTGGGGTAGGGTTTTTGTGTTTAGGGTAGTGCAGTGGTGTTTTGGTAGTGTAGGAGAGTCATGCTGGGGTAGTGTTTTAGGGTTTAGGACAGTGCAGTGGTGTTTGTGTAGTTTAGGGAGTCTTGCTGGGGGTAGTTTTTTAGGGTTAAGGGTAGTGCAGTGGTGTTTGAGTAGTGTAGGGGTGTTGAATACAAGCCCCAGCTAGGCCCGCAAGAGACAAGGGTTCGCTCTTCTGTAACGAAATCTATAAGGAAGTTGGCACGGAAACTGCAAAGTACAAAAACAACGTTTATTAACCCTTAAGGGTGGTCCTACAATCCACACAACACTCTTCAGTATTGCAAGGAGTAGCACACAGAACTTGCATACACAGTCCCCTTTTATACACAGCGAAGGGGCTCATGAGTGGGTGGATACCACAAAGTTGAAGAACATTACCATTTAGGGTCATTCTCGATACCGAATCAATACATGGGCGGAGCTAACACACTCCTTGGGCCCGCGAAAACACATGGTCAAGCAAAGCTAATTATAACAGATGTGGTCAAGTCTGGGCATGCGCCAGACGGACAAGAGGGAGAGCTATTTATAACTGTTGCTAGGCAGATTACAAGAGCAACTAACACAGAGGTCGGACTCTCCTCGTGGTGAACACGTGGCAGCATGTCAATACAAAATGGAGTCCGGACTTCGGCCAACATAATGAGGAAAACACGATAAAAGGGAAACACTAATGTTTTCAGTAAATGCTTAATCACATTCTGCCTTAATTTACAACAGACGACCCTTTCAGCATTTACTGAAGACATCTGGCTTCCAAGAATAATCATCGTATATGTCAATTATCATCATTCCTTTAACCTCTTTAGCTAGACCCTTCTGGCGGGCAACATCGGCAATAGCTTTCTTATCTGGAATGCAGAATGAAATGCATACAGAACAGCACAATGGTCCACATTGAATACACATACAGAGAAAGAACAGAATTGCTATAATAATGCAGAGACCAGTTAAGACCTTCCATCCCCAGGCAGTAACCAATGCCCAAAACCATCCAGAAAAGGACCAAGTGCCGTTTTCCGTGTGGATTTCAGCTGCTATTTTATGCAGCTTATTAATGGCATTATAAACGGATGGCGTATGATCAGGGATGAACACGCAGCAGCTACTTCCAATAATTTTACAGGCTCCTCCTCGATCAGCTAGCATCACATCCAATACCATACGATTCTGCAATGCAACAATTCTGGTAATCTGTAATTCTTCCGTAAGATTCCCAAGAGCAGCAGCAGTCTGATTTGTCACAGCTTCTACCACTCTTGTTAATCTTCGGATCTTCCTACTATTCAAAGCGGCTCCGACAAAGAAAAACAGTCCTAAGTTAAAATCAATATACTGTTGCAAGCTGGTATCTGTTTGATCCACCTCGTCAATGGATAGAGTACGTTTATATCTATTTACAGTCACATTATTCAACAGTTTTAAATCCTTGTGATATGACGCGGGTGCTAAAAATACAGGAGGTAATAGGAATGATACATAGCATACCCCAGACCACCCAGCCGGCAAACGGTAATAACCTTTATTTCCACATACAAAATAGGTATTATGAGATGCTAGGAAGGTGCTGTTGTTCAACCCATCAATGTTTAGAACAGTTATACAATCACTGACACCAACAGGGATAAAACCCACACTCTGGACACACAAGTCCGCTTGAGCTTGTGCTACTTGGATTACAAATTTATCTCTTCCCATAGTGTCTCTGGTGTTCGTGAAGATATAGGGGATGGATTCATTGTCCGGTCGGTACTCTTCCCATTCCCAAATTGTCCCATTCGCTTGTGGATATCCATTCTTGTCCTGATGGCATTCTTTATTAAGTCTGAAAAGCAATCGTCCCACTGTCGGTTTTCGAGTGGCAAACAACAGAGTGTACCATGCTCTACAGGAGCCATTGTGAGAGAAAGGAAGTGGTATGAATGGCGTACCTCCTTTCTTCTGATGGGCTGGCATCATCCCACATATCCAACAGTTCGTAGCGTTTGTAGCAACGTGGGTGTGATGCAGCATCTGAATGAAAGTGTTATTCAAATAGGATTGTCGATGCTTCAACTCCTGATATGGCAATGTATAAAAGTAGTGCTCCGCAGGCACTGGAGTCGTCAACACAAGTGTCTCTCGGGCTGGAGTTGCCTCCTCCACAAACCATGTGGTTATACCAATGATAGCTACTGTTAGCATGAACCCCAACGCACAAAAAATTTTCTTCTTCTCCATGTCAAAGGAAACAATACCCTGATATCTTCCTGAAACTAAAAGTCTGTCAGAACTCTTCCCCTTGGGCAGCGGTTGATTTCTTCACCAGCGGGCCAAGACGGGTGTCGCTACACTAATGCAGGGCTGATCCCCCCCCCTTGCCTCATCGGCTCTCCGTTTCACTAACCCAAGGGCCGTTCTGACAGTATGTCCCGGTACTGGAAACCTCACTTCCTTGGTCGCAGATGATATCGCCTTCCTCCAGAAGTCGTATGGTCCGGAAAGAGCTCCTCAGTGTCGTTTGGCTCTGCAGCACGGCCTGTCTCTGCTGCTAAGATGTCTCGTTGATCGGTCAGCACGGCAGACTCCACCAATCCGGGCGGTACCTTTCGACAGTGCAAGGAATGGATCCAATTCTTCCTGTTCGAGACTCGCACTGCCGTCCTCGTTGCAAGAAGGACTTGCTCAGGTCCGACCCATCTCGGCTCCAAACTGTTCGATCTGTCGAAAACCTTCAGCATGACATGATCCCCAGGCCGGAGACCATGTCCTTCACCGGTAGACCGATCAGGGAGCGCCTCTCGGACCTGTTGATGAATAGAAACCAAGTTATCCGTTAACTGTGCCAGATAATCACCCATCATCACACAAGGTACATCATACACAGCCTTAGGCCTTGGTGGACCCCAAATGTTCATTGGGCGTCCAAATACAATCTCATAGGGTGTAAGGCCGGTTCGAGAGTGTGGCACCGACCTAATTGACAATAACGCCAGTGGCAAAGCGTCTGGCCAAGTCAAAGACGTTGAAGCTTGAATTTTGGCGATCTTAAGCTTCAGTGTACCATTATATTTCTCGACTAGTCCTGCAGACTGAGGGTGGAACACGGCGTGGAACTTCTGGGTGATGCCTAGGCCCTTCAAGACATACTTTATAACATCTGCTACAAAGTGAGGGCCATTATCACTCCACAGAAGTCTACAGACGCCGTATCGGGGGAAAAACTCTTTCAGCAATAGCTTCGCTGTAGTCATTGCAGTATTGTCTTTCGCAGGGTACGCCTCGACCCATTTACTGAAGGCGCAAACCACTACTAGAACATACTTCAAATTGTTACAGCGCTCAAGCTGAATGTAATCCATCTGCAGAACCTCAAAGGGTGCAGTGGGTGTCGCAAATCCTCCTGCTGGGGTTCGCGTGCCTTTCCCTGGGTTATACTTCAGACAGATCATACAGGTCTGCACCACCCTCTTTGCCGTGCTAGCAATCTCTGGATGCTCCCAGACTTGGGTAAGCAATTTCACAATTGCGGAAGCTCCAACATGTGCTAGCCCATGTGCCATCTGGACCATAGGTTGTACAAAAGCCGTGGGTAATTTCCATCTATCCATCTGCTTATTTCTCCAGCAACCCTCGTCATCCAGTTCTCCTTCGCTAACCCATTGTTCCCGCTCTTTGTCAGAAGCGGTCTTTTGTATTTCTCGCACTTGCTCCTTCGCATCATGCCATCTCTCCACCTGTGACTTCACTACATACATGGCAGTAGTGCCGGGCTGCATCGCAGTCTCCCGTGCTACTCGATCCGCTAACGCATTCCCTTCTCCAACCTTATCAACCACTTTCCTATGGGCGCTACACTTAACAATGGCGATTTTCTTTGGGTATGTCAATGCAGTTAAAAGATTGTGGACTAACTCCCCATGCATTATCTGTACCCCATGTGACGTTAGAAACCCTCTCTCCTTCCAGAGTAGGCCGAAATCGTGCGCTACTCCGAAGGCATAGCGGCTGTCTGTGTAAACATTCACGCACAATCCTGTACTGAGCTCACACGCTCGTGTTAACGCTATCAGTTCCGCTGCTTGAGCCGATTTCTGTGGTATGCGTGCTGTCTCCACTATCGTGTGTAACGTAGTAATTGCATACGCTGCTGAAGTCGTACCATCTGGTAGCTTCAGGCATGATCCATCCACCCACAACTCTCCATCTACATCTGAAAAGGGCGTATCCTGGAGATCAATACGACCCTTTGTTTGTTCCTCAGTCACAAGAATACAATCATGCGCTTTCTGTGCCTCAGGCTGGGTCTCGGGGTATGGCAACAATGTGGCCGGGTTTAATGTCACGCACCTTTTTAACGTAATGTGAGGAGCTAAAAGCGTCAACTCATATCCCGTTAAACGGGCACTGGTCAAATGCTGCGTCTTTGTTTGATTAAGCAGGGCATCAACAGCGTGGGGAACTAACACCAACAGTTTATGGGACAATACAATTCCCTCACTTTGGCGTATTGACACAGCTGTCGCCGCAACCGAGCGAAAACACCCTGGTAATGCTCGGGCGACAGGATCAAGCACAGCCGAAAAGTATGCACAAGGGCGCTGCTTATCGCCGTGCATCTGCACTAAGACTGATAATGCACATCCATCTTTCTCATGCACATACAACGAAAAGGGTTTTGCATAATCAGGGGTCCCTAACACTGGTGCTGAACAAAGGGCCTGTCTCAATTGCTGAAAAGCAGCGTCACACTCATCTGACCAGGGGATCGGGATGGGCGTGTCTTTTGTCAAGAGAGCTAGTAATGGCTTAGCTATGTGTGAAAACCCCAATATCCACTGTCTACAAAAAGAAACAAGACCCAAAAATGCACGCACGTCCTTCTGCGTGGATGGCCTTGGTGTGTCCAAAATTACTTGGATACGATCTGGTGTGAGTGCACGCCCCTCCTTAGACAAAAGGTGACCCAAATAAGTCACCTTTGGTCTACAGAATTGCAATTTCTTCCTAGATACCTTATGATTGTGGGATGCTAAAAAGGAAAGTAAGGATAACGTGCTTTTCTCACACAACTCCAGGGTGTCAGCCGCCAACAGGATGTCATCAACATATTGAATGAGGGCGACCCCCTCGAGTAAGGCAAAGGAATCCAACTGCCGCTTCAAAGCCTGACTATAAATACTAGGGCTTTCTGTATAGCCCTGGGGAATTCTACAAAAACGATAAGATCTATTGTTTAATGTGAACCCAAAAAGAAATCGGCTATCAGGGTGAATGGGAATAGAGAAGAAGGCATTTTTCAAATCAATCACCGAGAACATGGTCGCCGTAGGCGGGACCAAGGTAAGCAACGTCGTGATATCGGAAACCACCGGGTACTGAGGTATCACGATCTTGTTTACCTCCCTCAAATCAATTATGAACCGATAAACCTTTGCATCCGTGTCCTTTTTCAGAATAGGGAGAATCGGACTGTTACAGATATTATAGGGAACTTCTTCCACTACCCCCACTGCGATCAAGTCTTGCACAATCTGTATGAGAGCCTCCTCGCCCTCCTGGGAAATACGATACTGTGGGAGGCGCGGTAGTACCGCCCCCTCCTGGACACTAATGTGGACCGGAGGAATCACCATTTGTCCGACATCTGTGTCCGAAGTCGCCCATAAAGTTTGTGGGAGGGTGGCCAACAACGCATCCTCTGAGATCGTACACATCCGCCCAGATCGGGGGTAGTTGTCATTTAAAATCACCCTCACACCCTCAGGGGAACAGCGAATTGTAGCCCTAAAATGCTTTAACATATCAAGGCCCATAATGTTATCCGGTGTGTACGGGGCAAGCAGAAACGGACAAGGCGCAGAAAAACAATCAACTTTAAATGCAAGGGGCTGTGAAAGAGGGCTTCGGGAGAGTGTACCGTCAAACCCTACCGATGTAACTATTGAGCCGGATGGGGGAGCCCCCGGAACCAAGTACCTAGACAATGCACTACGTGTCGCTCCTGTATCCACTAGGAACTGATCAGTAGAACCTAAAACCTCAGCCGATACATAAGGACCCGTCTGATCGACCGGCACCTCAACTGATTCGGACCCCCATCCTACGCATTCCTATGCATGCTGAGAATCATGATATCCTGAGCGATCGATGTCCGATACATGATACTGGTGCTGGCGATCAAAAACATTTGAGCTATCTCGGTGCTGTCCAGCGGTATCGAAACGGACATTATCGTTGGAATTCCCTCTAAAGTTCGAGAAGCCCCCTCTACCTCTCGGGCCACCCGGAGTGTGCCCCTGACGCGAAGCACGCAACGCTGGGCAATCCCTGGCCCAATGGCCCAACTGCTTGCAATACGCACACTGGTTCCTATTCAAATCAGATCGGCCCGAAGGGGGACCATAAGATCCGCCCCTTCCTCTATTATTATTACCCCGGCGGGGCGGGCCATATACTTGTGCTAACATCACTTTGGTTTTAAGATCTTTCGATTTCTTCTCCTCCTGGCCCTTCGCCTCGTGCTCCTGACGCTCATAATACTGAGCAATGGTCAGAAGGGCCGTCGGTGTCGCGGAGGACCAAGAACTCTCACTCGCTTTTAACCGGGCCGCAACTGCCGGCAGCAGATTAGCCACATATTTGTCCGCAAAAAGGTGGCGGCCCGTGTCGTCAGTAAGCGACTGGCCACTAAAATCATGAAACGTCTCCTCAAAGCGCGTAAAGAAGTCCGCGACTGACTCGTCAACTTTCTGTTTACATGCAGCTAACATGTTCCAGTCAATCTTTTTAGGGGGGATAATCGTCTTCAACTTAGCCACAATAGCCGCAGGGAGATCTAAAATATTCTGGGGGGGTTTCTGTGCGGGCTTTCGTTCCCTATCCTCATCCTCAAGGTCAGACCACCGGGCCTTGAAGGCAACCGCATCATCTACCTTCCGGACAGAGCGCCACGTATCCGGCGGTAGGATAAGGCCAAAGAATAGGTCTATATCCGCTAAGGTCATAATGCAAGAATTCAAGGCCCCCTCGACTTCTTCATAGAAGGCCGCTGGATTCTTGCGGGGGTCGGGCAGCGCATTTTTTAATGCCATAACATCGGCCCTATGCCATGGAGTATAAACCCAATTATATACAAAATATCCCCTTGCATCGGCGGAGTTAACATCCGAGCTAGTCCCTGCTCCTTTAGGAGGAACATACAAAGGCGCCGCCTCTCGCATTGGTTTAGCATGCACTATGTCATCCTTATCTGACTGGGAGGCGGATGGGTGGCCCCCTGCTGCAGACGATTCCGACTGCTTCTCCTCCTCCGTTTGTTGACGTGCTTTCTCTCTAAGGGCCAGCACTTCGTCCCGCAAAGCGAACAGCCGCCGAGCCGCTTCAGAAGCCTTAGGGGGAGAAAAAACACCATTACGTAATGCTCCGGCATCCGAAGACACGTCGGCAGGCTCAAGGACACTAGAATATTTTCGGAAAGCAGCAATTACTTCTTCTGAAAAATGAGACAGAAAATACACCCTCTCTCTATCTTGCCACGACCCCCAAGCATGGAACAACTCATCCATAGACATCTTGCCCTTAAGTGCACGAAGGGAAAGTTTCCGGAGCTCAGCCATATGCTCGGCCGATAACATGGACCGTGTGTCGACCTTACCCGGAGCCGGGCCAGAATCTTGCGGCCGTGGAGCAGATGCGCCAACATAAGGGGGCGGAGAGCGATCTAGTAAATAAAAATCGTCATCAGGATTATTAAGGACAGGATAAAGCGGCTGACGAACAACATATTGACCCGAAACTTGTAGCCTACGCTCTTTCTCTTGTCTGTCCGTTTGCTCTTTGTCCTCCCGACGCTTCGCTTCCTGCGCTCGCATATGATCATTCTTTCGTTGCTCCTTGTCAAACAGCGCTTTCTCACGTTTCTCTCGCTCACGCACTTCCTTCACCCATAATCGCACACACTCAAACATATCCTGACGAGCACGTCGCTTACACATACACTGTTCCACATACTCAATCTTACGTATATCAAACGATCCATACAAAGGCCATCGCAACTCAGGATCCTTCCTAGTATATTTCCTCCATAACGTGCTGTACATTATGGAAGAAAGACCATGCTTCACGTACATATCCCTATTAGGAGTCCCCTCTGGGGGAGCTGGAGCAGATTCCTCGAGGTTCAACCGGTTCCCAAGACAGCAGCACCACTTACGTAGTGCGCTAAAAGCAGGCATGCTAGGAATAATGCAAAATATGCAGTATTATCAAGAAAAATGGCACTTAATCGTTGCGCCGTTCAAAGTTTACACAGCTCCGGAGAAATTTCTCCACATTACCTGCCTATATGTGTTGCAACGCATATATTTTCACAAAGACAAATTCAAAATATGACTAGTCACCATCAATCAAACTCAAATAGCCAGACCAGGCTTCAAAACTCGGAGCAAGTACCGTACAACGGTTCTTACCAATCAAGAGTCCAGGTTCCAACTGCCAAGCTCCACAATCGCCCAAACGGCTCTCACGGCAGGACCAACAGAAGAGGTCTCAGTCGATGACCGGCGCCACCCAGATGGTCAGCTCGGAAGGGAAGGAAGAAAAACCTCGGGATGCCAAGGCTAAGACGCCGCTGGCAGTGATCACGTCCCTGGCCAAACTCCTCACCTTCGTCGCGACCAGTCCTTCGAGCATCCGAGTCGCCGATGAGCCCCACGTGACGGGCGCCAATTGTTGAATACAAGCCCCAGCTAGGCCCGCAAGAGACAAGGGTTCGCTCTTCTGTAACGAAATCTATAAGGAAGTTGGCACGGAAACTGCAAAGTACAAAAACAACGTTTATTAACCCTTAAGGGTGGTCCTACAATCCACACAACACTCTTCAGTATTGCAAGGAGTAGCACACAGAACTTGCATACACAGTCCCCTTTTATACACAGCGAAGGGGCTCATGAGTGGGTGGATACCACAAAGTTGAAGAACATTACCATTTAGGGTCATTCTCGATACCGAATCAATACATGGGCGGAGCTAACACACTCCTTGGGCCCGCGAAAACACATGGTCAAGCAAAGCTAATTATAACAGATGTGGTCAAGTCTGGGCATGCGCCAGACGGACAAGAGGGAGAGCTATTTATAACTGTTGCTAGGCAGATTACAAGAGCAACTAACACAGAGGTCGGACTCTCCTCGTGGTGAACACGTGGCAGCATGTCAATACAAAATGGAGTCCGGACTTCGGCCAACATAATGAGGAAAACACGATAAAAGGGAAACACTAATGTTTTCAGTAAATGCTTAATCACATTCTGCCTTAATTTACAACAGGGGGTCATGCTGCAGGTAGTGTTTTAGGGTTTAGGGCAGTGCAGTGGTGTTTGTGTAGTGTAGGGGGTCATGCTGGGGGTAGTGTTTTAGGGTTTAGGCAGTGCAGTGCAATGGTGTTTGGGTAGTATATGGGATCGTGCTGGTGGTAGTGTTTTAAGGTTTATGGCAGTGCAGTGGTGTTTGTGTAGTGTAGGGGTCGTGCTGGCAATAGTGTTATAGGGGTTGTGCTGGGGGTAGTGTTTTATGGTTTAGGGCAGTGCATTGGTGTTTGGGTAGTGTATGGGGTCGTGCTGGGGGTAGAGTTTTTAGGTTTAGGGTAGTGGAGTTGTGTTTGGGTAGTGAAGGGGGTCATGCTGGGGGTAGTGTTTTAGGGTATAGGGTAGTACAGTGGTGTATGTGTAGTGTAGGGGGTCGTGCTTGGGGTAGTATTTTAGGGTTTAGGGTAGTACAGTGGTGTTTGTGTAGTGTAGAAGTTTGTGCTGGGGGTAGTGTTTTAGGGTTTAGAGTAGTGCAGATGTGTTTGTGTAGTATAGCGGTTCGTGCTGGGGTAGGGTTTTTGTGTTTAGGGTAGTGCAGTGGTGTTTTGGTAGTGTAGGGGAGTCGTGCTGGGGTAGTGTTTTAGGGTTTAGGACAGTGCAGTGGTGTTTGTGTAGTTTAGGGAGTCTTGCTGGGGGTAGTGTTTTAGGGTTAAGGGTAGTGCAGTGGTGTTTGTGTAGTGTAGGGGTCGTGCTGGCAATAGTGTTATAGGGGTTGTGCTGGGGGTAGTGTTTTATGGTTTAGGGCAGTGCATTGGTGTTTGGGTAGTGTATGGGGTCGTGCTGGGGGTAGAGTTTTTGGGTTCAGGGTAGTGCAGTTGTGTTTGGGTAGTGAAGGGGGTCATGCTGGGGGTAGTGTTTTAGGGTATAGGGTAGTACAGTGGTGTATGTGTAGTGTAGGGGGTCGTGCTTGGGGTAGTGTTTTAGGATTTAGGGTAGTACAGTGGTGTTTGTGTAGTGTAGAAATTCGTGCTGGGGGTAGTGTTTTAGGGTTTAGAGTAGTGCAGATGTGTTTGTGTAGTATAGCGGTCCGTGCTGGGGTAGGGTTTTTGTGTTTAGGGTAGTGCAGTGGTGTTTTGGTAGTGTAGGGGAGTCGTGCTGGGGTAGTGTTTTAGGGTTTAGGACAGTGCAGTGGTGTTTGTGTAGTTTAGGGAGTCTTGCTGGGGGTAGTGTTTTAGGGTTTAGGGCAGTGCAATGGTGTTTGGGTAGTATATGGGATCGTGCTGGTGGTAGTGTTTTAAGGTTTAGGGCAGTTCAGTGGTGTTTGTGTAGTGTAGGGGTCGTGCTGGCAATAGTGTTATAGGGGATGTGCTGGGGGCAGTGTTTTAGCATTTAGGGTAGTGCAGTGGTGTTTAGGTAGTGTAGGGGGTCATGCTGTGGGTAGATTTAGGGTTTAAGGTAGTGCAGTGGTGTTTGTGTAGTGTAGGGGGTTGCACTTGGGGTAGTATTCTAGGGTTTAGGATAGTGCAGTGGTGTTTGGGTAGTGTATGGGGTCACACTGGGGGTAGAGTTTTAGGGTTTAGGGTAGTGCAGTGGTGTTTTTGTAGTGAAGGGGGTCATGCTGGGGGTAGTGTTTTAGGGTTTATGGTAGTGCAGTGGTGTTTGTGTAGTGTAGGGGGACGTGCTGGGATAGTGTTTTAGGGTTTAGGGTAGTGCAGTGGTGTTTGTGTAGTGTAGGTGGTCATACTGGGGTTAGATTTAGGGTTTAGGATAGTGCAGTGGTGTTTGGGTAGTGTAGGGGTATGTGCTGGAGGTAGGGTTTTAGGGTTTAGGGCAGAGCAGTTGTATTTGGGTATTGTAGGGGGCTCGTGCGGGTGGAAATGTTTTATGGTTTAGGGCAGTGCAGTGGTGTTTGGGTAGTGTAGGGGATCATGCTGCTGGTAGTGTTTTAGGGCAGTGCAGTGGAATTTGTGTAGTGTAGGAAGTCGTGCTGGGGGTAGTGTTTTAGGGTTTAGGGTAGTGCAGTAGTGTATGTTTAGTATAGGGGGTCATATGTTAGGGTTTAGGGTAATGCAGTGGTGTTTGAGTAGTGTAGAGGGTCATGCAAGAGTAGTGTTTTAGGGTTTAGGGTAGTGAAGTGGTGTTTGTGTAGTGTAGGGGGCCGTGCTGGGGTAGATTTAGGGTTTAGGGTAGTGCAGTGGTGTTTGTGGAGTGTAGGGTGTCATGTTTTAGGGTTTAGGGTATTGCAGTGGTGTTTGGGTCGTAAAGGGGGTCGTGCTGGGAGTAGTGTTTTAGGGTTTAGGGTAGTGAAGTGGTGTTTGTGTAGTGTAGGTGGTCGTGCTGGGGTAAATTTACGGTTTAGGGTAGTGCAGTGGTATTTGTGTAGTGTATGGGGTTGAGCTGGGGGTAGATTTAGGGTTTAGGGTAGTGCAGTGGTGTTTGGTAAAGTGTATGGGTCATGCTTGGGTAGTGTTTTTAGGTTTAGGGCAGTGCAGTGGTATTTGGATAGTGTAGGGCGTTGTGCTGGCATAGTTTTTTAGGGTTTAGGGCAGTGCAGTGGTGTTTTTGTAGTGTAGGGAGTCATGCTGGGGGTAGTGTTTTAGGGTTTTGGGTAGTGCAGTGGTGTTTGTGTAGTGTAGGGGGTCGTGTTTTAGGGTAGTGCAGTGATGTATGGATAGTGTAGGGGATCATACTGGGTGTTGTGTTTTAGGGTTTAGGGTAGTGCAGTGGTGTTTGGGTAGTGTAGGAGGTCGTGCTGGGGGTGGTATTATAGGGTTTAGGGTAGTGCAGTGGTGTTTGTGTAGTGTAGGGTGTCATGCTGGGGATAGTGTTTTAGGGTTTAGGGTAGTGCAGTGGTGTTTGTGTATTGTAGCTTGTCGTGCTGGGGGTAGTGTTTTAGGGTTTAGGATAGTGCAGTGATGTTTGTGTGGTGTAGGGGGTCGTGTTTTAGGGTAGTGCAGTGATGTTTGGGCAGTGTAGGGGGTCATGCTGGGGGCAGTGTTTTAGGGGTTAGAGTAGTGCAGTGGTGTTTGCATAGTGCAGATGTCATGCTGGGGCTAGTGTTTTAGGGTATAGGGTAGTGCAGTTGTGTTTGTGTAGTTCGACAACAATAGATCTCGCCAAGCGGGCAGCACATGCGCTGCGTCGCTAGGCGAGACCTAAAAGCATTGCACCAAGATGGCTGCCAACTACTTCTGGATTGAAGTATTTCCAGCCAATTAGAGCCAAGCTCGTGCTTGTGTAGTTAGGTCCCGCCCAGATGCATAAACACATTTTTCCTTAAATATCTCAAAAACCACTGAATGGATTTATACCATTTTAAAAAAAGGTATCTTTCTGAACCAGGGGCTACCTTTTTGTCAAATTTGGTGTAATTTTGTTCAGCAGTTTCAGCTGTAACCGTGTCTAAAGATTCCTATGGAAAATTGATTTTCCCACCTCTATTTTTTTAATTTCTCAGGAACTACTGAACGGATTTACTCCATTTG
This sequence comes from Triturus cristatus, assembly GCF_964204655.1. Lineage (NCBI taxonomy): Eukaryota > Metazoa > Chordata > Amphibia > Caudata > Salamandridae > Triturus > Triturus cristatus. The sequence goes on along the minus strand of NC_140591.1, from coordinate 743,933,201 downwards.
AAAAAAAGGTCTCTTTCTGAAACAAGGGCTACTTTTTTGCCATATTTGGTGTAATTCCATTCAGCAGTTCGAGCTGGAGCCGTGTCTAAAGTTTCCTATGGGAATTAACATAGAGAAAACACGTTTTTGGGATCCCCCTTATTTCTCGGCCCACGCTTGGCGAATCACCCCGAAACTTTCAGGATAGGAGTTGACCGGAGCGCCCCACAAGTTTTGAAAATTTCACAAAGATTTGTCATCCGGCGTCAAAGTTATTGGGGAAACAAAAAACACTTTTCCTATGGAAACTAGGTCCTAACTATAACTATCTACTGGCGACTGCCATTAGTTAATATATGTATGCTGTGCTCCCTTCTTGATTCTTGTCATTAAAGTGGTTGTGCTTCTGTTATTTGTGAGATTATTTCTGAATGGGCTGCCCGCTGTAGGCTGTTGATTGTCCGCCCGAACCTGCCACTTTATCTTTACCCAAAGTTCTTCATTCTCTTACCTATTCTTTTCCCAGTCCATCTCTTTTTAACTTTGCCTTTAGGTCCCGTAGCTCGGTCTGCAGGGCTAGGTTTTGTGGTTGTTTGTGAAGTTGTCTTAAAGCTTGATTTATTTTCTGTTTAAGATTTCTTGTCTCGGGTGAGGTGGCCTTTCCTGGTAAGCGACCCAGTTTCTTCCCTGCCAAGATCCTTGACTTTGTGGCAAATTTTGTCCTAAAATCCTTTGTGAAGACCTCCCAAGTCTCTATTGAGGTGGCTTTCAGGTTGTTTTCTTGGTGGATAAGTGTCTTTGCCTTGATGGATAGCTCTCCGATCTTGTCAGGCTTACACCTTAATCGCCTGAAACCCAAGGTGTATTTGGTGCCAGCACTTAGGGCCTCATGTAGGTGGGCTTGCATTTACCACTTCATAAATACCGAATCATACCGATTCGGTATTTATGAAGTGGTAAATGCAATGTAGGTAATGAGTCGGTAAATAATACCGATTCGGAAAAATTCGGTAATTACCGAATCGGTATTTACCGATTCGGTAATGAGGCATACCTTCCCATTGATGGGAAGGTATGCCTCATTACCGAATCGGTAAATACCGATTCGGTAATGGGGGAGCACATGCATGGGTGGCAGGGTGTCACATTGACACCCTGTTGCACCCCTGATTCGGCCATGTGTGCACATGTGGCACACATACATGCCCTAAGGGCATGTATGTCTGCCACATTGCACACTTCTAAGCGCTATCAAAATGCTTTTACACATCCATTCATTATTTACCACCAACTATTAGTTGGTGGTAAATACCGACTCCAAACAACACCCACACTCCCCCTACATCTCATTTCTGTATTCGGAATTTACCGAATCGGTAAAATTACCGATTCGGTAATTTTACCGATTCGGTAATTTACCGAATACAGAAATGAGCCCCCTACATGTCACAAGCCTAAATACCGGTCGGTAACGGTATAATTACCGAAAATCGGCCGTTACCGACCGGTATTCGGCTACGTACATGAGGCCCTCAATCTTGCTTCCATATTATTCCCTTTCATTACTCTTAGCGTCACTTCTTGTATTAGATGGTCACTTTGCCCATTTTCGCCCAGTCTAAAGGATTCTATGGTGTCGAAAAAGGGAAGAGTTACTAAGGTGAAATCTAAGTAGGAGGAAATGGTTTCGGAGTGGTAAGTTGGTGCTGGCGGGTTGTCCTCTCTGAATCGGCCATTCAGCGCCCTCAAATTTAATTGTTACATTTCTCTAAGTAATTGAATTGAACATCTTGTTTATTTTTCTGAGTGTGTAGTGGCTTGGTTTGGTATTCCCCACGCTATATTGAGTTCCTGTACTAGGTCATCTTCTAAGGCCGTTCCGAAGAGGTAGAGATTGAAGTTGCCTGCTATGATTATGTTCTCTGCATCTCTCTCTTCTATAATTCTTGGCAGTTTGATGACCAATTCTTTAGCCCCTTTGAGCCTCTGCTTTGGATGTATGTACGTATTAATTATGATAAGTGTCCGATCTTCCTTATTGATTTTGATTGTTATAGCTATTGCCTGTATGGCACTTGGGGCTGTAATTATAGCCTTGATCTCCTCTATTGTTCCTATCGTAAGTATAGAGGCACGATGGAACGAATGGCCAAACCAGAACCTGAACGATGGCCAAAAGTTGACCCTTGGATAGCTGGGACAATTTGTGACATATATCCTTGTAGCGCTATCTCATGCTCTTCCCAGGTTTCTTGAATTAATATCAAGTCAAATTACCTTAAAAACTTTAGTATTTCAGGATCCTCCAGCTTGTTCACCAGACCATTAATGTTCCAAATACTTTAATCTATTTTTTGTTGGATCTGCTTGTGTTGGGGTTGAGCCGGCTACACCTTGTCACTGGGTACCCGCTGTCGTGTTGTTCGCTGTATACTTGCTCAGCTGGGAGCCGATGAACGTGTTGTTGGGCTTTTGATGGTTAAGAGGCTCCGATGGGACCCTGGGGAATGGCTGCGTGCTCCTTTTGAAATTGATGTGACTATATGCGGTGTGTCCTTATTACTTTCTTCTAGGGGTGTGGGGTAGGCACTTTTTGTTCCTAGTTCTAACCTTATCCCCCACTGAGAGAATTTGTTAGTTTCTACCAAGATTCGATCAACTAGCTTGTTCGATTTCCATATTGTCTTTGTTGCTTCTGAGCTTTGTTGATTAAATGTCGGTTGGAATTCTATTGCAAGCAGGTCTGTTGTGCTGATGTTTTCCAGGCCGTTGATTGAGTGGTGAAGTCTCAATATGTTTCCCCTATTTAGGATATCCACTCTTCCTCAGGATTTGTATTCTGGGACGAATAGGATTATGTCTGACTCTTTTGATGCAAGACCGGGGATTCTTGGAATTAAATTATGTTGTGGTGGTTAGACCTGTGAACGTATTGGTTGTAATTTGTGCTGTCAAAGACAGCAATGCTTGCTCATTGAGATTCCTCTGATATTTGCTCAGTAGCCTGCTGGTTCTTGCTTTGTGTGTCTTCCCTTGGCAAGATTTCAGCCGGACCCCTTACACTAGCCTGTGTATTATTTTCCAGCTCAGTTCACCCCCTTTGTTGCGTGCGTGTTGACATGCTGATTTCCTTCAGCTTTGACTGTTCACATCTTATCTCAAATAATAGTTTTGATGGTTTTGGGAGTTCCGACCTATTTGGATTCCTTGTGGCTGTCGATCTCTGGTTAAAGGATGATGTCTCCTTAGCTGGAGTAGGGATCGGGAATTCCTTATTTGCTCTTTTTCCCCAGGGGTTCCTGCTAGCTGATCCTCCACGGTGTGAACCACTGCAATTATTTTCCTGTTCCTTCCCTTCCTTTTATGTTTTCGGCAGGCTCATGCGTTCCTGAATACTTCTGTACTGGCCCTTCCTTTGGTTGAATTAGATAAAATTGAATTTTCTAGACTTTTTTTGGGTTAGGGGATGAGTTTCCTACTTTTTTATGCCTGGTCTGCCTCTTGGAGGCTCTTGTCTGGGCTCTGTCTGGATCCCTCCTCCTCCGGTACTCCGGTCCTCTCCTAGCTCCCAGGTCCCCCCCGTTGGCACCACTTGCTCCTGCTGATTGTTGTTTGGCGAGTGCCGGTTAGGGGGAGCCTAGATGTCTCCTGTGCATCTAGTGCAGATTCTGGGGGTTATCTGGGTGCTGTGAACTCCTATGAGAGCTGGAAGCGAGGAACTATGCTACAACAAGGCCTGCGAGTCTAGTATAAGGAGGTAAGGCTGCAGGATGGTAAGTCCTCTAACTGCTTAGTACGATCCCAGCTCCTGTCGGATGTTGCTGCACTAGGGGGTGCTAAGTACTGCAGCTTGAATTAGCTTGGTGATTTACCTTGGTGCTGAGTACTTAGTGCTTGGACCTGCCCGGTGTAGCTCAGTGCTGTCGCTGTTCTACTTGCTTTACTTGCTCTACATGCCACTTCCACTGCCCTGCACCAGTGATTCTGTATGATGCCTGGAGTCTCATTGGTGAGCTCTGGATTTGGCCACGTTACTGGGTAGATTGCCGCTGGTGTACTAGACCAAGCTTGTCCGTTCTCCTCCGGCACCCATTACGGCTGCTGCCGCTGCCCTGGATTTTGGTGCTACTGGTACCTCCTGCCCGCCTCCTATCGCTGGGGCCGCTGCGGGGCCTCACCACTTCTCCTGTCCACACCACCCACCCGTACCGCGTCCTCCTTGTCTTGCGCCTCTCACCTCTCTCCGCGCAGTGCCCAGCCTGGCAGCACTGGCCCGCTTCCGGAAGGTACCCCGGGGGATGCACAGGGGTGCCGGTAATCCGTGTCTAGCCCCGGTCCCATCCTGTCCTTTTGCGCGGTAAAGAAGTGAAGGTGGGGGCGGCGATGTCCTGAGCAGCGTCCTGAGCTGAGCTCCAACCGAGCAGATGGTATGAACCGGAACCGGAACTTTGTTTCTCAGGAGCAGTCAGGGGCATTCATCTCTCATTCATCTCTCTTCACAAACTCATTGGGTTTTTGTCATTGTGGTCTTGAGTTATTTATAAAATTATTGTCTATTTTTCTGCACCAGTGTGGAGTCTCTTTGTGGTGTTTCATGGTGTTACTATGAATGTGTATGTGTTGCACGAATACTTCACACATTGCTTCTTAAGATAAGCCTGACAGCTCTGTTCCAAGCTATCAGAGGGTGAGCACAGGTTATTTTCAGTGTGTATCTGACTTACCCAACTAGGATTGTTGTCCCTACTTGCACAGGGTGCATACCTCTGTCATCTACAGACCCAATTTCTAACAACCACCCTAAGTCTGTCAGATCTAACATGTTCCCCCCAGCTGAAATTGAGGAGAGCTACCCAACTTCTTGGAAGTTCTGTTCACTAAGGTGAAAAACCTGGAGAGACAGTCAGCAGTGGAGTGAAATGTTCTGGGGTGGTGGTCGGCCGTGAAGATCATTCCCTACAGAGATGGACCACTTCAACAGTTTGGTATTTTCACCCCTCATCTGCATGAGCCATCTGATTGGTCTGTGGTCTGTCTGAATCAGGAGGTGAGTCCCAAACAGGCATGATCTCAACTTCTTCAGTGCCCATACCACAGCAAATGTTTATCTTTCAATCACACTCCACCTCTGTCCCTGTGGAAATAGCCTTCTACTAATGAAGGCTACTGGTTTATCTAGGTCCTCTTCATTCAGCTGTGCTAAGACTGCCCCTATGCCAGAAGTCAGGGGCCTTGCATAGAGGTGCTGTACACATAGCTTTCTTCAAGAGTCAAAGGCTTTCTGACAAGCCTCTGTCTAGATCATCAATCTGGGTTGCTTCTTACAAGTCAGCTCAGTTAGGAGAGCAACAATGGTGCAATAACCCTTAAGGAATCTTCTATTATAGCCAGTGAGGCATAGGAATGCTCTCATTTCTCTTTGGGTCTTATGTGGTTGCCAGGCCATGATGGTTTCAATCTTGGCCTGGAGGGGCTGCACCTTGCCTCCACATACCAGGTGTCTGAAATACACCAGGGAACCTTGTCCAATCTGGCATTAACTGGCCTTGATGGTCAGCCATGCCTGTTGCAGGGCCTGAAGCACAATGTGGAGGTGATGCAGGTGTTCCTCCCAGCTGGAAGTGTAGACAGCAATGTTAGCTATGTAGAAAGTACTAAAAGTCTCCTTACCAGCCAGGACCCTATTACACACACGTTGGAAGGTAGAAGGGACATTTTTCAAGCCAAAGGGCATCACCCCCAAATTTGTAAGTGGCCCTCAGTGGTTGAAAATGCTGACCTCTCTTTGGCCCCCTCAGTCAGAGTGATCTGCGAGTATCCTGATGTTAAATCAAAGGTACTGAGGAATTTGGTAGTGCTCAGCCTGTCGATTAGGTCATCAGTAGGCCTGGGAGTGAAATTCCACTCTAGTCACGGAGTTTGCAGAGTTTTTCCCACTCTGCCCTCCGCGTAGGGGAGGTTTTATCTTGCCAGTGCTCCTCAGTGTTAAGTTGGCAAGAGCGAGCGAGGACATTTTTACTCCAGACCACCTCCTGGCGAGATTTCTCAATGCATTGAGAAACCTTCCATTCACATTGAGGAAGCTGCCATTCAAGTAGAACATCTACTCAAGCAGCAGAAAGAAGCAGCACCCTCTTATGCTGCATGAGGTACCATTCGTGCCAATTTCACAGCCTAGGATGAACACCCGGTGTAATGCACTGAGCCGTTTGCAGAACTCCACCTAGTCTGGCAGAATTTTTGTGTCACTTCACGGAGTTCTGTATAGCAGAACTCCGTGAAATCTGCCCATGCCTACTTATCAGCTTGGGAATGGGGTGTGCATCAATCCTGGTGACTGAGTTGAGTCCTCGGTAGTCCACAAAGAACCAGAATTTTAGTATGGCACCCGGTGGGGCAGTCTTTGGTACAAACACCACGAGCTGGACCAGGGACTGTTAGAGGGTTCAATCACCCCTAATGCCAACATCTGGGAGACTTCCTCCTTGATGCTGGCTCTCACCCTGACAACTTGTACCTTTTGTTCTTTACAGGTGGGCTATTTCCAGTGTCAACGTCAAGGACACACAGATGTGTGACTCCAGGGCTGTGTGAGAACAGGACGGCAAACTGCCTCAGCAATGGGTAACAGTCACCTTGCTGTTTGGGAGTCAGGGTGGAAGAGAGGTTGATACCCTCCACTGACCCATCATGTTCTTGTGCAGAGATGAGTTCAGGGAGAGGTTTGCTCCCCTCTTCCTCTCCCTCGTCTGTCACGAGGAGCATGCTCACTTCGGACCTCTCAAAGTGAGGCATAAGTCTGTTTAGATGGATCACCCTTAGAGAGTTCCTAGGGGTCTGGAGGTCCACCAGGTAAGTGGCTTCCCTCTTATGGTCCTTGATTTGATATGGGCCAGTCCAGCAGTCCTGGAGAGCCCTGGGCTCTACTGGGTTCATGGCCCACACTTTCTGGCTAGGCTGAAATTCCACAAGAGTAGCCTTCTGATAATATCAGAGTTTTATGACTTCATGGCTGGCCTCTAGATTGCTTTTAGCTTTCTTCCAGAAGTGGTGCATCATGTAGCTGACCACATCCTGGGGGGGTTCTTAGAAGCTTTCTCTCAACCCTCCCTGATAATGGTCAGAGGTCCTCTAAGAAGAGGCCATAGAGAAGTTCAAAGGGACTGAACCCTACTCTTTTCAGTGGCACCTCCCTGTAGGCAAAGAGAAGGCATGGCAGGAGGACGTTACACTTATGCCTCATGGGCTCAGGCAGGTTCATAAGCATGCCCTTCAATGTCTTGTTAAATCTTTCAACAAGACCACTGGTTTCGGGGTCATATGGTGTGGTAAACTTGTAAATTAAACCACACACATCCCACATGGACTTCATGTATGCTGGCATGAAGTTAGTGCGTCTGTCAGACACTACCTCCTTGGGGAACCCAACATGGTTGAAGCTCCCCATCAGAGCTCCAGCCACTATAGGTGCTGTCATTGTCGTCAGAGGGATGGACTCTAGGTAGCAGGTAGCATGGTCCATCAAGACCAGTAAAAACATGTTGCCCATGGCTGTCTTGGGGTCCAAAGTTCAAATTATGTTGATGCCCACTCAAAGGGGGTGCCCATGGCTGGTAGTGAGTTCAGGGGAGCTTTGTGCGTTTTTTCCTGATTTTAAACTGACATGGCAGGTGGAACAGGACCTGCAGAATGCATCTAAGGCTGTCTTCATTCTAGGCCAAAAATAGTGGGAGATAAGCCTGGTGAAGGTCTTGTCTTGCGCTGAATGTCCTGCCAGGAGTATGTCATTAGCCAATCCCAGTGAGAAGGCCCTTTAACTCTGGGAAACCACAAGCACATGGACTGCGCCATATTCATGAGCTTTAGACTCACTATAAAAACAGATAATTCTCCCATTAGATTCCCAGATGCTTAATCTTCTGTATGGGCTGAGGCCTGCCACCTCAAAACCTTCACAAGCGGGGCACTCTTTCTGCACTTGGTAGAATACCTCCCTGGTAGGCCCGCCCTCAACTTGCCAGTCAGCAAGCTCAGGTAGGGCACTTAGGGTGACAATGTCTTTCCTGGTGGGCTCGGGGGTCTCCTCCTGAGGGACCCCATTAACCTCTACCCCAGGAACTTCAGAGTCTGAGTTACCACACCTCTGCCCCTCTCCTTGGCAGTTGGCTGGGCCATTGTTCCAGGCTCCAGACCCCTCTGATTCCCTTTGAGGGTAGTCTTGGACCATGTGGTCATACAGACCCACTCAAGACATTCCCATCATCTGCAAGTGAGACTTGAGCTCTACCTCACTCCAGGTAGTGTGGTCCAGGTCGTTACCTAGCAAACAATCAAGATGCATAGCAGGGCTAGGACCTACTTTTAGAGAACTTGACACCCCCTCTCACTCAAAGGGAACCAGAGCCAATGGTAGATATTGCTTATGATTGTCAGTGACTATGACTTGGTGGAATGTGTTTTGTAGGACCTGCTCTGCAGACACCAGTTGACACTTTAGAGTAGTCTTGCTGGCTTCTGTGTCTCACAGAGCCTCCACCAGTTGCCCATTAATAGTGGCCTATTGCATATACTTTGAAGTGTTAGCTGGTATGGGGGCTTTGTGTACCCTTTTTCTATCCCCCAGGGACAATAGGATTACCTCTATCTGTTGACCAATGCTACCTAGGAATACCTCCTCCCGTAGCACTACACTCGTCAACCCAGGTGGCTGCCCTCTGGTACGGGCTGTGCCCCATTAAGTCATTTGGAGTCGCCCTTGTTGTGCCCATACTTGTAGCACTCTGTACCTTGGGGCACGAACCTCCCCGTCTTTAGTCACAGAACCCCTTCTTATTAGGATCAAACTGCGACTGGTTACCACTACTCCCAGCGAAAATATTTCGGGGACCTTTTGAGAGCTCCTTGCTTTAACGTTTTTCTCCCCTCTTTTTCTTCTGTTGGAAACCCTGACCACCTTTGTGAGAGGCCCCCAAGATACCTTTGTAAATACTCTGGTCCTAACCCAGAGGTTTGCCTCCATAGAAAGCTTCCTAGGGTCAGTAAGCTAACGTCACAAGGTTTTTTACTTCAAAATATCAGCGATTTCACAATACCGGTAATATCCAGACGTTGGGGAGACGCGTTGGAGTACCAGTAATGCTCGCTCACTAGACTCGTTGGTCCCCTCCAGTGGTCGGGCCTCCTCCCCTTCTTCTATGAAGTAACACTTCTCACCAAGTGATGTGGGGAGACACTGCGGGTTCCTGACTTGGGAGCTTGCATTCATCTATTGAACATCGCCTTTATTTTGGGAGTCAGCAGCTGGTCCTCCCCTGTTGAGGACCCTTCACATTTATATATTTTTGGTCCTGAAGAAGTTTTGCTCGACATTGGAGCCTCAACGACACGAAACATGTTGACCACATACACCTAATAGCTACCTAGGTACCTTAAGTCCTTGTTGTAGCCCCACTGCTTTTACTTAGTCCCAATCCTATTCCCCAAATTAAAACATTCATAGGGCTGGTGCCTATTTTAAATCACCTAGACACCTAAACACACACTAAGATTCAATCACTTTTTGCCCACATACACTCTTCACAAACAGCGATCTCAGATCAAAAGAACTCTGCTAAAGATGCCACCAGGCCCGTCAGACATTGCAGCACCAGTCTGACAAGGAGCGCCCTATGATGAAGCATGACACCCTAACAGATGTGTGAGGGCATTATGATCTGAAAAATAGATCTCCCAGCGACTAATACAGTAGGCAGACAGTGACCTTCAGTGCTTCTGCCACAATAGAGGAACTGACCCCTTCCGTGAATCAGATATACCGCTCATGGGTCAGTCCAAATTTCACAATCAAAATGATCTTCATTGGAGTGTACTTGGCTTAGTCCCCAACCTCTAATTTCAGAAGTATGTGCCTCCCAAGTGTTGGCATGTGTTTCCACAGACCCCTCCTCCCATCCCCTGCCCCCCCACCGGTGCACCTTAAGAACCCTGCTAACCTTCAGTGTAACCTCAGTAGAAGAAAATCACTTATAAATGTAATCTCCCACCACATAACTGGGCAGTAAATCCATGGGGATATTAACTGTTTAACTCCATCAGGTAGTGCATGTATGCTGCCACCATCACTGCTGGAATCTGCCTGCCTGGCCTTGATATCAAGCTCCCTCAGACACAGTTCATGAGCCAGTAAATGTTTATTTTCTGCTAAGGCACTTTTTGCCTCCGCCTTTTAGGCCTCTCTTTCAGACTGTTACTCTTCACTTTCCATTTTAAATAAGATCATCTGCAGCTTGAATTCTTTCTCCTCCTTCCTCTCACCCAGCTCCTCTGGGAATAGGCCACGGTAGGAAAAACAGCTCCTGCTCTCACAGGGAGCTCAAATTCAGGGATGTCACCCCCAGCCACTGCAGGTGGCTCATCAGTAGACCTTGAACACAAGGAGAGGGGGCTCTAAAATCCAAAAGGGATGGAAAACCCATTAACTATGGAGTTAAAAGAATTTTTCCCTTTGGATAAACCATATGGTCAGCACTTCACCCTCATACAGCCACCGTACTTAAAATCCACACATCCCACACTCATTAATGATGAAGGCACTTATAAGTCGATCACAAATTCTTGTTGAATTATTGATATATTTTAATCAGTATAAAAAAGGCACAGGTATATACTACACACAAAGATTTAGTCACATCAAAAAACACATAAGTTCATAAATAATAAACACAATAATTAAAATGCACAATTAAAAAAAGAGAATATAAAAAAGACAGTTCACTATGTCTTCTAGATGTTAATTTGCGTATCTATATAAACAGTATAAAGCATGGGTCTAAATTCCCTGTCTTGTTGCTGACTTTAACACAGATTATGCTCTAGGCGTCAACACGTTTCGGTGGTATATTCACTGTAGGGCCACCTTATTCAGGACATTACATTTTTTCTCCTCTTAGTAAAAACCCGGTCTTATATTGACTGGTGCAACTGCACTGTTTCAGATATTGAATTTTTTCAAATCCCTACGTCTGAGAAAGCGAAGTAGGTAACGAATTTCATAATATCTCATTCACTGCAACTTCAAATCTTCGATGCAGAAAAAGAGATGTAGTTTGGGGCACTTCCCCTCCAAGTAGCCCCTCCAATTAGCTAGTTGAGCATGTACTGCTAGTACAACACAGTACATTCAGGGCACAAGTCCTTAACAAATAAGTGGGGGGACTGACCTACCTTGGTAGTATGCAAATGACATCACGGTGCGTGACATCACAGCTCGTGACTTCACAGCACATGACATCACTGCGCACAACATCACACATGGCATCACAAGAATGGACATCAGAGAAAGTGGCATCACAAGCCACGACTTTACAGGAAGTGGCATCACAAGAAGTGACATCAGATCTAAAGCCCTCAAATATATGTTTGGCAGGGCTATCATGTGTACGTTTGAGCGCATTGCAACGATAAGAGCACAGTGAGCTACAGAAGATGATATGTGACTTCTACACCTTGCAATACCCCATTTTTATGTAACACATCCTGTACATTCATCTACAAACGTATATCATTTATTGTACATGTAATATGCACATGTTGATGTAAAGGGCTCTGACACCTGGCTTTGGGATGAGTAGGGCTATACAGGAAAAAATAGTGGTATTTAAATTATTTCAACGCCTGCTCAGGGGAAGTAAGGTCTATATAAATGCAATTTGCTTCATGTAAATACTGGGAAAGTGAAAAGCTGCCTCTATTAAGTATGTATGAATGGCTAACAAGGTGTGAGCCTTTGTTTCCTCTCTGCTTCATTTGCATCAGGTATGAGGTTCCTGTCTGCTCCCAGGCAAGAGACTTGAACAAAAGGAGGCCTGATGACGCCACAAATTCAGCCTTTGTTATAGACTCAACAGGAGTCTAAAATAAGAAAGCCCCTTCCCCGCCTGCACGTTGTTGCTTGTTGCAGATGGAAAGCAGACAACGTGCAGGCTCTGCTGAAAGTGTCCAGGTGTTTGGAAATTACACTGGTACGTGTTCAGCACATTATTCAGTGGGGCCCAAATTCTTGGCAGGCTGGACGGCGTTTACCCTGTGAAAAAAGTGTGTGGACGCCGTCCACCCCGTGTACCCCCGACTCGTGCCCTGAGAACATTGTTCCAAAATCAATGAGCAAAGTAGCCTCTGAAAGCTAACTACATGCATAATTCATTCATTCATTGCCTATAATGCAACTAAGTAATTTAGACCTTCCATCCCTTGGTTTGGTATTAGAAAACAGTCACTAATAGTGATGAAGGGAGCCCCTCAGTCCCGTGGGCCTGATGCCACTACTCCTGGTGCAGTATTGTTAGAGCGCACTCTTTCATCTGGGCTTTCACCTAGATGATTCCCACATGTATTAAAAGTCTAATTTCTGAGGTATAGTCAAAGATACATTACACCTACTGTTAATGAAACTGTCTTCTCTGAGATGGTCAGGCTGATTGCGGTCAGTGTTAACCATTCACTGCTCTGTTGGACAAGTTACTTGTATCCTATACATACGCTAAATAGGACAGAAAGCCTACAAGTTATAACCCATATTCACGTTGATGTGAGGTGTACCAGAGAAAGCTAAATGCATTGTTACTTAACATCAGAATACCTAGCTTGATGAAGTCTTATCATTCCGGTATGTAAGTTATAAAATTATATTACTGTTAGAAGCACAGTGAGATTGCATTCCAATATGGAAATTGCAAACAACATCCCTTGAGGAGAGTGGATGTGATTAGGTAATAGTTAGCGCCAATGAGAATATAGCAACCACAAAAGTAGAAACTTTTTATAGGTTTTTGCCTATCTTTGGTATGGAGCACAGGTATTGTTCTCAAAGGGGATATTTATTAAAACAACTGATAAAATGTGCATGTAGAAACGAGTAGTCAGAAGGACTGGAGCATGGCATAGACTAGGTCAGTGGTTCTTAATCTGTGGTCCGATTACCCCTGAGGTAACCATGATACCTACTCAGGGTGTCAAAAACTGCTTAGAAAATTAAATAACATTAACAGATTGTATATGAGTGTATGTCTATTGTTCTTGCTGTCCTCCGGTCGTCCATGGAGCTTGGACCAAGCCTAATTTCTTGTCTCTGACGGCAGTGTCTTTCCACTGGCCGCCATTTGGAGAGGTACCTTTTTTTTTGTTTTAATCTGGTACCTCCTAAAGGGTTGAACTGTTTACAGACCCTCTCTACCCCTCCCCATTGTTTTTTGTTGCCAATATATTTTTTACGCGTATGTGATCATTTGTCTGCTACAGAAAATGACACTATTGCCCAGCCCATGTGCTGTTTCTAAAAGATTTTGAAACTCGTTTGCTGAATCTGCTGTAACACTGCTCTATTTTTCTCTGGCTGCATTTATGCTGTGCTTTGAGTCGTTTCTTTCTCTGAAGCAACAATAATTAATATGGCATATTTTGCTACTCAATGTATAAAGCATAAGAGACCTGTTTTATTCAAGTAGAAAACATTATATCCAATTCGCTTCCTGAGAGGCAGAAACAGCATTTGGCATATCCAGTTACTCCATAGGAAGTGACATTGAGGCATTAAGACATGATTGTTACGTTGTTAATAACTAGTACCTGCTTCAGCCTTATCAGGAAATTAACCTTTGGCTTGCTTTGTTGCCTTTCACAAGGGCATGAACTCAGTGTTGGTATTATGTGCGTAGCATGCACTGAGGAGATTCCTTGAAGCATGCATTGTGACTGGCCCTCCCGCCAAAAGGTGGTGACTCATCGACGCCTTGCGTTGCTTGCCTTAGTGTGGAGCCTCCAGCAAAAAGGCCAATTGAGGAAATTGGGAAGGAGAAGTCTAGGGAGGGGTTTATGAGCTCAGTTAACAAAGTTCCCATTACACACTAGTAGCTGCTGCTCTTAAGTTCTGCAGCACTGTAAGTTTACAAATTAGTGTTCCTTTGCGGGAGGAAGAGGAATGTGACAGGACGGCTGCGGTAAGTTACTTTTTAGGTCGAGCTTGATCGGCCTGTTATATCTATTCTGTGGGGTATGGCCCACCCACCAGTTGCCATTGGCTGTTATCTGGGTCATTTACACATGCTGACTTGTTATTGGTGCATTTGCTTAAATGTCCCTGTTAGACCTGGTACCATTGGCATGAGTCTCCCTTCCATTTTTCACTGATTGCCTCCTCTGTTTTTTACCTGTTTTGCTGGTTTAGATGCTTTGGGCACTGTGCCACTGCTATTCAGTGCCACAGTGCAAGTGCTCCCTATGTTAAATTGATGTATTTATTAGTGACTCCATGATTGACTTATTTGATTTACTTGTCAGACCTTAGTATAGTGCACCATGTGTGCCCACTGCCTGTAAATCAAGTGCTGCTGGTGGGCTTGCAGCATTGATTGTGCCACCCACAGATGCAGCCTGTAAAGTGTGTCTCAGGCCTGCCATTGCAGAGCCTGTGTGCAGTCTAGTACTGCCATGTCGACTTGACAAGTGCACCCACTAACCAGTCCCTAAACCTTCCCTTTTCTACATATCAGACACCCCTAAGGTAGTCCCAAGGGCAGAGTGCATTGTTTGTAAAAGGTAGCACATGCCCTGATTTGTGTGACATTTCATAATAGTGAATGACAGCCAAGTTAGTTTTTCACTATCGCAAGGCTACCTGTCCCTATAGGCCAGAATGGGCAGTTTGATTATAACATCTTATAATCATAACTGACCCAGGGAACATGGTAGAAATTTGAGCTTAGTATACCTGAAACCAGAATGATAAAATACATATTTTAGTGAAGTTGGTTTTAACATTCTGTGTTTGAAAATATCACTCTTAGAAAGTAGGTCTTTTCTTGTCTAACCATCCAGCCTGTCTCTGCTAGTTTGTGTATTGTATGTCTGGTTTGTGAGTGACAGGAGCTGGGGAGACTCCAGGAGACAGGGTGAGTCAGCACAGGGCTGAATAGACCTATCTGCATGTAGAGTGGAGAGAGGGGAGTAGCACCTGGGTCTGAACAGGGCTGTGCCTTCCTTCCACAATGCTGGCTCCCCCTCCTGTGGTATGTCTGAGGACCTTGGTCCACACTGACAAAGAAAGAAAGTGTACACTGGCAGAATGCACCCATAACTGGTTTGAACTAGGTACAGGACCCTCTGCCTTCAGAGGACAAATGATTTAGCAGTATAAATATTGGGGCCCAGACCCCAGGACTTTAGATCACTTCTGGAACAACAATACAAACCTTTGCCAAGGAGAATAACCAAGAAAGCTGCAGGAGTTTGGACTGCCCCCCTGCCAGTGTTCTGTGTTGCTGGGTTGGCCTGCAGTGGTGTCTTCATTGCCAAGTAAAGGAGAAGGAACTTTTAAAGAGCTGTCATCATCTTGCAAAATATTTCTCCAAGGGCTTGAACTTGTGCTTGCCTACTGCTGACGTCTCAGGGACAAAAGACTTCACCACCAGCTCCCCTCTGAATTTCATTGTTGGGAATTCTGTCAGCAGAAGCCTGCGTGCTGCTGGGAGCTGGAAGCGTGTCGCAGTCGCAGCTGTTGGCGTTGCATCGCCTAAGAAGAGTGTCGCCACCGCAGAGGTCACCGCAGCATCACCAGAGAAGCGTGCCTTTGTCACAGCTGAGTACCGACGCATCACCAGAGAAGCGTGTCGCCACCACGAGGGTCGCCGTCGCATCACCGGAGAAGCGTGTTGCAGGGCCTGTCACGGCTCCAAAGTTACAGAGTTCGCTGCACGGCCGTCGGGCATGCGCGCATCGTCTTCATGTCGTCGCATCGCATCAAGGGTGCCATCGCATCGCATCACAACAGATTGTTGCATCGCATCGAGGCGCCATCTTGACGCATCGTAACCGGAACGCAGTGCGAGAATCAACGCATCACCTCCTCTCCGGTAAGGAACAAGAAGTATCCCCTATTCTGTGCAAGCATTTAGGAGCAACGCATCGCCTCCCCTGAAGCAAGGAACCAACGCATCTCCCTCCCTGCGAACCTTTTGTTTGTTTTGCATTACGCATCCAGGTACTTTTGTGAGAAAAGTGTTGCATTTATCACCAACTTGAACTAAGTTACTTCTACCATCTTTAAGTCTATTTTGAGTACAGTATTGTGGATTTTTGTCGTATGTGGTCTTGTGTTAAGTCTATATGAAGAGTACCTATTTTATACAACCTGTGTGATGTCCATATGTAGTGTTTTCACTGTGTTACTGTAAGTGCTCACAAATGCTTAACACACTGCCTCTGAGATAAGCCTGTCTGTTCGTGCCAAGCTACCAAGGGGGTGAGATGGCGTTATCCAGGATTGTAATCCCTTTTCCCTGACTTAGAAGCAAGAATCCTTATTTGGTTAACGCTACCTACCTCTGCCAACTAGAGACCCTCAGTTCTAACATTGGTGGTAAGCGGTGAGGATTTTAGACTTGCATTTGTGACTCATATACAGTAATTGGTGTACACTACTAGTGAGTGCAGACCAAACACAACCACATACTTTTTGGGGGGGGACAAAAGTAAACAGAGGGAGTTCCAGAAAGGGCCCCAAAGTAATTCCCAAGGAAAAAAGGGAAGGGTTGCCAGCCTCCCCCTGATAAACAGCAAGAGGCCCCGACAGGTAAACCTGTTCACAGGGCCCCCTCTAAGTTCTTTACGTGTGGTCAAGTGGGTCACCATTGGTATGATGCCCAGTGTCCCATGAAGGATTCCAAAGCACCACCACATGCACTACCACGTCAGATGCCGAGTATAGCCCTGGGGGGAGGAGATGGGTGCCCAAGGTGGGTGGGGTCGTGCAGAAATGTCCCTTGTCTCTTTAGGAGACTTTGAGATGGTCCCTAAGACCCAGCTGCCTGATAACACTAAGAAATACAGGCAGTGGTGTACCATCAATGGCTATAGGGTGGAAGCTCTAAGAGACACTGGGGCTAGAGTGACAGCAGTCAGTTGCCAGCTGGTGTCCAAAGAGCAGGTTATCCCCCATGCATTCTTCCCTGTAGTTGCCGTGGACAACTCAGAGAGTCAGTGTGAGGTGGCTCAGGTTCCCTTTGAGCGGGGGGGGTCTCAGGTACTCTTCAAGTAGCTGTGAGGCCAGCCATGCCTGTTGATTGTCTGTTAGGCAATGATTTAGAGAGCTCTCCTTGGGCTAAGGTGGAGTGAAGGTCTCATTTGGGGATGTTGGGTCTGCCTGAGTGGGCATGAGTGACCACTTGGTCCATGGCAGCCAGTAGTGGTGTTCAAGAGATTGTGGAGCCTGAGAGTATGGCCCAGGTACCTGCCTTAAAGCGAACATGTAGGGGGGCATGGGAAACCAGCCCCCATTATTCCCACAGTCCAGGAGGAGGCAGACTTTGAGGTAGATGCCCTGGAACCTACAGTGGAGCAAGTTGCTGAACTGAGGGACCTGCCTGAGCTGACCCATTGGCAGCAAGGAGGAGGCCCCTCCAGGGAGGAATTTTGTGCAGAGCAGAAGAAGTGCCTTTCTCCTGTGGGTTTGTGGCAACTGGCCACAAACCAGGCAGCAGGTGATCAATCTAGATCACATTGGATCTACTGAGAGAACGACCTCCTGTATAGCGAGCTTAAGGAAACTGAGCATGGGTCAGTCCATGTGCTGGTGGTACCCCAGCGCTTCAGAGCCTTCCTATTGGGTTTAGCTCATGATGTTCCTTTAGCTGGACATCTGGGACAGGCAAGACCTTTGAAAGGCTTGTCACCCACTTTTATTGGCCCCAGATGCGGAAGAGGTCAGACACTCATTGTAGGACTTGTGAAACTTGCCAGGCAAGTGGGGAAAGTGGAAGGAAGCAAAAGGCTCCTCTACAACCTTTCCCTGTAGTCAGTACCCCCTTTGAACGGGTGGGCATTGACATTATGGGGCAACTGGACCCCAAAACAGCCATGGGCAACAGGTTTATCCTGGTCTTGGTGGACGATGCTACCCGATACCCGGAAGCCATCCCGCTCAGGACAGTGACGGCCCCTGTGTTGGGAGATGCATTGATGGGGATTTTTTCCCATGTGGGGTTCCCCAGAGAGGTGGTGTCAGACCATGGTACAAACTTCATATCCAATTATATGAAAGTCCCTGTGGCAGGAGTGCGGTATTACATACAAGTTTACCACTCCTTACCACCCCCAAGGTAATGGGCTGGTTGAGAGATTCAACTGGACCCTCAAACGCATGATAATGGGTCTTGAGGAGCCTAAGAGACATAAGTGAGACATCCTCTTGCCATGCCTTCTTTTTGCTTACCGTGAGGTGCCACAGAAGTCCTTATGACTCAGCCCCTTTGAACTGCTGTATGGTCAACCGGTAAGAGGAGCTTTGAGTCTGGTCAAGGAAGGCTGGTAGCAATCTCCCAGGAAACCTCCCCAGGATGTATACAGCTACATGCTGGTCTTCAGGAACCAGCCTCTGCGATTCAGACAACTCGCTCAGGCGAATCTGGAAGCCAGCCAGGAGGAAATGAAGCGGTGGTACGATCAGAATGCCACTCTGATTGAGCTTCAACCTGGTCAGAAAGTTTGGGTCATGGCCCCTGTAGAGCCCTGTGTGCTACAGGACAAGTGGGCCGGATCATTTGAGGTAGTGGAGCGCAAGAGTGATGTCACCTACCTGGTGAACTTGTGGTCTCCTAGGAACCCTTTGCGTGTCCTGCATGTTAACCGCCTGAAGCCCCACATAGAAAGGTCCGAAGTGGGCATGCTCCTAGCGACAGATGATGGAATGGATGAGGACACTGAGTCTCTTCCTGAGCTCCTGTCTGCAACAGAGCAAGATGGGTCAGTGGATGGTGTCAGCCTCTCTGCCACACTGACCCCTGAACAGCAGCAAGATTGTCGCCAACTGTTGGGACAATTATCTGATTTGTTCTCCCTGGATCCTGGCATCACTGAGTGGTGCGCCCATGATGTGGACACTGGGGACAGTCCTCCTGTGAAGCACAAGGCTTACAGAGTGACTGACAGGGTCGAAGCTCACATCAAAGAGGAGGTCTCCAAGATGTTTGCCTTAGGGGTGACTGAGTCCTCTAACAGCCCTTGGGCCAGCTCAGTGTTCTTGGTCCCAAAGGCTGCCACGCCTGGTGCCACACCCGAACTCATGTTCTGTGTGGACTACCGAGGACTCAATTCAGTCACCAGGACTAACACGCACCTCATTCCCAGAGCTGCTGAGCTCATTGATTGGTTAGGGGCTGAACGGTGCCTCAGCACATTTGATTTAACGTCTGTGTATTGGCAAATCACCTTGACTGATGGGCCAAAGAGAGGTCAGCATTCTCCACACCAGATGGGCACAACCAATTCTGGGTTATGCCCTTTGGGATGAAGAATTCCCTACCACCTTTCAGAGGTTGGCTGGACTGGAGGATTTCAGTGCTGCCTACCTGGATGACATTGCGGTGTTCAGCGCCATTTGGGAAGAACATCTGCTCCACCTCTAGGAAGTGTTGATGGCACTGCGAAAGGCAGGCCTCACAATCAAGGTGAGTAAGTGCCAGATCGGGCAGGGTTCCATGGTGTACGTGGTGCACCAGGTGGGGAGCGGCCATGTGGCGCCCCTATAACCCAAGATTGATACCACCCTGGCATGGGAACCCCCCAAGACTCAGACACAGGTGACACCCTGAAGACTGCCATGTGTACAGCACCCGTGCTTCAGGCGCCCAACTTCTCAAAGGAATTCATTGTTCAAACAGATGCCTCAGAGCATGGTGTGGGGGCTGTTCTATCACAGATTAATGAGGAGGGCCTAGACCAACCTGTAGCCTTCATCGGTAGGAGGGTCCTTCCACTGGAACAGAGGTGGAGTGCAATTGAGCGTGAGGCCTTTGCTGTGGTCTGGGCACTGAAGAAGTTGAGACCATACCTGTTTGGGACTCACTTCCAGGTTCAGACAGACCACAGGCCCCTCAGATGATTAATACAGATGAGGGGTGAGAACCCAAAGTTGTTGAGGTGGTCCATTTCCCTACAGGGGATGGGCTTTACAGTGGAACACCGCCCGGGTACAGAACACGCCAATAATGATGGTCTGTCCAGATTTTCTGCCTTAGTGAGAAGAACTCCCAAGGGGAAGTGTAGTTCTCCCACATTTCTGCTGGAGGGGACAGGTGTTAGACCTGGTACCATTGGCGTGAGTCTCCCTTCCATTTTTTTACTGATTGCCTCCTCTGTTTTTTATATGTTTTGCTGGTTTAGATGCTTTGGGCACTGTGCCACTGCTATTCAGGGCCACAGTGCAAGTGCTCCCTATGGTAAATTGATGTATTGATTAGTGACTCCATGATTGGGTTATTTGATTTACTTGTCAGATCCTAGTACAGTGCACCATGTGTGCCCAGGGCTTGTAAATCAAATGCTGCTGGTGGGCTTGCAGCACTGGTTGTGCCACAGAAGCAGCTTGTAAAGTGTGTCTCAGGCCTGCCATCGCAGAGCCTATGTGTAGTCTCTGACTGCCACGTCGACTTGGCAAGTGCACCCACTTGCCAGTCCCTAAACCTTCCCTTATCTTCATATCAGACAACCCTAAGGTAGGCCCAAGGGCATGGTGCATTGTAAGTGTAAGGTAGGACATGCCCTGGTGTGTGTGGCATATCATAATAGTGAATTACAGCTATTTTCGTTTTTCACTATTGCAAGGCTACCTGTTCCCCATAGGCCAGAATGGGCAATTTGATTATAATATCCTATAATCCTAACTGACCCAGGGAACATGGTAGAAATTCAAGTTTAGTATGCCTGAACTCAGAATGATAAAATACATCTTTTAGTGAAGTTGGTTTTAACATTCTGTGTTTGAAAATACCCCTTTTAGAAAGTAGGTATTTTCTTGCCTAACTGTCCAAGCCTGCCTCTGCTAGGTTGTGTATTGTGTGTCTGGAGTTTGAGTGGCAGGGGCTGGGGGATTCCAGGAGACAGGGTGAGTCAGCACAGGGCTGAATAGAGAGCTCTGCATGTAGATGGGTGGGAGGAGCTGCACCTGTGACCTGAATAGGGCTGTGCCTTCCCTCCTCAATGCTGGCTCCACCTCCTGTGGTGCATCTGATGTCCCTGGCCTACATTGTGAAAGGCAAGAAGGAGTCTTGTCAACAAAGTGCTCCAGGACCGACCAGAACTGTTTTGGACTAGGCAAAGCCCTCTATGCCTTCAGAGAACAAAGAGAATAGTAGTATAAATACGGGGACCCAGACCCCAGGACTTTAGATCACTTCTGGAACAACAAGACGAACCTCTGCCAAGGAAAAGAACCAAAGGAAGCTGTAGGAGTTGTACTGCCCCCCTGCCAGTGTGCTGTGTTGCTGGGTTGGCCTATAGTAGTGTCTTCAGTGCCAGGGAGAGGAGAAGGAACTTTCAAAGGACTTTCATCATCTTGCAGAATATCACTCCAAGGGCTTGAACTTGTGCTGGCCTCCTGCTGAAGTCTCAGGGACAAAATACTTCACCACCAGCTCCCCTCTGAATTCCCTTGCTGGGAATTCTGTCTGCAGAAGACTGCATGTCGCTGGGAGCTGGAAGCGCGACTCAATGAGAAGAAGCGTGTCGCACCTGTTGCCGTCGCATTGCTGGAAAAGCGTGTCACGACCGCAAAGTTCACTGCCGCATCACCAGAGAAGCATGTCTTCGTCAAAGCTGTTACCAAACGCATCACCGAAGAAGCCTGATGCCGCCGTAGAGGTCGCATCAATGGAGAAGCGTGTTTGCTGGGTGTTTCGCGTCTCCCAAGTTACAGAGTCGCCGCACGGCCTTCGGGAGTGCACGTATCGTCTACATGTCGTTGCATCAAGGGTGCCATTTTACCGCATCACCCTGGATTGTCGCATCGCATCAAGGTGCCATCTTGCCGCATCGTAACCGGAACGCAGTACGAGAATCAATGCATCACCTCCTCGCCGGTAAGGAACAAGACGCATCCCCTAATCTGTGCAAGCATTGAGGAGTGACGCATCGCCTCCCCCAAAGCAAGGAACAGATGCATCTCACTATTTTGTTATAAACTATCATATCATTTCAGGGTTCAAGCACCTTGAGCTCTAAATCGATAACCACCCAGAGAATGTTATGGTCACTCAAATCCATCCTCAATACCTTAAAATGTGTATAGGCGCAGAACAATTAATAGGAAACCACAATATAATCAATTAGTGATTGTCCTCGAGAGGAATGGAAAGTAAAAGAGGCTGGGAATCGTCTGGGAATCTACCAGTTAGAGCAACAAAGTAATTGGTTCTCAGGCAATCTAAAAAGCTTAAACCCCGCCTATATGATCTAATATTACCTGATATAATTGCCCCAGGGATAATCCATACCTCATCCAAATCCAGGTTTCCAAAGGTCACAGAAGAGCAATTCGAGATTTTAGCATTAAAATCTCCCACCATAATTATCAGTGTAAATTCTTCCAAGAAGCTAATATTATGCATAAAGGAGAAGATAGAATCAACTAGAGAGTCATACGAATTCCCGAGGGAAATGTAAACAGTTACCAGAGGGAAAGAAGAATACAGTCCTCCTATTATATTACACAGAGCCAAGTTTATGAACATACAAAGATTTGAGGGATGTTCAAAAACCAAGGGATTCCAGTTTATACTGCTGCTAAGGAAAATAGCTAAACCTCCACTGGCATGGCCTTTTACTGTAGGGTTTGCTGTACAAGAAATTACAAAATTATTTTTGTATTTAAAATCAGAACAAATTCAAGTTCCCTGTAAACAAATTATCATTGGATCAAATCACATTCGAACGTTTAGCTTGGAATTAGACTGTCCTAAGCCCAACATATTCTAGGAGAGAGTTTTACCCTATGTTCTACCTCTGTAACATTAGAAGTTTTAGGCTTTCTTTGGAGGCATTCAGTGTACCTGCTACCAAACTCCAGGGAGCCAATTCATCTCCTTTTCTAGATTCCCTGCCCAACTGGTCCTCATGTCCCACAATATTTATCGCTCTTCTCCCCGTGACTCTACCAGAAGGGATTATGATATAATTTGGATGTACAAACCCCATGCTATTGCATACAACTCTAATGGGGCCCGCCGTGCCCACCTTATGGATATCTAACTGAGCGTCAACAGTTTCATAAACCAGAAAGACATCAATACCTATTTTTCGGAAGGTGATCAACCATAGCCGGATAAGCATTACAACGATCCTAGAGCTAAGTGTTACTCTGGAACTCGGAAGTTTCTTTAAAGAATCGGGGAGCAACCGATCAATATCTCTATTTGATACCAGGCACAAAACCTTGTTATCTGATAAGAGCAGCAGGATGAACCTTCTGTTCATTGGGCCTAATTCCTTATCAAAAAGAGAAACAAAATTCAGGGTGTTGGAAGAATGGCACAGGCTCCAGTCCTGCGACTGGATTATTACTCTGACTTGTCCCAGCCCCTGATTTAAGGATTTGAACTGGAGTAATAAAAGGGGGAGCCACCCCATTGAGAGACCTCACATGTTTAAGATCAGTCCTTACAGGGAAAGAATCCACTCAAGATAGGATTGGGAGAAATCTATCAGGGAGCCACCATGACTCTTGTGGAGCCATTAGCCTCAACATCTGTGCTCACCAATTAAATTATCCCATCCCAGCATCATCCTTCACAGTTTCCATGATCCACCCCCACAGTTACAATGGGCGGTTACCCGCATATCTATTATCCCCTTTTCCTTGCCAATGGCAGCCCGGAATTGGTACTTCTCATATGATAGAATAAGGGGGCCGATTGTTTACTTCTGGGCAGACAAACTACCGACCTTTAAGAGGCCCGGCCTTCATCAACTCCTTTACTTTTTGAGGCTGGATAATGGGATCGGACTCTTCGAGGGCATTGGAAAACCTTAGTTTTTTAGGCTTACACTTCGTAATGTGCCAGTTCCTTTTCTTTTTCCTCTTCCGGGATTTTGCCCCAATAAACCAGAGGGAGAGCATCCTGCAATAATGATGTCTCCACGCACGCCTTAGTTGTTATAGGAAGCTTTATTAGTACAGAGCTTCAAAGAAATCATCCATACATGTAAACCTGGGTCTAACCGTCTCCTCTAGAATCTGGCACACAGTCAGTGTTCCAGATTCTAGATTCAGCGAAACACCACACATTTCCCTCCTTTAGAAATGCAAAACAAAAATAAAAAAACAAACATTTTAAATATATTATTACACACCCATTATGCAAACAATTTGATCAAAATTACACTGCACCAAAATAACCTACATCAATTAACACAATAACATGAAAATAATTATTTCTTACTTACATAATAATCCCTATATCTAACAGGCATTTGTCTTGACCTGTGCACATGGTCTTTTACCAAACCACTGACTTCTGGTGAAAAACCCCTTCTCCAATTGGTGATATTGTCAGACAATTTGGGTAATACAATATCATCTGATCGAGATGCCTCTTTATCAGGCCACAAGAATTGTGGTACCTTAATCACTTTGGATAGACTCCACACATTTCCATCAGATAACTCAACCACCTGACGACCAACCCGAAGTACTCTTAGTGGATGAGAATAACGCGATTCACCAGCTTTAACCAACCTCCCTTTCTTCACACGAACCCAATCGTTGATTCTAACTGGAGCGATACCATCTTTATTCAAACCACTTTTATCCATTCCAACCCTGTCATCCTTGTAAGTACCTATATCTCTCATCCAGGCTTGACTCAAATTAGGGGTATTCCTGTAACTCCACAAGACTTCACTGATAGCTTGACAACAATTTTTTCCATTAGAAATTGCCAATTGTAACCCTTCCTTAAAAACTTTGATCCACCTTTCAACAATCCCATTACTTTGAGGATAATATACAGAAGCACGTTTGTGACTAATCCCATGTCTCTCAAGAAAACTTTTCATTTCCATAGAAATCAACTGTACCCCATTATCTGTCACCAGAAATTCTGGAAAACTCTCCCTTTCAAATACCTCATTCAAAAATTTAATAACCACACTAGAAGTCACCTGAGGCACAATTTTAATTTCTGGCCATTGTGATAATTGATCAATTAACACAATAGCATACACTGGATTGTGACCTAAACAAATAGGACCAGCAATATCCAAAGACACACACTGCCAAACTCTAGTTGGCCTAGACACTGGTAGATGATCATATGTCAAACCTTTTTGTGATTTATCACTTACACTGCATTCTACACAATCCCTAACCTTGCGCTCAATGGCTTTGTCCATTGCTGGCCACCAGAATTCACTCCTAATTCTACGTTTCATGCTTGTCATTCCCGGATGACCTTCATGGGCCATGTCTAAAATTGTTTGTTGTAACTCAACTGGGACCACTAACTGTAGACCCCTCATTAAAATATCCTCTTTAAGGGACAACTCATGAGAAACTTGCCAAAATGGACGCACCCATTCCAACACCTCGGCTTTCTTAGGCTACCTGGATTTGACGTATTTAATCACTTCCCCAAGAACAACATCTTTCCCACACGCAACTTTCCACTCCTTCTCTTGAATACAACCATTAGACACCTCACAAATAGAAACCACCTTCTCCAGATCGTAATCCTCTTCTACAACATTGTCATCCACAACTGGCAACCGTGACAAACAATCTGCCAAAATATTCCTCACGCCTGGAATATATTCGACATGAAAATGAAAATCTTGTAATTTATATTGCCATCTGGCAATCCTAGACGTAGCTTTACCACAACCTTTTGTTGTGAAAAGATCTACCAACGGACGATGATCAGATCTGACTTTAAATGTAGTACCATAGACATACTTCCGAAAATACTCTATCCCCCACCAACAAGCAAGTGTTTCTTTTTCCAAAGTAGAATACTTCACCCTTCAATGGTCTTGATGCAAACCCAATGTTGACTAAATGCCCATTCTGATCTTGCATCAACACTGCACCTAACCCAACATTGCTAGCATCAGAAACAATTATTGAATCATACGCAGTATTGAATGTGGCTAACGCAGGTGCAGATGAAATATCCTTTTTTAACATTTTAAACTCATTTTTACAATTGTCATCCCAAACAAAAAAAACATTTTTTTTTAAATAAATTTCTTATATGCTCCGTTTTGTCAGCAAACAATGGTATAAATTTAGCATAGTACTCAGCTAACCCTAAAAAGGATCTTAACTGATCTTTGTTCTGTGGATCAGGAGCTTGTTCAATAGCCCTGATTAAATTTTGTTTGGGCGACACCCCACGTTTATCAATTGAATGCCCTAAATACTCAACTGACTCTACACCAAATTTACACTTTTCTTTAGTCTAAGTTAACCCATTATCTTGGAGAATGCACAAAACCTTATGTAATATATCCGTATGTTCAGTGGAATTGGCAGCAAAAATTAAAATGTCGTCTTGGAAATACAACACATTATCCATGTCCTTAAACAACTTGTGCATCATTCTTTGAAATACAGAGGATGCCGAAATTAGCCCGAAAGGCATCCTCTTGTATCTAAACGCACCTTCAGATGTAATGAAGGACGTTAGATGTTTACTTTCCTCATGTAATGCAATCTGGTGGTAAGCATTAGACAAATCCAAAGTAGAAAATATGGTTGCACCCTTCAATTTGGTGAACATCTCACCGATATTTGTTAACGGATGTCTATCCACCCATACACTGTCATTTAGATCCCTCAAGTCCACACATAATCTAACTTTGCCATTAGGTTTGTGCACGACTACCACTGGACTTAACCACAAAGATGATTCTATCTCTTCTATGATATCCAAATCACAGAGCCTTTTAAGCTCCAGCTTAACAGCCTCTCTTAAATGTAACGGAACATTCCTAACTTTATGGACCTTAGGTACAGCATCCTGTTTTACCAATATTTTATGCACAAAATGTTTTAAAAGCCCCAACTTTGTTGTTGAAAACACACTAGGAAATCTTTTCTCCCACTCAGACGCAAGATCAATGTCGATCTGCCCAATCAAATCCGAATAACCCCGAACCTGATCCGGATGATTAGGGTCTAACCTAATCATCAGATCTCTTTGCTGAGGCCATCCCAAAAGGCACGAACCTTCCTTGGCCACATAGATTTTTGAAGTAATGGTTTTACCTTTGAATGTAAGAGTGGAAGTAAAATAACCAATTACATCAATGGGTTTCTTACCATAGCCAACCAATTTGATATCAGGAGGTGATAGACACACATCAGGAAATTCTTTAATCCATTCATCTCCTATAAGTGTGTGTCTAGCACCAGAGTCAGCCATTACCCTCACATCTTTTCCTCCAATGGACACCGTACATAATGGGGCATCTTTCAAATTGCTATTAATTTCATAAACCGCTAACATGAATTCATCATCATTAATGGCATCCTCAACTTCTTTTATATGCTCCTCCTTCTGAGTCTTATGTTCAAAACTTTTATTTCGTATCTTATTTTTGTTTCTGCACATCCTAGTATAATGCCCTTTTAATCTGCAATACCTACACACTTGACCTATAGCAGGACACCTTTTGTCGTTAGCCAAGTGACCTGATATACCACATTTAAAGCATATATACTCTTTTTTCTCTTGCGTAACTTGAGTTTTAAATTTGTCTTTGCTAGCTGTCGAATCCGCAGCATTCATTACCTTGACCGCATTAACCTGTGATGCTTTTTGCTCAGCAAGTTCTTTTAAACCCAACTCCATATCTTCGAAACGATGAGCAATATCCATAGCCTTATCCAAGGTCAAGTCTTCAGCAGCCAGTAATTTTTCTTGAAGTTTCACATTGGCAACTTTATGCACCATTTGATCTCGCAGCATTTGATCATGAAATGAAGAATAGTTACATTTGGATGCCAAAATTCTTAAGTCATTTACAAATGTGTCTATAGATTCATTTACCAGCTGACCTCTGCTAAGAAATTTATGACGTGACACTACTTCGTTGATTTTTTTTATGTAACGTTTATCCAATTTCGAAATGGCTTCTTCATAAACATCAGCATCCTCTTCTGATGATGAAATGCTATTAGAACAGGGTGGGAGATGGCTTAACATATATCTTCCCTCAGCACCCAAACAATGTTTTAATAAGGCCAGTTTCCTTTTATCAGTATAGACTTCACCGCCTATGGCTTCAAGATATGCCTCAAAACCTTCTTTCCAGCGTTTCCATTCCAACACTGGTTCACCAGGAGATGTCAAAAATGGAGTGGGAGTACTAAAACCCTCCATTTATACCAAATTAAATATAATTTAGTTTATACTGAATATCAACTTTTTTTTTTTTTTTTTTTATGTATATATATGTGTCACTATCATTAATGCCAACACCAATTAAAATTTTGCACCTTAACTATCTTCTTCGCAACATTTTAACTCAAATACAATTGCTGTGCACATCAGCGATGTACATGTAATGTTCCACTCGTATTTTCACAAAATCCTGTTTCTAATACAGTTGCTGTGCACATCAGCGATGTACACGTACGATTTCACTCGTAGTATGCCTTAAAATGGCCGACACGTTACGTGGATGTGTCCCAAAGTATGGCCGCCACTTTATGACTTCATCACGCAAGAACGCGCGCTTGCGCAGAGCTTCACTCCAGCCCTGAACTCGAGCAAAATAGTTAAAAATAACTATGTGCCTCACCGAAGATCTTGTGAACATCGGATTTTCGACCAATGCCTTCCGCTATACTTCTCTTGCATCAGACGCGGTACCGGCTCACTCACTTCGAAGATTGACGGTCGCTTGATCTGCAGCTCGCAGGACTCCAGGTTTACTTTTCCTTTTCTTCTCCGCTTGTTCTCCAATCGTCGCCAATGCAATAATGATGTCTCCACGCACGCCTTAGTTGTTATAGGAAGCTTTATTAGTACAGAGCTTCAAAGAAATCATCCATACATGTAAACCTGGGTCTAACCGTCTCCTCTAGAATCTGGCACACAGTCAGTGTTCCAGATTCTAGATTCAGCGAAACACCACACATCCCTTAAGAGAAGAGAGACATCATTTTCTTTAGCCCTTAATGGTTTAACACTAGGAGGGCCATTTTGTGAAACTACAGCCCCAGGAGCAAGGCAAAACCCATTTTTAAACATCAGGAAAACAGGAGGAGGATTCTCAAGTACAGATACATTTACATTTGCCATTTGAGCAGCCTGACGTTGATCCACAGACACATGGTTTGAGAAGAAAGAACATGCCATATTGACATTCTCATTTGTGGCCTCAAGAAAAAAGAATATTAGATTCCCCAGAGGGAGGGCCCGTTGATCATAATTCCCCACCTGAACACCCATTTCTACCACCCAATTTAATGTCACTATAATAGTCAAGGTAGCCTGGGATTTCAGTCAATCTTTATTCGGTTAATAAAATCCATAAAAGAATACACAACATAAAAAACATTAATAAAATCAGCAACAGATCCATCTCTCTTACCAAAAAATAGTCATAAAATGACTTATGCTAAAATCAAAAAAGACTTATCAGTAACTCAGACACAATCAATTATCCAAGGCTGGGATCTCATTTCAATGCCCCATTCTTCCTTCCCTGAACATAAACCAAAAGAGGTGAGGTGCTGCACCCCCCTTAGAATTGGTGACAACACATCGAGCACATGATCAGAATTAGCAACTGATTTATCTAACAAGGCCAAAATTGAGGAAAAATTCCTTTCCACTGAGAATAAGATATCAGAGTGAGCTCTTCCCCTACCCGACCCAATGAGTTCCAAATTTGATGGCTGCACGGGGCTTGAGCCCCTGTGAATAAGGAGGGATCACAATTCTGGGATTCCATTGAACTTAAAAGAGAGATCCTTGTAGAAGGCATACTGCCAATCAAAGCCGGTAATGGAGGACGACTAAAAGGACAGTCCAAAGAAGGACTCAAGACAATGTCCAAGGCAACAGGTGATCTTAAAATAGCCTCTCTAACTCAGTTTTACTCTATGAGAATGGCAATGTCCAGCAAGGAATAGTCCTCCAATACATCAGGATAACCGCTACACACATCGCCAACAAGTTCACTGTGAATCACTCAAGAGGCCTCCTTTGATGTAGAAATTTTTTACATTGGCACCTCATTTTGGTCACCAGATAGGGCCACAGGACTCTTAGGCCCAGACAGAAAGTCCAACTTGATACCGATGATATTTGTCTCAGAATCAGCCTTTACATCCTCTATGTCCATTTCTTCCATCTCTTCCACTGCTTTCCCTGCTTCCCCAGAGTGATATAACTTGCTGGCTGGCTTTGGGGAACGGGCTGCCCTGGGTTATACATGAAGCGGTTAATCTGTCACGGGACTGTGCCCTGGGAAGGGTCCATAACTAAACTGAACGCGTCTCATCTTCTTTGTATATGCCTGTAGACATCACTAATTTCCTTGTTTCCTACCCCTCTCCCCTTCTTTGAGAACAGAGACGACACAGAGGGATGGAACTTCAAGAGAGACAAATGGGATTGGGGCTTCTTTTGCTGGATAGTTTTTTAAAGTTTTAAGGAGCTGATGTGATTAACAATAGGACCATTTGAGCCTGAGGGGGATAATTAAACAACCAGAAACAGACACCTGGAGGCATCTTCTAAAACACCTTATAAAAACTTATAGAAGCTTGTCCACTGATATCCACAAGTATCCAATTGTCCACAGATACCACAAACTCTCGATGTCTACTTCCCTTTTAACTCCTCTCTAAGACTCTTCACTGCAACATCACCAGATGTTAACCTCCTTCCTAGAAGGTGGAGCAGGGCTACACATGGGAGCAGAGGAGCGCACAGGTAAGCAGCAGGGTGCTCATGAGAGAGGAATACGTTTGTGGGCAGACCACCCCAAGGTAAAATTCGCACCAGCCTGATTCTGGCCATCTCTGCACCACCGGGGGGACGGCAGCCTAAGCCTCCCACAGCACACAGCACACGACTGTTAGAAGGTCTTGTTGGTTTCTGGATTCCAGGCTTCAATTCTCCAGCGTCTAGTCCCCCTTTTATTGTTTATTGTTGCTTGTTACTTGTGTGCTGTTTGTATACTGATGCTCCTTTTATGCAGCCCTCAGCCTTAGCCTTCTCTTGCACCAAAGCAAGCCAGCCCAGCGCTACCACAGCTCCACCTGTGCAGAGTGTACTGAGGAGGAGGAGGAGGGTGTATGAACACACACCGCTCTGAGAGATATTGGGATAGCTGACGCAGCACTGGAGTCCAACTTTAAATAAAGTGCATTTCCTGAGTGCTTTTGACTTTTATGACTTAAGCAGGACTGATTATGGTGCCCTTGGAACCTCACAATAGTCGTGTGTGGGTTTTTTATGCCAGTGGTAACCTGCAACACCAAAGACTTGCACCATGAACCATGGTAACCCCAAAAATGACATGAGCTGTTATGAGCTGTTTTGAATAAGATCAGTGCTTGAAAAAGAGCTTTAAAAAAGAAAACGCCAAACAGCAAAAAAGAATTAAGAACTTTAAGCCTGCAAGCTGCCAAGTTTAATACTTTGAGGCTGTGAGGCACTGCGGATGTAAGGGCCCAAGCAGGAGAACACCAGGCTAACCGCAAGCTGCACCTAGACCTGGCTAGGCCTCTTCCGCGGGGAACCTGGGCACACGCTTTGAGAGCGGTAACTAATACCGCCACACTCAAGATGTTTACCTCCCACTCTACTCCGCTTTGTTCCTTCCGTCTGCGGCTGCTTGCCGGGCCGTTTTCGGGATCTTCACTCTCCCCTTCAGGCCTGAAGTGTTACCACTGCCTGCCCTCCTCCTTGCAGCACAGTACAGCATTTTGGCTCAGCGACACAGTGATTCTAGTATTGGCGCTGGCTGGAGCAGAGGGGCACATGACATGACTGTCCCTTATTACATTTGCATTGTGAATTATTGTGCATAATTTTAAACATGCTTCTCAACTGTCGGGTAGAAATAAATGGCTCTATTGATATGTCATTATAGTACAATGTAATTTTATTGTGCACAAAACATTGAAGTAAAAGAGAAGGTTAGTAAGGATTTAGACTTAAGTATAAACCACCTTTCACACGTTGTAATACTGATGTGCTGGGAGAGATTCAAATAGAGATATCTAAGAAATTATTTTGTTTTCTCAGACTACAGATCGATAAAAAAAGTGCTACTGTCGTCAAGCAAACCACAAGCATTTGGGGAACATCAATCAATCAATCAATCAATCAATCAATCAATCAGGTGTTTATATAGCATGCTACTCACCCGTGAGGGTCTCAAAGCGCTGGATCAGTCGAACACCCAGGTCTTGAGGTCTTTCCTGAACATGTGCATGGTCGAGGAGAATCTGTTGTTCACCGGGAGCTCGTTCCAGGTTTTGGCTACGATGTAGGAGAAGGCTCTCCTGCCGTTTCTGTGTCTGCGGATGCAGGGAACCTCTGCCAGGGTGAGGTCGGTGGAGCGGAGGTTCCTCATGGGTATGTGGAAGGATACCCTCTAGCACAGATGTTTGGGTCTGATGTTGTGGAGGGATTTGTAGGTGTGGGTGAGGAGTTTGAAGGTGACCCTCTTCTCGACAGGGAGCCAGTGGAGGCCTAGTAGGTTTTGGGTCACGTGTTCATGGCGTGGTGTCCTGAGGATGAGTCTGGCTGCGGCATTCTGGATGGTCTGGAGTCTGTGCAGGAGAGTTTTGTTGATTCCGGCATAGAGGGCATTGCCGTCATCCAGTCAGCTGGTAATGAATGCGTGGGTGATGGTCCTTCTGCAGTCGGGGGGATCCACTTGAAGGTCTTGCAGAGGATGCAAAGGCAGTTGAAACTAGTGGAGGCGACGGTGTTGACCTGGTGGTTCATGGAGAGGGAGGAGTCAAGGATGATGGCGAGGTTCCGAGCATGGTCTGTAAGGGTGGGTGGGCTCCCGAGGGCAGAGGGCCACTAGGTGTTGACCCAGGCGGAGGTGCAGGGACTGCAGATGAGGACCTTGGATCATCTCTGAGTTTAGCTTCAGGCAGCTGTCCTTTTTCCAGGCTGCCACGTTCATGCCCTCCTGGAAACAGAGTCTGGCGTCTTCGGGATTCTTCATGAGCGAGAGGATGAGCTGGGTGTCGTCGGCATAGGATACGATGCTGAGCCCATGCTGGTTAATGATGGTGGCGAGGGGGGCCATGTAGATGTTGAAGAGCGTGGGGCTGATTCAAGATCCCTGGGGTACTCTGAAGTTGATTTCCGTGGGTTTGGAGAGGAAGGGAGGGAATCAGATCCTCTGGGTTCTGCCGGAGAGGAAGGATTGGATCCAGTCGAGGGCGGCTCCTTGAATTCCCACATCGTGCAGTCTGGCTGCGAGAGTGCGATGAGAAACGGTGTCGAAGGCTGCGGAGAGGTCTAGAAGGATGAGGGCCGTGGTGTGTCCCTGGTCGAGTAGCATACCGATGTCATCAGTGGCGGAAAGGTGGGCGGTCTCGGTGCTGTGGTTGCTGCGTAATCCCGACTGGGAGGCATCCAGGATGGAGTTCTCTTCTATGAAGGTGGTCAGCTGGGTGTTTACGAGTCTCTCTGTGACTTTGGCTGCAAAGGGAGGAGAGAGATGGGCCGGTAGTTTTTCAGGTCCGTTGGGTCAGCTGATGGTTTCATGAGGAGGGGTTTTATCTCCGCCCATTTCCAGTCGCCTGGGCAGATGCCTGATCTGAGGGAGGCATTGATGGTGCGTCCTAGTTCAGGTGCGATGACAGTTGTGGCCCTGTGGAAGATGTGCGGAGGGCAGGGGTCCGTAGGAGCTCCAGAGTGGGTTATCTTCATGGTTGCTCTGATGAGTTCGACGGTCGCGGGATCCCAGGATGTGATGGTCGGCTTGACGGCAGCGGTGGGTAGGGGGGGTGGTGCTCGTCGTTGGTTTGCTGAAATTGTCATAGAGGGCCTTAAACTTCAGATGGAAGTAGGAGCTGAGTTTGTCGCAGAGTTCCTGGGAAGGTGTGACGTCCGTTGCTTCGCAGGTGGGTTTTGCAAACTGCTGTATGACGTTGAACAGTTCCTTGGCTTTGGTCTGGACTTTGTCTCTTATGAAGGTCCGTTTGGTGTCTATTATGCGCTGGTGGTATTCCTTCAGGGTGCTCTTGTGGTCGTTCCGTGCTTCTGTAGTTTTCAGGTTTTGCCAGGTTTTCTCTAGGCATCTGCAGGAGCGTCTGGCTTCTTGAAGTTCTGTGGTGAAGCAGGCGGCTTTCAGCAGATGTTGTTTGGCAGGGTGGCGGAGGGGTGCGAGCTTGTCGGCGCAGCAGGAGATCCAACGGTGAATTCCTTGGCTCTGGAGTTGGTGACGGTCGTGGAGCTGGGGGGGTCTTGGAGTAGGGTGGTGTTTAGGAGTTCCTTTGTGAACTTGCTCCAGTTCCTTCGTGGCGGGCGTAGCGTGGGTTTGGGTGTGGTGTTGAAGGTGAAATGGACGCAGTGGGGGTCAGTCCAGAGGGGCTGGGTGGTGTGGCAGAAGTGGATGTTTGTTCCGCCTGTGACGATGGGGTCGCGGGTGTGGCTCACTCTGTGGGTGGGCGTGTTGATGAGCTGTTTCAACCCTAGGTTGGCGAGGTTGTTAAGGAGAGCAGAGGAGTTGGGGTGATTGCCGTTGTCGAGGTGGAAGTTCAGGTCACCGAGTAGAATGTAGTCCGTGGAGGTGATGGCATGGGGTGCGGCGAGCTGGGTGATGGTAGTTACATGGTGGGTGCGAGGTCCTTGAGGTCTGTAGATGAGGGTGCTTCTAGCGTGGTCCTGGGGCTTGTCTGGATCTGGAAGTGGAGGTGTTCTGTGTTGGAGTGAGGGTCACTGGTGTTGGATGTGGAGAGGCGGAGGGGGTCCCAGATCTCAATGGCATGTCAGTGCAGGGAGCGTATGTTGAGCAGGATGCAAGTCAGGGTTTTGCTGGTGTGTGCATCAGGCGTTCCTTCGGCGGTCGCGGGGGCTGTCGATGGTGAAGGATTAGTGGCAGGATCTGCACGAGAACTGCCCGAGTGTGTTGTTCGGTGAGGATTTTGCGCAGTTGGCGGGTCTTCCTGGGTTGAGTGAGTGGAGAGTGGTTGAGTCGTAGTGGTGGGGCCTCAGAGAACCAGGAGTCCTGGCGCTGGCCATGGTCTGGTCGCGGACAGGCGCAGACGGGATTGCCTTCCGTGCGCCTTCGGCACGCCAGCGGCTTGACCGTGCAGCGGCAGCCATTATATAGGGGAGGGGGGAGGGACAAGTAGCTAGGAACCAGGAGCCGGGCGGTCAGGGGGAGGGGTCACGGGTGGACGCAGCAGCGGGAACAGCGGAGAAAAACGGCAGGAAGAGGGGGGAAAGGTCAACAGTGGCGGGGCAATATACAAGATCACAGAGTGAAGCAGTGAAAAAAGAATTTAAACACAATCAGCAAAGTAACCAGTGAAAATTAAACACAGTCAGGCAGAGGCAGAGTAAAGGGGGAAAAAGTTGAAGAGTTGGGGTTAGCCTTTCCAATCGCGCTTCTGGATAAGTGGCAACATCAAACATGAGTATGCTGGCACGGTTCTTGTCCCTCTTGCAAGTAAATCTGGGGCACTAATATGTAAAGGGTGTACCTTAAAACAGGTGTGTCGGGTGCAAAGAGGGAAAGTGTGCCCTATTACGTGGAATGTGCTGCCCCCAGGGCAGCTGCAAACTTGTGCTTTCCTGGGCAGCGCATTACTGTGAAAAACGGAGCGGCTGCTTTGAAGCCGTTCTGTGTTTTCACAGTGCAGGCGGAAGCCCGCCTGCACTTTTAATTGGAATTAGAGATCTCCTTGCAGGGGGGTGCAGTCAGTGGCTACACTTGCCTGCAAGGGTATGTCTGAGGGGTTCATGGAACCCCCTTCCCCCATAGAGGGATGCCATCAAGGGGCACACTGACAGTGCACCAACCTTTGGATGGCACCCTGTCAGTGTGCCTCCTGAGAGCTTCTTTGCCTCTGCGACCACATCTGTAACATGGCACAGGTGCAGAGGTAAATTGATTCCCTCATTTACATGGGGCAAGCCCACATGCAAATGAGGGAACACCCATTGAAGATAGTGCAGGCGCTTTATGTGCGCCAACGCTATCGGTATAACAGAAGGGGCAGCACAAGCGTCTGAGGCCCCTTTTGTAATACCAAAGTGCCTTGGGGCGCACAACACAGGTTTAAACGCACGTTGCGCTCGCGGGACACTTAAGTCCCTGATGGTGATCTTTCTCCCATTTTCTTGGTCTCTGGCCAGTGTTCCGCAACAGTGGCTATATTATGTATAGGGATGCACTTTCCCTGTTTGCGCCCTGGTGCACCATAAAACAGGTGCGCTGGGTGCAAACAGAAAAAGTGCTCCCTGTTACATAGTATGTGCTGCTCCCGGGGCAGCCATGAACTGGGGTAGCATATTCATGTGAAATACGGAACAGCTTTGAAGCGGCCGCTCGCTGTTTCACTGTGCAGGCGGAAACCTGCTTGCACTTTTAAAGGGGATTAGAAATCCCCTTGCAGGCGGGTGCAGTAAGCGACTGTATCCACCTGCAAGGGGATGTATGGGGGTCCATCGAACCCCCATTCCCTCTTCCAGAGGGCTGCTATCGGGAGGTGCGCTGTCAGTCATAAAAGGTGGGGCACTGTCATTGCGCCTCCTGAGAGCTTCTTTTCCTTTTTTTTTTTTTTTCATGTGTTCAGGCGTTTTTTCTTTTTTTTAATTATTATTATTTTTTTTTTATTAATGTTCCACAACAAACATTCAATTACAATTAACCAGCAGAATTAATATAATACAGAATACAAGAGAAATAAAAAATAAACCATAATAATTAATCATATGCTTATCATATATAACAGGGCTAAACATAGTTATTGCTCATCAAAATAATCTTTTAACGGACACCAGATAGTGAGACCAAATCGCCTCTTGCGTGGTTTTTTCAACAAGTACATACTAATTTCAAGATTATACAAATTAAATAACTTAGTACGCCATATATCAAAACTCGGCGCCTGTGGCTGCAGCCACTCCGTGGCTATTGACAAACGTATCACAGCTGCTATAATAAAAAGAAAAAAACGGAACTTAAAGAGAGGGTGCCCTTGGGTAGCTTCCTCCCCAATACACAATAAAATTAAGTTCGATGACAATGAGATAGATTTACCATGAACATGAGTCAAAAAGCTTAAAATTTGATTTAAAAAAAATGTTAAAGAAGGACAAGTGTAAAACACATGTACTATATCAGCATTGCAAGCTCTGCAACGAATACATTCACCCGAATTAGAGTATTGAGAAGAGCTACCCCATTTCATCATCACCGCCGGAGTACGATATAGATTAAAGATAGTTTTATAAAGTTGAGCCTTTAGTGACGCAGAATAAAGAACCATGTGGGCCATCTTAATAGATTCTTGAATGCTAATGGACGAAGATAAGAGCCGGCATGACCACTTCTCATTTGTTTTATCAATATCATCTATACGATGTTCTAAAAGCTCCTTATAAATAGTTCCGATTCATGATTGAGATCTAATAGCCTCAATAATGCGGATTGATAACAACTGCGTAGTACGTTTATGGAGAAAATCGCGGATCTGTAAGAATTAAAAAAATTGGTTATTAGATAAATCAAATTTCTGTCTAAATGCATCAAAAGAAAGAAAAACACCCTCCGTGGAAACAAAATCACCCAGACATGTGATGCCTTTAGAATACCAACATCGTATAACTGAATCACCAAAAAAAGAGGGTAAAAGATATGGTGCCCTAAGAGGAGTATATATTGTAATTTTGGGTATATTGCAAATTTTCCTAACAGATTTCCAAACATTGAAAGCAGACATGATAATTTTAAACCGAGTGCGTTTGTAGTAGCTGCCGTCGGTATTGGAAATCAAAAGTTTTTTTGCAATAGAACCAAGCGTAATTTGATAGATCGATGGTGCTTCTGCCACATTGGGCATTTCCTCACCAGTCAGGAGAATACGCATCCTTAAAAGTAAACAAGAAGTCTGATAAAGAGCAAAATCCGGAATTCCCCACCCACCGCGAGCAGGCGGAAGCGTTATAAAACATGAAGCTCTACGGATTTTTCCTGGAGCCCAAAGATATTTTTCACAGACCGATTGTAGCTGGCGAATCTGACATCTAGGAATCAAAAGGGGAACAGCATGAAAGAAGTAGAGTACTCTAGGTAATATAATCATTTTTAATAAATTTGCTCTGCCAACAAGAGTAAGGTGAAGACTCTGCCATGAATCCAGTGCATGTTTGGTTTTATCCAAGATGCCCTTCCAATTAACACTAACCAGATCATCCAAATTAGGTCTGATCTTAATACCCAAATAAACCACTTCTTCCACAATCCTACTGTCAGAAACTATCGTTTGATCCGTACACAAACATTGTGTCTTGGCTTTATTGAGCTTATACCCGGAATATCTGCCAAAACATTCCGCTAGTTGTTCTATAGCTGGTAAAGCAATATTTAAATTAGACGTGACGACAGCTATATCATCCGCGTAAGCGAGAACGCTATACTGCGTACCTTGAACTATAAAGGGAGGGATTTGTAAATTAAGATCAAGCATTTTAATGAAAGGATTGATGTAAAAAGCAAAAAGAATTGGGGAACAGGGGCAGCCTTGGCGGGTCCCTCTGCTAATCTGAACCTTCTCCGATTTAAGACCCATAGCACATATCTTTGCCGTAGGGGACCGATAAAAGATCTGAAGGGCCCGAAGAAAACCTGGACTGAACCCTATTTACCATGACCTCCCATAAAAAGCCCCAAGACACACGGTCAAATGCCTTCTCGGTGTCGAGCAGGACAAGACCCAGAAATCTGGAATCAACCTGCGCGACGTCGAGAAGTGCAATGACCCTATTAATGTGATCAACCGTCCCCCGACCTGGCACAAAACCATGCTGCTGCAGCGATACCAAACCAGCAACAAACGGGGCCATACGGTTTGCCAGCAATTTAGTGTATAATTTGCCATCGCAATTAACCAGAGATATCGGGCGGTATGAACCTGGTTGATCAGGAGGTTTCCCCTTCTTCGGGAATATAACTACATGGGCTGCATCCCATGACTGGGGAGGGAATCCTAATCTAGCTGCCTGAAAAGTATTCAACAGATCCTCTTGAAGTTCTAGAAAAAAGGTCTTATAAATCTCTGATGGAAGAGAATCAGGTCCAGCCGCTTTACCCGAGGGCAATTTAAACAATGCATGCTCGATCTCTTCGGCAGAAAATGGCAAATCCAATCTTTCTGCCTCTATAGGGTCGAGCTTATCCCATTCTAGTACTGGTAGCCCGAAGTCAGGCGGGAGGTCTCCAACATCCGGCTGGCTATACAAATCAGAATAAAATTGATGGAAAACTTTCATAATAGCCTGGGGTTCATGAACTAATACCTTTTGGTCATTATAAATAGAGTTAATTTTTGATATTTGATTTTTCGCACGGATTCTTTGAGCTAAGTATCTCCCTGAAGATTCCCCAAACTCATACAGTTGTTTCCTATAAAGATGATATTTAAGCGAAATCTCTTGGGCCCATACAAGATTAATCTTTGCCTTACAGCAAGCTAATCTATCAAGGCTATCCATATGATCATCAGCTGCCTGCAGTTGAGTTATAAGATCTAACTCAGCATTCCGCAGTTGGGTAAATAACTGTATCATATTCTGCTTGCGCAATCTTTGAGCATGTAGGCCATAACTGAGAACCTCACCTTTAAAACATGCCTTAAAGAAATCCCAGACTACTGCGGGTTCGGCTGTGCCACGGTTAAGTTGAAAAAAGTCTGGGATCCACTTTTTCATATGATTCAAAAAAAGAGTATCAAGCAAAAGTTTCCTATCAAAGGAGAAGGTCTTACTATATCTTATAATAGCCACATTTCATAAAGAAGTAACTACAGGAGCATGATCGGATAAAAGTCTAGGATAGACTTGAATTTGACTGCAGGAGGCCCAAGCAGCAGGAATAATAAAATAATCCAACCGAAATAATTTAGTGTGAGGTGAGGAAAAAAACGTATAGCCAGGTGTTTGTGGGTATAAGAAATTCCACCCATCAACCAAGCCATGGTCAGCCATCAGGTTCTTTAATGCCTGGAAAACCTTAGGTTTACGACCCCTGTATAACCGGGCAGAAGGGCTTGCCCAGCCACTATCCAAATGGATATTAAGATCTCCGCAACACACTACTGGTAAAGGCCATAAAGCAAGCTCACCATTTAAAAAATCAAAAACATTTGCTTCATCAAGGTTAGATCCGTATAGAGTGCAAAGGGTAAACCGCATATCTCCCACTAAACAATCGAGAATAGCCCATCGGCCATGTATATCTGCCAAAAAACGCTCAGTTTTAACTAAAGAGGGGCGTGCCAAAATGGCCACCCCCGCGTCGTATCCAATTGTTTAGAAGCAACCAAAGTAACATACCCCAAATCATCTAACTTTTGCCTTAAGGACCAAGAAATATGCGTTTCCTGAATACACACAATATCAGGATTAATACGTTTCAATTCAATTTGCATCTTCCTTCGTTTCTCATAATTATTGAGACCACAAACATTATAAGTTACAATTTTTAAGTTTAAATTAGCCATTGAGTTCATAATTTGAAAGCCCTTTAGTAAACACGATCATAAGTGCATCAAACAAAAAACCACAAAAAAAACCAAACAGAGTGAATCTAAAATCCTTTTGTGGAACATAATTTTCCTTTTCCCCCCATACCCCGCCGGATCCCACCCTTCCCTCCACCCGAAACCCCCCCCCACCCCACCATCTACCTTCCCCCCTCCCACCACACCCTCCCAATAACGAGGCAATTGGTCCGCGGTCCTGGTGATGGGGAACTGGAAGCACTCACCCACGGTACCCCTTACAAGAAAAAAAACATAGCCATAACTATAACACCATATAACACCTTATGCCACATTATCTTCAACTCACAGGGCCCAGCTGTTGCAAATATCCCTCAGCCAACACTTCTGAGAAAAAAAACCTATTTTGGCCCTGAACCACAACCTTTAACTTTGCAGGATACATTAAGAACGCCTGCTCACCCTTAGCTTGAAACATAGGTATTAATTGACGAAGCTGCCATCTGCGAGACACTGTTTCATGAGAAAAATCAGGTCTAACAAAAAAGTGAATCCCTTTGGCCAATCTCTTACGGTTTGGCCTAGCCAGGTCATAAACAGCTTCTCTCGCTAAAAAATTATTGATTGAGATCAAGATGGCACGAGAATAGGCAGATTCATGTCCTAAGCGAGTAGCTTGTTGTTTATTATGAAAAGGGAATCGATGGGCTCTCTGTATCTCTATCTCCCAATCCCATTGGGAAAGCTCCGGGAAAGTCTCTGTAAACAATTAGATGATAAATTGCCTCGCATCATCCCGCTCTGCCCCCTCCGGAATACCCAACACTCGTAAGTTATTCCGCCGCATCTGATTTTCAAGTTCAGATAGTTTCCAGGTGGCGTCGTCTTTTTGCTTTTTTAGCGCAGTGACCACTCCTTTCTGAGCCGATAGTTCATCCTCCAAAACTGAGATGCGACTTTCTGTCTCATTTATCCTAGTGCCAATCTCAGCACTTGTCTTATTTATGCGTCTTATGGCATTTTGTAGTTTACGGCAGGCCCCCTGTGTTCTAGCATTCTCAAGCCTAGTCTCCGCTCTATGTGACAGCATCATGTCGTAAATCATCTCCAGCGTAATAGATTTGGGAGGATCAAGTGAGTTAAACGTGGCAGAATTCCCTAGGCCCACTTCATGGCCTGAGGCGGATGGCTTTGTGGTAAAGAATGAATAATCCCAAGCCAAGTTCCCCCCTTGGGCATTAAGGATGTTATCAGGTACGGTGGCCCCTAGATCGTTCACCTCTCCACTCGAGATCTTATTTTTCCGAACTGTACCACCCGGAGGGGCCGCATTCATATATCCTCCCGTTATGCAATCATCAATCTCTCCTTGTTCATACTCTGCCCAATCCCTGCTGGTCGCATCATCATCAGATGTTGTAGACCCATCTGATAGAGAAAAAAAATTATCTAATGGGTCATTATCTGGGTTAGACCCGGCCTGGTCAGGGCCTAAGCCATCTTGTATCGCACCCAGTACGAGAGAATCAGTAGGTTTGAGAGGGAGAACTGCAAGTCCCAACATGCATCTTGATAAGCCGGCCAATACAGTTGGGGGCTCGACATCCAGATCTAAATTCGCAGATGGAACCGAAGCGTTTCCTATCTCTGATTGACGATCACCATGAATCACCGCTGTTTCACCCGTCATATCAGCCACATTATATCCCTCCTGTGGAGAGCCCAGGATAGCGCCTGAAGGTTGCAATATCCCGCTATCAGCCGATTTATTTACATATTGTGTCAAGGCTTTGGCTGCCCGTTTAACAAACAGAGGGGCCGTGTGTTTTACTGCAGGCATAATAGCAACAGAAGAGGATACAGAAGTCTTACCCAGAGGGGTCTTAGAGCGAGGCAGCGAACTGGAAACAGAGCCGATGGCATCGTTAGACCCAGTTTCAGACGTCGTTGCCTTCACCTGTCCCCCGGCTGCAGACTCTGCATTTGTTGATGGCTTACCGCTACGAGGCTTGTGGTTTTTCGTCAAGATCTTGGGAGCTGCTTTCGGCGGCATTTCACTAGCAGATCGGAGGGACCTGTCGACCGCTAAAGTAGTGAATGAGCACCAATTCCCACACTGCGGAAGGCAAGAACGCCAAACGCCTCTACGCGCCCAGATCAAAGCGAATGCCTCGGTGAGTATGCTCATCACCGGTAACTTTCAGCCGCATACGCAAACACCACTTCTCTTTTCCCCCGAAGGATTGGGAGGATCACAGCGTCAAACCTTGAGCCTTTGAGCCTTTTAGAACCAAATCATATTCATAGCATTCCAGCGAAGGGAGTCACCGTGGGGAGTGCATAGGTCCAGCTCACTCGGCCGAAGCACCGGCCGCCATCTTGCCCCCTGAGAGCTTCTTTTCCTCTGCGCCCACGTCTGTAATACAGTACGGGCACCTCCATGCAAATGAGAGACCGCCCTCTTGAGAAAGCGCTGGCGCTGTATGTCCACCAGCGCTTTCAGTATTACACAAGGGGCCGCACAAGCCAAAGTGTCTTGGAGGTGCGTGAAGTGGACGCAAATGCCTGTTGCGCCCCCGGGGCACTTTGTGTAATACGGCTCCAGGCGTACCGAGGGATTTATGTATCAGGAACAGCATTTTGAAAACTGAGCATTATGCATGAAGATAGCGGATATCACCTCACAAGTTTAATAGTGGAGTGATTAGGAGTTAGATTAGCCTGAAATCTTCTCTTATGATTTCTGGTGTGTTGTAGCAGGAGAACAATGCCTTAACGATATCTGACTAGTAGGGCCATGAAATCTGGAGGACCAAGTCAACTAACATATTTAAATGGGAGAAGAAAAGATGCCTACTGAAAGGATACATGTACAAAAATATCAAGCTACAAAAGCTTTGCTCAATTTTGTGAGGTTCAAATGGAACATTAGGTGAATTTCTCTACATATGAAATGACGGCCTAAAATCCCAGGGCAAACACTCAACCCATACTTAACTTAAAACACACATATGACTGGCCAGGGGGTAAGTATCAACCTGTTTCAGTTTGAACTCTTTACACAGGTCTATTATCAGATACTATTAAAGTTTTGCCCTGATTTATTTGCCCTAAGTTTGTTGGCACTGAAACATGTTAACCATTTTTCGTAACTATGGTACTAAATGTCCAGTTTGTTTACATGTGCAGGGAGTGACTGCTGAATGTGAACTTGTAGATACATCACATGACATATTTTTAATTAATTTCATATAGCTTTCTAAATTGACACATCTCCAACGGCACCAGGTCTAATTTTCTCCTTAATCATTAGTCTTTTTCTAACACTCCTTTAGTAAAGGCAATAGGGCAAGTCAATTGCAGGCCTTTAGCACTGATT
Source organism: Triturus cristatus (assembly GCF_964204655.1). NCBI lineage: Eukaryota > Metazoa > Chordata > Amphibia > Caudata > Salamandridae > Triturus > Triturus cristatus. The sequence goes on along the minus strand of NC_140591.1, from coordinate 743,889,303 downwards.
ATGCAACTCTCTACTTTGTAGACCATTCATTAAGAGGCCTCTTGACCCGAGCAATATCTCTTGTAGTTTTAGACCTTCCACTGTGACTGAGCACCTATGACGAGTTTTCTCAGTATCTGGAATCCATTTTACCACTCCTGTGATGTGTTTCCACTCCACACCATTAGGATCTACTGATCCTTTTCTAACACATGCTTTTGTGCTTGGAACCAATATTTCAGTGTGCCAAATAGCTGGTGCGCCACTCCACAATAAAGGAGGTTTTCCCTTTCTTAGTAGCAATTCAGCCGTTAATTGAGACTCTTTTTGCAGTGTAGTACCTTTGGGGGGAGGATTGGCCCTTTCTTTGATTTCCCTCTGATCTACTTTTTATGGAACTCAATATGCAGCCTCCCAAATCTGCTTGAAGTCTATAGATATCCCATAGATTGAATGCTGCTCCAGGTTCATATGAGTTCCCAGCAAGTTGTAGGGAAGAGCAATATGGATTTGGTTCAAGTTCACTGCATTTTTAAAACACAACCTTCTACATCTTATTCTGAATTACATTTATTATAGCAACATATAACAACCAGAGCTGAAAGATCCACGAAAGAACACTGAAAAGGCTCACTAAACATGAGACAGATCCAAAACATGGTGTTGTAAGCCATTGTCCGTTTCCTGATATGCAAGTTAGATAAAACAATAAATATGCTTCTCTGATTATTACAAACCTGGCATATTTCCATTGTAATTTGTGATCATGTAATTTTTTTTTACGTCAAATATTTTTTTTTAACGTATGTCTTGGTCATTTGCAGGTCAGATGATGAATTGTTAAATTTTATGCACTTCATGAAATCCGTTTGGGTTCTATGTGGCAGAGATGTGATAACAGCAATTGATCTTCCTTCTTTCTCCATAGTCTGTGACTTAGGCGGTAAGTGATGTACATATGATGAGGAACCTAGGAGTATATTTATGTAAGTTTGCTTCAGATCATTTACAGATAAGGTAGATTTCTTACAGATTGCTCAGATTTCCAGTTAGATCATTCTTAAAATCGTTCATACATAGATCAAAATTTAAATTTGTATTCGAAAATGCAGAACTTCCCACATGCTGAACAGCCCTTGCTTTATATGATGTGCAGGTCATGATTTAAACAGACTTTTGAAGAGGTATTATTGTAGTATCAGAGTTGGTTTTATATAGTGCTTACTTCCCCTGATGAGATATTGAAGCACTTTGGAGAAGTGTGGCTCAATGATTAGAGCGGCAGACCCTGATGCAGAGGTCTAGCCCGGGACCAGGGTTCAATTCCCTGCCTCGGCGGGTCTTGGGCTCAAAAATTCCACGGACCTGATAATTCTCGCCTCGGTGCCATTCCAATCATGGAGTCCCACTCTGCAACTCTGGGCAATAGCTTGCTTAATCTCCACAATGGCCCCCACAACACTAAGGATGCCTGGCCTCCACCTTGGGGGTGCCCAGGAGTGGACGCCTCACAGGGAAAGCCAGGATGGGTTCCACAGCGGTATTCGTACAAGCGCCTTGAGACCCTTGCAGGTGAGTAGTGCGCTATACAAGTATCAATTTACATTTACTTTACCCAGAGCACACTGCTCCAGAACCCATGCTGAGTGATTATTGTAGTTGTTATTACTTATTGTTGATTATTGGGCTTAGTTTTGTGCTCTCAAGAAAGCCATTCCATATGTTTACAACGTTTTCTTTGTGGTAGATTAAATTAATAGGAGTTAAGTCTGATCGCTAGTTGGAGATGTACGAGGTTATGCAGATGATTTGGAGATTGGGTAGTGCTAGGTTGCAGGGATATAACTTTCAAAGAAGGAGACGTTGTGATCTTTGAAATGATCTTTGAAATTAAGTGTGAGAAATTTGCAGAAATATAATAGAATATGATAATAGAGATTAAGGCAAACATGCATGTGACCCTGTAGACTGTGCTCTGAGAGAGGAGTCATGCGGAGGATGGAACGAAAGGAGATGGTCATTAAAAAAAAAACGGATGGTGAACATTTGGAGCTGAAAGTCCAAGTAAATTTTTTTTGCAGAGTTTTAGATATATGCAGGAGGCTTTATGAAAACGCATGCATTCTAATGATGCAAAAGTTTATAAAGAAACAACATAGATAATGCTATAATACAACCTTTTTGTAGGCACTAGAATCAGGCCAACAATCTGTTCACTGCTAGACCACGGCTTTACCACCACTTTAGCAAGGAGAATTGATCAGTTCAGGAGTTGGAAACATACAGTAATAGTTGAATGCATAAATAGAGGAATCTCAAGAGCTTTAGGCAATGCTCAAAGGATCATAGCAGCATGCGAATACAATTTGCATAAAGCAAACATTGAAAGTGAGATTCTGCAAACACAGAAGATGATATCTTATGATGTTTTCCATAAAGTGTGGTTCACAGTATTACTCACCAAAGTTAAGTGGTATCCGTTCTTGATGCATTTGATTTAGCATGACACAATATGGAGGAGGGGTTGAGGATAGCTTCTGCAGACAGGTGAAGTGTTTATTTTCTTGCATTCCTGTGGCTGGTGGAAGGAGACCCAGACACGTAAGTGATCAGAATGGAGACACAGCTACCTGTAAATATTCCATAAATACTTTATTATCAAGAGGATGCTGATTATTTGTTCCGAGAAAAGCTACTTGATTGATGGCAGGGGTGATGGATGAGTGTCCAGTTTCACATGCTCAAGGCGAGACGCTTTTAGATAGGTCTTCCCCTGGTTGTTGCTTCAGGAAGTTTGATTAACAGACAGATTTAGAGATCTCACACTTCATCATACCTAGTCAATGAGTACTCCTACCTGGATCCAGCACCGTTGCAACCTATAGTGAGAGCATCACTTTACACACATGCTTTGTCTGGAGGTCAGCCTTAGAAAGGACACTTAAAAGACAACCAAACCACTAATGCAGTATGTGACAGATGAGGCATTCTCTGTGAAGCAATATGCAATACTTTAGCTTGTCTCTCTATTACCTATTGTGTTATTAAACAAATTAGCATAATTAAAGTAAAGTGCTTAGAGAAAAATATATTCCTCTGTGCAATAAACAAGATAATAGAGACTAAGGTAACATTGTATAATATAGATGAACATGGCTGAATGATGCATAAAACTGTATTGTATAACAGCACAAGAACAGAAGATAGCGGGACATACCATTCGGTTCCAACATAATTTTTCATAATGTAAAGCTTGGCAAAAATGAAATATACCATAGTCTGTGGGTCATGAGCCTTTAAAGGAAATTGGAATGTTCTCCAAGACAGTGGGCAGCAGGGTCTTAAAGCATCCCGTCATACCATGTCCTCGTCTGAATGAATCTCACACACTTTTAGCAACATTACAGGTCAGTGGTGTATGCCTGATATGGGATTGAGTTTTTCAGCACTACCAGTCTCTCAATTAGTGTGTCCCTTGAATATCGAATCAATAATATCGATGGGGCAGAATATCAGAAATAGAATATGAACAGGTATGTTAGTCTACATTTTTTATACCTAATTCTACATATATGCACCTTTGTGGTACATATATCTTCAAGGTACGAACATGTGGAGTGGTAAATCCATACTTCCATATATGCACTTATGGTTCGATGTTTTGTCGCTCGATATTCTGTCCTCGATATTAGTATGCCACGATATTGTTGGTGTTGATATTCAGTAGTACAATCCTCTACAATGCAATGCTCTTTCGGTAAATCACTTGACATGTGCGCATATTTACCTCTGTTCTTACGGCTTTTCTTAAAAAATAGGCTATATAAAAGCAGAGAAATACATAAACCTGTTATTACCAAAAGTATTGCATATTTGCAGTCTACATCTGCCAAAGGCGAAGGGGAGAAAAAAGGAACCTATATTGTTATCACTTGATATTAAAGAATAATAATACCCCTAAAAGGGATTAACATATTAGAATACTCAAAGACAATTAGTAAATCATATTAAAATGAAACAGAACATTATTCTCGATAAGGTCAGACAATTAATGTCATAGCACACTTCATTACTCATTTGGCCAGATACCCATCTTAACGGCATGTAAGTGGCCCAGTCAGGATATCTGCATGGGTTTACAATGACAGAGCTCATCCAGAACAGACCCCAGACATGCCGGCTAGTTAGCTGGCTTCCAGGAGGCTAAAGACGGGATGAGAGTCAATCCCAAATATTTAAAAGATCACTGGGCCCATTGAAAGGGGTTGATGGATTGCAGGGCAGGCACTCTGTATCTGGTACTGTAAGGTTTAAGGCTTGGGATTTAGTCTAGTCATATTATACTTAAAACCCAAGGCTTGTTCGAATGCGAGTAACGCCCGCACTACTGCAGTAAGGGTGGTTGCAGGCTGTGCAAGGGTGAGCAGGAAGCCATAAGCAAACATAGCAATCTTTTGAATGTGGCCCCTAAAGGGGATGCCGAATAAATCATCCGCCTAATGAATAGTATCCGGTGGTAGGTTAGGCGCATTATGCCATTATTCTGGTGATCATTGCTGGGCCTAACTTGATTTTATGGTGTGCTGCTCTTAAGAAGGACCAACTGACTCGATCGAATGCCTTCTCCGCATCTAGGTAGAAGAGGGAAGACGGTATATTTTGGCGATGGGAATGTTCCAGCAAATAATACATACAGTAGATATTGTTCACCCCTTGGCGATTGCGAATAAAGCCCACCTGATCCAGATCAATAAGGTCCAGGAAAAAGTACTCCAATCTGAAGGCCAAAATTGTACTAAGGATTTTGGCATTGGTGTTTAAAAGTGCAACAGTGCGGTAGGGAGGGGTCCTTGCACCACTTGGGAATGAGAGAAATCTCTGCTTCAGACATAGTCGGAATTAAACCCCTTTCAGCCAAAAATGAGTTAAAAAGAGTCAGCATGTGGTCTTGCAGTTGAGGAAAGAGATCACAGTAGAAGGCCTCAAATAGACAGTCTGGGCCAGGGGTCTTACTGAGAGGGAGGCTTTTCAGAACATCTTGTAGCCTTTGAAAAGTGATGAGAGCCTCGAGCATTTCAGAATGGAAGAGATAAAATGGGTCTCACTGGCATCCGACTAGATAAGACTCTTTAACCTCTGGAGAAGCATCCTCTACCTATAGAGGGCATGATCGAAATCTCGGAATGCTAGTTGTTTAGCCCCCTCAGATGTGGCCCAGGTGCCATCCCCGGTCTGAATTTGGGATATGTGAGTATGGGTGCACTGCTTCTGTAATTTGCACATTAAGAGATCCATACTTTATCCCCACTCATAATATTTTCCAGAGCAAGCAGGGATCTCTCTGTCTTATTCGTACAATGCGCTCGCAATTGACCCTGTTGGAGGGCTAGATACCCCTTATTGCACTACGATAGGGTAGAGTGATCAAGACATTCCAAAGTCTTCATGTCACCTGCCAAGCCATTCTCAAGCAGCCTAGTGTGCCCAAGCAATAGCTATAGAAGTGGTGGTACCCCTGTTGGTGGCTTTAAACCTATCCCAGAGTGTATACCCAGAGACATCAGGGTGCGTGTTGGAATCAAAACAATTCACTATTTCTTTCTGAATCTCCTCTTTATCAACATGATCTCGTAGCAAGTGCAGGGGAAGACGCCAACGCAGATGGGACAGGGTTTGAGTCACAGCTCCAGTCCAGACCACTTCTAAGAGCACGTCATAAATAGAGATACCTGAGATGGTTGCAGTGTCAAGTTTCAGTAATAGGAAGTGGGTGAGGAAGCAAAAATCAATATGGGAATAGGTGTGATGAACGTGTGAATAGAAAAGAAAAGTACCGGGCCCCAGGGTGTTTATAGCGCCATGCATCTACTAAACCCAATTCGTTTAAATTGTGTTTCTGGGCTGTGGACATAGGCCCAGTACCCTGGAAGGAGGTAATGCTACGGTCAAGTTAAGGGTCCCAAACTAGATTGAAATCCCCCCAACCACCAAGTAGCCCCCCTCATATGTCAATTGATCCCGTATAAGGTTCCTGATGTATGCATCTTGTTCTTGATTGGGAGCACCTATGTTTAGGATGGTGAGGGGTCATAGGCCTTGTTGTATCATTACTTAAAAGAAAAAGCCATGTTCATCATGCACAACTCGTAGGACCTTGGAGCAGAAGATGTCTTTGCACAGAATCACAAACCAAGCCATCTTAGAGGTCGTATGTGCCCAGTGGTGGAATGGGTACTTGGGGGGAAGCATGTCAGTGACATCCTGCTGCATGAGATGAGTGTCTTGTAAAAAGATGACATCTAAGTCCTGCAAGAAAAGGTAACGCCATAACTGTATCCTCTAGTTATGTGCGTTGAAACACAACACATTAAGAGTGGGCAACTTGGCGGATGGGGTAGTGGCTTTAGTAGGAGAGAAGTGATGCGTACGTGAATGGTTCAAAAGGGTGCCTTGGGTATCTCGGAGGATGAGGCCTCCAAGCAGCAAAAGGAAAGCATCAGGTTCCCAAGTGACAGATAAGTGTGTGACTGGGGATGTGACCAAATAGGAGGAGCAAGACAAGACAGCTCATGCCATCCCTCATAGGGAGCAAAAGAGACACAATTGATGGACGGAATGCAGAACAAATCAAAACATTCACCCCCAGTCAAGAGGTCTGGGTTAAATCCATCATTCTTTTGCTCACCATGCCACCCCAGTTTCGACCTGGCCATATGCAAATCAGTCCTGTGCCTCATGGGACCAGTCCAGCCTGAACCAGTCTTTGTGTTTGCTTTGTTCACCCTAAGTTGGCAGGATATGCCCAGACGTAGGTCCCTTGCTCACTTTGCCACAAGATTCAAGCTAGCCTGGCTGATGAAGGGTGTTGCTCAGAAACTGGTCCCAGGATGTTTGTTTCCCGTTCAGGTAATACCTGGCTTGCCAGGTTGGGCTGGACTGTTCCCATGAGGCACAGGGTCAAGAATGATTTGCATATTGCTAGGTCTGAACTGAGGTGGCGAAATGAGCTAAAGAATGATGATAGATTCAACCCAGATCTGTGACTGGGGGTGAGTGTCTGAAAATGTTCAGTGCTCCGTCAATCATCTCCTTGTGTTTGCTTCATGGGACCAGTCCAGCCCAAACTGCCAAACCAGGTCCTCCTAGGACCAGTTTTCAGGGTTTCACCCCCTCATCAGCCAGGATAGCTTGAATCCAGTGGCACAGCGAACTCGGGACCCACGTCTGAGCATACCCGGCGCACTCTGGGCAAGGAGCAAAAGACACACAATTGATGGACGGAATGCAGAACAAATCAAAACATTCACCCCCAGTCAAGAGATCAGGGTTAAATCCATCATTATTTTGCTTACCATGCCATCCCAATTTAGACCTGGCCATATGCAAATCAGTCTTGACCCCGTGCCTCATGGTACCAGTCCAGCCCGAACTGCCAAGCCAGGTAATGGTGACCAAAAGAAAGATGGATTTAACCCGGATCTCTTGACTGGGGGTGAATGTTTTGATTTATTCTGCATTTTGTCCATCAATTATGTCTCATTTGCTTTGATCCCTCGTAGGAAGGCATAGCATGGTGGGCGCTGCTTGGACGAGGTGAGTGGAATGGGTGAACCTCCCCAGGGTACCAGACAACCTAGGAAAATAATAAAATCAAGTTAAAAACGTGAGCAATAAAAAGCCAACGGGGCCTAAACATTCGACCCATGTCTTGACATGACCCATGCAGCTTAATGCCAGTCATACGGGAAAAGTCACTCTCCAAAGGTCTGAGCATATAGGTGGGGCTCAGCGGCAACCAACCGGCCACAGAGTCTCAGACTCCCACAGTCTACAGAAGCCATGGTGTATAGCTGAGCAAAAATAAACAAAAACAAGTGCTGAGTTCTATGAGAGAGTGCATGCCTTTGGATGACAAGTGCCATACCCAGAGGCATCAAGAGGGCTGTTGGCATCATACCTCCAGACGCAGTGCAGGGGCACAGTCAAATTGGAAAAGCATCTATTGTGCTGAAGTTCATACGTCCAAATGTTCAAGCCTTCACTAGTCTCTGCTGGTTTCAAGGAGGAAGCAGATCTACCTGCTTTAGACTGATCCAGATGTGGAGGGAACAGGAGGTAAGGGTTGCTCAAGATTGCGAAGATGTTTGATGACATCTTTCTTGGTTTCATGAGTGACAAGCTCTATATTGCATTTGGAAGTGTTCTTGGAGGTCACCACGGCCCATGTAGGTCTCAGAGTTTCACAAGCGGGCGAGCAAGGTGGGGAGAGACTATCATCGCTTGAAGCTGATTTCAAATTGAAGAGCAGTAGCGCCTTCCCTCCCACATGAAGATGATGCTGAAGGTGTGCCCCCATTGATAGCGAATGTTGAGTTCCTGGAGCTTAGTGGTTACAGGCCGGAAATCCTTGTGATGCCACAGTGAAGTCGGGGCCAAATCTAAAATAATTGAATGGAATGGCCTCTGAACACCAAATTTGACTTCTTCTGGGGGGCCTGCAGGATTTTCGCTTTTTAAGTGAAAAAGTGCACCCAGGTCACGCTGTCTAGAGCAGTATCAGGACATCCGGAGGTCAACGCCACCCAATGTGCTCTATCCAGCACTGGAGGAGAGACATCAGGGTCCCCACGAATGGTGTGTTGGAGTTCAACTGTAATGGTCATGATATTGGTGCTCTCCAATCCTTTTGAGACCTCCAAATATGGATGTTATTTCTCTGGCTCCCATTTTCAAGGTCCTCAAGTTTCAGTTGGAGAGCAAGCTGTGTGTCTTCTACGATTGCGACTCTACATCAGAGAGCCCCATTGATATTCAGTGCGAGAATCAAGTGTCTGCTCAAGATAATTCACTTTCTGACCAAGCCCACCGTGAGATCATGGACACAGGACTTGAATTCTGTTTTGAGAGAATCAAGTTCAGTGCAGAGTTCCTTGAGGGCACTTTCCATGCAGGCCTGGGTGATAGGTACGGTGGTCAAGGCCATGAGGGCGGGCCGGAGGAGGCAGTGGAGGATCCCATGGATGTTGGCACCGGCTTACACCATAGTGATGTAACTGGAACGTCTTTTGAAGGTGGACCAGGCATGTCCTTAATGGAATGTGGCATGTGTCATGGCAGGGTGCCAGTAGGTGGCCAGAGAGGTGCCTTGGTCTTAGAGAGAGGGGCCTTTAGGTGAACAGCCCAGGGAGGGTTCCACCACAGAGATGAGATAGTGCATGGGAACCTAGTGAAGAGACAGGAGTAGTCAATGATAGGGAACCCTAGAAGGAGCCAAGGCTTAGCAGTCGTAGTAGGGTGAAATGCCCCTGAGCGCTACCAAGTTGAATAACCAAAGTCAGCTGTCCATGTTTCCTTAGGGCTTGACCTCTAAGGCATGGCGCGAACAAGCGAAGTGTCACTACAGGATCGGGTGGAGCCCAAAAAAACTTAAAGCACATACTCTCCTGGGGCCTCAGTCTACGGATAGGAATAGTGTCCCTTGCTAGTCCCTGTAGCCAGCCTCTGTCATCCAGCACATGGCAGAGCCCAAGCAACAGTCAGTCCAACAATGAACATGCCCAGACGCGGCAGGTGTATAAGATTAGGGAGTGAATCCGAGGGCTTCCAGTGGCCGTCCAGCCCCATGGTTGCAGCAACAGGTGTGCAGGGGTACCAAATTAGAGCAAGTGTGAGGGCCCCAAAGAGGAAAAGTAGGTAGGCCCTAAGCAGAGAGGGTGTTCTGGGGATTAGGTTGAGTGCGAGGAGACTGGTGGGGGGACTAAGAGCAACCCCTTGAGTGCACCCCTCACCTCTGCAGCTTCTCAATGCCAATCCCTCGATGTGGTGCTTCTTGGTTGCCCCCACATCTGTAACTGGTCTTAAGGTGCTGTATTTCAGATCCCCCACCCCAGGTCACAACAGTGAAGGGCGGCAGGAGAAGAGTGGTGTCCTGCAGTCAGGCAAGTGTCAGTGTAGCATGGATCAGTGCTCCGGCGTGGCCCGCAATGGCAGCAGCTGGGCTGCATGGCTCCTGTGGCTGTCATGACTCACCCAAGATGGCAGGTCAGCAGGAACAAGCCAGGCCCCAGGTCTAAGACTGTGCTGCAGTCCCAGACAGGGCAGCCACCAGGTTGCTTCTCAAATAAGGCTGGAAAGGAGTGTAGAATGACCATAGCAGTCCCCACCAAGCTAGAGAGGAGTCAGGGCAACTAGCCTGCTACAGATTTGGTGTAAAGATTGACCCTGGTGCTGTCGATGGTGATCCGTCACTCGTCAGGGTCCGGAGCCCAAGCAATACACACCTTATGCCAAGCTCTGTCAGGCCACCTACATTTTTTTTAATTTTGAAGACACTTTATTTTTACACGTTTGTTGAAAGATGTATTAAAAATAAATGTGTTCCTAGAGTTAAATAGAGCAGGACACCTTATTTGCTTCTTTACTTGTATTTCAGTTATTATAAATAAACACTTGCAGATTTAATTAACCACACGAAATATGGTAGAGGGTGCCTAGTGGAAGACTATTTGGGGTCTCTCCCCCATGAGACTGCAGGCTCCTGATCAAAGCATGAGAGCAGCTTGATGGAGCAGGGACCTACAACAATGAGCAGAGGTCAGGAGATTGCACTGGTTGGGCTTAGCTGGTTGCATCGTCCCTGAGGTGCTGCCCATTTTTGCCTGCCTTTCATGGACTACCTGCTCAATAGTAGAGGGCAGTCGGCCCAAGGAGCTTCACACAAGCTGCATTCTCTGAGTGTAAGGAGCATCATGCACCCCTGCGGAGGACTGCAGGGATTTGCGCCAAAGCCGACACGATGCAGCAGCGCCCTGATACATTAAATACCCAGGATCCGTTCCTCGCGTCTGGCACCTGTATCTGTCTGGTGCACTACTGCCTTGGAGAGTGAGGACGTCTTGCTGGGGCCCATCTGGTCATCAGCCTCTGTTTCCAATGAGCACGCAATCCTGGTGACTCAGTGGTTGCTGGAGAGTGCGGCAAGGTTGTGCTGCATTAGCTACGCTCATCTACTGGCTGACTTTTGCAGGGGATTCCTGACTGCCACATTGTGCTTGTCTTCCTGGGGCTCTCTCTGTAAGCTAGATATCTGAGTTTTTGCCCCCCTCTGGGGTGCCTTTTGTGCATGAAGAGCCTGCCTGCGCCATTGGTACTGCTGCTTGAGGCCGTGCTAATCCTGATGTCCTGAGGGCCCCTTACATTGCTGGAGAAATGGCAACTGCCAGTCAGGTAGCATAGATTTCTTCAGCCTTGCAGCATGTAGAAAGTGACACTGATTTGTACCTGCCTGGCACTTTGCTATGGCTTCCTCTATCTGCCCAGTCCTGGGGCAGTGCCCATGGCTCCAAGGTGAGGTAGAGGGTGCTGTGGACTGCCTCCATAACCACCAGTATGACATCTGTGACCCCGGCCATAATACACAGTTCATTCCCATCACCTGAGGGTTGCCCACTCTCCTGCGGAATCACATCTGTTATATGGTAAAAGTGTCACCTCCGAGTGGACTGATGCTGGGGTGTGCTGCGACACCTGCAAGAGTTTGTGGATGAGTGTGTTGGGTCTACTGGATGCTGTAGGCTCTGGTAGACTTTTGACGAATCTCTGGGGGGGCAACAATACCTGTAAGGCTGGAGGACAGGGATACTCACCACAGTGGGTCCTGCATAGAGTGTGAGGGAGTGTAGCCTGCTGTGAGTGAAACTGGATAATACCTTGGGCAAACTAAAGACTAACACACAGGGCCAACACCCACTGACTATGTTGGAAATCGGGATTACCCCTGACCCACCCCCTCTGACACTGCAACTTAGACTGGACAAAGTTCAAGGGGCCATAGAAAACTTGAAGACCACTGTTAGAAATGGGATTTCTGGTTGGCTAGGGCGTGCGCCAAAGCCAGGCAGAAACCACCACTCTAGTCAGGGCTGGGGAGTTACACGCCAAAGATAACCCCTGCTCACCCTCTTGGTAGCTTGGCACGAGCAGTAAGGCTTATACCGGAGGCAATGTGTAAAGCGTTTGCGCGCACACCCAGCAACAACACCCAAGGCCCACCACAAAAGAAACTCCACACAAGGTATTATATAAAAATAGCCTTTGTATTATACCAAAACACATTAGATAATATTCACACAATTTACACCGTGCCAACTGGCACTGGGCAGAATTTACAGGGGAATTATCTCCATGGGACAGGGCCTCATGGACCACTGTCAGGAATAAGCACTTTTAGAACTAGCACTTTGTAGGAATGATACTTTAGAACATAGCACATATAATCACTGTAGCACCAATTAGAAAATGTAGCGCACAACCAGTAACCACTGGTAACAGGTAAGTATCACCTACGCAACCCTAACCACCTTAGGAAAATATTACGCAGGGAACCATGAACTCACTAGTATCACTATACTAGGTAACACAACCTCCTAGGTATAAAAATACATCTAGAGGGATACCCAAAGCATTGCATAAATCACATTTAGGAGTTAAAATAGCATAAAGGCATTGCGCAGGCGCAAAAGTACAAATGTACCACAGAAAAACTGTCCCCAGGCCAACTTGGCCTCTCAGGGGCTCAAACGCCCTTTGTCCAGCAGAGTCAGGGCTAGCTGTGAATGCAGCAACGCACAGGGTGCAGGGCGCAGGGCACCACCTAAACGTTGCAGCTGCCCACTAAGTGCTGGGCAGCTGGGAAGGAACCTGGCACCGGCGTGCCTCCTGAGCCCTCTCTGGGCTCTGGAATGCCCAGAACAGCGTGGGAGCCTCGTGGGCTCTAAAACAAATAAGGCCCGTTGGAGTCCCTCTGGACTCTAAACAAATATGCACCCAAGAACGTTGGAGCCTGTCAGGGCTCGAGAACACTGCCCCCGACGTTGGAGTCCCTCTGGCCGGTGTTGGAGCCTCTCAGGGGCTCGGGAACAACTGTGCCCCGTCGTTGGAGCCTTTTAGGCTCTTAACAATGATGCCCCCTTAAATGTTGGAGTCCCACTCGGGGGACTCGTGAGCCCTAACAAAAACGGGCCTCAAACCACATTGGAGCCTCTCTGGCTCTGAAATAGAGAAAACTCTGCACGTAGCAGAGGAGTGACCCGCGGGGACGCCCGCACTCACCGTCTGCCTGGGAGGTGGCGTCTCCCCTCTGTGGCGTCTCTCCTCAGCGGCGGCGCCTTCTACTTCACCCGGGCACCCTCCTGGGACCCGGGACTCTGCAGGGGCACTCGGGGAGGCGGGGTAGGCTCCCGTCCTCTCCCGTCTTCTTCCTTCCTGCCGGCGCGGACTCTCCTCTCGCGGGGCTTCCCTTCCCGGAAGTCCTGCCGACGGAGTCCCTGCCTTCCGGGTCGCGCTGGGCAGCGGCCCGGAGGGAATCCAATGCGCGGCTCAGGCCGCGGCGGTGACTCTTTCACGGCTCAGATGCGGGGTGGGCACCCGCAATGGCACAAGTATGCGGGGTGGGCTCCCGCGACAAGCACAAGTATGCGGGGTGTGCTCCCGCAATGGAAACAAGGAAATAAGCGGGGTGGGCACACGCGACAAGCACAAGTATGCGGGGTGGGCTCCCGCTGTCAGGACTGGGGCTGGTATGGTTAGGTTCCCAAAGTTGAGCAAACAACCCAGGAGCCGGTTTTGGCGCTTGGTGGGAAGGCGAAGGAGTGTTTCAGTGAGATCACTCTCCGCCTTCCTTCGTTCTTTGAGAGTTTAGGTCTTTTTTCCCTCTCCCAAGATGGCCGCTGGCTTGGTCTGCGATTGTTTCCCAGTGGCCCGCTCTGGCAGCGGTGCATGCTTCCCTGGGTTGATGTGGCGCGCGCGTGTTTTGAGCGCGGCGCACTTCAACCGTCAAATCTCTGCGAAGGCGGCGTTCTCTTTGAGCTCCGCGCTTCTCGTGAAGTATTTCCAGTCAGAGTTCCCTTACGGAGATTTAGAGGAGACTTACCCATTCCAGTTCTTTGGGTCCGTATCTGTCCTGAGTCTGGGTATTTTCTTCACATTACTTTCTATCTTCAAGTTAGCGTTAAGGCAGTTCAGAGACTTCGAGAGAGTGACAAGTATCTGGAACTCGACGAAGTTCTTCAGTGCATTTACGGCGGAGAAAAGGTAGAGGCAAGTCCGGTGAACATTCTGAAGAGAAGTAAGTTCCATTTATTTCTGTATTTCTTGGATGTGCCAGCGCTCCATTGAAGGCTTCCAGAGACAGTTGATGAAAAGAGACTAAAAGAACTCACTGACATTAAGCAAGTGAGTGTGAGAGAGTATCGTGAATAAAGTCTACATTCCAAGTTCATTTGGCAGCAGAAGTAGTTTCAGTATCAAGTACAGAATTCAGCTAAAAGAGTGAGAAGAAGACAGAAGAGTGAAAAGACTTTCTTTGTAATTCCATGTAAACTCTCATTGCAGGAATCGTGAGGAAGAAGTTACGAGTCCGGTCCAGGAAGAAGACGCAGTGCTGTCTCTCTTGTCTGTCCAATTCCCCTTTCCCCCTCTCTGCTGCTCATGAGCTTTTAGCTTGCGGTAGCGGAGTGGAGGAGTGGAGATCAAGCATCTGCTCCTGTGGAATCGGCAAGATCTGCTAAGGTTTCCGACAGATTGAAGTGCCACACAATTATTTTCCACCTGAGCACGATGGCTGAGGGAATTGATGTTAAGGCTCTGGCCACAGTGTTAGATAGTATACAAAAGCAGTTAAGTGACACCATGGAGGAAAACAAGTCCCTTAGAGAGGAGGTTAGGAAGTCTGCCCAAGATGCTAGTTATTTGCGTCAACAGTTTGAAGAGTTTTCTGGGGTTCTCGTCCAACAGTAAAAGAAGATAAGCCACCCTCTTTTGCCCCCGCCCCATCTGCAGCAGAACTCACTATGCAGGTAATTCACGCAATCTCCCCTACTATTCCATTGGCCGCTCCAGAAAGATATAGTGGGGACCCAAACAAGGCTCAAATTTTTCTCACGCAATGTTCTTTACACTACCTCTGTCGGCCCATCATTTTTAAAGAAGACCAGTCTAAGGTGGCGTTCATGCTGTTGTACCTGAGTGGAGATGCCGCCGCTTGGTCCATGCCTTTGGTGAACAACAATGATCCCATTTTGTATGAATTTGAGGGTTTCAAAAGAGAATTTCTGCGGATTTTTGACAGACGGTCCATCTCTCAAGCCACAGATAATGAGTTATTAGATCTTAAGCAGGGAAATCGTGAACTAGTGGCATACTTGGCTCAATTTAACAAGCTAATTGTGGAAACAAGTTGGCCTGAGGCTAAACGAGCTGCAATCTTCTATCGCGGTCTAAGGGATGAGCTTAAGGATGGGCTATCACAGATTCCAAAACGTCCCACAGAGGTTTCAGAATTAATTGATTTAGTTCTTCAGATTGATCAGCATCAAAGTGAGTGAAGGAACGAAAGGCGAAAGGAAACAAGGTATATTCCACCCCGCTTTGATAGGATGAAATCAGAGGGATCCAAGCCCAAGGATTCGGTGTCTGAAGATGAGCCTATGCAGATTGGTTCGGTAAGAGGACCTTTGTCGAAGGAAGAAAGAGAGAAGAGGCGTTTGGGCAAGTTGTGCATGTACTGTGGGAACTCTGGTCACTTTGTGAAGGAATGTCCAAAGAAGCCCAAGAGCAATTCCTAGGTAAAAGATCGGCTCCACCAGTAGAAGGGGTTGCCCTGGTGGAAGCGAAGGAACAGTCAACTCCAGATCCAAAATTAGTGGCTAATACCTTGCAATCATCGGCTCCACATTTAATTTTATCTGTCCAAATAAGATTTGGTGGTAGGATCAAGGAAGGGATTTCGGTCATGATCGATTCAGGGGCCACGGGTAATTTTTGCGATATTGGTTTTGCCAAGGCTCTCGGAATTACCTTTTTGAGGAAGGAACGGCCTGAACCGGTACGCGCGGTGGATTGAACTAGTTTGTCCTCTTGGCCGATTGTTTTTGATTCCGAGGAGATCTTGTTGTGTGGACCCGGTCAACATCTTAGTTCTTTGCAATTCAATTTGATCGATGCTCCGCAATTTCAACTAATCCTGGGTCTGCCTTGGCTCACTGAGCATAATCCTCAAATTGATTGGGCCAGACGATCAATTCGTATGAGCTCAGATTATTGTTTGCGTCATTGTTTTCATTCGAATCCAGAACCACCAGGAGCTTCGCAATCACAACTTTTAGCAAGCTTTCCTAAGACCATTTGTGCTGTTGACACCCAAGAAATTCCACCTGAATATGAAGATCTCGCCTCGGTGTTTGATGAAAAGGAAGCGGAATGTTTACCTCCCCACCGAGAGTATGATTGCCGAATTGAGCTGGAGCCTGGCGCCTCCCTGCCCTGTAGCCGAATTTACGCGCTGTCGGAAGCAGAAAATGTCCATCTTAAAGAATATCTGAGCAGATATTTGGCCAATGGTTTCATACGCCCTTCACAGTCACCAGTTTCGTCTCCACTCTTTTTCATTCCGAAGAAAGATGGCCAACTGAGAACATAGCATAGACTATCGCGCTCTCAATCTGGTTACCAAGAAGAATCGATATCCGCTACCTTTGATTTCGGAGCTCTTGGACCAAGTCAAGGGAGCGAGGGTATACACAAAACTGGATTTGAGGGGGGCGTATCACTTGGTACGCATGGCCGAGGGAGAAGAGTGGAAGACGGCTTTCCGTACACGTTTTGGGTTATTCGAATATCAAGTCATGCCTTTTGGATTATGCAACGCTCCAGCAGCCTTCCAACACTTTGTAAATGACGTTTTGCGAGAATTTCTGGATCAATTTGCAGTGGTGTACATTGACGACATCCTCATTTTCTCGGCCAGCTTAGAGGAACATATCCAGCACGTCAGATCCATCTTGAAGAAGTTGCTTGAGAATCAACTTTTTGTTAAATTGGAGAAGTGTGTGTTTCATTCTACGCAAGTTGAGTTTTTGGGGTTTGTTCTGTCCCCGAATGGTGTATCTATGGATGACTCTAAGGTACAGGCTATCAAGGAGTGGCCCTCTCCACGATCGGTGAAAGAAGTTCAGAGTTTTCTTGGCTTCGCCAATTTCTATAGGCGCTTCATTATCAACTTCTCCGAGAGAGTTAGTCCACTCACAAGATTACTGAGGAAGAAGACTAAGTTTGAGTGGAATGCGGAAACTGAATCAGCATTTAATGAACTCAAGAGAATTTTTGTATCATCCCCAGTGCTGCTCCATCCAGATCCGGGAGAACCATTTTTTGTGGAAGCAGACGCCTCCAATTTGGCCATCGGAGGAATTTTGTCTCAGCGCCATAAGCAGACTGGCCAGTTACATCCAGTAGCTTTTCGTTCAAGGAAATGAACTGTGGCAGAAATTAATTATCCCATCGCGGATAAAGAGCTGTTGGCAGTCAAAGAAGCCTTCACGGAATGGAGACATTATTTACTGGGGGCCAAGCATGTTGTTACTGTTTTTACGGACCATCGGAATCTCCAGTTTTTGAAATCCGCCCGAACTCTTACCCCACGTCAATTGAGATGGTCCCTATTTTTTGCAGACTATGACTTTGTCTTAACTTACAAGCCTGGATCGGCAAATGGAAAGGCTGATGCCTTATCTCATCTGAATGTGAGCACCGAAGTTCAAGCTGCTGAAAAAGGAGTAATTATTCCTGTGGATCGAATCATCGGAACACTCACTTACACAGACATTGAAAAGAAGCTTGCAAACTTGTCGTCCCCAGATGAGATGAGGGATTGGATGGCGAAGGGGAAAGAATTCCAAGTCAGGAATGGAAGGCCCACCTACCTAGACAAGTTGTTTGTGCCAAATCTGGAGCTGCAAGCACAAATCATTGAACACTTCCATGACGAGCCATTGGCCGGGCACAAGGGGGTGAAGAAAACTATGGAGCTGATCCGAAGAGAGTTTTGGTGGCCGGCAATGGAAGCTCAGGTGCGGCAGTATGTAGCCACTTGTGAGTTGTGTATCAAGGGAAAAACTCAGCGAAGGGCTCCCCAAGGTCTTTTGCTGCCTATACCCCAAGCCCCGTACCCATGGCATACCATTTCCATGGATTTCATTGTGGAACTCCCATCCAGTGGTGGTCATTCAGTCATTTGGGTGGTGGTGGACCATTTCTCCAAGATGAGCCATTTTGTCCCTCTAAAAGCCCTCCCAAATGCTACACAGTTGTCCAAACTATTCACGCAACACATAGTAAGGGCCCATGGTATCCCCAAGATAGTCATCTCAGATAGGGGCCCTCAATTTGTCTCTCGTTTTTGGAGATCCTTCTTGAAAAGGTTGGGTGTAGACTCCCATCTGTCTTCCAGCTTCCATCCGGAGACGGACGGACAGACGGAAAGAGTCAATCAGGAATTGGAGCAATACTTGCGCTTGTTCTTGATGGATCAGGAGGGAGAGTGGCCAGACTTGATTTGGGCAGCTGAATTCGCCTATAATAATGCCGAGCATGCTTCCACTGGTTACTCCCCGTTCTATTTAAATTCAGGTCGACACCCAAACACTCTGGTTGATAAAGAAATCAGTAATGTACCTGCCGTGGAAACGGTAGTACAAGAGTTACATGAGGCCTTTCGATTGGCTTCCAGAAATTTGTCTAAGGCTAAGGTTTCCTACAAGAAGCAGGCAGACAAGAAGAGACGTCCAAATCTAGTTTTTAAAAAGGGAGATCAGGTTTGGGTTTCCACTAGAAATTTACGATTGAAGGGGAATCGGAAGTTTCAGCCTAGATTTGTGGGTCCCTTTCAGGTAGACCGAATGGTGAATCCCGTCAGTGTAAAGGTTAGACTTCCTCCCCGATTGAAGATACATCCAGTTTTCCATGTTTCTCTGCTCCAGCGTAGTCCTGAGGGATTTAGGGCTGGTAATTCACCCTCCTCAGTTTTAGTGCAAGGAAGGGAGGAATTTGAGGTAAAGAGAATTCTTGATTCTAGGTTTCAAAGAGGGAAAATCTACTATCTGGTTGATTGGAAGGGCCGGAAGAGAGATCCTGGGAGCCACAATCCAATATCCATGCTTCACGTTTGCTCCGAGAGTTTCATCGCACTCACCCCACTAAACCCAAGGAGGAGAGGAGGGGGGTTTTGGTGGGAGGTACTGTCAGGACTGGGGCTGGTATGGTTAGGTTCCCAAAGTTGAGCATACAACCCAGGAGCCGGTTTTGGCGCTTGGTGGGAAGGCGAAGGAGTGTTTCAGTGAGATCACTCTCCGCCTTCCTTCGTTCTTTGAGAGTTTAGGTCTTTTTTCCCTCTCCCAAGATGGCCGCTGGCTTGGTCTGCGATTGTTTCCCAGTGGCCCGCTCTGGCAGCGGTGCATGCTTCCCTGGGTTGATGTGGCGCGCGCGCGTTTTGAGCGCGGCGCACTTCAACCGTCAAATCTCTGCGAAGGCGGCGTTCTCTTTGAGCTCCGCGCTTCTCGTGAAGTATTTCCAGTCAGAGTTCCCTTACGGAGATTTAGAGGAGACTTACCCATTCCAGTTCTTTGGGTCCGTATCTGTCCTGAGTCTGGGTATTTTCTTCACATTACTTTCTATCTTCAAGTTAGCGTTAAGGCAGTTCAGAGACTTCGAGAGAGTGACAAGTATCTGGAACATCAGTGATGTCATCAGTGATGTCATTTGAGATGTCATCAGTGATGTCATGAGTGATGTCACTGACCATGTCATGAGTGATGTAATATGTGACGTCATCAGCAGTGCATTGCGGGCGCGCGAGTTATAGTTAGCTGAACTAACTATAACGGGGGAATTTCAATGGTTTTGTACAAGTGAAAAGTCCAGCTAACTATAACACCCCTGAAACCTATGGTTTTTTCAGTGAATTTCTGAGGTTTTTTAAATGCTAATTCCTAACTATAACGTGCCTGAAACCTATGGTTTTTTCTGTTAATTTCAAAGGTTTTTTAAATGCTAATTTCTAACTATGCCTACAGAGATAGGAGATGTGAAGAAAGAAGAAAAAATGCACAGAAAGAAACAAAAGAAGTGCAGAAAGAAGCAACAGAAGTCCTCAAATACGAAGATAAGTGCAGGAAGAAGGATAACGTGCAGAAAGAACAAAAAGAAGAGCAGAAAGAAGCCTTGTTGCAAAATCATCCTGTACCCTCAACTTTTTCAGACGGATACTGGTGGTAACTGAGTCTGACTAACCAGTCCTAGAGCCAGTGCTATGTTAAAAGACACTTAGAATACAGTGAAAACACCTACATACACTAGGGAACATTATGCGTTGGGGTCCCCCTGTGATTAGCCTTACCTCCTCTATAAGCCCCTAGTATATAATAGGGCATGGGGATTAAAACTACCTCTTAAAACAGGCCACAAGGCGTTTTTGCACACGTTAACTCAGGCCCCGTCCCCTCCTTTCACCATTGTGTAAACACGCCCTGTGTCCGTTTTTAGTTGGGAGAATAAGTTCATTTGAGTCCTGAGGGTCCCTAGGGTCCAACTAGCCCACTAGGTACCTCCAGTAACTGCCACAGAGCTGCGTTGCAGAGAGGTGTAAAAAGTGGCACGGCCTGGACCACCTCTCTGCAATGCAGCTCAGTGGCGCTTACTGGAAGCACTTGGTGGGCTAGTTAGCCCCCAGGGGCCTTCAGTATTGAAGGGAAATTATATCCCCAATTTAAAACGTGCCATGGTGCGTGTTTGCACACGTCACCTCAGGCCCCGTCCCCTCCCTTCACCACTGTGTAAACGCGCCCTGTGGCTGTTCTAAGTTGAGAGATTAAGTCCCCTTGAATCCTAAGGGTCCCTAGGGTCACACTAGACCACTAGGTACCTCCAGTAAGCGCCACAGAGCTGCGTTGCAGAGAGGTGTAAAAAGGGGCTTGGCCTCAGAACACCTGTCTGCAGCGCAGCTCCCTGGCGCATACTGGAGATGCCTGTTGGGGGCGCGTTTGCAGAGTGCTGCATGGAGGGGGCATGGCCTCCGGCACGATGCCAGTCTTTTATTTATTTTATTTTTTTAAGAAGGGGGGCTGTGTGGTTCCCCTTCTTATTCTAATTTATTGGCCCTGATGACCCCATCCCCCAGGGCCTGTCTCCTAATTATATTTTTTTGACCCCAATCCCCAGGGCCGGCCCCTGTTTTTTATTATTTTTAAAAAATATATATTTATAGACACACCTAGGACATGCTGGACAAACCGTACGTACCTATCACCATGACGATTTGCGTGATATTCATTAAAAGGCGACTATGCATGCAATTAATCCACGTGGAATGTATTTACACCACTAGTGAAGCTCTGACATGTCTGATGCTCTACCGTGCCTAATCCCGGTAGACACCCTTGTCGTTTATTTATACAAACATGGGTAGCTATTGACGGGCACATTTAATACACATGCACACCAAGCCATTCAAAGGGGATTCGACAAAAATTCGACCAAAACTATGCAAGAAACCCCCCTCACAGTTAATAAAACACACATCCACTGCCGGATGTGTAATACTTTTTATTTTACTCTCTGGAAAGGGGACGAACATCACTTGCGAGTCACAGCGCGCTCCTGACAGAGCCCAATGCTGTGTTACACCCACCATTGCCTGCCGAGTGCCACACACCTCTGTATTGTATTCCACTAGCTAGTGCATATGCTATGACACTCTCTAGCCCATGTGCACTGTAACACCACCCCGTGAAAATGTCATGCCACACTTGTCTTCGCACGGGTTATATTGCCCCATCTAACGTGCCTTCCTCGATGCCTATGTTATAACGCACAGTGCTATGCCATACATATTACAATTTGGGATCCATATCTTTGTCACAGTGCATATGCAACGTTACACTCCCCAGCACATATTTTATATTACAACTTTAGAGACTAGTTAGGTTACACAACACTGCCCTGTGCATATTACACTCCAAGGCGCATATCGCATAGCACGCGCTAGTGCCTGTGCTATCTCGCGCTCTCCAATGAATCTGTCATTGCGCACAATGTATTGCATATTATATTTCACGCCTGGTTCATCTTATATCACACTTTTTGGTGCATAGTTTATACCATACACTATATCTAGTTTTCATTTTCAATCGTGCTCTCAGGACTATGTTCTATATAACACTGTGTTCACCTACCCTTTTCACGGGCATTACATTTTGCGATAGGGGGTGGAGGGTCAGGGGGTGTTTTTGCCAAGTGAGCCCGGAGTCACAGTCACTAACGTCTTCTTCTTCCTGAATAAAAGTGAGATTATGCTGCATACTTGTTCATATTTTAAGTAGTTTGCACAGACAAAATGTTTTAAAAACAATAAAGTTTCTAATACCCGCCTTCTCTGAACAGTTAGCTTGCTGCCCCATCCCCCTCCTCCCTATCCTCTGTTGTGTGAATCCATGGACTAGCCTCCTCCCTCCTGCCATGCATGGTCTGATGTGCTGCCACTGCCCTCAATTTAGTATGATGTACCAGTCCACTCCTCCTGCCCTCCATTGCCCAATTCTATGCCCCATCATTGACCTCCTGCTTAAACTCTGTGCTTAGCTTGCTGCCCCTATTCTCCTTCCCCCTGCCCTCCGATGTCTTTGTGCATGCCCCTGCTCCATCCTTTTTGCCCACCATGTCCCATGGACCTGCCACTCCTATCTACTCTGAGTGTTCTGTTGAGCTGCCACTCCCCTCCCACCTGCCTAGCATTGTCAGATGACTGTAACCTGTCCCTGCCACCTCCACCCTGCCTGTCCACATGCCATGCCTCTATCCTCTTCCTCCTGTCCTACATGGTCCATTGTACTGCCACACCCTTCTGCCCTCCCTGGTCTGTTGTGCTGCAACTGCTCCTCCTGCTGCCCCGTGTGGTCTGTTGTGAGGCCCCTTCCCCTGAACTTTCTTGTCTGTGCACAGGTCCTGACCCTCCCTTCTATCCTCCATCGTCCTTTGTGCATGCCCCTGCACCCTCCTTCTTGCCCATCATAGCCATTGTGCTGCCACTAACACTCCCACTTGCCATGCATGGTCTTCTGTGCTGCCATGGCCCCTCCCACCTTCCCTGTGTGGTCAGTTAGCTGCCCCTGACCCCCTACCACCTTCCCTCCATGGTCTGTGTGTATGCCATCACAGTCTCACTGTTGCTCTTCATGTTGTGTCTTGCTTCTAGTGCCCATCCTGCCTGACCTCCATGGCCATCTTGCTGCTCCTGCCCTGCCCCCTTGCCCCCAGCCCTCTGTTTACATGTGCAGACCCCTACTCCCTCCCTCCTGGCTTGTCTGTTCCATTGTAATGCCCCTGATCCGTCCCTCCTGCCCTTTATGGTCTGTTATGCTGCAGCCTTCTCTCCTGTCTGTCCATTATGGTCAGCTAGCTACCATTGCCTCTTGCCCCTCTGTTCTCTGTTGTCCATGTGCATGGTCCTGTCCCCTCCCTCTTGCTTTCTATGGATTGTTGTGCTGCACTCCCGTCCTGCATGCCCTGTGTGGTGTATTGTGCTGCTGCAAACCCTGATGCCTGCCCTGCAGGGTCAGTTTGGTGCACCTCTCCATGTCTCTCCTGTCCTCTGTTATCAAAGTCCATGTCCCTATCCCATTTCCTTCCATGATCCAATGTACCATACTTGCGAACATTTTGAACTTGGTAAGAGGGAGATTTTGAAAAAAAACTGGGTTATTGATTTTCCCCTTTGAGTTACATTGAAAAAGAGGATATTGTAGACAGGAGACAGATCAAATAAAGCCCATTTGAGCTTAAAAACATTGGACGTTTCCTGGCTGAATCGGGTCTGTTGGCATGTATGGTTGTACTACCATTGCCTCTTCCTTCTGCCCACAATGGTCTATTACATTGCCACAGCCTTGAAGGAGGGTAGATTTTGTATCACAGGGGGCCCCTGGCCCGTTCTGTCCACACCTGAAGTATGAGACCCTTGTCCTTGCCCTGCCAGCCGCATTTGTAGGCCGTATTAAATTGACCAGCGGGTCCTGTGTTGCTATATAATTATCGTGAGACATCCTTACCACTCAGCCAGCATAAAACCCCTGTGTAGGCCCTTCTGTTCAATATGTAGGCCTCTTTGTTAAATTGACCATAGCTCTGCAATTTTAGTGTATAGCAGTCTGAAGGCAGGTCTGCGAGGCCTTCTGCTCCAAACTAGTAGCCCCCACCCTACCCGAGTGCTCCGTGCTCGGTATCAAAGTTCAACATCCCCCTGAAGCTGTCGACATACAGTAGGCTGCATCCTGGACTGGTACTTGCTTCCTGGGCAGGTTTCCCGCTTTTAAGGAAGTGGCAACCGCAGAGCGTCAAGTTAGGAGAACTGAGGAGATTTTATACATGAATATATTGAATTCCTGTACAATACCCATTATTTTCTGCTTGCTCTATGGAACTTACGATAAGCGATTGGCCTGAGAGACTGACCTTTTCACCCAGTCCATTGTCAGCATTAAGTGGGTAAATGACGAAATGTCTGGTAAAATCTGCAGACGAAGCTTTTGGGTAGCATACGTAGGTAGATGTAGCGTGCAAAGGAGCCCACAAAATGATATAAAAAGGGAGCACCCACAGATATCGACGGACAACCTCGCCGTCTGTATGTAGGTTAACAGGCTGTGCAGGTTTTCCCCAAGAGCTGGGAGCTCTTGTCTTCCTTTGCTTAAAATGTCTTGCTCTGCTTTGCTTGAAGTATCTTATTCTATTTTACCTATATGAAATGTCATGTTATGTTTAACCATTGTTCTCTTTACTTTTGCATTTAAAAGATGTTGTATTGTAATTGCAGGAATGCTTGCTCTAAGAGTAAATGTGAGTGTCCCTAGGTAACATTTTCCTTGGTGTAACTTGTTTCTCATGATGCATTTATAGATGTGTTTTCTCTCTCTCTCTGTCAGTCCATTAATTGAGATACAGAGAATATCATGACAGCTGTCTGATTATCTGGATTCTGTATTTTGTACTTTATGTCTCTATTCTGCGGTTTCTTTGAAGTTGCATCTTCTCATTAAACTGCCATTGTATTCTGCCTCCAATTCCATGTCTCATATGTCTGTTTTCTTCATTTTTGGAGCAAGCGTTCCTAGGCACCCCGGCTCAAATTAAGGTGCCCCTTTTGTCCCTGACTCACTCTCCTGCTCAGTTCTGTGGTGGCTCCCGGGGCTCTGGGGACCGCCCCTAGCTTCCTTGACCCGTAATAGATCTTCCCTCCAACAGCCTCTCTTGCAAGTCCTGTATTGTTGGTTTGTTGCCCCTGCCCCCCTCTCCACTGCCCTCCATAGTCTGTTGTGCTTCCACGGCCCTTCCTGCCTGCTCAGTGTGGTTAAATTGTTGCCTTTGCACCCTCCTACCTGCCTTCAATTTTCAGAGTCCGTGCCCCTGGCCTCTGCCTCTCAACAGTATCCTAATGAACAACTAGATTGCTAACATTCTATATTTATTACAAAAGTGTGGAACGCCTGACATCATCTTAACTGTAATACCTAGAGCATTCCTTTAGAAATTACATATATGAGAGGGTCTTATTGGCATCAAAATTATGGTTAGTGCTCTAAAAGACTAAAATAAGGACATATTTTCTGAGTTTTCAAATAGCGACAAAGCACTTTTAAATTATTTGTTATCTTTATGTTTTTTTATCTAGTTGACAACTTGATTAAATGTTGCACTTAGGGGAGAGGATGTGGTGTTACTTCCAGAACTGCAGACTTTGCAACTGGGGAACCAGGTTGAAGTTTCTGCTTCAGCTCGACATTCTGTGATTCTGGTCAAATCACTTAGTCTCCCCATGTCTACAACCAAAATGAATTTGTTCTTGTGTGATGTAACCAATGCTCATGTAAAGCACTCCAATACCTGACAAGTCTGCACTATATAACACTGCAAAAACACAAAATAATAAGTGTTTTGCACACTTCTGTCATTGGGCTATATTTGGGCTATATCTGGGTGATTTTGGGCTACATTTGGGCTCTTTTGTCTCCGGTGGCCATCTTGGGAGATTTATTTGTTATGAAGTTTCCTAATTTCCTCATGTACTGCAGTCTCCTCAGTCGGAAATGCTTTCAGTTTTTTACTTTGATTCCATCATGAAGGTATTCAGATATGTCACACATTTGCCATGAATTCTGAATGTTAGCACTCTAGTTGCTCATTAGATCACTGTAGTAAAACTACTGTTCACCATGGAAGTCTGCTCCTGGTATTAAAAGTGCATGTTTCAGTCTGCATGTCAGAATTTTTTAATGAAATAGAAGAGGATTTGAGAAGTCACTCAAAATGTGCCCTCATTTTCTTTCTTCAGCATTAATCATAATTTCTATGGCAAAATGAACCCCCTCATTGTGTTCCTTTTTAAATTAAATGTTTTAAGTGTTACCAGTTTATTCCAATCAAGATGGCTTCAGGTGTGCCATACTTTTGTCATAATGAAGACAGTAAGTGCTCTAGTTGTTTTTAAGAACATTCTTGGACATTCTGTCATTGGGCTATACTTGGGCTACATCTGGGTGATATTTGGGCTACATTTGGGCTCTTTTGTCTCTGGTGGCCATCTTGGGAGACTTATTTGTTATGAAGTTTCCTAATTTCCTCATTTACTGCAGTCTCCTCAGTAGGAAATACTTTCAGTTTTTTACTTTGATTCCATCAAGAAGGCATTCAAATGTGTCACACATTTGCCATAAAATCAGAATGTTAGCACTCTTTTTGCTCATTAGATCACTGTAGTAAAGCCACTGCTCACCAGGGAAAACTGCTGCTGGTATTGAAAGTGCATGTTTCAGTCTGCATGCCAGGATTTGAGAAGTCACTCAAAATGTGCCCTTATTTTTCTTTCTGCAGCACTAATCATACTTTTTATGGAAAAATGAACCACCTCATTTTGTTCCTTTTTAAATTAAATGTTTTAAGAGTTACCACTTTAATCCAAGCAAGATGGCTTCAGGTGTGCCATACATTTATCATAAGTAGGACGGTTAGCGCTCTAGTAGTTCTTTGGAACACTCTGGAAAGCTGCAGTAGAACACAAAGGAATCAACTGACAGTCTCTGCCCTTGTTGGATGTACATGTTTTACTGA
Source organism: Triturus cristatus (assembly GCF_964204655.1). Lineage (NCBI taxonomy): Eukaryota > Metazoa > Chordata > Amphibia > Caudata > Salamandridae > Triturus > Triturus cristatus. The sequence continues at coordinate 743,862,333 of NC_140591.1, read as the reverse complement.
GAATGTCAGACTTCATTCTCACATGACTGAGAAAGATAATGTGAATTTACAGAAAATAAGCTCTCAGTTTAGCTTATAGATCACCTTCCAAACCTCTGTGGTAAAAGCATGAGAAAATATTTTTCTCTCAATCATGATATCCCAGCAGAAGGCTTTTTCACATGGTGAAATCATCTTAGAACATACCACAATTCCTAAAATGAGTATGGTACCATCAACAAATGATTTATAATGTAACTAAAGTCTTAAAATCTTCTATTAACTGCAATGCTTTTTAATGAGGTGCTATCATGTATATTGGTCCCAAGATGGCTGCCAACACTTCTTGGATGAAGTGCTGACAGCCAATCAGATCTCAGGATGAGATGTGTGGTTAGGCTCCGCCCACATATATATATTGATTTAAATGCTATTTTCTCAGGAACTACTGAACAGATTTACACCAGACCTACAAAAGGCACTTCCTTGACCTGAGGACTACCTCTCTGCCAAATTTCAAGTAACTCTGTTCAGCCGTTCGGGCTGTAGCTGTGTCTAAAGGTCCTATGGAAAAATGCATGGGAAAAACGCGTTTTGGGACCCCCCTTTTTTCTCAGCCCCCGCTTGACGCATCCCCCCGAGACTTTCAGGGTAGGAGCGGAGCGTAGCGCCCCACCTATTTTGAAAATTTCGCGAGGATTCATCGACCGGCGGCAAAGTTATTCCAAATAGAATGTTGCGGATTTCCTATGGAAACAGGGTCCTAACTATAATATATATATATATATATATATATATATATATATATATATATATATATATATATATATATATATATATATATATATATATATAAGGGAACTGTCAACTTAGCACACCCTGCACGGTACTGGATCAAGAAGGAAGATTACTTGTTAAAAAGAAGAACTATCACACATTTTATGAAAAGTCAAGACTCTACTAGGGGTTAGACAGGTAATGGTAGACAAAGTGAAGGGTGGGGAGTGAGGTATCAGGTAACAGGGATTACATATGATTCTTTTTGCAGGAGTCTTTACACGCCAACAGAGCAACTCCTCTACTCCTTAGAAGGCACCAGTTAAAAGAGTCAGAGAGCAGCTACCCACTGTTTCAGGACAGGTATAGTGTGTGAATAACTACCATAACCCATTAGTGTAGTCAAGTGAAGAATTGTTTCTGAGTAACTCTCATTGCAGGAATCGTGAGGAAGAAGTTACGAGTCCAGTCCAGGAAGAAGACGCAGTGCTGTCTCTCTTGTCTGTCCAATTCCCCTTTCCCCCTCTCTGCTGCTCGTGGGCTTTTAGCTCGCGGTAGCGGAGTGGAGGAGTGGAGATCAAGCATCTGCTCCTGTGGAATCGGCAAGATCTGCTAAGGTTTCTGACACCCGCAATTGAAATAAGCGAACAATGCGGCACAACGCGGGGTGGGCTCCCGCCTTTCCTCGGAGCACAGGGGAATCCTCCACACTTCGGGGCACCCCTGAACTGCTCACGAAGCAAAGCTCCCTCCAGGGTATCAAATCAAACGCCCACAGTCCAGGACTAAAAGCAACCAGTTCTCCCCAGTAAGGCAAAGTCCAGGGAAGGTCTCTAGGAAAGCAGGGGGGCAAGGGCTGGACCCAGGGGCCAGCTCACAGGGCCCTCCAGGCAGGGAGGCAGTCCCCAGTGGCGGTCTCTCCTGGTGCTGCAGGCCCCCCAAGTTAGGATGAGAAGAACAACAACATACATGGGGTCACAGCCCCTTTTTATACACAGGTTTTCTTTGTGACACAGCACAGGATTTAGGGCAGAACCAGTTACAACTGGTTCAGGCGCACTTGAGCACTTTGGTTTGCTCAGCTCCTCTCCTTCCTTTCACAGGTCCCAGGTGTACTCCTCCCACCCATCTGGCTGCTGATCTCCCCATTCACCACTGGGTGACTCCTCCTGACTCTGGGGATTCCCTAGCCCATCACATGACCTCAGCCAGCCAATCGCCAGACAAGGCACTCATCTCACACTGCACACAGAAATGCCAACTTCTAGAAGTGGCACTTCCACACTAGGTACATTGACGCCGCACACATCATCGCGCAGCATTTCATCACACGAGTCCGCATGTACCAAACCCGCACCTGCACTCCCCACGCATCAGGAACTACCAGGGACACATACATTCCCCCATGCATTCCTATGGGAGGGCAGGCCAACCTCACTACACGCACGCACTTTACCCTGGGACACAGTGGTAAAGTGCGCAGAAGCCAAAAATCGCTAACACCAGGTCACAATAAAAAGCAAAAAGTTTCAGGGGTGAACCTGCCAGAAGGGCCGAGTCCAAAAACCACCATCCAAAGGGAGATTGGCACAGTCTTGGTGGTGTTGGGCCTGCTTTGTATTGACCATCATAAACTGGCCGACAGAGTCAAAGATACTGAAATTTCATTAGCAGACCAGCAGCCATCACATCAATTCCTGATAACACATCTAATGGCTCAGGTGCGCTGTCTGGAGCATTGCACTGAAGAGGCTGAGGGCTGCAATTGGCGCAGCAATGTGCACATAGTGGGCCTGCCTGAGGGCATGGAATGGTTGGACATAGTGACTTTCCCGGAATCCTGGATGCGCTCAGAAGTGGTCCAGCATTTGCTCACACTATTCTTTGCCCTTGAAAGAGCGCAGGGGGTCCCTGCCCATCCACCAGCCTCTGGTAGCCTATCTAGGCCTGTGGTTGCCAAACTCCTTCATTACAATGATAGGAACTCACTGCTGCAGAGAGCGAGGTAGGCAGGCCCGTTTCAAGTGGGGAACAGCCAAATGCCTATGTTGCTGTACTTTACTGTGTCTGTTCAGGCCAAATGAGCCTCCTTCCTGGAAGTGAAGAGGGTACTGCACAACTAGGAGATTTACCACTTGCTCATTTTCCCAGTCAAGCTGAAGATTATGCTAGACGGAGGGACCCACTTTTGTCAAGATACAGAGGAGGCCTGATTGTGGCTGGGGACTGCCGGGCTGGGACTGACCGGCTGCAGAGTAGCTCAGGAGATGGGCGGACCCAGCACTGGAGGAGGCGTTGGTCTCATAGGGCTTCTCAACATGGAGGGATGATGAGGCCTAGACAAAGGGAATCCGTTATGGACAGGGCTATGACCCTGCAGGTGGTGACAGCCATTTCTAAAGCAAAGGCTTCCGAATCAGACAATAATAGTACTTCAGGGTGCCGCTCTGGTGCCTCTGAATAAGACTCACTTAGTCTAGGGGGAGATGAACTGCTGAATGCGCCCCCACAGACAGCAGAGCAGCTTGTCTAAATGATCCTGTCTACCAGAGTGTTTCATTTCCATGCCAGGACCTCGCATACAATGCTGGTGTTGGCGCAGCTTACGGAGACCGCAAAACTGTCTAGTTCTTGATCACCCCTATATCGCCATTCCAGAGATACCAAAATGGTGGTGCAATGGGCTTCTAGCACATTTGAGCACTACAGTTTGGTGGCCAGCTGTTGCTGGACTGCACTGGGGCCGGGGAGTTGGGACTTTTACTTTTTGTTGTTCGATGCTGTATCGGGGTAAATGTTTTCATGAGGAGGCTGCGAAGCGGGGCGGTCTGTGAGGATTCATGTCCTTGTATGTGCTGCTAAACCTACCATGACCCCCACACTTACAGCTTATAAACTGATGACATGGAACATCTGGGGGTGGGGTCATCAGTCAAGCGCCACAAAATCCTGACGTAGCTTAAGAGGTGGGGGTCCACATTGCCCTACTCCAAGAGATGCACCTCACAAGCACAGAGGCAGAGCACCTTCAGCGGGGACATATTCATGCCACAGCCTACTTAACCTTCATGAGGGAGCATAGATCTGGGTGAGAGCTGGGGTCCCCTTTGAGGCCCCAACAATTGACATTGATAGGGATGGTGGATATGTACTGTTGGAGGTGTGGTTCTGTGGCCCTATGAAACAAAAAGAAGGAGTACAGTCCATTCAAAACAGAAACAGCCAACTAATGGTTATTGTAAAGGTGTGTACGAGAACCTGCGAATATTTGAGGCACCCCTGCAGGAGATAGGAGTCCATCAGCCCACCCTTACTGGCGGAGCATCGTCATCTGGAACTCCAAGGAATCACTGTCTGAGCCCGAGATAGCAGATCGCTCAGGTGCACAGGCTAGTGAAACCCAGAAGGAAAATAAACTCCTGCCAGGGTGTGTACCCACATAGTCGAGGGCTCCTGTGAAGTGCAGTGCTAAGAGAGTGATGTGAGGTTAAAAATGAATACTTGATCAAAAATGAGTTTAATATGGATTAATCAAGTTTCATATCTAAAAGAACCTATAGTCTGGTATGAATTTTACAGGCTAATTTTTGGTTCGTGTGAAAAAAGTATGGTCGACATGTTTCAGCCGGAGCGGTCTCTTTGACCCGGCTTTCTTCAGGACCTTGAAATTGAAAAAAAGCTACTGCTTAAAGTAATCACATAAAGTGAAAAAACAATAATGAATTAACCCATACAAATCAATTTAAATGTGGGATATGTGTGTGGCGTGTGCCACCCTACCAGAACAGCTCCAGCATTGAGCGTAAGGACAATGTCTTCATTCCTAAAAATAGAATACACACATAAAACCTCATGCACATCAGAACAAAACCATCAGTTGAAAAACAGCAGGTCTAGAGTTAGCCGTGCCTTGATTGTCAAACAAACTCAAAACGATGTTTGGAAATACAATTTGTATGTCAAAATAGTGGAAGAAAACTAGCAAAAAAACTCACCCAGCTTTATGTGGGAGTAAAGCCTCACCTCACCCGGCTGACTACTCGGAGAAGGAGGCACCGCTCTGTTTGAATGTGGAGAAAAAGCCCAGACAGATTGCTGATTGATACCTGTCTGCTTTGAGCTCAAAACACGTATTTCAAACATATTAAAAAAAAAAAACCTACAATAATTAAAATGTCCAAAACCTTAAAAAACTCCTAACTCCCAAGACGTATTTGTGGTATAGATCTCTGCAGACCCTTGTTATTCTGGGGTCATGTATCTTAATAAGCCAGTAACATAGTAGAAACCAGTGACAGGTAGAAACCAGTAATTGGTGAAATTGTGTATGGTTATTGCCCATATAAACTAGGGGTTTCTACTATGTTACTGGCTTATTAAGATACATTAAGATACATGACCCCAGAATAACAAGGGTCTGCAGAGATCTATACCACAAATACGTCTTGGGAGTTAGGAGTTTTTTAAGGTTTTGGACATTTTAATTATTGTAGGTTTTTTTTTTTAATATGTTTGAAATACGTGTTTTGAGCTCAAAGCAGACAGGTATCAATCAGCAATCTGTCTGGGCTTTTTCTCCACATTCAAACAGAGCGGTGCCTCCTTCTCCGAGTAGTCAGCCGGGTGAGGTGAGGCTTTACTCCCACATAAAGCTGGGTGAGTTTTTTTGCTAGTTTTCTTCCACTATTTTGACATACAAATTGTATTTCCAAACATCGTTTTGAGTTTGTTTGACAATCAAGGCACGGCTAACTCTAGACCTGCTGTTTTTCAACTGATGGTTTTGTTCTGATGTGCATGAGGTTTTATGTGTGTATTCTATTTTTAGGAATGAAGACATTGTCCTTACGCTCAATGCTGGAGCTGTTCTGGTAGGGTGGCACACGCCACACACATATCCCACATTTAAATTGATTTGTATGGGTTAATTCATTATTGTTTTTTCACTTTATGTGATTACTTTAAGCAGTAGCTTTTTTTCAATTTCAAGGTCCTGAAGAAAGCCGGGTCAAAGAGACCGCTCCGGCTGAAACATGTCGACCATACTTTTTTCACACGAACCAAAAATTAGCCTGTAAAATTCATACCAGACTATAGGTTCTTTTAGATATGAAACTTGATTAATCCATATTAAACTCATTTTTGATCAAGTATTCATTTTTAACCTCACATCACTCTCTTAGCACTGCACTTCACAGGAGCCCTCGACTATGTGGGTACACACCCTGGCAGGAGTTTATTTTCCTTCTGGGTTTCACTAGCCTGTGCACCTGAGCGATCTGCTATCTCGGGCTCAGACAGTGATTCCTTGGAGTTCCAGATGACGATGCTCCGCCAGTAAGGGTGGGCTGATGGACTCCTATCTCCTGCAGGGGTGCCTCAAATATTCGCAGGTTCTCGTACACACCTTTACAATAACCATTAGTTGGCTGTTTCTGTTTTGAATGGACTGTACTCCTTCTTTTTGTTTCATAGTGTCTATTGGGGATCGGAGTTGTTTCAGTCCTTAAACCAAGTCCCTTTCTTGTGACCCTCCTAAAAATTTGTTGTTGTGTTCGTAGAGCAGCTACGGCTGCGGGTCTCAACTTTCGGACTCTAGGAATCTCTAGTAGTCCTATACCGCTCCCTATTGTCCTTAACCGTAAGACCCTGCTCTATAATGGCCGACTTTGCAGGCCTTGCTTTCGATGATGAAACCCTGAGTAGCATTTTATCTGACAATCCCAGCATCCTAGACTCTTTACCAGAGATTACAGGTAACCCTAAGGATGACTGGGCCACTTTACTCAATCTCCGAAAAAACCAATCACGGACTGCGGTTCACGGCCTAGTCATGGCAGAGTACCTACGAGGGAAATGTGCCCCTACAGGGCTTATTGTGACAAATACCCCGAGATTATTCCTGACAGATAAACAGTTCACACGAGACTGGTCACTCATAGCCTGGCGCTGTACCCGTGACTGGCTCATCCTTATCATCAGCACGGCGAAACGTCAGGCAGATGCAATCTTAGTTGAGATCCAAACTCTGGAGGGGCAAATTAAAACTACCATCACAGCAGCCCTCTTCAAAAAACAAATGGATGAGACAAACAAAACCAATAAAGAATATAGGGACAACATCCTGATCAACAAAATTGATAAATTTAAGAAGGATCTTGCCCGATTTTCATGGGAAAAGATATACCCCTACACAAGTGACACATATGTAGCACCAACATTTAACAACAAGGGGAGACGCTACGGTTCCAATTACTCTTCATCTGGGTCCGAAGGAGGATCTGACGAGTCTGACTCAGGTGCGTCAGGGGCACCGCAAGGAAGAGGGAGAGGTCAATCTCGTAGATATAACCGAAGGAGGGGTAATCAGAACTTTTACCCCAATCAGAGCCAATGGTGGCCACCGGCACCTTGGGGCTACCAGCCACCCCCCTTTCCGCCACACATGCACACCTATCCACCTCAGCAGCAATTCTTCCCTAACCAGTCTTTTTTAGATCAAGGTCAGGGACGCAACAGAGGCAAACGGAGAGGAACCCCAACGGTGCACTGGCAACCAGACCAGACATTTCCCAACACTCGGAGCAGGAGGGGCAATCAACAACCACCCACGAACTCGACCAGCGAGTAAATGACCTGGTAGTCAATCTAAGTTCAAAAGTCCTGACGACCGAAGAAAGAAATGTCCTCAACAAGGGTTTGGGTTTTGTTCCCACACACTCAGGGGATCCATTTACCCTGAGATGTGAAATCGAGAAATTCTTCAGAAAGATCAGGCTGCATTTCTTCTTTAAGGAGAAAGATCCAACAGTCACAACCGTTGGCAACGAGATCAATGTGGTCAATACTGGATTACGTCCTAAAAGTACGTTTTGTCCTCTTCCTCATCAGGTCCCCCCACAAGTGTTTACTTTTGAAAAGGCGGTGGTTCATGATTTAATGACATTGTATGACACCCGCCCCCACTCCTTCTGTAACTTTTCTAAGAAGGATCAAACTGCCATAAAAAATCTCATCAAGGACACGTCGATCATCATAAAACCAGCAGACAAGGGTGGGGCTACGGTCCTACAAGATACTGTCATCTACCGGGCTGAATGTCTGAGGCAGTTGTCAGATGCTAATTCTTATCGGGCTTTAGAGTCAGATCCTACTTCTAGACTCTCCCTAGAGATTAGACAGCTGGTGGAGGAAGGGGAGGCAGAGGGATGGATAACATCACATGAGGCGAAATTTCTGGTGACCAACAACCCAGTTATACCCTATTTCTACTGCCTCCCGAAAATTCACAAACAGCAACGACCACCTCCTGGACGTCCCATTATCTCTGGGATTGGTTCATTATTGGAACCTCTGTCTAAATTTGTAGACGTGTTTTTAAGACCCATGGTTACCGAGATGCCTACATATCTGAAAGATACGGCTGATGTCCTTCGTATTTTACCTGAGGTTGAATTCAATTCCGATACCGATCTATTAGTCAGCCTGGATGTAGAGTCATTGTACACTTGCATTCCGCAGCTTGAGACCCTTGATGCAATCAGAGGACTCTTAGAAGCACGGTCTTTGGATAGCATCACCCCAGTGCCTTTTATCATGGAATGCGCCAGACTGGCTATGATGGAGAACTATTTTAAGTTTGAGGATCAGATCTTCCTCCAGACATCTGGTACTTCAATGGGCAGCGTTTTTGCGCCCAGCCTCGCGAACCTATACGTCCACCTATTCGAACAGAACTATGTACTCAACCACAGCAACCCCTATCGTCATCATGTGGTGCTGTGGAAGAGATACATAGACGACATCTTGGTGGTATGGCGAGGCACAGGTGACGAAATTCTAGCCTTTCATTCTTGGCTAAACCAACAGAATGCGTTTTTACGTTTCACCATTGAATACAGTAAACATCGTTTGGCTTTCCTTGATATCTCCATTTTTGTTCATGAAAACTCATTGAGTTCGGAACTGTATAAAAAACCCATGTCTAAAAACTCTTTGTTGTCATTCAACAGCCATCATCCAAGGGCACTCCGTGAGAACCTTCCAGTCGGCCAGTTTCTGCGGATCCGCAGAAACTGCTCCACCAGACAGTTGTTTGATAAACATGCTGGAGCATTAGCTAAACAACTACAATCACGACAGTATCCTAAACATCTAGTACGAAAAGCCTGGAAACGGGCATCTAATAACCATCGCGATGCCTTACTAGATACCGCTGTGTCAAGGACTACCAGCGAGAGACTCACCTTTGTTACTACATTCTGCACTGTGTCCAACCAAATACAGAAGACAGTACGCAAGCATTGGTCGATATTGAACATAGCGTCGGGCAGTATCGCGCCTCCCTTATTTGCTTTCAAGAAGGGCCCAAGTTTGCGAGACAGTCTCGTCCATACAAGACCACTATCACATCCTGTCTGTGAGACCAGTACTTTGTGGTCCTTACCACCTGTTCGGGGCCATTTCCCATGCGGCATGTGTAGTGTCTGTCCGCAGACCATTAAAACTACATCTGTGGACATAGGCACAGAACGCCCCTGGATATTACGCAACCACACGAATTGTAATTCGGATTGCGTTATCTACAGAATCACTTGCCCTTGTTCCCTACATTACATAGGGTACACCACACGGAAAGTCAAGCTTCGCATAAGCGAACACAAAAGCACCATCCGCTGCATGAGACAATCCACTTGTTTGACCGAGCATTTCCTAGCTAAGAAACACAAAGCTGAGGACCTCAGGTGGATTGTCTTAGAACGTCCATTTATTCCCCAACATTTAACGGACGTTTCTCAATTCTTATTTGCCAAAGAACAAAAATGGGTTTATAAGCTAAAGACTGACACCCAAGGACTGAATGATAACATACCGTGGGCGTCCGTTTACACTTAAGACAGTCGTATTGCCATACTGAATGATTACTTGCAATTTCTAATTGTATATATTCGGTTAAATGACTGGGACGCATTTTACTAATCAAAACACCCTTTTATATCTTTTGATTAGTTATCTGGATGGTCTGAACTTCTCCATGTCCGTCTCCTTTGGGCTTTTCTGTCTTGATGACTGAGTCATTCTATACCATTAAAAGCTATACACGATTTACTAGTACACTACTAGGGTATTGGATTACTCCTTTGGGCACCACTACCAACTAGACCCCCGGAATGACAACCTGGCTGTCAGTCCTGTATCTAATTGGCACGAGAGGGGTTGTAACTCTAGCTTTCCCTATAGGTGACTTTACCTCACGATACCTTTACCTACTCTGCATGACAGTGGCTCTAGGATCCTAAGCCAATGCGCCATAATTATTGACTCCGCTGTGAGCTAACAGCACGAATCATCTTTTTTATTGCTAAAACACTCAGGGTCAACATCTATACCCTGCTCTTGGTTTATGTTGTTTTCGAGAGCTGCTCCATTGTCATAATGATTCACGCGCACGCATGCGCTAGTAACTGCCACCTACTCCTCGCGCATGCGCGACAGACGAACAATAATTTCACTAGAGGCGCGTTATCTAGCATGCTCCCCGTACACTCACTGGGTGCGGTTTCATTATGTGGGTGATCGGCTCTGCCTGATCACGGTTACAATGGCCGTTTTTCCGGCAAACAGGGTTTTATTTTCACAATGCGATAGCTCTGATACGTACGCTGTGGAGAATTGTGTCTCTGCTAGTATAGCATTGAGGCGCATGCGCTCCAGTACGGACACGCTCGCTGGTCCCGATCGAGACACACAGCTGATCTCGATCAGGGACTACAATTTCACACGCGAGCGCTATAAAAAGCCCCTTCCTGTTCCGGTCGATACCTCCCAGACGGCTCGTGAGTCAGTCAGAGGTATCGACGGACAGGTAAGGGAGGAGGCTGGGAGCTCATGCTATTTGTGCTCTATAAACGAATTATCTTCCCAGATGCAATAAGTAGAGCCTAGTGGACACTTATAGTCACTATAATTATCTTTCACTAATCCCCAGTATCCCCCTAGTTTATATGGGCAATAACCATACACAATTTCACCAATTACTGGTTTCTACCTGTCACTGGTTTCTACTATGTTACTGGCTTATTAAGATACATGACCCCAGAATAACAAGGGTCTGCAGAGATCTATACCACAAATACGTCTTGGGAGTTAGGAGTTTTTTAAGGTTTTGGACATTTTAATTATTGTAGGTTTTTTTTTTTAATATGTTTGAAATACGTGTTTTGAGCTCAAAGCAGACAGGTATCAATCAGCAATCTGTCTGGGCTTTTTCTCCACATTCAAACAGAGCGGTGCCTCCTTCTCCGAGTAGTCAGCCGGGTGAGGTGAGGCTTTACTCCCACATAAAGCTGGGTGAGTTTTTTTGCTAGTTTTCTTCCACTATTTTGACATACAAATTGTATTTCCAAACATCGTTTTGAGTTTGTTTGACAATCAAGGCACGGCTAACTCTAGACCTGCTGTTTTTCAACTGATGGTTTTGTTCTGATGTGCATGAGGTTTTATGTGTGTATTCTATTTTTAGGAATGAAGACATTGTCCTTACGCTCAATGCTGGAGCTGTTCTGGTAGGGTGGCACACGCCACACACATATCCCACATTTAAATTGATTTGTATGGGTTAATTCATTATTGTTTTTTCACTTTATGTGATTACTTTAAGCAGTAGCTTTTTTTCAATTTCAAGGTCCTGAAGAAAGCCGGGTCAAAGAGACCGCTCCGGCTGAAACATGTCGACCATACTTTTTTCACACGAACCAAAAATTAGCCTGTAAAATTCATACCAGACTATAGGTTCTTTTAGATATGAAACTTGATTAATCCATATTAAACTCATTTTTGATCAAGTATTCATTTTTAACCTCACATCACTCTCTTAGCACTGCACTTCACAGGAGCCCTCGACTATGTGGGTACACACCCTGGCAGGAGTTTATTTTCCTTCTGGGTTTCACTAGCCTGTGCACCTGAGCGATCTGCTATCTCGGGCTCAGACAGTGATTCCTTGGAGTTCCAGATGACGATGCTCCGCCAGTAAGGGTGGGCTGATGGACTCCTATCTCCTGCAGGGGTGCCTCAAATATTCGCAGGTTCTCGTACACACCTTTACAATAACCATTAGTTGGCTGTTTCTGTTTTGAATGGACTGTACTCCTTCTTTTTGTTTCATAGTGTCTATTGGGGATCGGAGTTGTTTCAGTCCTTAAACCAAGTCCCTTTCTTGTGACCCTCCTAAAAATTTGTTGTTGTGGTTCTGTGGCCAACAGATAGTACTCTGTAGCATATACGCCCCAAACCAGGACCAGGCTCCTTTTTTGCCACTCTTTAGGTCCAATTAGGACACTTTGTGCTGGGGGCACTGCTCCTTGAAGGAGATTTCAACTGCATACTTGATACCACCCTGGATTTTTCTGTTATATTTCATAAAGGTACCCTATATAGGCACAGGTAACATTGCAACCTTTCACCTATATTCTTCCCCACATTACATACATAACGGTTCTTAGGGAGTGACCTTTTACCTAGATACAATACTGCATTCAGAACAAGGGTTTTTCCCTAGTTCGAATCTCATACATTATGCATGAGGCTTCTTGGATGCACAGCAGGACTAACAGCAGGACTAACATCTCCTGTGTAATATCTCTGTATATAGTTCATGCCCGACGTCATCCAATAAGCTGACACAGTAACACAGCAAGGTAGAACCCCTGGGGAGACCTATGGGTATATATACATCACATCTTGCTTAGAAGGACAGAGGAGACCTAGACTTCCCGGCTGACACAGTGACCAGAGACGCTGAGGTTCCTGCATGTAGACGCCCCAGCTCGCAGTGGTCTAACATCCCTCACGGGGTGTCCAACTCGAGACCAGGACGGGATCCCATATTCTCTCATTCTCAGGTAATGGGGTTGACTAGATCCTAGAGGGATTCTTGACATAACACCTACACCTCCGCACTTTTTATAATGTGTTTTATATACGTGTAAGTATTCATGATTATTTCAAAATGGTAGAAGTTTACCATCTCTTTACTTTTGTAGTACTTCTGATCATATATCTCTGCTACTGTCTAATGGTTGTTGCAGCTCATCTACTCTACACTAGAATAACAACTGTTCAATATATTCTTATTGAAAACGCCCAGCCTGCTTATTTTGTGTATCTCTCTGAGACAAACTAAGTGAGCACGAGTAACTGAGCGAAAGGTATTATATTGTTTCCACAATTCTGAGGGATCAGGGTTGTCATGTTCTGAGGTTGCCAGAATCTATTCTCCCCTTCGTAAGAGGGGATTATAGTGGCACTGTGAGCTAGCTGATACAGACAGGCTAACATGCCCGGTGGTGGTGCACGGAATCAGTCTGCCACCAGTCCCACAGTTTATGTTATCAAAACACGCAGATCGTGTATAGGTCATATAGGAACTACACAAAAGTTCCACCAACCCCTACTGCCCAGGGCACAGACCCATACAGCAGGTGCTGCTTTGAGAAGCTTAGAGGGGCAGGTGACTCAGTACATAGCCATGAATCCTGGGACAACGTTGTGTCAGCAGACGGAGTGGGAGGCCTTTAAAGCAGTGGTCAGAGGGCATTGCTTCAGCCAGTTGGTGGGTACACATAGAGACCTTCACCAGCAACTCACAAGTTGGGAGAATGTTCTTCATGAGCACATAACGAACGGGGCCTGACCCGGATGCCCTTCCGCAACTGTTGGAGGCAGTGGTCAGAGGGCATTGCTTCAGCCAGTTGGTGGGTACACATAGAGACCTTCACCAGGAACTCACAAGTTGGGAGAATGTTCTTCATGAGCACATAACGAACGGGGCCTGACCCGGATGCCCTTCCGCAACTGTTGGAGGCCGGGGAGTGGTACAAAGTATCTCTGGTGCCACAATTATGAAGAATATGTGAGCTGTGCTCATGAGGATGAAAGGAAATTGGGGAGGCAACTGGCTTGGCTTGTCCAACCAGAGAGCAGAGAGGTCTCTGGCACAGCCTGCTAATTCCTGAAGCGGTAACACTGTTCGGGTCTTTCATGTCTCCCTCTTACGCACACTCAGGGCTGGCCTTCCGGCAATGTTTGACCAATTTTTGGTCAGGTTGGCCCTTTGGAGCCACCTCCCAGATGTGGGAGACGGCCCTGGGTGACCCGGTCACAGCCCAGGAAATTAGAAGTCCTGTTTATGCCATGGAGACTGGCAAATCCTCTGGCCCAGACTGGCTCACCTCAGAATTTTTTGCAGACTTTGTGGTATTGTTGTGCGAAGATTGCTAAAGGTGTATACAGGGGATTACAAGGCTGGATTAATTCTGCCCACAACTAGGGATGCCCTGGTTGTCCCCTTACCAAAGTCTGGTTCTCCAGAGGTGAGGGTCACCATTTTTACACCCCTTTACATGCTAAACACAGATTTTAAACTACTTAGTAAAGTGCTCGCGACTCAGCTATTGCCCAATATAAAGGACCTGATCCACGTGGATCACAATGGGTTCATAGCAGCCCGCAACATTTCCCTTTATCTCCTGTCAACTCTATAATGTCCTTTATATTCGAGAATGGCTAGCCAACCCACATGCTATGATTATGTTGGTGGACCTGCAGAAGGGCTTTGGTACGGTGCAGTGCGACTTCCTAGATGCCATCATAGCTACAAATGGGGTTGGGTGCTAGATGGGAACGTCTGCTATGCACCTATCCTATGGCATGGGTCAGGATGGAACAAATGATTTTGGCACTTACAAAGTGTTCTGGGACACAAGACATGGCTTCCTGCTGTTGCCCCTACTGTTTGCCATTGCCATTGAGCCATTGGTGGAGTGGATCTGTGCAAGGGTGTGGGTTGGGGTATTGCAAGGGAGGGTACAGAACATATTATCTCCCTCCCACAAAATGATCTGCAAATTTATCTGCAAAATGGTAAGTGGGATATTCTCCGAGCTCTGCGGCTCCTCAAAGAATTTGTCTTGTACTCAGGCCTTTGAATGAACAGGACCAAAACCTCTGTGATTCCGGTGGTCGATGGTGTCCCCAGCCCGTGTCCAGCCCACCTTATACACTTTGGGTGCTGTGTGCCTTTAAGTATTTGGGCATTCAGATTTTTCATTATCTCCCAGGCCGATGAGAGGGTAACTCGGGGAAGACTCTTCAGTCACTCAGGTTGTGTATCTCCTTTTGGCAGTCGCTCAATCTACTCATCATGGCGCGCATAGCAAGCTCCAAAATAATCATGCTCCCACAGCTCCTCTATTTCTTTATGAATCTCCCTATACAGGTTCCTGCACGTTGATTTCAGTGGCTTGACTGTCTCCTCTGAGAGCTTATCTGGGACGGGGGCCACTACAGGAATCCTCCTGTCACTCTCCGTTGCCCCCCACTTGAGGGTGGATTGAGAGTGCCGAATTTTGAATTATACTTCATGGCGGTGCAACTCAAGTGGATCATCAGGTGGGTGTATGGAGTTGGGCTGAAGGAGCTTGGTCCGATGGTCTTTGAGCCCAACCAGGTGACACTACTGGCCAAACGGCTAAGGCCTGCTCAGAAGATTCTCTCCCAGCAATTCTGCAATTCACAACATTGTATTGTTGGTGGTGGTACGTGAGGAGGGCTGGGGGAATAACACCCTTTGCCCCTGGGTTCTCTAAAAAGGGTTGCCCCATAGCGATCCTTTAACTTTCTTTACAACAGGGCAAATATGCTCTTGTTCAGAAGCAGGGATAGTGACTATAGGCAACTGCTTCCAAGTAGTCCCCCTTATCCCCCTTGGGGAATTATCAGAGCAAATTGGCCTGCCCCTTGGACAGTTTCTTACGTATGAAGCACTCACACACACATTCCTAGACCTGTGGGGAATGGTGAGGCAGAACCTCAGATGCACAGTGCCCTCCAACATCTACTGACAATGGGCTCCAGCAGCCACTTGTCCACGTGGTTTTATAAAGTGTTATACAGCTTGAGTGGGATACCTTTGGATACCCTTCAGGCATACTGGGCCGCAGATCTGGGATGGGACTTGACTGATGCTGAATGGAGGAGGGCTTTGCCATACCCCAGAAAGTTACATACATTGGAAGTACCTGACGCTGCACAGGCTCAGGGTCATTTATGGAGGAAACCTTAGGGGATGCCCAGAGTGTGCGGCACTGGTCGCAGATTATGGATGTATGATATGGGGCTATCCTGAACTTTCTGGGTTTTGGGATGAGGTCATTTCTAAGCTTAATGGGACCCTGAATAGCTCGCTTGCAAACTGTCCCAAAACCTGTATCTTGGGCACCCTTCCTAGACCCACCCCTAAGAAAGTAAGGAACAGGTTTATTAATCTGGCATTGATCCTGGCCAAGAGGTGCATTGCCATGGCCTGGAGATCTGCAGTGAGGCCCAGGGGGAAAACCTGAGTCAAAAATGTCACTTGGTGGGCCTGTTGGGTGGACTGGAGCGTTGCTCAGGGCTATCAAGACTGCTTGAAAGCTCAGAATACCAGGACACAGGTGGCCTGGGATGTGGTGTCCATGGTTGGGGCCTATCCCCCAGCTCCGCTCAGCCCATCCCCAGTCATGCCCCCATAACTGTTCTCTTAATAACAACCCCTGGGACAGTAGTTATCTTGTGAGTGTGGTATCATTCATTTGTTGACTTTTTCTTTTCTGTATTTTATTTAATATACTGGCACTACAATCACATATGGGTGAGCCAGCTTAGAGTATCATATAAAGGGAATTCCATGATCTTTGACTGTTATGGTCACCGGTTCCCCCACTGTGTCCTGAGAGGCCTCCTGGATTAAGAATGACCCCTCACTTGGACCTTGTACTGTCTGGGGAGCACTCCTCTTTGTTCCGAGGCACTGTGGATGCCCATGTGGGATGTGACCACAGGCAGACATCTTCTCTAGAGTTAGCGTATATAGAGAGGATTGTGCCATAAGCAACAGTGTCCAATTTGAATAATTCCTTGAACAATGGCACACCAGTGTAAAATGTATCTACATATAAATGGTGAACTTTGTTCATAAGTCTTCTACCAAGTTCCCACACAATTTTCTCTACAACTCCGAAAATGGAAGGACAACGAGAGGGGTTAGTACTGGAATACCTACCAGCGTAGACCATGAAATTATAGACATATTCAGTACTACTCTCAGACAGCATATGCATTCCATAACGTGCCCTCTTGCAAGGAATGTACTGCCTAAAAACCAGTCAGCTTGAACAGAGCCAAAGACTTATCCACAGCTATTTCTTTCCCTGGCACATAGATCTCTGAAAATCGATCTACAAAGTGATCAAGGACAGGCAGAACCTTAAAAAGACGGTTACAATCAGGGTGATCTCAGGGCGACGTTAAAGCATTATGTTGAAAAGACTCACACAGGTAAGTTTTACAGTCTTTTATTTTCTTCAAAGCAGAGCCACCAACTCCAGCTGCCAGCCTGTCAGTGCTCCTAGTAATAACTGTCTCCACATGAGACTTCTACCATGGAGATGGAATGCCAGGCTAAGCAGCTCTAAGAATAACCACAACACATCCCCTTTACTGAAAATACAAAGAAGAAGGAAAAACAGGCAAGGAAAAAAAGGAAAGGACAAGGAAAGCATAAGAATAAGAAAAATACACGAGAATGAGATGTGCAAGAGAAACATAGCAAAAAGAATCATGGAAAGAAAAACATCTGAGAGACATCAATACATTTCGTATTCTTCAAAAAGTTTAGGAGTAAAACGAGGCCTTGAAGAAATACCACGCGAATGTAAGTTTGGAGGAGGAACACACTTGGGCAATATTGTAACAGGTAAATCATCAGAGCATGATGAGAAAGAGGACTTATTGCCCTGGAATCTCACCAGTCGAGATATGCTCCATTTGCTACCATTATGAACGATGACCACATTCTTGTAAACAAAAGTGATAACTAAAGGGCCCATAAAGTCAGTGATTCCCTTCTTATGCCACCAAGGTTTTTTATAAGCACCCAATCACCCACCTTCCATGTCATAGATTTGGTTAAATTCTTAAAGTCAAACCTCTCCTTATACTTCTGTTGGTAAGATGTGACTTTTGCACCCACCTCCTCCTTATCCAAAACAGGACCTTCAATGAGAGGTAACCAACCAGGATTGAGCTGGGATAGAGCAACTCTCCCTCTCAATATCTGAAAGGGAGATCTTTGTAACACAGAATTGAGAGCAGTGCGATGTGCCCACCAAGTATGTCTTAAGACACTCTTGAGAGAATCCTTCCCATCAACAGCTCTCTGCACACATGCCTTCTCCACCCTGTTCATGCATTCCACAAGTCCATTGGCTTGCAGTGCATAAAGTGCAGTTTTCTGATGAGTGGTTCCATATTCCCTCAAAATATCCTGCATCTCCTGCGAGATGAACTGCACCCCATTATCCGTGATGAGGAGTCTAGGTATGCAGTATACTTGCATCCCCAAAGACATGGGGTATGTCCCCCAGGCACTGAATACTAAGCCCTCTAAGAGGTTTCTCTGTTGTAATTCAATGTTGTATGAAACAGTTCTTGAGTTTTTTTTCATGAAAGCTTAATTGATGCTTTTTCATTTCACAAGGGTTGAAAACTTAATTTCCCAAAGTCCATTGTGGAAAACATATTTCTCTGAGTAGTTATGTTAACATACACTCCCAATGCATTTCGGCAGTCATGCCTTCGTCAGGGGATGTTCTGAAAATAATGGTATTGATGGTAAGTATAATGTGATACACGGGGAATTCTTCTCACCCAGATATTGTGAAGTGTGTTAAAAGGAAAACTAAAATGCAACTACTGTGATAAACAAAGAATGAAACGAAATGCAACGTATGAGGGAGAATAGCACGATATGGTAAATGTTACCAGCACCTATTGAGAGTCCCTAAACGAGATAAAATAAATGGCGCGATGTGAGTTGACATTATGTACACGTGATAAGCGTACTTGACAACGTGGTTTAGTTTGTTTGGTTAGTTTTTAAAAAAACGAGTAATAAGTGGTTGTTAATAAGTGTCACCAAGTCTGGATCGAAAAGATATGGCGTGAGTCAAACTGGAGTGACTGATTCTACGGACGATTTACAAACCGTAAGGGTGCGTATAAAGATGGTGAAATACCATGCAGTTCTAAACGTGTAGACTAATAGGTTGCTAAATCACCGCCGTGGTGAAAAAAAGATACGGAGCAATGTAGATGTGCTAACGCTTACCGAGTGTATGTTGGATCGAGACACCGACAGTGTCTGCCGTACGTAGAGAGTGTTCTCGCGATGTTTCAGGTAACGGGGTTGGCGTGCTCAATTGAGATATAACACAAATAAACGTGAAGGTGATGAACATAAAAGAAGGACTCTAAAATGAAACAAACGCGTTTAAGGGAGATCTAATGTGATGTGGAATAAAAATAGTTGACGGGCTGTAAAGAGATTTGAAAATGAGGTATATTGGTTACAAGAAGTAGAAACGGAAAGTAGGGGAACACATATGGGGTTGAAAATAATATAAATCACACTGCTGTAATGGGTTAATAGCACGTAAGAACAGAGACATTAAAACCACTACAACTAACTTGTAAACCTTCAAGTAGTGCGCGTATTATACCCCTTGTTTTGAGTCTAGGTATGCCCCACATGCAAACTCATCTTTAAGGAAATCAATAACAATCCTGGCGCTGATAGAACTCACACACCTGGTGGACACCCACTTGGAAAAATAATCCACCAAAAGAATCACAAACCTCTCTGAAGGACCCAAGAGTTCAAAGGGACCCATAAGGTCCAAATCATGCTTGATCCAGGGCTCACGTGGAACCTCAACAGGTGACAAAGGAGCAGTATTTGTGACTTGGGATTTATCACTGGAGGCACACTGACAGCATTCTTTAACAACCTCCTCAACATGGCTATATAAACCTAGGCCACCAATATCTTTCACGCAAATGAGACTTCATGAGATTTCTCCCTAAGTACACTTCATGGGCGAGATTCACCAGTTTAGGTCTTAAGGCATCAGGGGGTATTACTCTCTCACCACGCATGAGTTGACGCTGACATAAAGTAAGTTCATTTCTAATGGACCAGAAAGGTAATAGATCAGAATCAATTCTCTTGCTGACAGGCCACCCTTTAACTACAAAATCCTTAACAATGGGAAGCAACACATCTTTCGACAAAGCTTGTTCCCATTCTGGCTCTTGAATGGCAGGCTCCCTCACCCAGCAAACACTGACAGCATCACAGTCCAAAGCATCATTACAACAGTCAATGGGGAGTCTCAATAAGCAATCCGCTGCCTTATTGGCAGAGCCAGGAAGATATTGTACTTCGAAAATGTACTCTTCCAACCCCTCACTCCAACGCTTAAGTCTAGGGGTGAGTCTTTCACTCTCCGCACACGAGAAAACTTGAACCAAGGGGCGATGATCAGATCTAACTGAAAAGGGAATGGCCCAAAGATAAAACGTAAAGTGTTTTATTGCCCAGACAAAAGCCAAAACCTCCCTTTCGATACAAGAATACTGTTGCTCTGGTTTCTTCAACGCCCTAGAGGTGAATGCAATAACCTTTTCCACACCTGCATCAACTTGGGAAGACACCGCTCCAGGCCACACAAGCTGGCGTCAGTAGTCAAGAAAGTTCTCCTCTTGGAGTCAAAATGACCAAGTGTAGGCATCTTGCCTATTGCTTGTTTTACAGAACTAAAAGCCTAAACATTCTGGCGACCAAACAAAGTGTGTGCCTTTCCTTAGAAGGGCCCTGATGGGTTCAACAGTAGAGGCAAAACATGAAAGAAACTTAGAGTAAAACACGGCAAGGCCAAGGAAAGACCTGACCTGCTCTTTGTCTGTTGGTGCAGGAGCATCCACAATACTCTTAGCCAGATCCAGTTTTGGTCGGATACCCTCCTCGGAAACAACACGTCCCAAATACGTGGCGAAAGATACCCCAATCTTACATTTTAGTCTATTAACAGTCAAACCATTGTAACTCAGTCTTTGTAAAGCAGTTCTCAGAACGTTGTCATGTTCCAAATCATACTTCCTGTAGACTAAGATGTCATCCTAGAAGAACATGACATTGGAAATATCGCCCAGGATCATCATCATGATGCGTTGAAAACAGGCAGCTGCAGAGGCTAACCTGAATGGCATTCTGATAAAACGGAAGGCCCCCAGTGGTGTTACAAAAGACATTAAATGTTTGGACTCTGGATGGAGGGACTCCTGGTGATAGACCGAGGACAAGTCTAACACGCTGAAAACCTTGGCACCATCAAGCATGTTGATCGACTCAGAGATATTAGGCAGGCGTTGGCGGTCAACCCACATCCACCTATTTAGACTCCTCAAGTCCACTCACATTCTAATACTATTCCATCCATCCTTGGGGGCCAAAACCACTGGGGCCAACCATTCAGAGGATTCAATTTCCTCAATCACTCCCAGAAGTACTAGTCTCTTAAGTTCATTTCTGAGTGGTTCAAGCATCATGTTGGAAACCTTCCTTTCCTAACACCAAAGGTGTTGCGTTCAGCTCGGATACTATATGATGTTCAAAGTTCTTAAGAAGACCAAAGTTGTCAGAGAAGACTTGAGGGAACCCCTCAAGAACTTACTAGAGACTGCTGATTGGTCAACCAGCATGACTTGCTCAGATGGAAACCGAGCATTTGGGTTGAGTATTGTTCTCAAGTCTCTCTGATGTCTCCAGCCAAGAAGATTATCGCCTTGTTTGTCAACATAAATCTTCCCAATGGTCTCTCTTCCTTTGAAATGAATTTTCATGATAGCAAACCCAATTACATTAATATGTGAGCCACCATAACTAACAGGACTAATGTCAGGGTCTGAAAGTTGGAGCTCAGGAAAAGTCTTGTTCCACAGTTCATTGCCCAGCATTTTGAAAGGAGAGCCAGAGTCTGTCAAAACCATAATTAACTTGTCACCAATCATCACCTCACATTCTGGCATACTGATGAGATCAGCGTCGACCATTCCATCCCCTCGCACGCTTAGCATGACAGTTCTGGAGGTGTCCCAAGTTTCAACATTCTCTACAATACGTACTCTACCACCAGACTTGCATACTCTGGCATAGTGACCCTTAATTCCACAATTAAGACAGGTTGTGTTTCTCGCATAACATTGAGGGTAGTTGGAGGAGTGGTTGGTGCTGCTACATCTGTAGCATTTTATCTTTGAAATATCTGTGGAAGGTTTGGTCTTGGTTCCACGCACATTTTTGGAGACCTTGTCAATAGAGTCTTGAGGCGTCTCCTGTTGGGTTAATTCGTGAATGCTACTAGGAGTTGGAGCACTGTCAGTTATTGCTTTATGGGTTTTCATCTCTTTAACCCAGCCGAAGGTATTTTTCATGCCCTCTACAATAACTATAGCTTCCTTGAGAGGGTCTTTAGACAGAAGTTTTTCTTACACTCTAGGACTATTAGTGCACCTGACCAATTGATCGCGTATCAATGAGTCAGTACGGTCCTCAAACTCACAGGTGCGGGCAAGTGTTTTTAATGAAGCTATATAATTCCTAATTTTCCTATTAGTCTCTTGAATCCTCATGAAAAACTTGTGTCTTTCTAACACAACATTGATGCGTGGCCCAAAGTACATTTCCAACATTTTTAGGGACATTTCAAACACATCAGACGGTTCACCATCTCCCTCACAAACAGGAATCACATCAGTACTCTCGTAAATATTACACCCTTCTACTCCAAGATTATGAAGGAGAATGGCTTGTTTCCTATGAGCCGAGAATTTTTCACCTCCAAGAGCTACCAAGTAAGAGTCAAAAAGTAATGTCCATCTTTTCAAAGGTAGTAGTGGTTTACCCTTTTCACAAAGAAAAGCAGGTGGTTGGTTCATTGTAGTGGCAGCCATGGTGGAGCTTATTGGAAGTTAAGTCAATTAATAGGCACAAAAAAAAAAAGGATTAAACCCAAAATAGGTGGTGCAGGCACAGGCAGCTTTTGAGAATGACAGATTAAAAAAACAAAGCTGTGCAGACTTCAAAATTTGTGAGCACTGGCACAGGTAAAATAAGAAGTCACAAATAAAATGACCCAGTGTGTGTGAAATCCTTCCAGGAATGAAAAACTAAACAAATATTCTCAACCGATTCATATTTAAAATCGGTCGTAAGCAAAGAGAACGTCAAATTTTACCTGTAGCGTGTTGCTCCGGACGCAAAGGACGTAGCATGCTGGAGCGTTATATAACGAGGCTCAGTGCTGCTCCTGCTGTGCACATCAGCAAGTGCAAGTCGCGAGCGGCGAAAACTGTTAGGCAAATGTGGAAAAGTGTAGAAATTTGCACATAAGCGGTTCTCCACTCACAGATAAAACGGAATCACGGCAGTAGACACAGGAAATCTTGAGGAAGACGATGCTACTTCTCTAACTTCACGAAAACTGTGGTAAAGAAAGTCGATTTACGGGTTCAGAGGAAAGGGGAAAAGTTGGTGGCAAGCTTGTTCCCCCACAAGCATCGCTCATCGCCAGTGTTGAAAAGACTCAAACTGGTAAGTTTTACAGTCTGTATTTCTTTTTCAATGCAGAACCACCAACTCCAGATGCCAGCCTGTCAGTACTCCTGGTAATAACTGTCTCCACACGAGACTGCTACCATGGAGACAGAATGCCAGGCTAAGCAGCTCTAAGAATAACCACAACACATTAAAAACGAGATGCAACAACCAAAGAAAAAGCAAATACAGATTATGACTCAAGGTTACAGGAAGTAGACCAATAGGAAGACAGCAATGGCTTCCTTATCAGACCCATCAAAAATGTTAAACCCAAGAACTTCTTCAGCTCATCTAGATTAGTGGGAATCCACTGGGTAGCTCTAGAGTGGGGCTTAAGTCTGGCACTGCTGTCCCTCAAATATTATTCAGCATACAAATTAGTCAGCTCAACAATCTCTGCCAAAAAACATTGTTTATTAACAACTGAAAGAAATGTATAGGAAAAATAAATTCACAATTCACTCTACAACCTGCAGCACAACTAAAGACAGGCAACACCAGCTGCACCATGTTTGGGTCAAACCAGAGTCAAACACTTCCAATGGGAAGCCTTGCCGCCCCAGGCTGCAATCAAGATGCCTCTTGCTGCACTATCGTTACATCAATGTCCTCCTCTAAAACAGCTACATTTATCAATCGTGAGAGTAGCTTCATCCATACTGAAATTTGCTTCATCATCAAATGATTACTCTTGGACAGGAAAATTCACTGCCAGAATACTGGCCTTCCTCCTCTGACTCAGATGCAGAGTCAGTCTCATAATCATGGTCATAAGAAGACTCAAAAAGCATCCCGGCAACCTGCTGAGTGATCATCCTGCGGCTAGCCATAATCGTTAGACATACAAATCCCTTGACAGATAAGACAGCAGTACCCAAAACTGTGTAAAAAAAGGATTAAACAAAGTGTGGATTTATAAAACAAAAAGAAAAACTACAGGTATAGAGCAGTTGAAAGGTAAAGTCAATCAATATAAAGAACACAAAGACCTATATGCTGTAAAAAGATATCACTCACTTGCCAGAGGCCGCTAGACTCACCACCACCTACTCTGCACAGACACAGCAAGCACCGATATCCCACCCAAAAAAAAAAATTACACACAAGGCAACACAATACACTTTGCGCACAAATACTAGGAAAACGTCTCACACATCCAAACGGAAGCTAAATAGACTGCTATTATTAGTTTTTTTAATCCCTATGTAGCTCCCGCCCGGCCTGCTAGAGCCATTAGTTGGGAGGTATGGAATGGCAGACAAATTCCTCATAATCTCCCCCAATTCAGCCTGTTTCGCCAAAACCCATGCCCATTTCCCACTTGGTCCTGGCAGGATTATTGACATAATAGTTACCAACCTCCCATGAAGTCACCTGCTGTACTTGAGGAGGAGGAGAGCTGCGTTTCTGATTGTAAAGGGGTAGTTTTGGGGCCACCCTGTTGTAATTCATCTTTTTCTAAGGGTAGCGCTGTGTCCCATACTGGGGAGTCTACAGGTTATTTAAATTCTGATGAGTCCGCCTTTGATGCCCCAAACCAGCTGAAATCAGTGAGTGATGTACCCACTAACTCTGGATTTCACGATAGTCTATCCGAGCATAGTTTTCCCTCTGCGCAGGTTGTAGTTGATGACGAGGTCCTGAAGATTGTCAGCTGGAATATAGCGGGCATTTCTCGCAACCTGGACATACCGGAATGGAACTCTTTTATTGAGTCATATGGGATATGCTTATTCCAGGAAACCTGGTGTCTGGAACCCCGGTACAAGGTTGGTTATATTACCTACTTTGTACCTGCAATCCCTTCGCCCGCCAGGAGAGGTCGACCTTCAGGCGGTCTATTAATCTGGGTAAGCATCACTTTGGGGTATCATATAAGGTCTATAGAAACTAAGTCCCCAGACTTGCAGAGACTAGTAGTCAGAGGGTCCCCTGGGGGGCGGACTTTAGAGAACTTTAATATCTATGCTAGACCCCCGAAAGGGGGCGCGCCCTCATTGACCCTACTGGGTTTAGAGGATGCACTTAGATCCTGCAGGCCAGAAACGTATATTATGTTAGCAGGGGACTTTAACTGCACCTTTGAACCCCTAGCCGAGGATGATATACTAGGCACTCAAGAAGATGATGTTAGGAGAGGTATTCCATCCCTGTCAATACCACCGATTAAGAGTTGGACCCAAAGTGCTATCCATTTAAATGCCCTAACCCTGGAATACGGTGTGCGGGCAGTAAATGGACGGTCAAAGTCGGACTCCTGTGGGGCCCACAACTTCAATAGGGTAGGTCATTCATCTCGAATTGACTATATCCTGCTGAATTTCAAGCTCTGGGGGCATCTGTTGGATATGGCAGTCCTCCCTTCGTCTGACAGCGATCATAACCCGCTGTCCTTGTCATTGTCCCCAATGTGGACGGCTGGGGAGAAACTGCAAGCCCCCCAGGCGTGGAAGTCAACAAGTGACGTCTGTCCCTCAAATTGTGGGAGGCGCCTAAAATGGAAAAATTTAGCTTTCGACGAAGGCAAGATTGTGGAAATAAGATCAATTATGGCTAATGCCCTGTCCAGACTAGATTCCCTTGTGATAAACGTTCATGAGATTTCCACTCTGTTTACCTATACTACCAAAGCACTAGGTGCTCTCTTCACCGTGCGAAACCCAGGATATAGGGCTAACAAGTTGGGGCGCCCTAAGGGTAACCCTGGTTGGTATTACGCTCCCTGCAGTGCGAAAAGGGACTTAATTAACGCAGTTAAACTTAAGGATACCAAATTGATTAGTACAGCCAGGAAGCTGTACAGGGGTGCTATTGGTAAGGCGAAGAAAGAGTGGGAGAATCAGTTCTGGTGTGATTTAAAACTGGCAAGTGCTGGGAGGTCCTCGAAGGGTTTTTGGGACTTAATCAGAACCAGGGAAAAACCCATGGACTCCCTTATAACATGCAACATCCCTGAGGCGTCATGGTTTGACCATTTTTCCAACCTTTACACTGTAGCAACGGGGGTTGGGGTAGATTCAGCTGAAAGTTCTTCGGTTCACTTCTTTGGGCTTGGCAAGGACTTCTTTGGGCTGAGCGAGGACCTCCTGTTTACAGGGAAGGAAGTAGAGGATGCGATTTTGTGTCTTATCCCAAATAAAGCTGCGGGCCCGGATGGGCTACCCGGGGATTTGATCCGCATTAATACATTAGAATGGGGAAAGCTCATTGCATCATTACTTAATGCAAGTTTTTATGATGCACCTCTCCCAGACTCCTGGATGGGCGCTGAGGTCGTCCCGATTTTCAAAAAAGGGAGTCGGGATGACCCAGCTAATTATCGCCCTATAAGTCTATTGGATTCATCCCAAAAGGTGGCAGGAAAGGTGGTTTTAGGGAGGATGCTCCAGTGGGTAGAGGAGAATAGGATACTTTCTGATTTCCAGGCAGGCTTTAGGTCAGGTACTGGGACCATCGAGCAGTCATTTCGTCTGCTGCTGTTATACTGGAAGGTGGTTGTGCTGGGCAAAGGCCTTATAGATTTACGGACTGCCTTTGACTTAGTGCCCCGCAGCCGCCTATGTAGGGTGTTATCAGACTTAGGCCTGCCACCGTACCTATTATCTTTGATAATTAAGTTTCATGCAGAAAATTTCGCACAGGTTCGGTGGGGTAATCTGGGCCAAAAGACCGCCCGAATAACTGTAAATAGAGGTGTCCGTCAGGGCTGTGTGCTAGCCCCCACTCTGTTCTCATTGTATGTCAATGGAGTGGTGGAGCATCTCTTACAAAACCCTTCTGATGCTCCATCCCTGGCGGGCAGGAGAATACCCACTCTATTATTTGCTGATGACACCCTCTTGATCTCCAAGACCCCAGTGGGGCTGCAGAGCCTCATTGATAGGTTCCAAACTTTTTGTAATTTGAGGGGTTTAGAAATTAACACGGGAAAGACCAAATATTTGGTCTTGAACCCCCCAAAGAAAATGGGCAGGCCACCTGTACTGAACTCAGTGTCCCTAGAAAGGGTCAAGGAGTTTGACTATTTAGGAATCCGCCTCTCTGACACCATGAGGTGGAATTGTCATCTCCATAAAATGCTGCTAAGCCATAAAAGGGTGGTGGGGGCACTCCTTACAGAACAACGGTCCTCCACCCTCAAACCGATTGCCCCAGTACTTGACATCTATAAGGCAAGAGGGGTGAGTGCGGCGCTCTATGGAGCAGAGCTTTGATAGACGCAGAATGTAGACCAGCTGACCCGCTCAGAAAATAAGTTTTTGAAGGAGCGAATGGGCCTCCCTTATGGTACCCCCACCCTTCCCCTATTCCTTGACATGGGCTGCTGCCCTATCAAAGACCAGGCAAGGTTGCGCCCTTTACTTCTCTGGGGCCGCATTTGGAGAGTTCCAGAGCTTGTTAGTTATGCGGAGGGGCTAAATGAGGTTTTATCAATGCCTGGTTGGCACAAAATAGGATGGTTGAGGGATGTTAAGCGGTTGTTAGGTGAGTTGGGTCTTGGAGAGGCCTGGCAGTCCAGGACCGCACCGTCCAAGTCTGTCCTGAAAAAACTGTATTGGAAATGGGTAATGGATTCTAGAAGCTCTAATCCTAATCTATGCAGATGTACTGCTGAATTCCTACTAGTAAAGGAGGTGGCACTACTTGAGCCTTATCTCGATATTATTTCAAAATCTAGAGATAGGGCTTTATATTTTAAATTTAGGATAGGTGTGCTGCCCGTGTGTGAGTTGACTGCTGGATGGAAGGTGCCAGCACAGACTACTCCTTTTTGTCCTTTCTGTGAGACCAGGATTGAGTCGGTTTCCCACCTTTTATTCGAATGCCCCGCATATAAAGCTCCTCGCCTCAGGTGGCTGAAACCCCTATGTAAAGAACTAGGCACAAGACAATGTAGTGAGGCCCTCCGTATTTTAAAATCTGACACACGCCCTTTACTCGTCTGTGGTATGGCAAAGTTTTTAAATTGGGCATGGACGATCAGATCAAAAAGGCTTTTGTATGCTGTTTAATCATGGTTTTAAAATTGGAATTTTCTATGTAATTTATCTATGCCATTCGTATTTTGAACCTGTATAACTGTTTTCTTATGAATTGGCTTTTTATTGTATTGCTTTTAAAGGTATGTTTTATATCGAAATAAAGCCAACTTTGACTGACTGGCTATTATTACAACATTTCCAAACAACACATTCATGCAGGTCATTTGTAGTAAACAATATAAAAAAAAGTTTTCTTACCAAACACTTGCAACTACACAAATTACAGCTCTACCAGTGGTAAAACCATAAGCACAAGTTACACCAAAGTAAAACAAAAGTTGTGCACTAAATTGAAAGGGAAAAAAAAAACTTTAGGAACACTAATAATGGCAAAACACACAGACCATCAGCGGAACTACATTTAATACGCAAACATTTCCTGGTGGTCTAGTGGCTTCTACCCCCCTTGGGGGCCCATGTGCTTAAAAATATAAGGACTTTCTGCCCCTAAAGGGGGCAAAAATAGCCAGCATATTCAACCTCAAAAGGGGAGCAACCCTTGCCCAAGAGCCACTCCCCAAAACATTTTATGTCATAAACAATAAAATACCTGGTGGTCTAGCAGCTTCTGCCCCCCTTGGAGTAGATGGGCCTAAAAATACATGGCCGATCTGCCCCCAAGGGGGGCAGAAATGGCCAAAACATTCACACCCAAGAGCGGAGTAGCCCCCAAGGGGCTACTCAGCAAAATATTTTAAATTATATACCAAAAAATCCCCGGTGATCTGGTGGCTACTGCCTGGGCAGATGGACCTAAAACTATAAGGCTGATCTGCTCCAAAGTGGGGGCAGAAATGGCCACAATATTCATCCCCAAAAGGGAAGTGACCCTTGCCAAGGGGACCACTCACAAAATCCTTTTGTACCATTTACAAAAAAAATCCCTGGTGGTCTAGTGGCTTCTTTCCCCCTTGGGGCAGATGGGTCTAAAAAATAGAAGGCCGATCTGCCCCCAAGGGGGCCAAAATGCCCAAAACATTCATCCCCAAAAGGCGGTGGCCCTTACCTAAGGGGCCACTCCCCAAAACATTTAAAATTGCATATAAAAAATAATCCTTGGTGGTCTTGTGGCTTCTGCCCCTCTTGGGGACAGATGGGCCTAAAAATATATGGCTGATCTGCCCCGTGGGGGCAGAAAAGTCTAAAACATTAATCCCCAAAAGGGGAGTGATCCTTGCCCTAGGGATCTCTCCCTGTACTTATTAATAAATTAATTCCTGGCTTCTAGTGGGCTTCGACCCTCGCAAGAGCTAGATCTGAAGAAACATTGGGTGATCTAGCCCTGGAGGGGCGGAAACACAGAAAAAAGGAAATCACCCATATGGGAACAACCCTTGCCCAAGGGGTCACTCCCAAAATGCATAAAAATAATTTTCCTGGTGGCTAGTGTGTTTCGGCCGCCCAGGGGGATTTATCCACCTTAAACAGCCAAACCAGCTCCCAGTGGGACCAAAACACAGAGAAAAGAAAGTCAGCCCATGGGAATGACCCTTGCCCAAGGGGTCGCTCCCAAATAAACCAATGTATATTCCTGGTGCCTAAGACAGATTGCTATGGTATGATAGATTACTATTTCATTTGAAGAAATGAAACATCTACAGGAGCTAATGAATCTTTCTATTTCATTTACTAAATTAGTTATTCCTGAGGTGTACCTAGATAAATCAAACAGCTGTAATGCTCTAAGCAAAGCTTCAGCGTAGGAATTCCAGTTTGAAATTGCAGCTAACATTTTCCAATACACGGCAAACCTGTTGTTTTAGCTTGTTAGATGGTATGAGATATGTTCTAATGCCTATACAACTATAACGCCATAGAGGGTCAGTCCCTCATTTTCCAGATGAGGACACTTAAATGCTTGCTAGCCTTCACCATATGATTAGCCAGGAACCAATTTGGTGTTGTGTAACTCTAACTTGCAGCATCATCATGCACCCTCAGTGAGCTAACTCTAACTAGCTACCTCACCATGCACTACTTATGGCTGTACATATTACATCACTTATGACATGTTAAATGACACAATAGATGACATCAGGACTAACATCTCAATTGATATAATTAATGACATCACTGATGGCATCCCTGATTACATCATCCAATGAATATGACAATTTGCTACACACTTTTCATACTTGAAGGTATTCACTGAGATACATTTAGAACCAATGTCCTATCACTTGTGTAGTGCTAGTGGGCGTCATCTTTGGCAACCTGCAAGACATGAAGAATATATGTGAAATCACTTATATTTAGTAGGTAATAAAGTTGTATTCACTGGTATTTAGGTACATTAAAAACTTCATGTCTCTACAAATAAGTATCTGTACCTTTTAAATCTCCATTTATATAGAAATTGTTCATATCACTACTTGAAAACTCATCTGCATGTAGACAGAAATCCACAAGTGAATAATGAATTGTAAAGAGAAGCTTTAGTGTTTCTCAAATATTTTTCGAAACATTCCTTTGATTTCAGCCCAAATCAATTTGAAATGTGTGTCTGCAACTCACACCAGTTGTGGTCGGTCTCTACCTTGATTAAGTTAAGTAATGCATGAGCTTTTATGGTGGCCAAGGTATACACCATATAACTTTTATCATACTGAATCAGATTTGTTTCCTGAACTACTCTACTTCTATTTTGTAAATGCACACATGTATATACAGTCCATCTTCACTGTATATTTTGCATATGCTAAGATCTTTTTTACCATACCTAACTATAACAGCATTTAAAAATATTGTGTATTTCTAGAATTTATTTAACATAAGGGATGATCATAATAACATGCATAACTGTAACGTCTCTTCAACCTTTTTTCTGTGAATTATGGAGCTATTTTTTCATATTCAGCCACACCCTGACTGCACATGTCCTTTATCCATATGCAGCAGTAGATGGCCCGGGCTCACCTCCAATGGATGCCCGACCTCCTCTGCACACAACCTTCAGCAGTGCACACCTGTACGTTAGACCTGTACCCATCCCACCACAACCGGCCAAAAACATTGCACTCAGCAACTGTCCTGCACAGTGCCAATTGGCAACATAGTCTGCAATGCTAGCACATCTCGCCTGCCCTTAGTTGTTCATGTGCTGCCTGTTCCCCTTTCTCCTGCCTTCTGTGGTATGTTGTGGCTCCTTCACTTCTTCCTCTACATTCTGATCCATTGTGCTGCCCCTGCCCCCTCTCCTGGCTCTCCGTAATCAGTTGTACTGCTCCCGTATTTCCCCCTTGCTGTCTGTGGCCAGGTTTTTACCCCTGCTCCTTCATCCTGCCCTCCATGGCCTATTTTTTGGCCCTGCCCAGCCCAACACCTCTCTGTGGTTACCTAGCTGCTCCTGTCTCCTCCTGAATTCTGATGAGCAGCCCTAAGACCTTCTACCTGCCATCTGTGGCCAATTTGTTGCTGCTGTCCCCTGCATTCTGCCCTGTATTGTCTGTCCTCTGTTCCTGCCCCTGCCTGCCAGTGAACGTGGGTACCCCTACCATTGCAGACTACTAGTTTGCTGCTCCTGTCTACTCACACATGCCCTCCATTGTATTTGTGCTGCCCCTGCCCCTCCTATTTGCCCTATGTTAGCAGCTTACTGCTGTCACCTTTTTCCTGCACTTCCTTGTAAACTGTCATTCTTCTGCCCTCCCATCTGACCTTCTGCTCCTACCTTCTCCTGCCTTCTATCCATTGCCTGTGTGCTGCTCTTCCTCCCTTCCTCCACCCCTACATGAAAAACTTGCTGCCCCTGCCCCCTCCTGTCTTCATCACATGGTCAGCTTGCTGCCCTCTCTCTAGCTCTTGTTCTTCCCTTCTTGCCTGTCATCCATTATCAGCTTGCTTCCCCTTGCCATTCCCTCCTGCCCTTCACGCCCCTTGCGCTGCTCCACCTGTCTGCCCTCCGAGTTCCATTGTGCTGACTCTGTCTTTTCCTCCTTCCCTCCTACCCTCTGTAGTCAGTTGGACTAATCCTAACCCTCCCACCTGCCATGCATGACAGCTTACTGCCCTTCCTCCTGTCTTCCATGGTATCTGATCCTGTCCTCTATTGTTTACTGTGCTGCCCCTGCCCATTCCACTGCCCTCCATTGTCCGAGGGCCTCCCCACTCCTCCCACCTGCCCTCCATGGTTAACTTGTTACTCCAACCCCTTGCTCTAACTCCTCATGTGCTGCCCTTGCCCTTCCTGCATGCCCTCCATGGTCAGCTTGCTGCCCCTGTCCACTCTCCTGCCATATGTAGTCTGTTGTACAGCTTCAGCACCTCCCACCTTCCCATCATGGTTCATTTGCTGCCCCTCTCCCCTTGACTCTGAGTTCATTTTTATTGCATGTGACCCCACCACTTGCCCTCAATAGTCAACAATCTGCTCCTTCAGCCTGTCCTTCACGGTCTGTTGTTTTGCCTCTGTCCCTCCCTCCTGCCTCCTGCCTCCGTTGTCCATTGAGCTGGCCCTCTCACACCTTCTGTTATCCATGGGTTTCCCTTGCCCCTCATTCTGCCCTCTTGCTTACCCATGCTATCGGACACATCCTGCAACCTATTGTCACTAGCTTCTACAACATCCAAGTATACGACCCCACAACAGTTCCCTGGATGGACCATATCCCCACCAAGCTCATCATCCCTATCCCTGACCAGTGCACACACACCACAGTTAGACCAACCCACTGAACCTGGAACAGCATCACTGACAAAGACTGGAGCACCTCTCTCAACACTCACAGACCCAAACACAGCAACAGCCTCCCCAAAGCCATAACAAATTTCAACAATTGAATCACCCACGTCCTGTGCCAACTCCCTGGCCCCCTCAAACACAGCAATACAAAAAGATCCAGACCCCAGGGCAGCTGATACATTGAGGAACCCAGAATGATGAATCGTCACTGAAAAGAACCAGGCCTGGACGTAGCTCATGGAGTTTTGCTCCACAGAATTTCATGGAGTTACTGAAAAACTCCACCGAATTCCACAGAGTTCTGTGAGCGGGCAGAGTTCCGCAAGACCACCCTACCACAACTCCACAACAGTGCCTTAAGTACTAGGCATCTACTACTGATTGCTGGAAATAAATCCCAATGCCCCCCCCCTCCGTTCCCCTTCAACCTGAGCAGTTAGTTGTGCAGAGTGCTTTGAGGTTCCTTTAGTCGTACCCCAAATTTTACAGAAGTCCCCAGTCCCCTCATTTAAATTTGATGCCCTGCTCCCTCAGGAAACATTTTATCTATGGCTGCCTTCATGATGCAAAAAAGGAGGGAGGGAAGGACAAAGAAAGTAGAATGATTAGAAGAGGTGCTGCTGATGGACAAAGGTTTCTCTAATAGAGCACCAGGCCATTTTATAGACACCGAGAAAGGACTAGCGAGACACTGCTTGTAGGATAGCTTCAATGGATATACCCGAGAAACGGACTGCAGCAGCCATTTTAAAATAAGAATAGTTCACCTTATTTTAAAAAGAATTGAATAGAATATAACTTACTTTTAACCAAAGAACCACTTTAAAGCAATGTTTGTATTTTTAATGATCAGTATATAAATGTACGTTAAAATACACATCTTTTTAAAAAATCATTGAAATATACCCCTTTCATTCCTAGTGTTAATCTTGCTGTGAATATGCATTTGCGTGTTGATGAAGAAGACAGATTATTTAAAAAAAGCTTTTGCAGTGGAAAAATAAAGTGAGACCTTTCCCTTCTCCGTGACTCATGTTAGATTGGGAAGTACGTAGCTCATTATTCCTTCCCCACCCCACACTACCTGCCGCAACTTCAAATATACATCTCTATTGTGACATAGTGCAAGCTGCACTAATTGCCAGTTGAGTGCACTTGCCCGGGCCCCGAGCAGTTGCTTAACTTCCTGTGTGCGGCAGCCGACAACAGACACAAGGGCGGGGATTCTTGCCATCCATGCTGCCACTGTGTGCTTCACACACACAGTCAGAGATGAGAAAAATGGAGAGTGGGCGCTGCCACCCTCAGGGTTCTTGATGACTCTGCCAGTCCCACATCACCCTTGCAGAAAAGGGGACAATCACTGCTGTTGCATGGCACAGCTGGCACGAACATGATGCGCCAAGCAGCAGGAAGGAATACTTCAAGAAGTGATGCATCACCAGATTCACCACTGGTGAAAAGTTTGCCCTTACTGTCGTCCCACTGAGAGCGGCTGCGGGTAAACTCCACTCCGCCAGCGGTTGGTAGAGTTTTTTCCAAACTATGTGTTCTAAGCAGAGCCCCAGAGTGGCTAAACTCTGTGAATTCCTCAGGCAGAGTGGAGTTTACAGCCCACCCCTAGAAACAACTGGAACTCAAATAGAGCATGAGCCCGGACAATGCAGAGAGAAGCACATTAAAATCCACCCTAAGATGCAACCACCAAATGATACAGGTCACCAAAGGCGCCCCTCTGGCGGAACGCATCAAGGCCAGCACCAACAGAAATCCCCTTTATGAAAGATTTCACATCATCATAGGCCGCCTCTTACTCGATGACCTCCTTGAAGTTCACTGACAAAATATCGAAACCATAAATATTGAGGTATATCAAAATGATGTCAAACAAATCATGCACAAAGAGATCATTTTCCTATACTTCAAATGCAAATGACAACAATATTGAAAAATATATATAATTGTACACTACTATCAAAGACAAAATGTTTGTTTTTTAAAGTATAGAGTTAAAAATAATCAACATTAAATATATTAACAATTAACAGTAATATAATGTGAATTACAAATATTTAAATAATAAAAATATATATCAGTGTTATAATTATTTTTGTTTCTTTATTTCGACATATGTCATTTAAGGCTATTATAAAAATAAAAAATGTAATTTCAATCATAATTTACAGATTATAGGGCCGATTATGATGCGGCTCAAAAAGGCTCTGACCTACGGTCAAGCCTTTTTGGCCCCATTGTATTGGGCCACTTGGTTTCCTTTCCTTCTGCCTCATTACAATGGGGCGGTCAGGACTGCCTACTGGGTGTCACTCGTCCCCTAACCAAGGGGGTCGTAGGATTCAAAACCGTAACAAATGACCTGGACAAAATATTAAAAACAAACCAATTTAATTACACCTAAAAAGTAAACAATATAAGAAATGTCATTTTACAATAAATATATTACATATTACAAACTTTACCAATTAAAAATAATATAGGGTTAAATACACAAAAAATCATAAAAGTGCAACAGTGGAAAAAGTGTTGAACTCAGGAAGTGTACAAATTACTATTCCCCCTGTCACTGCAGCAGTAGAGAAAGTGTTGGATTGCAGAGAGGTAAAATGTACCATTCCCGCTCCAGTCTATGCAACAGTAGGGAAACAGTTGGACTTAGGAGGGATAAAATGTACTATTTCCACTCATCTGTGCAATAGTAGGAAAAGAGCTGGATTGCAGATGGGTACAATTTATTATTCCCTCTCTAGTCTGTGCAAAATTGTAGAGAGAGCTGTTCACTTCAAACAAATAAAGTATTTTAACAACAATGTTAAATCAAAAGAAATCTAAATATTTAAAATACAAATATGTTCATACATTTTTTTAAATAAACAAATTACATAAGTATTACAATGTTTAATACATATTTTAAATTAAAACAAATAATATTAAAATAATTAAAATCCTGCACTACATTCTCACAATCATAACAATCAACAAATCTAATGTTATTTACAATTAAAAAGAATAACACCATTAACACATTGCATAATAAATAACACAATTTATAATGAATGAATATATATGTTTCTATTTATTACTACTTAAACATTGTCCTACCTTATAACTCTACAAACTAAACAACACACACCTACAATATATCTTAAAACATATAACAAATTACACATTTTACATAATTAATTTTCAATAAAATAAAATAATTAATAGTATTTAAATAATAATAAAATATTTATATGTAATTAACTTTCCGCCCTTTATCCCTACAAACCCAACAACCCACACTTAGTATAGAAATCAAAAAGTATAATAATTACATAATGTCCATATTTAATTATCAATTAAACAAATATTAATAATTAACTAATCATACATTGATTATATTTAAGTAACTTCCCACCTTTTACCCCTACAAACCCAACAGCCAACACCTAATATATAACTTTAAAAACTCTTAATTGAAACATTTAAATAATGTATTATTAATTAAATAATTATTAATCATTAACATTAATTATTTTAATTAATTTCCTTTAACCCTACAAAAACAACAACCCACACCAAAAATCTAAATTAATTAATTCATTAATTAAACACTTTGCTGAATTGGTTATTAATGAAATAATTAATAAAAATTACACATTAATTAATTATAATTAAATTACTTCCCACCCTGTACCCGTACATAACTGACAACCTGCACATAAAACATAAATAATTACACGATTAACATAATGAATTATCAAATTAATCATTAATAATATTTAAACAATTAATTATTCATTGATTAGAATAAATTTACTTCACACCCTGGCCCCCTATAAACCCCAACCCTAAAAGCGACAATAAACTATTACATTAAATTTTAAAACAACAACAAATTTACAAACTATATTAAAATACATTAACAATAATTTTACAAACAATTTATAACATATACAATTCAAATGTATACTAAAATACATTAAAAAAACTTAAAAACAATATTATTAACAACGATATTAACAACATAGGTATTTTAACATGGATATTAACAACATAGATATTTTTGTAAATTATATTGACAACATAGATATTTTTGACATCGATATTACTTACCTTAAAATCGATGTTTTTGTCAACGATTTTCTTGCACATATTTGTGCATCACAATGTTTGCAACTTGATATTTCTACATCTCAATATTTATTTTTTGATATTTTTTCTGAATACCCCCATTGCAGGACCTCTGGAACAATTCATCTCACTTCTTCAGTAACAAAATCACCACCATTTTCAGAAACGTCATCCTGCGGCATGACCTGACGCACCTCACCAAACACCACCCGATCTTATCCAAAGAACTAATGCTAACCATATGGCTGGTCATCACCACGGAAGAAACCACCAACACCATGAATTCTATCCACTCAGGGGCCCCATTGTACTCCTGCCCCAACCGCACTTACTCCAGAGGACTGTAGACTGTTATCACCATGCTCACATCAATTTTGAATACTTCCATCTCTACCACAGCCTTCTCAGATTCTTGGAATCACCCATATGTCCTCCCATTACTGAAGAAAACCTCTGCGGACCCTTTAACACTTGCAACTGCAAACTGATCTCCCTCCCACTATTCCAAGGTCTTAAAATCATTAACAGACACCTCACTGAATACCTTCAACTTCACCCACTCCTCAACACTACTCAGTCTGGTTTCAGACCCAACCACAGCATGGAAACTGCCCTCATTCTTGCTACAGATGACATCCGCATGACTTTGGAGGGGGGACACGGAGACCCTCATGCTCCTGGACCAATCCTCAGCATTCAACACAGTCTCCGACCACCTCCTCCTCCAATGCATACATGACATCAGATTCCAAGGATACATACTCTAATAGATATGCTCCTTCCTGACTGAAAGGGCCTAGTAAGTCAGCCTGGCATTGTACACATATGCCTTGGATGCCCTCAATCTTATCTGCAGAGTTCGAAAGGATCCTCACTGAGATCCACCCTCCTCAATGCATACACAATCCCTCTAGTCAGCATCATCTGCTCTAGTCCTCTCCTAGGCCAATAACACACAACAGATTATCTCCCTTATTTACAAGATGCCCAGTAGCCTGATCCAGTTCAATGCCTGTGTAACTGAAATAGCATACTGGATGAAAACCACATGTAAAGCTGAACACCGACAAGACTGAAATCAAGATCTTTGTGAAGAGCACATCACTGTTGAATTCTACCTGGTGTCCAAAAGGGCTAGGACTGACACCCCCACCATTCATGCCAAGGACCTCAGCATCATCATGGACAGCAACTCGACATGACCCACAGGTCAATGCTGTCACTGCCTCATGCTTAATACATTGAAGATGTTGAAGAAGATTTTCAAATGGCTCCCAATTATCACCCAGAAAACCATCACACATACACTGGCCACAAGAAAGCTACATTACAGGAACACCGTCTATGCCGGAATTACCACAAAACTCATCAGAAGGCTACAGACCATTTAGAAGTTGGCGACCAGAATCACTCTCAATCTCCCATACCGCACTCTCAAGAAATAACACCTGAAGGAGCTCCACTGACTCCCTATTCACAAACGAGCACAATTCAGACTCCTCACCCACATATTCAAGCTACTACATTGGACTGACCCAGCATGACTCAACCATCACATCTACTCTTACAAACCTTCCAGAAACCTCTACTTGTCCAGACTCCTACTTGCACAAATCCTATGCATGCGGAAAATCAGATCCGGTAGCTGAGCCTTCTGATACATTGCTCCTGAAGCAGGAAAAGACCTCCCACTACATATAGGTGCCTCCTCCCCACTTATTGGGTTCACTAAGAAGCTGAAGACCTGGCTTTCCGAGTGGTCCTTCTAGGCCCTAGTTGTGGCTAGACTCACACCTACTCTGCCCAAGGACACCCTCCCAGGTGATAGTGCATTCTACAAATCTAAATAACATAAAATAACATCCTAAGCCCAATTTCTGTTGTGTTGCCCCGTCCCTTCCCATGCAAAGCTAAAAACACTTTTCCTAAGGAACCTCTGATGTAACTATAATACACTTTGATTACACAGTATTCATAGAGCAGCTATAAATTACTCTCTCATGTCACTAAATTAAAGTTTGATTTTATTTCTGAACAGTAAGGTGAATTATTGAGCAGATACATTATTCTATGTATTTCACCTTTTAACTTCTTTCTCTTGCAGGTACTGGCACCAGGATACCCTCCCGGGTGATAGCATCTTGCTGCCCCTTTCTTCTTGCCTTCATGGTCCATTGTTATGCCCCTACCCCTCACAACTCCCTTCTGTGAAAAGCTTGCATCTCCTCCATCCTGCAAACCATTGTCTGTTGTGCTGCCACTGCTCATCCCACCGGTCCTCAGTGGTCTGCTTACTGCCCATGTCACTCTCTCCTGCTCTTTGTGATCTGTTGTGCTTCCCCTGCCCCTTCACCCTGGTCTCCATTGTCGGTGGGTTACCCCTGCCCTTACCTCTGCAATTAATTTCTTGTGGACTGCCAGTGCCCCTTCTAACCACAAGTAGTCAATTATGCTGCACCTGTCCCTCCTGCCTTCCCTCAGTTGCCAGCTTGCTTCACCTGACCCTCTCTCCTACCCTCTGTAGTAAATTGTGCTGCCACTGCCCATGCCCTCTTGGCCAGATTTTTGAATGCCCACATGTATTTAGTAGTCAGCTAAGTAGCCCCTGTGCCCCTCTTGCTTGCCATCTATAGTCCATTGTACTGTCCCTCGCACACCTTTCTGCTTTTCTGAAGTGCATTCCGCCGCCCATTTGTTGGTAGGCTGCCCCTGCTCCTCCCTCCTGCTCTCTGCTGTCAGCTTGTTGCCATACCCCTTCATCCTGATCCCTTCCAACCTGCCTTCCATGATCTGCTTGTTGCCTCTCTCTATATTGCCCTCTGGGGTGTGATGTAATGCCTCAGCTCCTCCTACCTGCCCTCCATGGTCAGTCTGTTGTCATTGCCCCTCCATACTTCCCTCCATGGTCTGTGTTGCTGACCCTGCCCCCCTGCCTTCCCTCCATGGTTATCCTCTTAAACTCTGCCCCT
Source organism: Triturus cristatus (assembly GCF_964204655.1). Classification (NCBI taxonomy): domain Eukaryota; kingdom Metazoa; phylum Chordata; class Amphibia; order Caudata; family Salamandridae; genus Triturus; species Triturus cristatus. Next base: position 743,822,214 of record NC_140591.1, on the reverse strand, counting down.
CTCTCCTTCCCCCTTGCGTCAGTTTTGCTATCCTGTCTCTCCCTCCTGCCCCAAAAGTCAACTTGCTGCACTTGCGACTCCCACCTGCCCAGCATCTTGCTGTGACTGCCCCTCCCTCCTACCATCAGTGGACCATTGAAGTGCCCCAGACCCTCCCTCCTACCCTCTGTAGTCAGCTTGCTACCCCTTCTTCTCCCCTACCAATGGCTGCCATTGTCTGTACATTGACCCTACATCTTCCAACTGCTTCACATGGTTAATGTGCTGCCCTGCATCTTTGTCCTGCTCTCTGTGGGCCAACCATGCCTCTCCTACCTGTCCAACATGTTCAGCATACTGACCCTACCATCCTTGTCCTGTTCTACTGGCCTTTCCCTTACCCACTGGTTACCATGGTGCTTTGTGCAGCCTCTGCCCCTCCCTACTGCCCTCTGTGGTCTGTTCTGATGCCCATTCCCCTCCCTCCTGCCTTCTGTGTTCCAAGTATGCAGCCTCTGCCCCTTCTGCCTGCCCTCCTTTATTCATGGACTTCCCCTTCCATCTGGACACTGTCAGCTTGCTGCGCCTGCCTCCTAATCTTCTCCAGTGTTCTTTTGTGCTGCCTTGGCCTTATTCCTGCCCTTTGAGATAATCTTGCATTCCCTGCCCCTCTTTTCTTCCTCTGTGGTCCATTGTGCTGCCCCTGTTCCTCACTCCAAACCCCCATTGTACACTTGCTGCTTCTGCTCCTCCCACCTACATTCTGTGTTTGAGGGTGGTGACCCGGCCACTCCTGTATGCCCTCAGTGGTCTGTTGAGCAGCTCCTGCCTCTTCCTCCTTTTCTCCAAAGTCAGCTTGCTGCTTCTCCCATCTAACTTCTGTGGTTTAGTAGGAGTCCCTTTTGACCCTCCCCCAGAGTTGCCCTAGGGGTCAAGGTGTACCCATCCTGCTTTCTTTACGGCTCTTTTCAATAATTTATTTTGTGTAATGGTTGTCACAACATTGTGTTTCTTGCTGTGGTAAGACATTCGAATTCCTGAGAACCATTGAAATGGTAGAGATAAGGCATTTCAGAAAAAGGAACCAGTGAGAAAAAAATTCCTGGGCCAATTGGAAGGTCTCAGTTTTTACAATTACGGTTCTGCAGGATGAAAAATCCTGATATCTATTTTTTTAAGCCTTTGAATCTTACCCAAGCTGCTTTTGAAATGCACATGTCTTGAAAAAGACTGAGCAGATTTACACCAAATTACAAAAAGCACACTTTCTGATTAAAGTTCTAACTTTTTGTCATATTTGGAGCAATTCTGTTCAGCCATTTTTCTCTGTAACTGCAACAGAAGTTTCCAGTGGGCATTAACATGTGCAATCAATGTTTTGGAATTCCCATTTTTCTTGCCACCCATTGGACACATCCACACAAAATCTTCTAGGGAGGAGCTGAAGTTGATGAATATTTGCTGTAAAGTTACATGTCATCATTAAACAGTGCCAAAATTATTACCAAAACAAAGACGCTCTTCCTATGGAAACTCTGACCTAAATATAACTGCACAGTATTCATGGATCAGCTCTAAAGTACTCTCTCAGTTCACTAAATTAAAGTTTGAGTTTTTCTGCGGAAATGTATGGTCAATTATTGACCAGAACCATTATTGTATATATTGCAGCTTTTAACTTTTTCTCTTGCAGGTACTAGAGACACTGAGCCTGACAATGGTGCTCCACCATTTGCAGGTGGAAGATGGTGAGTAATCCTACATGTAAATGTAATCCTCCTCTAAGGAGGAGGACTTTGTTGGTCCCACACAGAAACCATCATTACAACTATCCTCCTAATAAGCGAGGTGATGTGAGCGAGCTAAGATTTTACAATAGATGCTCTGAAGAAGCTGAATCAGGAGGAAGCAGCTGCAGGGGTAGATTGCTTGTTTGCTCTGTTTTTGCTGCTGCGACTTAGTGGTTTTCATGGTCAGCGGCCAACCACAGTGGGGGAGTAAAGTAAGGAGGAGATAGAATGTGCGATGTGAGCTGCACGGCCTCAGAGGGAGTAGCCTGACCGGCTTCCTACTCCTGCCTCCCGGCTTGCTGCATTGTTCCCTTGTCGATGCCGTACACAGCACACAGCTGCAGAACAGATGGATTATGGGCCTTGGAACACAGCTGGCCCTGAGAACACTGTCTTGACTATTGAACACTTGCAAACAAAGTTGAAGCTGGAGCCCACACCATCCAGAGTCAAGACCTTCAGTAAGCTAGTTCAGGAGTGCGAGATACTACAATACTGCCCATGTAGGGGGTCCTCGAGACCAAGTGGCCCTATTTGAAGCACGCATTAGGTATGACAGTCCAGGCTTGCCAGAGTAGCTGGCTTAAAAGCTGGTGAAGCTTGTGCCCAGGGGAGGCTTATGTAATTCTCCCTCCTTTTCTATACAAGCACCACTCATGCATGCCTGTTCCAGCTCGTGTCTTGATGACCTCATTTGCCTTCACAGCCTCTTTGCTCCTGAGGCATGTGGATAGGTGCATGGGAGTACCCGAGGTGGCATTCTCCCTGCTTCCCTTGATTGCCCCTGCTGGGATCCACCACTGGGATTCATTGCGGTTCACAATGCTAACACCCACAAGTGGAAATATGAGATCGGGAAAAATCAGAGCATCCCTCCAAGTAAACTATATGTAGAAATTGGAAACATCAACTACCTCCATCCCTTAAACACACAAAAACTAAAGTCGTAAGGAATGATGCAGGGCTTTTTGAATGGGGCTCACGCATGTATTGTGGGGCATTGCTGGAGTTCTTTTTAGTGTTATCAAGTGTGTTTCGATATATTACGACTCATCCCCACGGATCGGTACATATTATCCACTCGTTACTTTTGAGTACTTTGGGACCTAGATTTATCAACATGGACGACTATAGATCTACGTTGGAATGTTCTTGAACTGACGGCATCTTTGTATATACATCGTGGATACATCTCATTGAACCATTACCTTATCTGGATGTCGCTATCTCAAGCCAGGATTTGACTAATCAACCATTAGCCTTGAGAAAGTCAAAGTACTTAACAAGTACGGATGAAACACGTGTTGGCTGTTGAGAATTTGGATATGAGTTTGAAAATCATTAAAAAGAATACGTTTTTGAAGATTTGACGTCCAGGCAAACTATTTTATGGAACTTTGGAACACTCCGGATTCTTGAAGGACTTTGGGAGATTGCTGGTCTAATTATTATATATATCGGTCCTAAGAAAAGAGTTTGATATAGAACTGTTTGTACTTCCAATATGGGTGTGCGTTATTAGCTGGTTTTTCCTTTAATGTTTTAAGATAAGGCTGAATGCAGTAAGTGGTCAGTATCAATTGATTGGACTGGGCTGTTGGCAATGCTATCTCTGTGGAGAATCTGTTTATCTCTAAAAGAGTCTTGCACTCTGTTTTAAAATCTTTTCTAGTTACAGAGAGTGTTGGGCTTGGATCCTCATGATATTCTGGATGATATTTTATATATTTTAACCATGGGATGTCAGGAGACCTGTCGAGCTCAGTACAGTCTCTTATAATGTCCCTGTTTAAATTGGTTTTCTTGGTGGTCCAAATCCTGTTCCACAGAAGAACTGGCTGTCTTTCTATTAAGTCCAATATGTAGGGTAGCCCCAACTCTGCGTGACATGTATAACTGGAAGAACTGCCTTGGATGACCAAGAGGAATCTTAAAAAGGCGTTCTCCACCAACTGTAGGGGCTGTGTATCAGAATAGCCCCATACACCAGCACCATATATAGCAGTAGTAACACATTTTGCCCTGAAAATTCATAACAACTCTTCAGTATGTCTTTTTACCAATTTTGTTGTAAAAGTTGCTAGGGCGGCCGTGGATTTCAGAAATAAAAGCTTCCTAGCTTAAACTGCCTTGGACCATGTCCCCGTATGGTCTAATAGGATGCCTAAATAGGGGAATGTCTTTGTAGGTTCTATCTTTTTATTATCTATGTATATGTCTCTACACTTTGTGCTCCCTCTCAAACAATTCATAATAAATGTCTTTGAGATATTAACTCAGAGACCCAGATTCTCCATGTACACAGTGAAACTAGTGAACATCCGTTGGAGCCCCAATTGTGTATGTGATATCAAGACGGCATCGTTGGCGTAAAGAAGGGCTGTATAGGGCGGTTATCGATTTGTGGCAAGTCCTGGCACTGATCCACCAATGCTTGTCCCAATCCATTGGTGTAAAGTGTAAACAAAAAAGATACCAGGACGCAGTCCTGTCTTACCCCCCTCTCTACACCGAATGGTGCAGTACATTCATCCTTTAACCCGTAACATAACCTTGTTTTTGGCTCAGGATAGATCTGCCTCAAAAGATGTAAGAGTGGAGCTTTCATACCCACATTGGCCAGTATGTTCCATAATTTATTGTGTTCTATGCAGTCAAAGGCTGCGTTTAAGTCTACGAAAGCCAGGTATAATCAATCAATCAATAAATCAATCAACGGCATTTGTATAGCGCACTACTCACCCGGAGGGTCTCAAGGCACTGGGGGGGGGATGTTACTGCTCGAACAGCCAGGTCTTGAGTTGCTTCCTGAAGGCGAGATGGTCCTGGGTTGTCCGGAGGTGGATGGGGAGGGAGTTCCATGTCTTGGCCGCCAGGTAGGAGAAGGATCTTCCTCCGGCGGTGGCTCTGTGGATGCGTGGGACGGTGGCGAGAGCGAGGCTGGCGGATCGGAGCTGGCGGGTGTGCTGGTGGAAGGTCAGGCGGTTGTTGAGGTACTTGGAGCCCAGGTCATGGAGGGCCTTGTGTGCTTGGGTGAGGAGTCTGAACGTGATCCTTTTGTTGACGGGGAGCCAGTGGAGGTCTCTCAGATGTCCGGAGATGTGGCTGCGGCGGGGGATGTCCAGGACGAGTCGAGCTGAGGCGTTCTGGATCCGTTGGAGTTTCTTCTGGAGTTTGGTGGTGGTGCCGGCAGAGAGTGTGTTCCCGTAGTCCAGCCGGCTGGTGACGAGGGCCTGGGTGACCGTCTTCCAGGTCTCAGTGGGGATCCACCGGAAGATCTTTCGAAGCATGCGCAGGGTGTTGAAGCACGAAGAGGAGACGGCGTTGACTTGTCTGGACATTGAGAGGGAGGAGTCCAGGATGAAGCCCAGGTTGCGTGCGTGGTCCGTAGGCTTGGGGGTGGCGCCCAGGGCAGGGGGCCACCAGGAGTCGTCCCAGGCAGAGGGTGATGACCCCAGGATGAGAACCTCCGTCTTGTCTGAGGTCAGTTTCAGGCGGCTGTTCTTCATCCATTTGGAGACGTCTTTCATCCCATCGTGTAGGCTGGCTCTGGCGGTGTCCGGGTCGTTGGTGAGGGAGAGGATCAGCTGGGTGTCATCGGAGTAGGTGATGATCTTGAGGTTGTGTTGGCGTGCGATGGCTGCGAGGGGGCTCATGTAGACATTGAAGAGGGTGGGGCTGAGCGATGGCCCCTGGGGGACGCCGCAGAGGACTTCAGTGGCCGTTGACCGGAACGGGGGGAGGTGGACTCTCTGGCTTCTTCCAGCGAGGAATGAGGTGATCCACTCTAGGGCCTTCCCCTGGATTCCGGTGTTGTTCAGGCATTGTACCAGGGTGCGGTGGAAGACGGTGTCGAATGCTGCGGAGAGGTCCAGGAGGATGAGGGCCGCTGTTTCCCCGTTGTCCAGTAGGGATCTGATGTCATCTGTGGCTGCGATGAGGGCGGTCTCCATGCTGTGGTTGGCTCGGAAGCCGGACTGCGTGTGGTCGAGGGAGCAGTTGGTCTCAAAGAAGGTGGCTAGCTGTCTGTTGACGGTCTTCTCGATGACTTTGGCAGGAAACGGAAGGAGCGAGATGGGGCGGAAGTTCTTGAGATCGGTGGGGTCTGCTGTAGGTTTCTTCAGCAGGGCGCTGATCTCGGCGTGTTTCCAGCAATTCGGGAAGGTGGCGGTGTTGAAGGAGGCGTTGATGATGTCACGGAGGTGGGGTGCGATGATGTGGTCGGCCGAGTTGAATATGTGGTGTGGACAGGGGTCCGTGGGCGATCCGGAGTGGATGGTGTTCATCGTGCGAGTTGTGTCTTCGGTGCTGACCGGGGTCCAGGTGTGGAGGGTGGCGGTGGGGGGCGTCGGTTCGGTGGTGGGGTTCGTGGTTGGAGGGCCGAAGCTGTTGTGTATGTCAGCTATCTTGTCGTGGAAGAAGGCTGCGAGAGAGTCGCAGAGGTCTTGCGAGGGAGTGATGTCGTTGTTTCCGGCGTCGGGGTTGGAGAGCTCGTTGACAATGGTGAAGAGTTCTTTGCTGTTGTGGGTGTTGTTGTCCAGTCGTTCCTTGAAGGCTGTCTTCTTTGTGGCGCGGATCAGTTGGTTGTGTTTGCGGGTGGCGTGTTTGAGGGCAGTCATGTTGTCTGTGGTCTGGTTGGTGCGCCAGGTATTCTCCAGGGAGCGGCAGTTCTTCCTGGAGGTGATGAGTTCGTCCGTGAACCAGGAGGTTTTCTTGCTGCCGCGTCTGCTGGGGGGGTTCTTTAGTGGTGCAAGGGCGTCCGCGCAGTTGGTGATCCATTGAGTGAGGTTGTTGGCGGCTTCGTTGGGGTCCATTGAGCTGGTGGGGGGGTTCTGGCTGAGGAAGGTGGTGAGCTGGTCGATTGTGGTCTTGTTCCAGTTCCTACGAGGGGGTTGTTGCGGGCGGTGGTGGGTTGTTGTTTTTCTGAAGCTGAAGTGGACGCAGCTGTGGTCGGTCCACTGGAGTTTGGTGGAGTGGCTGAAGGCGACGTGCTTGCTGGATGAGAAGACTGGGTCAAGCGTGTGGCCGGCGTAGTGGGTGGGGGTGGTTACCAGTTGCTTGAGTCCGAGGTTGGCGAGGTTGTCCAGCAGGGCGACGGTGTTGCGGTCCTTGTTGTTCTCCAGGTGGAAGTTGAGATCCCCCAGGAGGATGTAGTCGGTGGAGTTGATGGCGTGTGGGCTGACGAAATAAGTGATGGCTTCGCTGAATTGTGTGCATGGTCCCGGTGGTCTGTAGACGAGGGTGCCTCTGAGAGTAGTCTTGGGGTCGGTGTGTATCTGGAAGTGGAGGTGTTCGGCGGAGGTGAGGGTGTCATCTGAGTTGGTCGTGATGCGGATGGTGTTCTTGTGGGCGATGGCGATGCCTCCTCCCGTCTGGTTGATGTGGTCCTTCCTGGTGATCTTGTAGCTATCCGGGATGGCTATGGCGATGTCGGGCGCTGAGGAGGCATTCGTCCAGGTTTCCGTCAGGAAGGCGATGTCTGGTGATGTTGGGTCGAGGAGATTCCAGAGTTCGACGGCGTGTCGGTGGATGGAGCGGGTGTTGAGCAGGATGCACTTCAGATGGTTGTTGCTGGGACTCGGTTTGGCTGGTGCGGTGCAGGGACGGAGGCAGGAGAATCGGCAGGCGTGGCAGGAGAAGGGTGCGTGGGTGCGTCTCAGGGTGGCGTGGTGGCAGGCGTTGTTTTGTCCGGCGTTGAGTGCGAGTAGGGTTTTAGCGTCGTAGGTGAGTCGGGTGCGCTGGCGGCGACGAGATCCAGGGGGTCTGGCGCAGGGCGCGGTCCAGGCGCGGACGGGCGCAGACGGGTTTACCTTTGGTGCACCTTCGGCGCACAATCGGCGCTCCCACTGCGCGCGTCCGCTGCGCGGTCGCTCTGGGGGCATCACAAGTAAGGAGCCGGGAGGGAGGAGCAGCTGGGTGGCGGGAGCGGGGCGGCGAATGGAATCACAGGGGGGCGGGGCCGCAGGGAGGCAGCGGCGGGAAACTCGAAGAAGCAGCGGGCAGCGAGCGAAGGACGGGGGAATCTGCAGGCAGGAGGCGGCAAAAGGCAAGGCAGGAGCGGCAGCAGTGAGTGGGGCGACCAAGCCCTGTAGAAGGCTACCCTGTTCGGCCGCTGTGAACTTCCCGATTAAAATATCTAAGTTTAAACCCTGTTCGACTGACTCCTCAAAACCAAACTGCAACTTAGATAATACATTATTGTCTTCGGCCCAGTCCTGAAGTCTATTAAGTATGATGCCCCCCCACCACTTTAACAAAGGAATCAAGAAGTGATATTGGCCAAGAGCAGGCAGGGTTCTGTCGGTTCCCTTTCTTAAAGATTGGTACCAATAATGATTCTGACCATGTTGTAATAAAACCTGAGGAACAACAAGCTGCTATCACTTGTGTCAGTAGTGGGCCCCATAGCGATATGTTGGCTATAAAAAGGTCTACGGGCACGCCATCTGGACAAGGTGCTTTTTCTCCCTTGCTAGCTTTGAACCTACCATTTACCTTGTCTGAAGTATTGTGACGATGGACTGTGTAAACCCTTCGAGCAATTATTTCCTGCACCGGCGATATTTTGTCTATAGGTAACTTGTCTATTGTGGATTTTAAATATTTGAATAATGTGTCCCCATTCATCTTTTCCAATAGCTAATTCTCTAGTGGAGAAATCATGGGGTACCAGAAAGCTAGCATTCACTGCCCACCAAAAAGCTGTGTTTTCTCTAGCCATTGTTTCTTCATGTAAGGCTCTCTAAGCTTCCCTTTTAATGTCCCCTTTGCGCTCTTTCATGGCCTGTTTGTATTCCCATCTGCACTCTTTTACTTCTCCACTATTTCTTGGTGTTTGGTTTAGAGCGTGTTTCAGTTTAATATAAGCTTTTATACATCTAGCGTTAAGCCATCCTTGATGTCTCATGTTCTTTTTTATTTTCCGCTGTTAGTGCCTGCTTAATTCCTCAGGTGATCTGTGCAAAGGCTTCTAAGATTGCAGGGTGAACAGTCTCCTCATCAAGACAAGCTATAAAGGCTGATTGATGTTTACGCACTATGGGGCTCATTACGATAGCGGTGAATCCGCCACGGGCAGCCTGCTGGTGGCGAATTCCCCCTCAATGTGCGGAAATTCTCTGCCCCCCAAATTATGATGGCGGCCGGTTTGCTGAGGGCGGGAAGTCCATCTGCCACGGGTCCGACACAGGCAATCGTAATGATTGCCTGTCGGACACGGAAAGCATACCTACAATGGTGGCGGTGCCTAGAAGGCACCGTCTGCCATATTTGGATGCTTCATCTCTGCCAGCCTTGAATGGCGGTTCACCCGCCATTCAAAGGCTGGTGGAGATTGACTTTGGGGGCCGGTTGTGGACCCCCCTTCAGCAAGGGAAATTTCCTTCTGCACTTGGGGGGCACCTATGGGGCCCCCTACATTTCCCTGCACCATGTGGCAGGCACCGCATTGTGCCTGCCATGTAGTGCAGGGAAATGCAAAACCTGCATTCTTACCATTGCGGCGGATTCTGCAGCCTGCAGCACTCGCCGCAATGGTAAACATGCCCAATGCGACCACCACTGTGGCCGTGGCATTGGAATTTCATGGCTGGGACCCCCGTCATATAGGCGGCCGGTCCCAATTCCCGTGACGGTGCCAGACGGACTCCGTCCGCCATTGTAATGAGCCTCTATATTCTCAGTGAATTTAACTGGGTCTACTTTAGACCACCGAAGTGCATAACCATTGGTTTTATTCAGAACTATGGGGCTCATTACGATGGCAGGTGGACTTAAGTTCACCACAATGGCAGTTGCATTAGGCATGTTTACCATTGCAGCGGGTGGAACCCGCCGCAATGGTAAAAATGCAGGTTTTGAATTTACCTGCACTAAGTGGCAGGCACCATGCGGTGCTTGCCACATGGTGCAGGGAAATGTAGGAGTCAAATAACAATAGATACCTTGAGGATTTATTCAGTAGAAATTAATTAATTAAATAGTCACAACAGTGATCTTAATTTCCTTGAACTCAAAAAAGAAAGAAACTCACAAAGTGCAATTTTCAAAAAAATTACCCAAGTTCATTTTTAGTTTTTTAATAAAAATAAATTTGTGTTTTCAATATTTTCATCCAGTAAAGTAGTGAAACAATACACTTTACATTTCATGTACGGCAACATAAAACTACTGTCTACTTCAGAATCTCATTAGCAGTAGTCAATGACATTTCTTACAAACAAATCAAAGCCAACCACATATTTGGCCATGTGTTGAGCTTAATCCATACAAAATAGAAGGATTTTTTCAGGCTTCAAATGCCTATTAATTGTGTAAGAAAATGTCACAGCGTCAACGTTTCGGTCTCACTCTCGAAGAACAATCACAGAGACCATCCTCAGGACCGAAGTTGCACCATGAATCTATTAAAATATATACATACATTCTGTTAATATATTTGAGTTCATAAGTTTGTATTGATTATACACGAAAGGAAAACAGGTGTGATCTGTTCCAACCACCCGAAATGTGGTGGCAATTTGAAAGAACCCGATACCTCTACACCAAACCAGAAGAATCTCCCGTGGACAGTGCAAAACATAACCTCCAAAAGTATGGTAACAAAAAACTCAAAACTCACTGCAATGAGAAATCGGAAATTCAGCCTGTTCTAGGAATTTAACAGCGTTTATACAGCGTTCTGTGGTAAAGAAAATACTGGTTTCAAAGAACCAAGAGGGACCACAGTTACTAATCACACCTTAAAATCCAATGTGAATAACGTGTTGTAGAGAAAATCCTACTAAAACATACCGGCTGCTACTCGCCGACAAGACGGCAAAACTCGTCTCTCCCGTAATAATCTAAGAAGACAACAGTAAACATCCTTCAGTCACTGATTCTACCAGACCCGTCTGGGAAATGTAGGAGGGCACCATAGGTGCCCCCCAAGTGCAGAAAGTGGGCCTGCAAAGGGCCCCCGAAATCAATCTCCGCCAGTCTTTGAATGGCGGGTGAACCGCCAATCAAGGCTGGTGGAGATAAAGCATTCTAATATGGCAGACAGTGCCTGCTAGGCACCGCCACCAGCTCATCATGAGGCACCAGCTCATCATGAGGCACAGTGGAGCTGTGCTCATGACGAGCTGAGCTCGTCACGACCCCGCCCACTGATTGATTCTCCCGCACAGGCGGGGAATCAACCGCGCGTGGGCAGGCCACGACGTTTATGACGAGCCCAGCTCGTCATGAGCACAGCTCCACTGTGCTTCATGACGAGCTGGGCTCATCATGAGCACTCAAGCGGTTAAGTCTTGACAAGTGTCTATTCGATATGATTATATAATCATTGTTCGAATTTGCGCCTCTCCCGTTAAACATGAAATCGAAAGGTACTGAGGGGGTGCATAAATCATTAGGAAAGCCTAAACCAAACATGAACAAAATCTCATTTAGACAATCTCCATAGTTCGAATGTGGGAAATGAGTGTAGTTAGTTTTGTCAGTAGTATGCTACAGTTTTTCCTTTCCCATTGCTTACAACGTAATAATCGGCGTACAATAGCCGATTCATAGCACATTCTACAGCAACCAACATGTTCTTGCTCACCTCTAATCAACATACTTAGGGGCATATTTAAAAGGCCCTATTGCCACCACAAGTCACCGTTTCTGATGTTGTCATGGTGAAAGGGGCTTCGCCTTATTCACAAGGCAGCGTTAAGCTATTTAACATGGCCTAAAGCCACCTTGTGAATAAGGCCCCTTTTCACGCAATACTTAGTGTGAAAGGGGTGGGCAATGGGTGTTGCGATGGGAGTTCCACCCCAACACCCATTGACCTTGATGCTGCCCGATATTTACAAGGGCAGCGTAGATATGGGGCAGTGCCAAAATTAAGACAAAGGAAAACCCGGTCTTAAACGGGCACAACAAGGATCCTCATTTTTGCATTTTTGCTGCTTCTATATGTACTGCATTGTGCAGCACACATAGAAACACCAAAAATTCATTGATTACTAATGTGCAGGAAGGTAACCCTTCCTGCACATAAACAATCAATAAAAAAAGACGTTTTGCAACTTCTATCTGTGCTGCATTAAGCAGCACACATAGAAGTTTCAAAATGCCATTTCAGATTGTTTATTTGCAGGAAGGGACACCTTCCTGCACACAAACAATTTTCCCCTACAAAGCAGGCACCCTTGCACTATGGTGCAAGGTTGTCTGAGTTGGTGCTAGGCAGCTACAATTAGCACCAGTGCAGTGGGAGATGCAGGGCTGCACTGTAGCCTTGTAAATACGGTGTAGCCTGCATTTTGGAAGTGGCGGAGTGCAGCAGTACGCTAAGGTGGCTAACGCTGCGGTATGCCATTTCCTCGTAAATTTACCCCTTAGTACCCTGCCCTCAGTTCTAGATATCTTCACTAAGGAGTTCAAAGCAATCCTGAGGATCCCTTGCTCAATTTGCAATATAAAACATCTCCAAAGAACATCATCAAATAATACTTCTGCTCAGTCTAACCATTTTATGACGCTAACTGCTTCCAATAGTTCAGCATCTCCTAGCCATGGGTGTAGTCTGTTCACTGACTCAATAAACTCTGGTGAGGCATTAGAGTCATCAGGGAAAATCCAATCGTGGCCACACACTGCAGCTTCCAGACAGTAAACATTCATGTGTCCAAACCTAAAATAGAACTACCTGCGATGCCACCTTGTCAGAAGGCAGACAAAACTCCTGCACGACAAACACCCAAGCCAAAAATAAAAAGACAAAGGAAAACTAGAAATAATAACAGCTCAGTACTGTTCGCTCAGTCAAATCATAGCCTCTGCACTCATACAGTCGGTTCAGTCCAGCCTGATGGGGAACCTTGCTAAACTCAGCCTGACTGGTGCCAAAAAATGAAAGGACCAAAGTGTAATAATAATAATAATCCACATTTGTAAAGCGCGAACAATCACCCGTAAGGGTCTCTAGGCGCTGGGAGCCGTTGGGAAGATTAAGAAAGCTATAGCCCAGAGTCACATGGTGCTGGGTTAATCTGCCATCGGCGCCGGGGATCAAACCGTGATCCCCAGATTCCGGAGTCAGTCGCCATGGCCACGGCGCCACACCTCTTCCTGTGGTGAAATAAGTGTGAAATAAAGTGTACTTGTATCTTCCCCATTTTTAAGATTGCACCGACAAATTAGGCCCAGCTTGTTTCAAAAGCAAAGTGGAACACAGCACACAGCAGGTGGCTGCTGCACAAAGTTAGCCCAAAAGTCAGTGATGTCCTGGAACACAGCTGATTAATTGCCCCAACAATGAATGGGTACACCCATTCTAGTAAAAAACATTAGGAGCTAGAACATAACAAGGATGATAAAAACACCCACTTAGTTTCTCACTGTCAAAGCACTAGCATACAAAAGTCAAAATGGTGTCTCCTCGCAGGAGTCAGCCTGCCCCAGGAACTGGTGACCATAGATCAAGTGCTATTGGTTATGTCAGACAAGTTTTTATTGAGTTGCCTCAAATCCCTACACAGCAATCCTGTCAGGACAGTTAAAACCCTAGTTGCCACCTGGCCATCCAGCTCTTTTTCCCCAGGCTGTCACAAATGAACGTGGATCTTCAGAGCATTTGAACAGAACAGCAGTACAGTATCTGCCCCTCACTGACAACAACATGACGTTAGCAGCAGAGCAACAACCCCCAATGCAGCCACAGAATGGCACAAAACAACCCATGAAAAGACCCTCTTTGCGACCACCAACTGGTGTTTGAACTGGGAAGTCTGAGAACTATGCTTCTATCAAGATACCACTTGTGGGGCTGCTTCAACTTGTTAAAATGGGCCATATTTTGAGATTACTTGACACCCTTCCCGCCCTGGCAGAATTAACCGCCTTGGACATTGAGTCAGTGGAATTTCTCCAGCCACAGGTGAATTATTCTAACGGGGCAACTCTTGCTACCTGGTAATTACAGGTGGCAATTTGTTTCTACAGGAAATAATCACATTTAGCAACTGGGACATAGACATCTTAATATACACCCTTTTATGCTTATCCCCATGTGATAACCTCAGCAGACACAAATTGCACTAATAGTCCTTCAGACAAAAAAAGAGAGAGTCTACTCCGAAGTAAAGAATGCCCTGGCCAGAGACTCACTCGATAGAAACAGGGACTTGACAATTACTCAAAATCATATAAACAAGGTCATGCCACAAACGGTCGATTCAGGCTGGTTAGCATTGGCACCTCCAAAAAGCTCACGCAATGACCTGAAGAGTCCCTGGCCACAACAAACCACAATAACCGGATTAATCTCTGCATTTGCTCCTGGAACATTGGCCGACTCCCCAGTAAGTCCTATGACAATTATTTAATAGTTTACTAGAAACATTATAATTTAGTGAGTCTGCAAGAAACATGGTCTACGTTAACAACTCTGTCAGGATTCCTAGAAATCTTTTGTCCTTCCATCAAGTAACTGAAGTAGGATCAAATTCAGAAAGGATGTCTGCCCTGCCCCATGTATGGAGATTCAACCTGAGTGCGGAAACCCTGCCCTGAGTGTGGAATTTCTGCAGTCACAAATATACTATTCATAACTTCCCTTTGCGAATACTGAAAAGTAGTAAAGTTAGATTTTTGGGCTAAACTTTACCTTTGTGTACCAGGCCCTCTATCTCAGAGCTAGAGTGGCTCGGCCTCCCAGTTCTAAATGCCAGATTTGAGTACAGTAAGCTGCCTGCTTTTATGCACCAAGCATGCACATCTCACTCCATTCTTGACTACACTTTAGTCAGTCTATCACTATTTCCACATGTAGCTTCTTTAACATAAGAAAAAGGCAGGAAAGTGATCACATACCACAAACAGTTGAACTGGGTACTAATCTTCCACTACAGTTCTTAGCGAAAAAGATACCTGGTACCCTGATATAGGTACGTTCTAAGACAATAATTTGGTCGGAAAAGCCAATCAATTCCATTGAGGCCACAGCAGTGCAAGTTTTGAATTCTGGTAAAGAGCAGACTTCAACGGCGTTAAAAACTGGGTATTGTTTCCAGAATTACTATCACATGTGTACACCAACTCTTCATTGCACTTTCCATTCAATGCAGACCAAGGATGGACTAGCCTAAAATTAAGAGCTAGGATGCTGTCACCATCTTGAAAGCTGGCAAAAAATAAGCTTAATCAGGCATTGAGAACACTAAGTAAATCAACTAACCATGAACATTTTTCAAACACATGGATTCCCAGTAAATCGTGTAGAAATGTACTCTGGAATGAGACAAAGAGAACCAATGAAGCTTTTTTGTCAAACATTGTATTTCTAAGCAAGTGACCAAACTCAAAAAACTTTTAGTTAGAAGTGAACTGCATTAACAAAGTGCCCTTTGCAATCAATAACTCCAACATCTCTGGGGACTTATAGGCAGCCTATCTTACTACCCATTTCAACCCCCAAGTAGGAGACCAGTTTAAATATCCTAGAAAGGCCCACAGTACGAACCCCACAAAGGATGAACTAGAAGAAATAGGTGCACACACTAACAAGTCATCATCAATGACAGCAGATGTTGCAAATCACACCCACACAAATGGAATAACAAGGATGACTCATCCCAAGTTGGGAAAATAACCATGCAAGGTCGCTGGGAAAGAGCACCTGAGCTAATGCATCCCTCAGGCAATTCATAAAAACAATATTGAACATAGGGCAGAGGAACTGACCATGGTCTTCTACAGACCCAGATCATCTCTGAATCCTGGAGAGGCTCCATGATCAATTCAATCTTTAAGGGAGAGCAACAGGCCTAAACCTAGCAACTACCGCCTAATAGCCCTACTTGACAACAAGCAAAGTAATTTGCCTCACAGCTTCTTAAAGAACTCCACACTTGGTCCTTGGATCAAAGAATGATATAATTAAACCAAACTGGCTTCTCTTGAGGAACTGGGACCTCCACTAACATCATGCCATTGGCTCTTGACCAAATGTTATCAAAATGACAGCTGCTAGATTAATGCATTTTTTACCTTAAGGCTGCATTTGACTGTGATCCAAATATTCAATCTGAGGAAAACCTGTAACATTTACTGTGAGTAATGCAGTTGCTCTACCCAGACAACTGGTTAAGAATTAGAATTAGTGACAACACCCCACTTTCAAGAAAAATTGCAACACATCAAGGTCTAAAACAGAGATGCTTGTTGGTACCTCAGCTATTCAACCTTTTTCAAGGTCGACATGACCACCGCCCCATTCCAAGTCAACTCAAATATACCACAGCTTGGTGACTTTCAGCTTTCGAATCTGTGAAATGCTGACAATGTAATAGTTCTAAGTCAAATCAAATCAACCTCCAGGGTTTACTTGAATAATTAAATCAATATTCCCCATAAATGGGATGTTTATAATTCAGTCCAAATCCAAAGTCATGGTAATCAGCAACCAAATCAAGGGTCACCTTGACTGTACCTGCAAGGGCAACCCCTGGATATGGTGGCGGAATAAAAATACATAGTTTTTTTTAATTTTACAAAAAAGGTTTCCTTTCAGTCTCCAAAGTTACAAATTGCATTTTGTTCTCTAAAAATCATCTTAAAATGATCAGTACTTGTCCTCCAATTAAAGATTGTTGCTGCGAATCTTTCTCCAACCTTGACCTACGGCAGTGATGCCTCACTACTGGAAACAATAATCTCAAAAGTGTACAGGGGCACCTATAATCTGACTAAAACTGCCTCACCAGCAAAAATATATCTCAGATTTGGGATATTATACAATCGCTAAAACGCAGGGTAGGGAAGGGTCCAAGGGAACAAGTTTAAAGACCAGCGAGGAGCATATCCACTAATTATAATCAATAATAACACAAGACAACCTCAGGTCTATATTGGCACACAAATATGCATCAACAGGCATGCATGAGATATTGGAAGGACTGGAGTATCACAAAATCTCCCATGTAAACAGGGTGATGATCCCTTTTACGATGAAAACACTCACCCATCATAGGTGGCGTGCTTCATCATATGGGTTTCTCCACCCAGTAGGAAGCCTAGTCCTACTGAGGACTACAACTCCCTCACTATGAGTTAGGAGCACTGGGATGTTTTGCAAGATGTTAACAAGCAGGATACTAAAATTCCATATGGGAAGGTGTGGTGAGAGTGCAGCGCAATGGGGCTTGATAGAGTGTGTATGCAGTGGTGAAGTTAAAACTATCTAGTGGATGCATAAGCGACTATTTATTAACTTGCTCGCACTGGTAGGATTAAAAAAGCAGTGCAAAGTGTAGTATTGATTTAAAACTACTCAAAAAAATAATAAAAGGTCGACATGTTTCAGCCCTATAATGATCAATAAAATGTATCCAGGCTTTCTTTAGGACCAACAATAAATCAAAAATTGCTGAACCTAGAGACAAACGTGAATAAGTAAAGAAAGATAATACAACACAAGTAATCCTATACGTTGATGAACGGTATTACTGGGAATATCTGAAGGGTGAGATAAAAACAAGGTGCAACAAGTCAGACAACAGTCCTTCAATTCCATTGTGGTGTATTTATTGCTATAAGGTTAAACTTTTGACCTTAAATAGCAACTCCTTGTACATTTATTTCAGAGAATATATATACACTTACCCATATAATTTAGATAAGTAGCCTCACCTCTACCTGGCGACAGCTCAGGGAAGGGGACTGCTCTCTGTAAGAGACAAGATCTCGCGTCACACTTTCCATCTCTAAATGTGGGCACTTATCTCTATATTAGTGTGTGTGCCTAGCATCTAACCATTTATGACGGAACATGCAACTGGACTGTAAAACTCCACAAACATATCTATGTCGCATTACCTGGCTAAGAGCCCGAATATAACAGGCTCATTGTCAATCAAATGGTATATTGACATATGTAACCTCTCGTTGTTCTGTGGTCAGACCAACTACTCCTGATATCTGGAGACAAACAGATGTTGGATGAACCATGGTAGGACACAAGGCCCCATACCATTGGCATCGTGACTGTAGGGCAACTGCTGATACACCATCTTATTGGAGCAGTAACCATGTGTGTACAGCCCCTTTTTTTGGTAAGGTCGAATCTAAGTAAGGCGGTGAAATTTGCCATATCGGCCAAAAAGAGATGAATGACCCCTACTACCGCAAATGCCTGTATGACTTAGTCGAGCAAGAGGGCTAAATTTACGAGAGACATTGTGAGATACTTAAGTAAAGGCACATGGTAATTTGTAATATCTGCGTGCAGCTATAAATTCTTACTGCCCAACCATGCGCCCAGAAAATAGTCTGAAGCATCCCAAACAACCCACCACCATCACTGACCTCTCCGTCGGTACCCCGTGGCGGTACAGGAGCTGCGACCGGAGGTACAGATCGGAGAGGAGATCAACCTTTAAATAATCCCGTCGGAAGTCTCTTTCTAGCGCTCAATAATTTAGGACCCGTAGGTGTCCTAACAATGTGCCAGTGCAAAGGCAAAAAGAAGGAGCTTGCGCATGCGTGGGACTAAAGACAATACATTGGCGAAGGCACCGTAAATCTTCATAACCAAAATAAAAAGTATGAAACAACATGCCTGTGTGGTAGCGCATGCCAAATAGTAGTTGATTACAAGTATATCACTGTTATTGACTTACTCCAAGTCTAACGATAAAACGGACATTGCACATGCGTGGGTGGCATGCCACGCATGTACGCAAGAAGGTGCACTTGCTCCATTTGCGCATGCACGCAAGAAGATGTTTTAATTCCATTCGAAATTGCATTAGAATGAAAAAACTTCATTCAGGCAAATTACGTCAATCCTGGATGGTGTAGTTCCAATACCCAAGTGTACTTATGAGCTGTAACACTCTCTGTTCTGTGGGATATACCAAGGGACCAATACCCTCGTCACACATTAGGCATGTGTTGACGCATAGAGCATAGTACCCAAAAGGGTGCTGATGTGCGGCAGATGGACAATACAGGCAAATTCATTATACAAAGAATCACCTTCACATCGCCAGAAATTATGTTAAAATATGTGTAATGACAAATGGTAAGTCCCGATGTTTATGGACCCTGAAACCAGTGAATGTGATTAAAGTTGTTGTTGAGAGAAACAGAATACCTAGCGTCAAGGGTGGAACAGGACAAGTCCATGCCCTTAAACTGGAGTGAACCCATGAAGTGTCTACATAAATGTGCTGTGTGTTGACTAAATGTTGTTATAAAGACAGCCAGGGAATATCATCATTCAGTCCTATGGTGTCGCTTTTTATTCTGAAGACCCAGCGTTGTTCCCGTCTGAACAAGAATTTTGATATGTCAGTAATATGCGCCAGAATCCATGGTTGCTCCAAAACTGTCCAATGGTCATCGGCAGAGTGATTCATATCAAGAAAATGGTTTGTCAGCTTTGTGGACCTTTTCTTGCACCGAATGGTGCTTTGTGTTCTAGTATCCTTATCCAAATCTTGTGGGTAGTCATCCTGAGGCCATGCTCTACTTTTAATCACCCTGCGCATTTGGTTCCTGCACAGATTGTACCATTTCAAAAGGCTGTCTTGCATGATGTGAACATTCTGTTTGAACAGAATACCCAACAGTATCAGAATCTTTCCAACTCCGAGAGATTAGCATTGCAGCAACTGTCACAGGACGATTCCATTGTGGTGTAGCCCGCCGACAAGGGGGGCGCAACAGTGATTCGTTTTACAGTCCATCTGCACATGCCGTCATGAATGGTTAGATGCTAGGCACACACACTAATATAGAGATAAGTGCCCACATTTAAAGATGGAAAGTGTGACACGAGGCCCCCTTCCCTGAGCTGTCGCCAGGTAGAGGTGTGGCTACTTATCCAAATTATATGGGTAAGTGTATATATATTCTCTGAAACAAATGTACGAGGAGTTGCTATTTAAGGTCAAAGGTTTAACCTTATAGCAATAAATGCACCACAATGGAATTGAAGGAATGTTGTCTAACTTGTTGCACCTTGTATTTATCTCACCCTTACAGATATTCCTTCATCAACATATGCGATTACTGGTGTTGTATTATCTTTCTTTACTTATTCATGTTTGTCACTAGCAGCAGCAATTTTTGATTTATTTTTGGTCCTGAAGAAAGCCTGGATACATTTTATTGATCATTATAGGGTTAAAACATGTCAACCTTTTATTTTTTGAGTAGTTTTAAATCAATACTATTCTTTGCACTGCTTTTTTAACCCTACCAGTGCGAGCAAGTTAATAAAGAGTCGCTTTGGCATTCACTAGATAGTTTTAGCTTCACCACGCCATACACACTCTATCAAGCCCCATTGCACTGCACTCTCACCACACCTATCTTTCAAGTATGGGATTTTAGTATCCTACTTGTTATCATCTTGCAAAACATCCCAGAGCTCCTACCTCACAGTGAGGTAGTTGTAGCCCTCAGTTGGACTAGGCTTCGTACTGGGAGGAGAAACCCATATAATGAAGCATGCCACATATGGTGGGTGAGAGTTTCCGTCCTAAAAGGGATCATCCCCCTGTTTACATGGGATATTTTGTGATTCTTCAGTCCTTCCAATATCTCATGCACGCCTGTTGATGCATATTTGTGTGCCAATATAGACCCAAGGTTGTCTTGTGTTATCATTATATTATACAATCAGCCAGGTAGGACACCTATATCAAAAGCTGCTACAGGCTAAAAACTTTAGCCGTCTACTCCATTGGCACAATAGTTTGGTCTGTGTTAGCTAACTGTTCCTCAATTCCCGCCGGGTTATAGCTGGACTCAGTCTTTCAAACCTTTGGGCTCGATTACCTTTGGGATTTAAATATAGCATACAGTGCACTAAAAATTGATCAATTCTTCAATGAAGAAGCCCTCCATAGCTGCAGACAAGTTAATACTTTCCAAAAGATCTCAAGGTTGGATGTTCTTACAGAACTACAAGATTCTAAAATTTCAGGCCTATGTTTTTTGAGTCTGGGTACTCTGTTCTTAAAACTGAAATTCATGCTCTTCTACCTTGGCCACTTACAAACACTCCTACTTAGTCTCCCTTGGAAAAGGACCAGTGAATCAATCAGTTCCTGTTTATGTGGGGCATGTAAAGAGGACATAGTCCACCTTGTCTGCATGTACCAGCTTTCATGCAGGACACATGGGAACTCTTGACGATGGCACTCAACCAACAATACATTTACACATGCCATCAAGCAATCCTTGCATGCATTTATTTAACTGACGCAATTTTAAACTGTTGATTTAATTTTCATTTAGGGTTGACTGGAAATTAATAATTTTAAAATGTACACTTTTAATGTGTTGTTTTTCTCTTTAATTATTTCTTACTTGAATGTATAGATTTTAATTAATAACAAATTAAACTGAAAATGAAACAGGAACTATCACCCTAGATCATCTCATAATCGGACAGCAAACTTTTTCCAAGGTCTCTCCTGAGGATTGCTAGTCCTTGGCCACCTAATAAGCAACTATGTTAAATGCCTTCCACAAAACCCTCAACTTTCAGGTATCTCAAATTACTTTCCTACACACTCTTCCCATGCAGGAGAATCTCTGGTCCTCTCTACTAGTAATCTGATGTTGGGGACCTCCCTTATAAAGAGGAGCTCTTCCCTTTCATCAATTTGATTACAGCCCTCTCCATGGTGTAAATACTGCTAGCCATGCCAGATAGCCACCAGCGGAGGTTGGCCTAGCATATCCTGCTTTTCCCTCAGGAGACCACTGTACGATGGGATATTTGGGACATGGGAAGACTCTGTGTGAAATTATGAACTATCATAAAGGACTACCTCAGATGGTTGACAAGCAGAACTGTGCTTTGGGTAATGTTGTGAATTGTTACCAGGACATGGCAAAGATCCTTGTGAGGAAGTGAATAGAAGGAAACATGTCTTGACAATGAAGATGACAGGGGCATTAACCACTGAGTGCCAATGAGAATCTGCAGAACCAAGGCATATATAGGATTTTACTGATGCACCACAAACTGTAACACCAAAAATACCCACAAACTCGAATGTGCATCCTATTGCAATACCGACAAATGTGTCACATCACAAGAACCACTTTAAATACCCCCTCGAGTACTAATTCAGACACCATCACTAACAACAGCACAAGCAACCCCACAAGCATCATTGTAACCATAAATACCAACCCATATTGCGCAGCAGGAGACATGGACACCCCCCTCCAACCCAGGCCATTAAAACCTTTCATTGATTCACTTCACTACTCTCTTAACATCTCACTCACTCAAACATTTACACTTACTTTACATGCACCTTTTCCAAAACTTCAATTGTAAAACTTTAAGAGCAACTTTTAAAAACAAATAACCTAACATAAAGTATGGCTGACAATGACCAGGAGACTGCTGACTTTCTATTCCTGTGGGTAATCTAAGTTCCGTTTGTAGTTGTAGGCAGAGATCTCTGCGTTGAGAATGGTCTGTGCCATAAGCAACCAATAAAAATAATTGTTACACTTCTGTGCAAAAAGGGACAGGCTTATAGTGTCCACAGTCGAAAATATTTCCCTCTCCTCTTCAGCTTCTTTCTGAATTAAATCAGTCCTGTATGTAGAGCACTCCTTCCGTCAATACAGTTCTAACATCTAGGAAAACATAAAATCACTTTATGTCTCACGCTCATTAGAAATGCGATGCTGGGTATTAAACATAAAAAAGAAAAATTATTTTACACATTAAAAACATATTTTCACAATAGTAAAAAGATTTTTACATAAATATCATGTTCCAAAACACAACCAATTACATATTCATATTGTACACAAAATCATTCAAAATGATCAGTGAATATAGATGTGGTTCTCACCACCTTCATTTAGGACATAATGTTAAACACAATAACTATTAAGGGACAGAAAAACATAATTACTTTTTATTATATTTAGTAATTAATCACTCATTCTTTACACTACATTGACCATACCAAACTGCTAAATAGGGATAGGTTGTCACTATACATTTTTTACTAAGCATATTAATTCTTTGTTAATAATATTAATGTCCACATTATCACTAAGTAGCGATCCTTCATAATAGCTCAAATACAGCCATCCTAACTGTGTTTTTTTTTAGATATGTTTATCTAAGTCTTTTTGGTGGATGTATGACGTTACAACGCATACTATTACAACGCATACCTTTACAACGCATTTTTTACAACGCACAATCCATTACAACGCATGACATTACAACGCAGTACACTACAACGCATTTTTAAAAACTACCTTTACAACGCATATCCATTACAACGCATACTACCTTTACAACGCATACCATTACAACGCATAATATTAAATTGCATTTAAGGTAAGTATTAGATAGTATAGGGTTAAATATTACTATTCTAACTCCAGGGGGTGCAACAGTAGAGTAAGTGTTGGATAGTATAGGGGTAAAAATTACTATTCTAACTCCAGGGGGTGCAACAGTAGGGTAAGTGTTGGATAGTATAGGGGTAAAAATTACTATTCTAACTCCAGGGGGTGCAACAGTAGGGTAAGTGTTGGATAGTATAGGGGTAAAAATTGCTATTCTAACTCCAGGGGGTGCAACAGTAGGGTAAGTGTTGGATAGTATAGGGGTAAAAATTACTATTCTAACTCCAGGGGGTGCAACAGTAGGGTAAGTGTTGGATAGTATAGGGGTAAAAATTACTATTCTAACTCCAGGGGGTGCAACAGTTGGGTAAGTGTTGGATAGTATAGGGGTAAAAATTACTATTCTAACTCCAGGGGGTGCAACAGTAGGGTAAGTGTTGGATAGTATAGGGGTAAAAATTACTATTCTAACTCCAGGGGGTGCAACAGTAGGGAAAGTGTTGGATAGTATAGGGGTAAAAATTACTATTCTAACTCCAGGGGGTGCAACAGTAGGGAAAGTGTTGGATAGTATAGGGGTAAAAATTACTATTCTAACTCCAGGGGGTGCAACAGTAGGGTAAGTGTTGGATAGTATAGGGGTAAAAATTACTATTCTAACTCCAGGGGGTGCAACAGTAGGGTAAGTGTTGGATAGTATAGGGGTAAAAATTACTATTCTAACTCCAGGGGGTGCAACAGTAGGGTAAGTGTTGGATAGTATAGGGGTAAAAATTACTATTCTAACTCCAGGGGGTGCAACAGTAGGGTAAGTGTTGGATAGTATAGGGGTAAAAATTACTATTCTAACTCCAGGGGGTGCAACAGTAGGGTAAGTGTTGGATAGTATATTACTATATTATGCGTTGTAATGGTATGCGTTGTAATGGTAGTATGCGTTGTAATGGAATGCGTTGTAAAGGTAGTATATAGAAATGCGTTGTAGTGTCCTGCGTTGTAATGTCATGCGTTGTAATGGATTGTGCGTTGTAAAAAATGCGTTGTAAAGGTAGTGCGTTGTAAAAGTTGCGTTGTAAAGGTTGTTCCCCCTTTTTGGTCAAAACATGCCTAAGACAAGAAATACCATAAATACTGCATTTTTACATTGATTAGGTAATGATCTTATATCGCCCGGTTAATTTCCCTGGTTCATTTTCCTAACATCCTTTAGGAAATAATAGAGGCTGAACCTCCTACTCTATCACGGTAATGGGTTTAATCTCAACATTACCCAATGAATGATCATGCATATTGCTTTTATTTAGTCACTGACCATGGTTAACTGCAGCAAGATGAAGAATATACACTAATTATATATACACTAATCTCTACACACTGAATATTTCATGTGTGTTTCTTCCCATCTGCAAGTTTATTTAAAAACTGGATTCACTTTTGGAATCGTTCTTCATCTTCTGTGGTTTACTTGTTCACCAAGGCTCCCTTATAATAATCTGGAGACAACCAAATAGAATTTCCTTCTGTATACAACAACAGGGGAAAAAGTAAAAAGATCTTGATAATCATTTCCTATTTATTGCCTCTTTTCCTATCATTAGTGTCAGCAACATTTAACGGTCAACCGCAGTTGGTACATGATGTTGGCAGACCCTTCTTGCCGAAGTAATCTTTCATTTTTTTATTCTCGCCTGCCAGGTTCTCTGTTTCGCCCTCTGGAATATTTGAGTGAATCCCTAAGGTTAAAAAAAATATATATATATATGTGTGTATGTCCCCAAAACTTTTATTGGTAAATTGTTGCACTTATATTAGGAGAGCGTTCTGAAACAGACTACATTCTCAAAAGCACTTGCAAAAGTTCACAGTTAAATTTTTCCTTTATTTTCAGAACGCTCTTGACACACTATTTTCCTCTTTCTTTGTACACTGAGATGGATCCTCAATCCCTCACTCCCATTGGCCACAGGAATCCCTACAATGCATGGAGATTTCCCAGTTGGGTTAGAATCTAGTCATAGTATTATTATAAAAAGAGTAATTCCAATCAACTTGTTCTCCTTCATCTTTTGTTATCTATTTTCTTTTGGACTTTGTCTTCCGATCTGACAAAATGTCTCTCTCTGCTGTACAGGTCTTTTGTCTGGGCACCTATCAGGGTCCTTCCCACCTAGAACTAATGCACTTGGTCAAATGCCTCTGCCTGTCCCGTTGTCTACGTCACAACGTGGCTGCTATTCATAAATCAGGCACATCTTGTTGTAATGTTCAGTGTGAGTTAAAAGAAATGCAATCTTCTATTACATCTTCAAATATTCTTTTAAACTCTGGATGCCCAAAAAGAGTAGAATTTTTTTCCCCATTGGATCCACTACTGTTAGAGCAAATATCGCTGCCTACTTCAGCCTATGTGCCCCAAGTGGCAGCCATTTTGTAAAAAAGCATGTTTTCCAATCGTATAGTGTAAGTGTAATGTAAAAACAATCTTTTTTTACTTTTTTTAAACAATATATACATCTTTTACTCAAGAGGGAGAATCCTTGTTTTTGGACTTACTTTCATCTAACTAAGCACTCCTCTGTTGTTTAAGCAATCCTAATCTGTACCAAACATTTCCATTTACCTTCAAAATCACCCCCTCATTCAGATCCCGTGACTCATTCTAGAATAAACCATTGCAAGTCACTTTTTTTGTTTTCTCTTTCCAGTGTACGACTATTGGGGCATTTTAATGTCTTCTTCTTAGTGCTGATTTGTGTTCATTCAGCCTTGTTCTCCTTTTCCTGCTTGTGTCACCCACATAGACCACAATCTTCATTCTACAGTTCACCATGCTTTTTATGCAAATGATGAGAAACTCCCTCATCCATGGCCTTATCCTATTTCATTATGGTTTTGTGAAACAGAAACCACATTGGATAGTGGCCACTATTGGTTTACCATTCAGAATACTGTGAATTTAAGGTTAGGATCACCACAATTTAGCAACTCTATAAATATCAGAGGGGATTCCTCACTTCCTTGCCAAATAAAAACACATCATCAATAAATCTCGGCCAGTGATAGAAATTTTCAAAAAATGGGACTACTTTATTATATATATGTTTAGTTGCAAATACACTCATGTATAAGCAAGCAAAACAATCTTTAGGATTATCTCTACACATTCCAAAACAAAAGTCGAGTGAGCTGGCAATTCCTCCCCCTCCTCTACTAAAATACCTCTGATAACCCCTATGGTGACTATGGTGATATGGAAGGTAGAGGGCCTACAAAATGATCCCAACAATGAGTGTTTGGCCCCTATGGACATTGAGGGCCTCTGCACAAATATACCTCAAGACTCTACCATAGAGGTTATCAAAGGTATTTTGGTTGGTGAGGAGGATGAATTGTCAGCTCACTCTAACTTTATTTTGGAATGCTTGGATATCATCCTAAATAATAATATTTTTCTGTATGGAGGAGAATTTATATGTCAAATAAAAGGGACCAGCATGCTCCCAGTTTGACTTGTTTATACGTGAGTGCATTTGAATCTGAGCATGTATGTAATGAAGTAGCCCCATTTTCTGAAAATCTCTATCACTAGTCGAGATTTATCCATTATATGTTTTTTATTCGGCGAAGAAGTGTGGAATCCCTTCTGATATTTATATAGTGGTTACATTGTGGTGATCCAAACCTTAAAATCACTTCGACAATGAATAAAACCCAAATGTGACTTTTTAGACATAAAACTCTAAGCAATTGAGGGCACTCTTAAGGTAGAACTTTACACGAAGCTATCAGATTGAAACATGAGGTTGCATTTTTCTAGCAATTGCACCCTGTTGTCAAAAGGACAACATACCTTTTGGGCAATTCCTTCAACTCCAGAGGAATTGTACAAACAGGAATAACTTTGATAGCAATGCTAGCAAGTTGCAGAATAAATTGAAGGGTCAGGGAAATCCCAATAGGTTCATAAAAAGGGCATATAAAAGGGGCAAGTATTATATTAGAGATCGTATGTTGGATGGAAGTGTGAAGGACAAGACGGAAAACAGTTGAATAGTTTCTGTATATAATTGTTCTACATAAAGCAATAAGATAAAGAATTTGATTAACAAAAACAGCTTCCTTCTAAATGGGCAGGGACATGGAGCATTAAAAAAAACTTTATTTGCCTTTAGGAGAAATAGAATGAGATGGAAGCATTTGCCACACACCTATATAGAGAGAAAAGTAAGACAAAAAACGAGTATCCTGAGTAATAAACCAATAGTGGGAACTTCCCATGTTGTTCCTGCATCAATTGCTAAACCATAATGAGTCTAGATTAGATCATGCATAAGGGAGGTTTCCACTGCATTAAAAGCATGGTGAACTGCATAACGAAGAAAGAGATCTAGCTAGTTGCTTGCCCATGTGACAAAGGCTATGTGGGTGAAACAGGCAAGGAAATAAGGCTGAATGAACACCGGTCAGCAATAAGAACAAGATGCGAACATGCACCACTAGTCTAACACTGGATGGAAAGAGAACACAAAGAAAGTGATTTGCAATGGTTTATTCCAGAATGCCTCAAGGGATCCAAAAGAGGGGGTGATTTGCATTGTGAAAGGAAAAGGAGAGAAAAATTCTGTATGTTCAAGTTTGAAACATATAAGGACGGCTTGAACAACATAGAGCCATGTCTCGGGCGATATTTGAAAACCCGGGACATGTATCGGGTCTAGAGATCATCAACAAGTACTCACTTGCACCCACTGGGGTGAACCACTTAAGAACTTCATGCACCAGCTTCCCATGGGGCGACCCGGAGGAGGAGCTAGCGGTGTGCGCTCCATTGCGGTTGTTTATAAAAATGGCTCCCTCGAGCTTTGAGCTGACGAGCTCCTGGACGACGCACCTGCGTGCCTGTGTGGGCACTGAGGCCCTTGACGGTTGCTTGGCGGCCCTCTCTTCCACCCCTAACTATTTTCTCTACTGAGGAGGGAAGTTATCCCGAAACCCGAGCCATGTCTCGGGCGATATTTGAAAACCCGGGACATGTATCGGGTCTAGAGATCATCAACAAGTACTCACTTGCACCCACTGGGGTGAACCACTTAAGAACTTCATGCACCAGCTTCCCATGGGGCGACCCGGAGGAGGAGCTAGCGGTGTGCGCTCCATTGCGGTTGTTTATAAAAATGGCTCCCTCGAGCTTTGAGCTGACGAGCTCCTGGACGATGCACCTGCGTGCCTGTGTGGGCACTGAGGCCCTTGACGGTTGCTTGGCGGCCCTCTCTTCCACCCCTAACTATTTTCTCTACTGAGGAGGGAAGTTATCCCGAAACCCGAGCCATGTCTCGGGCGATATTTGAAAACCCGGGACATGTATCGGGTCTAGAGATCATCAACAAGTACTCACTTGCACCCACTGGGGTGAACCACTTAAGAACTTCATGCACCAGCTTCCCATGGGGCGACCCGGAGGAGGAGCTAGCGGTGTGCGCTCCATTGCGGTTGTTTATAAGAATGGCAGTAGTTAATTACATAAAAGCAAGTCCAAATAAAGAACACTCCCTCTTGGGTGTAAGATGTAAACATTTAAATATGTAAAAAAATGGTTTTGCTTGAACATGAAATACCTTCAGAAAACAAGAGACAGAGGGCGTTTTGCAAAACAGGAACAGTTTGTTTAATTAAACAGTGTGGCCAGCAGAACACTTAAAGGCACAAGGTCTGAGCACTATCACTTACAATTGGTCTGATTTTGTATATATAATACATAGAGGGTGGTAAAATATTTTACGGTGAACCTTTTTTAGTAAGGAATGTGAACCGCTGCCTTTGGAGCCATAAAGTAAGATTTTGATAAGGAAACTAGATCGTCCTATTTTGCGTAGACACAATGTGGCCAGTGGGTTACTACGAGGATGATCGTTTACAGACAAAAACTTTCTACAAACCAACTGTGGAGAACACATTGCTTAAATTTGATAATTCTCACCCCAGGGTGCTGAGGGAAAACGTGCCCTATGGCCAGTTCTTGAGATTACAAAGGAACTGTAGCAAGATAGAGGATTTCAAATTTCAAGCAAATGACCTGGGAAAGAAACTAAGGACCAGTGAAATACCCAGAGAGAATAATCACAAACACCATGAAGAGAACTAAAAACCAGAAAAGAGACGCACTATTGGAAGACAATGAAAAGAGTCCTACGGTACCACCGCTGACCTGTGTAACCGGGAGACATCCGTTACATCGTGGTCTTCACACCGCAATACATTTACAACACAGGCATTACAATGCAAGTTGTTACAACAACTTGCGCTGGCTGGTGCTATACACTAAGGAATAGTATCATTTACTATTCCAACACCTTCCCTACTGTTACGTAGGCTTGAGTTGGAATAGTATATCATACTATTCCTAAGTCCAGCACCCTCCAGCGCAAGTCGTTGTAAACGTATCACTGTGTGAAGGCCGCAATGTAATGTCATATATTCTGTGTAACCACCTATAATGTTATATCCAATCCAATGATTGGAGAACTGACCATGTGGCCCTTATAAATGAATGCAGAGTGACCAAACACCGCAATATACATATGGGAAACACAGGGTAAACGGGTTAGTGTCGGTGATAATATAAAAGCCACATTGTCAGTTCTCCGATCATAGGGCACAAGGTTATACCACATTTGTTTTAATAGCCCTTTTTGATTGGGAATTTTAAAATAACATTTCATTTATTAGAGTTTCACTTACACACCTTTATGCTCACACTTTTTTACTTCGAAGGTCATAATCTGTGTATGTGTTGTGCTATGATGGAATATGACCATCAAGTTATTAAAGTCCCATTTGTTCTCCAAAATAAGACCTGGCTGTCACCTCAAGTTAAGCACCGAGGTCAAGGAGTCATTTGGTTACTTGTAATTTTGAGTAAGCCATTTCACGGTTGGTTTCACCAACATGATGCTACATCTGAATCCTTACAGACTTTGATATTGACACTAATTGATTTATCATCTTGAGTACAATCTGGATAGAGTGCTTTGGGATAACTATGTGTGCTAATCAAACACATTGTCTCTTTTCAGGTAACACATTGACCAGGTGGATCCAACATTTCGAAGTGTCAAATCACTCCATCCACTGGTGCTATATGATAACAATTTACTTTGTATGTGGGGAGAATTACTCCACCTTGGCATTCTTTTTGTCGGTCCTTAAGAAAGCCGCTACACCTCTACGGAGGGTAGAAGGCTGAAACATGTCGACCCCCACTGTTCTATGACTGGTTGAATAACCCCTAGACATAGTTATTTGTTTTAATCCTAAACTCCGAACGTCCAATTAAAGTCTACATTGGTGTTTTGCAGCATTTGTTTTAGCTCACATCATTTCTCATTTTTCACTTCACCACACCTTGCTCTCTTATAGGTTTTAGGATACCTCTCGTTTGAAACTGTGAGCTCCTCTCTCTCTGAGATGGAGTTGTAGCCGCTTCATGAATAGGTTCGTGATATGAGGAGGTTGCCCTATGATGAAGCATGCCACCTTCGCATGGGTGAGGCAAACCGTCCTGTAAAAGGGAAATCCCAGCGCTCTTTCTGATATCAGACTCCGGGGCCCATTTGGAAAAAAGTCCCTTATTTTGGGATTTCCAGAGTTTAAAAGAATATTTGAAGATGTAATAGAAGATTGCACAGGCCATTACAAAAGGATGTGCCTGTTTTACAAATAGCAAAAAAAAAAAAACAATTGATGGACAGAATGCAGAACAATGTCATACATTCACCCCAGTACAGAGATCTGGGCCTTAATCCATCGTTTTTTTGCTCACCATGCCATTCCAGTTTGAACCCATCCATATGCAAATCAGTCTTGACCCTTTGCCCCATGGGAACAGTCCAGCCCGAACTGCCAAGCCAGGTCCTCCCTGGACTAGAAACAAGCATCCTAGGACCGGTTTCGGGCTTTCAGCCCTCGTCAGCCAGGATAGCTTGATTCCAGTGGCATGGGGAGCACGGGACTCACGTCTGAGCATACCCTTCCCACTCGGGGTGACAAATGCAAAAAAAACAATTGATGGTTTTCCCAGACGTGGGACCCATGCTCACTACGCCACTGGAGTCAAGCTATCCTGGCTGATGACGGCTGATAGCCAGAAACCAGTCCTAGGATGCTTGATTCCGGTCCAGGGAAGACATGGCTTGGCAGTTCGGGCTGGACTGTTCCCATGAGGCACAGGGTCAAGACTGATTTGCATATGGCCATGTCTAAACTGGGGTGGCGTAGTGGGCAAAAGAACGATGGATTTAACCCAGATCTCTTGACTGGGGGAGAATGTCTGCATTGTCAGCATTCCGTCCATCATTTGTTTGTTGTAATGTTTTACAAATAGCGGCAGTGTTGTGACATACACAATGAGACAGGCACATGCACTTGACCAATAGCATTAGTTCAAAGTAGGAAGGACACTTGTAGGTGCTCCGATAAAAGGCCTGCATAAAAGAGCACATTGTTTTGTCAGATCACAAGACGACATCCAAAAAACACCAGGTAACACGGGATGAGAGTACCAGTTGATAAGAATTAGTCTCATTGTAATATTACTATGAGTAGATTCTAACCAAAATGGTGAATTCATATGCCTTATACGGATTCCCCTGGTCAACGGGAGAGAGGGTTTGAAGAGCCTGCTCCATGTGCAAAGAAAGAGGAAAATATTGTTGTAAGAGCGGTCTGCCAATAACAGAAAAAGGTAAGCGTGAACTTTTGCAAGTGTTGGCGGGAGTTGAATCTGTTTTGGAATGCTCTCCTAATATAATTGCCATGATTGCCTAGTATAAATAAAGGGATAAATATATATATATATATATATATATATATATATATATATATATATATATATTATCTACTGGCGGTCGCCAGTAGATAGTTATAGTTAGGACCGTGTTTCCATAGGAAATCCGCAACATTCTATTTGGAATAACTTTGGCGCCGGTTGACGAATCCTCGCGAAATTTTCAAAATAGGTGGGGCGCTCCGCTCCGCTCCTACCCTGAAAGGCTCGGGGGGATTCGTCAAGCGGGGGCTGAGAAAAAAGGGGGGTCCCAAAATGCGTTTTCCCCATGCATTTTCCCATAGGACCTTTAGTCGAAGGTACAGACCGATCGGCTGAACAGAATTACTTGAAATTTGGCAAAGAGGTAGTCCTCAGGTCAGGCATGTGCCTTTTGCTTAAATGGTGTAAATCCGTTCAGTAGTTCCTGAGAAAATCAAAAGTAAAATCACATATATATCTGGGCGGAGCCTAACCACACATCTCATCGTGAGATCTGATTGGCTGTTAGCACTTCATCCAAGAAGTGTTGGCAGCCATCTTGGGACCAATATACATGATAGCACCTCATTAAAAAGCATTGCAGTTAATAGAATGTTTTAAGACTTTTGTTACATTATAAATCATTTGTTGATGGTACCATACTCATTTTAGGAATCGTGGTGTGTTCTAAGGTGATTTTACCATGTGAAAAAGCCTTCTGCTGTGATATCATGAATCATGTTTGAGAGAAAACTATTTTCTCATGCTTTTCCCACAGAGGTTTGGAAGGTGATCTATAAGCTAACTGAGAGCATATTTTCTGTAAATTCACATTATCTTTCTCAGTCATGTGAGAATGAAGTCTGACATTCTCAGTAAAACATGTACATCCAACAAGGGCAGAGACTGTCAGTTGATTCCTTTGTGTTCTACTGCAGCTTCCCAGAGTGTTCTAAAGAACAACTAGAGCGCTAACAGTCCTACTTATGACAAACGAATGGCACACCTGAAGCCATCTTGGTTGGAATAAAGTGGTAATTCTTAAAATATTTAATTTAAAAAGGAACAAAATGAGGGGGTTCATTTTGCCATAGAAAGTATGATTAGTGCTGCAGAAAGAAAAATTAGGGCACATTTTGAGTGACTTCTCAAATCCTCTTCTATTTCATTAAAAAATTCTGACATGCAGACTGAAACATGCACTTTCAATACCAGCAGCAGACTTCCCTGGTGAGCAGTAGCTTTACTACAGTGATCTAATAAGCAACTAGAGTGCTAACATTCTGAATTTATGGCAAATTTGTGACACATCTGAATGCCTTCTTGATGGAATCAAAGTAAAAAACTGAAAGTATTTCCTACTGAGGAGACTGTAGTAAATGAGGAAATTAGGAAACATCATAACAAATAAGTCTCCCAAAATGTCCACCAGAGACAAAAGAGCCCAAATGTAGCCCAAATATCACCCAGATGTAGCCCAAGTATAGCCCAATGACAGAATGTCCCAGAGTGTTCTAACGAACAACTAGAGCGCTAACAGTCTTACTTATGACAAAAGTATGGCACACCTGAAGCCATCTTTAATGGAATAAAGTGGTAACACTTAAAACATTTAATTTACAAAGGAACACAATGAGGGGATTCATTTTGCCATAGAAATTATGATTAGTGCTGCAGAAAGAAAAATTAGGGCACATTTTGATTTCTCAAATCCTCTTCTATGTCATAAAAAAATTCTGACATGCAGACTGAAACATGCATTTTGAATACCAGCAGCAGACTTCCCTGGTGAGCAGTAGCTTTAGTACAGTGATCTAATGAGCAACTAGAGTGCTAACATTCAGAATTAATGGCAAATGTGTGACACATCTGAATGCCTTCTTAATGCAACCAAGTAAAAAACTGAAAGTATTTCCTACTGAGGAGACTGCAGTAAATGAGGAAATTAGGAAACTTCATAACAAATAAATCTCCCAAGATGGCCACCAGAGACAAACGAGCCCAAATGTAGCCCAAATATCACCCAGATGTAGCCCGAGTATAGCACAATAACAGAATGTCCCAGAGTGTTCTAACAAACAACTAGAGCGCTAACAGTCTTACTTATGACAAAAGTATGGCACACCTGAAGCCATCTTGATTGGAATAAAGTGGTAACACTTAAAATATTTAATTTACAAAGGAACAAAATGAGGGGGTTCATTTTGCCATAGAAATTATGATTAGTTCTGCAGAAAGAAAAATTAGGGCATATTTTGACTTCTCAAATCCTCTTCTATTTCATTAAAACATTCTGATATACTAATGAGCAACTAGAGTGCTAATATTCAGAATTTATGGCAAATGTGTGACATATCTGAATACCTTCTTGATGAAATCAAAGTAAAAAACTGAAAGCATTTCCTACTGAGGAGACTGCAGTAAATGAGGAAATTAGGAAACTTCATAACAAATAAATCTCCCAATATGGCCACCAGACACAAAAGAGCCTAAATGCAGCAAAAATATCACCCAGATGTAGCCCACATGTAGCCCAATGACAGAAGTGTGCAAAACACTTATTTTTTGTGTATTTGCAGTTTTATATAGTGCAGACTTGTCAGGTATTGGAATGCTTTACATGAGCATTGGTTACATCACACAAGATCAAATTCATTTTGGTTGTAGACATGGGGAGATTAAGTGATTTGACCACAATCACAGAATGTTGAGCTGAAGCAGAAACTCCAACCTGGTTCCCCAGTTGCAAAGTCTGCAGCTCTGGAAGTAACACCACATCCTCTCGCCAAGGTGCAACATTTAAACAAGTGGTCAACTGGATAAAAAAACATAACGATTACAAATAATTTAAAAGTTCTTTGTCGCTATTTGAAAACTCAGAAAATATGTCCTCATTTTAGTTTTTTAGAGCACTAACCATAATTTTGATGCAAATAAGACCCTCTCATATATGTAATTTCTAAAGGAAATACTCTAGGTATTACAGTTTTGATTACATCAAGATGACGTCAGGCGTTCCACACTTTTGTAATAAATATAGAATGTTAGCAATCTAGTTGTTCGTTGGGATACTGTTGAAAGGCAGAGGCCAGGGTAGGCCTGGGCGGTAAATCCCATTCCGTTCGCGGAATTTGCGAAATTTGGATAATTTCGCGTTCCGCGGAGAACGCGAAATTGCAAAAAATCTACGTTCCGCAACTTCGCGAAATTTTTTGCTTGTTCGCGTTCTCAATATGCGTGTTCGCGAGATATTTCACCCCGAGCACGCAAACAGCGATCGCGAACAGGAAAAAAGTATCGCGAACAAGCAATTCCGCGTGTTCGCGGAATTTCTGCATGTTCGCGGAGATTTTTTACCGTTTCGCGGAGGTTTGCGTAACGCGATTACGCAAATTCCGCCCACCCCTAGGCCAGGGGCACGGACTCTGAAAATTGAAGGCAGGTAGGAGAGTGCAGAGGCAACAATTTGACCACACTGGGTAGGCAGGAAGGGCAGTGGCAGCACAACAGACTATGGAGGGCAGTGGAAAGGGGAGCAGGGGCAACAAACCAACAATACAGGACTGGCAAGAGAGGCTGTGGCAATATAATAGACCATTGTGGGCAGAAGGAAGAGGCAGTGGTAGTACAACCATACATGCCAACAGACCTGTTTCAGCCAGGAAACGTCCAATGTTTTTAAGCTCAAATGGGCTTTATTTGCTCTGTCTCCTGTCTACAATCTCCTCTTTTACAATGTAACTCAAAGGGGAAAATCAATACCCCAGTTTTTTTTCAAAATCTCCCTCTTACCAAGTTCAAAATGTTCGCAAGTATGGTACATTGAATCATGGTAGGCAGGAGGAATTGGGGTAGGGACATGGACTCGGATAACAGAGGACAGGAGGGACATGGAGAGGTGCACCAAACTGACCCTACAGGGCAGGCATCAGGGTTTGCAGCAGCACAATACACCACACAGCGCATGCGGGACAGTAGTGCAGCACAACAATCCATAGAAAGCAATAGGGAGGGGACAGGACCATGCACATGGACAACAGAGAACAGATGGGAAAGAGGCAATGGTAGCTAGCTGACCATAATGGACAGACAGGAGAGAAAGCAGCAGCATAACAGACTATAAAGGGCAGGAGGGACGGATCAGGGGCATTACAATGGAACAGACAAGCCAAGAGGGTGGGAATAGGGGGTCTGCACATGGAAACAGAGAGCTGGGGGCAAGGTGGCAGGGCAGGAGCAGCAGGATGACCATGGAGGTCAGGCTGGATGGGCACTAGAAACAAGACACACCATGGAGAGCAACAATGAGACTATGGTGGCATACACACGGACCATGGAGGGAAGGTGGGAGGGGGTCAGGGGCAGCTAGCTGACTACACAGGGAAGGTGGGAGGGACCATGGCAGCACAGAAGACCATGGATGGCAAGCAGGAGGGTTAGTGGCAGCACAATGGCTATGATGGGCAAGAAGGAGGGTGCAGGGGCATGCACAAAGGACCATGGAGGATAGAAGGGCGGGTCAGGACCTGGACACAGACAAGAGAGTTCAGGGGAAGGGGCCTCACAACAGACCGCGCGGGGCAGAAGGGTGTGGCAGTAAAATGGACCATGGAGGACATAAGGAAGGGGATAGGGGCATGGCATGTGGACAGGCAGGGTGGAGGTGGCAGGGACAGGTTACAGTCATCTGACAATGCTAGGCAGGTGGGAGGGGAGTGGCAGCTCAACAGAACACTCAGAGTAGATACGAGTGGCAGGTCCATGGAACATAGTGGGCAAAAAGGATGGAGCAGGGGCATGCACAAAGACATCGGAGGGCAGGGGGAAGGAGAATAGGGGCAGCAAGCTAAGCACAGAGGCTAAGCAGGAGGTCAATGATGGGCCATAGAATTGGGCAATGGAGGGCAGGAGGAGTGGACTGGTACATCATGCTAAATGGAGGGCAGTGGAAGCACATCAGACCATGCATGGCAGGAGGGAGGAGGCTAGTCCATGGATTCAGACAACAGAGGATAGGGAGGAGGTGAATGGGGCAGCAAGCTAACTGTTCAGAGAAGGTGGGTATTAGGAACTTTATTGTTTTTAAAATGTGTGTCTGTGCGAACTACTTAAAATATGAACAAGTATGCAGCATAATCTCACTTTTATTCAGGAAGAAG
This sequence comes from Triturus cristatus, assembly GCF_964204655.1. NCBI lineage: Eukaryota > Metazoa > Chordata > Amphibia > Caudata > Salamandridae > Triturus > Triturus cristatus. The sequence goes on along the minus strand of NC_140591.1, from coordinate 743,785,102 downwards.
AGGACGTTTGAGACTGTGACTCCGGGCTCACTTGGCAGAAACGACCCCGGACCCTCCACCCCGTCGCAAAATGTAATGCCCGTGAAAAGGGTAGGTGGATGCAGTGTTATATAGAACATAGTCCTGGGAGCACGATTGAAAATGAAAACTAGATGTAGTATATGGTATAAACTATGCACCAAAAAGTGTGATATAAGATGAACCGGGGCGTGAAATATAATATGCAATACATTGTGCGCAATGACAGATTCATTGGAGAGCGCGAGATAGCACAGGCACTAGCGCGTGCTATGCGATATGCGCCTTGGAGTGTAATATGCACAGGGCAGTGTTGTGTAACATAACTAGTCTCTAAAGTATAAAATATGTGCTGGGGAGTGTAACGTTGCATATGCACTGTGACAAAGATATGGATCCTAGATTGTAATATGTATGGCATAGCGCTGTGCGTTATAACATACACATCGAGGAAGGCACGTTAGATTGGGCAATATAACCCGTGCGAAGGCAAGTGTGGCATGACATTTTCATGGGGTGGTGTTACAGTGCACATGGGCTAGAGAGTGTCATAGCATACGCACTAGCTGGTGGAATACAGCACAGAGGTGTGAGGCAATCGGCGGGCACTGGTGGGTGTAACACAGCATTGGGCTCAGCCAGGAGCACGCTGTGACTCTCAAGTGAGGTTCGTCTCCTTTCCAGAGAGTAAAATAAAAAGTATTACACATCCGGCGGTGGATGTGTTTTTTATTAACCGTGAGGGGGGTTTCTTACATAGTTTGGTCGAATTTTTGTCGAACCCCCTTTGAATGGCTTGGTGTGCGTGTATATTAAATGTGCCCGTCAATAGCTACCCATGTTTGTATAAATAAACGACAAGGGTGTCTAATTGGAGAATACCCACCGGCGGGTGCGCCGGGATTAGGCACGGTAGGGCGTCAGACACGTCAGAGCTTCACTAGCGGTGTAAATACATTCCATGTGGATTCATTCTATGCATAGTCGCCTTTTAATGAATATCACGCAAATCGTCATGGTGATAGGTACATACAGTTTGTCCAGCATGTCCTAGGTGTTTCTGTAAATATATATATATTTAAAATAATAAAAAACAAAGGCCGGCCCCGGGGATGGGGTCCCCGGAGCCATAAGTGGCCTGAGGAGGGGGGCAACGCAGCCCCCTCCTAAAGAATTTAAATAAAAAAAGGCCATGACCCGGTGGTTGGGGTCCCCGGGGCTGATTAAGGCCTTGGGAGGGCCAAATGTATTTTTTTCAACAAAAAAAATTAGGGTGCAGGCCCTGGGGGATGGGGTCCCCAGGGCCAGTAAATTAGAAAAAGAAGGGGGGGGCACACAGCCCTCCTTCTTAAAAAATAAGCCCACCAGGTGCTTCCAGTAAGCACCACTCCGCTGCGTTGCAGAGAGGTGGTCTAGGCCGTGCCCCTTTTTACATCTCTCTGCAACGCAGCTCTGTGGCGCTTACTGGAGGTGCCTAGTGGTCTAGTTGGACCCTAGGGACCCTCAGGTTTCAAGGGGACTTAATCTCCCAACTTAAAACGGCCACAGGGCGTGTTTACACAGTGGGGAAGTGAGGGGACGGGGCCTAAGGTGACGTGTGCAAACACGCCCTGTGGCGCGTTTTAAGAGGTAGTTTTAATCCCCTGCCCTATTATTTACTAGGGGCTTACAGAGGAGGTCATGCTGATCACAGGGGGACCCCAACGCATAGTGTTCCCTAGTGTATGTAGGTGTTTTCACTGTATTCTGAGAGTCTTTTAACATAGCACTGGCTCTAGGACTGGTTAGTCAGACTCAGTTACCACCAGTATCCGTCTGAAAAAGTTGAGGGTACAGGATGAGTTTGCAACAAGGCTTCTTTCTGCTCTTCTGTTTGTTCTTTCTGCACCTTACCCTTCTTCCTGCACTTTTCTTCGTCTTTGAGGACTTCTGTTGCTTCTTTCTGCATTTCTTTTTTTTCTTTCTGTGCGTGTTTTCTTCTTTCTTCACATGTCCTATCTCTGTAGGCATAGTTAGAAATTAGCATTTAAAAAACCTTTGAAATTCACTGAAAAAACCATAGGTTTCAGGCAAGTTATAGTTAGGAATTAGCATTTAAAAAACCTTAAAAATTCACTGAAAAAGCATAGGTTTTAGGGGCGTTATAGTTAGCTGGACTTTTCACTCGTACAAAACCATTAAAATTCCCCCGTTATAGTTAGTTCAGCTAACTATAACTCGCGCGCCCGCAATGCACTGCTGATGTCATCACATATTACATCACTCATGACATGGTCAGTGACATCACTCATGACGTCACTGATGACATCTCAAATGACATCACTAATGACATCACTGATGACATCATCCTTGTGATAGAGTGGCAGACCTCCTCTTCCCCTAATATAACCTTTGATACACACATTCAAAAATAGAAACTACAATGTTCAAAACAATGGACATACCAATACCAGTTACAACAACCTATTCAGTAATTCTAAGATCCACATACACATCCATTCATTCACCAACAGTCCAATACAGTCACTCATACATGTACTCACTCATCAAATGTACTCACACACCTATACATCCTGTTACACAACGCCACTCATCCATAGAGTTACTCACACACATAGTCACTCATGCTAATAAATAATCAAACATCCATTTACTTGCATATACAGTTATACACACACCACCACACTTACTTCTACAGAAACTTACACATACTTAGGCTTTTAAACAATCACTTATAGAAACACATACTTATTCATACAGGAACTCTTTCAATCTCTCACTCTCACATATACTCACTTATATACACCAATAGTCACATATACTAGTTTAAAACATATGTAGTTACTCATAAAGACACTATTGAGACAGTCTATCACTCACTAACACAACCATGCACACACTCATCCACCCATACAGTCCTGCACACATGCTGTCTTCAACACATACAAACAGTGAGTCACTCATGCATGCACCTATGCACTACGTAATACCCCCCACCGAACCATACAGACACTCAGACACTCATACTGATACTCAAAATAACAACTAATAACCTATATAGACACTCATGTAGCTACTCACCAACCCATGCAGCCACTTCTACACAAAGTGAGAGACTGATACAGATATTTAGATATTTAAATATTACTCACTAAGCCATGTATACTCTAAGATACACTTAATCAGTCAGTTATACAATCAATTTTTCAAAAACAAATCATCCATTTAGACACTTATATACCCATTTATTCTTCCATCGACCTTGAGATATACATATATAAAACATGTAATTTTCAGAAAAACACACATTCACTGGATGATGTCATCAGTGATGTCATCAGTGATTTCATTTGAGATGTCATCAGTGATGTCACTGACCATGTCATGAGTGATGTAATATGTGACGTCATCAGCAGTGCATTGCAGGCGCGCAAGTTATAGTTAGCTGAACTAACTATAACGGGGGAATTTCAATGGTTTTGTGCGAGTGAAAAGTCCAGCTAACTATAACGCCCCTGAAACCTATGGTTTCTTCAGTGAATATATATATACACACACATATACATATATTTGTTTTTTCCCACATTTGGGATTTTCTGAAATATAACGTATTAGAGGGTGAAACAGAGAACTTGGCTGGGGAGAATAATTAGCAGAAAGATTACCTCAGCTAGAAAGGTCTGCCAACAACACGTACAAAGTGGTCCCAGCTGCTAGACATGCTCCATGTGTCATTAACTCCACAAAATCAAAAGGAATGCCAAATTGTGCTGAAAGAAGCTTGGTGGTCCTGAACAGTTGGAACAAGAAAGATTACAGAGAGCAAAAAATATACAGACAAGCTGCTAAACAACACAGAAAATCAAGAACTATAGCTACAGAAAGCAAGCTGAAAGAGGACAGAAAACAAAAGAAAAATATTGTGTAGAGCCAACAACATCAAGAAACTCAGGAACAGTGGAAACACTTATTCTCCTTGCTTATGCCCAGCAAATCCAAAGAATTCTCAACATATGTAAACAGACTAGCGACTACGTCATATAGCAAACAGAACGTCGTAGCAGCAACCACATGGGAGCAGCACGTGGAAAACCTATATGTAGACTCGGACAAACCAAAGACTTTTCATATAGAGCATCTGAAGAACCTTTTAGAAGACACGGAGGACAGCACCCTAACAGCAACTAGGGCAGAGGTACTAAAGTAATAACAGAAGTGACGGGGCTCTAGGACTGAACGGCATACCGGGGATCATTTTTAAAGATGACAGAATGTTCTGGGCCCCAGTGATGCTCAACCTGTTCAACCAGTGCCTTGCCACATCCGTCATACCAGAAGCATGGAAGGGCTCGATCCTCTACCCAATAAATAAAAAGGGAGATCCAACATTGCTGGAAAACTACAGGTTACTTGCCCTCCTTGAAGTAGATTACACATTGTTTGCAATAATTCCCTTAAAAGAACTGGAGCAATGGATTACTGACAATAAAATCTAACCAGCCTATCAGACAGGATTCAGGCCCAACGCATCAACTCTCGATAACATCATCGCTCTCGACCTACCTGGGCTCAGGTATATATAAACCATAATACCATAATATGATCATGATGTTGTTTGAAAATGAACAAAAATCACCTTGGTACATGGGTGGTATATATCAGCAACTACCTATTATCTTGCAAATACGGGCAATGTTAAAATGCAACTCTAGATGTCTGTTTTGTTGACAGGTTTTAAACATGGCATTTTTGCACTGTCACTTTAACACGATCAGCAAAAAAAGTTAGAAAAAATGGTATAAATATGGTCAGCTGACTTCCTTGCGTGTCATGTGATCAAGGCTCTCCGGAGCCGAAACGCGTAATAGCTGTTCTTACCTGGGGTGAATACATTTGATTTTATGCACCATAGTTTCTTCCGAACTGAAGATCCAGCGGCAGTGGAGTGCTTGAGATTTTCTAAACCGGTTTTTGTCTTCTCTGGTTGTACACGGACCCCCACCTCGACTTTGTTCAGGCAGCAAAGAAGATGCCGTCTGGTAACAGACACCATTTCTACAATCCAGGAGGATTTTACGGTGCCCAGCCCCCCAGCAACGTAGAAGCAGATACCTATTAGGAAGCAGAGCAGCACAGACTCGAGTTGGAGGATGCGAGGTGGACTGATGGCATCCCAAGGTAGGATCGAAAAAAACATAACACGCTGGGTAGAGGGGTGTGCAAAGGACTGAAGTACGGTGTTTGCTAAAAGGATTTACAATAGGAACAAAGCCCTTTTTCGGTCAACAAACCATAAGAGACAATAATTCCCAAGTAATGTTGGCCGATGCGAGAGACCGCGAGAAATGTTCAACAACACGAACATACCCAACACCAGCTACATAGCCCAGAATGCAACAGCAGGGGCAAAAACCACAAGTCTCCGAGATACATACAAATGTTTAGAAAAACTGATGAAAAGGGGTGGGAGGGCAGATCCCTCCAGCGATACCTTGATGTTAGGAGGCTCCCACATGGCTTACACATATTGATCGCACTTAGGTATGAAACCCACAAATGATTAGGGTTACAGACTCACAAATGATGAAAGAATGGGCTGAGACAAATCTGGAATCATCAAAGAGACTGGTAATCCTTTTGGTGAAATATGCAGAGTCAGATCGATTAAAACTGCAGGAACAAATAGAAGCCCTGAATGATGAAATCGGCACAATGGGCCAAAGTGACAAAGATAAAAAACTAACAGATGAAATGATGCAACGCTTAAAAAAGGAAGAATACAAAATAAGGGAGCGTAAAACATATAAATATCATCGAGATAAAGCTGACTATGAGTGCAGGCGCATCTTCACATTTGCCAAGAAATATGAAAATATGAAGATTTCAAAGTATAACGCCGCCTCCAAAACTCCATCAAGAGGCAACAGAGGGAATAAACAAGCCGAATCTTCAACCTCTGAATTGAGTTCACCTATTGAAAGTGAAACGGAAAGTGACATTAGAGACAAAAGAGTTCCAATTGCAATCTCACTAGTAGAGGAACTGGATTTTTAAGTGGAAGCACAGAAACAAACGTTGCGACCAAAATGGCAACAAGGCAAACAACACTTTCAAGCGTCAGGAAAGGAGACGGGCAAAACAAAGGCGAGCCAACCAGGCGATACCAAACACGCCGATGGAATCGCAAGTAAACAAAAAGCAGATCAATGCCAGTAACATCACGGTGACAAACCTATCAACCATGACCCTGAATAGAGCTGAGTTACAACTGCTTTCTCTTGGACTATCATATTGTCCAGAAAGTTTGTTTGATTATGCCGCGTGTCGTGCATTGATGGTTTCAAAGGCATCAGGAAATTAAAAATTTTAAAATATCATCTCCTTAAAGAGACAACAAACAAAGGAAATAATGATGAAGTAGAAAACTTGTCTCCTATTGCCTGTTACCCCTCTGTGTATGGTTTAACCAAGGATGACATGCCGCTTCGCAGAGACCTCCAGACATTGGTACAAACAACTGGTACTCTGGAAGATCTCAATCAGAGTCAAGCTACGGGGACTAACATCAATATCTCCATACAAAGTAAAAGATTTAAACCTTGCTCACCATTTGTCCCAATTATGTCGAGGGACTCTATTGATCTTTTTCACTAACAAGTCATCCCAGGACTTAAACTTTTGAATCATAAAATCAATAAAACAAAAAACACCAAAAAGAAAAAACAGGAGATTGAATACCATAAACTGATGAAAAATTTGTCAAACAATAAAGACATAATCATAAGGAATGCAGATAAAGGCGGTAATTTAGTAATTTGGGCAAAGGATGATTACATCAAAGAGGCTTTAGAACAATTGACTGACTGGCAATGTTATCGTAGAAGTGACCAAGCAAGTTTGAAAGCAACATACGACAACTACTACAGCAAACTTATGGCTTGGAAAAGTTTGGGTTTAATCAATAAAGATGAATATCTTTTTTTGAGAAACAACACACCTACGACTCCAGTGACATACTTTATTCCCAAACTGCATAAAAAGCCGGTCAAACGTCCTGGCTGCCCTATTATTTCTGCCCAAAACAGCCTAACTGAAAACACATCCCAAGAATTTGTCCAATCTTTACCATCAAACTTAAGGGACACAGGTGCTTTTTGGCAAAAATTCAGGATTTCAAATAGCAACCTGACTTTTTATTGATAACAATGGACATTACAGCTTTTTATATGAGCATTAGCCACAAAGATGGTTTGAGGGCAGTAAAACACTATCTCAGGAAAAGGCCAGCTTTGCAAGAACAACATAACATAATGCTGATTGATATGAGTGATTTCTGCCTTCACAATAACATCTTTTTATTTCAGAACATTATCTACCAACAGCTACGGGGAGTAGCGATGGGGGCCAGTCACTCCCCCAGCTATGCCTGCCTCCACATGGGTTGGTGGGAGGAACTGGTCCTACATAGAAAATTAGAGAACACTTTGAAGAACAATTTGAAATGTTGGTGGCGCTATATTGATGATTTGATGATGGCATGGTTCTGAAATAGAGGCTAAAATGTTAATTGAAAAGCTTAATCAAAATTAAATTAACTTGCAGTTTACCGCAAACATCAGCTCAGACAAGGTCATTTTCCTGGATGTGGAAGTATATAAAGAGGGGGGTAAAGTTGAGACAAAAATACACAGGAAACCTACAGCAGTAAATTCAGTATTGCATGCAACAAGTCTACATCCAAAACACCTTATTCAAAGTATCCCATATGGCAAAATGATTCGGCTTAAAAGAATCTTTAGCACTGACTGTGAGCTACAGGTAGCGCAACCAATTAGTCGATCAAGGTTCCTCGAAAGGGGATACACCAAAAAGTGTATTGATGCTGCCATATCCAAAAGTGAGTTAACAGACAGGGATACTCTTTTAAAATTGAATATAGTAGGGGATAAGATAGGTACAACAGCAGAGGCCCCTAACCATCTAAAAAAAGCGGCAGATGAAGATTTCAGGATGATAGTGGGATACAGTAAACAAAACAAAAACTTCAACCGCATTATCCAAAAAAACTGTCTGTTAGTGAAAAGCGACCCTATTTTAGGTCACTTACTACCTAAGAAGATCTCGACCACTAACAAAAGAGCACCAAATATGAAGGATAGGTTGGTTCAAACTAATCCAGTAGACAGGTTAAAAGGCAACTGGCTAGCCCAAAGGAAAGGTTTCTTTAAATGCAGGACCTGTAAGGCCTGCCAGCATGGTATCAACACCACAACATACAAAACAGCCTTTAGCATGCATGAACAGGCAATCACCAAAGCTCTGTCATGTAGAACTGAATATGTTGTATATGTCCTCGAATGCCCCTGTGGGCTTCGGTACGTGGGAAGTACCAAGCTGCAGGGGCACAAGAGGATATTGCAACACATCAGAGCAATAAACAATCACGATCCTGTGTAGCCAGTCACCTGCCATTTTAAAGAACACCATCAGTCAGACCCCAAACATCTGGTGACAGGGAAAGAACCCTACGTAAATTAGAAACCCGCTACATCTTTTAAAATTTTATTTTAATTTTCTGTCCTCATTCGCCAATACCCATAACGTGCTGACCGTCTATGCATTCCCCTTTGTCAATAGGCTAGGATAACGTGGGCTCTTCCCTCGGATTCCCTCGAAGCTTTCAGCCCGTAGCCTAGAGGGGTATGTTATCAGACTGAAGAGCACTACCCAACTGTTATTTTGGGGAGATTAGGTACCACTCCAGCTTCTTAAAAGTTAGCCAATCCGAGTGAATTGAAGGGGCGAAATCTGCCCATTGCTGACAAATTTGTCTTCTTGCCAGAAGAATTGAATCGAATAGGAGAAGTCTGGCTGGACCTAATATCTGGGTGTGTAAGCCAAAAATTATTAATTTTATGTCAATTATAATTGCTATCCCCAATATACTCTCCAATGTTTTTTGTACTTCTTCCCAGAATGTCTGAATGGAGGGGCAGTCTCTAAACATATGAAGGTCCGAGGCCTCAAGCAGACCGCATTTTTTGCAACTGACTTGTGTGCTTTTACTAATTCTTGATAGTCTAAGGGGGGATAGGTATGCACGATGAGCTGTAAATAGATGGTTCCTCCTCAACCATGCTGGTTTAACTATGTTGAAGAGGATTTTGAAAGATTCCTGCCATAGACGATCACACTGTTCGTTAGGCAGCGATCCTCTCCACAGCTCATCAGCCAGCTTAAATTCCCCATCAACCTCCTGTTCTATGGCCCAATACCAATAGGAAACTTCTTTTTTTACCTACTGGTCTTTCCACAAGCTGTTGCTCCAAACTAGTTCCTCCGCCTATAAATTTTTCTATTTTTAAGCTGGGATTGTACCCAACTATGTAGCTGGATGTATTTAAATCTTGAAAGATCGCTACCCACTAACTTTACTAAATCTTCCCATAGGATAAATGTTTCATTGCTGATTAGATCTCCCCATAGTTTAATTCCAGCGTCTCTAAGTGGGATAGCCAATCTATCGTGGAGGCAATCTGGGGAGCCTGGAGAATCCCAGAGTGGGGCCAGTTTGGAGAAATAGCTAAGACCTGTCGCCTTCCTTAATGCTGCCCATATCCTGGCAAACCCCTGCAGAACTTTGAGTTTGATTTTCTTAAAAAATTTTTGATCGCGAAATTTATACATAAACCCTTCCGGTGTCAACCCCGCCCCTTTCAACATGGCCAGAAACATAGCTCCACTCCCTTTGTCACTTGGCGTTTTCAACAACATTCGAGAGTGAGTAAGTTGGAATGCCCAGGCGTAATATTGCAGATCCGGTAACACCAGCCCCCCCTTTTCCCTCCTTCGTCTTAGTTTCTTCCATGTAATTCTGGTAGATTTATATGCCCAGATAAAAGAGTTAATTTCCCATTGGAATTTTCCTATGATGTCTTTATCAAAATGCAGAGGGATTGTGTTAAAAAGGAAAGTGGCCTTAGGCAATATAGACATTTTGACTAAATTGACTCTACCCAGAATGGATAAGGGAAGATGTGCCCATGACTTCATTTGTTTACGACAGTCCCGAAATACCCGTGATAGGTTGGTATCTGCCAATTTATTAATATCTTGAATGATTGTGATACCAAGATAACGCATACTGCAGCTTGTTTGAGATGCAGGATTCAGGATAATCCAAGTCATGATTTCTGTTACCGGCATTTATCTCATAGCCGGAAACCCTGCCAAATTCCTCCGCCGATTTAATTACTGCCCGTAGGGTTCTATCTAGATCTGCGGAGAGAATCAAAATATCATCCGCATATAGGGCCACCCTTCTCTCCCACTCCCCATATCTGAATGATTCGATATCGGGGTTATCCCTTAGTTTCTGTGCAAATGGTTCGATATACATGTCGAACAAGAGGGGGAGAGAGAGCAACCCTGACAAGTTCCTCTAGTTATACTGAATGGTTTGTAAGACTACCATTCACCAATAACTTGGCCGATGGGGATTTATAGATTGACTGTATAGCCCGACAGAATGTTACGCCCAGATTGAATTTCTCCATGACTTCCGATAGGTAAATCCAGTTCATCCTATCGAAAGCCTTGGTGGCGTCCAAAGTCAGGGCTGCGAGGGGTAACGAACATGTAGAGGCAATATCTATTGCACCGACCAGATCATAAGTGAAGTCTGCTAACTGTCGCCCTTTCACAAACCCCTTTTGGTCAGGATGCAGAATATCTCTAGCCACCTCCCCCAATCTAGTAGCCAAAATAGTTGTATATATTTTGTAGTCAGCATTTAGGAGTGATAAGGGCCGATAGGACCCGCAACTGGAGGGGTTTTTACCCGGTTTCAAAATAATAACTACGGTAGCATCATTCCATGTTACCGGCGGGCTAATACCATCCATAAAGATTTTGTTGAATAGGAGAGTCATTGCTGGTATTCATTTCTCTCCAAGTGAACGGTATAGTTCTATTGTAAGCCCATCCGGGCCGGCCTCCTTGCCCCTTTTCCCACTTGCCAATGCTTTCTTCACTTCCTCCTGTGTAATAGGTTGCCCCAGATCCAGTTGCTGTTTAGAGCTAATAGGTGTTAGAGTGATATTCTCCAGCCAAGATTTTGCCTTGGAATTATCATCTGTGGAGGTTTCTTTATATATTTCCTGGAAGTAATCGAGGAAATCCTCTCCTATTGCTGCATCTGAATAGATAGGGGGTTCTTCGTTACCCAGTGAAATCTCCTTCATATGGTTCCAGAGCTGGTCTGCCTTGATCTTCCAAGCTAGTAATTTTCCAGCTCCTTCTCCATACTCAAAATGGGCCATCTTGCTCACTTCCCACCTACGCATAAGCCGTCTCTGGAGAACCAACTCCATTTGTTCCTTCAATTTCGTTTTGGTTTCTAGATCTTCCTTCTGTCCAATTCCCTCTTGGGCATTTAATTTTACTTCCACCTTCCTCATTTCTATCTCCAAACCCTCAATCTCTTCTCTGTATTTCTTACTTCTATAGCTTGCCCTATTAGTTATTATACCCCTCCAGAAAGCCTTGAGGGTATCCCAAACTGTCGTAATGTCTGCAGTGCCCAAGTTGGTCTCTAAAAAGTAATTTGTCTCTCGAGAGAGGAAACTCAACTCACTTTCTTCTAATAGGAGAGTTTGGTCAAAGGACCATGCTCTAACCTGTTGGGTGCCTAGGCTCTGTAGCGTTAATAGAATACTGGAATAATCAGACAGATGCGATGGCAAATATGTTATGTCCTTTATTTTGTCTCTAAAAGAATGACTAATCAGTATGTAGTCAATGCGTGACTTATGTCCGTACTTAAAGTTCCTGAACGATACACCCACCTGTTGCCCTGACCTTTCTCTCCAGATATCTCTGAGGCCCAATTGCGACATTATTGTTAGGAGGGGTATCCTTGATCTCATAGAAGAGATTGCTCTACTATTGGGGGACTTATCCAAATTAGGATCCAAAACGATATTAAAATCTCCTGCCCTCACCACCGGCTCAGGGAAGTCCAGTAAGTACGAAAAATGGTTTGGAGATTGGAGGGATCATCATGGTTCGGGCCGTAATAGCCAACATATGTAAGAAGAACCTCTCTAACAGTAACTTTCAATATTAGCCATCTACCCCCTGGGTCCCCCTTATGTTGCAAAATCTGTGCTTTGGCTGATTTTTTGAAAAGGATACATACCCCCCTAATATTTGCTGTCTGATCTGTACATACATAGGAGTCCACCCACTTCTGTGATTTCAGTATATCTCTTGTCTCTGCCTCAAGAAGATGTGTCTCCTGGATGACCAAGACTTGGGTGGGGGAATCTCTCAGATATTGTAGGATTCTTCTTCTACATGACCCCAACCTCAAGCCATTTACATTCCAGGATAATATCTGCAGAGAGTTCATTTAGGGGGGCCCTCCAGCCTCCAGGCCCTCCTCAAGGTAAAGCGGCTATTGCAACTTGATTTTAACCCATCAGACAATCCTAGCCTAGCTAAAACGTTCTGGGCAACATAACCTATGTTAAATATTACGAATATGATGAGTATGACGAATGAGCTGTTTTTGTTATTAATTAATCCCATGTGCTCCCATACCCCCCTTCCTAAACCCCCCACCCTGCACCCCCCTTGGAGAACCCAACCCCTATTTACCTGGACTGGTTGTTGTCCAGATGTGGCATCTGTGGCCCCCTACTCCTCTGCCTATTTACTCCCAATGTGTTATCCACCAAAAAAAAAAAGAAAAAGAGAAAGGGAAGGGTGATGGTGCCCCTGGATATAAATGAGTATGTATAAACTCTATTTCCCTCATTTTACCCCTTTGATAAGACAAAGATTTTCTTTTTCTCCCTTTCTCTTCCTTTCCTTTCCCTTCCCTCATTTCCTTATTGTGTATTTATAAAAACAATTCTTTCTTTTTTTTTCTTCCCTTTCCTTTCCCTTTTCTTTCCTTTCCTCCCCTTCCTTCCCCCCTTTCCTCTCATAAACCATAATACTATATATATCTCATGTGTCTACCGAAGACTACCGGAGGTGATAACCCTCGCCTCGACCATAGCTTAATGATTAATTTGCTTACAGGGTCCCTTTACCGATGCTTTCCAGTAATTCATCCGCCTCCTGAATAGACCTGACGTTATGCATTTTGTTGTTATGCATTACCTTCAGGAAGGCAGGAAACTTAAGTTGCACCGTGGTGCCGATCTTCTTAAAATTGTCCATTCTTCTCCCAAGCTCCCACTGTCTTTCCAGTGTTTCTCTTGAGAGATCCGAATGAACTTCAAAAGAAAAATCCTTACTTGTTACTCTTTTCATTTTTAAAGCCAAGTTCAGGATTTTTTCTTTCACGGCATAAGTTAGAAAGTTAATAAGAATTTTCATTGGCTTAGTCCTGGTTGGATTTAGTCGGAAGGGATCCCTATGGATTCTCTGTATATCTTTTATCAAAACATCTACTGAGTCATCGAGTAGGAGGGCTTCTTTTAGCAGGTTTGCCATGAAGTTTCTCAAGTCAGAGCCCTCTTTCGCTTCTGGAATATTCAAAACGCGGAAGTTATTCCTACGGGAATTATTTTCCAACGTTTCCATTCTTTCGCGCAAGACACCCTCACCCTTTTGGAGCTCTTGGATTTTTACCTCTGCCAACCCTAAACTGGATTTTAACTCTTTAACAGAGTGCTCCAGCGATTCTGTTCTAGTGTTTAGGAGATCTACTTTCTTTTCTAATATCTCGCATTAGCTCCTGATCTCCCCTTGATTGGCCGCTGGCACAGCAAAACCCTGCTTAATATCTTCCTTTAGAGATGCAAATAGGGCTTCCATCCTGATTGAAAATGAAGAAGGGAGGGGCCCAGTCTGCTCTAAGTTGTCTGAGCCTGATCCTATTTCCAACCTCACTTCGCCTAAAATTTGACCGCCAGCAGCAGTAGCAGTAGCAATGTTAACAACATCAGTTCCAACGATAGTGGGGGGAAGAGCAGTTTCGATGGTTGTGTCTAAGTCAGTGGGAGGGGCAATAGCCGTCACAGGTAGTTCAAGGTCCACCCCTGATAAGCCTGTAGATTGCATCTCACCCTGATTTGTAATGAGTAAGACCTCTGGTTGTACCCTGAAAAAGGACCTCAGGGAGGGGGCGACCTTCACTATATTAGACACAGCCTTAGTCTTTCCTTTTTTTATACTCCTGCCTTTAACCTGGTAGCTCTGAAAAGCTGAATTATCACATGACAAGTTGGTAGGCTTAGATATATTTAAGATAGATGCAGTGTTTTTAGCCCCCTTCCCCACTAATCGGTCGCCACTCACTTTCCCCTTTTCTTTAAATTGTCGCTTATTTCCCCCAAACACATTTTTGCCAGCCTTCTTACCTTGCCTCTCTTTTGATTTTTCAGTAATATTAGCTGGTTTACCTGAAGACCTCCTACCGTCTTTATCGACTTGAGCGCCCTGGCAATATGGGGGAGAATGGGGGTGCTGATCCGGTTGGGCGTCAGTATCTCCAGACGCAGGAGCCTCCTCAACACACCAACTGCGCAGGAGACCGTGGGGGAGGTCAAGGCCGTCAGACCATCCCCAGCACACTCCACCTTCCCCAGTTCCAGTCTCGCTGCTCCAAAGAAATCGCTCTACGGCCGCACCTCAGCTCCAAGGCAGCAGCACACCAACGCGAAAGACAGGGCAAAAGACAGGGCGGGTGAGGGACGCCGAGACTCCAAATCATCCGTCACCGCTGCGGGTCCCGGAATCGGCGACCTTACACTCTGCACGGCGTCGAAAAGAACGTAGGATCGGAAAAACTAAAATCACATTGGTACATGGGTGGTATATTTCAGCAACTACCTTTTATCTTACAAAATACGAGCAATGTTAAAATGTAACTCTAGATGTCTGTTTTGTTGACTGGTTTTAAACATGAAATTTTTGCACTGTCACTTTAACACGATCAGCAAAAAAAGTTTGAAATAATTGTATAAATATGGTCAGCTGACTTCCTTGCGTGTCATGTGATCAAGGCTCTCGGGAGCCGAAACGCGTAATGACTGTTCTTACCTGAGGTGAATAAATTTGATTTTATGCACCATAGTTGCGGTCCGTGCTCCATTTCTTCTGAACTGAAGGGGCAGTGGAGTGCTTGAGATATATATGCAAGATATATATATGTGTGTGTGTATATATCACACCGAGATGTCATCAGTGATGTCATCAGTGATGTCACTGGCCATGTCATGAATGATGTAATATGTGACGTCATCAGCAGTGCATTGCGGGTGCACGAGTTATAGTTAGCTGAACTAACTATAAGGGGGGAATTTCTATGGTTTTGTATGAGTGAAATGTCCAACTAACTGTAACGTCCCTGAAACCTATGTTTTTTTCAGTGAATTTCTAAGGTTTTTTAAATGCTAATTTCTAATTGTAACATGCCTGAAACCTATGATTTTTTCAGTGAATTTCAATGTTTTTTTAAATGTTAATTTCTAACTATAATGTGCCTGAAACCTATGGTTTTTTCAGTGAATTTCAATGGTTTTTTAAACGCTAATTTCTAACCATGCCTACAAAGTTAGGACATGCGAAGAAAGAGGAAGAAAAGCGCAGCAAGAAGCAAGACAAATGCAGAAAGAGGCAACAGAAGTCCAGAAAAACGAAGACAAGTGCAGGAAGAAGCAAGAGATGTTCAGAAAGAACCAACAGAGGAGCAGAAAGTCCTCCTGTGCCCCCAACATTTTAGTGACGGGTACTGGTGTTAACTGACTCTGACTAACCAGAACCGGAGCCAGTGCTATGCTAAAAGACACTTAGAATACAGTGAAAACACCTACATACACTAAGGCACACTATGCGTTGGGGTACCCCTGTAATTAGCATGACCTCCTCTGTATTTGCCATGAGTTAGTGCCTGGGTCATTGCATGAGTACATGTGTAGTGACTGGATGATTAGAATGCTGCAAGGAGAGTGCATGGTGATTTGATAAGTGCTTGGGTTTTGGTGGAGTGATTGCAAAAGTACACACATGTCACATCAGGCCTGGAGTGCATGAGTACAACCTGGGTAATTGGAGGAGTGAAACAGTACTATGTAGGTGGTTAGAGGTCTGCATGGGTAGTGCACAGGGGATTGTAGCGGTGCATGGGTTAGTGCCTGGGTCACTCCATTAGTACATGGGTACTGACTGGAAAATTTGAGTACTGCAAGGAGCGTGCATGGTGAATTTATAAGTGCCTGGGTTTTGGCGGAGTAATTGGATAAGTACATGGTGCTCGCTGGGTGATTGGAGGAGTGCATGGGTAGTGACAGGGCAATGGTTGGACTGCATGGGTACTGCTCAGTGTATTGTAGCAGTGCATGAGTTAGTGCATGGGTCATTGCATGAGTGCATGGGTAATGACTGGATGATTAGAGTGCTGCAAGGAGAGTGCATGGTGAATTTATAAGTGCTTGGGTTTTGGTGGAGTGATTGCATAAGTACACACATGTCACATCAGGCCCCGCCCCCCTCCCTTCACCACTGTGTAAACACGCCCCCGGGCGGGTTTTAATTTGGGGGATTAATTCCCCTTGAATCCTGAGGGTCCCTGGGGGCCAACTAGCCGACCGTGTACCTCCAGTAAGCGCCACAGAGATGAGTTGCAGAGAGGTGGTCCGAGGCCATGCCCCTTTTTACACATCTCTGCAATGCAACTCTGTGGTGCTTACTGGACATACCTTGTGTGCTAGTTGGGCCCCCAGGGACCCTCAGGATTGAAGGGGACTTAATTCCCCAATTTGAAACACTTCAAATGGCGCGTTTGCACACTTGTCTCATCAGGCCAAGCCTCCTCCCTGCACCACGGTGCAAACTCACCCCCTGGTGCGTTCTAAAATGGCGGGATTAAGTCCCCTTGAGTCTTGAGGGTCCCTGGGGGCCAACTAGCCTCTAGATATCGATATTTTTATTTTTTGAATTTCTCAGCAACGACTGAAAGGATTTACACCATTTATAAAAAGTTGGCTTTCTGAACCAAGCACTACCTTTTTGGCAAATTTTGTGTAATTCCGTTCAGCAGTTCAGGCTGTAGCCTTGGCTAAAGTTTCCTATGGGAAATTGATTTTTTGACTCTTATTTTTTGAATTTCTCAGCAACTACTTAGCGGATTTACACCATTTAAAAAAAAGGTCGCTTTCTGTAGCAAGGGCTAACTTTTTGCAAAATTTGATGTAATTCCGTTCAGCAGTTCGGGCTGTAGCCTTGGCTAAAGTTTCCTATGGGAATTAACATGGAGAAAACACTTTTTGGGACCCCCCTTTTTTCTCAGCCCCCGCTTGAAGAATCACCCCCAATTCAAAGCTGTGATATTGCACCTGGAGTGGTAAAAGGCTTTTGTCATTTTACAGCTCAGCGTGGATGACACTTTTTAATCCTTTGCTTTAAGACTTTGCTGTAAAAAAGGCAAAAGGTTTTGTCAGACTCTTTCTTGGCATGAATGGCACTGTGTTAATTAATGCTTGAAAACTCTGCTAGAGAAACTGACATTTGAGGTGAGCATATTCAGTGTGTCTGTGATGTTGTAGGGTGCTCTTTATAGACGAGATGCTCTCCACCGAAACTTGGAAACTACCCAGAGTTCTCTGCTTATCTATCTATCTATCTATCTATCTATCTATCTATCTATCTATCTATCTATCTATCTATCTATCTATCTATCTATCTATCTATCTATCTATCTATCTATCTATCTATCTATCTATCTATCTATCTATCTATCTATCTATCTATCTATCTATCTATCTATCTATCTATCTATCTATCTATCTATCTATCTATCTATCTGTCTATCTCTCTGTCTGTCTGTCTGTCTGTCTGTCTGTCTGTCTGTCTGTCTGTCTGTCTGTCTGTCTGTCTGTCTGTCTGTCTGTCTGTCTGTCTGTCTGTCTATCTATCTATCTATCTATCTATCTATCTATCTATCTATCTATCTATCTATCTATCTATCTATCTATCTATCTATCTATCTATCTATCTATCTATCTATCTATCTATCTATCTATCTATCTATCTATCTATCTATCTATCTATCTATCTATCTATCTATCTTTCTGTCTGTCTGTGTGTGTATGTCAGCCTTTGCAGGTTGGTGAAAGGAAATCAAACAAATATTGGAACAACATTAGATTACTCAAACCTTTCCCAAATGTATCTATACAGATTACGAACGATGCTGCAAAACCCACCAGAATGCTTGATTTTCAAAATGTCCAAAATCATGTGACAACTTTAACTCATTGCCAGTTAAGCAGAAAATTGAGTTCAAAACATGGGTGCAGATTTACAAGCCCCTTGTGACACTTTTGCACTGCCATTGCTTCACAAAAGTGACGCAGCGGTGGCGTAAACAATGCGTCAAGTTGCAACACATTTACAACGTGACGGATCTAGGGAGATGCATTATGTGGTAAAGCTCTGTGCCACATTATGCCTGTGTCAGGTATAATGTATGCAGGGTGGGCGTTTCCAAGCAGGAAGGCCTCGTAAAAGTGATGCAGTGAATTCACTCCGCTACTTCTAAGACGCCACTGCGTCAAAACCGTGCTTGAAACAGGCATAAGGAGTGTAGCGGCTAAGTATAGGCCTCCCTGAACATTGCTGGAGTTGCGTCGTGCTTGTGACATAACTCCAGCAACGCGTGACCTTTGCACCAACAGATGCGTGGCGCATCTGTCAATCCTTGCGCCAAAGTGTGCCACATTGGAAATGCGGCTCCTCCATGGTGGCGCAAGAGTTTTTTGCCACGTCGCAAGTAAACTGACGCATCTCTGCTATAGAGCAGAGATGCGTCAGTTTCTTGTAAATCTGCCGCATGGTGTTTAACCTTTAAGGCACTACGTTCCCTATACACTACCTTACTTTGTGGTTAAGCGTGTATCACTTCATATTAACATCTATCATTTGTTAAGATACTTCTCAGGAGTGTAACCAACATTTTAAGTAGCCCTGGGCTGTATTATGAAGGACCTTTATGTCGCAGCGGACAGCCGCACACCTGTTTTATGCGCCTTTAGAGTGTGAAGTCAGATCATTTTACTCAATATTTCTCTGAGTTAGTGGTTTATTTTCCAACAGCAAGGCTCAGAAACAGAACGAGGCAAAACTTGCTCGGAAAAATATTGGTTAAATGAATCCACGTTAGGCACTGCAGGTGTGAAAACTGGCACTGGCTGTGAGCTGTGCCATAAAAGCCCATCACGATACGGCACGGGTAGCGCTAAGTGTGAAATCCATATCCGAGGCTCCTGCTGATGCCACAGAGCCCTTCAACTACATTATTGGCTGCCAAATTGAGTGTTTGTAAATGAACGGACTTGGTGTGCCTGGTTGCCTTCAGCTGGTCTAGCAGAGCACTAACTACCACATAATGGGCTGTCTATTATGCATTTTGCCTAATTAAGAAGTTTGCATACATGCACCCATCAAGATTATACTCACAGTGTGCAATCCCCCCTCATTAACATCATTTAATCAATCCAGCAATGCCTGCAGTGCCACCAACTAGCATTTCTAGGGGAACAACATCTTTCTGGTTGAAATTTGCTTTTCACATCACGCGGTTTGCGATATGCTTCTGTTGGACTCACTGCACCCCCCTCTTTCTGCAGCACGTGCGTCTCTCTTAAGCTGATCATTTACAAGAGAGATGTTAGCCGTGTGCAGCCAGGGTTTGCCTTTGGCCCCGTTCTATGCTACAGTAATGTATTTTTTCCTGGATGGCATTTTCTTCCATATCCTGCACTCTGTCATCCTGCGCAGCTGACAATGACGTTCAGACGTTAGCTGTGCGATTACCTCCTATTATTAAACGGTCCCTCCCTGACATTTACCCACGAGTGAATATTATCCTGCAGAATATTATGTATACATTTTTTTCACTGCCCCCAGGACCTGGCCCACCTGGGGGCTTCAGTACAACGAAGCGCAGGAGCCCGTCCTTTGATTTAATTTTATTTTCTCGTCCGGATTCGCGACCCCATCGCGAATTCGGCTGATTTTTTTTTTTAAAGGTTTTTTTGGCCCTGGGGGTCCTTTTCGGACCCCCTGAGCAGGCCTAGAGGGTCAGGGTGTTTCTACCCCGCCCCCTTTTCTTTTTTGCACCTTTGTTTTTCTGTTTTCTTGTGACTCGGTTCTATCGAGTCACAAGATGGCTACCAACACTTCCTGATTTGGAGTGTTGGCAGCCCATTAAAATGGAGCTCGTGGTCGGGAGGGTCCGCGGATCCACCGTGCCTCTGGATATTGATATTTTTATTTTTTGAATTTCTCAGCAACTACTGAACGGATTTACACCATTTAAAAAAAAAGGTTGCTTTCTCAACCAAGCGCTACCTTTTTGCAAAATTTGGTGTAATTGTGTTCAGCAGTTCGGGCTGTAGCCTTGGCTAAAGTTTCCTATGGAAATTAGCATGGAGAAAACACTTTTTGGGACCCCCCTTTTTTCTCAGCCCCCACTTGACAAATCACCCCCAAACTTTCAGGATAGGAGCTGACCTGGATTAAACATTTTTTGGGAGAATTTCTTACGATTCGTCAAATGGTGCCAAAGTTATTGGCAAAACAAAAAATGCATATCCTATGGAAACTAGGTTCTAACTATAACTTCCTACTGATGACCGCCAGTAGGTAGTTATAGTAGGATATATATATCCAATCTCTCGTTAGCAACTTTCACTCCAGACTTGAAAAATGAGCGAGGACCCAATTTAGTGCAAAGTTTCTTTATTGCCACCAAATTATTCCACCATGACGCATTTCAGCCAGTTCACAACCTTAATCACATGACACAGCTTGAACAGTGATTCCCAAATTTAAGTGCTAGTGCTTGAATTGCGTCAATCAACATAGACAACATACTATGGTGTTATAAACATTTCTCACTTGAATGCGAAAAGAAAAATATATAATATTTCCACCATTGTTAAAAAAAAACAATATTAATCATCAGCACACAGAGCGCTGTGTTGCAAGAATATATTGCATTTGTCTTCACTGAGCACAGATATATCGCCATAAGTTAATATTTGCATGAATGCCAAATATGCCTACAATGCCATGCTTATACGTTTATTTCCGAAAAATTATAAGTGCATGTCTCTAAAGTTAAATTGACATTTACAGTGATTCCAATAAAAGAATAGTGCAAGATTGAAAAAGGTGCTATGTGTTGTATATTGCCATTAAAATCCTAATTCACTCATCATGGAACGGCAAAAAAGTGCTTAAGTGAATTGTGCAAATACGCAATATGTTTAAAATTGATCTTCGGCATATCCATAATTTCCAACTCAGTTTGGGCTATTTATCTGTTCATATTGAATATGCTGATTGATGCAGTATGAGGTAATTGGAGAATGAATACAATAGGTGTTACATCATATGTATGAAATGAGATCTAGTAGCTGTTGGGTTCCTTTCCTTTACATAATGTATAATCGTGCATCAATATGCCTACAAATATAATATTAGAATTTGACTCCAACTGAATAAATAAATAAATACTGCTCAATGAACACAGGCTAAGTTCCAAAATCACTATAATATGGTACCTCCCAAGAATTCAATATAAAGTGCAAATGTGTCAACTGCATGTTGTTGTTACGCATATCCGTACAAATCCATAAAAATCTATAAATATCTATAAAATTCTATAGGAAGGTGTGCAGATCTTCTGTATTGTTGAGACCTCCTGGCTGTTTAGAGTCAAATTCTAAAATATATCTAGTTTCCAGGCGTCTTAATTTGTCTTCCCAGTCCCCACCTCTCTTTTGGGCCGGTACTGACTCAATAGCATAATATTTGAAATGTTTGAGGTCACTATCATGATGTTCCCTGAAATGTCTGGCTACTGGGTAACTTGCGTCATTGTTTGTGATGGCCCGCATATGTTGCAAAATTCTATTATGTACTGCCAACTTCGTGCTGCCTATGTATTTCAGTCTACAACTACATTGTAAAACATGCACTGCAAATTCTGATTTGCATGTGAGATGTTGTGTAATAGTTTGTGTCTTGTTGCTAAATGCTGTTTGGTACGAAGTGGCATTGATGCCATAATTGCAAGCTTTACATATCGGACATCCAAAGAATCCTTTCCTGTCTGTCAACCATATCACTTTTCCCTGATTCTCCGGGCTGCTTTTGACTAGTGCGTTACCCATACTAGCTGTTTTTCTAAAAGCAATAGATGAGTTTTTAGGTAAATGCCTACCTATTATTGGGTCATCACGTACAATGGGCCAGTTCCATCTAATAATAGCTCTAAATTGTTTTTCCTGTTTTGAAAATCCAAGGATTAGTCTGGTTGATTCGGCTATCTCTTGTTTGTCATTAGATCTACTTTTCTTCTTGGAGCTATATTGTAGCATATCTGTTCTCGCCCTTTCCTTAGATTTAATTATGGCTGCATCTACTACTGTTGTTTTGTATATTTTCGCTAAAAAGCGTGAGCGACATTCTGCTTGTTTGATATTAGCATCATCCTCATTACTACAAATACATCTGATACGCAGCATTTCCCCATAAGGGAAGCTGTTGATGAGGTGAGCTGGGTGCGCATTTGATGCAAGTACCAGTGTATTGCCTGCTGTGGGTTTTCTAAACAGTGTTGTGGTCAGACAATTATTTACAATTTTGATCTGCACATCTAAAAATGTAACTTCTGTTTAAATCATTGTAAAAGTAAATTTAAGATTGACACCATTGATATTCATATCACTTTGTTCGGTACAACACCATAAAATAAACAGATCATCTATATATCTAAACCATGATATGACCTTAGATGAAAACACATGGTCATATTTCCTCATGAGGACCAGTTCCTCCCACCAGCCCATAAATAAACAGGCAT
The DNA here is from genome assembly GCF_964204655.1 of Triturus cristatus. Classification (NCBI taxonomy): domain Eukaryota; kingdom Metazoa; phylum Chordata; class Amphibia; order Caudata; family Salamandridae; genus Triturus; species Triturus cristatus. The sequence goes on along the minus strand of NC_140591.1, from coordinate 743,762,196 downwards.
AGCTTGGGGAAAATCTGGCCCCCAAGGCAACTCCTTGGATTTGCTGGTACATTTGATTATTAAAGGTAAAAAGGTTGTTCTCCAAACAGAAAAGTAACATGCTGATTAACATTGTGTTGTATTGTGCAAATCTTCTCGGTCTATTTGATAAAAAATAGTCCACAGCCCTGATGCCATCCCTCTTCCTAATACATGTATAAAGAGATGAAACATCCAGGGCTATGAGTAAATATTCAGAATTCCATTGAATATCCTTGACCTTTCACAAAAAGTCACAGGTATTTTTCACATAAGATTTCAAGCTTTTTACATGTTCCTGTAAGAAACAATCTATGTACCTGGATATATTTTCTAATGGTCCATCGCATGCAGCAATAAAGGGTCTACCTGGCGGTCTTAGTATGTTTATATGGATCTTAGGGATAAAGTATATAATCGGAGTAGATGGGTATTCTTTCTTTAAAAACATGTATTCGTCCCAGCTGATTAGACCCAAACTTTTCCATGCAAGAAGTTGCGAGAAAAATTGCTCCTGTGTCAGTTTATTCCAAAATAGAACTTTTTCTATAACAATCTTGGTCATTTAATTGGCTATAGGCTTCTTTCAAATATTCATCCAAAGGCCATAAAAATATGTTCCCATCCTTTTCTGCATTTCTTATGACCACTCTTTTTTCTTTTTTCAATTTGTCGATAAGTTGGTGGTAACTTCTTTCTTGATAAGATATTTTCGTTTTAGATCTGTTAATGGTGTAATTCAGCTTCTTAACCTGTGCAACTCTCTGCTCATTGAATACATCCAATGCATCACGAGGCATAGTAGGTACAAATTTAGACTTTGCTTTGAAAGGAGTATTATGTTTAGTGGTTGTATTGGTGAGGACACTTTGCTCATGACCATTTTCTTCCTGTGATGTTATAATGCCACTTGCATTGACCAGATTTAAATTCCCCATTTGTAATTCTTGCATATCTTGTAGCAGGCCTATATCAGAGATTCTGAATTGATGTTTGTTGGTTCATTGTTTTCAGTCAAATCATTAGCTGTTCTTTGTCGATGGAATTTTGCGAGCTTTAATTTTATAATACATTTATAAATGTCCGCCCTAGTTTGATAGAATCGAAATTCGATTCAGGGCAATAGGATAATCCTAATGACAGAAGTTGTTGCTCAGCAATAGCAAGATTGAAATTGGCCATATAAATAATGGAATTTGCTTGAATGGGGCTTGGGCTTGTGCATTAGTGGTCATATGGGAAGCGTCCTCTATTTGCAATTCCCTCGTCCTCTTTTCTTGTTTTCTCCCCTTTTTCTCTGGGCTTGCCTTCTTCCCCTTTGCCTCTGGCCATTCCTGTTGCCAGGGGGCCCTGGTTGCGGGGTCGTAGTGTTTCCCTTCGGCTCCTTTTTAAAATGTCCAACTCTTCCCCCAATGTTGATCTTATAGTGATTTGTTCCTTTCTTCTTCTTGCTGTTTCAATCTCTGATTCACTATCTTGTGCAGAGCTTAAGTCAGACATTGAAACAGATTCAGCTTGTTGCTGGTTCTTGTCCTTTGTATCAGAGCCCTGCAATCGTCGGTTGGCTGTTGCTTTTCTTAGCGAGTTGTATCTTCGTGCAAATGTAAATTTTTCCCTTTAGCGTAGTCATCCCTGTCTCGCCTACATTTGTATGTTTTCCTCGTCTTTATTTTCTCTTCTTCTTTGTTTAATCTGATTATCATCTCATCGTGCAGCTTTTGTCTGCTTTGGGGCTCCCCTGCTGCTTGATCTCATTATCCAGCACTTCTATCTTGGCTTGAAGGTCAGCTCTATCGATCTCTGCGTACTTCACTAGTATCTCCAATAGTCTACGTGAAGACTCAAGATTGCATTGTGCTCACTCTGCCATCATGAGTGGGTTAGGTGCCTCTTAGCTGGGGGCGATCATGATCCGGAGGCCACTGGGGATCCTCCCCACATCAAGGTACCTCTGAAGCAATCGAGCCTCCCACCACTTAGATTGTCCCTGACCCATCAGCCTTTCTAATGTGCAGTTATTGTCTTTTAATCCTTTCGTTCTACCAATATTTTGCACAATTGCATCATTAGTTGCACCTTGTATGGCTCCTTTCCTCTGTTGCTATGTCTCTGTTCCTAAGCGTGTCAGCGGACATGATCGGTGACTTTTATGAATGTTTAATGTCCTGTTCGGAAAGACTCCTAATATGACAATGCCAATGGGATATCCTAGGGTGCACACCTCCCCTCCTGCATGTAACATATATTCCGTACCTGAATTCGGCTCACAGTAGGCTGGAAGATTCTGCTCCCGATGTCGCTCCTCCGAGCAATCTTCGAGTGTAGTGCCTCCTCGCACAAATTATTTCCTATCAGATAACCGTTCCGTTGTTCTGCAGGGGGCTCTGGTTTACTCTGTTAAGGGAAAATAATCTGAAGTGCCGGTGGGGTCCCTGCCGACACAGCTCTGCGAGCCCGCAGAGCCGATGGCAGAGGATACCGGAAGACTGACTTGCTGATCCGGAGCCACTTGCTGGGAAGGGGGTCCACAGGCCGGAAGCAGCCTCTCTGATAAATATCCAATCTCTTGTTAGCACCTTCTCCTCCAGACGTGAAATATGACCGAGGACCCATTTTAGTGCATATATATATATATAGTAGGTAGTTATAGTTAGGACCGATTTTCCATAGGAAATCCGCAATATTCTATTTGGAATAACGTTGGCGCTGATTGACGAATCTTCGCGGAATTTTCCAAACATTTGGCCAGCTCCGGTCCGCTCCTATCCTAAAAATTTCACGGTGATTCGTCTAGCGGGGGCCGAGAAAAAAGGGGGAACCAAAACACGTTTTCCCCATGCATTTTCCCATAGGACCTGTTGACGCAGCTACAGCCCGAACTGCTGAACGGAATTACACCAAATGTGGCAAGTCCTCAGTTCAGACTCGTGCCTTTTGCTTAAATGGTGTAAATATGTTCAATTGTTCCTGAGAAAATGAGAGTTAAAAAGATAGATATATCTGGGCGGAGCCTAACCACACATCTCATCGTGAGATCTGATTGGCTGTTAGTACTTCATCCAAGAAGTGTTGGCAGCCATCTTGGGACCAATATACATGATAGCACCTCATTAAAAAGCATTGCCATTAGTGATGTCATTTGAGATGTCATCAGTTATGTCATGAGTGATGTCACTGACCATGTCATGAGTGATGTAATATGTGACGTCATCAGCAGTGCATTGCGGGGGCGCAAGTTATAGTTAGCTGAACTAACTATAACGGGGGAATTTCAATGGTTTTGTACGAGTAAAAAGTCCAGCTAACTATAACGCCCCTGAAACTTATGGTTTTTTCTGTGAATATATATATATATATATATATATATATATATATATATAGTCGTGGTCGGGAGGGTTTGCGAATTCACCGCATCCCTAGATATCAAAACTTTTTCTTTTTCTAATTTCTCGGGAACTACTGACCGGATTTACACCATTGCAAAAAATGTCGCTTTCTGAACCAAGACCTACCTTTTTGCCAAATGTTGTGTAATTTGTTTCAGCAGTTCGGGCTGTAGCTTTGCCTAAAGTTTCCTATGGAAATTAACATGGGGAAAACGTGTTTTGGGACCCCCTTTTTTCTCAGCCCCCACTTGACAAATCACCCAGAAACTTTCAAGACAGGAACTGACCAGAGCGCCTTACTAGTTTTGAAAATTTCGCGAAGATTTGTCAAACAACACCAAAGTTATTGGGAAAACAAAAAACACTTTTCGTATGGAAACTAGGTCCTAACTGTAACTACCTACTGGTGACCGCCAGTAGGTAATATATACACACCCATATATATATATATATATATATATATATATATATATTACCTACTGGCGGTCGCCAGTAGGTAGTTATAGTTAGGACCACGTTTCCATAGGAAAACCTCAACATTCTATTTGGAATAACTTTGGCGCCGGTCGACGAATCCTCGCGAATTTCTCAAAATAGGTGGGGCGCTACGCTCCGCTCCTACCCTGAAAGTCTCGGGGGGATCCGTGAAGCGGGGGCTGAGATAAAAGGGGGGTCCCAAAACGCGTTTTTCCCATGCATTTTTCCATAGGACCTTTAGAACGAGCTACAGCCCGAACGGCTGAACAGAATTACTCAAAATTTGGCAGAGAGGTAGTCCCTAGGTCAAGGAAGTGCCTTTTGTAGGTTTGGTGTAAATCTGTTCAGTAGATTCTGAGAAAATAGCCTTTAAATCAATATATATATCTGAGCCCGCTTACGGTACGCTTACCGTACGCTTACGGTAAGCGTACGGTGGCGTGCGCGAGCGCGATTCTGATTGGCTCTTAGATCTTAGTAAACATTCGAATCGGCCGAAACCAGGAAGCGGCGGCCGCCATTTTCTGTGTTTCACTCTGAAAAAAAAAGAGTGAAAACAAGAAAAGGGGGCAATGAGGAGAGTTACAGACCCCCTTACATTTGTAAGGGGGTCAAAGAAGGACAGAAAAGTACAAAAAAAACATTTATTGATTTTAAAAAAAATCACGGGGTACGCGTACGGTAAGCTTACGGTAAGCGTACGGTAAAAAAAATAAAAATAAATAAATGAAAAGCAGATTTAAGAGTTTAGAAATTAGGGAGCTCTAAAAAGAGCTGTTGTGTTTATGAAGTCATTTTTTTAGTGGTACCTACAAGTAAGTACCGATGCAGAGTCTAAGGTTCAAGAGGAAGACTCTGTTCCCTTCATCATTGAAGTGCACACCATCTCCTCTATAAATGTCTTGCATGTCATAACGCAAGTTGTTGTGGTAAATGGCACCCATACCATAGTCACGGAGGAAAGCAGAAACAGATTTGTTGACGTGCTTTCTTGCTTTGTCAATCTGCGGACAGAAATGATTGGACCAGTTCCATTTTTGCCTTTGGCATATGTTGGAAAACACAAAGGCAGTTTTAGGGAAAAGTGAAAACAGTTGTGCAAAGGTGTCCTTCATAAGCATTTCCAGACCTACCCCAGTCAAAGTGCCTAGGTCATTGCCACCACAGTGCACTATTATGAGGTCAGGGTGTTGGATTTGCATGAAGGATTTCACCAATGGCATCAATTGGTGCCACTTTAACCCTCTCTGACCAATCCATTTAATGTCTACATTTGGCAAAGCAAGGTCTCTCACCATACCTGTTTTCTCTGCAAACTTTTCACTCCAGAAGACATAGCTGTGCCCTACAATCCACACTGTGAACATCTTCAAAGGAGAACTGGATGCACTCAGGAGGTGTCTTTCAGTAGAATGGCAATATGAAAAGAAAGACAGTTTGGAAATGGAGGCATACATATTTTTTTCAAAACAAAAAGAACTGATTGGCTGTTTCATACCATTCTAGAATAAAAACTAGGCTGTATGTGTCAATTGATAGAAGCATGTTTTGTATTGGTACAGAAAAATGTGTAACCAAAGAACAGTACTATGGATTTGCTGTTAGGTTTGAAAAGTCAAGCACTCTTGCTCTGTGGAATTGAAACATTGTTTGGCAAACTTCTGACCTAACTGCACACAGCAGTGTTCCATGAGCTGTTGCTATGGTAGCAGGCAGAAGTCAAGTTGGGGGAAGGGTACTAGGCAGAAGTCAAGTTGGGGGAAGGGTACTTTTGGAAAAGGGTTGGTTTTCAACCAATAGAAATGTGTGATTACATTTGAAAAAAAGGGGGAAGCACTGTGTCAGTCTGTAAAAGTGATTTTCACTTGCCCCGAAAAAAAAAGAGCAGTAAGTGTGCTTTCAAATTGGCAAAGAAATTTCGTTTTGGGACTAATGTGAAAACATGACTCTGTGTGCAGAGAGGAATTATAGGCAGAGATTTATTGCATATTGCTCTGGTGATTTCACAGTTGCATTAGATGGAAAGGGGGAGCAAATTTTTGGGGGAAGAAGCAGACTCTTAGCACACACCCATGTACTTGCCATGTATAATCATGTACAGTATTTACAAGCGAGTGGGGTTTTCAGGTTTCAGTCTGTAATGCAAATACATTCAGCATCACTAAGGCTGGTTGCCCTTGCTGTAGTGTAGCAGTCTGGACATGGGCTTTTTACAAAATCTGAAAAGTGGTTTCATAATGTGACAGTAGTCTCTCAAGGACCTTGTAATGTGATAAATGATTTTTAGTGTTTTTTAAAAAAAATTAAAAAAAAGTACGCGCACCGTACGCGTACGGTAAAAAAAAATAAAAAAAAGTTTTAAAAAACATATGTAAAAAAAAGATGAAAGATAAGGTTGGCTCTTAAAAGAACCGTTGTGTTCATGCAGGGACAGAGGAAAGGAAGCATGGGATAATCATTCAAAGCGACAAATGTGATGATCTATTTTGTTGTTCACTAGGGAAACACTGGTCTCCCTATGGCAAATTAGATCTTTACAAAATGTGCATCGAATATCAACCTTCCGAAATCGAGGGTTCATTTCCAGAGGGCCAGCAAAAGGAGATTCTCCCCCCACAGATGAAGGGCTCACCTGACCTGCAGAGGAAGGAGTCAGCCCTGCAGATGATGGTCCAGGCTGAGCTGCTGTGGATGTACTGGCTCGTCTTTCTGAAGAGTTACCTCCAAAAAGATGACCATGTGTCCTTCCGTGTACATCCAGGAGGTGTCTCTTCATGGTGTGATTCCCAAAGGAATACTTCCTGTCAGGATTACCTCTAGAAAGTACACGCTTACACAGCCTGCAAGTAACTAAGGGTGCATTCACCTTTTGCTGGCCTTCTGGAAAAGTAAAATAATCCCAAACATAAGAAGGCTTTTGTTTCCTCGCTCTCTGCCTCAAGACAGTGCTGCTGGTGCTAGCCTCACTCTCAGAAGGGCTCTGCTGTTCTGCCATCGTATCCCAAAGACAAACCAGCTCCTTCTCCCAAGGGATCACAAGCAGAAATGAGGGGAATGGGTGTGGTGTAGGAGAGTTCTAGAACTGAAAGTAGTTTCAACCAATCAAAAGTTGTGTTTCATGATCACATGACCTACCGTACGCTTACGGTACGCTTACGGTACGCTTACGGCAAAAAGTACGCGTGCGCGTAAAAAAGACACACGCTTGCGCGCATGCGCATAACAGTCACTCCCCGACACTTCCGCGTAACGTGTGCGTGTGGCGTAAGCGCGCACGCGTCCCACGCGCAGTACGCGCAGCTACGCAAAGTGCGTAACTATACGCAAGCAGCGTAGATAGATTACGGACGTTGCATAAACCGTACGCTTACCGTGAGCTTACGGTACGCGTACTATAAAAAAAAAAAAAAAAAAAAAAAGAACTGGAAATAAATTTTACATGTTTATTTTAAAAAATATATTAAAAAAAAATATTTAAGAATTTTAAAAATTTAAGCATAGTCTTTATAAAAGGTAAGAAAATTAAATTAAAAATATGTTTGAAAAAATTGAAGAATAAAAAAAAAATTAGCATTTAAAAAACCTTGCAAATTCACTGAAAAAACCATGGGTTTCACACACGTTATAGTTAGGAATTAGCATTTAAAAAACCTTTGAAATTCAGTGAAAAAACCATAGGTTTCACACACGTTATAGTTAGGAATTAGCATTTAAAAAACCTTAGAAATTCAGTGAAAAAACCATAGGTTTCACACATGTTATAGTTAGCTGGACATTTTACTCGTAAAAAACCAATGAAATTGCCCCGTTATAGTTAGTTCAGCTAACTATAACTCGCGCGCCCGCAATGCACTGCTGATGACGTCACATATTACATCACTCATGACATGGTCAGTGACATCACTCATGACATCACTGATGACATCTCAAATGACATCACTGATGACATCACTGATGACATCATCCTTGTGATAGAGTGGCAGACCTCCTCTCACCCTAATATAACCTTTGACACACACATTCAAAAATAGAAACTACAATGTTCAAAACAATGGACATACCAATACCAGTTAAAACAACCTATTCAGTAATTCTAAGATCCACATACACATCCACTCATTCACCAACAGTCCAATTCAGTCACTCATACATGTACTCACTCATCATATGTACTCATACACCTATACATCCTGTTACACAATGCCACTCATCCATAGAGTTACTCACACACATAGTCACTCATGCTAACAAAGAATCAAACATACATTTATTGCATATACAGTTACACACACCACCACACTTACTTCTACGGAAACTTACACATACTTAGTCTTTTAAACAATCACTTATAGAAACACATACTTATTCATACAAGAACTCTTTCAATCTCTCACTCTCACATATACTCACATATATACACCAATAGTCACATATACTAGTTTAAAACATATGTAGTTACTCATAAAGACACTATTGAGACAGTCATTCACTCAATAACACATCCATGCACACACTCATCCACCCATACAGTCCTGCACACATGCTGTGTTCAACACATACAAACAGTGAGTCACTCATTCATACACCTATGCACTACGTAATACCCTCCACCGAACCATGCAGACACTCAGACTGATACTCAAAAAACCAACTAATAACCTATATAGACACCCATGTAGCTACTCACCAACCCATGCAGCCACTTATACACAAAGTGAGAGACTGATACAGATATATACATATTTAAACATTACTCACTAAGCCATGTATTCACTAAGATACACTTAATCAGTCAGTTAAACAATCAATTTTTCAAAAACAAATCATCCATTTAGACACTTATATACCCATTTATTCTTCCATCGACCTTGAGATATACATATATAAAACATATTTAATTTTCAGAAAAACCCACAATCACTGGATGATGTCATCAGTGATGTCATCAGTGATGTCATTTGAGATGTCATGAGTGATGTCATGAGTGATGTCACTGACCATGTCATGAGTGATGTAATATGTGACGTCATCAGCAGTGCATTGCGGGCGCGCGAGTTATAGTTAGCTGAACTAACTATAACGGGGCAATTTCATTGGTTTTTTACGAGTAAAATGTCCAGCTAACTATAACATGTGTGAAACCTTAAGACAGTAGCTATGAGACCAGAGTAAGAGTTAAGACAGCAGCTATGAGGCCAGAGTAAGAGTCCAAGACCTTAACCATTAGGCCAGAGTAAGAGTTAAGACAGTAGCTATGAGGCCAGAGTAGGAGTTAAAACAGTAGGTATGAGGCCAGAGTAGGAGTCCAAGACCTTAACCATTAGGCCAGAGTAAGAGTTAAGACAGTAGCTATGAGGCCAGAGTAAGAGTTAAGATAGTAGCTATCACTCATGACATGGTCAGTGACATCACTTATGACATCACTGATGACATCTCAAATGACATCACTGATGACATCACTGATGACATCATCCTTGTGATAGAGTGGCAGACCTCCTCTTCCTCTAATATAACCTTTGATACACACATTCAAAAATAGAAATTAAAATTTTCAAAACAATGGACATACCAATACCAGTTACAACAACCTATACAGTAATTCTAAGATCCACATACACATCCACTCATCCACCAACAATCCTATACAGTCACTCATACATGTACTCACACATCATATGTACTCATACACCTAAACAACCTGTAACACAATCCCACTCATCTATAGAGTTACTCACACACATAGTCACTCATGCTAATAACGAAACAAACATCCATTTACTTGCATATACAGTTATACACACACCAGCACACTTACTTTAACAGAAACTTACACATACTTAGTCTTTTAAACAATCACTTATAGAAACACATACTTATTCATACAGGAACTCTTCCAATCTCTCACTCTCACATATACTCACTTATAAACAACAATAGTCACATATACTAGTTTAAAACATATGTAGTTACTTATGAAGACACTATTGAGACAGTCATTCTCTCACTAACACACCCATGCACACACTCATCCACCCATACAGCCCTGCACACATGCTGTCTTCAACACATACAAACAGTGAGTCACTCATTCATGCATCTATGCACTACGTAATACCCCCCACCGCACCATGAAGACACTAGGACACTCATACTGATACTCAAAAAACCAACTATTAACCTATATAGACACTCATGTAGCTACTCACCAACCCATGCAGCCACTTATATACAAAGTGAGAGACTGATACAGGTATTTACACATTTAAACATTACTCACTAAGCCATGTATTCAAAAAGATACACTTAATCAGTCAGTTATACAATCAATTTTTCGGAAACAAATCATCAATTTAGACACTTATATAGTCATTTATTCTTCCATCGACCTTGAGATATACATATATAAAACATATTTAATTTTTAGAAAAACACACATTCACTGGATGATGTCATCAGTGATGTCATTTGAGATGTCATCAGTGATCTGTACATAAGGAAGAGGGGAGGGACCGGGAGCTAGTTATGGTCCAGTGTCTGTGCTCCGTGTTATATCTATAATATTCAAATGGAGACACTGTTCCTAGAGAGGGAAAGGGCAAAAAGAAAGAGATAAACGAGGCGAGAGGCGTAGGCTAGTGTTAGACCCAACTACACTAGGATTAGGTGGGGGGGCATACCTTAGTTTCTCTTGTTGCCCTCACACACCCCGAAGGATGTCATGCTTCATCATTGGGCGTTTGCTCCTCGTCGGGCCGGCGCTGCAATGCCCTACGGGTCCCCCGAAGGGTCACTTTAGCGGAGATCTTTTAGAGAAAACGCCGTTTGGTGCATGCGGGTGTGTGGTTTGGGTCCTAATAAAAAGATGTGTGGTGATGGGGTGTGTTAGTGACGTGGTAGCCTAAAAATGTCTAAGGGTTACTGGGATAAGGTTTAATGTGAATAGCACCCTTGACATAATAAAAAACCCGTAGGTTGGGTGTTACCTTATTGGAAATAATGTGCCATTAGGTAACTTGTGTGTGGTCATGCGGTCGACATGTTTCGCGCCCCAATGGTCCAAAAAAGGATCCCTGGCGCTTCCTCAGGACCAAAAAAGAGTGAAAGTGAATGTGCACTAAGGGATACTACCCTCAGTTACTATCCGGGCGTGCACTCCGAGGTAGCACTGCTCTCTGTGTTGAGAGTCAGGTCGCTCCAGGATAGACAGCCTAGGTAAATATGGAAACAAAGAAAAAGGAGAACATCCTGCCTATTAAAGAATGTTCACCTATCCAAGATATTCAAAAAAACAACGAGTGCATAATAAAAACATACAAAAGGGATATCACCTCCACTCACGGATGGTGGCGTGATGGGGTCTCAACGATAAGCTGCCGGGTGCCTGGGCCAGGGAAAGGGACCTGGAAAGGAGACAGCCCGTCGCCTAGCGGAGTCGCCCATTAGTCCAGGCACTGACCGTGGTAGAGGTTAAACCAAATGTCCAAAGCCTCATGTGGCATACAGTGTATAGGTCTGTCATTACGGTTCCTACTACGATATGTTACAAACACTCACCTAAAGACGGGGAGAATAATGCTCCATAGGTTAGGGGACGAGCGTACACACCTTCTAGTGCTGTGAAAAAGGAATAAATGACAGGCAACTACTAGTCAATCCAGCTCATATAGATTCCAAACTTGTCTGAGCTGTCTTGTACACTATATTTGAGTCAATGGCCAGTCTCCTCAGTACTCATAAAAGCGTCTTTACTCACAGTTTTGCTAATTCCTAACTATAACGTGTGTGAAACCCCTGGTTTTTTCAGTGAATTTCAAAGGTTTTTTAAATGCTAATTCCTAACTATAACGTGTGTGAAACCCATGGTTTTTTCAGTGAATTTGCAAGGTTTTTTAAATGCTAATTTTTTTTTAACTTCTATTTTTTTTTACATATTTTTATTTTAATTTTCTATCCTTTTTTAAAGACTATGGTTAAATTTTTAAAATTCTATAATATGTTTTTTTAATATATTTTATAAAATAAACATGTAAAATTTATTTGCAATACATTTTTTCCTTTTTTTCATTTTTTTTTTAGTACGCGTACCGTAAGCTTACGGTAAGCGTACGGTTTACGCAACGTCCGTAATTTATCTACGCTGTTTGCGTATATTTACGCAATTTGCGTAGCCGCGCTTACTCTGCGTGGGACGCGTACGCGTGTACGCTACACGCGCACGTTACGCGGAAGTGTCGGGGAGTGACTGTTAAGCGCATGCGCGCAAGCGCGTGTCTTTTTACGCGCATGCGTACTTTTGCCGTAAGCGTACCGTAAGCGTACCGTAAGCGTACGGTAGGTCATGTGATCATGAAACACAACTTTTGATTGGTTGAAACTACTTTCAGTTCTAGAACTCTCCTACACCACACCCATTCCCCTCATTTCTGCTTGTGATCCCTTAGGAGAAAGAGCTGGGTTGTCTTTGTGATACGATGGCAGAACAGCAGAGCCCTTCTGAGAGTGAGGCTAGCAGCACTACCTTGAGGCAGAGAGCGAGGAAACAAAAGACCTCTTATGTATGGGATTATTTTACTTTTCCAGAAGGCCAGCAAAAGGTAAATGCACCCTTAGTGACTTGTAAGCTGTGTGGTCGTGTACTTTCTAGAGGGAATCCTGACAGGAAGTATTCCTTTGGGAATCATACCATGATGAGACACCTTAAGGATGTACACAAAAGGACACATGCTCGACTTACTGGAGGTAACCCTTCAGTAAGTCAACCAAGCACATCCACAGCAGCTCAGCCTGGACCATCATCTGCAGGGCCGAGTCCTTTTTCTGCAGGTCAGGTGAGCCCTTCATCTGTGGGGGGAGCATCTCCTTTTGCTGGCCCTCTGGAAATTAACCCTCGGTTTCTGAGGGTTGATATTCGATGCGCCTCTTGTCATGATCTAATTTGTCATAGGGAGACCAGTGTTTCCCAAGTGAACAAGAAAATAGATCAGCACACTTGTCGCAGAGACTAATTTTCCCAATCTTTCTTTCCTCTGTCCCTGCATGAACACAACGGCTCTTTTAAGAGCCAACCTTATCTTTCATCTTTTTTTATATATGTTTTTAAAAACTTTTTTTATTTTTTTTTTACTGTACGCGTACGGTGCGCGTAATTTTTTTTTTTTTTTTTAAAAACACTAAAAATCAAATATCACATTACAAGGTCCTTGAGAGACTACAATTAAAAACTGAAAATGTGATTGTAGAGAAGTAGAAAAAAAGGAACCATGATACTATTGACTTACCATACCCGCTCCAAAAAATATTTATTCATTTGTTTTTTTTAAAAATTGCTTTAAAAATGGTTCTAGGTTTTGAAAATTTTCTATATCAATCTGAAAAAAAAGAAAAAAGTATTGATATTTTTTAAAACATTTTATAATACAGTACACATATTTACATATTTATCAAAAATTATTTTTGCCTTATTTTTGCTGTTTTCAGAATATATTGCATTTCACTATAAATTGTGAAAGCAATTGCATTCATCATTTAACAGCGGGCAAAAAAAAAATAACAATCTCAAAGATTGTATTAAAAAAGCCCAGAATCTCTTTTTACTTAAACTTAACAATATAGAAATGCATAATATTCTAAAAAATATCATCTAATATCAATACTTATTTCATTAAAATACCGTCTGATATTTTTGTTTCAGAAGTATAATCACAATATTATATCTCAAATAACTCCACAATACATCTGGTTCCATTTTCTTTAGGCCAAATAGTAATTTTAAAATTCTTTTTTGATTAAATTTCCAATGGTAATCCAATAAAATTCTAAAGTTTAATTTGTACAGATCTCACCGATTCTCTGTAACATATTGGTTCCCGAAAGATTTATTAATAATTTATTAAGTCCACAATAGAATTGGTTACCTTTACGCATGGCCAAATAGTAATTTAAAAAATCTTTTTTGAAAAAATTTCCAATGGCACTCCAATAACATTCCAAAATTTAAATTGTGCAGATGTTACCGATTTTCTCTAAATTTTTGGTTTTCGAAAGTTTCATTACAATTAAAAAAGTCCACATTACAATTGGTTATCTTTCCATTAGGCCAAATGATAATTTAAAAAATCTTTTTTTTTGAAAATTCCAATGGTAATCCAATAAAATGGTAAAATTGTTTTGTCCAGATCTTGCCAAGTCTCTCTAAAATTTAGGTTTCAGGAAGATTAGATAGGAATTTGCTAAATCAAAAGGCAAACGTTGCTTAAAAACCAATTGGGAATCATTACACAGTGTCCAGCCTTTTTCACATTTAAGATAAACTGTGTAATGTCCAGAAGTAACAGTAGGTCCTTCATGGAAAATTATTGCAACAGTTACAAAAGTTTTTCCTGAAATTGATAATTGCTGTCCTGTAAACTTCTTTATTAAAGTATCCAATTTTGAACCATCAGCTCTACATCGTTGCATCATTAAAATTACATACTGTCCGTATTCCTTTAAAATTAACGTTGAAAACATGTCAGATTGACACTCACCGCATTGCATGCTATGATTAGCATCTTTAACTAATTTAGCAAAAGTGACTGTTTTACTCTCTGGCAATGTCAAATAAATAAACCTTTCATTATCAACATTAGAGCCACATATATTATAACAGTTTTCACAACTATGTTCCCATTTATAAGAGAGTCCAAATAAATTATCAATTGCAACTTCTTCTTCTTCCAGTACCTGAAGAAAATACATCAAAAATTCTTGTGCGTCTTGCTGTTCATTTTGGGAAAACTGTGTTCGTCCTGAACATACATGTAAAAGTTTTCTAATTTCAGTAGCACTTTCTATTTTAGTTTTATCAATACTCAGCTTTTCAAAAAGGAGACTCAGCTCAGAACAGAATCTTTTTCCCTGATTTACTATTATCTGCTCTTGAAAACTTTCCAGATAAAATGCAACATTCAGCACTACATTAGCGTAGCAGTTGACACCAGAGCTATTTTCAAAATGACATCCTACAACCTGTTCTTCTTTTTCCTTACTCTTTTTGCTTGCAATTACATCACTCCTCTTTTTTTTCCTCCTCTCTACATCTTCATTACAGATATTCTCATTTCTCCTTTTACGAGAAACTACACGTTTCTCCAACACAGGATACTGACCTAAATGAGGAGCATAGCTTCTTCTTAATCTATTATACTCCTTTACACAATTTGTATCAGCACTAACTTTTGAGTCATCAAAGTCTATCATGAATAAACCTGATAAGGTTTTCACTCGTGACAAAGCAACATATGCCATACCTTCTTTGAACACAGTTGAACCAATGTTCACAAATGCACAATCTACAGTCAATCCTTGAGACTTGTGAATAGTTACAGCATATGCTAGCGAAAACGGAAACTGCTTCCTACGTACATATAAGTCTTTCACAAGCATGAAACGAACTGTACAACGACAAATGTCTTTAACTTCTTCTATCTGATCAAATTTTATTTTTAAACATTCAATTCCATCTTTTTTCTGATAATTAATAAAACCCACAACTCTTCCCATAGCTCCATTAACTAAACCTTTTTCAACATCCAAATTTTTCCTTAAAAATACTCTACAGTTCATGCAAACATATAGATTTTTTTCTAATCCAGCTGTTTTGGAAATGTTCTTCTCTAGTGAATCCAATTTATTTTTCAGTGTGCCTGTTAATGTGACAGTAATTCTTCCATCCTCAATTTTGTCCACTGTTTTCAATTTCCTGATCTCTTCCTTTTCCAATTTCAAAAGCTCCTCATTGAATATTGAGCATTCACGTAGAGTTGGCATTAAGCAGATGACACTTTTGTTTTCTGCAATGTTCTTGTATATCTTCTCTGCAACTATTTCTTCCTTTGGAAATAAATTATGTAGCAGCCGACTCTGTAATGCTTTTTTGCCAACTTCAGTGAGTAGTCCAATTCTGATATCTTTCAGAATACTTCCATATTCTTCATCGCTTGCTTGCCTCATATTAGTAGTAAGTTCCTTGTACTCAAAGAAGGACCAAATATTTGTATTTCCGATGCTTCCCAATGACTTCTTCGTGTCTTCATGTGTGTCAGTATTAAACACTGGTTGTCCTTTAACTGGAGTAAGTTGCAAAAGATCTCCAAAAACTATGACGTGTTTTCCACCAAATAACATGTCATAGTCTGTCTTCAGAATTTGCTGCATTCTTAAATGCACAAAGGCAAGCATTAAGTTTGAAACCATGCTCACCTCATCAATAATGAGAACTTGCATCTTCTTCAATACTCTTGAAACTTCCAAGGATGCTTCTCCAGTTAGCTTGTTGTATTGTATTTTGTTCTCATGCTCCACTGGTAACATTAGCAAACGATGTAAAGTGATTCCTTGTATGTTATATGCTGCTAACCCAGTTGGAGCAGTAACCACACAAGACAAAGTAGAATCCGTTTTTTGCTGTAGGTAGCTTCTGATGACTTTAATTAGGAAACTTTTTCCAGTTCCAGCTTGTCCGCTTACATACATCCTGATTGGATGAAATGATGTGCATGAGCACTCTTTTTTTTCATGTAGAAATCCGTGATCAATTTTGTTTCTGATCTCTTCATAAATTTGTTGCTGCTCTTCATTCAGTTGTCTTTCCAAATTTTGTAAGTCTATAAATTCTTCTTGAGCTTGATTCATAGCCGTTTCCACTTCATTCATGGCTATTGATGCTTCATTTTCAACGATTGGTTGTCCTAGGGGATCTTGACTGAGTGTTCCTGAACTTTGGCTGTCCTGAGAACTGTCTCTAGCTATTTCTGCTGCAATTGTAGTTTCCTGTTCAATTTCTTCATTTAACATTTGCAGATAACTTGAGAATGTACTGCATTGTATGCTGTCTTTGCAAGCATTAAAAGAATCTTCATAGCTTTGAAATTCTCCCAGTAGTTCATCCTCTGTACGCCATGGTTTAAACAACTGTAAAAGAGCCAAGTAGTAAAATTCCTTCTTGTCAGTAGTGTCGCAACTCAGCTTCCTGTGATTTATCAAACTTCCTTTTGTTTGCTTCACCAAACATCCTTCCTCACCAATGACTTTATATTTTCCATTGTTGATGTCTTCTGCGGCTTTCCGTGAATAAATGTAGTTCTGCAGCACTTCATAGAGACACATGTTCTCCAGATGTTGACTTCTCTTGGGATAATATGTGTCCAACATGTTTGATTTCAAAATATCTGTACTTTCTGGGTCATTCTCGGCCAAATATTCAATTTCTCCAACAGATTTCAGTACCCGATTTCTCATTGCTGCAAGGCCTAAACTTGCCCAAATTATTCTTCTTGATTTCGAGTAGAGACTTGCAGAAGATAACCTATCTGAACATTCGTAGGATCCAATTTCTCGATGCGATAACATCTTCAAACTGAAACTGTACAGCTTCTTACTGACAGTCTTCTCGTGAGAAATCTCTTCCCACATTTCCTTCAATTCTGTTTTTTCTGATTTCGTAATGTAAGACGTTACATATCGAGCAACAGCAATGGAATTGTCAGCTACATACTGTATATCCATGTTAGCGTTCCACACGGATAAAATGACTGGGTTGTAGTCATTTATATTTTTTGATTCTTCTTTTCTTTTTAGGTTGTAGGTATTCTTAGGTGATTTTCTTGTGATAGTATGTCTCACAGCTGACATAAAACTGTTTACTCTTCCATTTGAAAGAACAGGTCTAGGAAATCCAAATCGACATTTAGTGTAGTATTTATCTTTGCTCTTGTATTTCTGTCGACAGTATTTTCCACACCGATGACTTTGGAAACGTAAAACTTGCTCCTTTAACTTTTTCTCTTCTGTGCTTTTTGGTATAGCACATGTTGCATATTCTTCAATGTAAGATAACACTGCTTCATCAGTATCTGTTCCAAACTTTGGGGCATCCTTGATCCACAACAGCATATGAATATGAGGAGCACCTCATGCCTGGTACTCTTTTCTCCAAAAGAAATCCACTACTTCTCCTAGAGGTGGATTTTTTTTTTTGCAGATGAAGGACATCATAGCCTCAAATCTATGATTGAAATATCTGCAAACATTAACCGGATCCAATGAGCACAGTTCTCCTGCTGTCTTGTATTCGATGTTTTTAATGTTTGAATTTGCCTCTCGTAGAAAATCCAGTAAATCATCCCAAGCGTACTCGGCACAGCTTAGGGTAACGAACCATGTTGGTGTTCCTAAATTCCGTAACATGCATTTTAATTCACCATGGCGTCGGTACCAATATTCATTTGTCCCACGCTGACAAGCCATCAGATTGATCATTTGTGTTTCCAAATGATCATCTCGGTGCTGCACTTTCGCCATAAAATCCTTAGCAGACACATTCTGTAAATGTACTCCACTTTTTAAAATGTGATTTACTGCATAAGATAATGCAGACAAGTCGCTTTCAAATAAAAGATGGAACAAATAAGGAATACTTTGTCGAAATCTGGGATCTTCAGCATATAGTCTTGTAGTCCGATACTCAGAAGCTGGAATCTGTTCCGGACGTTCATCGTATCGTCCTCCTTTTCCTTTAGGAAACAGCTGGGGAAAACATCGAGCTTCCAAGCTCTCCTCCCATACACTCACGGGAGTTCCTTTTGCTTTCTTCATCTGAAAGAGATCAATATTGTCTCCCATAACTTCTTTTGAATGAAGAGGATGTATGCTAAAATGTTCATAAATTTCTTCTTCCTTTGACTTGTCCACTTTTTCAATTTGTCCAGTTGGTGTTTCTGTGTCTTCTTGTAAATCTTCTTCTTCTTCTTCTTCTATATAAATTGATTCATACCATTTGTTATTCCTTTTCAAATACAAATTTGCTCTTTGTACTTTCCGCACATCTACCAGCTCCTGCCAAATCTTCTTATTCTTTGTAGGTACACCATTAACCAGAATAATTAATGGTTCAGTTTCCAAAGTATCCGCATCAATAGTTTCCATATTTATTTTCAAATCCAAGGGCAAATACACCACTCTACCTTTTAAACCTGTCAGTAAATCTGAAGGAGGTAATTTAACAGTTTTGGGCTCCATACGTACTATGGTCCGGAACGGATGAACACATTGAATGAGTATAGACTCATATGTATTTAATTCAGAAAGTTCCGCAGGAATAGCATCCAATTCTAAATTATTATGTACAGCTCTGGTCGGCATTCTATTTTCCTCTAACTTGTTGTAACAGTATTCACAAATACGCTGATCTTCACCCAATTCAAAACAATTTTCAAGAAATATATATGTGGCAAAATCCTTCCACTTATAATTATCTTCATTTTCACTCTTTCTGTAGAGATCAACATTCCTAGTTTGTTTTCTATAATGAGTTCTGCGGCAACAAATACAAGTAAAATTTGGTCTTTCATTAGAGATTATTGCAAATTTTGTTATGTGATCATTAAATGTCTTACTTACAGAGGGTTCTACATTCTCTTCCACTTCTTCCTCATTTACTGTGTCCTTCTCTGCACTGTTTTGTTCAGGACCAAAGTAACAAAACTGAATTTCATCAACAACCTTCTCTACATCTGATACCGTTCCTCGGAACAGAGCCCTATTCAATTCATTTAACTTTATTGCTGGACTTTTAGCAAAATACAACCGTCTCACAAACTTTCTCATTTCAGTATGATGAACAGCCAGCATCCTAAAATGATGGAAAACACTATTACACACTTTTCTAGATAGACAAGCCAGAGAATGACCCTGCAAACCAGTATTCTCTCTCACTCTGCATGGATCCAGACTTTGAAGCACCTTAATCTTCTGTTTTATACTTTTTTTACTATATTCTCTTAGAAACTCACGAAATGTGTCAATAGATTCCTGACGCACAGTGCAAATACTACTACAATTCCAAGTGTACACTGGGGCTTTAGGACGTCTCCCCATAGCCTCATCCGCCATCACTTGTACCTCATCTCTTGGAACCATTATCTCCTTCTCCATTATGCAACCATTTTTCACTTCGTAAGCACGACCTCTGGTGTCAACTGCATGCAGCAAACTATTACTTTGAAAATAGCTCTCTTCGTTAAAAAAAGGTTCACTACTTGAACTATGCATCCACTTTCCTAAAAACACTTTACAAAAGTTTGTTCTGTTCACTACTCTTTTCCTTTTGCTATGTGATTTCAGTACATTAACCATTTTGTCTAATGTACGCATCCTATTCAAAATTAAAATGAATAGTTTCCTTTTTAATTTTAATGCCTTTGCTGCAATGGCTTCAATTTCTTTTTTTCTCTTATAAAACTTAGCCTTTTGCTTATATTTCTTCACATCCTTTATCAAATTGGACATAACTCTTCTCTGAAACATTTTTCTACGTATCTCTTTAAACGCTGTTTTTCTGTTTATGTAAATCTTTTCAGTTGCAGAAGGTATATTTGCATTAACTAAATTCTCAATTTTTTCCTGTCCTTTTCTTTTCAAAACATTCTTTCCAGTACAGACATTTTGTACATTTTTCCTTTTTTTGAATATGTTTTTTAGAAATTGTTTTGTCTGCTTACCAGAAGATTTTTTCTTTTTCCCAACATGAGCATCTTCTACTAACTTTGGTCCTCCAGTTGTCTTCAAATATAGGTTTTTTTGTGGTTTTTTTTAACTCTGGATTTTGTAGGCATCTTAAATTTTGTTCACTGCTCTTCAGCAATACCTGAAAAAAACTAAAAAAAAATCGTTTATTTTATTTAAATATATTACTACATTTCTTTTCACAATAGTCACAAAACGTAATTTCTTTGCCAATTTGAAAACACACTTATTACTCTTTTTTTTGGCAAGTGATAATCACTTTTACAGACTGACACATTATAAATCCACTTTTCAGATTTTTTTAAAAGCACATGTCCAAACTGCTTTTTCAGACCACCACCATGTGTAACCTGGGTGACTGCCTACACTCCAGCAAGGGCAATCAGCCTTAGTGATGCTGAATGTATTTGCATTACTGACTGAAACCTCAAACCCCACTCACTTGTAAATACTGTGCATGATTCCACATGGTAAGCAGTTGGGTGTGTGCTAAGAGTCTGCTTCTGCACCAAAAAATGGCTCCCCCATTTTCCTACTAATGCAAATGTAAAATCACCAGAGCAAAACGCAATAAATCTCTGCCTGTAATTCCTATTTGCACACAGAGTCATGTTTTCACATTAGTCACAAAACGAAATTTCTTTACCAATTTGAAAGCACACTTACTGCTCTTTTTTTTGGCAAGTGATAATCACTTTTACAGACTGACACATTATGAATCCACTTTTCAGATTTTTTAAAAAGCCCATGTCCAGACTGCTTTTTCAAACCACCACCATGTGTAACCTGGGTGACTGCCTACACTCCAGCAAGGGCAACCAGCCTTAGTGATGCTGAATGTATTTGCATTACAGACTGAAACCTCAAACCCCACTCGCTTGTAAATACTGTGCATGATTATACATGGAAAGCAGCTGGGTGTGTGCTAAGAGTCTGCTTCTGCACCAAAAAATGGCTCCCCCTTTTTCCTACTAATGCAACTGTGAAATCACCAGAGCAAAACGCAATAAATCTCTGCCTGTAATTCCTATTTGCACACAGAGTCATGTTTTCACATTAGTCACAAAACGAAATTTCTTTGCCAATTTGAAAGCACACTTACTGCTCTTTTTTTTTGGCAAGTGATAATCACTTTTACAGACTGACACATTATGAATCCACTTTTCAGATTTTTTAAAAAGCCCATGTCCAGACTGCTTTTTCAGACCACCACCATGTGTAACCTGGGTGACTGCCTACATACCAGCAAGGGCAACCAGCCTTAGTGATGCTGAATGTATTTGCATTACAGACTGAAACCTCAAACCCCACTCGCTTGTAAATACTGTGCATGATTCTACATGGAAAGCAGCTGGGTGTGTGCTAAGAGTCTGCTTCTGCACCAAAAAATGGCTCCCCCTTTTTCCTACTAATGCAAATATAAAATTACCAGAGTTGTACACAATAAATCTCTGCCTATATTTCCCAACATGTGTAACCTGGGTGACTGCCTACATTCCAGCAAGGGCAACCAGCCTTAGTGATGCTGAATGTATTTGCATTACTGAGTCCAACCTCAAACCCTTAAACTATTCTTTTTTTATACCAATACACCTTAATTTATCGTGAAAACATAGTCCATATTATTTTACATGTTCCTCACATTTAAATTTCTCCCAAAACAGAAAATAATAAACACAACTTCAACAAAAAGAATTACATTTCTATTATTAATTTCTTAATTTACCATATACATCTCCTCTCAAACTCTAAACTCACCTTTAAAATTAGTTAGTTGTGAAAGAAATGTGGCACTCAAACAGCAGATTATCAGAGCCAGGATCTCTGTTCTCTACACCTCTCTCCTCTCAGCAGAACCAGATAATGGCAAAGTTTCCCTCTATTTTTCCACACATATACATGTAAGTTTCAAATCTCAGTGCTTCCCCCTTTTTTTCAAATGTAATCACACATTTCTATTGGTTGAAAACCAACCCTTTCCCAAAAGTACCCTTCCCCCAACTTGACTTCTGCCTAGTACCCTTCCCCCAACTTGACTTCTGCCTGCTACCATAGCAACAGCTCATGGAACACTGCTGTGTGGAGTTAGGTCAGAAGTTCGCCAAACAATGTTTCAATTCCACAGAGCAAGAGTGCTTGACTTTTCAAACCTAACAGCAAATCCATAGTACTGTTCTTTGGTAACACATTTTTCTGTACCAATACAAAACATGTTTCTATAAATTTACACATACAGCCTAGTTTTTAGTGTAGAATGGTATGAAACAGCCAATCAGTTCTTTTTTTTAATAAAAAAATATGTATGCCTCCATTTCCAAACTGTCTTTCATTTCTTTTTACCATTCTACTGAATTACACCTCCTGAGTGCATCCAGATCTCCTTTGAAGATGGTCACAGTGTGGATTGTAGGACACAGCTATGTCTTCTGGAGTGAAAAGTTTGCAGAGAAAACAGGTATGGTGAGAGACCTTGCTTTGCCAAATGTAGACATTAAATGGATTGGTCAGAGAGGGTTAAAGTGGCACCAATTGATGCCATTGGTGAAATCCTTCATGCAAATCCAACACCCTGACCTCATAATAGTGCACTGTGGTGGCAATGACCTAGGCACTTTGACTGGGGTAGGTCTGGAAATGCTTATGAAGGACACCTTTGCACAACTGTTTTCACTTTTCCCTAAAACTGCCTTTGTGTTTTCCAACATATGCCAAAGGCAAAAATGGAACTGGTCCAATCATTTCTGTCCGCAGATTGACAAAGCAAGAAAGCACGTCAACAAATCTGTTTCTGCTTTCCTCCGTGACTATGGTATGGGTTCCATTTACCACAACAACTTGCGTTACGACATGCAAGACATTTATAGAGGAGATGGTGTGCACTTCAATGATGAAGGGAACAGAGTCTTCCTCTTGAACCTTAGACTCTGCATCGGTACTTACTTGTAGGTACCACTAAAAAATAACTTCATAAACACAACGGCTCTTTTTAGAGCCCCCTAATATCTAAACTCTTAAATCTGCATTTCATTTCTTTTATTTTTTTTTTTGTTACCGTACGCTTACCGTACGCGTACCCCGTGATTTTTTTTAAAAATCAATAAATGTTTTCTGTCCTTCTTTGACCCCCTCACAAATGTAATGGGGTCTGTAACTCTCCTCCTTGCCCCCTTTTCTTGTTATCACTCTTTTTTTTCTGAGTGAAACACACGAAATGGCGGCCGCCGCTTCCTGGTTTTGGCCGATTCGAATGTTTACTAAGATCTAAGAGCCAATCAGAATCGCGCTCGCGCACGCCACCGTAAGCGTACGGTAAGCGTACGGTAAGCGTACCGTAAGCGGGCTCAGATATATATATTGATTTAAAGGCTATTTTCTCAGAATCTACTGAACAGATTTACACCAAACCTACAAAAGGCACTTCCTTGACCTAGGGACTACCTCTCTGCCAAATTTCTAGTAATTCTGTTCAGCCGTTCGGGCTGTAGCTCGTTCTAAAGGTCCTATGGAAAAATGCATGGGAAAACGCGTTTTGGGACCCCCCTTTTATCTCAGCCCCCGCTTGACGAATCCCCCCCGAGACTTTCAGGGTAGGAGCGGAGCGTAGCGCCCCACCTATTTTGAGAAATTCGCGAGGATTCGTCGACCGGCGCCAAAGTTATTCAAAATAGAATGTTGAGGTTTTCCTATGGAAAAGGGGTCCTAACTATAACTACCTACTGGCGACCGCCAGTAGGTAATATATATAGATATATATTACCTACTGGCGGTCGCCAGTAGGTAGTTATAGTTAGGACCACGTTTCCATAGGAAAACCTCAACATTCTATTTTGAATAACTTTGGCGCCGGTCGACGAATCCTCGCGAATTTCTCAAAATAGGTGGGGCGCTACGCTCCGCTCCTACCCTGAAAGTCTCGGGGGGATACGTCAAGCGGGGGCTGAGATAAAAGGGGGGTCCCAAAACGCGTTTTTCCCATGCATTTTTCCATAGGACCTTTAGAATGAGCTACAGCCCGAACGGCTGAACAGAATTACTAGAAATTTGGCAGAGAGGTAGTCCCTAGGTCAAGGAAGTGCCTTTTGTAGGTTTGGTGTAAATCTGTTCAGTAGATTCTGAGAAAATAGCCTTTAAATCAATATATATATCTGAGCCCGCTTACGGTACGCTTACCGTACGCTTACCGTAAGCGTACGGTGGCGTGCGCAAGCGCGATTCTGATTGGCTCTTAGATCTTAGTAAACATTCGAATCGGCCGAAACCAGGAAGCGGCGTCCGCCATTTTGTCTCTCGCATTGAGAGTTATTTATCAAACTTGATGCCCAAAAACATGTTACGGGGCATTTTTGACAACTCCCTCCCACACAGTCATGTTGAGGGAGTCCCCAAACATCCCCAAAGAGCAAAAACGGTGATATTTTTTTCTTTTTCGGCAATTTCGCCGAGTACGCTTACCGTACGCTTACCGTAAGCGTACGGTAATTAAAACGAAAAAAAAACCACTATCCACACTTACCCCACCCCCTGTGCTTTTGGTGGCCGCTGGCCACCTAATGAACTGGGCTTATTGAATCTAAAAACACTATCAACACTTACCCCCCCCCCTGTGGTTTTGGTGGCCGGCGGCCACCCAATGTACAGGGCTTATTGTTCCAGAAAAAAAACATGAAATTAAAAAATCGAAATAAAAAAAACACTATCCACATTGACCCCACCCCCTGTGCTTTTGGTGACCGAAGGCCACCAAATGTACAGGGCTTATTAAAGTTGATAAAAACCGTGCACGGAACGAACTGCGTTAAGTGGGCGCGCACGCCTCGAATGGCGTAAAGTAACTTAGCATTTAAAAAACCGTACAAATTCACTGAAAAAACCATAGGTTTCACACACGTTATAGTTAGGAATTAGCATTTAAAAAACCTTGCAAATTCACTGAAAAAACCATAGGTTTCACACATGTTATAGTTAGCGGAAATTTTACTGATAAAAAACCAGTGAAATTCCCCCGTTATAGTTAGTACAGGCAACTATAACTCACGCGACCGCAATCTTCTGCTGATGACATATGTGTCTTTATGAAAAAAAAATATTTGTAATATATGTATAGCTAAAAATGTATGGAAGAAGACATGGGCAAATAAGTGTCTAAATACAGTATTAGCATCAGCAGAGGATTGCGGTCGCGTGAGTTATAGTTGCCTGCACTAACTATAACGGGGGAATTTCACTGGTTTTTTATCAGTAAAATTTCCGCTAACTATAACATGTGTGAAACCTATGGTTTTTTCAGTGAATTTGCAAGGTTTTTTAAATGCTAATTCCTAACTATAACGTGTGTGAAACCTATGGTTTTTTCAGTGAATATATATATATATATATATATTATCTACTGGCGGTCGCCAGTAGATAGATATAGTTAGGACCGTGTTTCCATAGGAAATCTCAAAATTCTATTTTTAATAACTTTGGCGCCGGTTGATGAATCTTCGCGAAATTTTCAAAACTAATGGGGCGCTTCGCTCAGCTCCTACCCTGAAAGTCTCGGGGGGATTCGTCAAGCGGGGGCCGAGAAAAAAGGGGGGTCCCAAAACACGTTTTCCCCATGCATTTTCCCATAGGACCTTTAGTCGAAGGTACAGCCAAAACGGCTGAACAGAATTACTTGAAATTTGGCAGAGAGGTAGTCCTCAGGTCAGGGATGTGCCTTTTGCATATATGGAGTCAATCTGTTCAGTAGTTTCTGAGAAAATTGCAGTTAAAAGCACATACATATCTATAGCCGCACACCGTGCGCGCACCCTAACGTGCACGAGCGTAATTCTGATTGGTGGTTACATGTCAGTCAACGTTCGAATCGGTCGAAATCAGGAAGTGTCGGCCGCCATTTTGTTTGTTTTCAGTGCGAGAGTGGAAAAGGAAGGTGGCGAACGTGAAAAGGGGGCAGGGTAGAGAGTTCCTGACCCCCTAGCCTTTGTCAGGAGGTCCCTGAAGGACCCCAAAGGCAGAAAAAAACTATAAAAAATGTGTTAAAAAAAATCGCGGGGGTGCGCGCACGGTAAAAAACCATAACAAAAAAAACTTTTACACAAAGTTTATTGTAAAACAAATATAAAAAAAAATAATAATACATACATAACTTAGTATTTAAAAATCGTACAAATACACTGAAAAAACCATAGGTTTCACACACATTATAGTTAGGAATTAGCATTTAAAAAACCTTACAAATTCACTTAAAAAACCATAGGTTTCACACATGTTATAGTTAAGTGGATATTTCACTCGTAAAAAAACCAATGAAATTCCCCCGTTATAGTTAGTTCAGATAACTATAACTGGCGTGACCACCACTCTATCACAAGGATGATGTCATCAGTGATGTCAAGAGCGATGCCACTGACCATGTCATGAGTGATGTAATATGTGATGTCATGAGCAGAGGATTGCGGGCGCGCGAGTTATAGTTAGTTGAACTAAGTATAACGGGGGAATTTCATTGGTTTTTTACGAGTGAAATATCCACCTAACTATAACATGTGTGAAACCTATGGGTTTTTAAGTGAATATATATATATATATATATATATATATATATATATATATATATATAACAACAGTCCCGTTTTTCGCCTTAAAAAACGAGTCAGACACATGCTGGAGATGCTCTGCAGTAAGATTTAATGCCTCCATTCACACTCAATAAATAAACGCGTTGTCCTCATGTAACAGCTCCTGGCAGACGCGTTTCGGCGGATGCCTTTATCAATGCCGGTTTTCAGCTGGATAGTCCAAAAGTGAGGTTTTTAGCGGGGTGGTGTTTAAATATCTGTATGGAGGGATCTCATTGGCTGACTGATGTAGCAATTGAGAGAGGACAGAAAAATTTCAAAAAGTCAATGCTTTTCCTCTCCCAATCTGACAATCAAGATTCCTCTCAAAATGCCCAGTGTGACGATCTCGCCAAAAGGAATAAGCATGTCCAAAATTGCGAGCGCGGTATAATAACCCGCCCGTGCATACAATTGTGCCCTGACGTAGTCAGCCTTTGTTCTGCTCGTTCCTTTACTCTGGCGTGGTCGATGGCGGACTTTGTCACTGCAGAGCATCTCTATCAGCAGACCAGCTGCTGCTCTTTCCCCAGTGCCTACACCACAATCCAGGCTGGGGGGGGCGCCACGCTGTGCAGTCCGTGCACTTAACCACAAAGTTTGTCGGCAATGCGTGGAGCTCCAGATCAAGAGGCGTGTCTGAAATGCGGATCCGACCAACCGCCATATGTACAACAACAGTCCCGTTTTTCGCCTTAAAAAACGAGTCAGACACATGCTGGAGATGCTCTGCAGTAAGATTTAATGCCTCCATTCACACTCAATAAATAAACGCGTTGTCCTCATGTAACAGCTCCTGGCAGACGCGTTTCGGCGGATGCCTTTATCAATGCCGGTTTCAGCTGGATAGTCCAAAAGTGAGGTTTTTAGCGGGGTGGTGTTTAAATATCTGTATGGAGGGATCTCATTGGCTGACTGATGTAGCAATTGAGAGAGGACAGAAAAATTTCAAAAAGTCAATGCTTTTCCTCTCCCAATCTGACAATCAAGATTCCTCTCAAAATGCCCAGTGTGACGATCTCGCCAAAAGGAATAAGCATGTCCAAAATTGCGAGCGTGGTATAATAACCCGCCGGTGCATACAATTGTGCCCTGACGTAGTCAGCCTTTGTTCTGCTCGTTCCTTTACTCTGGCGTGGTCGATGGCGGACTTTGTCACTGCAGAGCATCTCTATCAGCAGACCAGCTGCTGCTCTTTCCCCAGTGCCTACACCACAATCCAGGCTGGGGGGGGCGCCACGCTGTGCAGTCCATGCACTTAACCACAAAGTTTGTCGGCAATGCGTGGAGCTCCAGATCAAGAGGCGTGTCTGAAATGCGGATCCGACCAACCGCCATATGTACAACAACAGTCCCGTTTTTCGCCTCAAAAAACGAGTCAGACACATGCTGGAGATGCTCTGCAGTAAGATTTAATGCCTCCATTCACACTCAATAAATAAACGCGTTGTCATCATGTAACAGCTCCTGGCAGACGCGTTTCGGCGGATGCCTTTATCAATGCCGGTTTTCAGCTGGATAGTCCAAAAGTGAGGTTTTTAGCGGGGTGGTGTTTAAATATCTGTATGGAGGGATCTCATTGGCTGACTGATGTAGCAATTGAGAGAGGACAGAAAAATTTCAAAAAGTCAATGCTTTTCCTCTCCCAATCTGACAATCAAGATTCCTCTCAAAATGCCCAGTGTGACGATCTCGCCAAAAGGAATAAGCATGTCCAAAATTGCGAGCGCGGTATAATAACCCGCCCGTGCATACAATTGTGCCCTGACGTAGTCAGCCTTTGTTCTGCTCGTTCCTTTACTCTGGCGTGGTCGATGGCGGACTTTGTCACTGCAGAGCATCTCTATCAGCAGACCAGCTGCTGCTCTTTCCCCAGTGCCTACACCACAATCCAGGCTGGGGGGGCGCCACACTGTGCAGTCCGTGCACTTAACCACAAAGTTTGTCGGCAATGCGTGGAGCTCCAGATCAAGAGGCGTGTCTGAAATGCGGATCCGACCAACCGCCATATGTACAACAACAGTCCCGTTTTTCGCCTTAAAAAACGAGTCAGACACATGCTGGAGATGCTCTGCAGTAAGATTTAATGCCTCCATTCACACTCAATAAATAAACGCGTTGTCCTCATGTAACAGCTCCTGGCAGACGCGTTTCGACGGATGCCTTTATCAATGCCGGTTTTCAGCTGGATAGTCCAAAAGTGAGGTTTTTAGCGGGGTGGTGTTTAAATATCTGTATGGAGGGATCTCATTGGCTGACTGATGTAGCAATTGAGAGAGGACAGAAAAATTTCAAAAAGTCAATGCTTTTCCTCTCCCAATCTGACAATCAAGATTCCTCTCAAAATGCCCAGTGTGACGATCTCGCCAAAAGGAATAAGCATGTCCAAAATTGCGAGCGCGGTATAATAACCCGCCCGTGCATACAATTGTGCCCTGACGTAGTCAGCCTTTGTTCTGCTCGTTCCTTTACTCTGGCGTGGTCGATGGCGGACTTTGTCACTGCAGAGCATCTCTATCAGCAGACCAGCTGCTGCTCTTTCCCCAGTGCCTACACCACAATCCAGGCTGGGGGGGCGCCACGCTGTGCAGTCCGTGCACTTAACCACAAAGTTTGTCGGCAATGCGTGGAGCCCCAGATCAAGAGGCGTGTCTGAAATGCGGATCCGACCAACCGCCATATGTACAACAACAGTCCCGTTTTTCGCCTTAAAAAACGAGTCCGACACATGCTGGAGATGCTCTGCAGTAAGATTTAATGCCTCCATTCACACTCAATAAATAAACGCGTTGTCCTCATGTAACAGCTCCTGGCAGACGCGTTTCGGCGGATGCCTTTATCAATGCCGGTTTTCAGCTGGATAGTCCAAAAGTGAGGTTTTTAGCGGGGTGGTGTTTATATATATATATATATATATGGGTATATGATTCAAAAGAAGTTGCCATTGATGAAAATGCACTCCCAAAACAAGTTTATTTCCTCCTTTTTCCACAGCAAATTCAGCAAAGAATAACAGATTCAAAAGGTCAGGCCTTACGCTTTTCAAGCTTACACAGCTCTTATTTAAAGGCCAATGTCTAGTGAGGCAGTGGAAAACAAAACTGACACCTGTTTGCACTTAAATACATTCCACCTCCAGTGGTGTTGGTTATTCAGCTTCACAATTTGTTTCCTAAATAGGTTTTCCCAAGTTTAACATTAAATAAAACACTAAGTGCAAAACCCCAGTGGGTGAATCAGGAGTTAAATACTGTTTTCTGGGTGTTCCTCAGATCCTGTCATTCAAAAGTGGCTGAGAATCAAAGCCACTCAAGGCCTGCCACTTTTGGGACGACAAGCTCTGAGGAACACCCAGCGAAACTATATATATTTTTATGCACCTCAGGGATTCTCTGAAATATAGAAGAAGGAGAAACAGCGATCATGGCTGGGGAGAATAAGAAACAGAAAGATTACCTCAGCCGAAAAGTGGCGATAATTTTATCACTATACTAGCAAGGTCACGCTATTGCTTGAAACCTTGCCTTAGCGCCTGAATTCCTAACGCCCATCTTTGCATCTCTAATGCGATGCAATGTGGGCGTTCCTCCCCAGGATAACGGGAGAAATGTCGCTAAGCGACATTTCTCCTATTATCAAGCCTCACGCAAAGCAGCATAGCGACAAGAAAAGTAGCGATAACCTCTGTTATCGCTGCTTTCCATACGCCTGCTTTGAAACTGACTTAGACATGATATCCTATGGAAGGTGGATATCATGGCTAAGTATGTGAGGCCCTATCAGCAAGCTATCGCCAAACTTCATGTGATTATCGCTGGGTTTCCAGTGATAATCACACGTTTGGCAGTTAGTGCTAGGATTTTTGAGATAAGCGTTGTCAATAGCACGCTATCTCAGCGATAAAAATCCATGCTAGCCGGCGATAATTATCCTAGCGCTAAGTGCGCTTAGCGATAATTATCGCCGGCTGTTGCTGATATGCCCCTTAGTTCTATAGTAAATGTACTACATCATCTATACATGCATACATTAAATGTTACAATAATGTGATTTATAGTAATGAGTAATGAGTGAGAATGTTTGAGATCCCATCTCAGAGATGCATATGCAACCCCAGTGTGAAGTCTTATAATTCACCTATGAGCCACATGTCACTGACATTATCAGCAAAACACTGATGTGAAGGAGGTGACTTAAGAAATATATTACTATTGTATTTGCTTCCAGGAAAGGTAGAATACCGATCAGTGAACCAGCCACTAGCATAGCAGGTAGCTTGCACGTTGAAGGAGCGCCAGCTGTGTCTATTGCGGAAAAGGTGTTTTCCTGTGGTGAGACAGCTGAAGTAAGTGCAATCAATGCATCCAGCAAATAAATGTAATGAGAAAAAGCATAGAATTCCCCTGCAATCCTTTGTCTTACCTCAAGTGACTGTGGAACGGTGATATGCTGATACAATCTGCTACTGATGCATCTCAGTACCTGATGCAAGCATCAAGCTCAGCTTGCCTGTGAGGTGTCTACATTGTCAGATGTAACCCTCTAGAAAGGTCCACTGGCCATGGAACAGTCTGCAACCACCTAAACACTTCAGGGTAGCTCAAATAATAGATATTCAAAAGGATGGACAAAGCTGCAAATACATTAACTGACAAAGTGAACACAAAAGTAATTGTGTGCTCCAACTCATTTCTCATGTGGTCAGTCTGCATGAGGTTGGGTTGGTGTTGTAATATCGCCTGCAGCAGGGTGGTGAAGTCCTGGCTCATCATTAGCATTAGCAGATGTAGTCTATATATTGAGATCCTTGTTGTAATACCTTTTAAAGGAATGTCTAATTTAACAATATTGGTACATTTTTGCACATTGCATTATACATTTAAAAAAAGTTAGTAAAGTCACAAAAAATCAATGGATTTTTTCTATTTTTCTGCTAATGTTCTTTGGCACCTCATTGTTTTCTGTGTTGCAGCACCATTGGTCAGCAATGTGAAGGGCTTGAATTATACACAGGCTTGACTAGAGTACATTTGAGTCTGTTTTGTCTCTATTAGAGCCGTAGTGGAATTAGATGTGTATTTTGTGAATTGCAATTGTCTTACTCATTTGTGATCGTGTTTTTGTGTTGGTGAATTAATGTCCATTAAGTACACCTATTTTGTATTAGTTTGTTCCCATTTTCCAGCCACTTCCCGTTGACCCTCCCTTTCTACAGAAATGTATGCCTATGTGGATGGAGAGCTCCACCTATGTGGTGGAGATATCCTTATAGAAACAATAGGAAAGTTGGAGGCACAGATGTGTAACCAGAGTGAAATTTATTTTATAGTGAGTACATTGTACAACTGGAGCAATAATGTGGATACTCCAAAATACGGTTTGTGGCTAGAGCCCATATTCTAATTTTCCTATCCAAAAAATATTTTAGGTTATATCAAAAGTCCTTTTTTTTGCTCAATCAACAATATAAAGTACAAAAAAATCTAAAATGCTCTCTTATTCCTAACATTCTAAATACATACAGACAACTTTGTCATCACATACATTTACATGATAAAAACGTCTTCAATATAACAGATCCCTAAAAACTTATAAACAATGGGCTTTCATATTCAATCCCAAATCACACACAATAACGTTTACTACAGGTTTGTTTATGAAAAGAGTAATTCCATAAGAAAACTTTCCTCTGAACATTTCAGTGCCTTAATCCTAATATAACTTATTGAGTACAAGCAGGAGACAGAAAAAATGATACAATTATGGGTATATGTCCTATATAAAGTTAATGCTGTTTGCCACTCAGTGATACCCAAACAGCAACAAAGGGGAAAAAGCCAATGGGAATGCTATCTACAATATGCTTTATAAAAGAACAAAACATGTTCATCATTCTCGGTTGATGGAAAACACTTAGGGCAGGTAATAGAAGTAGGTTCTTTTTTATTTCAAGAGTCAGAAAGACCAGCCAAGGGCAAACTTCCCAAACAAAATTGGATATAAAATGTTCTTGCAGCAGGATTCGTTGAAAAAAATCCATGAAAGGCTTGAATTCAGGATTACATTTCAACGTCAAAGAGGAGTTCACTAAACTGCCCTTGGTGGCCATAGCAATCTTTGTTCCTAAAACGTAATTTCAATAACTTGTTTTCACCTTTTCTCTATCAGTACTAGTTAGTGTAATAGGATTGAACCGATAATCATTTAGGCCCAACTTGAGGACCCATGTTTTTATGTGCAGTTGCCAAAGGATATTACTCATTAGAAGGCTCTCTTTTAGAACTCTTATGCAATCCCTATAGGGACCCAAGTCCTCATTCAGCCACAGTCTGATCCAGTACAAGATGGCTTCAAAAGGAAGCCACATCCCAAATTGACCTGAGATAAAGTTCTAGTCTTTCTGGTAGTGTCTGGGCGCTTCAAGAGAAGAAAATTTAAAGTGTCCTTACAAGTCTGCCCGTACAAAACAGCTCCACAAGCTTCACTCCTATATATCTCAATTAGGGGGGGGGGGAATAGCAAAAGTAGATGCCCTATTGACAGTCCTTAAGATAGACCCAGCCCTCTTTTTTTTAAGAATAGCACACCTTTTCTATTTGCTAACTGTGATCATCACTTATTCTCACTCCAGATAGTCAAATTCCTTTACTCTATCCTGTGTCCAGCCCTCAAACAATACCTTGCCATTTATTTTTTCTTGTGACTAAAAACCATGTGTTCAGTTTGACCACTATTGATCTCTATCCCACGTACTTTGCAAAACAGGTTAACATTCACCAAAATATTGGAAAGCCCCTTTGGGGTTTTGGAAAGAAGCAAGGTGTCATCTGCGAAAAGGAGACCTGGCATTTTATGTTCTCCCATTTTGGGTGAATCATTTTCACAATCAAATAGCTAAGGAGTGCATCCATTTATAAATAAAAGAGAGTAGGGGCCAAGATGCACCCTTGTCTAACTCATCTTTTAATAGGAATGGCCGCAATCAATTCTCCTTCTGATCCCCACCTCACTCTTGCATAGTTTTCTGAGCACAAAGCTTTTATTAGAAACAATAAACCCATAGGGGCCCCTTTACCTTGTAGGGTTTCCCATAACTTTCCTCTTGCAACATGATCAAATATGGCACAGAGGTCCACAAAACCAACAAATGACGACCCCGATCAATGCCTACTTTCTTCCGTTTAATAGATAGTAACTGCATTCTCTGATCAATTTACTAGTATTTTGGTGCAAACCCGCCTGACAACACTTGACTTGAGGAAATCCATTCTCATAACCTACTCAGAATCTGCCTGCTATAAACTTTCTGTACATTATCAGTTAGACTTATTATGAGCCTATAATTCCCAGTGGTTAGTCTATCTTTCTTTTATGTATGGGAATTATTAAACCTCCTTT
The DNA here is from genome assembly GCF_964204655.1 of Triturus cristatus. Lineage (NCBI taxonomy): Eukaryota > Metazoa > Chordata > Amphibia > Caudata > Salamandridae > Triturus > Triturus cristatus. Next base: position 743,727,749 of record NC_140591.1, on the reverse strand, counting down.
CCAGGAGCTCAGATCAATAAAGCGTTTGACCAGGAGTTTATATACGGCCCCCAAATCTCTGGTCTGGAGCACAATGAATCAGCCTGGACTCTATCCAACCAAGGTGCCTTCCCTACTTCTTGGGTTTGTATGGCAACACATGTTTCCTCTGGAGTAAAGGGCCTGACCACTTACTCCAGGATGTCATTACCTCCCTGGTATGGAATTACTGTTTTGGCTTGATTAGTCTTATTATCAGCGTATAAGATTGAAAAGTGTTTGACCCACTTTTCTGGCCCTATTTGACAATCAGGGCAAGATGACTGTCTACATCCATTTTGTGCTACCAAATGCCAAAAGCACTAATTGTCCCCTTGTTTGGTGGCTGCTTTCAATTCATCCCAGATCCCAGCATCCTACCGAGCTTTGCTATCTTCAATGGTCTTGCCATATTCCTGTCTCTTAACTACGATCACTTTTCTTTGATTAATGTTCAAGGCTTAAATCAGAGCCTTCTTGGCAATTTTGCATGACTCATCAAACCATTCATTTGCACACGTTTTGTATAGGGCCCTGCTCCTTTTAAAGTATTTTGTGAATATATTTCACAATTTATCAAGGAGACTATTATGGAGGCTCATGAGCTGGGATAGGGTCAAGGTCTGTATCTTTAACACTTCCGATTTGCTAATGACAATATTATAAAAGTCAAGAATAGCTTTATTGGACTTACAAACAACCTCCCACCGGATTTTCCAATTATAGCTCGTCAGAGCAATGGGTGTTGATAACAAAGCATTTCCTATGAATTCCAGATCCCTTATTCTTGCCTATTCCCACTGAAGTGTAATCGAAAAATAGTTGTTCTCTTGATGATTGCCAAGTTTCCTATTTCTAATTTCATGCCACCCCAACAAATCGATCATAATGTAATCAATGTGGCTATTGCAGTTAGCCCTCATGAATGTGGGTTTAACAACTGCATCTGAGGGAGAACAGCCATTGCAAGGTCTCAACCCATGGGCAGCCATAATTGCCACAATTTTAAGAGTAGCTGTGCTCATCTTAGGGGGTTTTCTTTGATCAGGATAAGAATGAATCTCCCAGCATTTATCTTCTTTCCTAAATAAACCCTATAAGGGTATATAGACTTTCCTGACCACCTAAAGATAACGCACTGTGGGGTTCTTACGTTACCGCGTTCGGGTTCTTTGCACGGAACCTGGAATGAAGGTTCCGTGCAGGGAATGTGGAGCGGTCAGGGTTGGCAGTTGCTGCCGGGGAATCCGAGTGTCTGGACTGCATTAAAGAAGCTCTTCTACACTTACCTGCTCCGTCCTCTTCGTCTTCTTTTCATTGGCGACGGGCTGGTCCAGCTCTCAGTTCCCCTCCATTTGTCCGGTGATGTGGTTTTCCTGCCTGCACTCCTGGGTGACGAAGAATCGTCGAAGTTGAGTCTGGCCAAGCTTGGATGATCGCCGGACTTGGAATGCCTCCTGTTTTTCTCCAATCTCATCTTCGCCGGTGAGATTATTATTTTTTTTTTTTCTTTGCCTCTTCTGTTCCTCGGCGCGTAGATCGGCGCGTGGCGTATGTCTGAGCGTCACGTTCTGACGTCCTTCGTCTCCTTGCGTACTGTTGCCTTGACAACCTGGAGTTACGAGGCATGCGCTTTGATTAGAAGCAGCGCGTGTTGTCCTTCGTCTCCTTGTGTACTGTTGCCTTGGTAATCTGGAGTTATGTGTCTTGCGCTTTGATTTGAAGCAGCGCGTGTAGCCCAGCTACTCGAAGTGTTTGGATGGCACACGGAGCAATTTGAAAGCTTCAGAATTTTAAGCTTTGTGCTATGTACATGAAAGCACCTTCCTTGAAATATGAAATTTACAGTTATGTGCACATGTAGTTTTTTTTTTCCCTAAGCAGAAGAGTGCATTTCTTTGGAGGTTTCATTGAAAGTACCGTTTTTTTTTAGTGACATTTGCAGTATTGTGTTAATCTTTGTGGCAGCAACTCACCCACGCAAGATTGATTATGGATAACATTGCTGCTCCACCCCCATTTTTACAGCTACCTGGCCCTCCTCCTATGCTATGGCCACAATGGAAGGCCACTTTTGAGGCCTATTTAGAAGCAATTGATGGTGACACCTTCACGTCCAAGAAAAAGAAGGCTTTATTAATGTACAATGTTGGTGCTGAGGCAAGGTCAATCCTTCAAACTTTACCTCTGGAGTCAGTGTGGGTGTGCACCAGCCGTGGTGAAGACGGGGATGCACTAGTTGCTGATGATTATGCTTCCTTGGTAAAAACTCTCGATAAAAGGTTCAATCCCAAGCGCAATGTAGTCTTGGAACGACACAAGTTTTTACAACGTGCACAGATGCCTGGTGAATCCATTGATGACTTTGTTGCGGCTCTCAGAATTTTAGCTCTTAAATGTAATTACAGAGAATTTCGGGATGAAATAATTCGCGATCAGCTAATTGAGCGTACCTGTGACAAGAAAGTGCAACAAAAGCTTCTGTCTTCTGATGATCCTGACCTTGAGACTGCCCTTATCTTAGCAAAGAGTGTTGAACATTCTCAACTCTGCATGAAAGAATTAAATACTCCTGTGTCTTCATCCGAAACGACTTCTGCATCTGAGGTCAAGCTGGTCACCACAAAAGCTTCACCCAAATCGACCAAGAGTATCAATTCTTCCCGGACACCACCCTTGTCTAATCTTCCGAAAACAAGACTTGAACAACATCCTGCGTGTTATCGCTGCGGTAGCACCTCTCATCTGGGAAACTTCAAATTTTGTTATGCCATAAATCAAACTTGTTTCAAGTGCGGCAAGAAAGGACACTTAGCACGGATGTGCAAGGCAACTGTACCACAGAGGGTACCTCCTCGTACTGTGAGGGCCATAGAAGAGGACTGTGTGTATGAGGATGACGAGCGCTATGAATTATTAATGTTATCTTCATCTTCGACACATGAAGAAGGAGTTGTAGAAATAGCTTCCATCAGTGAGGGTCAAAGAAGGAAAAGTCCTGTGTGCATCATAAATGTGAATGGGAATGGCATGAAGTTTCTTGCTGATTCCGGTTCCCCTTTTACTCTAGTTAATGTCAAGGATTTTAAAACTCTGGGCAATGTTTCACTAGTTCACTCTAACATAAGAATTTTTGCGTATGGTGGTAAAAGAGTGAAAGTAGTTGGCAAATTCAAGGGAAAGTTAGAATTCAAGGATGAGTGTATTTTCTGTACTATATTTATAGTGGAGGAAGGTGCGAATTTATTAGGATGGCATGAACAAGGCGAACTTGGGATTATTCTTGATCCTAACCATGTTGACATGGTGTTATCTAAACGGGAGGCTAGACAGTACTATGCTAGTCTTCCAGAGGTTCCTCCAATACATACTATCACGTCTGATGTGTGCGTTATGAATGATTGGATTAAAAGTTATCCTGAGGTATTTAGTGGTAAGTTGGGCAAACTCAAGGGATTTCAACACCGCATAGTTCTCAAGGATGGTGCTGTTGCTGTGGCGCACAAGGTACGGAAGGTACCACTCAGTATGCGTGGGGAATTGAGGCTTGAGTTAGAACGGTTATGCGCACTGGGTGTGATCGAGGCTATTGAAGGGTCTGAGTGGTTGTCACCCATTGTTTTAGCGCGCAAGGCCGATAAGTCCCTCAGGATGTGTGTGGACTTGCGCGATCTTAATGCGTGCATCTGGGTCGATCGACAACCTCTACCCAACATCAATGAGATGTTGTCGACCTTGGAGGGTGCCAGGTATTTTACTTCTCTTGACATATCCTCCGCATACCATCAAGTCGAACTGTGCAAGGACTCCAGACATCTTACGTCATTCGTGACTCCTGATGGAGCTTTCCGTTATCTACGCATGCCGTTTGGATTGGCATCGGCTTCTGCAGTGTTCCAACGTCTCATGGGAAACTTATTCAGGAACACTGTGGGTGTGGTGTTTTTCCAGGACGACATTCTTATTCACGGGAAGACCATACAGGAGCACGATGTCCGGGTTAAGCATGTGTTGGATATAGTCAAGTCTAGTGGTCTGACATTAAGGAGGGACAAATGCAGATTTCTGCAAGAAGAGGTAGATTACCTTGGTCACCATATCTCCGCTAAGGGGGTGGAACCAAAAATGAAGTTACTGGATGCCATTAAGGATGCACCTGAACCCATAAACAAAGACCAGTTACGCTCCTTTCTAGGGCTTGTTGAATATTACGCTAAGTTTGTACCCAACTTTTCAGACAGAACTGTGTGTTTGCGTAGTCTTCTTAAGAAGAATGTGAAGTACACTTGGTCTGAGCAATGTGCGTCTGATTTTAGGTCTCTCAAGGAGGCTATTGTACAGGCACAGCCACTCAAACTTTTTGACATCAACGATAAATGCATAGTTACCACTGACGCCAGCAATGTTGGCCTTGGTGCTGTTTTAATGCAGAGGAGATCGGCCAATAAGGAAGAAATCATTGCTTTTGCATCCAGAACACTTCGGGGTGCTGAAGGAACCTATTCTACCATCGAAAAGGAGGCATTGGCACTATGGTGGGGTGTACAGTATTTTCGTAATTTTCTGTGGGGTAACAATTTTGTTCTCAGAACTGATCATAAGCCTTTGGTAGATCTGTTCACCACCAAAGGAGGTGGCAGAGCTACACCTCGTATTGCCAAATGGCAATACAGACTGAATGAATTCAATTATTGCCTGGAGTATGTTGCAGGTGTGAAGAACTGTGTGGCTGACTGTTTATCTAGGCTGCCTCTTTCTGCCAGTGTTAGTGAACCTGCCAATGACTTTGTGGAAATGGTGTGTGCAGTCAGCGCTATTGCTGATACGGGAGCTGCTCTATCCGAAGGGGATTGGAAACTGGCCATTTCTGAAGATGTGGAGCTTTCCAGGGTAATCGATTTGGTAATCCAGGGTTGGCCCAACAGTGCGGTTATTCCCGAGGAATTGATCCCCTATTCAAGAATTAGTGACGAGTTGTCTCTGGTTGATGGGATTTTACGCAGGGGTGGGTTACTGGTTGTTCCCTTGTCTTTACGGAAGAAAGTTTTAGACTTAGCTCATGAAGGTCATTTGGGCATTCGAGCAATGAAGCGGAGAGTGAGGGAAGATTTTTGGTGGCCGGGTGTTGACAGGTCCATTGAACATTGTGTCAGGGATTGTGGTGCGTGTGTGTTGAGCGACAAATCTCAGGTAACTTGTCCGTCCTCTGTCAGTCCCGTTGTAGTCAAGGAGGCACCATGGTTTAAATTGGCTTTTGATGTGGCTGGTCCATTCAGCGGTTTAGGGGCTTCTGCCAAATACGTGCTAGTCCTGATTGACTATATGTCCAAGTGGCCGGAGGTCAAATTTGTGGATGGTATTAACTCTAGTGTGGTTATTAAATTTTTATTGGAGGTTTTTCTTCGGGAGGGATTTCCAGAGCAATTGGTGACTGACAATGGTACACAGTTGGTGTCTACTGAGATGCAAAGTTTTTTGTGCAAGCACAGCATCAAACACACACTTACCTCCCTTTACCACCCACGCAGTAATGGGTTGGTTGAGCGTTTTAATCGTGTTGTCAAGGAACAGCTACAGTTGGCCTCTGTTAATGGTCTGGATTGGAAGGTTGTGATTTCAGATGTGTTGTGGGCAATGAGGACAACTCCACACTGTAGTACGGGTGTGTCTCCATTTTCTTTGTTAAGGGGTAGGGTTGCCGGTTCGAAGCTCAACAAGGATTGGATGTCAAGGAAGGTTGTGGATCCACTGAGGTTGGGTGCAGTGGCGGATGTTAGAGCTGCCACTCAAGCCAAGTATGGCTCTAATTGTCCTAAGCAGTCTTCTGTGTGTGAAGGGGATTGGGTGAGGATTAAAAAACCTGTTTTTGTTCGTAAGGGTTCTTCTCGTTTTTCTGCTCCTATGAGGGTCAGTAAGGTGAGAGATCATGTAGTTGTCCTGGATAAGGGCAAGGTCTGGAATAAGTCTGCGGTTTCTGTGGTACCTAGGTCTAAGGTGGAGTTTGTAAGAGCCAAATTTGGTGTTGGTACTCAGGGTACAATTCCACCTTCCAGCGTCAATGTGCATGGTGGTCGCATTTCGGAGAATAATCTTGCTTCTCAACAAGGCCCTTCGAGAACCAAGTTTCTTCCTGTTAGGTCTAGGTCATCCCCTGTTAAGTTGAGGGATTATATTAGATTTTGACTTTCTGTAGTTTGGGGTTAATGTGTCTATGTGTGGGTAGTTTTTGTTTTTACGGAATGGAGGGTTTGTGTTTTTTTTGTGAAGGAAGGGGGGTGTGTGGGGTTCTTACGTTACCGCGTTCGGGTTCTTTGCACGGAACCTGGAATGAAGGTTCCGTGCAGGGAATGTGGAGCGGTCAGGGTTGGCAGTTGCTGCCGGGGAATCCGAGTGTCTGGACTGCATTAAAGAAGCTCTTCTACACTTACCTGCTCCGTCCTCTTCGTCTTCTTTTCACGCACGCAAAGGAGAACTTAATCCCTATGATAGGGAGAATAATGAAAACCGAATTATCCTTTTCTGCACAGCAAAAAACCCTAACACTTCCTGGTTGAATCACTTTTAAATCAGGTACACCACCCCTTACCCAGATATACACAATTCACTGGGAGGGCTAAAATTCTAATATGCAACTAATTTATACACTATTACTAAATATTAAGCCTGGGCAAAGCACTACGCTACGCTCGCGTAGTTTGCGAAGTTCGCGCTACTTTGCACTACACGAATTGTACGTAGCACAGTGCAAACACGCGTAGCGTAGTGTTGCGTAGTGCTGCGGTCATTTTTTGCTTGCTCGCGGTCCTCAACGTCAAGATGGCGACTGCGAGCAAGCAAAATGACATCTCGGCGAGACTTTTTCCTTATTCGCGATCAGCAACATCAAGTGGGCGATCGCGAGCATGGAAAATAAACCTCCCGGCGAGATTCCCAACACGAGGAGGTCAGGTTTCTCATTGCGAGTGGTCGTGTATGCTCACGACCGCTCGCGATGAGAAACTACCAGTTCGCGTTGAGAAAGCTGCCGCTCGAGTAAAAATCTACTCGAGCAGCAGAAAACTACAGCTCGCAAGATGCCATTTTCAATGATTGCACAGTGCCGGTTGCTTGTCTGCACTGTGCAATCATTGAAAACGACATCTGGCACAGTGTGAACAAGGTACTACGCAGTTTGCGAAGTGCTACGCGTAGCACGCGTAGTGCGAACTGCACTTTGCGTAGCTTCGCGAAGTGCTACTTCGCCCAGGGTTACTAAATATGCAAAGCACCACATATCAGGAATTACTGACAGGCATAAAGTAGAAAATTAATAACTACTATCCACAAATAATAACCATGTTCTTTGAACTGGCAATGGTTGGAACACTCCTTAAAATATGTCCTTACACATCAATGCAAAGCTGTTGTTACCTTTTCAATCAAGCCTCAAGATGAAAGCTTTCCTTGTCACTGAGTATTGTCCTGCACATCAAAAATCACTTCATTTGGTTTCTTTCCATCAGACAATTGGAAATTCTTTAAACACTCATGCAAGTCAAAAGCTAACTTTTCTCCTGGATTTTGTTTTCCTCTTTAAGGCAGCACCGGAGAACTAGCCAAGCAATGTCTTTTGGAACATCCACATTCTACAGCAATCATCTATGATTTGCCTAAAGTTGTAGAAACTGCAAAGAAGCACTTCATATCTCCAGATGAACATCAAGTCCAGTTCCTTGCAGGTAAGGTTATTGTTCATCTGTGGTGAACTAGATCAAAATCTAATCGCAGCATTTTCGCCAAAGCACATGATGGCAACAAGAAAATTAACAGAACAAGACACCAGCTAATAGACAAAATTAGGATTGGATTACACATGTAATCAACATGAGATGATTTACGTATGATTCGGTAGATCAAAGTTAGAAGAAGCCCTTCCTGAAAATATCATAAAATAAAAACTTTGTGATTTGTCCAGGGATGAAACTAAACTGACAGAAGAATGATGACACATTTCAGTGCATCTATCAAGCCAAAGGTGGTACCCTAGATTTAGAATCTGATTTAGGGTTTAGTGCACAGTACTTATTCCTTCAGGCTGATGAAGGAAAAAACCTCTGCCACCCTGATAAACTACTACCATAGGCCAAACTTAGAGAAGACTGCCAGTCCAGTGGCCATTTCTGTTGTCACTGCAGTTCCTTACACTGTACAAAAAGATTGATAGGTGGCCACATGTCTCTAAATGAGGCAGGCAGACCAAGGGTTTGGGGGCCATGATTGTCTTTTGTGTTTGCAACAGAGTACCATATTCGCCAAACTCTAAATCAGGCCCTTGGTGATTTCCAAACCTGGCAACATTGAAATGCCTACCCCTAGCCATGTTAACCTGTCAAACCATTCCCTCACTTTATTTGACATTATTGAGATATCAGTCTGAGAGGTATGGGCCCTTCATCATATCAAATTTGTTTATTAACCACTTTCTCCCACTGTATATACCTCCTTCTAGTGACCTCACCAAACTAAATAAGCAATACTGTGATAAAATATATTTCATATTTATTAATCGTGCTCCAGCCAAAAATATATGCAAATATCTGAAAAATAAATCTCATTGGTTCATGTTTGAGTTTAGCAATCAGAGAAAGATCCTGTGTGACAATGCAAAAAAAATATACACCCTCTCACTCTAAAACCTCACCCCTACATTAGGAAAAAAGATTGGTAAAATAGTCTGTTTTCAAGTAAAAACTGAAATTTTTAGTCCCAAACTTCAGAATGGTGGAAACAGAAATTAGGCCTAACCATATTCCTGATAACCTGCAGAAGTGCCATAGATTAGTGACAGTTCTAACTCTCCCAACTAAACCCTTCAGGTTCATCTTTAGCGGTATATAGAAACACTGTGTAGATGAAAGGGGGACTGGGAAATTATTTGAGACTGCACTTTGATAGCCACACCAGAGAACTCCTATTCAACTCAGTACTTAAGTCATTAGTCTTTATAAATATGTTCTCTCCTAGTTGCAAAGAAATAACAGATATGTGAAAAGAGGCTTTTCATTTACTTCTGGCCTATATTCAAAACTAGAGAAAACAATACTAAGAAAACAATGGGACTATAACCAAAAACTGTGAGAAAATATATGAAAAATATGTAACAATTTCTAAAATAAGTAATAATTGTCACTCAATGAATCACGAAAACAAGAAATTAAGAAAATATGTTATGTAAAATATAAGGTGAATCATACTATAAGAACAACAGATCATATAAGATAGAATGTTTTATAATATATAAAACTTGTTATGAAAAACTTTTGTATAACAATTGTATATGGTTTAAACAATTTAATATATTTGCAAAACGGATACGCAATGGATAAAATGTTGTGAGGTTACTAAGGACATTTCACTCAACAGCCGCCATAAGCTGCTGCATTTTAAATTTCTTCGGCGGGCTTATTTTACACCGGCCATGGCACATAGAATAGACACCAGCAGGCCGCACAGTTGTTTGAAATGCGCGACTTCACATGCTGATTTTTTCCATCTGGCGTGGTCCTGTCCCCGCTTGCAGCCCTTCTGGGCAGCGATACATGATACACTAGGGACAATAATTGGTCTTCCACTGGTTCCACTCCCTGAAATAGCACTTTTGGGGTACACAGTCCAGATCCCCCAAAGGTCAGGAAATTTGCTGCATGGGGACTCCTACTGGCTAAAAGAGAGGTCGCCATTCACTGGGGCAGGAAAACATTTCCTAAACTACAAGACTGGCTGAGGAGTTTAGTACACTGTAACACAAATTCGGAGGTATATGCCAATTTGATGCCACTGACATCACGGCCAAAGGACATATGGGGACCCTTGAGGGCCTATCTGGAGAAGACTAAGCAGACCCCCAACACACAGCCAGACAATGGAATAGTACCTGAGGGAGTGGGCTGAGGGTACACTTTCCGAAACCCATATTATAGGCTCTTACAGATAGGGGTGACTCGCAGAGGATTAGTGCGGTTTAGGGGGCATTGCTGGCATGGTAGCCTATTTGTGGGGTGCGAGGTGAGTGGGTGGGTAAGGGCGGCCCTGGGGGTTGGCTGTTGCGATAAATGAGATCAATGTACAGGCTGTTTAGACAACTACTTTTGTACTCCCACTGTCAGGAATAATTGGACTGCTTATTTGCCCTTCTTTGCAATGCTATGTAACTCTCATGCGTTATTTGAAAAATAAAGTGTTAAAAAAAAAATATATTGAAAAATACCAAAATGGGAAACAATGTTGAATAAATATATGACATGTTTTGCATTGAAAAAAAATAAATCAGTAGTGTTAAAAACTGACATTTTTTAATAATATTATGTTATATACGTATATATATGTTTCTGAAAATGTAAACATATACATTAATTACAATATAAAAAACTAAAGAAAAATTTAAAAATCATTCAATTTGGCCGTTACTTCCCTATCAAGAAATGTCAATACTATAAATCTGTGTGAAATAGTCAGGGCTCGATTACGATCTCGGTCAGAAAGGCTCCTTACGGGATCCGGAATGACCAAATCTGATTCAGATCTGCTGTTTCCATTCGAATTGTCCCCCATTCCGAATCACCAAGTACAAATCAAAGATCTTGTCTGCGCCGATCGAATCGTTTCCAAACCCCAATCTGTCCGTCCGGCTCGTCTAGAGCCGAATCGTGCCACGCAATGGACCCGGCTTCCGAACGAGCGAGTACGATGCATGATTCGGACAGCTGTATCGACTCGGTCTCAGCGACATGAAACAGCTGTTGGAATCGGACTTCGGGGGGCCAGAGCAGCCCGCCTTCACCCGGAGCCCTCCGAATCGGTCACAGGGAGGTGAGCATGGGTCCCCCGATCCAAGCATGTACAGTCTGGCCGGCAACATGGGGTGCCCACCACAGGGTGTATGCTTTTTCCCACCCAACTAATTTTTGCTATGGGAGCCTGTGTATGCGTCGGTATACAGGCTTCCATAGAGTTTAATGGGGGTCCGAGCGAACCGAGACTATCAGCATACGGCTGCATCATATTCGTTCTATCAGACTCACACAGCGCGTATCGCTAGTAAAGCCGTCCGGATTCGAGTCGTACAGAGTGCTTTCCTAGCGATATCGGAATTACATACGTAACATATAAAATAAAAAGCCTGGTAACAATGCGGTTCAGATATCATTCCGACCTTATCGGTTTAGGAATGGTTTTCAACCTACTCGGATCGGGAGAGTCTGACCGACTGATTATAATGCATCCAGATGCTTCCAGCTACAATTTGGTCGATATGGGAGCCTATGTTCCGACGGAATGCATAGGCTCCTATTGAAAAAAGAGGTGGCTGGGGGAAATTGGGCACCCTGTGGCGGGTACCCTCTGGTGCCTGCCACACTGTGCATGGCTGCTAAGGGGAGACCCATGGGAACCCCCACAGGCCAGATTGGGATGGCTCCAGGTGCAAGGGGAGTGCTACAGGCCCCCGAAGTCTGATTTTGACTAGAGATTCAAATCGGATGGCATGAATCGGAAAGACTGTCCGAATTCAGCATCGTAACTGGTCATTCGGAAATTGGGCCCATAGAGACGTACGAGTCTGCTCCGTACGGCTCGGTTATTTCGAATGCCACCAGGTTCAGATTGGTATAACTCACATTGTAATCGGTCAGTCGTAAACCTTTCCGATTCGGTCGGAAAGCCATGTTCCTGATCCGATTCGGACAAAGCAAATGCCGTTAGGAGGCCTTCCAAACCGCATCGTAATCGGGCCCAAAAATGTTACACATTTAAGTGTTTATATTTACTACTCCCACTTGTACTGCAACAATTTTGGGGGTTATGTTGTACGCTAAAAGGATCACAATTACTCTGATATAAGCTATTTAGGGGAAAATGTTGGACACTAAAAGTGGTCACATCCACTATCCCCACTCCAATATAAGCCATTTCAGAGAACGTGTTGCACACTAAAGGGGTGCAATTTACTATTACCACTACAGAACTTGTTTTCCTTTGGAAATTTGACTACAAGTAGCACATTACTCTGCATCAGAGGGACGTGACATGTATATTAAGTGGGCTTTTCCGTGCTGCCACCCATGCTTTTTGATGCGAAACTCTATTTACTAACAATAGGCGTTAAAAGGATAAATAGGGGTTTGCATCCTGTATGACTGGCTATCTTAAGGAGAATTTATGTAATTTAAATGTTTGACCTGTTGGTTTAGGCTATTTCTTTATATATCATTATTATTGTTATTATGGTGGTAAGATAAATGCATTTTGTACTATTGCTAAACTCCATGAATTTGCAATTGGTAGTTCAAATTAAATGTGGTTTTTGCACTGATTTTTGAACTTATCCTTTGATACTTTCTCAGGACAAAAAATAGAAAAGGACGCTTTCTACTTTCTTTTCTGACTATTGTAGGAGAGTAGGATCCGCCTCTTATGGTTACCCCCACTTTTTGCTGGTGTTTCACTGTTTTTCGACTGTAGTCTGGCTGAGACCCTGCTACTCAGTGCCCCAGCCTAGCTGCTTCCTCTCTAAATTCATTGCATGTACTTAAGGTACACCACAGATTGGATCCTGAGGTAGCCTTGTGAATCCCTAGTATATGGTATACTATGTACCCAGGGCATAGGTACCCCAGAAGCCTACCAGGGGCTGAAGCATGTATTATGCCACCCCTGGACAGCCACCCAAAATGACACCACAGATCTGCTACTGCAGCATGGGTAAGGTGGTGCATGCACCGCTTACTGAGGTATAGGTTCACTATACCTCATCTCTCACTGCACATACCCACCTGTCAGTCACTCCTATGGCATGCCTTAACAGTCCTGAAGGCAGAGTGCTTGGTTATATGTGAGAGGGAGCCCAGGCATGAGCTGAGCCCACCTGCAGCATTCAGAATCTCTTCTCCGGGGGTTGTCAGTGGTGCAGCCTGACCATATACTCTTAAGTGCATTATATCTTATACGGTTAATGCTAACTTTGGACTGACTGCACTGAAACATGTTGTGTTTGGTGTCAAACACCTTGGAATCATACCCCCACGTCAGTTCTTGATGTGAGGGTATGATCCCACCCTTCTAGAGGGAGAGACATGGCAGTACTGGTATACCCGATAGAAACGTAACACAGCCCTGGCATCACAAAATGGATGCTGCAGCCACAGACACAAGTCTGGCCTCCTGCTGATGACCAAAACTCTGGCAGGGGAGGCCTGGACAATAGGTTTCCTGTAACAGGGAGGTGTAACCACCTCCCAGACAGGCTTATGTGTACTGGGGCTGGGTGGGAGCACTCTCAGAGTGCTTTGAAGTCCTGCACTGGGGCAAATTTGGTGTCTCTGTGCATAGCCCAGCCCAAACCGGTTCAGGGTAGCCACCCCTCTTTCCAATCCCTCCCATAGGTGGGTCCCTAGAGTTAGTCCAACCCCTTTCTTAGGTATAAGTAAGGAACCTCTGCAACCAGAACTTTAGATATCCCTGGAACTTCAACACTCTACTAAAGACTAGAGGACTGAAGAAATCTCCCTTAGGGTCAAGGAGACCAACAATGCATTTTGCCAGTCTGCATCTCCGAAGCTCCCACCAGACTCCGAAGCATTTGCAGCCCAGGAAGAGGATTTCCAGACATCTCAGAGGCCGACCCGAGTCCCCAGCAAAGCTGAAACCTGCAGCCCTCGTGAGTAGCATGGAACCAGAACTCCTGGTCACTGTGCACTTTTGCAAGTGCATTGACTTCTCAATGTCTCTTGAAGTCGTGCTTAGGGTTACTTGTAGCCCCTACCATGAGCAGAGAATCCACAGAAGATTGTCAGCCTAGTCACCCCAAGTGACCCGTGGGCCGCCATTTTGTGTTTCCTCTCGAGGTCCCTTTGCGATACCTGGTCTGTCGACTGGTGGGTCCCTGTGAAGGTAACTTTGATTTTCCTTGGGCGTCTCTGGTTGCTTCAGACGTGCCCTGACTCCCTACTAAGTTAGGAGTCCCTCAAACCTTGCTGGTCTACACCGAAGCATCTTTCTCTTTTCTGCGTGGGTTGCTGTTGCCAAGGCTTGTTGTGTCCAATCCGGGCAATGATGCTGCAGCACTTGACATCCTTTGTGGGACAGCTCGGTCCATTTGACACCTATGCACCCAGCTTCCCTGGGTGAGGTAACACGAGTACTCCGGTACTCCCGTGGGTGAACTTCCTAAGTGCCAAAGGGTTTGGTCCTAGTTCATTCATAAGTGTCCCTAATCTTTAAAGATCTAACCGCAACTTTCCCCATAGAAGCTAACGGGAGCTCGCTGCTGTGTTCTCACACTGCCCTGTGGGTCCCCTGTGTCACTACCTTGGGTGGTTCCTTGGGGTCCCATCGATTCTACAGGCTCTAGGCCTTGTGTCTAGTTAGGCTGTGGTTCTTATACCACAATTTTAGTATATGGTTTGGCTTGCCCCTAGGGCCTGACGTGTATTTGTGCTTATTACTGTCACTTTTGAAGTGTAACTTATGTGTTTTGACCTCTAGCCTCATAAAGAGACAAGGAGGGTGTGTTTAGAAATAAATACATATATTTTATATATAAATATATATATACCTTGTGTGGTTGTCTTTCATTTAGGCACTCAGGAGATTATAGACTGATAAAACAAGCTGCTTTACATTCCTTCAAGACTTAGCCTGAAGGCTGCTCTCCGTAGCTACCACTAGGATAGCTTTCAATAAAGGTTGTCTTTAATCTATAACCAATAAGGGGCTGTTTGGACTGGTACAATGTGCCCACTATAACTAGTGGACAGCATATACCAGGCAAACTTCTAACACCTCTCTTGCTTCTTTCTGAACCCCTCTTCCCTCATTCTGTACCACTTTTGCTTGTTTCTGATACTCTCTTGCCTCTTTCTGCACTCTCTTGCCTCTTTTTGCACCTCTGTTGCTTATTCCTGCACTTCTCTTGCCTCTTTCTGTACCCCACTTGCCTCATTCTGCAATATTCTGCAACTTTCCAGTAGAAAACCTGTGCTAGACTCATGCAGACACCCTTGAACTATGGAGCAAAGGTGTGTTTGTGGTGCTCTGTAGCCCCATTGTGCAACTGTGCTAGGGTAAGGGGAGAGGAGTGTCATATCTCTGTAGATATGGCGCTTTCGTCCTCTCACCCTATCATGCAACCATAGGTGCTGCGCTATGTTGAGTGATAGGGTTGTAAATCTGGCACTTAAACACAAAGCTGATCATTATTTATCATTATTCATAATCAAATATAACAACTTCATCATTAACAATTTATTATATAATGTGAAAGTTATAATTGATTAACTAATACAATATATACATGTGCAGTTTTCTATAACTAATAAATACAATTATAAATTATAATGTATTTCATAATTAAAACTTTTAACAAAATAAAAAAGACTTATAAAAAAATATTATAAATTACTGCATAGTAAAATAAGTAAATACAATTTAACAATCAATAGAAAATTAAAATGTAAACCAAAATATATTAGAATTTCACAGTATAAATCATTTTTTTCAATAAAATATTGAACAATTTAAAACAAAAATATTGTAAACATAATTTCTGAAACAATCCTTTTGTAATATATTTAGTAAATTATATAGCATCTTTATCAAAAAATGTAAAACATATTGAACATAAAAAATCAACATTCCATAAAAAATTTATTTTCAGTGAAAACTTGCAAAGTATTTAAACAATTCCTTTTTCTTAAAATAGAAAGTTGTAAAATATCATAAACTTACTAATACAGCAGGTCGGTTTAAAGCTCAATAGCTAGGAAGTTCAGCAACTCCACCAAATATTATTCCAAATTACAACGGCCTAGACTTTCCCATACAGTAGTACAGCTAAAGCACAGCCATTATGTGCACAATCAATATTCTTACCAGGCAAATTTTGTGTTCAAAACCCATTGCTAAACTCAGTTACCAACCAGGATACCTAATAGTATCATAGTGTCAGGAGTGCCTATGACTCCCCCAAGAAATTATCTGTAATCTATTATCTCTAGGAACATTGCAGGATTAGACTGACACCTAAACCGAACTGGAGAAAACTGAATGAAGTGTGCATGCAAGAAACATGTTAGTCCTCTAAACTCTCTGTGTCTAACTTTTCCACCTGTGAAATTTTGGGAAGAGAGGCCCAGTGGAGAGCTGTTGACCATGATCAGCACCAAAATGAATGTAAAAAATGTTAGATTCAACCTTACTTCTAACTACATACTGGCAGTCCTGTTAAACATTATAATAATTGGAAACTCTTAATTATAAATTTGTTGGATCTGTCAGCTTTAGGGTGGTATACCCCGAACATTTTGCCTACTTACCTCCAATTTTTGAGTGGATTTTTGCTTTTGTTGGCCGTAGGACTCTGCGCACCTTACCACTGATACCCAGTGCTAAAGTCCTTGTGCTGACATCCCTAAACATGGTTTGATTTGCATATGCATAATTGGCACATTTATTTTACCTAAATGTCCATTGTAGAGTGGTATACCATATACCGAGGGCATGTAAATTAAATTGTTTCAGTGGGCCTGCAAGCACTTTTTGTGCCACCCGCTGAAGCAGCATCTTAAGACATGTCCCAGACATGCCAATGCAGCCAGAATACAGTGCACAATTTTGAAAATATTGACATTTTTATGTCCTTTTCCCTTTTGTGCATTCAGCCTGTCTTGGGTCACATGACTGGGTGTAACTGAAAGTTAGACTTTGTGAATTCCTCCCAGATTGTCATACAATAGAGGGATTAGGTGTGCCTGAATGGGCCATATGCTGACAGGATGACGAAGGCGGAGCTCAGCACAGCCCCACTTACAGCTGAATAGCTTGTGCTGTGCCTCCACATAAAGGGCCTAATGACCCTGTCACTGCAGCCAGCTTGGAGGCTGTGGAGGAAAGAAATTCAGAGCACTTCGAATTACCTTTCCAGAATCTTTTCCTTTCTTCCAGGAGAAGGTCACAGGCATATAAAAATAGAACATTCAGACCCACTCTATTGTCCAGTACTGAACCTGCAGAATAGCTGTCAGAGAACTACCTACCAGACTGCTGATGCATCTAGAAGGACTGTCCTGGTGCCTGGAGCTTGCCTTGAACCCTCAGAGGCCAGCCCTGCATCTACACCTGCAACCAGGAGTACCAGAAGTGACCCCAAGGGCAGGTTTGTTGGCCTCCTGTTCAGAGCCAAAGGCACATAACAGGCTCTCACCATGTTGAATCTGCACCAGGACTCAGACTCCAATTCAATCTTGTCAATGAAATAACAGCTAATTGTTCAAAAACAAAAAATCATGCTGTTCGTAAAAAATAAAGAAGTATCTTGGGAACTTGGGATGCTAAAATTGAAATTGTTAACCAACATGATAATCTTGGAGTCTCAATTAAGACTAGGTTATCCTGGTCTGATCTTTTTAATTCAAAATCTCAAATCTACCATTACCACTAAATTAATAATGAGATTTGCAAAACGATTTGGAGGTAGAGTCCTAGACTCTTCTCTAAAAGCTTTAAGAATGTAACTCATTCTATTTCTGCTTTATGCTTCGCTTGTCCCAAATGATAAGACAATCATTGAGTTCAATCGAATCTAGATGCAGAGCATCCAGCAACTCTTACCTCTTCGATCGGCTACTCTTCAGTTTGTCATCAGGCTGGATTTGAATTTAAATTCTTTATTATCACTCCACATTGGAGCCACTGTAAATTATCTATGTGATTGTTCGGTTGCAGTTTCCACAACCTTGAAATCTTTAATTTTCCTTAAACTAGAAAAAGAAGCAAATTATGATTTGGAATTAAAGATCTCATCATTAAACAAGGTAATTCAAGCACATAATTTATCAAACTTTGAGACTCTGACAAAATGAAGTTGAGCGGCACGGAAAATAGTTTTAAGGAAGACCCTATCCATTGGTCACAGGGAAAAATATCTAGACTTAGTAAAAAATATAAACATATTGATTTTGTATATGAATCTTATTCATCATTATATCAGGAATATATTAAATCTAGACTGAAAGGTGCAATAAAAAGGAAATACCTAAGATGACAGTTGTTATATATACCTATCCAAGAGTTTGAGTGGTCTTGGAGACAACTTCTACAAGGGAAAACTACAATCCGACTGTGTGGCTATGAAGAGGTATTTCTTAGTCGTTTATTATGCATGTCCAAAACTGTTGCCTCAAAGGAGATTTTATTTGCAGAGTCTTTTAATTTACGTCAATATAAGATCAATTGCAAAACCGGTTAGATACTGTTGTACTATTAAAAATCACGATTGTATTATTAAATTAATGACATTTTTAGACATAACCTATAATATGTTAAAAAAACTGCAATTATTATATGTCGTTTAAAGTTTTTCATTTTTTAATTCCATTTTTGAAGTTTATTATGATGATTTCAAAAGGCCTATTTTTTATTGTAATACACCTGATTAAAACAATAACATTTTTGTACTACCACTACGAATTCACCAACAGTTTCAAAAGATTAAAAACCTACCAAACCTCTTCCCCTACAAACCCAAAATCTAGCTCCTATAACACAATGAATGTCATCAAAATTAAAAACGTAACTCATTAATAATTATTAAAATATTTTTAATATTTATATATTACATTACATTAATTAGAAATAAAAATAACAATCATTAGCATATAACACTCATTAAATACTACAAAAAACATAATAAAATAAACATTAAAATAATAATATGTACAATAATTTAGAATGCAATATTTTTACAATGACAAAAAAACACTTTTAAAGTGCTATTCTGTCCATGATAATATGGACATAACAATATTCTTTACACAATATTTTTGATTCACCATATTATTTATTGTATAGTTTGTCCAAACACCCTTGTAATCTACTCTCAAGGCACTCAGTAGTCCATTATAGGGGATTATATGTAAAAGAATGGGTGCAATCAGAATTCTAACGATGGTAAGAAAGCAGTTGGACACATTCACTAAATATGACCCACGAAATCTTAGGAGTTTTGAAAATCCGGAAGTCTCCTGGGTCTGCTACCCAGCTATACCTACTCAACAATATGGACTACTTCTGGAAAGAAAGTTCCATTAAAAGGCTTGTCAAGGAATGGAAAACCTTGTATCTCCTGTTTGTGTTTTGAATTTTTATCTTGAGATTATCTAGACTACAGACAGACACTTGGTCCACTAAAGTTGATTCCCACGGCAAATGTTGCTGACTATCTGCGGCATGGAGTGAGCTCTGACAATTTGACAGTTCAACATGGAAAATCAATTGAAGGACTCTCATGGTTGTTGATGTAGTGACATTGGGGCAATAAAACTATTTTAGTCTTCCCTAACATTTTTCATAAACATTTGGTCCACCAATGAATTGTTAGGCATTTAAAAATATAAGGATATTATATGATATTGTGACTCATGTACGACCCCTGGGAAATGGATTACAGACGCATGTTATTCCACAGGTTGTTTCACAGTGCTAAATGCAGTACCCCATGATTATAGAGGCTAAATTCTGTGGATTAGGGCTTTACCTCTAATGTGACACATAAAACACACAAATGCACAGAGCTAAGCAAAGATTTACACTTGAGGTTCCCACACCGCCAAAGCTAACCTCCACAGAGAAATGAAGGCCGTAGCCGACTGGATGAAGGACAGCAGACTGAAGCTGAACTCAGACAAGACAGAGGTCCTCATCCTCGGACCCACCCCATCAGCCTGGGACGACTCTTGGTGGCCCACATCACTAGGCACAGCCCTGGAACCCACGGACCACGCACGCAACCTGGGGGTCATCCTCGACTCCACTCTCTCCATGACCAGGCAAGTCAACGCCGTCTCCGCGTCCTGCTTCAACACCCTCCGTATGCTCCGCAGGATCTTCAAATGGATCCCCCTCGACATGAGAAAAACCTTTACCCAGGCCCTCATCACCAACAGACTCGACTACGGGAACGCCCTCTACTCAGGAACTACAAACAAGCTCCTGAGACAACTCCAACGCATCCAGAACGCCTCGGCCCGACTCATCCTCAACGTCCCCCGCCGCAGCCACATAACACTCCACCTGAGAGGCCTGCACTGGCTCCTTGTCAACAAAAGGATCACCTTCAAGCTCCTGATCCATGCACACAAAGCACTGCACAACACCGGACCCACCTACCTCAACAACCGACTCAGCTTCCACACCCCCACCTGAAGCCTCCGCTCAGCCAACCTCGCCCTCGCCACAGTCCCTTGCATCCGAAAAACCACCGCCGGCAGCAGATCCTTCTCCTACCTCACCGCCAAGACCTGGAACACTCTCCCCACCATCCTACGACAGACCCAGGACCTGCTGGCCTTCAGAAGACTCCTCAAGACCTGGCTCTTCGACCAGTAGCACCCCCCCTCCCCAGCGCCTTGAGACCCTCTTGGGTATGTAGCGCGCTTTACAAATGCAGTGATTGATTGATTGATTGAAGGTGACTTCTATAGATATTCATCAGGTTGCCACATTATTGGTCAATTAAGTGGCAGGCGATGTGCAAAGATAAATTCTTAGAAGTACATTGTCCTCGACCACTGCAGGATGCAGAACTACAAGGAAAGTCCCAATCCCTCATGCAGAACACACACCCTAAAGCGTTTCTATTTCACTGCAGTACCAAGGGCTGACACCAAATTAATAATTGTGAAGGAAATTATGCAAAGTGATGTATAATTGTAATTCTGCTGTTTGCATGCCACAAGAAACATGCAAAAATCATGAGTATCTGTTTATTTTTTAAATTTTTCTGAGGGCTTTTGCAGTAGGCACGGTACTGATATGATTTTAAATAAGTAGGACCAATTCTGTGAGGAAATACTTTTTATGACAATGAGTTAAGGATTGGATAAATATATGCAATGCTCTAGGAAACATTTTAATATTTTAAAAAGCACTTACCTTGTTAATTCTTTCATCCACTTCCTCCGCTGCTTCCAAATCATTTATAGGGCCTGATTCACAAAAGTAAACCTCCACTTTTGTGCAAGCTTGCTGTTTTTTTTGTATTCACAAACTATGAGTTAATAGTAGCAATTAGGGCGTGCAACTCTGTACATAAAAAGATAGCCCTCTTCTATCTTTTTTCTGCAGAGTTCTCCACCCTGACTGTGGACTCTCTGCAGTTGTAAACTTGTTATTGCCAAGTAGTTTGTGACCACAAAAAAAAGTGAACTTACACAAAAGTGTACATTAACGTTTGTCATTCAGGCCCATAGAGCTCAAGTTGCCCTAGCTCTGTTTAATGTTCAGCTTCACATCAATGATCATCCTGTCCCTACTCCAAACTCTACTAAACATGCATAAAATCAAGAGCACAAACCTAAAACAACCAATGCACAGGCAAAAAAAGATGTTTACTTACTACTAATCTTGGGTTCTGGAGTAGCATGCTACTTGCCAAAAAAGTGCTTTGATGCCTCATCAGGGGCTGTATGCTCGATATAAATATATTTACAATTACAATGATACATATGAACTACACATACATGATTTGTGCAGGTGGCTATGGGGCATATTTACTTGAAAATGTCGGACCACATAGCTGCATCAAATCTAGCAGCGACATTTCCAAAACACAGCAATGCGCAGTATTTACTACAATAAAGTGCACCCTTTTGTTTTACCCTGCGCTGCTGCTACATTTAGCTGCCTAGCACCAATGCAGGCACCCTTGCACCATAGTGCAAGGATGCCTGCATTGCAGGGAATGATTGCTTATGAGCAGGAAGGTGTCCCTTTCTGCACATAAACAATCCCGAGTGGATATTTGTTCCTTCAATGTGTGCTGTATTCAGCAGCACACATAGAAGAGGCTAATCGCCATTATTTAATGATTGTTTATGTGCAGGAAGGGACAGCTTCCTGCACATAAACACTCATTCATGGCTTTTTGCTCTCTCTATGTGTGCTGCAGAATGCAGCAGACATGGAAAAATCAAAAACAAGGAGAAATAAAAGCATTTCTCCTTGTACGCCATTCTAACACTCTGCCCCCTTTCTTGTCTTTCAGGAGGGAATGAGACTCAGATTTTCATTTAGGGTATTGTAATGTAGATATCATTCATATGCCGCTCCTGCTCCACTATTTTCAATGTACCTGTCAACATTCCATTGCTCGAAAAAAAGGTTAGAAGTTAAATTCAGATTGGATCGTTTTCCAGAATAATGACTGATAAATGAGTTTGACTAATGGCAATGCAGACCTTGACAAGCACATGATTCAGTGAGACAAAAATATACCAGAGAAAAATGACATTATATTAAAAAGAATTACATACAAAGGGCCATATGTAGGTAAATTACATTTACCGATTCTTAAATACCGAATTTTACCGATTCGGTATTTATGAATCGGTAAATATAATGTAGATAAAAAAATACCGATTTGGTAAGTGTCGGTATTTTAAAATCGGTATTTACCGATTCGGTAATGGTAACTTGTATCCCATTGATTCCTATGGGCCAGGACGCCCATAGGAATCAATGGGAAGCCAGTTACCATTACAGAATTGGTAAATACCGATTCGGTAATGGGGGGAGCACAATCAAGGGTGGCAGGGTGTCACAGTGACACCCTGTTGCACCCCCGATTCCTGCATGTGTGCACATGTGGCACACATACATGCCCTAAGGGCATGTGTGTCTGCCACATTGCACACATCTAAGGGCCAAATAATGCATTAACTAAGACATTCGTCAGTTGGTGGTAAATAACGAATCCACACTAAACCACACACTCCCCCTACATCTCATTTCAGGATTCGGTATTTACCGAATCGGTAAAATTACCGAATCCTGAAATGTCCCCCCTACATACCGAAAGCCTGAATACCGGTCGGTAACGTGATTTTTACCGAAAATCGGCCGTTACCGACCGGTATTGGGCTACCTACATATGGCCCAAAATGTGCTATTCTGCAACATTGAAAGACATTTTAAAAAAGTATGTTAAGATGTCAATATATTTTGTAGGAGTGCAGGCCAGGAGTTGAGGAGATTGTAGCATTTGCTACGGAAGTTGATTTCTCCCCTTTGAATACACAGAAGAGCTCTGGTGTTGTATTTAAGCGGTACCCATAGTCCTGGTTGAATATTGAAGTGTTATAC
Organism: Triturus cristatus; assembly: GCF_964204655.1. Taxonomy (NCBI): domain Eukaryota; kingdom Metazoa; phylum Chordata; class Amphibia; order Caudata; family Salamandridae; genus Triturus; species Triturus cristatus. The sequence goes on along the minus strand of NC_140591.1, from coordinate 743,704,559 downwards.
CTATTACAAGGCCTAATAGAAACATCACACCTATTTATTAAAATTGGAAAAATAGGATTTGTAATGTTAATTTCAGCAAGCATATTTACAGAAGTGTGTACTGATGCCTTACCTTCCTTCTAGGTGACTTCCTTGAAGATCCAATTCCAGAAGCTGACTTATACATCCTAGCCCGGATTTTGTATTGTTTTAACAGTGAGACCTGCCTGAAACTGTTATCAAAAGTTTACAATTCCTGCAAGCCAGGTACCATGAGTTTCTCTTCAATTCAAACCAATTAAAATGTAATGTATGTTAATGAAACAAAAATCATTTACAAAATGAATAAGAACAATACCTAAGTGCTGTAACCATAACTTTCAAGAGATTGGCTTATTGAGTCACTTTCATATTTTGAAAAACAAATTCAGTATTTCTTGTCATTGATAACTAATACTAACTGCAATGTGACTTAAGTCTAATCAAGATTTCAAAAACACGGTTACACCATAGCCATTGTGTAATTGAATAATTTTGTGTACATTGGGGCTGCCAATTCTCAAAGGTTTTACCTAACATTTTCATTTAATATATGAAATTTGTAATCCCTTTAACTGTCAACATCACTTCAAGTTGTTGATTTTACTTCCAACCCCTCGTATAACTCTACTATGAAATTAAAGGAGTTTAAAAAAATCCTCCATAATATTTCAAGTTCTTTAACTAGATGAGACGCTCGTTTTGTTTTTAAGACAATCCCCCGATGGAAGCGTTTTTTTAGGTGTTGTTGTGTCTATGCAGTGAAATCTCAATAACATTTTTGATGAAAAATTTCTTCAGCAAATTGCAAACCTACAACGTGACCTTGAAATACTTGATGCAGTGGTAGAAACAATTTACATTTTTTGATTTCACCTCTTTATAAACATTGCCAAATTATGAAACAAAAACTTGTTTTAGTTAAGATTGTTATAGAGGATATTAAGTTTGAACAGTATCATCAAACATTTACCATTTGACTACAGAAGGAGGGATTATAAATTCTTTTCACAAATTAGGTTTAATTGTGAATTTATTTACAAAATGTTTGCCGTCCACAGGTCTAGGCTGTGTTGGCAGTACAGTAAATCAATATGGACTTTAAGCAACTATAACATACACAATGATCACTATGGAGTGATGACAATATTAAAGATAGGACCGCAAACATATTTCTTCATATTTCAATAAATCTCATTTTATTATTATTATTATTATTATCATAACACACATTTTGGGTCACCCGGGTAACCCAGACAGCTCCAGTGTCTTTCGGCCTCGTCTTCACCAGAGTAGAGCCCTGAAGAGTAACAGGACCACTCCTAGCGACGAAACATGTGTCAGCTGGTTGTTTGGTTCAATACAGTTGTTGCTTCGTGATAAAAGCTTTTCAAACTTACACTGGTGTCGATCGCTGCATTTTTAATACGTATCAAACTTACACTAGCATTGTGATATCCCCTCTACCTGTGCCCAGGACTGTGCTTATGTCATGATTTATGTAAATTGTGAAGTAATTAACAGTGCATGGCGTGGATGTGATTATAGTTATTTATTTTCGCATAAATTACAGTCACTTTGGATGAGGTGTGCAGGGCAATCTGATCGCTCCAATCGGGCAAGGCTGCTGGGCCACATGGTATGCACACTGATCTATACAGGGGAGGAGCGACACTGATGGCTCCGTATATGCTGAGCATGTTTTAAGAATCGCTGAAACAAGGCAGTCTGCTGGAAGACCAACAAACTGCCACGATTGTAATCGTCCCAAAACAGGGCACACCCTTGGAAGATTGTATATACTACAAGGCAATCTCCCTGTTAAACACAGAAGCAAAAGTCGTAGACAAGGTCATAGCAACCATACTCACCAAAGTAATAACTGGCCTGATCCTCCCGGACCAATCCAGATTGATACCTAAGCAACGCACCAGACTAAAACTACGTTGCTTATACGGTGTGTTGCATGTAATAAAGCTTCAGCTGAAGGACAGTGCTGTACTGCTGTCACTAGATGCCCAAATGGCATTTGACAGCATAGAATAGCAGTACCTATTTGCGGTAATTAAACGTTTACTTTGGTCATAAAGTCTGCGCTTGGATACAGCTGCTGTGTACAAAACCCATGGCCAGTGTAAAGGTCAATGGAGGCAGGGTTGCCAGCTCTCACCTATGCTTTTCGCTATCGCACTAGAGCCATTGGCGGCATGGGTCAGGTGAGACCCATTGATAAGAGGTATACTGATTTGAGATGTGTGGGAGGAAAGAATCTCACTATATGCGGATAACATACTCTTATATTCCATTAGGCCATGGCCCAACGTATACGCCATATATTCCAGCTATTCGATAGCTACTCCGGCTACCAAATAAATTGAGGCAAATTTCTCATATTCGTACCAGCAGGAGATGCATCAAGTATGTCAACAATAGGGAGTGCAGTACTGATTAGAAATAAATGTAAATATCCGGGTATGGTAATCTCACAAACAGAAAATGGATTTAGGGATGACAATTTGACCGCCCACCTACATAGATTGCGGAGTGACGTGGCACACTGGGGAAAGCTACCACTTACATCCTGCAAAACACCCCATATGGGATACCTTTTGAATTCTGTCAAAAGATAGACTCAGAGCTATGAAAATGGCTGTTAGATGGGGGAGTCCCCAGATTGCGCTCAGTAAGTTACAGAGAGGACCGTATGAAGGTGGGATAGCAGTCCCAGACATACGCAAGTACTACTCGGCAATACAACTGGTCACGTTGAATAACTGTGTCTTTGCGGGCATAGAGGTACCAGCATATTGAGTAGACTACTGGTTGATGGGGCAAAGAGATTACCTGGAAGCTCTGTACAGTAAGTAAACAATGTGAAGACTACAGACACATACACACACGACAGTGAGAATATGGTAGCAGGCGACCAAATTCCTAGGCTGGGAAGGCAACCTAACAGAGGTGGGTGAATTAAAGAGATTTCGAGCATGGGCACTCCTGGGCATTAAATTTCTGGGGGACATATGAAAAGGTCAAAAGAGGGTGGACTTTCAGAGAATGCAGATAGACTACCAAATGCCAGACACTGATAAATTCCACTACATACAACTGAAACATGCCCTAAAAACACATGTAAAATTGGGAGAACAACTACCTAAATCTAAACCGCTTGAAGACAAAGTCTTGGTAGACCTGATAGGCAACCTCACTCATATATAAAAAGATTATAAATAACACCACAAATCCACTGGTGGCCCTGAGAGAGAAGAGGGAGGAATATGTCGGGATCCTTGAAAATAATGACGGGTTAGAAGTCATACAGAGTCCCAAAGAGGTAGCTATAAGGGCACTGTTACGATTTATACAAATTAGAATTATACACAGATCCTATCCAACCAGATCGAGACGCTACCGAATGAGCAGATGCGAATCAAATACTTGTGCGAGGGGAAGTGGGGAGGAGGGCCATACACTATGGAGCTGACCAAGGGTACAGAGATATTGGAGGGAGATCACAAATGTGATGTCAAATGTATTGGAATAGGCAGTTCAGTTGGAAGCCCCATGGCATGTATTATGTGTTATGGGAGATATAAAATAGTCAACATACAGTAAACTGTGGTTAATCCTAGCAGATGTAATAGCCAAAAGGAACATAGCCAGAGCTGTAGGGGGAAGTCGCAGCCCCCTACAGTGATGGACTTGGAGCAAGACCTAGACTGGTGTTGTGCAGCAGAGAAGGTAATTTACCAAGGCTGGGGATGTCCAGGCAAATGGGACAAAGTCTTGGGGAAATGGGTGAAGTACAGAGGGCTACAATCTCATGGTAAAGAACAAAAAGTTATAAGAATCTGGGAATAGACAATATATGACTAATATCAATGGATGATGACACTATCATCCGAACAAGAGCATGGCTCTGTAAAGCCCACGGGCAAATCAGAGATCAATACATGGTTAAAAATGTATACAGTCACAATGATGACCTATGTCTGTGATGTTTTACGATGCATCAGTATACTTAATAAAAAATTTTGAGATTAACAGAAGAATTTCAGTGTTTTTTTCATTTAAAGCAGTATGTTTTACGTATCATTTTCACCCAACCGAAACCTCCCTTTAACCTTTGTGTTTTTCAATTAACTTCCAAGTTATTTTTACTGTAAAGTCAGATATAATTTGAATTCCTAACTATTCCTTAATATAACTTCCCTTTAACCTTGTTTTTTGTTAGTGAATTTCTATGCTTTTTTAAATGTAAAGTAATATTTCAATACTATAGGTAACTAAAGCAATCTCCTGCCTGTTCCTAATCCCCCATGAGCAGTCAACACCCTGTCGTGTACGCATGGAAATGGGAAACTTGGAGTTTGTGCTAAGGAGCTATGAAAGTGAGCAGGTTGTGACAGGGAATCTTTCAGGACTAGCTGATGGCATATTGAAGGTTGTTTAAGGATCACATGGGTTCCAGTGGAGACATTTGATGGCCAGCAGTGAGGTTAGATAAATAATATCTGAATAGGTTTAAGGGCCAGCCAAATATTGGTAGATGGTCTGGAACGTCAATGCATTTCTTCGAGAAGTGAAAGAAGTCTTCAATCTCTGGTAATCTGATGCAAAGGATTTGAGCACTAGAATTTGTTTCTTGCTCGCGCTGTAAAATAATACATTCTCGCGCGCGCGCGATCGCCTTACCTGAATCCACGCGCTCGTCGACAAGTTTTCTTGATCCGGTCGCGTTCTCCATGAGATGTTGTATTGTTTTTAGCCATTTGCGCTGTCTCGCGACAGTTCGCGCCCGCAGTGACGTCATGCGTCGCGCGATCACGTCTTTCTTCTCGTGATCATGCACCGCGAGACAACTGAAAACAAGATGGCCGCGCCCGCGAGCAACCACATGGGTAAGTTGGCGAGCCGCAATCATGCAGAAAATCTCGCGAACATGCGGGAAAAAACACTTCCGCATCTTCGCGATATTTCCGCTTGTTTGCCATAATTTTTAACATTTTCGCGATCATTTGCGAAAGTGGATTTCGCAAATTCCGCCCACCCCTAGTAAATATGAGTTCAAACAAATGGGGTGCAAAGGGCAATAAGTGTTGAAAACGTGGCTATGAATAGATCTCAGAGTTAGATAAGAGGTAGTGAGTTTCAGTTGAACAGTTTAAAGATCTCTGCTCTGCATGATGGATTTGGATCCTAGCATAAGGATAGATATCGAGTGTGGGAGGGGCATTCTGGATCCCTGAAGGATGGTAGTGAGGCTGTTGAAGGCTGGCAGAAGTGGTTTATGGGCCTCTTTTAGGGATAACAGGATGGGTTTTTGAGGAACAAACAAGAGATATGCAGGGATTCTTGAACTAAAGCAAATGAAAATATGAAGGTCCAAAGAAAGGGTGTTGAGGGCTACTAGATGTGGCCTGGGTGTTTGAGGGATGATTGAAGAGTGTCCGAGGGTTTCCATTTGTAGCCGGATAGCAGGCATATGGTGAGTAAGGGTCACCTGGTTGAGTCTGATTCCAGGCTTAGGAGGATGCAGTGGGGTTTTAAGAGTCAGACAAATGGCTTTGACTGACAAATAGGAAACTTAAATAGTGAAAGGAATGTCAGATGGTTTGCTAAGTTGCACTTGAGAGCAATTGAGTATCAGCAGTGGGACTCTGTGCGTCAACAGACGTCAGGGGGTTTAAAGAGCTAATGATAAGCTGGTAGACCAGCATTGGTTTTTGATCTGTTTTTTAAATTAATTAATTTACATCATTGTTTGCTCCTTATACTGTTGGGGAAGGCTAGCTCCCGGGCCCAGTTAATTATTTTGTTTAGTACTATAAGTGGTAAAACTTTATTTCAGTTGCAGTTGAATAGCCATAAAATTACATTGACATAATGATATACATAACATGTCCATGAATAAAGCCACAAAAGATCACAGTACCATAAAGATTAGTTAAAACAATTTCCAATGCTAAAACTTTAAGCTGCATAGCCTATTGAAGATCTACCTAAAGAGACATGTGCCATAACCAAGTCATACCATGAGTCACAGTACAACCCAACATATAGAACGTTAATAGAAAATCCCTAATAAAAATTTAAAAAACATATTACACTGTTGTGTTATATGCAGTCATGTATAAAAGAAACACATACATAAATAAGACAACTGTTTGCAGTAAAGGAATATTGCAAGATATTACATAATAAAATGACCACAATAAAGTCTACAATCCAAGTAAACATTTTAAAATGACAGTGACTGGTGAAAAGACGCGTCAACATTTGCAGAAGACAGATGCTTCACAATTGTTGGCCTAATGTCCAACATCAGTGAAATCAATCAATCTGCTAGCTATTAATGGAGCAGCTTGCCCTTAAATACCAGGCCCAATTTAGATACACTAATAAAGCAAACACTATTTGTTCGCTTGTGTCACATCTAAGAATGTACAGTGCCGCAGAGCAATGATTAAACCCCAAAAGATGACATATCGGTATAATCCACATTGAGTGAGGTAAAAGGTATTTTTACCAAAAGAATAAAAAATAAGTCTCAGTTGCCTTAACCGAAGGGCAGAAAGGACATTCCTCCGCTTGACCATTTACACCTTTCCATTTCGCAGTCAAAAAGTTAAAAAGAAAGGACACTGGTTCTCAAGCAGAAGTATAAAGTTTTGGCTTTATGGGGGGTAGTCTTATCCATGTAGAGCTCATACTCTGGGACTCATTTTTGGGCTAGAAATCTGTCTATCATTCCCTCTGGAAGAGAACACCGCCAGGTTTATGTTACTATGTGCTCCAAGTAGATCCTCTCAATCTGGACAGCCTTGTTACTGCCCAGGTTTTCTGGGTTTTCCCACATTTCAGACATTTGCAAACTAAAATAAAGATCCTTGACCACCTTTAACCAAGGCATAGATTCGTTTGAATCTAGTATATCAACTCTTTCAGCACCCTCCTGTATGAAGCCAGTTCAGAGGTAGACCTAACTCTGGTCCAATATTTTATAATCCTTAGACAGACAATATGATCAAACCTCTATAGATCCAGGTCCCATCTCAATTGTGTCATTGGAGTACTGCTCCGTAAGTTGAGTAGGAACCTTAGGAATTCATTTTCCGTATGGAAAAGGGGCTTATATCACAAAGACCCCAAATTTCAGCCCCGTATAGAGCTCCACCTAGCTCAACTCCTCTATATATCTCTCGCATCGGAGACAGAGCCGTACTAGAGGTACATCTATGCTTTTTTTGTTTTAAATGACTGATGATTGATGTTGCAACAGAGATTGGCTTTTCTCAAGTTGTGTCTTCCATAACAATTTTTCCATTAGTCTCACACATAGATAATCAAAACTCTGACCCACTTGATTGTAATAACATCTACTTTCAGTTTACCTTTAAATGCATGGTAGGATATAATGCCATCAATGTTGTTTTCCCTGAATTTTTGTCTTTAGTTCTTTAACTCATGTGAGCGATTGCAGGTTTTGATATTTTAATTATTTTTCTGTTTCCTGAGTCTATTCATTTGTTTATTTTAATTTAATTTTATTTCTCAGTAGGTACTGCAAGGTTCATACATTCTCCACAATAAGGGTCACTAAGCTCTAGTTGAGATCTTCTTTAGCCCACCTGTTAATATGCTCTTTCTTTCCCTGTCACAGAGGCATTGCCTTGTCCTCCTACTATGCATGGACAATGCATAGGGCCTTCATTAATCGTTTGATCACATGGACACCTGCTGGCAGTGGGCAGAAAGTGCACCAAAGGCAAGCTCATCAGCACCCATAAATGCATTAGCCTCATTAAGAAACTTGACCCTTACACCTTATTACTTATGCATTTGCTATCTGTACTCCACTTAATAATCAGGGAAATAAGGGAAGCACTCAGTACAGCAACACATTTTAATCCCATCAAAATGCAGCAAGAATGTTACTAAAAACATTATTTCCATAGCACCTGATCACAAGGTGTCTCCCGCAGACACAATTCAGACTGGCAATACTCACTGGAATAATATGTTACGCTTAGTCCTGAATATTTACTGCCTTTGCCCACTATCAGTTCAAGATTACCAATTTTACAACGCTTAATAAACCATATATTTTTAACAGTCCCTCCTTATTTAAAAATTATCCTGTGGAGAAGCGCTCAAAGCATGGAGTTGTCGTTGCAATTATATAGCACAGTTCTCTTCAAGAGGTCCCTTTCAATAATGCAGCGCTCCAGCTTTTCATTGCAAATATTATTATCCATACTTCTACTGTGTCTGGGATGGTGATTTATTGACCATAGGTCGGCAACTAATTTTCGGGAAAGCTTTTTAGATTTCATTGCATCTCAAGTTATTTGTGCCTTTATCTTTAGGCAGAGCCACTGAAATTATGCAGCAGGGGAGGACCAAATTATGTGGGGCGGTGTCTAAATTATGCATCAAGATCGCCCAAGAATGTGGCGTGGTCCAGCACATGGTAATACAGTCTGGGCAAAGATTTCACCTTAGTAGTACCCATTTAACACCTAAAAAAAGCAATTGAAAGAGTGATCAAAAAACCTTTGGGAAGGGCTTTTAACTGTGCCGGGGCACTTGTTGGCACATTTGTAGTAACATTCTATCCTTTTGAGCTATAAACACTTTTTCGTGAAAAATGCCGACTATGCAGCAGATGATGGATTATGTGGCAAATGCAGAATATCCCTAATTATTTTCCAGTGGCCTTGACTTTATGGAGCTTGCCAAATTTAATATCTGAGTTGATTGCCCAGAACATTTCAACATCTGAGCTGATCGCCTAGAATGTTTCAATGTTGATATTCTTGGGCTACTTATCATCTCTAGGCCTCCCCATTTGTGGGTTACAACCTTGCTCTTATTTCTAAACATGCTCCTGAACCTCATATTTCCCTCCTTTAAGTTACCGTGGACTAGTCACCTAGCAATCCCTGTCAAGCTGCAGATTCCAATTTCTACCAGCAAGACAATTCTAATACAATGAGTGGCAAGTCACTGCTTTTACTCATGCTTCTGCTGCAGTCCCCCTCCAGCTCTTGAGATTAATGATGTAAATACCAGAGATCATTTGTATTGTGCTTGGCAAGGGTGTAACAATAGCCCCCACAGCCCCCGTGGTGTGGGGGGAGGCCCTCCGGCACTGTGTACGGGCAGCTGGCACCAAGAGCTCCTGACTGGGTTTAGAGCATGGGGCCCCCTCCATGTACTTTTCAGGGGTTGCCCCTCAAGTTCTGCTACACCACTGGTGCTTGGCTCAATGAAATACTAGACTCCCTTGTGCCACTGAAGACTAAAACTTAGAAAAGAGCTGACCTTTCCTTTTCTTGGTTTACTGAAGCCCCAGGGGCCTTAAAATGCATGTGCAAAGGATGAGAATGAATTTATAAATCCAACTGCTGCCTACGTGTTATCTGAATTGCGAACAGAACCTATAAAAAGTCTTACATTTGCTGATGAAAACTACTATTCATATAGAATTGACTCAGCAAATAACTCCACTACAGCATTTTTGAAAGTATGAACAGAACTCTTTGATTTAGATGTCAGAAATTAACAATATTACTCCTAGTAGTTTTCTTCCTTCTGGATACTCTTACAGCATCACTAACCACACTCGTCAAACTCAGCACTTCTTTCAATGGTTGCCTCGTATCTATTTGTTCCAAAATTATATCTGCAATAACTCCTTTACTTACCAATTGTTGCAATAATTTGGTATTCAAAGCACTGAACCAAACTCTTGGAAACTAGCCTTGGTAAGATTTCTTCTATAAAAAGATATGGCCAACCGTTCAAGCAGTGAGAGGTCTGTTTCTTGGCTCCCATTCCCCGCCAAAACCATTTAAAGACAGGCAAATTGACAACTATCTTAATTATTAGAGAAACACAGCTTCACTGATTTAGGTTTTGACCTGTCACATGACAGTAAAACCATACTTTTTCGCTGGCACAAATTCTGGGTCACATTTTAATTAAGGGAGGCAAGTCTGCATTGATCCTTTAAGATCTGTCTGTTGAATTTGGTACTGCGTCCCAAGGCATCCTAAGCCGTCATATTGATTCCACCAGAATACACCATAATGGTCTTCCCTGATTTCACAATGTTTTTGCCTGATTGTTCTTTGGCCACCCAACTTCACCCTTTCTGCTCTCTCCTGTTACGTTCCACATGGCTTTTCTCTCAGCCCCCCCCTTATAAAGTGTATTTCTCTTAACTTGCAGCTATCATCCAGTCCTTTGGACTCTAGAATATAGTGATCAGATTGCAAGCAAACTAGCAAAATGTTGTGTTTATCATGCAAAAGGTCACATTGACTAAATGAACCTTCATTCCTGCCTCTTGGCAGTGTCACATGGATGAATACTAGTGGCTTAATTTATATGTTGGTGGAATTTATACTCTGTTACAACGGCGACATAGTTTAAATACCACCAACATAATGGTCCGGCCGCCAAATTTAGATGGAGGAGTACCACAGGCTTGCCTACAGCAGTGACAACTATGTCACCACCATAGTCAAACCTTTCTGATGGCCCGACAGAGTAAGAGCCATCAGAGAAATGTGCTACATGTCCTTCTACTCAATCAGGCTGGGCAGATATATCGCCATTTCTTTACTGTTTGCCACTGCCAGGCAAACCTTGGTAGTGATGGACAGTAATATGCAAATAATGCCCCCCTGACCATCGGAGATGACCCTCATGGGGAGGGGCATTACTTTTTATATTTAAAAAAAGAAAATCTAGTTTCAGTATTTTCTTTTTGAAGGTGCAGGGCTGCGTCATTCTGGTGCAACCCTGCACCAAACAGCAAAATACATTGGCACCATAGCAGTTCCTGTCAATACATTATAAATAACTGCCTGCTGGGTGGTCATTTATAAATTGGGTGGGTGGTCCCTCTGCTATGGGGACAGAGTAATTAACCCCAGCCTCCTGCGGAATGACAGGCATCTGGCCCCTAAAGCTAGTGACAGCAGCAAGGAATTTAGGATTAATTTCTGACAATACATTTTCTTTCAACAGCCTTATCCCTGCAGTGTCCTCATCTTGTTCCTATTATCTTGAAATGCTGTTCCAAAATCATCCATATATTTGCCTTTGGGCTATTGGAAATCTGCAATCCAGGATTCAGCTATGACCCACCTTGAATAGGAGAATTCATTATATACCGGGTTGTGTGCATTTTTCAATCACCATTTGAAGGCTAATCAAAACATAGCATCCTCTCGTGTTCTTGATTTTCCTGCTGTTGCTTATTTCCTGGGACACTTCGAGAGACTTGATTGCCCCAATATGCATCAATCAGCCCTGATTGGCAAATATACAAAAGAAATGCATTCATGATGTAGCCATGAGATAACTATGATCTACCTTGGCTAATCACCTGAAAATTACTTTCACTAAAAATGCCTATATGAGCAACTGAAACTTTCTTGAAATCGAAATACTAAAACTCACTTCTACTCTCTGTAAGAACCATCAATCCTTATGTTCAGTTGAAGAAAAACTTTAAAGTTTCATTTTTTTGCCTAAATGTGTACTGTATGGCAGTACTGTTTTTGGCAGGTACAAAAAGCAGTCAGGCTTAACCTAGAGACAATGTGTAAAATATTCATGCAGCACACACAGTAATAAAGTGAAAACACAGCACAAGAAAAATCTAAAACCAATGTAGAAAAATAGAGTACATTTTAATACATTTTTACACCATAATGACAAAAATCAATTTAGTAATACCGGAGTTATGTATTTGGAAAGGTTTTATTGAAAACTAGTGCCTAAAAGTTCAAAGAGCCAACCGCGGACATCTAGTCGCATGAGGCAAGGTTAAAGTCGAATAATATGGCTGACTGCGATGATTGTGTTTCAGAAGTAAGAAGTGGATTGGGCCTGGTCAGCACTTACCTGCGGACTTAAAAGACTTTCTGAGAAAAATGTTCAGAGAAGATAAAGTTCAGTGGAGCAAGTCTGGAGCAAGTTTCTGTGAAGGGAGCTTTATCTTCACATGACCTTCAGTTGAAGCTGCAACGAAGATTTCTACATTTGAACTTAGTAATTGAATTGAAAGTCCAAAATTTCCATCAGGATGAGGCAGAGGGCTCCAGCAGAAGACAGTTCCACAAGGTCAAATACCCCTTTGTTGAAGGACTGCTGAAAGGCTATGCTGCTGCGGAGAAGAACCAAGTGGGAGAAGCTGCAAATTCAATCTGACCAGCAAAGCACCTCGGGTGCATAGGCGAACTGGTTTGTCCCGGTCTCCTCTTAGTTCCCAGAGCACATTCAGACCAAAATTGATCCTCAATTTTGGTTTTTGGCCATTTACAAACCTTTAATTCCACAACCAAGGGTCCAGGACTGGTAAAATGCCTCTTGGGGGTTCAGGATTCACTCAGGCTGTGTCCAGGTGTGGGTTCAAGATGGTGATAGCCTTTCATTTCTCTGTGGCTCTGAAAAGGAGGCCAGCAAACTAGCCCCTGAAGTCAGTCTGGTAGTCCTAGGCGCAGGTGAAGATGTAAGGCTCAACAGCAGGACTGGCCTCAGACGGTTCCAGTTAGGCAGCAAAGCAATCCTTCCAGGTACATCAGCAGTCTGGCAGAATGCACAGCAAATACCAGCAGCAGGCAGTCCTCTGTAAGCCCTTCCGAAGGTCCTGTAGTGAACTGAAGAGTTTGCTATTTTTATACCCTGGTACCCTCTTTCTGGAAGGTGAGAGAAGCATCTGGAAAGGTTCTTTGAAGTGCATCTAATTTCCTGAGTCCCCTTCCTTGGCTCCTAGCTGGCTGCAGTGACAATCAGGGTCATTAGCCCCTTTGTTTGAAGGCAGAGTACAGGTTATTCAGCTGTAAGTGGGGATTTGCTGAGCTCCGCCCCATCCCGCAACCGGGTGGCCCATTAAGGCACTCCTCATCCCTCTACTGTGTGACTGTCAGGGAGGAATTCACACAGCCTAACTGTTAGCTACATCCAGTCATAATACTCAAACTAGGCCAGATACAAAAGACTAAGGGCAGGAAAATGCCAGCTTTGTAAAACTGCGGATTTTATAATTGTGATGAAAACCCCAACTTCAAATAGGGTTCTTCACTAAAATTACAAATATACCAAACATGACAGCTACCATCTTCCAACTGGAAATGACAGCTTATTAAATGTAATAAGGAATCCTCAATGTTATCCTAGGGGAGGGGAAGTCCTAAGAGTAGTGAAAAATGAATGTAGGAGTTTTTCACTACCAGGACAAGCAAAACATAAAAGTACATATCCAACCTTCTACTTATACAGCACCCTGCCCTATGGGCTGCCTTAAGCCTATCCTAGGAGTGACCTATATGTAATAAAAGGGGTCTTTAAGGCTTGGGAAGGGGGCTTGAATGCCAAGTCAACATGGCAGTTTAAAAGTGCACATAGGGGCGGCTTATATGTAATAAAAGAAGAGTTTAAGGCTTGGAAAGGGGGTTTCAATGCCAAGTCGACATGGCAGTTTAAAACTGCACTCCGGCTGCAGTGGCAGGCATGAGACATGTTTTAAGATGCTGCTTAAATGGGTGACACAATAATGGACTTACATGAAAACTGAATATGTCAGTTGGATATAAGTCAATTAAACCATATTTTGATTAGAGAGCTCAATCACTATATCACTGGTTAGTAGCGGTAAAGTGCACAGTGTCCTAAGGCCAACAGAAACAAATTCAGCAGAAAGTGGAGGGAAAAGGTCAAAACATTTGAGAGTGACCCTGCAGACAGGCCCATGTCCAACAAACATGCTACCAGTCCTGCTGTTTAATTTTGCGAATTATAATTAGTACTGCAAGGGTACAATTAATTAACCTGAGGTGCAGAACTTATAAACATATTGATAGTATTAGGTTAAGAGGGATACTCAGAACTGGAAACTAGTTCGGTGTCCAACATGCCTCAGTAGGAAGCTCTGCAGAGAGCTGAACCAGCAAACCTGGGCAAGAACAAATAGTGGCTTTTGTCACTGTAGTCCCTGTGGCCCAGTGGCACAAGGGCTGCACAGAGGTGGTTTTCTACAGAAGAGGAATCTGGGGCTCTGCTGTCTAAGGCATAGCATTTGCTTGCCATATAAATCAGGTGCAGCAAATCAGGTTTGGCAAAGTGGGACCTAGCCTGTGCCAAAGCCTTATTGAAGATGTTAGTGATCTGCTTACTTGAAATAATCTGGAGGGTATTTGTTTGATGGGAATTAGGTGGAGGCAAGAGATTACTGAGGTTGAGCAGTTGGAAAGGATTTTGCAAAAGTGTCCAATCAGATGTGTTGTAGTGGTAATAGTTGCTGCACGTCCAGAAACAAATCATAATTAGCAAATAGTTTTCAAAGAAAATAGTCTTCTCCACTTTAAGCCATGCTTCTTAAGGATGCTACCTGCTGGGCTGTACTAGTACAAGATGCTTCCATTACTGACTTGAAAATATTTTTAGGTGTTGGACAATCCAATCCAATACATTAGCCGTGTTCTACCTACCTATAAATGTGAAAACTTGTAAAACTAGCAAACAAGGACCACTGTTGGAATTTGGATTATTATTTAGGGTGGTGCTATTCAACAGTAGAGCCATGCTCAACATTATGGCACTGATATGTTCACACCCCTAGGCCAGGACCAAACCTCCAACCTATTGAAAGAAGCATATATAAATGAGAAGGCCATCTGCTTCTCATGTGCATATCACAAAGTCCAGCACCCGGACTCTTTTGAGAAATTATATTGCAGAGAGTAAGAAATTGGATTATTACTTTGGGTCAGTGACTGCCCACCTCTAGGAATGATCACAACCTTTGTCAGAATCAACCTATAAGCCTCTAAATTAACCTTAAATAAACCACCCCAAAAAAATAAAGGGGATTTGTTTTAAAAAATAAAAAAGCAACACCCACGTTGTCATGGGAGTTTCCTTTCATGGTGAGGGAGGCATTTTGCAGTTGTCACTGCTGTTTACCACCAGGTTTTACTTGGTGGTGACAGACAGTGAAAACTGGCCATGTGTTTGCCGACCAAATTGGGTGGGCGTGCGGGCACTTGGTCAAACCACCGAAGACTCTTAGAGGTTTTTATTGGTATTGTAGACTGAGAAGTCTCCAAGTACTGACTGTAAATGAGGCAGGCGGACCTTAGGTTTGGCATGGAAGTCAATCTGTTACTGTTGCGACTGTTGCAAACCCTCTCCGCCAAACTCAAAAACAGGCCCTCAGTTACTTACTTTCATCAGTACCTTAATTCCTGACCTACCCTTTTTATTACATTTATTTCCTTGTCCATGCCTGTTCCTCTGCCCAGCTTAGATTGCTCTTCCATGTACTGACTAATGTCTGCCACTGTACTTGTCTTGCTTCCCAACACTTTTGACTCAACCTCTACATTTAGTAGTGATTTGCCTCTTGCCTCATTCTCTTGCAAGACTTTCGTTCCTGCTTAGAGTTCCTTCCAGGTGCAAAACTTTGTCAGCTACCTCCTGTCCCTTCCAGGCGTGAGATTTTGTTTACTGCTTCCTGTTTGTTCCTGGTGATAGACTTCATTTATTGTTTTCGGTTCTCTCCTGGTGCAAGACTTTGCTTTAATATGGCACATTTAGTCCTGCATTTAAGCCATGGGCCCCTGTAGATGTAGATCTCTTCTGCTGTTCTTTCTTTCTCTGCTATATGGTATGTGTAAATGTAACTTCTTTATTTCCCACAACATTCAGGGCATTTCCCTATTCCTTATCTGGATTGTGACAAAGTAGGGGTGGAATTAGTATCACACACCTAGTTCACATTATTGTCCATGTCCTGCCTCATTTCAGTTCAAACGCTGCTCCTCCTCTTAGCACTGCTCTTTTCCTTCAACACAAACCACCAGACTATACCACTTCAGTATTCCTTTTACCAAGTTTCACACCCTTAGGTTCCCCAGTCTGTCCTTTGCTATAATTGGAATGGATTTGGTGGTCATGGAATAGGGAGCAGTTGGTCTGATGGTGTCTGCATCCCAGCCAAACACGTTTTCATTTCATGAAAGATTGAAAAGCCTCTTTAAAACCATCCTGAGACAGCATGTAGCAGACTCAGACATTCATACCCAATGCAAATTGCACAACCTCTGTTGTCCAGTATACTTTCTTGAGTCACAATCAATGGTTAAGTATTTTTAATTTCATACATTGGGGGAAAGCATCCCAGCTGGTCAAGGCTTCGGTTAATAGTAACTTTCTGCAGGTAATGCAAAGTGTATTTGAAGATCGAAATGGCACTTCAGCTGTCAACCAAGAACTCCTAAGTATTTAACAAGGCACTACAGATCTGTTGAGTTCTTTAAGCCAAAACAAATACACTAGTGGGAGAAAGTGTCTGGCTTGAGGTGAAAAACCCCCCAGAATCCTTAATCCTGTTCTAAGAGACAAGTTAAAAGATTCCCTGTCCAATATAGTACCTCAACACACACACACAAAACAGTACTATAAATTGATCAGCATCTGACAGAGAGAAAATCGAGCCAAAAACCTAAAAACTCAGAGCAAACCACTATTCATGTAGGAGGGACGATGACACTCTTGTCCACAGAAGAAATAGAAAGGCACCAGCAAACAAATCATTGTCTGTACCATGTTAAGCAAGATTGTAGCTCAGAGCCTAAGTAAGTCAATCACCACACAAGGCCAGCCACCTCTATTGCAAAATCCTCCCAAAGAAATGAATGGAGGGAAGGACTTAAAATAGAGACCCGCCCTCATTAAATGATGTTAAATTATATTACCTTATTTATGCTAGTAAAAAATATGAATACAATTAGTTTCATGTAAGAAAAAATGCATGAAACTAAAACATATTTAGTTGATTATCTAATATTTTAACAGCGTTTTTAAAAATAAAAATAAATGTAACAATATTTTAAATATAATATAATTAAATTACTTTCAATTAATTCTTTACATCACTTTCATTCATTCCTAATAAGTAACAAAAATATATATTTCTAAATGTAACATATTTAAATTAATTAAGTATTATATTGAAAATGAAGTTAAAAGTGCTGGAGCATTTTGATTTGTTCTAGATTTTAAATAAATATATCAAATTAATTTACATTATTAAAATACATATTTTGTTTCAAACTGTACCTATACTTTGCCATATAGAGATCTCCTTCTTTGTAAAGTTTTAAAACACTTCCCCCAAAAGTAGAAACATACATTTGTTGTTATGTATTAGTAATTAATAAATGTGATGCATAAAATCAATAAAAAATAATTTAAAACAAATTTTAAACTTTCCCTATACTTCACAGTATGGAGATCTTCGCCACTTCTATCAAGAAGCTTTAACAGTTTCTCCAGTGTTGCTCTAGTCAAAATCAGAACAATCTAATTTATAGCCACCGACAAACAACAATGACAATGGATTACAAACTCAGGCTTTGTTTTGTAATTTTGTTAGCAAACATTCTTTGGTCACAAGAACAAGTCACTCACATTTCCACACAGCCTGCTGCACATTTCTGATTCAAATGATGATTCAGATGATGAGGAAATGTTTGCAAAAGTCAGTCACTTAACTGCACATCAGCCTGGACAGCTCTCTTGCTCTATCGGGCTGTGCACTGTCTATTAGCTGGGATCATGTCCAATTTTCCCATGTCCGCTTTGAGTAATCCAGAGACATCCGATCTCTGCTCATGCCGCAGCACCATAACTGACACAATCAGAAGGGAAGCTTGAGTAAAGTGCTCCACTCTGCTGTACTTCTCCTCACCAGTCGCCTTTCATTGGAACATGGAAAGGTAACTGGCTTGAGGTGAAAAACCCCCCAGAATCCTTAATCCTGTTATAAGAGACAAGTTAAAAGATTCCCTGTCCAATATAGTACCTCAACACACACACACAAAACAGTACTATAAATTGATCAGCATCTGACAGAGAGAAAATCGAGCCGAAAACAGAAAAACTCAGAGCAAACCACTATTCATGTAGGAGGGACGATGACACTCTTGTCCACAGAAGAAATAGAAATGCACCAGCAAACAAATCATTGTCTGTACCATGTTAAGCAAGATTGTAGCTCAGAGCCTAAGTAAGTCAATCACCACACAAGGCCAGCCACCTCTATTGCAAAATCCTCCCAAAGAAATGAATGGAGGGAAGGACTTAAAATAGAGACCCTCCCTCATTAAATGATGTTAAATTATATTACCTTATTTATGCTAGTAAAAAATATGAATACAATTAGTTTCATGTAAGAAAAAATGCATGAAACTAAAACATATTTAGTTGATTATCTAATATTTTAACAGCGTTTTTAAAAATAAAAATAAATGTAACAATATTTTAAATATAATATAATTAAATTACTTTCAATTAATTCTATACATCACTTTCATTCATTCTTAATAAATACCAAAAATATATATTTCTAAATGTAACACATTTAAATTAATTAAGTATTATATTGAAAATGAAGTTAAAAGTGCTGGAGCATTTTGATTTGTTCTAGATTTTAAATAAATATATCAAATTAATTTACATTATTAAAATACATATTTTGTTTCAAACTGTACCTATACTTTGCCATATAGAGATCTCCTTCTTTGTAAAGTTTTAAAACACTTCCCCCAAAAGTAGAAACATACATTTGTTGTTATGTATTAGTAATTAATAAATGTGATGCATAAAATCAATAAAAAATAATTTAAAACAAATTTTAAACTTTCCCTATACTTCACAGTATGGAGATCTTCGCCACTTCTATCAAGAAGCTTTAACAGTTTCTCCAGTGTTGCTCTAGTCAAAATCAGAACAATCTAATTTATAGCCACCGACAAACAACAATGACAATGGCTTACAAACTCAGGCTTTGTTTTGTAATTTTGTTAGCAAACATTCTTTGGTCACAAGAACAAGTCACTCACATTTCCACACAGCCTGCTGCACATTTCTGATTCAAATGATGATTCAGATGATGAGGAAATGTTTGCAAAAGTCAGTCACTTAACTGCACATCAGCCTGGACAGCTCTCTTGCTCTATCGGGCTGTGCACTGTCTATTAGCTGGGATCATGTCCAATTTTTCCCATGTCCGCCTTGAGTAATCCAGAGACATCCGATCTCTGCTCATGCCGCAGCACCATAACTGACACAATCAGAAGGGAAGCTTGAGTAAAGTGCTCCACTCTGCTGTACTTCTCCTCACCAGTCGCCTTTCATTGGAACATGGAAAGGTAACTGGCTTGAGGTGAAAAAACCCCCAGAATCCTTAATCCTGTTCTAAGAGACAAGTTAAAAGATTCCCTGTCCAATATAGTACCTCAACACACACACACAAAACAGTACTATAAATTGATCAGCATCTGACAGAGAGAAAATCGAGCCAAAAACCTAAAAACTCAGAGCAAACCACTATTCATGTAGGAGGGACGATGACACTCTTGTCCACAGAAGAAATAGAAATGCACCAGCAAACAAATCATTGTCTGTACCATGTTAAGCAAGATTGTAGCTCAGAGCCTAAGTAAGTCAATCACCACACAAGGCCAGCCACCTCTATTGCAAAATCCTCCCAAAGAAATGAATGGAGGGAAGGACTTAAAATAGAGACCCTCCCTCATTAAATGATGTTAAATTATATTACCTTATTTATGCTAGTAAAAAATATGAATAAAATTAGTTTCATGTAAGAAAAAATGCATGAAACTAAAACATATTTAGTTGATTATCTAATATTTTAACAGCGTTTTTAAAAATAAAAATAAATGTAACAATATTTTAAATATAATATAATTAAATTACTTTCAATTAATTCTATACATCACTTTCATTCATTCTTAATAAATAACAAAAATATATATTTCTAAATGTAACACATTTAAATTAATTAAGTATTATATTGAAAATGAAGTTAAAAGTACTGGAGCATTTTGATTTGTTCTAGATTTTAAATGAATATATCAAATTAATTTACATTATTAAAATACATATTTTGTTTCAAACTGTACCTATACTTTGCCATATAGAGATCTCCTTCTTTGTAAAGTTTTAAAACACTTCCCCCAAAAGTAGAAACATACATTTGTTGTTATGTATTAGTAATTAATAAATGTGATGCATAAAATCAATAAAAAATAATTTAAAACAAATTTTAAACTTTCCCTATACTTCACAGTATGGAGATCTTCGCCACTTCTATCAAGAAGCTTTAACAGTGTCTCCAGTGTTGCTCAAGTCAAAATCAGAACAATCTAATTTATAGCCGCCGACAAACAACAATGACAATGGCTTACAAACTCAGGCTTTGTTTTGTAATTTTGTTAACAAACATTCTTTGGTCACAAGAACAAGTCACTCACATTTCCACACAGCCTGCTGCACATTTCTGATTCAAATGATGATTCAGATGATGAGGAAATGTTTGCAAAAGTCAGTCACTTAACTGCACATCAGCCTGGACAGCTCTCTTGCTCTATCGGGCTGTGCACTGTCTATTAGCTGGGATCATGTCCAATTTTTCCCATGTCCGCCTTGAGTAATCCAGAGACATCCGATCTCTGCTCATGCCGCAGCACCATAACTGACACAATTAGAAGGGAAGCTTGAGTAAAGTGCTCCACTCTGCTGTACTTCTCCTCACCAGTCGCCTTTCATCGGAACATGGAAAGGTAACACTACACTACTCTTAATTTTATTTGGCGTTCCTTGTAATGTTGTGGTAAAAATGTCATTATAATCACACATAGCCAGTGTGAAAAGATAGATGATGCACAGAGCGAAATGTGCTTAAGAGGCTTTTTCTTCAACCTCACCGAACAACTACTCTCTAGCATCTGTTTCTCAGAGAACATTCCGAACAGGTACATTCTTATGGTTTAAGAATCTGCACTACCAAGAAGGGAGAAGACACCACATAGTGGTGGTCTATTTATCTAAGGGCCTGATTACGAGTTTGGGGGTTCTACAATCAGGGAAGCAACCCGCCATCCGCTGTAGGACCCGCAAAGCCGTTATGGACCACCTAACATATTAGGAGTTAAATCCTGTTCTGGCAGGTGGTCCTGTGGTCATCTGATGGCAGCGGTCCGTTGGGCTCATAGAAGAGTCTAACAGGCAGCTGGCCACTGTAAGAGCTCTGACTGCACCTTCAAACACAGTGTGTCATACACACCCCACTGTGCAGGAACTGTGTGTACACACCCAGAGGGGCACTGCGTGTGCCCCCCTACCTGCATCCCAAGGCCCAGAAGTGGCATGGGCCCTAAGACCCATATTTTTCCTTGACACTACCCTTTTCATGGCAGGCCTACCGCCATGAAAAGGGTGAAAGAAAGGTAACTCGTAATATGCTCAGTGGTGCGGCAGTGGCACCTCCAGCATATTGCTGCTCCCTGATGTTATGTGACTGCTGCAGGATCCTAGATCCCCTGCAGACGCAGCAGTTCTGTGGAGGTCTGACCACCAAACTCATAATACTGTAGGTGGGCCCACAGTGTGGTGATGGTCAGACCGTCACCACGAGTACAGCGGCCCTTAGATAAAACTGTGATAAAACGTCCAATTGTCCAATATATATATTCACTGGAAAAACCATATGTTCCAGGCACGTTATAGTTAGGAATTAGAATTTAAAAAACCTTAGAAATTCACTGAAAAAACCATAGGTTTCAGGGGCGTTATAGTTAGCTTGACTTTTCACTCGTACAAAACCATTGAAATTCCCCCGTTATAGTTAGTTCAGCTAACTATAACTTGCGCGCCCGCAGTGCACTGCTGATGACGTCACATATTACATCACTCATGACATGGTCAGTGACATCACTGATGACATCACTGATGACATCTCAAATGACATCACTGATGAAATCATTGATGACATCATCCAGTGAATGTGTGTTTTTCTGAAAACTACATATGTTTTATATATGTATATCTCAAGGTCAATGGAAGAATAAATGGGCATTTAAGTGTCTAAATGGATGATTTGTTTTTGAAAAATTGATTGTATAACTGACTGATTAAGTGTATCTTAGTGAATACATGGCTTAGTGAGTAATGTTTAAATATGTAAATATCTGTATCAATCTCTATCTTTGTGTATAAGTGGCTGCATGGGTTGGTGAGTAGCTACATGAGTATCTATATAGGTTATTAATTGTTTTTTTGATTATCAGTATGGGTGTCTGAGTTTCTGTATGGTTCAGTGGGGGGGTATTACGTAGTGCATAGGTGCATGAATGAGTGGCTCACTGTTTGTATGTGTTGAAGACAGCATGTGTGCAGGACTGTATGGGTGGATGTGTGTGTGCATGGAAGTGTTAGTGAGTGAATGACTGTCTCAATAGTGTCTTTATGAGTAACTAAATATGTTTTAAACTAGTATATGTGATTATTGGTGTATATAAGGGAGTATATGTGAGGGTGAGAGATTGGAAGAGTTCCTGTATGAATAAGTATGTGTTTCTATAAGTGATTGTTTTAAAGACTAAGGGCCATATGTATGAAAATGCCCATTTGCGATTCTCAAATAGCGATTTTTTGCAAATCGCTATTTGAGAATTGCAAAACCCTATGTATGTAGGATTTGCAATAACTTTTGCGAATCCTACATATTCCTTAATTGCGAATCGCAAATTGTGATTTGCAATTAAGGAATACCTCCCCATTCATTACTATGGGCCTAGAGGGACATAGGGATGAATGGCAAGAGATTCTCAATTTGTGATTCCCAGATGGAGAATTGTAAATTGCGAATGCAATTTCAAGGGTGTCAGGGTGACAAAAGGACACCCTGTTGCACCCCTGAAATGAGCATGGGTGCAGATGTGGTGCACATACATGCCCTAAGGGCATGTATGTGAGTTACATGGCACTTTGAAAAAAGCATAAAAGTGCATTGTTCAAAGAAATCGCAAATTACCACCAACTTGAAGTTGGTGGTAATTTGCGATTCCTTAAGTCCAAATTGCACTTTTTGTGTGCTTTTTACATTGCATTTAATGCAATCGCAAAATAGGGAATTGCAAAATGTGCGATTCCTTATTTTGCATGGGGTGGTTTGTGTCATACATATGACACTGCTGTTTTGCGAATTTCGGCATTTGCGATCGTAAAATTGCCTTCATACATATGGCCCTAAGTATGTGTAAGCTTCTGTAGACGTAAGTGTGGTGGTGTGTGTATAACTGTATATGCAAGTAAATGGATGTTTTATTCTTTATAAGCATGAGTGACTATGTGTGTTAGTAACTCTATGGATGAGTGGCGTTGTTTAACAGGATGTATAGGTGTATAAGTACATATGATAAGTGAGTACATGTATGAGTGACTGTATAGGACTGTTGATGAATGAGTAGATGTATATGTGGATCTTAGAATTACTGAATAGGTTGTTGTAACTGGTATTGGTATGTCCATTGTTTTGAAAATTTTAGTTTCTCTTTGTGAATGTGTGTATCAAAGGTTACATTAGGGGGAGAGGAGGTCTGCCACTCTATCACAATGATGATGTCATCAGTAATGTCATCAGTGATGTCATTTGAGATGTCATCAGTGATGTCATGAGTGATGTCACTGACCATGTCATGAGTGATGTAATATGTGACGTCATCAGCAGTGCATTGCGGGCGCGCGAGTTATAGTTAGCTGAACTAACTATAACGTCGGAATTTCAATGGTTTTGTATGAGTGAAAAGTCCGCTAACTATAACGCCCCTGAAACCTATGTTTTTTTCAGTGAATTTCAAAGGTTTTTTAAATGCTAATTCCTAACTATAACGTGCCGGAAACCTATGGTTTTTTCAGTGAATTTCAAAGGTTTTTTAAACGCTAATTTCTAACTATGCCTACAGACATAGGACATGTCAAGAAAGAAGAAAAAACGCACAGAAAGAAAAAAAAGAAATGCAGAAAGAAGCAACAGAAGTCCTCAAAGACGAAGAAAAGTGCAGGAAGAAGGATAACATGCAGAAAGAACAAACAGAAGAGCAGAAAGAAGCCTTGTTGCAAAATAATCCTGTACCCTCACCTTTTTCAGACGAATACTGGTGGTAACTGAGTCTGACTAACCAGTCCTAGAGCCAGTGCTATATTAAAAGACACTCAGAATACAGTGAAAACACCTACATACACTATATCTATAGCCGCACACCGTGCGCGCACCGTGCGCACACCGTGCGCGCACCCTAACGTGCACGAGCGTAATTCTGATTGGTGGTTACATGTCAGTCAAAGTTTGAATCGGTCGAAATCAGGAAGTGTCAGCCGCCATTTTGTTTGTTTTCAGTGCGAGAGTAGAAAAGGAAGGTGGCGAACGTGAAAAGGGGGCAGGGTAGAGAGTTCCTGACCCCCTAGCCTTTGTCAGGGGCTCCCTGAAGGACCCCGAAGGCAGAAAAAAACATTTATATTATTTTTTTAATACATAGTTTATTGAAAAATAAATATATAAAAAAAAAAATAATACATACATAACTTAGCATTTAAAAAACCATACAAATTCACTGAAAAAACCATAGGTTTCACAAACCTTATAGTTAGGAATTAGCATTTAAAAAACCTTGCAAATTCACTTCAAAAACCATAGGTTTCGCACATGTTATAGTTGGGTGGATATTTCACTCGTAAAAAACCAATGAAATTCCCCCGTTATAGGTACTTCAGATAACTATAACTCTCGCGACCGCCACTCTATCACAAGGATGATGTCATCTGTGATGTCATGAGTGATGCCACTGACCATGTTATGAGTGATGTAATATGTGAAGTCATCAGCAGTGGATTGCGGGCGCGCAAGTTATAGTTATCTGAAGTAACTATAACGGGGGAATTTCATTGTTTTTTTACGAGTGAAATATCCACCTAACTATAACATGTGTGAAACCTATGGTTTTTTAAGTGAATATATATATATATATATATATATATATATATATATATATCTTGTCACATTGTCACCCAAAGGTTGACACCGGCGCTCGGTTTTAGGACGGTGTGTTTGTCTCCGGCAGGGCCACGCCGGTTTGTATTTACAATTCGAAGCAAATCTGCTACCACACAGCAGGTTGATTTAGTTTGAAGAGAAAACGCACTCACTCGTATTTCCAGGAGTTTTAAGGTGGCTTTATTTTGTATCAAGAAAAAACAATTGGTTATAGGGTCTCAGGGAATTTTAAAGACCTGCGCAGACAAATCCCCAAATCACTCGAACTAACACAACAAGTAGAGTCTACGGGTCTAACCAGTCTATCAAAAGAACAGAAGTGACACAACAGCACGTTCAAACATGAAAAAGTCCTCATAAAGAGGGCCAAGTCCCATCACCCACCGAAGTGGCATGCTTCATCATCTGGGACCTCCCATAACCACACCTGGTGTAGTTATAGAGCTACAACTCCTTAGATTACTGTAACAAGGAGGAGCTCAGGGATGTTTTGATTCCTATGGTCGGGAGGATAAATTATCTCAGGATAAGAAAGACTGCCATGAGTGTGGCGTGACGTGTCTCTATAACGTTTGTGGACGCGTTCCCTTGACGAATTCTGCTGTTTTTAGCTTGATGCCATTGGTCACTGAATAAAATAATTTTCCAATGCTAATCAATTTTAAATCACTTTCCCGTTTTCACACACTGCATTTAGACTCACCACACTCATGGCAGTCTTTCTTATCCTGAGACAAAAAGCCTTCCGTGAACGCCCACTCGATCTTTCACAAATAACTCAAATCTAACTTTTTCAACCATTCCTATACTAAAACCTCCAAAGCAACCTTCAAACTTAATGCTTGACTGTACTGGCCAAAAACAATGTTCAGAATGTGCTGATCCTGCCCCTTTTTTAAAGTAGCCCCTGTGATGTTTACACTTTTAGATATCAAGTGCTCTCGTAAAAACAGTGTCCGGGTACACTTTATGAATGTATAAAATAAAAAATAAAATTAACTGCAGCCACCTCCTCCTCTTGGCACTCACCCACTCCGTAGTTTGCACACACAAACCTGTTTGATTAAATCCCCTTACAAAATACAAAATCAACTTTTGAGAATGAAAAAAATGGTTTGACACTTGCAAAAAGGAATGTTTTTATTTGTAGCTCAAACTTGTATCCATGAAAATTTTAGGAAATGAGCCCTATATATTTCTTAAATGTCCTTTTTCTGGAGAATACCCAGGGCCGGACTGGCCATGGTGGGCACCGGGCTTTTCCCTGGTGGGCAGCCAGGGTGGAGGCCTGTTTTGGACCCCTGGGGGGTTTTGTTACCAGGGTCCAGTTTTGCAGCATTGCTGCAAAATCAGCCCCTATGACAAAAGTGCAGTGTTTTCCTCCCAAACCCCCCCCCCCCCTCTCCGCGGCCGGTCTGACTCAATTGCCAGGGCCGGATTGCGTTCCTAGTCCGGCCCTGAGAATACCGGCTGAGGTGACTTGCGTTAATTCCACAAACCTTTGTTTATGATGGAGTTTGGAATTTTAGTATAACTTAAGACTGATTAAGTCTTATATAACTGCTTTTGGTGTCCCCTCCTTTAAATGTGAATAGCACTGACGGAGATACAGTGAGTTCCCAGAAGTTAGGAACCTGTTGGTGTGCCGTCTTGAAGTTGTTTGGAATTTCAGAACAGTAAATCAAATTCCAGGTTCATGCAACCCTAGGTTGTGTGTTGCACACCCAGTGCTATATTTTCCTGAGAACTTTGTGTGTTTTTAAACGAAGTAGCACTTTCAACTTAAAGATACATAAACTCATTTTGATTCTACGCTTTGCATTTGAAACATCATTTGCCGGGTAATGATGCAGCGGTAGTTTCACGGTAATTTCTCAATGCAAAACCTCATTTACCTCCAATTTACTGCTGTAAAGGTACTGGACCCTTGCCACTGTATATTACCTTCGGGAGACTTTACATAAACATGAAAAATAATCAAAAATGCATTTAATATTTAAGCCAATAAAGAGAGTTGTGAGTATTTTAAAGGGTTTTATTTCCTTAGTTAAAAGTTAAGTTTTTCTGACCCTTTATTCGTTAGTCAAATATCAATCAGGTTACAGAATTGAAAATAGGAAAATAGAATTAATACAGAACATATTACAGTCTGCATATAAAGCATCACATGTAGGAAAGGAAATGTGGCGCAAAAAGAGTTTCTAAGAAAAGAGTGAGTCTTGCAAGGCTAATCAATAATTAATAATGGCAAAAATCTCCCATAAAGAGAAATAAATGCATAAGACAAATACATCTTTTCAAAACTAATTAGTTAGTCAAAGCATAAACTTAAAGTTTGAGCATTCTAAATCTACCTTCTGCCCAGGTCTGTTCATCTCTGCCACTCTCAGCTACACAAGGAGCAAGACAGCCCCTCCTTCATAGACCACAGAGGAATGTGATCTCCCTTGCCAAAAATATCACGTGCAAGGACTCTGAAAAAATATGAGCAAAAGGCCCCCACCTCGCTCTGCCTCTCCTCAGACCCAATCTCCACCCAGACAGCATTGGCGACAATCGCGTACCTAACCCATATGATAACTGGCCTCATCTGCTGCCTCTCCTCTCTCCTAAAGCTAAGGCTTAAGACAAACACGCCCCCTATGGGTCATTATTTATACTCTAATTCTTGGCAGACTACACTAATAATTGTTTCAGATTCAGAGAAACTCACACTGTGATTGGTTACCATAGATGACATGAGGGTCTCACCATCCTGTTCTCATTGCAAATTCCAAACCATACTGGTTTTAACAAAAGAAGCGTTAATGATTAATACAATCATATATTTCAGCAACATTTAATAGAAAAAAATGTTTCAGTCCAGTTTCCTCCTTCCTGTGACATCGCACGCAGAATAAGAACATTCGAGAAACTCTGGTACATTGGCAGAATAGCAAGAATTTACAGTTCACAGTTGCCTTGACCAGGTCTTCACTTGAGGCAAGCTGGTATAGTCTGCACATGCTCTCAAATTCAGCACCATTCTCAGCCTTGCTGGATTCACAGGCAGCCATTTTATCTTAGGCCCAAAAATGAAACAAACACAAAAATAGTATTAATTTATGAAATAGAACCCATTCTGTTTACCTCCCCCATACTAATACCTTGTATTATTTATTTACTTAGCAAAAGCTATTTGTTTAACCTCTTCAGTGCCCATGACGAGATAGTCTCGTCATGAAGCACGGTCGCGCTGTGCCCATGACGAGACTATCTCGTCATGAACCCCACCCACTAATGTAACGCCCGGCACAGGAGGGGGAAAGGGCGTGGCACAGAAGGGGTTAATGCAGCTTTTCTAATATTTGTGCACAATAAGCAACAATGTGCAATGTACAAAATAGCATAAAACATGCACCAGTGCACATTTTCAAAGCGCACACAGTTAATACATACTCATGGCAACATGCTCTAATGTTGTAGATAGCTTTTCATGCAAAATGCTTTAGCCCCACGTTTAGTGATGGTGTATGGCTAATTTAATACACATTATAAGGAGATGTGTTAAGGATTGAATATGCATTGTTTTAATATGCAACAAAGCCAAAGTCTCTTAAAACAGGAATAGGGAGTGTAGATTACAAGGAAAATGAGCTGGAAATAGGGAGAACAGTCAATGATTATCTTCACAGCCAAAGAGGCCACTAAAATCACGAGTTTTCTCTACACTGCAAAAACACATGTTAATTCAGCACAAGCATTTCAGACTGACTAGGCCTCATTTCATGTTTCATGTGTCATGTGTTTTCCACTTGCAGCAAAATCTGCGTAATTTTAAATGCAGTCTGTCTAAAGCACAAATATAAAGCAATGCCTAATCTTGATGAAATCTAGCTCTATCAGTAACTTCTATCTCAATGTAGACTGGAGTGCTTACTCTCTTGTAAGGTGCCTTTTATGCCAATGTCTCACTTTGGGTCTTTTCACAAGTGCCACCAGCAATCCCAATTTGGCTAAAAAAGGTAATTTTAGGTGTGGGCAAAGTTGGTGATTATTCCCGAGACTTGTAATGATATTCTCTGTATCCATGTATTAATATGAAAGCCTCTATTCAGAAATTATATTGAGTGGTACAAGATATGCTATTTGGCTAAGTGGTTGCCCATTAGGGCAATGTGGCAGTGCCCTGGTCTGGCAGGTCAGTGTGTAGACCAGTTTTATGGTCTGGTGGGCTGTTTTTCTCTCTGATATTACCAAAAACATTGCCTTCAGCCATCGCAAATGTGTGCAGACACCCATATTTTGCAACAAACATATTCAGCTTGTCTTCACAAGTTCACTAATGCCCTGATTTGAAAATGTGTGAAAGTTTTTCAGCTATTTGACTCGCAAATGGCGCCACTTTTCTTTCGGTGCCCGGGCCCATTTTCTGTCGCTGTCAGACCCTAAAGCTCCACCTCAACAAGGTCAATGGTTTGCTCAATATTGCATTTTCGCTCCTCCTCAAGTTTGATATATGTAACTTGTAATGCAAGAGATACAAAATCCTCCATGCAACGCGGACACCTTTACCATCGTTATTCATATTTACAACCACAAGTAATTACAACAGATCAATAAAATCGTAAACTCTTCTTGAAAGTAATTATGGTAGCACCTAGAGTGTTATGACTGGGAGCCACTGTTAAAAGTCCTAGAGTTGTTAAAGCATTCAGGAAATTTTACAGTAACTAGTTTTTTGCTTCAATTAATCTTAACGCCGATATATCAGAAATGATTCCCAGTTCATGCACTTCTGAGCTATGTAAAATATTGTTTAAGTGGAAATCCAACTAATGCTGTCCTTGTTCTTGCCAGGTGGTGCGGTGCTCCTGGTGCAAAACCTTCTAAACGACAACAAAAGTGGACCTTTGACAGCCCACTTTATGAGCCTGCTTATGTTGTTAATAGCTGAAGGCAAAGAGAAAACTCAATCCGAATACACCGAGCTCCTGACCGCAGCTGGGTTTAGGGACATTGAAGTCAAGATAACTGGAAAGTTATATGATGCAATATTAGCTAGAAAGTAGCATGCTGTGTAATTACTTTGTATCACCATGTGTAATGGGAGATCAGGCACGCTGTCCTAAGTGTCAGAATGTGTGTGTGTGTGCGCACGTGCACGTGTGCAGTTTATCTGGTGATTGATTTCTGGATAATTCTTGAAGATTTAACGCTTCCCCGTATTGCCTGCTGTTAATTTGGGAAATTGAGCTTAACTTTGATGGTACAAATAAAGGCTCCTATAAAGAACCAAACATGAAAATCTAAATATAATTTTGTATACAACAATGTTATCACAGAGTGTCTTTTTGCACTGACATTATGCATTGGGGAAGAGGGACTTTTTATGTAATGAGACAGTGGGCCAGATATATGACAGTTTTTTGCGGCCGCAGAGGGGTTTCAGACACCTTTGCAACCGCAAAAAATGAGTTGGCCATGTACTATTCCCATTTTGCGAGTCGCAAATAATTTGTGACTCGCAAAATAGGAATAGCGAGTCGCTATTAGGAAAGGGCGTTCCGAGGGCATCCCTTCCTAATAATGAGTCCTCCAGGTATGTATGACTCTATTGTAACCGCAATTCTGGTCGCAAATCAGTTGCAGTATACCACCCTTCTAAAAAGGGTAATAAAGCACTCACAAACAGTAAGGGGTCCCCAGGGAATGCAGGGGAAATTATTTTTTAAGGGCAGGCAGTGGTCCCAGGGATCACCACCTGCCCTTAAAATATGAAACAAAAACATTTCATTTTTTCTTTTTAAATGCATCCCGTTTTCCTTTAAGGAAAACGGGCTGCATTTAGAAAAAAAAAACTGACATGGTGGTCTGCTGACCCCAGCAGCCCACTATCCCTGTGAGGCTGGCCATTCTCAATGGGGTCGAAAATTGAGAGTGCCTCATGAATATTGATGAGGCATGCATTTTACTACCCTATTTGGAATCATTAACAGTGTCTCTGACACTGTTGTACATTAGATTTAGCGCCACACAATTTGCGACTCGCAAGTTGTTGCAAATTGCGAGGCGCTAAATCCAATGGTCGTATATCTGGCCCAGTGTCCCGGATTTACTAATATTTCACTCGATGAAGTGCGGCATCAAAATTTGCTGTGCTAAGTAATGTGACAGGGGAGACACAGCACAGCACCATATCTACAAAGACTGGCCTGCTGCCGTGCACTGCATGCTGCAAACATCAGCACATTCCCCCTTGCTCGCCTCCACTTCCAGTCAGAATTAGAGTTTTTGATGTACAAAGCCTAGTCCTGCCATATCAAATTGGGATTTCCACTACAAAAAGGTATCTTTGCACTGATCTGCCCCCTTCATTGCCTCCATGATGAAAAGCTATTTGGATTGTATAATATAAGTACTATAGTACAATAATATTACAGTTGCCACATAATTAATCTATGAAAAGCATTTTGCATAATTATGCTTATAATTAGGAGACTGACTTTATGAGTTAGTGGCCAACATGAGTGGAACTGTCGTACTTCTTCTTACCCTCTCTCAAGAATCCCCTATCCAGGCAGGCATATAATTTTTAACAACATGCCACTATAAAGGAAGATCAAAAGCAGTACTTTTTATCACAGTCTAGTCAAGACGAATCAAAATTGCATGTTATTATCTTGACAGTAGTCTGTCCCAGAGCCGATATACAATTTTCCCTTGGGCTTTACAAGGCACAAACATTCTCTTCCAGGGCTTGAAAAGCTCCATATTTGCTAGTCCCTTCTTGTCCATCCCTACTCCGAGGAGTAGTATTCCATCCTTAAAAAACCTTAGGTTAAGAGAAAATAAGATGTGTATTCTAATCACTATGCACAGCTTTTTACTAATCACCCTTCACATATCTTCTGCAGCGTTACCAGTCATGTGGGGTGGGGGAAGTGGGGTATGCATGCTTACCACCATGGATGCAGCTGATCCAACAATTAGAAGACAGGACCAAGCCCAGCCCTGGGAGTTTGTGGGATACGTCATACGATATTTGGATTATTTTATATGGATTTATTTTTTACAAATATAGTAGTATAAGTATATTAAACAATGTGTGTAGATTAAGCAATCATAAGTAATGACATATATGCAGGTGGCGGTAATACCAAGATCCCCATCTGGATACTCACCAGTGCTTGGTTGTGCTTGGTTGTGTGCCGGGTTATCTTTTATCGGGATCGATGCCAAATTTGTACTACTGTGCTTTTTAGTCATGATCATTTATAGGGCTGGACTTGTGGGCACCCAGATAACTTGAACATTTTAGTCACGATCAGTAGTCCACAAGACAGTGGCCCTAAAGTTTGATATCCCTGGGAATCTAGTGTGTGTGCTAGTCCTTTCCCAGCACCACTGGTTTTCCTGTTTTGAACTTTGGCATTTGAGATCAGCTAGAAAGGTAACTATCCTCAGTAAGCTCTTTCTAGTGACCCATTTTCCCTGACAACCAGTGTCTGCTGCCCTTATTAATTGGACGTTAAAAGCTTGACTTTTAGACAGTTGTAATACACCGTAAATCCATCAAGGTTCTGTGGATGTGAATGGCAGTTCACTTCTTTGTTGGTGGGTGTTGTTTTTCTTCTTTGGGCTTTTAGTCAAACACTGTGCTTCCTGAGGTCAATACACTGGGATGCCCCCATTGATCCACATGGCACAGATAGCATAGGATGATAAATTATCTGTAGCAATTAGAGTGACATCCGTGTCTTATTGATCAAGGATTGTAAAGTAAACTTGTATCCACATTTCATACATACTACTATCTCCTGCAATAAGCCTTGCCTGGCTGAGCTAGCTACCATTGGAAAGAAAAGCATACCAAGAGGTAACTTGGTTATCATGTGGGCGTGATGGTACTAGAGTTCTGAGAACACGAGTGGGGAACAAAAGGCCACCACTTGTTCCCCTGTTTGGAACTTTGGCTTTTGTGATCAGCTATAAAGGTAACTGTCCCCAGTAAGCTCTTTCTAATGGCCCATTCTTCCTGACCACCTATGTCGGCTACACGCATTAAATGGACACTAAAAGCTTGACTTTCAGACACTTGGAAGACACCGTAAATCAATCAATGTTCTGTAGATGCGAGTGGCGGTACACTTTTTTGTTGGTAAGGTGTTTTTCGTGTTTGGGCTTTTTGTCAACATTGTGCTGCCTGGGCACAAACACACTGAGTTACCCCCTTGGACTCAAGCAGCAGAGATAGAATAGGATGTTAAATTAGTGTGACATCTCTGTCTTATAGAGCGTACAAGGAGGTAACTTTGTTATCCTGTAGGTGTGATAGTACCAGAGGTCTGGGAACACAAGTGGTAAACAAAAGACTACCCCAGAGAAATAGCCTAATATCTATTCACAGAAGGGTCATCATTCAGACTCACTGTTTTTCGTGTCCGTTGACTTTCTTGTTGAGCTATCATAGGACATACACCATTTGGATGCCTTTATTGTTGCTCCATATTAGGGAGTACCAGGCCACCCACAGAGTTTCCTGCTGATGATTCAAAGCATGAATGGGCTTCATTATACCATCAGACAAACCTTTAATGTCATGAAATAGTTTGGGTGAAACATACTACTTTGGGATATTGGTGATGCCCATTGCGTAATAGTGAGTATGTTTTTTCGCACCCATAACTATAGTGATAGCTATGAGAGGGTCTTAAATGACGCAAAACAGTGTTGCCAACCTATGATGGAGAGCACCACATTTGTATATTTCAGATGACCCTGCTAAAACTTCAAAAGGTAGTCTTGAAACCTAAGTTTCCTCTCTTTGTGTTTGACAGTCAGAACATCTCACTTAACGCATTGCTTGGATCCCAAATATTTGACCCGCCTACTCCATGAGGATCAATACTTTGACTAGGATTACAAATGTATAATCAGACAAATGCAGCAACACGTAAGTTGTATGTTAGAAAATATTGTGTTTATATGTACCTAGCTGAACATCTTGGAATGCCTAAAGCGCTGGCCTTGCGCGTACACTTCTGACACTCGAGCACCAACAGAATATCGGCAGTGCTAAGGGGCTGCGAAAAGAATTGTGGAACTTTGATTCAATAATGGCCCCACCGCGAAACATACGGCGTGGACGGGTTGGACAAACCGAAGGACTTGAATCCGCAACTGATAATAGCGGCGTGGCGGAGGTAACGGACGGCGTGGAAGGTGTTCAACAATTAGCCTTGGTAGCTAATAGCGGTGATAGTGCTTATGGGACGGAGTCTATCAGTACTGATAACTATAATTATAATACTTCTCAAATGGGCAAACCTATTTTGAGTTTCCTTAAATCTGGTAAAGCTTTGATGCTCCTCCATGCTATCGGCTCAGAGCCATCCACCCCGGGTCTTCAATTAGCTGAAGCGCTGAATGCTGCAATCGAGTGCGGAATGGGGAGGCCTGACGGACCAGCAGCCAATACCTCCACGGCTATGAATCATTGTCTGACGGCTGCTCCAAATACAGGTGAACACTCAGTGGAGGATGACCGAGATGAGGAGGTAGCGTCGGCTGGGTCGATAGGCGGTGAGAGTGCATTCAGCGATCCAAGTGTTACTTTCACAGACTGCAACTTCGGGCTTACGGGCAACGCAGAGAGTGGCAGCGGGGGCAATCAAAAAAAAAATAGCAATGAGGAACACCTTGGAACATGTAGCCACCACTGTGTGCCTCGAGTCACATGATAAGCGGAATAGAGTTAAAGGAGGCTTCACTAAATCTAATGAGGATGCGCCCGAGGTTGAAAAGGTAATCAAAAGTAAAGGGACAAAATTAAACCCTGTTGGTAAAGGAGGCAAAGGCCGCGGCCTGGGCGGAGGAACCAAGGCCCAAGTACCAGGCGCAGCAGGGGCTAAAGGAGCTATTAAAATTCCCACAACCACTTCTAAAATAGATCTAGGAGCGAGCCTGTTGCGTAAGTGGGTGTCATCAAAAGGTGAGGTAAAAACATTGGTAGCCCGTCTATCTAATATCGGAGGAGCATCTAGCCACTTGAAATCTCTAACACACTTAGAGCGACAAGGGTCAGCCTCAACTCCAACGGCGGTTGAGGCAACTCACTCTGACCTAAATAACTCAAGTGAAAGTTCAGCTATGGACACTGTTAACGTCTTTGATAAAATAACAAACGTGGCAACTGCCGCCAAAGCTATACATGATTTGAGTGACTCTACTCGGATATCTCCGGAAAAACTCACTACTCAGGTGGCTGAATTGATCTCCCCTGTTATTTCCTCTGCTGGTTCTTTTATCACTGCACCCGTTCAAGCAACTACATCGGTACCAGGTACTTCAAATGTCTCGCACGTATCCCTGCCCCCTCTGCTCTTTTCAGCCCCCTCTATCTCTGCCAATGGGGACCCCGCGAACAGTAGTAATGATGGTAGCCAAATGAAACATACTTTGCAGGATGAATCCACATTATCTACGGTTTTACAAGTTTTGGCTACGCACCATGAGGAGGCACAGAGCTTCTTCCAGCAGGCTAAAGCAGATAGCCAAGAGATCAAATAGGCCCTCGTTGAGGTGACAACTAAGGTCTCAAATCTTTCACTTGAGGTCTTGGACCTCCAGCAACGGGTGGCCGAAGTGGAGGAAGCTAACGTCCTAACTTGCGACTCAGTTAAGGCCCATGATCTTCAGATGACAGCCATGCAAATTAAGATTGAAGACCTAGAAAATAGGCAAAGACGCCAGAACTTGAGGGTGTTCGGGGTCCCTGAAGGTAGGGAAGGATCTGACCCACGGGCGTTCATCGTTAGTTTGTTCCAAAAAGCCTTCCCTGATCTGGCGGATTGGGATATGGATACTCAGATTCAGCGGGCACACAGACTTCCTTTATTTGTGGGCAATCAGAGAAACCCTAGCTTCTTACGGCCAATGTTGGTTTATATAGGGAATTTTCTACTTAGGCAGGCTATTTTTTATAAAGCTCGACCAACAGCTCCTGTTCAATACGATACAATATCTATTTTTGTCCGCCCCGACCTCTGCAAACCAACAATGGATAGAAGATGGCAACTTAGAAAACTTATGGATACTTTTAAAGCAGCTGGCACGCAGGTGTATCTGCAGGATCCAGCCCACCTTAAAGTGATAAAAGATGGGCAGGCTTATTTTTTTTTAATGAGCAAGAGGCCAAGAATGCTCTACTTAAATGGCAAATAATGCCCAAAAAATGAGGACATGTGTAACTTCAAATGAGGCACAGGAAACGATCTGTACATGGTTTCATAGTTTGGTAGCTTTATTACTTGACTACTTGATGTGTTTTTTTCTTGCTGTTGCTAGACATGGTCGGTGCGTTGTGGTGGAAGCCCTCTGGGGGGGCCGAAGGGGGTGTTCTTTGGTTAAATGCTGTCATATCTGACAGCAGGGATCGGGGTGATTCCATTTCCAGGACACAGGAGTGGGGGGGTTGGTGGTGGGGGGGGGGATTTTTTCTGGGATTCGGAAGGGAAACTTGTTAAGACTAAGTTAGTTCAGGATGCCAGGGGGAAAAAAAAGAAAATTGCCAAAAGTTATTTAAAATAGAGACAGATGGGCATGCTAGGAGGGTATTGCGGGTTCAAGGGGGGACAATCGGCTGATTACTATGTTTAACTATGTCTAAAGTTAAAATATTGAGCTGGAATGTGGCTGGTCTGAACTCTCCCTTGAAGAGGCGATTAGTATCATAAGAATTGAAGGCTTATAAGCCACAGATTGTAGGGTTAGCGGAGACTCATCTGGCCTTTAAAAACCGTGGTCTTTTTAAGAAAATGGGGTTAGATATGATTACTTGCACTACACAGACTGTTTCAATACGAGGAGTCGCTATCCTTAAAGCTAGAACATTCTAAGCTTCGGTTCTTCGTACATTATGTGATAATAAGGGCAGGTGGGCAATCGCCCAACTCTTGGTATATGGCAAAAAATTAACGACTTGTATGATTTATGGACCTAATAATGATTGCCCTGAGGTTATCTCTTTTTTATGCTCAGAATTGCTGGAGTGGGGTGGCGAACTTGTTGTCATGGGTGATTTCAATTGTATACTGAACCAAAGTTTGGACACTACTAACACTTCGGGCCGGTCTAGAATGATACAGTCAAGAGCTGCCATAAGCGATTTACTCTATATCCACCAGTTGGTGGATATATGGCGGGCGGTCTATCCAGCAAGCCCTGGCTACACTTTTTTCTCTAACCCACACAGGCACTACTCTAGGATCAATATGGTATTCGCTAATCAGTCTAGAATTGAAGAATTGTGTATAGAGGTATGTCAGAAAATCCCCTCGGACCATAATCCTTTATTATTTACCATTCAGTACGGGACAGATGTGAGAGGGTCTACAAGGGCTTTCTCATTTCCCAAATATTTACTCAAGAACTCAGACTTCGTCCAGCGTATGCAGGGACTACTTGTGGAGTATATTAACAATAATTCTTTAACTGCACCGTGGGCTATAGTCTGGGACTGTCTTAAGGCCTATGTCAGAGGTGTTACTCAGCAATATCTGTTTGAACAGAACAGGGAAAAACTTAGGAAGCTAGAGTCTGAACGGAGGGAATATTCTGATTTAGAGCAACTACATGCTAATGCTTTTTTAACAAAGGATGTAGGTGAAACTGAGATTTATCAGCAGCTTTTATCAGTCAGGGCTAAGTTTAGCTGCAAGTTAAAGGAGAAAGTGGCACATCAGTACTTAAAATTTAGAACCCAACAGTACGAGTATGGGGAGAAGGTCGGGCGGGTTTTAGCATACCAGCTGGCTGATCAGCGGGCTAACACACATATTAAGAGCATTAAGGGAAGAGACAGTTTAACTTACAACAAGACGACGGACATACTGGAACAATTTAGACAATTTTATACTGACCTCTATAGTGATAACCTAGCTTTCGACCAGCATACAGCTATAGACTATATTCAGGAGAGTGAAATGAACTCACTAGAACCACACATAACGGCATTAATGGATAGGGATGTGGACACAGAGGAGATTGGGGCCGCCATTAGGGCCTTACCTTTAGGGAAAGCATTTGGCGAGGATGCTATTCCCCTCGTGTTCTATAGAACTTTTGGAGAGATCCTCGATTCGGTTTTCTTGAAGCTGGTCAACGACATATTGGAAGGTGGGGCAGCACCTTCCTCTTGGAAATCGACCAATATAGTTGTTTTCCTTAAGAAAGGAAAACCGTCAGAGGAAAGAGGCTCTCATCGCCCGATATCACTCATTAACCACCATGCAAAGATTTTTTCTAAAACTCTTTCCTTAAGGCTAGCACCGTTTATACATTTAATTGTAACGGATCAACAGCACGGCTTCATTCCTGGGCGGGATACCACGACACATATTAACACCGCAATTGCCGTGTTTGATGTCGCCTGTCAGATGGAGGGTAAAATATCAATGATGTTGCTTGACGCCGAGAAGGCCTTCGACCGGGTTACCTGGGGGTCTCTCTGGTTAATAATGGCAGAATTAGGGCTTGGTTGGAGGTTTGTCACAGCAGTTCAGAAATCATATATAAACTCCACGGTGGCAATTAGGCTTAATGGTCTAACTTAATTTCCTTTTAGCATTCAGAAGGGTATGAGGTAGGGGTGTCCCCTATCCCCACTCCTGTTTGCGATTTACATTGAGCCTTTTATCCATCACTTATTGCACAATCCGAGTATTATCCCTGTGTCTTTTAATAATGTACATCTTAAAGTAACTGCGTATGCGGACAACATTGCGGTCTACACCATTAATCTTATTGTGGCAATGGGGGAGACTATTGTGGAGGCTCGGCGATTTGGGGCTTTCTCGGGGTACAAGCTTAACTCAAATAAAACTCAAACAATAACTAATTTTGAAATCATTCCTGATACATTATCTTTAGGCGTCACTCGAACAGCTACATACCTGAGGGTTAACCTTAGCAGTCAGACGAATAAAATAGTAAAACTAAACTATGAACCCTTACTCAAGAAGGTTGCCGCTGACCTGCGCAAATGGCATCAACTGCCTTTTACAATTTGGGGGAGATGTAATCTTGTTAAGATGAATGTCCTGCCAAAATTTTTATATCTTTTTAGGGCTATCCCATTGAGGGTCCCCTTTTCTTTCTTTAAAAGACTAGACAGTATTATCAGCAGCTTTATTTGGGGTTATAAAAGGGCTAGACGCGCCATTAAGTTTTTAAAGCTGCCTCATGAAAGAGGAGGTTTCGGACTGCCAGACTTCAAGCTATACTTCTGGGCAGCTTTCGCTAGCCGATTACAGAGTCTGCTTAAAGGATCTGGCATGTCCCAAATTTGGTTATCATACCAGCTAGCATGTGGGCTAGAGTACAGGTTCATAGTGCATAAGATGTCTGACCTGAATTACTTCAAGCGGATCCGTTTTAAGATAGTGGGACAAGCAGTCCGGATTTGGCACGATATTGTATGTGCGTACAACATCCCGGAACTTCATGAACTTACGTATCTAGGAGGTAATCTGCGACTAGGAGCCCTATTTGACGACTCAGCTTGGAGAAGCTGGCAGAGTAGCGGAATTATACAGTTAGGGCAACTATACGACTTGGACGGTTTTAGATCTTTTTCTTCTCTTAGAGCCGAATTCGGAGTTCTGTATAATTCATTTTTTTAATTCTTGCAAGTACGAGACTTTCTCATCAATGGAGAAGGTTTAGTTACTCTTAGTGGACTTAGCAAGACTGCTTGTTAAATATTACAGGTAACTGGCAGGGGCTGTATAGGGAAAATTTATAAGAATCTTTTGCTGGAGTCAAGGGATGATGGCGGTCAGGCCGTAGTAAAATTAAATCGATGCTTTGGGATAGCTGTGAGTGAAGAAAATGTATACAGCTCCCTGACTACTATTAACTCAGCAGTTACCTCTATAAACTTAAAACTTCAACAACATCGAATGTTGTTTCTTCTTTACTACACACCTGAAGTTATTACAAAATGGGCAACGACCAATTCCTCACCTAAGACATACTGTCCTAAATGTTTACTTTACGCAGCCGATATTAGACATATGTTTATTACATGTCCGAAATTGAACACATACTGGGTTCAGGTAACTGAGGAATTGTGTAATCTGGCAGGTAGGAATATCGTTATTTCTGAGAAAGAGATACTCATGGGTTTAATAGACGACTCTGGCCTAATATCTAATGCCCTATTTTCCATCATTATGGCCTGTTGTCGTCTTTGTATTGCAAGGGTTTGGATTGAGACGAAATGCCCAACATTCATGGAGATGCGGCTGATTTTGAGGGGGGTCTATGAGATGATTGTGCTAAATTTGAACGCACCTGGTCTTGTCTCCATTGGGACTAATCAAATACTGGTGTATCGTTAACATCTTAATTTGCTAGCTGCTAGCTGGGTATGTCATACTGCCGGTGGTGTGTTACAAATTGTTCTTCTAGATTTGGTTTGTTTTGCTTTTTTCTTTTAATTGTATCCTCCTCTTAATATCTTTATTATTATCATTATTATTTTTGTTACTATTATCTCTTTTACTATTCATGTAAATTGTACTGTTATTATTGTATTCGCAATGCATTTGTGATTGGTGCCTGCTCATCTGTCTTCATGTTTCCTTGTATGTTGATACCTTTTTTTTTTTCAATTGGCAAAATACAAAATGTAAAAAAAAAAAAA
This sequence comes from Triturus cristatus, assembly GCF_964204655.1. Taxonomy (NCBI): domain Eukaryota; kingdom Metazoa; phylum Chordata; class Amphibia; order Caudata; family Salamandridae; genus Triturus; species Triturus cristatus. The sequence continues at coordinate 743,663,916 of NC_140591.1, read as the reverse complement.
AGTAATGACTCTTGTTTTCTGTCTTTGGATACCAATTAGAAAGCACTACAGGTAGAAGATACCCCTGTCTTGAACCGCTATACAATATGAGTGGATCCTAAAGCAATTATTTGTTGAAGACCTGTATAGAATGTGGGTCACGTTGGGGAAGCATGCTGAAATGGAGATGAACACTAAAATAATCCAATGTAGCTGCTACTATTACTACTACTGACTGCACGTGTTAAACACACTGATGCATAATACCCAGCATTGTTCTCTTACAAGTCACCTGCATTTAGGATAACAGAGCCTTTAATTTCCATGTCAACACTGGTGGAAATCGGCAAGCAGGAACCTCATGTGGGTTCAGGTTCCAAACCCTGCATCAAGAGATGGATTTCCTTTCTAGATTTTATTTTGAAATTGGGACAGTGAGAAGCTGTTGGGTGCAAGGAAGTGAAACCATATATTCAGTTAAATAAGCAGGAGCTGAATACCTGAGCAATATGATCATGAGTGTATAAATTCACAGCCAGGTGACCTTCATCATTCTGGTACAGCACTAGCTGATAACATTTAATGGAGGGTTGTCCTGTATGCATTGCATTCCATGGTTCAGATCAGATTTTATTGACATGCAGTCATTAAAAGTAGCATATTGTTAGAAAGGGGTTTTCTAGTTGGCAAGGGTATGTACCTAAGCCAGGCAAAACCCAGCACTCTAGTCAGGACAAGTACGTTTCACACCTAAGACAACCTGTGCTCACCCTCTGGTACCTTAGCGCAGAGCAGGCAGACATCATCAGAGGCAATGTGTAAAGTGTTTGCGCAACGCAGTCAGACATCAACATAATAAATTCACCACAAAAGAGACACCACACAGGATGATACAAAAATATATGGTATATTGTATAAAAAAACTGATAAAAACAACATGAATCGTAAATACTGTGTATACTATGCAGTTAATTAGATAGTACTTTTAATCCTGTACAAGGCATGAATAAAATGTCATATATCTGTAAATACTTAGTCCATGTAATGCAACAGAAAAGCACATAAGTCACAGTAGGCAAGCTCAGGCACAGGAACACCTGCACTCCTACTAGCCGAGTTACTGAAATTTCTGTGGTCCTATATTGAAACAAGTGTATTTGCAAACAAGGTGTAGGGTGCTGGAGCACCTACACACCTACTCCTCCACGTGATGCGGTAATTTGTAATCACCCTGGTCTGAATAGCAGAAATGTTTCTTCCTTCCTTTCTGTGTAATGCGGGCACCAACTTTCTGTGGTGTAGTCATGCATGGACCCCTTCTTGGCCCTCCCCCTGGAACAAATAATGTCCCCAAATCAGCAATGGACATGGAGCCCCAACCGGTATGTCCAGAGCTCCCGGTATATACAGTGAAATGGTCCTGCAGCTGTGCTGGCTCACTGAATCCTTAGTGTGCAGGGTGGCAGGGGCTTCCCTAGCATTGGGGCGTCTGTGAGGTTCTGCACTCCATGGGGACCCCACAGGTCTTCAACACGAAGCACAGCATGTTTGTGGAAATAGGGGGGCTCCACAGGCTACAAGTCCTGCTTCGGTGCAGTGCTGTCCCTGACGGCGTCATCAGCTCGGGAGTACGCCTGCTCAGGGATACAATTCCAGTTCTCCTTGTCGAAATCTTAAATCCTCGTTCACAGGCGGCTCCTCGCTGTCACTGCGACCTGGGAACAGCAGAAGGCAGTCCTTGAATCTGTGCAAGTGAACACATGAAGGGGAAAAGCGCTGAGGGCTTGGCACTCATTTTGGGTGTGGTGAGACCCACAGAAGGGCATGTTGACCCTCAGGGCAGCACTCTTTCTCCTGCAGGCAGCCTACACTCAGTCTCAAGTAGCACAGAGTGCTGAGCTGAAGTTTATCTCCACGTTGGTCAGCCAAGCGCTGACATCACAAAAAAGTCCTGTGTTGCCCTCACCAGCTGCAGAGTTCCATAGCAGGGGTAGAAAGGGAGACTCTTTGTTAGTTCTGAAATTCCCAGAGAACTGGGGGCACGCCAACAAGCCCTTATAGGACTATCAAGTAACTTTGCAGAGTGGCAGTCCATCCAGCAGCCAAGCAGGCAGAAGGCCAGCACAACAAAGCAACCAGTGCAATGGGGGTTCCTCCTGGTACACAGCAGTCCTCTGGCAATGTGCAGTTTGTAGAGCGAATAGAGTCTCGTTAAAAGTCCATGCAGTTTCCAAAAACATGGGGTCAGAGCCCCGGTACTTATACTCAAAAATATCTTTGATGAAGGGGTGACTTCGAAGGAACCCTTAGAAGTGTGCAACAATCCCTTTCAGCCCAGCCCTGGCTACAGACGATCCATAGGGGGTAAACTAGCCCCTTGTGTGAGGGCAGGACACAACCTATTCAAAGTTAAATGTGAACCACCTCTCCCTGTCCCGGCCCAGGAAGACTATCAGTATGCATGAATGCAGATGTATCCCCTGTCACACCCAGCCCTTCCTGTGTTGTGGCTGTCTAGAGAGTATGTACAAATTATAGCTGTCATCTAAGCCAGACGTGTATTGGAGTCAGGCTGCAAAGCACAGAGAGTCATAAGCAGATAGAAATGCCTCCTTTCTAAAACTTCTATTTCTAAACCAGTAATGTAAAATCTGTCTACACCAGTAAGTCGAATTTATCACCACTATTCCAAACATACAAACATTGCAACGCCGCTCCTTTTTGATCAGAAATTACCACTTAAAAGTATGTAAGGAAATTCCCAATGCTAGCCTATGAGAGGATTAGGCCTCCCATCAGTGAATATCGAAATAGGATGTTTGTCACTACCATGACATGCCACACATAAAGGCCCATGGCCTCCCTTTTACTTGCACCAAACTGTGCCCATAGGGTTACCTAGGGCCTACCTTGAGGGTGATGTGAGAAAATTGGTTTCTGTTGCAGTACCTCACCACTTTTTGCCTGGATTTTGATGCAACATTGACTTTAGAGTACTGGCTCCCTGCTGTCCCGGTTCCCAGGACCAGTGTTCTTTCCCTAAAACGGTTCCACAATTGGCCCTTCAGGCATCTGTGGTTCCCTAGTAAATGGTACCTGGGTACCTAGGGCATTGGGACTGAAGAGGGCCTGTTCAAGATAATGTGTACAAAACGATGAACAGATCTGGTTATTGAAGAATATACTTAAGTTTAAGAGTGTACCACAGCCTTCAATATTTAGTCTAATAGCTTTCTCCCAGAAACTGATGAATGTGATCTCGACAAGACAGTACAGTGTACATCTCACCTGCAGTGGTGACAGACAGTTGTAGAATTAAGATATAATTGGATCTGCCAAGTTACTATTTGGAAGGAAATTTACTATTACAAGAATTAATGTATTAAGTTGAATAGTAGACAGGACCCAAATCAAGGTTCTTTAAGTGAATTTCCACACTATCTTGTAAACAATTGTGAATCCTAATTGACTGTAAAGGAGCATGGAAGTAAGTTTCTTTTTATTCAGAAAGTGATGGGGACTAGGCAGTGCATTTGACAAAACCTACTGTTAGTCAGCAATAGAAAGTGGTAATTTTTTATTGAGGGTGTTAGGTCTGTGCACTACCATTGTTTTCACAGCCTAGTATGATCTGCAAACAGTGCAATGCCTCATACAAGCACATGCATTGTTTATTGTACACATCCAGTGCTATTTAATTCATGCGGTCCTGGGAACAGAATGGCCTAATGTGCTTTTAGTCACGGATCACATACCTTCGTGTAGCATTCTAATCGCCACTGAAGGCCTGGAAAGCCTGGGTAGGCCTGTCCAGCCATGTCTGAGGAAGAAGTAGAGACCAGAGGGTCTTATTTTGAAACATATAGCTTACCTATTCGTTATCCGTGATAAATTACGGAATCACAATTAGTGAATCGGTAAACCATATGTTAGAATATTTACATTTCTCTATCTGTGATTTCTTAGGATTCGCAGTTGCAAATGATGATTCTATATTAGTGAATCTGAAGTAGTCGCAAATAGAGAATCTCTAATTTCAAATGGTGCACAGACTGTGTTTGATGACCTCATAACCAGGAAGTGTGATACATGAACTACATTGCTTACGTTGAACTTGGAAAACACACATCTCTGGAGCAGAGTGGAGAAAGCGGACAATGTCCAGCCAAGATGAAGCCAAGGATGATGGTGGGCGCAAAATGAAACAGATGTGCCTGAGTCCACCAAAAATAAATTTCGGGTGGCAATGCAGGGCTTCATAAAAGCTGTTGGTGTCACCAAGCGCACCATTGATGTAAGCACTAGTATGACTTATGCTCTTGTGCAAAAGTGAAGATGGCCCAAAGAATGTCTGATAAACGGTGTGTTAGAGGTGGCTGTTCCTCTATCTCCCGTCAATCCAATAGAGTAGAAGACGCTAAGCACCTTTGCACCAAAAGCTGTGTCAGGAGTTACCGATATTGACAATTCAAATGTTCCCGCTTCAAACACAGGTTACAATTCAATATTAAAAATAAATCAAAACATCACTTTTTATTACAACAATATTATTTAATTCATGATTGTACCATATATATACAACCTAAATACACATACTAGTTTTTGTTTTAAATATTAAAATGTACATTTATATGTAAAACTACACATTTCATAATGCAATTCAAAACTGAACAACTTAAAAAAAAAATCATTTTAACATCTCATTTCTATTATTTAACTATAAATGTTATGTACAAAATTGCATTACTCACAATTTGTCAGTTTGTGAATCATTGGCAAAGCAGCAATGCATTGTGGTTCATGTATTTATATAATAAAGAATATACAAGCTACTAAACATAATACATATGTAATCATTTCTTTAAAATAATATATAATGTATCTACAGAGAGCACTGTTGAACAAGAAAGTTTAGAACATAAAGGTGATACTGTGGAACCTTTACCTGATTTTGAAATGGGAGAAACTTCTGCTGCTCCCTCAAACATAGAAAATGAAGATCCTTCTGGTTTGAGAAATGAAATACAGGGAGACATATAACTGAAAGATGTACATCTATGCAGACAGTGACACATTATATGAAGCAGATGGTCTCAACTATGGAGGGAATAAAAGGCCTACCGAACGGTATTTAGGCAATTGAAATGTAGGAGGCCAAAAATAAGGATTCGGTAACTATGAATTGGTAAATACCGATTCATCATTACCAAATTCAAAATTACTGATTCTGAATTACCGATTCCTTATTTACCGAATCGGTAAATAAGAAACGGTAAAAACGAGAAAAGAGATGTAGGTAAATTCGGTAATACCGAATTTCATGAAATTCGGTATTTAAGAGTCGGTAATTAACACTGACTGAAAGCAGGTGGTAATCAGCTACAGTGTATATAAGCAATCCTAAAATGTGTGATCACTATGGCGGCTTTCTATGTGATTGCAAGGCGGCTACGTCTACAGGCAGCAGGAGTGAGGATCTGGAGATGGGAGGAGTGCATTTACAGACAGCGCATCACACTCTTCCAACAGACTGAGGCTGAGATCCATGAAAGGTACAGGCTACACCCCCACACCATCCTGGACTTGATAAGGGACCTGCACCCACTCCTGGAGCACCCAACACCAAGGGCGCATGCCATACCACCACATGTGCAGGTGCTCTGTAGCCTACATCTACTCGCATCTGGCAGTTACCGGGGGTGATAGCTGCGGTAGGCGGGGTGTTTCAGAGTTGTCTGTCCCATCCTTCAGAAAGTTCCTGGATGCCATGATGCAGAAAATGCATCACTACATTAGCTTCCCAAACACACAGGCGGAACTGCGCCACTACACAAATGGCCAAACTTGGCAGACCAATTTGTGACATCCATAGTAGGAAGTCATAGGTTACTTCACCCAATTCTGTCCTGAAAGTGTGGGCTGCATCAGCGTCTGCGGCCACGCACAACAGTGCTGGATGCCATTAACTGACTGTCCTCACTGGCTGTGGAACCAGTGGCAGCCCCATGCCGTCTGCTGCTCCTCCGGGTGTCTGTTACAGGGGGGGTAATGCTGCTCCGACTGGTCATGTCCTCACTGTCCCCAACTTCCACAGCACCAGTAGTGGCAGACTGACTCGTAAGCAGCACTTCAAGAGCAGTGGTCACCTTTACCAGCCCCCTAGAGACACCAGTGCTGCAGTGCGCCAGCCCCTCCTGCATGGCCACGGAGCGCCTGCAGAGCAGAGAAGTGGCAGTTGCTAGGCGGTTCACTGCCCTCGTATGGTGCTCCATTTTCTGCCTCTCCCTGCTCCGTGTTACTCTGTCCTCATCCATTTAGCTGCACAGCAGCATCACAGACTGGGACATGTCCCGCATGCCCGCAGTCATCTCCTTCATGCCCTCAGCCATTGAGCTAATGCCCTTGTCAATGTTGGTCATGTTGTCATTGAGGCGCCTCATTTGTCGCTGGACTGACTGAATTCCCTTACCATGTAGGCGCTGCACCTTCACCATGGTTGCCTCCAGCCCTCCGAAGACACCATGGCTCTCACCTTGTGGAGGTGGACTGCTCACATGAGCCCTTGGGGACTGGGGGAGAATGTATGCATTGTCAGCATTCCGTCCATCATTTGTTTTTTGTAACGCTTTTCGCCCTAAGTGGGATGGGTATTCCCAGACGTGGGACCCATGCTCACTACGCCACTGGAGTCAAGCTATCCTGGCTGATGACGGCTGATAGCCAGAAACCGGTCCTAGGATGCTTGATTCCGGTCCAGGGAAGACATGGCTTGGCAGTTCGGGCTGGACTGTTCCCATGAGGCACAGGGTCAAGACTGATTTGCATATGGCCATGTCTAAACTGGGGTGGCGTAGTGGGCAAAAGAACGATGGATTTAACCCAGATCTCTTGACTGGGGGAGAATGTATGCATTGTCAGCATTCCGTCCATCATTTGTTTGTTGTAACGCTTTTCGCCCTAAGTGGGATGGGTATTCCCAGACGTGGGACCCATGCTCACTACGCCACTGGAGTCAAGCTATCGTGGCTGATGACGGCTGATAGCCAGCAACCGGTCCTAGGATGCTTGATTCCGGTCCAGGGAAGACATGGCTTGGCAGTTCGGGCTGGACTGTTCCCATGAGGCACAGGGTCAAGACTGATTTGCATATGGCCATGTCTAAACTGGGGTGGCGTAGTGGGCAAAAGAACGATGGATTTAACCCAGATCTCTTGACTGGGGGAGAATGTATGCATTGTCAGCATTCCGTCCATCATTTGTTTGTTGTAATGCTTTTCGCCCTAAGTGGGATGGGTATTCCCAGACGTGGGACCCATGCTCACTACGCCACTGGAGTCAAGCTATCCTGGCTGATGACGGCTGAAAGACAGAAACCGGTCCTAGGATGCTTGATTCCGGTCCAGGGAAGACATGGCTTGGCAGTTCGGGCTGGACTGCTCCCATGAGGCACAGGGTCAAGACTAATTTGCATATGGCCATGTCTAAACTGGGGTGGCGTAGTGGGCAAAAGAACGATGGATTTAACCCAGATCTCTTGACGGGGGGAGAATGTATGCATTGTCAGCATTCCGTCCATCATTTGTTTGTTGTAACGCTTTTCGCCCTAAGTGGGATGGGTATTCCCAGATGTGGGACCCATGCTCACTACGCCACTGGAGTCAAGCTATCCTGTCTGATGATGGCTGATAGCCAGAAACCGGTCCTAGGATGCTTGATTCCGGTCCAGGGAAGACATGGCTTGGCAGTTCGGGCTGGACTGTTCCCATGAGGCACAGAGTCAAGACTGATTTGCATATGGCCATGTCTAAACTGGGGTGGCGTAGTGGGCAAAAGAACGATGGATTTAACCCAGATCTCTTGACTGGGGGAGAATGTATGCATTGTCAGCATTCCGTCCATCATTTGTTTGTTGTAACGCTTTTCGCCCTAAGTGGGATGGGTATTCCCAGACGTGGGACCCATGCTCACTACGCCACTGGAGTCAAGCTATCCTGGCTGATGACGGCTGATAGCCAGAAACCGGTCCTAGGATGCTTGATTCCGGTCCAGGGAAGACATGGCTTGGCAGTTCGGGCTGGACTGTTCCCATGAGGCACAGGGTCAAGACTGATTTGCATATGGCCATGTCTAAACTGGGGTGGCATAGTGGGCAAAAGAACGATGGATTTAACCCAGATCTCTTGACTGGGGGAGAATGTATGCATTGTCAGCATTCCGTCCATCATTTGCTTGTTGTAACCCTTTTCGCCCTAAGTGGGATGGGTATTCCCAGACGTGGGACCCATGCTCACTACGCCACTGGAGTCAAGCTATCCTGGCTGATGACGGCTGATAGCCAGAAACCGGTCCTAGGATGCTTGATTCCGGTCCAGGGAAGACATGGCTTGGCAGTTCGGGCTGGACTGTTCCCATGAGGCACAGGGTCAAGACTAATTTGCATATGGCCATGTCTAAACTGGGGTGGCGTAGTGGGCAAAAGAACGATGGATTTAACCCAGATCTCTTGACTGGGGGAGAATGTATGCATTGTCAGCATTCCGTCCATCATTTGTTTGTTGTAATGCACACGAGCCCTGCGGCAGCATCTGGCACCTGTGTGTGCTCCCTCAGAAGTGGACAGCAAACCAGCATTGCTGTCATCCAGTGGCACAGTAGATGTTCCCCCCCCCCCTCGAGTCTTCTGAGGAGGACTCAAACTCCTGCAGTCTGGCAACAGCACGTCTCCTAGGTCTAACCACTGCAGGTGGTGTTGATGCTGGTGAGGCTAGCTTTAGTGTCGAGGCTGGCTGTGGTGGGGAGGCTGGCTGTGGTGGTGAGGCTGGCTGTGGTGGTGTTGTGTGCCCTGCACTCGTGCTGGCCTTCTCTGTGATGTCCTTCCGGGGTGCCCTCTCTCCCTTGTCCTGAGCAGTCCTGTGCGATGTCTTGCCTGTGGACAGAAATTGTACATTAGCTCAGTGTACCTGCAGCCCTGCATTGCAAACATTAAAATACATTTCTGCCACACTATCTCATTGTCCTCAGCCTGCTTATCACTGATGTGTGTCACATGCCTTGTTGTTCAGTGCGTTCCTGTCATGATAGGGGTTTCACTGACTACATCTCCCATAATGCATTGCTGGTCTGAACAAAAACGTGTACTGGAGTGGGATTCACATAGCCCAATTGGGGATTTGGGATAGGGGAAGGGGGGGCACAATGCTGTGCATGCTTCTTACCTTGGTTGGAAGCACCTCTGGCAGAGCTGTCTGCATCCCCGATTCCACAGACACTTTCTGGCTCTATCGTGGACTCCACAAGCCGTTCAAGTTCAGTCAGGGCAGGTGCCCTGTTCCTCCCTCCTCCTGTCTGCTGGCTTGTTTTTTAAGATCAGCCATCTTCCTCTTCGTGATGATCCTGATATCATACCACCGCTTCTTGAGCACATCAATGTCCCGGGGGGGTCACTCCAATGGCATTCACCTGAGACTGGATTCCAAGCCAGATTTTTCTTTTTTCTGAATCTGCAACTTGCAGGGACTGCTTTCCAAACAGCTTTGTGTTCTGCTTCACTACCTCCTCCACAAGGACCTGCATTTTCTTCTGACTGAATGTCAGTTTCCTCTTCCTTTCCCCTCTTTCTCTTTCTGTGTCCTGGCTGGCCATTATGTAAGATTTGCAGAAAAAGTTCAGGCAGTGGCTCTGCTGCTCTCCTCTGCACTCCCAGCCTCTCCAGAAGGTTCTGATTGTGTGCACCTGCCTGGGCGTGGCCACTTCCTGGTTGGGAGGAGTGGTGGTTGCACAGGATTGACTGATTCCTCAATTGCAGTTTTTTTAAATTTCCGATTCGATATTTACCGATTCGGTATTTACCGATTCGGTAATATTTACCAATTCGGCATTTACTGAATCGGAAAAACTGATCGGTATTTTGGATTCTGTAAATATTTACCGATTTTTACCGATTCAGTAATATTAACGAATTATTACGTACATCGGAAATATCGATTTCTAAATACCGATTCGGTAAAATTCGGTAATTAGGAATCGGTATTTCCAAATTACCTACATATGGCCCTAAATCAGGTATCAATAGCATTCATGGTTCTCATGAGGCAATGTGCACAGAAATCAATGCACTAACTCAGGCAGTAAACACACTATGTGGAGTAATGAATGCTGATTAATGCTATGTACAACGTTGTCAGAAACATTTAATAAATAGATTGCAAGGAATAGTTAGATCAGTAGATCGCCCCGTTACTTGTGAAAGTCTTTGATTTTTTAGGTCTTTTGGTATGAAATTGAGTTAGGACATTTCAGTGAGAATGTTGCCAAAGGACTAAAAAATATCCAATATCTTAGACGAGATGGAAACTACACATGCTAGAAGGGCTGAGGAAAGTCTTGGAGAACACAGTGAAGAGACATCAAGTCATAGCAGTTTATCTGCAAGAGCAGGGTAATTTTATGTGCAGCACTAGACAAACCACAGATGTGCATGCATCTTTTACACCTAAACCTATAGACAGAGTGACAGGAATGAAAGGCAGAAAAAATTTAGACATTAAATCCAATCAATCATTTTCATTACAAATGTCTTTATTGTAAAATAAAGTTAAAAAAAGAAAATAAGACATATTTTGTGCATATTTACAATGTGGATTTGACAAAGGATATTTTAATAAATATTTTCTTCTTTCTATGGTCTGTGAAAAAACACTTATGAGCAGGTAATAAAATGTGAAAAAATACTTACTTTAAATGTAGTCATTTTTGTTCTTACAGTTCTTCCTGTGATGGCTCTGATTGCATCCTCTTGTTGTAGGTTTATGTGAGGTGGAGGTAAAACATCTGATAGTATTGCATTTTTGGTTGCTATAATATGCAACATAGAACATCATGCCAACTGTATTGTTAGAAATGTCTGCGGCTTACTGTAAAACACCACCATTCTTCTGCAAGCATATGAATCACCTTTTGAGTAGTCCAAATGTTCATTCAACTGCAGACCTAGTTTGTCTGTGTGGTACATTAAATCCTGTCTCCCTGGCAGAACGAGAATTAAGTTAGGGTGTCATAATCCATGGTCGAAGTACATATGCACCGTCACCTAAAAAAAGAACATCATCTTTCAAATCGCCATGATCCTTTTTACTTAATAATGTATGTATATTTATATATATTGCATACTAAAAAGAAAGCATCTCCAAGTTGTCCTGTAGTCAGACTGTTGTACAGACCACAGCTGCAAAACATATGAGTCATGGCTGCTGACAGGATAACATGTGGCAATGTTGGTAATTACACACTCGCTATTGCAATCTATCTGTATATTTAAGGTGAAGTAATTTTTCCTGTTTCTGTATAGAAATTCAATCCTTGATGGAGAATAATTTGCAATGTTGGTATCATCAATGCAGCCAATTAACTGAGGGAATTGGGCAACTCTAAAAAACGCAACATTGGTGTCATGAAGTTCCGCTGGTGTATTAAGAAATACAGTATAAGTATTTATCTTGAAAAACATGGCATAAAGAAAATTTACAGAAACCTTACAAAGAGCACTCTGTGCCTCCTACCCAGGGCCATACTGACCGTAGTGGGCATCGGGTGTTTTCCTGGTGGGCCAGAAGAGAGGGGGCGGTTTTATGGCCCTTGGGGGCATTTTTTAGTACTCAGGGACGGTTTTTCAGCAGTATTGCAATATCGGCCCCCTGTAGCAAATGTAACAGTGGTCTAAAGGAGGGCTGGAGGTTCTCCAAAGCTATCCCAGCCCCCCCACCCCCCTGGGGGGGGCGTCGAGCTGAGCTGCCAAGGCTGGCTTACGTTCCTAGTCCGCCCATGCTCCTGCCACAGCCACAATAGCTTGATAGGTGCCTAATGCCAAAAGATGCAAAGAGCACAGCACTTGAATGTGTGTGAGAATGGCCTGGCTTTGATTGTGGTGCTCTGTAGTATATGATGTAGTTATTGTATCAAATCTAAAATAACATTACTACTTAGGGGTCGATTCCGATGTCGGATGAACTGGAGTCTGTCGGACATCGGTCAGGGATTGGAACTGAATGACCTCTTGTCGTCGATTCCAGGCCTTCAAGTAGGATGCAACCGAACCCTTAACTTACTTAACAATGGGAGCATGCATTCTGAACGAAATACATGCTAGCATTGTTAAGTGCAGAGGTGCAGTTCATCCCTGCACCCTGTTGCACTCACCGGTTGCAGGGATCAACAAAGGGGCACCATAGCTGCCCCCAGGCCACCATTTGGCGGCCTCACACCATTGGGGGCCCTCCAAAGACTTTTTCCCACTGCCTTTCTGTGTCCGAAAGGCCTGCACCGAAAGGCAGTGGGAAACTGCCATCATACTCTCTCGGCCGGAAAGAGCTGGCCGGGGGAGTACTGAAGAGTTTGCTGGATGGCGGATGGTTTCTCTGAGCCCATCGGAAGCCATCTAGAAAACCGAGTCAGATTCCTTTCCTACCGAGCCCATCGGAATGGCTCGGTCGGAAAGGAATACGAACGGGCAGATCCGATGCGGTTAGGATCGCTCCAACTGAGGGTCGGAGCCATTCATATCCACATCAGAATCAGGCCCTTAGTCTGTACTTAGCATTACTCTCCTCCTCTGTTTGGTCAAAGAGTGTTACTCTGACCCTATAAATCATTTCTTGCCTGTTTCTTCTCTGCACCGAAACTAAAGTGTGCCTCCGCCTTACCACAGCATATCATACAGCCATTGTAAAAATACCTTATGCATTTTGGGAGCCTTTTTCTGTATTTTGCAGCACACATGTTCGCATTTTTAACAGTCAGAAACCAGTTTTTGACTAGTTTGTGAGTCTACCCATCTCCACCTTGTCAGTGAGGTTTGTTGAAACCACTTAAAGCAGTGGCAATATAAAAAGGTAGAGTTATAGGAGAGAGAAGGTGGGAGACTGTTCCGGCATTTCAATCTAGTACTTCTGCTCTAAAGAACTAGACAAATGATGCGATTGACAAGTTGACTGGAACATCAAGCTCCTACTGAGGAAGTGAATGATGCACCTGATCTGACATCAAGCACACATCACCATTTTCACAAGCTCAACACCATCTCTGTTGTTTGTCCCTAAAGAAATGCCAGAATTTCTGCTACTGGATAATGCATTATGCTGTTGTGAGGCCTTGGACCAAATGACGTGTACGACCAGAAGTATCACAAAACCATCTTTTAAGTACCAGTTTTTTTCAGCAAATGAAGTTGGTGATAGAAGTCATGTGTGTTCATGTGTGTAGTTGTCCTTATGAGTGTGCATTTGTGTGTGTGTGTGTGTGTGTGTGTGTGTGTGTGTATATATATATATACATTTGAATGTTGTTCATTTGACATCTGGGAAAGCCTTTCTGTTAGAGAGCATTGCATAAATAAAATGCCAATCCTTATTCTGAAAAGAGAGTCTTTGATGTGTTTCATTTTATAAAGTAAAACCCCTTACTAGGTGGTGTTGTGTTATATGTATTGCTACACGAACTGCCAAGCCAGCTCCTTCCTGGAATGGAAACAAGCAATCAAGATGGATTTGCATATGGCTGGATCCAAACTGGAATGGCATGGTGAGCAAAACACAATGGATTCAAGCCCAGATCTCTGTACTGGGGGTGAATGTTTGACAATGTTCAGTATTCCTTCCTTCATCTTTTTTTGTGCTGCAAACGCCTATGTGCCACCCACGGAATTCCCCCTTAAAGCAAAGTAGGGCAGACTAGCTTCATGGATACTTTTAATTGAAAATCAGTAATGCTTTACCTGAGAGATGATAAATGATAAATAATGTGTACAATTTCTACTAAATGTTTATATATATTTAGTGGGAATGTTGCCAGACACAGTTCCTTCTTGTATTCGGAGACTTACTTTGCAGTTCATAAACTATGTTTACAAGACATCTGGGGCCCTATTACACATAGTGCACACGTTTCCTGTTGAGCTAAGGCACAGTTGCATAAATTACGACTTTGGCAAAACTCTACAAAATGTTCTTTCCCACCCACATGTGACACTAGTGAAGTCAGTTCAATACACCAGCATTGAATGTGAAAGACAGATTACTGAAGCCCTTCAAAACACTATTGAAAGTGTAATTGACATAGAAGTATTGCTTTTGGCTTACTAACAATCCCATACAGGGATCAGGAGCACTATATTTCGTTATTCACTGTATCACACACACTTTACTAATAAGAATAAACACTCTTAGGTTGAAAGTATTTATTACCACAGGAGCAATCTATTTCGCAATACATCTAAAACAACTGTATCAAATTTATAAAAACAGCAAGAAGACATGTTATGACTAACGAGAATAGAATTAATATTTCTAGCATTGTTAAAATGTTATCTACAACCTGAAACCCTGATGTCTACTTCTATGAGATATAATAAGAGAGCATGAAAGGCAGAGCAACTTGCGGTCTAGAGTTTCTTAGAGAGAAGAGATGTACTCCATTCTTTGTCAACAGCAAAAGCTGTCTTTATCAGCAGAGGAATGAGGACAGTGCTCCCCACAAAGGGCAAACACGCTGCGGTAGCATTTGGTCAGTCTTCCTTTGAGACTCAGCATTATCAGCTTCAGGCTTCACGTGAGAAGTAGCAGATGTGAACTACAACGTGTGCTGGCAGTAGGTGATACCATATCTGCTAGAATCTCTGGAGATACTCTTGGCGAAGGACCTCTGCTGACAAATGGTCAAGTGGTCATCCTTAAATACTAAATCCTATCAGAAATTGGAATATCTGACATAAGTTTAAGAATGTCTGACATAGATTATGTGCATCAAGATATGCGTAATAGATGTTTCCTTATGAACATATAAGGTAAAAGAACATCAAATTAGACCACACTATTTTGTTTACATGTCTGTATTTGTTCTTGCTCAACCCTGATATGGTGGAAAGTAGACATATGTCCTGATGAATGTTGCATTGATGGTTGCATCTGTGTCTTCGATTGAAGGGCTTGACAATTTAGCAGTTCTTACAAAGATATGGTAAAGCGACATCTGCGTCTAATAGCAGACATGACAATTATTCTGCATAAATTGGGAAAGAAAGTGACTTCCATTGTTTGAGAGAGGAAAAATGGTGACCTCCATTAGTCAAGAAGGGGTCCAGGCCTGCATACGATACAATGGAGTCAGAGCTTAGGGACTTAATGTCATCCCCGGCTTATACATCTGGCATTTCATAATCTGCCCAGTCCAGCTGCTCCCATAATAACGGCGGGAGCCCCAAATCTGGAGAAAATTTACCAGAAACCTGCTCTGTATATAAATTTGTATAATATGCATGGAAAACGTTTAAAATCTCCTGTGGATCATACACCGAGGCACCTCCTGTGTCTTTAATGATTTGTATTCTTTGGTGAGCCTCCTTGGCACGAATTTTCTGAGCAAGACACCTGCCAGTGGTTTCCCCATATTCATACATTTGTTCTTTATACACCTGATGCTTACATGCAATCTCCTGGGACCATATTCGATTTATATTAGCCTTAGAAAGTGCCAGATTATCCAATAGATCCGTTACGTCCTGGCCGGTCCCCAGACCACCAGATTGCCTTTCTTCTGCTTTTTTAAGTTGATCATAAAGCTCCGCAATAGTCAATTTTGCCTGTTTCTGTAAAAAAAGCCCATAGCTCGGCACCTCCCCTCTAAAACAGGCTTTAAACGCATCCCATACAATTTTACAAGTTGCAGAGTTTCTATTTATTAGGAAATACTCCTTAATCCAACTCTTCATATAGGAAACAAAAGCTGGATCAAGAAGGAGCTTCCTATCAAACGTAAAGATTTAGGAGGTCTATACACTGACATATTTGAAACTTTCATAACAACCAGAGCGTGGTCCGATGTAACCCTAGGATAAACTAGCATTGAGGCTTCAGAAGCCCAAGCAGCATTTACAAAAAAGTAATCCAGCCGCACTAGTTTCTTGTGGGGACACGAAAAGAAAGTATAACCTGGATCCTCCAGATGATGAGTGTCCCAGACATCCACCAGTCCATGATCCATAAGCAAAGCTTTCAATGCCCTAAACACTTTAGGCTTACGACCTTTATAATCCTTTCTATCAAGTTGAAGAATATTACCAGAAAAGTTAATATTCATGTCTCCACATACAACTAATGGAGCGGGCCAGAGTGCTAGCTCACCATTTAAATATTCCAAAACTGTATCCTCAACAAAATTAGAACCATAAACAGTACATAAAGTAAATCTTGTATCCCCCACCAAACACTCCAAAATAGCCCACCTCCCATGATTATCTACCAATTGCCACCCTGGGACCACAACGGAGGGTCTGGCTAATATTGCCACACCTCTGACTGTATTGGATTGGCTAGAGGTGACCAAAAGGCTAAACCCCAAATCTGTTAAGCTCTGTCTCTTGAGCCAGGGGAGATGTGTCTCCTGTATACATACCATATCTGGATTAACAACCCTGAGTTCAGACTGAACTCTCTTCCTTTTTTGGTAGCCATTAAGTCCACATACATTAAAAGAGCATATCCGTAAGTCTAAATGAGCCATACATCAATCTTCAAATTTTGCATTTGTAATATCATAATCAAAAAAATAGTAACAATCGTCTTACATGTGTACAGATAACTATGGAATATTTTTGCCCCTTTTTTCCCCCCAACCCACCCCCCAAACCCAACCCCTGAGCCCCCTCCCCCCCCAACCCTGCTTACGGGACAAAAGGACCGTAGGTCCTAGCGATGGAGAGCCGGAGTGCCCCCTGCTGAGAGTACACCCTACCCATGCAGCCTTCCACAATTCCCCCTTTCTCACCCCTCACATTACGTGCAAATATTCCTTTGCCTGCATTTATGAATTGAAAAACTTGGTCTGTCCCTTATAGATCACTTTTAATTTTGCGGGGTTAAGCAGGAATACCTGTGCCCCTTTATCAAGAAATAAAGGCATTAATTGGCGAAGCTGCCACCTCCGCACCACTGTCGCCTGACAAATATCTGGCCTCACAAAAAAATCAAACCCTTTAGCCAACCTTTTTCTATTAGACCTGGCCAGAATATACACAGCCTCACGAGCTAAAAAAGTATTCATCGAGATCAGAATAGCCCGGAGTAATACATTAACTTGACCAGGGTGTGTTTTTAATTGAAAAGGAAATCGGTGAGCTCTCTGAAGCTCAACTTTCCAATCCCAATTTTTCAGTTCCGGAAATGCTTCTGTAAACAGCTCAATCATGAATTGTCTAGTATCTTCTCGTTCTGAGCCCTCTGGGATACCTAGTACCCGAAGGTTATTTCTTCTCATCCAATTCTCTAAATCGGAGAGCTTCCAAATCACATCCTCTTTTTGACTTTTTAATTCCTTAGTGACCTCCTTCTGCGCAACAAGTTCATCTTTAAGTATAGAAATTCGACCCTCCGCTTCCCCTACTCAAAGACCGACATCAGCACAAGTCTTAGCCATACTCCTGATGGCATTCTGAAGTTTGCGGCAAGCCCCCTGGGTCCTAGCTTTTTCCAATCTCGTCTCAGCACGATGGGCAACGATAGTTTGATAGATCAAATCAAGAGTAGTCTCGCTCGTAGGATCTTGAACCGGGTTTGTCACTGATGTCACATTTCTCTCATCTATCAAAGACAGTTTTCCAAATGCACTTGAAAAGGAGTAATCCCAGTTCATTGTACCCCCAGCCCCATGGTTAGTCCCTATATCCCCCTGTGCCTAAGATCTACGGATTGTTCCTGTTTGGGACATCGACAACTTTTCTTGATCAGTGCTGTCTGTGTCATAATTTGCCCAGCCTTTGCTTAGATCACCTTCCTCGGATGAGGATGAGGATAAGGGAGCAGATAAGGAAAAAAAATTATCTATTAAGTCATTATCACCAACACCTTCGGTTTGCAAAATGCTCTGCTTAATCACCTTATCTTTAGCAGTTCCGCTGGGAGACTTGTCTCTGGGGTTTAAAGGAACTACATTACCCATAATGCCACTGGCCGCAAGAGTTACATTGCAGTTGGATTTTTCTCCCCTGGGCGGTCCTGAATTAAGTAATGGCGTAAGATTAGAAATCTCCTATGGCTTATACATCTGAATGACATTATAGCGGTGGTATACTCGAGAATTCTAATACTCTCCAGAGTATCTCAAGGGAGGTAAATAGTTCTATCCAAGAAATGGAACAGATTTTTTCTTCAAATGGGGAGGTAGGGGTCGTGACAAGTATTCCTACAAATCTTTTTACTTCCCTAAGATCTTATTTTATAAAGAAAAGGACTACCGGCCAGAAAGCTCCTTTGAGGCGAGATAATTGGTATAATGAGGATTGCAGACAGTCAAGGCTAGCACTGGGGAAAGCTTTAAAGGACGGCGATGTAGGCGCTGTCCGTGTTAGCAGAAATAACTATAAAAACAGTATTACTAGGGCTAAAAGTCAATGGGATGAACTTAAGTGGGTGGAATTATTGGAAGCAAGCACTAAGAATAATAGTAAATTGTTTTGGGGTATTGTGAAGTGGGGTTAGGGTGGCCAACCAGAGAGGCTGCAAAATAATGTTGCTCCAGAGAGGTGGGTAGAGTATTTTAAACCTCAATATGCTTCCCACCAGGTCATAGCAGATAGTGTAGATACTGCTGCTATGATCTCCACAATTCCTGAATTTAGTGCTGCGGAAGTGATTCTGGCCCTTACGGGTGTAGCATCGGGAAAAGCCCCTGGTCCAGATGGGGTTCATGCTGACCTCCTACTGAATGATAACGTTAATTGGGGGAGGTACATCCAATTGGTTGTTAATGCCCTGGTGCATGGTGCTCCTATCCCCAGTGCATGGAAATTGGCGGAGATAATTCCGGTCTTCAAAAAAGGGGACCGATTGCTCCCGGAAAATTACAGGCCTATTAGCTTGATTGATGCTACCCAGAAGATCGTAGGTAGGTTGATTTTAAATCCTATACATTTGTGGGTAGCCTCAAACAATATTCTGTCTCCATTCCAAGCGGGTTTTCGTGAGCATATAAGTACAGTGGACCAGGTATTCCGCTTTGTTCTTCTATATTGGAAGATTGTGATTTTGGGCAAGGAGAGTCTTTATGCGGTCTTTGTGGACCTAAGGGCAGCCTTCGATTTAGTCCCTCGCCTTAAATTATGGAAGGTGCTGAATGATTTGGGACTTCATCCAGGACTGTTATCTTTAATCCAGAGGCTCCACGAGGACAATTCCGCCAGAATAAGGTGGGGAGGTCAGGGCGAGATAACGGAATCTTTCCCGGTAGAAAGGGGGGTTCGGCAAGGGTGTGCAATGGCCCCTACTTTATTTTCCTTATATATCAACGGTATTGCTGATCGTCTTTTAGCTGAAAACATAGATGCTCGCTCACTCTCTCGCGGGTGCTAAAATCCCGATTCTAATGTTCACGGATGACACGCTTCTAATTGCTAAGTCTCCAAACGGTCTACAGAGAGCATTAGGTATCTTCGAGAATTTTTGCCAGGAACAGGGTCTTGAAGTAAATGTCAAGAAAACTAAGTTTATGGCTTTTAATCCCCACCGGCATTTTAAAAATTAGTTTTTACTGTTTAACCAATCCTTAGAACAAGTACAGGCTTTTACCTATATGGGGGTCAATATCCAAAATAATCTTAAGTGGACCAAGCAGAAACAATTGGCAGCTTTAAAACATAGACAGCTTACTGGAGTAATAAGTGGCGAATTCAAGAAATCATTAACGAAACCAATTAAGCCTGTACTCCAGGTTTATAGTGCCAAAGCAGTTAGTGCTTCATTATATGGGGCTGAATTGTGGGGCTTCGAAGGCTTGTCCTCTTTAACCATCTCTGAGAACAGGTTCTTCCGAGGCATTACATCACTTCCTCAAAGTACGCCTTTGGTTCCTCTTAGGTATGATCTGGGTAAGAATTCTATTGCCGACATAGCTAGATTACGACCAATTTTATACTGGCGTAGACTGTGGTCTACTCTGGCATTATCCCAGTATGCAGCTGGTTTCATGGATGTTCTGTCCATGGTTGGATCTCGTGACATTGGGTGGTTCAAGGACCTTAGAAAAACCCTTGAGGTGTTGGGTATGAGTGACTTATGGGTAAAGCCTTCGATAAGATAAGGTATTGATCGACTGTAAAACTTCTTCTTTAACTGATGACTTTCTGAATATAAAATCTGTCCCAAGGTTGGAGTTCTTTTGGGACCTTGTTACCAAAGTATTAGACAGAAAGTTGTACTTCCAGTTGCGAGTAGGATCTTTGCCCTTGAATTCTTTTACTGCTCGATGGTCTAATGTCCCCATGAGCCAAGTTAATCCATGCCCACTGGGCAAGTCCCAAGAAGAAACATCATGTCAAATGTTTTTTGTATGTCACGCATACCTATCTCCTAGTAGGGTGTGGTTGAGACCAATTTGTAAGCAATTGGGTACTAGGCTAAGTGTTGAGGCAATGAGGATCCTATGTACTAGCACATCATCGGCTATTGTTGTAGCTGTGGCAAAATTTCTAGGTTGGCCTTGGATCATAAGAAAACACAGCATTGATGATTAATGTGTTACTGGCCCCTGGACATTAAGAAGCATTTTCTGTGAGAGTGCTTGTAATGTTTTTTTTTTAACCTATGTACATATCTTAATGATTGCTTTTTAAATTTATATGTTAATTAAGTTGTCTTTAGGGATTTTTAATGACTTTCTGTTTTGTATATATGCTGTTTCTGTCCCTGTTTTATCGCTTTTATGACAAATGTCGAATAAAGCTGTTTTGGATTGGATTATAGCAGTGACTCTAAAGAGTAAGGTTTTATATAAAGTATAGGAAAATCCATGCTCCCAAATTACTAACGTCCACACTTAATTAGGTATATAAAATATAGTAAAAATCATTCAATAACAAACATATGACTAAATCATAAAACAGGGGCTATTAATATATCATAAATGTTAAATGACAGAAGTGTTAGATATAAACTATAATAGTGAAGCACAAATATTTTCCAGCCTTACGTTGCTTCAAATAAATGTCATGTATAGATTGTAGTCCATCTAGAATGTTGCATTCATGTTGGAATCAGCACAAACAAGTGCCGTTATGAATAGGCCAAATTTAAAATAGGTGGTAAAAAGAAAACTAAAAGACAAAACATTAAAAAAGAGTCTTATAAAAAGAATATAGTTTGTTCAGGCTTTTGTGGTATATTTGCTAAATTCTATTAATTGGTCAATTTACTTTTGAGTTCATTCCTCGTAGAGGACGTCGACATCGCCTGGTGCACACCCAGCATGCATGTGATCATTCCGAAAACCATTCAGATCATTTGTCTGTGTACTTGAGGGACAAGCAATTGGTTACTCATCATGAGTACTTGATGGTAGTTGCAGTTTCTCTCCAGGGGACTTAAAAGATAATAGTGAGTCAAGCCATTCATCATGTGCTGCGTCTAAAAGTGCCACCGGTGATATTGCACTCTCATAGGGAGCATCCGAGAGCAGGGACAGATGCGGTGCTCTGCATTGTTACAAGTGCTCATGAAGAGGTTGAATTACTGCCTCCATATCGATATAAGTCACTGGGGGCTGCTCCAGATGTAAGTCCAGGATAATGTCAGTGGGAAAGTTTATGCACCAGAACACAGGTTTTACTTGTGTAGCATCCATTTTGCGGAATATGAGCACCCAGTGGTCACTGAGGTCAGATAGCCAAGTATGTACCTTGCAACATGCTAGAGTCTCTCTGTTGCTTTGCTCAGCTGAATACATGTGCTCCATGTTGTTGATTTTCTTGTCGGAACAGGTGAAAGATGATGATATCACAGCCGATTAGCAATATGATGATTGGAAATCCCCCAACAAGGTTGGAGAATAGAGAATTGAAAAATGAGAGAATCGTTTAAATACTGCTTTTAATCCAGTCACTAGACCTGATCCAATTTTCGTCAAAAGATGCATGACACCAGTTGTTACAGACTGATTGAATATTGTTTGAAAAATAGCTGCAAAATGTGTTGGGCATTGTGTGTGTAACAGCCTCCAAATTCCTGAAGCAGGTCTGGATGTCTGCATTTTATACACTTCAACCGCTAATATAAAGGGGCTTCTTTTTGTAACAGAACCAACAATATTGTGTGCAAATCACCAAAACGCATGGATTTCATTCTTATACTACGTCAAGGGATGCTCCTAATGATATTTCTCGGTGGAGGATATAGGTCCTGCCACAACACTCTATTGTTTCTGAAAACTTTATCAGGTATGGCTGCCCGGGTTCAACACACAGCAAATAGCATCTGTCAAAAATAAATAAGAACCATTATTCGGAAGTTCATAATTTGTGGGAATGAATGCAACGGGGGATAAAAGATAAAACACAGCTTAACCCTGGAATCAAAGAGCTAAACATTCTGTCAAATGATATGGTATCACACTGAAGGCAATGTCCAAGGGATTACAATTTGCTATTCTGATAAACAGAGGATCATCTTAATTTTTCTTTAAACAGATGTGTGAAAAAGGAAACTTCCATGAATGGAACCATTGTGAATTGTAGATCGTATCAATGCAATCAATCAATTTATATTTCTGACAGACGTGAAAATGAAATTTTGTAATAGGCAATGAAATAATACCAAGTATGAGCCAGTAATAAGTGGAGTGTCACTGACTATAAATTGTGCATCCTCAACTTGTTCTATACTTAATAAGGTGTATGTGGATTATTTTTTTGCCATTGTTTTTTGCCTGAGTGTCAAATTATATGGTTCAAACAAGGCTGTTTAATTGAGACGATGCCAAGGCAAAACCTTATCTAAGTGTTTGTTGCAACAGATTTAGTTGTTTACCCTTTTCCTGGGTCTCAGGACCACAGAGACCATAATTCCTTGCCTGCAAGTAGGCAAGGGAGCTGTATTGGCACAGCAGGGTGCATAAAACCGGGCCTGATTACCCGCTGAATGGGCCACGCATGTGCCATGCCTGGGCAAAGTCTGAGCCAAGGGCACGTCTGCCCAGTGCTCATTAGTGCCAGGAAGTGGCAGGGCAGGGGCACCCCCTTAGCCTTGCGCACGACCCCTACTTGTTCTTATAGTGGTAAGCCCCAAATGATGTTTTGCAACCTTGTTATGGGCTCTCTATCCCCTTTGTGACTCTCACTGGCCTCAATGCTCGCTTATTCTGTCTGTCGCTGGTGGGGGTTTATACCCTTTTTGTTTATAATGGCCACATCTAACATCACCTAATTCTATAACAGGAAGGAAAAGCCAAATTGCGCCCATCCAAATGCAAAAAAAAATCTTTCTGCAAGGCCCCCAGAATTTACCACTCTTTTCACCACCAAGGTACCTTCTGATAGCAGTGGCCCACCACGGGAAGCAGTGTTAAGTGGTCATATATCCTGCCCATCTTAGCAATATGCAGCCACATGCAACACACCACAAACAAACGCAATCAGATCTTAGGATGGGCTGGCAATTGGTTTGGACATTAATGCTTTAATGCTGTTTGTCTGGACGACATCAAAGTTGAATGGTGAATGATTTTTTTGTATCTACAAATGGACTAATGGAGAACTTTTTGGCAAGAGAGTTTTGTCTTCATCGAAAATGTGTAGACAATCGGCTTGATCACATTATTGGCTGTGCTAGTTCCAGGGTCTCACCTCAGGGAGGTCACATTCATGGAAACATCATACCCCCTCTTATGGCCCCTATATCTGCGGCTATAATTTTCAACCTCTCAAGACAAGGGGTCGATTCAGGGGTAAAGAGCATTTGTACAGATAAGCGCAAGGGTGGCAATCATGCCAAGCCCATCTCATCCACTCCTTAGATTCAGGATATGGCCTTGTTCCATCTTGTTGCAAAAGCACTCAGCCTGAGATGCTGCCTGAGGTGCACTCTGGCAGACCCTTGCCCAAGGTTGAACAATTAGATCTTTCCCCAGATAGCACACCCAATGTGGTGGTATTAGTGGATGTGCCCCCACTTCATGACAAATGTTAGAAGAACAAAGTAACACATGGGGCTACCAGGAGGGCTGAGTTTGGCGCTAACATGCATATCCAAATTAGCATGTTATGTTATGTGTTACGTTAAAATAATTTTATAATGCACTCAGCTACACAAAAAGGGTTTCCCAGCACAGGATTAAAGGGCAAAGGAAGAGAAAAATCAAAAGTTTATTGATTAAATAACCTGTTTTTTAGTAATTTGCGAAAGTTCGTGTATAATGTTTCTCTGCGAATCATTATGGGGAGAGAATTCCATAAGAGTGGGCCAGGATAGAAAAAGGGAACGGCCACCCGTTCTTGCATGCTTGACCCTAGGGACCACACATTTTTCCTGGGTGGTGGATCGTAACAAGCGAGAAGGTTGATAAGGACGGACTAACTTTTGCAGGTAGTGGGGGGCAGTGCCTGTCTTGATCTTGAACATATAGTTCAGAGCTTTAAATTTAGTTCGATTTTCCACTCTGAGCCAATGAAGATCTCTCAAGGCAGTAGTGGTGGAAGTCATTCTAGGAAGATTGCAGAGCAATCTTGCGGCCGAATTCTGAACCACCTGAAGCTTGCGTAGTACATCCCTATTTGCGCCCAAGAAAATAATATTTCTGTAATCCAGTCTAGATGTTACAAGTGCCTGGACAACTGTCTTTTGGGTAGCACTAGGGAGGATCCAAATGATTTTCTTCAGACATTTCAATATGGTGAAGCAGGTGGCCGCCGTTTTTACCGTATGTTGTTTCATAGAAAGATTACTATCCATGATAAATCCTAGGTTACGGACTTCAGAGGAGGGCACAGGAAGAGGACCCATTACAGTGGGCCACTGTTGGGGGCCCCATAGGTCTTTGTTTTCCCTAAAATAAGGACCTTGGTTTTTTCGCCACTAAGCTTGAGTAGATTGCTTTGCATCCAAGATGCAATCTTACTCAGGCCAGTTTGAAGAGTGGAAGGGCCTGACAGCTTTTCTGCTGAGAGGGAAAAGATTATTTGGGTGTCATCAGCGTACGAAAAGAGAGACAGCCCAGCCTCTTCTGCAATTGCTACCAAAGGTTGCACATAAATATTGAACAGAAGAGGACAAAGGATGGACCCGTGAGGCACACCATAAGGGGAAGAATGGGTTTTAGAAGTGGCTCTAGAGGAAAAAACTTGAAAAGTCCACCTGGATAGAAAAGAGGACAACCAGCCAAGTGCCACACCAGTAACACCAAGAGACTGCAAAGATTTTATTAACACGGTATGAGAGACCGTGTCAAATGCAGCACTCAAGTCCAACAATACAAGGGCTGCTGTGTTACCTTTTTCTAAGTGTTACCGCAACATTTCAATACCACCAAGAAGAGTCGTTTCAGTCGAGAAGCCTGCATGAAAGCCAGACGGGGATCAATGTAACAAATTTGAAGATTTGACAAACTCAGTAAGCTGTAGATTAACGTGTTTCTCTAAAATCTTGGAAAAGATAGGGAGTAAAGAGATGGGCCTAAAATTAGAAGGCTGAGAAGGGTCAGCATTGACCTTTTTCAGGAGTGGTAGGACCATGGCATGTTTCCAATCAGGTGGGACCATGGCCTCTTGGAGCGATGCATTAAGTAGCCTCATAATAATTCCCAAAGATGGCAACTCAAATTATTGAAGTACAAAAGCCAGGAGGAGATCACAAAGGGACCCTGACTTAAGACTGTTTAAAATCTTTATTAGAGAATCAATATTGAGAGGAGACCACGTTTGAGTTTCGTTGTCAGTTTGTCCGAAGAAATAGGCTCAGACTCGGGGGCTAACTGGGTAGGCACTAGTGGCCTAGATTTATCTAATTTTAAATATATTTGCTACACTTTATTTATAAAAAATTTAGCAAGACTTTTGCATTGTGACTCATCTAGAGTAGGCGGGGTGGGCTGTGTATCTGAGCCAGCTAACTTTTTAACCATGGCAAATAATGTACGTGGACGATTCTTTGCATTGGAAATAGTGGAGGAAACATATTCCGCTCTAGCCAGTTTACATAAAGCCTGGTATTTTTTTAAAGCGGTTCCATATATGTTTTTAGATTCTGGAGAGTGATTTTTTCTCCAACATCTTTCCAGTGCTTTACATTTACTTTTTTCAGTTTTTAATTGTTCAGTGAACCACGGGGCAGGGGGACCATGATTATATGATTTTTTAACAGAAGTAGGAAGACATTCATCAATTGCGTTAGAGATCCAACTATCAATGGTCTCTAAAGAAGACATAGATATAGAGTCCATGGTGGGAGCACTGTTGAGCAGGGTTCGATTAAATGTATCAATGTCCAGTACATGGTACGGAGGGTGGGCTGAGACACTAAACTGTTCAATGGTGATTACGTTGTGGTGACTTACAGCAGTTGATGGATTGCTGGAAGAATCTTAGCCATTTTCAGGGGTTAGAAGGTTCCACTTTGAGCATTAGGCTGTGGCCGTTGGGAGTTTTCTACAAAACAAGGCATGCACCAAAGGCACACATTTTTAGGCCCATTATCCTCAGATGACGCAAGATCTCCATGAGATACATCCTAGGCACCCCTGGGAGCCTACTTCCCTTTTGACCTCCTCCAATAGATTTGCGGTTCTTGAATCATATGAGGCTCTGAATTGACTGCCCCCGGCTGAGCCCAATGCTACTTATGCCAATATAGGTGGGGAAGCCATCAGTCCTTCTCTAAGCTCTAGGACCTGACTCGAATGGCCAGCTTAGTTTCCTTTCATGGAATGTAGCAGGGCTTGAGGAGAAGGCCAGGGACCCAAATTGGCTAGATTTCATTAGACCATATAACATATTGCCCTTTCAGGAAACCTGGTCTGTTAAGAATATTCCTTTTTTGGATGAATATGCCCATTTTACCCAGTGATCCCATCTTCTTCAGAGTGAGCTAAGGTGGGGCTGTACACTTTAATAGCCTTTTCTTTGAATTGTGTGATGGCTGAGGTAGAGACAAAATACCCATACTTAGGAGAGGTATTACTCACGTTTACGATAAATCAAATTTATTGGTAGCAAATATTTATAATTCTCATGGACACACTCCTCACTCTGAAATTATTTATTTGTTGGGCACGATTGTAGAGAAATATAAGATCCCTTTCTTGGCCTTGGGCAGAAGCTCCGCTTCATTCATCTCGATTGTGGTTCTGGGTGGTTTTAATATCTATCCTTGTATAGAAACCTGTCAAATATTTCAGGATCTCTCTTCAAGCGATTATTTTTACCCAGCTCATTTTGAACATTCCACCCAGGGGCATGAGGCAAAAATACTAATCCAATTCCTGAACCTTGTTATACTCAGTATTCAGGTAGCCCCTACCTATGTTGGAAGAGGGTCTGAATCAATTGTGGACTATATATTGTTCTCCTTGCCCCTTCTTACCTCTTTAGTTGATTATCAGACCAAATGGTCCGGCAGGAACGACCGCAACCCTCTAGTATTAGTACTTAAATTCTAGTGTCTGAGACAGTTACCTTCTGCCCTTTCTACTAAACACCTGGCTCTCTCAGACCAGGGCAGATGTCTGAAATGGACTAAAGTGATATCAGATTAGTTTTGCGGTTATCTGTTAAGGCAGAAGAGTTACAAGTTAGAATGTAGCATACTCAAATGTTTTCAATGCCCGCTCTGCAATATGTGTCGCAGTGAGATTTGCCCTCATTGCATTCAGGCCATATTATTTCTAGTGGTGTTTGCTGGTTTAACGAGCCCTGTTCTAGAGCCCATCTTGGCCTCAGGAAGACCCTTAAATGCTCCTCAAGCAATGGGGAGATAAAACATTTACAAGCCATCCGAAGGAAGTTCACAAAGGAGAGAAAAGAGTTCCTCAAAGACGATGTCTGGGAACAGTTAATGAGAGTCAGTGATCTTCATGATACTGAAGCCTTCTGGAGATTCCCTAACCACCCTTTTTTATTTGCTGAGGCTGTTCCATCTCTGTCCTCAGTAACTACTGAAGTGAAGTGGCAAATCTATTCATTTGAGGGTGGGACGGATTCAGCAGTTCATAATACTGGCAAAAAAACACTGGGTTATTCCAGCCTTTCCTGTTTTATGGATGAAGTTGTGTGTGCCAACAATTGCCTAGCCTGCAACAAGGCTCCTGGCCTTGATGGTGTCCCGGCAGATCTCTTCAGAAGTGACGTAGATGTCTGGGTCCCTTTACTATCCAACATCCTATATACTGCTGTATTAACAGGTCCCCCTAGTTCATGGTCCCATTCAATCATTGTACTCATTTTTATAAAGGCTGACCCAAGATGGTATAGGCCAATATCTCTGATTGATACCTCTGTTAAGGTTCTGGGCCAGGTAGTTCCTGAAAGACTGTCCCTGTGGGCCGGGGAGAATAACATCATCTCCGACTCACAGTAGGGGTTCAGGCTTGGTCTTAGACTATCAACCAGAGTCTGAATTTGCATCTACTAATCCAGAAGTATACAGTAGAAAAAAAGGGCACTCCCCTTTTGGATTTTAGGGCTCTTACATCAGCATTTGATCGGGTTAACCACTCAACGCTCTGGGCAATGCTGTTGTCTCTTGGTGTTGACCGAGTTTTGGTATCGTTTTTGGCAGACATTCACATGGGCTTGTATGCTTCGTTAAGATTTGGGGTTCATGCACTAAACACATTCCTATTACCTGAGGCATCAGGCATGGGTGCCTCTTGGACCCTTTTTTATTTACTATTTATGTTAATGGATTAGAAGAGATGTTGCTGGAAACACAATGCAGAGCCTTCCTATTACCAGTTCTCTTATATGCAGGTTATGCAGTCCTTATGTCAAGGATGGAATTAAGGCTTCAATTGTCACTTGGCTGTTTTGCTGATTTTATGGCCAGATTAGATTGTTCATTAAATAACAGTAAATCTTTCATCTTGGTTGCAGGTGACAAACCAGTTAAATTGAAAGCCCATTTTGTGCACACATTTAATCACAGGGCATCCTGTCTGATGACAGGATTATTTGGGTACTCGTACATTTTTCAAAAACTTTTATGTTAGCTTGCTCTTGTGGTGCAGTAATGGATTTCAGAGCTAAGGTGGGCGGAAAACCAATAAAGGCTCTGCTTCAGATTTATAAAGCCAAGGGTTTTTCCGCTAGATGTTATGGTAGCGATATTTAGGGCTACCCGGATTGCAGCCAGGTTGAAGAGAACACGTTTTCTAGGTGCTTACTGGCTGTCCCACAATGTTATCCATAAGGAATTGGTCCTCAAATATATTTCAGACATCATCAAACTGAGGCCTTTGTTATGCTGGATCTTCATTTGGAATATGAGAGTGATTCCCTGGTTGAAATATAACAAGATCGAACTGATTGCTCTGGGCCGCCCTTGTCTGTTTTCCTGTCCTGAAAGAATTGCCAAAGCATATTGTATATAGGTCAAACAAAATTTTTTGGCCCATAGCTCTGCTGACAGAGAAGGGATTGAACTACAGAAACCCACTGTTTATCCCCATTGTTTGATTAAAACTGTCTCCTTAATTGATCTATACCTGACATGGGTAAATAATGTGTACCACCGCCAGCAGTTACCCAGGTTCAGAATTAATCTTCTTCTGCCATTAATTGGTTTTCCCAAGGGCTGGGCCACACAGGGTACCCTTGGTCCCTGTGAGTATGAGAAATCTTCAGCCCAGACCATTGCCCATTTTGTCCTGTTTTGTACTTTTTATACTTTTCTATAGAGGAAATGTTTTAAAATATTTATTAAAATCCTTAAAAGGTAATCAAGTAAGGCTGCTAATCAGTCTCTTTTATGTTGAGGGATGTTAAAATGTGTGCCAATGTATGTTTGTTCTTAAGCAGCATTGTTAAAATTATGAGAGGCTTGACCGTAATTTAGCTCTCATGTGGGTGGGATACCTGAGTTTTTTACTTGCCTTAGCTATTTGTTTGTAATTTGAACTGGCTTGACTCATTTGTCTCTTAGGTCAATTGGACGTGTTCAAAGTTTATTGTACTCTGGTTAGGCATTTCGCCCTTTTTCCCTTCCATCTAGAGATCTTTTTCCGCTGTCGAGAATTGTCCATAACCTAGATTGCAAAGATATACTCGTCCCCTGGGCAGAATGGCCATTTGTCAATGTTTTTTGCTCAAGGGTCATGCACTTTACCTCTTCTTCTATTTTCTCTTGATGATCATTTTAACATTGATGTAATGTAAAAACTGTTTTTATCTGATTCTATGTATCTTTTATGGTTATATCTACTTTAACCGAAAAAATAATTTGACTACTACTAGTTGTTTAATTGCTCTTAAGTGAGCCTACCCCAGTTATAATAATGTCAGATCTCTTGTCAGGAGATCTAAGGTTGATGACAAAATGTAATTTATTTAGTACACTCTTTTAGAAAGAGTGTGCATTCTGTTGTCTATAACTTCTGATCTATGTGTCTAATTCTTTCTGCATATTCTTTCTCTGAATATTTATTTAATTCATTATAAATGGGATATATTCCTGTGGCAAGGAATCTTTTATTTCTTTTAGGATGTGGTCTTAGAAGTAAATCAGAAAAGTCGATGTTTTCATTAATGGAGAAAAAGTGTTCTTTCACTGATCCGTTGTTGGCATAGCTTACTTACACTATGGGGCCTATTATGATGTCGGCCGTAAGGCCTCCAACCTCAGGTCGGAGGCCTTATGACCGGCATCGTCAGTTTCAATTCCGACCGGTTGATTTTGATTCAGCCAGTCGGAATTGAAACCGGACGGTCATTCTGGTTGGCTTCCGATGGGCTGAAGGAGCCCGTCGGCCAGTTGCTACTGGCCCGTAATCCAAATGGACGGCGGTTTACGCAGTACGGATTACAATGCATGGTTTCTGACAGGGTTTCCATGCCAGCCTTTCCGACATGGAATCCCTGTCGGAAGCGTGTTTGGGGGCCCGTAGCAGGGTCCCCTTTCCTTTGTGGCCTCTGGTTGGTGGCCGAGTGGCACCTATGATGTCTCCCTGTTAATCCTCGAACCTTGTGGCAGGTACCTTCACATTTCCCTATCGGAGCATGTACTACTTCTGGTTTATGGCTGTAACACATGATCCCATAGGGAAATGTCGATATGAAATCACACCATGTGCGGTTGCATCAAAATGAGGAGATCGTGACCATCGCCCAGAGGTCGGTCGAGACCGCAAACCGGAGATCGGTAAGTCCCATTTCTGAGACGCCATCCGCCCGACATCGTAATAGGCCCCTATATGTGGTAACTACTGCAGGTGTTTGGGTATTACACCTTGGATCAGGTTGATTCATTTTCGGTCCAGGAGTGTTGGAAAGGAAAAGGTGCATGTAAGTATTGGAATCATAGAGCCATAAGGTCAAACCTTTAACAGAAAATGGGTTGAATTATAGGTTCCATTTTGTATCATATTAGTTATGTCTGATTCAGACATATCCATTTTAAATTGTCAATTATTGAACATGGTCAAATTGACTTTTGGAATAGAAGGTTTTCGAAGTCCTTAATTGTTGCAAATCCCAGACAAGTAGTCCGTTAGATGGTTTTGTTTAGAAAGAATTTCTTTCGGTATTATACATGCTCAAACTAAGACTTCTTTGCCTTGTATCTGTGAACATTTGGCTCCCCAAATGCTTTTCTCATCAACATTCGCTTTCCAATACTCGTATACTTGAATAGCCAGATTTTGACTAAATTCAGTGGAGTAAATCAGCTGGTTGGTAGTGATTCATTTTTTTTAAGCTGCTGTGGATTCTGTGTAAAATAGAAGGCTGAAAGTTATGATCTATCAGCACTCTGAAAATAAGGGAATTTCGTTAAGAAATTAGGATGGCCTACAGGAGTCAGAGCCTCACAATATTCTCATTATGCGTAATTGTATACTTCTCTAAGATAGCCAGTCCTATGTATGAAATAATGTGCATAATGTTGCTATCAATACATTTCTTTGCTTTTTATTTTAGTTCAAATAAGGTTCTTCATTATTCATAGTAGCATATGCTTGTAAATCAGACATCATTCTCTTAACAGTCTCAATGTCCCAATAGGGAAAAGTCCATTAAAAGGAAGCTGGAATCACAGTGGGCCTTCACAGCGCCGGCAATAGAACACACGTGTCTTTAGCACGCATTCGTTAAGCACACAAGTCGTTAAAGTGACTGATTTCAGGGGGGAGCATTGGTGGAATGGTGTTGCATTTAAGGTCCAACACCTTCCCTACTGTTGCATAGACTAAAGTTGGAATAGTAAATTAAACTAAACTATTCCAAAATCCAGTCCCCCCCCCCCCCCAGGCAAGTCGTTATAATGACTTGTGTGCTGAACAAATGCATACTAAAGAAGCATTCGTTCAAAAGAAGGCGTTCGGAAGGCATGCGTCCTAAATGCATGCGGAATGCCATCATACATTCATCCCAATCATCTGAAATGGTACTGAGGATTATAACATAATTCACTGAAACATTTATCACATAAGGTAATTGCAATGTCTCAGTGGGCAAAGCAAACATAAGGAGATGATGGATCGAGAGCTGAAACTTTTCAGAAACTTCCGCTACGCACAGGTCTGGGTTGAATCCCCCATTGTTCTTTAGCTCACTCCACCACCCCAGACCAGACCCAGACATATGCAAATAAGTCTTGACCCTGTTCCCCATGGGAACAGTGCAGCCTGATCTGCCAAGCCAGGTCTTCCCTGGCCCGGAAACAAGGCTGATGAGGGGTGCTACCCCGAAACCGGTCCCAGGCTGCATGTTTCTGGTCCAAGGCAGACCTGGCCTGGTAGTTTGGGCTGGACTGTTCCCATGGGGAACAAGGTTAGGACTGATTTGCATATGCCTGGGTCTGAACTGGTGTGCAGAAGTGAGATAAAGAATGTTGATGGATTCAACCCAGATCTGTGGCTGGTGGTGAGTGTCTAAAAAGTTTCAGCGCTCCATCCATCATCTCCTTGTGTTTACTTTGTGATCCCTAAGGTGGCAGGGCATGCCCAGATGTGGGTCCCTTGCTCACTTCTACACTGGATTCAAGCTAGCCTAGCTGATAAGAGGTGTTACCCCGAAACCGATCCAAGGATGCTTGTTTCCACTGATGGGAAGATCTGGCTTTGGCAGTTAGAGGTGGACTGTTCCCCAAGGGACAAGACTGATTTGTGTAAAACGTTTCAGCACTCTGTCCATCATCTCCTTGTGTTTGCTTTGTTCACCCTAAGTTGACAGGGTATGCCCAGACATGGGCCCCTTGCTCACTTTGCCTCTGGATTCAAGTAAGATAGCCTGGCTGATGAGGGGTGTTACCCCAAAACAGGTCCTAGGATGCTTGTTTCCGGTCCAGGGAAGACCTGGCTTGGCAGTTCGAGCTGGACTGTTCACATGGGGAAAAGGGTCAAGAGTGATTTGCATATGGCTGAGTCTGAACTGGGCTGGCGAAGTGAGCTAAAGAGCGATGATGGATTCAGCCCAGATCTGTGACTTAGGGTGAGTGTCCGAAAAGTTTCAGCGCTCTGTCTATTATCTCTGTGTGTTTGTTTTGTTCGCCCTTATTTGGCAGGGTATGCCCAGATGTGGGTCCCTTGCTCAATTTGCCTCTGGATTCAAGTAAGCTAGCCTGGCTGATGAAGGGTGTTACCCCGAAACCAATCCCAGGAAGCTTATCCCGGTCCATGGAAGACCTGGCTTGGCAGTTCGGGCTGGACTGTTCCCATGGGGAACAGGTTCGAGAATGATTTCTATATGGCTGGGTCTGAACGAGGGTGGCAAAGTGAGCTAAAGAACGATGATGGATTCAAACCAGATCTGTGACTGGGGGTGAGTGTGTGACAATTTTCAGCGCTCCGCCCATAATGTCCTTGTGCTTACTCTATTCACCTTAAGTTAGCAGGGTCAGCCCAGATGTGGGCCCCTTGCTCCCTTTGCCACTGGATTCAAGCTAGCCTGGCTGATATGGGGTGTTACCCTGAAACCCATCCCAGGATGCTGGTTTCTGGTCCAGGGAAGACCTGGCTTGGCAGTTTCGTCTGGACTGTTCCTGGGGGTAACAGGGTCAAGACTGATTTGCATATTTGTGGGTCTGAACTTGGGTGGTGAAGGGAGCTAAAGAACAATGAAGGACTTAACCCAGATCTGTGACTGGAGATGAGTGTCTGGAAAGTTTCGGCACTTAAAGTTTAAGCAACAAAGGTGTAGAAAGTAGCAAGAGAAGTGCAGAAAGAGGCAATTGAGGTGTAGATAGAAGCAAGAGCACTGCAGAAAGAACCAACAGATGTGCAAAAAGAGGCAAGAGGGGTACAGAAAAAGGTCGGAGAGGTGCACAAAGAAGCACGAGAGGTACAGAAAGAGACAGGAGGGGTGCAGAAAGAAGGAAGAGAAGTGCAGAAAGAAGCAACAGAGATGCTGAAAGAGGTGCGATGGGTGCAGAAAGAGCAAGAAAAGTGCAGAAAGAACCAACAGAGGATCGGAAAGAGGCAAGAGAGGAGCAGAAATAGGCAGGAAAGTAGCAGAAAGAGGGAACAGGGGTACAGAAAGAGGCAAGAGAGGTGCAGAAAGAGAAAAGAGGGTTGCAGAAAGAAGGAAGAAAAGTGCAGAAAGAGGCAAAAGAATTGCTGAAAGAAGCAACAAAGGTGTAGAAAGAAGCAAGGGACGTGCAGAAATAGGCAAGTGAGGCATAGAAAGAAGCAAGAGCAGTGCAGAAAGACCCAAAAGAGGTGCAAAAAGAATCAAGAGAGGTGGAGAAAAAGGTAGAAGAGGTGCATGAAGAGGCAAGAGAGGTACAAAAAGAGGCAGGAGGAGTGCAGAAAGATGGAAGAGAAGTGCATATAGTAGCAACAGAGGTGCTGAAAGAGGCAAGAGGAGTGCAGAAAGAGGTAGGGAATGTGCACAAAGAGGCAAGAGAGGTTCAGAAAGAGGCAGGAGGGGAGCAGATAGAAGGAACAGAAGTGCAGAAAGTGGCAAAATAATTGCTGAAAGACGCATCAGAGGTATGGACAGAAGCAAGGGAAGTGCAGAAAGAGGCAAGTGGGGTGCAGAAAGAAGCGAGGGCAGTGCAGAAAGAACCAACAGAGGTGCCAAAAGAATCAAGAGTGGTACAGAAAAAGGTAGAAGAGGTGCACAAAGAGGCAAGAGAGGTACAGGAAGAGGCACGAGGGTTGCAGAACAAAGCAAGTGAGGTGTAGAAAGAGACAACAGAGATGGATAGACGCAAGAGATGTGCAGAAACAAGCAAAAGAAGTGCACACAGAGGCAAGAAAATTGCTGAAAGAAGCAACAGAGGTGTTGAAAGAAGCAAGAGAAGTGCAGAAAGAGGCAAGTGAGTTGCAGAAAGAGGCAAGAAAGGTGCAGAAAATGGCATTAGAAAAGCAGAAAGAGGCAAGAGGGATGCAAAAAAGGGAAGAAGGGTGCAGAAAGGTGCAAGAGAGGTACATAAAGAAGCAAGAGAAGTGCAGAAAGAGACAAGAGAGGTGCAGAAAGAGGCAAGAGAGGTACAGAAAGAGGCAAGGGAAGTACAGAAACAGGCAAGACAAAATGCACAAAGAGGCAAGAGAAGTGCAGAAAGAGGCAGGAGGGGTGCAGAAAGAGGCAGAAGGGGTACAGAAAGAAGGAAGAGAAGTGCAGAAAGAGGCAAGAGAATTGCTGAAAGAAGCAACAGAGGTGTACAAACAAGCAATAGAAGTACAAAAAGAGGCAAGAGGGGTGCAGAAAAAGGTAGGTGAGGTGCACAAAGAGGCAAGAGAGGTACAGAAAGAGGCAGGAGGGATGCAGAAGGAAGGAAGAGAAGTGCAGAAAGAAGCAACAGAGGTGCTGAAAGAAGCAACAGAGGTGCAGAAAGAAGCAAGAGATGTGCAGAAAGAAGCAAGTGAGGTACAGAAAGAGCAAGAGACGTGCAGAAAGAACCAATAGAGGTACAAAAAGAGGCATGAGAGGAGCAGAAACAGGCAAGAGAGGAGCATAAATAGGGAACAGGGGTGCAGGAAGAGAGGTACAGAAAGAGAAAAGAAGGGTCCAGAAAGAGGCAAGAGGGGTGCAGAAAGAAGCAAGAGCAGCACAGAATGAACCAACAGAGGTGCAAAAAGAGGCAAGAGGAGTTCAGAAAGAGGTAAGAGGGGTGCAGAACAAAGCAAGTGAGGTGTAGAAAGAGACAACAGAGATGCATAGACGCACGAGATGTGCAGAAACAAGCAAAAGAAGTGCACAAAGAGGCAAGAGAATTGCTGAAAGAAGCAACAGAGGTGTTGAAAGAAGCAAGAGAAGTGCAGAAAGAGACAAGTGAGGTGCAGAAAGAGGCAAGAAAGGTACAGAAAATTGCAATAGAACTGCAGAAAGAGGCAAGAGGGATGCAGGAAAGGGAAGAAGGGTGCAGAAAGACGCAAGAGAGGTGCATAAAGAAGCAAGAGAAGTGCAGAAAGAGACAAGAGAGGTGCAGAAAGAGGCAAGAGAGGTACAGAAAGAGGCAAGGGAAGTACAGAAACAGGCAAGAAAAAATGCACAAAGAGGCAAGAGAAGTGCAGAAAGAGGCAGGAGGGGTGCAGAAAGAGGCAGGAGGGGTACAGAAAGGAGGAAGAGAAGTGCAGAAAGAGGCAAGAGAATTGCTGAAAGAAGCAACAGAGGTGTACAAACAAGCAATAGAAGTGCAAAAAGAGGCAATAAGGGTGCAGAAAAGGTAGGTGAGGTGCACAAAGAGGCAAGAGAGGTACAGAAAGAGGCAGGAGGGATGCAGAAAGAAGGAAGAGAAGTGCAGAAAGAAGCAACAGAGGTGCTGAAAGAAGCAAGAGAAGTGCAGAAAGAGGCAAGTGAGGTGCAGAAAAAGCAAGATAAGTGCGGAATGAACCAACAGAGGTACAGAAAGAGGCATGAGAGGAGCAGAAACAGGCAAGAGAGGTGCATAAAGAGGGAACAGGGGTACAGGAAGAGAGGTACTGAAAGAGAAAAGAAGGGTCCAGAAAGAGGCAAGAGGGGTTCAGAAAGAAGCAAGAGCAGTACAGAATGAACCAACAGAGTTGCAAAAAGAGGCAAGAGGAGTTCAGAAAGAGGTAAGAGGGGTGCAGAAAAAAGCAAGTGAGGTATAGAAAGAGACAACAGAGATGCATAGACGTAAGCGATGTGCAGAAACAAGCAAATGAAATGCACAAAGAGGCAAGAGAATTGCTGAAAGAAGCAACAGAGGTGTACAAACAAGCAATAGAAGTGCAAAAAGAGGCAAGAGGGGTGCAGAAAAAGGTAGGTGAGGTGTACAAAGAGGCAAGAGAGGTACAAAAAGAGGCAGGAGGGATGCATAAAGAAGGAGGAGAAGTGCAGAAAGAAGCAACAGAGGTGCTGAAAGAAGCAACAGAGGTGCAGAAAGAAGCAAGAGAAGTGCAGAAAGAACCAACAGAGGTACAGAAAGAGGCATGAGAGGAGCAGAAACAGACAAGAGAGGTGCATAAAGAGGGAACAGGGGTGCAGGAAGAAGCAACAGAGGTGCAGAAAGAGAAAAGAGGGGTCCAGAAAGAGGTAGGCTAGTTGCACAAAGAGGCACAAGTGGCAATGAAAGAGGCAGGAAGGGTGCAGAAAGAAGTGGGAGAAGTGCAGAAAGAGGCACAATAATTGATGAAAGAAGCAACAGAGGTGTATAAAGAAGCAAGAGAAGTGCAGAAAGAGGCACGTGAGGTGCAGAAAGAAGCAAGAGCAGTGCAGAAAGAACCAACAGAGCTGCAAAAGGAAGCAAGAGCAGTACAGAAAATGGTAGAAGACGTGCACAAAGAGACAAGAGAGTTACAGAAAGAGGCAGGAGGGGTGCATAAAGAGGGAACAGGGGTGCAGGAAGAAGCAACAGAGATACAGAAAGAGAAAAGAGGGGTCCAGAAAGAGGTAGGCTAGTTGCACAAAGAGGCCCGAGTGGCAATGAAAGAGGCAGGAAGGGTGCAGAAAGAAGTGGGAGAAGTGCAGAAAGAGGCAAAATAATTGATGAAAGAAGCAACAGAGGTGTAGAAAGAAACAAAAGAAGTGCAGAAATAGGCACGTGAGGTGCAGAAAGAAGCAGGAGCAGTGCAGAATGAACCAACAGAGGTGCAAAAAGAGGCAAGAGGAGTTCAGAAAGAGGTAGGCTAGTTGCACAAAGAGGCACGGGTGGCAATGAAAGAGGCAGGAAGGGTGCAGAAAGAAGTGGGAGAAGTGCAGAAAGAGGCAAAATAATTGATGAAAGAAGCAACAGAGGTGCAGAAAGAAGCAAGAGCAGTGCAGAAAGAACCAACAGAGCTGCAAAAGGAAGCAAGAGCGGTACAGAAAAAGGTAGAAGACGTGCACAAAGAGACAAGAGAGGTACAGAAAGAGGAAGGAGGGGTGCAGAAAGAAGGATGAGAAGTGCAGAAAGAAGCAACAGAGATGCTGAAAGAGGCTGAAGGAATGCAGAAAGATATAGGAGAGGTGCACAAAGAGGCAAGAGAGGTACAGAAAGAGACAGGAGGGATGCAGAAATTAGGAAGAGAAGTGCAGAAAGGAGCAACAGAGGTGATGAAAGAGGCATGAAGGGTGCAGAAAGAGCAAGAGACGTGCAGAAAAAAGCTACAGAGGTACAGAAAGCGGCAAGAGAGGTACAGAAACAGGCAGGAAATGTGCAGAAAGAGGGAACAGGGGTGCAGAAAGAAACAAGAGGTGCAGAAAGATGGGAGAGGGTGCAGAAAGAGGCAAGTGAGGTGCAGAAAGACAGAAGAGAGGTGCAGAAACAAGCAGGAGAAGAACAGATAGAGGTGAAAGAATTGCTGAAATAAGCAACAGAGGTGTAGAAAGAAGCAAGAGAAGTGCAGAAAGAGGAAAGTGAGGTGCAGAAAGAAGCAGTAGCAGTGCTGAAAGAACCAACAGAGGTGCAAAAAGAAGCAAGAGCTGTACAGAAAAAGGTAGAAGAATTGCACAAAGAGACACAAGAGGTTTAGAAAGAAGCAGGAGGAGTGCAGAAAGAAAGAAGAGAAGTGCAGAAAGATGCAACAGAGGTGCTGAAAGAGGCGCGAAGGGTGCAGAAAGAGCAAGAGAAGTGCAGAAAGAACCAACAGAGGTACAGAAAGACACAAAAGAGGTGCAGAAAGATGCAAGAGACGTGCAGAAACAAGTATTAGAAGTGCAGAAAAAGCAACAGTGATGTAGTAAGGGGAAGTTGGGTAGAGAAGGAGGCAAGAGGGATACAGAAAGTAACAAGAGAGGTGCATAAAGAGGGAAGGGGTGCAGACAGAGGGAAGAGTGGTGTGAAAGAGGCATGAGGGTTGCAGAAAGAAGCAACAGAAATATAGAAAAAGGCAAGAGAGGCACAGAAGGAAGGAGGAGTGGTTCACAAACCGTTAGCACCAATTTAATACGCACATAAGTAACAAGTGACCATTCTAGGTTTGCACAGGGCTTTCTACCACGCTGTACCACTTGTCGCTGCATTTTTGGTAACGTTTGAGCTAGAAACAATGTTTTTTTTGTTCAAGTCTTCAGATTATGCTACAGATGATGGATTATGTGGCAAATGCGGAAAATGTGTAGTTGTGCAGAAGCCAGTGCAGCCAAACAGTCACATAATTTCAGTGGCCCTGCTCATACCTCTGACTAGGTCCAGAAGTGCTCCTCAGTGGTTCCTTCTTTTTTTTGTCTCATTGAGTTCATAATTTAGCTTCTATGGAAATGAGGAATACTAAACCTGAGGTTACAATACCACAACACAGACTATCCTACCACACAATAACTCTCCATAACACATAATCCCACTCTACGCAATTCCTACACACTAAATCCACATACTTTCTATCCACATCATTCCACTGCACAACATACCACATATTTACACTAAACACAACCTACATCCACTCCACTCCAAGAAACATTATTAAAACACTTTTACATTTAGAACACCAATAGCTCAAACTCTTGCAAATACAAAACCTATTACATTGCAAATGCTTCTTTAACTAGTAATTGTGTTTGCAGAGTGGTGGAGAAAGGGTGCTGGGCCTCCGACCAGAGCTCAGGAATTCCACTGCGTAGGACTTACAGGAGGTACCAGGAGGGCTTCTTAATCCCCAAAGTCCCTCAGGAGTAATGTGAACTTCATCCCCATCATACAGTGTGCCAGGAGGCACGTTTGTAGAGTGGTGGAGAAAGGGGGTGTGGCCTCCAAAGACGTCTTAGCAATCCCACTGTGTGGGACATACTGGAGGTAACAAGAGGGGTAGTTGGCCCCAGGGGCATCTTGAGGGCCAACTACCCCTCCTATTACCTCCAGTAAGTCCCACACATCAGGATTGCTAAGTTCTCATAGCAGGCCACAACCCTTTGCCCACCGCTCTGCCAACCCGTTCCCTGGTGTGCTCTCAGATGGGGATTGAAGTCCCCTTTTCTGCTGGGGGTGGTTAGGGGCCAACTAGCCTACCTGTTACCTCCAGTAAGCCTCACACAGTGGGATTGCTGAGAGGTGGACACAGGCCATGCCCCCTTTGTCCACTGCTCTGCAAACGTGCCTCCTGGCACGCTCTTGGTTGGGGAAGGAAGTCTCCTTATCTCCTGAGGCTCCCAGGGACCCCATCCTCCGGGGCCCAGCATTATTTTTTATTTTTTTATTAAATAATGAAAGTGGAGGGGGCCTGTTTTTTTGTGGGAGGGGGCCATGTGGCCCCCCTCCCAGGCCTTTTCTGGCCCAGGAGACCCTATCCCCCGGGGCAGGCCATCAAGTTGGGGACCATGGGTGGAGCACCAATGCCCCCACGGTCCCTGCCAGTCCTCTGCCTCCTGCGGGAGCTGGCATTGCTTTTAAGCAAGGGGAGCTGCTGACATGAAGCCCCCCTTGCCCAAAAGCAATTCCGCTTTGCTTCTTGGAAGCTAGAGCAGGTTTCCAGCTCTTGCTTCCACGAAGCAAAACAGAGTTTGCTATTGCAGGGCAGAAGCCGTGCTCCCACCCTGCCATAGCAAATGGCAATGTCCCAGGGGTGGGCACCCCGGGACATTGATGGAGCTGGCCTTGGGGGTGGAAATACCGAGGGCCATCGAGGGATCCACGAGGGGGCTGCATGGCCCCCCTCCAACATATGTGCAAAGCCCCAGGGAGGTGGTGGTCTCCAGGGCCGGGGGTCAACTACGGACCCCCGAATTTAAATTACTGTATGCCCCGGGCAGTGTGGGAGGGCAGGAGCCCCCACCACATCTTTAATTTAAAAAAAGCCCCGGGGAGGTGGCGGGTCCCCGGGCTGCGGGGGCCACGATGCCCCTGCACATAATAATTAAAGCCCCGGGGTGGTGGCGGTCCCTGGGGCTGTGTGGAGGGGCAAAAGCCCCCCCATGCTTTTAATTTTTTTTTAAAAATAAAGCCCCGTGAAGGTGGTGGTCCCTGAGGTTGCAGGGGGCTGCAAGCCCCCCACATTTGAATAAGGATCGCCCTGGAGAGGTGGTGGTCCACGTGGCTGCTGGGGTCCCATGCGCCCCTGACCCATTATTAAATATTGCCCCTGGGACCTGGCCCACCCGGGGGCTTTTTAAAAAATCTTTTTCCAGATTCAGGCACCCAGCGTGACTCCGGCTGAATATAAAAATAAAATGCTTTTTTGGGGGCAGGGGCCCTACGGGTTCAGGGTGTTTCTACCCTGCCCCCTTATCTTCATTTTTTACTTTTTTTTCTTTTTTCTTTTTTTGACTCGGTTCTCACAAGATGGCTGCCAATACATTCTGATGTGGAGTGTTGACAGCCAATCAGAATAAAGCTCATGCTCGGGAGGATTCACGGCTACTCCTCGGTGCCATATATCGATATTTTTATTTGTTGGATTTCTCAGGAACTACCGAAAGGATTTACACCATTGAAAAAAGGGGCGCTTTCTGAACCGAGAGACACCTTTTTCAGGTCTCGTCTGAGCCAGCGCTGCTCTGGCGCGACATTTAGTAGCTGCTTTAAAAGTGCTACATTGCCGGCCACCAGCTTGCTATTACGCGCACAAGCGCGCACGACGTGCACAGCACTTTTTCTCATCGCACGTGCACCACTCGCATCACTACTCGCGCTTTTTATTTTTTTTATTTAATGGTCGCGGCCAATGCTTGCACAGAGCACGTCATCGCTATCGCGATCACTTTCGCTTTCACCGTGATCGCAATGAATTTCGCGGCCGCACGGCATTGCTTTTACGGCAGCGCAGCCAATGCTTGTTTTTTGTAGCTGCTACTTTTTCTTTTTGTTTAGGCACTTCATGAAAGTGTGTGTTAGTCTGCTGTCTCCCTCTTGTACTGTGTTTCTCCTGCCCTCGTGTTTTCTGTTGTTTGTGTCGCTTACCCCGATAATCCCACTCCATTCTGTTATCTGTGTTGCTTGCAAAACTCAGCCCTCTATCCTTCCGTTGTCCTTGTTGCTTGCTCTCAACTGCCCTCCATTCTTCTGATGTCCATACTGCTTGCCCCCACCGCCTGCTCTCCTTCCACTGACCGTGTTGCTTGCTCCTACCCACCCTCTCTCCTTCCATTTTCTGCCGCAACCACCTAGTCTCGTTCCTTCCCCTGTACATGTTGCTGCCACTACCCACTCTCCCCATTTCCAATGTCTGTGTTGACACCACCCGCCATAACCAACAGAAAAGTGCTGTGATGCAAATACCTCTGGCCGCATCATATGCCCCGCCCCCATGTTGTCCGTGTTGGACTCCATGTTGCCTTCCCCTCCACACTGACCTCCATGTTGCCTCCCACACTACAATAAAGAAGTACAGCCATATCAGAGCACTCCCCCATCCTCCAAGGTCAAAGTTGCCTCCTGCCTGCCCACAAAATAAAATAAAGCAATACCAAAGGGGATGATGGACGGAGCGTTTAAGCAAATCAAACACTCACCCCCAGTCAACTGATCTGGATTTAATCCATAACCATTCTGTAGCTCACTCAAGCACCCCAGTTCAGACACGGCCATATGCAAATCAGTCTGACCCTGTGCCTCCTGGGAACAGCATTGGCATAGCCAATAGGTCTCGCCTTTGGGACCTTTTAAGTGTTTAGCCATGCAACAGTTATTGTTGCACCAAGAATATTGTGCTGCATAACTAAATACTTAGAAGGTCCCAAGAGTGAGACGTATTGGCTATGCCACTGCTTGTTCTAAATTTGGTTTAATTCTGTTCAGCAGTTCGGGCTGTAGCCTGTTCCAAAATTCCTATGGAAATTAACATGGAGAAAACGCATTTTGGGACCCCACTTTTTTCTTCGCCCCACTTGACGAATCACCCAAAACTTTCAGGACAGTAGCTGACCTGAGCTGGTCATTCATATGGAAAATTTAGCGAAGATTCGTCGAAAGGCGCCAAAGATATTGGCAAAAAAAAAACTTTGTGCATAGAAATAAGGTCCTAACTAGAACTAGAACTACCTACTGGTGACTGCCAGTAGGTTATATATATATATAATATATATATATATATATATATATATATATATATATATATATATATATATATATATATATATATATATATATATATATATATATATATATATATATATATATATATATATATATTATCTACTGGCAGTCGCCAGTAGATAGTTATAGTTAGGACCTATTTTCCATAGCAAATCCGCAACATTCTATTCCCAATAAGTCTAGCGCCAGTTGATGAATCGTCATCCTTTTCCAAACGTTTGGCCAGCTCCGCTCCGCTCCTACCCTGAAAGTTTCGTGGTGATCCGTCAAGCAGGGGCCGAGAAAAAAGGGGGGTCCCAAAACGCGTTTTCCCCATGCAATTTCCCATAGGATCTGTTGTCGCAGCTACAGCCCGAACCGCTGAACGGAAT
Source organism: Triturus cristatus (assembly GCF_964204655.1). Lineage (NCBI taxonomy): Eukaryota > Metazoa > Chordata > Amphibia > Caudata > Salamandridae > Triturus > Triturus cristatus. The sequence goes on along the minus strand of NC_140591.1, from coordinate 743,620,202 downwards.
GACACCAAATTTGGCAAAGAGGTAGTCCTCAGTTCAGAGTCGTGCCTTTTGCATAAATGGTGTGAATCTGTTCAGTAGTTCAGTAGGGTAAAAAAGTTAGTGATATCTATAGCCGGGAAGGATCAGTGGACCCTACCCGCACCGTAAGCCCATCCTCCCCAAATCGAGCGCGCACCCTCCCGATCACGCGCTGAATGCTAATTGGCTGTCGAGTGTCTGTCTACATTTGAAACCAGGAACTGTTGGCGGCCATTTTCTGCCTCTGTAGAAGCGAGGCTGAAGAAGCAAGGGGAATAAGTGTGTAAAACATATAAAGGGGGCAGAGTGGAAATACTCTGACCCTCTAGAGGTGCTTAGGGGGTCCCAGAAGGACCCGCTGGGGCCCCCTTTTTAAAAAAAAAATGGCAAAATGCGCGCAGGGTGTGCACATCCTACCGCGTTGGGTGCACCGATTCTCACGCGTTGGGTGAGCAGTTCCTAACGCGTTGGGTGCGCGGATCCAAGGAAAAAAAACTGAAATTTTTGGGAGATAAACATCAAGCTTAAGTGTTTTGTTCTTCAGTGGCTCTAAAAAGAGCTGTTGTGTTCATTGAGAGTTTTTGGTACTTATAAGTAAGTACCTATAAAGAGTGTAAAGTTGCTGAGGAAGGCTCTGTTTCCTTCATCAGTAAAGTGTACTCCATCTCTCCTATACATCTCTTGCATATGAAAGTGCAGATTGTTATTGTAAATGGACCCCATTCTATAGTCTCGGAGAAAAGCAGAAACAGGTTTATTCACAATTAAAAAAAATTATAGGATTAGATGTAAAAATATATTAGTTTTAAGACTAGTTTAGAGTTTGTCTTCATTAATATTCACATGAAATACAGATATATATGTTTTTTAAATGTTAAATATTTCGCAGGATCCGCGCACCTACCGCGTCATAGATGCTGATGACGCATCGCGGAAGCGCGTAAACGTCGCATTACGTACATCGAATGTGTCGCGTATAGGCTGGGAGTCGCGTACCTGTCGCATTGCGATCACGCACTAAACACGTACCCAACGCATACCATGCGCGGATGTTAACGCATAGGGATCGAGAACGGTGCGCATAGGGTGCGCGGATCCAAAAACATAGAAAAAATATATAAAATAAAGTTTTGAACATATAGTTATAGAAATATTTTTAAAAATATAAAGAAATATGTTTGGAAAACCCAATAAAAACAAATATTATTTTTTTAGTTTTTAAAAGAATTAATTAAAAAAATAAATTTAAAAAATGGTGATAAAAAAGAATTTCTAAGAAACATAATTAATGAAATTGACACACGGAATTTGAAAAATATAGAAATCCAATGAAAATCATTAAACATGATATCTTTAGAGATAAGTTATAGATAGGAATTATGTTATGTTAAATGAGACTTGTAAAGCGCACTGACACCAATGGTTTCCTGGCGCTAATGACAGAGGAGTGAGAGCAGTAGCAGAGTGACAGACAGCAATAGATAGGTTAGCAAGGAGGGGGGAAGAGGGAAGTTTTTAACAGTTTCCTGAAGTCGAGGAGGGAGGGGGTAGACTTGATGGGGAGAGGTAATGAGTTCCAGAGAGAAGGGGCCAAGAGGGCGAAGGAGCGGGCACCGAACTTTTTGGTTTTGACTCTGGGAACAGTCAGTAAGTGGAGGTAGGCAGAGCGTAGGTTACGCGCTGGCTGGTATGCCGTGACTGAGGATTGCAAGAAAGCAGGGCTGGTGCAGTGAAGTGCTTTGTAGATGATGCACGCCATCTTAAAAGCTGCCCTTTGACTGATCGGCAGCCAGTGAAGTCGCTGTAGTAGTGGTTTTGCTGACTGCCACCTGGGGATTTTATAGATAAGACGGGCCGCCTGGTTCTGGACAATCTGAAGGCGATGCAGAAGACACTGGGGAAGACCATGGTAGATGGAGTTGGAGAAATCCATGCGGGACAGGACCAGGGAGATGACGACCTGAATTAATGCAGGGGATGAAAGTAGGTGGCTAACCTTGCGGATCTTTCTGAGCTGGTGCATAGATGAGGAAATGACAGCCCCCACTTGGGCTTTTAGAGAGAGTTCCGCATCTATTATCACGCCGAGACTTTTCACTGTTTTCAGCGGGACCGGAGGAGGGCCAAACTCAGTGGGCCAGAACTGTGGGCCCCAGTGACCAGAACTGGAGCCAGGGAGAAGTAGTTCAGTTTTCCCCGGGTTCAGCTTTAGTTGGTTAATGTTCATCCAATCCAAAATGTGGATCATAACAGAATGGAAGGTATTAACAGCATTAGGGGAGTTCAGTGGGAAGATGATTTGCAGGTCGTCGGCGTAGTTATACACCGTGATATCCCAGTCCCTGAGTGACTGAATGAGTGGGCGAAGGTAGAGGTTGAACAGCAACGGCGAGATGGAGGAGCCTTTGGGGAGTCCGCAAGTAGTTGCAGTTCTCTCGGCTGTATAAGGGCCCAGGCGTACAGCCTGAGTTCTGCCAGTTAAGAAAGACGTGATCCAATTAAGGGCGGTGCCCTGGATGCCAGCCTCTGCAACACGGCGGAGGAGGATGTCATGGTCCACCGTGTCAAACGCGGCGGACAAATCCAGTAGCACCAAGGCTTGAGGAGTGCCAGCGTCCGCATTACATTTCAGAGTATTCAAGACTGCGAGGATGACCGCCTCGGTCGAGTGGGCGGGTCTGAACCCAGCTTGATTGGGCTCGAGGAAGTCAGAGGACTCAATGAAGTGTGACAGGAATTGAGTAACGTGGGCCTCCAATAACTTTGAGAGGTAGGGGAGAAGGGAGATGGGGCGATAATTAGAGGGTTCTCCTGGGTCAGCCCCAGGTTTTTTTAAGAGGGGCACCAAAATTGCCTCCTTAAAAGATGCAGGGACAGAGCCGCAATTGAGGGAGCTGTTCAACAAAGGGAGGATGTGATCCGGTAATTTAAGACAGATGTCCCGCATGACTGAGGGAGGACAACAGTCACTAGGGGAGCCAGATTTGACTCTCGTTGCGACTCGTGCCAATGAGTCAGCATTAAGAGCAGGGAGCGTCGTGATGACCGGTTGGTTATCAGGCATGGCGACCTGGGGGGATGGCTGGGAAGGAGAGTGGATTGAATCTTTAATTTTTTTGATCTTTTCGATGAAAAAAAGGTTGAGGGCGTCGCAAGTTTCTTGGGAAGGGGTCTGAGCAGGAAGGGTTCTGTCATCAGTGGTGAGCTCGTTCATAATTTTAAACACTTCCTTGGATTTGTTGGCTGCAGATAGGAGCCTGTCCGAGAAGTGGGCTGATTTGGCTGAGGTAATGGCTGCTTTGTATTCCCTACGCGCACTAATGTAGAGTAATCTAGCTGCGTCAGAGTAGGTATGTCTCCAGATACGTTCCTGTTGGCGTACTTTTAGTTTATGTAATTTGAGGTCAGGCGTATACCATCTATGAGAGGAGGCATGTTTAGTGGGGGGGAATCGCGTCAGCGGGGCAAATTGATCGCTGGCCGACTTGAGCCAATTAGTGATGTTGCTGTCTTGTGTGTCGATATCCGGGCAGGCTGTGAGATCCCGGGCTGGGCTCGTCTCTGCCAGGGCCGTAAGAAAGGCCTGGGAGTCCAGTGTGTTCCATTTTCTAGAGAGCCCGCCAGCCATGCGAGGGGCCGGGAGACTACCAGGGAGGGTAATAATCGTGTCGACTAAGAGATGGTCTGACCAGACAACGGGAGAGACAATAGGCTGAGACAACACTAGGTTGTGTGACCAAATTTGGTCGAGGATGTGGCCTTTAAAGTGGGTAGGGCAGAGAATCTGTTGCGTCAAGTTCAAACTATGAAGCGTTTCGAACAGTTCAGAGGCGTGAGAGCCAGCCTTAGGGTCGTTGTACCAATAATTGAGGTCGCCAACAAGTGCGAAGCTAGCATGATGTGTCAAAATGGAGGACAGGTGTTTGCTCAGCATAGTAGCAAAGGTGCTCATAGGGTGTGGTGGCCGGTAAAGGAGAAGCAGTGTGAGGGCGCCTGAGTCGGTTCCCATGCTGAGTAGCAGATTATCCACCTCCGGTATGGGGAGGGAGGAGGAGGAAAGAGCGTTGAGGCGTTTAGATATGATGGCGGCTACTCCACCCCCAGAGCGGTCTCCCGGTCGGTCCACGTGAAGAATATAATAGTCTGGGGGGAGAGCCGCAAGGATATCAGGAAGTGACTCAGCAGTGAGCCAGGTTTCCGTCAAAAGGAGAATATCCGGTTTTTCGTTGGTGAGCAGGATGTAGATGTCAGACTGATGGCTCACCAAGGACCGAGTATTCAGATATAATACCCTAAGGGAGGTCATGCTATGGTTGGCTTGAGCAGGGGGCTGAGCCTCAGCGCAGTTGGGAAGACCTAGGCGATTGATGCCCACAGTGTCCAGACGCCTAACAATAGTAGGACTTAGGGTGAGAGAGGGTCGCTGTAGTGCTCTAAGAGCGCCCGGAGTATATGTGATGAGATGGGCAGCATGGCCGGCCCCTGGGCCCGGTCTGGCGCGGACAGGCGCAGACGGGCTTGCCTTTGGCGCGCCTTTGGCGCGCCGCCGGCGCGCCCGCTGCGCGCGTCCGCTGCGCGGTCGCCTAATCATCTGTTTTTAAGTGGGGGAGTTGATTGTCAAACTCCTCCCCTTCCTCCCTCCCGGAAATGCGTCAGTCTGCTCGGCCACGCCCTCCACACAATCGGCACAAGCCGTGATGGACCGGGGCGGGAGAAGCAGCTGCGCGGCGCGAGTAGAGTGGGAGAGGTAAGAAGGCACAGAGATTGGCGGTAAGAGCCGTGGAGTTTACAATTTATGTTGAGAGTGCTAACCTGCAACAGCTAGTTATCCGCCCTCACAACAATCAAACAGTAAAACACAGTAAAAACGGCACAGGTGGCAAGGTTAAAACGTTAAAATAGAACGTTTAAAAAAGGTACCTCTGTTACAAATAAGTGCTTAACTCTGGAGACGAGTGTTCCTGCCCTTATACAAGTAGCGTAACAGTGGAGTACAAGTTTAAAAGAGGTAAAAGCGCTAGCACACACTCTCACTCAGCGTGTCAATGCGCGGTCGCCTAATCATCTGTTTTTAAGTGGGGGAGTTGATTGTCAAACTCCTCCCCTTCCTCCCTCCCGGAAATGCGTCAGTCTGCTCGGCCACGCCCTCCACACAATCGGCACAAGCCGTGATGGACCGGGGCGGGAGAAGCAGCTGCGCGGCGCGAGTAGCGTGGGAGAGGTAAGAAGGCACAGAGATTGGCGGTAAGAGCCGTGGAGTTTACAATTTATGTTGAGAGTGCTAACCTGCAACAGCTAGTTATCCGCCCTCACAACAATCAAACAGTAAAACACAGTAAAAACGGCACAGGTGGCAAGGTTAAAACGTTAAAATAGAACGTTTAAAAAAGGTACCTCTGTTACAAATAAGTGCTTAACTCTGGAGACGAGTGTTCCTGCCCTTATACAAGTAGCGTAACAGTGGAGTACAAGTTTAAAAGAGGTAAAAGCGCTAGCACACACTCTCACTCAGCGTGTCAATGCGCGGTCGCCTAATCATCTGTTTTTAAGTGGGGGAGTTGATTGTCAAACTCCTCCCCTTCCTCCCTCCCGGAAATGCGTCAGTCTGCTCGGCCACGCCCTCCACACAATCGGCACAAGCCGTGATGGACCGGGGCGGGAGAAGCAGCTGCGCGGCGCGAGTAGCGTGGGAGAGGTAAGAAGGCACAGAGATTGGCGGTAAGAGCCGTGGAGTTTACAATTTATGTTGAGAGTGCTAACCTGCAACAGCTAGTTATCCGCCCTCACAACAAAAATTTCTTTGAAATTCACTGAAAAAACCATAGGTTTCATGCACGTTATAGTTAGGAATTGGCATTTAAAAAACCTTTGAAATTCACTGAAAAAACCAAAGGTTTCAGGGGCGTTATAGTTAGGAATTGGCATTTAAAAAACCTTAGAAATTCACTAAAAAAACTAGAGGTTTCAGGGGCGTTAGAGTTAGCTGGACATTGCCCTCGTACAAAACCCTAGAAATTCCCCTGTTATAGTTAGTTCAGCTAACTATAACTCGCGCCCCGCAATGCACTGCTGATGACGTTACATATTACATCACTCATGACATGGTCAGTGACATCACTGATGACATCACTGATGACATCTCAAATGACATCACTGATGACATCACTGATGACGTCATCCATGTGATAAATTAGTGCATCTTCTCACACCCTAATACAACCTTTGATACACCGACTCAAAATTTCAGATGGCCATTTTGAAAACCATAGATACTCCAATACCAATAACTACACACCCACTCATTGACTCTTAGGTCTACATACATCTCCACTCACTCACCTGTACAGTCACTCATACTTACAGTCACTCTGTACAGGACTATCATATGCATTTATACACCTACATAGACACTCACACACCGCCAATCATCCATTGAGGTACTGACACATCTAGTCATTCATGCAAATAATTAATCACAGTCCAATTTACTCACCTATACAGTTAAAAACACTCAAGTTCATTTTCTCATAAAAATACTAACAAATTCTGACACTCTTATACAATTACTGATACAAGCACACACTCATCCATACAGCCGCTCCCAAAATCACACACTCTCACATATAGATAGTTATATTCTCTTACACACATATACACTGCGTTTCACATATGTAGTTACTGACACATGTTCAACTGAGATATACATTCAATCACTAACACACCCTTACATACAGTCACCCAACCATACAGTCCATCACAGATGCACTCTTAAAACCATGCACCCACTGAATCACCCACTCACACATCTATGCACAGAGTCACACACACCCTACCCACACAAACACTCAGGCACCCATACAGATACTCAGACAACCAATCAATAACCCATATAGACACTCATATAGCTATTCACAAAACCATGCAGCCACTTATACACCAACACACAGACACATACAGACATTCACACAGTTTAGTCACTAGTCTGCAGTAAGATACATTTAATGACTCACTTATCGAGTCAGTTACGCACCTAGAAAATCACCCATTCACACACTTATACACCCACTCATTCTTCCATAGGCCTTTCACTATAAATATATTAAACATATTTAAACTTTTCAGAAAAACACACATTCACTGGATGATGTCATCAGTGATGTCATCAGTGATGTCATTTCAGATGTCATCAGTGATGTCATCAGTGATGTCACTGACCATGTCATGAGTGATGTAATATGTGACGTCATCGGCAGTGCATTGCGGGCGCGCGAGATATAGTTAGCTGAACTAACTATAACGGAGGAATTGCTAGGGTTTTTTACGAGTGAAAAGTCCAGCTAACTATAACGCCCCAGAAACCTATGGTTTCTTCAGTGAATTTCTCAGGTTTTTTAAATGCTAATTCCTAATTATAATGTGCCTGAAACCTATGTTTTTTTCAGTGAATTTCAAAGGTTTTTTAAATGCAAATTTCTATCTATGCCTACAGAGATAGGACATGTGAAGAAGGAAGACAAAATGCACAGAAAGAAAAAAAAGAAATGCAGCAAGAAGCAACAGAAGTCCTCAAAGATGAAGAAAAGTGCAGGAAGAAGAAGAAAAGTGCAGGACAAACAGAAGAGCAGAAAGAAGCCTTGTTGCAAAATCATCCTGTACCCTCAACTTTTTCAGACGGATACTGGCGGTAACTGAGTCTGACTAACCAGTGCTAGAGCCAGTGCTATGTTAAAAGACACTCAGAATACAGTGAAAACACCTACATACACTAGGGAACACTATGCGTTGGGGTCCCCCTGTGATTAGTATGACCTCCTCTGTAAGCACCTACTATATTAAAGGGCAGGGGATTAAAACTACCTCTTAAAACGCGTTACAGGGCGTGTTTGCACATGTCACCTCAGGACCCGTCCCCTCCCTTCCCCACTGTGTAAACACGCCCTGTGGCCGTTTTAAGTTGGGAGATTAAGTCCCCTTGAATCCTGAGGGTCCCTAGGGTCCAACTAGACCACTAGGTACCTTCAGTAAGCACCACAGACCTACGTTGCAGAGAGATGTAAAAAGTGCCACGGCCTGGACCACCTCTCTGCAACGCAGCGCAGTGGCGCTTACTGGAAGCACCTTGTGGGCTAGTTGGTCCCAAGGGTCCCTCAGGATTGAAGGGGAATTATTTCCCCAACTTAAAACACGCCACAGGTCGTGTTTGCACACTTTACCTCAGGCCCCGTCCCCTCCCTTCCCCACTGTGTAAACACGCCCTGTGGCCCTTTTAAGCTGGGAGATTAAGTCCCCTTGAATCCTGAGGGTCCCTAGGGGCAAAATAGCCCACTAGGTACGTCCAGTAAGCGCCATTGCAGAGAGGTGTAAAAAGGGGCACGGCCTGCACCACCTCTCTGCAACGCAGGACAGTGGCGGTAACTGGAAGCACCTGTTGGGCTAGCTGGCCCCCAGTGTCCCTCAGGATTGAAGGGGAATTATTTCCCCAACTTAAAACGCGCCACAGGGCGTGTTTGCACACGTTACCTCAGGCCCCGTCCCCTCCCTTCACCACTGTGTAAACGCGCCCTTTGGCCGTTCTAAGTTGAGAGATTAAGTCCCCTTGAATCCTAAGGGACCTTAGGGTCAAACTAGCCCACTAGGTACCTCCAGTAAGTGCCACAGAGCTGCGTTGCATAGAGGTGTAAAAAGGGGCGTGGCCTCAGAACACCTGTCTGCAATGCAGCTCCCTGGCGCATACTAGAGATACCTGTTGGGCTAGTTGGCCCTTAGGGACCCTCAGTATTGAAGGGGAATTAATTCCCCAACTTACAAGTGGCCAGGGGGCGCGTTTGCAGAGTGCTGCAAGGAGGGAGCGTGGCCTCCGGCGCGATGCCGGTCTTTTATTTATTTTATTTTTTTAAGAAGGAGGGCTGTGTGGCCCCCCTTCTTTTTCTAATTTATTGGCCCTGGGGACCCCATCCCCCAGGGCCTGCACCCTAATTTATTTGTTGAAAAAATTTAATTTGGAAGGGGGCCACGTGCCCCCCCTCCCAAGGCCTTAATTGGCCCCGGGGACCCCAACCCCCGGGTCATGGCCTTTTTTTTTAATTTATACTTTAGGAGGGGGGCTGCGTTGCCCCCCTCCTCAGGCCACTTATGGCCCCGGGGACCCCATCCCCCGGGGCCGGCCTTTGTTTTTTATTATTTTAAAAAAATATATATTTATAGAAACACCTAGGACATGCTGGACAAACCGCATGTACCTATCACCATGACGATTTGCGTGATATTCATTAAAAGGCGACTATGCATACAATGAATCCACTTGGAATGTATTTACACCGCTAGTGAAGCTCTGACGTGTCTGACGCCCTACCGTGCCTAATCCCGGCGCCCCCGCCGGTGGGTACTCTCCAAGTAGACACCCTTGTTGTTTATTTATACAAACATGGGTAGCTATTGACGGGCACATTTAATACACACGCACACCAAGCCATTAAAAGGGGATTCAATAAAAATTTGACCAAACTATGCAAGAAACCCCCCTCACGGTTAATAAAACACACATCCACCGCCAAATGTGTAATACTTTTTATTTTACTCTCTGGAAAGGAGACAAACCTCACTTGAGAGTCACAACGTGCTCCTGGCTGAGCCCAATGCTGTCTTACACCCACCAGTGCCCGCCGAGTGCCACACACCTCTTTGTTGTATTCCACCAGCTAGTGCGTATGCTATGATACTCTCTAGCACATGTGCACTGTAACACCACCCCGTGAATATGTCATGTGTGGAAATGTGGATTTCCCTGATCAGTTATGTCCCCTATCTTGGACCCCAACGGTTCTATGTGCATGTTACAAACACATGTATGTTCTCTCCAGTTCCAGTTTTGATGACGCAAACATATGTGCGCCCACCGTCAACATGTCCTCTGTCAGATCCACCATTAATGGGCTAGATATTCGAGTCCTAAGTATGAAAGGCCACCGACTTTATATGGCTAAGTTACTCCATTTTTACAGTTCAGGCAAGTAGGCCCGATTCTGTCCTCAAAGCCTTTCCCTGCTCTCTGCCTTTGACAGCTTCAGCTGGAGCTCGCATCTGTATCCATGAACTTTGTCCTACTTCCTGTGCAGCTAACGGTGCCTGCCTCGGCCAGTTTTGCCTGCCTGCCAAGAAGCTGTATTTCACCTTCGAATTATCTATTTTGCTCTTCAGCCGATGCATTCCTGTCTAGTAGTTTAGGTAAACATTTCCTTTAGCTCCCGAGCAAAGGGCCCGGCCTCTCTGTCCTCATGCAAGTGATTCATAAGCCCTGTTGCCATGGAAAGTTTCCTGCCCCTCGCATCTCATATAGACACTTAGACGCTTGCGCACGCACACACAGTCAGTATAGAATAGATTCTGCCCGAGAGTCCTTCCTTGTGGATAACATAGTTCTTTAAACATAGGATGTTAGATATGATTTGGGATTAGGTTGACTTGACCCCCCAGACTTTTCGTCTCCACATGTAGAGCTAAATGTCAAGTCCCCTTCACCCCCTAGTTGCACGTCAATCACACGTCATGCTGCTGCGCGCGCATCTATGCCAAGTATTATCTTATAGATCCACCTATGTATGATAATCATAGCCAATCATGTTTCTTTTTACTCCTTATTACGCCCAGTTTCGGTTACGTATTCACTGTGTCGATTCTCTTATCAATTGTTACGCCTTCTACATTCGTTTCATTGTAATGTATGTTCTATAAAAGCAATTTCCTGTCAATAAAGTATCGTACTTCACTTCCTGAACCCCCGTGGTGACGGAACCTGAAGGCCGCCACTCGAGTCGGCCATTTTGGAATAAAGCCCATTCAGAAACCTCTTATACCACGGATTCTGCCTCTTATTATTCTGAGCTATTTTATTTAAGATACAGTATGAAATTCAGTCCAGGTAAAAGATTATTTACCACATAATGGCGCCCGAACAGGGACACTTTCTCATCTCACGCGCCGGCGGTGCGTTGCAGGCCCGGTCCCCTGCCACAGCTGGACGGACCAAAACGCGTACCAGCAGGATTTCCTGTAGCTCCCTCCGGTCAAGCGGGGGCGACTGAGGCTGCGATCAACCCAGACGAGGCGGTGAGAAGTGCGAAGTATCCCGACCAGAGCCTAGCTGAGAGAGCAAGATCCGAGGTATACAGAGGCCCACCAGGTTATCGAAGTCCCGATGTCCAGAGGGTCCGATGTCCGCAGTCGTCGAGTCCGGTCCATTCTCCGAGGCCTTTCGTTTTGAGCTACCCGGTGAGTACCATCGCCGGGGAGGCGTTTTGACGCGCACATAGGTTGTGCCGGTCAAGACGGATTTGGGTACACAAATCCGGTCTGCACTGTTTAGCAGTGTATATGTACTGTTTAGCAGTATATCAAGTATTCCGAAGTATCTAGTTATTGTCAAGAATTCTGCTTGGTGATTAGTTATGCAGACTGTCATCATTGTTGGTCATATTTTTTTAAAGGTTAAAATGTTTAATGTTTAATTTTTTAAGGTGTTAAAATGTCCTGCATATTGTGGTATGAATGATTGTCCATTGTGCATTGTTCATTATTGTGCTTTTTCGTACTAAGTTGTGTTCAAGATTAAGTATCAGATCAGTTGTGTTCAAAACTAAGTACCAGATCAGTTGTCAATATGCCGCTCTTTTCGAAGTTAAGACAGATTACTACTAGAAAAGGGGTGCTTGAAGAAGCAGTTCCTATTCCTCCTAGGGACACTCCAGGGCACTTTATGTATCACAAACATGGCATAGACGCCATATTATTCCTTGATCTATGGGTGGACTACACCAAAGAGTTACCAGAAAGTCAGAGATGGCCCGTAGCTGGGACCTGGGATGCAGAATGCATTATGAAAGTCGAAGAAGAGTTGTGGAAAAGGAAAGCTAGACAGTCACAGAAAGACGCTGTTGAATTATGGCGTAAAGAATCGCATAGACGCACCGAAAAAGCATTAAGACAGGAAGAGAGAAGTAAAGAAAGTGCAAATAAAGTCCGAGAAGGTTTGTTGATCGAAGAAGGAATACGAGTAAAAGCAGAACAAACAGATAGACAAAGAAATGCCCTTATAAAAGGAATGTATCCCCTCCTGGCCGAAGGATTGCCTAAAGCTACTACGGCCATACCAAAAGACTTGCCAACCCCATTGTTTCCGATAAAGGTACATCCTAAAGGACATCCGAGAACCGCAGAAGACATTTTTCTTTCCTCATATTTAGATGACGCAGCTCCTGAGTATGCTAGCCCCGCACCACACAGACCGTCTGCTGGGGGGGTTCAACAAGATCAGGTGCCTGCATCTGTACAACAGCAAGCTCCGACACAAGCTTCGGCAAGCACATCTGTTTCCGCATCTGTCCCCGCAATTGATTCTACCGCTGTGTCCACACCTGTAGTTGCTGTAGCACGTTCTACGAATCCTTTTACGTCCGTTACCCCAGAGGGGGCTACTGGAGGTGCTACTAGCATTTATTCTACACCACCCCGAATGAGTAAACTTACTTTTCAAGAAACAGTGCATGCACGTACGCCCAAACTTGTAAATCCCCGTATGCTTAAAGACCTTATGATAGATTGTAGGTATGATCCGGTGCCCGGTAAAGAGGACGAGATGGTCCTAGCATCATTACGTGTTAGACGAGCTGCATCGTTTTTAGGGAAGCTACCAGGAATGGCTATGCATTTAGATAGCATATATCATTTTGTCCAAACAGGGAAAGATCCTGAATGCATAAACAGAGCTATGGAATATCAGAAAGTAGAGATACAGGGAGAATTGTTACGTTTCCTTGTAAATTGTGTGATCAGAAATCAAGACCGACCGGGGGTAGACCCGGGAATAATGCAAACTCTTACCAAATGGAGTCAGAATATATCAGACGGAAGACATGATAAACAAGGAAGTATAGTAGCCATGTGCCGAAAAATTAGGAAAGAAGTAGAACGTATACATGAAGAAAGATTGGAAACAGACGAGTTCGAGCAAGATGAAGTGTCCGAATCAGGGGATTCCGTAAGACAGTCAGACACCATAGCCTATGTAGGTAGAGGAAGGTCCTGTAATAATACTAGATGTTTCTCTGATCCGATACATTCTGTATGTCCAAACAATAGCAGAACTTATCCGACGCCTATAATAAATATGAAGTCTCCCGAACGTTTGTTTCAAGCCGCAGATAAAATACTCCGGGAACGAAGGGGTTACCACCTCCTCGATTCTATGGACGAGCAAGAATTAGCAAGGTCAGCTGTTCATTGGATGGACAGTCCAGGGAAATATGGTGATGTGACAGTCGCACACACGTTTTTAAACCTCAGCCCCGATGAACAACGTTTAGCTGGAATCTATATGATTCAACAACTTCTTATATTATATAAGAACGAACATGCTGATCCTGGTCCCTTACCTGATATATTAACTGAACTACTCGCGAATAGATGGAGAGGTTCTAGTAACAAGTTAATTAAAGAAATACTAATGTCACGTAAACAGTACGTTCTTTTTGTGAGCCCAGATCCTTTCTCATTGCCCAGCAAGGAAAGAACGCCGTATTACATGGATAGACAAAATCCCTTACGAGAAGTGCACCAAATAAAAGGCGAGGACAATGAGTTTCACCGTGTATTTGTATACACACCCATAACGAAAATCGAATTGTTAGAAATGAAGAAAGTGGTACCCAGTCATGACAAAGACCCAGCGGGTTTCCACCGAGAAATTAAAGACATGTTATTGATGGGAGAGTATACCTATCCTGATATTATGACAATATTAAAGGTGCTCTTGCCTGCTGGCATTTATGAAAAGCTGAAAGAAAAAGAGTGGGAAGTGGGAGACCAAAAGATAGATTGGACAGCATTAGAAGCAGAAGAAAGGGCCCGAACTGCAGGTTCAGGGCTCGGGGATAAAGTTAAACTATTACCAGGTTTACTAGTACAGGTACTGCCGCGTTTATTAACCACGAAAAAGGAAGATTGGGGTGCAATCTCAGCTTGTAAACAAAAGCATGATGAAGACACCAGTGATTATTATGCCCGATTTGAAAAATGTTTTGGTATAAATAGTGGTATAAAAGCAAGTAGTGAGTCGTATCCACATTTATTTGTGACAAAATTAGTGGAAAACGCATTGCCTCCAGTGAAGAATAGAATATTGAAATTCGAGAGTACCTGGCAAAGTAACACTCCGTCACAAATGCTACAAATGTTACAGTATCATCACAATAGAATTAGAGATGAACAAGAACACGAACAAAGACGTATGAAGGATACAAAAATGAAAATGCTAGTTTCCCAGACAGTACCAGCGGATGGTCACAAAAAGGGTGTGACACATTCCGGAGATTCAGCAGCTCCTGTAAAAGGAACATGCAATTACTGTAAACAACTAGGCCATTATGTACACGATTGTCAAGTCCTGAAGCGTAATATAGCCATAGGTATCGCAAAAGAAAGACCACGACCATTCAGACAGGATCAGAATGAACAAGGAGCTTCACAGCATGCACAGTCCATGCCAGCTCAGCAACAGTCTATGCCAGTTTCACAACAGCCCATACAGTTTGTGCCAGCTGCACCACCGTTACCTGCTGCTGCCACACAAACAACAACACGACAAATGTATCAGACCGCACAGTATGAATATCCTGAGTACCAACGTTACGCATGAACGAGCCTAGGGAGGGAAGTCGACTTACCCCTTATTGAGATTCCAGTAGATCAAGAAGGACCTTATGTACATAGTGAGTTATTAGGTCAAGACAGAAAATTTTTACTCGATACAGGGGCAAGTCGAACAACCATAAAACGTAGTGAAGTTCCAGGGGCACCCCTCTCAGGCTCTCAAAATGTTTCCCTTGGTTTTTCAGGAAAACCTATTGTTAATGAAGTATCACAGCCACTTCCACTTACGATTGGTCCCTTGACACGAACTACAGATTTATTGCTTACCAAATCATGTCCAGAAAACTTGTTAGGTATAAAGACATTGAAAGCTCTAGGGGCTATTATATGTTGTTCTCCGGAAGGAGTAAGATTGTTTTTACGTGATTTTAAAGGTCACTATGTATCCAGAGAAATGGATTCCCGATTACAGACTTTACCAGCGCATCTATGGGCACAAGGCCCTACTGATGTTGGTTGCATGAACATTACACCATATCGAGTCACACTAAAGGCAGGAGTGGTACTACCACGAATGCGACAATACAAGTTACCACCAGATGCTGTAGTGGCTTTACTGAAAATAATTGACGAGCTTATTGCCCAAGGAGTGGTAGTGGAAACCGACTCCAATGTATGTAATTCACCGATAATTCCGATTCTTAAACGAACTGATCCAATGGCTCCGCCAGTGTATCGACTGGTTATTGATCTGCGCGAACTAAACAAGTGCATTGTGCCACAATTTCCTGTGGTCCCCGATATCTCATCATTATTGACAGCCATTGATTCACAAGCAACGTTCTTTACAGTAATTGATCTCAAGAATGCCTTTTTCAGCGTCCCAATAGATCCGGAAAGCCAATATCTATTCGGATTTAGTTTGAATGGACGAAGCTTTAAATTCGCACGCGCTCCTCAAGGATTTACAGAAAGTCCCAGCATCTATAGCCAAGCACTGAAACGAGAACTAGACAGTATACACATGCCAGTTAACACTGCACTGCTTCAATACGTCGATGATCTGCTGATCACCGCCCGAAGCGAACCAGAATGTGAAAAAGCATCACTGACAGTTTTACATTTTCTAGCCGACAAGGGGCACAAGGTGTCTCCTTCTAAGCTGCAATTCTGTGTCCAGCGAGTTGTTTATCTTGGTCACTCGCTGTCCAAGGAGGGTAGACAGCTTACACCTGACCGCATTCAGTTAATTGCTAACATGTCAATACCCAAGACACAAAAGGAGGTGCGGGCTTTTATAGGCCTCACTTCATATTGTAGGCAGTGGATCCCTCAATATGCATTTCTAGCAAAACCACTCATTCAGTTGACAACACAGGAGGTAGCCACATCGACTGTCCTCCCTTGGACTCAGGAACACACACAAGCCTTTGAAAGCTTGAAGAAAGCTCTATGTCAAGCACCTGTTTTAGCGACACCATGTTACAGCAAACATTTTACACTCTTTGTTACAGAACGCGAAGGTACTGCCTTGTCAGTACTCACTCAGGAACAAGCAGGATCATGCAAGCCATGTGCTTATTTTTCCAGTACATTAGATCCCGTAGCTCAAGCTTTGCCTGCGTGCCTGAAATCAGTAGCAGCAACAGCTTTAGCAATCAGACAAAGCGATGCCATAGTGTTAGGACATCCATTGACAGTACAAGTACCACATGCAGTAGAGGTTCTTGTGAACCGAACGCAAACACAACACTTGACCATAGCAAGACTTACCGGTTATGAGTTAACATTGTTTCAGCCACATATAGAAATCCGACGCTGTAATACGTTGAATCCTGCTACACTTTTACCTGTAATTGGAACAGACCCACTAGCTCATGATTGTGTTGAAGTTATTGAAATAAAGACGAAACCCAGACAAGACTTAACAGACGTTCCATTGTTAGATCCAGACCTGACGTTGTATGTAGACGGATCGTGCATGAGAACAAGTACAGGAGGTTTAGTGGCCGCGTATGCAGTCACAACAGATACTGAAGTTATTGAAACAAACTGTATAGATACTTTGTCAGCCCAAGCAGCAGAGCTTATTGCTCTAACACAAGCCTGTATTCAAGCCACAAGTAAGAAAGTTAACATATACACTGATTCACGTTATGCATTCGGAGTTGTACATGATTTCGGGGTGCTGTGGCGAGAGAGGGGTTATTTAACTTCTCATGGTACCCATATTCAGCATGGGTCCCTCATTCATGCTCTGTTAGACGCAATTCATCTGCCCACTGCAATATCGATTATGAAATGTAAAGCACACACGAAGGTTACTGATATCATTTCTCAAGGCAATGATTTAGCTGACAGAACAGCTAAACAGACTGCTCAGACTCGCACATCCGACATGACAAAGCCAATAGTTCCGACACCAACACAGTGTATGACGGTTAAGGATCCCGCACTAGACGTAATTGACATACAGACACATGCTACTGCAGAAGAATTAAAGAAATGGACTGAACTAGGAGGGATCCAGACAGATCAGGGATGGATGACGAAGGAGAAATCTGTATGGTTCCTTCCTGATTCTATGGTCCAAGCTATTATAGCTACAATTCACAGTCCGGCGCATCTAGGAGAGAAAGCTATGCTAGACAGCATTCAACACATTTGGTTCAACAAACATTTACGAGCAGCAGCTAAACAAAAAGTCCGTACCTGTATGATATGTTGTCAGTTTAACCCAGGAAAAAGTGTTCCTGTAGAGCAGGGTGGATTTCAGCCTCCTGACCATTCTTTTGAAGTCCTCCAGATGGATTATATCCAGATGGAACGATGTCGAGGATTCAAATATGTTCTCGTAGTTGTCTGCGCTCTTTCCCGATGGACTGAAGCGTACCCAGTATCAGATTACACTGCCCCGACTACTGCCAAACAGCTAGTTCGAGAATTCTTCCCACGGTACGGTTTACCACGTGTTGTATATTCAGATAACGGCCAGCCTTTCTCATCTGAATTAATGAAACATGTTTCACTTTTGCTGGGATATCAGTGGAAATTTCATTGTGTCCGACACCCCGAGGCAGCAGGTCTCGTGGAACGACATAATCAAATTTTGAAAATCAGATTGTCTAAAATATGTGAGGAAAAAGGTGTTGACTGGATAGTAGCCTTACCAGTTGCACTATTTTACATGAGAATGGTAGCGCACTCTCGAACAGGGCTATCCCCTTATGAGGTGATCTTTGGCAGACCGCCGAATATGTGGGGGATGCCTATACCCCGTAAAATAACTGATGTTGACTGTAATATGCTGACAGATTACCTGGCTTCCTTGATGTCTGCACTACAATCTTGTCGTTCCCAGGTAGCCGCAGCTTTTCCTGACAACACTGAGGTGAAGCCCCATGACGTAATCCCTGGCGATTATGTCCTTGTGAGGAACTTCGACCGAAAGACCCAACTGGAGCCCAGGTGGAAGACACCTAAACTAGTCCTGTTGACCACAAGAACAGCCGTGAAGATCGAAGGCCGGAAGGGTTGGATCCATTCAAGCCACATCAAGAAATATCATGGACTTCCTTCTGATATAAACAGTCCTCCCCGTGTGTCTTCACCCATTGACTCAAAGTTACCTTTGGCTGAGGCCAGTAGCACAGACCTGTACAAATTAAAACTCAGACCCAGACCGTCGGCCGATTTGATTGTTTAAGTCCTCTCCAAGGTGAAGCGGTTGAATCTGTCCCGACATGTATCCCTTAGGTCTGAATCATGAACATACAAGAACAATGTTGAAACGACATGCATACTGTAAAGCACTGCGTAGCCACTGTATAGTGACCTTATTAATTTTGTTTTTCTTGAGTTTTATAATAATCACTGCAAGTATATTGTTGCATATGTATTATCCTATCTCTAAACGTGTTTTCAATATAACCGATGAACATTCTTTTAGTGACCTACCGCCACATGAGTTGTCCTATAGACTTGCGCTGCGAAATAACACTTTCATTAGTATGTTACATCATTCCCATCAGACTAGTAATGCCACTAATTGTTGGGTGTGTGGCCGACTCCCTCCCTATCAGAATAACAAAGGAGTTCTGCCTTTCTTTCCACATCCGTTCACACATAATGGCTCCTGTGGAGCATGGTTTAGTTTATTAAATTCCATAGACTCAGACACAGCAGTTTATCAACACCATTGGATATGGGGGAATCTGAACATAGTGTTATACAAAGTCTGTCACCCTGATAAGGAGGGTCATCCCAGTAGAACAGGAACTGATCTAGAAAATGAAGTGTATAGACTAGGTAATTTTACACCTAATCTTATGATTCTGAATGTCGAATCCGAAGTCGAGCTAATTCTGCCCACCATGTCAGTATTTCCAGTTAAGGGTGAATTATGTGTAAGAAAAGTTGGTTCCATCCATATGGGCCATAGCAAATGCGTTACTACAGTAGAATATAGTGATCAAGGCAAATCTTCATTTAGAGCTTCTCGCCATTCCTACTTTATATGTGGTCAGACCGCATATATGCGTCTACCTCTAGATTGGGATGGTACCTGTTACATTGCATTCCTTCTGCCACCGGTTTTCCTAGCTCCTCCTGATTATTACCGAAATGTTCATTTAGTACACAATAGAGAGCGGAGAGATCTCCCAGTTGTCGATTATACTGAGACGGCATGGGACAAGTATGTAGATTTCAATAAAGGCATCTTCCCTTATATAGGTACAATTTCCAATAGTAAGCTGATACGTAGATTAACCAAGACTCTTGAAGCTGTAGTGAATGAGACTATAGCCGCCCTAGGCAATCTGACAGAGGAGCAATCTGTGATGAGAATTGTTGTTCTTCAAAATCGCCTTGTCCTTGACGTCATCTTGGCCGATAGGGGCGGAGCTTGTAGGGTCATCGGATCAAGTTGCTGCGTATTCATACCAGAAAATTCGCCATCTGTATATAAAGCTATAACACGTCTTCATAAGATTGTGAGCCAGATACACGAGAATCCAGGCACTTGGACGTGGTCCGGGTGGTTTTGGAGTGTGATAGCAGCCTGGGGATGGAGAGTTCTATCCTTCCTAGGTATTGGCCTTCTTATACTATTCAGTTGCTGCTTATGCCTGCAATGTGGACCAGCGATTTGTGGTCTGTGCGCCACATTGTGTATTCCACATCAAGGTTTTCGTTCAAGATCCCGGAAGAAGAAAGAAGAAGAAATGATGCTCCATGAGCAAATCGATGGATTAATGAAGATTGATGTTTCTTGACGGGCAAGTAGGGGACAAGGAGGGAATGTGGAAATGTGGATTTCCCTGATCAGTTATGTCCCCTATCTTGGACCCCAACGGTTCTATGTGCATGTTACAAACACATGTATGTTCTCTCCAGTTCCAGTTTTGATGACGCAAACATATGTGCGCCCACCGTCAACATGTCCTCTGTCAGATCCGCCATTAATGGGCTAGATATTCGAGTCCTAAGTATGAAAGGCCACCGACTTTATATGGCTAAGTTACTCCATTTTTACAGTTCAGGCAAGTAGGCCCGATTCTGTCCTCAAAGCCTTTCCCTGCTCTCTGCCTTTGACAGCTTCAGCTGGAGCTCGCATCTGTATCCATGAACTTTGTCCTACTTCCTGTGCAGCTAACGGTGCCTGCCTCGGCCAGTTTTGCCTGCCTGCCAAGAAGCTGTATTTCACCTTCGAATTATCTATTTTGCTCTTCAGCCGATGCATTCCTGTCTAGTAGTTTAGGTAAACATTTCCTTTAGCTCCCGAGCAAAGGGCCCGGCCTCTCTGTCCTCATGCAAGTGATTCATAAGCCCTGTTGCCATGGAAAGTTTCCTGCCCCTCGCATCTCATATAGACACTTAGACGCTTGCGCACGCACACACAGTCAGTATAGAATAGATTCTGCCCGAGAGTCCTTCCTTGTGGATAACATAGTTCTTTAAACATAGGATGTTAGATATGATTTGGGATTAGGTTGACTTGACCCCCCAGACTTTTCGTCTCCACATGTAGAGCTAAATGTCAAGTCCCCTTCACCCCCTAGTTGCACGTCAATCACACGTCATGCTGCTGCGCGCGCATCTATGCCAAGTATTATCTTATAGATCCACCTATGTATGATAATCATAGCCAATCATGTTTCTTTTTACTCCTTATTACGCCCAGTTTCGGTTACGTATTCACTGTGTCGATTCTCTTATCAATTGTTACGCCTTCTACATTCGTTTCATTGTAATGTATGTTCTATAAAAGCAATTTCCTGTCAATAAAGTATCGTACTTCACTTCCTGAACCCCCGTGGTGACGGAACCTGAAGGCCGCCACTCGAGTCGGCCATTTTGGAATAAAGCCCATTCAGAAACCTCTTATACCACGGATTCTGCCTCTTATTATTCTGAGCTATTTTATTTAAGATACAGTATGAAATTCAGTCCAGGTAAAAGATTATTTACCACACATGCCACACTTGCCTTCGCACAGGTTATATTGCCCCATCTAGCGTGCCTTCCTCGATGCCTATGTTATAACGCACAGCGCTCTGCCATACATATTACAATCTGGGATCCATATCTTTGTCACAGTGCATATGCAACGTTACACTCCCCAGCACATATTTTATATTACAACTTTAGAGACTAGTTAGGTTACACAACACTGCCCTGTGCATATTACACTCCAAGGCGCATATCGCATAGCACGCGCTAGTGCCTGTGCTATCTCGCGCTCTCCAATGAATCTGTCATTGCGCACAATGTATTGCATATTATATTTCACGTCCCGGTTCATCTTATATCACCCTTGTTGGTGCATAGTTTATACCATATACTATATCTAGTTTTCATTTTCAATCGTGATCTCAGGACTATGTTCTATTTAACACTGCCTCCATCTACCCTTTTCACGGGCATTACATTTTGCGATGGGGGGTGGAGGGTCAGGGGGTATTTCTGCCAAGTGAGCCCGGAGTCACAGTCACAAACGTCCTCTTCTTCCTGAAAAAAAAGTGAGATTATTCTGCATACTTGTTCATATTTTAAGTAGTTCGCACAGACACACATTTTAAAAACAATAAAGTTCCTAATACCCACCTTCTCTGAGCAGTTAGCTTGCTGCCCCATCCACCTCCTCCCTATCCTCTGTTGTCTGAATCCATGGACTATCCTCCTCCCTCCTGCCATGCATGGTCTGATGTGCTGCCACTGCCCTCCATTTAGCATGATGTACCAGTCCACTCCTCCTGCCCTCTATGGCCCATCATTGACCTCCTGCTTAGCCTCTGTGCTTAGCTTGCTGCCCATATTCTCCTCCCCCCTGCCCTCCGATGTCTTTGTGCATGCCCCTGCTCCATCCTTTTTGCCCCCCATGTTCCATGGACCTGCCACTCCTATCTACTGTGAGTGTTCCCTCCCACCTGCCTAGCATTGTCAGATGACTGTAACCTGTCCCTGCCACCTCCACCCTGCCTGTCCACATGCCATGCCCCTATCCCCTTCCTCCTGTCCTCCATGGTTAATTTTACTGCCACACCCTTCTGCCCTCCCTGGTCTGTTGTGCTGCAACTGCTCCTCCTGCCTGCCCTGCGCAGTCTGTTGTGAGGCCCCTTCCCCTGAACTCTCTTGTCTGTGCCCAGGTCCTGACCCTCCCTTCTGTCCTCCATGGTCCTTTGTGCATGCTCCTGCACCCTCCTTCTTGCCCATCATTGCCATTGGGCTGCCACTAACCCTCCCGCTTGCCATGCATGGTCTTCTGTGTTGCCATGTCCCCTCCCACCTTCCCTGTGTGGTCAGCTAGCTGTCCCTGACCCCCTCCCACCTTCCCTCCATGGTCTGTGTGTATGCCATCATAGTCTCACTGTTGCTCTCCATTGTGTGTCTTGTTTCTAGTGCCCATCTTGCCTGACCTCCATGGTCATCATGCTGCTTCTGCCCTGCCCCCTTGCCCCCAGCCCTCTGTTTCCATGTGCAGACCCCTATTCCCTCCCTCCTGGCTTGTCTGTTCCATTGTAATGCCCCTGATTCGTCCCTCCTGCCCTTTATGGTCTGTTATGCTGCAGCTTTCTCTCCTGTCTGTCCATTATGGTCAGCTAGTTACCATTGCCTCTTTCCCCTCTGTTCTCTGTTGTCCATGTGCATGGTCCTGTCCCCTCCCTATTGCTTTCTATGAATTGTTGTGCTGCACTCCCATCCCGCATGCCCTGTGTGGTGTATTGTGCTGCTGCAAACCCTGATGCCTGCCCTGTAGGGTCAGTTTGGTGCACCTCTCCATGTCCCTCCTGTCCTCTGTTATCCAAGTCCATGTCCCTACCCCAATTCCTCCTGCATTCCATGATCCAATGTACCATACTTGCGAACATTTTGAACTTGGTAAGTGGGAGATTGTGAAAAAAAACTGGGGTATTGATTTTCCCCTTTGAGTTACATTGAAAAAGAGGAGATTGTAGACAGGAGACAGATCAAATAAAGCCCATTTGAGCTGGCTGAAACGGGTCTGTTGGCATGTATGGTTGTACTACCACTGCTTCTTCCTTCTGCCCACAATGGTCTATTATATTGCCACAACCTCTCTTGCCAATCCTGTATTGTTGGTTTGTTGCCCCTGAATTTGATACGGAATCTTAGAAAACATAGCTCAGTAAAATAAGAGGCAGAATCCGTGGTATAAGAGGTTCTGAACGGGCTTTATTCCAATGGACGCAATTCGAATTGGGGCCTCCAAGTTCCATCACCACGGGGGTTCAGGAAGTGAAGTACAACATTTTATTGACAAGTAATCGCTTTTATAGAACATACATTATAATGAAACAAATGCAGGAGGCGTAACAATTGATAGGGAAGATAACATCTTACATGCGTAATGAAAAGAGGCGTAATTGGGAATAACAAAGAAACGTCATTGGTTATGATGTCACATATGGGTGGACCTATGAAATAATTTCGCAATGTCAGCAGAAATACTTGGCAGAGATGCGCGCGCAGCAGCATGACGTGTAATTGACGTGCAACTATGGGGTGAAGGGGACTTGACATTTAGCTCTACATGTGGAGACAAGAAGTCTGGGGGGTCAAGTCAACCTAATCCCAAATCATATCTAACATCCTATGTTTAAAGAACTATGTTATCCACAAAGGAAGGACTCTTGGACAAAATCTATTCTATACTGACTGTGTGTGCGTGCACAAGCGTCTAAGTGTCTATATGAGATGCAAGGGGCAGAAACCTTTCCATGGTAACAGGGCTATGAATTACTTGCATGAAGACAGAGAGGCTAGGCCCTTTGCTCAGTAGCTGAAGGAAATGTTTACCTAAACTACTAGACAGGAATGCATCGGCTGAGGAGCGAAGCAGATAACTCGAAGGTGAAATACAGTTTTTGGCAGGCAGGCAAACCGGCCGAGGCAGGCACCGTTAGCCGCACAGGGAGTAGGACAAAGTTCATGGATACAGATGCGAGCTCAAGCTGAAGCTGTCAGAGGCAGCAAACAAGAAAAGGCTTGATGGCAGAATCAGGGCCTACTCGCCTGAACTGCAAAATGGAGTAACTGAGCCATATAAAGTCGGTGGCCTTTCGTACTTAGGAATCGAATATCCAGCCCATTCATGGCTGATCTGAAAGAGGACATGTTGACGGTGGACGCACATGTGTTTGCGTCTTCATAACTGGAACTGGAGGGAACATACATGTACTTGTAACATGCACATAGAACCGTTGGGGTCCAAGATAGGGGACATAACTGATCATAAAAATCCATATTTCCACATTCCCTCCTTGTCCCCTACTTGCCCATCAAGAGATATCAATCTTCATAAATCCATCGATCTGTTCATCGAGCATCATTTGTTCTTCTTTCTTCTTCCGGGATCTTGAGTGAAAACCTTGATGTGGAATACACGATGTGGCACACAGGCCACAAATCGCTGGTCCACATTGCAGGCATAAGCAGCAACTGAATAGTATAAGAAGGCCAATACCTAGGAAGGATAGAACTCTCCATCCCCAGGCTGATATCACGCTCCAAAACCACCCGGACCAAGTCCAAGTGCCCGGATTCTGGTGTATCTGGCTCACAATCTTATGAAGGCGGGTTATAGCTTTATATACAGATGGCGAATTTTCTGGTATGAATACGCAGCAGCTTGATCCGATGACCCTACAAGCTCCACCCCATCGGCCAGGATGACGTCAAGGACAAGACGATTTTGAAGAACAACAATCCTCATCGCAGACTGCTCCTCTGTCAAGTTGCCTAGGGCGGCAATAGTTTCATTCACTACAGCTTCAAGAGTCCTAGTTAATCTACGTATTAGCTTACTATTTGTAACTGTACCTATATAGGGAAAGAGGCCTTTATTAAAATCTACATACTTTTCCCATGCCGTCTCAGTGTAATCGACAATTGGGAGATCTCTCCGTTCTCTATTGTGTACTAAATGAATATTTCTGTGGTAGTCTGGAGGTGCTAGGAAAACAGGTGGCAAAAGAAATGCAATGTAACAGGTACCATCCCAATCTAGAGGCAGACGCATATATGCAGTCTGACCACATATGAAGTAGGAATGGCGAGAAGCTCTAAAAGAAGACTTGCCTTGATCACTGAATTCTATTACAGTAGTGCATTTACTATGGCCCATATGTATGGAACCATTCTTTCTTACACACAATTCAC
Source organism: Triturus cristatus (assembly GCF_964204655.1). Taxonomy (NCBI): domain Eukaryota; kingdom Metazoa; phylum Chordata; class Amphibia; order Caudata; family Salamandridae; genus Triturus; species Triturus cristatus. Next base: position 743,594,858 of record NC_140591.1, on the reverse strand, counting down.
CCTTAGCTGGGAATACTGACATGGCGGGCAAAACTGGTGCAACTTCGGATTCGACATTCAGAATCATGAGATTAAGTGTAAAATTACCTAATCCATATACTTCATTTTCTAGATCAGTTCCTGTTCTTTTGGGGCGACCCTCCTTGTCAGGGTAGCAGACTTTGAGTAAAACTAGGTTCAGGTTTCCCCATAACCAATCGTCTTGATAAACTTCTGTGTTTGAATCTATGGAATTGATTAAACTAAACCATGCTCCACAGGAGCCATTGTGTGTAAACGGATATGGAAAGAGGGGCAGAACTCCCTTATAATTCTGATAGGGAGGGAGTCGGCCACACACCCAACAATTGGTAGCATTACTAGTCTGATGGGAATGATGTAACATACTAATGAAAGTGTTATTGCGCAGCGCAAATCTATAGGACAATTCATGCGGGGGTAGGTCACTAAAAGAATGTTCAGCAGTAACATTGAAAACATGTTTAGAAATAGGATAATATATATGCAACAATATACTTGCAGTTATTATTATAAGACTCAAGAAAAACAAAATTAATAACGTCACTATACAATGGCTACGCAGTGATTTACAGTACGCATGTCGTTTCAACATTTTTCGAGTTTTTCCTCTATTCAGGTCTAAGGGATACATGTCAGAGACAAATTCAACCGCTTCACCTTGGAGAGGACTTAAACAATCAAATTGTCCGACTGATTAGACCTAAGTTTTAGTTTGTATTGTTCCTGGCTACTGGCCTCAACCAAAGGTAGCTTTGAGTCAATGGGTGAAGACACACGAGGTGTGATATTTACATCCGAAGGAAGTCCATGAAATTTCTTGATATGACTTGAATGCACCCAGCCTTTTCTGCCTTCGATCTTCACGGCTGTTCTTGTGGTGAGCAGGACCAATTGGGGCGACTTCCACCTAGGCTCCAGCTGAGTCTTTCGGTCAAAGTTCCTCACTAAAACGAGATCCCCCGGAGCTACGTCATGGGGTTTCACCTCAGTGTTGTCAGGAAAGGCTGCAGCTACCTGTGAACGACAAGATTGTAGTGCAGACATCAAGGAAGCCAGGTAATCTGTCAGCATATTACAGTCAACATCAGTTATTTTACGGGGTATAGGCGTCCCCCACATATTCGGTGGTCTTCCAAAGATCACCTCATAAGGGGATAGCCCTGTTCGAGAGTGTGCTACCATTCTCATGTAAAAGAGTGCAACTGGTAAGGCTACTACCCAATCAACACCTTTCTCTCTACATATTTTGGACAATCTGATTTTCAAAGTTTGATTATGTCGTTCCACGAGACCTGCTGCCTCGGGGTGTCGGACACAATGAAACTTCAACTGATATCCTAGCAAGAGTGAAACATGTTTCATTAGTTCGGATGAGAACGGCTGGCCGTTATCTGAATAGACAACACGTGGTAAACCGTACCGTGGGAAGAATTCTCGAACTAGCTGCTTGGCAGTAGTCGGGGCAGTGTAATCTGATACTGGGTACGCTTCGGTCCAGCGGGAAAGAGCACAAACAACTACGAGAACATATTTGAATCCTCGACATCGTTCCATCTGGATATAATCCATCTGGAGGACTTCAAAAGGGTGATCAGGAGGCTGAAATCCACCCTGCTCTACGGGGATGCTTTTACCTGGGTTAAACTGACAACATATCATACAGGTACGGACTTTTTGCTTAGCTGCTGCTCGTAAATGTTTGTTGAACCAAATGTGTTGAATGCTGTCTAGCATAGCTTTCTCTCCTAGATGCGCTGGACTGTGAATTGTAGTTATGATAGCTTGGACCATAGAGTCAGGAAGAAACCATACAGATTTCTCCTTCGTCATCCATCCCTGATCTGTTTGGATCCCTCCTAATTCAGTCCATTTCTTTATTTCGTCTGGTGTAGCATGTGTCTGTATATCAATTACGTCAAGTGCGAGATCCTTAATCGTCATACAATGTGTTGGTATCGAAACTATTGTCTTTGTCATGTCGGATGTGCGAGTTTGAGCAGTCTGTTTAGCTGTTCTGTCAGCTAAATCATTGCCTTGAGAAATGATATCAGTAACTTTCGTATGCGCTTTGCATTTCATAATCGATATAGCAGTGGGCAGATGGATTGCGTCTAACAGAGCATGAATGAGGGAACCGTGCTGAATGTGGGTACCGTGAGAAGTTAAGTAACCTCTCTCTCGCCACAGCACGCCGAAGTCATGTACAACTCCGAATGCATAACGTGAATCAGTGTATATGTTAACTTTCTTATTTGTGGCTTGAATACAGGCTTGTGTCAGAGCAGTAAGCTCTGCTGCTTGGGCTGACAAGGTATTTATACAGTTTGTTTCAATGACTTCAGTATCTGTTGTGACTGCATACGCGGCCACTAAATCTCCTGTACTTGTTCTCATACATGATCCATCTACATACAACGTCAGGTCTGGATCTAACAATGGAACGTCTGTCAAATCTTGTCTGGGTTTCGTCGTTATTGTAATAACTTCAACACAATCATGAGCTAGTGGGTCTGTTCCGATTACAGGTAAAAGTGTAGCAGGATTCAATGTATTACAGCGTCTGATTTCTATATGTGGCTGAAACAATGTTAATTCGTACCCTGTAAGTCTTGCTATGGTCAAGTGTTGTGTTTGCGTTCGGTTCACAAGAACCTCTACTGCATGCGGTACTTGTACTGTCAACGGATGTCCTAACACTATGGCATCGCTTTGTCTGATTGCTAAAGCTGTTGCTGCCACTGATTTCAGGCACGCAGGCAAAGCCTGGGCTACCGGATCTAATGTACTAGAGAAATAAGCACATGGCTTGCGTGATCCTGCTTGTTCCTGAGTGAGTACTGACAAGGCAGTACCTTCACGTTCTGTAACAAAGAGTGTAAAATGTTTATGGTAACATGGTGTCGCTAAAACAGGTGCTTGACATAGAGCTTTCTTTAAGCTTTCAAAAGCTAGTGTGTGTTCCTGAGTCCAAGGGAGGACAGTCGATGTGGCCGCCTCCTGTGTTGTCAACTGAATGAGTGGTTTTGCTAAAAATGCATATTGAGGGATCCACTGCCTACAATATGAAGTGAGGCCTATAAAAGCCCGCACCTCCTTTTGTGTCTTGGGTATTGGCATGTTAGCAATTAACTGAATGCGGTCGGGTGTAAGCTGCCTTCCCTCCTTGGACAGCGAGTGTCCAAGATAAACAACTCGCTGGACACAGAATTGCAGCTTAGAAGGGGACACCTTGTGCCCCTTTTCGGCTAGAAACTGTAAAACCGTCAGTGATGCTTTTTCACATTCAGGTTCGCTTCGGGCGGTGATCAGCAGATCATCGACATATTGAAGCAGTGCAGTGTTAACTGGCATGTGTATACTGTCAAGTTCTCGTTTCAGTGCTTGGCTATAGATGCTGGGGCTTTCTGTAAATCCTTGAGGTGCGCGTGTGAATTTAAAACTTCGTCCATTTAAACTAAATCCGAACAAGTATTGGCTTTCCGGATCTATTGGGACGCTGAAAAAGGCATTCTTGAGATCAATTACTGTAAATAACGTTGCTTGTGAATCAATGGCTGTCAGTAATGATGAGATATCGGGGACCACAGGAAATTGTGGCACAATGCATTTGTTTAATTCGCGCAGATCAATAACCAATCGGTAGACTGGTGGGGCCTTCGGATCAGTTCGTTTAAGAATCGGAATTATCGGGGAATTACATACATTGGAGTCAGTTTCCACAACCACTCCTTGGGCAATAAGCTCGTCAATGATTTTCAGTAAGGCCACTACAGCATCTGGTGGTAACTTGTATTGTCGCATCCGTGGTAGTACCACTCCTGCCTTTAATGTGACTCGATATGGTGTAATGTTCATGCAACCAACATCAGTAGGGCCTTGTGCCCATAAATGTGTGGGTAAAGTCTGCAGTCGGTGATCCATGTCTCTGGACACATAGTGCCCTTTGAAATCGCGTAAAAACAATCTTACTCCTTCCGGAGAACAACATATTATAGCCCCTAGAGCTTTCAATGTCTTTATACCTAACAAGTTTTCTGGACATGATTTTGTAAGCAATAAATCTGTAGTTCGTGTCAAGGGTCCAATCGTGAGTGGAAGAGGCTGTGATACTTCATTAACAATGGGTTTTCCTGAAAAACCAAGGGAAATATTCTGTGAGCCTGAGAGGGGTGCCCCTGGAACTTCACTACGTTTTATTGTTGTTCGACTTGCCCCTGTATCAAGTAAAAATTTTCTATCTTGACCCAATAATTCACTGTGCACATAAGGCCCCTCTTGATCTACAGGGACCTCGATAAGGGGTAAGTCAACTTCCCTCTCTAGGCTGGTTCATGCGTATCGTTGATACTCAGGATATTCATACTGTGCGGTCTGATACATTTGTCGTGTCGTGGTTTGTGTGGCAGCAACAGGCAGCGCTGGTGCAGCTGGCACAAACTGTATAGACTGTTGCGGAGCTGGCATGGACTGTTGCTGAGCTGGCATGGACTGTGCATGCTGCGGAGCTCCTTGTTCATTCTGATCCTGTCTAGGTGGTCGTGGTCTTTCTTTTGCAAGACCTACGGCTATATTACGTTTCAGGACTGGACAATCGTGTACATAATGACCTAGTTGTTTACAATAATTGCATGTTCCTTTTACAGGAACTGCTGAATCTCCGGAATGTGTCACACCCTTTTTGTGACCATCCGCTGGAACTGTCTGGGAAACTAGCATTTTCATTTTAGTGTCCTTCATACGTCTTTGTTCATGTTCTTGTTCCTCTCTGATTCTGTTGTGATGGTACTGTAACATTTGTAACATTTGTGATGGGGTGTTACCTTGCCAGGTACTCTCGAATTTCAATACTCTATTCTTCACTTGAGGCAAGGAATTTTCAACTAATTTTGTCACAAACAGATGTGGATATGACTCGCTACTTGCTTTTATACCACTATTTATACCAAAACATTTTTCAAATCGGGCATAGAAATCACTAGTGTCTTCATCTTGTTTTTGCTTACAGGCTGAGATTGCACCCCAATCTTCCTTTTTCGTAGTTAATAAACGTGGCAGTACCTGTACTAGTAAACCTGGTAGTGCTTTAACTTTATCCCCGAGCCCTGAACCTGCAGTTCGGCCCTTTTCTTCGGTTTCTAATGCTGTCCAGTCTATCTTTTGGTCTCCCACTTCCCACTCTTTTTCCTTAAGTTTTTCATAAATGCCAGCAGGCATTAACACCTTTAATATTGTCATAATGTCAGGATAGGTATACTCTCCCATCAGTAACATGTCTTTAATTTCTCGGTGAAAACCCGCTGGGTCTTTGTCATGACTGGGTACCACTTTCTTCATTTCTAACAATTCTATTTTAGATATGGGCGTGTATACAAATACACGTTTAAACTCATTGTCATCGCCTTTTATTGGGTGCACTTCTCGCAAGGGATTCTGTCTATCCATGTAATACGGCGTTCTTTCTTTGATGGGTAGTGAGACATGTTCCGGACATACAAAAAGAATGTACTGCTTTCTTGATTCTAGTATTTCTCTAATTAACTTAGTACCTGAACCTCTCCATCTATTCGTGAGTAATTCAGTTAATATATCAGGCAAGGGACCAGGATCGGAATGTTGGTGCTTATATAATATGAGAAGTTGTTGGATCATATAAATCCCAGCTAAACGCTGTTCATCTAGGCTGAGGTTCAAAAACGTGTGTGCTACTGTTTCATCACCATATTTTCCGGGACTGTCAATCCAATGAACGGCTGACCTGGCTAATTCTTGTTCATCCATAGAATCAAGTAGGTGATAACCCCTTCGTTCTCGGAGTACTTTGTCAGCGGCTTGGAACGAATGTTCGGGAGACCTCATATTTATTATAGGTGTTGGATAAGTTCTGTTATTATCTGGACATATCGGACGTATCGGATCAGTAAAACATCTAGTATTATTACAAGGTCTTCCTCTACCTACATAGGCTATAGTGTCCGACTGTCTTGCGGAAAATTCTGATTCTCCCCCCTCGGTTTGCTCAAACTCGTCTACCTCCAATCTCTCTTCATGTATTCGCTCTATTTCCCTCCTGATCTTTCGGCACATGGCTACTATACATCCTTGCTTATCATGTTTCCCGTCTGATATATTCTGGCTCCATCTCGTAAGGGTTTGCATTACTTCCGGGTTTACCCCCGGTCGATCTTGATTTCTGATCACACAATTTATGAAAAAACGTAACAATTCCCCCTGTATCTCCACTTTCTGGTATTCCATAGCTCTGTTAATACATTCAGAATCTCTCCCTGTTTGGACAAAATGATATATGTTATCTAGATGCATGGTAATTCCTGGTAGCTTCCCTAAAAACATTGCAGCTCGTCTGATACGTAATGATGCCAGGACCATTTCGTCCTCTTTGCCGGGCACCGGGTCATATCTACAATCTACTAGAAGTTCCTTAAGCGTGCGGGTATTTATAAGTTTGGGCGTACGTGGATGTGCTGATTCTTGAAAAGTAAGTTTACTTATTCGGGGTGGTGTAGAATAAACGCTGGTAGCACCTCCGGTAGCCCCATCTGGGGTACTGGGCGCGAAAGGATTCGTTGAACGTGATACAGCAACTATAGGTGTTGACGCAGCTGTAGAAACGGCTGCGGGAACAGATGTAGAAACAGATGTGCTTGCCGAAGCTTGTGTCGGAGTTTGTTGTTGCACAGATACAGACACCTGGTCTTGACGTTGAACCCCCCCAGCAGATGGTCTATGTGGTGCGGGGTTAGCATACTCGGGAGCTGCGTCATCTAAATATGAGGAAAGAAAAACATCTTCTGCTGTTCTGGGATGCCCCTTTGGATGTGCCTTTATCGGAAACAATGGGGGTGGCAAGTCTTTTGGTATCTCCGGAGTAGCCTTAGGTAATCCTTCGGCCAGGAGGGGATACATACCATTCATAAGGGCATGTCTTTGTCTATCTACTTGTTCTGATTTCACTCGTGTACCTTCTTCAATTAACAGATTTTCTCGGACTTTATTTGCACTTTCTTTACTTCTCTCTTCCTGTCTTAGTGCTTTTTCGGTACGTCTATGCGATTCTTTACGCCATAACTCAACAGCGTCTTTCTGTGACTGTCTAGCTTTCCTTTTCCATAACTCTTCTTCCACTTTCATAATGCACTCTGCATCCCAGGTCCCAGCTGCGGGCCACCTCTGACTTTCTGGTAATTCTTTGGTGTAGTCCACCCATAAATCAAGAAATAATATGGCGTCTAAGCCATGTTTGTGATACATGAAGTGCCCTGGAGTGTCCCTAGGGGGAATAGGAACCGCTTCTTCGAGTACCCCTTTTCTAGTTGTGATCTGTCTTAATTTCGAAAAGAGCGGCATATTGACAACTGATCTGATACTTAATCTTGAACACACTTAATACAAAAAAAACACAATAATGAACAATCATTCATACCACAATATGCAGAACGTTTTAACACATTAAACATTTAACATTTAAATGAACAACAATGATGATAGTCTGAAAAACTAATCACCAAGCATAATTCTCGACAATAACTAGATACTTCGGAATACTTGATATACTGCTAAACAGTACATATACACTGCTGAAACAGTGCAGACCGGATTTGTGTACCCCAAACCCGTCTTGACCGGCACAACCTATGTGCACGTCAGAACGCCTCCCCAGCAATGGTACTCACCGGGTAGCTCGGAACGGAAGGCCTCGGAACGGAACTGAACTGGACTCGACTCGAAAAACTTTGGAAACTGCGGACATCGGACCCTCTGGACGTCGGGACTTCGAAACCTGGTGGGCCTCTGTATACCTCGGATCTTGCTCTCTCAGCTAGGCTCTGGTCGGGAAACTTCGCACTTCTCACCGCCTCGTCTGGGTTGATCGCAGCCTCAGTCGCCCCCGCTTGACCGGAGGGAGATACAGGAAATCCTGCTGGTACGCGTTATTGTCCGTCCAGCTGTGGCAGGAGACCGGGCCTGCAACGCACCACCGGCGCGTGAGATGAGAAAGTGTCCCTATTCGGGCGCCAATCATGTGGTAAATAATTTAATTACCGGAACTGAATTTGATACGGAATCTTAGAAAACATAGCTCAGTAAAATAAGAGGCAGAATCCGTGGTATAAGAGGTTCTGAACGGGCTTTATTCCAATGGACGCAATTCGAATTGGGGCCTCCAAGTTCCATCACCACGGGGGTTCAGGAAGTGAAGTACAACATTTTATTGACAAGTAATCGCTTTTATAGAACATACATTATAATGAAACAAATGCAGGAGGCGTAACAATTGATAGGGAAGATAACATCTTACATGCGTAATGAAAAGAGGCGTAATTGGGAATAACAAAGAAACGTCATTGGTTATGATGTCACATATGGGTGGACCTATGAAATAATTTCGCAATGTCAGCAGAAATACTTGGCAGAGATGCGCGCGCAGCAGCATGACGTGTAATTGACGTGCAACTATGGGGTGAAGGGGACTTGACATTTAGCTCTACATGTGGAGACAAGAAGTCTGGGGGGTCAAGTCAACCTAATCCCAAATCATATCTAACATCCTATGTTTAAAGAACTATGTTATCCACAAAGGAAGGACTCTTGGACAAAATCTATTCTATACTGACTGTGTGTGCGTGCACAAGCGTCTAAGTGTCTATATGAGATGCAAGGGGCAGAAACCTTTCCATGGTAACAGGGCTATGAATTACTTGCATGAAGACAGAGAGGCTAGGCCCTTTGCTCAGTAGCTGAAGGAAATGTTTACCTAAACTACTAGACAGGAATGCATCGGCTGAGGAGCGAAGCAGATAACTCGAAGGTGAAATACAGTTTTTGGCAGGCAGGCAAACCGGCCGAGGCAGGCACCGTTAGCCGCACAGGGAGTAGGACAAAGTTCATGGATACAGATGCGAGCTCAAGCTGAAGCTGTCAGAGGCAGCAAACAAGAAAAGGCTTGATGGCAGAATCAGGGCCTACTCGCCTGAACTGCAAAATGGAGTAACTGAGCCATATAAAGTCGGTGGCCTTTCGTACTTAGGAATCGAATATCCAGCCCATTCATGGCTGATCTGAAAGAGGACATGTTGACGGTGGACGCACATGTGTTTGCGTCTTCATAACTGGAACTGGAGGGAACATACATGTACTTGTAACATGCACATAGAACCGTTGGGGTCCAAGATAGGGGACATAACTGATCATAAAAATCCATATTTCCACACTTTCCACTGCCCTCCATAGTCTGTTGTGCTGCCACTGCCCTTCCTGCCTGCCCAGTGTGGTCAAATTATTGCCTCTGCACTCTCCTACCTGCCTTCAATTTTCTACCTGCCTCTGGCCTCTGCCTCTCAACAGTATCCCAATGAAAAACTAGATTGCTAACATTCTATCTTTATTTCAAAAGTGTGGAACGCCTGACGCCATCTTGATGTAATCAAAACTGTAATACTGAGAGCATTTCCTTTAGGAATTACAAATATGAGAGGGTCTTATTTGCATCAAAATTATGGTTAGTGCTCTAAAAAACAAAAATGAGGACATAGTTTCTGAGTTTTCAAATAGAGACAAAGAACTTTTAAATTATTTGTAATCTTTATCTTTTATCCAGTTGACCACTTGATTAAATGTTGCACTTAGGGGAGAGGATGTGGTGTAACTTCCAGAGCTGCAGACTTTGCAACTGGGGAACCAGGTTGGAGTTTCTGCTTCAGCTCAATATTCTGTGATTCTGGTCAAATCACTTAATCTCCCCATGTCTACAACCAAAATGAATTTGATCTTGTGTGATGTAACCAATGCTCATGTAAAGCACTCCAATACCTGACAGGTCTGCACTATATAACACTGCAAATACACACAAAATAAGTGTTTTGCACACTTCTGTCATTGGGCTACATGTGGGCTACATCTGGGTGATATTTTTGCTGCATTTGGGCTCTTTTGTCTCTGGTGGCCATCCTGGGAGATTTATGTGTTTTGAAGTTTCCTAATTTCCTCATTTACTGCAGTCTCCTCAGTAGGAAATGCTTTCAGTTTTTTACTTTGATTCCATCAAGAAGGTATTCAGATATGTCACACATTTGCCATAAATTCTGAATGTTAGCACTCCAGTTACTATATAGATCACTGTAGTAAAGCTATTGCTCACCACTGAAGTCTGCTGCTGGTATTAATAGTGCATGTTTCAGTCTGCGTATCAGATTTTTTAATGAAATAGAAGAGGATTTGAGAAGTCACTCAAAATGTGCCTTAATTTTTCTTTTTTCAGCACTAATCATAATTTCTATGGCAAAATGAACCCCCTCATTGTGTTCCTTTTTAAATTAAATGTTTTAAGTGTTACCAGTTTATTCCAATAAAGATGGCTTCAGGTGTGCCATACTTTTGTCATAAGTAAGACAGTAAGCGCTCTAGTTGTTCTTAAGAACACTCTGGGACATTCTGTCATTGGGCTATACTTGGGCTACATCTGGGTAATATTTGGGCTACATTTGGGCTCTTTTGTCTCTGGTGGCCATCTTGGGAGATTTATTTGTTATGAAGTTTCCTAATTTCCTCATTTACTGCAGTCTCCTCAGTAGGAAATACTTTCAGTGTTTTAATTTGGTTCCATCTAGAAGGCATTCAGATGTGTCACACATTTGCCATAAATTCGGAATGTTAGAACTCTAGTTGCTCATTAGATCACTGTAGTAAAGCTACTGCTCACCAGGGAAGTCTGCTGCTGCTATTCAAAGTGCATGTTTCAGTCTGCATGTCAGAATTTTTTTATGACATAGAAGAGGATTTGAGAAGTCAAAATGTGCCCTAATTTGTCCTTCTGCAGCACTAATCATAATTTATATGGCAAAATGAATCCCCTCATTTTGTTCCTTTGTAAACTAAATGTTTCAAGTGTTACCAGTTTATTCCATTCAAGATGGCTTCAGGTGTGCTATACTTTTGTCATAAGTAAGACTGTTAGAGCTCTAGTTGTTCGTTAAAACACTCTGGGACATTCTGTCATTGGCCTATACTTGGGCTACATCTGGGTGATATTTGGGCTACATTTGGGCTCTTTTGTCTCTGGTGGCCATTTTGGGAGACTTATTTGTTATGATGTTTCCTAATTTCCTCATTTACTACAGTCTCCTCAGTAGGAAATACTTTCAGTTTTTTACTTTGATTCCATCAAGAAGGCATTCAGATGTGTCACTAATATGCCATAAATTCTGAATGTTAGCACTCTAGTTGCTTATTAGGTCACTGTAGTAAAGCTACTGCTCACCAGGGAAGTCTGCTGCTGGTATTCAAAGTTTAGTTTCAGTCTGCATGTCAGAATTTGTTTATGAAATAGAAGAGGATTTGAGAAATCAAAATGTGCCCTAATCTTTCTTTCTGCAGCACTAATAATAATTTCTATGGCAAAATGAACCCCCTCATTTTGTTCCTTTGTAAATTAAATGTTTTAAGTTTTACCACTTTATTCCATTCAAGATGGCTTCAGGTGTGCCATACGTTTGTCATAAGTAAGACTGTTAGCGCTCTAGTTGTTCGTTAGAACACTCTGGGACATTCTGTCATTGGGCTATACTTGGGCTACATCTGGGTGATATTTGGGCTACATTTGGGCTCTTTTGTCTCTGGTGGCCATCTTGGGAGATTTATTTGTTATGAAGTTTCCTAATTTCCCTTATTTACTGCGGTCTCCTCAGTGGGAATACTTTCAGTGTTTTATTTTGGTTCCTTCAAGAAGGCATTCAGATGTGTCACACATTTGCAATAAATTCTGAATGTTAGCACTCTAGTTGCTCATTAGATCACTGTAGTAAAACTACTGCTCACCAGGGAAGTCTGCTGCTGGTATTCAAAGTGCATATTTCAGTCTGCATATCAGAATGTTTTAATGAAATAGAAGAGGATTTGAGAAGTCACTCAAAATGTGCCCTAATTTTTCTTTCTTCAGCACTAATCATAATTTCTATGGCAAAATGAACCCCCTCATTGTGTTCCTTTTTAAATTAAATGTTTTAAGTGTTACCAGTTTATTCCAATCAAGATGGCTTCAGGTGTGCCATACTTTTGTCATAAGTAAGACAGTAAGCACTCTAGTTGTTCGTTAGAACACTCTGGGACATTCTGTCATTGGGCTATACTTGGGCTACATCTGGGTGATATTTGGGCTACATTTTGGCTCTTTTGTCTCTGGTGGCCATCTTGGTAGATTTATTTGTTATGAAGTTTCCTAATTTCCTCATTTACTGCAGTCTCCTCATTAGGCGATACTTTCAGTTTTTTACTTTGATTCCATCAAAAAGGCATTCAGATGTGTCACAAATATGCCATAAATTCAGAATGTTAGCACTCTAGTTGCTTATTATATTACTGTAGTAAAGCTACTGCTCACCAGGGAAGTCTGCTGCTGGTATTGAAAATGCATGTTTCAGTCTGCATGTCAGAATTTTTTAATGAAATAGAAGAGGATTTGAGAAGTCACTCAAAATGTGCCCTAATTTTTCTTTCTGCAGCACTAATCATACTTTCTATGGCAAAATGAACCCCCTCATTTTGTTCCTTTTTAAATTAAATGTTTTAAGAATTACCACTTTATTCCAACCAAGATGGCTTCAGGTGTGCCATACGTTTGTCATAAGTAGGACTGTTAGCGCTCTAGTTGTTCTTTAGAACACTCTGGGAAGCTGCAGTAGAACACAAAGGAATCAACTGACAGTCTCTGCCCTTGTTGGATGTACATGTTTTAATGAGAATGTCAGACTTCATTCTCACATGACTGAGTAAGATAATGTGAATTTACAGAAAATATGCTCTCAGTTAGCTCATAGATCACCTTCCAAACCTTGGAAACGCATGAGAAAATAGTTTTCTCTCAAACATGATTCATGATATCACAGCAGAAGGCTTTTTCACATGGTAAAATCACCTTAGAACACACCACAATTCCTAAAAGGAGTATGGTACCATCAACAAATGATTTATAATGTAACTAAAGTCTTAAAACCTTCTATTAACTGCAATGCTTTTTAATGAAGTGCTATCATGTATATTGGTCCCAAGATGGCTGCCAACACTTCTTGGATGAAGTGCTGACAGCCAATCAGATCTCACGATGAGATGTGTGGTTAGGCTCCGCCCAGATATATATGTGATTTCACTTTTGATTTTCTCAGGAACTACTGAACGGATTTACACCATTTAAGCAAAAGGCACATGCCTGACCTGAGTACTACCTCTTTGCCAAATTTCAAGTAATTCTGTTCAGCCGTTCGGGCTGTACCTTCGACTAAAGGTCCTATGGGAAAATGCATGGGGAAAACGTGTTTTGAGACCCCCCTTTTTTCTCAGCCCCCGCTTGACGAATCACCCCGAGACTTTCAGGGTAGGTGCTGAGCGGAGCGCCCCATTAGTTTTGAAAATTTCACGACGATAAGTCAACCGGCGCCAAAGTTATTCATAATAGAATTTTCAGATTTCCTATGGGAACTCGGTCCTAACTATAACTATCTACTGGTGACTGCCAGTAGAGAATATATATATATCTATATATATACATATATATATCTATATATATATATATATATATTGTAGAAAACTCCACAGTCCTGTTTGGCAAAGGAATACCTCGCACTCCAAGGCTCGTTTTGAAAAAATGTTTTAATGGCAACGCGTTTCGAGCAAGCGCTCTTCTTCACTGTGCCACAAAATTGCAAATCACTCATCCACCATTTCAAGTGTGTATAAACATAGAAAACGGACCAACAGTTGCTCGTAACCCGAGCACAAAAATAAACAAAAGACTTTCTCGCAGTTTAAATAAGAGAAAAGAATATACACTCCTCTAACTGCATATAAGAGAGTGTTCAAATGTGTATACAATTCTATAAATCATTATGATCTATATAAGTATATGTAAATACGTAAATTGCCCAGTGGCCATGTGTGTGAAGTATCACACAAATTTCAAACAATAATTCCATTTATCTTACCAATCAACTGTTGCCACATGCAAACTCTCGAAAACACAGGTCAAGTGACCTGATAATCATGGTCCTATATAAATTGCACATCAGAGTGAAATGACAAAGTCACAAAATATTTACACGAAGTTTTGAGTACAGCAGGAGGAAACAGGGGGCACCCAAACGGCTGACAATGCCCTGAAAGCACAGATCCGAAACACAAATCATTCACTATTTACCTAACAGAATTGGTATTCTTTTTTTAATATATTTTTTTGTTTTTTTGGAGCTCTTTTGAGTTTGTATATCCATCATAAGGATAGATATAGATATATATAGATATATATATATATAGATATATATTTAAATATTGTCTACTGGCGGTCGCCAGTAGATAGTTATAGTTACAACCTAGTTTCCATAGGAAATCTCAAAATTCTATTTTGAATAACTTTGGCGCCGGTTGACGAATCCTTGCGAAATTTTCAAAACTAATGGGGCGCTCCATTCAGCTCCTATCCTGAAAGTCTCGGGGTGATTCGTCAAGCGGGGGCCGAGAAAAAGGAGGGGTCCCAAAACGCGTTTTCCCCATGCATTTTTCCATAGAACCTTTAGTCGCAGCTACAGCCCGAACGGCTGAACAGAATTACGTGAAATTTGGCAGAGAGGTAGCCATAAGGTCAAGGAAGTGTCTTTTGCAGGTGTAAATCTGTTCAGTATTTCCTGAGAAAATAGCATTTAAAAGCATATCAATATCTATACGCGCGCACCGTGCGCGAGTGCAATTCTGATTGGTTGTTAGATGTCGGTAAACATTCGAATCGGTCGAAACCAGGAAGTGTCGGCCGCCATTTTGTCTCTCGCAGTTTGAGGGGGTGAAAAAAAAAGGTGGAGAACGTGAAAAGGGAGCAGAGTGGACAGTTCCTGACCCCCTAGCCTTGGTCAGGGGGTCACAGAAGGACCCCCAAGGGAGAAAAAAACAAAACATTTTTTTTAAAAAAATCGCGAGGTGCGCGCACCGCGCGCGCATGGCACGCACTGCGAACCGTGGGTGCTCAGTGCGCGAAGCGCACCGTGCGCCCACAGTGCGCGCACGGTGAAAAACCTGAAAAAAAAATAATTAATAAATACATAACTTAGCATTTAAAAAACCGTACAAATTCACTGAAAAAACCATAGGTTTCACACACGTTATAGTTACGAATTAGCATTTAAAAAACCTTGCAAATTCACTTAAAAAAACATAGGTTTCACACATGTTATAGTTAGCTGGACATTTCACTCGTAAAAAACCAATGAAATTCCCCCGTTATAGTTAGTGCAGGCAACAATAACTCACGCGACCGCAATCCTCTGCTGATGACGTCAGATATTACATCAATGATGACATATGTGTCTTTATCAAAAATAAATATTTGTAATATATGTATAGCTAAAGATTAATGGAAGAAGACATGGGTAAATAAGTGTCTAAATACAGTGATGTAATATCTGACGTCATCAGCAGAGGATTGCGGTCGCGTGAGTTATAGTTGCCTGCACTAACTATAACAGGGGAATTTCATTGGTTTTTTACGAGTGAAATGTCCAGCTAACTATAACATGTGTGAAACCTATGGTTTTTTTAAGTGCTATATATATATATATATATATATATATATTCACTGAAAAAACCATGGGTTTCACACACGTTATAGTTAGGAATTAGCATTTAAAAAACCTTAGAAATTCAATGAAAAAACCAAAGGTTTCACACATGTTATAGTTAGCTGGACATTTCACTCGTAAAAAACCATTGAAATTCCCCCGTTATAGTTAGTTCAGCTAACTATAACTCGCGCGCCCGCAATGCACTACTGATGACGTCACATATTACATCACTCATGACATGGTCACTGACATCACTCATGACATCACTGATGACATCTCAAATGACATCACTGATGACATCACTGATGACATCATCCTTGTGATAGAGTGGCAGACCTCCTCTCCCCCTAATATAACCATTGAAACACACATTCAAAAATAGAAACTAAAATGTTCAAAATAATGAACATATCAATATCAGTTACAACAACCTATTCAGTAATTCTAAGAACCACATACACATACAGTAATTCACCAACAGTCCTCTACAGTCACTCATACATGTACTCACTCATCATATGTACTCATACACCTGTACATCCCGTTACACAATGCCACTCATCCATAGAGTAACTCACACACATAGTCACTCATGCTAATAAAGAATCAATCATCCATTTACTTGCATATACAGTTATACACACACCACCACACTTACTTCTACAGAAACTTACATATACTTACTCTTTTAAACAATCACTTATAGAAACACATACTTATTCATACAGGAACTCTTCCAATCTCTCACTCTCACATATACTCACTTATATACACCAATAGTCACATATACTAGTTTAAAACATATGTAGTTACTCATAAAGACACTATTGAGACAGTCATTCACTCACTAACACACCCATGCACACACTCATCCACCCATACAGTCCTGCACACATGCTGTATTCAACACATACAAACAGTGAGTCACTCATTCATGCACCTATGCACTAAGTAATACCCCCCACCGAACCATACAGAAACTCAGACACTCATAGTGATAAAAAACCAACTAATAACCTATATAGACACTCATGTAGCTACTCACCAACCCATGCAGCCACTTATACACAAAGTAAGAAACTGATACAGATATTTAAATATTTAAAGATTACTCAGTAAGCCATGTATTCACTATGATACACTTAAACAGTCAGTTACACAAAAAAAATTCCAAAAAAAAGTATCCATTTAGACACTTATATACCCATTTATTCTTCCTTTGACCTTGAGATATACATAAATATAAAAAATATATAATTTTCATAAAAACACACAATCACTGGATGATGTCATCAGTGATGTCATCAGTGATGTCATTTGAGATGTCATCAGTGATGTCATGAGTGATGTCAGTGACCATGTCATGAGTGATGTAATATGTGACGTCATCAGTAGTGCATTGCGGGCGCGCGAGTTATAGTTAGCTGAACTAACTATAACGGGGGAATTTCAATGGTTTTTTACGAGTGAAATGTCCAGCTAACTATAACATGTGTGAAACCTTTGGTTTTTTCATTGAATTTCTAAGGTTTTTTAAATGCTAATTCCTAACTATAACGTGTGTGAAACCTATGGTTTTTTCAGTGAATTTCAAAGGTTTTTTAAATGCTAATTTCTAACTATGCCTACAGAGATAGGACATGTGAAGAAAGAAGAAAAAATGCACAGAAAGAAACAAAAGAAGTGCAGAAAGAAGCAACAGAAGTCCTCAAATACGAAGATAAGTGCAGGAAGAAGGATAACGTGCAGAAAGAACAAAAAGAAGAGCAGAAAGAAGCCTTGTTGCAAAATCATCCTGTACCCTCAACTTTTTCAGACGGATACTGGTGGTAACTGAGTCTGACTAACCAGTCCTAGAGCCAGTGCTATGTTAAAAGACACTTAGAATACAGTGAAAACACCTACATACACTAGGGAACATTATGCGTTGGGGTCCCCCTGTGATTAGCATGACCTCCTCTGTAAGCCCCTAGTGTATAATAGGGCATGGGGATTAAAACTACCTCTTAAAACAGGCCACAGGGAGTTTTTGCACACATTTACTCAGGCCCCGTCCCCTCCCTTCACCACTGTGTAAACACGCCCTGTGTCCATTTTTAGTTGGGAGATTAAGTTCATTTGAATCCTGAGGGTCCCTAGGGTCCAACTAGCCCACTAGGTACCTCCAGTAAGTGCCACAGAGCTGCGTTGCAGAGAGGTGTAAAAAGTGGCACGGCCTGGACCACCTCTCTGCAATGCAGCTCAGTGGCGCTTACTGGAAGCACTTGGTGGGCTAGTTAGCCCCCAGGGGCCCTCAGTATTGAAGGGAAATTATATCCCCAATTTAAAACATGCCATAGTGCGTGTTTGCACACGTCACCTCAGGCCCCGTCCCCTCCCTTCACCACTGTGTAAACGCGCCCTGTGGCTGTTCTAAGTTGAGAGTCCCCCTGAATCCTAAGGGTCCCTAGGGTCAAACTAGACCACTAGGTACCTCCAGTAAGCGCCACAGAGCTGCGTTGCAGAGAGGTGTAAAAAGGGGCTTGGCCTCAGAACACCTGGCTGCAGTGCAGCTCCCTGGCGCATACTGGAGATGCCTGTTGGGGGCGCGTTTGCAGAGTGCTGCACGGAGGGGGCATGGCCTCCGGCACGATGCCAGTCTTTTATTTATTTTAGTTTTTTAAGAAGGGGGGCTGTTTGGTTCCCCTTCTTATTCTAATTTATTGGCCCTGATGACCCCATCCCCCAGGGCCAGTCTCCTAATTATATTTTTTTGACCCCAATCCCCAGGGCCGGCCACTGTTTTTTATTATTTTTAAAAAATATATATTTATAGACACACCTAGGACATGCTGGACAAACCGTACGTACCTATCACCATGACGATTTGCGTGATATTCATTAAAAGGCGACTATGCATGCAATGAATCCACGTGGAATGTATTTACACCACTAGTGAAGCTCTGACATGTCTGATGCCCTACCGTGCCTAATCCTGGTAGACACCCTTGTCGTTTATTTATACAAACATGGGTAGCTATTGACGGGCACATTTAATACACATGCACACCAAGCCATTCAAAGGGGATTCGACAAAAATTCGACCAAAACTATGCAAGAAACCCCCCTCACGGTTAATAAAACACACATCCACTGCCGGATGTGTAATACTTTTTATTTTACTCTCTGGAAAGGGGACGAACATCACTTGAGAGTCACAGCGTGCTCCTGACAGAGCCCAATGCTGTGTTACACCCACCATTGCCTGCCGAGTGCCACACACCTCTGTGTTGTATTCCACTAGCTAGTGCATATGCTATGACACTCTCTAGCCCATGTGCACTGTAACACCACCCCGTGAATATGTCATGCCACACTTGTCTTCGCACGGGTTATATTGCCCCATCTAACGTGCCTTTCTCGATGCCTATGTTATAACGCACAGTGCTATGCCATACATATTACAATCTGGGATCCATATATTTGTCACAGTGCATATGCAACGTTACACTCCCCAGCACATATTTTATATTACAACTTTAGAGACTAGTTAGGTTACACAACACTGCCCTGTGCATATTACACTCCAAGGCGCATATCGCATAGCACGCGCTAGTGCCTGTGCTATCTCGCGCTCTCCAATGAATCTGTCATTGCGCACAATGTATTGCAAATTATATTTCACGCCCGGTTCATCTTATATCACACTTTTTGGTGCATAGTTTATACCATACACTATATCTAGTTTTCATTTTCAATCGTGCTCTCAGGACTATGTTCTATATAACACTGTGTTCACCTACCCTTTTCACGGGCATTACATTTTGCGATAGGGGGTGGAGGGTCAGGGGGTGTTTCTGCCAAGTGAGCCCGGAGTCACAGTCACAAACGTCCTCTTCTTCCTGAATAAAAGTGAGATTATGCTGCATACTTGTTCATATTTTAAGTAGTTCGCACAGACACAATGTTTTAAAAACAATAAAGTTCCTAATACCCGCCTTCTCTGAACAGTTAGCTTGCTGCCCCATCCCCTTCCTCCCTATCCTCTGTTGTGTGAATCCATGGACTAGCCTCCTCCCTCCTGCCATGCATGGTCTGATGTGCTGCCACTGCCCTCAATTTAGTATGATGTACCAGTCCAGTCCTCCTGCCCTCCATTGCCCAATTCTATGCCCCATCATTGACCTCCTGCTTAAACTCTGTGCTTAGCTTGCTGCCCCTATTCTCCTTCCCCCTGCCCTCCGATGTCTTTGTGCATGCCCCTGCTCCATCCTTTTTGCCCACCATGTCCCATGGACCTGCCACTCCTATCTACTCTGAGTGTTCTGTTGAGCTGCCACTCCCCTCCCACCTGCCTAGCATTGTCAGATGACTGTAACCTGTCCCTGCCACCTCCACCCTGCCTGTCCCAAATCCATGCCCCTATCCTCTTCCTCCTGTCCTACATGGTCCATTGTACTGCCACACCCTTCTGCCCTCCCTGGTCTGTTGTGCTGCAACTGCTCCTCCTGCCTGCCCCGTGTGGTCTGTTGTGAGGTCCCTTCCCCTGAACTTTCTTGTCTGTGCACAGGTCCTGACCCTCCCTTCTATCCTCCATTGTCCTTTGTGCATGCCCCTCCACCCTCCTTCTTGCCCATCATAGCCATTGTGCTGCCACTAACCCTCCCACTTGCCATGCATGGTCTTCTGTGCTGCCATGGCCCCTCCCACCTTCCCTGTGTGGTCAGTTAGCTGCCCCTGACCCCCTCCCACCTTCCCTCCATGGTCTGTGTGTATGCCATCACAGTCTCACTGTTGCTCTTCATGGTGTGTCTTGCTTCTAGTGCCCATCCTGCCTGACCTCCATGGCTATCTTGCTGCTCCTGCCCTGCTCCCTTGCCCCCAGCCCTACTCCCTCCCTCCTGGCTTGTCTGTTCCATTGTAATCCCCTGATCCGTCCCTCCTGCCCTTTATGGTCTGTTATGCTGCAGCTTTCTCTCCTGTCTGTCCATTATGGTCAGCTAGCTACCATTGCCTCTTGCCCCTCTGTTCTCTGTTGTCCATGTGCATGGTCCTGTCCCCTCCCTCTTGCTTTCTATGGATTGTTGTGCTGCACTCCCGTCCTGCATGCCCTGTGTGGTGTATTGTGCTGCTGCAAACCCTGATGCCTGCCCTGCAGGGTCAGTTTGGTGCACCTCTCCATGTCCCTCCTGTCCTCTGTTATCCAAGTCCATGTCCCTATCCCATTTCCTTCCATGATCCAATGTACCATACTTGCGAACATTTTGAACTCGGTAAGAGGGAGATTTTGAAAAAAAACTGGGGTATTGATTTTCCCCTTTGAGTTACATTGAAAAAGAGGATATTGTAGACAGGAGACAGATCAAATAAAGCCCATTTGAGCTTAAAAACATTGGACGTTTCCTGGCTGAATCGGGTCTGTTGGCATGTATGGTTGTACTACCATTGCCTCTTCCTTCTGCCCACAATGGTCTATTACATTGCCACAGCCTTGAAGGAGGGTAGATTTTGTATCACAGGGGGCCCCTGGCCCGTTCTGTCCACACCTGAAGTATGAGACCCTTGTCCTTGCCCTGCCAGCTGCATTTGTAGGCTGTATTAAATTGACCAGCGGGTCCTGTATTGCTATATAATTATCCTGAGACATCCTTACCACTCAGCCAGCATAAAACCCCTGTGTAGGCCCTTCTGTTCAATATGTAGGCCTCTTTGTTAAATTGACCATAGCTCTGCAATTTTAGTGTATAGCAGTCTGAAGGCAGGTCTGCGAGGCCTTCTGATCCAAACTAGTAGCCCCCACCCTACCCGAGTGCTCCGTGCTCGGTATCAAAGTTCAACATCCCCCTGAAGCTGTCGACATACAGTAGGCTGCATCCTGGACTGGTACTTGCTTCCTGGGAAGGTTTCCCGCTTTTAAGGAAGTGGCAACCGCAGAGCGTCAAGTTAGGAGAACTGAGGAGATTTTATACATGAATATATTGAATTCCCGTACAATGCCCATTATTTTCTGCTTGCTCTATGGAACTTACGATAAGCGATTGGCCTGAGAGACTGACCTTTTCACCCAGTCCATTGTCAGCATTAAGTGGGTAAATGACGAAATGTCTGGTAAAATCTGCAGTCGAAGCTTTTGGGTAGCATACGTAGGTAGATGTAGCGTGCAAAGGAGCCCACAAAATGCTATAAAAAGGGAGCACCCACAGATATCGACGGACTACCTCGCCGTCTGTATGTAGGTTAACAGGCAGTGCAGGTTTTCCCCAAGAGCTGGGAGCTCTTGTCTTCCTTTGCTTAAAATGTCTTGCTCTGCTTTGCTTGAAGTATCTTATTCTATTTTACCTATATGAAATGTCATGTTATGTTTAACCATTGTTCTCTTTACTTTTGCATTTAAAAGATTTTGTATTGTAATTGCAGGAATGCTTGCTCTAAGAGTAAACGTGAGTGTTCCTAGGTAACATTTTCCTTGGTGTAACTTGTTTCTCATGATGCATTTATAGATGTGTTTTCTCTCTCTCTCTGTCAGTACATTAATTGAGATACAGAGAATATTATGACAGCTGTATGATTATCTGGATTCTGTTTTTTGTACTTTATGTCTCTATTCTGCGGTTTCTTTGAAGTTGCATCTTCTCATTAAACTGCCTCCAATTCCATGTCTCATATGTCTGTTTTCTTCATTTTTGGAGCAAGCGTTCCTAGGCACCCCGGCTCAAATTAAGGTGCCCCTTTTGTCCCTGACTCACTCTCCTGCTCAGTTCTGTGGTGGCTCCCGGGGATCTGGGGACCGCCCCTAGCTTCCTTGACCCGTAATAGATCTTCCCTCCAACAGCCTCTCTTGCAAGTCCTGTATTGTTGGTTTGTTGCCCCTGCCCCCCTTTCCACTGCCCTCCATAGTCTGTTGTGCTTCCACGGCCCTTCCTGCCTGCTCAGTGTGGTTAAATTGTTGCCTTTGCACCCTCCTACCTGCCTTCAATTTTCAGAGTCCGTGCCCCTGGCCTCTGCCTCTCAACAGTATCCTAATGAACAACTAGATTGCTAACATTCTATATTTATTACAAAAGTGTGGAACGCCTGACATCATCTTGATGTAATCAAAACTGTAATACCTAGAGCATTTCCTTTAGAAATTACATATATGAGAGGGTCTTATTGGCATCAAAATTATGGTTAGTGCTCTAAAAGACTAAAATAAGGACATATTTTCTGAGTTTTCAAATAGCGACAAAGCACTTTTAAATTATTTGTTATCTTTATGTTTTTTTATCCAGTTGACCACTTGATTAAATGTTGCACTTAGGGGAGAGGATGTGGTGTTACTTCCAGAACTGCAGACTTTGCAACTGGGGAACCAGGTTGAAGTTTCTGCTTCAGCTCGACATTCTGTGATTCTGGTCAAATCACTTAGTCTCCCCATGTCTACAACCAAAATGAATTTGTTCTTGTGTGATGTAACCAATGCTCATGTAAAGCACTCCAATACCTGACAAGTCTGCACTATATAACACTGCAAAAACACAAAATAATAAGTGTTTTGCACACTTCTGTCATTGGGCTATATTTGGGCTACATCTGGTTGATTTTGGGCTACATTTGGGCTCTTTTGTCTCCGGTGGCCATCTTGGGAGATTTATTTGTTATGAAGTTTCCTAATTTCCTCATGTACTGCAGTCTCCTCAGTAGGAAATGCTTTCAGTTTTTTACTTTGATTCCATCATGAAGGTATTCAGATATGTCACACATTTGCCATAAATTCTGAATGTTAGCACTCTAGTTGCTCATTAGATCACTGTAGTAAAACTACTCCACCATGGAAGTCTGCTCCTGGTATTAAAAGTGCATGTTTCAGTCTGCATGTCAGAATTTTTTAATGAAATAGAAGAGGATTTGAGAAGTCACTCAAAATGTGCCCTCATTTTCTTTCTTCAGTATTAATCATAATTTCTATGGCAAAATGAACCTCCTCATTGTGTTCCTTTTTAAATTAAATGTTTTAAGTGTTACCAGTTTATTCCAATCAAGATGGCTTCAGGTGTGCCATACTTTTGTCATAATGAAGACAGTAAGCGCTCTAGTTGTTTTTAAGAACATTCTGGGACATTCTGTCATTGGGCTATACTTGGGCTACATCTGGGTGATATTCGGGCTACATTTGGGCTCTTTTGTCTCTGGTGGCCATCTTGGGAGACTTATTTGTTATGAAGTTTCCTAATTTCCTCATTTACTGCAGTCTCCTCAGTAGGAAATACTTTCAGTTTTTTACTTTGATTCCATCAAGAAGGCATTCAGATGTGTCACACATTTGCCATAAATTCAGAATGTTAGCACTCTTTTTGCTCATTAGATCACTGTAGTAAAGCTACTGCTCACCAGGGAAAACTGCTGCTGGTATTGAAAGGGCATGTTTCAGTCTGCATGTCAGAATTTTTTAATGAAATAGAAGAGGATTTGAGAAGTCACTCAAAATGTGCCCTAATTTTTCTTTCTGCAGCACTAATCATACTTTTTATGGAAAAATGAACCCCCTCATTTTGTTCCTTTTTAAATTAAATGTTTTAAGAGTTACCACTTTAATCCAAGCAAGATGGCTTCAGGTGTGCCATACGTTTATCATAAGTAGGACTGTTAGCGCTCTAGTAGTTCTTTGGAACACTCTGGGAAGCTGCAGTAGAACACAAAGGAATCAACTGACAGTCTCTGCCCTTGTTGGATGTACATGTTTTACTGAGAATATCAGACTTCATTCTCACATGACTGAGAAAGATAATGTGAATTTACAGAAAATAAGCTCTCAGTTTAGCCTATAGATCACCTTCCAAACCTCTGTGGTAAAAGCATGAGAAAATATTTTTCTCTCAATCATGATATCCCAGCAGAAGGCTTTTTCACATGGTGAAATCACCTTAGAACATACCACAATTCCTAAAATGAGTATGGTACCATCAACAAATGATTTATAATGTAACTAAAGTCTTAAAACCTTCTATTAACTGCAATGCTTTTTAATGAGGTGCTATCCTGTATATTTGTCCCAAGATGGCTGCCAACACTTCTTGGATGAAGTGCTGACAGCCAATCAGATCTCAGGATGAGATGTGTGGTTAGGCTCTGCCCACATATATATATGCTTTTAAATGCTATTTACTCAGGAAATACTGAACAGATTTACACCAGACCTGCAAAAGGCACTTCCTTGACCTTATGGCTACCTCTCTGCCAAATTTCTAGTAATTCTGTTCAGCCGTTCGGGCTGTAGCTCGTTCTAAAGGTCCTATGGAAAAATGCATGGGAAAAACGCGTTTTGGGACCCCCCTTTTATCTCAGCCCCCGCTTGACGAATCCCCCCGAGACTTTCAGGGTAGGAGCGGAGCGTAGCGCCCCACCTATTTTGAGAAATTCGCGAGGATTCATCGACTGGCGCCAAAGTTATTCAAAATAGAATGTTGCGGATTTCCTATGGAAAAGGGGTCCTAACTATAACTACCTACTGGCGACCGCCAGTAGGTAATATATATATATATATATATATATATATATATGTATGTATTTTTTTTTCCAACAAGTGATTCCCTCTGCAGCATGCAGCCTGGCCGGTGCGAAGTATACAAGATGGAATCAAATCTTGAAATCCATTTACTATCAACAAAGTAATTCCCACTCCAGGGTATATGTTTTCAGGCTTGTTTATTTACTTATCACCATATCCCCAACCAACGCGTTTTGACCCTCTCGATCTTGATCACGGTTAGTTTGGTCCATCTTTCATTTCTAATTGATACACAATTGCCCACATGGCCCATAATGAGGCATTGTGGGACATGGTGTGCAAATGAAGATTGTCATTTAAATTACACAGCATGTTGATGTACTGTCCCTTCTTTTTCCCTTTTCGGATTGCTTTTTAATTTGGTTGTGCACTACAGAAACTATTCTCAAGGGCACTTCATTTTAATCTGTTACTAGACTGTATGACTCTATTGCTTGTTAGCATATTGATCCAAACTCGTTGTTCGTTTGTATAGATAGTTCCTGCTCTGGTGTCTGTTTTTTTCGCCAGTGGATGCTATAATGTTGCAATATAATATATTTTCTTGTTAGCCTAAAAGATTTGCTAATTGTCTTTTCCCTTTTCCTACGATTTAGGAGGGGGACACAATTGAGACATCTTATGACTGGAGAGCAGTTGTTTACGGAAAGTTCTTGTTACTGTTCGAATTAGAGATGCACATGTAATTCCTTATTCTCATTCAACCCATACGGTTGTTTGGTTCGGAATCATATGATCAATCTTGATTCCAAGCGTCTCAGTTGCACTGTTCTGTCTTCGCCTCTCTAATTGGCAGGCATTGATTCGATTCCCCAGTATTTAATTTGTTGCCAACTGTATCCCTGATGTGTGTCCATATGTTTTATCATTGCGTAGTTATTGTCATTGTTCTGTATTGCTCGGCTGTGTTCTAGAATCCTCTTTTTTAGTTGGCCGATTGTGCTTCCTATGTATCTAAGGACACACTGGCATTCAAGCATTAAGACCACATATGTTGTCTCACAGCTAATTTTCTCATTGATCAGAAAGGTTCTCCCTTTGAAAAGCTTGATTTCCTTAATGTTTTTCCCTGTTCGACATGCTTTGCATTTTTTACATTTATTGAAACATTTCTGATGTTCCTGTAGCCATGATGTAACTTGTGGCCTTGTGATGAGGCTATGTACTAGATTGTCATTAAGGGAGGGCGCCCTTCTGTAAGTTACATTAGGTCTGTCTACCAATTGAATTCCCTATGTCTGGGACCTTCATGAGCACATTCCAGTGTTTATTCATGATTTTTATCATTTGATGATTCTCTTTGCTATATGTAAAATAAGTCTGATCTCTGAATTCTCTTTGTCCTGAATCTTGATTGGATCCTCCTTCTTGTTCAACAAGATTTGTTCCTAAGGTATCTTCTGCGCTCTTCTTTTACCTTCCTTGATGTATAATTGCTTATATCCTCTTTTACAGAACTTATTTTCCATTTCTTTGGTTTTGATTTCTAGTTCTTTTTCATCTGAATAGTTTTGTTTCATCCTCAAAAATTCCCCATACGGTATGCAGTGTTTTTAGATTTGCGACGAAAACTGGAGCAATGTAGGATGCTGTTCATTGCAGTCGGTTTTTGATACACTGAGTTGCTCTTTATCTATGTATACTTGTACATACAAGAATTGAACCATCTCAGTACTGGTGTTACATGTGAATCTCAGACCTATAATATTATCATTCAACAGATTAAAGTACTGCATGAATTTGTTAGTCGTGCCATTCCATATTATGAAAAGGTTGTCAATAAACCTTAACCACAGCATGAGCTTCTCTGTGTATTGGTCCTTTCCCTCTCCCCAAGCTACAGTTTTCTCCCACCAACTCATTGTGAGGTTTGCATAGCTTGGAGAGAAGGAAACTCCCATCGCAGTTCCACACATTTGGTAATACAACTGTTGGTCAAACAAAAATAAACATATGATGTTCCTGAGACATAGTTCAACCATCTCCATCATCATCTTGAATGTTTCAGGTTTTTTATGTATTTTTGGCATAGGAGGTATTCAATATGAAGTAAGTCCTATTTCATGACTTATAGATGTGCATAAAGATACCACATCATCTGTAACGATGAGATAGCCATCTTGCCAGTGTGTATTTTCCAATATTCTCAGGAAGTCTCCGGAATCTCTTATGTATACATTTAATACTGTTACCACTGGGGCCAGAAAGTGGTCCACGTATTTGCGGATGGATTCGTATAGTTCACCACAACTTGATATTATCGGTCTACCTGGAGGGTTTACCAATGTTTTGTGCACTTTGGGAAGGAAATAGATTGTGGGAATCACTGGACTTTCAATCATCAGAAATGTTGCTTCTTCTTTACTGAGTAGTCCTGTGTCTTACCATTAATACATTTTTTCATGTAGAGCCAATGTTAATTCATTAATTGGATTTTGTTTCAGTTTTCTGTAGTTGCTCGAGACGTTCAGTTGCCTCAATGCTTCCTTTCTCTTCTGTGCCTTGTCTAATCTTTCTGCTTTTGTTAGATTCTCTTTTTGTTTCCACTGTATATTGTTGTTTAACTTTTCCAACTCAGCTGTTACTAGTTCATGGTAGAGGTCAATCCTGTTGTCCATATTTAGAATAGGACAAAGCATGGATTTTGATCTGAATTGTGTGTTTCGTGGCCCACAGTCTGCAGTGTGCTACCGAATTAAAAAGCTATCCGAAATGGGGAAAAAAATTGATAGTACATCAACATGCTTTGTAATTTACATGACAATCTGTAAACATCTATCATTAGATATGTTTTTAATTAATTTGGACTCCATGTCCCACAATTCCTCATTAATGGGCCATGTAGGCAATTGTGTATAAATTAGAAATAAAAGATGGACCAAACTAACCGTGATCAAGATCAAGTGGTTCAAAACATGTTCGTTGGTGTTGATGGTGATAAGTAAATAAATTCAGCCTGAAAATATATTCCCTGGTTCCCTGGAGAGCGCATTACTTTGTTGTTGGCCTAGATATAGATATAGATAATATAGATATAGATATATATAGATATATATAAATATATGTATAGATAGATAGTAAACCAGTCATCACTGCTAAGCGGGATCATGCTAATGGTAGGTTAGCTAGCCTTCTTAAGGCTTCGAATAGCTGGAATTGTCCTTTGTTACCCTTCAACTCTGACTGAGTTATGAGTTTATGAATTTCAATAATAGATAAAGGAGTTGAACACAAGATCATATTGTGTAATGTTTAAGTTTTGACAAGATATAAACAGAGCATTTAGCAGTTAGCTCGAGTGAAGTTTACTATAGAATCTCTTCAAGTTAATTATTTTCATTGAAAGTAGATAAGGGGGATGTCAGCACTTCTAAAACAAGCAAATTATAAATTTTCTGAACAATTAATTATTTGTGAAATCTGGGAATAGTAAGCCTGAATCTCTACAATAAGAACATGGCACTCATAGTACATTATTTATTTTTGTCGAGTTTTATAAAGCTCGAACTAGACCCGGTAGAATCAGAGCACTTTACATGAGCACCAGTTACGTTACACATTAACTTTTATTAGGCACAAGGAGATTAAGTGGTTTGCCCAGAATCACAGAATGTTAAGCGTCCCTACCGAGGCTCGAACCTGGTTCCCCAGCTCCAATGTCAACCGCCCTAGCTGTTAGGACTTTAGGTGACTCTCCAGGCCTTCCCACCTGGAGTAGACATCGCAGATCATCAGCCATAGCTGGTATTTTTGTTTCCATATCTTTAGTCGTGGAATTTCCTAATCTATGCCTGCTGTTGGATTTGTTGGATTTGTTGCCGCTTTGTACCTTGCGGTCTGCTGTTCTCACCGAGCCACCGCTGTTGGACATTGACGTCACCGTGGGGAAGGAAGAGAGGAGCACTACATCTCCCAGGTGCGCTTGGCTGCTTCCACCTAGGCCTAGGGCCGCCCACCTGCCCTCCCGCCCACCGGTCCTTTAAATAACCTCGCGGAACCCGCTGGCGCGGGTCCCACTTCGCTTTGCCTGCTGTTGGATTTGTTGCCGCTTTGTACCTTGCGGTCTGCTGTTCTCACCGAGCCACCGCTGTTGGACATTGACGTCACCGTGGGGAAGGAAGAGAGGAGCACTACATCTCCCAGGTGCCCTTGGCTGCTTCCACCTGGGCCTAGGGCCGCCCACCTGCCCTCCCGCCCACCAGTCCTTTAAATAACCTCGCGGAACCCGCTGGCGCGGGTCCCGCTTCGCTTTGCCTGCTGTTGGATTTGTTGCCGCTTTGTACCTTGTGGTCTGCTGTTCTCACCGAGCCACCGCTGTTGGACATTGACGTCACCGTGGGGAAGGAAGAGAGGAGCACTACATCTCCCAGGTGCCCTTGGCTGCTTCCACCTGGGCCTAGGGCCGCCCACCTGCCCTCCCGCCCACCGGTCCAATATCAACTCACCACAGTTTCCGCTGCGCGGAACGCGCGCGGGAACGAGCCCGGGCGGGGGCCGTCTGTGGCCAGAGGAGGCCGGGCCGGGCCATTCCTCTTGGTCCCACTGTACTGTTGGGTTTTTTTTGTAAAGTGTCTTGTAATTTACTACTCTGAGGACTAATTTTGGGTGTTCTGACAATAGTGTTCAGTCTATTGTAGCATAGGATTTGTCTTGTTCTCTTAAATTAAGCACATGGCAATGTCTACGCGCTCGGGAAAGGGAGGTGGGTTAGGCGGGGGCAGAGCTAGTGGCACCTTAGATCAATTCATCATACGTGCCTACTCTGTCCTCGAAAAGGAAATAGCTATCACAGAACGCCGACTCTCTCTTGATCAGCTTAATAATAAACGCTCCTCATTGGGCAAAATAGCAATGACTGTTTCCCCTGTTACAGAAAGTAACCAAACAAATAGTATTTCATTTGGGAATAAACAACGTACGGCGACTAGTTTGCATACAAATTCAGATAGCTCTATAGGTCATGGGCCTTCAACACAGCTAGACTTGTCGTATTCACCTCTGTTGGCTACTCCAACAGCGGCTTCTGAGACCATTATTAACATAATTCCCTCCTCTGAAATCCCAGTCTCCCCTGAGTCAACTAATATTGCAGGACCTAAAACTGCACCAAGCAAAAGGAAAAGAGTGGGTAGTGGCCAAAAGGGTGACCATGCTAAAGCACCAAAGAAATGTAAAACCAAACCGTGTAATACCAATAATGGGAAAGTGGGTCGCATAGCGATATCTACACCTCAACAACAGAGGATACAATCATCCTATGTGCATTCTAATAACCTGGTCCCTCAAACCTCTGTAGAGCAGCTTCCCCTAAATCCTGGTCCATTTGGCCCTGAGTTTCAATCTTCCCTTGTTGGCCAATTCGAACTAATTATTAGATCTTTTACACTCCCTCTGATTGAAAGAGTGAAGGCACTGTCTGAGAGGCTCAAGAGATTCGAGCAGGCCTCTCTAGACAACTTGTTTTCTCTTAAATCATTAATTAAGTTGCATTTGAAGATTGGCCACGATAATCCAGTCATTGCCGACCCCCTTCCTAATATCCAAAACGAGTCTATTTCTCAAGCTGCCTTGCTACACCCAAATACTGCTCCAAATTTAGGGCCTAAGAATGGAGCCATTGTACCAGGACCCAAACCCTTTGCACCTACGCTTAACCTGGGCAGAAAATCCACGAAAAAAAAGCTAGTCCCTGGCCCAACTAAAAGTCATGGAAACCCTGAAGCACTAGGACACGAGATAGAATCCACCCAGAGTCTGTCCAAATCACCTAGTAATGAACCTGTACAAGATCAACCGAACGATAATGTTATCTGCACCCATCAAAACCTACCTCACATTAATTTGCCACCGGAGTGCCTACACTATGTTGTTGTTCTAACCGGAGTCCCTCAGCTCAAAGCTGGCAAGCTTGAATCCTTTACCGAATTAAAAAACAAAACAACACATTGGCTAAATACCAACAAGCCGCTTCCTAGCCATCTGGATGGCCATGTCCTCTATGTCAGAAGGGCTTCCTGGGTGGGTAATAGACCTAAGAACACGTCTGGTGACTGTATTCTTGTAAACTTCAGGGATCCTCGTGTTACAAGGTTAATTTGTAACCAACAATCAGGCTTTGCAGTCAATGGTATAGGATGTCTTGACTTAAGTCAATTCTATTCAGATTCTGTGTATTTCCATCATTCACAGTCCTTTTTCCATTCGGCTCATGATGGGCTCCATAAGGGGGCCCGGTTTACCAGTGGAAATGATTATTCCACTTCTGCCTTTATTAGATATCGAGAACTTCATGGCCATTATGATTCCTATTGACATGGAAACTCTGTCGCGGTTGGAACTTATACTTCCGCTGGCGATCAAAATAAAGAAGATATAGAAACTCTTACTGAATCAGCTGGGGATTCCTTACCTAACACTCTGAGCCTCCATGCCCAGCAGCAAAGACCACAGTTTACTTTAAATCTCCAGGATACAAATTATTTGTTATCGCCCCCTACACCTAACTTGTCTCAGGTTATCCCTAGTTCTGCCATTCCTCTTACAACACAGGATTTAGTTACAGACGTCCCTCCCTTAAGGGTTCTAAGTTGGAATGTTGCTGGCATTGCTAGCAAATTAGATCTCCCAAACTGGAATTCTTTGATAGAGCCCTATAGCATCTGTATCTTCCAGGAGACTTGGAGCACAGTGCCCCACCATATGGTTGGCTATACCACCTTTTTTGTGCCGGCCATTCTATCTTCGTCTGGTAGAGGACGCCCCTCGGGCGGTCTTCTTATCTGGGTCAGCATCTCTCTCGGGTGCAACACTAGGCAGACCCAAAATATCTCTCCCGATATTCTAAGGCTTACTCTCAAGGGAGCTCAGGGAAGGAAGTCTCTAGACATATTTAATGTCTATGCCAGGGGTTTAAGTGGAGGAGCTTTGTCACCTGTACTTACACTTCTTGAGGGAGAACTGCGAAAGTGCCATCAAGCATCCCACGTCCTGGTAGCAGGAGAATTTAATTGTTCTTTTGAGCCCCTTGCGTCATTAGACCTTCCTGATTTAATGGAGGATGATGCCAAAAGAGGCATTCCGATATTATCATTGCCCCCCATTAGGAGATGGACAAAATCAGTTATACATATGAACACCATGACCCTAGAGTTCGGATTAAGGGCGGCAAACGGCAGAACAGCTTCAGACCTGCAAGGCGCCCACACTTATAACAGGATAAACCATACCTCGAGGATAGATTATATACTCCTTGATTTTAAACTTTGGTCATATGTGGTGGACATGGAAATAATTCCCTCTGATGATAGCGACCACAACCAGTTATCCTTAAGTATGAAACCATTATGGGAGGGAGTAAATGGGTATTTGATTCCACCAATAGTTAGCTTTATGCCAACCCTCGAGGTGCGCCCCACAAACTGCGAGAGGCGCCTTAAATGGCGAAAAGTGATGCTTGACGAAGAGAAAGTTCAGTCGATTGGGGCAATATTGTGGGCAGCACAAGTCGAGCTTGCCTCGTCCAATATCCATGAGGCTGCTTATGGCAAGGCTCCAGCCATTTTCCAAGGTATTATTAAAGAGCTGGGGAATTTATTTCGAGTATATGGTAAAGGCGGGCCATCGAGGGGGGGGGACAAGCACAAATTCATGGATGGCTGGTACACACAAAATTGTAGGCGGAAGAAATCTGCCTTAATTATGGCACTCAAAAGCAGGTTCACGCCAAAGATCCAGCTGGCCAGGAAGGAGTATAGGATCTGTGTGACTAATGCTAAAAAGGATTGGGAGGAACAGTACTGGCAGGCATTAAGGGAGGCTTCCTCAAAACGTGACTCAGGTCCTTTCTGGAGCATAATTAGGACCAAGAACAGACCAGCCCACGAACTTATGACATGTAACATCACTAGTGAAGTTTGGTTTGAGCATTTTTTCAAACTTTACTCCTCCCCGCCCGAGAGTGAGGGGGAGCTTTTTCCCAAAGAGGCTTTTGCCTCCATGGGTACATTGAACACTGACCCTTTTACTGAAAGGGAAGTGGTCACTGCTATCAAGTCCATCATTCCCCAGAAAGCAGCTGGTCCGGATGGTATCCCTGGTGACGTCCTCAGATTAGATCCATCCAGATGGGGTAAGCTCCTCTCCACCCTAATTAATGCCATCGCTAATGGTGCTCCGGTCCCTGAATCCTGGAAGGGGGCTGAGGTTGTCCCGATTTTTAAGAAGGGTGGCAGGGACGACCCAGCCAACTATCGCCCAATTAGTCTGATTGACTCAACCCAGAAGGTTGTCGGGAAGGTGATTCTGGAGAGGATCCTATTCTGGGCGAAAGAAAATAACATCCTTTCAGACTATCAGGCAGGCTTCAGGGTCGGGACAGGTACCATAGAACAAGTCTTCAGACTGCTCCTCGTCTACTGGAAGGTTGTCCTTCTCGGAAAGGGCAGCCTCTATCTCGCCTTCATAGATCTTAAAACAGCTTTCGATCTAGTTCCCCGAGCTACTTTGTGGGGCGTCTTGGCCAACATGAAGATTCCCCCCAACTCATTGGCTCTACTAATAAAACTCCACGAGGGGAACTACGCACAAGTGCGGTGGGGCTCACAGGGCCAGAAAACGGAGAGAATCCCAGTGAACAGGGGTGTCCGCCAGGGATGTGTTCTTGCTCCTACCCATTTTTCACTCTATGTGAATGGTGTAGTGGAGCACCTGCTGAAAGTTCCTTCTGATGCGCCATCCCTGGCGGGCGAACGTATTCCAACTCTCCTGTTCGCTGACGATACTCTTTTGTTATCTAAATCACCTATGGGTCTTCAAACTCTTCTCGACAGCTTCCAAACCTTTTGTAATGGCAGAGGCCTTATAATAAATTGCGCCATAACGAAATACCTAATACTGAATCCACCTAAAAAATTAGGGCGGCCCCCAGTTCTGAATGCGGCTAACCTCGAAAGGGTAAAAGAATTCGACTACCTGGGTATCCGCATTTCAGACACTATGCGATGGTCACCTCACATACAAAAGATGCTTTTAAACCATAAGAGGGTTACTGGTGCCCTCCTCAGGGAACATCGTTCTTCCATGTCTAGGCCAATAGCCCCAGCCCTAGAGATATACAAAGCAAAAGGCGTGAGCTCGGCACTTTATGGCGCCGAACTATGGGGCCTGAATAACATTGACGAGCTTGCTAAGTCTGATTGCAGTTTCTATAAGGAACTGATGGCATTACCCCAGAGCACTCCAGTAGTGCCTCTGTTAATGGACTTGGGGTGCCACACGATGAACGACTTGGCTAAAGTCCGCCCCCCTCTCCTATGGGCCCGGCTTTGGCGAACCCCTGAGCTAGCCAAGTTTGCAGAGGGACTGACTGAAATATTGTCTATATGTGGTTGGAACAAAATCAAATGGCTGAAAGATGTTAAGACCTTGCTTTGTGACCTAGGTCTCAATGACGCCTGGGTGAATAGAACCTCACCCCCGAAAGCTGAATTGAAGAAATTGTACTGGAGTTGGGTCACTGCAAAGAGGAATTCTAGTCTTTATGGTGGTAGAAGCACCAGTGAGTTTTTAAGGCTTAAAGATGAAGTGCGCTATGAGCCCTATCTTGATATTATTCAGAAGCCTTTCGATCGGGCCCTTTATTTTAAATTTAGGGTTGGTACACTTCCAGTGCGCGAACTAACCGCACGCTGGAAGCCACCTTTCCAGACATCATCATTTTGCCCTCACTGTGAGACTCGAGTTGAGTCAATTGCACATGTCTTATTTGCATGTCCTGAATATAAAATCCCAAGGACCTATTGGCTCAAACCTTTGTGTAGAGACTTGGGCACAAGAGACCATCTCATAGCTTTGCGCATTCTTAAATCAGATACACGACCCCTGTATGTTTGCGCACTATCCAAGTTCCTGAGGTGGTCTTGGCTCATAAGATCAAAAGCCCTAGTAGTCCACACAAAAACAGTCCTTTTGTCATATCGTTTGCTTGTAAAGAAGCTGCCTTATTTATCCTGTTTATATGTATTTTTTATCTTCTGTCTGCTTTGGAAATCTGGTGATATCACAGTTTTATGACTAGTCCTGCGTTTTTATATATTTGTTTATGTCATAAATGTACACGCTTTTAAGATATGTTTTTATCGAAATAAAGCTTATTTCATTCATTCATTCATAATCTACCTCTTGTTTCCAGAATATTCAACTTCAAACAGGTCAGAACCAACACTTATAGGGCTGGAAGTGGGAGTGCAGGGGGTGCTGTAGAACCCACAAAATTAGAATGCAGAAGGTGAATGAACAATAACGCTGCCTTTAAATTTCGTTTTTATCTTGTCGCAGTTGCTGTGCGTTCAAAGACAGAGGGCAAATGTCAGGCTATGTGTTCTGACAAATTGTTGCTAGTACTTTTGATATTGAGATTGGTGTTTACTTTTCTGCCTATGACTGCAAAGTGAGAGGATTTTGTAAAGTGTTCTATATGATAATCTTGCTTCGGTACAGGGAGTGTGAAATGAAAGGCTGTAGGACGGCAATGTTTTCTAACACACTACGAATTGTAAATTTCTGCAAATTAACTGAATATTTCAAAATATTTCAACAGCTCAGAAAGCACAGATGAAGCACTTTTGTGTAATGCTGAAGTGTGATGAAAACAAAGATTTTAATATGATCAAAACACAACATGGTACTTTAGTTGGGGATGCGCAAATGAATGAATGAATGAATGAATGAATGAAGAAAGTATTTGATAAAGCGCACTGTGGCCAAGCGGCTTCCTGGTGCTGAGAGCTATGACTATCAGTCACAAGAGACAGCCCAGGGGATTAGCAGGAGTACGCCTGAGAAAACAAAAAAGTTTTCAGCGCTTTGCGGAAATGAGAGTAAATGGAGATAGATCGCATAGAAAGGGGAAGACTGTTCCAGAAATGGGGGGCCAAAACAGAAAAACGAGTGCCTCCCGTTCTGGATTTACAGAAGCGGGGGACATTCAGGAGAGCCATGGTGGAGGAGCGAAGAGTGCGGGCGGGAATATGAGAGGAAATAAGAGAACAGATAAAGGCCGGGGCAGAATGGGCGAGAGCCTGAAAGACAAAACAACCCAATTTAAAAAGAGACCTCTGATAGACAGGAAGCCAATGGAGGGACTTGAGCGCTGGGGTAATGTGATGAGTTTTAGAAAGATGAAGAATGAGGCGGGCAGCCTGATTTTGAATGGCTTGCAGGCGACGTGTTTCATAAGCTGAAATGCCCACATACAGGCTGTTCCAGTAATCAAGGCGAGAAGTGATCAGGGCCATGATGATGATTTTAAGTGCATCAGAAGAGAAAAAGCGAGAGATCTTTCGAATGAGCCGGAGGGATAGAAAACAAGAAGAGACAACAGAACTAATTTGGGCGTGCATGGAAAGATCATGGCTTACCTTGATACCCAGCGTTCTAACCGAGGAGACAGGTGCAGGAGAGGAACCAAAGGTAGGAGGCCAAAAAGCAGAGGACCAAGGACTGGGTGAGCCACCCGTCAAGACCAGCTCGGTCTTGTCCGGGTTAAGTTTAAGATGGTTGAAGCTCATCCATTCAGAAATAAAAACCAAGGTAGAGCGGAACTTAGAAAGAGACAAGGAAGAGGGGGAAAGATCAAAGACGAGCTGGAGGTCATCTGCGTAATTATACACCGAGACCCCCAGGTCGAGAAGAGAAGTGATAAGAGGATAAATGTAGAGGTTAAAAAGAAGAGGGGAAAGGGAAGAACCTTGAGGGACCCCACAGGAAACCAAACGGGTGGGGGCGGAGAAACCGGACAGATGAAACGCTTGAGAACGTCCCGAAAGAAAGGACGCAAGCCAGGAGAAGGCAGAGCCCCGGATGCCCGCTGCGCTGACACGGTCGAGAAGGATGGAATGGTCAACCGTGTCAAATGCAGCGGACAAATCAAGGAGGACCAAAGCTTGAGGAAGAGAGGAATCGGCCTTTGATTTCAACTCATCTAGGACCGCCAGGACCACCGACTCTGTAGAGTGGCCCCGGCGGAAACCTGCTTGATGGAAAGCCAAGAGATGGTTCTCCTCAATATAAGTAGAGAGGCAAGAGGTGACGTGACTTTCCAAAATCTTGCCGAGATAGGGAAGAAGGGAAATGGGCCTAAAATTAGAGGGAAGCGAAGAATCCAGGCCAGGCTTTTTAAGAATAGGCAAAACAATAGCGGATTTAAAAGATGAAGGGACTAAACCCAGAGCAAGGGAGGCATTGAGAAGGGAAAGAGGAGGAGAGGGACAATTAGTAAATAATGCTCTCAAAATGCGGGCAGGGGCACAGTCGGCCAGAGAGCCGGACTTAATCTTAGCAAGCAAAGTAGAGAACAAGTCTAAAGAGATAGGGGGAAAAAAGTCAAAAAAAGAAGAGGGTGTTGAAAACTAAAACAGCGATATGATTAAGCATTCACTGAAGACATGAATTCTCTACAGTCAAAATGTGTTTCTTGTCTTATGTTGACTAATGTCCGGACTCCATTTTATATTGTCATGTCTCCACGTGCTTTGCATGAAAAGAGTCCTACCTTTTTGCTAGTTGCTCTTGTAATCTGCCTAGTAACAGTCTATAAATAGCTCCTTTGTCCGTCTGGCGCATGCCCAGACTTGACCACATCTGTTATCAGTTAGTCCTTGTTTGTCCATGTTTTCGCGGGCTCAGGAAATTGTTAACTCCGCCCATATATTGATCCTGTATTGAAAATGTCCATAAATGGTAATGAATTTTGCTCTATGTTGTATCCACCCACTTATGAGCCCCTCTGTTGTGTATAAAAGGGGACCGTGTACGCAAGTTCTTTGTGCTACTCTATGCAATACTGAAGAGTGTTGTGTAGGTTGTAGGACCACCCTTAAGGGTTAATAAACTCTATCTTTGTATTTGCAGTTTCCGTGCCAACTTCCTTCTAGCTTTCGTTACAGGAGGGCGAACCCTTGTATTTTGCAGGCTTAGCTGGGGCCTGTATTCATCAATTAGCGCCCGTCACGTGGGGCTCATCGGCGACTCGGATGCTCGAAGGACTGGTCGTGACGAAGGTGAGGAAATTGGCCGGGGATGTGATCATTGCCAGCGGCGTCTTTTAGTCCTGGCATCCCGAGGTTTCTTCCTTCCCTTCCCAGCTGACCATCTGGGTGGCGCCGGTCCTCGACTGAGACCTCTTCTGTCGGTTTGCCGCGTGATAGCCGTTTGGGCGAAATTTGGAACTTGGCAGTTGGAATCTGGACGCTCTTGATTGGTAAGAACCGTTGTACGGTACTTGCTCCGAGTTTTTGAAGCCTGGGTTGGCTATTTGAGTTTGATTTGTGATGACCGGTCATATTTTGTATTGATTACTGTGGAAATATATGCGTTGCAACACATATAGGCAGGTAATGTGGAGATATTTCTCCGGAGTTGTTTAAATTTGAACGGCGCAACGTTTAAGTGCCATTTTTGATAATACTGCATATTCGAGGAATCTGCTCCAACCCCCCCAGAGGGGACTCCTAATAGGGATATGTATGTGAAGCACGGTCTTTCCTCTATAATGTACAGCACAGTGTGGAGGAAATACACCAAAAAGTATCCTGAGTTACGATGGCCTTTGTATGGATCGTTTGATATGCGTAAGATTGAGTTTGTGGAACAGTGTATGTGTAAACGGCGTGCTCGGCAAGACATGTTTGAATGTGTACGGTTATGGGTGAAGGAAGTGCGTGGGCGGGAGAAACATGAGAAAGCGCTGATTGATAAAGAGCAACGGAAAAATGATCATGTGAGAGCGCAGGAAGCGAAGCGTCGGGAGGAAAGAGAACTGGCGGAGAGGCAAGAGAAAGAGCGTAGGCTGCAAGTATCGGTCAATATGCTGTCCGCCAGCCACTTTATCCTGTCCTTACTAATCTTGAAGATGATTTTAATTTATTAGATCGCTCTCCACCCCCTTATGTTGGCGCGTCTGCCCCGAGGTCACAGGATTCTGGATCGGTTTCGGATAAGGTAGACACGCGGTCCATGTTATCAGCTGATCGTATGGGTGAGCTTCGGAAAATTTCTTTTCGTGCGCCTAAGGGCAAGCTATCTCTTACTGAATTATTGGCATCTTTGGACAGCTGGCAGAATAGGGAAAAGTTATATTTTGTTGAAACTTTTTCTGATGAAGTGGTTACTGCCTTTCGGAAATATTCTGATGTTTTTGAGCCTGATGATATAGTATTAGATTCTAAAGCATTACGTAACGGTGTTTTTTCTCCCTCTAAGGTACCCGATGCGGTCCGACAGCTGTTTACATTGCGGGACGCGATGCTTGAACTTAAAGAGAAAGCGCGCCAAAAGACAGGGGAGGAGGAGCAATCGAATCCACATGTCGGCGGGAAACAGTCGTGAGTCAGTATTATGAGCGTCAGGAACAAGAAGCGAAGGGGCATGAGGAGAAGAAATCAAAAGATTTGAAAACTAAGGTGATGTTAGCGCAGGTGTATGGTCCGCCTCGTCGGGGTGTTGAGAGAGGTAGGGGAGGATTTTATGGTCCCCCTTCGGGTCAGTCGGATGTTAATAGAAATCAATGTGTGTATTGCAAACAGTTGGGTCATTGGGCCAGGGATTGTCCGGTATTATATGCACCTCGTCAGGGACGTGGTCAGGGACCGCCAAGAGGTAGAGGGGGCTTTTCGAATTTCAGAGGGAATTCCAATGATCGTGCTCGATTTGAGCCTAACGTGCAGCAACGAGATAGACCTAATGTGTTTGATCGGCAACATCAGTATCAAATGTCTGGGAATGACCGCCCTGGGTACCAAGATTCGCAGCATGCATAGGATTGCGTTGGGTGGGGGTTGGAATCAGTTGAAGTGCCAGTTGATCAGAGGGGTCCTTATGTTACAGCAAATGTTCTGGGTTCTACTGATCGGTTCCTAGTTGATACAGGAGCTACTCGCAGTGCGCTGTCCAAACAATTGGTTCCGAGGGCTCCCCCATCTGGCTTAATGGTTACATCGGTAGGATTTGATGGTACACTCTCTCGAAGCCCTCTATCCCAACCCCTTGCATTTCATGTTGACCAACTTTCTGTACCCTGTCCGTTTTTGCTTGCCCCGAACACGCCTGACAACATTATGGGTCTTGATATGCTTAAGCACTTCAGAGCTACGATCCGCTGCTCCCCTACTGGAGTACGTGTGATATTAAATGACAATCACCCTATGACAGAACGGATGTGTGTGGTTGCAGAGGATACTGTATTAGCTTCTCTCCCTCATACTTTGTGGGCCACTTCGGATACTGATGTGGGACAGATGGTGATTCCGCCTGTCCACATTAGTGTCCAGGAGGGTACTGTGTTACCACGCCTCCCTCAATATCGTATTTCCCAGTAGGGGGAGGAGGCGCTCATACAGATTGTGCAGGATTTGATCAAGGTGGGAGTAGTGGAGGAAGTTCCCTACAATGTCTGCAACAGTCCTATTTTACCCATTTTGAAGAAAGATACCGATACTAGGGTTTATCGTTTTATTATTGACTTAAGGGAGGTGAATAAGATAGTGATACCTCAGTATCCAGTGGTTTCTGATATCATGACGCTGCTTACTCTGGTCCCGCCAACGGCGACCACATTTTCGGTTATCGATTTGAAAAATGCTTTCTTTTCGATTCCTATTCATCCTGATAGCCGGTATCTTTTCGGCTTCACTTTGAATAATCGGTCCTACAGATTTTGTAAAGTCCCTCAGGGTTATACAGAGAGTCCTAGCATTTACAGTCAAGCATTGAAAAGACAATTGGATTCCTTTGTTCTGCCTGATGGTGTAGCCCTTATACAATATGTCGACGACATCTTGTTGGCGGCCGACACTCCTGAGCTGTGTGAGAAGTGCACGTTATCCTTGCTTTCCTTTTTGGCATCTCACAATCACAAAGTGTCGAAGAAGAAATTGCAATTTTGTAGACCAAAGGTGACTTACTTTGGTCACCTTTTGTCTAAGGAGGGGCGTGCACTCACACCAGATCGTATTCAAGCAATTTTGGACACGCCGGTACCTTCCACACAGAAGGACGTGCGTGCATTTTTGGGTCTTGCTTCTTTTTGTAGGCAATGGATATTGGGGTTTTCACACATAGTTAAGCCATTGTTAGCCCTTTTGACAAAAGATACCCCAATTCCTCTTCCCTGGTCAAATAAATGTGAAATTGCCTTTCAGCAATTGCGACAAGCCCTTTGCTCAGCACCAGTGTTAGGTACCCCTGATTATACGAAGCCTTTTACATTGTATGTACATGAGAAAGATGGATGTGCACTATCAGTTTTAGTGCAGATGCACGGCGACAAGCAGCGCCCTTGTGCATATTTTTCGGCCGTACTTGATCCTGTTGCCCGAGCATTGCCTGGTTGTTTTCGCTCGGTTGCGGCGACAGCTGTGTCAATACGCCAAAGTGAGGGAATTGTGTTATCTCATAAGCTGTTGGTATTAGTTTCCCATGCTGTTGATGCCCTGCTTAATCAGACAAAGACGCAGCATTTGACCAGTGCTCGTTTAACGGGATATGAATTGACGCTTTTGGCTCCTCATCTTACGTTAAAGAGGTGTGCAACGTTAAATCCAGCCACATTGTTGCCGTTCCCGGAAACTCAGTCTGAAGCACGAAAAGCACATGACTGTATTCTTGTGACTGAGGAACAGACAAAGGGTCGTATTGATCTCCAGGATACGCCCTTTACAGATGTTGATGGAGAACTATGGGTGGACGGATCATGCCTGAAGCTACCAGATGGTACGACTTCAGCAGCGTATGCAATTACCACATTACAAACAATAGTGGAGACAGCACGCATACTGCAGAAATCAGCTCAAGCAGCGGAACTGATAGCATTAACACGAGCATGTGAGCTCAGTGCAGGATTGTGTATGAATATTTATACAGATAGCCGCTATGCCTTCGGAGTAGCGCACGATTTTGGCCTACTCTGGAAGGAGAGAGGGTTTCTAACGTCACATGGAGCGCAGATAATGTATGGAGAGTTAGTTCACAACCTTTTGACTGCATTAACATATCCAAAGAAGATTGCTATAATTAAATGTAGTGCCCATAAAAAGGTGGTTGATAAAGTTGGAGAAGGGAATGCTTTGGCAGACCGGGTGGCACGAGAGACTGCGATGCAGGCTGACTCTACTGCAATGTATGTTGTGAAGTCACAGGCAGAAAGATGGCACGATGCTAGGAGAGAAGTGCTGGAGATACAGAGGACCGCTTCCGATAAGGAACGGGAGCAATGGTCCAATGATGGAGAATTAGACGATGAAGGGTGTTGGAGAAATAAGCAGATGGATAAATGGAAGTTACCCACAGCTTTCGTACAACCTATGGTTCAGATGGCACATGGACTAGCGCATGTCGGAGCTTCCGCAATTGTAAAATTACTCACACGAGTTTGGGAGCATCTGGAGATCGCTAGTACGGCAAAGAGGGTAGTGCAGACTTGCATGATTTGCCTGAAGTATAACCCAGGAAAGGGTACACGAACTCCCGCAGGAGGATTTGCAACACCTACTGCACCCTTTGAGGTTTTGCAGATGGATTACATTCAGCTTGAGCGCTGTAACAATCTGAAGTATGTTCTAGTAGTGGTTTGTGCCTTCAGTAAATGGGTTGAGGCATACCCTACGAAAGACAATACTGCAATGACTACAGCCAAGATGCTATTGAAGGAGTTCTTCCCTCGATATGGTGTTTGTAGATTGTTGGGGAGTGATAACAGACCTCATTTTATAGCAGACGTCATCAAGTATGTCCTGAAAGGACTGGGAATTACACAGAAATTTCATGCAGTGTTTCACCCTCAGTCTGCGGGATTGGTTGAGAAATATAACGGTACTTTGAAGCTTAAGATCGCTAAGATCCAAGCTTTGACTTCTTTGACTTGGCCAGACGCTTTACCGCTGGCATTATTGTCAATTAGATCGATACCGCATTCTCGGACCGGTCTCACGCCATATGAGATCGTGTTCGGACGCCCAATGAATATTTGGGGTCCACCGAAACCGAAGTCAGTGTATGATGTACCTTGTGTAATGATGAATGATTATCTGGCACAGTTAACGGATAATTTGGTTTCTATTCATCAACAGGTTCGAGAAGCGCTCCCTGATCGGTCCACAGGTGAAGGACATAACCTCCGGCCTGGAGACCATGTTATGATCAAGGTGTTTGAAAGGACGAACAGTCTGGAGCCGAGATGGGTTGGTCCTGAGCAAGTCTTGCTCGCAACGAGGACAGCTGTGCGAGTCTCCAATCGGAAGAACTGGATCCACTCCTTGCACTGTCGTAAAGTGCCACCTGGATTAGTGGAGCCTGCTGTATTGACCGACCATCGAGAAATCCTGACTGCAGAGAAAGGCCGTGCTGTGGAACCGAACGACACTGA
The DNA here is from genome assembly GCF_964204655.1 of Triturus cristatus. Lineage (NCBI taxonomy): Eukaryota > Metazoa > Chordata > Amphibia > Caudata > Salamandridae > Triturus > Triturus cristatus. The sequence goes on along the minus strand of NC_140591.1, from coordinate 743,551,279 downwards.
GGAGCTCTTTCCGGACCAAGCGATTCCTGGAGGAAGAAGATATCATCTCAGACCGAGGAAGTGATTTCTTTCTGTATCAGGACCCGTTGTCAGAACGGCCCTTAGGTTAGTGAAACGGAGAGCCAATGAGGCAAGGGGGGGGGATCAGCCCTGCATTAGTGTAGTGACACCCGTCTTGGCCCGCTGGTGAAGAAATCAACGGCTGCCTAAGGGGAAGAGTTCTGACAACCTTTTAGTTTCAGGAAGATATTGACTTTTACTACAAAATTGAGAAGAAGAAGATTTTTTGTGCGACAAGTTTTATTATCATTATAACTATTGTTGGTATAACCACGTGGTTTGTTGAGGATGTGACTCCTGCCCGTGAGTTGCTTGTTTTGACTACTCCAGTGCCTGAGGAGCACTACTTTTACACTCTTCCGTATCAAGAATTGAAGCATCGTCAGTCTTATTTGAATAATACTTTTATCCAGATGTTGCATCATACCCATGTTGCTACAAATGCTACGAACTGTTGGATATGTGGTATGATGCCAGCTCATCAGAAGAAAGGAGGAACGCCGTTTATACCTCTTCCTTTCTCTCATAATGGCTCTTGTAGAGCATGGTACACTTTGCTTTTTGCCACACGGAAACCTACAGTGGGACGACTACTTTTTAGACTTAATAGGGAATGTCATCAAGATAAAGAAGGCTATCCACAAGCGAATGGGACAATATGGGAGTGGGAAGAATATCGACCAGATAATGAATCAATCCCCTACATCTTCACGAACACTAGAGACATTGTCGGAAATGAAAAATTTGTAATTCAAGTGGCACAAGCTCAAGCGGACCAGTGTGTTCAGAGTGTGGGTCATATTCCTGTTGGTGTTAGTGACTGTATTATTGTTTTGAATATAGATGGATTAAATAATAGTACTTTCTTAGCTTCTCATAATACGTACTTCGTATGTGGGAATAAGGGTTATTATCGCTTACCAGCCGGCTGGTCCGGAGTATGTTATGTAGCGTTTTTATTACCCCCTGTATTCTTAGCGCCTGCATCCTATCATAAAGACTTGAAGTTATTGAACAATGTAACTGTAAATAGGTATAAACGTACTCTATCTATTGATGATGTTGACCAAACTGACACTAGCTTACAGCAGTATGTTGATTTTAACTTAGGATTGTTTTTCTTTGTTGGAGCTGCTCTAAATAGTAGGAAGGTTCGACGATTAACGAGAGTTGTAGAGGCTGTAACAAATCAAGCTGCTGCTGCTCTTGGGAATCTTACGGAAGAATTGCAAATCACTAGAATTGTTGCGTTACAGAATCGTATGGTATTAGATGTTATGTTAGCAGACAGAGGTGGAGCATGTAGGATTATCGGAAGTAGCTGTTGTGTATTCATTCCTGACCACACGCCGTCAGTCTATAACACTATTAATAAATTGCATAAAATCGCAGCTGAGATTCATACAGAAAATGGCACTTGGACCTTTTCTGGATGGTTTTGGGCATTGATCACTACATGGGGATGGAAAGTTTTAACTGGTCTCTGTATTATTGTAGCAGTTCTGTTTTCCGGCTGCATCTGTGTTCAGTGTGGTCCTTTACTCTGTTCTTTGTGTGTGTCATTTTGTATTCCTGATAAGAAAGCTATTGCCAATGTCACCTATCAGAAACACTTAAACAAGGAAGTGGAAGAGATGATGAAAATTGACATATATGATGATTATCTTAATAAGCCGAATGTCTTCAGTAAATGCTGAAAGGGTCGTCTGTTGAAAACTAAAACAGCGATATGATTAAGCATTCACTGAAGACATGAATTCTCTACAGTCAAAATGTGTTTCTTGTCTTATGTTGACTAATGTCCGGACTCCATTTTATATTGTCATGTCTCCACGTGCTTTGCACAAGAAGAGTCCTCCTGTAATCTGCCTAGTAACAGTCTATCAATAGCTCCTTTGTCCGTCTGGCGCATGCCCAGACTTGACCACATCTGTTATCAGTTAGTCCTTGTTTAACCATGTTTTCGCGGGCTCAGGAAATTGTTAACTCCGCCCATATATTGATCCTGTATTGAAAATGTCCATAAATGGTAATGAATTTTGCTCTATGTTGTATCCACCCACTTATGAGCCCCTCTGTTGTGTATAAAAGGGGACCGTGTACGCAAGTTCTTTGTGCTACTCTATGCAAAACTGAAGAGTGTTGTGTAGGTTGTAGGACCACCCTTAAGGGTTAATAAACTCTATCTTTGTATTTGCAGTTTCCGTGCCAACTTCCTTCTAGCTTTCGTTACAGGAGGGCGAACCCTTGTATTTTGCAGGCTTAGCTGGGGCCTGTATTCATCAAGGGCACCAAAGAAGAAGAGGTAAGGGGAGGAAGAGGAACCAAGGGAATATTGGATTTAATATTAACGATCTTATCAATGAAAAAATCTTTAAGGGAAAAACAGAGGTCCTGAGAGGGAATGAGACTAGAATTGGCGCGGTCTGAAATCACCAAATCATGAACCAAAGAGAAAATCTCCTTGGATTTATTAACAGAGAGGGCAACTTTCTCAGAAAAATACTTGGTTTTGGCCAAGAGGACGGCTCTCTTGTATTCATTTAGGAGACGTTTATATTGAGCCCGAAGGTCGGGGCAATAATTACGTCTCCAATGACGCTCAGAACGTCTAAGATCTAATTTCAGAACTTTAAGATCAGAGTTGAACCATTTGTGAGCGTCATAAGGACGAACAGCCTTAGTTTTCCTGAGTGGAGCAACCCGGTCGCAAGAGGAAGACAACCAGGTGCTGAGCGCTTCAGCTTGAGAATCCAGAGAAAGCTCGGAAAGATCAGGGATAGAAGAAGCAAGAGAGAGAGAGAGGGAATTAAGATTAACCGGATTCCAACTACGTGCAACAAGGTTTTTGGGTAGGGGAGGTTTATCAGGAACACCAAGATTGATAGAAAAAGAAACGAGGGAGTGATCAGACCAAGTGCAAGGAAGGATGCTGGGCGGGAAAATCGTGCAGCGTAGTGACCAAATTTGGTCAAGTATATGACCCTGGTCGTGAGTAGGAACAGTAACATGGGCCAGAAAGTTAAGACACTGAAGGGTAGCCGAAAAATCCTTGGAGGACAAATCTTCCTTAGGGTCGCCCGGCCAAAAATTAAAATCACCAAGCAGAAGAACCGAAGAGTTATTAACCACAAGTGTGGCAAGAAGTTCCTGCAGGGTGGCTACGAACAGGGGCATGTGCTGAGGGGGACAATACATAAGGACAACTGTGAGGGGAACTGAAAGGTTGAGTGAGCGGGCCACCAGAAAATCCACATTAGATATAGGAGAATGGGGAAGAAGCTGGAATTGAAAGCTGGAGCGAACAATCATGGCCACACCCCCTCCGATCCTGCCATCGGGGCGGTCCGCCCGGAGGGCGTAATAAGAATTAGGGAGGATGGCCAGGACGTCAGGAAGTGAACCGGTCGAGAACCAAGTTTCAGTGAGAAACAAAAAGTCGAGGGACTCAGTATGCAAAAAATTAAATAATTCCAATTGGTGCTTAACAGCCGAACGGGTATTGAGGAGACAAGCAGAAGCAATATTAGGAGGGGAAAGAGAATGAGTAGCAATAGGGCACCCCAACAGAGAGGACGGGGCAGTAGGCAAAGCAGGGACATCAGACAAAGGAAAAGAAGCAGAAATGCCAAGAGAGTCAAGATGCTGCTGTAGTGAAGGGGTAAGTGATAGATTGACTATGTGGGAACGCAATTGAGTAGAGGAATAGACCACTAAGGGAGCAGAGTCCGTGGCCCCTGGTCCCGGACCGTCGCGGACGGGCGCAGACGGGCTTAACTTAGGCGCAACTTCGGCGCGCCTTCGTCGCGCCCGCTGCGCTCGTCCGCTGCGCTGCCGAGGAAATAGTGGCATGATATAGAATGCACAAGCAGCACGATGTAAGCGTGGCAGGAAGGGGAGGGACCAAAAGACTGCACCGCCAACCCCAGAGCAGCCCAAGATGGCGACCTCGCCCATCCCCGCTCCAGTGACCAGCCGGCAATGGAGGAGAGCGATCAGCGGAGGGCGCTCAGGAGCGCGTGCAGGTAAGGGACCTAAATGCGTTGGAATGTGCAGAGTCCAGAGCGCAGACACAGGAACTCACAGGGTTCCGATTAAAAGTACAGCGAGGCAGGTAACGTTGCTCCCGGTAGGCGCCTCGGGAGATCTGTGATGCAAGTCAAAGCTGGGCGTTCGAGTGGCCGTGCGCCGGATATACTTGCCTGGGGGGGAGGGACCAAAAGACTGCACCGCCAACCCCAGAGCAGCCCAAGATGGCGACCTCGCCCGTCCACGCTCCAGTGACCAGCCGGCAATGGAGGAGAGCGATCAGCGGAGGGCGCTCAGGAGCGTGTGCAGGTAAGGGAACTAAAAGCGTAGGAATGCGCAGAGTCCAGAGCGCAGACACAGGAACTCACAGGGTTCCGATTAAAAGTACAGCGAGGCAGGTAACGTTGCTCCCGGTAGGCACCTCGGGAGATCTGTGATGCAAGTCAAAGCTGGGCGTTCGAGTGGCCGTGCGCCGGATATACTTGCCAGGGGGGGAGGGACCAAAAGACTGCACCGCCAACCCCAGAGCAGCCCAAGATGGCGACCTCGCCCGTCCCCGCTCCAGGGACCAGCCGGCAATGGAGGAGAGCGATCAGCGGAGGGCGCTCAGGAGCGCGTGCAGGTAAGGGAACTAAAAGCGTAGGAATGCGCAGAGTCCAGAGCGCAGACACAGGAACTCACAGGGTTCTGATTAAAAGTACAGCGAGGCAGGTAACGTTGCTCCCGGTAGGCACCTCGGGAGATCTGTGATGCAAGTGATACCTGATTTTTACACAATATTGTTTGTGCACCATATAATGGTATCAGTCACACTGCATGCCTGTGCAAATCTAGTTTCTAGTTCAATGGAAGATGTGCTCTATGTAAATGGCAGTACACTGTCACACCATACTCTAGTCATGTATTTGCAACAGTTCACTCCAAAGTGAACCTCCGGTACATACTACATACTATTACTCGTACCACTCTCCTGCTGTTTTCATTTGCTACACTTGTTCTTTGTGTGATGCTTGGATTTTTTTACAATCACTATGAATTTAGTGACATAATATTGATAGCTGCATCCCCCACTTCGGAAATTGCTCCAGCTCTACTGCAAACATGAACCCTTATGGAACTCTTCAGAGTTTCAAACACCCTGCAATTAGATGGAATGACTGACAAATAGGGTGCAATTGATGAATGGTTACATGATTCGTTGATTCAACTTCTCATACATATAGGTACCTCTTACATTGGCATAATGAGTTCACGAATAAAGAATTTGATAAGTTGGCTTTTATTCTGTTAGATCCTTGACACATGCTGGGATTCCAAATTTAAATTGGATTAGTCAAACAATAGCCTAGGTGCATATCACAATGCCAAAAGGATAACTAAAATTCACAAGCTTGATTTTGCATTAATAATTCACTTATCATGGGGAATTTGCAAGACTGTGGCATTTTGTCTCCAAATCAGTAGGTAAGAATGTTCTCAAAAGGTACGTCTTAATTAGTGAACAAACTTGAAAACCTCTTTCTGATGATTTATATGCAGTCAGTCTGTACTCTTCAATCTCTAACTAGACATCCGCTCTTCGAAATCGAAATCTTGATTCTAATTTACTTTGTACAGTAGATTTAGTGTTTATTTATTTGAAAAGTTTTATGAAGTGTGAACATGGCCCTGCAGGGATCAGAGCACTGTACATCGCAGCCTGCTGGTTAAGCTTGAGCAGGAAAGCATAATCGAAACCTATGTATAAATAGTAGAAGCATATTACAGACAAAGGAAAATAGACATCGACATCCTGAGCAATAGGTAGATTGCAACATAGGTCAGGTAGGTCAAAGTTGTGAGGTAATTTCAAATAGTATGTGAGGTTACAGTACTATTGACTCAAGTGACTATTCATGATTAGGCCTTTGACTATTGACCCGGCAAGGTAAAAGAGCACTGTACAATGTCATTTGCTGGTTAATCTGGAGCAGGCAGAAACCCATTGAAAACAATGCAAAAACCTTAAAAGCATAATAAAGGCAAATGGAAATGGACATCAACATCTTGAACAGTAAGCGGATTGCATCGAAAGTAGGGGAGGTCAAAGTTGTAGGGTCATTTCAAATAGTTTAAGAAGTTAGAGAACTATTGTCTCCAGTGGCTATTCACGGTCAGGCATTTGACTTCTTTTTTAAAAAAGGAGGGCGAAGGGATTGTTCTGATTTCTGGCAAAAGAGCGTTCCATATTCTTGGAGCAAGACCGGAGAAGGCGTGGTTGTAAGTTCTCTTCTTTTTTAACTTTGAGGGTTTCAGCTGTAGAGTATTTGAACTACTTAGTGCCCGATTCTCACCCGATAGTTCAAATTTATTTGCTAGGTACATGGGCCTGGTCTGATGCAGTGCGTTGTGAGTCAAGCAATATATCTTTTACTTGATCCTCGCACCAATGGAAAGCCAGTTCAGTTGGCATAGATCAGGTGTGAATTGGTCACGCTTTCTTGAGCTGCTGATGACTCTGGCAGCAGAGTTCAGAGTGGCTCGTAAAGGAGCCAGGTTAGTTTTGGGGAGTTCAGCCGAGGATGCAATTCCGTAGTCTAAATGGGAGATCACAAGGGACTGGACAGCTTGTTGCAGGTCAGAGGGCAGCAGTAATTTTGTGATTTTCCTTAATGTGCAGAGTTCATAATTGGCTCCTCTTGTTGTAGCACTGTAGTGCTAGAGGCAGGCTTCTGGTCTGACGCCACGTGATGACCTTTGACTGCCATCATTTTAACTGACTTTGGTGTTTTATTTTACCTTAGCCAGAATGTACGATGTCCTGCATATGCCTTGTTTCTCTTGAAGATCTCTGCTCGTAGTTTTGAAGTGGGAGCTTTCACAGTAGAACAGCTTGCCAAGAACAGAACGTGTGGGATGTGCATTTGAAAGCATGAGAGAGAGAGAGAGGTGTGGAATGTACTTTTTGGTCTCGAAGTGCAGTGTTATTAGCAGTGCTGCACAAATGTGCATTATGTTGTACATTGAGAGATGAAGTATGTGATGCTATAGGCAGTGATGCACAAATAGGCATTGTGTTGTACATTGGGAAGCATTATGAAGTTCTTACTATTGTCTTTGACATGGCCTCATGTAATCCTGAGTTCTGACTCTGCTTGCTTGAGCTTTTCTGCATACACAGACAGGCCCCCAGAGTGTTTGCAAGTTGTTTGGGTTAATCACGTTCAAGGTTTGTTTTGTGAGAGATTGTTTAATGTACCCAGGAAGGCTTTCATAAGCTTTGTTAAGATAAAGGCTGGAACATGTGAGAATGTAGAGGGAACTTGGGAACTCCTTTTTCCCTGGAGTGCTTGCATGGAAACTGGCCAGTTCCAGTAAGTTTTCTTGGCACAAAGGGAAAGACTCTCAAACCTTCTAGTGTGTTTTGAGACTATAAAGCCGGAGAATGTTGACAGCCAGCTTGGGAGTGCTGGAGCAGGTAATACAAAATTTTGTATAGCCCCCCATTCTGCATGTTTATATTATCCAAATAATCAATTAATTGTAATATTATTAATCCGATTGAAGTGATAACTCACCAATTATATTAACAAAAGAATTACACGTGGGAATTGCACCTTGCATGGCTATATTAATTGTAAACTAATTTGAGTACGCATATTAATAGTAGAAAACTAGAATATTGCATGTTATATGTTGCTTTGGTGATGTATCTGTGATTTGTGCTTTATCTAGTGAGTATAAACCGCTCTGAGTGTTGCTTCTGCTAGATAAATACACTCACATACGGGTATTAGCAAGGGGATGACATTTTATTAGCCATTTCTATGTTTTAATTAAGTTTTTGTGTTTCTTTTGCTTAAGTTGACCATTTCGGCCTCAACAAGATGGCTGAACGAGATGTTAAACGTGACTGACCTGACAACACGAGGTTCTGGGTGAAGTGCGCAGGCGCCACCGCCAGCAGCAGTAGCCTGGACCTGACCCCGGGAGAACATGTACCCTTCAAGGATGCTCTGGGAACCCATCCAAGACCAAAGACAAAGCTCAATTTAAAAGCCGGAACAAGCAAGTTTGATGACTTCATCATTCGACACCCTGAGAACTGTACCCCGCTACCCCAAATGGACCAATCAGGACTCTCTAAAACCCAATCTTGATACTTTTTGACATTATTTTCATTATAAAAGTAGGTAGGGAATTAGGCTAAAAAACGCTATCGCTGATCAACACGCTCTTCTTTGACGAACTTGATTTCCTGTCGTTATGCTGAAGGAGAGGACGGTGACACTGCTGGACAGTTGTTATCCTGAATCTTTGAGAGACTGAATTGCGGCCTAACTTTGCTGAATAAAATTCTTCTTGACTGACTGACTTGGAGGACGACTTTAGCCAGAATAGGTAAATATGATGCTCCGAAATGCTGATGATGATTTCTAACGTTTCTTACAATATTTCTTAGATAAAAGAATATTTGATTAATTGACAAATGGGCTGTGTCGATTATTTAAGAAGAGAATTTAATGAGATTTAAAGACTAGATAAATGACTGTGAATCTAAACCTTCAAACAACTAAATGATCCATCTCCTTATGAGAGGGATATCTTAGGTCTGAGGTTAATGTGTTTAGAGTAAGGTAAAGGTATTCCTCTCATGTCAGCATTTGGAAGCATATTTCCCTCAGGAAAAACAGATCAACGGAGTGTAAGTATGTTGGTGTTATGGGCCCCACCAATGAATGTATTTGAGTGAATTTCATGCCGAGGTAGTTGGTCTGTGCCGAAGGGGGAATTTGACGCTCCGCGCTGCAACAGTTTTCTGATAGCAAGACGATGGTTTTATTGTTTTGGTTTGGTGATTATTGCTTGTTAACAGCTTATTGATTATTGGTTATTGATATTGGTTTATGTACTAACACTATGGTGAGTCGCGTTGAGTTTTATGTTGTTTGCACGGCTTCAGGGATGTAGGAAGTCGGAAGTTTGTAACGGTTCCGTAGTAGAGCAGAGGTAAGTGCTGTTCTCGGGAAAGATGGAATTGTTGTTATCCTGTAGGTACACAGGAGAAAACGTGTGATGATTGAAGTTGCACAACGCATTGTCTGGGTTCGATTCAGTGACATCGCTGTGTGTTGCCATTAGAGACATTTTTTGTGCGAGAGAAGTGTGTATGATAGCGAAGGTTAACTGTGAAATTCTGGTCTTAGGTACCAGGGATCCAACTGGCATTCCGATAACGCTTATCACTGGAAAGGTAATAGGTGCTCTCTGAGCTTGTTAGAAGGACAAAGGAGAGGTAAGCACTGCTTTGTTAACGTATGCTATAATTCTGTAGTAGAACAGACTGTTCGCTGTTCTCGGGAAAGACAGGATTCTGTTTAAATGTACTACTTTTTCTTGTGTGAAAGTGCGTGAATGTAAAGGCATTCGTGTTAATTGTGAGACTCTAGTTGTATTTCTCAGGAGCATTGGGTCTCCAACTATGTGTCTTAATTCTGGAGAAACGGTTAGCTAATGCTTGTTAGAAGGGTGAAGTAGAGGGATGTGCTACTTTATCAACCGAAGTAACGATTCCTTAGTAGGACAGAGGTAAGCGCTGCTCTCGGGAAAGACGGAATTCTCGTGAGAAAGGTCTATTGCTATTCTTTGGATAGCGAAGCGGACAATGGAGACGTTTTAATGTTGTTACTAACAGAATTGTAGAAATTTAAACAAAAAATTACTGAGCAGATTTGTAAAGGAGGGGTAGACAGGAGCAGGAGCTGCCGCAGCGGCTGCTGACGTCATAACGACCGCGCTGGGATTGGACAGTCGGTCAGAAACGTAAAACGCTCCGGATTGGTGTGTTAGTGTGAGTCGCGCTGCAATTGGACAGAGTAACGGTACAGTCGTAAGGAGAAACTAGTAAGACACGAAAGAAAGGAAAATGTATTACGATCCACCAGAAAAGGAGAAATAGTCATGGTTTGGTAAAATTAAGAAGTGGTTTAAGAAGGACAAACCGATCATAACTAGGGAAGGACAGTTACTTCCTCCACCGAAAACCCCTGCATCCTTTATGGTTGCGAAATATGGATATCACACCTGTATTTGGTTAGAGTACTGGGTTAAGTATACGGAGAAAGACGGAGTTTTGGCTTTTCCAGAGCATGGTTCATTGAATTTGGCTGTTTTGAGAAATTTGAGAGAGAAAATGATGAATTTAGAACCGAGACCTAGACCGACTCAATTTGAGGCTTTGACGGAGTGGGAAGACGAAATGCATGAACGAGAAAGACAGAGAAATGGTAGAGGAGATAGGTACCTGTTTGGTAGATCATACGGACCCGAGACGCATGATGATCGAATGAGAAGGTGGCAAAATGCGAGTATGACTGAGCATTTGTTTCCTGTAAGAACTACAGAAGAGAATGAAGGACGAAAGTGTGTAGAAAAGAGGCATAATGTGGAATCGAGAGGGTATGGAGTGAATGAATCAGAGGATGATGTACTTGATGATATGTTCTATAAGAAACCACCACCATACCGACCAGAACCAGAAATATTAACTCCAAGTGCCCCAATGAAAGAAACAATACGAATCATAAAATCGGAACCAGAGTTACAAGATTTGGGAAGAAACAATCCTATTAGAGCAGTAGAGAAGAAGTCTGGAGGAAAATTGGATGGATAAAATTCAGCAGAACTAGCAAAAGCAACCCTAGAATTAACCGAGAAAATAAGAAAATTGACTAAGAATTTAGAAGCAGTAACTGTACCAGTAACAATAGGTTCAGTAATGCCTATTTTTGACAAACAGAAAGACAGCGAACATTGTTTGACAGTCCCTTATAAAAGTAATAAACCGGTTGAACAACCAAGAATGAGTCAGAGTGAGAATCAATGGAGACAGACTATGAGTATGATTGAACCGAATTTTTCAAATAACCCGTTTGTAGGTCAGAACTGTGCAGAGAAACGTATGACAATGATAGAGACGATGTCAGAAATACAAAAAGATTTTGGACAAGGAAATGTAGAGAAGTCAGTAGGACCGTCTACAGAGGAGTTGAGTGAATGGTTGAGAAGCTTTCAAAAGAAAGACAAGGAATCTCAGTCAATAGATGTAGCTGAATTACGAATGGTACTGGAAGAATTAATAGTAGGAACAATTCAGACAGAGAAATTAAAAACTTACCAACATGAGGAGTTGTTATTTCTGTGCAAAAGCATAACATGGAGAGCGAAAAGTCTTCATGAAAGTTTAGAAGAAGTGGCAAATGAGATGGGTATAGATATTGAAAAGGTAAAAGCCCTACAGAAACCCTATTGAGTAGATTTCACCGAAAAAGATATTGAAAACATGAATACCACAGGATGAATAGGTCAGATTAAGGATATAATTATTTTGTTGAGAAAATGGGGAGATGTGGACAAATGGAAGAGCAGATGGTTTCGTAAACGAGACGAAGTTTCAGACAAAACTTTTTCAGCCTATCCTATGAGAAAAAAAGAGAAGGATTTGACAGAATACCCTATGAGAGAGATTCCGGGAGGAGGATATGTGCATGTCCCATGGACTAGACAGGATATTTTGTCATTTATGAATGACTTCCCTCGACTGCGTGAAAAACCCGTCGAGTGGTATAGACAGGTGGACAGATTTGTGAAGCTATCCAAAGTATTGCTGATTGATTTGAATAGCTTGTTTGACATAATTGTACCAGCAGATCTATGGACAGAATGTAAAATAGTAATAGATTGGCTGACACAGGAATACCCAAGGGATCCTACGACAGGAGCTCCAGACCCTGAGGTGATGAAGAAATATGATCAGGTTATGGCATTCTTGAAGAACAAGGTACCTCCTAAAGAGACAGATTGGGTGAAAATTGACAGAACCCATCAGGAAAGCAAAGAATCAGTGCATGCCTCTTATGAGAGGTTAATCTTAGCCTTTAAACAATTCAGTGGAGATGAAAATTTGAGTGACAAGGATTTGAGTCATTTCGTATACAGATTTGCATATGGTCTTCGTCCAGAAATTAGTGAAATGATAAAACAGCATACGGTAGATTGGCAAAATTAGAAAATAGACGAAGTATTGAGACATGCTAAATATTTCAATGATGAAATTGAAGCAAAACAGCGAAAACTAAAAGAGAAGGCAATGTGGGCACAGGTAAAGGTAGCAGAGAGACAGGAAGCACAATTAGTGGAACAAGCTGGGTCAAAACAAAGATTTAATCCTGGGAAAAATAAAGGGAATATTGAGGAAGCTAAAAATAAATTTCTGTGTCATAATTGCGGTAGGATAGGGCATTGGAAATCCGAGTGTAAGAATCCACCAAGTACTAATGATGAAAATTCAACCTTGAATCTACAGGTGCAGAATGAGGTGAGGGGTCAACAGCAACGACAACAGCAGGGTGTAACACAACAGAATCAGGTGCCAAAACCACCTTTTCCACAGAACAAAAATTACCAGAAGTATAGTAAGGAGAATGGATTCTACAACGAAGAACAGGTAAATAAGCCGCAACACGCTAGCGCTGCTTCGCAGGATAGGCTGCAACGCGATGAAAGCGATTCAGAAGAGGGTTATTGACGGTGCCGAAGGGAGGAAGAAGAGTGCGTACTTGGCGCAACTCTAGAAGTAGACCAGACAGGCCCATTTGTAGATGGAAAGGTTAATAATGAAAATATTACTTTCCTAGTTGATACTGGTGCTACACGATCAACTGTTAGATCAGCTCATGTTAAGAATCTATCTCTCTCGGATGAAACGATCCAAGTAGTTAGGGTCTCCAAAAGACAGATTAAAACTTACCTTACAGAACCAGTGAAAGTTAGTATAGGGGAATGTTCTGAAATGCACAGATTCATAGTGTGCGACACCAGTCCTGTGAATTTGTTAGGTAGAGATTTATTGTGCAAGATGAATTGCATTATATTTTGTACTCCAGATGGAATAGCTTTGAAACACCAGATGATGATGTGCTGTATAAAATGACAATGGCAAACAGAGAGAAAGAGGTTATAGGAACCTATGCTGTATTCAACCATGACAAACTACCAAAAGAATTGAAACAATCAGTAAAAGCAGAAGTTTGGTACTTCACAGGAGAAGATGTAGGATTGATGAGGAATGTAGATCCAGTAAAAATAACTGTAAAAGAAGGAGTATGTTTTCCAAATGTCCCACAATATAAATTGACCCCTGAAATAATCGAAGGAGTTACTCCTGTGATTGAGAAAATGATAAAACAAGGAATCTTGAGAGAAATAATGAGTAGCCCATGTAATTCACCAATAATGGGACTGAAAAAGCCTAGTGGGAAGTTCAGAATAGTGCAAGGCCTGGGAAAGAAAACAAAATTGTTGTTCCATGTTGTCCCATTGTTCCAAATCCATCTGTAATTTTATATCAGATCCCTCATGATGCAGAATGGTACACAATGATTGATTTGTGCGATGCTTTCTTTTCCATCCCATTGCACCATGACAGTCAGCAAATGTTTGCATTTAGTTTCGGTAAGCCTATTTTGGCGTGGTGCCAAATTCCACAGGGGTATACAGAAAGCCCCTCAATATTTAATCAGCTATTGAAAAAGTCTTTGGAGAGTCTAGAAATGCCTGAAAATTCAGTACTAGTCCAGTATATTGATGACCTACTTGTGGCATCGAAAACTCGTGAAGCTTGTGAGTTAGACACAGTAGCTTTGCTGAATCATTTGGCAGATGGAGGACTAAAAGTGTCACCATCGAAATTACAATTCTGTAAGAAAGAAGTACAATATTTGGGACACAGCATTGAGAAAGGACACAGGAAAATAACCGTAGATAGAATCAGGATCATAAAAAGAATGAGTCCACCAATGATCCAAAGAGAGGTGAGAATGTTTCTGGGAATGATTGGATATTGTCGTCAGTGGATAGGTAACTTGTCATTGATTGCAAAACCTTTGGTAAGATTGACAAGAAGTGATGTGAGAGATCCAATTGATTTGAACAAAGAGGAGTTGGCAGCATTCAAGAAGTTGAGAGAAGGATTGTGTGAAGCGCCAGCATTAGGTATGCCTGACTATGATAAGGAGTTTGAGTTGTATTGCAGTGAGAGAAATGGATGTGCACTCTCTGTTCTAGTACAAAAGCATGGAAAACTGAGGAAACCAATTGCTTACTTTTCATCCATGTTGCACCCAGTAGCTGTAGCCCTTCCAGGGTGTCTGAAAGCAGTAACTGCTACATGTCGAAGTTTGGAACAGAGTGAAGGAATTGTGATGGGATATCCTGTGAAAGTGTTTGTACCTCATGATGTGGCGATTATTTTAACAAGGAGTCGTATATGACGCACAGCCGACTGACTAAGTATGAAAAGGTCATTTTGGGTGCAACTAATGTAAGTCTTGTGAGATGCGTGAATGTGAATCCTTCAACATTGTTGCCTGATATAGAGCATGTGGAGGTAAGAGATGAAGCAGATCATGATTGTTTGGATGTACTTGATTTCTGTACAAAACCAAGACCTAACATAAAAGATGAACCCTTGCCAGAAAGTGATTATGTCATGTTTGTTGATGGATCTTGTTTAAGAACAGATGATGGAGTGCTGAGTGCAGCATATGCGGTATGTACAGTTGCAGCTGTGATGGAAGCATCCTATTTGAAAGGAGTAAGGTCGGCCCAAGTAGCTGAACTTATTGCCCTGACCAGAGCATGTAAGATTGGGAAAAGTGTGAGAGTGACTGTGATAACTGATAGCCAGTATGGCTACGGGGTGGTCCATGATTTCGGCCAAATCTGGCTGCAAAGAGGTTTCCTGACCTCAAGTGGAACTCCCATTAAGAATGCTGAAGTGGTTGGAAAGTTGCTTGAGGCAATACAGCTGCCTGGGCAATTGGCTGTGGTAAAATGTGCTGCTCATAGTCGCAGTGGTGATTACATTGCCACTGGAAATAAATTCGCCATTGACATGGCACAGTATTGTGCACGAAATCAGAATTCAATCAATCGGGCAAAGGAAAAGGAGATGATTTCTTGTTTCCCAATGTTTACTAACACAGTGGGAACATGGGTTGAGGTAAGACAATTACAGGAAGAAGCAGGAGAGGAAGAAGTAAAACAGTGGGAAAAAGCAGGATGTGCACCAAGAGAGAAAGATCATGTGTGGGTCTATCGAGATGGAAGACCAGTTATGCCTGATAGCATGATGTCTGCCATGGCACTGATGTATCATGGACAGGGACATATAGGGAGAGACGCCATGATTAGGTCTTTTAAACAAACTTGGTATATTGCCAAGTTCAGGCTTGTGGCGGAAAGTATTTGTCAAAGATGTCTAATTTATCAGCAGTACAATCCAGGAAGAAAAACAGTGGTGGCTCTAGGAACAATAGGTCGAGAGGGAGGACCTTTCACCAGAAATCAAGTAGATTTCATTGAGATGCCTCCTTGTAACAGGTTGAGGTATGTTTTGGTAATGGTATGTCTATTCTCTAGGTGGGTAGAGGTGTTCCCAACAAGAAGAAATGATGGAATGACAGTGGCAAAATTATTGTTGAGGAAATTTATACCTAGGTTTGGGTTCCCAATAACAATTGAATCAGACAGAGGAGGACATTTTCATAATGAGATCATAAAACTTATTTGTGAAGCATTGCATGTACGACAAAAACTGCATTGTGCCTACCGACCAGAGGCTTCTGGTAGAGTAGAACAAATGAATGGTACTATCAAAAACAGAATAGGGAAAATGTGTTTAGCCACAGGTATGAAATGGCCCGATGTCTTGCCTCTAGTACACATGACTAATAGATCAATACCAGACAGAACTACTGGTTTGAGTCCTCATGAGATCATCATGGGACGCGCAATGAGACATGTATTTATACCAGTCAACAAGGTGATGACAATAACTGATGACATGGTATTGGAATACTGTAAAAGCCTGGCTGACGCAGTTCATTCTGTGTTTCATCGGGTTGGAGCGGATGCCACCACTCTTGAAAAGAAGCCAGCTCATGATCTAAGCCCAGGGGACTGGGTAAGGATAAAAGTACACAGAAGAAGAAACTGTTTGGGAAAACCAAGGCAAGTCATTTTGACTACAACAACAGCTGTGAAGGGTGCTGGATTAAGGAACTGGATCCATGCAAGTCATACTTTGAGAATTCCAAATCCAGTTGACTGTAAAGAAAAGGAGTATTTTAATGAATCAGAATCCAGTACTGAGTCAGATGACGGAGATCCAAAAGATAAAGAAGGAGAAAACTCTGAAAGGGGGGAGACAGAGCCAAGGTTAACTTTGGTCCCCAGAAGTAACTCCCTGAGGAAAAGGTTACAGATTTCCGAATCCAGTTCAGACTCAGAGACAGAACAAAGAGCACATTCGTCTAAGAAAGAACAAAGGAAGAACAAAGAAAAGGACAGTGGAGAGAGAATAAAAGAAATCCGTGAGAAGGAAGTGCCAGATGAAGGATTGAGAGAAATTGCACCTGAAACAACACCTTTAGATGGACAGGTGCCAGATACAGAGAGAGAGGGAAATATTATTGCGGAAGACCCCCGAGGAGGTGTAGGGAACTCCAACATCGAGTTAGAAACAGGGACAAGTAGTCAGCAGGAAGATTGCGTGACGGAGATTCGAGGAGGGACAGAAGTAGGGAAAACAAAAGAAGTGGTGAAAAAAGAAATTGTCGAAATAAAAAAACAAGTTGAAACAGAGTCTGAGGAAAGCGAAGATGAAATACCAGAAGGCCGAGTTCTGAGAAAGAGAGCTTGGAGAACTGAAAAGAATGATAAAGGAAGTAAATTGAAAAGAGCGGCAAAGGATGAGGTGTGGCCAAACAAAATAAAGAGACTGAGATATCGACTGACACGTGTGAATTCGCCAAGAGCTGAACAGGTGAATGAAGTAACGAGTCAGGAGAAATCGAAAGGAGAAGAACAGACAGTAGTCAAAGAAAGCAAAAGAACAAGGAAACCTAACCAGAAGTATAAATCACCAGAATGGACATATGTGGCCCTGCCTGAAGTGAAAGAAGAGGCGGATAGCCAAGGAAATCCAGAGGTGGTTGTACCGGGAGTGGTTGAGGAAGATGAAGAATCGGAAATCCTGAGAGTTATCTTGTCCGATATTGGAGAAGAAGCGGATGTTCAGGACAACCTGTATGTTGAAAATGAAGGGAAGGTGAAAGATGATGAGATGCCAAACTGAATGAGACAAGGAAGTAACTGATGGAAAAACAATAAAATACTGAAAAAGACAAAAACTGGTAGAACCACGTAGGTGCTTAGAAGCCTTGGCTTAGAAACTAGTTGTGAAGTAGAAGAGGCTAAGTCAAAAGACACGGCTCATTTAGAAAGATGGCAAACAATCAAAGTAGCAAAAGTAGATGTACCTTCCTTAGAAGATGGTGCAAAATGTGTTGTTGTTGTACAGGATTATTAATGCTTCTTTGGAGTATTCTTGCTGTACTAATTTCATTTAAAGTTACTGTAGATACATTAGAAGGACATAGTGATAACATAACTAATATAGAGAAAGTTCAAAAGGTAGTTCCAACTAGAATAGATAAAAACTATTTACAGAAAGACAGGTCAATAACAGATTTTTCTAACAATGTGTTTTCAAAGTTGTTGTATGAATATGTAAAAACAATGGATATAAGGGATTGCTATGTATGTATGCAATTACCTGCATCTGTATCTGAAGGAGTGACTTATCATCACCTTCCTGTAACATATGGAATAACTTGTAGTGTAATAGCTAGTTTATTTTATCAAACAGGCAAATTAGAGTATTATTTTTCAGATGTAGATGCTATATTTTCACAAGTACCAGCAATTAACAAACTAAACAAGGTAAAACCATCAAAGGTATTAGGTGATTTTTTCTTAGAGACAAATGAACTAACTTTAGAATATATATTTAGAAATAACTTGACTTGCAGTTTAAAGAAAGAGGAGAAGACATTTTTAGATATGGTTGAAGAAAGGAGATTGAAAATGCAAAGGAAAGTTTCAGAAGGGAAAGTGGAGAAAACAGTTTGGGATGTAGAAACAGAGAAACACTTGAGAGGAGAAACTAATCCAACTATGGCTTTAGATTGGCCTCAGAAAGGGAAATTGTGTATAAGAAGGAATCAGACGGCGTATGACAATTATTTTCTAGGGAATGGTGAGTGCCATGATACATACCAAATCATGGGAGGATGGGGATTTAAAGGTGGAAGAGATCCAGTCTTTCCAGGACTGTATTTCATTTGTGGGAACAGGGCATATTATCGTTTGCCAGACCATTGGTATGGCACATGTTATGTTGGCCTGGTTTTTCCAAAGATTTTTCACATGGATAGAGGAGAAGATGGTGTACATAGTTAGGTAGTTATTTAGCACGTAGTAAGAGAGAATCTTGGACTGAAATTGTGGGTGACATTTTTGGAGCACTGATACCCGCAGTGGGAATATCTCTGAATGCGAACAAAATTAGAAAACTTTCAACAGTAGTGGATCGCTTGTCAACAAGCACCGCTGGAGGATTCTTATTGGTGAATACTGAAATGGTTGCCATGCGTGCTATGGTAATGCAAAATCGACTTGCCCTTGATATCTTATTGGCAAAGAGGGTGGAGTCTGTGGAATGCTGAAAGTTCAACATTGTTGTACTTACATTCCTGACGAAAGTAGAGATTTGAAAATTCATATTAAGAACATTACAGAATTGCATGACGAAATTGTACCACTGGAGGTTGAAGGTGTTTGGGAGAAGATTGGTAAGAAAATATCAGCTATTAAAGACTTTGTAGTAAAACTAGGTAGTACATTTATAGGTAAGATATTATTTCCATTAACATGTGTGATTTCCTTAGTATTGATAATTAGACTAGGTTGTATTTGTTGTAGAAATAATAAAAATCAGAAAAGAATAAAAAGAGAAAACTTAAGGAGAAGGGATAAGAAACAAGAAAGAGAATTTGAAGAAATAGAACTAGAGGAGTTAAAGGATAGCATGTATAAAACAGCAAAAAGAGAAGAAACAGGGGAAACTGAAATATGAACGAAACAAGAAATCAATTCAAATTTCCGTAAAAGGGATACAACATGTTTAATTAGTGTGGTGATATAATCACCAAAGGGGGGATTGCTGGAGCGGGTAATACAACATTTTGTATACCCCCCCCCATTCTGCATGTTTATATTAATCCAAATAATCAATTAATTGTAATATTATTAATCCGTTTGAAGTGATAACTCACCAATTATATTAACAAAAGAATTACACGTGGGAATTGCACCTTGCATGGCTATATTAATTGTAAACTAATTTGAGTACGCATTAATAGTAGAAAACTAGAATATTGCATGTTATATGTTGCTTTGGTGATGTATCTGTGATTTGTGCTTTATTTAGTGAGTATAAACCGCTCTGAGTGTTGCAAGGGGAAAACATTTTATTAGCCATTTCTATGTTTTAATTACGTTTTTGTGTTTCTTTTGCTTAAATTGACCACTTTGGCCTAAGCAAGATGGCTGAACGAGACATTAAACGTGACTGACCTGACAACATGAGGTTCTGGGTGAAGTGCGCAGGTGCCACCGCCAGCAGCAGTGGCCTGGATCTGACCCCGGGAGAACATGTACCCTTCAAGGACGCTCCGGGAACCCATCCAAGACCAAAGAGAAAGCTCAATTTAAAAGCCGGAACAAGCAAGTTTGATGACTTCATCATTCGACACCCTGAGAACTGCACCCCGCTACCCCAAATGGACCAATGAGGACTCTCTAAAACCCAATCTTGATACTTTTTGACATTATTTTCATTATAAAAGTAGGTAGGGAATTAGGCTAAAAAACGCTATCGCTGATCGACACGCTCTTCTTTGACGAACTCGATTTCCTGACATTATGCTGACGGAGAGGACGGTTACACTGCTGGACAGCTGTTATCCTGGATCTTTGAGAGACTGAATTGCGGCCTAACTTTGCTGAATAAAATTCTTCTTGACTGACTGACTTAGAGGACGACTTTAGCCAGAATAGGTAAATATGATGCTCTGAAATGCTGATGATGCTTTCTAACATTTCTTGCAATATTTCTTAGATAAAAGAATATTTGATTAATTGACAAATGTGTTGTGTCGATTAATTAAGAAGAGAATTTAATGAGATTTAAAGACTAGATAAATGACTGTGAATCTAAACCTTCAAACAACTAAATGATCCTTCTCCTTATGAGAGGGATATCTTAGGTCTGAGGTTAATGTGTTTAGAGTAAGGTAAAGGTATTCCTCTCATGTAAGCGTTTGGAAGCATATTTCCCCCAGGAAAAACAGATCAACGGAGTGTAAGTATATTGGAGTTATGGGCCCCACCAATGAATGTATTTGAGTGAATTTGATGCCGAGGTAGTTGGTCTGTGCCGAAGGGGAAATTTGACGCTCCGCGCTGCAACAGGAGTACACTTGTGGAGTAGATGCACTGTCACAAGAATCTGGATTTGAGTTTTGATCATGAGTCCATTGCCTTGCTGTTAATGGGCTCCTCCAGCTTGAGTTGGGAAGGATGTCGAGTGAACGATCAGGTTAGGTGATTTTTTTTTGACTAGTGCGATTGTGATGCGTGGTTCCGGTGGCTGTTGTCATTTAGGGTGTTTTCTTTGTGATGGGTAAGTGAGTCAGAGTGCACATCCAAAGTAATCGTTTGATGTATTTAGTGTATATATCTTTCTGATTTATTGCATGACTATTTGCTGCTTGTTTATTCATTAATATTATTCATGCATTTAACTGTTGCATTTACCAAGTGTGTTATGACTTGCATATCAATATATATATATATATATATATATATATATATATATATATATATATATATATATATATATATATATATATATATATATATATATATATATATATATCAACTTCTTTGGCCCACAGGGAGCGACGGACCTCTTTCCAGGGCGGTCACAGCGTTGAGGGCGGGCAACCTCATAAATAAACCAACAAAACTCCCAACTTGCAGAAAGGAGCACGCTGGAACAGGTTATCGGGGTAACTGTGTGCATTTATTTCGCCAGGAAAACAGCCATATCTAAACCATACGCGTTTCAGCCGCTTGCGCAGCCTTGATCACAGGTGACCAGGCATCATTGAATTTGCGGCGTACCATGTGACTTTTATACGTTTCGTTGAACTACTCAGGTTTCACCGTAGTTTCAACTTCATACAACTCCCAGAATGCATCGAGTCAGCTGACAGTCTCATTATAATATATTTCACTGCTTTGCTTGCTTATGATTAATGTTCGGGTAAATCTGCAAATGCAGTGGATATTGTATTTTCAGAGTCACTTACTCGATGTAACATCTGCTCAATTCAAAAACCGGCTGTAAACCCCTTTCCAATTCCTGCTTGCACTTGAAACAATCCCAAAGTCCTTAGTTCTAGCACCCGTGTGCTGCACATTCCCAAATGCTGAAGTGTATTCAGAAAATATCGTCTGGAAACCTCCGTGCCAAACTGCTGGAACACTGCAGGCGGGTCCCACTCCTTTTAACATCAATCCCAACTTCTTTGGCCCACAGGGAGCGACGGACCTCTTTCCAGGGCGGTCACAGCGTTGAGGGCGGGCAACCTCATAAATAAACCAACAAAACTCCCAACTTGCAGAAAGGAGCACGCTGGACCAGGTTATCGGGGTAACTGTGTGCATTTATTTTGCCAGGAAAACAGCCATATCTAAACCTTACGCGTTTCAGCCGCTTGCGCAGCCTTGATCACAGGTGAGCAGGCATCATTGAATTTGCGGCGTACCATGTGACTTTTATACGCCTACGTCGAACTACTCAGGTTTCACCGTAGTTTCAACTTCATACAATTCCCAGAATGCATCGAGTCAGCTGACAGTCTCATTATAATATATTTCACTGCTTTGTTTGCTTATGATTAATGTTCGTGTAAATCTGCAAATGCAGTGGATATTGTATTTTCAGAGTCAATTACTCGATGTAACATCTGCTCAATTCAAAAACCGTCTGTAAACCCCTTTCCAATTCCTGCTTGCACTTGAAACAATCCCAAAGTCCTTAGTTACAGCACCCGTGTGCTGCACATTCCCAAAGCCTGAAGTGTATTCAGAAAATATCGGCTGGAAACCTCCGTGCCAAACTGCTGGAACACTGCAGGCGGGTCCCACTCCTATATATATATCCATATACATTTGAATGTTGTTAATTTGGCAGCTGGGGGAGCATTTCTGTTAGAGATCATTCTATAAATGAAACCCCAAGCCTCATTCTAAAAAGATAGTCTTTGATGTGTTTTATTTTATAAAGTGAAACCCCTTTTTGAGGTGGTGTTGTGTTTTATGTCTCCTGCTGCGTCTTGTCTGAGCCACAGTGTGGGGGTAGTAGTATTTGAAGATAAGGCGAGGCAAGACAAGCACTGATATGGTCCTGCATATCTAGGCATTTGTACAGAATTAGGCCTAGTGATATAGTGGAGCTGACTACATGTGGGGTGCAGCTGACGGCTGTTAGCTATTTGAGCCATTCCTAAATGGGCACAGTATGATTGTGGGGGCCGAGAAGAGGAATTCTATTTTGAGTGAATTTAGCAAAAGGTGGTTGTGTGATAACCACAGTTGTTTTTTAAGAGTACAAGGTTGAGTGTAGTAATGTCTTCCGGTGAAGAACTTTTCATTCACAGTTGGGTATCATCAGCACACATATGATATTGATTTTCTGTGAGAGGCTCCAGATACAGGTTGAAAAGAGTAGGTGATAGTGTGGATCCATGTGGGACTCCAATTGAAGCAGGAATACTGTTGGAAAGGTTATTATTAACTTTGAATCTTTAAGTTCTATCTTGAAGAAATGAGATAATCCAATGTAACATTGTACCTGATAACCCCATCCTTATTTCTAGTAGGTCAAATAATTTGTCATGTTTGACTGTAACAAATGCTGAGGAGAGATCCAACAGTAAAAGTAGGAAAGGTTCATTCTGGTCTAGTAGTCTTAGGGCATCGTCCACAATGTGTGTTTCGGCGGTTTCTGTACTGTGACCCGATCTGAAGCCAGACTGGTATTGGTCAAGGAGTTGAAAATGATCAATGCGATTACAGAGTTGAGTATGTACATATTTCGCGAGTAGTTTGGATAGAGTCATGATAGTAGAAATAGGTCTGCAGTCTTTAGGCTCAGATACATTTGCCTTAGGTTTCTTTGGTATGGGGATGAATTGACCAATCTTGAGGCAATCTGGAATGAGGCCTTGCTTGAGGGATTCATGTTCAATCTTCACCCAGAGCGGGAAAATGGATGAGGTAAGCTCTTTAAAGAGTTTTGTGTGCATAGGATAATTGAGATGATTTGATCGTTTTAATAAAGTTAATATGTTAAGCAGCTCAAGATCATCTGGAAGTCTGAAGGTATTACATGAAGCATCATTTTTTTGGAGTAAAGGCAAATGGAGCCATCATAGGAGAGCTCATCCATGGTGAACCAGAGGCTGGGGAGTAGAGAGCTTGATTCTGCAAGTCTGTAAGCAGAGTTGCAAATCTAATTCAATCTTTCTTGTTGTTTTCAGTGAAATGGGCTCAGAACTCCACACCGCTTGGGATTGCGTTTTTAAGTGTCAAGAGTTGATTAGAGTGTTGGTTTGATTGTTGTTTGATGATTTCAAATAGTTTTTATGTCTATTTTTGGCCTTGTCAAGTTGCGATCTAAAGTGATCAGATTTAGAGCTGCGTATATGTTTGTTGTAGGCATTTTGAGTCTTCCCTTGTAGTTTGAGGTTAACTAGGGAAGGAGAAGTGCATGATCTTTCAAGATTATGTCATTCTTCGTTAAGGGAGCTGTTGAACTAAGGTTTAGAATACTTGCTAGGAATTCTTTTGAGATGTAGAGGAGCAAGTGCATTGAAGATATCCGTCATTTGAATGGGTGTAATGGTCAGTGAGATCGTCCAAGTTTGTCATTTTGTGGGGCGGTTGAAGAAGAATATTGCTCATATTGGTAAGATCATTTATGTTGATGTTTCTCAGATCTCTATTCCATTGTTTTGTTTTTTGAGGTTGACCTTGTCTGATCAGTTTTTTTTCCATGAATTCTAATAAGATTAACAGGTGATCCTACCAGTCACAACGTGCTATCTCGTCAAGTTGAAAGATGTTATCTTTGGCTGTGATAAGAGCTAGGGTGGAACCTTTGATATGCGTAGGCTTGTTGCAGAATTGAGTAAGATTCAGTTTGTATAGGAAAGTCTTGAAGGTGTTTACTAATGGATCATTTTATTTGTTCCAATGCAGTTTGAAATCCCCAAGGAAAATATGGTTGTGAGATTGGTCCGCGTTCACTGATATGGTCCCCATTATTTGTTTAGTGAACACATGGTTATCTCCAGGGGATGGTAAATATTGTGGAGTGTATATATTATTTTGTCAAAGTTCAAATTTTATAATGTGATTACTTAAAATCATTACAATATACGAAGAATAAAAATATCTCAACATGCAAAACAAAAAATGGTCACTAAACCATAACAATGATGTTCATGAGGTAGTAACAAACGATATACAATTAATAAAATGTGAACAGTGTAAAAATAAGTGATGCACATGTAGGTCTTAAGCTAAAGTGCAGAGTACTGTGCCACAGGCGTGTGTTCTTCTAAGTGCAAATATCTTTATTATGATTCCTGAACAAACATGTATGTCTTTCTGAGTGCAAATAGCATTATGAGTATTCATAAACAGAAGCCGTCAGTCTTCGCTGTTTAATGAAGCTCAAGCAGCAGAATTGATCTAAAGCTGTTGCAATGACTCAAGCCGTTTGTTTAAAGTGCTGAAGTGCCTAGAAGAATTGGGCCTATAATGTATAAGCAGCCCACAATGATTCTTTTATCTATCTTTGTCTAAAAGCTTTAAAACAGAAATTTCAGTACATTTGGTTTATATAGATAATAAAAATATTGATCTTTCTTTAAAGTCCTGCTGTAAGGTCATCCAATAATTGATTAAACCTGGAACCCTTAATTATTGGATGTATAAAGGGCAGCAGTATTTAGTCTAACCCATTCCAGAAGCTATTCTTTCGGCTAACTCTCTATTATACTCTAAGTCTGCTTGCCGGAGTTCAGCAAAGTATTTTACGCCCTGACATGACAAGATTATTGAGGAGCCTTCCATCTAACTAATCACGGATTGCCTGCATGTGCGGATGTTTAACTCGTTAAAAATTTATTTTAAAAGCAATTTCCTCAAATCCTTAACTGCGGGGCATGCACACAACAAGTGAGTTATTGTTTGCTTGGAGTAGCCACATAATCAACAGTGAGCTGCTTGTTGTTTACTTTTCCAATTCCATGATGGCTGTAGGTCCTTCAAGTCGTGCATTCCTAAACGATAATGAATAAAGCTCTTTTTTATCTCAATGCTAAAATGCGCTGCTAGATAAGCTTGAGGCTTTATATGTGTATAGGAATTCATCACTGTCCATGCATGACGTAGTTTGGACAATATTTTTTTGTCTTCCAAGAGAGATTTCTTCTTTGCTGAATCGTTGCTGGACTTGTTAAAGGTTGCCTGTTCTACTATGCTGTCCCATACTGGTAGAATGTCAAGTTCAATCCTAAGATTTTCTTAAGTAAGCTCCCCATGTATTTGATGTTTCTTGATCCATCTGGCTTTTGATCTCTTCCCAGCATAGACTGCTCAATGAGCCGGGCTCTGATGATCGAAATTTATGGCACAGCTTCCAGAAGGAGTTCATGCCTCAGAATTTCTGGTTCTTGAGGCCGAATTCCAGCTGTACCAGTGCAAGTGATGCAGACTTAGGGAGATTGAAGACGGCATTGTAAACCTTGGTCTATAGCTTGTTTAATATTTCAGACTCCTTTCCACACCATGTGTCTAGGCCGTATGACAGAGTGCGTAAAGTTTGAGCTGTCATCACTTTTAAGAGGTGGTTGTAGGCCGGACAGCCCAGTTTTTTTATTCAATAATCTGTAAGCGAAGATTAATGATTGAGCTTTAGCTCTTAGGTCCGTTTTTTGTTCCTTATGGGTTGTTCCCCGTCCCAGTGTTATGCCAAGATATTTATAGGACACTTGTGCTTCAACTTGCACCCCCTTTAACAAGCCATTTGAACTTGGTTTTTTGGGGATCCACTAGGCGTACAACCTTATTTTTCTTTTTGTTCAACTCGAGGTTTTACTGGTCGAGGTAAATTGCTAGGTTGGTTTTTGCTCTTTGCAGGCCAGTCGGGCTTTGACTCAACACCACTATGTCGTCTGCGTACTGTAAAAAAGGAATTGGCTCTTTGGCCAAATTGGACGGTCGACACTTGGGCGATTGCATGTGTTTAGTTATGTCCGCAAGAAACAGGTTAAATACGCTCGGAGCCAGGACGCAGCTATGTTTTAGGCCGTGCTGTGTTTTTATACTGGCTGTTACTCTACTCCCATCACCTAGCTTCCCGCTTGCCCAGGTTTTGCTGTGTAGGGCGATCATTACATCCAATAATTTGATCGGTAACCCCCAGTTTTTTAGTTTTTCCCAGAGTTGTTTTCTGGTCACTCTGTCTGATTTCAGGTTGATGAAGCATGCATATAGTCGGGTTTTTCTTTTTGCTGTTTTTTCTGTTAAAAGTGCCAGGATTGCCAGATTTGTGATAGTTCCCATCCCTGACCTAAAGCCTGTTTGAAACTTTGGAATTATGCTCTTTTCATCTATCCAATCTCAAAGATGGACTAGGAGACATGATGTGTACAATTTGGCCTCTACATCGATCAAGAATATCAGTCTGTAATTTTCTGGCTTGCTGTGGTTTCCTTGTTTAACTATTGGATGAATTATGTTCCCTTTCCAGGAGTTAGGGACCTTGTTCTGACGATAAATTTAGTTAAAAGGGGGCCTAAAATAGTCTGCCCAAAAATCTGTGGCTTGCTTGAAAAGCGCGTTGGGAAGCCTGTTTGGTCCCGCTGCCCCCTCCGTTTTAAGTTTTTTATTATTCCTCTTAGTTATTTGGTGTCGGTTAGGTTGTTTTGTTCATTGCTACTTATCTCTTGTTCTTTTTTATTACAGTCTTCCTGAGGCTGTGGGGTAATTTTTTCTGCTCCAATCCTCTGTCCTCGTGGTGATTCTGAGGCCATTGTCGCTTTAGCACACTTTTTATGCTCCACATTGTTATACATGTTTTGTATGTGTTGTATCCAGGTCTCTTCCCCAATTCCTGCTTCTTGTTGGAGTCTTGATCTCTTAGTCAAAATATTTATGATTCCCAAGAATTGCCTACTTGTTGGCAAATTGCTTGACCACAGTATTTTTTTCCAGGTGGTTTCTTTGTACTCTGTTTTCGCTTCCCTTAATTTTATCTTGTATTTTTTCCACATTTCCTTAATATTTCCATTGTCCGTTATTTTTCCCATTCTCGCTGCCACTGCTTGAAGTCGTACCTCTCTTGCGATCCTTCTTTTTTGATCTCGCAGTTCAATGTTAAACCATGGCTCCCCCTGGTTTCTATTTTCTTTTGGCGTCCGGGGTTGACTGGGAATTTTTTAATAAGGACGTGGCCCAGGCATTCCCTGTTTTTACTATTTTTTCTTCTTTTTGCATCCCTGTTTGATTTACGTAATCCTGGATTGCATCCATTATTATCTTTGTATCTGATACTCGCCACTTTAGTTTCCTAAGGCTGTACTTCTCTGGGCATGTAGTAAGGATTTAAATTTTTGTACCTGAACCAGTGTGATATTAATGTTCGTGATCTGCACGAAGTGGTTGCTTTCTGGGCATGGGCAGACTTGAAATGAATCTATTATTGGAACAAGGTTACTGCTGGTGATGGTGAAGTCTATGGTTGATTGACTTTTTCCACTCAAGTTCGTGATAGCCGCTGGTCTATCTCCGTTACGTTGCTGTTCAAGATAGTCAGGCCTTGAGATTTCAACTCACAAGTTATTATTTGGTTTCCCGGGTCCTCCTGCTTCTTTCTAATATTCTGTTTATTTGTTATGAGGTTGCTATTAAAATCTCCTGAGATGATCAGATAGTTTTGTTCATGTGTCCTTTGCAGCATCTTGATCAGTTTCACTAATGTTAGGAATTTTTCCTTCTGCGTCTTTTTCTCAGGATGGATATAGACGTTAATTAATATTAGTTGCCAGCTTGACGTGTTAAAGTGAAGCTTACCAGTAAGTTTTAAAACTTGCAACCAGTTTTCCCCCGCGTCTTGTTCTTCTGTAGACCAACCATATTTTGTTGTTGCCTAAATTGATAATCCTCCTCTAGGGTGCCCAAAGTTTGAGAATCTTTCTGCGAAAATGTGATATTCTATGTATACCGGAATTGGAACTTGGTTCATGTTCCATGTTTCTTGGAGCAAGATGAGATCTTCTTTTTGCAAGAAGGACAGGGTTTCATGGTCTTGGCCCATTTCTCTGAAGCCTTGGACATTCCATGAGCAGATCTTGATTGTGTCCAGACCCAGTCCTCCAGAATCACGGTTATTCCTAGGGCCATTCTTAGATGTGTACCCATTGTTCCTGCCTGGATGCACCCCCATGGTGTCTTCTGGACTAATCCTTAGGTTTTCATCAGATACGTTTTTTGCTTAGGGCCATTGGCACCCAGGACCAGTCCGAACTGTTGCCTGTCTGATGTTCAACAATGGATGGACTTGCTATTACGCTGTCCTGGGTTGTATTGTTTTGATGAGTTGGTTGTACTGCCCCTAGTATGTCCGTTAGTATTTCAGGAAGTTTGGC
Organism: Triturus cristatus; assembly: GCF_964204655.1. Taxonomy (NCBI): domain Eukaryota; kingdom Metazoa; phylum Chordata; class Amphibia; order Caudata; family Salamandridae; genus Triturus; species Triturus cristatus. The sequence goes on along the minus strand of NC_140591.1, from coordinate 743,522,459 downwards.
CAATTTATCAATTATTTTGCCGCAACTGCAGTTGAACTGATGTTGAGAGCTGCTTATTTGTGGTTCTGAGCTTCCCCTGCTTTTAAGGAGAGTCGTGATTAGGTCCAGTTTGATATTTATGCCTGTGATGTGTTCTGCAATTAGGTTTATAAGGTCGATCTGCACCTCCATTTTGACCTTTATTGCTTGCTCTAAAGTACCTAACTGGGATTTACTCCAAGGGATGGTTGGTATCTCTTAGGGGGACTTTTCTGATGTCCCCGACTCTAGTTCAATCCGGCTTACTGATGAAATTGTTATTGGAGATGACAGGCTTATTTGGTTTGTTTTAGTTGAAAAGTGTCCATCTTTTGATTTTTTTCTCTTGCGGTCGTTTCTGTGGATCGGGTTTAGGGGGGTGGAGGCTGTCCCCCCCCCGCTCCACCAGATACCCGTCCTGTTGAGGTGGCAGTTGGAGGGAGTTTCTCTTGGATTACTGCTTCTGGTGTGTCTTGTTTTAGCGTGTTAATTTCCATGGTTTGGAGGTGGTTGGCGTCATTAGATAAAGAGAACGAGCAGGTCCAAGCATCGTCAGAAGGGGCTGCCTGTTTGACAAAATTCTCTAATGGGTCTTCCGTGAGCTCGTTTTTATTGCCGGAGTTAGATTTTTTTCTGATTTTTTTATTTTGAATTGCTGTGGGAGCATTCTGGTGCACCTGTGCCGTTGTAGTTAACTGTCTCCCTTCTGAAATTACTGAAGTTGTTCCCTGTGGGGTTGGATTCTCTTTTTGAACTTTACTTCTATCTGACTGAATAAGAAGAGAACTTGTTTTAATGGAAGTAGAAGTACTCGGTTCAGGTTTTCCTGGATTGAGATGCTTTTTTGTCCATTTTATTTAGAATTATTGGGCTCGGTAGACCTGGTGTCTCTTCTGTTGGAGAATAGAGTGCAGCCATTGGGTCCTTTAAAAAGAAAGATTTCTGTTTTCCGGTCTTGCTGCCAAAGTTAAAAAGTGTTGGTTCTGGCGTTGGTGCCAAAACAAGCCTCTCTCTCAGCCCGGACGTCTTCCTTTTTTTGCTTGATGAGGCAGTTAGTACCATTAAGGAAGTGATTTTTTTGTTGTTTTTTCTTGTTGCCACCTGGTGAATTTTTCCCGACCTCATGTTCCCTGTGTAGGTTGTTTTCCCTTTAATTTGGCTTGTTTGCTTTTGTGTTTGTAGTCACTTGGTCCTTGTGTATCCTTGTGTGTCCTTGTGTGTAGTATGTTTTAGTATTTTTGGAGGTGTACACTTCCTCTGTTGTGGATCACGTTGTGGAGCCCCCTCTGGGCTCTCTAGCCTGCTGTCCCCTCATAGAGCACTCCCTGTGAAGTGCAAAGTTGAGTTGAGGGGCTGCTCCTCGTGGTTCCCGAGTTTCCATGCACTGGGGGGGTGCGAGGGCACCCAAGCTGGAACACACCAGGTGCCCTGCAAACCACACCTAGACCTAGCTGGACTGCTTCTGCTGGGAACTGGGCTCGCGCTCAGCGACTGGTAGCTACTACCACTGCAGCTTGGGTCCCCCCGCTGTCCCACCTCTTCTTCCTCGCCCTGTCTTGTCTGCTGTTGCGGCCTCATCAGGTTCTGGGGTTTTACCAAGCAGTGACAGGAATGTCAGGAGGGAGGCAGCCAGGTAGTGAAAAGAGTAGCAGTGAAGGAGAGGGTGCGCTTGCAAATCAAGCAAATCAGGCGGCAAAACAGGCAGCAACACATGGCACCTGGTTCGCGTCCCGGGACAAGGAAGAAGCGGTCTAGGCAGAGGCAGGACAGCAATCGTCCAGACCAGCACTGCGACAGTCACAAGAGCAATCTGATGCCGCCTCCCACTGGCACTACTCTCTATAAGTTAAGTTAAGCTACGGGCTTTGAGCTGGGGCTGAGCCTGTTTAGTGTTCAGTGCTCCCAGCCAGTCGAGTGCTCCCAGCCGGTCGAGGGTGCCTGGGCCTCGGTGGGAGGTACCTCAGTTGAGATTTAACTGTTGCAGGAGCGCAGCCTGGGTTTTGGGACTCACCTGTGTCTTGTGGCCAATTGTGGCCAATCTGCTGCCCAAGCCGCTGCCCAAGCTGCCAAGCTGAGCTGAGCTGAGCTCCGCGAACTCCACGGGCTCTCCAGGCTCCGTGCAGGCTCAGGTCTGCTCCGTTCTGCTCCCCCACCACCACGGCCACTCTCTCCATGCGCCTCTCAGTCGGCAGCCGTCAGCCGGCGCTGACTCTCGCACGCTCGCACGGGCTCTGCTTCCAGTCTGCTTCTGGTCTCAGCAAGTCTTTATTTTGTCATTCTTCCAGATGTTGATTTCCAGATGTTCGTATATGAGGACATTGGAGCCGAGTTAATCTGTCTCAAGCAAAGACTAGATCGATGGATGCAAGCAACTCCACCTCCAGTTTTTGCTAATCTGTGCATTCTAATTATGTTGTAGTCTGGGGGAACTAGAATGCCCAGGATTGGTGTGGAGGTTTTCTTGAGCCAAGTTTCAGTAAGGATCAGGAGGTGTAGATCATGTGACAGGATCATGTCTGCAATATCAGATGTGTGTCTTACCACTGATCTAGAATTAAAAAACATTAATTTGATGTGAGATTTGATGACAACGCTTTCGAGATGTGATGTTTGAACCGGAAGAAAGTTTTCCTTGTTCATAGTTCTGAGGTTGACACTGGGTTCTCTAACATTTTGGAGGTAATAGTTTGTATATTGAAAGTAAAGGGAGCAGATACAGTATGAACTGAATTGTAGGATAGTAATAGGGAATTAATGTCTGAATCAGTCAGGTGATTGGTAACCCAATTAGGTCTGGTGTGATTGTTGGAATATGGCTCACAGGTCAAGTTAATTAGATCTGCTAATGCCTCACATGCTCAAGGTCCAAATGGGGTGCCTGTTACAGTGATGCAATTAAACCCAAACTTATAGGCAAAACCTTTTTGCCTGATTTTTAAATCCTATCTATAGACACAATCCCGGAGTAATGGAATGTGAGCCTTGTATGGCCCATAAACCAGAACGGATCTTATGAATCCCCTTCAAGTGAAAGGCCCATAGGATTACAGCATGCAGCTGGTGAATTATACTCAAAATACATATTACATCTTCTGAAGCAGCTGTCAACAAATATAGGCTTGCTTACATCTGAGCAGTGAGATTTCAGAGGAAAACTAGTCAATGATTTATACTGTTATGTATCATAGGTTGCTCTGTGAAAAATATCAATTTCATAGAAAGCAGTCTTTTTATTTTTGTTTTATCAATCTAACCATCTTTCAATAAAGCTAATCACTCATCTAAGCTGGTAAATTGCGATTTACCATCACCCTTCTTTAACAAAGTGAACAACAATCATATAGGTAGATGGATATGGATCCTAATGAATGCCCCAAATTAAGTCAGCTCCACATAACTTTAAAAGCGGCATTACTCAGTGATGTGCGCTGCCCTCCCTGTTTCCCCTGTATCTCGCTGACTTACCAACTGAACTAAATAATATACAGTCTTTTCTGATTAATGTTCTAATGCAAGTTGACAACATTGTTCTATTAGAGCTTTCTCCCATAAATCTTCAGAGGAAATTGGCATATTTACTGCAATCAATAAACAAACACTATCTCAAAATTAACACAAATTATGATGTTTTGAAGATCATTTGTTGAAAAGAATTATACCTGAAGAATTGTAACCGATCAGGTTTCCCTAGGTATGTTCTTTATGTGCAAATAACATTTCATTTTTTTTAAAATATTTTTTATTTTCCCTATAGTTTAATGAAAGAAAAGAAAAAAGATGCAAATGCAGCATAAGTCAAAATACATATAAGTACATTTCAAACAAACCATATTTCCTTTAAATTAGTCAATACTATACAACTAATGTAAATCATTAACAAAAGAAAATAGACGTACCGTGATTATGAGGGTATGAGGTTGAACAGATTAAGAGCAAAGAGCTAAAATCTCTTGAATTACAATAATCATAAATCCCGAAATACCGAGGATATACCTAAGATAAAAAATGGCAACACAGACACGTGTATAGGTACAATACAAACATGTGTATCATAAAAGTCATCACCAGACGTCATTATAGATACAAAAACATAATTAGTCCATGCCTTGGTATCAATTCGTCCAGGGCAAGTAGAATAGTCCAGGCAATTAATGGCCCCCAGACCCTATTACCTTTAATCCTTCTCTTTTTGCCTCTCCTCATAAAGTGCTTTTTCCAGATTGAATATGTGCAGAAATCGACCTTTCTACTGCTGGAAGATCGGAGAGAAGAGTCTAGCCAAGCTGAAGCAACACAGAGTCTGAGTACTGACATTGCTCTAAACGTAAGCTCTTCTCCAATTTTCCCATCTTGTTCAGTGACACCTAATAGCATAAGCTGAGGTGAAAGCGGAACATCCTCTTTCAATACTGTCGCAAAAAGCCAGATATTTCTCGGCCAATCGGGTCTATATTAGGGCATCTAGAGAAGATATGGACCAGGTCCGAACCGTGTGTCTTACACCTAAAATACTGAGTCCCTTCCACACCTCCCAACTTCACGATTTTTGCGGGTGTGATGTACAGGACAAAGAGGGTTTTAAAATGTTGTGCCTGCAAGTTTGCAGAAAATAGTATAGAGTTGCCCATTTGCAATGATTTCAGGAAGCTGGAGTCCCAGACCCCTAACCTGTCCTGCCATTTCGACCCATGCCTGTCCAAATCGTCCGTTACCCCTTCCAACAGGCACTTATACAGTTGTGAAATCGAAGAGCCAGAGGCCCTTTTTAATAATTCAATCAGAGATACCTGTGCAAAGACCGCGGCACCACCAGCTTTTTAAAGAAGGAAATCCCTTAACTGCAAGAATTTGAAGAAGTCCCGATGGCCGATGTTAAATCTTTCTCCCACCTTCCCAGGCAATCATCCTGTAGAACCCTTAGGAGCTGATCATTACCAACCAGAGGGGTGTATCTGCTAAACCTACCCATCCCCATTTTTTCCGGACACCTGCCCAGTTACAGAATACAGCAATTAGAATCTGGAACAGTGTTCTTTTAGAATAGCTTGGTTCATGGATTTTTAGAAGGCAGCCATTAGCCCTTAATCCAATCAAAATCTCGAAGGTTGACGTGACATAGCTGGGATAATTTTCTTCCCTCGCTCTGATTCCAAAGAGAGGCCAGTAGTATTGCAGAAATGCGGCGAGGTAATATAGTTAGGGCACCCCAGCCCACCTCTATCCCTAGGGAGGAACAAAAATGCATTGGAAATTCTGTTTCTGCCATATGACCAGATAAATCTAGCCACCTCTCTTTCAATTTGCCTGAACCAATCGTTATGTATTTCCAAAGGGATCGTGCGAATATATACAGTAGTTTGGGTACAATCATCATTTTAATCAAGTTGCATCTACCAACTATGGACAACTTTAAATTATCCCATCGCCGCATGTCATTCTTAATTTTCCCTGTTATAGGAGTCAAGTTTATATCTGCAATATCTTCCACCTTTGCCATGCAGTGTATTCCTAAATAAACTGCTTCCTCCATGATCCTACTGTCAGAGGAAGTAGTAACTCTACTTATTAAGATCTGAGTTTTTGCCTTATTTAATGAGAAACCCAATTGAATCCCAAAAGTTTCCGCAATGGTTTCAACTGCGGACAGTGCTCTATCAGGGTCGGAGGTGATTATCGCCACGGCATCGGTATATGCCAATAGTTTCGTATCCCAACCCTGTAAACTCATAGGGACAATATCAGGGGAAGTCTCCAACCGTCTGAGAAGGGGATCTACATATAGTGCGAATAGCAGGGGGGAGGAAGGACACCCCTGCCTAGTTCCTCTGCCAATTGGAAATTCTCAGACTCTTATCCCATTATCTGCAATCGCGCTGTAGGGTTAATGTATAAAACCTGTACTGCTCCAACAAAGGAAGCCCATAGGCCATTGGCTTCCAAGATCCTCCATAGATAACTCCAAGACACCCTATTGAAGGCCTTCTTGGCATCCAAGAAGGCCACCCCTAGAGGTTTGTGAGAGCCTTGGTTGCATCGAAAAGAGAAATTAAATGCCTAACATGGTCAGCAGTCCCCCTCCCCTAGATAAAACTATGCTGCCATTCTGATACTAGGTGGTGCATTACCTTATTCAATCGGGTAGCAAAAATCTTTGAATATAATTTAGTATCACTGTTTAAAAGTGTTATAGGACTATAAGAACCCAGATTGATAGGATCCTTATCTTTCTTCAAAAGGATGACAATGTTGGCGGTGCCCCATGAGACTGGTGGTACAACCCCATCCCTAACCTCTTTAAATAATCTAAGTATTTCCTGGGAGATCTCGCTAATCAAGGTTTTATAAAACTCGAGTGGTATACAGTCAGTGCCTGTGGTCTTACCCGATGGGAGAGCTTGGAGTGCCAGGTGAAGCTCTTCCTGAGAGATTTCCAACCCCAACAGGAGGCCCTCCTCCTGGGAGCCCCTCCCATTTGGAACAAAAGCGCATAGTTCATCATGCATATGCAGACCCCTTACAGGTGAGGGTGTATATAGTTCCTCATAGAACTCCCTAAAAGCCTCCCTGATATCTGCAGGATCTGACACTACTTTTCTCTGTATATTTCTGACCTGCTTGATATGCCCCGCTGCCACCTATTGGCTGGCCCTGATTGCTAATAATCGGCCGACATTTTCACTGTACTCATAACATTGCTACCTCTTGGCAAGATATCTACCATACCAAAATCCTTTAAAAGTAAATCATCGTCCTAGATGATTGAGGTTTACGCTCCTCACTTGATGTCTCGTACCCCTCTGGACCTCCTCTGGATCCATTAATGTTTAAGTCCCCACAGACTATATACAGTGCAGGCCAAGAGGGTAGCTTGAGAGCTAAAACAATTAAACACGCCTGGATCTTCTAATACTGGAGCATAAACTGAGCATAGCAAAAATGTATCTGCCCCGCCTCTGCATTCCAGATTTATCCATCTGCCCTCTTGTCCACTGCCTTTCTCCCATGTGTAATGGAACCACCTTTCATTAAAATGACCACCCCCTTGAGTTGTATGGGTGACTACTTTTAAGCCTAAAGAATTAAGCACATTGCTGTCATAGCAAACTATGTGGGTATCCTGGAGGCAGAACAGGTCTGCTTCCAGGAATTTAAGATCTTCTTGGATCCTCCTCCTTTTAGCCTTGTCATTTAAACCACAGATATTTATGATAGCTAGGTGTACCTTAACCATAGTGCCAATAAATCATCTTGCCTAGCCATGTTTCCTTCCCCCTGTTTGCATAGGCATCAATACTGTCTAAAAAACACTCTAATCTAATCTTACACACACATTGTTCTACAACATTTATTGCTTCCCAACATTCTAATAAAAAAACATTCTTTAGCTGCAAATTGCATTCAGACTTTTCGCCAAGTAACCCCCCAACCTGAACCCCCCTCACAACCCCTCACCTCCCTCACCCCTCCCCTGTCCTTGAAAGCAGCCAGACCAACCAGGTCTGTGTTATAGAGAAAGCAAGCAACACCGTAGCCCCCACCTCCTGAACCCCCATGCACCAAACCATAATTACAACCTAAGTTATCTATCGATAACACAAAGATAGCCCCCAGAAGAGCAGATTTCTCCATTTTATAGAGACCCGTAATGTAGAAAGAAGGAGCTGAAGAAAAAGGAGAGAAAAAAAAAAGAAAAAAAAAAAGATAGGGCAGGGACTACTTTGTAGTGTACTGACTATATGATAAACTCTCCTATCTTGTGAAATTTAGCCCAAGCCCCTTTGACAAGCTGCTTATATGTTTCTATTCCCCACCTGAGCCTGATCCAAATGCTCTCTGGCTTGTATTTCGCAAGTAAAAAACTTTACAGACCCTCTCACAATAGTTTTCAGCAGGGGCCAGCAAAAACGCCTCAAAACCAGCATCTTGATAAGGTTTAATTAACTGTCGTAGTCGCCATCTGCGCTCGACAGTTATTTGGCAGATATCAGGGCAAACAGAATAAGAAGAACCCTTATACTGCCTTCTAGCCTCAGGATGGGCTTTCTCGAATATCTCCTGCCTCAGCATGAAGTTACCAAAAAACAAAAAAATGGCCCTTGGCTGGTTTGACACTTGACTAGGGATTTTATGGCGGGCATATGGAAACCTGTGAATCCTCTGTATTTCCTGCTCCCAATCCTACCCTGTGAGTTCGGGGAAGGCCTCTTTAAGGAGGTCCAGAATGAAAGAATGGATGTCATCCCCTTCCAGACCCTCCTTAATCCCCAGAAATCGAAGATTATTTCTTCTCTGGTGGTTTTCCAGATCCTCTAGTTTCCACACAGCATCTATAAGTTGCACTTCATGAGCTGTTGCCTGCTCTCTCACAACAGCCAGATCCTTTTCAACAACAGATGTTCTCCGATCTCCACACAGGTTCTCCCCACTTTCCGTACTGCCCCTTCCAATTTCTTTGTGGTCTTGCCTTTTTTCCATCTGCCCCGGTCTCTGCCCGATGTTCTTTAACTGACTCCAGAATCAAACTCAGAGCCGGGATTATATTAGCGGCCGCCTCTCCTTGCTGTTCAGCTACGGAGCTTCCAGGCTATACAAACGCTAAGTCCATAGGTCCCATAATCCTTATATGAGAATAGTGCCATTTCAACCCTGAGCCGATGTGTCTTCCCTTCTTTTTTCGTGCCTCAGCATGGTCCTTAAATCCTTTAGAGCTCCTTAGGCATTTTTGGGGTTTAAGGGCAGTCTCGGGTGCTTCAAGTGTGCTCGAGCCTGAGGTTGATGCGCTGTCCTCTGTTTCACTGCGTCCAGAATCGGAAGCTCCAGAGTGCAAGTCCTCATTGAGAGAGAAAAATGTATCCATTCCATCGGATATAAAATTGGATAGTAATTGCCCGTCAGGGCCTGTATTGCAGATCAACCCTCCAGAAGGACATTCCGGCTGAGGAGAATCATTCCCGGTGCCTCCCTGGGACACCTCTCTCAGAGCGCCTTCTATGCTGACTTCTGCCCCCTGGTCCTCCATCCGAGTTGATGTGGGTGTGCTTGAAGTACCAGGCGAGGATATATCATTGTCTGCCACTTTATATGATGTTTCATTGTCTTCCTGATCCTCCCTGTGCGCCACAGTATTGCCACCGCGCCTTCCCTAGAATTTGATTCAAGGGTTTTGGAACCTATTTTAAGTGAGGGTTCATTAGGAATCTGGGCCTCTGGTCCAGCCTTAATTTTGAAGAAGTCCATGATGGCTGATTGGAGTGGAACAGGGGTGGTAGCTACGTTATCCCTAACAGGGATTGCCCCTACTTCTTCCTCAGTCTTGGGTGTGATTGTTTTCTTTCCCCCGGCTTGCCCCACTTCATTGGGTTCCTTCCCTTTCCTGGCCCCATATTATCATATTGTTTTCTGGGAATATGGGGCTCGCTGGGCTTACCTGCATTAATCTCTATGTTCGCCGGTGGGGACTCCTGCCTTGATCCCTGTGGCTGGGCTAGATTCTGCCCCAAGGTCCCTTTAACTTGCCTCGATGTTTTCGGAGGCACTCCTTTAGTTTCCAGTGCCAAAATGGTATCAGTTACAGCAGCCTGTGTCTTCCGGGCAAATGCTAAACTGACAGCAGTAGCAAGACTCGTCCACGACCTCAAGGTTTTGTGTAGAGATCAAACGAGTCCTGCAGCCAAGACGCTACTCACACCGGGACTCGCGTTGAGGCTGCTCCTCCTTTGCTCAGCAGCAGCGAACATGCATCGCAGCCCCGAAGTCTCCGGGGCAGACACACCAGACTCACCCGTGACCGGTAGGATGGCTGAAACTCTGATGGCCACTGGGACTCACCGATCGCCTACATCCATGTTCTGCATCTGTATCCCGCAGGTAAACCATCCAGCCGGGTGCTTTGTGGTTCTTCAGGAGGTTGAGGGTGGGAGCTCTGCTTCGGTGATCTACACGATTGCCATCTTGCTTTCTTTTTGCAAATAACATTTTCAAACGTAATCATTTCTTGTCGATTATTCTGGGTTTATTAAGTGTTGTTAAATCTATTGACTATTTGAGATTTTTTTGAGAATTTACACTGCTAAATTGCTAGCTATATTAGCCCTGGTATAGAATGCTTGTTGTTACAAGAGGCGTTATCAATCAAGAGTGTGGAAAAACCTAGATGGAATTAATATTTTTTGGTGAGAAAACTGATGTTCCATGAGATGTATACCTTTCTCAGGTTTTTAGAGAGATGGCTGTTGTGTCCTGGGCAGAAGCACTAACTCGCACCCCCAGTGTCAGAATGTCAACATCACAACATTGAGCTATTCAGAGATGTGCTAATGAAGCACTATAAGACTCAACGGTTTCAGAGTTAAGAACATTGTGCATCCTTTTGTTTTTCTATTATGTATGTGTTCTAAATGTACTCATTTTAGGTATTACTGAGCGCTGAGCCATCTATATTTTTACAGTTAAAGGTTTTGTATTATTGGAACATCCATATAATGTGACTAAGTTGTTTAATAATAGTGTATCCCTCGACGATTTTCTCCCCAAAAAGTTTTTTTAAACATTTGATTGAAAAAGATGTTTCGATACTTTGTTCAGATATCCACTACTATTTAGCAATTTGTTCCGTGATTGAATGTGTAATCTTCTGGTCCACCCTTTATAGAAGGTTTACTACAGAACCACTGTTTCTTAGCTTTCTGACTGGCCCATGTGTCCTGGGTATATTACTCACTGAGATTATAACAATTGGAATTGGGAATGGCTGGTATAATTTATAGAGGTTCAGCTTCTCTTATCTGGACTTGGAAACGCATTGTGTCAACTACGTTCGCATCTCAGCAAGTTCCTATTTCTGTTGAATTTAAAACTATTAATAATTGCTTTCGATTTTCATGACTAATTGCACATCCCATGGATGTTTTAGTCATTAAAGCTGCTGCCTCAGGCTATACTGGTTGTTAAAGGCCCTAAACTCAATTATTTAGCCTGAGCCCCAGGCGAGGGCCTATAAGGAGAGAAAGGGTCTTTAACAACTGATATAGCCCGAGGCAGAAGGGCTATAGGGCTATTAGAAGATTCCAGCCGCTAGGGGGTAGAATGTCTTAAAATTAAAAAAGTAGAAACCTGAAGGTAAACATTGAAATGTTGGAGCTATCAGCTTATACCAGCCATTCTAAGAGCAGATCTTCTCCATTATAGCGAATGGAGCTCCCAAAATTCCAATGTCCTAATTAGATTTACATGCCCCTCATAATAAGCACCACTTTAAAAGCTGGGTAAAAAGTTTGATGACTTCAAAAAGCATAAGGGTTGAATGGCAGGAGTGTGATATTCACCGAGATCATGATTAGCAAGAGCAGGATCGACGGTTGCTGAAGAGAAGGATACTTGACAAAAACTGGGGTGTATAGAGCGATTTTATATTTCTAAGTGTAAGTGCTGAGTGTACATTAAGTAGTGACTGGTGTGAGAGCAGTCGGGAGAAGAGGGCATTGCCCAGTTGGATGTTGAGGTTCTCACATAGGCTGAGTGGAGTGGAGGGTTTAAAAAGAAAATGGCCAAAAACTCTTCATAAGAACATTAAATGCAATAATGAAAAACATGCACTTATCTGCTGAGAAGCAGTAAAGAACAAGCATTTGCAATGTAATAGGTCTCGTATTATAAAAGTGTGAGCTGTTGGCATTGCTAATAATAATGCAACACTAGCTATTGGCATTGTAAATGATAATGGCATTTATTTATGTGTTTGTTTTATGAAATAGAGAAAAAAAAGGCATTGTCATGAACCATACCAATAGCTTAAACTTTTGCAAATGCGAGACCTATTGCATTGCAAATGCTTGTTTCAGTACTGCAGGCTTTTTTAAAGTTTTAGTCACTACTCAAAATGAAATCCATTTTATCAGTGTTGCCAGTGCTCCTTTATGTTTAATGCCATAAATGAAACACAATGTTCTAAACAGATTGCTAAATAGCATCCCCAGCCCCGATCACAATTTCTCACTTCATGCTGGACAGTGGGCACCCTGTTTTCATGCAGCGCCAACACGGGGTGAACTAATGCACAGACTGAGGTCTATCAGCCGCCGAGGCTCAAAGCATTACTTGCAACAGTCCGCTGTGTCAAGGTATTGCCATGTGTACAGCACACACTCTGCAACAGCAAGTGGTTTCAAAGTTGGGGGTGACTTCCCAAACTTTTCTGAGGTGTTCATCGTATTTGGTGACAGTGTATTTATGCTGACAGCCCCAAAAACTGTTTGTGGTTGTGTGTGTGTGTTGTGTGTGTGTGTGGTTGTGTGCGTGTGTTGTTGTGTGTGTGTGGTTGTGTGTGTGGTTGTGGTTGTGTGTGTGGTTGTGTGTATGTGGTTGTGTGTGTGTGTGGTTGTGTGTGCGTGGTTGTGTGTGTGGTTGTGTGTGTGTAGTTGAGTGTGTGTGGTTGTGGTTGTTTGTGTGGTTGTGTGTGTGGTTGTGTGTGTGTCTGGTTGTGGTTGTGTGTGTGTGGTTGTGCGTGTGTGGTTATGTGTGTGTGTTTGAGGTTGTGTGTGTGGTTGTGTGTGTGTGTGGTTGTGTGTGTGTGTGGTTGGGTGTGTGTTTGGTTGTGTGTGTGTTGTTGTGTGTTTGTGGTTATGTGTGGGTGTGGTTGTGTGTGGTTGTGTATGTGTGTGGTTGTGGTTGTGTGTGATTGTGTGTGTGAGTGGCTGTGGTTGTGTTTGTTTGTGGTTTTGTGTGTGTGTGTTTGTGGTTGTGTGTGTGTGGTTGTGTGTGGTTGTGTGTGTGTTTGTGTGTTGTGGTTGTGTGTGTGTGTGTTGTTGTGTGTAGTTGTGGTTGTGTGTGGTTGTGTGTGTGGATGTGCATTTGTGTTATTGTATGTGTGTGTGTTTGTGTGTGTGGTTGTGTGTGTGGTTGTGTGTGGTTGTGTGTGTGGTTGTGTGTGTGGTTGTGTGGTTGTGTGTGTGTGTGTGGTTGTGTGTGTGTGTGGTTGTGTGTGGGTGGTTGTGTGTGTGTGTGTGTGGTTGTGTGTGCTTGTGTGTGGTTGTGGTTGTGTGTGTGGTTGTGGTTGTGTGTGTGTGGTTGTGTGTGTGTGTGTGGTTGTGAAAACTCAGGATTAAAAACATAACAGTGGGTACCCACGTTTTCATGCAGCGCCAAGAATGGGGTGAACTAATGCACAGACTGAGGTCTGTCAGCCTCCGAGGCTCAAAGCATTCCTTGCAACAGTCCGCTGTGTCAAGGTATTGCCATGTGTACAGCACATACTCTGCAACAGCAAGTGGTTTCAAAGTTGGGGGTGACTTCCCAAACTTTCCCGAGGTGTTCATCGTGTTTGGTGACAGTGTATTTATGCTGACAGCCCAAAAAACTGTTTGTGGTTGTGTGTGTGTGTTGTGTATGTGTGTGTGTGGTTGTGTGCATGTGTGGTTGTGTGTGTGTGGTTGTGTGTGTGGTTGTGGTTGTGTGTGTGTGTGGTTGTGTGTGTGGTTGTGTGTGTGGTTGTGTGTGTGTGGTTGTTTATGTGTGGTTGTGTATGTGTGGTTGAATGTGTGTGGTTGTGGTCGTTTGTGTGGTTGTGGTTGTGATTGTGTGTGTGTGTGTGGTTGTGGTTGTGTGTGTGGTTGTGTGTGTGTGGTTGTGTGCGTGTGTCGTTATGTGTGTGTGGTTGTTTGTGTGTGTGGTTGTGTGTGTGTTTGCGGTTGTGTGTGTGGTTGTGGTTGTGTGTGTGTGGTTGTGTGAGTGTGTGGTTGTGTGTGTGTGTGTGTGGTTGTGAAAACTCAGGATTAAAAACATAACAGTGGGTACCCTGTTTTCATGCAGAGCCAAGACAGGGTGAACTAATGCACAGACTGAGGTCTGTCAGTCTCCGAGGCTCAAAGCAGTAAAGAACAAGCATTTGCAATGTAATATGTCTCGCATTATAAAAGTGTGAGCAGTTGGCATTGCTAATAATAATGCAACACTAGCTATTGGCATTGTAAATGATAATGGTATTTATTTATGTGTTTGTTTTATGAAATAGAGAAAAAAAGGCATTGTCATTAACAATGCCAATAGCTTAAACTTTTGCAAATGCGAGACCTATTGCATTGCAAATGCTTGTTTCAGTACTGCAGGCTTTTTTAAAGTTTTAGTCACTACTCAAAATGAAATTCATTTTATCAGTGTTGCCAGTGCTCCTTTATGTTTAATGCCATAAATGAAACACAATGTTCTAAACAGATTGCTAAATAACATCTCCAGCCCCGATCACAATGTCTCACTTCATGCTGGACAGTGGGCACCCTGTTGACAACTTTCCCGAGGTGTTTATCATATTTGGTGACAGCGTATTTATGCTGACAGCCCAAAAAGCTGTTTGTGGTTGTGTGTGTGTGTGTGTGGTTGTGGTTGTGTATGTGTGGTTGTGTTTGTGGTTATGTATGTGTGGTTGAGTGTGTGTGGTTGTGGTTGTTTGTGTAGTTGTGTGTGTGGTTGTGGTTGTGTGTGTGGGTGGTTGTGGTTGTGTGTGTGTGGTTGTGTGTGTGTGGTTGTGTGTGTGGTTGTGTGTGTGTGGTTGTGTGTGTGGTTGTGTGTGTGTATTTGAGGTTATGTGTGTGGTTGTGTGTGTGTGTGGTTGTGTACGTGTGTGGTTGGGTGTGTGTTTGGTTGTGTGTGTGTTGTTGTGTATTTGAAGTTATGTGTGGGTGTGGTTGTGTGTGTGGTTGTGGTTGTGTATGTGTGTATGTGTGGTTGTGTGTGGCTGTGGTTGTGTGTGTGTATGTGTGGTTGTGTGTGGTTGTGGTTGTGTGTGGTTGTGTGTGTGAGTGGTTGCGGTTGTGTTTGTTTGTGGTTTTGTGTGTGTGTTTGTGGTTGTGTGTGTGCTTGTGTGTGTATGGTTATGTGTGGTTGTGTGTGTGTTTGTGGTTGTGTGTTGTGGTTGTGTGTGTTTGTGTGTTGCTGTGGTTGTGTGTGCAGTTGTGGTTGTGTGTGGTTGTGTGTGTGGATGTGCATTTGTGTTATTGTATGTATGTGTGGTTGTGTGTGTGTGGTTGTGTGTGTGTTTGTGTGTGGTTGTGTGTGTGGTTGTGTGGTTGTGTGTGTGTGTGGCTGTGTGTGTGTGGTTGTGTGTGTGTGGTTGTGTGTGTGTGTGTGGTTGTATGTGCTTGTGTGTGCTTGTGCTTGTGTGTGTATGTGGTTGTGGTTGTGTGTGTGTGGTTGTGTGTGTGTGTGTGGTTGTGAAAACTCAGGATTAAAAACATAACAGTGGGTACCCTGTTTTCATGCAGCGCCAAGACGGGGTGAACTAATGCACAGACTGAGGTCTGTCAGCCTCCGAGGCTCAAAGCATTCCTTGTAACAGTCAGCTGTGTCAAGGTATTGCCATGTGTACAGCACACACTCTGCAACAGCAAGTGGTTTCAAAGTTGGGGGTGACTTCCCAAACTTTCCTGAGGTGTTCATCGTGTTTGGTGACAGTGTATTTATGCTGACAGCCCAAAAACTGTTTGTGATTGTGTGTGTGGGTTGTGTATGTGTGTGTGGTTGTGTGCTTGTGTGGTTGTGTGTGTGTGTGGTTGTGTGTGTGTGGTTGTAGTTGTGTGTGTGTGGTTGTGTGTGTGGTTGTGTGTGGTTGTGTGTGTGTGGTTGTATGTGTGTGGTTGTAATTGTTTGTGTGGTTGTGGTTGTGTGTGTGTGTGTGTGTGGTTGTGTGTGTGTAGTTGCGTGCGTGTGTCATTGTGTGTGTGTGGTTGTTTGTGTGTGTGGTTGTGTGTGTGTTTGGTTATGTGTGTGTTGTTGTGTGTTTGTGGTTGTGTGTGGGTGTGGTTGTGTTTGGTTGTGTGTGTGGTTGTGTGTGTGTGGCTTTGGTTGTATGTGGTTGTGGTTGTGTGTGGTTATGTGTGTGAGTGGTTGTGTTTGTTTGTGGTTTTGTGTGTGTATTTGTGGTTGTGAGTGTGGCTGTGGTTGTATGTGTGTGTGGTTGTGTGTGGTTGTGTGATTGTGGTTGTGTGTTGTTTTGGTTGTGTGTGTAGTTGTGGTTTTGTGTTTTTGTGTGTTGTTGTGGTTGTGTGTGTAGTTGTGGTTGTATGTGGTTGTGTGTGTGATGTGCGTTTGTGTTATTGTGTGTGTGTGGTTGTGTGTGTGTGTGTGGTTGTGTGTGTGGTTGTGTGGTTGTATGTGTATGTGGTTGTGTGTGTGTGTGGTTGTGTGTGAGTGGTTGTGTGTGTATAGTTGTGTGTGTGGTTGTGTGTGCTTGTGGTTGTGTTAGTGTGGTTGTGGTTGCATGTGTGTGGTTGTGTGTGAGCGTGTGGTTGTGAAGACTCAGGATTAAAAACATAACACAGTGGCTGGTGAAGTCTACACTAATGAGAATTTCTATACTACTTTTAGAGAGTAAGTAAAGATTGACAAAAAAAACAGTACATTTCTAAGCCCGTGCATTCAGTTTTTACATGCCTCTTTCTTGCCACTTCATAGCTCAGTCAGCCCTGAGTGGGGGGGCCCTCCATGTACTTTGCAGGGGGGCCTCATCAGGTTTTGTTACACCCCTGGTTAGCTGAGCTCCCCATTCCTCAAAAAATGTTTGTCTAGTTACTCTGCTGGTTGACAGTCCTTTTTTTGTGCAGATCTGGCCTTCAAGCAATTTGATTCACTTTAAGTAGAGCATGTTCTTGCTGGTGTTTGTGGGCATCTTATGGCTTTTGTACATGTATGAATGTTCATGTCTGTGTGTATATGTGCCTGTGGGAAGGAGTCTTTCTTTTTGGCAGTGCGTATGTATTGGTTTTGTCCCATGTGTCAGTTTGTACATGGACACTCGTTGCCAGTCTGTATCAGCTCTAGGTTGTGTGTGCGTCAATGTCTGTGTGTGTTTGCCTTAGTGCGTGCAGTTCAATGTTTCTGTCATTGTGGGTGCGGAATTGTGCTATGGGTGTTATTTTTTTATTGCATGTAAGTTAGTGTGTCCGCTGGTACGTGTATATGCTTGTTAGCGTGTGTATCTCAATCAGCTCGTCAATGTATGTATTCGTGGGCCGGTATGTGTTTATGAATTGGTGTATGTGTTGCTGTTAGTATGTGCATGCATTAGGCAATGTGCCAGTGCGATTGTTTGCATATGTTCATGTTGAAGCCTTGGTGTGTCAAGTGTGTTAGCCGGTGTCAGTCTATGCAGTTGTGCCTGTAAGTGTGCTTCTCCGCGTTAGTAGAGAGAGGATACGTGTGCGTTGTGTGGTAGTTTACGTATACAAAGATGTGTCAGTACTATGTTACCAACCAGCCTTCTCTTGGCGCTAAAAATCGACCGGAATTGTGACATAATTCACCCGCTAACATTACGAAACAGGGAAGTGAATAGATGGTTTTACGGAGACTTTCTGGAAGCATCGTAATCAGTGATTGCCCTCGGGCTAGCTGGCAAAGCGTTCCAGGCATTCGGGGGTGTACAGAAAAGCTGTGTGATGGGCTTTCAGTCAGTGAGGCCGTGTGGGCCAGCCCTTGACACCCCAGGGCCTCCCCACAGACACGCGAGCCAGAGGGAGCGGCCTCAGCTGTCAGAAAAGAGGGCAGAGCTTGCCATGCACGCTGTGGAACAGGCGAAGAATGTTTACAAGGGGAAGCCTGTAGGATAAAAGGGGTACAGAATGGGAAATGTGCAGGAGAGGCTGCAAAAAGAGATCTATGCAATGAAAGGGGGGAGATAAAGAGAATATGTAGATGAGACAATGCTGAGAAAGGAAGGAGAAGGGTGTAGCGGGGCAATATAAAGGACAAAACGTAACTGGTGCTCATGTAAAGTGCTTCCTTCAGGTCGAGTTCGCGCTATATAAATCTGCAATAAAATAAAATAAAAAAGATTGGAGTGTGCCATTGTAGAGGGTGAGTAGAAGAGCTAACCATGAGTAGGGGTTGACACTATACATGGGTCACGTGTAGGGGAGGTGAAGGCAAAGGTGGCATCGTATGGAGAAGGGTTGTAGATACGTAAATGGGCAGTGGGCTGGAAGGTGAAGCAGTGTAGGGAAATATGTAGGGTGTAGAAAAGTCAAAGAAAGGGTTTATAAACTAAGCTGTACAGAAAGTTGTAGAGGGGTAGAGATTAAGATGTGGGTTACTGAAGAAGAAATGTGTTGGGGACAGAAAGTGTCATGGGAGGGAGATGGTGCATAGGCAGACATGTTTAGAGGAGTAGATGTACTGGAGTAAATGTCTGGGGGTGCTGCATGGCACATGCAAAGGACAGTGCACCGAAGAGGTAGTGAATGGTGCATGTGAATTGTTTCGGGCTATGCTATAGAGTGAGACATAGATCTGAAAGGCAGGGACTCCAGAAGGAACACAATGAAGGGAGGGTTAAGTTATTGGGGTGCAGGAATGATAAGGAGGGAGGGTGCAGTGCAGGAAAAAAGGAGGGCACATGGGTATGAAAGAGTGAGGTGCAGCAGAGGGCCGCGCTGTATAAAATGGAAGGGTAAGGAAACAAGGAAGTTAACTGCGGGGCCAAAGTGAAAGTGATCGCGGGGGAAAAATGCTACCGCCGGCCACAGCTTGCAGTGCATGTGCGTGAGTGGTGCGCGAGCAGCAGCAATCACGCCATATGGTGCCTCTGCTCAAGCGCGCACACATGCACTGCAAGCTGTGGCCGGCGGTAGCATTTTTTGAAGTCCTTACTTAAAGTCTTGCCAGACCAGCGCAAGCGCTGGGTCAGTCGAGACCTAAAAACTGAAGAATATGGGTGACAGAGATCTTTTTATTGTACTGTGGAGTTCTATTTTATTGTTTGGTTGTTAAAGTTCTATTTGAGGCTCTTTGAAGGCTGCTTGGAAGTTAGGGTGACCAACCGTCCGTAAATTTCACGGACTGCCCGTATTTTGGACCTCTTGTCCGTTGTCCGGAAGGGTTTCTTCCACTAAGTTTTTTGTCCGTAATGTCAGACATTGGCGTGAGCTGCCCCCTGCAAGCAGCCTGTAACTCTCACTGCAGGGGCCAGCTCACACCCCTGCTTTGATCTGTGGCCTGCAGCAGCGCCTTCCCGACCTGGCACAGACTGCTATCAGGCCCATTATCATTCTGTATGTTGGCTTAATTATCACATACAGAATGATAATGGGCCTCTCTGCCCAGTGACAGCATTTCGGATCGGGTGTTTTTTTTCAGTGGGGGAGAGGGGGCATGTAAGATCTGAGAAGCCTTCAGCTTTGATCTTTTTCTGCACTTTTTATTTTGTTTGAATATGCAAACGCAGGTGTTCAAGTTTCACTTACATACACAACCGATGCAGTGAGTGAACCTAATATAAAACTATTTTGACTTGTGCTTGTGCTGGTTGTCTATTTACTTATACACTATTGCACGACTTCCTCTGATGTTTAAGCAAAACGTACTGAATTCTTGTCCTGAATTCTGACCTTTTGTCCTGAATTTATGTCCTGAATTTTGACCATTTGTCCTGAATTTTTGCACTCACTGTCCTGAATTTGTACCCAAGCCAGTTGGTCACTCTATTGGAAGTGGCAAATAAAGGCATAATGCATAATGCTGGCCTCCTATCTTGCCTTAAAATCAGCATTATTTGCACAATACAAAGTAATGACAAAGGTGCACATAGGAAGTACATGGTGAATTTAATTTATTTAACCCCAGTTTATTCTCTATGCTCATAACTCCAGATAATCATTAGCTTCACCATCGACACCGCTCAAATTCATGCAACTATAAAACTAGGCCTTCTCATTTGTGCTTTCTCTCTTGCAATTATTAAGTGTCCCCTAATTATATAATTTCTAATACTACCATTCTGATAATTTATTGAGTGGGCACAGAGTGCGTGTCTGACAGAAGTTAATCACCATGCTGAGAGGGTAAATTGTGCAATGGAGAGCAGTGTGAGAAATAGTAGGTGCTGTGGAGGACTTCAAGGGTTGGTGCTACAAATCTATGAATTTTTTCCACCATTTGATTCCTGAGTCAGTTTAATTAAGCTATACATGTGAGTGCTGTACAACAAAAATGGGCGACTATTTTCCTCAGTCAGTTGATTGCTCATGCTGAGAGAATCCAATATTCCTTCAATTTGTACTTGTGACTGTATGACAGATGTTAATAGCAAACAATGGAGGATTGTTAGCACTTTTCCATCCTTCCCCTTTACATTACATGCCAAGTGAGATGTGTTAGCCTCCTCTAGGTACAATATGAACTAGTTAAAGAAATCAGAATCCCTCCTACCAATCCTCCCCAGTCCCCTGTCAAATACAAAGAGCAATAAAGCCAGAATTCATCCACAGCTTTTCCTGCATCCTTGCAGATAGTTCCACCAGATTCTGGCTGGACAGAGACATGTAGACATGTCTCTAGAATTACTTTTCTTTGTTTTGTTTTTTCTTGTTTTCTGACTTTCCTGGCCTCCGTTTCTGTATGGCAGGAAGCTGGGAACTCCTTTAGGGGGGCCAGGCTGCCACTGTTGGGTATGGAGGACCTATGACACTGCTTCTCTTTCTCCTATTTGTGTGTCTTTAATGACAGCAACAAACAACAACACAATTACAGGAATTCTTGAACTAATTTTAGCCACTGGCGATCACATTTCAGACTAGTGCTTTTAGCCCACTATACCACCATAGGCAGAGTCTAGTCATATACAAATCAGTCTTGTTCCTGTTCCAATAAGAAAGGTCTAGCCCAAACTGTCAGACCAGGTGCCTTCCAGATAGGAACACAAGCAAATCCAGATCGGTGTCAGCCTACTTGGGAATTATCAGTGAATTATAGTTTGATTCCTGTGCCGCAGTGATCACAGTACATATGTCTGGGTTATGCCCTGACACTTAGGATGTCTATTACTGCAAACAACAATGTGTAGGAAGGAATGCTACAATTAATCTCAGGTGCTGGTGATCACTTGTGACGTATTCAAGACCCACAATGCTACTATAGATGGAGATCAGAGATTTTTTGCAAGTATTCTACCCAACTCATTTATGTTTTCCTTAGTACAATGCCATAAGTGTGATGGGTATGACCAGACATGGGTCCTTTGCACACTTTGCCACACTGGAAAAATTGTGTAACATATTAGGAAGTTGAGAGGAGGGAGGAGAGGGGGAATTACCGGCAATAACACTCATGTTCCTTCATAACTAATAACATATCTTACATGGCTATATGCATTTGTGGCAACTGAAACTGTCTTACACTAATTTTACTTTATATTTCAATTCAAGGTTACTAAGCAAATCAGTTATATATTAGATTTGAAAATCATCCTACCTCAGTTTCACAGAATGTCAATTCCCCAATTAGAACACTGTTTCATATCATATAAAGTCACACGTTCATAAAATATGATGGGAGTATGAGGAGACTCAACATGATGGTCTCATTGTATAAAATGTTATATTTAGTTTTCCACTTTTGGTTGTTAGTTGGACCGCGTTATCATTATTTTCAAATTTAAACACAATTTAATAAATTAGCAAGCAATAAGATGGGGCAGAGTTTACCTATATTAAATGATATGACATATAATATTTAAATTCTGACATTTAGGATATAGTGCCTGATCTCCCACTAGGAGCAAAGTAATACAGAATAATAACGGAATATTTCATTTTCTCCCTAATATTGCATCATAGATCTTTCCAGTTGTCCTAACTTCAATGTTCGTAAACCCAGCTGCGGACAGAAGCTCATTGTACTCCAGCGCGGTCCTCTCTTTGCCTTCTGTCTGTACCAGCATATTCAAGGAATACAACTGGGCTGTCAATGGTCCACTTTTATCTTCATTCAAAATGGTTTCCACCAGGAGCACTCCACCACCTGGCACAAATAAAATAAGTATTAGTTGGATTTCCCCATATAATATTTTGTGCACCATTTAAGTATATAAACTGTGAATTATTTCTGAAATGCTTGTGTCATGAATTAAAGAAAGAAAAATCTAGCCAAGTAAGAAAACAAACAAATATAGATTTAGTGAACAACTACCACATTTCACAAAGGACTTAACAGTTCTATGACTTTTAATAGTGGCTGCCTCTATCAGCATTCTAGTCTGATTACAATGAAGAATATTCCAGTAGGTTTTAAATATTTCAAAATTTATTCTAATTTGTTAAGAGTTTTTGAGCCACGTCCAGGTCAACGCTGAAACAATTCAATAGTCATAACTTTTGTTTGAACATGTACTGATTATATTTAATCACATACATTTATAATAATAGTGGTCACATTAGCATGAGGATTCTTACTGGATAAATAAGATTCATAGAAGGAAGCTTGAGAGAATATAAATGCTCCAGGCTATATTGGGCTAGACAATATTCAGTAAGTCGTGTTTCAAAACTGAAGTATAGAATCAAAATTAGCATCATACCTTAGATGCGAAAATGCTATCTTGGTTACAAAATGCAAAGCTTGCAGTAAGATATGCCACTGGTGCTGTGTCTTAATTTTGTAGTGCTCCTGAAATCCAGGTGTAAGCCAGGAATACTTGTAGCTTACTCCTTAAATTCATGAGTAAGCTATGGGTACCACAAGAGTAGGTTAGACTTACTCATGCACAAATGATTGTGAATCAGGCCCAAGGTGTGTAACAAGCAGACTAGGTCCTCAGCACCCTAGAAGCCAATATAGACCTCTGACATGCCCAAGGGTACATACCAACTGGTTTTGAAGATCCGAGAATGCAATGTTCTTTCCTAAATGTTATTTGAGGTTAAAGGTTAAAGGCATCAAATGCATTTATGTAAGGCCTAACCAGTTTGAGGCTAGGCCACAAGTTAGAGTCAGCCTTTCACTCCAAGCACCAATGTTAACAAAACATTGTGGAAATAATGCTAGGCACCTCATTTTCTATTGGTCAATATGTATATATATATATGCATATATAGGGAAACAAATAGAGATCATCTCATGAAACTTTTTATGCATGTAGTCGTGTCTCACACATGCAAATAGCCATGTTTTAGAAGCATAAAACCACGTTTTGGATTCTAGAAAGTGTGTTTTGCACTCCTAAGAGGATTTACTCATGTGAATAGATCTGCTCACAGAACAACATTAGGGACAACATGGGCATTCTAAGGCTTATGTGCACCCCTGCAAGTTTGTGCACTCCCACAAATGGCACACAATGTTGTGGGTATTCATGAACTCCTCTCTGACTCCTTCCAACCCGAGAAAAGATCAGCACTGTGGTGCTGATAAGGGCAGGATAAAAGCCTCCTCCAGGACAGGATGGAGAACAGGAGATCCTCAACATTGGTAGGGTGTAGGGAATGGGTTTCACCACAAGAAGCATATTTTCTAAAATAAAAGTGCTATTACACCAATATGATGTTTATTCCCATGTCCTATTCTAGACTGTGTACGATTCCACAAGCCCGAGACTGTTGCTTGTTTCGTTTATATAACCTGGAGATTGTTTGTGCATTCCACACATTAGTCAATCTACATCAATTTGAGGTAATTAATCTCAGACTATAGAAACATTAATTTCTTTGAGAAACAGAGACCATGTTGTTACAAAGGTAACAGATACATAGTTGGAAACATTTGCTTAGAAAAACAACTCTATTCAATGAAGTGGTTAAAATAACAAAATGAAAATGCAATAAAAGATACAAATTGTTCGAAAAAAGTTAAAGAGAAATGGGAAATGAAAACAGTTTCAGATGTACTGTCATGTAAAAGATAAAAGAATAAGGGCCCGATTCCGATCCCTTTAGAAAGGCATGCCGACCAAATTGGGTCCGAAATGCATATAGTATGACTTGGATAGGGGAGTCTGACCGAACAAGTATCCAAATGCATTTAGATCCGATTCGGTCGGACTCCCATTGACTTCAAAGGGGCCTGTGTTCCAAAAGTGAACACAGGCTCTCATTGAATAGAGGGACGGCTGGGGAAAAATATGAGCCCTGTGCTAGGCTCTCAATGGTGCCTGCCACACTGTGCATGAATGGGAAGAGGGGCCTGATTTGGAGTGCCCCGGTGAAGGGGGGCCTGTTACGGGCCCCCGAATACCGATTCTGGCAGCCATTTTGTTCCAGGCAAACTGATTCGGAAAGGCTGGTCGAATCAGTCATAGTAATCCCTCATTCAGAAACCGAGTCCATAGAGCCGTACGAATTGGCTCCAGAAAGGCTTGACCTGTCCAAATGCCTTTCGGAACTGATTCAGCCAGCCCTAATAGTTTTGTTACATCGTACTTGGTCGTTCGGAACTGGGAATGAGCCGGTCGAAAACAAGGGATGCAGATCGGATTCGGCAAACCCAAATCGGATTCAGTGCCCTTTTGGAATCGATCCCTAAGTTGGGAGGTGGGTGATAAATAATAACAATTTGAAAGAAATTAACCTGTGCAAAGTAAAGAAGCCAGTTATTTTGTTTTTAGCAGAACAAGTAATGAATAACATACAAAAATAGTGCCATAACTGTAAGGAGTAAAAAACAGAGAAATTATTAATAGGTATGAGAGCCATAACCTACATGTTATGTTATGCTATGTTAAAAAGACTTATATAGCGCTCTGTTACCCAGAGGTGTCCTGGCGCTGTAAGCTATCCACCTGAGATTGGTCTGTGATAATGCTGATAAGGAGGTTTAGTTAAATAGCCATGTTTTTAATTCTTTCCTAAAAGAAAGAAGCTCCGTGAACTTCCTGAGTTTAGGAGGCAGACCATTCCAAGCCTTAGCAGTGCAATGGCAGAAACTCCTACCTCCCCAGTTAGTTTTGTTAAAGCGGGGGAGGGTAACCAGTTTAGCCTGAGCCGAGCGCAGGGCTCTTCCAGGAACATACCACTGAAAGGCACGTTTCAGAAAATCAGGACCAATTCCACTGAGTGCCTTAAAAACAACGCACAGTGCTTTAAACTGAATTCGTTGCTTGACGGGCAGCCAATGGAGTGTCCTGATACCCTTTCTCACAGAGACAAATCTAGGTGTCCCTGTGATCAGCCTGGCTGCCGCATTCTGTACAATCTGTAGTCTAGCCAAGTGTCTCTCCTGGATATTGATGTAAAGACTATTACAATAGTCCAATCGGGATAGAATAAATGCTGTGACGACTGTCTTTATGCTATCTTCAGGGAGGAGGAATTAAATTTTCCGAAGGGTTCTTAAAATGAAAAAACAGGAAGAGACAACCCTGCTAACTTGGTCACGGAAGGAGAGTTTGGAGTCAATAATCACTCCCAGGTTCTTAGCTCGAACCACAGGTAGTGGGGGTGAGCCCATTTCTGCTGGCCACCAATCTGGAGTCCAGCGGTTAATGCTGTTCCCAAAAACAATCACTTCCGTTTTGTCAGCATTGAGCTTCAAACAGTTCGAACTCATCCAGGCAGAAATCTCCTGCATACAATTATGACAACTGGATCCAATCTCAGTTTCAGCCCCCCTTTTAATATATAACACAATTTGTGTATCGTCCGCGTATGTGGTCAGCTGAAAACCAAATGATCTAATCACAGCGGCCAGCGGCGCTACATACACGTTAAACAAGGTAGGGCTGAGTGAGGACCCTTGTGGGACCCCACAGGGAAGAGCGAAAGGTCTTGATTTATATTTGCCTAAATCTACTGTTTGAGTTCTTTTGGTCAAAAATGACCTAAGAAAATCCCAAGCCTTGCCTGTAACCCCGGCCGCAGATAAACGGTCCATCAAAACCACATGATGGACCGTATCAAAAGCGGCCGAAAGGTCCAGTAGAACAAGTATGGCGGCACCTCCCTGATCTAGGGCTTTCCTGACCTCCTCAGTGGGTTTAATCAATGCCGACTCTGTGCTATGTTCAGCACGAAAGCCAAACTGTGTCTTATCAAGCAGAGAGTTCGCTTGAAGGAAGGAACTGAGTTGCCCATTGATGGCCTTCTCAAGTATTTTCCCAGGAAAGGGAAGCCGAGAAATAGGCCTATAATTACAAGGGTCAGAAGGGTCTAGATTGGTTGGGGGAGGATAGAGGCTATTTTCCAAGCACTTGGAAAATGCCCACTGTCACAGATAGCTGCGAACAGTGGGGTAAGAACTTCCACGCTCACTTCCGGGACCTGGTGCAAAATAGATACTGGACATGGGTCCAAAGGGGAGCCGGATCGAATCTCAAAGAGTAGTTTAAAAACCTCAGATCGGTTTGGGGGAATAAAGCAATCTAATGTTGGAGTATGTATGCTACCGCCAGGTGGTTGAGTTAAAACAACTTTTGCGGCTCCAGAAGATATAGAGGAAAAGGAGGAAAAGATCTTTCCTACCTTTTGTAGGAAAAAAGCAGCCAGAGTTTCACAAAGTTCTGGACTACTCTCGGTTTTAGGGCTAACGGGAGTGGTAAGTTTAACAATTGTGTTAAACAAAACCTTAGATGAAGGTCCGGCCTTCTTAATTTGATCTCCAAAATATAATTTCTTTGTTTCAAAAACCAGTTTTTTGTATTTGGAGAGGCATAGTTTATAGATCTCTTTATCATGAGTATCATATCTTTCCCTCCACTTACGTTCCAATTTTTTGCATTCAAGTTTTTGTTTTTTAAGATTTTCCGAGTACCAAGGGGCAGATGGCACTATCCGTTTAAGGATACATTGTTTGCCTGGCGCAAGTTTCTGACAGGCAGAATCTATCCATTTCGTATAAGCATTTGTGTCTGACTCCACATTAAATAATAGAGCAGGCCGTGATGATTCCAACAAATTCCCCAGTTCTCGTTTATCAATATTTTTCCAGTCCCTAGTGATCGTGGACACCTTTGTGGAGGATTTAGAAAAATTACGATTAGTTACTTCAAGATCAAAGAGAACCGCCCTATGATCCGTCCAAGTAAGAGGGACTGTTTTGGAGTAAGTAAGAGAGGGGTGGTTGTTTGAAAAAATCCCATCAAGAGTATGGCCTGCCAAGTGGGTGGGATCTGTCACTAATTGTTTAAGATCCCCACCGCTACAAATCTGCTGTAAGCTAATGTTATCCGTGTCGGACAGGTCTTCAAGATGAAAATTAAAGTCACCCAACACCGTGAGAGATTTGTTGCATTGCCCTTCCTCTAATAATGTGCCAATAGAATCTAAAAACTTGCCCTTGGGCCCAGGAGGTCGATATAGAAGAATGGCCCTAAAAGTATTGTGATCTGATATTTGCATGTTAATACATGTTGCCTCACAGGCCGAATTAGAGGCCTTAGTAAAGGTAGACTTTAAGATTTCATGATATAACACCGCCAGGCCTCTCCTTTTTTGGTCGGTCTGTCAAGTGTATAACATCTAAAACCAGGGGGCATGGCATTAACAAGATCGGGGCCCGATGTTTCATTTGTCCAGGACTCCGTAATGAGAGCTAATTTAATATTGTGATTTTCCATGAATAGAGCGCATTCCATACTGTGCTTAGTTAGTGACCTTGCGTTCAGAAGCAGGCGCTTCAAAGGTTCGTACTCAGATGAAGCGGGTCTGCCACTATCAGGTCTGCAACCCATAGTACCTACATTATCCCCAATCCATATGTAGTCACATTGTTGGCATAGCTCTGTCTGCAGGCCACTAATGCTGTCAGGATTAATCCGGGGGCAGTTAGCCTTACCCCCCTTCGGGTCCCAGCTCAGCATTTCCTCCCTGGAGTATCTTCTAATAGTGGACGGGAGAGAATCAGGGGAGATGGCCCTATGCCCGGACTTAGTGCGGACAGGCGCAGACGGGCTTGCCTTTAGCGCGCCTTTGGCGCGCTGGCGGCGCGCCTGCCGTGCGCGTTCGCGCCAGCGTGAGATTTATGCCGGAATCTGTCGGAGCACTAGAGCGCTAACCGCTAGCAGTGATTACAAATGGCGGTAAAAGTAGATAATTCCCCCTTCCGGCCCCGTGACCAGAGTGCAAGTCAACAAGTCAATGTGCAAATCAGCAAATCAGTAATTAAAATCACCAATGATACAGGTAAAAAAGGTTAAAATATGTAAATAATGATTATAGGCAAATTGGCAGGTTCTCGAGCACCAACCTGACGAGCATTAGACACAGCTTCGTCTAAGGTGGTAGCGCTGCGCGTTCGCGCCAGCGTGAGATTTATGCCGGAATCTGTCAGAACACTAGAGCGCTAACCGCTAGCAGTGATTACAAATGGCGGTAAAAGTAGATAATTCCCCCTTCCGGCCCCGTGACCAGAGTGCAAGTCAACAAGTCAATGTGCAAATCAGCAATTAAAATCACCAATGATACAGGTAAAAAAGGTTAAAATATGAAATATGTAAATGATGATTATAGGCAAATCGGCAGGCTCTCGAGCACCAACCTGACGAGCATTAGACACAGCTTCGTCTAAGGTGGTAGCGCCTACATAATCATATTAGTATATTAATGATGACAACCAAAATAAAAACATATTAGGGCTACTATATTGAATAGAAGCAGAACATTTTGTAGGCATTTTAATGCATTAGAGCTTCTAATATAGGAGCCTTGAGTATACAGAATAGTAGAGACAAGCATAGAAGAACATAATAGTGAATAGTGACCATGTTTGAGAAAAGTTATCAAGGATCACCAAGCATTAATAGATAATAAACTGGCATCTTTCCAATTTTAATTGATTGATTAGACGTCAGTAGATATAAGCAAATCAAAAAGCTTACATTCAGCAGGAGCTATTAGGATTTTAAAAGCATGAGATTTATAAAAATGTATATTAAATGATAAAGGAACTTGAAGTTGAAAAATCTGTAGATTAATATTACATTCTTCTGTACAGAAATTAAAAATAGGAGGGCAATCATAAAGTATATGTTGTAGCCCATAAACAATCACCCCTTCAACGCACCATGCACCATGGCAAGGCAGCCCATTGTGCGCCAACGCAGGGGAAAAGGACAGGAATGATCTGTATCTAATAGATACGGTGCATTTCTGCCCTTTTCTTTTGACTCAGGGCAGTGCCACAAGATTCCTTGTGTTGCTGCCCTGTGCCAAAACCACGTAAATTAGGTAATGTGTTCTAATAACTGCCATTTAGGATTATGTATAAGGCCAATAACTGGAAAGCATGACAAGCTTTGGCAATGAGGAAGCCATAATGATATTTTTAAAGCGCAGGTAATCCAATCCCACCATCTTTTTTAGGAACTTGTATTATTTAATGCCAATGAAAGCCGGTTTGTTATTCCAGATAAACTTCTAAAATAATTTGTGTACTTTAGTAAAGAAAGTGGAGGGAAAATAAATTGATAACATAGATAATGTGGATAGAATTTAGGGATTAATAACCATTTTATTTGCTTCAATACATCCCCACCAATTGAAGTAAAGTGTTGACCATTTATTAAGCTGCTTTTGTGGTGGTAAGCATCTTGAAACAATTGATTTCAATTGTAGGTTTGATAGAAGGAAAATACGTAATACTTAGGTATTTTAGAGAAGGAAAGTTACATAGAATGTGTGTAGCTGCAATCGTAGTGGGAGTGCATCATATATTTTGTGGGAAAAAATCCGATTTGTTGATGTTTAGAGAATAACTAGAAATAGTAGCCTATTGATGAATAATATGTAATATAATAGATACTGATGTAGCTAGATCATTAACGTATAACAATACATCGTCAGAATATGCTGAAACTTTGACAATAGTATTTTTTAAAGCAATTCTAGTGTAGTCTGTATTATTCCTAAAAAAGCATAAGAGAGGTTCAATGTCAATTAAAAACAAAAGGGGGATAATGGACAACCTTGTCTAGTGCTTCAATGTAGATTAAAAGTAGAGGAAAAGGAACTATTGATATGGATTGTCGCAGATGGGGGACTATATAATGTTTTAAACTTATAAAATTGGGACCGAAATGAAAAGCTTCGAATATGCGAAAGAGAAATAGATAATTTATTTTATCAAATGCTTTTTCAGCATCTAATGGGGAGTGGATGTGGCTTAATGGCTAGAGCAGCTGACTTTGACGCTGGGGAACCAGGTTTGAGGCTGGCTGGTGGCTCAAGCATCCTGTGATTCTTGGTGAATCACTTAATCTCCCCATGCCTCAATAAAATTGAATGTGTCCATCTGTAATGCAACTGGTGCTAATGTAATGCAATCTGAAACCTTTGGGTTGAGTTTGCGCTATATAAAATTACAAAAAAAGAATGCTAATATACCCCCTGCACACTGGATTATATCAGCCAAAGATATGATATGACACAAAAGTCGGGTGATACGTGCAGCAAGTCTACCGTTCATAAAACCTATTAGGCCTGCTTGCTTAATAGAAGTAAAAGTGTTATTCTGGTACCTAGAATTTTGGTATAAATGGCACAATCCTGGGTAAGGAGAAAGATAGGCCGATAATTGGAAACCGAAGTAGGGTCCTTCTCTGATTTCAGAAGAACAATAATAATGGCTTCTTTAAAAGAGCCATTTGCTGTAGATGGAATTCAGTAAACAATGAAAGTAGACTAGGGGAGAGTTGACTTTGAAAACATTATTTAAAATTCTGCGAAGAGGCCATCGGAGCCAGGAGCTTTGTTAGAGTTCAGTGTCTTGATTGCTAAATGGATTTCTTGAATATCAATTGGATTTTCTAATTTGGGTCTATCATCAATCGAAATCTGAGGTAAATGGCAACCTTGTAGAAAAGTATCAAGAGTATCATTAGGGTAATCTGCAGACTTGTTATAAAGGAAAGAGTAGAAGGATAAGGATTATTGTGCTTTCTCTTCAGTTTTAAGAAGCAAACTACCATCAGGTTTCTTAGTAGCTTGTATGGGAGTTATATCTTTTTAATACGTAAATAATTGGCTAAGAGTAGTCCAGATTTATTAGAGTTAAAGTGGTAATTTGATTTGTCTTTAGAGATGACCAAACCTGCCCTTTAAGTTAGTGGAGTATTATATTCATATCGTAATATTTGATGTTTAGTTTTGTATTGATCATCTCGTGAAGAGAGAAAAAGTCTTTCTAAATCAGCTAATTGTTTTTCTACTATAGAGAGATTAGCATTAAAAGGATTTATTTCATGAGACATAAGGGATATTGTGATGCCTCGCATAAATGCATCCCAGTTATTAACTTGAAAGGTGTCATCACGGTTATTGTGTAAAAAGTTGTTGCTAATGGCAGTTGAAAGATTGACAGAATTTGATGGATTTAAAACAATGTCAGAGTTCATTCTCCATCACGTTTTAGGATAACAATTTTAATTGAGTATCAGGGAAAAGAGATAAAAATATGGTCTGAAATTGTAATAGCTTTAATGGTTGAATGTGTAATCATACTACATAAACGTCAAGAGATAATCAATCCTGGAAAAAGTAGAATGTGCATTTGAATAAAAAGTAAATTCCTTAGTTGTAGGATGTGTAACTCTCAAAAACTCTATCAATATAGTCGTAGAGGAATATAAATAGGCTGTCCGGTTTTAGGTTTAAACCTATTTAACTGATAAAACCCTACCAGAAGGAAAATAGCCCCCACCAGTGTAAATATATAAACACTAAAATAAAAACAGCACAACCACAAACTAAATGCCATTCAAAGAAAGGAAAAGGAGAGTGAAAGAGTCATTTTTATTTCTTCCTGAAGGGGCCAATACAATGTAACTTTGTTATATAAGGTAGCAGTAAGAAAGACTGGGCTAACGTTATTCTGCTTAAGTTTTGTTTCTTTAGGGATGTCACTAAAATATAGTTTCTTCTTCCTTTTTTCAGTTTTGTGGTCTTTGGTCTACAGGTACAGGGGTTAGAAGCATGTTTTAGGTGTTGTTTATTTATTTTAGAATAAATAATCAAGAAATATCAAAATCACATTTGATTTTTTGGCTACGTTTGAGTCTTTCACTGATAGGAAAAATATAGGTTTCATAAGAATCTTTCCCAATATGTACCATCACATTTACCCACAGAGAATGGGCAAAAACCCTTGATCCAGCGGTAATTACCTGGTAATTTCCCTATTCAAAACCACATCACCTATGGTTTACCGCTGTAAAGGGTGAAAAATGATGGATCTTTTGATGACCGTGTTTCACCAAACAGGAGACTTTACATATATATAAAAATTAAATGCAAACAATATTAGAGGCAATAATGAGAGTGGTGAGTTATTTTAAAGGGTTTTATTTAAGTCAAAAGTTAAGGTTCTCTGACTCTTTATTCATTAGTCAAATATCATTCAGGTTACAGAATTGAAAAATAGGAAAAATAGCATTAATACAGAACATATTACAGTCTGCATATAAGCATCACATATAGGAAGGGAAATGTGGCGCAAATTGTCAGTCAAAACTCTTAAGGAGTTTCTAAGAAAAAGAGTAAGTCTTACAAGGTTAATCAATAATTAATAATGGCAAAAATATCCCATAAAGAGAAATAGATGCAGTTTAGCACCTAAAATCTAAATCTGTTCTGTTCCTTTCAGCTCTCCCTCTGCTTCGCTGTGCTAGTCTGTGTCTCTGTCTCAAGCTGCACCATAGCCCCCACAGAATGCAGCCCCTCCCTGTCTCTGTGTCCAGCACAGAAACTGGGCCTGGAGAGAGGCAAATAGCAAGGCAAAAAAGGAGCACTCCTCCCACTTGTAAGCCATATTTCAAGGAAAAGTTCACGTGCTCAATCCTAATAGCTGGTCCAATCAGAACTTCAAGACATATCATCTCCCCATGGGCTGACTGGATACGTCATTTTGTTTAAACAGGCTATAAAAATATGCAACATTGTGAAGGTCGGAGGAAGCTCAGAGCCCGTTCATTGAAAGTTGCTAGGGAAAAAGTAGCACATTCCAAACTGTTTCAGTTTATTCCACTAAGGCAAACTAAAATCACGTTGTTTTCTACACTGTGAAACACAATTCAGCACATTTCGACTCTTGCAAAAATACATGATGCCATTTTGAAAGTACAAATACATTTTCTAAATTAATGTGCATTCTATAGTGAGATTACATATGGATTAATCACATATAAGCATGGCTGTTCAATTAATTAAGCATGTTTTCACATGAAAGCACCTTCAAACTGAAGCATTATGATCAGGCCCTATGTTTTGATCTTGCCTGCGCCACAATCTGCGTGCCATTTTAAAATGCATGTCTGCAGCTTTTGTCATATAATAATGCATACATTTTATAGGTGAAATCTAAGCTCCATCAATTCACCCTTTTGATAAATATCAGATCATTGTACTTTAAATGATTTCGAAATTTATCACACTAAATTTCACATGTTACATTTGTTTTAAAAAAAAAACCACATCATTAGTTGAGTCAAATATATGTTTTTCTCTACCTAAAATATTACTACTCATCTTTAGTACACAGGTGTCTAAAAGAAAACCCTACTAAATTAGTATGTTGTTTATCACTAGTTATTACAAAAGCTGAGCATATTACAATGTTATCTCTATTTCTAAGGCCACACAAATTTGGTCTGTAAGCAGATCATATATGGCCAAGCTCAAATGTTGTTGTGCAGATTTCTGTAAGTAGCTTCTTGGAACAGTTTGACAGTTCTCATTTATTGTTTCAGCAAATTTTGGCTCCGTGTCACCTGCTTGCCTTCAGGGTGGCTCAAACAGTGTGGCATCCTTTACTTTTTCCATGCATTTTGACCACTCAGGTGCTGAAAAACTCTGACAGAGCACCATCAATTCCTTGCACTTTTCCAATCCAAACTTTTCACTTTTATTTTCACTTTGATCAGATTCAGATGTTTCAGCTATGGGTGCAAATGATTTTTCAAGGGACCACTGCAAACGTTGTGGTTTCCCTTTCAGCCAGCTTTTTCCTACCTCCACTCGTAGGTCCACAACACTAATTTCTTCTATTGAGGCTGCATGTGACTCTTTCACCCTTTGGATACTGCTTTCATCTGAGTCAGTTTCCACTTTTTGCTTTTCCAGTGCCACCTCAGTTTTTTCTAGTGCTGCTTCAAACTCTGTGTGTTCCCTTACAGCTTGATTGACCCTCTTCTGTGGACTTTTGACCACTGCTGGCAATTTTTCTTGAAGAGGAGCTGTTTTATCAGGGGGACATAGGACCATACGTGTGTGAGAGGCATGCACCCAATTTGGAAGGCCACCAAATTTCACAACAGTCTTTGCCAGGATCATTTGAAACTGGCCTTTCCATTTCACAGCATCTCTCAGATCAATGTTTTGACACCATTCATTATGTAGATCTTGTGTAGCAGCTGCAATCTGGTGAGAAACTGCACGCTCCACATCAGTCAGACCTTCACGACAATGGCTAGTCTTTTCATTAGTCGTTTTCACAAGTGCATTTGCATGTAAATACTCAAGCAACTTTGGTGACGCTGAAACACAGTCTTTTGCAAAGTGTAACTCTGTGCTGCCTTTGTGTTGCTTTATTATGCTTGAAACTTCAGGCAGATAGCTACAATCCACTCCTTGTCCAGTCTGTGGTTCTGCACTCATCATCTTTGAGACCTCATTATGATCTGATTTCAGAGAAACTGGCAATCTATACCTGGGCATCAGCTTTTGCAATAACACATTTGAGACTAACAGGATACAATATTGTGCAACTGAATTAGCATTTCTCTTTCCCAGGAAAACAGTGACTCTCAATTGAGAAATTATATTGCATGTTGTGATAAGGGCAATCAATCTCGAATTTTGGGCTGAGGTAACTGCTGACAGCCATGAAACTTTGACAACATAATATATATGAAGCACAGCATGTGCTGTTCTTAATGTGTCATTGTTACCTTTCAAATATGGTCCATCTACAAAATGGTTGGGTTGAATCAGACGTTCATCATTAAAGTCTAACTTTGGTTTCAGGCAGAAATTCATGACATTTAAACATTTAGGTTCAGTTTAATCACAAACAATTTCATTTGCTGGCAATAAGCTAAATACATTTGAATTTAGACATTTCTTGGTCACAGTATTTTCCCAAAATAATTCCACAAAGGAAGCAACCATTACAATAATTGAAAATGCCATTATTATGAACTCACTCTTTTTATGACTAACATCTACCACAGCTACTAAATTAAGGCAGCTGGGCATTTCTGTGACCTTGGGCTCAAGGGTCATTGGGAAATACGTCACAGACCTTTGAACGCTTTCATGTTTTTGAACAGGCACTGAGAGAGCGCAGCCCTCCCTCTCACTGCACATCAGTGTATTTTCTTTTAAATAAACTTGCATTCCTAGTGCTGGGGCGCGCCACCTTTTCTCTTTCAACTCTAGGAATGTTTTTTTGCAATTGTTGTCCAATGGAAGCGGATCAGACACATCCATGTGTGTCAGCCTCAGTAAAGGCTTAGCCACTAGGGAAAGGTTTAGTAACCACTCACTACAGCAGCTAACCATTCCCAAAAACTTCCTGACTTCTTTCTGAATTTGAGGTGGATTCATCTGGTAAATTATTTCCACTCTCTCTGGTGACACCTTTCTACCTCCCTTTCCAATTATGTGTCCCAGACATTCATTTTCTTTCTGACAGTACTCCTCACTAGCTTCATGCAATGGCACTGTGACATGAACTTGGCAAAAATCAATAACAGTAAGCCATTCTTCAGCACATGGAATGTGACAAAATATATTGGCTGGATTCGGTACCACAGGACAACATGGAAAAATTATGCTATTAATCTCCTGCTCTAATCTGTTCTTTTCATTTAGTTTCTGCGAACCTGTGATCAGAAAGTTACATTAACTTCCAATCAATTCCATCAAAAATCCTTTTATTGGTAAAATTCCTGCAACTGATGCTGTTCTTGAATACATGTCATCTAATTCTAATTTGAATGAGACATGCTCTGCACATTTTATTAATCTGACATCTTTCTCTGTGAACTCTCTTATTTCTGTGTTTATTATTGCTTTCAAACCAGAAGGTAATTTTTCAGCTGTCTTTTCTGAAAACAATGCTACAGCTGTCTCTTGTTGGGCCATTTTAAAATGTACATCCTCATCAGGAATCTGAAAATTAATATTATCTGGTGTATAGTAATCTGTGCTGTTTAATTTGCAAAACAATTGTTTTCCTGTCAGGCCTTGTTTTTGGAAATTATTCACATTTGCTCTGGACAACTTATTTAAATTAATTTTAGCATTTTCCATATTTTGTGGGACAATTTGGGCTTGAAAAATGTCTGCCATATGTACCTGTTTCTGAACTGACATTTGCATTTGCTTAGCTGGCACCTCTTGCACCTGCATTTCTCTCTGTTTTTGCACATTTCCTACTGCTGCATCATGTTTAAATTTAAATTTCTTCTTCCAGTGCTCAAATCTGTCACAAAGATGGCAAAAGGACACTTTTTTCAGCAGTACAACATCCATACCTGAATTTGCACAAACCAAAACACCTTTATTTCCACCCTGTGGAACACCAAATCTTCCTTGAGCACTTTTTACCACTGCTTGTGAAACATCACCCTGTACCACAATGTTATTCTCTGCAAACAGCTTATTCTGAAAACGTTTCTGTGCAAACCTTCTCTGTACCATCATAGGTTTTTCTTCAAACTCTTTTGGATTCATTCCCGGTCCAGGACAATAGTAACCTTCATCCTTCAGGTGCCATTCTATCAGCTTTTGCTGTATGTGCACACTGACCTGATCAGAAAATATTAAACCAATAACCAGCTGAGTCACAAAGAATATTATGCTAGTGGCATCAGGATATAGTCTACCACTGTGTTGCTGAAACATTAAACGCGCACTTTCACAAAACTCATGAACCAATTTTAGCTCCTGTTTTGTTCTTTTGGTCTGTACCCAATTAACATATTTTCCTGGCACGCTGCCCTTCAGAAAAGTAATCACTGCTTCATTTTTCTCAACAACAAGAGAAAATGATGGTGCATTCATGCAAACATTTTTCACTGTCTCCTCACCTGACCTTTGCACCACAACTTTAGATTCAAACCATAATTCAGTTTGCATGGCAGTGTCAAAAATCATTTCCAAATTAATACACAAGTCCTTTAAAATTTCGATAAATCCATCAACTTGTGGGTACCACAGCATAAGTTTGTCTCTCAATTTCGGGAATGTGTTCAGAAATTCTGCAAGTTCACTTTTGTTCCGTGGAACATGAACATGCACTTCTCCCACCATTTTTCTCATTGAGCAAGCAAAAGCTTCTCCCTCATTCTGCTTATTATTTTCCTCAACTAAATCTGGTGGTTTCTTTTTCTTATCCAGTTTCCTTGCTAGGTCTGGTGGTTTCTTTTTCTTCTCATGTTTTCTTGTGCACTTGTCTCCTAATTTCTCAAACCCATTGCATTTAAAAATATATTTAGTTTCTGCAATGTGCAATTGCATTTCTGAAGAACAAATTGTCTCATTTGCCTCATCATCCACATGTACCCTGAAACTTTTCTGAAATGGAAAACTTCCTGAAACATTTATTTAATATTTTTTAGCCAAATTGGTCAGTCTACCATGTGTAGTTAATGCACATGTATTTGTTTCCTTACTCAGGGAAATTAATTCTTTTTCTTGACACTGGTTCACATTTTCATGATTTAAATAGCAAGTACTGTTAATTTCTCCATGCTCAAATGTTGAATTTAAAACACTAAGCTGTTTCTCTTTTTCGGTGTCTGGGTTAATTTGTTCCCCCATGCTTTCTATCTTTTTAATTACTGCTGCTTCCTCAAAGCAGGTTTGAAAAATCCCATCTTCAAATATATTCATTTTATCCTGTGCTGTAAACACCATTTTTCCCCATCTTTCAATGCTTGGACTGTCTGGGGTAATTTCTGTTCAATAATCTGTGCATTCTGAGTTTCTGAAATAAACCGTGACATATTTACTCCTTCTACTACTCTTTGAACCTTTTGAGTAGGGCCCATATTAATTTGAACAGTCATAATTTGTCTAGGCACTGTCTGTGCATCTGCAGCTTGTAGTTTTTTCACTGAATCAGTCATATTTAGAGCAGTAACACCTGAAGGTATCACTGTCAGTGCTGAATCAACAGGTAGTGGGTCAATCTGAAATGTCTGCACATTTCTCTCATTCTGTATGTCTCTCTTTTCAACAGAAGCAGTAGCCACTGTAGTACTTACTGGTATACTATTTTCAGCATTTTTATTGGGAACCACATAAAGTGGTGGACACTCAGTTAACAATGCATCCATTATTTCATCCCCTGAATCATTATTTATTTGAAGCTTTTTATCATCATTAATTCCCTTCTCCTATATCTGGTGCTTTACCTTTTTATCCTCACTTGCTTTGTCTCTTGCTGCTTTTTCCCACATGCTTAAGGCCTCAAATTGTGCAGCTCTAGATGGTGTCTTTCTTTCACATAACACTTCCCTTAATTTGTCAATAACTTGCAATTCAAAAGTACCATCTTTTGGAAACCTCAAAGGACCCTCTTTTTCAGTAATCTTGCACCATTGGTTAACCCACATACATGAATTTTGTCCCAAATTGGTAGACATAAAATGCACAGGTGTTCCTTCAGGAGCATCACCAACAAAAAACGAATTTTTCACTTTACCTCCAAACAGCTTCTTTAAACCTTTAAACAATTCCATTTCTGCAACATTTTAATGCAATTTACTTTCTCCAATCCTGCCACAATTGACAGTTTCAGTCTGTTTAACTCCTGCTACAGACCCCTTCTTTTTAAACTGGGCTCACTTCACACCCACTGTCTCGTCCAGTGCCAGCGTGGCCCTTTGGGACGTCAGTTTTCCTCCTGCTACTAGCCCTACCTTTACAAAATTGATGGAGCGGGTAATTTGTTTTCTTTTTATATACCCAATCCATTTTCGTATGTCTATATTAAAATTACTTATGATTAATTATAATGATTAATGGTTTGATGGTTTGATATTAACCAACCTTATTAACAGAAAGAATACACGTGGGAATGCAATTGCATGGCTAAAATAATTAGTGTACTAAGTTGTACGCATATTAAAATGATAATTGTTGCTTAAAGTGATGTTATTTGTGATTTTCGCTTAAATAATCAAGTATTAATGGCTTTGGATGTCGCATATGGCTAGATAAATGCATACACATATGGGTGTTAGCAAGGGAATAACACTGTTATAATCATTTCGATGTATTAATTACGTTTTTGTGTCTTCTTTGCTTAAGTTGACCATTTGGGCCTGCCACAAGATGGCTGCCGACTGAAGCCTAACTAGATTTATGACGACACTAATGAAACAATGGAGAAGGGTGCCTGTAATGACTTCAGCAACCATGTCCCCTGTGTGACCGGAGAATCTATGCATGTGAAGGTCATCCGGGAACCATGCCAAGGCCCCTGAATGAGGAAGAAAAGTATCAAATGAAACTTTGGATGCGAACTGTGTTGAATGGATGATACTTTTTCTACATGTGAAAATTTCCCCATGTAACTTAATGATATTTAATGCATTTGGAATAGCCAATCATAAATCGAGAAATTTTCGAATGAAACATTGTATATGTAAATTTTAGTATAAATATTGGTAGACTAGAGAGGGTCTAGGCTAGTCGATTGGGTCGTCGATTTGAGAGCTTCCTGACGCGTCACTACTGAACGTCATTCCAGTATCCTGATGTTATGCTGACGGAGAGGACGGTGACTTACATGATAGAACGGGACCCTGTTGATTCTCATTGAGGACTGGTTCTGACTTAGAAAACGACAAATAGCCAGAATAGGTAAATATGACAAAGATGAATTTGACTTATTAGGATTTAACCTGCTTTTGATTTAGATAAAATTAAATACTGATTATAAATTCAAGTGTCGGGTTGTTATTTCATTGAAATGTGTATTTGTATATATTAGAGTGTTAAGTAGTTATTAAATCACTCCAACTAAATGATCCGTCGCCAAGATAGATGGAGATAATAGAAAAGTAATTCAGGGAAGGTGTTATTTCCATCTTAAGGACAAGTGTGGATCGGAGAACCCCAGAGAGTCTCCCTTAGGTTAAGTACGGATAGTTTGATAAGAATGAATGTTGGTGTTATGGGCCCCAC
The DNA here is from genome assembly GCF_964204655.1 of Triturus cristatus. NCBI lineage: Eukaryota > Metazoa > Chordata > Amphibia > Caudata > Salamandridae > Triturus > Triturus cristatus. Next base: position 743,482,560 of record NC_140591.1, on the reverse strand, counting down.
CAGCGTGTGATGTGTGTGTGTGCGTGTGACTGTGAAACCATCCTGTCCGTGGAAGCCTAGGGAGATTGAGTAGCACGACCTGCATCAGTTTTTCTGGTAGCAGTATGATGGTTTTTATTGTTTTGGTTTAATGATTTTGCCTGTATATTTAGCTTATTGATTATTGATTGGTATTGATATGTGTACTAACCCTATATGTTGAAGTCGTGTTGAGTTCTATGTAGTCTGTGCGGCTTCTGGGATGTAGGAAGTCGGTAAACAGTTTCGTAGTAGGGCAGAGGTAAGCGCTGCTCTCGGAAAGGCGGAATTGTTGTTGCCCTGTAGGTACACGGGGAAAAACGTGTAACAATTGAAGTTGCGCGTCGCATTGTTTGGGTTCGATTCGGTGACATCGCCGTGTGTTGACATTAGAGACATTTTCTGTGTGAGAGAAGTGTGTATGATAGCGAAGTTTACCTGTGAAATTCTGGTCTTAGGTACCAGGGATCCAACTGGCATTCCGATAACGCTTATCACTGGAAAGGTAATAGGTACTCTCTGAGCTTGTTAGAAGGACAGGGCAGAGGTAAGCGCTGCTTTGTTAACGTATGTCATAATTCTGTAGTAGGACAGACTGTTCGCTGTTCTCGGGAAAGACAGGATTCTGTGTGAATGTACTACATTTTCTTATGTGAAAGTGCGTGAATGAAAAAGGCATTCCGGTTAATTGCGAAACTCTAGTTTTATTTCTCAGGAGCATTACGTTTCCAACCATGTGTCTTAATTCTGGAGAAACAGTTAATTTATGCTTGATAGAAGGGTGAAGTAGAGGGATGTGCTACTTTATCAACGGAAGTAACGATTTTGTAGTAGGGCAGAGGTAAGCGCTGCTCTCAGGAAAGGCGGAATTCTCGTGAGAAAGGTCTATTGCTATTCTTTGGTTAGCGAAGCGGACAATGGAGATGTTTATATGTTGTAACTAACAGGATTGTGGAAATAGAAACAAAGTCTACCAAGTAGTTTGTAAAGGAGGGGTAGACGGGAGACAAAAGAAAGGAGCAGGAGCTGCTTCAGCGACTGCTGACGTCAGAAAGACCGCGCTGGGATTGGACAGTGGGTTAGAACAGTAGAAACGCCCTGATTGGTGCGTTAGCGTGTGCCACGCACGGATTGGAAGAAGTACAGGGTGAAGTAGACGCTCCAGGATTGGTGCGTTAGTGTGAGTCGCGCTGGGATTGGAGATTGTTACAGTGATGTAGACGCTCCGGGATTGGTGCGTTAGTGTGAGTCCTGCTGCTATTGGAAAAAAAAAATCGTACAGTAGAAAAGGAGACTAGAGACTCACAGAGAATAGAAAAATGTATTATCACTCAGGCGAAAAGAAGAAAAGATCCTTATTCAGTAGAATCAAGGGGTGGTTCGTGAAAGACAAAGAGATTGTGACAAGGGAAGGACAGTTACTTCCTCCGGCGAAATTGCCTGCATCCTTCATGGTTGCGAAATATGGATATCATACTTGTATTTGGTTAGAAAATTGGGTAAAATACACAAAGGAAGATGGAGTTTTAGCTTTCCCAGAACATGGCTCATTTAATCTGGCCATATTGAGAAATTTGCGAGAGCGGATGTTGTGCTTAGAGCCGCGTCCGAGACCTACACAGTTTGAGGCGTTGACTGAGTGGGAAGATGAGATGCATGAGCGAGAAAAACAGAGAAGTGGTAATAGGTACAGATATACATTTGGGCGGCAGTATGATCGTGAAACTCATAGTGACCGAATGAGAAGATGGCGAGACGCAAGTATGACTGAAGGACTGTTTCCCGTTAGAACTATAGGGGAGAATGAAGGGAGAAAGTGCAAAGAGAAGAAAAATCATGTAAAACCTAGGAGATATGGAGCGAATGAAGTTGAGGATGATGTCCTAGATGACATGTTTTACAAAAATCCGCCGTCATACAGACAGGAACCAGATTCATCAACCCAAAGTACACCTATGAGAGATACTATGCGAATCATTAAAACAGAGATCCCGACCCCCGAAGTGAAAAGAAGTATTTCCATTAGGGAAAGGGAAAAAGAAATGGAAGATAAAGCTGATAGTGAAAAGTCAATGGAATTGGCGAAAACCACACTGGAATTAACCGAGAAAATCAGAGAATTGACCAAAAACCTAGAAGCAGTTACAGTCCCTGTAACAATAGGTCCCGTAATGCCCATTTTTGAGAAACAGAAAGAGAGGGAACATGGTCTAACAGTTCCATATGTGAGCAGTACACAGGTTGAGCAAACCCCAATGAGAACAAGAGAAAACACTTGGAGACATACAATGTGTGAAGGTGAATTGAATTTGTCAAATAATCCGTTTTTAAATCCTGAGTCCATAGAAAGGAGCAGAATGACAGGAGAAACAATATTAGAACCGCAAAGAGTAATAGAACATGGAAATGTAGAAAAATCTACAGTAATTACTGCAGATGAATTGAGCGAATGGTTAAAAGGCTTACAGGGAAAAGAAAAAGAATCACAAACAATTGATGTGGCAAAATTACGCATGGTACTAGAAGAATTAATAGTAGGAACGATCCCTATAGAAAAGCTGAAAAATTACCAGGATGAGGAGCTGCTATTTTTGTGTAAGAGTGTCACTTGGAGAGCAAAGAACCTACATGACAGGTTAGAAGAAATAGCAAGTGAGATGGGAATTGACATGGACAGGGTAAAAGCTTTACAAAAGCCTTACCGAGTGGATTTCACGGATAAGGATATTGAAAACATGAATACTACCGGACGGATAGGACAGATCAGAGACATAATCACGTTGTTGAGAAAATGGGGAGATGTAGATAAATGGAAAAGTAGGTGGTACAGGAAGCGAGATGATACTTCAGACAGAACTTTTCCAGCATTTCCTGTGAGAGAAAAAGAGAAGGTAGTGACAGAATTTCCCATGAGAGAGATACCAGGAGGAGGATATGTGCATGTCCCATGGACGAGACAGGACATTTTGTCATTTACCAATGACTTCCCTCGTTTACGAGAGAAACCTGTTGAGTGGTACAGACAGGTAGACAGATTTGTGAAGTTGTCAAAAGTACTGTGGATTGATCTGAATAGCCTATTTGATATAATAGTGCCAGCAGATTTATGGGCAGAATGTAAAATAGTCATAGATTGGCCTACTAAAGAATACCCGAGAGATCCTAAAACAGGAGCACTAGACCCGAGGTAATGAAGAAATATGAACAGGTTATGGTATTTTTGAAAAATAAAGTACCTCCCAAAGAAACAGACTGGGTAAAGATAGACCGAACACACCAGGAAGCGAAAGAATCAGTCCATGCTTATTACGAAAGGCTAATACTAGCTTTCAAGCAGTTTAGTGGAGATGAGAATCTTGGTGAAAAGGACCTGAGTCATTTTGTATATAGATTTGTTTATGGTTTATGTCCTGAAATCAGTGAGATGATTAAGCAGCACACTGTAGAATGGCAGAGTAAAAAGATCGATGAGATTCTGAGACATGCTAAGTATTTTAGTGATGAGATTGAAGCAAAGCAACGAAAGTTGAAGGAAAAGGCAATGTGGGCACAGGTGAAAGTTGCAGAAAGACAAGAAGCTCAGTTAGTCGAACAAGCAAATAACCCAGGAAACAAGCAGAGATTTGGCCCAGGAAAGGGGTAAGGTAATATAGAAGAAGCTAAAAAGAAGTTTCCATGCCACAATTGCGGTAGGTTAGGGCATTGGAAATCCGAGTGTAAGGACCCTCCGAGTACTGACAATGAAAATCCCTCATTGAATCCACAGGTGCAGTGTGAGGGGAGTGGCCAACAGCAGCGACAGCAGAAGGCTGTTAAACCGCAGAATCAGGTGCCAAAACCACCTTTACCGCAAAGCAGAAGCAAGCAGAGGTATAGTGCGGAAACAGGATTCTACGATGAAGAGCAGGTAAACAAACCACATTGCGCAAGCGCTGTTTCACAATATTGGCTGCGAAATGACGAGAGTGATTCAGAGGAAAATTTCTGACGGTGCCGAAGGGAGGAAGAAGAGTGCGTACTTGGCGCATCTCTAGAAATAGACCAGACAGGACCATTTGTGGATGGAAAGGTTAATGATGAAAGCATTACTTTTCTAGTCGACACTGGGGCTACACGATCAACTGTCAGGTCAGCTGATGTAAAGAATCTTCCTCTTTCGGATGAAACAATCCAAGTAGTTGGTGTGTCAAACACACAGATTAGTACATACCTTACAGAACCAGTAAATGTTAAAATAGGGAAATTCTCAGAAATGCACCGCTTTGTGGTGTGTGATACCAGTCCTGTGAATTTGTTAGGAAGGGACCTGTTGTGCAAGACAAATTGCACGATATTCTGTACTCCAGATGGAATAGCTTTTGAGACACCGGATGAGGATGTCCTGTATAAAATGACTATAGCTAACAGAGAGAATGATGTTTCTGAAACATATGCCATATTCAATCCAGATGAATTACCCCCAGAATTAAAACAGACAGTGAAGGCAGGAGTTTGGGATTTTACTGGAGAAGATGTGGGACTTATGAGGAATGTGGATCCAGTAAAGATTACTGTGAAAGAAGGAGTAGTTTATCCAAACATTCTCCAGTACAGATTGACACCTGAAATAATTGAAGGAGTAACTCCGATAATTGAGAAAATGATTCAGCAAGGAGTTCTAAGGGAAATCATGAGTAGTCCATGTAATTCACCTATAATGGGACTAAAGAAGCCTAATGGGAAGTTCAGAATAGTACAAGATTTGAGAAAGGTTAACAAAATTCTTGTGTCATGTTGTCCCATCGTACCAAATCCATCAGTGATTTTGTATCAGATTCCCCATGATGCAGAATGGTACACTGTGATTGATTTGTGTGATGCTTTCTTTTCAATTCTGTTACATCATGACAGTCAGCCAATTTTTGCATTTCGGTTTGGAAACCGTATTTTGGCATAGTGCCGAATCCCACAGGGGTACACAGAGAGCCCCTCAATATTTAATCAGTTGTTGAAGAAATCTCTGGAAAGTTTAGCAATGCCTGAAAATTCAGTCTTGGTCCAGTACATCGATGACCTGCTTGTGGCATCAAAAACTCGTGAGGCTTGTGAAGCAGACACAATAGCTTTACTGAATCATTTGGCAGATGGAGGACTGAAAGTGTCCCCAGAAAAATTGCAATTCTGCAAGAAGGAAGTACAATACCTAGGACACAATATTGAGAAAGGGCAGAGGAAAATAACAATAGACAGAATCAGAATAATCAAAGGAATGAGAGCCCCTATGACACAAAGAGAGGTGAGAATGTTCCTTGGAATGGTTGGCTACTGTCATCAGTGGATAAGTAACTTCTCCCTGATTGCCAAACCATTGGTAAAATTGACAAAAAGTGAGGTGAAAGACCCTCTTGAATTAAACAAGGAAGAATTGGCAGCATTTAAACAATTGAAAGACAGTCTTTGTGAAGCACCTGCGCTGGGTATGCCAGACTATGAGAAGGAGTTCGAGTTGTACTGCAGTGAGAGGAACAGATGTGCACTCTCAGTGTTAATACAGAAACATGGAAGACTAAGGAAAACAGTTGCCTATTTCTCATCAATGCTGGACCCAGTGGCTGTAGGGTTACCAGGATGTCTGAAAGCAGTAGCTGCTACATGTCGCAGTCTAGAGCAAAGTGAGGGGATTGTGATGGGATATCCAGTAAAAGTTATGTACCTCATGATGTGGCGATCCTTTTAACAAGGAGCCGAACACAGTTCATGTCACATAGTCGGCTGACTAAGTTTGAAAAAGTCATTCTAGGAGCAACAAATGTGAGTCTTGAGAGATGTGTGAATGCGAATCCAGCCACACTATTGCCAGATGCTAAAAGAGTGGAGGTAAGAGATGATGTTGATCACGATTGTTTGGATGTGCTTGATCTCTGTACAAAACACAGACCTGACATAAAAGATTTGCCATTATCAGAAAGTGATTATGTGTTGTTTGTGGATGGATCATGTCTAAGAACAGATGAAGAATTGCTGAGTGCAGCATATGCAATTTGTACAGTTTCAGAAGTCATGGAAGCATCACACTTGAAAGGAGTTAAATTTGCTCAAGTAGCAGAACTAGTGGCATTGGCAAAGGCATGCAAAATTGGGAAGAATGTGAGAGTGACTGTGGTAACTGATAGCCAATATGGCTTCGGAGTTGTCCATGACTTTGGCCAACTTTGGCTGCAAAGAGGTTTCCTGACCTCTAGTGGAACTCCAATAAAGAATGAGAAGTGGTTGGAAAATTGATTGAAGCAATACAGTTGCCAAAAGAACTAGCAGTTGTAAAATGTGCTGCTCATGGTCAAGGTAGTGATTATATCACTACAGGGAACCGTTATGCCAATGACATGGCTCAGTATTGTGCACGCAACAGGTATTCAATTAATCGGGCAAAGGAAAAGGAAATGGTTTCTTGCTCCTTAATGTTTACTAACGTTGTAGGAACATGGGAAGAAGTGAGGCAGTTGCAGGATGAAGCAAGAGATGAAGAAATGAAGCAGTGGGTAAAAGCAGGTTGTGCCCCAAGAGAGAAAGACCATATATGGGTCTACAGGGATGGAAGACCAGTAATGCCAGATAGCATGATGTCAACAATGGCAAGGATGTATCATGGCCAGGGACACTTAGGGAGAGATGCTATGATAAGGGCCTTTAAGCAGACCTGGTACAATGCAAAATTCAGGTTGATAGCAGAGAGTCTCTGTCAAAGATGCCTGATATGTCAGCAGTACAATCCTGGAAGGAAAACAGTGGTGAGCCTAGGCACAACAGGCCGTGAGGGAGGACCCTTCACCAGAATGCAGATTGATTTCATTGAAATGCCTCCTTGTAATAGATTGAGGTATGTCTTGGTGGTAGTCTGTCTGTTCTCCAGGTGGGTGGAAGCATTCCCAACAACGAGAAATGATGGATTAATGGTGGCCAAGCTATTGTTAAGAGAATCCATCTCAAGGTTCGGGTTCCCAGTGACCATTGAATCAGACAGAGGAAAACATTTTCATAATGAACTAATGGGATTGATCTGTGAAGCATTGAGTGTACAGCAAAAACTACATTGTGCCTACCGACCAGAGGCTTCTGGTGTGGTTGAACAAATGAAGGGTACAATCAAAAACAGAATAGGGAAAATGTGTTTAGCCACAGGAATGAAATGAGCTGATGTCTTGCCTCTAGTCCTGATGACGATTAGGTCTACTCCAGACAGAGCTACAGGTTTGAGTCCTCATGAAATCATCATGGGACGAGCCATGAGACACGTATTTGTTCCAGTCAACAAATTGATGACTATATCTGATGACATGGTTTTGGATTACTGTAAAGGCCTGGCTGACGCCGTCAATTCTGTGTTTCACCAGGTTGGAGCGGATGCCACCACACTTGAAAGAAAACCAGCCCATGATCTGAGCCCAGGGGACTGGGTGAGAATAAAAGTCCACAGAAGAAGAAATTGCTTGGTCCCAAGGTGGGGAAGACCAAGGCAAGTTGTTCTAATCACAACAACTGCTGTGAAGTGCGCTGGACTGAAGAACTGGATACATGCAAGTCACACCTTGAGAGTTCCAAGTCCAGGTGACAGAATTGGCAAAGAATATTTTGATTCAGAATCGAGTGCTGATTCAGATGATGAGAAAATAAGAGCAAAAGAAAATCCTGAAAGGGGGGAGAAAAGGCCAAAACCAGTTCAAACCCCACGAGAGGAGATTCTGAGGAAAAGATTTCAGATTTCAGATATAAGTTCAGATTCTGGAGACGAGCAGGTGGTACCAAGTACCAGTGATGAACACAAAAAGAAGAAGAGGAAAGAAAAGAACACCTCAACAGAAGTGACTTCTACACCAGATGAGGGAGTAGGAGAAAATCCACCTGAAATAATTCTTGAAGAGGAAGAAGGGACAGGTACAGAGAGAGAGGGACAGATTGCGGAAATCCCTCGAGGAGGTGTAGGGACAACCAACACTGAGTTAGGTGAAGGGACAAGTAGCCAGCAGGAAGATTGCGTGTCGGAGACCCGAGGAGGGACAGAAGTAGGGAAAACGCAAGAGGTGGAAAAAGAAACTGTTGAAGGTGAAAAGCCAATTGAGACAGAATCTGAGGACAGTGAAATTGGAATACCAGAAGGTCGAGTTCTGAGAAAGAGAACTTGGATCGAGGAGAAAAACAACAAAGGAAGTAAACCAAGAAGAAGTGCTAAAGGAGATCTTTGGCCCAACAAGATAAAAAGACTGAGATATCGATTGACACGAGTTAATCCCTCAAAGGCTGAACAAGTGAATGAAGTGACAAGCCAAGACCAAGCAAAAGAGGGAGAGACAGAGGTGTCTGGAGAAAACAGAAGAACAAGAAAGCCAAACCAGAAGTATAAGTCACCTGAATGGACATATGTGGCACTACCTGAACAAGGGGAAGAGGTAGATAGTCAAGGAAATCCAGAGGAGACTTTGCTGAAAGTGGTTGAAGAAGAAGAAGCTGAAGGAATCCTGAGAGTTATCTTGTCCGATATTGGAGAAGAAGCGGAGAATCAGGAATTTCTGTTTTGGCCTGACGAGAAGGAAGTGAAAAACGATGAGATGCCAAGCTGAGTAATCCTGTGAAAGCATTGTGAAGAGGAGAGTAAAGAGACTAAAACTAGAAGTTAAAGAACTGGAATAACCTGCTAGGTGTTGAGTGTCTGAAAGTAGAAGAGCTCAGTAGTGGAGTAAAAGAGGCTAAGTCAAAAGACACAGTCTATTTAACGAAATGGCTAACATAGAGGATAACAAGAGTAGATGCATCTTTTTGAAAAGATGGTGTAAAATGTGCTGTTGCTGTACAGGATTATTAATGCTTCTTTGGAGCGTACTGGCTCTACTGATCTCTTTTAAAGTAACTTTAGATACATTAGAAGGTCATACTGAGAATGTGACTAACATAGGGAAAGGTTCTCAAAAGATAGTTCCAATAAGAACTACCACAGAACATATACATAAAGATAGGTCTATAACTGATTTTTCTAGTAATGTGTTTTCAAAATTATTGTATGAATATGAAAAAACAATGGATGTAAGGGATTGCTACGAATGTATGCAGTTACCTGCCTCTGTTTCAGAAGGAGTGACTTATCATCAACTCCCAGCAACTTATGGAATAACATGTAGTGTGCTAACAAGTATATTTTATCAATTAGGAAAATTAGAATATAATCTGTCAAACATAGATAACATTCTTGGACAATTGCCTATGAATAATGAGCTAAATCCAGCTAAAACTGCTAATGTGTTAGGTGAAATTTTTATAGAAACTAAAGAGCTAACATTAGAATACATTTTTAGAAACAATTTGACTTGCAGTTTGAAGAAAGAAGAGAGACCGTTTTTGGATATGGTTGAGGGAAGAAGGTTAAAAATGCACGAGAAAGCAGAAGAAAGTAAAAGGAGTGAAACTATGTGGGACATAAATGGAGGGAAAGAGCTGGCAAATGATGCTAGTCCGACAGTGGCTATAGACACTCCACAGAAAGGAAAATTATGTATTATGAGGGAAAGGTCTCAATATGATTATTATTATATAGGGACTAGTAAGTGCCATGATACATACTTTATTGCATCCGGATGGGGATTTAGAGGTGGAAATGATCCAGTCTTTCCTGGATTATATTACATTTGTGGGAACAAGGCGTATTACAGGTTGCCTGACCATTGGTATGGCACGTGTTATGTTGGCCTGGTCTTTCCCAAAAATTTTCATATGGATAGAGTAGAAAATAGTAGACCAAATAATTTACTAATGCGCAGTAGAAGAGAAACTTGGTTAGAAATAGTAGGTGATACTTTTGGAGCATTAACACAAGCAGTGGGAATATCTTTGAATGCAAATAATATTCGGAAATTGTCAACAATAGTGGATCGCTTGTCAACAAGCACCGCTGGAGGTTTTCTTTTGGTAAATACTGAAATGGTTGCTATGCGTGCTATGATTATGCAAAATCGACTTGCCCTTGATATCTTATTGGCAAAAGAGGGTGGAGTCTGTGGAATGCTGAAAGTTTAACATTGTTGTACTTACATTCCAGATAAAAGCAAAGATCTAAAAGTTTATATCAAAAATATTACAGAATTGCATGATGAAATAGTACCACTGGAAGCTGAAACTATCTGGACTAAAATGAGTAATAAAATGGCTGCTATAAAGAATTTCTTAGCTAGACTAGGTAGTACTATATTAGGGAAAATATTATTTCCACTAACGTGTGTGATTTTAGTATTATTAATATTTATACTAGGATGTATGTGTTGTAGACATAGAAGAAATAAATAGAAAGTTAAACGAGAAATAATTAAAAAGAAAGAAAAGAAACAAGAAAGAGAATTTTAAGTAATTGAGTTAGAGGAGTGGAAGGAGAGTATGTACGATAAAGCTAAGAGAGAAGATGAAGGGGAAACCAGACTATAATTGAGCAAGAAAACATTTTGAATTTCCGTAAAAGGGGAAACACAAATTGAATTTGTGGGTTTTGTTTTGTGGTGATAAAATCACCAAAGGGGGGATTGATGGAGCGGGTAATTTGTTTTCTTTTTACATACCCAATACATTTTCGTATGTCTATATTAAAATTACTTATGATTAATTATAATGATTAATGGTTTGATGGTTTGATATTAACCAACCTTATTAACAGAAAGAATACACGTGGGAATGCAATTGCATGGCTAAAATATTAGTGTACTAAGTTGTACGCATATTAAAATGATAATTGTTGCTTAAAAATGATGTTATTTGTGATTTTCGCTTAAATAATCAAGTATTAATGGCTTTGGATGTCGCATATGGCTAGATAAATGCATACACATATGGGTTTTAGCAAGGGAATAACACTGTTATAATCATTTAGATGTATTAATTACGTTTTTGTGTCTTCTTTGCTTAAGTTGACCATTTGGGTCTGCCACACAATGGCTGCCGACTGAAGCCTAACTAGATTTATGATGACACTAATGAAACAATGGAGAAGGGTGCCTGTAATGACTTCAGCAACCATGTCCCCTGTGTGACCGGAGAATCTATGCGTGTGAAGGTCATCCGGGAACCATGCCAAGGCCCCTGAATGAGGAAGAAAAGTATCAAATGAAACTTTGGATGCGAACTGTTTTGAATGGACGATACTTTTTCTACATGTGAAAATTTCCCCATGTAACTTAATGATATTAAATGTATTTGGAATAGCCAATCATAAATCGAGAAATTGTCGAATGAAACATTGTATATGTAAATTTTAGTATAAATATTGGTAGACTAGAGAGGGTCTAGGCTAGTCGATTGGGTCGTCGATTTGAGAGCTTCCTGACGCGTCACTACTGAACGTCATTCCAGTATCCTGATGTTATGCTGACGGAGATGACGGTGACTTACATGATAGAACGGGACTCTGTCGATTCTCATTGAGGACCGGTTCTGACTTATAAAACGACAAATAGCCAGAATAGGTAAATATGACAAAGATGAATTTGACTTATTAGGATTTAACCTGCTTTTGATTTAGATAAAATGAAATATTGATTTTAAATTCAAGTGTCGGGTTGTTATTTCATTGAAATGTGTATTTGTATATATTAGAGTGTTAAGTAGTCATTAAATCACTCCAACTAAATGATCCGTCGCCAAGATAGATGGAGATAATAGAAAAGTAATTCAGGGAAGGTGTTATTTCCATCTTAAGGACAAGTGTGGATCGGAGAACCACAGAGAGTCTCCCTTAGGTTAAATACGGATAGTTTGATAAGAATGAATGTTGGTGTTATGGGCCCCACCAGCGTGTGATGTGTGTGTGTGCGTGTGACTGTGAAATCATCCTGTCCGTGGAAGCCTAGGGAGATTGAGTAGCACGATCTGCATCAAAATCTTACGACAATCTTTTTCTTATGTTCTCTTTTACTCAACATCTGTTAGTAACAACATAAAAACATCTCCATTGTCCGCTTCGCTAACCAAAGAATAGCAATAGACCTTTCTCACAATAATTACGTCTTTCCCGAGAGCAGCGCTTACCTCTGCCCTACTACAGAATCGTTACTTCCGTTGATAAAGTAGCTCATCCCTCTACTTCACCCTTCTATCAAGCATCAATTAACTGTTTCTCCAGAATTAAGACACATAGTTGGAGACCCAATGCTCCTGAGAAATAAAACCAGAGTTTCACAATTAACCCGAATGCTATTTCATTCACGCACTTTCACACGGAAAATGTAGTACATTCACACAGAATTCTGTCTTTCCCGAGAACAGCGAACAGTCTGTCCTACTACAGAATTATGACATACGTTAACAAAGCAGCGCTTACCTCTTCCCTGTCCTTCTAACAAGCTCAGAGAGTACCTATTACCTTTCCAGTGATAAGCGTTATCGGAATGCCAGTTGGATCCCTGGTACCTAAGACCAGAATTTCACAGGTAAACTTCGCTATCATACACACTTCTCTCACACAGAAAATGTCTCTAATGTCACTGAATCGAACCCAGACAATGCGTCGTGCAACTTCAATCGTTACACGTTTTCCCTGTGTACCTACAGGGCAACAACAATTCCGTCTTTCCCGAGAACAGCGCTTACCTCTGCTCTACTACGGAACCGTTACAAACTTCCGACTTCCTACATCCCAGAAGCCGTGCAAACAACATAAAACTCGACGCGACTCAACATAGAATGTTAGTACATAAATCAATAATCAATAAATCTGTCCTATTAAACTACCAATTCAATCAATAAAACAAAATAAAAAACATCGTCAAAATGAGCAAACCCTTACTATTTTTCAATACCACAAAAACATACCTGCAGGCACATTAACATTTCACAACCCTATTAATACTCACACCACTCCAGCAATCTCCTTCTTGTATCACCTTTCCAGTACTGCTTTGCCAGTCTTCAGGTTCTGAGCACAGGAATCAGGACTTTATCTAACTTGGGCAATTATTTTCTAGCGCTAGGCATTAAACTATTTATGCTCCTTTTGGGGATGGCACTAACCACAACTCTGCTACCAAAAACGGATCCAGCGGTAATTACCTGGTAATTTCCGTATTCAAAACCACATCACCTATGGTTTACCGCTGTAAAGGGTGAAAAAAGACCTGGCAGTGTTGACCCACTTTCTGGACAAAAGACCAAGGGCCATATGTAGGAAGCCTAATACCGGTCGGTAATGGCCGATTTTCGGTAAATATACCGTTACCGACCGGTATTTAGGCTTTTGCTATGTAGGGGGATCATTTCAGGATTCGGTAATTTACCGAATCGGTAAAATTACCGAATCGGTAATTTTACCGATTCGGTAAATACCGAATCCTGAAATGAGATGTAGGGGGAGTGTGTGGGTGTAGTGTGGATTCGTTATTTACCACCAACTAAAAGTTGGTGATAAATGACGAATGTCTTAGTAAAAGCATTATTTGGCCCTTAGAAGTGTGCAATGTGGCAGACATACATGCCCTTAGGGCATGTATGTGTGCCACATGTGCACACATGCAGGAATCAGGGGTGCAACAGGGTGTCACTGTGACACCCTGCCACCCTTGATTGTGCTCCCCCCATTACCGATTCGGTATTTACTGATTTGGTAATGGTAACTGGCTTCCCATTGATTCCTATGGGCCTCCTGGCCCATAGGAATCAATGGGAAACAAGTTACCATTACCGAATCGGTAAATACCGATTCTAAAATACCGACACTTACCGAATCGGTATTTTTTTACCTACATTACATTTACTGATTCATAAATACCGAATCGGTAAAATTCGGTATTTAAGAGTCGGTAAATGTAATTTACCTACATATGGCCCCAAGACCCTTGAGGGTCCCAACTGAATTCATCATAGAATTAGCCAGCTTTGCTCTTAAAAAGAACTTTTTTTCATTCGGTAAAGATTTCTTTTTTCAAACGAAAGGTGTAGCAATGGGTTGTCCATTTGCTCCAGAACTGGCAGTGCTGTACATGTCCATGTACGAAGAAAAATTCATCTATAACAACAACCCGTACAAGCATTTGATAACAACTTGGCTGCGATTTATAGATGACATCTTCCTGGCATGGACTGGCAACCACGAACAACTAATCCAGTTCCATGACTGGCTCAATCAGAGATCGCCAGACATTAAGTTCAGCATCAATTTTTCAAAGACAAGGATACCGTTCCTGGACGTTGAAGTATTTCCAGCAGAAGGATGCCTAGTAACAACATTGTATACCAAGCCATCGGACAGAAACAAGGCCCTCTTGTTTTCAAGCAATCACCCCAGAAGCCTAAAAGAAAATCTACCATATGGCCAGTTCTTGAGAATAAGACGGAATTGTTTTTTCAAGGATGATTATGGTATCCATGCCACTAGCCTCGTAGAAAAATTACGGGACAGAGGTTACCCTCAAAAACTTGTAAAAACAGCAATGAAGCGAGCCTTGTGGACCCCTAGAGAAACATTACTGACGAAAAAAGATAAGTCACCTACAGAACGCCAGGTATTTGTTACCACTTTTTGCCCCAATTCCAACCAGCTAAAAAAAGTAATCCACCAGAATTGGCATTTGATCCAGAATTTGGATTCCACTTTGGAGACAGACCCTTTGTTTGCTTTTAAAAGAGAAAAAAATGTGGCCAACCACATGGTCAGGGCATCATCTACTAAAGTCCCCGAACCTACATTGAGACAAATGATGGGTCTGACACCCATACAAGGACACCACAAATGCGGAACCTGTTCGTGCTGCGATCAAACGATCAGTGGATCTTTATTCTCCCACAAAGGCATCTATTGGAAGCATTTAACCTTTTCAAATTGCAAGACAAAATACGTCATTTATGGAATTTTATGTCCCTGTTCAATGCTATACATTGGCAAAACCAATCAGGAGGTACACCACCGGATCACGCAACACAAATCCTGCATTAAGAAAAACGTAGAGACAGCACCACTTGTGAACCACTGGCACAAAATGGGACATGGAGAACAAGACCTCCGTTGGACGGTCATCTCTAAAGTCGAACGTGATCCTAGGGGAGGGGACTTGGAATTAAAACTCGCACAACGGGAAGCAATGCTAATCGTAAAATTTGATACTGCCATATCAGGTCTGAACGAATTGTCTGAAATCTACAGACTTTAAAGGCTGATATCCTATTTCCCGCGATACATAGCTGCAATTGCTGGTTCAGCACAGTTTCACTCGTATGCCCTGCGCCACATCTTCCAATTTCTTGGTCCCCAATATTGCAATCTTTTGCTCATCACGTACAATTAAATATTTTATTCTAATCGTCTCTGAAATATAGTTTTTCGTCCACCGCCTTGAACCGTAAGGGTTCTTTTCCGAGTAGCGGGAAACTACAATTCCCAGAATTCCGGGCATTCCCAGAATTCTATGTAGTAGCCATACGGAAGTAAGAACTCACAAACAACAGCCTCGCACTCCGATGGATTTCCAGTGCTCCCGGCCATGAATAAGGTAAACTTCTCATGGACACAACTCTGTTGGATTCTCCTTTTGCGCGAAAGGTCCCTACTGGATATAGGACACTTACCAAGTTCTCTTTTGTCCATAGATGTGGCGTTCCCGCTCCCGTACCAAGCAAGTGTAGTGCCTGTCCATGGAAGTACCTATCAGGTACTTTTTCTTGAAACCAGTGAGCATCCCGTAACTGGCCATCTGGGGCTCATATTTACACCGAGCTTTTTTTTCTTTTTTTTTTTTTTTTCATTTTCTCAACTTAGAGCTTCACGCTCCACACCCTAGCAGGGGACCCCCTGCCTAAACAAACAACTTACTCTACTTCTGCATGAGGTTTCGCGCCATTAATGTGAGTAAATGATTAGCTCTGTAGGACTATTTCGACCATGACATTTTCTTGTTTTATGTGTTTGGCTGCATGTCGTACTTCAGTCCATCCTTTGCTTTCATAGTTGGCTCTATCCAAGAAAAGGCTTGATTCACGCTGCCGGTACGATTCATGTTACTGCGATTGAATGTAGGCATTCTGTGTTTTCTGAGGCCATTGTACATAGCACAGGTTCAGTTACACCCTTTTCTCCGCTCTTTTTTTCTTGTTACAGTGTCTCGGTCCTGAGGAGAACCCCTTTGTGCTAACGTTTAGGGGTTCGAAACGCGTCGACCTGTTCTTTGACCTATTCTTTGGTTGTGTTAACAAACACTGGTGTTAACTTATTCAGTTGGTGCTTTCAAAAATTTTTTTTTCAAATTGCTCACAAAACGTGATGAACGATTATAGATTTGCACCTACAAATGGTTGTGTTCAATTCTCACCAGGTTGTGTTATTTTTCCCTTATTTTTCCCTTCTGGTAACTTCTAAAAAGTGCAAAAAGGTTACCTTAGGCAGTCTTGTGTGAATGCTTGTGTGGTTGATTGAGGAGCGGTGTATGAAAGTTAGTTTAAGGTCTGTCCCCAAAGGCAGAATAATCTTTTCAAAATCTTTTTTTTCTAAATCCTTTTATATGTTCATGTATGTAAAACTGTTCATCTTTCTCCCATTCTTGTTTCTAAAATAATTTCTATACAAGAAAAATTATAATTTCTATATAATGAAGATAAATTCAAATAAATACTACTTATCAGTTTCATCGTGGTCGTTTTATGATGTCCTCCATGATGTATTGACTCTTTGGAATGATTTATCAGCATTGGCATTCTTTTGTTTTCACACAAATTTTTAACTGGGGAATACGGTTCAGCCTTCATGATCAGTCCACTAGACCACTCTCCTGAGGGAGCACATTCCCATGCTAGACCTTAGACGGCCCGCTAGATCTTAGAAGCTCTGCTGTCTTTGCACCAGCAGGTGGACCCTAGTGGTGGCAAGTGTGGGTTAACCTTGAAGGCCTGTCCATCACAATCCATATTGAAGTTCTCCTCCAGTCTTGCAGGCAGGCCTATGAAGCAGCACACTCTAGAGCAACAGTGACTGCGTCACTGAGGTCACAGGACCCTTGAGGCCAGTCCTTGTTAGCTCGGCTTTGCAGGATTTGCACGCACACCAAACCATGTTTACAAGGTTTACAGTCTCTCTGCTTCATGAGCAAGCATTATTAATGTGTGCTGTCTGCTTTGGGGCTAATGGAATTATGCATCAATGGAGGACAAAATTATGTCGCAGTGTTGACTAAATTATGCAGCAAGAAAAAGGCTGCCTCGTAATGCGGTACATTTTCTAATACTTTATTATTTTGACATTTTCACACAAACTAACTGTCTCTGCAAAGATTTTGCCTCTGTACCAGTTTAACATACAAATGCAGCAGTGAGAAAGGTGACCAGTCAACCTTTGCAAAGAGCCCTTCACTTTGTAGCAACACAAGTCACATTTTTATTAACTTTTGATCCGTTTGAGCTACATTTTTTTTTTAGTTAAAACTGTCAGATTATGCAAAAGATGATGTATTACCTGGCAAATATGACAGAGCCATAATTGTGTGGAAAACATTTGCAAACTAGAATATTTTGCCATTTAAGTTCGAACTGCTTTTGTGGAAAAAGGGAGAAGTGCTGATGACAAATGGCTTGTGATTCCACTTTTAGGCGTATTTGGGACATTCTGTGATTGGAAACGTATCCCACATTGTGCATGTATTTTAATGTCAATAGCTCATATTAAACCTTCAATAAACATGTGTATCCATTGGTTGAATTAAATAACGTAATAAGCTGTAAGTGGTCGGCGAAATAGCAAATAAATACTAATAAATTAGATGTTTTGCTCTTTCTTGCCACACTTTTGACTCTGACCACTGACCCAATCCTTGGGTTATTCCCGCCTGCAGTTTCCCAAACTTTTTTACTCCACTTAGACCACTGATAACACCCTTTGGACCGAAAGAGTGTAGAGCCGGATCGTATTGTGTTTCTGTTGTTCTTTTACACATGAGAGCTTCTCTTTGGTCCAAATGCTACTGCTGTGGCCTCACCACTTCCTTTGATCCAGGTCTAGCAGCTCATGCCAGGATGAGTCAGGGACGTGCTGTGCTCCACTGATAGTAGGTACCCAATCTGTAGCAGATTCTGGGATTTCTTCTGGACACAGCTGCATTGACATACATGTCCCGAGTGTCCCCAGGCCAAGAGAACTTGAGGGATTATTATTCTTTATTATATGTTGGGTTATTTAGCAGCTACTGGGATTGTATGCGGGAACGCAGATGCACAAAGTGGCAGGGTGCACTTTCATGTGGCATACACTTTAATGTGGACCACCTATAGGAGCTAGGTTGTCCACGCTTGCAAAGGGTGTTGGACTCAGACAAATGGAGTATGTCTGCTGCCAGGTCCAGAATCCTGCAAGCTGCTTTCTGTACTTCGAGAAACTAAGTGAAGCTGTGGTTCATATGGAACTTTCTGTGGGATTTTGTTTCAGGTAAGTGTTGAGCTTAGGTCATGATTTAGGTTTGTGCAATCACATTTTGTGTGTGTGCGCAGTGCAGCCTAACGGTTTCCATCTTTGATGTATACAATGGAGTGTGTTAAGGGTCCTATCACAAAGACCTTAAAGTCAATCACGGATAACATTAAAACTCCAGCGGGCCACCACTTGTGTTCATCCTTTTGAGGATGATAAGTCCTGTCCCATTGTGTGTGCAATGATTCTGACCTATTACAGAGGGGTGAGCATGAGGGTGTTGGTAACAGGAAAGACTCTATGGACTAGGAGTAACAGGTCATTAAGAGTAGATTTATCATACCCTCTGTCACTCGTGTTCTCATTCTGTGGGTACATTCTACAGCTCAAGGCAAAATGTTTAGGTAGGAAGCAAATTGAACCGTTGTTTGATAGGAAAATGTCAGGAGTAATTTTTTGGGGGAGTTTCATATAGAGTGAACTAGACCCGAAGGTATCAGATTGCTTGACTTGAACACCAGTTACGTTACAGGTGGACAGATTCATTTTTTTGTTAGTCATGGGGAGATTAAGTGATTTGTCCAGAATCACAGGATGTTGAGCGTCCCTTCTGAGACTCGAACCCGGTTCCCCAGCTTTAAGGTCGACCGCCCTAGCCGTTAGGCCACATTGTCTCCCCTCTCCTTTTGTGCTTGCTCCCCTGGTCTTCTTAGGAGTGCCTGCCTGCCTTGGGGTGGTGGGCAGACAAGAGTCATGTGTTTCCTCCCACCTCCCTCAAGCATCCATTTTTTAACTCAGTTCATTAGAATCCACTCTAGTGGTCCATGTGCTACAGTCTTTTTCAGGTGCACACAGCTAGCAATATCTACAAAGAAGTCAGTCCTGGATGAATCTAGGAAGATGGGAAATATATACACGAGTTATAAATTGATTTTTGTTTGCATGTTATGTTAATACATTCATTTGGGTTGTATGTGTGTGAGCGCGTGCAGATGGAGGGTGGCATACATAACCATACATGTCCAAGCGCGTATAGACATATATTTGTATGTATAGCAAATGTCAAATTTCTGTAAAAAGAAAACTGGACCTTTGTTTGCGTATCTCTTAAAATCTGCTGCCATTGTTTTGGGTGTTTGAGCCCGTGATGCCTATTTTCCGCAAGGGAGTCTGTGAGTCCTTATAAAATGTATCAATATGGAAATATGTGGTGTTGTACACATCATAGATTAGTAGATGAGCACTGCAAACTAAAAATGGGGAAAGTTTACTGGTGGGATGAAAGATTTGTGTCTCCCACCATGATTCAGTTCTTGAAATCCAGCTCAGGTTTTTCAGAGCCTTTCCAGGCAAATGACAACTGTTGAATGAGACTGAGAGCCTGTGAGTGATGGTATTTGGACATTTTAGATCGTAAAGCCACTCTCCTGTTGCTTTCTGGGAAAATGTACAATGCAGTGCTGGAGGAAGCGCACACGCCTGACCTCATCACTCACAAGGCATTTATTAGAGAGATTTCACACTGTTGCACTTGTCCCACTTGTGGGACACCCCCGCGCCGCACGGCCACCAGCTGCTGCGTGTGCCCCCTGCCTGCCCTCTGCCTCGCTGCCTGCCTCGTTGCCGGCTGCCGGCTGCCTCCGCGGTAGTTGTTTTGCCTTGTTTTCACTGTTTTCACTGTAATTTGTGCCTGTTTTTATTATTTCGTTGTGCCTTTGTTTTGGTTTCCTTCCTTGTTGTCCGCCTACCTCGCCGCCCTCCGCTCTCCCTTCCCGCCACCGCCGCTTTTCCCCGCCCCTTTTTCTATTCTGTACCCTCCCCGCTCCCGCCTCCCAGCTGCTCCGCCCACCCCGCGCACTTGGCCTTAAATGGCGACCGTGCGACGCAGGTGAGTGTGACCCACTTGTGGGACACCCCCGCGCCGCACGGCCACCAGCTGCTGCGTGTGCCCCCTGCCTGCCCTCTGCCTCGCTGCCTGCCTCGTTGCCGGCTGCCGGCTGCCTCCGCGGTAGCTGTTTTGCCTTGTTTTTACTGTTTTCACTGTAATTTGGGCCTGTTTTTATTATTTCGTTGTGCCTTTGTTTTGGTTTCCTTCCTTGTTGTCCGCCTACCTCGCCGCCCTCTGCTCTCCCTTCCCGCCACCGCCGCTTTTCCCCGCCCCTTTTTCTATTCTGTACCCTCCCCGCTCCCGCCTCCCAGCTGCTCCGCCCACCCGCGCACTTGGCCTTAAATGGCGACCGTCCGACGCAGGTGAGTGTGACCCACTTGTGGGACACCCCCGCGCCGCACGGCCACTAGCTGCTGCGTGTGCCCCCTGCCTGCCCTCTGCCTCGCTGCCTGCCCCGTTGCCGGCTGCCGGCTGGCTCCGCGGTAGTTGTTTTGCCTTGTTTTCACTGTTTTCACTGTAATTTGTGCCTGTTTTTATTATTTCGTTGTGCCTTTGTTTTGGTTTCCTTCCTTGTTGTCCGCCTACCTCGCCGCCCTCCGCTCTCTCTTCCCGCCACCGCCGCTTTTCCCCGCCCCTTTTTCTATTCTGTACCCTCCCCGCTCCCGCCTCCCAGCTGCTCCGCCCACCCCGCGCACTTGGCCTTAAATGGCGACCGTGCGACGCAGGTGAGTGTGACCCACTTGTGGGACACCCCCGCGCCGCACGGCCACCAGCTGCTGCGTGTGCCCCCTGCCTGCCCTCGGCCTCGCTGCCTGCCTCGTTGCCGGCTGCCGGCTGCCTCCGCGGTAGTTGTTTTGCCTTGTTTTCACTGTTTTCACTGTAATTTGTGCCTGTTTTTATTATTTCGTTGTGCCTTTGTTTTGGTTTCCTTCCTTGTTGTCCGCCTACCTCGCCGCCCTCCGCTCTCCCTTCCCGCCACTGCCGCTTTTCCCCGCCCCTTTTTCTATTCTGTACCCTCCCCGCTCCCGCCTCCCAGCTGCTCCGCCCACCCGCGCACTTGGCCTTAAATGGCGACCGTGCGACGCAGGTGAGTGTGACCCACTTGTGGGACACCCCCGCGCCGCACGGCCACCAGCTGCTGCGTGTGCCCCCTGCCTGCCCTCTGCCTCGCTGCCTGCCTCGTTGCCGGCTGCCGGCTGCCTCCGCGGTAGTTGTTTTGCCTTGTTTTCACTGTTTTCACTGTAATTTGTGCCTGTTTTTATTATTTCGTTGTGCCTTTGTTTTGGTTTCCTTCCTTGTTGTCCGCCTACCTCGCCGCCCTCCGCTCTCCCTTCCCGCCACCGCCGCTTTTCCCCGCCCCTTTTTCTATTCGGTACCCTCCCCGCTCCCGCCTCCCAGCTGCTCCGCCCACCCCGCGCACTTGGCCTTAAATGGCGACCGTGCGACGCAGGTGAGTGTGACCCACTTGTGGGACACCCCCGCGCCGCACGGCCACCAGCTGCTGCGTGTGCCCCCTGCCTGCCCTCTGCCTCGCTGCCTGCCTCGTTGCCGGCTGCCGGCTGCCTCCGCGGTAGTTGTTTTGCCTTGTTTTCACTGTTTTCACTGTAATTTGTGCCTGTTTTTATTATTTCGTTGTGCCTTTGTTTTGGTTTCCTTCCTTGTTGTCCGCCTACCTCGCCGCCCTCCGCTCTCCCTTCCCGCCACCGCCGCTTTTCCCCGCCCCTTTTTCTATTCTGTACCCTCCCCGCTCCCGCCTCCCAGCTGCTCCGCCCACCCGCGCACTTGGCCTTAAATGGCGACCGTGCGACGCAGGTGAGTGTGACCCACTTGTGGGACACCCCCGCGCCGCACGGCCACCAGCTGCTGGGTGTGCCCCCTGCCTGCCCTCTGCCTCGCTGCCTGCCTCGTTGCCGGCTGCCGGCTGCCTCCGCGGTAGTTGTTTTGCCTTGTTTTCACTGTTTTCACTGTAATTTGTGCCTGTTTTTATTATTTCGTTGTGCCTTTGTTTTGGTTTCCTTCCTTGTTGTCCGCCTACCTCGCCGCCCTCCGCTCTCCCTTCCCGCCACCGCCGCTTTTCCCCGCCCCTTTTTCTATTCTGTACCCTCCCCGCTCCCGCCTCCCAGCTGCTCCGCCCACCCGCGCACTTCGCCTTAAATGGCGACCGTGCGAACGCGCAGCGGCCACGCGCAGCGGGCGCGCCGAAGGCGCGCCAAAGGTAAGCCCGTCTGCGCCCGTCCGCGCCTGGACCGCGCCCAGTGCCAGGACCCCTGGCCCACGACGAGGACCCCGACCGACCCGCCTGACGTACTCCGCCGCCACCCTCACCACACTCAACACCGGCCGACTCCCAGAATGCCATCAAGCCACTCCACGAAGTACCCACGGACTTTTCAGCTGCCACGCCTGCAAGTTCTCCTGCATCCGGACCAGCCTCGCACAAGCACCCGCCAAGTCGAACACCAGCAGCACCCACCTCAAGTGCATCCTGCTCAACACCCGCTCCGTCCACAGACACGCCATCGAACTCTGGAACCTTCTAGACGCCACAGCCCCCGACGTTGCCTTCCTCACGGAGACCTGGATGAACGCCTCTTCAGCTCCCGACATCGCCATCGCTATCCCAGAGGGCTACAAGATCGTCCGGAGGGACCGAAACGCCAACCAGATGGGAGGAGGCATCGCCATCATCCACAGGAACACCATCCGTCTCACGACCAGCACCGACAACACCCTGACCAGCGCCGAACACCTGCATTTCCAGATCCACACCAACCCGAAGACCACCCTCAGAGGCACCCTGATCTACCGACCCCCTGGACCACGCACACAATTCAGCGAGGACATCGCCGACTTCGTCAGCCCGCATGCCCTCCCCTCCGCTGACTACATCCTCCTGGGAGACCTCAACTTCCATCTGGAGAACAACAACGACCGCAACACCAGCACCCTGCTCGACAACCTCGCCAACCTTGGACTCAAGCAACTGGTGTCCACCCCCACCCACCTCGCCGGACACACACTCGACGCAGTCTTCTCTTCCAGCACAGACATCGACTTCATCCACGCCACAGAGCTTCAATGGACGGACCACAGCTGCGTCCACTTCACCTTCAAGAGAGCGACGACCCACGAACACCAGCAACAGGCTGCCCGCAGAAGCTGGAACAAGATCACAGCAGACCAGCTCGCCACCTCCCTGAGCCAGCACCCTCCTGCCAGCTCAGCGAACCCCAGCCAGGCCGCCGACAACCTCACGAAATGGATCAGCAACTGCGCAGACGATCTCGCCCCACTGAGGACCCCGCCTAGCAGACCCGGCAGCAAGAAGGCCCCATGGTTCACTGACGAACTCAAGAGCTCCAAGAAGAACTGCCGAGCCCTCGAGAAAGTCTGAAGAAGGGAACTGACACCGGACAACAGGACCGCCTTCAAACTCGCCACCCGGAAACACCACCAGCTGATCCGCGCCGCCAAGAAAACAGCATTCAAGGACCGGCTGGACAACAACGCACACAACTGCAAGGAACTCTTCAACATCGTGAAAGAGCTTTCCAACCCCAGCGCAGGAAACAACGACATCACCCCATCGCAAGACCTCTGCAACTCCCTTGCTTCATACTTCCACAACAAGATCGCGGACATACACAACAGCTTCAACAACCAACCAACGCACACTATGACCGAACAACCACCCCCCACCACCACCCTCCACGCCTGGACCCCGATCAGCACCGAAGACACCATCCGCACGATGAACTCCATCCACTCCGGATCACCGACCGACCCCTGCCCTCACCATGTCTTCAACAAGGCCGACGCTGTCATCGCACCCCACTTGCGAGACATCATCAACACATCCTTCGACACCACCATCTTCCCTGAGAGCTGGAAACACGCCGAACTCAGCGCTCTACTCAAGAAACCAACAGCGGACCCCACCGACCTCAAGAACTACCGCCCCATCTCGCTCCTCCCGTTTCCAGCCAAAGTCATCGAGAAGACCGTCAACAAGCAGATGGCCGCCTTCCTCGAGACGAACGGATCCCTCGACCCCTCACAGTCCGGCTTCCGAGCCAATCACAGCACCGAGACAGCCCTCATCGCCGCCACCGATGACATCCGAGCCGCGATGGACAATGGAGAAACAGCGGCCCTCATCCTCCTAGACCTGTCCGCGGCATTCGACACGGTCTGCCACCGCACCCTAGTACGGCGCCTCAGCAACATCGGAATCCAGGACAAGGCGCTGGAATGGATCATCTCCTTCCTCGACGGAAGAACACAGAGAGTCCGCCTACCACCGTACAAGTCAGAGGCCTCCCAAGTCATCTGAGGCGTCCCTCAAGGATCATCTCTGAGCCCCACCCTCTTCAACGTCTACATGAGCCCCCTCGCGGCCATCGTACGCAAACACAACCTCAGCATAATCTCCTACGCCGACGACACTCAGCTGATCCTCTCCCTGACCAACAACCCCGCCGCCGCCAGAGCCAACCTGCACGAAGGGATGAAAGAGGTAGCCGAGTGGATGACGACCAGCCGCTTGAAACTGAACTCGGACAAGACGGAGGTCCTTATCCTGGGCTCCTCACCCTCCGCCTGGGACGACTCCTGGTGGCCTCCCGCCCTGGGCACCGCACCCAAACCGACAGACCATGCACGCAACCTGGGCTTCATCCTGGACTCCTCCCTCTCCATGACCAGGCAAGTCAACAACGTCTCCTCGGCGTGCTTCAACATCCTACGCATGCCACGGAAGATCTTCTGGTGGATCCCCACCGAGACCAGGAAGACTGTCACCCAGGCCCTCGTCACCAGCCGACTGGACTTCGGCAACGCCCTCTACGCCGGTACCACCGCCAAGCTCCAGAAAAGACTCCAGCGGATCCAGAACGCCTCAGCCAGACTCATCCTCGACATCCCACGAACCAGCCACATCTCCGGACATCTGAGAGACCTTCACTGGCTCCCCGTCAACAAAAGAATCACCTTCCGCCTCCTCACCCACGCACACAAAGCCCTACACGACCAAGGCCCGAGCTACCTCAACAGCCGAGTAAACTTCTACGCTCCCAAACGCCACCTCCGATCAGCCACCCACGCCCTCGCCGCCGTCCCCCGCATCCGAAGAGCGACTACAGGAGGAAGGTCCTTCTCCTACCTGGCCGCCAAGACCTGGAACTCCCTCCCGACCAACCTGCGCCTGACCCAAGACCACCTCTCCTTCAGGAAGAAGCTGAAGACCTGGCTGTTCGAGCAGTAGCGGCACCCCCCCCCACCCCCCCCCCCCCAGCGCCTTGAGACCCTACGGGTAGGTAGCGCGCTTTATAAGTGTCCTTGATTGATTGATTGATTGATTGCACTGCATTGAAATTGCAAAGAATTTCTGTCTGAAGTATGTTTTGGTCTGTGCACATAAAAAGGCTTTTTCCAATGTACTATTCCCATTTTAAGGCGCAGAAAAGATTTTCCAATTTCTAAAACAAATGCAATTGCATTTCTAATGCATGTTTGCTTTATAATTATGAAATTAGTGCCTATGGTTCATTGTATGTAGCAATATAGCAGAGAGTGAAAGTTTAATTTATAGACATTGTTCCTTTTGTGACTGGCAACAGGTGAGCATATAATTTAACATGCTGGTGGATGTATATATGAGCAGCCTTTCAGCGTGCTTCTGTTAGCTTTTCAGATTACCTTGCCCGAGGGTGCTGAACACACATTCTTTAAGAAAAGGTGAGGAGAGCTGTTTTGGGGCATCATGGCATTTCCATAGAGAGGGGGACTTTTGATTACATTTCTTAATCATTTGCAGAAGCTATCCTTGTCAATTTTAAATATTTTGTGAAACATTACAATAGTTTGATTTTATGAGTTCATCCTGTATAAGGTATTTCGGTGTTTTTGTTTTCCTTTACTATGGGATTGTGTATTAGGCTGCCTCGGTAGGTTTCTACAAAGGAAACCAAATTATATCCAATTTAGGTAGTTGGTGAGCAGCTATTTGGCCATGAATGGGTAGAAGCACATGCCCTATAAGATTCATCACAGGTGCCAGGATTTGGGTGTATAACATGGTATGGATGTGGGTCTTACCATGGAATACACTAGCAAAAACTGTCTTGAGTCCAGTCAGGCTCATATGAACAACCTCAAGCTCAAGTCTGTGTAGCTATGTCTTCAAGTAGCAAAGCTTGAACAAATGAACTTAGTGTTAAGCATTTAACAGAATCAAACAACAAAATAAAAAAGCCACACAACGCAAGAGAACACAGGAGGAAAAGATGCTCAAAGATAATATGGTGCAGTTGGAGGGGGTTTCTTCATGGTGATTCCTTGGTCCACGGGTCCTCTGGGGCGACTTTGGCCACAGAAGTCGAAGTCCGTCGAAGCCTTCTTGAAGACCCTGGAAGGCCAGATGTGGCTTGGTTACCATTCTCTGTACACCACTGTTGGGGACAAGTCCTCTTGTGGAGGCTAGTGTCCCTCTCGGGTGTCTAATCTCGACTTTGACGACACTCTCAGAGCCAGGGGACTCTTCGAAATCCGTCTCTAAGGATGCCCAGTGGCAGTCAGCCGTGATTTCTTCCAAGTTGTTACCAACTCACTGGATTGGACTTCTTCAGCTTTAATGACCCTGGTGCTGTTCTACGTGGGGCAGCTAACTGAGCCTTAGAGTCACGTCTTCAGTCTGGGGAGCAGCTTTTCTCTGATCCAAGTACCACTGGCACAGTCCTGACTTTGCCAGCCAAAAAGAGCAGCAGGTGCAATCCAGCAGATGGTCCAGCCTCTCTTTGTACAGTCCAGGGGATGCAGGGCAGTCCTTCTTTGTTTTTTGTTTTGATTCCAATGTGATCTGAGGTTCAGGGTGCCATATTTAACCCAGGAAAGAACCTCGAGGGGACGCATTTACTAGCCAATAGGCTACCAGGTCTCTTGGTGACAACTTTCCAGCAATCTGTGGCATCTAACTATCCCATAGTGCACTATTCCGCCCACTCTCAATTCTGCTGTTAGGAGCTTGGTAGCCCACCCTAAAGGTGTGGCTGCCGGTTGGCTACACGCCCATGTGAACAATGGTTTGGGCACTGGTCTTCACTCTGTGGCCCTGTCTCCAGCTTGCCTACCAAAACAAAGGGCAGATGCTCACAAGTGTTATCACCATTTGACCACCAAAGGCAGCTTTGCCTTTGAAGGTCGCCTTTTGGGCTAACACCCTGAGTGGCTTCCTGCAAGGGGAAAGTGACACCACTCCCTGCAGCAGGCTAATATTATTGTCAAGCCTGGGAGCTATTCACCCTACTCCTCAGGTGGGCAGTGTGCTGTCTGTGGGACAGTGCCCCTGTGACTCCACTAGACCAGCTGGGTCACAGAGTGGCAACTCTCTTAAAGGTGCATTACTTTAATAGTGACATTAAATTTGACCTGGACAGCAGGTCAGGTTTAATGCTACGATAAACCAGATACCTTAAAGTACCCAGTTAGGTAGTCCCATTCAGAAGTTAGCCAGGGTGATGTGCCAGCCGGCAACTCTGCATTAGACAATGGGCCTACTAACTTTTCTATAGCAAGATGACAGTTTCAGGGGTTTTGCTGCAAGGGCACATATAAATATACATGTCCCACTTAATAATATACATCTCTCTGCTTTAGCGCTCTATAAGCCTTCACCACAAAAGACTTAGAGATATTTTTAAGGGAAAGGGTGGCTTTGCTAATAATGGTATTGGCAAAGTTGAACTGGCAGCGTGACAACTGCTTTTTCAGTCTGCAGTGGCAGACTGGGAGCCATTTTGTATTTGTTCACACACAAGGTGGCACAATCAGTGCTGCAGCTCTGGGTGGACGCTCTGCCTTACATGCCCTTGGTACCCTGAGTTTCATATACTAGAGACGTATAAGTAAGTAATTACTTGCCAATTGGGGATAGCCAATTCAACATACACTTTGTAGTGGGCTAGAAGGCTGGCACTGAGTTCTGGTTTGCAGCCCTCAGTGCACTCTAAGACACAATAAATGCATACTTTTGAGTCAGATATGCATGTGAGATGTAGTTTATCATTTATCTTGTGAGATTACTAATGGGGCATGCATTAATTCACAGGAATTCTTGCCTATCCATGTATGCAACTGATGTTTGTTCCTTTTGAAGGAGCTGTGTGTTCCCTTCTGGACATATCCTTTGTCAGGAGGTTTTGTCCAAGCAGATTTAACAAACGATGAAAGATCTACATTAGCAGGTAAAGCCTCATTGTGCATATTGGACAACAATCAAGTATGTAATGGTATAGACTCTGGTCAAATGATTGAAAGTATGTTAATAAGATTTAGGATGTACAATGTGAAGTGAAATGGCAAAGAGAATGATATTTATGACTTGTAACTCCTGGCTTTGAAAGAGAGGGACTTCATAGGCACAGACCAGTACGCTGGGGTGGTAGACTGCTGTTTCATTTTGTTATCTATATCTCTTTTTATTTTTTTAATTCAATATATAGATTGTGTATAAAATAATATATTTATTTACCCCTATATCCTATAGGGAGTATTTTTAAATTAACAGTGTGCTTTCTGTGCAAATGCTATGAACTGATGTCATGGTTATGGTTTGTCATATGTGTATAATTCATGTCGGGTAATATGTGTTTCTTGTTTTGTTTGTAGGCATATTCATGCTTTTACAATTTGCCGTAATCTTAATCAAGCATCAAATATACCTAATAATTGTCCTGAAGAATGTGGTTTTTATTATTCTATCCAAAGAAGAATGTGGTTTCTATTATTCTATACAAAGAAATGCACCAAAGAGAAAAATAGGCATATTTCTTGCAAACACTGGATCTTAGAAATATTTATAAACATATATACATCTAATATCTGTTGAAATGTGATAGAAAATGGCAATATTATATGTATTTTTTAAATGATTAAATTGATGGATCAACATGAAGTTTGTTAGTGCGTCTTAATTATGTTGTGCATCTTGGTGTGTACATTATATTTTGTATTATATGTAGTTATATCCAAAACATTTTATATTTGTTTATATTTGTTTGTTGTAGGGAATCGTTTTGCACAGTTTGCACTTTAAGAGTTTTAAATTGTACCAAGAGGAATTTGTATTGTTTGTTTGTCTTGTGACACTGTCCCTTTAGTTATTAAGAGATCTCTCTCACTCTTGTTTATGGTAACGGTATGAAATCATCCAGCATGCGCCAGATAACATGCTGGAGGAGTGATATGCATAAGTGGGCGGAGGCCAAAAGCGTGCTACTACCTGTACAGCTGACCACAAATAAGTGGACTAGTCATTTAACAGAATGGGACACAATACTCCTTAAGCTTGCTGAAAGGAATGTCAACAAAGCACCCCAAACTATCACACAGGACGAAAACCATGATGAGGACCCTAAATTCGCTCTGAGGTCCAAACCCACAAAACCACATGACCTAAATCGACACGGACATGCCCAAGGGGTTCACTCTCATGTTGACCCTAGACACCCAGCAGCTGTACTGTATACAGAATATATGGATAAAGGGTCCAAACCCGGGTGACAATTGAGCCTTAATAGATGTTCCGGTAGTTTTAGTCTCTGGTCAGAAAGTGATCGAGCAGAACCTGGCCAGATAACGGGAAGTGAAGGAATCAGAAATTCATTACATTAGATAAAGTGTTTTATGATAAATGTAAGCACACAGCCAATACATTTATAGACAACATGATTTGGTTGCATGGGCAAGGCCCCTCTCTGTAATTAATTAGTTTTAAATGACCTACAGAAACTTTACCGTATTCTTTCTGTAAAATATTGATGTCTCTTTCAAGTGTCAAACTCATTGACTTTTTAAGAATTGCTTTCATTAGATTAAATGGGACATGCCTATATTATTTCACACCTTGCTAACTGTTGACTGCATAACTCTGAACAACTCCGAATTCTATCAACTAAAAAGATCAGCTTTCTTTGGACACTGTGTAAAATAGGGCTAAAAATGACCCAAGACTAACAGACACAAATCACTAAGGATTTTATTTAGCCCCTGGCCTATTATGGGGATGAACATGATCTCTGCCATCCTGGTGAAGGCTTGCCAGCTTTATTTAAAGATCCCTTCCTCCTTGGTGGGAATCTCACTCATGTGAAGGAAGCTGCTGCCACACTTTTCCCTACTAAGAAGTAAACTCTTCTTAGCAGGACATCATGTTCAAAGCGGGAGTCTGCTTTTTCTGAGCAAAAAGGTAATGGCACCAATGCACAGGACGTTTTGGCTGACATGGGCAGGGAAAATGAGTGATGGTTGTCACGTCCTAAATAGAGCGGGATGACTGTCACTTTGTCAGAGCGGACCTGTGGCAGAGAGACCACAGGGCTACCACCAGCCGAGACAGCAGAGGCTCTGCTGGTGGTTATCCAACAGTTTCCTTGACTACTAATGGAACAATAGAGTATAGACACAATAGGTTTGGCAGGGTTGTAGGAGGAACACAATCTTACAGCGTTCCCCTCGCTCCACCCAACACAAAAAAAGCCCCTAATTGTTCTCTCATGACAGCTATATTGCATATCAGAACACATAAATGAAGAGACAGCAAGTGACAGAATTAGTTTTAATGAAGAGGACATGATCACATTTAGTTCTCTGTCATCCTGGTTTTCATTACCCATAATTCTTCCACAAGCAGATACCGTTTCTCAATTACCATATAGTTTTCCCTCACATAGAACCATGTCCCCAGTTTGTAGTAGCATTTTATTCATATCTTTACTTACGTCTTGTGTGTACACTTCCTTGTTTCTCTTTTCATCATCATTCCTTGATTATCAGTAGTTTGTAGATGGAAAGCCATAGATGACCTCTTTCAAAGCCACCAACAACTTTGTAGTCAGTATTTATTATCAAAGATCTAATAATCTGAATCACTTCTTTTCCATAAAATCATGTCTCTAAGTATGCCTCTCTCTTAAAAGTTAAAGTTATAGCAATTCAGTTTTCTTGTGTTACATTTTATTTATGCTTTTTCTTTTGTTGTTATTAAATGCATTTGAATTTCATCAAGCCTAAGGAAAGCACAAGGTACCTGATTTGCAGGAATTGTAAACTTTTGATAACAGTCGCAAGCATTTGTCCTCTTTCCAGTCATGAATGATCCTGGCTAAGATGTACAAATCAGCTTCAGGAATTGGATCCTCAAAGAAGTCCCCTAACAGGTAAATAATATGTTATTATACATTTTTTGATGTACTGTTTGAAAAATAACATTAGAATTCCAATTTGTCCTACTTTAGTAGATAAGCATGCTGTTGTATTTCTAAAGAAAAATTAATTATTTTATTACTAATGGTGGACATCAATCCACCCCAACTAATAAATCACTTTCACACAGGTAACTCAGCACTGCATAGTTCTGTTGTTATTTATTGAGACAGGAAACCCTTCTGAATTGCTATACACAGCCGAAAGGAGGTCAAATATGTATTCACGGGATCCAAAGAATTATGGATAATAAGTAAGAGAAAATAATGGGAAGTGATTAAACCACATGATTTAATGAGATGAAAATAAACTGAAGGACAGCTACAATATATTTCCAATATATATACATAGTTAAAAAGTGTATTGTTTACCAAGATGAAAGTAAATTAAATATAACCTGCTAGATAATAACAAAGAATACTTATTTCCAAATGATTTTAGAGCGGATGCCAAGTGCAGAAGAGGTGAATTTAGCCATTTTAAGACTGGATTGATAAATGAGGGGGCGGTCAGATGACAGAACTTTCAAACTCAAAAATATACAGTCCAATTTGTTTTTTTAATTCCCTAATAAAGTGGTATACTATATGCCCAGGGCCTGTAAATTAAATGCTACTAGTGGGCCTGCAGCACTTATTGTGCCACCCACTTAAGTAGCCCATTAAAATGTGTCCCAGGGCTGCTATTGCAACCAGAAAACAGATTTAAACTGCCAATTTGTCTTGGCACTATAACCCCTTTTCTGAATCTTAAACTCCCCTTTTATTGCATATGTCACCACTAAGGTAGGTTCTACAAAGCCCAGACAGTAGGTTACAGTGTATTTAAAAAGTTGGGCATGTACTTTTAGGTTTAACATGTCCTGGTAGTGA
Source organism: Triturus cristatus (assembly GCF_964204655.1). NCBI lineage: Eukaryota > Metazoa > Chordata > Amphibia > Caudata > Salamandridae > Triturus > Triturus cristatus. Next base: position 743,450,135 of record NC_140591.1, on the reverse strand, counting down.
GGCACTCCTAAATCCATTTTCACTACTTGAGGCCTTTCCTCCCATAGGATAACATTGGATTTCCTTTATTACATTTAATAAGTAGTAACTTACAACTGGGAGCAGATGGGAATATCATGTTTAGCATCGGAGAAATCATCATTAAAAATCCTATTTAATCATCCAATTTTAAGTTATAATTGTGAAAATGCCACTTGTAGAAAGTTGCCATTTCCTGCCCTATTTGCTGTCTGCAGCCTGTTCCTGAGTAACATGACTGGGTGTAGTTGGCTTTGATTATTACTCCCAGGCAGCCATGCAATAGAGGGATTAGTTGTGCCTGGATGGGCCATCAACTGGTAGGGGTGGAGCTGAGCACATCCCCACTTGCAGCTGAATAGGCTGTGCCATGCCTTCACACATGGGTCTTGTCAGTTCAATATTGTTCATGTAGCCAGATTGGAGCCAGGACTGGGGAGGTAGGAACCTTCAAGGACTTAAGAGGGAATTCTCTAGAAACTTCTATTACTTCAGAGTAGGCAACAGGTATAAATAGTAGACCCCTCTCACCAAAATCTTGAGTTCGTATCTGGGACTATGGATACTACAGAATAAGGACTGCTGTGCTGTTCTGCTTCCAGAAGGACTGCTACCCTGCTGCCCTGTTAATCTGCTGCCCTACTGCCTGCTGCCCTGATTGCTGAGAAGTAAGACTGGACCTGCAACCTTGCCCCAGGATGAAGTGACTCCAAGGGTCAGCTGACTGACCTCCTGCTCTGAGCTACATGGACATAACAAGCTCCAGAGGCCTCCCTGCATCTGCCCAGTTGAACTGCTGCCTTGACCTGCTACTGGACCCGCCTGAGCTTTGCTGGCCTCTGCTTGAGTGAGTTTCTGACCTCCAAGAGGTGCCACTCAGGTCCTGGACTCAGTTTAGCTCCCCACTCAAAGAAAGGAGAAAGTCTGAACTTTTGGGTTCTTCACAACCTGGAAGAGGCCTGTTTGTGCCAGTATATTACCATCCACAAATGCAGAGCTCCAGTGAACCTAACTCTTTGTGCCACAACAACCATCCATAATGCCCAGCAGCGCGAGTTCTGCAGCATCAACAGCCCGGGGAGGCTGCCAATGCAAAGCTCCAGCAACAACCAAGTGTGCCTCCGACATGATTTTTGCGTTACAGCAGAAATGGTCCATGACGCCCAGACTGATCTTCAGGCTACATCGACAGCCATGCATGACACCCTCCATTGTCTGTGTGGCCCCTTCCATCGCAAATGGAACTGACACCAGACCTTTGAAGGTAACTCTTTCAGCGGAATTAACCTGGTCACTGTATCTGGCCCCTGCTTCATCAAGGTCGTCCTGAACTTGTGACTTTCACCCGGTCTCACAGATAACCGCAAGTGGCGCTTTTGCTTTTGGCACTTTACTTACCTCAAATCTTTAAAATTGTTTATCTCTGGTTCTACTGATTGGAGATTTGTTGTTTTGGTCTCAAATTATGCATTAGATTTGACTGTATTTTTTCTAAATCTGTTTGGGATTTTTCTTGTGTTCTGTTTTCATGTTATTACTGTTTGAAATGCTGCATACATACTTTATAAATTGACTCTAAGGTAAGTCTGATGGCTTTTGTGCTAAGCTACCGGAGGGTTAAACACAGGTAAAGTTGGGGTTTGGTTGTTTTTCATCCTGAGAAGAGATTGTCATTGCTGCTCGAGTAGGGTGTTGGAGAGGAAAATCACATTTCCCACTAATAATGAGAGAAACCAAACATGTCACCTTTTGAAAGAAAAATTAATAAGTGTGTGTCAAATACACTTTATAGAAAAGATGACGAAAACAAAGAATTTTAGTTACTGCATCGTAAAAGCATGCAGATAAATAGTAGTTTATATGATATCATGGGTGTAAGTAGCATAGGTTGTGATTTACTATAGAAAAATAAATATATTTTATCAAAGTGTGTTAGGAAACGTGTCAACGATGAACTCTCACGTTATAAAGTTTAGCTTCAATCATTTCTGAACATCTTTATATGAAAGAATAACTGAAAAGATTTATCAACTACTATGATTAATCCTGATTATGGTAGTATATTTACTAAAAACGACTTCTTGGTGTATGCAATCGTGTGCACTGAAAATGACATAAGAAAAGTAGGTGCTACATATTGCTATTTAATGATGCTTCCGTGAAACTTATAGAGAATGTATTTCACCTATATAACAATCTTATTTGTCCGAAACAATGTTAAAATTGTGTGATTTGAAATGTATTTGGATGTTGGTACATACAAAAGGTGTAAGTACCATATATTGACACATTATTTGTAATTCTACTAAATGTTCCTAAGTGCTTCAGAAGGTATACTTAAAACATGACTTTATGTTCCTTTTTGAATGTATGCTTATAACTATTTACTGTGTGATATTAGCCGAAATTAATTATGGCCTTAATACATTCACAAAGTTTTATGCTTTGTTGAGCTCACTGTCTGTGAGAGATTTTGTCAGTATAACAAATTATGTGCAATCGTGTTTTTCCTTACTAAGTTCACATTTATTGAACAAAAGATTTTTCTACAACTATGGTACAATTCCAGGACATCTACCTGGGAAACTGTCCTCATGAACTTGCTCCGATGCTCTAGCTAAAGGAGCATTGTTCTAACATAATTGTCCCATCTATTTCTCTGCATTTTTTGTCTTCTTTATGTTGCCTGACACACACTCCATACGAACTGACCAATGGACTGAATGATCTGACCAGATGAGGTGACTCTAGGAGGTGTCACCCTGAAAACGCTAAGAATATATTATTGCCAGACATACGGGATAAGTGAGCATCTGGCTTCTTTCCCGAACTGATGTATATGCAGTATGCGATTGTGGTCTCTCCCTTTGGGGACCACTCGAACTTGCCCAATTATCTCTTTTCTGAATGTTTTAGCTTTTGGTACTTATTTGGACCTTTCCTTATTTGTCTTATTACCCTATGTGGTCTATTGATGCACTTATCTTTCTAATATTTGATAAACTAAACTAATTTTACTACTTTGACTCAACTGTCATGTTTTATCCTTATAAATGTGAGGATGCATTTCTAATTTAGATTTACTAATGACAAGGGGAGATCCTATTAGAGAGATCTCAGAGCATTAGATTCCAATACTATTATTCAGTAAAGCTTTAGCTGAACTTTTAGTATGTATGTTTTTTTCAGGATATTTGGGCTTGCAGTGATAATTTTTAACGTTTATACTAATGCCTTGAGAGTAATTTTCTTGAGCTTGATATCAACGTTGTAATTCAATTGTCCAATTCCTTGTCCGCATTGGATGACTGTTGGAACCCTTTATATCATACACCTCTCAGCACACAGCAAGGTCCATCTGAGGACCAAGAGAGAGGCAATTTCATGCTTGAAAATTCTTTTCCATTTAGTATTACAGCACTTAGTAACCCAATTTCCAACAGTAAATCTAACCCCTCGAAAGCACAGAACTTTCTTTACTGTTGCTGAGGTTGGAGTGGGAATAGTTAGTTTTACCCCTCCAAAGTCCATCACTTTTCCTACTGTTGCATACGTTGGAGTGAGGCAGTACATTTGACCCTATTATAATCCCACACTTTCTTGCTGTTCACGATTAAGAGGCAACTGTAAATCTGCCAACTTCAAAGTCCAACACTTTCCCTACTGTTGTTTATGTTGGGGTGGGAATTGTAAAACTGGCTCCCTTCCAAGGTCCAACCATTTTCTTTCTGTTGTTTACTTAGGAGTGGGAATAGTAACATTGAACCCTACAAGTGTAATTTTTGTAATATTTTAATTGTTTTTGTGATTTATTTTTGTGATTTAATTTTAAAAGTTATTTTAAATAGTTTTGACTGATGTATTCATATTTTGTAAATAATATTATTTTTAATATATACATTTTTAGTTGTAATAATTTCATTGTACGTGTAATTTTCTATATTTGGTATATAGACCATCTACATCGCAATGCGTTAACAGTCCACAACTGAGTTTCCTCTCTTCTTACTTGCCAACTTTAGCTTGCCTTTGACCACTCACAGTGCTCTGCAGCCTTTTGGCTAGGTTTGTACTATGTAAATATCATATGCATACATAGAATCATTGTGTTTTTAATTATTGGTCAATATAAGTAGTATGTTTTATTTTATTTTTAATGTTTAGTATATAATTGTATTTATTATATTTTATGTTTATTCTTTTTTTAATTTAAAGTATATAGGGCAGATTTACAAGAAAGTGACTCATCTGTAAAGATGCGTCACCTTCCCTGCGCCACCATTAGAAACTCTTGCGCCACTATGGATGCGCCGTATTTACAATACGGCGCACCATGGCGCAAGGATTGACAGATGCGTCAGAAATTCTGACGCATCTGTTGACGCAAAAGTCACTCATTGCTGGAGTCGTTTCGCAAGCACGACGCAACTCCAGCAATGCAGGGGGAGGCCTATCCTCATTGTGCTGCGTCACTCCTTATGCCTGCTTCACGGAGGCGTAAGAATTTGACGCAGTGGCGTCCTAGAAGTGGCGCAGTGAAATCTTGTAGATTTCACTGCGTCACTTCTACGAGGCTTTTTTTCATTGGAACACCCACCCTGCATACATTATACCTGACGCAGGTATAATGTGACGCAGGGCTTTACAACATGACGCATGTCCCTAGATGCGTCACGTTGTAAATGGGAAGCATTTTCCGCTGCTGCTGCGTCACAAAAAGTGACGCAACTGTAGCGCAAAAATGACTCAAGGGGCTTGTAAATCTGCCCCTATATTTCTATTTTATGTTTGTAAGTCAGAATTTGTTGTTATTTTTTTTAATGTACTCCGTTTTCTAAATAAATATGTTTTAAAGTTAATAAATAGTGAATTTTAATACTTTGATATATTTGCCCAATTTGTGATTATATTTTAGTTTTCTTTATTTTTGTATTCAAACATGTGTCATTTACATACAAAGAATATTAAGACAATATTTTTGTCCTCAGTAATTTTGGCAACATTTTTGCATTTCAATATTTTTGCCTACGATATTTCGGCACACAACCAACAATACAGAGAGCTGTAATTTCCTAATGTCAACTTCCAACCCTTTAATTTAAAAGACACACACTCTGACATCTTAGCTAACCATTTCTAGGCAATCAGTTCTTCTAAATGGTTAAATCCTATGTTAAATTAGTGCCATCTAATAGGTCTTTAGGTTTTTGCTTTTCAGACAAATTTAAGGCTTCTTGGGTCAGGAAGGCTCTATAGGCAGAGAGAATGAAAGTATCACTTTATACAAATTAATCCATTTTGAATGCATATTTTTTTCACTTTTCCTTAGTCTTTACTCCTCCCTTTCAAACAATAGATGTCCTAGCTATGCACACTTGGACTTTGTTTATATTGGGCAAATTCCATTAAAGTCAAAGATGACTTTACTTTTCCTCAAACTTCATATTAATAGCTTAGCAAAACATTATTTATTAAAACTGCATTTGCACAGTAAGCATAATAGTGATATAGGAATTGATATAGGAATCGCAGCCCAGTTGTGGGTGCTCTGTATATGAAAAGATGGAAGTGCTATAACTTCTGATCTGCTATTTTCTTTTACTCCTTCGTTTGAAGAAGATTCTTCCTAATGAGGTGAAGCCACAAAATATGGCCCCAATGCTCTCACTCTGTTCGGTATTGACTGATTTCCCTCAGAGCAGTGTTCAATTTAACTTAATTTATTAATGTATTTACAATTTCTACTCAGGGCAGGCGGTTTCGAATGAGACATCTTTCGCCACAAGCCTTTAAAACCATTGTTTAATATATAATAATGTCATGTTAGTAATGCAGTTCTACATACATGCAAATACTATGCAATACCTTAGGTATATTCATTACTTATAAATGGTAATACCAAACTACAAAGTTTTGAAAACATCTGAACATTTATAGGACATTATTTGTTTATGCCCTGTCTTTTCAACTTTGACTTCTGGCTGCTCTTGCTGTTTTCATTGCTAAATATTTTAATGTGTTCTCTGATAAAAAAATTGTTAAGTTTAGATAATGCACTTTTGTAGTTAGAGATTATCAGAATAGTTTAATAATTGGCTTAAATCGCAGCATTTATACTTTATCATTAATTCAATAGAGGCTACATCTGGCACTGCAATATTGATAATTTGCTAATTCGTGTCATATTGCTCATGTGGAATAGAAAACTATTAAAATGTGTAATGTCTGTGCTGTTTTAGTCATTTGCCTGTCGCCATTTTTGGTGCCTTGGTGCCTTTGAAAACAATCCTGGGATTGATGGTGACAAAAATACGTTTCTTTTATAACCCACATTAGCATGTACACAAAACCTTCCGACCTTCATGGAACTGGATTCGATGTTCTTCTGGGGATAGGAAGTGCCTCTTTGCAGTTAGCACAACTTTAGGCAAGTCATAGATTGTGACAGTAGAATTTGGATTTGCCAGAATACATTGCTTGGCTAGTGCTCCTGAACAGCCTTAAAAAGGAAAAAAAATCAAAGAGAAAAGTTAACATTTGATTTATATAAACATTAAAGAATGCCATATATTCAAGAAAAGTCTAGCTGCATGCTCAATTTCCTAAATAACAAAGAACTGCTTACCCCTGACTTCGGAAGTGCAGGAAAATCAGGGACGTATTTATGCAACAATGGAAGAAGTCCAAGCAATGACCAAAATTAGAATAAAACCTGGTATCCCCCCCCCCCCCCAAAAAATATAAATAATAATACCTGGCCTCGAGCCACCCACCCCATTGCCTTCATTGCCTTCCCTCCCCAACTAAAGGTGTGTTTTCTGTTCTCCTTGGTGGAGAGAGCCAGTACAAAGCAGACAGCCTCTCTGAAACACGTTTGTGTGGTTTGGAAATACCTGTCATAGCGAGCCTGCAGAGGCCTATGGCTAGCACAAATCTGGAGGTTGGCAGGGGCAGAGTACCCCCTGCATTCTCCTATTTTGGTTCTCTGGAGGCATGAGCGAGGTAAGAGAACATGTTTGAGACAAGTACCACTCCCTGCTTTTGAAGGACTCTTAGGAATTAATCTGTTTTACTGTTTTTCTGCCTTAATAGGTTTTATTTGCTGAATTGAAATGATGAAATATATAGCGCAAGGCCATGCGGCGGGCCAACCCCTGATGCCCTGCAAATATTTTTTATGTCGCTTCTGCACTAAGCACTTTCTCCGGCACACTCGGACAGTGTTACCGGCTGCCCGAACCAGACTGCTGCTAAACACACGATTAAGAGGCTGAAGGGCCAGGCCCTGCTGCTAATCACAGGCCTGCATTAGCTGCCAGTCACTATTTTTATCTTAATTGACTCTTAATTTGTCCCACATAAATCTCCCCCTAAGTACGAATATTAATTAGCACCCGGACTCTATTGATTATAGATCTTGAGGCAACCTTGTGCACATAGACCCCGCTACTTGCTCTTAAGGTTGATGCAACATTACATGCGCCCCATCCCAGTATACAGGCTTTCATTAACAAAACTGTACGCCTAACGGTTTCCCGGCTGCCCTGCCTTTGCCCTGGAGTCACCTGCGCGCATGGCACTTTTCGCAGGTTCAAGATCCTCTGCTGCGAATTTTGCACTTTAAGACGTGAACCAAATCAGCGCTCAGGCTAATTTTATGCTCATAAATCATTAGCCGCATTTTAAAAGCTTTTATCTTACATATGAGTCAGTCAGTCAAAGTATGCTTTATTCGAATTTCATTCATAAAAGCAGAATACAAATTACAAAAAAAACAATACATACAACATTTTAAAATAGAAATAAATTCCAGTCAATAGCATCAAAATTCAAAACATACTTCTCAATGTTTTCTGACTTGGTTGCTAAACCTATATAAATAGAATGCACTGTTCCGTTAGTAGTGGTAAGTTATGAAGAGTAATGAAATAATTTAGATAAAAATAATTTTAAAAATGACATACAGGATAAAAATGCAGAGAAAATTGGCATAGCAGAGAATAGTCAAATGACTAGCAGTCTCTATCTGAACAAGAGAATAGTCAGGTGACTAGCAATCTCTGTCTAATCAACCATGCCCATCCTAAATACTTTGCGGTAGCTACTGAAATCCAAGTCAAAGTGCTAGTGCATATAATACGCAAAGCTACAATACTACTGCTTGTCCCTAAGTTTTTACACATCGGGGACAACCAGATACGTCTTGGAACCGCATAAGATTTACAAGAAAACAAAAAATGACCGATGGTTTCTTTAGTAATACCACAAACAGGGCAGTTATCACAAGATCCACCTATCCACTTAGCTGTCAAAGATTTGAGGGGTAGTGCACCTGCTCTGAGTTGGAAGAGGAGCTTCCTTTCTCCAGGCCTAGTTATAATATCCCAATAGGGTTCTAGACAGGGGTACATCTTGGCCTCTAGGAATTCTCCAGTCATGGAACCAGCACTGGAGCTACTCCAGTGCCAGGAGGCAACCATCTCCCAGTATGTGCTCTTTAAAATGCTTTTAGATGGAAAAGTTGCTCTCACCGGATCTTCCCAAAGTGAGCACATACCCAGCTCGTTCAGGGATATCTTAAGTGATTTTAACCATCCAATTTTGTGGTATACATCAGGTCGTCCATAGCCTGCGCCAATACAAGATCGGGCGAAGCTTTGCCATATCTGAGACTGCTCTTCTACCCAAATCGTATTTAAGGGGCAACAATGGGGTGCTTTTAGGGACACCAGTTATTGCCCTAAGAAATGTATTCTCCGAGGATTGAAGTGCAACCATCTTCTCGAAGCCCCAGAGCTCAGCACCATAAAGCACAGAGCCTAGAGCCTTTGCTTCGTAGACCTGTAGGGCAGGTTATACAGGTTTGGTTATAGATTTTCTGTGCTCTGTACAAATAGCATCAGACAATTGCCTATTTCTAAGTGTAGCAATATCAATATGATGCCGCCAACTCTTCTCGCTAGATATATGTATACCTAAATATATAAAATTATTCACTACCTCTAGCGGGCGGTCATTCAAGGTAATTTTAGATTTAAAACTACGATGGGGGTTAAAAATCATTAGTTTTGTTTTGGCTGTGTTAACCTCTAAGCCATACTCCCCACAAAATTGATCAAAAATAGACAAGGCACGCTGTAAACTGCTAGGGGTTTTAGATAGGATGAGCGTGTCATCTGCAAACATTAAAATAGGGATTTGGGTCCCAGCTAAAAAAGGGGCATCCACTTGTGCAGAGAGCATACGGGCAACAACGTCATTGATGTACAATGTAAAAAGCACGGGAGCCATCGAACATCCCTGCCGAACTCCCCTCTCGACAGGGAAGTCCGCAGTTACCAAGCCTAGTCCCCCCCACTGGATTCTAGCATAGTTGGATTCATGGAGCCTCATTATCAAAGATAATAACTCGCTTGGGAGACCCTGCTTCTTAAGGACCGACCATAACTTAGACCGGGGAACAAGGTCAAAAGCGGCCCGCAAATCAACAAAAGCCGCGTACAGGCTTCCCTTACCCAGCACAACAGTTCTCCATTGCAACAGGGTAAAACGAAAGACCTGATCTACCGTGCTTGTGGACCGACGAAAGCCTGCCTGGAAGGGTGAAAGGGCATTAGACTCTTCCGCCCAATCCAGGAGCCTATTGACGATCACACGCCCCACAACCTTTTGAATAGTATCTATAAGGCTTATTGGTCGGTAGTTACCCGGTTGAGACCGCTCACCTTTTTTAAAGACAGGTATGATGACTGCACCCTGCCAAGATGTTGGTATCGCTGCACCCCGTGCAATAGCATTCATAAGAAGATGAATGTACTTGCACCAGCGCTCTTTATCATTAATGATTAAGTCAGCTGGCACCCCATCGAGACCAGGGGTGCGTCCACAAGCCACTGAGCCAAGGGCCGTCATGACTTCAGCGATACTGAAGAAATTATCTTGGAATTGATCTACACTAATTTCTGTGCCCAGATTGGCATTATTTCGCTCGGCGTACTGATTTTTAAAAAATGTTACCCACTCATCTTCTGGCACATTGTTATGCGGTGGCTCGGGAGAACCCGAATTTCCCCACCTAACAATGTGCCAGAATAACCGGAAATCTTTACTGTCGCTAGCTGCCTTTAGCTCAGACCAGTGGTGCTCGTCCCAGACTTTCTTTGCCCTAGATATACTGATTTTGTAATCCTTTCTAGCAGATTGAATCACAACAGATTGCCCCCCCTTGATGGCATTACCTAGAGCTAGTCTTGCTTCCCTACACTGGTCATTATACCACTTAGCAGGCTTTGGAGCTCTGGCTCCTTTATTTTTCGCAGGTTTAAGGAAATAGTTTTTGATTGTGCAAAAGAGGGTATTGTGTATTCCTGCTACCTTGTCTAAGCCAGTGCTAAGTGGATTAAAGTGCTCTATGTCCAATATTGCTTTGTCTACTTGTCCACTGATATTAGCAATAACCTGATGGTTAGTTACTATATTTTCCCACCTTAATCTATGCATATCGTTAGTGGGGACAATCAGGGGGGGGGACGATCTCAAGAGGGCCTATGGGACGGTTAGTATGGGACCACCATTTATGAATTGCACACAGGGGGTTGTGATCGCTCTCTATCCTCCCAACAACCTCCATGTCGCAGATCAGGGGCCATAGTTTAAGACTACATAAAACGTAGTCAATTCTACTATTGTATCACCCGTTATCAAATGTACTGGTCCCATTTCTGTCACTACTAGTCCTTCCATTTAGGGCTCTTAAGCCCTTTTCATAACAGAGGGCATTTAGACCGATCACATCATTGGACCAACGCACAACCGGAGTGAGCTCCAATTTAGGAACTCCCCATTGCCGGTCCTCTTCGTCCCCGAAAAGATCATCTTCATTGACTAGGGGTTCAAATGTTCTATTAAAATCACCCGCAATGACGATGTTGGTGCTTGAGGAATGGGTATCAAGAAGACAACCCAAGGCTGCTAGAGCCTCAGACCTCCCCCCTCTGTTACTCCGGACATAGACATTATAAATATCCAACGTTCCTAATTTATCTAGGTCCATCTTAATTAGTTGGATATCTCGATTATTAGTGTCAACAACTTTGATAGCCAGCTTTAAACTCTGATGGACCCATATAGTTAAACCCCCATAGGTCTCCCCCTTGGGCCCTTTAATGCAGGCACAGAAAAATTCAAGTATCCCTGTACAAAAGAGGGTTCACATAACCAAGTCTCCTGGAATATGCATAGATCAAAATTATTAACAAAACTTATCCAATCCTCAGATTCCAGTTTTGAGGACAGCCCTGCAATATTCCAAGAGAGTAAATTCCCCGTAATGGCCTCAGTGCCAGCCAAACAGGAGACAGATGGTAGAGAATCTGGGACAATGAGATGATTGATACAAGTGTCTGCAATTACTTCTGGCACTGAGTTTCTTAGCTCATTAAAAGATGGAAATATATCAGGAAGTGGCTCATCAGGGACCAAGGACGGAGCCTTGGGGTTATTGAGTCAGTCCACGTCTTCAAGATTAGCTAACGCCTCATATCGATTTCTGAGCGGAATGGGAGGGTTAGGTTGGTTACAAAGTAGAGCCCCAGGATTAATAATGGAAACTGTCTGAGATCTGGGATAGAAATAAGTTAATTCCCAGGTAGTAATGACAGACCTCATATGATTTGTGTGCCAGTTAAGAATGTGGCTGACAGCTCTAGGATCCCTAAAGTTAATTAAAATGATATCCCCGTTTATATTCTTTGGTGTGTTTCCCAGCCAGGGTAGACGCCTAACGTGTAAGATTTCTCCATTGATATACGAGGGGAGAGGGCGGTTCTCTCCAAGCCAGTGGATCACCTTGTTCTTTAGCTGCAAATAACCCTCTGTTACACCATCCTTTAAAGTTGGTACACCCGCAAGGACAACTACAAGAGGGACAGCTTCTGGTGGCAAGTCAATAGAAAAAGGCCCACGTGTCTTTGTAATAGGGACTGGATTGCAACCCTTTCTATCGTACATTGGGCCTTTTTGTGTTGAGATATTTTCTCCCAGGGAATCTCTGTCCTTGCTTGAAATGATGGGTTGCATTAAATTGGGAATAGTGGTTCCTCCTGCATTGCTATTAGTTACATTATTAATACTCGGGTGGATTTGAGAGATAGACTCTAGTGGTAATGCAGTAGAGGGTGGTGCAGCAGAAGCTAAAACAATAGGGGACACTATAGTTGACTTTGTAAAATTCGTAATTGATTCCCTGTTATTACCCATTAGGAATTCTACTTTGTCTAGCCTTTTTTCAATTGCTTTTAAACTCTCAACAATAGGCAACATAAGAGATTTCAATAACTGGTCTATGTTGCCGAGTATCAACGTGGTAGTTGTATCATTTGCAAAACGAGATGTAGACATACCTGAGAGAGATGTATTTTCAGTACAGGGTAAGAGGCCTTTATCAATATTAACCAGATCAGAATTACGACCGGGTTTTTTTTTTACTCCTTAGTAGCTCAGAGTCTATCTTTCTCCTTTTCCTAGGTAATGGGCCTGGAAGTTTAGATTGCCTGGGTGGTTTAACCTTTTGAGGTAAAGGCTTGATAGCTTGTGGTAATAACCCATTCAATACAACTGGTTCGGTAATTAGGCTAAGAGGTATGGGTGAGGCAATTGGGGACAGATCATTGGATGGCTCAACAGAGATTGAATTCCGAGATAATATTAGGGAGTCATTATTACCAGAGAGGACGGAAATCTCATTGTGAGAAGGACCACTCGTGCCTGGGGGAGTCACTAGATGAAGAAGGTCCGTAGATAGAGGCGTGCTTTTAATAAGCTCAATAGAGCTACGCCGCCTCGCCCTTGATTCTGCAAGAGTGGCTTCACGATCTAGTCCCGAATTGACTTTAAACAGATAACCATCAAGGGTACCCCTATTAACACATTCAGCCATGTTAATGAAGCTAATAAAATACACTACTAAAGTAATGCATACAACTGGACTGAAGGAAACAAATCAAGGATGTCAATTACAAACACTAAATAACAAACCGAACCAAATTACAATATACTGGGAACAGTACAGATAAAAGTCAAGGGGGAAGCCCGGCCCGGCCTCCTTCGGCTCCTGAGGGCTACAGAGGGCCCGCCATTTGCCCGGGCGCCGCCCGCGCGCGTCCTGCGACGCGGAGGAAGCCACGGTCTTTTGTGCGCCTCCGGACGCGTGGGTGGCGTCAACGGGCGCTAGGGCGCCTGGGAGCTGTAGTCTCCCCGCTTCTGGGCTGCGAGGTGAAGTGGCGGCTGCGGCAGGTTTCACACATATTTAGCAGTGGCTTCTTTTATTATCCTTGAACTGCCACAATGGTAATGTGTCATAAAATTAACTTTTTTTATGAAATTGATTAATTTGACGGATGTTTGTAATGGTTTTAATTTACTGTACAATAAAATTTACTTGCTCACTCCCAGACTTCGTTCACGCAAGGCAGATGTCATTTAGTCAATAAAACACTGGAGGTATGGTCACATGCACTTTCCAAATATATAACAAACTGCTTTTGTTTCGTGTGCAGACTGGCCTAGCTAGGGTATGCTGCTGTCTCCGGTCAGAGACAGAGCAGGTTCCAAGTGCAAGCCGGGCTTTGTGTTTGGAAAGGCCGCTACTGTTCTGTACTGAGTAAAGGTCTTCATTGTCCCACAGTCTAGCAAGGGTGTCGCATGGAGGACACAGGCCCCCATGCAAGCAAGGAACATTGCCCTCTCTCCTTGTTTAGTATTAAAAGATCACCTCCTGCACCATTGGTAGCCATGCCCCTACAGTCCAGTCATCCTTTACAGTGGCAATGCAGCCTGAAGGTTCCAATGTGTAGTAACCTGCAGAAGCATTGATGATCCCCAAATCTTCTTCTATCCCCAGTGTCAGGTTTTTTATGCCTCCACATGCTTGCCTTTTGGTCAGGGAAGGCTATTTGTGTGCTGCCTTGCCAATGACTAGTGTGAGGAATTATTAACATTTTCAGTGGGGCAAACGCCTGCCTCCTCAGTGGTTTGTGGAATTACTCTGAAATGCCTAAAGATGTGGGGATATTTATGCCCCCAATTTACTCCAGGGTCACAATCTTGCCCAATCCCAATAGGACATGTATTTCCCCCTTGCCCTTCCCAAGGGCAAAAGGGAATTAATGACCTCAACTTTCTCCTGCCTTGTAAAAGGGTGGTGATATTTGTTGAACCACAGACCTTGTCACGGTTTTGAGGAGGGGTTATTGCCTCACTGGCTTATACAAGAGTGAGAAGGGCCAGCCGCTCTTCCCCTTGCCAGAAGGAAAAGTTTAAGTTTGATGTGCCTCCTCCATCCCGCTGTTTTAACCAAGGGCTTAATGGGTTACCAATCACTTCCTTCACCCTAAGGCAAAGTAGGGGTATAACAAAATCCCCAGCTCTTGGGCAAAATAAGTGGAAAAAAGCACCCCTACAGCTTGGGCAAGGTGGGGGGCTCCAAATACCCCACCTGGGGCCATTATACATTGACCCTCATCAATGTCAGGATTCGTTGATGCCACAGGATTAGATTTGAAAAAAATTAAATTCCATAGGTAAAAAAATGTTAGTAAAGGCTTAGCTAAGGGTTACAGTATGCTGATAGTGGTAATTAATCAGGATGCATCCCAAGCCATCATTTTTTTCCCCTCAATGCTTGCTCAGATTGAATCTAGGCATAAGCCAATCAAGCTTGGTCCTGCAGCTCCGAGTGGCACAGTAAGCAAGGGACTCAAATTTAGGCATATCCGTCACACTTATGGCATCTCAATGAAGAATACATTATAGTGATGGATGGAATGTTTGAATTAATCCCAGCAACATGTAATAGCTCTAAGACACACCCCAGTCCACTGTTTATTCTGTCTTCCAAGCCATGGAACCAAGCTGCACCTAACTAAAGGGACCGACATAGGCTGAAGCCAGCCTTAGGTTGCTTGTGTTCTGGTTCAGAGGATCTGGCTTGGCAGTTAGGCTGGATTGTTCCTATTGGAGCAGGGGCAAGGTTGATTTGCATATGGCCAGTTCTAATGAGAGGTGGTATGGTAGGCAGAACAATTATGATTGTCTTTCATGCGGCCCGGGTTATTTCCTGTAGCTGAAATTGATTTAAGCATTCCACCCATCACTATTTTGATCTCAGTCCTAGGAAGAGGTGGGCGGGCCAACATAACTGGGAGAGCCAAGCCGAGGATCTGGCTTGGATATTAAAGCATGTGCATGAGCCGAGCCCTGAAAATATGTGCTATGAAGACCATACAAAAAAAACACGTAAATTATGATAAAGTTTCTTTAAAGCTCAAAAAAGTGTATTTCTTTAACATGTGTAAGCTCTAACATTAATAGGGCACATGATAGCATTGCACTGTGAAGTACTTACTAAAAGTGACAGTTTTCTACGACTCTTACTCTGAAGTCACATATTCGAAAGTGCGTTCACAAGCGATAATGAAGAAAAAAGAGTTTTAGGGAAATCAAATATTTGCTTAAGATCGCACAGTTTAAGAAAGGAAGCCATGATTTATCCAGGTTTTACAGTTTTACTCTGTACAGATCAGCCAGTAAATGGGTATATTTGTCTTTCCTTATGTTAACTCTTTGTTTTTACCTCTTAGTGCATTCTTCTTCAGTTTTTAAAATATTGTGCAAACGCGACTCAAAGGTATTGAAGCTCTTTACATGAGCACCAGTTACATTACACAAGGTTTCATGCATGATTTATAGGTATGGGAGATTAAGCGATTTGCCCGAAATCACTTGTTGAGCTGATGTCAAGACTCGGGTTTTCGAGTTCTATAGTCGGCATCTTTCACCATAACACCGCATCCTGGGTAGACAGAGGGAGAAAGGAGCTCCATGAAAGCTAGTCGCTCTATGGGCTTGAGGTTCTAACAGGACCTCAAGCTGAGTCAGAGCCAGGCTTCAGGCTCGAGCTTACAGAGGCTCGCCAATCTCTAATGCCAGGTAAATACAGGGTGTGGCTGTTAGTCATAATATGTGCCTAAGAACTTATTTTACAATTCAGAGCACAACAACAGTAAAGTGATTTTGATCTGTCACTATTACAAATCCAATTTTAATTTATAGAGCACTCTACAACAGCAGAAGTTCAAACAAAAGTAATAATCTTACGCCTGATACTGTTTGCCTGGCCACTACGGTCTGCTACTTATGTTCATTCACAGACCTCCCCTTACCGGACAATGGGCCATCGTATGCCCACTCTACTTTCTTGAATTTTTCTCTTCACCTTCAAGCAAGAGGTAATTTTAGATAACTACAGGCATTAGGTTCTTCAAGGAGGGTGGCAACTAGATCCAACATTTGATCCACCCAAACCTCGACTTCTTAGAGGTTGCATTTATCGCATACTCCTCCTTAACGTATAGGGGGCTTCTGAGGTCAAAACCCTTGATTTGAAAAGGAAAAATGGGGTTGTAACGTTTTTAAGCCTTGAAAGAAGTCATTAACACAATGAAACACGCGGTGCGCGTCATATCTCAACCTCCGTGTCAACAGACTTTTGGGCTATCAATTTTCTGACATATAGACTTTTCTTTGAACTTGTGCTGTTGTTGAGTGCTTTCTAAATTAAAATTGGATCTGTAATAGTGACAAATCAAAATCACTTTACTGTTGAGCACTAGATTGTAAAATAAGCTTGTATATATGTGGAGATCTTTATTGCCCAGATATTAATGTACACTACTTGGATGGCATAGTGTCTATTCATTTGAGCACACTATACTTATTTCCATATTATATCTATCTACTTACCCGAGGTGCTGACAGCCTGTTATTACCACTGCATCTTTTCCCTTATCTGAATGTGCCTAATAACTATGGGCCTGGTTTAGAGTTTGGCAGATCATTACTCCATCACAAATGTGACAGATGCCATCCACCTTATATCACATGAAACATCACTTGTAATTAGGAGGATGGGATATCCATCACGTTTGTGACAAAGTAATCTGTCCACCAATCTCTAAATCTCGCACTAGTCTTTAGTGTATATTGTGCCTAGTATGTACAGCTGACCAAAGGGACACCTATTACTGCTCCAAGGTCCATTCCCCCTTATTACCCTTAAGTAGGTTTCTGGTTAGTCACAATTGGCAGTGATGACTCGTGTGCATCGCTTTTGTTTGTCAGTAACAAGTCAGAGCTTGAGCTGTCTGGAGCAGAGTACATGGAGCTTCCACCAGCCTTGAGGTAGCGGAGCTGTTCCAAAATCACCCTCACTTCCTGGTCACAAATATCAGAACTGGGTGTCGAGAACTACCCAACCGTCACATGGCAATTGTGTGGAAAGGCTGAAAGCATAGATGAGGATTCAACCACAGGTTTGGCAAGATCCTTGCATCAAAGCCAACACTAAATTAGGCTTAAGTGGCGTGGGTGGTGGTGTTTGATGGGAGTTTCCCCTGAACAATTCTAGAGGAGTGCCTTATTGACTTTTCTTACTTCCTACATATTAGAAATGAATATCATTGATTAACACAGAGACCAATTATACAATTGCTCTAATTGATTTATGGTCAAATTCATTTTGCCAATATTTTTACTTTAAAAGATGTCTCTGAATGTTTTGTGACAGTAAACTATTTCATTAAAGTTTTACCACTTGATTTGCAAGTAAAAGTTGTAATTATGTAGCTGGATTGCCCTTTGAGTTGCTAATATTGCACTACCCAGCACTTCTGTCATAGTTAGTGCTGAGGTTCACCAATTATACACAAGAGAGTGATGATACTTTTAATGGGTTCTATAGGGCCTCTTTGGCACGCTTGTTGGGAAAGCTTAGCCATTGTAGATATAAATTGTTATGTTCTATCTCTATTTTACCTTTCCATCTGGGATTTCTTAATTTCCTATTGTGTCAGTAGACTCAGAGAAGGGGCCGAAAGGCATCCTTCCCTATCAGATTTATTTTGGTGCCCATGCCATCCAGCAGATCCATGGAGCCTCCGCTACCTTGCACTAAAAAAATGTATCAAATCATTTTTGACCCATGAGGTCTCTGAGGGATACCCCCATCAGGCATAGGGGGACAGGGTATACCTAACCTGCTCCCTTTTATCTTTTTTTAACATATTTCTATGACAGAGAACTCATTCCACAAATTTTAGAATGGCAGCAGCCACATCTTTGTTGACGTGGTGGTATCTAATCAGATCTTAGCTTCAGATTTGCCAGCTACATAGATCCTCCATAGCGTGAAATATACAAAAACATACCAAGTTATTGAGCCTTTGTTTCTCAAACATTCCTGCTTGTGTTTACACTCAATCATAAAAAGCACGGTTTCTGGATCAAGATCTAAGCTTCTGATAAATTTGGAGCAATTCCGTTCAGCATTTTTTACAGTATATTTTTTCTATTTTCCTATGGAAAAAGTGCATTTTGTGACCCCTCCCTTTTCAAAATAATACCCTTTCAGGCATTGAGTGACGCATAAATTATGCAAAAAAGAAGCAGAGAACTCTGGGTAGTTCTCAAGTTTAGGTGGAAAGCAGCTCTTGTATAGAGCACCCTCAACACCAGCAACACTCTAGATCTGCTCACCTCAAATGTCTGCTTTGTGATCAAAGTATTCAAGCATAGGATTAGCACAATGTCATCTACACCAAGATAGAAAGGGGCAAATTATTTTGCCATTTCTACAAAAAAGTTTTTAGGCATAGGACTAGCACAGTGCTGTCCATGTCGAACTATAAAATGACTAAAGCTTTTTACCACTCCAGGCACAGTATTACAGCTTCGATTTGGTAAAATATCAACCAAGCCAACCTGAAATGAATATTCATTTCAGGTTGGCTTGGTGGTTGGTATTTAAGAGCTATTTTTCTAAATTGGTGTGGAACCTTTAAGTGTGATGTTTTCACTGTTTTACTGTTTAAAGTGCAGTGCAAATACTTTACACGTTGCCTCTTATGTTAATTTAGGGTGTGTTTTATGACTTACCCTGACTAGGGTTTGTGGCTACTGCTTGACCAGGGCCTGTACACCCCAGTCAACCAGGAACCCCATTTCGAAGAACATATATATTGCTTACTGGCGGTCACCAGTAGGTAGTTATAGTTAGGACGATAGTTCCATAGAAAAAGTGTTTTTGACGTGCCACAAACTTTTCCAAAAAAAGTGTCATTGTGAGTCCAGTGTTAATAGAAAGTCTTGAGGTGATCCGTCAAGAAGGGGCCAGGAAAAAGGTGGGGTCAAAAAATACAACTCCCCATGTTAATTCCCAAAGGAGCTTAGAACACGACTACAGCCTGAACCACTGGGCAGAATTACACCAAATTTGGCAGGAAGGTAGATTTTGTTTCACAGATCACGCTTTCAAGTATTTAGTGTAAATCTGTTCAGTAGTTGTTGAGAAATGTAAGGGAAAGAAAATAAGGATATCTGGGCAGAGCCTAAGTACAGATCTCATGGTGAGATCTGATTGACTCTCAGCACTTCACCCAGAAAGTGCTGGTAGCCATCTTGGAACCAATATACATGATAGCACCCTGTTGAAATGCACTGTTGTGAATGCCAGGTTTTGAGGGTCACAAAAACGAGAAATCATTTGTTGATGGTACCATACTAATTTTAGGACGTGTAATGTGTTCTAAGGTGATTTTACCCTGTGAAAAAGACTTCTGGTGGGAGCACATCAATCTTGTTTGAAAGAAAACAGTTTACTCATGCTGATTCCCATGGAGGTCATAGAAGGTGCTCCAGAAGCAAAAATGAGAGCATATCTTCTGTAAATTCACAATATGGGGGCTTACTACGATGCCGTGCAGCTGCACCGTCATGGAAACGGGACCAACCAACCTCTGGTCGGTGGTCCCAATCACCTAATTACGCTGTGACCGCACATGGTGTGGTTGAATACTCACATTTCCCTATGGGAGCATGTGTTAAGGACGTAAACCGGCCGTGGCACAAGTTCCCATATGGAAATGAGAGGTTGTATTCATCCCTGAACCAGGTGGCAGCCACCTCAGGGTGCCTGCCACATAGTGCTGGGATCCTCAGCCCCCAACTGGAGGCTACAAACAAAAGGGGGCCATGCTAGGGGCCCCCAAACATGCTTTCTGACAGGTTTTCCTTGTCGGAAAGGCTGACATGGAAAGCCTGCCAGAAACTGTGCATCGTAACCCGGATGCTGTAAAATGCCGTCCCTCTAGATTACTGGCCAGTTCTGACTGGCTGACAGGCTCCTTGAGCCTGTCAGAACCCAACCGGACTGACAGGCCTTTTTCACTTCCATCCACCTAAATTGTAATTAGTTGGTCGGAAGTGAAACCACCAATCTTGGTTGGAAAGATATAAGGTCGGAGGCTTTCTGACCGAGATCATAATCGGCCCCTATGTTTCTCAGCCACATAAGAATCTAACATTCTCAGTAAAAAAAGTACTTCCAACATGAGCAAATTCCCAGAGTGTTATAAGAAACAACTAGGTAGCTAACAGTCTTATTTATGACAAAATTATGGCACAACTGAAGCCGTCTTGATTGAATCCCACTGGTAAAACTTAAAATATTTAATTTAGAAAGAAACACAATGAGGGAGTTTATTTTCCCATACAAACTATGGTTAGTGCATTAGAAAGGAAAATGAGGACACATTTTAATTCAAAGCTCAAATATCTTCCTGCTGTACTTCGATAGAAACAGCCTGTCAGTTGATTTGTTGGCAAGTACTGATACATCCTTCTCATTGTTATAGCCCCTTCGGTGCTCATGACGAACTGGGCTCGTCATGGCACACAGTCGCCGTGTGCTCATGACGAGCCCAGCTCGTCATGACACCCACCCACGGGGAATCGCTGGCGCCCCCCCGCGGGTGGCCGATCTGGGTTGTTTTCATGGGGAAGGCAGGGGAAGACCTTCCCCTGCCTCCCCCCGTCATCAATGACGTCAGCGCACAAGTTGCGCTGACGTCATTGAGGTTTCCCTTGGATCACCAACAGGAATGCCCACTAGACGCCAGGGATTTTTTTTAAAATGGCCATCATTTTGTTGTTTGGGGGAGGCAAGGGTCGCGCCCCCTTTTGGGGGCAATATTTCCTTGCTTTGTCTGCCCCCCGGGGGGGGCAGACTTTTTAAAAATAATTAAATCAGCCCTTTGGCCATCTTACTATAATGTAGTGGGGAGTGGCCCCTTGGGCAAGGGTCACTCACCTTTGGGGGCCATTTTTTATGGAATGTTTGTTTGTTTTGTTTGGGGGAGCGGCCCCTTAGGCAAGGGTCGCTCCCCTTTTGGAGGGCAATGTATTCAAGCTTTGTCTGCCCCCCCGGGGGGGTAGATTTTCTTTATTAAATAAAAGAAAAGAAATGCCCACTGGACCACCAGGGAGTTTTTAGTGGGGAGTGGCCCCTTGGGCAAGGGTCACTCCCCTTTGGGGGCTTATGATTTTGGCAGTCTGCCCCCATGGGGGGACATATTTCGCTATTTTGAGGTCGAGCATTTGAGACCTCTTGTATATACTTTAGTATATACTTATATGTTTATATGGTTTGTGGGCTTTGGAGATCAGCCCTAGGACGTGTCTGCTTCCGCTTAGGGACTTTTTTCAGATCAACTGACTCTATTTAACTTTCTTGATAGAAAACAACCAGCAGAGGTCAATAAAATACCAGAATGACTTCAGCATTCTCTAGTTTTCAGTCCATAGAAATTGTCTACCACGAGCACCGATAGACAATATTCTTTTTTAAATCTTGTATTTTCAGTGATATGACCACCGAAGGCTCAGATTTTATATTAAAAACAGAGCTTTGGACTATACCATTTCCCGCTGAAAGGCAATATTTCTCCCCGTGTGTTCCAATACTTGGCGTGTCACGCAGTTTGATGCTTGCTTTCCCTCCATGTCAAAGAACAGCAGATGTTTCAGGGTGCAGCCTAATGTGCTGCATAGCTAAGTACATGTAAGGTCCCAAAGGCAAGACCGATTGCATTGCAAATGCTTGTTTAATGTAGGGCCCACTAGGGCACCAGGGAGTTATTTGTGGAGAGTGACACCTTGGGCAATGGTCACTCTCTTTTGGTGTCAATATTTGTTGCTGTGTCTGCCCCGCAGAGTGCCAGATTGCCATGTTTTGAAAAAAAAATTGGGCACACCAGGGATTTTTTTGTGGGGCGTGGCCCCTTGGGAAAGGGTTGCTCCCATTTGGTAAGCATTAATTTGGCCGTTTCTGCCACCCTGAGGGGCAGATCGGCTGATTTGTTTTTTTGTAGGGCCACTAGGCCACCCGTTTTTTTTATGTTGGGGAGCAGCCCCTTGCACAAGGGTCGCTCCCCTTTGTGGGAGGATGATTGTGGTCATTTCTGCCCTCTGGGTGGCAGAATAGCAGTATGTTTTTAGGCCCATCTGCCATCTAGGGGGGCAGAGGCCACTAGACACCTTTTTTTGTGTTTGGGAGTGGCCTCAAGGGCAAGGGTTGCTCCCCTTTTATGGGGGTGAATATTTTATTTACACTCTTAGGCCCACCAACCCCTTAGCTTGGCTGGTGGATTGTGTGTGGACTGGTGCATTATTTGCATATGTGATTGTAATGTTCTATTCTCCTTTTTATTCTAGTGTAAAGCTTTTGATTCCTGTGTGAGATTTTGACAGTGGTGTTCTGCAGTTTTGCACAGTTGTATTTTTTTGGTAAGCAAAACATTTTTGTTGTATTTTCTCCAAATGAGTATTTTTGTCATGTGTGGATGATTTTTTTGTAAGTGGTGTCATAATGGCAGCTTATTTAGTTAGTGTTTTGTGCATGGAATTCTTTGCGATGTGTTTTGCATTGTCTTATGTGTAATTTTCTTTTCTCTTTCTTTTTTAGTGGGATATTGTTGATCCATACTGTTTCTGTGCAGAGTAGGTGGTGGTGAATTTAGCTGCTTCTGGCAAGTGAGTGGTATCGTTTTGGAGTATGTAGGTATTTCTGATAAAGGTGCATTTTGTTTATTACTTATTTTTTAAAGTGTCTGTTGTTGTTGACTTGTTTGACAAGTTACTTTTATTAGTAAGCAGTATGGCTAGCCGTAGAATGACTGCTCAGCAGGTGGTTGGTATGCTTCTTGAATCTTCCTCTGAGCAGGATTATGAGACTGACAGTGCGTCTGAGGGAGAGGAGGGAGGGGAAGATTCAGGCAGTGAGTTTTCTCTCCACATGGAATCATCAGATGATGAAGGTACTTTCAGTGCAGATGAAGCTACTCTCAGTGCGGATGAAGTGCCTGTGTTAGAGGAGAATACTGCTGTGCCGATGGTGCAAGAGGCATCTGGATTACAGCCTGAGGCTGATAGGCAGTTTTTGAGGGACAACAGTGACAAACTTAGGCCCCACTTTAGAGCTACCCAGTGGACTCCCACAAATTTGGAAAAGATGAAGAAGTTTTTGGGTTTAACTTTATTGATGGGTTTGATAGGGAAGCCGTCCATGTCTTCATATTGGTCTACCAGTCCCTTGATGGCAACGGCCATATTTCCTGCAGTTATGACTCGTGATCGGTATTTACTTTTGCTACGGATGCTGCATTTTGTTGATAATTCTTTGGCGTTGCCACGAGATCACCCTGAATGTGACAGTGTTTTTAAGATTCGGCCTGTTCTTGATCACTTTGTAGATCGATTTTCAACTCCAGGGAAAGAAATATCTATTGATGAGTCGTTGGTCTTGTTCAAGGGCCGTTTGGTTTTTAGACAGTACATCTCTAGCAAGAGGGCACGCTATAGAATTACGCTGTATATGTTGTCTGAGAGTAGGACAGGATATGTTTTTAATTTCTGTGTGTACACTGGTAGGGATTCCACTATTGACCCCCCTGGTTGTCCGTCCACTTTTGGAGTTTCTGAGAAAATTGTGTGGGATCTTGCTAGAGGACTGTTTAACAGAGGCCACCATTTGTACCTTGATAACTTCCACACTTCTGTGCAATTGTTTAAGGAATTGTTCAAAGTGGACACTTTTGCTTGTGGCACAATCCGCTCTAACCGTAAAGGTTATCCAAAAGAGCTTGTTTGCAGTAAACTTCAGAGGGGACAGTGCAGTTCCTTGCGTAGTGATGAACTACTAGCTGTAAAATTTGTGGACAGGAGGAATGTGTACATGCTGACTACCATCCATGATGAGAGTCCTTCACCTGTGGCTGGTTGGGGTCTGATTTCTGAAGTGTACAAACCTGTATGCATTTTAGACTACAATAAGCACATGGGTGGTGTTGATAGAGTAGATCAGAGGTTGGAACATTACACTGCTATTCGTAAGGTTTAAGTTTGGTATAAGAAGTTGGCCATCCATCTCTTTAATTTAGCACTTTCAATGCTTTTGTTGTGTTCAAGGAGTGTTCTCCTGCATCAAAGTTGACTTTTGTTCAGTTTCAGCAATTTGTGATAGGCAGCCTTGTTGTTGTGGAATAGGCAAGTGTTCCTAGAGTTGGAGTGGTGGAGGATGTGGCTCGATTGAAAGAAAGATCGCCACTTTCCAGATTTCATTCCTCCCACATCCTCAAAAGACTTTCCCACCAGGAGATGTAGAGTCTGTTGGCGAAGAGGTACGCGGAAGGAGACTTGTATGTACTGCCCCGAGTGTCCTTCTAACCCTGGGCTGTGAGTCCCTGCTTGTTTTAGAGCTTACCACATGCAAAATAATTTTTGGGAGCATCCATGAGTGGTAAAGTGAACTGCCTGGTCTGTATTCTTTAAACAATTTGATTCTATTTCAAGGTTGGCATCAGTGCAATGTATTTAGTTTCAGATTTTGTGTTAGTAGATTTGTATCTATTTGCAATTTGTTTGTGTTTTTATTTTTGTCTAAAAAAATCCTAAATGTGATGGTTGTGTGCGTGGACTGGACCTTGGCTGGCAGTGTGCGTGGACTGGTGCTTGGCTGGCGGTGTTAATGGACTGATGCTTGGCTGCTGGTGTGTCTGGACAGGTGCCTGACTGGAGGTGTGTGTGGACAAGCGCTTGGCTAGTGGTGTGCGTGGACTGGCGCTTGGCTGGCGGTGTGCATGGACTGGCGCTTGGCTGGCAGTGTGCGTGGACTGGCGCTTGGCTGGCGGTGTGCATGGACTGGTGCTTGGCTGGCGGTGTGCATGGATTGGCGATTGGCTGGTGGTGCGTGTGGACTGGCACTTGGCTGGTGGTGTGTGTGGACTGGTGCTTGGCTGGCGGTGTACGTATACTGGCGCTTGGCTGGCGGTGTGCGTGGACTGGCACTTGGCTGGCAGTGTGCGTGGATTGGCGATTGACTGGCGATGTGCCTGGATTGGCACTTGACTGGTGGTGTGTGTGGACTGGCACTTGGCTGGTGGTGTGCGTGGACTGGCACTTGGCTGGCAGTGTGTGTGGAGAGGCGCTTGGCTGGCAGTGTATGTGGATTGGCGCTTGGCTGGCGGTGTGCATGGATTGGCGCTTGGCTGGCGGTGTGCGTTGGCTGGTGTTTGGCTAGTGGTGTGTGTGGATTGGCCATTGGCTGGAGGTGTGCATGGACTGGTGTTTGGCTAGCGGTGTGCGTGGACTGGCGCTCGGCTGGTAGTGTGTGAGTAGTGATTTGCTGCTGGCCACTACACACACTGCTAGCTGAGTGCCACTCCACGCAATCCATCAGCTTGTGTGGTTGCTGTGTCAGGAATGTGGGCATTTGAAAGTGATGGGCCCTTGAATGGCGCTGTCTGCTTGAGTGAGTGTTGTAATCTGATGGGCCCGCGGCTGGCGGTGTGAATGGTTTTGTATGTGTCACATGTATGAAAGGTGTATGAATGGCCTGTAGAGAGGTTGGTGCCTTGTTGTGTCTTTACAGCTCACGAGCTGTGAGTCAATGGTTCAGTTTCTCGCCCTTTCAATTATTAACAGTGCATGTCATTTTTGTGAAATCACTTGCTAATACAATTGCATATACTGATCCATCACTCACCCTTGTGCCAAATCCAACCAGTATGTGTGTGTGCTTGAGGATTAGATGGCTGTGCAGTAATATTTGTCCTTTTGAAAAAGGGACAAGGTACACCCTGTCACGGGTACTTGGGCCTCCCACACATGTGAGGCACCATTTTTACCAGGAGACCTGGGGGAATGCTGGGTGGTGGGAAATTTGTGTGAGCCCGGTGATGTCACAACTTTCCCACACAAAAATGCGTGAAAAAAGTGGGGTTTTTTCAGCTAAAATTGAGGTTTGCAGGGGATTCTGGGTAAGGAAACTTTGGGGGATACACACAAGCCATACCTCCCTGGAAGCCCCCGGGTGTCTAGTTTTCAGAAATGTGTGGGTGTGGTAGGTTTCCCTAGATGGCCGCCGAGCACCGGGCCAAAAACCCAGGTGACCCCAATTGCAAAACCATGTGGTTTTGAGATAGGCAATTTTAATGTTGCCTCACTACGTTTTGGGCCCTTGCCTGTCACGGGTACTTGGGCCTCCCACACAAGTGATGCGCCATTTTTCTCGTAAGACTTTGGAGAACGCGGGGTGGGCGGAAAGTTGTGGATCCACGCAGATTCCAGAACTTTCCACCACAGAAATGTAGGGGAAATGTGTTTTTTTGGACACTTTTTTAGGTTTGCCAGGGATTCTGGGTAACAGAACATGGTGGGAGTCAGTCAAGTCACCCAATCCGGGATTCCCTGGGTTTCTAGTTTTCAAAAATGTATAGGTTTGCTAGGTTTCCCTAGGTGCCGGCAGAGCTAGGGTTCAAAAACGACAGCTAGGCACTTTGCCAAAAAAGGGTCATTTTTCACTGCAAAATTGAGGTGTGACCATGTTGCCTTTTGCGCCGTTTCCTGTCGCGGACACTAGGCCGACCCACACAAGTGAGGTACCATTTTTCTTGTAAGACATTGGGGAATGCGGGGTGGGTGGAAAGTTGTGGATCCACGCAGATTCCAGAACTTTCCACCACAGAAATATGGGGAAAATGTGTTTTTTGGACACTTTTTTAGGTTTGCAAGGGATTCTGGGTAACATACCCTGGTGGGAGGCAGTCAAGTTACCCGATCCTGGATTCCCCTGGGTGTCTAGTTTTCAAAAATGTATAGGTTTGCTAGGTTTCCCTAGGTGCCGGCAGAGCTATGGTTAAAAAACTACAGCTAGGCACTTTGCCAAAAAAGGGTTATTTTTCACTGATAAACTGAGGTGTGACCACGTTGCGTTTTGCGCCGTTTCCTGTCACGGGCACTAAGCC
Source organism: Triturus cristatus (assembly GCF_964204655.1). NCBI lineage: Eukaryota > Metazoa > Chordata > Amphibia > Caudata > Salamandridae > Triturus > Triturus cristatus. The sequence goes on along the minus strand of NC_140591.1, from coordinate 743,422,923 downwards.
GACCCACACAAGTGAGGTATCATTTTTCTTGTAAGACTTTGGGGAAAGCGGGGTGGGTGGAAATTTGTGGATCCACGCAGATTCCAGAACTTTCCACCACAGAAATGTGGGGAAAATGTGTTTTTTTGAAAAAATGTTAGGTTTTCAAGGGATTCTGGGTAACAGACCCTTGTGGGAGGCAGTCAAGTTACCCGATCCTGGATTCCCCTGGGTGTATAGTTTTTAAAAATGTATAGGTTTGCTAGGTTTCCCAAGGTGCCCGCAGAGCTAGGGTCAAAAACTACAGCTAGGCACTTTGCCAAAAAAAGGGTCATTTTTCACTGCGAAATTGTAGTGTGACCACGTTGCGTTCTGCACCGTTTCCTGTGGCGGGCACTAGGCCGAACCGCACAAGTGAGGTATCATTTTTCTCGGAAGACTTTGGAGAACTCGGGGTGGGTGGAAATTTGTGGATCCACGCAGATTCCAGAACTTTCCACCACAGAAATATGGGGAAAATGTGTTTTTTTGACAATTTTTTAGGTTTGCAATGGATTCTGGGTAACAGACCCTGGTGGGAGGCAGTCAAGTCACCCCATCCTGGATTTCCCTGGGTGTCTATTTTTCAAAAATGTATAGGTTTGCTAGGTTTCCCTAGGTGCCCGCAGAGCTAGGGTTAAAAAACTACTGCTAGGCACTTTGCCAAAAAAGGGTAATTTTTCATTGCGAAATTGAGGTGTGACCACGTTGGTTTTGTGCCGGTTCCTGTCGGGGACACTAGGTCGACCCACACAAGTGAGGTACCTTTTTTCTCGTAAGACTTTGGGGAAAGCGGGGTGGGTGTAAAATTGTGGATCCACGTAGATTCCAGAACTTTCCACCACAGAAAAGTGGGGAAAATGTGTTTTTTGGACAATTTTTTAGGTTTGCAAGGGATTCTGGGTAACAGAACCTGGAGGGAGGCAGATAAGACACCCCATCCTGGATTCCCCTGGGTGTACAGTTTTAAAAAATGTATAGGTTTCCCTAGGTCCCGGCAGATCTATGGTTCAAAAACGACAGCTAGGCATTTTGCCAAAAAGGGTCCTTATTCACTGCGAAATTGAGGTGTGACCACGTTGCGTTTTGCACCGTTTCCTGTTGCGGGCACTAGGCCGACCCTCACAAGTGAGGTATCATTTTCCTCGTAAGACTTTGGGGGACGTGGGGTGGGTGGAAATTTGTGGATCCACACAGATTCCAGAACTTTCTACCACAGAAATGTGGGGAAAATGTGTCTTTTTTGACAATTTTTTGGGTTTGCAAGTGATTCTGGGTAACAGACCCTGGTGGGAAGCAGTCAAGTCACCCCATCCTGGATTCCCCTGGGTGTCTAGTTTTCAAAAATGTATAGATTTGCTAGGTGTCCCTAGGTCCCGGCAGACCTATGGTTCAAAAACGACAGCTAGGCACTTTGCCAAAAAAGGGTCATTTTTCACTGCGAAAATGAGGTGTGACCACGTTGTGTTTTGCGCCGTTTCCTGTCACGGGCACTAGGCCGACCCGCGCAAGTGAGGTATCATTTTCCTCGTAAGACTTTGGGGAACGTGGGGTGGGTGGAAATTTGTGTATCCACACAGATTCCACAACTTTACACCACAGAAATGTGGGGAAAATGTGGCTTTTTTGACAATTTTTTAGGTTTGCAAGTGATTCTGGGTAACAGACCCTGGTGGGAAGCAGTCAAGTCACCCCATCTTGGATTTCCCTGGGTGTCTAGTTTTCAAACATGTATAGGTTTGGTAGGTTTCCCTAGGTGCCGGCAGATCTAGGGTTCAAAAACTACAGCTAGGCATTATGCCAGAAAAGGGTCATTTTTCTCTGCGAAATTGAGGTGTGTCCACGTTGCGTTTTGCGCCGTTTCCTGTCACGGGCACTAGACCGACCCACACAAGTGAGGTACCATTTTTCTTGGAAGACTTTGGGGAACGCTGGGTGGGTGGAAATTTGTGGATCCATGCAGATTCCACAACTTTCCACCACAGAAATGTGGAGAAAAAGTGGGTTTTTTTACAATTAGGTTTGCAAGGGATTCTGGGTAACAGAACCTGGTGGTAGGCAGTCAAATCACCCACCCTAGATTCCCCTGGGAGACTAGTTTTCAAAAATGTATTGGTTTGCTATGTTTCCCTAGGTGCCGGCAGAGCTAGTGTTCAAAAACTACAGCTAGACACTTCGCAAAAAAAGGGTAAATTATCATTGTGAAAATGTGGTGTGTTCACGTTGGGTTTTTAGCCATTTCCTGTCGTGGGCACTATGCCTGCCCACACAAGTGAGGTACCATTTTTATCGGGAGACTTAGGGTAATTCAGATTTGTAAAGCAACTGTTATTACCTATTGGTTTTGGATGCATTTCTGCCTTCCAAACGAAAGACATTGTGTAAAAAAGACGTCATTTTGAAAAATGACCGATAATTCTCATGGTAGTATGAGTATTCCCAATTTCGAAAAAGTGCAAATATGTACTGTTTCTAAACTCTATAATTTGTTCCCATTTCAGAAATACATAGGTGTTTTTCATACCAATTTTTCCATGTATACATTTTCCCACAAAAATTGCTATATACCCGAAACATAATAAAAAACCATTGCAAATTGCTGCTCAGTTTTTGACTCTGGGTTCGTCGGGTTCTTGGCGAACCTACAAGTCCTATATATCCCCACAACCAGGAAGGTTCAGCAGATGTAATGGTATTTTGCTTTCAAAGAGCTGTCATAGTTAGAAGAAGGTACAGGTAAAATAGTTGACACAAAAGGCTGTTTTTTCAACTAATTTTCAATTTTTCCTATATTTAACTATCAATGTCTATAAAGAAACCTTGATGCATCTACACAAATGACCCCTTGCTGAATTCATAATTTTATCTACTTTAATAAAATGTATAGCTTTCCAGGATCCATTATTGCTTTCACACCCATTTATACCATTAATTGGAAGGAGGTAGAAAGCACAAACAATAGCAAAAAAAGGCTATGTCCCAGAAAAATGCCAAAACTGTGTAAAAAATGTTGGTTTCTGATAAACGTCTGTCATTCCCTAAAAGCTGGGAAAATGGTGATTTCAGCCCAACAAACCCTTTTTGATACCATTTGCAGAGAAAAACCCTGACGCTTTCATTTTCAGCCCGTTTTTCCAATTCCCCCCCAAAAAAACTTTAGCTGTATTTTGGCTAGTTTCTGGGACCCCTCCAGGGGAATCCACAAACCCTGGGTACCTTTAGAATGCCCATAATGTTGGAAGAAAAGGACACAAATTTGGCGTGGATACCTTATGTGGTCAAAAAGTTACAGGGGCCTAAGTGCGCACTACCCCAAATAGCCCAAAAAAGGCTTAGCACAAGGGGGGAAAAGGCCTAGCAGTGAAGGGGTTAGAGAAATACTCTTTCAAACATGGATGCTGCCTGGTAGTACAGGTACTGTGTGCACACTTTCACTTGTAGCTTGATTTGCCATGTAAAAGCTGTTTGTCAAGTCTTAAATCCAAGTTTCATTATGCACACCTCATATGTGAGAGATGCTGTAGGTGTGCTATAAAACATGCTGGTTTGTGCTTATAAGATGTGAGATGTTCCTTTCAGTTCACTAAGTTACTTGTGCACGTGCATGCCCTATGCCAAGTACTACTTAGACTATGCCATCCCTAAAGCAATCAACATACATGTTCAGAAAAACATAAAGCCTCTGTTTCAGCTATTAAAACAGCTACAGAATCACTTATCGATTCAGTTACTCACCAGAAACTATTAATGCATGCAGCAGACTCAAAGGCACCTGCAATCACACCTGCGTAGCTCTGTATTATCTAATACAGGCACTATAGCATTTCTGCAGCCACTTACATACATATTTAGACAGCACTAGAGGTAGTAGGGCAGGCAGTTGCAGATCAGCAAATATACTTAAACATCTCATGGCACTGATAGAGGTTTACGTCTACACTCTCTCAGATATGTAGGCAAGTACTGATGCAATCATCTCAACCGTGCATAGAAATAGTGTTTCAAAATGGTTGATGGCTACTTGTGCAGACTCTGTCTGTGCTCTGTCACTGCAAGCTTCACTTGGCATGTTATAGTCGTTTTCGATGTGTTAAACGCACGTTTTAGTACACATAACACACTTCTAAGAAATGCTGTATGTATGCCATAAAGGATCCTGTTTTGTGTTTAAGAGATTGACAGATGTCCTTTTTAGTTGAATACGTTACTTGAGCACTTGTAGGACCCTATGGGAAGTACTATATAGAGTATGAAGCCCTAAAGCAGCTGATATGCATGTTCACAAAGCATAGACCCTCTCTTCAACCTAATCAGAAAGCTACAGAAGCACATATACATTCAGTCACTTATCAGAGATTATTTATGCATTCAGCATACTCAAAGGTATGTGCAGTGATACCTACATGGCTCTCAATTGCCTAACACAGGCACTGAAGTATTTGCGCAGCCACTTACATATACATTTAGACAGCCATAGAGGCATTATAGCAGGCAGTTACATACCAGCACATTTACTTAAACATCACATGGCACTGATAGTGGTGTACTCCTACACTATCTGATATACTGATATATGTAGGCAAGTACAGACAGAACCTTCTCAACTATGTACAGAAATAGTCCTTCAAACTTAGATGATGGCTACTGGTGCAGATCCTGTCCAAGCTCTCTCACTGCAAGCTTCAAGTTGCATGTTATAGATCTTTCTCATGTATCAAATCTACTCAACAATGCATGCACTCAGTCACTGACCCACTCAGACACTCATGCACCTACTTATATATCTACTCAAACAGTCAGAGACTCACTCAGACAGTGGTGCACCAACTCACATCCCCAGTGAGACACTTTTCAGGTAGTCTCAGACCCATTCAGACACACAAACACACACCCAGTCCCAAACCCATTGAGACACTCAGGCACTCAATCACATACCCACTGAGGCACTCTGCACTCACTCACAAACTTATTTTCAAAGGTTACAAGTAGGAAATAGAATTTTAAAAAACCTTAAAAATTCAATGAAAAAAACAAACGGTTACAAGGATGTTAAAGTTAGGAAATACAATTTAAAAAACTTCAGAAATTCACTGAAAAAACAAAGGTTACAAAGACATTGTAGTTAGAAAACAGAGTTAAAAAACCTTAGAAATTCACTGAAAAAACAAAGGTGAGATGTAACTGACGGACGGTTATAAACAACTAAATGATGGGTCCAGTTAAAAAATATCTAACAAAGTAACAGCCCTCCAATCCAATATAAGATATCAATGAATTCCTTATGAAACGGAGAGAAGAAGGATAATTGGAATGTAATGAATATACATTTCTGAAATTTGATTTTCCCAAATGACCAATTCTTTATTTACTACCTAAACTCCATAAGTATGCCACATTACCACCAGGGAGAGCCATTGTCTCTTCAATGTGGAGTTTGTTAGAAAACACGTCCAGTTACCTTGACTACGTCATACAACCTTTTGTAGAAGACTCAACATACTACGTTGAGGATTCTGGTGATTTATATGCATTTTTTATGGTGTTGTTTGGTAGAATAAGTATTTATTATTGTCAATAGTCCATACACATGCTTACCACATAATCAGGGCTGCAGGCTTGCAGAAATGTCTTGAAGAAATGTTCACTCTCATATCTCCTGCATACAGAAATGGTGATGGACATGATGGCATACTGCCTGACAAATAACTTTTACATATTTGATCAGAAAATCTATTGCAGGGCTCAGGGGACAACAATGGCTATGTAGGTTTATATATGGGCTGGTGGGAGGAACAGGGGTTCAGACATCACCATTATTGTAATACCCGTGCCGTCCTGTGGGTCAGTTATATACATGATATATTTTGCTTTTGGAATGATTCAGTAGACTATGCTGAAGAGTTTGAAACAGATCTGAACATGAACCATGTGAACCTGTCATTTACCAGCAATATAAACAAACAGGAGATGGAGTTTTTGGGTCTACACTTAGAGGTAGCCAATGATAGACTGGAGTCAAAGCTAAATTGCAAACAAACTTGCAGGAAATAACTTGTTACATGCCTCCAGCAGACATCCCCGGGATTCAATTTACATCATACCTTAAGGGGAACTTTTGAGAGCGAGACGCAACTGCAGCTTAGATGAGAAATTTAAAAAGGAAGCACAATGTATGACACAAAGGTTTTTGAAAAGGGGACATTCCAGAAAGAACATACATTTTGCCCTGAACAAAGCAAGTAAGATCAAAAGATAGGATGTGCTAATTAGCAAACCAAAAGCAACTAGTGAAATTTCAACCATCAGATACATAACAACATACAACAAAGGTTCGGAGAAAAGTAAACATGTGCTTTAGAAACATCGGCATGTCTTACAGACTGATAACATTTTTAATGAACATCTAGATAACCACCCAAAACTAACCTTTAGGAAAAGTAAATCCCTAAAAGACAGTTTATGTAGGAACCTGGTACCAACCAAAACCAACAGCAGTCAAAATAAATATTTTTTTTGTTGTACTAAATGTAAGGTGTGTAAATACACTGAAAACCTTTGTCTCCTCTTGTGGGAGACGTCTGAAGTGGAGTTTGGTTTCCAAGGATGAAACAAAACTCTTCACTATACACACATTGCTTATTGCCTCACAAATGGAGCTGGACAATAGCGACCCGGCCATCTCGATCCCTGGCCGGGTCACTTCCGTCTTCGAGGAAACCCTTAGGTCTATCGGGAATGTGTTTTCTAAAGAGGAACATCTGGTCAAGAACAAGGCAACTAGGAATCCTAGGGTGAAACATGATTGGTATACATCGGCCTGTAGACACGCAAAATCACTCTTGATTAAGGCCATCAAAAGCAAAAATCAAGAAGCAATTCAGGGAGCTAGGACATCATATAAGAAAACCCTTGCAAGCGCTAGAAAGGAGTGGGAGCTTGAATACTGGTGCTCCTTAAAAGAGGCCAGTTTGAGGAAAGATTCAAGGCGTTTTTGGGATGCAATTAGAGCTAAAACAAGACCCGATAGTGAACTTATCACATGTAATATCACAAGTCAAGCATGGGTCGACCATTTTACTAAATTGTATGCTAGCCGCACTGGGGAGATTCTTGAAACTTCCCCGATAGCCACCTCTAATGATGATTTGGTTCGGGGGGTGGCGTTAGCAACTCCCGACCTCCCAATAAGAAGCATAGACTATGAAACCGACACGTTAGGCGCAATCACGACACTCAATGACCGGGGGGTAAATTTGGCAGATTCTGCTTTTACGATCAAAGAAGTCGAGTATGCAATTGGCAACATTAGGCCCCAAAAAGCAGCCGGCTTAGATGGTATCCCCGGGGATCTCCTACGTTCGGATATTCCGAATTGGGGCAAATTCATTTGTTGTTTGATCAATGCTATTAGTAGGGGAGCTCCTATTCCGACATCGTGGAAAGGGGCGGAGGTTGTCCCTATTTTTAAAAAGGGGGCCAGGGACGACCCGTCTAACTATAGACCCATAAGCCTGCTGGATATTACCCAAAAAGTAGTCGGGAAGGTGTTGTTAGTCAGATTATCGCAATGGATCGACGAAACCAATGTCCTTTCCGACTACCAGGCAGGATTTAGAACAGGCACTGGTACTATTGAACAGACATTTAGATTGTTACTAGTGTATTGGAAGGTGGTGGTCCTAGGCAAGGGCAGTCTTTATCTCGCATTTATCGATTTAAAGACTGCCTTTGATTTGGTACCCAGGGAGACCCTCTGGAGAGTACTTTCTGACATGGGGGTGCCCCACTACTTACTTTTGTTAATTGTAAGGTTGCATGAAAACAACTTTGCCCAGATTAGATGGGGCAGGGATGGAGAGAGAACTAGTAGAATCCCGGTTGAGAGAGGGGTTCGCCAGGGATGTGTTCTAGCCCCCACCCTTTTCTCCTTATATGTGAATGGTGTGGTTGAGCATCTGCTGAACGATCCTTCAGACGAACCATCCCTGGCAGGGGAACGTATCCCTACCCTCCTCTTCGCAGACGACACCCTTTTACTCTCCAAATCCCCTATGGGCCTCCAAAAATTATTAAATAACTTCCAACTCTTCTGCGCTAAACGGGGCCTGGTAATCAACACTGAAAAAACGAAATATCTTGTGATGAACCCCCCAAAAAAACTTGTGCGCCCTTTGACATTAAATGCCGTACCCTTGGGGAGGGTGGATGTGTTTGATTACCTAGGGATCCGTTTATCTCATAATATGCAATGGGCCCCCCACTTAAGCAAGATGTTGCTAGCCCACAAGAGAGTAACAGGGGCCTTACTGAAGGAACAGCGTTCCTGTGTTATTAGACCTATAGCCCCTGTTATGGAAATTTATGCAGCAAGGGCAGTCAGCTCTGCTCTTTACGGGGCTGAGCTGTGGGGTTCATGCAATACTAGTGAGTTGTCAAGAGCTGAGAGAAAGTTTTGTAGGGCCATCATGTCACTCCCTCAAGGTACTCCAACGATCCCACTGATGCTCGATCTAGGTTGTCGTCCTATTGACGACCTGGCGAAACTTCGCCCTTTACTGCTATGGGCCCGACTATGGCGTGTCCCGGAACTAGCTAAATATGCCAAAGGCCTCTCCGAAGTTATGTCACTCCCGGGATGGCACAAGATAAAGTGGCTGAGCGACATGAAAATCCTCTTGTGCAATCTTGGGCTAAGCGCAGCATGGGAAAACAGGTCTTCCCCCCCGAAAGCTACGCTTAAGTCTCTATATTGGAATTGGATTGCGACCCAAAGAAAAACAAATTGTACATTGGGTAGACTCACGGAGGACTTTCTGGAATTCAAGGACCAGCCGATCCGGGAACTGTATCTTGACATTATTGAGAGACCTCATGACAGATCTCTTTACTTCAAATTTAGGACCGGGACTCTTCCACTTTATGTTTTTACTTCCCGGTGGAATCCCCCTGCCCAGACTACTGAATTCTGTCCTTTTTGTATATCCAGACAAGAGTCTGTGGCCCATTTTTTATTTGAATGCCCACAGTATGCATACCCAAGAAGAAGATGGCTCAAGCAACTGTGCCGTTCCTTAGGCACTAGGCACTACATTGAGGCGTTACGTATTTTAATGTCTGACTCCCGCCCTCTGTATGCTTGCGCCCTATCAAAATTTTTATCTTGGGCATGGCGCATCAGAAGCAAAAGGCTTAAAGAAATTGTTTAATCCGTTCTTAAACATCTATTTATGATATGTTTTACTCTTATTGTAACACTAGGATTTTAACTTAAATGAATTTAAATTCTGTTTTTGTAAAGCTTTTATGATATGTTTTTATCGAAATAAAGCCTTTGACTGACTTGACTGACTAAATTGCAAACAAACTTGCACGAAATAACTTGTTACATGCCTCCAGCAGACATCCCCGGGATTCAATTTACATCATACCTTAAGGGGAACTTTTGAGAGCGAGACGCAACTGCAGCTTAGATGAGAAATTTAAAAAGGAAGCACAATGTATGACACAAAGGTTTTTGAAAAGGGGACATTCCAGAAAGAACATACATTTTGCCCTGAACAAAGCAAGTAAGATCAAAAGATAGGATGTGCTAATTAGCAAACCAAAAAGCAACTAGTGAAATTTCAACCATCAGATACATAACAACATACAACAAAGGTTCGGAGAAAAGTAAACATGTGCTTTAGAAACATCGGCATGTCTTACAGACTGATAACATTTTTAATGAACATCTAGATAACCACCCAAAACTAACCTTTAGGAAAAGTAAATCCCTAAAAGACAGTTTATGTAGGAACCTGGTACCAACCAAAACCAACAGCAGTCAAAATAAATATTTTTTTTGTTGTACTAAATGTAAGGTGTGTAAATACACTGAAAATATCAAAAAAGTTAATCTCAATCCAGAAGAGAAAGAATTTGAAATTAGGCAATATTTAACTAGCCATTCCGATTTCTGTGTATACTGCCTCAAGTGCCCGTGCAACAAATATTACATTGGTAGCACTATACACATTGCCAAACTGAGAGTGCTAGAACACATGAGCACTATCTCAAATAGAAATAAATAATACCCGGCGGCCAAGTTTTTTTAAATGGAAAATTCTATTAAGGCAAACTTACTTAAATTCGATGTCCTAGACAGAATACCCATTAACATCAGGGTGGCAACAGAAATGTGCAACTGAGACAACTGCACTCTAGAATGATTATCAAATTCCAGACAATGCATGCTGTTGGGTTAAACCATGATGAGGAAGTAGCAGCACATCTGGGGTAACTTGATTATCAACCCCCTCGTCAGTCCTCTTTGTAACTATGTATTAAACAAAACGAATTTTGAATTAGAGCCTCAACCCTCCTGATCCATCTAGCTCTATTATATTGTACCAATATTTTCTAATTGTTAAGGCTGTTGACGTAAACTATTTCATTTTCAATCAAATTTACAAAAGATCACTGATACATACTACTTGATTTCAACTTGTAATACAAATTCTCCATGGACATCTGTAGGAGAGTGGAATCTGACTAATGGTTGCCCCCAACTTTTTGCCTGGTATTTAAGTGGTTTTTGACTAGTCTGGCTGGGATCCTGCTATCCAGGACCCCAGCCTATCTGCTTTCTCCCTAAAACTGTTGTGAGTACTCTAGGTACAAACATAATTGGATGCTGGGCATGCCCTTCCAGTCCCTTGTAGATGGTACCCTAGGTACCCAGGGCATGGGTCCCCCAGTAGGCCTACCAGGGCTGCAGCACTTATTGTGCCACCCTGGGACAGCCACCCAAACTGACACCACCAGGCCACTACTGTAGCCTGGGTAAGGTGGTGCTAGCACCCCTTACAGGGATGTAGGTACCCTATGTCCCATACCATTACAACACATATACTCTCATAGGTCACCCCTATGGCAGGCCCTGGTAATCCTACAGGGCTGGGTGCTGAGGTATGTGTGAGGGGGGACCCCTACATGAGTAGGACCTCCCTGCAACCTTCGTAAAACCGTTACTGGGTTGTTTGTAGTGTAGCCATACCATATACTCTTACCGCATTATAAGTTATTGCGTCATCGCTGTAACTTGGGACTGGCTACACAGAACCATATCGTGTTTGGTGTCAAACATGAAGGAATCATACCCCCAGTCCAGCCATGGGCATGGGGGCACGATTCCCCCTTGCTAGGAGGGTGATATGGGAAAAGCGGTAGATTTTAGACACCAATTTAAAAGTGCACGTGTACCACAAAATGGCTACTGTTCGCCACCTACACAACTCTGGCTGGCTGTTGCTGGGGAAAATCCCAGCCTCGCCAGCTGGACAATAGGGCTCCTGTGGCAGGGAGGTGCCAGCACCTCCCCAGACAGGATAATGTGGATTGGAACAGGGTGGGTGCACCAAATGTCCATTCAGAGTTGCACGTAGGCAGCTGCAGAGCCCCAATTCTGCATACACCGCCTGGAACCGGTTCAGGGGCATCCTGCCCCTCGCCCAGGCGGGAAACACACAAAGGGGAGTGGGTGTAGCCACCCTTTCCCGCCTCTACTCTGATTGGCAGGCTCTATTTTGGACCATCCCCTAATCTTGGGGATATATGGGAATAACTTTGCCCTAGAGCCTTAGATTCGTCCAGAACTTCACAGAACTGACCTTCGACGAGCTGCTGCCCAGCTGACAGAAGAAATCTCCCTTGGGATAAAGGAGTTATCCCCCTGCTTGGCAGGCACCTAAAAGACTACAAGATACCCGGTTGGAACTTCGTTGCTCTCACGATCTTCGACGCCTTCCAGCACCCTCGAGGTGGGTCTCCAGTGCATCCCAGCGTCCTGTGAGTGTGCCCAGCAAGTCTGAGCACCCTGGACCACGTGGGTGTCGAGATCCCCGCATACCCCGAGACACCGGCCACTTCTTGTCCAGCACACGACCCCGACCAGTGGGGAAGTTGTGCTTTGGCCCATTTCTGAGCCAACCATCCAGCAGCATTTGTGCCGACCCTCAGCTCCCTGGCCCGCTCCGGTGGCCCGTGGGAGCCCTTTTACGCACTCCATTTTGCTGCCTTCCGCGGTCCCTTGTCCCTCGACTTGTGGGCCCTGACAGAGGACAATCTTTGCTTCTAAGAGCTCCCCTGGTTGCTCCAGGCCTGCTCTACGCTCCCTGAAAAAGAGAGCACCCTCAGACCTCGTGGGTCTGCACCAGCAGCTACTTTGTCCGTCTTGCGTGGGTTGCGGTTGCCAAGGCTTAGTGGATCCAATCGGGACACTAACACCGCAGCGACCCTCAGCCGACGTGGGACAGTCGCCCTCCAGAAGCTGGCCTTCCTTGAAGCCTCCCGGAGCCCGTGACTGCAGAGCCCAGCTGTACTTCCTACACCTGAAGCACCCGACTTCCACGAGCTCCTTGCTGTGAGCTCCCTGGTCACTTGCTGTGACCCAGACTCTGTCCCCTCTGCTTTCAGGTTCATCTTTATCTTCTCTTCAACTTCAATCTTCACGACTTCAGCGACACTCGCAGCTAGCAGCAGTTTGGACTACTTTTCCATAGGAAATCAGCCCGCGACCCGACACCAGGATCGACCTATGCACCCGGCTTCCCTGGGGCAGGTAACAGTGGTACTTCGGTACTCCAGTGGTGGTGGGCTCCCCAAAGCCTTAAGTCTCAAGCCTTAACTTTGTACTGTTGCTAGAAGTGTCCTTTAACTTTGAATATTCAACCGCGACATTCTCCATAGGCTATCATTGCGATCCCGATAGCAGCTCTTTGCACTGCACGCGTCTCCCGTGGGTCCCCTTCCTCTTAACTGTGGGTGGATTCTGAAGGGGCAAGCGATCCTGAATGCCCTAGGCATTGCCTGTAGAATTGTCGTGGTTCTTATACCACTATTTTAGTATATGGTTTGGTCCCCCCCTGGGGCCCATTGATTTCTGTGCTATTTATTGTGTTTAGAAATGCTTGTTTGAATTGTAACTTTGCCACTAGCCACATAAAGTGACTGTGGGATTCTGTCTAGAATAAATACATATATTTTATATATATACCTGTGTGGGCTACTCTTTCATTTGGTTATTCAAGAGGTTATTATGGTAAAACAATAAGCTTAACACTCCTTCAAGACTTAGCCTGAAGGCTGCTCTCCACAGCTACCACTAGGATAGCTTTCTTTAAAGGTTGTCTTAAACCTATCATCAATAGGAGTCGAATTGGACTGGTGCAAGGTGTCCCTATAACTAGGAACAGCATATGCCAGGCCAACTTCTCACAACATCATAGAATAAATATCATCAGGTAATTAAGAAATACGTAATGCAAATTGTAGTCTCTATATTGAAATATGAAAAGATTTTATATTTAACAGTTTTTCCTTTTTTGGTTTTCCAGTTTTTTCTCTCATATACAGGGGCCTATTATGTCATCAGTGATGTTACTGACCATGTCATGAGTGATGTAATATGTGAGGTCATGAGCAGGGCATTGCGGGGGTGCGAGTTAACTATAACTGCTGAATTTTTCTGGTTTTGTACGAGTGAAACCTGAACCTAACTATAACGTCTCTGTAACCTCTGGTTTTTTCAATGAATTTCTAATTTTTTATTCCATTTCCTAACTATGAATTCCCTGTAACCTTTGTTTTTTTCAGTGAATTTCTAAGGTTTTATAAATGCTAATTCCTAACTATAATGTCTCTGTAACCTTTGTTTTTTTCAGTGAATTTCAATGGTTATCTAACTAGTAGTTGCAGTTGTAGAGTGGTGAAGAAAGGGGGCTGGGCCTCTTACCAGCTCTCAGCCATCCTGCTGTGTAGGACATACAGGAGGTACCAGGAGGGCTTGTTGGCCCCCAAAGTCCCTCAGGAGTAATGTGGACTTCATTCCCCAACCAGTAGTGCACCATGAGCTGTGTTTGTAGAGCGGTGGAGAAAGGGGGAATGGCCTCCGCAGACCACTTAGCAATCCCTCTGTGTGGGACTTATTGGAGATAAAAGGAGGGGTAGTTGGCCCCCAAGGATGTCCTTGGGGGCCAACTACTCCTCCTATGACCTCCAGTAAGTCCAATATAGCAGGATTGCTGAGACCTGATAGGAGGCCACACACCCTTTCTCCACCACTCTGCAAACACGCCTCCTGGCACTCTACTAGTTGGGGGATGAAGTATACTTGGCTCTTGAGAGCCCTTGGGGCAAACTAGCTCTCCTGTTACATCGAGTAAGACCCACACTTTCAGATTGCTAAGAAGTCATCAGATGCCACACCCCCTTTCTCCGTCATTCTGAGAACATGCCTCCTGGAGCACGAGTAGTGGAAAAAGGGGTCGGGACCTCTGGCGAGTTGCCGTTTCTTTTTTTTTTTTTTTAGGAGGGTGGCTCCATTGTCTCTCTTCCCTGGACCGTTTTGGACCATCAATCGGGGTCTGACCCTTTTTTATTTTTTTAATAAAAGAATTGCTTGTTTAAAGTGGAGCACACTGTTTGCTATTGTATGGTGGGAGTGGTGCTGCCACCAAGCAATAGCAAACTGCAATGTCCTGGGGGTGGGCCCTTCTGAACATTGCTAGAGCTGGCCTTGTAAAGTGGTGGTCCCCAGGGCCCAGTAGGGCTCCTGGAGGGGGCCCATGCAGCCCCCTTCCTTTGTTTAAATTTTCCAAAGGGAGGTGGTGGTCCACGGGACCCATTGTGGCAACGGACCCCTTCCTTATTTGATTTGTGCCCTGGGTAGGTGGAGTCCCAGGGCAGCGTGGGGGCCAGACCCCCCCACACCATAGTATTGTATCATAGTCCCAGGGAGGTGTTGGTCCTTGGGATGTGGGGGGCCCATGTGGCCCCTGCATTTCTCATATTTAGCCCCAGGAAGGTGCCTGCATTATTTCATATGTAATTCAGTGCCCCAGGAGGAAGCTGTCCCCGGGTCTTTGAATGGCCTGCGGAGGAGGGCTCCATGCACCCCCTCATTTCCACACTGCCCCCTGGACCTGGCCCACCTGGGGGCCTATAGTAAGTGAAGCGCGAGATCCCGTGCTTCTTTTAAAAAAAAATATAGCCACAGATTTGGGGATTCTCCTGCGGTGCGTGTTAAAATTAAAAAACAAAAAGGCATTTTACCCCCGGCTGGGTCCCTGAGAGGAAGACCCTCTCCCCCACTATATCTCGGAGGTTAGGGTATTACCACCCTGTTCCCTTTTCATTTAAAAAAAAAAAAACAATTATGGGACTCAGCTTCAAGCTGAGACCCAAGATGGCTGCCAACACTTCCTGGTTGAAATGTTGCAATAACATTTTAGTAAGATTTGCGAGTGCTCTGCAAGAACTTGTGTCCCCAGATATCTATATTTTTAAAATATAGATATCTAAAAAACTACTGAATGGATTTACACCAAATCACAAAAAGCACGCATTCTGGACCGACATCTAGCTTTCTGCCAAATTTGGTGTAATACCGTTCAGCTGTTCGAGCTTTAGCTGTGTTAAAAAAAGGAAAATCTCCAGAGATTTAATATTGGAAAAAAGTGTTTTGGCAAAACAAACAAATTATTTTCCAATCGAAACTTTGGTTCTAACTATAACTACCTAATAGCGACTGCTAGTAGGTTATATATATAGTGAAATTTACTAAACCTTTATTGAATCAACACTGATCGCCAAAACTAGTCTGTTGGATGCAATAAATGGTGTCGGAAACCCAAGGAGTGCTCTTCTGTCCTTTGTTGGATATCTGGTGTTAAATATTGTGCATGCCACTCTCACGAAAAGAGCACTCAGCCTGAAAAGTCTTTGTCGGTATATGTGGCATTTGGTGGCAGATATATATATATATTACATACTGGCAGTCGCCAGTAGGTAGTTATAGTTAGGACCTTGTTTCTATTCAAAAAGCTTTTTTCTCTTTTGCCAATATCTTGGCGCGGTTTGACAAATCATCACGAAATTTTCAAACTAATGGGGCAGTCCAGTCAGCTGCTGTGTTGAACGTTTCTGGTGATTCGTTCAGTGGGGGCTGAGAAAAGCGGGGGTCCCAAAACATGTTTTCTCCATGTTAATTTCCATAGAAAACTTTAGATATGGCCACAGCCTGAACTGCTGAACAGAATTACACCAAACTTGGCAAAAAAGTAGCTCTTGGCTCAGAAAGTACTCTTTTTGTTAAATGGTGTAAATCCATTCAGTAGTTCCTGAGAAAGTTAGACATTTCTCAGATATCCAAATAACAATGAGAAGGCTCTATGAACACTCCCGATCTCGAGCCTGCGATCTGATCAGCTTCCAACAGTTCCAACCATTTTGTGACTCTGTTAAACTGAGTTGCAAGGAAAAAGGTTGAAAAACAATCAATACTAAGAAAAGGGGGAAGGGTAGAAACACCCACACCACCTAGGCCCGCTGAGGGGGAACATATATATTTATATATTCACTGAAAAAATCAAATCTGACAGGAACGTCATAGTTAGGAAATAGAATTTATATAATATATATATATATATATATACTTTCTTTTAATGAAACATCTAAAAAAAGACCTGTACAGCGGCTTGTTCCAAGATGCACTGAGCATCTTGGATGATTCTGTATGTGCCAATTCCAAATTGTGTTTGGTCTGTGCCCCTGCAAAGGCTTTAATATTATGCAACTGGAAATCTGGTCAATATTCAAATGCCTTCTTTTTTATCTAGAGATGATCTACAGTGGGCCTCCATGAATACATCCATAAGTTCATCACAAGTATAATACTTACCGCCCAAGTCACACACTTTTGGGAAAGGTGAAAGATCAAAGGCTGTTATGACATCCTTGCCACAGAGAATCCAAACAGAATTCATGAGACGCATAAACTTTAACATCTCATCCTCCGACCTGATCAAAATGACAAAAATACACATTTTCAAAGGTCATGTAACAGCAATGATTTTGCACATATATTCTCTTGCCGCTTGGTTAGTCTGTCAGGTTATTCACGTAATAGTTTGCAAAGTGTACTTAGGCAAAGACCGTTGGCTTATCTAACCACCTATCAGGAAATATTAAAATGACTCACCACCGCAAAGTTATTTTTGAGCCTTGTACGAGTTTTGGCCATTTTAGCCCCTTTTCAAAGCTAAGGAACATTTCAGGGTTCTATTGTGAACCTTACAGCTAAGGGATTTCTTTGATGTCATACTAAAGCAATTCAGAATGAGAGATTGCAGGCTGTTTTTTTTTAAGTTGCTGTGAAATTGAAGTGAGTCCAGACTGTACTCCCCCATAGCGTCCCCATAAGGTATCAGAGCATCAAAAGGCTAATCCTCCCATGATATGGAAACAGCAGTTAGGATAAGAGTTCTTTCTAAGCCACAAGAAGACCCTTGGTGGCAGCAGAATGAATCATCTTTTACTGGTTACTGAGCTTGTGGCTGGATGATAAAAGTAAAATGACCTGATGAAGAACGTTTAGGAGAATTCATACTTTTCCCACTCATAAACCACAAATCAGCCTTCCCATCTCTCATTTTTTAAATACATTTTTACATAACAACTTGCAGTTATTCATTTTACTTTCCATCTTGAGGTTGTTTCTGAAACTCAGACAAAGGCTCCTCCACCACATTCCATAATTAGGAAAATGCTACACCAACTCCTCCACACCTCAAAAAATTCAGCAACATTTTTGGAGCTAGCTGCCATTTTCCAAATTCTATTAAATAGGCACCTCTTATTCACCTATTTAAATCTACCATTAGCTAGAAAAGTGGCATTAAATATATTATTATTTTCTGGTAATAGGTCAGGACACATCTCTAGAGTTCTTCTTTACCGATGTCCCAATATGTTCCAGATGTCAGTTATGTTTTTGCTCTTGAGTTCAGGTCCTAGCTATAAATATATATTTTTTACCACCATTATTGTATTTTATAGCATACTCCCCATCATTTCACAAATGTCATCTGTGGTTATTTTATTACTTGTGCCAGAGACTCCTTGGGAGGGACAGGGAGACATGCCTGAGGCATACATGCTAGTTTCTATCAGGGTTGTACATTGAAAGATAAACTACAGAAACATTGTGCTACCAAAATATCATGGGCAAAACATCGCATTGAGGACCACAATATTGAGAAAGTGCATATAGGTAAATATAGATTTACTATTCATAACTCCACATCTGCACACCTTAACAATGTATATGTATTGTCAGTATATATATATATATTCGGATCCGAACTATCTGGTGGCCAGGCATTTTAAGTTGGTCCATAATAACAAACTTAAAGCTCTTGAATATACAGTGTTGGGGGCTGTTCCCATGCCCGCATGGGGTGGGAACCGTGAGAAAATTCTCCGGTAACTTGAAACTCATTTTATTCTATCCCTCAAAACGAGAATGCCTAATGGCCTCAACAACAGCGAAGATATACACAATATATGCCCACCTCTAGTATCATATTGCCTTATCTGAGTTTCTCGCCATTTTTTAGAGTCAGATAGCTATCCTGTTTCATACTGTGATCTTATTCTTGTACTGTTCCATTGTTGTTTTTGTCTATTTTAGACATTAAATTTATCATTGTTCAGGCTTGAACAAGGTTTTACTGTAGCCACTCAAGACATTTAATAATTATTTCTCTTTGCACTAATTTTTGCACATTTGCACGTGACTCAGCACTTCAATCAATCAATCAATCAATGAAAACTTTATTCGGATTATTGACAATCCATAAAAGTGCAAAAGAACAATTATAAAATCATGCGATAAAATAAAATGCTGTTTACACATGGGGGATAATCCATCTAAACTTTAAGACATTGTAGACCTGGCACGAACCGCAGTTTTTAAAAAAGAGCTCACACGAAAGACAAGTTCATCGTCATCCAGGGACAAAATCATTGAAAATGCAACTTCCAGGCTAATTGGTTTTGATTTTTTAAAATACGGGGTTAAAAACCATTTAATATACTTCATATAAAATTTACAAAAAAATAAAAAATGTAGAGTTGTTTGCCTACTCTGGGAGTCACAGGGGCATGGCTCAACTGATTGGGCATTAAAATTCCATAAAGGGAAGCTAAGTGCATGTTTAATGGTGCCTGCCCTAAGGCGAAATATAAGGCCTCGCTCCCAATGGCTCAATGGAAGAGATAAATATCTGGGTATGGGATACATTATAAAATTACAGGCTAAGTAACCAGAAACACTAGATTTCGAGGACTCCCTTGCTACCCTTTCGGCATCAAATAACATGTAAAGTGCTTTTTTAAGTTCATATTTAGTGGGGTGCTTAGTGGTAGAGGGTTTCAAGAAAATGTCTTCAAGGTTCACGCTGCGGAGAATACTATGCACCCCTGATAACCAGGGAATGGTCATGCCCCTATCGCAGCGGAGACAATCCTCAATAATATCCCTAGTCAGTTTAGCAGCGGGATTTTTCCAAATCGACAGCCAAAAGAGGGCTGGACGGGCGCGAATAAAATCCCCTATAAAGTGCAAACCCAATTCCCTATGGCATATAAAATGTGGGGAAGTAATGGGAACACAGAGAAGTTTCCTACAAAATCTGTGTTCCTCTGTAGTTATGTCAGAGCAACTGGCAATACCCCAAACCTCAGCACCGTAAGTAGCAACCGGGACGCATTGAGTTTTGTATATTTTTAAAATAGCAGGCAATGCCCCGGTCAATTTTGGGCGGGGGAGGATCAAAATCGAATTAATGGACTTTGAGAACTTACTCCTGGCGTGGGCAATATGCCCACTCCAGGAGTTGTTCGCAGCAAAGACCACTCCCAAATACAGGAAACTGCCAGTTGATCCCAATCTTTCTGCCCCCACTGCTATACTGCCATAACATACATTTTTAGGTAACTTATCCCGATTTTTAGAGTTTTTATTACCTTTTTAGTACTCACTATGAAATACTGTTTTTTTAAGCTACTTTTTAATATGGTTGACTCTATTGATTTTTATGCATAGTATTTTATATTAGTGCACTTGCACTTTATTTCCTTCCAGTCCTATTTGATGGTCATGCATTGTTTGCTTTTATCTGTGGTTTTAAGTGACTGACAATACACCATGAATCCGTATGCATTTACAATTCCTTTGCAATGTTAGAAGTCATTTTATTTTGTACTTTTTATGAAATTATTGCACTTGCATTTTCTTTCCTATAGGTACAATGTCATGGCTCTTACTGGTTTTCACTTACTTAAGTGAAACAACTGTTGCATTTTTGCGCGAATACATTTTTAGGAAATAAGGTCTTTTCAAATACAAGACAATTCTTTATTGTTTGATTAATTACAATCTTACAATATTTCCAATACCAAGACATATTTAGTGAATATATTACATTTAAATATAAAAAGAACTATTATAACCTAAAATTGTACTTTTAAAACTTTTTCATAAAAACATTTTTGTTTTTCTATTTTATACTCCCAGTTTTATAGATGCAATCTTTAGGAACTTTACAAAGGTAACGTTCATGACTATATCGTTCGAATGAAGACAGACTTTAAATGCCTGTCTACATGTCCTTGTTCCACGCATGTTAAAATGGGGTTTCAGTAACGTGCATCTTTCATTTCGGAGTCCTGGACAAATACATAAAAGGTGGACAATATTCTCTTCTCCACTTTTACAAAGTCTGCACAATGTACCGCTACTAGTTTTTTTCCACGGAGGGACATGACTAAGGCCCGGTAAAATTCCAAATCTTGCTCTCATAAGGCATTGTTTACTTTTTTCAGACCAAGGTGTCTCCAAGTATTCTTGTACTTTCTTCTTTTCGTATCCGTTTATTACTGACCATGAGTGTTTTCTTTTTGCTAGTGTATCTTTATCCTGTATAAGTGAAAGGGGATTAGTTGTTCGATTTACTAATTTTTTAAAGGATCCATTGCTTATCGTGTTGTTCCAGATTGGCATTAGTGCAAACTCTTCTAATGCATCGTTGAGATATTTCCTTACGACCGATTTGGTATTCTTATTGATTTCTTGCCAAAGTAACTGAGATATATGATCATCATGGTCATTTTTGATCCTGTACCACGTTTTAATAAATTGGCCTTTTCTTGCAATAACTTGGTTAGTTAACCCGAACTCCAGTCTAATTTGTGCTGGGGAAGCGTTATTCGGGAGATAGAAGAGGGATTTATATGTTTTTGAAAGAACCTTATTTAACAGTTCTGCATCCGTCCCCAATAATGCCTCACTACCATATGTTATTGTTGGGAGCAATTTAGCCCCTATAATTTTCAAAAGCGGCCCATATGTCAGAGTTCCAAGCGATTTCTGTGCTATCTTGAATGCTGCAGTTAGCGAGTTAGCTTTCCTTTGTATGTCAATTTTCTGTAATTGATAGTTTCCATTTTGGTCAAATAGTACACCCAGATATTTGTACACTTCTATTTGTTCCAGTTGGGTGCTTTCCATATACCATTTATTTTTTTGTCTCAGTTTTATATTCCTAGTGACCACCATGATTTTTGTTTTGGATTCATTTATTACCATTCCATTTTCTTGTGCATACAAAACTGTTCTGTCAATTAAACGCCGAAGACCTATTTTGGTATGGCTTAGAAGAATGGCATCATCTGCATACATTAGGTTAGTTATCAGTTTATCCCCTAGCTTCGGAGGATGTGCATTGAGTTCATCTAGGTATCCTGGTAAATCTCCTAAAAATAGATTAAAAAGTAGGGGAGCCAACACACATCCCTGCTTTAACCCATTTGTTGCGGGAATTTCCTTAGTTAGTGATCTGCCGTCCCCCATCCTTACTTTTACCCAGGTTTTATTGTGTAACAGTTGAATAAGTCTTAACAGTTCAAATGGAATGTTTCTTTCAATAAGTTTTTTCCACAATAAATTCCTTTGCACACAGTCGAAAGCAGATTTAAAATCTACAAAGCACAGATAGAGGGGCATTTTTTCTCTCAGAGATTTTTCAATTAGTAGTGCTAACACCATAATGTTTGTCATTGTTCCAAGTCCCTTAATAAAGCCAGTTTGATTCAATGGCAAGGTCTTATATTCTGCTACCCATTCATTTAGTCTAATTAATAATATTCCTGCGAAAAGTTTGGCATCTGTATCTTGTAGTGTGATGAGTCTATATTTCTCCGCAAGGGCCCAGTTGCCTTTCTTAAATATAGGGGAAATTAGAGATCCTCGCCAAGACTTTTCAAATAACCTGTATTCACTTTTTAACCCCATTGACATATGACTCATTCAGTATAATAGGCACTATGCATCAATTTCAATTTTCATTTCTCAACTGAGATATAAAGTGGCATGATTCTGTATTTCTCTTTACGAACTGAAATATTCCAACATACTTGTAAGGTATACAAGTAGTTCTATCGGAGAATGTGTTTACTTTGAGTCTGTTTTTCATGTTCATTCACTTGACCCTCACTGTTTACAGCCAATAGTGCACATTGTTGTATTTATCAGTCTCCTATCTACGAACGTGTCATGTGGTCAAGCTAGCGAAAGCTAGCGAAAGCTAGCGAAACGCGTCATGGCGGGCATTGAGAATCCAGCATGTATTATTGCCTGAATAAACTTCTGCACACATATTGGATGTGGCTGTCCGTAATTTTGTGAAGGAGAGTAAAAGAGGTCCGTGCCAGATTTCCTCGGCGGAAGTTGCTGTACAAGGCTGGACTGTGGGTTTTTGATATATATATATATATATATATCCCACCAGTTTCTCTCCAGAAGAAAAAACGTGACACAGCTCCGGGGGATTAAAAACAGCTTTATTGCTGTAGACGTGCTGGCAATTCAAAGCTTCCTGAAATGCTGGGCAGACGCATTTCATCCTGTAAATGGCTTTCCTGAGTGCCCATTTCAGTGTCCTTGTTGTTCCTAGGGGTTTGTTACTCTGTTGTTTTTGATTGTGATCACACCATCACGTGATCACGGGCCCCTCCTACGCCTCACAGCTGTAAGGCACCTCGCGCTGATCCTGCTGCTGCACTGCATCATGGACGATGGAGTCCAGATTGAGCCCAATACAGTGACGGGATTTCTACTACACCATTGATGCTACCAAACAGTGTTGGCCGGTACTCTCTCGCCGCTGCAGCACTAGAGCAGGTAAAGTCCGTCCTTAGTCCCCCTTAAAGAGGCAAAACAAATTCTGCCTCCTCTCTTCCCAGTGCATCTGTTTCCACCATGTGGGGCACTGGGGGGTGACACGTAGCATTTTCGTGCACAGACCAAAGGTTGCAGGCAAAACGCGTTGCACCAGACCGAGAGGGCGGTCACAAGGCAGCACCTGCAAGCTGGCAAACACATATCACCAGTCTCTCTCCAGAAGGAAAAAGCGTGTCGCCGCAGAGACACGCATTGCGCTGGCTCTAATCCATCCATCTGGAGTTAAGGAATTAATCTGCCATATAGGGTTGATGAGAGACTTAATTGATTGTGGTGCCAGCGCTGGTGCGGTGACACGCTGTGGCTGTGGAATATCCATCAAAACGATGCTGCCCTTCCATTGGCTGAGAACCAACCAATTAGAACTTTTGACACAGAATATAAGCCAATGGGACACCAGGTACCATCACGCCGAAATGCATCTGGAGAACTGCTTTTAATAAATATTTGCGTGAAACCCTGCAAGTGCTTCGTACCTTTGGAGCTGTGATATTACATGTGAGCTCACCCTCGCACAACGGTAGCACCCGCCCTTGGAGTTCAGCGGTTTTGGTGAAACAATGGAGCTGAATTGATTTAACCGCTTGAACCGCCGCTGCCCTGACTACCCTGCTGACCAAGTGAGGTCGTGGGCTATTCAAGCCCAAGGATGCCGATCCATCTGATCGACACCTGTAGCTACGTCTCGGATGACATCCAGCGGCTGGCGAGGGGTGTACCTGGTGCATGAACAACTTACCGCCCATGCTGAAGGGCCAACAGGGACTGCTTGAACGTGACGACCAATGGCGTGAGACACACATTGCGCTGCCTCTAATCCATTCATCGGGAGTTAATGAATTAATCTGCCATATAGGGTTGATGATAGACTTAATTGATTGTGGTGCCAGATGAAGTGAGGACTCTTTGGGGCTTCTTTACAAATGAATGTGAGGAGGCCCATATGGCCTCCCGCTGCACTGGGGACCATCAACTCCCCAGGGCTTATTTACTTTTAACCGGGGGTTGGCCTCTCGGACTCCCCCAGTCCAGGGGACAGCAACCTCCCCAGGGCTTTTCCTAAAAAAATGTGGGGGGGTGCAGGGATCCCCCTCGCAGCCCCAGGGTCTGCCACCTCCCCAGAGCTTTAATTTCAAATATTTTGAGGGGGCCACTTGGACTCCGCTGCAGCCCCAGGGACCAACATCAACCCTGGTGTGAAATAAAAGAGGCATAGATGGCCCTGGGGACCATAACCCTCCTTGGCCAGCTCCTGCTATGTCCAGAGGTGCCAACTCCTGAGAAAGAGCTGTTTGTTATGGCTTGGTGGGGGCTTTAGCACTCTTGCCAAGCCATAGCAAATGCTCTGCTTCCAGCAGGCAAGAGCATTACAAATGCTCTTGCTTGCTTGAAGTAGAGCAAAATTGCTTTCACAGAGAGGGAGCTGCATGTTCAGCAGTTTCCTCTCTGTAAAAGCAATGCTGGCTCCTGCAGAAGGCAGGGAGCCAGCAGGGACCACAGGGGTCTTCGGGCTCCCCCCACCATCCAATCAGTGGTGAGTGGGTGCCCTAGGTGGGACCAAGGTGCCCGCAATAGAGGCAGGGCCATGGTGGATGGGGTACACGGAGCCGAAATTGGCTAAGGAGGGTGATCTGTGCAGCGCCCTCCCCTTATTTATTAAAAAAAACATAATAATTAAAAAGGCCAGGCCAAAATAGGCCTAGGGAGGGGGTCCACTTGACCCCCCCACCCACATTCGAAAAGACCTGGCCCCGGTGGATGTGGTCCACTGGGCCAAAATCAGCCCAGGGAATACTGCCACAGAGCCCTCCTGGTGTGCAACTGGTTGGGGGATATAGCAGGTGCGCCAGTTGAAGCTTTACTTCTGTAAAGGACAAATGATCCTAACTTCCTGGGCTTGGTGAAGGCAAAGCAGGTGTGGTTTCTCAGCAATTACTCATTGAAAAACAATCTGAAATCCTTAGTGGAGGTGAATTCATTGTTGATCTATCGGAGTGCAATTTGTAGTGACTGTGATGAGTAGGTTCATTCTAGTCCTCTCCTGGTGAAAGGAGAGTCCATGGTTTTCCCTTTAAATTACTATGAGTATTTAAATATGCAAAATCATGTGCAAGCCTCATCCATTCACTCATTTAGCCCTGCCCTGTCTACCTTAGTAGTATACAAGGTCTTCCCACCTTTCCACAGGTTGATGCACAGCTTATCAAAAGACACACCAAGCATGTTTCCCACCAATTTCGGTGAACACAATTTTAATAGCGAGCAATATAAGGAAATCTCCACCAAACAAAGAACCTTTAAGTTAAGAGGAAAAACCCTGATTTGGTAGAGATTCACCTCCTTGTAGTCTTGTTGTCTTCTCTATAGGAGGATTTATGTTATCACAGATTTATGGAAGAAGACGCTTGAGGAACAATCACATTGTCGAAATTAAATGCACACAGGGTCACTGAAGACATTTCTTCCTGGTCCATTACGCAGATGTAGGATAGAATATGCACTAGACATTTACCCAACGAGTTAGCACTTCCTAATTACCAGGTAGAAGTTACTCTAGTTGGGTAGGCATTTTGTGTAAAACTCTAGTCTCTTGTTGGATAAAGTGGCAGATATGGTTCTGTTCTTGTCCAGTCACTCACACAGCTACTGATACAGCCACTCAGATGCCTACTCACATACCCATACAGCTACTCTCACATCTACTCACAGGGCCATATAACTACTCACACCCTATAATTTTAGTCACAAACCCACTCATAGACTCACACAGATATCCAACGACCCATTCATACTCACAAAACCACTCACACACCCACAAAACCACTTACATACCTACACTCACACCCATACAGCCACTCACAAACCTACTCACAGACTCGTACAGTCACTCTCACACCCACTCACATAACCACATAACCACACACACACCTATTCACAGACCCATACAGGCACTCATGCACCTATTTATGGATCCATTCAGCCACCCACACACCCACTCACAGACTGAAAGTCACACAGAGACCCATATAGCCACTCACAAATCTATTCAGACTCACAAATCTACTCACACACCCTCAAAACTATTCACACACCCAATTAAACACCCATATGAATACTCATAAACCCACTCACAATCCCATACAACCACTCACACCCAGTCACTGACCCATACAGCTACTCACTCACCCACTCACAGACCCTTGCAGCCACTCACACACCCACTCACAGATCTATACAGATACTCACACACCCACTTACCAAACCATCCAGCCACTGACACACTGACACACCCACAAAACTACTCACAGACCCTTACAGCCTCTTACCCAACCACTCACTGACCTATACAGCAGCTCACACACCTTGTCTCAAAGGTTACAGGTTACAGTTAAGAAAGAAGATTAAAAAAACTTCAAAATTCACTAATGAACAAAGGCTGCAGAGACATTATTGTTATACTCAGATTTCACATGCACCAAACCATAGAAAATCAGCTAACTGTAACTTATGCCCCCGCAATGCATTGCTTATGACCTCACATATTGCGTCACTCATGAGATGGTCAGTGAAATCACTGATGACATCTCAAATGACATCACTGATGGGGGTAGGGAAACAGAACCCATATTGCTCTTGCCAGGAGGGAGCAGCATTAATAGCTGCTCCCTCCAGGTGGGAACAGTAATGGCCCCCGCACCATGTGGGAAGAAGAATGGGGCCACAGGGGCAATGAGGCCATATAGTGTGTGAGGAGATGCAGTATGTGGGTGCACAAGGTGGGCACTGGGGCACCACCTCTTTCCCTGGGTGATAGCATCTGCAGGGCCTAATAAGGCTCAGGGAGGGGGCTGTGTGGCCCCCTCTCATTTTAGATGTATCTGGACTCAGGGAATAGGGTTCCAGAGGCTGAGGAGGCTTGGAGAGGGGTGCAGTGTGGCCTCCCTCCCCTTAACAGTGTCATGTAGCCCCAGGAGATGGTGTCCCAGAGGTCTGATAGGGCTCAAGATGGAGGGCCACACAGCCCAGTCACTATTTTGTATTGGATTTGGTCCGGGGGACCTTCAGCTATTCACAACTGGGGAAAGGCCCTGTGGCCAACCCACCCAGAGTCAGCCAACCCCACACTGTGCATGGCCTTTAGCCAGGCAGAAGGAGAGGTTGACCACAGGTTCTGGCCACCCCCGCAGGTAGCCAACCCCATGCAGCACATGGCCTGTGGCTATGCACAGTGGAAGGTTGGCCACAGGGCCTGGACTGTGGCCAGGCCCTGTTGTCAACCCACCCAGTGACAATAAACCCAACACTGCACATAACCTTCAGCCATTCACAGAGTTGAGTTGGCTAGAGGGCCTGGCCGCAGGTCAGGCCCTATAGCCAACCCACCCCAAGGCAACCAACCCCTGTAGGCTGCCAACCCCATGCCAACACAGCCTTTGGCAACATAGCATAGAATTGGCCTTTAGGGCCTGGGATCGCATCCCCAGGAGCAAAAGCATATATATTAGGGGGAGGAGAAGGCAGTCATCTCAAGTAACTATAACTCATGCACTGAGGTAACTATAACTTATTCCCTCACCATGCACTACTATTTGCCCCACATATTACATCACTCAGGTCAGCATTAATAATTTCACTGTAACATTTGTAATGAAATCAGTGATAAGAAAATTGTTCATGGCAGCTGTCTGAGTTACAGTTACCTTAAGGCATGAGTTATAGTAAGTTTCAGTGTTTTTTAATAAAATAAAATTTAATAAAAACATTATTAGGCATATTTACAAGGAAGTGATAGAGTGCTGACATGCGTCAAACTGTGCAGTTCTGTACCTTCCATTTCCGAAATGCAGGGATGCGCCGTATTTACAATAGTGCGGTGCATCCCTGTGTTTTTCCTCGCACTGGTACTAAAAATAGCTGCCCAGCACCAACACAAACATCCTTGCAAAGGGGCCTGCATTGCAGGGAATGATTGTTTATGTGCATGAACAATCAATACTGTTGATTTTCTACTTCTATATGCTGAATGCAGCACAAATAGAAAAAGCAAAAACAAGGAGAAAAGAGTATTTCTCTTCATTGCGCCAGTCTAACGTAGAGAGGAGTTGGCCTAACTGCTAGGGCGGCCAACCTCGAATCTAGGGGACCTGCGTTTGAGTCTCGGCAATGACGCTGAACATCCTGTGATTCTGGGCAAGTCACTTAATCTCCCTGTGACTAACAAAAATGAATGTGTCCTCAGTTAACACAACGGGTGCTATGTAAAGCGCTCTGATACCCAATACCTTCGGGTCACGTTCGCTCTATATGAAACTCCGTAAATAAAAATTGCATGGCATTCATTTTTGGCGCTGCCTCAGATTGCCATTTCCTTGTAAATCTGGGGCAGTGTCGAAAAGTAATGGGTAGAACACCCACAGAAACACCAATTACATTACCCTTTCACAAAGATATCTGCATGAAAGGGTACCATATTTACAAAGCAGCGTTAAATATGGTGCAGGGTTTCCGTGACGTTCCCGTGGTGGAATCCCCTTGTAAATATGCCCCTATGTTGTTACTGAACATTTCACCTAACTATAAGTTACTTTAACCTTTGTTTTACAGTTAAAAAAACTCTACATATATATGTACAAATATATATATACATTTTCAGTATTTTTTTAGATATTAAAAGAGAAATACATTTTTATATCTAGAGGTGCACATCTTTCACGACTCTAACGTGGCGCTTCACAAATCCACGTGCCAACTGCGAAGCCAAAAGTGGCTGGCCGCAACTTGAGCAAAAAATTGTGCTGCCATTTCACATATCAGGGAATGGTCATCAGCCGCCAATATTGAGCTGAAATATAATAGAAGAGGTCAGGGTAGAGGTACCCTGACCCAATGAGTGCAATAAAGGCATGCCATGATTCACAAATTTACTCTGATGCTCAGTGCTGCCATCGCAGTGGTTTCGCAAAATATGCTGACATTTTTTTGATAAATATACACTTACATGTTTCTTCGGATACTCATGCACCCACTCACAGACCTATTCAGACACTCAAGTACCCACTCACAGGCCCACTCAGAAACTCACACACCCATCCACAGACATACCCAAATACTCATGCACCCACTCACAGACCTACTCAGACACTCATGCACCCACTCACAAATCAACTCAAACACCCACTCACAGATTCACTCAGACACTCACACACCTATTCGCACACCTACTCAAAAACTCATGCACCCACTCACAGACTCAATCAAACACTCATGCACCCACTCGCAGACTGAAACACTCTCAACCCCACTCATAGACCTATTCAGACACTCACGCACCTACTCAAAGACCCACTCAGACACGTGCATCAACTCACAGATCCACTCAGGCACTCATATACCCTCTCACAGACTAACTCAGACACTCACATACCTAATCAAAAACTCACATACCCACTCACAGACCGACTCTGATATTCATGCACCCACTCACAGACCTACTCAGACACTCATGTACCCACTCATAGATCTACTCAGATACTCACATACCCACTCACAGACCCACTCAGAGATACTCACAGACCCACTCTTACACACACGCACTCACTCATAGACACCCACTTATAGACCCACTCATGCACCAAGTCCAAGACTCATTCAGACACTCACAGACCTACTCACAAACCTACTCAAAAACTCACACACCCATTCACAGACCCACCCAGACACTCAGGAACCCACTCACAGATCCACTCAGACACTTTCACACCCACTCATAGACCCACTCTGACACTCATGCACCCCCTCACAGAAACCACTCAGACACTCACATACTCACTCACAGATCTGCTCAGACACTCATACACACAGTCACAGACCCACTCAGACACTCGTGCACCCATTAGCAGATCTCTTCAGACACTCATGTACCTACTCACAGACCCACTCATGAAGTATAGTCAGAGACCCCTTCATATATTCACACACCCAATCACAGACACACTCAGATACTTCTGTACCCACTGAGATACCTGCTCAGTCCACCTCAGACACTCACACACACAGACATACTCAGATACTTCCGTACCCACTCACAGACCTACTCTGACATACAAGCACCCAGTCAGAGACCTCTCAATCATTTACCTACTCACACACCCGCTCACTCTCCCATATAGCTACTCACAAACCCACTCTCTCACTCATACACGCACACAGACATTCACTCACCCATACAGTAACTGATACAGCCACTCACTCACCCACACAAACACTCATGCACCCAGTCACTCACCCATACAGCTACTCACATATTCACTCATTCACCCATATGTGCCCTCACAACAACTCACTCACCAATACACTAGGCCTGGGCAGAGTTCATGGAGTTCTGTAAGTGATGGACTCTAGTATGTCATGCCATTCGAGTAGATGTTTGTGCCTGGTATTTGTCCCGTGCTATAAAATCAGCACAAACTACACCATTCATAACGCAAGAGGGTGCTGCTTTTACTGCCACTCGAGTAGGTGTTCTACTCGAGCTGCAGCTTCCTCAACGCGAATGGAAGGTTTCTCAACGCAAGCAGTCACGACCACCCGCAACTGCCGGCATTGAAAAATCTAGCTGGGAGGTGGTCTAGCGTTGGATTTTCTTCACTTGTCAACTTAACATTGGTGACCGCGATCGAGGAAAAACTCTGATCCGTGGAGCGAAGTTTTTTAGAACTCCACATGCTCCACAGAGTGCAGAAAGCTCTGCAAACTCCATGAATGGAGTGGAGTTCACTACCCAGGCCTACCATAAACATATTCGTATACCTACTCACTCACCCATGCAGTCACTGACACATCTACTCTCCCACCCAGCCACTCATATACTTATTCACTCACAAATACAGCCACTTATGTACCCAGTCACTCCCCCATACAGGCATTCACATACCTACTCACTCACCCATATAGCCACTCACATACCCTGTCACTCCCCCATACAGCCACTCACACACCCAGTCACTTAACCATACAGGCACTCATCTTTCAACTTTCTTACCCATAGAGCCACTCACACACCAACTCACTCACCCAGACAGCCACTCACACACCCACTTACTCACCCATACAGCCGCTCACATACCCACTCACTCACCCATACAGCCACTCACACACCCAGTCACTCACACGTACAGGTACTCACACACCCACTCACTCACCTATACAGCCACTAACACACCCTATCACTCATGCATACAGCCACCCACACACCCCCTCACACACCCATATACAATGCATACAATGACTAAAACACTCAGTTAAACCAACATATATATATTTATATATATATATATATATATATATATATATATATATATATATATATATATATATATATATATATATATATATATATATATATATATATAATTCACTGAAAAAACCATAGGTTTCACACATGTTATAGTTAGCTGGACATTTTACTGATAAAAAAACCAATGAAATTCCCCCGTTATAGTTACTGCAGGCAACTATAACTCACGCGACCGCAATCCTCTGCTGATGCTAATACTGTATTTAGACACTTATTTGCCCATGTCTTCTTCCATTAAATTTTAGCTTTACATATATTACAAATATTTTTTTTTCATAAAGACACATATGTCATCAGCAGAAGATTGCGGTCGCGTGAGTTATAGTTGCCTGCAGTAACTATAACGGGGGAATTTCATTGGTTTTTTATCAGTAAAATGTCCAGCTAACTATAACATGTGTGAAACCTATGGTTTTTTCAGTGAATTTGCAAGGTTTTTTAACTGCTAAGTTACTTTACGCCATTCGTGGCGTGCGCGCCCAGTTAACACAGTTCGTTCCGTGCGCGCACCGTGCGCTTCGCGCACCGTGCGCGCACAGTGAGCATGCGGTGCGCTTCGCGCACCGCGCGCCCACTTTACGCAGTTAGTGCCGTGCACGCACAGTGGTCACGCGGTGCGCTGCGCGCACCGTGTGCCCACGTTAAGCGGGATGGGCCATGTACGCACGATGCGCTTCGCGCACCGTGCGCACATGGGGGACATATTTTGCGCATCTTTGTGAAATGTATTCTTTGTTAACTTCTTAGATGTTATATGCCATGCACAAATGGTGCACTTCGGGCACCATTTGCACACGGGGTGGGGAGAATGTGGAGAATTTTTTTTTTTTTACAATTTTTTACCGTACGCGTACGGTAAGCGTAATCGGCGATTTTCCGAAAAAAAAATTGGGCTTGGGGGTGGTTTGGGGACCCCTGTATCAATGCTGGGTGGTTAGGATCTCATGAAACTGCCTCTTTACACATTTTTGGGGTTCGTTTTTGCTGCCCAACTCAGGAAGCGAGAGAGAAAATGGCGGCCGCCGCTTCCTGGTTTCGACCGATTCGAATGTTTACTAAGATCTAAGAGCCAATCAGAATCGCGCTCGCGCACGCCACCGTACGCGTACGGTAAGCTTACGGTAAGCGCACGGTAAGCGCACCGTAAGCTGCCACAGATATATATATTGATTTAAAGGCTATTTTCTCAGAATCTACTGAACAGATTTACACCAAACCTACAAAAGGCACTTCCTTGACCTGGGGACTACCTCTCTGCCAAATTTCATTAAATTCTGTTCAGCCGTTCGGGCTGTAGCCCTGTCTAAAGGTCCTATGGAAAAATGCATGGGAAAAACGTGTTTTGGGACCCCCCTTTTATCTCAGCCCCCGCTTGACGAATCCCCCCGAGACTTTCAGGGTAGGAGCGGAGCGTAGCGCCCCACCTATTTTGAAAAATTCGCGAGGATTCGTCAATCGGCGCCAAAGTTATTCAAAATAGAATGTTGCGGATTTCCTATGGAAACGTGGTCCTAACTATAACTACCTACTGGCGACCGCCAGTAGGTAATATATGTATGTATGTATGTATATATATATTCAGTGAAAAAACCATAGGTTTCACACACGTTATAGTTAGGAATTAGCATTTAAAAAACCTTAGAAATTCAGTGAAAAAACCATAGGTTTCACACATGTTATAGTTAGCTGGACATTTTACTCGTAAAAAACCAATGAAATTCCCCCGTTATAGTTAGTTCAGCTAACTATAACTCGCGCGCCCGCAATGCACTGCTGATGACGTCACATATTACATCACTCATGACATGGTCAGTGACATCACTCATGACATCACTGATGACATCTCAAATGACATCACTGATGACATCACTGATGACATCATCCAGTGAATGTGTGTTTTTCTGAAAATTAAATATGTTTTATATATGTATATCTCAAGGTCGATGGAAGAATAAATGGGTATATTACTGTCTAAATGGATGATTTCTTTTTGAAAAATTGATTGTGTAACTGACTGATTAAGTGTATCATAGTGAATACATGGCTTAGTGAGTAATGTTTAAATATGTAAATATCTGTATCATTTTTTCACTTTGTGTATAAGTGGCTGCATGGGTTGGTGAGTAGCTACATGGGTGTCTATAAAGGTTATTAGTTGGTTTTTTGAGTATCAGTCTGAGTGTCAGCATGGTTCGGTGGGGGGTATGACGTAGTGCATAGGTGCATGAATGAGTGACTCACTGTTTGTATGTGTTGAACAGAGCATGTGTGCAGGACTGCATGGGTGGATGAGTGTGTGTATGGGTGTGTTAGTGAGTGAATGACTGTCTCAATAGTGTCTTTATGAGTAACTACATATGTTTAAAACTAGTATATGTGACTATTGGTTTATATATGTGAGTATATGTGAGAGTGAGAGATTGAAAGAGTTCCTGTATGAATAAGTATGTGTTTCTATAAGTGATTGTTTAAAAGACTAAGTATGTGTAAGTTTCCGTAGAAGTAAGTGTGGTGGTGTGTGTATAACTGTATATGCAAGTAAATGTATGTTTGATTCTTTATTAGCATGAGTGACTATGTGTGTGAGTAGCTCTATGGATGAGTGGCATTGTGTAACAGGATGTATAGGTGTATGAGTACATATGATAAGTGAGTACATGTATGAGTGACTGTATAGGACTGTTGGTGAATGAGTGGATGTGTATGTGGATCTTAGAATTACTGAAGAGGTTGTTGTAACTGTTATTGGTATGTCCATTGTTTTGAAAATTTTAGTCTCTATTTTTGAATGTGTGTATCAAAGGTTATATTAGGGGAAGAGGAGGTCTGCCACTCTATCACAAGGATGATGTCATCAGTGATGTCATCAGTGATGTCATTTGAGATGTCATCAGTGATGTCATGAGTGATGTCACTGACCATGTCATGAGTGATGTAATATGTGACGTCATCAGCAGTGCATTGCGGGCGCGCGAGTTATAGTTAGCTGAACTAACTATAACGGGGGAATTTCATTGGTTTTTTACGAGTAAAATGTCCAGCTAACTATAACATGTGTGAAACCTATGGTTTTTTCACTGAATTTCTAAGGTTTTTTAAATGCTAATTCCTAACTATAACGTGTGTGAAACCTATGGTTTTTTCACTGAATTTCTAAGGTTTTTTAAATGCTAATTCCTAACTATAACGTGTGTGAAACCCATGGTTTTTTCAGTGAATTTGCAAGGTTTTTTAAATGCTAATTTTTTTTTTTTTCTTCTATTTTTTTAAACATATTTTTATTTTAATTTTCTTACCTTTTATAAAGACTATGGTTAAATTTTTAAAATTCTTTAATATGTTTTTTTTAAATATATTTTTTAAAATAAACATGTAAAATTTATTTGCAGTACATTTTTTCTATTTTTTTTATTATTTTTTTAGTACGCGTACCGTAAGCTTACGGTAAGCGTACGGTTTACGCAACGTCCGTAATTTTTCTACGCTGCTTGCGTATAGTTACGCAATTTGCGTAGCCGCGCGTACTCCGCGTGGGACGCGTGCGCGCGTACGCTACACGCGCACGTTACGCGGAAGTGTCGGGTAGTGACTGTTATGCGCATGCGCGCAAGCGCGTGTCTTTTTTACGCGCATGCGCACTTTTGCCGTAAGCGTACCGTAAGCGTACCGTAAGCGTACGGTAGGTCATGTGATCATGAAACACAACTTTTGATTGGTTGAAACTACTTTCAGTTCTAGAACTCTCCTACACCACACCCATTCCTCTCATTTCTGCTTGTGATCCCTTAGGAGAAGGAGCTGGGTTGTCTTTGTGATACGATGGCAGAACAGCAGAGCTCTTCTGAGAGTGAGGCTAGCACTAGCAGCACTACCTTGAGGCAGAGAGCGAGGAAACAAAAGCCCTCTTATGTATGGGATTATTTTACTTTTCCTGAAGGCCAGCAAAAGGTAAATGCACCCTTAGTAACTTGTAGGCTGTGTAAGCGTGTACTTTCAAGAGGTAATCCTGACAGGAAGTATTCCTTTGGGAATCATACCATGAAGAGACACCTCAAGGATGTACACAGAAGGACACATGCTCGACTTTTTGGAGGTAACTCTTCAGAAAGTCAACCAAGCACATCCACAGCAGCTCAGCCTGGACCATCATCTGCAGGGCTGACTCCTTCTTCTGCAGGTCAGGTGAGCCCTTCATCTGTGGGGGGAGCATCTCCTTTTGCTGGCCCTCTGGAAATTAACCCTCGATTTCGGAGGGTTGATATTCGATGCGCCTCTTGTCATGATCTAATTTGTCATAGGGAGACCAGTGTTTCCCTAGTGAACAACAAAATAGATCAGCACACTTGTCGCAGAGACTAATTTTCCCATTCTTTCTTTCCTCTGTCCCTGCATGAACACAACGGCTCTTTTAAGAGCCAACCTTACCTTTCATCTATTTTTTATATATGTTTTTAAAAACTTTTTTTTTTTTTTTTACCGTACGCGTACGGTACGCGTATTTTTTTTTTTTTTTTTTAAAAAAACACTAAAAATCAATTATCACATTACAAGGTCCTTGAGAGACTACAATTATTATTATTGACTTACCATACCCACTCAAAAAAATATTTATTCATTTGTTTTAAAAAAAAATTGCTTTAAAAATGGTTCTAGTTTTCGAAAATTTTCTATATCAATCTGAAAAAAAAGAAAAAAGTATTAATATTTGTAAAACATTTTATAATACAGTACACATATTTACATATTTTTCAAAAAATATTTTTGCCTTATTTTTGCTGTTTTCAGAATATATTGCATTTCACTATAAATTGTGAAAGCAATTGCATTCATCATTTTACAGTGGGCAAAACAAAATAACAATCTCAAAGATTGTATTAAAAAAGCCCAGAATCTCTTTTTACTTAAACTTAACATTATAGAAATGCATAATATTCTAAAAAAATATCATCTAATACCAATACTTATTTCTTTAAAATACCGTCTGATATGTTTGTTTCAGAAGTATAATCACAATATTATATCTCAAATAACTCCACAATACATCTGATTCTATTTCCTTTAGGCCAAATAGTAATTTTAAAAAATTTTTGGGAATAAATTTCCAACGGTAATCCAATAAAATTCTAAAGTTTAATTTGTCCAGATCTCACCGATTCTCTGTAACATTTTGGTTCACGAAAATTTTTTGAATAATTTATTAAGTCCACAATAGAATTGGTTACTTTTCCGCATAGCCAAATAGTAATTTTTAAAATCATTTTTGAAAAAATTTCCAATGGCACTCCAATAACATTCCAAAATTTAAATTGTGCAGATGTTACCGATTATCTCTAAATTATTGGTTTTTGAAAGTTTCATTAAAAATTAAAAAAGTCCACATTACAATTGGTTATCTTTCCATTAGGCCAAATGATAATTTAAAAAATCTTTTTTTTACAAAATTCCAATGGTAATCCAGTAAAATGGTAAAATTATTTTGTCCAGATCTTGCCAAGTCTCTCTAAAATTTAGGTTTCAGGAAGATTAGATAGGAATTTGCTAAATCAAAAGGCAAACGTTGTTTGAAAATCAATTGGGAATCATTACACAGTGTCCAGCCTTTTTCACATTTAAGATAAACTGTGTAATGTCCAGAAGTAACAGTAGGTCCATCATGGAAAATTATTGCAACAGTTACAAAAGTTTTTCCTGAAATTGATAATTGCTGTCCTGTAAACTTCTTTATTAAAGTATCCAATTTTGAACCATCAGCTCTACATCGTTGCATCATTAAAATTACATACTGTCCGTATTCCTTTAAAATTAATGTTGAAAACATGTCAGATTTACACTCACCGCATTTCATGCTATGATTAGCATCTTTAACTAATTTTGCAAAAGTGACTGTTTTACTCTCTGGCAATGTCAAATAAATAAACCTTTCATTATCAACATTAGAGCCACATATATTATAACAGTTTTCACAACTATGTTCCCATTTATAAGAGAGACCAAATAAAATATCAATTGCAACTTCTTCTACTTCCAGTACTTGAAGAAAATACATCAAAAATTCGTGTGCATCTTGCTGTTCATTTTGAGAAAACTGTGTTCGTCCTGAACATATATCTAAAAGTTTTCTAATTTCAGTAGCACTTTCTATTTGAGTTTTATCTTTACTCAGCTTTTGAAAAAGGAGACTCAGCTCAGAACAGAATCTTTTTCCCTGATTTACTATTATCTGCTCTTGCAAACTTTCCAGATAAAATGCAACATTCAGCACTACATTTGCGTAGCAGTTGACACCAGAGCTATTTTCAAAATGACATCCTACAACCTGTTCTTCATTTTCCTTTTTCTTTTTGCTTGCAATTACATCACTCCTCTTTTTTTTCCTCTTCTCTACATCTTCATTACAGATATTCTCATTTTTTCTTTTACGAGAAACTACACGTTTCTCCAACACAGGATACTGACCTAAATGAGGAGCATAGCTTCTTCTTAATCTATTATACTCCTTTACACAGTTTGTATCAGCACTAACTTTTGAATCATCAAAGTCTATCATGAATAAACCTGATAATGTTTTCACTCGTGACAAAGCAACATATGCCATACCTTCTTTGAACACAGTTGAACCAATGTTCACAAATGCACAATCTACAGTCAATCCTTGAGACTTGTGAATAGTTACAGCATATGCTAGAGAAAACGGAAACTGCTTCCTACGTACATATAAGTCTTTCACAAGCATGAAACGAACTGTACAACGACAAATATCTTTAACTTCTTCTATCTGATCAAATTTTATTTTTAAACATTCAATTCCATCTTTTTTCTGATAATTAATAAAACCCACAACTCTTCCCATAGCTCCATTAACTAAACCTTTTTCAACATCCAAATTTCTTCTTAAAAATACTCTACAGTTCATGCAAACATATAGATCTTTTTCTAATCCAGCTGTTTTGGAGATGTTCTTCTCTAGTGAGTCCAATTTATTTTTCAGTTTGCCTGTTACTGTGACAGTAATTCTTCCATCCTCAATTTTGTCCACTGCTTCCAATTTCCTGATCTCTTCCTTTTCCAATTTCAAAAGCTCCTCATTAAATATTGAGCATTCACGTAGAGTTGGCATTAAGCAGATGACACTTTTGTTTTCTGCAATATTCTTGTATATTTTCTCTGCAACTATTTCTTCCTTTGGAAATAAATTATGTAGCAGCCGACTCTGTAATGCTTTTTTGCCAACTTCTGTGAGTAGTCCAATTCTGATATCTTTCAGAATACTTCCATATTCTTCATCGCTTGCTTGCCTCATATTAGTAGTAAGTTCCTTGTACTCAAAGAAGGACCAAATATTTGTATTTCCGATGCTTCCTAATGACTTCTTCGTGTCTTCATGTGTGACAGTATTAAACACTGGTTGTCCTTTAACTGGGGTAAGTTGCAAAAGATCTCCAAAAACTATGACGTGTTTTCCACCAAATAACATGTCATAGTCTGTCCTTAGAATTTGCTGCATTCTTAAATGCACAAAGGCAAGCATTAAGTTTGATACCATGCTCACCTCATCAATAATGAGAACTTGCATCTTCTTCAATACTCTTGAAACTTCCAAGCATGCTTCTCCAGTTAGCTTGTTGTATTGTATTTTGTTCTCATGCTCCACTGGTAACATTAGCAAACGATGTAAAGTGATTCCTTTTATGTTATATGCTGCTAACCCAGTTGGAGCAGTAACCACACAAGACAAAGTAGAATCTGTTTTTTGCTGTAGGTAGCTTCTGATGACTTTTATAAGGAAACTTTTTTCAGTTCCAGCTTGTCCGCTTACATACATCCTGATTGGATGAAATGATGTGCATGAGCACTCTTTTTTTTCATGTAGAAATCAGTGATCAATTCTGTTTCTGATCTCTTCATAAATTTGTTGCTGCTCTTGATTCAGTTGTCTTTCCAAATTTTCTAAGTCTATAAATTCTTCTTGAGCTTGATTCATAGCCGTTTCCATTTCATTCATGGCTATTGATGCTTCATTTTCAACGATTGGTTGTCCTAGGGGATCTTGACTGAGTGTTCCTGAACTTTGGCTGTCCTGAGAACTGTCTCTAGCTATTTCTGCTGCAATTGTAGTTTCCTGTTCAATTTCTTCATTTAACATTTGCAGATAACTTGAGAATGTACTGCATTGTATGCTGTCTTTGCAAGCATTAAAAGAATCTTCATAGCTTTGAAATTCTCCCAGTAGTTCATCCTCTGTACGCCATGGTTTAAACAACTGTAAAAGAGCCAAGTAGTAAAATTCCTTCTTGTCAGTAGTGTCGCAACTCAGCTTCCTGTGATTTATCAAACTTCCTTTTGTTTGCTTCACCAAACATCCTTCCTCACCAACGACTTTATATTTTCCATTGTTGATGTCTTCTGCGGCTTTCCGTGAATAAATGTAGTTCTGCAGCACTTCATAGAGACACATGTTCTCCAGATGTTGACTTCTCTTGGGATAATAAGTGTCCAACATGTTTGATTTCAAAATCTCTGTACTTTCTGGGTCATTCTCGGCCAAATATTCAATTTCTCCTACAGATTTCAGTACCCGATTTCTCATTGCTGCAAGGCCTAAACTTGCCCAAATTATTCTTCTTGACTTCGAGTAGAGACTTGCAGAAGATAACCTATCTGAACATTCGTAGGATCCAATTTCTCGATGCGATAACATCTTCAAACTGAAACTGTACAGCTTCTTACTGACAGTCTTCTCGTGAGAAATCTCTTCCCACATTTCCTTCAATTCTGTTTTTTCTGATTTCGTAATGTAAGACGTTACATATCGAGCAACAGCAATGGAATTGTCAGCTACATACTGTATATCCATGTTAGCGTTCCACATGGATAAAATGACTGGGTTGTAGTCATTTATATTTTTTGATTCTTCTTTTCTTTTTAGGTTGTAGGTATTCTTAGGTGATTTTCTTGTGATAGTATGTCTCACAGCTGACATAAAACTGTTGACTCTTCCATTTGAAAGAACAGGTCTTGGAAATCCAAATCGACATTTAGTGTAGTATTTATCTTTGCTCTTGTATTTCCGTCGACAGTATTTTCCACACCGATGACTTTGGAAACGTAAAACTTGCTCCTTTAACTTTTTCTCTTCTGTGCTTTTTGGTATAGCACATGTTGCATATTCTTCAATGTAAGATAACACTGCTTCATCAGTATCTGTTCCAAACTTTGGGGCATCCTTGATCCACAACAGCATATGAATATGAGGAGCACCTCTTGCCTGGTACTCTTTTCTCCAAAAGAAATCCTCTACTTCTCCAAGAGGTGGATTTTTTTTATTGCAGATGAAGGACATCATAGCCTCAAATCTATGATTGAAATATCTGCAAACATTAACCGGATCCAATGAGCACAGTTCTCCTGCTGTCTTGTATTCGATGTTTTTAATGTTTGAATTTGCCTCTCGTAGAAAATCCAGTAAATCATCCCAAGCGTACTCGGCACAGCTTAGGGTAACGAACCATGTTGGTGTTCCTAAATTCCGTAACATGCATTTTAATTCACCATGGCGTCTGTACCAATATTCATTTGTCCCACGCTGACAAGCCATCAGATTGATCAGTTGTGTTTCCAAATGATCATCTCGGTGCTGCACTTTCTCTATAAAATCCTTAGCAGACACATTTTGTAAATGTACTCCACTTTTTAAAATGTGATTTACTGCATAAGACAGTGCAGACAAGTCGCTTTCAAATAAAAGATGGAACAAATAAGGAATACTTTGTCGAAATCTGGGATCTTCAGCATATAGTCTTGTAGTCCGATACTCAGAAGCTGGAATCTGTTCTGGACGTTCATCGTATCGTCCTCCTTTTCCTTTAGGAAACAGCTGGGGAAAACATCGAGCTTCCAAGCTCTCCTCCCATACACTCACGGGAGTCCCTTTTGCTTTCTTCATCTGAAAGAGATCAATATTGTCTCCCATAACTTCTTTTGAATGAAGAGGATGTATGCTAAAATGTTCATAAATTTCTTCTTCCTTTGACTTGTCCACTTTTTCAATTTGTCCAGTTGGTGTTTCTGTGTCTTCTTGTAAATCTTCTTCTTCTTCTTCTTCTATATAAATTGATTCATACCATTTGTTATTCCTTTTCAAATACAAATTTGCTCTTTGTACTTTCCGTACATCTACCAGCTCCTGCCAAATCTTCTTATTCTTTGTAGGTACACCATTAACCAGAATAATTAATGGTTCAGTTTCCAAAGTATCCGCATCAATAGTTTCCATATTTTTTTTCAAATCCAAGGGCAAATACACCACTCTACCTTTTAAACCTCTCAGTAAATCAGAAGGAGGTAATTTACCAGTTTTGGGCTCCATACGTACTATGGTCTGGAACGGATGAACACATTGAATGAGTATAGACTCATATGTATTTAATTCAGAAAGTTCAGCAGGAATAGCATCCAATTCTAAATTATTATGTACAGCTCTGGTCGGCATTCTATTTTCCTCTAACTTGTTGTAACAGTATTTACAAATACGCTGATCTTCACCCAAATCAAAACAATTTTCTAGAAATATATATGTGGCAAAATCCTTCCACTTATAATTATCTTCATTTTCACTCTTTCTGTAGAGATCAACATTCCTAGTTTGTTTTCTATAATGAGTTCTGCGGCAACAAATACAAGTAAAATTTGGTCTTTCATTAGAGACAATTGCAAATTTTGTTATGTGATCATTAAATGTGTAACTTACAGAGGGTTCTACATTCTCTTCCACTTCTTCCTCATTTAGTGTGTCCTTCTCTGCACTGTTTTGTTCAGGACCAAAGTAACAAAACTGAATTTCATCAACAACCTTCTCTACATCTGATACCGTTCCTCGGAACAGAGCCTATTCAATTCATTTAACTTTATTGCTAGACTTTTGGCAAAATACAACCGTCTCACAAACTTTCTCATTTCAGTATGATGAACAGCCAGCATCCTAAAATGATGGAAAACACTATTGCACACTTTTCTAGATAGACAAGCCAGAGAATGACCCTGCAAACCAGTATTCTCTCTCACTCTGCATGGATCCAGACTTTGAAGCACCTTAATCTTCTGTTTTATACTTTTTTTTACTATATTCTCTTAGAAACTCTCGAAATTTGTCAATAGATTCCTGACGCACAGTGCAAATACTACTACAATTCCAAGTGTACACTGGGGCTTTAGGACGTCTCCCCATTGCCTCATCTGCCATCACTTGTACCTCATCTCTTGGAACCATTATCTCCTTCTCCATTATGCAACCATTTTTTACTTCGTATGAACGACCTCTGGTGTCAACTGCATGCCGCAAACTATTACTTTGAAAATAGCTCTCTTCATTAAAAAAAGGTTCACTACTTGAACTATGCATCCACTTGCCTAAAAACACTTTACAAAAGTTTGTTCTGTTCACTACTCTTTTCCTTTTGCTATGTGATTTCAGTACATTAACCATTTTGTCTAATGTACGCATCCTATTCAAAATTAATATGAATAGTTTCCTTTTTAATTCTAATGCCTTTGCTGCAATGGCTTCTATTTCTTTTTTTCTTTTATAAAACTTTGTCTTTTTCTTATATTTCTTCACATCCTTCATCAAATTAGACATAACTCTTCCCTGAAACATTTTTCTACGTATCTCTTTAAACGCTGTTTTTCTATTTATATAAATCTTTTCAGTTGCTGAAGGTATATTTGCATTAACTAAATTGTCAATTTTTTCCTGTCCTTTTTTTTTAAAAACATCCTTTCGAGTACAGACATTTTGTACATTTTTCATTCTTTTGAATATATTTTTTAGAAATTGTTTTTTGTGCTTACCAGAAGATTTTTTCTTTTTCCCAACATCAGCATCTTCTACTAACTTTGGTCCTCTAGTTGTCTTCAAATATAGGTTTTTTTTGTGCGTTTTTTGAACTCTGGATTTTGTAGGCATCTTAAATTTTGTTCACTGCTCTTCAGCAATACCTGAAAAAAACTAAAAAAAAAATTCCTTTATTTTATTTAAATATATTACTACATTTCTTTTCACAATAGTCACAAAACGAAATTTCTTTGCCAATTTGAATGCACACTTACTGCTCTTTTTTTTGGGCAAGTGAAAATCACTTTTACAGACTGACACATTATGAAACCACTTTTCAGATTTTTTAAAAAGCCCATGTCCAGACTGCTACACTCCAGCAAGGGCAACCAGCCTTAGTGATGCTGAATGTATTTGCATTACAGACTGAAACCTCAAAACCCCACTCGCTTCTAAATACTGTGCATGATTATACATGGAAAGGAGCTGGGTGTGTGCTAAGAGTCTGCTTCTGCACCAAAAAAATCGCTCCCCCTTTTTCCTACTAATGCAACTGTGAAATCACCAGAGCAAAACGCAATAAATCTCTGCCTGTAATTCCTATTTGCACACAGAGTCATGTTTTCACATTAGTCCCAAAACGAAATTTCTTTGCCAATTTGAATGCACACTTACTACTCTTTTTGTTTTTGGCAAGTGAAAATCACTTTTACAGACTGACACATTATGAAACCACTTTTCAGTTTTTTTAAAAA
The DNA here is from genome assembly GCF_964204655.1 of Triturus cristatus. Taxonomy (NCBI): domain Eukaryota; kingdom Metazoa; phylum Chordata; class Amphibia; order Caudata; family Salamandridae; genus Triturus; species Triturus cristatus. The sequence continues at coordinate 743,378,845 of NC_140591.1, read as the reverse complement.
GCCCATGTCCAGACTGCTTTTTCAGACCACCACCATGTGTATCCTCGGTGACTACCTACACTCCAGCAAGGGCAACCAGTCTTAGTGATGCTGAATGTATTTGCATTACAGACTGAAACCTGAAAACCCCACTCGCTTCTAAATACTGTGCATGATTATACATGGAAAGGAGCTGGGTGTGTGCTAAGAGTCTGCTTCTTCCCCCAAAAAATCGCTCCCCCTTTTTCCTACTAATGCAACTGTGAAATCACCAGAGCAAAACACAATAAATCTCTGCCTGTAATTCCTATTTGCACACAGAGTCATGTTTTCACATTAGTCCCAAAACGAAATTTCTTTGCCAATTTGAATGCACACTTACTGCTCTTTTTTTTTGGCAAGTTAAAATCACTTTTACAGACTGACACATTATGAAACCACTTTTCAGTTTTTTTAAAAAGCCCATGTCCAGACTGCTTTTTCAGACCACCACCATGTGTATCCTGGGTGACTGCCTACACTCCAGCAAGGGCAACCAGCCTTAGTGATGCTGAATGTATTTGCATTACAGACTGAAACCTGAAAACCCCACTCGCTTGTAAATACTGTGCATGATTATACATGGCAAGCAGCTGGGTGTGTGCTAAGAGTCTGCTTCTTCCCCCAAAAAATCGCTCCCCCTTTTTCCTACTAATGCAACTGTGAAATCACCAGAGCAAAACGCAATAAATCTCTGCCTGTAATTCCTATTTCCACACAGAGTCATGTTTTCACATTAGTCCCAAAACGAAATTTCTTTGCCAATTTGAATGCACACTTACTGCTCTTTTTCTTTGGCAAGTTAAAATCACTTTTACAGACTGACACATTATGAAACCACTTTTCAGTTTTTTTAAAAAGCCCATGACCAGACTGCTTTTTCAGACCACCACCATGTGTATCCTGGGTGACTGCCTACACTCCAGCAAGGGCAACCAGCCTTAGTGATGCTGAATGTATTTGCATTACAGACTGAAACCTGAAAACCCCACTCGCTTGTAAATACTGTGCATGATTATACATGGCAAGCAGCTGGGTGTGTGCTAAGAGTCTGCTTCTGCACCAAAAAATCGCTCCCCCTTTTTCCTACTAATGCAACTGTGAAATCACCAGAGCAAAACGCAATAAATCTCTGCCTGTAATTCCTATTTCCACACAGAGTCATGTTTTCACATTAGTCCCAAAACGAAATTTCTTTGCCAATTTGAATGCACACTTACTGCTCTTTTTTTTTGGCAAGTTAAAATCACTTTTACAGACTGACACATTATGAAACCACTTTTCAGTTTTTTTAAAAAGCCCATGACCAGACTGCTTTTTCAGACCACCACCATGTGTATCCTCAGTGACTGCCTACACTCTTTCAAGGGCAACCAGCCTTAGTGATGCTGAATGTATTTGCATTACAGACTGAAACCTGAAAACCCCACTCGCTTGTAAATACTGTGCATGATTATACATGGCAAGCAGCTGGGTGTGTGCTAAGAGTCTGCTTCTGCACCAAAAAATCGCTCCCCCTTTTTCCTACTAATGCAACTGTGAAATCACCAGAGCAAAACGCAATAAATCTCTGCCTGTAATTCCTATTTGCACACAGAGTCATGTTTTCACATTAGTCCCAAAACGAAATTTCTTTGCCAATTTAAATGCACACTTACTGCTCTTTTTTTTTGGCAAGTGAAAATCACTTTTACAGACTGACACATTATGAATCCACTTTTTAAATTTTTTAAAAAGCACATGTCCAAACTGCTTTTTCAGACCACCACCATGTGTAACCTGGGTGGCTGCCTACATTCCAGCAAGGGCAACCAGCCTTAGTGATGCTGAATGTATTTGCATTACAGACTGAAACCTGAAAACCCCACTCGCTTGTAAATACTGTGCATGATTATACATGGCAAGCAGCTGGGTGTGTGCTAAGAGTCTGCTTCTTCCCCCAAAAAATCGCTCCCCCTTTTTCCTACTAATGCAACTGTGAAATCACCAGAGAAAAACGCAATAAATCTCTGCCTGTAATTCCTATTTCCACACAGAGTCATGTTTTCACATTAGTCCCAAAACGAAATTTCTTTGCCAATTTGAAAGCACACTTACTGCTCTTTTTTTTTGGCAAGTGAAAATCACTTTTACAGACTGACACATTATGAATCCACTTTTTTGATTTTTTTAAATGCACATGTCCAAACTGCTTTTTCAGACCACCACCATGTGTAACCTGGGTGGCTGCCTACATTCCAGCAAGGGCAACCAGCCTTAGTGATGCTGAATGTATTTGCATTGCTGAGTCCAACCTCAAACCCTTAAACTATTCTTTTTTTTTCCAGTACACCTTAATTTATCGTGAAAACATAGTCCATATTATTTTACATGTTCCTCACATTTAAATTTCTCCCAAAACAGAAAATAATAAACGCAACTTCAACAAAAAGAATTACATTTCTATTATTCATTTCTTAATTTACCATATACATCTCCTCTCAAACTCTAACCTCACCTTTAAAATTAGTTAGTTGTGAAAGAAATGTGGCACTCAAACAGCAGATTATCAGAGCCAGGATCTCTGTTCTCTACACCTCTCTCCTCTCAGCAGAACCAGATAATGGTAAAATTTCCCTCTATTTTTCCACACATATACATGTAAGTTTCAAATCTCAGTGCTTCCCCCTTTATTTCAAATGTAATCACACATTTCTATTGGTTGAAAACCAACCCATTTCCAAAAGTACCCTTCCCCCAACTTGACTTCTGCCTAGGACCCTTCCCCCAACTTGACTTCTGCCTGCTACCATAGCAACAGCTCATGGAACACTGCTGTGTGGAGTTAGGTCAGAAGTTCGCCACACAATGTTTCAATTCCACAGAGCAAGAGTGCTTGACTTTTCAAACCTAACAGCAAATCCATAGTACTGTTCTTTGGTAACACATTTTTTTGTACCAATACAAAACATGCTTCTATTAATTTACACATACAGCCTAGTTTTTATTCTAGAATGGTATGAAACAGCCAATCAGTTCTTTTTGTTTTGAAAAAAATATGTATGCCTCCATTTCCAAACTGTCTTTCTTTTCATATTGCCATTCTACTGAAAGACACCTCCTGAGTGCATCCAGTTCTCCTTTGAAGATGTTCACAGTGTGGATTGTAGGGCACAGCTATGTCTTCTGGAGTGAAAAGTTTGCAGAGAAAACAGGTATGGTGAGAGACCTTGCTTTGCCAAATGTAGACATTAAATGGATTGGTCAGAGAGGGTTAAAGTGGCACCAATTGATGCCATTGGTGAAATCCTTCATGCAAATCCAACACCCTGACCTCATAATAGTGCACTGTGGTGGCAATGACCTAGGCACTTTGACTGGGGTAGGTCTGGAAATGCTTATGAAGGACACCTTTGCACAACTGTTTTCACTTTTCCCTAAAACTGCCTTTGTGTTTTCCAACATATGCCAAAGGCAAAAATGGAACTGGTCCAATCATTTCTGTCCGCAGATTGACAAAGCAAGAAAGCACGTCAACAAATCTGTTTCTGCTTTCCTCCGTGACTATGGTATGGGTGCCATTTACCACAACAACTTGCGTTATGACATGCAAGACATTTATAGAGGAGATGGTGTGCACTTCAATGATGAAGGGAACAGAGTCTTCCTCTTGAACCTTAGACTCTGCATTGGTACTTACTTGTAGGTACCACTAAAAAAATGACTTCATAAACACAACGGCTCTTTTTAGAGCTCCCTAATATCTAAACTCTTTAATCTGCATTTCATTTCTTTTTTAATTTATTTTTTCTTCCGTACGCTTACCGTAAGCTTACCGTACGCGTACCCCGTGATTTTTTTAAAAATCAATAAATGTTTTCTTTGTACTTTACAGTCCTTCTTTGACCCCCTCACAAATGTAAGGGGGTCTGTAACTCTCCTCCTTGCCCCCTTTTCTTGTTTTGACTCTTTTTTTTTCTGAGTGAAACACACAAAATGGCGGCCGCCGCTTCCTGGTTTCGGCCGATTCGAATGTTTACTAAGATCTAACAGCCAATCAGAATCGCGCTCGCGCACGCCACAGAAGTAAAAAAAAAGTGGGAGGGCACTTCCTCTGGAGAGTGATGAAATCTGTTTTAACCAACCATGCCCCTTTATTCATGTGTCACATGGGTTTCACTGTGACAGCACAATGACTTTGTGATAATGTTGTACAGAAATATGTATTAAAACGTGTGTAATATTAAATCACTTGTCAGTAAATACATTTAAATATATTATTAGTAAACCACTTACCTCAAATATAATTTGTATAATGTCTATATATCATTTTTAGTGCTTTTAAAATCACGTTCCAGAAAATACGTATGGGAACAGTTCACAATGGATTTGAAAATGTAAAAAAATGTATCTAATATTTTTTCTGTGAATCCTATAAATATCAAGCAATAGCACCAATAAATTCAGGTGTGTGGCCATGGTACAGCAGGTGCATTTACACTGGAGTGGGTCTAAGAGTGCTAGCAGCCCACTTCACATGGAATAGAAATCAGTTTGTAAATGTTAAGTAACAGCCACAAGAAATTCAGGTGCATAGCCATGGTGCTGCAGGTGCATTGACACCGGAGTGGGCCCAAGAGTGCAAGCAGCCCACTTCACGAACATTAGCATACAGCCACTTAGTCACCCATAAAGCCAATGACACACTCATATAGCCACTTACAGCCACTCAACGATACATAGAACCAATAACACACCCATCCTCTAAGGTTACCTTAAAATTCACTACAAAAACAAAGGTTACAGGGGCATTATAGTTAGATAATAGGATTTTAAAACCTTACAAATTCACTGAAAAAAACAAAGGTTACAGGGACGTTAAAGTTAGAAAAAAACATTAAAAAACTGTAGAAAACACCTTAGCAATTCACAAAAAAAACTGTAGAAATTCAATGAAAAAAACAAAGGTTTAAGATTGTTATAGTTAGGAAATAGTATTTTTTTAAACTTAGCAATTCACAAAAAAAAGGTTACAGGGACGTTATAATTGGGCTCAGATTTCAATGACACAAAATCATGGAAATTCAGCAGTTATAGTTACATGGCGGGCCTAGCTATTACTTAGGCCCCCGTCATGCACTGCTTATGACCGTACAATATTACTTTATGCATGACATTATCACTGACATCACTGATGACATCTCAAGTGACATTACTGAAGAGATCATTCACAGAACCATTAATGCACCCAATTACACACCAACACAACCATTAATGTACCCACTAAGACATCCATACAGCCAATCACACAATCACTCACCTGTACAGCGACTCACATACCAACTCACAAGTCCACACAGCCACTCATATGCCAATTTAAACACCCATACACACACTCACACACCCACACATATACATGCAACCACTCACAAACCCACTCATTCACCCATACAGCTAGTCACATGCCTACTTACCCATTCATACAGCCAGTCACACAGCCAGTCACACACCCATACAGCCATTCACATAGCCACTCACACACCCAGAAAACTACTCACATAACCATTCACACACTCATCGAGCCACTCACACACCCACTAATAATCCTATACAGCCACTCACTACCCACTGACACATCCATAGAGGCCCTCACAGACCCATACAGCCACTGAGACACCCTCTTACAGACTCATACAGACACCCACACATGCTTTGAGATAACATATGTTAGAAATAGTATCACTCATTAGTAGTATAGAAAGTATACTAATTTACCTTTTGTAGTACCTTAGTATTCATATTTAAATCAAATTGACTTTTACAAATAATCAATGGATGATGTCATCAGTAATGTCATCAGTGATGTCACTGACGATGTCATGAGTGATGTAATATGTAATATGTGAGGTCATAAGCAATGCATTGCGGGGATGTCAGTTATAGTTAGTTTATACAGGAACTCTTCCATTCTCTCACTCTCACATATACTCACTTATATACACCAATGCACACATATACTAGTTTAAAACATATGTAGTTTCTCATAAAGACACTATTGAGACAGTCATTTACTCACCAACACACCCATACACACACTCATCCACCCATACAGTCCTGCACACATGCTGTATTCAACACATACACACAGTGAGTCCCTCATTCATGCATCTATGCAGTAAGTAATACCCCCCACCGAACCATACAGACACTCAGACTGATACTCAAAATACCAACTAATAATCCATATAGACATTCATATACCCACTCACCAACCCATGCAGCCACTTATACACAAAGTGAGAGACTGATACAGAAATGTACATATTTAAACATTACTCACTAACCTATGTATTCACTAAGATACACTTAATCAGTCAGTTATACAATCAATTTTACACAAACAAAATCGTCCAATTAGACACTTAAATACCCATTAATCCTTCTATCGACCTTGAGATATATATATAAAACATATTTAGTTTTCAGAAAAACACACATTCACTGGATGATGTCATCAGCTAACCTAATCACTCAGCAATTCCACCCCAACCATCGCAGAAAACGACGACCCCAACACCGCAGCCCGAACCCTGCACAGATGGATCTCCGACAGCGCCAACACCATAGCCCCCCTCAAGAAAAACAACAACACCCACACCAAGGAAGCTAGATGGTTCACCACCGAACTTCGAGAGTCCAGGAGCAGTTGCTGCTGCCTCAAAAAGGCCTGGAGGAACACCAAATCCACAGAAGCCCACAACAACTTCAGAGCTGCCACCAACACCCACCACCAACTCATCAGAGAAACGAGGGAAAAAGCGATTGTAGACAGAATCTCCACTCATGCACACAACATCAAAGAACTCTTCAACATCATCAAGGAGTTTGCCCAACCCACCAGCGAGTCTACCGACATCCCTCCCTCACAAGACCTCTGCGACATACTCAGCACCTTTTTACACCGCAAAATCAAGAGCATCTACGACAACTTTGATGAAGACAACCAACACACTGAACCCTCACCAACCACCCCGACACCCTGAAGCCAGTGATCAACAACTGGACAGCCCTCACCACCGAAGACACACTGAAGACGATGAAGTCAATCCACTCCAGGCCCACACGGACTCCTGCCCCCACCACATTTTCAACATGACACCATCGCACCCATGCTCTGCCACACCATCAACCGCTCCCTGGCAACCGCCTCATTCCCCGACGACTGGAAACACACTGAGATCAACCCGCTCCTAAAGAAACCCTTGGCAGACCCCACCGACCTCAAAAACTACAGACCCATCTCCCTGCTTCTGTTCCCAGCTTAAGTAATCAAGAAAGCCATCAACAGCCAACTCGCCACATTTATCAAAGAGCACAACATCCTCGACTCCTCCCAATCCAGCTTCAGAAAAAAAACACAATACAGAAACCGCTCTCCTCACCACAACAGATGACATCCGCACCTTACTGGACAAAGGAGAAACAGCAGCCCTCATCCTCCTCGACCTCTCATCAGTGTTCAACACAGTCTCTCACCACACCCAAATACACAGACTACATGACGCAGGGTTCCAAGACAAGGCCCTCGACTGGATCCGCTCCTTCCTCTCCGGCAGAATGCAGCGGGTCAGACTCCCCCTTTCCTCTCGGACCCCACACTTACCTCCTGCGGAGTCCCCCAGGGGTCCTCCCTCAGCCCTACGCTCTTTAATGTCTACATGGCTCGGCTCGCCCTATCGTCAGAACCTACGGACTCAACATTGTGTCATACACAGACGACACCCAACTCATCCTCTCTCTATCCAATGAACCCAACATCGCCTGAAACAACTTTGGAGAAGGCATGGAAGCCGTCGCCAAATGGATGAAAAACAGCTGCCTACAACTAAACACCAACAAAACGGAAGTACTCATCATGGGCCCAAACCCCGACGCATGGAACGACACATGGTGGCCCCCGCCCTCAGAAGCCGGCCCACCCCCACGGACCACGCATGAAACCTGGGAATCATCCTGAACTCAGAGCTCAAAATGGACCGCCAGATCAACTCTGTCTCGTCCTCCTGCTTTCACACCCTCCGCCTCCTATGGCGGATCCCCCTCGAACACAAAAAGACCGTCACTCACGCCCTGGTCACTAGCAGGCTCGACTACGGCAACGCACTCTATGCCAGAATAAACAAAAACCTCACCCGCAAGCTACAGAACATCCAAAACACTGCCGCAAGACTGGTCCTCAACCTGCCAAGACACTGCCAGATCTCTCAACACCTGCACACACTCCACTGGCTCCCCATTGAAGCCAGAGTCACCTTCAAGATGCTCACCCACGCTCACAAAGCCCTTCACGACACTGGACCAGCATACCTGAACAGCCCTCTCAAATTCCACCTACCCCAAAGGACCCTACGATTAGCCCAGCTCTCCTACGCTGTGGTCCCCCATACCAGAAAGACCAGATAAGGCGGCTGCTCCTTCTCCTTCCTTGAGGCCAGAGCCTGGAACGCCCTCCCTCTCCACCTCAGACAGACAACATCTCTCCCCAGCTTCACAAGAAACCTCAAAACCTGGCTCGTCGACAGACCCCCTCCTTGATGGACTGGAACCTGCGAAAACCCCCTCCCTCAGCGCCTTAAGACCCTCACGTGTGAGTAGTCACGCTTAACAAACACCTGATAGATAGATAGATAGATAGATAGATAGATAGATAGATAGATAGATAGATAGATAGATAGATAGATAGATAGATAGATAGATAGATAGATAGATAGATAGATAGATAGATAGATAGATAGATAGATAGATATAGATATAGAATTCAATAAAATAAATGTATACCTATCTATAGATGCATGCTTGGTCAATACAAGGCAAATATATATACTCAATAGTTTGGTCCATGAGGATTTACCAATGATATTCTGGTACCATGAAATTCTGGAGTCTATATTAAGGTGGAATATCTCTAAAGAGTCTTTCTGAAGACGTGAAACAAGTCAGACTACTACATCATTTTGCAAAGGAAGTTCTAAGTATTTTTATAACATTACCATATCTGCATGGTGAGAATAGTGGCAATTTTGTTAGTTTATATGCTAAACGAGTAAACATTGGCAAAAGTTGCAAATGCATGTTGTTGGCAAAAGGAACATCATACTACAACATTACAAATTCTTCTTCAGTGAATTTTATGAAAACAAATCCATCAACTGTTTTGTTGTAAGTGTAAGGGGGTAGTAATAAAGTGTAAATTTATTGGACAGCAAGATGAATAAATACAAGGCAATCTTATGATACATACTTCAAACAAATTCCTACATGGAAAATTGTGGAGAACATGAAAACCTACATTTTAGAGTGTTTGGCAATTGCAAGAGGAGATATAATCACTAATAAATGCACAGAATGTGTAAAAAGCACAAGGAAACAATAATAATGGATGTGTCTGACAATAAGGCTGTAGCTCCAAGAAATGAAAGTAATGAAGTCCAAAATCCAAGTTCAAATTCAAAATATTACCAGCTAGCAAGGCTATAAGTTTGAAATGCAAAAAGATTATCTGATTATATGTTAAGTGTATTGGGTGAATTGCATGATGAATTATATGACTGTGAGGAAAGAAATATAAATGATCCCAAATGTTAAGTAGAAATGAGTAATAAAAAATTTGAAGTACTATTAGGTTCTACGTTGAGGTATAAAGTTATATTCAACAAGTACCCAAGATTAAATTTCCCAAAGAAAAGGATGACTTTATGCAGAACAATGTCAGGCTAAAGGTTAATTGTGAAGAGAGAATACAAATGACAAGTTATTTTATACCAGAAGGAAAGTTTAAAAACAGAGCAATAGTTGTCATAAAAAATACAATCATATTGGGATGGGGCTCTAAGATGGATTGGGAATGCTTCTGAAACTGGGTACAAAAGAACAAATATTTTAGGTCGAACACGTAAAGGAAATAAATAGTTGTGTGAGTAGGTACCCCAAACTTTTTCGTATAAATTCTATCAATGTAATTTTGATCACATGATAATTTTACAGACAGCACTACTGCCGAAAGTACCTAAAGAGAGGATTTTATCTATTGGCATCAGGATGCTGGTTAATTATGTAAAGCTGATGTCATTGAAGAAACTGAAGCTTCAGAAATGGCTCACCCTCATAATTTCAGTTCACAAACCAGAAAATGCAGTGATAGTGTTCGTAGATATAAGAGATTTTAATCATTTATTCTATTTTAACATAAACCCTTTGCTAAACATGGGGGATATTTGCATCCATAGGAAGAGCAAAAATGATTTTTGTTCTCACGCTTACTGTCTGCTTACCATCAGATAGAGTTACCTCCCTTGTCATTTCATCTCATATCTTTTGTTGTGCAGCTCATGGCTTATCACAACAAAAGAATAGCTTTTGGGTTAGTGTCGGCCTTGGTAGTGTTTCAGAGAATGCTGCAATTTTTTATAGCATGAATGGGGTGTAATATTTTCAGGACAACATACATTTCTGTGGGGAGATGAAGATATAACAAGATATCAAACTGAGCAAGGTAATAGACACAATGAAGAAAAAGCTTTAAGAGTAAACTCTCAAATGAGAAAATTGAAGGTTGAACAGTATCTTATTTAGAACAAACTAATGAGGACAAGTGAATAAGGCCCAGGAATAGGTTAGCTGATATATTACAGAACATCGAGATTTGGAAATGAAAAGGTGGTTTAACGCCATATGTGTAAGTATTTTGTCAAATTTGTTAAAGGGTTTCCAGAAACGAATATAAGTATGTGAGATACTCTAACGTGTAAGGCATGTGGTTTCTTGTACCCATCTCAAGCCCATGGAACATATCAATTGCGCCCATCTGGCCCTCACGATAGAAGTCAGAATATTGGGCCAACAGGTTCCCTACTTTGATAGATGCAGTGATAGGTGTTGTGGAAGAGCACATCTTACTAGGGTCGCATGGTGGTGACAATGCTGGGTGACTGGAGCATTTTCTATGAAATTAAGAGATCTCGTAAGGGTTACAAATATGTTGTGCCCATTTTGTATATTGAAGGACAGTGAGTGATATTCTCTTTTGTCAGTTATTCTTGGTAGCTGTCAGGAGTACTGAGGAAGAAGATTCCAGACTGGAGAATAAACAGCAGTTGCAGTCCAGTCCAAACCAGGTCACAGAGAAAAAGATCTAGTGAAGATTGCTGGACTTTTTTACGGCTAAATGAGGCATTTCGGACAGTCATAGTGACGAGGTAAATCCAGCTTTTAATTAGTGAACTGATTATCGGAGGGTGGTTTAATACCACAGGCAAATGCCTTGACTAATCCTGAAACTATGAGATGATTACGGACCTTGAAGTATTAAACAAAGGAAAGGAAGTTGCTCAAAAGGATATGTTTGCCAGGTACCCTTGTAAGCCTCAGCTAACTGCCTCAATGTTCACTTGTGATTGGACCAGGAGAGTAATTGAGAAACAACTCTGATTTAAACCAACACACAGGAATCCTAAAAAACACAAAGAAAATGTGACTTCCTTAAGACTCCGCACAATAATAATGCAAGTATGATGATTGCAAGGCTTTGTGCTTAGCTCATCTTAAAAAAACGTTAGGATTGTTTATTACAGTTAACTGTTGTATTTAGAAGGTGCTTGTGCAAAGGTATGCTGTACACATATGTGAACCTCCACAATAACCTTGTGTTCTCATCTCATTCAAAATCACCTTTCCTGATATACCTGCCCTAAACTGCCTCCCACCCTTGGCTGGACAGACTGATAGTCTGTGAATACTATATCAGATGCAGTACTGCTGGAAGGAAGGCTTCTGGAGGGTACTGTTCCTGAGGATTCTGAACCGTGAGATACAAATGGGAAAATGTGGTGGTGTAAAATGTGGCAAGAATATTTTGAGAACAGGAAACTTGCAATAAAAGATGTCCCTGGATTGGGAAAGTTTGATACACAAAAATAAACTCTCATGTAAAAAGATGCCAGTACCTACCCTTAACCATATTCAAGAAATACAGAAGTTGAAATACCCTACGCTTCAGGTATTCTGTCCTATATAGGTAAACTATATGTGATACAGAGAGAGCCATTAGCTGTATTCTGGGCACCTATGCATTTTATTAAATACGTATTGGGGAAGTCCTTACACAATTTGCACAGATCATAAATCGTTATTTTATTTGATGACCACCAGGCCGTGTGATTTGGTCTTGCTAACGATTGTCATGTGGTTGGTAAACATTCACAGATACAATTTTATTGTGGACTAAGTTGCAGGGACAGAAAATCATGTAGTTGATTGTGAATCCATGGTATTGTTAATTGAGTTTAGTGTTGAACAAGATTGTATTGGGGCTATGGGAAAGGATATGAATGAAAACATGATGAAGGAAGAGTAGAGGACCACAATAAATCACTTTACATTTTTAAATAACAACAAATACAAATGGAGAAGGCTAGTGAATGGGGGCTTGTAGTTTCTTAGGTTTTGCTCATATTAAGGGTAAATTAAGCAAAGTTTGTTGGAGAGTCTGAAGATCAAGCAAATTAGTATCCCCTAGTAGATGTAGGTCGAGGTTGAGAGAGTTATGACATCATGAGCATTAATCATTGTATAACGAAGAAAAAAATAAGCAAGTTAAACTGGTGGCCGACCTTAGACAAAGATGTGGAGGAAGTAATAAAATAAATTGTGACTTGCTAGAATATTGACAAAATTAATAAAATTATGTTCAACTTTCAAATCGTGTAGCGTATTCGAAAAATCCCTGGTCACTGATGTGCTCAGCCCCATCAATTAACACAGAGCCAGGAATAGATATGTCATATTAATGACAGGTTAGCTCCTAAATGGTTTGAGGTAGAATGTTTGAATGAAATAGCATTCCACAAAATGTTGAAAATATGCAATGTTTATTATGTAGGAAAGGATACCTTGAAGAATAGGTATGTAATAACAGAATACAGTTCTGTTCTTGGGAAACTAAGAAGAATTTAGAGGCGATACATCTTGTTCACAAAAGAGGTGTTTTATATAGCCATAGGGAAAATGGTTTAGTTGAGAAAATGAATGGAATGAGTAAATATAGTGTTCAACTAGCATTTGCCAATCTGCCATGGAAAATCAACGGCATGATATGGGCCCACAGGTCGATGATGGGACGCTGTGCATTTATGTCAAATTGAGCAGGATGTCGAAACCTAAATTGCTAGTTAGCAACAAGATTTTTTGTGATTACAAGGATAAGGACGTAATCAGAGAGAGTGCAGAGGAAAAACAAGAGGAAAAATCTGTAAATTAAAGGGGGGGGGGATGGGGTGCTAAAGCGGTAAAGGTGTTAAAGGGTCAATGGGTCAGAATTAAGACACCCAAGTTAGTGAAAAAAAAATATCAACGTATTCCAAACCAATTAGGGTGCTCAAGCATGGAGCAGTTACTTTAGAAGATAGCATATTCAGCTTTAAAGGAAGAGTGGTGGTGTGTGATAATGATTGTCAATGCACCCAGATTACCTTAAAGGTAATGCTGGGTTGAATGAATAGTAACAGAAACCCCAGATTAAGGTTCGGAAGAAGGAAACATCAGTGAAAGAATTAATTGAGAGGAGGTCTGTTAGTAAGAAGATGGGGCCTAAACTCATAGACAACATGTTTATCTTGTAAATAAAAGTTATTATTATTAGCATTATTATTTTGTGTAACATTATAAAGGTGAAAGATATGTCATAATCTGCCCAGTGGGGAGTTTGTATTTTAGAACCTAATAAAGGTGTGGTGTTCAAAGATACAAAAAGCCTAGAGTTAGAAAATGAGGATCACACAAATATGGGCTATCCATATCTTAATAAAACAACAATAAACCTTCATCAGAATTTAAGCCAAATGGTTTGAGCGTAGATAACATAGCGATAATGCAAGCTCATCCACCTTAAGTGTAATACTTATGTATGCTGGTTTTATGGTACCATTATCAAAGAGAGGGTCGGAAATGGTGTTGAAAGCGGGTGAGTAGTTGAGCAGGATGAGTGCCATTGTATCTCCTCTGTTCATGTCATATGGATGTTGTCAGTGGTAGGGATGAGTGTGGTCTTGGTGCTGTGAATAGGCCTAAATCCAGATTAGGAGAGGTCTCGGAGGTGGTTGTCATTGAGGTGGTTGGCAAGTTGTTTGTTGACAAGTTTTCCCAGGGCCCTAGCTGGGAATGATGAGCCAGCCAATTGATCAGCTCCTGCCTCAGTGGACGCTCCCAATCAGTCAGCTTGAACCATAAACCTCTGCCAACTTGATCTGTGGAGTTCCCCAAGTATCCTTGCTCTACCTCACTCTGTTCAGTGTCTAGAAGGCACCCATTGCCAACCTCATTTAAGCCCACAGAATGAGCATTATCTCCTACACATATGGAATCCAGCTAATCCTCTCCGATGACACCCCCAATACCTAGATGAAGTGAACCACCTGCATGTCCGAAGTTACCAACTGGATGAAGACCAACTGTTTGAAGTTCAACTCTGACAAGATAGAGGTGTTACTCTTCAGAAAAGACACCTCACTATGGAGCACAGCCTAGTGTCTAGCCAAACTAGAACTAGCACCCATCCCATTTAACTAAGCCAGAAACCTTGGAATAGTGGTGGACAATCAGCTCTTGATGACCAACCAGAACAACTCAGTCAAAAGATGGCTACAGCTCAAAACTTGGAGAACCATCACATAGGCCTTGAGCACCACATTGTGGACTATGAAAAGGCACTCTACGTCTGCATCTCCGTACATCTAGCCAAGACGTTCAAGTCATCCAAACTGCAGCAGTCAGGCTCACACTTAAACTTCCCCCTACATATACATCTCCTCACATTTCAAAGGCCTCCACTTGCTCACACAAGCTTGCACTCTTCAGTCTCTTCATATGCACATACAAAGCCCTATACTATTAATCCCTCGCATATCGGAACAGCTGCAAAACCCCTCTCAAAAACCTCTTCTCTGCTACCTTCCTGCTTGCCCACCACTCCCACATCTGAAGAGCCAGTGCTGGTGGGCACATATTCTTTTACCAGCCCCCAAAGCTTGAAACGGCATCCCCCTGCACATCAGAGCTGCAAGCTCAGCCCTTGATTTCTGCACAAAAATAAAAACCTAGCTCTTCCAATAGTCCCCAGTCAGGGTCACAGCGTTATTCTTTCAGGTACCAGGATACCCTCCCAGGTGATATGTGCATAGTACATATATGCATAATATAATAGAAGTTATACTGTTATTGTGAAATGGTACTGAGCTTCTGGATTGTCTAAGTAAGGGACCATGAGATTAAATCAGTTGCTGGCTGATATATTCCTTCACTCAGTTTTGGGAGCTTGGCTCAGCAATGAAAAGATTTATGAAAAACATATCAAGAAAAATGCAGTCAAAGAAACATTGAGCTTGAAGGTCAACAATAAGCAAACTGCCAAAAAGGAAAAAAATGTTCAAAGTTAAAACAAGTATACCAATAAGGAACAACATGAAAACTAATGGTGGGTGATACATTCTGCTCTACCTGTGGAGTTGGGAGAGATTTGGCCCGACTTCTGACTAAATTCCACCAACGATCACGTGGCATAGTTTTTTCTGGCGTATGGCTCGCTAACTGTAAATTGGCAAGTGAAAATTGGCGTCTCCTAGTGTGATTTTCAGACGCTAGGAGGGCACCCGTGAGATTTTCCCAACACGGGCGGTCGCGACCATTAATGGAAAATCTACTCGAGTGGAAGCAAAACCAACTCAAGAAGCAGCCCCCCTCTGGCACACAACGTAGTGCCATTCGCACTAATTTTCGAGCACTGAAAAATCTCCTTGGCTAAAAACCAGCACAAACCTGCCAATTCCAACCCGTTTGTGGACTCTCGCGGAGTTGTGATGTAACTCCGCAAGTTCCTCCCACACCTAATGAAAGCACTTTTTTCGATTTTGCAGAAAAGAAAAAGGCTAAAATTCATAACATTTACAAAGCCACCACAGGGGCGTGTTATTATGCTCCTGAGACCAAGCTAGACTAATCTGTGAGTGCTTGTGGTCTGATAGAAATTGGAGTTTGGGTTGATCAAACAACAGTCAACCAATCTATTTTGACATTAACTGAAACATCTAAATTGTCCACCATTCCACCCATCAGATCAAAGTTAGTTTGGCATTAACTCACACAAGCCTTGTTGTTCTCTTGAAATTCTACATGTACCTAGTTGCTTGCTGATAGTGCTTATTTTCTTCATTCCAAAAAAGCATTCTGTGTCACTCTTTTGTACTGCTACAATTAGTAAGACTTACCGAAGACCATCTGACACTATTATTAAGCAGAATTAAAGTTATTTTAGTTTCATGTTACCAAACACAAACCAAGATATGTAATAAATCTCTAGTCACCATTCACAACCAGCAAAAACAACCATGAACTAGTAAATGAAATCCAGAGTTGGACGAAAAGGATGCCCAGACTAAGAAGGTACTGTGTATCATATTAATCGTGTGTGCTATTCAATTGCTGATAAGATAAAATACAACAGGGTGGTAACTTGCGAAAAAACAGACGGGCGGTCTAGGTCCTGTGTTTGCTATGTGTGTAATATATTATGCCTTGTAGGACAGGATATATGGTCCTCAATTTGCTGTATCTGATTGGTAGCAGGACAGGGAGGAAGGGACTGTTGTAGGGGATGTGACCAATGCAATGAAATATTATTTTTCATCAAATCTCTCAATGGAGCGCGTACAGTGGCAAAGTCTCGTATATATCTGGAACAGGAGCTGGCCATGCCAAGAAACTATGAACCATTGAAGCATCTTGTGGGGATCAGCATTTGACAGCGCTTGTACTTTAGCAGGACTAGGTGCCATACCACCTTCAGAAAAGATATGGCTAAATAATTTTAGCTTTGTCTTGTGGAATTTACATTTATCTGCATTTAAAGTCAAACCTGCATCAGCCAGTAAATGACATACTTGCATGAGAGCTTTATCATGCTCTCTTTGTGTATCTCACAAAACCAATATCATCACTATAATTGAATGCATTAATGAAAGGCTGTATGATATGTTGAATGAAGTCTTGAAAAATCTTTGCACCTAATGACACCCCAAAACTTAGTTTTTTTGTATCAAAACAGACCAACATGAGTAGAACAGGTTGTAATGTACCTGCAATGTTCTTCAAGTTCAAACTGAAGACAACTTTTATTCAAATCAAGGTGAGAGAATACCTTTGCACCATTTAATTGTGATAACATGTCAGCAATGTGTGGACCTGGATGTTATTCTTGTTCAATTACCTTGTTTACCTTACATTTGTCAAAGCATGTGCATACCACTCCTACACTGTCTTTTTGGGCACTACGAAGATGGGAGATACCCATGGCATGGGCAAGTATAACACTCAATGATGTAATGTTTAAGTAATGATTTAAGTTCCTTTTCAACAGCATGTTGTAGGTTTAAAGCACTTCGTCTATGTCTTTGAGCAACAGGAAGGATGTCCTCATTAATATTCAGCTTTACTTTCATAATTTAAACAAATAGAAAAGGTGCACCACAGATAAACTTAGACAAAGAATTTTATAAAATCCATGTCCACAAGTATTCTTCCAAGTTCTTCTGAAGAAAATGTACTTACCATTTTTTGGTGAGTATTCATGTTGTAGTTTACGGAAATGAGTTCCATATCAGCAGCTGTGGTGAAACTGACTAGACAGGCACTTGACACTGCACTTTGAAGCACATTGGTGGGTGGTTGTACCTTTGTTTTCTTGTGTTTCTTCATCACTACAAATGAACCTTGACATTTTAAGGGTGTTGATCCAACCTAGGTATACACTTTGGTTTTCGATAGCGTAAGTTAGGGTACTGGAGACAATTCATTATATTTCTCCTCAGGCATTATGTTTATCAATGCACCACTGTCGATGATGAGGTATTAAACAACCATTTACTTTCGGTGTAATCTTCAGACAATGTTTGAATGACTTTGGTACTTTGGCATGTCTAGTTTGTTTTACAGACATTTCTCTGCACTTGCAGCAAGTACAACATGTCCACGCTTTTCTGTGGTAAATATCAACATGGCACAGCCATATTCTCCACTTTCACTTGAAACTGATATAAAAGAACTGTTTGATGATTATTTAGATGACAATCATCTTCGTTTAGAGATGATGTGTCTTAACTGATGTTGCCGCTTGGGCTTGTGGGTGCGCGTCGAACGTTGTTCCTGTTACGTTCCAGAGGCAATTTTTTTCTTCGCGTCGTGACGCACTCGCTTTTACCTTTGCAAACTGTCACAAAATGGTTCTCCTTCTTAGCCTTTGCATATCTGTCCAATGGAGGGACATTTACCTTTGTATGGAAATGGAAATCCACATCTAAAACGCAACTTCTTTTTATGTGTAGACATCACCTTGTATCCTTCAGTCTTTTGCTTTGGCTTACCTTTCACATTCATGACTGATTCATTCTGGGCACCTCCAGCATCCATGTTAGCCACTTGTCTGTAGCACGCTCTTCAGCTCTGGCAGCCATTAACACTCACTCCAGACTAAGAGTTTTTCACAGCATTTGTTGACTCAATGAATCTGACAAGCATCCATCAATAACTCTAGACGTACAGCTGCTTTGTCATTAAAATTATTGAACTTACAGTGCCTGATGAATGTGTTGAGTCTTTCCACAAATTTCACCAACTTTCTGTTGTTCTTGACTGAAAATGTATCTTTTGTAATCTACATTGGGTATTGTATGGAACTTGAGATTCAAAGTTTCTTTAATATGATGTATGTGATTTCTTTGTCAGTTCACAACATCTTCCTCATGAATTATTTTACACCATCACCAGCCAAATTTTTGAGGTATATGATAATCTTTCTGTTATCAGTCTCTTCAAGTGCATCAATCAAATCTTCAAATGATGCTATCCAAACAATCTATTTATTACCAATATTTTGCATTTTGATGGTATCGAAAGGTGGTGGTGGTTTCAGGAAGGTGGCAGCATTGTATCCATTTATGGGAGTGGCTTACTTTGAGGATGGAGCTCTTTTCCAGATTGTTGGTTGTCCACCCGCACTTACATCATCTGCAGCATCTCTGAGACCCTGTGACGTGCTGGCCTCTGGGTCATCTTTGATAATGACTGGAAACGTGACCTCTTTTGTGGTCTCCATGGGAAAAGTAAAGTTTCACGATTTCAGTCGCCGCTCTCGGGGTGCTGAACTTTGGAGACCTTTGGATTTGTTCTGAGTCCCACTCTGCAGCTTTGATGGGGTGCCGCTTCGGGTATGGACGGCTTCACAAGCACAAACCTGGATGCTTGCTCTGGGGTCACTGCCTCCAACACTATGGCATGATGACTCTCTTTAATCAGTAGTGGTAAGCAGGGGACCATTTTTTATATCACTTTGAGATTAGGCATCTTGTTGTACTGTCTGACACCTGGTTGATCTCTGCCTTGCAGCGATTCTGTTCCCAGTTTTACTTTCCAATTTTTGATCTGTGACTGCTCTTTCAAAACCTGATTGTATCTGCCTTCAGCGTTGACAGTCTCCACCCCTCTTGTAACCTTAGGGAAGTACAATCACCATTTTCTGTAAAACGGACTTTAGTAGAGGTGTTCCAGTAGAGACGCTTGAGAAAATCCATTAAAGGAGGACCAATATCAGCTTGTTACATTAGCAGCCATAATTTCTCCCTGTCAACTAAGTCAAAGGCACAGGAGAGGTCCATGAAAGCCAAATGTATATCACCTCTCCTGTGCTTGACATCTTTCTCCAGAATTAGAGATAGATTAAGTGCCTGTTCAGTAATGCCTAGGCCAGGCTGGATCCCGTACTGGGCTTCATAGAAAAATAAATGTTCCTCCGCCTATTCCTCCAATTTTCCCGAAATTAAATGCCCTGAAATTTTTTCAGAGGAATCTAATAGTGAGCTAGGGTGAAAACAAGCTTGGAGGTTCATTTCATCTTTCTTGAATATGGGCACTATAATTGACTCCATCCAGGAATCCAGGGGACCTTTCTTAATCACAGCTTTCTTTACATTAGTCAATAAAGGGGCCCTAAAACTGGAGTATGTCTAAATAAATTGATTTGTACCCCATCAGGGCCTTCCCAGCTGCAGCACTGAAAACAGCTTTTGATACGTCTGCCACATCAATCAGTTCCTCAAGCCAACTTTCGTTGACTAAGGGAGGATCTGCTCCACCAATTAGGGGAGGTTAGTCTGCTAACACAATACTAGAATTAAATATTTGTGAGTAATGTTTAATCCAGTCGCCTTCTGGAATATGGCATCTATGTCTGAAGCCGATCACTCTGAAAAAAGGGTGATTTACAATCTCCCAATAAGCTCTATTACTGGTTAATATACGTGAGACTGTGCTATAAATCTTTGTAAAGCCATCAAAGATTTCGATAGGGTCATCATGGGGGGAACACAACAAGTGAGGTCCCCATCGGTATCTTTAATCAGACCTTCAAAAAATATATTCGGGTCCACTGTTTCCCATTTCATACAAACCTCTTCAGTCACAGAATAATTCAATGGAGGCTTGGTCTCGCTCTCATTTCTGGGATTAAGAAAAGAAGAGAAATGTAAAATAATTGGGTTATGATCACTAAAAGGTAAAGAAGGCACCTAATAACTCAACAAATTACAAACTAAATTGGTTGAAAGTAAGATAAAGTCTATTATACTGCATTTGCCTCTTCCAACAAATGTGTTTGGATTAACTAAATCTGGGATAATAATATCTGAGGAAAAATGCAGATTATGGGTAACAACAATCCGATTCAGGGCTTCCCCATATATAGAATGTACAAAATGAGTAATGTTATTGCCTTGATCATTTAAAAAGCCACAAGTATGATTACAGCTATAAATGCATTTAACAATATTGAAATTCCCCGCCCAGATGAGTGAGGTATTGACCCTTTTGGAATGCATTAGCTCAATAACAGACTTTTCTAGTTCTTCAATCATACCAATTGAATGTATTGCAAAAGAATTATAATAAAAATGTATAAGGATCACATTGATCGAATTAGGCTGCAATAACTTTAGGATCCGATAGCAAGGATTGGATACCAATACCTTAACCTTCAGGTTCCTAATAACTATAGAAACCAAAACTGCCAATCCACCCTTCCCCCCTTTCTGCCGTAAATGGAATAGCAGGAGAACAATAGGACGTAAAACCCTCTACAAAGAAAGGGTCAGTGGACAAGGTCTCTTGGCAGCTTATTATATCAAGTCTCAATTTAGGCAAAGCCAATCTGTGTTACACAGTTTCTGTCAGATCCTTGCAATCTTCCATGATAGAAAACAAAGAAGTCATGACTACATACTGGTCCCCATTAAGATTTGGTGTCTTCTTAGAACCAGGTGAAAGAACAGGGGCAGTAACTATATAACTAAAAGGCTATATTACTTTTCTGACAAACTTGATAAAGGCTCAAAGAGGTTGGGGGTGGGGATTGTGGCCAATTGCACTGTTCCTTTAGTATTTCTAACTGTACGCCAATTAGCATCAATTAATTCAGTACAATATGGGTGGTATAGAAACCCAACGGTAGACACACATTTCACTTTGCTGAGTGAAAAGGTATTCCAGGCATGATAATAGAAAGAGGACAACATTTTGATCTTTAAAATTGAGGACTGCACAATCCCCCCTCGAGATCTTAGCTGATGATCCCACACAACTTTTCTGCGAGCCATTATAACTTTGCCTGCTAGGTTAAATTGGCAATTCACATGTTTCTTATACCAGAATGCAGATTTGTTAATGAGACTTTGGACATCCTCTTGTACATCTTCCTCCAAGGGTGGCATGCCCTACAAAATAATCATGTATGTGGTACATTCAGGAGGCAGATGTAGACAAGCAAGTTGACCCCTTTGGGCTAGTGCAGAGACTGGCTCAGAATGAATGCCTGGCTGGATGCTCGCAGATGATGGGGGAGCAAGACTCCCTTGCATGGACATAGAGACATGTGGGCTGTTTCACCATAGGGGGATGCTGGCCTGGGAGGGCATTAGTGGAATTACACTGAGTCACTTGATATTTTGACACATTTTCTCTGAGTTGCCTAATTTTACTTCATATTACACTATTTAGGGATTCTGTCAATAAAACAATCTTATCAGACAAGTGTTTGAGCTGGTCCAGCATCTCTTACTGAAAGGAGTTAACCGTAGCTTCCATGGCAGTAAGAAGTGATTGACTGCTTGTATGAAATACGTCCCTGTTATTATTCCTATTGGTGGGATTATACAACACTAGGTTAGCGACCCCAAGAAGGGGAATCTCTGCACTCTTTATCCCTATGTGGGGTACCCATTGATCCATGAGCCTTTTCAGGGTGCTTAGATGTCTTCCCTTCAACCCGTTTCCTTTTGTACGGTGGTGGTTTGTTGACTTTTGAAGCAACAGGGCCAGGTAAACCAGAGGTATTTATACTCTAATCTTCTTGTGGTGAACATTGGATCTTCGTTTTTGCCTGTTTCAATATCTTAGAATGGGTAGTCACAAACATTTCCCCAAGGGCAGCAAAGTTTGGTCTGTGATGTGACCGAGGGCCCCACTAATGCCAGCAGAGTGGTGGTCTTGGAGGGGCAGTGGTAAGGTGGGTATAGGTGAAGCAAAGCATGTACATCTAGTGGCTGAATTGCACAATATGAAAGCAGAAAACCCACTTTACCAAATTGTGTGATCCTAGGCAATAGTTTTATTTCACTTTCTTTCCTTTTTCTTCATTCATAATAGGAACCCAGGCCACCCAAAGGGTGCACATAACAACTGATTTTCCTCTTAGTTCACTATCGGCAATGTTGTAAGTGTATTGGGAAGAATGAATGTTTCTAAATTCATGTTTCAAACCTTTCACTTAAAAAAATACATCTCAATGCACTAATATAATCTGATGCACTAAGGTGAAATGGTTTTGCATAATGAAATACACGTTTTTAACTTTGAAGAGGTCTTATCATATTTTTATACTTTTGCTGCAAGATGGTGTAGGAAGGTGGAATCTGACTGCATTGTTGCCCCTACATTTTTCTTGGTGTTTTGATGGTTTTTGACTTAGTTTGGCTGGGAACCTGCTATCCAGGTCCCCAGCATATCTGCTTTCTCTTATAAATTGATTCCATGTAATTTAGGTACACTCCAGATTGGATTCTGGGGTACCCTTATGAATCCCTAGTATATGGTATACTATGTACCCAGGGCATAAGTACCCCAGAGGCCTACCAGGGGCTGAAGCATGTATTATGCCACCCCTGGAAAGCCACCCAAAATGACACCACAGGTCTTCTACTGAAGCATGAGTAAGTTGGTGCATGCACCCCTTACTGTGATATAGGTTACCTATATCACTATATATATATATACACACATATAAACCTATAAGTCACTCCTATGGCAGGCGTTATCAATCCTGAAGGCAGAGTGCCTGCTTTTTATCTGAGAGGGTGCCCCTGCATGAGCAGAGCCCCTCAGCAGCGTTCGGAGATCCTTCTCTGATGCTGTTTGTAGTGCAGCCTGACCATATACTCTTAAGTGCATTATAACCAAACGGTAAATACTAACTTTGGACTGGCTGCACGGAAACATGTCGTGATTGGTGTCAAACACCTTGGAATCATACCCCCACAACAGTAACTGGTGTGGGAGTATGATCCCACCCTTCAAGAGGGAGAGACATGACACCACTGGTATACTCGGTAGGAACTTAATAGAGCCCTGGACAATAGGTTTCCTGTCGCAGGGAGGTGTAACCACCTCCCAGACAGGCCTATGTGTATTGGGGCTGGGTGGGAGGACTCTCTGAGTGCTTTGAAGTCCTGCACTGGGGGCAAATTTGGTGTCCCTGTGCATTATCCAGCTCAAACCAGTTCAGGGGCTTCCTGCCCCTGGTCTGGCGGGAAACTGGACAAAGGAAATGGGTGTAGCCACCCCTCTTTCCAAACCCTCCCATAGGTGGGTCCCCAGAGCTAGTCCAACCCCTTCCTTAGGTATAAGTAAGGAACCTCTGTAACCAGATTACCCTGGACAAAACTCTAAAGCCAAATCCTGGATCTTTGACGCTCTACTCAAGACCAGAGGACTGAAGAAATAAATCTACCTTGGGGTCAAGGAGTGACTCTTCTGCTTGGCAGGCACCAAAGAAGCAATTTGCCAGTCTGCATTATCAAAGCTCCTGCCGGACTCTGAAGTATTTGCAGCCCAGGAAGAGGATTTCCAGACATCTCAGAGACCGACCCCAGTCCCCAGCAAAGCTGAGACCCGTAGCCCTCGTGAGTAGCGTGGAACCAGAACTCCTGGTCACCGTGCACTTTTGCAAGTGCATTGACTGCTCGACGTCTCTTGAAGTCGTGTTTGGGCTACCTTGTCGCCCCTACCTCAAGCACTGAATCCACTGAAGATTGTTAGCCTGGTGATTCCGAGTGACCCGTGGGCCACCATTTTGTGTTTCGTATTGAGGTCCCTTCGTGATCCCTAGCCTGTTGACTGGTGGGTCCCTGAGGGGGTAACTTTGTATTTCCTTGGGCTTTTCTGGTTGCTCCAGACGTGCCCTGACTCCCAACCACGTGGTGAGTCCCACAGACCTTGCTGGTCTGCACCGAAGCATCTTTCTCATTTCTGTGTGGGTTGCTGTTGTCAAGGCTTGTTGTGTCTAATCCGGGCACCGAAGCTGCAGCACTTGACATCCTTTGTGGGACAGCTTGAATCCAGCTCCTGATTGTCCTCGACACCTCCTGGTCCTCGTGGCTGAAGAGTCAAGCTTCACCTCTTTCACCTGAAATCACCCGACATCGGTGGGCATCTGCTCATCGCCTTCCTGGTCACTGGCTAGTGACCCAGACTCTGTCCCCTCTGCTTTCAGGTTCTTCTCATCTTCAATCCATGCTTGGATCTCTTCGGACACTTCGCATCTTCACGGCAGCAGCACTTCTTCGCCAGCTCCCATTGAAATCGCCGACGCGACCCGACACCAAAAGACACCCATGCACCCGGCTTCCCTGGGTGAGGTAACACGAGTACTCTGGTGCTCCCATGGGTGCTAGCCCTAGAACTTCCTAAGTCCAAAAGGGTTTGGTCCTGACTCATTTCTAAGTGTCCCTAATCTTTAAAAATCTAACCGCGACTTTCCCCATAGAAGCTAACGGGAGCTCGTGGCTGTGTTCACACACTGCACACGCCCCCCGTGGGTTCCCTGTGTCACTACCTTGGGTGGTTCCTTGGGGTCCCAGCAATTCTACAGGCTCTAGGCCTTGTGTCTAGTTGAGTCGGGGTTCTTATACCACTATTTTAGTATATGGTTTGGCTCGACCCTAGGGCCTGACGTGTATTTGTGCTATTTTACTTTGATTATTAAAGTGTAACTTATGTGTTTTGACCCCTAGTCTCATAAAGAGACTAGGAGGGTGTGTTTAGTAATAAATACATATATTTTATATATATACCTGGTGTGGATATCTTTCATTTAGTGACTCAAGAGATTATAGACTGGTAAAACAAGCTGCTTTACATTCCTTCAAGACTTAGCCTGAGGCTGCTCTCCATAGCTACCACTAGGATAGCTTTCAATAAAGGTTGTCTTTAACCTATAACCAATAAGGGGTTGTTTGGACTGATACAGGGTGCCCACTATAACTAGTGGACAGCATATATCAGGCCAACTTCTCACAGATGGCTTAAAAAATGAAGGTGTTCCTAAAGTTGAGTGGTGCAGGACAACCTAGTTACTTCCTTTCTTTAACTTTATTGAATTTTAAATAAAGACTTGCCTGTGTATTTAATAATTGTTTTATGTTAGTGCAGTGTCGAGTGAATAGCTGCCAGTGTTGCTGTTGATCAAGCGACCTCATGTAAAGGTCAGGAGGGCCGCATGCGGCTCCCGGGCCATACTTTGAATATCACTGCCTTAGGATCAGAAGGACGTAACACCTTTTGAATGGTGCCATCTTAAATTAATTGAGAAATTGCATTGGGTACCCCAGGCTGGACTTCCGACGAAGAAAATCATTCAGTAATCAGTCTCTGCACTGCTTCAATGCAATCTTCAACCAGGTTAAATTCAGTGGAGATACAGCCCATTGCCTTAGTGAGGTAAGAGGTAATAGAAGGAGTTAAGTGTGAAGCTTTAAATCTACCCTTATTCCTCAAAGCACTGTTCATTCCCATCATTAAAGAAAGTCTGTCCAAAGTACAGGGAATAATGGACCTGGCTTAACACCTGATGCCCCAAATAAAGAGCGGCAGTTCACCAACCTTTGAAGACGAGGACAGCCTTACTTGTCACACCAGCAGCTGGCCAATATCATCAGGCAGGAGTCTCAATTGTTAAAGATGGGAATCAAGAGCCGTGGCCCAGCCTGGCCTCGTCCAGCCGTGGATGGGTGCAGATGGGCCCGCTCTTGGCCTGGACTTTGTGCGGGCATGTCCTGCATAGCAGGAGGGAAAGCAACCTCTGATTGAGCATTAGACTGGCACTATGGTGTTCTCCTGCCTCCTCCTCCCAGCAGCTGTCAGGGCAGGCAAACCAATGTGGGGATTGCAGTACACATCAAAGTCTGTCCTCCACAGCATCTCACCGGGGTCTCTTTTTGAGCATCCAACTGGTGCATTGGCATTGTCCTGTCTCCTCCTCCCAGCAGCCCTCAGGGCAGGCAAAGTAATATGAGGCTTGCAGTCCGCCCCAAAGTCAGTCCTCCACAATGTCCCAGATGCTAATGCATATGAGTGAAATAGAAAATGGACTCACCAACTGTAAAAAAGACCATGGTGGCGTTGGTGAAATTGTTTATTTCAGAAATAGAAAGGATTTTAAACTGATCATGGAGTGCAGCTCTTCCTTTGTGTGTGTGTGTGTGTGTGTGTGTGTGTGTATATATATATATTCACTGGAAAAACCATAGGTTTCACACACGTTATAGTTAGGAATTAGCATTTAAAAAACCTTGCAAATTCACTTAAAAAACCATAGGTTTCACACATGTTATAGTTAGCTGGACATTTCACTCGTGAAAAACCATTGAAATTCCCCCGTTATAGTTAGTGCAGGCAACTATAACTCACGCGACCGCAATCCTCTGCTGATGACGTCAGATATTACATCACTGTATTTAGACACTTATTTACCCATGTCTTCTTCCATTAATTTTTAGCTATACATATATTACAAATATTTTTTTTCAGACACATATGTCATCAGTGATGTAATATCTGACGTCATCAGCAGAGGATTGCGGTCGCGTGAGTTATAGTTGCCTGCACTAACTATAACGGGGGAATTTCAATGGTTTTTCACGAGTGAAATGTCCAGCTAACTATAACATGTGTGAAACCTATGGTTTTTTAAGTGAATTTGCAAGGTTTTTTAAATGCTAATTCCTAACTATAACGTGTGTGAAACCTATGGTTTTTTCAGTGAATTTGTACGGTTTTTGAAATGCTAAGTTATGTATTTATTTAAGGTTTTTCACCGTGCGCGTACTGTACGCGCACGGTGCGCTTCACGCACCGTGCACACCCACGTCACGCATTTCGCGGAATTTTTACGTTTCTACCATACGCGCACGCTACGCGCACTCCGTGATTTTTCGAAAAAGAATTAAAAGAAATTTTGGCCCTTGGGGTCCTTCTGGGACCCCCTGACAAAGGCTAGGGGGTCAGGAATTGTCCACCCTGCCCCCTTTTCACATTCTCCACCTTTGTTTTTCACCCCCTCAGACTGCGAGAGACAAAATGGCGGTCGACACTTCCTGGTTTCGACCGATTCGAATGTTTACTAAGATCTACCAACCAATCAGAATCGTGCTCGCGCACGGCAGCGTGCGTGTACGGTAAGTTTACCGTACGCGCACGGTGCGCGCTTATAGATATATATATGCTATTAAATTCTATTTTCTCAGGAAATACTGAACAGATTTACACCAGACCTGCAAAAGGCACATCCCTGACCTGAGGACTACCTCTCTGCCAAATTTCAAGTAATTCTGTTCAGCCGTTCGGGCTGTAGCTTGGACTAAAGGTCCTATGGAAAAATGCATGGGGAAAACGCGTTTTGGGAGCCCCCCTTTTTCTCAGCCCCCGCTTGACGAATCCCCCCGAGACTTTCAGGGAAGGAGCGGAGCGGAGCGCCCCACCTATTTTGAAAATTTCACGAGGATTCTTCAATCGGCGCCAAAGTTATTCCAAATAGAATGTTGAGGATTTCCTATGGAAACACGATCCTAACTATAACTATCTACTGGCGACCGCCAGTAGATAATATATATATATATGTATATATCCACCTTCTCATTTTTTACCCATTAGAAGAGCCATCACGCAGGTAGGTAAATCTTCGTTTAATTTGCAAGGAAACAGCGCAGTGGAAGGGGAACACAGTCCAAATTCATTCGAGTGCCTGACGCGTTTCATGCTGCATTAGCATTTCTTCAGAGGCTTGATTCAAACACTGTGTGAGGCACCGGCATCTATTTGTAATCCTTAGCACCTGCCTCAGTGGGCGTTGGCTCTCCCAGAGCCTGCTGGTATGAGTAGTGCCGTAAATTTTGCTGCAGTGAGCTGCCTTCTCACAGTGGAAATGTAAAAATGTTAAAACCCCAGTGGGTCTGGAAAATGTCACGCTCCATCTGGACTGCCAATAACACCTTGCAAAACGACCTTGCTGCCCTTTGCGCCGCTTGTCTGATGACTGCAGCTCGGTCCACTTTTACGTGGCTGGGCTCATCCACGACCGGGAACAGCCGTTTATAAATCCACCTTCTCATTTTTTACCCATTAGAAGAGCCATCACGCAGGTAGGTAAATCTTCGTTTAATTTGCAAGGAAACAGCGCAGTGGAAGGGGAACACAGTCCAAATTCATTCGAGTGCCTGACGCGTTTCATGCTGCATTAGCATTTCTTCAGAGGCTTGATTCAAACACTGTGTGAGGCACCGGCTGTTCCCGGTCGTGGTAGGAAGAAAACCGTCCAGCACTCCAAAGGGATTAAATCATTCGGATTTTTATTTGGATGAGAAACCTCTACGCATTTTAGCAGTCTCAGCTGCCTTGTTCAGATGTTAAAAACGCCATCACTTTTGCTTAAAATACTCTATCAAAGAGTAACAACAATGAAGAAGAACTAATAACGTTTCCATA
Source organism: Triturus cristatus (assembly GCF_964204655.1). Lineage (NCBI taxonomy): Eukaryota > Metazoa > Chordata > Amphibia > Caudata > Salamandridae > Triturus > Triturus cristatus. Next base: position 743,349,661 of record NC_140591.1, on the reverse strand, counting down.
CATATGCCCACAAACTCCTTTTAGTCAAGAGTGGCGGCCATCTTTAGATGGACATAGTACATGAAGAAATAACATCACAAAATCTATTATATTCACATGTGTTGCTATTATATTTCATTTTCTTCTTTCTGGACATATATATATTTTAAAGAGGTATTTCACCAGTGCTTTGTGCAAATTGATCATTGAAAGTGTCAGTGCCTCACAGAGTATTGTTAATTTTCAAAATCTCAAAGTTTTTTCTTAAAGTGCAAGTGCTTTGCAAACCATAAATTAACATATTTCATACTCTTCTTAAAACACTTTATCCCAAAAGTACATAATTAAAATCGCATTGCATATTTAAATATCTAAAAAACTTTTGTTTTTTTAAATAACAAATATTACACTTTCAATGTTAAAAAGTTGTTTCCAAACACATTTCATATACAGAAGAGAACCACCACCTCTATGTCCTTTCTTCACTCGTTGTAAAGTTCTCTCATTTAAAAAAAGGAAAAAATACAAAAGAGTCTCATTTTTGTGCAGCTTTTACCCTGAGCCACCCTGATTTCCTTATCTTAGTGCAAGCAGGTATAAAGATCCTCATCGCCATTAAGTCCATGGGGTTCCCTACTATTAAACTCTAAGATATAATAAGTTTCCAATTTTCTCAGTTCCTTCTCCCTGTCCCCTCCTCTTTTTTTACGGGGGACCTCAGCTAAACAACTATATTGGAGACTCAAAGGATCGCTTTGACGACATTTTTCAAAATGTCTTGCGACTGGGTATGTTCTATCTTTGTTTAAAATTGCTCTTCTGTGTTGGAGAATTCTCTTATATACAGGTAGAGTAGTAGAGTAGTACTTCCTATATATACTTTCGGGCAGCTACACTGTAATAAATAGACAACAAAATCCGATCTGCAGGTTAAAAAGCTTTTAATAAAAATAGTTTTATTAAAAAATGTTCTAAAATTCGTGCCATTCAAACCATGTTTGCATGCTTTATATTTAAAACATTTATTAAAACCTGCCTTCGGTTGGAGCCAATTCGTAGCTCCCCTCTTTCTGTCTTGAAACTCACTACTTACAATAAGATCTTTCAGGGATTTTGATTTCCTGTAAGTAATGTTCGGTTGTCTATTCATTCTCGAACCTATTGAGGGATCCCCTCGAACTAGATACCAATGTTTTTTTAAGATGGCTCTAATTTCTTTGTGGTTGGTGTTAAATGTCTATATATATATATAACCAAAAGTATACGCTCCCAAATGAGGCACCTCACACAATCGTGTTTTGCTTTTCCATTTATTGGTTGGCATCAAGGAATCAACAGAGTCCATAATTCATTTGTTTGACAGCATGCCTTTTAAAAAAAAACTTCCATCGCTAGACGCGTTTTGAGCATTTGCTTGCTCTTTATCGATAGCATCGGCATCCGGGAACAGCAACTTTAATTTAAGCGCACCTGCGCAATTTATTGTCTCGCCACAGTGGGCGTATGCCACTAGGCATTATGGTAGATACAGTTCTACTCACTTATTCTCCAAATGGATGTCGCTATTGCCCCTTTGTTGTTTCTCTCTCCACAGTGGGTTAAATTATGAAGACGGCTGTAATCCTTTATTTTTTGTGCCAATCCAACTGGACACGTTAATTCAGTGCCTCGTTTCTCTTGCGTTGACAATCCACTCGTCCGCGTCGGGGCACCCCACAGTCAGAGCCAACCGCTTACAAATCCAAAAGTATACGCTCCCAAATGAGGCGCCTCACACAATCGTGTTTTGCTTTTCCATTTATTGGCTGGCATCAAGGAAGCAACAGAGTCCATAATTTATTTGTTTGACAGCATGCCTTTTTAAAAAAAACTCCCATTGCTAGACGCGTTTCGAGCATTTGCTTGCTCTTTATCGATAGTATCGGCATCTGGGAACAGCAACTTTAATTTAAGCGCACCTGCGCAATTTATTGTCTAGCCACAGTGGGCGTATGTCGCTAGGCATTATGGTAGATACAGTTCTACTCACTTATTTTCCAAATAGATGTCGCTATTGCCCCTTTGTTGTTTCTCTCTCCACAGTGGGTTGAATTATGAAGACGGCTGTAATCCTTTATTTTTTGTGCCAATGCAACTGGACACACACCTCATGTTTTGCTTTTCCATTTCTTGGCTGGCATCAAGGAAGCAACTGAGTCCATAATTCATTTGTTTCACAGCATGCCTTTTAAAAAAAACTTCCATCGCTAGACGCGCTTCGAGCATTTACTCGCTCTTTATCGATAGCATCGGCATCTGGGAACAGCAACTTTAATTTAAGCGCACCAGAATTCCTGACAGGTCACACCCACTGAAGCAGGAACAAACATTTTTAACCAGGTGAAAAAAACAGTCTTGCTATGTGAAGTACCACCACGATGAAAGGAATTATCCTGAAACGCGTCGGCAAGGTGAAACTGCAGGCTGTCGGGTTCCTGCTTCTTAGACTGCAGTTCCAAGCACAATAAAGGGCAAACTCAAACCTACCTGTGTGGATCTCCGTTTTTTGGTGCAACTCTGTTTGGATATATAAGCGGCTAGCCCCAGTTGCTTGAGAGCCGCACCGCATATCAGCGGACCCAAGGAGACGTGATTTTGAATCTCCAATATAATGGGAGGTGGAGCCCGTGCTTGAAACATGAAAAGGCAGTCTTTGGGAGCGGAACTGTACAGTCAACCCACTGTGGTGTTTTAAAGAAGGAATACATAAGCGACGAGACAAGCTCACTGTAGCGATATAATGAACTACAAGAACCAGAATTCCTGACAGGTCACGCCCACTGAGGCAGGAACAAACATTTATAACCAGGTGAAGAAAACAGTCTTGCTGTGTGAAGTACCGCCATGATGAAAGGAATTATCCTGGAACGCGTCGGCGAGGTGAAACTGCTGGCTGTTTGGTTCCTGCTTCTTAGACTGCAGTTCCAAGCAAAATAAAGGGAGAACTCAAACCTACCTGTGTGGATCTCCGTTTTTTGGAGCAACTTCTTTTGGATTCATAAACGGCTAGCCCCAGCCACTGGAGAGCCCCTCCACATATCAGCGGGACCAAGGAGACGTGATTTTGAATCTCCAATGTAATGGGAGATGAAACCCATGCTTGAAACATGAAAAGGCAGTCTTTGGGAGCGGAACTGTACAGTCAACCCACTGTGGTGTTTTAAAGAAGGAATACATAAGTGACGAGACACGCTCACTGTAGCGATATAATGAACTACAATAACCAGAATTCCTTACAGGTCACGCCCACTGAGGCAGGAACAAACATTTATAACCAGGTGAAAAAAACAGTCTTGCTGTGTGAAGTACCGCCACGATGAAAGGAATTATCCTGAAACGCATCGGTGAGGTGAAACTGCTGGCTGTCTGGTTCCTGCTTCTTAGACTGCTTTCCAAGCACAATAAAGTGCGAACTCAAACCTACCTGTGTGGATCTCCGTTTTTTGGAGCAACTTCGTTTGGATTTATAAGCGGCTAGCCCCAGTTGCTTGAGAGCCCCTCCACATATCAGCGGACCCAAGGAGACGTGATTTTGAATCTCCAATGTAATGGGAGATGAAACCCATGCTTGAAACATGAAAAGGCAGTCTTTGGGAGCGGAACTGTACAGTCACCCCACTGTGGTGTTTTAAAGAAGGAATACATAAGTGACGAGACAAGCTGACTGTAGCGATATTATGAACTACAAGAACCAGAATTCCTGACAGGTCATGCCCACTGAGGCAGGAACGAACATTTATAACCAGGTGAAAAAAACAGTCTCGCTGTGTGAAGTACCGCCATGATGAAAGGAATTATTCTGGAACGCGTCAGCGAGGTGAAACTGCTGGTTGTCTGGTTCCTGCTTCTTAGACTCCAGTTCCAAGCAAAATAAAGGGCTAACTGAAACCTACCTGTGCGGATCTCTGTTTTTTGGAGCAACTTCGTTTGGATTTATAAGCAGCTCGCCCCAGCCGCTGGAGAGCCCCTCCGCATATCAGCGGACCCAAGGAGACGTGATTTTGAATCTCCAGTGTTATGGGAGATGAAACCCGTGCTTGAAAGATGAAAAGGCAGTCTTTGGGAGCGGAACTGTACAGTCAACCCACTGTGGTGTTTTAAAGAAGGAATACATAAGTGACGAGACACACTCACTGTAGCGATATAATGAACTACAAGAACCAGAATTCCTTACAGGTCACGCCCACTGAGGCAGGAACAAACATTTATAACCAGGTGAAAAAAACAGTCTTGCAATGTTAAGTACCGCCATGATGAAAGGAATTATCCTGAAACGCGTCGGCGAGGTGAAACTGCTGGCTGTCTGGGTCCTGCTTCTTAGACTGCAGTTCCAAGCAAAATAAAGGGCGAACCCAAACCTACCTGTGTGGATCTCCGTTTTTTGGAGCAACTTTGTTTGGATTTATAAGCGGCTAGCCCCAGCCGCTGGAAAGCCCCACCGTATATCAGTGAACCCAAGGAGATGTGATTTTGAATCTCCAATGTAATGGGAGGTGGAACCCGTGCTTGAAACATGAAAAGGCAGTATTTGGGAGCGGAACTGTACAGTCAACCCACTGTGATATTTTAGAGAAGGAATACATAAGTGACGAGACAAGCTCACTGTAGCGATATAATGAACTACAAGAACCAGAATTCCTGACACGTCACGCCCACTGAGGCAGGAACACACATTTATAACCAGGTGAAAAAAACAGTCTTGCTGTGTGAAGTACCGCCATGATGAAAGGTATTATTCTGAAATGCGTCGGCGAGGTGAAACTGCTGGCTGTCTGGTTCCTGCTTCTTAGACTGCAGTTCCAAGCAAAATAAAGGGCAAACTCAAACCTACCTGTGTTGATCTCTGTTTTTTGGAGCAACTTCGTTTGGATTTATAAGCGGCTAGCCCCAGCCGCTGGATAGCCCCACCGCATATCAGCGGACCCAAGGAGACGTGATTTCGAATCTCAAATGTAATGGGAGGTGGAACCCGTACTTGAAACATGAAAAGGCAGTCTTTGGGAGCGGAAACCTGTGGTTTTGCAAGTGAATTTCTAAGGTTTATTTAAATGCTAATTTCTAACTATAACGTCCCTGAAACCTATGTTTTTTTTTTGTGAATTTCAAAGGTGTTTTACAGGCAAATGCATCTCTTGGCATGTTCTAAGTTGGGGGATTAAGTCCCCTTGAATACTGAGGGTCCCTGGGGGCCAACTAGCCCACCAGGTACCTCCAGTAAGCCCCACACAGCTGGATTGCTGAGAGTGGTACAATGCCACGCCCCCTTTTTACACCACTCTGCAAATGTGCCTCCTGGTGCACTGCTGCTTGGGGGATGAAGTCCACTTCAGGCCTGAGGTCCTCAGGACACAAGGGGACTTCATCACCCCACCAGCAGTGCACCAAGAGGAGCGTTTGCAGAGTGGTGTAAAAGGGGCGTGGCCTCGTATCAACTCTCAGCAATCCCACTGTGTGAGGCTTACTGGAGGTTTCTGGTGGCCTAGTTGGCCCCAGGGACCCTCATTAGCAATGGGGAATTAATCCCCCAATGCAGAGAACGCCAGGAGGTGCGTTTGCAGAGTCATGCAGGGAGGGGCCCGATTCAAAGAACTAACTTTTGGTATTCACAGAAGGCATTTAGTAGTAGAAATGTAGGATTTTGTCTTCAGTCTGTCCTAAGTTTGTCTTAAGTCTGTCTTAAGTCTATCTTAAGTCTGTCTTAAGTCTGTCTTAAGTCTGTCTTAAGTCTGTCCTAAGTTTGTCTTACGTTTGTCTTAAGACTGTCTTAAGACTGTCTTAGTCTGTCTTAAGTTTGTCTTAAGTCTGTCTTAAGACAAAATCCTAACTTTACTACTAAATGCCTTCTGTGAATACCAAAAGTAGTAGGACAAACTTAAGACAGACTTAAGACAGACTTAAGACAGACTTAAGACAGACTTAAGAAAAACTTATGACAGACTTAGGACAAACTTAGGACAGACTTGAGACAAAATCCTAAATTTCTACTACTAAATGCCTTCTGTGAATACCAAAAGTTAGTTCTGTGAATCGGGCCCATAACGTATTCTTCATTACATTGGTTATATATATTTTCATTTTTCTTTATATTTTTTAAGGTGTGCTGGATTTGCATTTTAAGTTTTAAACTAAAGGTCAAAAATATTTTGTTTCTTAATTGTGATATCTATAACTATATATTGCACTTACAATTTTATTTATTTTATTTGTTTATTTATTTTATTTGAGAAGTTTAACATAGCGCTGGCTAGACCAGGAGGTATCAGAGCGCTTTACATAAGAAAGAACATTGTTTCAGAACATAGTTACACAGTTATATCAGTTGCTGGAGCATAGTTACATGAGTTGCAAAAGCATAGCATAGGCATAAGGATAAACAAAGCAGGCAGGGGGAGAGAAATACAGGGGAGAGAGGAAAGGAATAGTGGAGGTAGACAAAGAATGAAGAAGGGAAGACGTGATGTGTTTTCTAGAATTTTAGTTGGACTGGAGTTGGAATAGCAAATTTGAGCTCACCGTGCACTCCAAAAATATAAGCAATTTCCACATGATATTAAGATTGTAATTTTGAAAATAGAAGTACTTTCCCCATGATATTGAGATTGGAATTAGAATATTAAATATGTCCCCCACACCCAAATACATGCATTTTCCCCAATGTTAGTTGGTCTGAATTTAAAATAGTAAACCTGACCCTCCAAAATAATGCTCTTTCGCAATGTTTGCTGTGTTGGTGTTAGAATTGTACATGCAACTCACAAAAGTAAAGTTTGCTTTGTATACATGTTTTTAGTTAACGATTTTGAATTACCTATTGTTTTATGTTTACTTCAGATTTTGCTTGTTGTTTTTGAGGTTTGAGTTTTGCATTTAATTTATTTTGTTTTTGGCATTATTTAATTAAATCTTTGGGTTTCTAAGCTATTTTTATAAACACTTACTTAGATTTTGTTGCTTTGGGCCATGGGTTTATGTATATATATTAATTTACTACAAATTAAAATTGATAAAAAATATTGTTTTACATTGTCTATGCTCCTAAAAACGATTTTAAAACAATTTAAATTGAAAAATACATTTATTTAGAAAGATATTTAATAACATTTTTATTTTTAGATAAATAGATGTTTATAAAACATATTCAACATTTTTAGAATTAGTCTTTTGTTGCAAATAAACTGTTTTGCAATATATAAAAGTTACATTATCTTTTGATTATTTGTAAAATTATTTGATTATTTGAAAAATCAAAACTAATTTACATAATAATTGTACAAATAAATAATTGTGTTTATATAAGGAATATTTATTAAGTGTTTTTTAATTTTAAATAAATACAATAAATATTTTAAAACTATATTTTGTATTTCAATATTTTTGTAATCCTTTTTTTGTAGTATAGTTTTTTCAAGTTTAGAAATTGCTATTGAATTATATTTTGGAATAACTCTATTTATGTAGTTTTAATCATAAGTATGGGGTCCCTGATATTTTGAAAGTCAATTTTTTTTCCTTGATGTTTAGGTAGGTTGATATTTTTGTTGCCGATATTCAGAAATACAACCTGAACTTGTGGCAGTTCTATAAGAATCTTAAAAAATCATTTGTCATCAAAATACCAATTAAGAACCTCAGGAACAGAAATATTGTCAGGAAAAATAGCAAACAATGGCGCAAGAATTAAAATAGGGTCAGATGGAATCCTTGCATTAAGACTTTCTTGTGCATTTACCACTGATTCCCACTTTTGTTTCCTAAAGCTAAGGGAAGTAAAAATGACTGTGGGTTATCCAACTGTTGTTAATATATGCGAAAAAGAAACAACTACTGATACTCAATCACAGTCCAATAATTAAAGGTCTTTTGTGGCTTGCACTTCCAAACACCCCTAACAGTTACTGAAACTCTCAGTAATAAGATAACAACACCTGGAGTTACCCCTAAAAGTACAAATAAAATTCCCTAAACTATGACCCCTTTAGAATTTGCTCTGCCAGACATTTATATGAAATGTCTGGCTCCCTTAGCAGCAAACAAAAGAATATAGGAGAATCTAGTGCATTTTGACAGAAATTCGAGTAACAACTTTCCAGCCATGGAAGATTTATCCAGTATGTCAGATTTCCCCATGGATTCCTGATCCCAGCTACCTGGACACTATATCCAAGTGTTAGATGCTTTGTATGTGCTGCAATGCACCCTAAAACTGTGAGAAAAAAAGTCTTTAACACAGATCATACATTGGAGACATTACCTACGATATTGTTGTCCCTCACACACCCCCTTAGTGCTATGGGTCAATTGAAGGACCAAAGTAGCAGAAATACCCTTGACAAAAAATATTTGATTAAGGGTGTAGAGGTTAGGTTACTGAATAAACAAACTGAAATGGAAATGGTCTAAATAAAAGAAATCTGGCTACCCAAGTGGGAAAACCATTGGGGAAAAGTGAGTAACAAAAGAAACACATTGTTAGAAAATGTAATCCTTGTGTACATTATTTTCAGGGGACAGCAAAATGTTAAATGAATAAATTCCCTCTATACTTGATCCACCCTATGAGTCTGGTACCATACTTCCTTGCCTTTGATGTTTAACGTGCAGACCAAAGAAACTGCTCACCTTCAACAAGAATGAGAAAACATAATAGAAGGTAACTGAAAAAGCGAGTAAAGAAAATACGAAAGACAAAAAAGCTCAGAATAATAAAAAGAAGAATGAGATAAGTAAAAATTCCCTCTGATACTGCAGTGCTTGAGCCATCTACTAATGGGATAATCATATTGTAATGGTATTGGATCCTTTAGTTCTCGAGCTGTTGAGCGGGTACCATTAAGGAACCCCTAGTGATAACTTCATGACTGGTTACAGAAACTATATCAGTGGCTGATCAAAGGATTAATCCACTGGCAAATGATTTCTACATTAATTTTAATGTTATTGTTGAAAATGATACTATGGTCTAATCAAGAAAAGACAGCACACATATTTCTATCAACAACTCCTATTTATCTCAAGTCTTAAACTTGATGCCATCTACGGCATCTATTATGGATTTTATAGAACTTTTTCAAATAAATAATGGTCCCCCTAATAGATCAAGAATAATGGATCTTCAAAAGATAAACACCGTAGATGGGGCTCAGTCAAAATTTATTATGTAAATATATGCCTGCCTTGGTCTCGTCTGACTTGGCTCTGACTGGATTCACCAACATTCTAATTGAGCTTCAACTGAAGATTCCAACAGAAGAAAACAAAAGAAGGGAAAGGAGGGACAACAAAGGTTGGAAAGAAGAACCAACAGGTAAATAGGTTACAACAGATCTGTTTTGACTTATCCACAACTTCCATCATTCTACTCAATTACAATAAAATGGGTCCAGTTTATTGATAGAAATTAAATGTCAAATGTAAAGGTAGAATTCTGGTCAAGTCTTGCACCATGGGTAATACGGTGTAACTGTGAATTTTCTGGGGGAAAGGTTTTTCATGTATTAATGGCGCAAGCATCAGCAAAATCCCCAACAGATAGCTGGGGATAAATGATGTTTCTGAAATATTTAACACTGAACTCACCACTCCACAAGAATGTTCACTTGCTTTACTGAATGCCAGCCATTCAATAATCATCCAGATTAACTTAGAAGGTGGAGTTGTTAAAACCTTGCAGCAAATGGCAAGGGGTTATCCTGGTCCTGGCTACCAGGAACTTTGAATAGGAACAAATCTCAAAACGATATTCAACAGTTAGTTTTACCAAAAATTCACCCTCCTCTGATGCAACTTGGCAGACCCACATGAAGAAAACAAATTGAACATTTAATACATTTGAACCAACATATTTAATAAAAGCAAACTCTCCATATTCATAAAACCAGACCCACAAGGATTTCACAATTTGCAAAAAACATATTGAAATCAGCAATTTTGTAAAATGGGCACTCTTTTAAAAAATGCTGTGAAATGTGGAGAATGCGATATCTGATACTTTTTTTGTTATTGACGAGGCTGCCCTTGCCACACCAACTGGCTGCGCTGAGTCTGTATTTCAGCAGTAGCCTGAAGCAGGAAGGCTTCTAGGCGCATTGAATCTCACCAGTGATCCAGGAGCGGCACATGGCCAGAGGGTTAATATTCTGGGGGCAGGGCACCAACACACAGCCCAGGAGAATGAAACTTATTCTACTCTGGGAACGGATCTTAGTGAGCCTGTAGGGCGGGAGGATAGCTCTCAAGATGTCCCAGGTCAGGCATAAGGAAGCCAAGAGTGGATGAGCTGTGCCAACCTTGCAATCAGCACCTTATAAGAATCCTGAGCAATTGGAATTATTTTTAGTTGACAAATATTATATAAAAATAGAGTCTGCAAGTAACTCTAAAATGGGGCATGCTAAAGTGATATTGCTATTCTTTTACCGCCGATTACGACTCAATTACCCGATCATTCCACATTCCAGTGATACTTTACAGTGTATAACGACTGAACTTCCAAACATCAAACATGGCAATGGTAACTCTTTCCTATTATTCAACATATTTTCTGCCTGGCAATAACATCATTCAATATCAACTTCCATTTTCGATTTCATAAATGAAATAATAGGGAAAGAGAAAAGGCACATGGGTATTCATAATGGGTGACTTTAATGCAAAGGCATCAAAAAGGTCCTATAAAGGCACACAGTACAACAGAGCTAGAAGAAGCCCGGAATATCCCCGAATATATATTCACAAATATTCCTAAAGCTGATAAACATGTAATACTTCCATTAGAACAGTTGAAAGCTTTGGATGACATAATTATAAATAGATATTTGGAGACAGAGATACCGGCCCAGCAGATTTGATGTGGCACTTATAGTACATCAATAATTGAGTGTATGATTGGCACCACTGCTTCATTTAATTTGATTTCTGAAGTATATATTATGAACGCGATACACACCCGTGATTCCATTCAGCTACAGCTCCAAACTACTACAGACCACTTCTTGGGAACTGGCTCTGGTAAGGTGGATATCAACTTAAACAGAGGTTGACTCCATTGGAACCCATGTAACAAAACATATTTAAATTAAATGGTATAACTACACCAAGATTTACCAAAGGTTGCCAAAAGTGAACAAATTGGTAAATTTAAGTCCTATATAAAAAATTGAGTAAATAACATAGAGGACAATGGAGAAATATATACAATATCAAAGAGGTCTACAAAGGATTTGATGGATTTAAAAATACCAGCAGAAATAAACAAAGATATCCATAAACAATTCCGGCAATACTCTACAAAACATTTGGAGAAAATTAAGATGCTGAGGGAAAAAAAATAAACAGAAATCACATTCTTCAAAGAAGAAGACAGTCCAGGCTAAACTGGCAGGATCTCCATCAAGCCGCATAAGAGAAAATTTCAAAGTATTCAAAATATTCAAAGTATTTTCAGAAGATTGTGGCAATAAATTGTGGGTCAAAAATTAAGCTCTCAATAAATTCCATTACACCTAAGGTCTAAGCTGACTACATTTCCAAATTGTATAGGATACATAGAAGTAATCCTGAACCAGTAGATAGTTCCTAACTATACTCCCAGCCCTCTTAGAAATATCTCCCCTCCAAATCGTCACCAAATTTTTATATATGTAGTGCAAGGCACTCTGCAGTGATTGCCAAGCACTACCAACGCCCATCCCCGTACCAAGACGATGCAGGCAGCTGAATAGGGTTTTGTAGCATTAGTAATTAGCGATTCAGCACATTATCCTGGGGTGCTACAACATGTACTGTTACTGAAAGCACTCTTAGGGAGCTATACCATAGCCCGAGTCTGTCTGCATGACAGGAAACAAGGTTGTGCATTACAATGTGCAAAACAGATGAAGGTGCATTATGTAAATACAGCAGTACACGCAAGGTATCCCCCTGTGACAGCACATTATTAACCACCTACCAATAATTTGGCACACCATATTGACAAGGTGCCAAGTCCATGAATGAAACACTGCATTAAAATACTGCCCTTGCCCTCAGTAACAGGACCAGCGTCCAGAATGAATCCCACTTATCCAAGCACAAGAAGCGTGCTGAATCTGGAACATGCGCTATATCAGGGGTACTCATAGTACGGCCCGCGGGCCGCCAGCGGCCCGGCAAGCCTTCCCTGGCGGCCCGCGGACCTTGCAGACATCGTACCTGTGCACCGCCGGTTGCAGCAGCGCGGAGCTATGGGGGCCGGGCGATTCTTTTAAAAGCCAAGTCACTTGTTAATGAGGCTTTTTTGTATTTCACCTCTTCTTAGCGCCCCTGCATCTCCCCTCTGAATGAGTGGAGATGCAGGGGCGCTAAGAAGAGATGAAATACAACAAAGCCTCATTAACAAGTGACTTGGCCTTTTAAAGAGCTGTGAAGTACTTGGAGCGGCGGCTGTTTGTGTTCCAGGGAAGCGCCGGGTGAGGTGACGGGCAGGGGGGGGGGGGGGGGGCAGCAGCTAGTGAGAGCGGCAGATGAGTTTAAAGCGGGAGGGAGAGAGGGAAGACAGAGCAGGAGACAGGGAGGGAGAGACAGCGTGAGAGAGACAGACAAGTTGGGAGAGGGAGGGAGACAGAGGGAGGGAGGGGGACAGAGGGAGAACAGATGGAGAGGGAGGGAGACAGAGAGGGACGGAGACAGAGAGAAAGGGAGACAAACTGATTGAGAGAGAGGGAGGGAGACAGGTAGAGAGAGAGGGAAGGAGAGAGAGGGAGAGGGAGGGAGGGAGACAGATAGGGAGGGAGACAGGGAGGGAGGGAGACTGAGAGGGAGGGAGACTGAGAGGGAGGGAGACGGAGGAGGGAGGGAGACGGAGGAGGGAGGGAGGGAGATGGAGAGATATGTGTATGCCGGGTCCGGTGGCTCAGTGGACGAAGGCGTCCGCTGCAGGGACCTATGTTCCACCTCATGGTCGCAGTTTTTTTTTTGCTCTAGCCCCGCCCCCTCCCCCAATGACCCCGCCCCCAAGGTGCGGCCCTCGGCCACAAACCGCACTGTAAATTTGGCCCCCAAGAGAAAGTTTGTGAGTACCCCTGCGCTATATGAACAAGTAACAGAAATGAAAATGGGTCACAAGTTCATAAAGGCATGCTGGAGATGTCCCAAAGGTGTCGTTGTGATGAAGTGTGCGAAAAGGTTGTATTTATCGCTACGAAAGGAAAGTTTCACAACTCAATAAAATTATAATGCACATAATGTTGGCTGCGTAAGCGGTGTCAACTCTCTCGTAACACTTGTCCAGACTAGCAAGAATGTAACGAAAAGACTACGAGGCACGCCCTGTAAAATTGAGACGCTACTGTGATTGGTGATGGACACAGTGTAGGAGGGAAAACGGCATACTGCCATAGATCCCAGAGGAGGAAGGTGCTATAACTGGTGAATGTGGTACACAAGGGAAAGTAAAAAATCCCTGTGTAATGGCGCCCGGACCGGAGGTTTCTTGCGGCAACTGTTGATCCCCCCCCTCTGTGTGAGTGTGTGTGTGTGTACAATGTTTCTGGTCCTGCCCACCGTACACATGTGCTCCAAGGCGGGGGTGGGTTGAAGCGAGGAGAGGCACCCCGAGCAGTCATTACTAGTGTGCAAGCCACAAAAACAAGCAAAAATAAGCAAAGCACATACATGCCTGATAAAGTAAACTGCGGCATTTGATGGATTCTTAAGTGTGAAGGTGGAGAAGAGAGTGGAGGGAAAGAGAGGAAGAGTGAAGGGGCTGGTGGGGAGACAGTGAAGGGGCAGATAGACGGTAAACAGATAACAGAGTGCTCAAAACTGTAGTCTAATTTCTGTGGTTTATTCTGTGGCTATTGAAGCGTGTGTGGTTCCTACTGGTAGTTAAAGCATGTGATGCCATTTGAAACACAATTTAACATCTGTGTCATACTAACAGAATGAAAACTGCGCTGCTTCAGCCGTGTGCCCAGACAGTTCAACAGTGTGTGCATACAATCAGCCTCGATGATTATTAGGCGCATTCATTAGCCAAGTTTATTTGGCCCTAAGGAAGGATGAAAGGCCCTTCCTTTAAGGTTGCAAGCTGGCCTCTGCAGAATGCCAGAGGAAACAACAAGCCAGTGGCAGAGCTGGAATTTTGGAGCTAATGTGTTTGGGTGTGAATAAAAGCATTGTGGCCATTTTGCAACCTATTTGTTTTGCTTTATTTAGTTAAATGAATATTTTTTGTATTGTGAACCTTTTTTGGTCTCTGTCCTTAGGCTGCATTTTGTAACAGAAAACAATTCTTACAAATATGACATTTCCAGCAAAAGCATTTTTTTTTAAATCAATTTCACAGTGGAGTGAAGAAAAGGAGTTGAAAAACAGTTTTATTGAAATCACCGTTTTGAAGAAAAACGAAAAATGAAACTAGCGCTTCAGTGTCATACCCAAGTGGCGCTAATGTGTTTGGATATGAATAAAACCAATATTGGCACTTAGCGACCACTCTGTTTTGCTTCATTTAATTGTTGATTTTTAGTATTCTAAACATTCTTTTTCTTTCTGTCCCGAGGCTGCACTTCCGAACAGAAAAATGTCAAACAGACAACATTACACAAACCTAAAAAAGGGAAACGGGCAACAGAAAAGTGAAAAGGCAGGAGCAGCAGACGATAAAGAAAAGAGCGATTGACTTTTCTAATCAGCTGGGTGTGGAAAAGAGGAGGGGAGGAAGGGAGGGTGAGTGCTAGTCCACTGCCTTCATATGATCCGTCCTTTCAGATCCTTTACATAAAAAGAACAACAAGAGGGGGCAAGCTGGGATGAGTGAGGAGGTGGGGCATGGTGTGAGGCAGGGGCAGGCAGGAGCCCCGTGAGCGATTGGAAGGGCGGGGTAGGGGGAGCGCAGACAATGGAGTGGAGTAGCAAGTTGAAAATCTAGGCTAGTTGTGAAAGCAAAACCAGCGTGGCGCTCGTGAAGGGGCACCCTGCTGATAAAGAGCTAATACCTGAATGTTTCGTGGAGACCAGGGCCAGTCCATGGCCAGGGTAGCTGCAAAGAGCAGGCACAGACCAGTGCCCCCTGCTCTGAGGCTGGCTGCAGCATAACCAGTCTTCTCCGTCCGATTGCTCTGTTTGAGCTTACTGACTAAATGGGAGGGGGCGAACGGAGAGGAAGAGTAAATAAAGTGAAACCAGCGCAGCGCTCATGAAATGAGCACAGCGCTGATAAATGATGCTTTATCCAACACTAACGTGAAAACTAGCAGAGCGCTGATTAATAATGCTTTATTGATCAGTAACGTTACGTGAGGGGCGAAAAGCAAAGTTGCTGCAGCTGAAATCATGGTGCGCCGGAAACAAAACAAGAGAAATAGTTTTTTGCATTGAATAATGTTGCTTGGAACATCAGTTGTCACAAAGGTCACCATTTTTGTGAGGATGTGGCAAAGTGAAAAACCTATGTACGCTGAAATATTTTGTACAGAGGCTGCAAAACACACACACACTTGTGCAACTTCGCAGAACCCAAACAGAGGGTCAGAGGCCCTGATGGAATAGCCATGCAACAGCTGGGATGCATGTTGGTCACGTGGCAACTGCTCGTCAATCAGAGCCTGGATTCACTTAGAACTGGCTCACACCACTCCCCCGAGGTCAATAATTGCTTTGCTATGATGAGTGGTGTTTTGTGGGAGGTCTGGTGAGAATGTGACCTCCCCCCTGGCCTGCTCGAGTGCTTGCTGCCCTGGCTGCCACCTTTGCTGGCGGCTGAAAGCTGAGGCTGGAGAGTCATCAATTATACACACGGGAACAAAGTGGCTGAGGTAGGGAATCTGTGAACTGCTGGCCTGGCATCAAGGGCTCTCAGGGGGGGGCAGGGAAGAGGCTGCGGTAAGAGGATGTGCCGGAGTGGGCAGGGGAGGAAGAAGGCTGAGTGAGTGAGGTGTGGAGGCCGCAGGGGAGGAGATGGCGCCAGCTGTCTAAGAAGGGGCGAGTCATCATTTATGCACACGGTAACAAAGTGGCTGCCAACGGGAAAAAAGTAAACATTGTCTTTGTGTACACCTAAACCTCCTTCCTTAATCTAAAACAGGCAAACGTTTTTGTGCAGTTAATGCCGTACAGAGCTGACTCTGCTGAGAAAAACACGCACAAATTCAAAACGCCGCACAAAAAAATTCTGTAATGCAATACTGCCTCGCCCGTCACTGAGGCTAAAATAACTAGCCAGCATACACGAAAGCGAAAGTCTTCAGTTACAGACGCAGGCTGCAGCGTGAAAAACAGATGGCACACTGCACTTCAATTAAAAGAAGTGCAAGCAGAGCGGAATAAAACTATAGTTAGGCACCATTGTATCGGGACTACACGGAAGTTAGCAAATGACCAACAGCCAACAGAAAGGGAAATAACAACAACACTACCACAAGTAAGCCAATAGCAAGCGGAACAACAGATTACATGAAGTTTAAGCCAAAATACAGATTTATGACAAAAGGGTCAATTTTTGGAAAATATAAAATTGAATTGGAGCTTATATCTTTAAGTTTGATAATAAATTGTGAGTTCTTAAATGAATGTTGATTTTGTAAACAGTTATATTATAGGTAGGATGCTGTGGGTTATCCTCTCTGTAATGGAACACGTGAAAGGAATAATACGGCTATGGGTGGGACCAAGGGCACAACTGGAAAATCAGGGGTCAAAGTAGCGATTAGCTCATCACTAGAATGGAAAATATTTGTTAACACTGTTCGATCATAAATGGATATTTTTGATTTTTATTTTAATGATTGTATTGTTCAATAGGTATATTCTGTATACTAGGGATACATTTCTTCCTTGTATAGGTACTTAGTAAGAATCATACATGGAATAATGGAGAGTGATACGATATTCTTTTTTCTTTTCTCCTTCATTACAGCCCTGATGATGTCCTAGACAGGACGAAACGCGTCGGCTGTATGGCTATGTACATTGAGCAATATTCACTCAACGGATTTATTATATTGTTTGAAATTTTGAATATTGTTAGTTGGAATTAATGTAACAGTTGTACATGTATAGGTTTAGATGAAAACCAATGTATTAGTTGATTGGAATACTATTTAATGATTGAATAATTGAAAAAATCAGGAAGGAACAATATTAAGAAATATAAAGAATGAGAAATAAAAACAAATAATATAAATTCATTTGTTGTACTACAACATTTATTTGTTTATATTATGTAATATTACTCCGCTCCTTTCCATTATAATTCAACATACAGATTACTTTATGTCTCGCTGAGACAGCGCATGCAGCGCATGCGCTGCCAAGGCGAGACCTAAAAAAGGATACAGGAAAAGTCCTGGTAACTAGAGGCAAATTGCCCTTTTGAATGCAGTTGAGGAAAAGGCTGCAAGGAGTGTACTAGAGCTTTTTCGACCATGGGCTTGTCAGAAAAATATCACCCCCCTTGTGAGCAACAGGTTTTAGATCTAATTGTTCACTTATAGATAAAATTGCAGTTCAGATTATTATAGATAGATACAGAGCTGCAAGGAGTTAAACTGTATATATAGCTTTTATTGACTTACCACGGCATTTGATCGTTCAGTCAGACCAACACTGCAGCAGTAAATGTTGCAAATCGAAATACTAACAAATTTATTGAGTGTGATTGGGTCTTTGAATACATCAACTTGGTGCAAAATATTGCTGGAAGAAACAAAGGCTTATCATCATTGATCAAAACACAAAATGAATCAGAACAAGGTTGTCTATTTGCCCCTCACCCCTTTTATTGTTCTCTCTGTTTCGCTATGATTTACCACTTCACATTGGGAATTGGAAGAGTTTTCTACCAAATTGTACACACATTTCGATGTTCGCTGATGACTTGGTTTTGTTTGATCTGACTTTGGTAGGTCTCAAACGGAGCATTATCACTATGCCCAAAACATTTTTGAGAGATTAATATCTCTAAACCAAAGATTTTAGTCTGTAGGAAAAGAACAGCACAAAACCTACATTTGGACCTTGGGGCAACAAAAACTTGATGCAGTCAAAACTTGTACATATTTGAGTAGAACCTTTTTGAATGGCTTAAGTAATAAACATTGCTTTACTCAATTAGGGAGCAAGGTTCTGGCACATACTAGCACCTTCAAATACTAGAATAAGTCATTAGGGCATTGTAATTAGCTAGCAGATGTCAAAAAATAAAAATACCCCACCCTAAGTTATGCACTAGAATATACTCCAATTGCCAATTGGTCTTTCTTAAAAATCTATGAGTGAAAAATGTTACAAAGTTCAGCAAACCTTGCTCAAATACTGCAATTAGAGTTTGGATTATTGATTACTTAGGTCCAGACACTTTCTAAAGTTATTTGATTGGATATTGTTTATTACATGCCCCTAAACTCTTTTCCTCTACAGACACACTGCTCTGCATTGTACTTCAGTACACTGACTCACTCACTCACTCACCCCCTTTATTCTAGCGATCCAAGATCCTGAAATCATAGAACAAAACTGAGTAATGTTTGTACCCTACGTCCTTCTGATGACACAAACACACCCAAGGCAAGCACATGGCTTTGTCGCACTCAGCCCTTGTCAAACCAAGAGCGCAGGGGCTCAACTAGAGCAGCAATCTAGGCAGAACAGGGTGGGGATCCATACTCTAGTAGGCTAGTCCTTGAGCCAGTTAATTGGGTGGGTGCCTAGACAAAGTCTTCAGTATCCTGAGGAGGGAGAGATAGCTGGCTGTGGTCTGAGTGCAGACATTACAAGAGGGGAGGAGGCATCAGCCACTAAATTTGTATTTTCTGAATACACAATGTGTATTTTCACTTAAAAATCAAACATTTGAGCACCCAAGTTCAACTTAAATTTGCAAATTGCTTTGTTCATTGGGTCGTCATTGCATTGCTTATGCAAAGAAAAGCTGCTAACTGACTTCAATATTTAACCATGCAACAATATGAATCAGTAAAAGAAACACAAGCAACTAATATAAAGATTCTTTGAGAAGAAATACATTTCTGCACTAGTCAGTGACACAATGTAATCCCCATACCTATAAAGTGCTTCAAACATGTCTTTTGATGATGTTCCAAACGCTCTTTCATGTTGACATGTCCCCTCCCTGCAAGAAAAAGATAACCAGTGGGTTTCCTTTCACTGTTATTTCCAGTACTATAAATTAAGTACATCAAAAGATTGGGAGGGAAAGGTTTTGATCTGTAATTAGCAACCAGCACACCACACTATTTCTTGTAGTTTGTCATGTCTGAGTAAATTAGTAAAGCATATATTTCATTTCCCTTGGATAAACCCACCAAACCTTTAACTTGTTTCCAGCTTGTTTTAATGGTAATTATATGAAGCACAGATTATATTCCTATGATGACTAATGACCTCTACGATTGTGCCTTGCCTGGCTGTATATGCTTTTCCAATGTATAGGCTTGCTCAAAGTGTTTTTACAGGGCAGTGAACTTATTGCAATCTGTCAATGTATGGGGGTCTCTGGATCCTAGCTCTGAATTGCCCAAGGGGCACTGGGATAGGCAGACTTAGCAGTAAATGAGGTACTGTTGCGGCTCCCTGGGTCTCGGCTGCTGACCCAGGGAGCCGCAACAGGTTTACAACAGGAATTTTGCCTGACCCAAAGTGGGAACAGAGGCGGTTCCTCTTCCTGGCCCCTCATTCGCTGCCTCGCACTACAATCTAGTGTACCGACAAAACGGCCCACAGTGCCGACCTCCTTCTTCTTTTCCAACACACCTTAGCGAGTGTGTTGTGACTTTGCTATTCACGTGGCGTAATTTTGCCACCCACTTTTCACTCTTTTGCACAAGGTCCTGACGAAAGCCCCACCTATCTTTTCACGTGGGCTGAAACATGTAGACCAATTTTGATAACTATGAGACAAATCACTCCATTAGTTGTCCACTCTGTCATTTTAAACATACCCTGGGCCACAACGAATAAAACTTACATGGTAAGGATCCCCAGAGGTATTTTTAACAAGCACTTCACTTCATCACACTTTCGCACCACACCAGCTCCGCTGTAATCAGGCGTCGTAGCACAACCGGGCGGCACTTGGCCACCCGGTTGGGACCCCAATGATGAAGCATGACACCACCTAGGTTGGTGTGTGAGGGGTCTTTTAAAACAATCTAATGATTCTTTGGCACTACAGACAATCTGCAATGAGTCCAAATTTTTCCCTACTCAGGTTCTGGGTTCGTCCACATTGTTTATCTGATTCTTACCGGGGATAGGGACGCCCCAACCTTTTTTCCTCGCTCTCTCCCCATCGTTGTTTGACATTGAGCATGAGAATACAGCAACCCAGCAGAGACACTGATGCTTCAGCAGGACTTTCGTCGAGTGTTGGCAGCTCTCTGGCAGTGTGGCCAGCTAGCGAGGAGTCGCAGACACTTCCTGTAGTGACACCACAGACTGCAGATAATTTAATGTAGTGGTTCACCACAATCAGTGGTCACGCAACTATACATTTCCACCAGACTATACAGTTGCCTACCCAGGCTATATATGCACATTCCGCATGGTACCCTAATAGTTCATAGCTGTGGCCGGCTATGCTGGACTGGCTCCCTTGTAGGCCCACCAGCCACCAGGCGACCAGTGCACTATACAAATTACGGCACAGCACACGAGTACACATGCGCATCATGGATCCACAACGTCACTACACCTACCACAAACTATACCTCATCCGTTTCTTCCCACTGACATGATCAAATCGGCATACACAGTCATAAGTTGCCACACGGCATTGTTCCTTGTTTGGGCAGATACATATTGTCCCTCTGCTCTACCCCAGTTAAGTTTCACAATAATCCCTTTCTCAGTAACTCCTCGTAATGACATACACACAAGCTTTAAAAAAACATGGTTGCAACTCACACCCATTGGCCGCACATCATATAGACGCCTCACCCCAGGCACGCTAAGTTGCCTGCATGCAGTGCTATCTTACTCCCTTGTTACATGCCAGCCACAAACGTAGTTACCTGGAATGTCAGGGAGCTACACACATCAGCCCACAGATATGAAATCTACACATACCTCAACTGACACAATACTCACGTAGTGCTCTTACAAGTGACACACATAGCCCAACCAGAGAGCTGCCAGCCCCAGCAAAGGTGAAAAGGTCAGATTCTTGCCACAGGCTACTCATCATTTGCCAGGGGGGGCCCTGATTTGGGTCAGGCCGGGGACACTGTTCACACCAGAAGAGACTGAAGTAGGTACATATGGTAGATATGTCCTATCAAAGGGGAGACTCAATGAGAAGCTCATGGTGCTGGGTTCCATAAATGCCCCGAACACAAATCAAAACATGTTCTGGCACGCGCTGACCGACCTGCTCTTGCGCTGGTACAACGTTCCCTGGTTACTGGCAGGGGATCTCAATTCAGTTCTTGACACTGCCCTGAATAGGTACTTCCCTCCACTGTCGCAAACAACTACAGCATCTAACGCTCGGGGGCTGGAGGAGTGGCTGCACCACTGGGATTTGTCAAACGTGTGGGGAGCCCTTAACCCGTAGGTGCCGCTTGTACTCTCATTACTCCCATCTGCATGGCCTACACGTTCGCATCGAACGCTTTGTCCCATGCCAGTCGGTGTTAATGCAGTGTACCAGCATGGATTACCTTGGTAAAACACACTCAGACCACAACCCCCATGTATTGCAGTTGCAAGGGGACAATGTGGGACACACCATCCTCCTCTGGAGGCTACAGCCCCTGGCACTAGAGGATCCCCCATTCAAAAAGGCAGTAGACACAGCGATAGGCACATTCTTTGAAGAAAAAACTGTCTCCATAGCTGATGCAGGAGCGTTGTGGGATGCGGGACAATGCCTAGGCTTGAACTGGTGTATTAGAAAGCAACTCAACAGCGAAGTAAGGCACATTGAGAACACCCTGACTAGATTGGTGGCTGACCTAATACATGGTGGAGCCACACAGCAAGCAATAGACATGCAGAAGCAAAGACATGTGGAGGTGTGGAGAGGCTACACTTTTTAAATGATGCGTCACATGCTGCACGCACCCATGCAACAGCAGATCATGCCGGTAGTCTACTCGCGAAAATGATTAGGCAAGAACACGTGCAGATACCTATATTACTACTATAATCTGCCACCAGGCAGCTGCTCACCAAGCAACACAATATGCACAACGAATTGACAGCACATTACACCAAAGTGTACAGGTCCACACATTGCGCTGAAACAACATAACTAGATTCCTTTCTCTCTCCTCTGACCCTGCCGCAAATCACTGCAGCACAGCGAGGCGAACTGAACAAGCAGATCACATTACCGGAGATACATGAAGCGATACGTTCATTAGCCACAGGCAAAGCATCGGGGCCCCATGTGTTGCCGGCTGAATATTTCAAAATCTACCAACAGGCCCTGGCGCCGCAGCTCCTTTCCATGTACCGAATCGCGCAGGAGACAGGGATACTGTCAGACACACTATGTGAGTCTTAACTGGTGTCGTTGCCGAAACCAAACAGAAATGTGGAGCTGCTGGGCTCATATCACCCGCTGGAACTCCTAAATACAGATTATAAAGTGCTAGCTAAAATACTAGCATGCAGGCAGGCCCCCATTGGTTCCGATACTAATCCACACAGACCAAAATGGATTTGTGCCTGCTCGCAGCACATCAATAAATTTGCGCTGTTTTTTCAGGGTGGCACACTATTCCAGAGGTGATTGGGTGCATTCAGGGTTCCTAGTATTAGAGTTAGAAAAACCATTGGACACCCTGGAATAGGGTTTCTTATTTGCCGCGCTGCGCAAATACGACCTGGCAGACGAGTTCCTGGGCCTCATCTAACTGTTCTATACTCAGCCAGTGGCCAGGTTGAGACTGGTCCATACGTATCAGACCGGATCCCAATTAAGCGAGGCACACAACAGGGCTGCCCACTCTCTCCACTCTTTTTCGCGCTGGCCATGGGACCATTGGGCGAATCATTGCGTAAAGCACAGGACGAGTGGTGAATCCCCCTGGGGGATGGTATACATGGTATCTCATTATATGCAGACGACCTGCTTATATATCTTAGAGACGTTAGGTCACCCTGCGCGACAATAGAAAGAATACTGCTTGAATTTACAAACGTGTCAGGGCTTCGTGTGAACTGGGATAAATCGTGCCTATACCCCTTCTTGGAATCCACTTTAGACCCGCACATGATTATTAATGGCAAGCCAGTGCATTGGCAATTGTTGGCGTTCCGGTACCTCGGGATACTTATATGCAGAGACCCAGTGGACTTGCTTGAGGGCAAGCTGGTGCGAGCTATCACTGCGGTGCAGGCACAGATGGCTTTCTGGGGCACCCTGCCTCCGACAGTCATGGGGCGGATTGCATTGCTGAAGATGGTGGTACTCCCACGTCTCTTGTACCATTACGTCTTAAACCAGCACTGTTTAAAGGCCTAGAACTAGATATGCGGAAATTCATCTGGAGTGGGTCACGCAGCAGAGAGGCCGTGTCCAAGATGTACCCCTCGGCGAATAATGGGGGCCTCTTGCTACACAATATGGAACGATACTATCTTGCAGCGTGGGTGGCGAGATGGCTGAGCGCACGCCACCTGGAAGACTCAGCGACTCAGATATTCCATCCCAACAGAAAGAGCAGACCGCCCGCCCAGTTGCTTATAGAGGTGGCCTATTACTTCTTCCACCGCAGCCTGCGTATGACGTACCGAGTGACCCCATATACGCCGTCTCTCCCTATCCTAGGCATGCCTAGGAGACACCGGGCTATCACTAGTGCAGAGCTATCTCAGTGGGAAGAAGTGGGCATACAGACACTAGGGGACCTGTACATTGACGAGCAGCTTCTGCCATTTGATGTGCTCGCTGAAGATTCGGGCGTACCACAGGGTCAGTTCTTACTACATGCTGCGAGTTGGGTGTGGGCCGCCATCTCGTCAGATGGTTTGCAGACTCTCTGAGGATGCACACGGCACCACAGCTGCGCTCCCTCTGCACCCAGTGTGATGCGGATCTGCAGCGGCCCAGCACTGAGCGTGAATAGGAAGATATCCTGAAGAGCCCTACCCGCGTCCCCCCGAAATGCCAGATTCAGACTCATCCAGTACTATATGGCACACAGAGCTATAGCACAATGTACAGAGCACAAACTAAACTGGTTTTGGGAGGTGTGTATATTGGGATTGTACCAGAGGTCTAGTAAATATAAAGTGACGTCCTGTTACATAGATCTGGGGCTCATAGTAGCCAAGCGTCTGCTCACGCGGCGTTGGAAATCCCCTGAGCCCCCAGCGGCGAAGGCCTGGTTCTAGTCGCTGCTTTGCTGGGCACAGGCAGAGAGTATAGCGCTACGTCGGGAGGATGCGATGGGGATTCGGAATCAGCCACCAGCGCTGGAGTGAGATATGATCTTGACAGAATTTCGCACATCCTGGTAGAGTCATCCTGAGGATTTGGATAGCACACCTGAGCGAGATGCGGGCCAGAATCTACCAGGTTAGGCAAAGGATAATAGACTACTTAGCGCATGCGTCACATGTTCAACAACATGCGTAAGAAGACGGGTGATGCTTATCCAGGCCAAACAACACAGCAAACAACATGTACCATTTAAGGAGTGAGAACCTCGGTGGAGGCATATATTCAGGTTAACACACAACCAAGTGCTGCGTGCAAGAAAATAGATAGGCAGCATGAAAATGTGATATATGATGTCTAATACGATGCACTGTTTTTAATATCTCTAATCTGAGAGTAAGGGTAAATGAGTTATTTTCCTTGTCATATCAATGTTATGTTGTAAATTGTTTAAACATATATTCACTAGGACATCGCAGCTACCAGTACAAAGCTGAAAGAGAATCTGATGCTTTTAATTGCAGCAAACTATATTGTAAATCTGCTCAGGAGCATTATCGAGTAAAAATTGAATTGTGATGTAGATGCATGACCTGCAATGCACTGCAAATATAAAAAATCAATAAAACTAATTTAAGCAAAAAAATAAAGGTTCTAGAGGCTAGATGACTTTCAGAAACATACACTGTTCCACCAACTTGCCCCAGGTTGTCAATAATCATGCAGATTTTGTACGTGTCTATTACAACTTTACCAATAAGGTTTTAAGCCACACGTTGGGTCTTAGATCACAAAGATTTCCTCTGCAACAAATTAGAACATGCATGTAAGCATCTTAGGTTTACACCATCTGCCCTATTTTGTGATCAGAGATTTGCAGTGGAAAATATGATGAGGCACCACTTCTTTATGCTTGGCCAGGAGATAACAAATATCTTAAAGGTTTGTCTACAAAAAGGAGTGGTCATAGGCTCTACAATATATGACATATTTATTCCTAAACTGAACAAACAAATGGCCAACTCTCTAAATCCTGTACACTACAGACCTATCTCCAACCTGGCCTTTATTGGCAGGACTGTTTAAATGTAGGTTACATGACAACTACAAAAATTCATCTCCATTCATTATTAGAGATCTGCTATTACCATTGGATGTGGTTTGATCATTAATCTTGGTCCTTCTTGACCTGTGTGTGGCTAACATTACTGTGAAAGACAAAAATTTAGTGGCTAACCTGGCAAAATCGGCCAGTTCTACTGTCCAGGGTGTCATTCTTTCTTATCAAACCACAATAAATTGAACAAGCTTTAGTATTAAGGAGTCGGGACCACTGTAATCTTGTTTGGACAACAGCTCTAAAGAATGATATTAAAGCTGCAAAACCAGGTAGCCAAAGCAATTTATTTCCAAACCCCTGTGCAATACTTTGCTAGAAATAAAAGAAATTATGACTTTATTCAAGAGAGTCTTTTGCTTGCTATTTGTAGTATCTTGTTAATAAAGAAACACTGGAAATCTTTTGGTTCGCCACCCGAAACCATCACCAGCTGATCCACACCACCAAGAAAACCGCATTCAAGGAACAACTAGACAACAACGCCCACAACAGCAAGGATCTCTTCAACATCGTCAAAGAGCTCTCCAACCCCAGCGCCGGAAACAACGACATCACGCCCTCGCAGGACCTCTGCAACTCGCTTGCCGCGTTCTTCCACAGCAAGATTGCAGACATACACAACAGCTTCAGCACACAGCCGACGCACCCTACGACCGCACCAACGTCCCCCACCACCACCCTTCACGCCTGGACCCCGGTCAGCACCGAAGACACCATCCGCACGATGAACACCATCCACTCCGGATCTCCAACCGACCCCTGCCCCCACCACATCTTCAACAAGGCCGACGCCGTCATCGCGCCCCATCTACGAGACATCATCAACGCCTCCTTCGACACCGCCACCTTTCCAGAGAGCAGGAAGCACGCCGAACTCAGCACCCTACTGAAGAAACCATCAGCGGACCCCACCGACCTCAAAAACTACTGCCCCATCTCGCTCCTTCCTTTTCCGGCCAAAGTCATCGAGAAGACCGTCAACAGACAGCTGGCCGCCTTCCTCGAGACGAATGGATCCCTCGACCACTCGCAGTCCAGCTTCCGGGCCAACCACAGCACCGAGACCGCCCTCATCGCAGACACCGACGACATCCGAGCCCTGCTCGACAACGGGGAAACAGCGGCTCTCATCCTCCTGGACCTCTCCGCGGCGTTCGACACGGTCTGCCACCGAACCCTAGTGCAGCGCCTCAACAACATTGGAATCCAGGAGAAGGCTCTGGAGTGGATCATCTCCTTCCTCGCCGGAAGAACACAGAGAGTCCGCCTCCCCCCGTTCAGATCCGAGGCCACTGAAGTCATCTGCGGCGTACCACAAGGATCATCACTCAGCCCCACGCTGTTCAACATCTACATGAGCCCCCTTGCGGCCATCGCACGCCAACACAATCTCAACATCGTCTCCTACGCTGACGACACCCAGCTGATCCTCTCCCTCACCAACGATCCCGCCACCGCCAGAACCAACCTACACGAAGGGATGAAAGACGTAGCCGAGTGGATGATGAACAGCTGCCTGAAACTGAACTCAGATAAGACGGAAGTCCTCATCCTGGGATCCTCGCCCTCCACCTGGGACGACTCCTGGTGGCCTCCTGCCCTGGGCAGCGCACCCAAACCTACAGACCAAGCACGCAACCTGGGCTTCATCCTGGACTCCTCCCTCTCCATGACCAGACAAGTCAACGCCGTCTCCTCGTCGTGCTTCAACATCCTACGCATGCTACGTAAGATCTTCCGGTGGATCCCCACCGATACCAGGAAGACGGTCACCCAGGCCCTTGTCACCAGCCGACTGGACTACGGCAACTCCCTCTACGCCGGAACCACAGCCAAACTACACAAAAGACTCCAGCGCATCCAGAACGCCTCAGCACGCCTCATCCTGGACATTCCCCGACACAGCCACATCTCCGAACACCTGAGACACCTGCACTGGCTCCCCGTCAGCAAGAGAATCATGTTCCGACTCCTCACCCACGCACACAAAGCTCTCCACAACCAAGGCCCAAGATACCTCAACGACCGCCTGACCTTCTACACTCCCACCCGCCAGCTACGATCAACCAGCCACGCCCTCGCCGCCTTCCCCCGCATCCGAAGAGCCACAACGGGAGGAAGATCCTTCTCCTACCTGGCGGCCAAGACGTGGAACTCCCTCCCCATCCACCTCCGCCTGACCCAAGACCACCTCTCCTTCAGGAAGCAACTCAAGACCTGGCTGTTCGAGCAGTAGCGGACCCCCCTCCCCCAAGCGCCTTGAGACCCTCCGGGTGAGTAGCGCGCTATACAAATGCTCTGATTGATTGATTGATAAGTTGAAGACAGGCTTAGAAAGTTGAGTTCTGACTTACACGCAGCAGAATAAAGACATGTACAACTACTCTCCTCGTGTTGTGTGGTTATTGGCAAGTTCCGCAGCTGACAGGACGCTACAATGGGCGACGAGATAGGGAATATGAAGCCAGTACACTGAAAGCCCTCCTTCAGAGAGTTTGCCGTGGTCCAGTAAAGTGCTTGTGCGTGCCACGTGTGGCACAGTCGAAGTGTAGAAGAGTACACAGTCTTTGTAAAACAATTAGAGAAAGTAAGCAACATTGAAAGCCAACTTGTCAGTGGCCAGGAACTGAGTGAAACGGCCGCAAATAAAAGGTACAGCGCCATTACGTAAATTAATGCCATATGCTAAATGGAGAAAGAATGCTAAATGATGTAGCCAGGTGCTTGTGAAGAAACATTTAAGCTCAAGCTGACAATTATCATAATGTTATCTGCTTTCATGGACTAATGGTATACAAGGTTCATCTACTTACCAAAACCATTAATGAATCATCATTCAATAATGTGCTGCAGAGTATACTGCTGATGCATTCTTAAAACCACCATCTGCATTTGATACTGCCAAGAAATACAATATTGGCAATAGATGGACTGCATGGATGGAGACTTCTAAATATTTCATACATGCAATAGATGTAAAATATCATAAAAAGATCATAAAGTATCTGAAGAATATGGCTGGTGATGGAGTGAAAGAAGCCATGAAATAGATCCCAAAAGAAAGTGAAGTGCTGTATGATCAAAGTAAAGCAGCCTTGAATCCAGTTCTAAATGTGCATTATGACAGATAAATATTTAGTCAAAAACGCCAGATTCGAGGTGAAATAGTAGATTAATGTTTTGAGAGACGGGATGTTCTGGTGAAACACTGTAGGTTCAATGAGTTTAATGATGAGGAAGTTACCCTCCTCAGAGTGATCGATGGATGTCTGTTACATACCTTTCAATTACACATGCAGATGGAAACTCTGAGCTTTAAACGAGTCCACAAGACTGCTCGCGCAGAATAGCGTGCTGATCCTCAAGCAACTGACATGGAGGCCCGAGGCACCCAAAGTGAGTCAGTCATGAGCATGAAGAGTACACTAAGGTATAAGGCGGGGGGACACATGGTGATGTCTCCACAGAAGACGAAAACGTGTTATAGATGTGGACTGTCATTGCCACATGAAGACAAATGTCCCTGAATCAGACAAATATGCATCATCTGTGGTAAAGCAAATCATGTTGGGACGACCTGCAAGATGAAGAGAAAAGTAAGTGCATCACAGCGTGAAGACAAAATGACCAACCGAACGCTACCTCAGCTTTGTTCGACGCACCCACAACGCCAAGCGGTCACAACAACAGAGGCAAATCAACACAAAATGAAGTTGATTGTCATCTAAATCATCGACGAAGAGTTCTTCAGTATCAGTCTCTGGCGAAAGTGACAATGACAATTGCGCAATGCCATTATTTGCTTCATAAAGGGGTGCACTTTTGGGACTAGTCAGAAAAATTCAAAGTAAAGACAAATCAACAAGAAAAAGCACCAGAAACATTCAAATATTGCTTGAAGAACACTCTAATGATAAATGGATATTCGATACCATTCATAATTGATAGCGGTGCATCGATATATATCCTGCCTGAGGAGATGTATCAAGAGTTATCTCTGTTACCTCAACTAACGTATGAAGTATGCACATGGGCTACCTCAACTCCCTTAAAGAGTCAAGGTTTGTATGTAGCTACAATGAAACATAAGTAAACTGTGGTGCAAGCACATATTCATGTACTTCAAGTAAGCCTCAAGTGCTTGCTTGCTGAATTTATTTCAGCACAGCTGCTGATATGGGACTGACATCAGTGAACTACAACATGAATGCCCATCTTGAAATTATAAGTCAATTTCCTTCATTATTTCACAGGTTAGGAAAACTCAAAACAATTAAAACAATGTTAAACATAAAAGAGTATGTTCGTTCTGTTGAACAAAGACACAGAAGAATTACGTTTCACTTGTAAGAGGCTGTTAAAAAGTAACTTAATTAATTGCTTGAAAATGACATCATTGAATGCTCCACTGGTCCAACGCTATGGGTTTCTCCCATTGCAGTAGTCCCTTAAAGAGACAGTGAAAGGGCTGTATGCATATGCGTTGACATGCGTCAGGTCAACAAGGTGACTGAGTGAGAGAGACATCCAGATCCACACATTGCACCTGAATGGTGTGAAGTTCTTCTCTCAATGACTTAAATAAAGGATATCACCAATTAGAGCTTGAAGAAAAATCCAGGTACAGTACAACCTTTTCACAACAAGCGATTGAGTTTCGGTGTATCCTCAGCTGCAAAATCTTTCCAAGACCCCATTCAATGTATCAAACGGCTTGCAGTAAATGCATTTAACTATAGCAATGACATATTAGTTTTTGGAGCCACATACAAAGAGCATGACAAAGCTCTTATACAAATATGTCATTTACTGAAAGATGCAGGTTGTACTCTAAATGCTGACAAATGTGAATTCCACACGAAAAGCTTGAAATTAATTGGTCATGAATTAAACGATGGGGGTATGAACCCTTAACCGGCTAAGGTGCCAGCGTTGTTTACTGCCACTCACCCACACGAAATGTCTATGTTACGATCATTTCTTGGAATGACCAGTTACTGTTCTATATACATACAAGACTTTGCTACAGTCAATGCACCGTTACAAGAACTGACGAAAGAGAAAGTGTCTTTTCATTGGTCACATGCATGTGAGAACAGCTTCCAAAAAATTAAACAAGCTATTGAGAATGTCACTGAAATGGCTTACTTTGATCCCAAACTGCATATGGAGGTTGGAGTTGACACTAACCCTGTCAGGTTAGACACAATCCTGGCACAGCACAGCTTCTGGCCTACAGTTTGGTAGTGCAGGTTCAAAGATAGGAATCTGCCATATTATTTAAAATTTGGCTCATTCCTGCCCTTTCCCTGTCACGTGGTGCAGCAAGGTGACTTACTGAGCTGCGCTGCGTGACTTTCACATAAATATATACCTTTGTACTTGGCCTGCTAGGGTTCCTCAGGGAATTTTCTGTGTTTTGTGGCGACTTGATCCTGTCCCCTGGTTCTGATGGGTCTGTCTTCTTTCTTTTTTTAGTGTTTATTTATATCAGTTCCACTTTTTCAATTTGGATATTTTATAGGACTCATTAGGTGGAATGTCAAAGGGTTGCTTTATCTGTAATGTGGACATCTGGTGATGTGACAGGTTTGTGTGATAAAAGTTCTAGTTAAATGTCTTGAAAAGCTGCATTAGCAGTCCAGGATTGGGCAGTTCTTTGTAAATTAAACTTAAATATGTACTAGATTACATTACAAACCTTGAATATTCTGGAGTTTCGATTTTGAGGTGTAATACATCTTAGTTTCAAAGGTTACTGTAAATGACTCAGGACAGTGGATAATTCTAAAGAAAATGTTATATGTGTTCTATTTAGGACATAATAGACCTCATACTGATAAGGATTTGATGTTAATTACGCTGTTGGTTGAGCTTTCTTCTTTCAATGGGTCTTCTATTCCTGGAGCAGACTTTAGCTTAACGTTAAGTCCTTTGCATGATCGCTTTTGTGTGCTATCTCGGCAAAGTAGTAATGTAAGACCCAAAACTCAAGACATTTGCCTTACTAACGTTTCTCATCCAGCGAATGTATATGATTTATTTTTCCAAGTGATATCCTTAGTCTCTTCTCCATAGTGATCTATCACATTATGATAATGATCATGCAATTTCAATCATGGTTCAGTTTTTTTTTAAGTTTAAGAGATTTTATTTGTAAATAATGAAATACCATATGATGCAAAACAAGATAAAATCATACATATAAGTGAGCAAGAGGAGAAAATACACAACGAAGGAGGGGAGGAAGAGAAGAAATCATGGTTCAGTTTGATCTGGTCAGAAACAGATCATGTAGCAAGGGGCTTTTGACAGAATGTGTTAAAAAGACTCAATGTTTTTGGAATTTACAGAGGGAGATGTACCAATAAAATAATGTTGGGACCAAAAACAAAGACTCGGTATTACACCCAACATTTAAACTACTCTCATGATGTTCTACAGATGCTTCAAATACACATGCAATGACTATATTGTGAAGGTACTGTGGTGTTGATTTTAGCAATGAGAAAATGGAGAGTTATTCAAGCCTGTCTTATATTTGATATGCAGAAATCGTGGCATGAGTTCATTACACATTCAGTCCATATTTTGTCTGTGATGACCAAAGAATATTCGAAACAGAACAAAATTAATAGCAAATATGTCCCATAACGAAAGTTGCAACCTTTCATCGATTTTATTCTAGTGTTTTTTAAGTAAACAGCTACAATTTGCAAAATAAAGTTGCAAATTCAATTGGGGATGTTTACTGCCCGACAGTTAAATATGTAGGACCCGATTCACAGAACTAACTTAAGACAAAATCCTAAACTTACTACCATTTTGGTATTCACAGAAGGCACTTACTCATTTTGGTATTCACAGAAGGCACTTACTCATTTCGGTATTCACAGAAGTTAGGAGTCCTAACTTTAGGACTCCTAAATGCCTTCTGTGAATACCGAAAGTCTTAAAATTAGGATTTTTCTCAGTTTAGTAATAGTATAGTTAGGACTCCTAACTTTAGGACTCCTAAATGCCTTCTGTGAATACCGAAAGTCTTACAACTAGGATTTTTCTAAATTTAGTAGTCCTAAATTTAGGACTCCTAACTTTAGGACTCCTAAATGCCTTCTGTGAATACCGAAAGCCTTAAAATTAGGATTTTTCTCAGTTTAGGAGTCCTAAGGTTAGGACTCCTAACTTTACAACTACTAAACTGAGAAAAATCCTGGGCCCGATTTACAGAACTAACTTAAGACAAAATCCTAAACTTACTACCATTTTGGTATTCACAGATGGCACTTACTCATTTTGGTATTCACAGAAGGCACTTACTCATTTCGGTATTCACAGAAGTTAGGAGTCCTAACTTTAGGACTCCTAAATGCCTTCTGTGAATACCGAAAGTCTTAAAATTAGGATTTTTCTCAGTTTAGTAGTAGTACAGTTAGGACTCCTAACTTTAGGACTCCTAAATGCCTTCTGTGAATACCGAAAGTCTTAAAATTAGGATTTTTCTCTAAATTGAGAAAAATCCTAATTTTAAGACTTTCGGTATTCACAGAAGGCATTTAGGAGTCCTAAAGTTAGGAGTCCTAACTATACTACTACTAAACTGAGAAAAATCGTAATTTTAAGACTTTCGGTATTCACAGAAGGCATTTAGGAGTCCTAAAGTTAGGACTCCTAACTTCTGTGAATACCGGAATGAGTAAGTGCCTTCTGTGAATACCAAAATGAGTAAGTGCCTTCTGTGAATACCAAAATGGTAGTAAGTTTAGGATTTTGTCTTAAGTTAGTTCTGTGAATCGGGCCCCCTAATTTTAAGGCTTTCGGTATTCACAGAAGGCATTTAGGAGTCCTAAATTTAGGACTACTAAATTGAGAAAAATCCTAATTTTAAGACTTTCGGTATTCACAGAAGGCATTTAGGAGTCCTAAAGTTAGGAGTCCTAACTATACTACTACTAAACTGAGAAAAATCCTAATTTTAAGACTTTCGGTATTCACAGAAGGCATTTAGGAGTCCTAAAGTTAGGAGTCCTAAATTTAGGACTACTAAATTGAGAAAAATCCTAATTTTAAGACTTTCGGTATTCACAGAAGGCATTTAGGAGTCCTAAAGTTAGGAGTCCTAATTATACTACTACTAAACTGAGAAAAATCCTAATTTTAAGATTTTCGGTATTCACAGAAGGCATTTAGGAGTCCTAAAGTTAGGAGTCCTAAATTTAGGACTACTAAATTGAGAAAAATCCTAATTTTAAGACTTTTAGTATTCACAGAAGGCATTTAGGAGTCCTAAAGTTAGGAGTCCTAACTATACTACTACTAAACTGAGAAAAATCCTAATTTTAAGACTTTCGGTATTCACAGAAGGCATTTAGGAGTCCTAAAGTTAGGACTCCTAACTTCTGTGAATACCGAAATGAGTAAGTGCCTTCTGTGAATACCAAAATGAGTAAGTGCCTTCTGTGAATACCAAAATGGTAGTAAGTTTAGGATTTTGTCTTAAGTTAGTTCTGTGAATCGGGCCCGTAAATTATAAAAACAACTATTGAAACTGGTAAACTGCCAGGTGCTAATCTCAGATATTGTTCAAATTCTGAATGCTGAATCTGCTCGATACAAAGAAAGAGAATTACACTGAATTCTATAAACCATTTCAACACAGGTATTCCACCAAAGGGGAACTAGGCTAATATGACTACTATTTGGAGAAAAGACTTAAAGCTTTGCACACCCTAATAACCAGTATTATTATTGCATGTCTATAGGAAGGTTCCTGCCAAAATGCTGGTCAATTGTCTAACACCACTGCTTCCTGGATTCATATAAGCAGTGCACGATGGCTTCATCCTTGGTTGAACAATGGTTGAGTATGCCCTAGTTTAGTGATTGCAATTATGAACAATGCACCAAAAATGTCAATCACAGTTGCCTTTCCTTTCATAGAGAAGGCCTTTGATTGGGTCAATCGGCCCATATTATGAATGATGCTACTAAAAAATTAGGGCTTGATTGGAGTTTGGCGGATGGATTCCTCTATCCCAAATGTGACATATTTTGTGTCTGCCTTACTGCAAGTGCATTATGTCCTGTGGCACTTGCGATAAGATGGATGGGATATCCATCAAATTTGTGATGGTGTATCCGTCCGGAACACTTTAAATCAGGGCCTTTGTTCCTAGTACGGTGTGCAGTTGCCTGAATTGGAAGGATGATATCTCAGTCATGGTACAAAGATGCTGTTGATAGCATAGATATGTGAGCATGGTAGTAATGAAAAAATGGTTTGGCCATGACCTTAGATATTATTTATCATGCCTACTATGGGTTAGTAAATTCTTCATGGGAAATACAATGAACACAAAATGGCCAGAAATGTCATCCTTACCTTACTGCATCTGCTAAGTAATCCCAATACTTGTATGCTGTCTGAGAATAGTAAATCATCATGGGAAGCAAGGACTTTGGGCTGGACGCTGTGAGGTAGGTAGTTGATAGGTCTGTGTTCCTGTAAAACGCTGGAGTGATAAAATGGCAACAAGTCAGCAAAGGAAAATGGCACCCCATGTAGTGATGCACAATAGCAAATCTCAATACAAAACAGAATGTCAAACTAGGCTGTTCAGCTGCAGCGGTAAATACAGCACTGAAGATTAAAGTGAGCTACTGATACGAAAAAATGACTCTTGCTATTAGGGCAGAGACAACACTAATTGACCAATGACTGGTCATCTTTAGCATTGGAAATATAAGCTAAAAATAATGGAATACCAGGAAGAATTCCAATTGGTTAAGATTCATTCAAGCTTCCCAGTGAAAGGAGGGGTCCTGTAGATGTGGTTTAAAGAGGCTGAAATGCAACTAGAGCACCAACATTGATTAGTATAAATGTATCGGCATGATGGAAGGGTACCCATAGAAACTGCTAATCAATCAATCAATCAATAAGGGAATTGTAAGCGCACTACTCACCGGTAAGGGTCTCAAGGCGCTAGGGGGAGGGGGGTCTGCAGCTCCGTTAACCGAAAAGCCAGGTCTTGAAGGCCTTCCTGAAGGTGTCCAGGGAGGGGGACATCTGATGTCCTCTGGCAGTTTGTTCCAGGTTTTGGCTGCAATGTGATAGAAGGATCGTCCGCCTGCTCTGTCTCTGTGGATGCGCGGGGTTTCGGCCAGTGCGAGGTTGGAAGATTGGAGGTTTCTTTTGGGTATGTGGAAGTTGATTCTGTTGTTAGGGTATTTGGGTCCATTGTTGTGTAGGTATTTGTAGGCGTGAGTGAGGATTTTGAAGGTGACTCTTTTATCCACGGGGAGCCAATGGAGTCTTCGCAGGTGTTGGCTGATGTGTTCGTGCCGGGGGATGCCGAGGACGAGTCTGGCGACTGTGTTCTCTATTGTCTGGAGTTTGCGGAGTAGGGACTTGTTGATGCCGGTGTAGAGCGCGTTCCCATAGGCCAGTCTGCTAGTGATGAGTGCGTGGGTGACTATCTTCCTTGACTCGGGGGGGGGACCATCTGAAGGTGTTGCGGAGGATGCGGAAGATGTTAAATCAGCTGGATGTGATGGTGTTGACCTGTCGGTTCATGGTGAGTGATGCATTCACACCTTTCTTTTTTGCTGCCATACTAAATATATACGGCACACCACTGATGGAAAAAAACAGCAGGATCATTGCATTGACGCGATGGCAGAAATAGGAACAAAATGAATATGGCTACACAATCTGAACATTACATTTTGTGTATAGTCTGATGAGAGAATATACATTTTCTGGTGCTATTTCAGTGATCTGTCTGTATTTGTCATCTGCCTGCATTCTCTTAGGAAAATGCTAATTTGGCACCACTTTTTCATGGGAAGCATTGTTAATTCCCAAACAGCTTTGCAGGGTATATTTATCTAATGTCTGAAGCACCAGGGACGGATCAGTAGAAAGCATATCTGTGTCATCCCTGTTGGTGTATGTGCAAAGCATAGCCTCTCTTGGGTTAAACGTCTGTTTCTGTTGACCAGTTTCAGCATTTTTAATTTGTTTGATTTATGTGAATTTCTAAAGAGCAGCTATCACCAACAGGTATCTTGGTGCTAAACCTTTAGCCGAAAAATGACTAAAGATGGAAAATGAAACCAGTAGTGGAGAGAATGTATTTAGTTTTATCTGGAAAATAGCCAGACTTTCAGATCTAACCTGAAACGAAGAATTTCAGTAATACTTCTTACCTTTGCTGGTAATCAATTCTAGTGTTTAGTAGAAGTAGTGTGCAAAGCTCTTCCACCAATATTCATATGTTTAAAATAGGTAACCACAACACGGTAAGTATGCATAGACAGTAATATCCATTGTTAAAAGTGACGCACCGCGGCACAAGGGGCTTGTAAATAAGCCCCAAACGTCCCTAAAAATGTGGAGTTCCACCAGGCTCCCTCCCCTTGTTCTTTAAACTCTTCATGGTCTTTTTATCATTTCTGATACAGACGGTTTAGAAGTAACTGGTGATCCACTATATCAGGTCATCCAATACAACTACTGTACTGGAGCCCGCACAAAAGCCCACTTGCAAAGTGTGGAGATAGTTGATTTTCTCTACATAGTTGGACCGCCGATTATAGACAGTGCACTCCAACAGCTTCCACAGGAAGGGGCATTGTGATATTGGTTGGTAGTTGTCCAGTAATAATCTTTGACTCTTTGAGTCTGTACTTTAATACACAGATAAATAGACTCACCGCCTCCTGTTTCTTCATACTTCGTAAGATCAGGATGATTCTTTTGTACATACCTTTTGAATTGCAGAAAACAGTAGTAACAGCACTTGTGTTACCAAGATTGGACTACTGCAATGCCCTATATGTAGGGCTTCATCACCGTTCCTTGAAAAAACTTCAATGCCTTTAGAAAGCAGCAGCAAGACTTTTAAAGAAAATTCCTTCATTTTAGTCAATGTGATGGAAACTAAAGAGTTTCATTGGTTGCCGTTGAAGGATAGAGTCAAGTTCAAGGCTCTTTGTCTTGCTCACAAAAACCTGTATGGAGCTGCCACAGATTACCTAAAGAGAAATCTTACTAGGTATAACCCCAGTAGGCCACTGGGCTCAACTAATTTAAGAACAATCAATGTTCGTAAAATCAGGAGATTTAACTGGGGTGGGGGGGGGGCATGAGTTTTCCACATTACAATTTCAATTTGAGCCAGTGATTTTCGGTGCTCAGTTTCGGCACATTATCATCAACACTGGCGCTTTTCATGAGCACCAGCTAAGGACACATTAATTTATAGTAGGCACAGGAAGATCAAGTGATTTGCCCAGAATCACAGGATGTTAAGCCGATGCCCCGCTCCGAAGTCAGAAGCTCTGGCCATTACACCACATCCTCTCCCTGCTTTCATGGCTGGTAGTTGGTTCTGTTTTAGGCAACGCTAACAGGAGAAATGGGCTGGTGCAAGCTGCCTTCTTTTTACAAATTAACCACTGCAGCCCACTGGTGGAATAATTTACCGGAACACTTGAGAGGCCCATCCAACCTCTCAAGTTTTAGAAAACATCTTAAATCCTGGCTTTTTTCTTGTTCATTTTGAGAGATAAAATAAAAAAAGTATTAAAAACTAGTTTACACTTTTTGATTCATCTTCAGTCAGAATGGTAGACATTAGCGCCAAGACGCCGTTGGCATTCGCACACAATAAAAACGTATCAATATCAATACGGGATTCAGGAAAGTTTCTTCAAAAGAGAACTAATATGTGCTGATTTCCACTCACTGGGCATAATACCAGCCTTTACTGATAAGTTAATAATAGCTTGGGTATACGTCTGATTTACTAGCAAAAGATTCTTGCAGTTTAGTAGTAGTTTTCACTAAGCCTCTGCCTGGTTGAGGCTATCGGTATTGTGCATTCCTTATAGAGGTATTGAAGATTTCTCTCTGTAGTTCCAGTACAGTCCAACTTGCTGTTCATCTTTCTATGCCCTTCCCAGTGGTTGATATATAGACCTTCAAGACGTTTATTCAGCTTGGCCTGCTGATGAACTGGTGAGGTTGTCTGGCAGAATATTGCTGTCAAAAATATCGAGACACCCAAATATCGCACCAAAAATATAATTTACCACAATATCATGGTCCTGTACATATAGTGGGAACAACCAAAAGATTGTTCCAAAAATATTGCATATATCCAAAGAATGAACAGGGGGGGCGTAAAGGCGCTTTATGAAAAGGTCCAGCTGTGTGTGCCCTCAGAATGTACAACAAAATTGACAGAGCTGTTCCTATAAGTGGAAAGGTAAGGGAAGGGAAGAGGGGAGAAATTGTGTTCACGGACAATTGAAATGTTGGATATTGAGGCCCTCACACAACCTAAAGGGTATCGTGATTCACGTACCCCTTCGGATGTATCGCGTCATCATCGGGCTGCTCCTGCGTCGAGTCGGCTGGTGCAATACCCGACGGGCTCTTGTTTAAGGAGCACTTTTGTGGAGATCTTTTTATCCAATGAAGCCGGTAGTTGCATGGGTGTGTGGGGCTCTAGGGTGATGTAGATGAAGTGTGTTGATTATTAAAAATAGGGGTCGAAGTGCTTACTCAACCAATTTATTAGGAAGCCTTCTCCCCTAATTAAAAAACTATGAGGTTGAGTGTTACTAACTTAGGGTTATAGACTAGGTTATGTACACTGCCTCAGTAAGGTCGACATGTTTCTCGCTCCATTAGAGAAATTCTCTGGCGATTCCTCAGGACCAAAAGATATTCTCTATCTACATCTAAAATTCATCATAATATCTTAATAAACAGTGAGCATTCTAAGTCACAGTTGTAGAGTTACCTGCAGCTCGGTCTACCTGTAAGGGGATAAAGGCCAAGGAGGTTAAAGAATGCATGAAACAGTCACGGTGTACTGACATTAATTATCACGTGAACAATTGAGTGCAAATGTAGTGAAAGTGCACTCTAGACGTGAAGGGTGGTAAAAAACGTAGTGAATCTGAACCCTGTGAAGTGACTTCTACTACAAGTGATGAATGGTGAAATTTTAAATTAATAGAGGGACTTACCCTAAGAATTCCTAAGGATAGTCCACTGCAGTTCCTGGTAGATAAACGCAAGGAGTTCCTCGCGTTCTGTAATTATATAGGGAGAAAGCTAGAGGTGGTTAGAAATAACATACTCCAGGGTTGTTAGTAACCCCTTCTCTTATTGCCAAAGTCAGATCATAAAACTGGCAAATGTGGTTAGAAACAGGTTATTCCTGGGTTAAAGTAATCCCTTCTCTGGTTTCGTTAAGGCATAAACGGGTCATGATCTAGAGAGGACTACAGTCGGTGAGGGCTATAACCAACACCCCTATATCTAGAGATGGTTCAGTCCCTAGTCTCTTACTAAAAAAATACATTCAATAGATGTAAATGTGGCCATCTCGAGTGCTCTTGTCAGAGTAGTTTGTGTGCTGTGATTTCGTTTGTTAGATACATAACCAGACACAACATTAAATAGGTTTGCGTTAAATGCTATCTCATTTAGGTCTGGCATTGACAATCAAATCTATACTCATCCGATGTTGAATCTAGAAGTGAAGATCACCCACATGGTAAATCTATGAGCGTTGAAGGAGCCACGGTAAATAAGCGAGTAGCACCTCAATAAGAATCTAACCATAACATGGGTTCAACAAAGTGAGGTTTCTGTCTATTTAATGACACGCCGGATCCCTGTTTCAAAAATATTATTCACCAAATGCACAACTCAATTTACAAAAGTAAAGGGTCAACAAGTAAGATTTTGTCTACTTACTGACACGCCGAGTCCGTGTCTCGTATACA
This sequence comes from Triturus cristatus, assembly GCF_964204655.1. Classification (NCBI taxonomy): domain Eukaryota; kingdom Metazoa; phylum Chordata; class Amphibia; order Caudata; family Salamandridae; genus Triturus; species Triturus cristatus. The sequence continues at coordinate 743,309,330 of NC_140591.1, read as the reverse complement.
CCTACCCCGTTCTACCAGGACTGGGTGGCGATACTCCGAGTCTCGTGTCGGTATATGAAGGCAGCGTCTGTTAGATTCAGACCCGGAAGTGAAAGAGACACTAGAGATTGCATTACCCCATCCCGACCGGCGGTGAATCCGGTCGCCATCTTGAGTGAGGGATCTAGTCCCATAGCAATATGTGTCAGGGGTGTATTTCACTATTCAGTTTACCGATGTGCATTACTGAATCATCTTAGTGATTGAGCCGCTGTCAGTGCATTCTACTTATAGGTACGAAATGTATGGTCGTTGTACTCAACCTGAATAGGGTTGGCCCCAGGATACATGTACACAAAAAAGACTCGTTGTTATACTGATCTAGGTACTTTATCTGAGTCAAGTGGTGGCCTCTGACTCCGTGTTGTCAGAGTAGGCTCGTTGTTGTATTAATATATCTTTATGGTAGAGTCTTAAACCTTCGGGATGACGTGAGGTGTAGATACCACCAGTAAGTAGCAGTGGTAGGGAAGGGGGGGGGTGGTTTTATTTGGTGTCGTCATGGCGCTCGTGAAGTGCAACGGTTCTTGTTCTAAGTCAATAGTTGTTGCATGTACACATAGAGGCAATCACTCAAAAGAAAGAGTCTATTCCGCGAGTCTGCGTGATTCACTCTATTTATTTCTTTCAGGGTCTCTGATTTAAACACACTCTCTTGTCCACTCAGGCATATACGTAAGGCATATACGTAAGTATCCGAGAGTGCAGTTTGTCAAGAATTAGTGTTAGCACAAAGGTGGTCTTGTTCAAGGAGGTTTGATGGAGGCCCAAGGAATGGCGTCATTTAATCCTGTCACATGGGTGCCCAATCTAAACACCCACCTCTGTTCTTTAGCAAGCAAAGCTTCTTTAGTGATATTGGAAAATGATTCCAATATGAGCCAGGTGAATGACTCTGGTGGATGTCCCTTTTCTAGAAAGTGTGTACACATTCTAGTGTTGATTTTTCTGCAGCGAAAATTGCTGCGATGTTCAGTCATGCGTGTTTTAATTGGGCGGGTGGTCATGCCAACGTATTGTAATCTACACGGGCATGTAATCAGATATATGCAATTGGCTGTGTTGCAATTAGTGTGGCGGCGTAACTCCCATTTAAAATTATTGTCAAAAAGGACAGACTTGTGTGTTGTAGTCATGGGGCATACCGAACATGAGCCACAGGGGTAATGTCCAGTTACAGGTGGCAAATCCCATAATTGTCTTTGGATTGGCTGCCCCTGTAGGCGTGGACGAGTGTGAATCAAGGTGTCCTTCAAGTTTTTTGTACGTTTGAATGAAAATCTAGGGGTTTCAAGTTGCATAGTGCCTGTGTTTAAAATGTTCCAATGTTTCTTGATTATCTTGGTGATCTGATTTGACAATGGGGTAAATGATGTGACACACGTCAGGACCTCAGTAGGAGCTGTTATTTTGGGTTCCAACAGGGCTTCTCGATGGTTATTTCGGGCTCTCTTATTGGCTAGGGCTATCTGTTTGGCAGGATAGTTCCGTGCCCGTAGGTTGTTAGCCAATTTCTTCGCTTCTACTCTGTAGTCTGACAAGTTACTTCAATTTCGTCTTACCCTAAGGAACTGTCCAATAGGTAAATTATCCCTCAGGCTTCGGGGGTGATGACTTGTGTATAGTAACAGACTATTGCGGTCTGTTGGTTTTTTATACAAGGAGGTTGATAATGTGCCCCTGTGCAAACTGATGTTAAGATCTAGAAAAGGGATGGTGTTGTCAGACACTGTTTGCGAAAACTTGAGGTGTGGGTCAAGGGTATTGATCCAAAAATATTGCGCCAGAGAATATCGAAAAGTAACAGTTAAGAATAGCTTTTTTTATACATATTGACTTTAAACTAATTTCATTTTAATAGATTATTAGTTTAAAATAATATAATGTTAAATACATTTTTTCATCATTTATTTAATGTATATATATTTAGATAAAATATATACATAAATATTTTTAAATTATGTAGAAATATATATACATGAAGAATGTAACATCAATAAATAAACAATTTTTAAATGCATTTCATTTTAAATAATGACAGTAAAATAAACTGAAAATTTCCAAACATATATAATAAATAGAAATATGTAACCTAATTAAAATAGCAAAATAAACATAGAAAATAGTTTTAATACTGTGCACTAAATATAGAAAGATTAAACATACATATTTTAAACACATAATAACAATATTTAGCAATTTACAAATCTACAAAAATAATAGTAGCAGAAGCAAAAATATATATTCAAATATATATACATAATTAGTAAGTAAAGTAATATAATAAATGTAAAACATATATAAAAATAATATTTTTCTAAAAATTATATAAACTGTGGAAAAACTAAATATTAAAATGCAAAAAAAATTAAACAACTGTAAGAAAAATAATATAAATCCACTCTAACCAACATTAGGAAAAGTGTTTTGTTTTTCTGGGTGCACGAGGATATCCATGGGACAGAGACATTCGGAGATTGGGCTGTGCTTAATTATAGAATTTGAGAATTGTAACAAGTGGACCCAGCACTGGCTACTGTAGAATTTTCCAGCAGTTTTCAGGCCCTCATTTCAGCAGCATGAGTAAGGCCTGTGGGTGGGGATGGACTACGTCCCCTAGCCTTCCCAATGGCAAGCAGCTCTTCTCATTGCACTCCTGAGTGCAGGACTCCTCTGGCAGCGCAGGATGCATTTGCTAGTGGCTTTCCGGCCTGCATTGCAGCAGCTTGAGTACGCACGTGTGCTGGGGTGGGACCATGTCCCCCACCCTTCTCAGATGCAAACAGCTCTTCTCATCACGCTCTTAAGTGCAGGACTTCTCCCGCACTGCAGGACATACCTGTGCATGCGACTGGCCAAGACTGGGCCAAGACGGGCCTGTCTTCATCCATCATCGTCAAGAAGAGGCCAAGCCAGGCCCACACTCTTCCCCCGTGCCCTGCTCTGCTGGACATTATCTGCTTGGACTGTGTACGTTCATTTGCTTTAAAAACTTTTTGTTGCCCGGGTATATTTTCATTTTGCCCCTGGCAGTTTTGACGAGTGTCTGGTGCTGGTGCACAAGATTTTAACAATGGCACCAAAAACACCCAAAACGTTAGTAAATGCTAAAAAATCAAGAAAAGCTGCAGGGGGGAGGGGTTCTGACCCCCCTATTGACGCTGACAGAGACAGTACTTTGGACGATATGGACCATCTAAATGAGGAGGTCTACACAGTCTAGAAACCAAAGCAAAACAACTAACATCAGAGATAAACCAAAAGTGCCGGACATGTTCAGGAAAATGTAGAGCACTGGTGTTTGCAGAAGCAAAGGTAGTTTGCATAAAACTAGCCTGGATGCCTTTAGCGCTCCTGAAACCCTTATGTGGAATAGGCAAGCAGAAAAACCTGAGAGACTTCCACCTGCAACTTTTTGCAAATGTCAACCCGACTGAAACTGTCAACCAAAATTCACATTGTTCCTGGCATTCCCTGTTCCAACAGGTTCTCTCCTTTAAACACCATGGAGACAATTTGTCCACCACTGTACCCATGACAAAGCCCAAAGGCTTACCTGTAGCCACAGTAAATAGTGCCTCTAGAGACATAACTGCTAATATTCCCTTGGCACCAGCAGACACTGATTATTATTCTTCATTGCATCATAAGCTGAACAACTTAAAGTGTTTCACATGCAAAGCAGTCCCTCCAGCAACTGTTGCTGCAAATGTTCTTGCGGGTCTGGATTGTGGGACCACAAAAGGGGACCCAGCCTGGCAATAATCTTATTGGAAGTAAGTCTCTAGGCCCCTAGGTTCCTACGCAGCCACACCCTTGCACCCAGGACTTGAATCATGCCACTACTAATCAATTGTTCACTTCGGGCACCAAGCTTGCCCAAAGTCTGGATCAAGAGAAGAGAGTCCTGTGTTCCCGGCAGAATCTGGCAGACTACAAATCCCCTATGCTTATTACTAGGCCATCTGACCATCTGCACGGTCCAAAGACTCACCTCTGTTTATTGCACTGACCGGCCTATTGCTCAGCCTACCTTTAGGGCAAGTGAGACTATTGCTACTAGGCACCCAGACTGGTATACTCAAATTACTCTGGGAAATCACCCTACATTGACCATGGCGATAAATCCAGGAGTGTAATCTATTTGACCCCGGTTCTCAAACTGGCTTCTGGCTCATTTGAGGACACTGAGTCTCTGATCAACAAGGTCACGCATTGTATTAGGGCAAAGCATAACTAACAGCGTACGCTCATGAACCTCTAACTACATTCTTGTGTCGTTAAAATATAAAATGCTGGTTAAAGCCCTTATAAATCTTTAACTATGAACTTGGCACCTTGTGGGCCTTCCAAGTGCGAAATTAGGCTAAACCTATCACCCCCGGCCACTCAGTCCATCTCAGACAACCTGTGGTACCTAACTAACCTGAGCCCCAGTATGCTTGAATCTGTTATGGGACCAGAGGCATCTAGTTTGAACTCAATAGATTGACTGAGGCAACAAGCCGAGCCTGCTCTATTGGCTGACTACATTGTGTCAAAAATTGTAGACCCAGATGGCAATGCTGATACACTAGGGTGCTCTGGGCTGGTATTGAAAGAGCAAATGGCTGAAGACCAGTATCCAATAGCTGAGTGTGATCCACAAGTTAGTTTCTCTATGAATTTGGCAGAGATTAAACAGAAAGAATTGACACTGAACGGATTTCTTACATAGGCGACCATGATGTATGTATATTCCAAGAAACCTGGGCAGTGAAAAAGGTGTTTATTAATGGTTTCTTGCTATGTAGTGTGGAAGGTAAGAGTAGGCCTGGGCAGTGAACTCCGCTCCGTTCGCGGAGTTTGCGGAGTTTTCTGCACTCCGATCTCCGCAGAGCTTCTGAAGTGCAAAAAACTCCGCTTTGCGTAGTGCCATGAAGTTTTTTCCCCACTCATGCTCGCGAGCGGTAAGTTTCCGAGTGCGAGCTGCCGCTTGGGTAGAATTTCTACCCAAATGGCAGGAAGACCAGCGCGAATGGCAGTTCACACTGCACTCTGCACTCAGCCACTTGCGGAACTCAACTGAGTTTTTGGGTCACTTTGCCGAGTTCCGCGTAGCGATACTCCGTGAACTATGCCCAGGCCTGGTTAAGACTCCGGGGAAATTTGGGTGGGTCATTGGTAGGCTGCAAATATTTGTAAAAAATAATATCTAGTGTTTGTATACATTATTGTCGGTTGATTCCCTTGATCTAGTAGGGATCTCCCTTAAATTCCCCTCCAGTGTGAACATGGTATTAATCAATGCTTATGTAAGGTCAGCGCCTGCTAGTAGCGATTCACCTACTTTGGCTTTTTTAAATAAATGTTGTTAAATTACATCAATAACATACAAAAGTAATAGTGGCAGAAGATTTGAATGTGTCTTTTCAGCTCTCACCATACATTAGTGAGCTAATAAGGATGAACAGTGGAATATTTCTCAACTAACAGGCAAATATTAGCATTATTTTTGGAGTGCTGCTCTCCAACTAACCTCTATGACTGTTGGCTGGGTCCTAAGGGATTGTAATGGTTGCCCTCGCTCAGATCCTGATAGGGCACCCACTTTCAAAACAGGCCCTTACTTGAGCTCTATTGATTATGTCTTCCTAAATGTGAGGCTCTGGCCACTGCTTTCTGATCCGAAAGTTGAAACTCGTACAGACAGTGACCACAACTCTCTGGTTACATTTGTTTCTGGGCTTGCCCTTAGATAGGCTTCAACCATCTGCCATACAACGGTTATGGTACCAATATTAGTGAACAATCATAGGAGAGTCCATTGGCCACATGTAATGTCCGATCACAAATTACATTCAGAGATATATGGTCTGTTTGTGGCTTTTCTATCTGATTATCAAGGTTTTCCTTCTGCTGCAGTTCCTATTTTAGATATTCATGAAAAAAATGTCAACAAACTTATTGATATATGTTATAAAAAAGCTGATCATAAGCAAACATCCCCTGTTAATGAGGTAACATGGTTCAATCATATGTGCAAATTAGCCAAACAAGTATTAAGGGAGGCTGTTAAAGGTTGTATACTTGAAGAGATTATACAGGCTAGCCAGAACTATAAAGTGGCACTTGTAAAAGGTAAGAGCAATTGGGATGAAATTAACTGGCAGAATCTGTTGCCAAACTGAATGATAACGGATCTTACTAGCATATAATATCCCATGGAAGTATTTACAGCGTGAGCACATATCACAATCATATTACACCAGAGAGGTTGCTCCCCCACTTCTCTATGCTCTATGCTCAAGAGAAGCTTGATGACTCACTACCTGGCTTAAGGCCCAGAACTTTGCTTAAAATATACTAAATGCAGATGCAGGGGAGGATAGTATAATATCCTTTTGTTTAGAGGATACTCCTACTGCCTTCAGCCACCTAAAATCAGCGAAAGCTCCCAGCCCTGATAAAATACCTGATAATATGTTCAAGTCAGAGCCCAAAATTTGGACTAGTTATGTCAATCTTCTATCTAATGCCATTTTGGCCAGGGGGGCAATACCTGAGTCCTGGTGGGGAGTGGAGATAATTCTGATTTATAAGAAGGGTGATGTCTGCCTTCTGTCCAATTATAGGCCTATGAGCCTTACAGATAATCTGCAGAAGGTCTTTGCAAGGCAAGTCCGTGACAAGCTGCTAAACTGGATAAATGAGGTACATATCCTGTTGCCACTCTAAGCTAGCTTCAGCATAAAAACTAGTACTTCAGAGCAGGTTTTTAAATTTGCCCTTCTTGTATTGGAAGTATGCACTGCTGAAAAAACTAAGATTACACATGGCCTTTGTAGATCTGTGAGCCGCATTTGACCTTGTTCCTCAGAGAACGTATGGAGAGTTTTGGTTGAAATAGGTGCCCCTGGCAACTTGATAAACCTTATTGTAAGACTACACATCAAAAAATCTGCTCAGGTCTGCTGAGATAGTAAGGGCTGCTGAGATAGTAAGGGTGAATTGACTGACCGCATCTCCATCCGACCTGGCGTATGCCAGGGGTGCGTTTTTGTATCCACCCTGTTTACATTGTATATTAAGGATGTGGTAAAGGAACTTGTGATCTGCAAGAACGATTCGCCTGTTTTAACCAGTAAGAAGTTCCCCATACTTCTTTTTTCTGACGATTCACTTCTTATTTCTAAGACCCCTATGGGGCTGCAGAACCTGATTGATACATTAGTAGGGTTTTGCAAAGCCAGAGACCTCGAGCTCAATGCATCAAAAAATAAATATATGGTCTTTGGGACTGGTGTAGCTAGGAATTGTGTAGCAGGGCTGGCAATGAACCTCTGGAAATGGTCCACTTTTTTGACTATCGGGGGTTAAACTATCTGATAAGTCAAGTGGGAACCTCAACTTAATAAGAGCAATCCTTCAATTGCACAAAAGAACTTGCTCCCGCTCAATATCCCCTGCCCTTCAAGTATACCTGGCTAAAGCACAGAGAGCAGTGCTTTTTGGAGCTGAGATCTGTGACTGTGCTGACACCCGGAAGTTGGCCAAAGCAAAGAACAACTTTGTAAGATCGCTTATTTCAGTTTAGGTCAGCACACCCTTCATCCCTCTTTTTCTTGGATTAGGTATCAACAGAATCTCTGACGTGGCACAAATGAAGCCTTTAGTGTATTTGATACACATTTGGTCCATGCTGGAGCTAATTGAGTCTAGGGATTCTCTTGGGGAACTGATGAACATGAGCATATATCAAGCTTGTTCAAGAAACTAGGTTTACAGAGACTGTGAGAAGACCAAGGAAATATATGCAAAGCTGAGGCCGATGGCCTAAAATCCTGCTACCGGGCATATGTCTGTGAACAACATGTTGTGAGGGGTACAAATGGGTATTTACCTCGTCAGCTTCTCGAGTTTAAGATCAATCCTTGCTCTGAACTATTCTTGGATACTATTACACCATCTTTAGCCAAGAGCTTGTACACGCACTTCCGTTTGTGCAATTTACCCTTGAAATCACTTACTAGCAAATGGACGAACAATCAGACCTCTAACTTGTACCCAGACTGTGGTTTGGTTTCTGAGACAAAGGACCATATTTTGTTCTTTTGCTCAGAATATTTTAACTAGTGCCTCAAGTGAATATGCCCAGTGTGTCTGAACCTGGTGGTGAGCCACTATGCAGTTGCTCAGAGAATCCTGAAAACTGATATCTCAGCCCTAACTGTGAATGCTATTAGCACCTTCTTGATGAATATATGGTACAAGCGTGCTAAGTTGTGATCATCAGTGGTTCAGCGAACAGTGGGTTTTATTGTAGACAAAACCATTCCAACACTGTCCAGGACCATGTTTCTGGAGTTAACCTGCTACTTTGCAATTTTGCACTTTCTGGCCTGCAAAATGACACCATTAAATCTACTGCACATATCTAATTTTGCACTTTAGTTTTGCAATAGTACCTCTCTTAGGGTTGCTGGTTAGCTGTTTTAAAGTTCATTTGTTTTATACTAGGATGTGAAATTCTAAAAGTGTTCTCAGTCACTAGGGCTGACTGGTATGTATGCCAATGTAGTGTCTGTTTAATTATATCATTGGAGAATATCCCATTGTAGTGTCAAATGTCCCAGGCAGGGCCATTGTCGTTTCCCCTATGTTAGCATGAGCACGTTGCAGATTGCCCTTTGCTTTGCACATGTTACTATACAAATGTATTTTGCTATGTGCCACACTGTATTTTCACACAGAATCTACTGTTGTTTTCATGTTCTGTTCTTTCCTGAGATTTAGTCAACATACCATAGATAGGGGCGAACTACAATGCCCCTTGTTATTTTGTTCTGGTCAGGCCTCAGCACCTAGACAAAAAACACAAAAGCAGCTGTTGTTTGGGAACAGTACTTCTGCCATATAGGTATGCATGAATAAGTAACAACACACTTAGACAGGCATCTTTTCAGGGACAAGTTTGTGACAGCACATGAGATGTAGAACCTTCATCTGAGCATGCTAAGGTATGGGGTCTGCGGCATACACTTAGACATCTTCTTATATATAATCACTGTGCTTCTGTAGAAGGGAATGGGGTTAGGCTACCCTGTCTTGTATAATGACAGCTCCTTTTATGATTTGTGGACTACTTACAATGTTGACCGTATTCGTGTTAAGTATTTTCTTACTTGTTGTGGCATGTCTACTGCATACTAGAGCACAATAGTTAAAATAAACATTTTAAACTTTTCTGATGTCTCTGTCAGATCTTATTGTGGACTAGTATGAGTGTGAGAGCGAAAGTGTGTGTCCTGCAACCGTGATTCCTTAAAGGGTCAGGAGTGTTGTGTTCTGGGGTGTCTAATCACTTGTTCCTCTGTGAGTGAGTATTAGAGCAAGTGAAACACTATAGATAGTCGGTCCCAGGCTCATGGGTACTCAGGTGGTAGGATGACTCAGTCTCTGCCTACTAAGATCCTATGATCCCAAGCATAGTTCTATGATTCCGCAGAATCCCATCAATGTTTGGTCTGGCACTTATTCACGGACCTCTGAGTAACGCTTGTGTTAGCCCACAATATCCTAATACCTTTTCCGGGAGACGTCTGTAGTGAGAGGGCTTTTCCTCTTCAGTTTGTAGGGATAACCTATTGCTGTAGGTTTTTCAAGCTTGAATTTCAAAAGGTTTTTTGACCCGTTTTTGGGCTACAGTTTGAGTCCCTTTATTAGGCTGAATGGCTCAACCGAATGCAATTCCGGCTCATTGCCACGCGGTGGTTACTCAACATTTGTTGAAGCATGGAGTCCCCAAAGCAGGGTCTCTGTTGTTTTTGTAGTTGAGGTGGATTCTGCATACGGCTTAGAAGTGTTTTACTCCTGGGTTACGTTTTCCAGCAGCTTATCACCCTTATGTGGTTGTTGATGTTCCTTTTAAGACGTGGAAGCACCAGATTTGGTTTAATGGTGTCCCACCCCATCCTATTGCTACTGTTCGTATGAGCCCCTTAAGTATTGACAGGGCTACTTTATCTGTGTTGTCCGGTTTTACACCATATCCTAATTATATCAACGCCAATTTGGCAGAGGTGCGTCTGTTGTATGCTCAGGTGATTCTCCTTTATAGACGCCTGATCCAATTTGTTGCCCGTGCTTTTCTCACAACCTGTGCAGGCTGCGCATGTGAGGGCATGTGATTAGTCTCATTATCATTAATTTGGTTATGGGTAAACGTCCTCAGGATTGTGAGGACATCCCTTTTTTGATTGCTCAGAAAATTGATCAGCTTGATGCGGTTTTCCCTCTTACTGGTCCTGTGCAGAAACATAGGATCCTTACTATGTGCTTGCCTAGTGATCTGATTCCCCGCTAGGCCGACTGCAACACCTAGGGGACGGTGTTTGCCTCAGTGTATACACTTTGTTATGTTGCCCCCTAAATGAACGTTCTCATTGGACCAGCCACCATGGAATGCAACAGAGCTCGGATGTAGAGAATGGAAACTCTGCGTGTTATACTTTGGGAGACTGTAGCTGATTAAAATGTTCCAAATTATTTGTGCAAGGGTTAAAATGAAGGGAGTTTGCACAGTAAACAATATCTTCATGCAACCCTGCCAAGTGCCACTCATCAGGTGCTAGAATAACGCATTTCAGTGTGGTGATCTGCATCATCGCACTGAAATGGAAAGTCACGCATAATGGGCATAGTGTCTGCCTCGGCTGTCTGGCGGTAGCACTTTTATGCTGGCTAAAACTAGCTGGCATGCCAACGCGCCGTGGCGTACGTGCTGAGTCCTGCCAGGCAAAGTCTTGCTAATGGAAGCGACCCTATTGTGCATAAGTGCATTTCTACTGCCTCCTGTCGTCCACAGAGGCTGGCAAATGCGAATCTTTCTACCCCGGGGACTAATGCTGCAGCAGGCTGTGGCATTTCTCCTTGTTCAGTGTTTTAACTGGCAGCTCCATATGCGTGAGGATTTCAGAACCAAAACTTGCACCCGGAGAAGCAACAAGTCAAACATTGATGTGGTCTATTAGATATCAACCCTGAGTCGATGGCTGTACTCTGGTGAGTTACCGGCAACAGCAGTGAGCGACTGCCCATACCAGTACACGGCCTCAAGAGGGCTGCACTGAGAGGAGGCTCAGGAGAGCCTGGTAAATAATGGCGGGAGTGGAGAGAGCCGGTCGAAGCTGCACCCGCAATCAAAGGTGAGGAAGGGCCAGGCACAGAAGCGAGACTTCTGGCATGGCCGCACTGCATTGGGAGCCGTGTCCTCCAACACACTCAGAGGATGCGCCCTGAAATGGCTGGGGGGCGGCACTGTTCCCTCACTGCCCTAGGCCCCGAACTAACTGAAGCTGCTAGCTGGTGCCGCCCAGGGACCACAACGGCCTGAAACACTTCTGGGGTGTGCCCACTCTCCTGGGGTGCATAACCCTAACATTAACATCGCCAGAGCCAGGTTGGCTCCCTAACTGCTTGCAATGTTTCTGGGCCTGCAACCAAAGAGACACAATGGGGCAGCACACAGGCTTGAAGGGCTGAGGGAGAATCACGAAGTGCTGGGTGGTAATGCACCAACAAATAGGCATAACCACCTGATGAGCACGCTGGGGCTGCATGGAACCTGGGAGCACTAAAGCTGAAGTGCCCGGAGGGGCTCACTGCCTGGGGCCCACAGCACGGATTGGATAGGGGCCAGGATTGACTCTCCCCCATGCAAGGCATGTATATTTACTGCAGTTTTCGTGACAGCCCCGTTCCCCATTTGTGTGTGTTACTTATTGTCTGTCTGTTCCTATGCTATTATTGTTAGTTTTAAAACCTTCACTTCCTCGAGGTTCTGTTGGTATATTCTGTTCTCTCTTCAGGGCTGTCACTGGGAAAGGGGTGTGGGCGTAAGCCGCATAAACACAAACCACAGCGCCACCAGTTGCTGTTTGCTTTTTTTCTGAAATGTGCACGTCTTGTATTGCCATGCCTCACATTAATGTTTTATTTGGAACCAATAATTCCCAAAAAGATTATGATACACTTTTGTTGACTGTATTTATTTTATTTGCTAACTTTTTATAGCGCTGTGCTGCAAGCTATAATGCATCTGGGCACTCTTCAGTCCATTTAAGAAATCCTGGAAATTTGAAAAACTATTGGTCTGCAGAGCATTACAGAGCTCCACTAACTATAGCCGCTATGATACAAGCTTTTATTGTCTGTATTTTCAGACCACTATCAAATTTTTCATTTTCTATCCTTCTGAGACCACTAGAGGAGTGGGTGGGGGCAGGGAGGTGTGCTGCTTCTGTGTAATTACGGTCTTAGGCAGAAACAGTTACAGATGGAATTTCCAAGCAGCACTGGTGCTTTGCAGCGGTTTAAGAACGTTGGGGCCGATTAGGATGCCGGAAGGACCACCACCGCAGGGCCGGCGGTGGCGGTTCTTCCGTCATCTGACAGCAGTTTTCCCCCCGCCAGATTATGATGGCAGGGGGAAACCTCAGGGCAGCATGGTGGACGCAAAGACCGTCCGCCACGTTTCCGCAAGGCAGTCCGTGTCCGCCCGCTTTGCAGAACCAAAAGATAGGGCAGCATTGCGGCGGTGCCTTGCAGGCACTGCCCTAGGGATTACAAAATCCCTTTCCTCCTGTCTCTTTGCAGCGGACATCCCACCGCAAAAAGCAAGGCAGAAAGGGATTCAGGGGCCTGTAGTGGGCCGGCCTTGTTGAGGGGGAAGGTGTTGCTGCACTGGGGGCGGTACCCCTGGTACCCCCCTGCATGGGTACCCCCCTGCATTTCCCGGCACTGCGTGGCAGGCACCGCATGGTGCCTGCTACATAGTGCAGGGAAATGCAGTGCATGCCATTTAAACATTGCGTACGATGCTGCAGCCAGCAGCACCGTCGGCAATGTTAAAGGCCCTGGATGCGCCCGCCAGTGTGGCGGGTGCATCCTAGTTGCAGTGGTGAGACCGCCGCATGTCTGGCGGGCGGTCCCAAACACCGCAACGATGGTGTTGCTCAGGTCCACTCACCATCGTAATGAGCCCCTTAGAGTTTCTGGTTGCTCAAAAAGGTGTAATTTCTGATATTTATATGTCTCCCTCATCTTCATTGCATGATTTTTCCTAGCGAGTAAGTGTCCCTCTTAGTCGTTGAATGTCACTCATAATTACACAGAATTTATGAAAATGTCACACATGGTAATCGGAAACCCTGGCAGTTATGTTTATGATGCAATTAAAAATATTTTAGTTCTGACTTTATGATTGCTGCTTAAAGAGACAAGCAAATGGAGTTTAGCCTGTGCGCATGCTATTTTATCATGTGCAGTTTTTATTAGTGGCCCTGATAGAAACACATGCCATCCCAATGAAAGCAGCAGGAAGCAGGCACGATGAAACAGTGTCTTCATTTTAGTGTACTATTTGAAACAAATATAAAGAACTTTCAAGTCTCTGCTGTGAAGAAATAAAAAGGTTTAAAGGGAAGATGAATAAATCATTTGTGTTACATGAAGCAAGTTCGAAATGCCAAGCCAAAAGGAAACATTATTCGAAGAAGAAAACGAAAAGCAATTGCAATTGTAAATACCAAATGCCAGGTGTACACAGTTATATATGGGGCAGTTAATGCAGGCAACCTTCAATGGGAAACTTTAGTTACAAGATCTCCACTTATGCACTAAATACTAAGTGGGTGATTTAGAGTTTGGGAAACTAAATACTCACAATTTTTTTTCCTGATATTCCGACTTTTATGTTTTTAATCTACTGATAGATATTGCAATGCTTAGTTTAGCCAAACCTTGCATGTTTATATGGTTAGTACCTTCCATTGTGTTCATCTCGATTTCCAGGAGTTGTAATCCCACACATGCGCTGAGCAACCTTTCCATTCCATCAACACTGGTGTGCAGACGATCAGCAATGGTGGCAGAGGACAGGGGGATGCCTGACTGCTGTAACAGGTCAAAGACGCCCAGTTCACACGCAGTAAACATTGCCTAGAGGATAGTGGTATTAAAATACAATACTTAAGTAACAGAAAAGTTTGAAAATCAATTTAATGTACGTATTATTCGGAGAAGATGTCACCTGCTGAAAATGTTTCTACTGTATAATGATACAGCCAATGTAACCCCTATTGGAATTCACCTTCTGTATATAGAATGGCCCCTCCCCTGCCACGGCCCAGTCTAGCGTGGGCTGCTGCTTCCTATGGCCCACATGCCTGCCTGTCTCTAGTCTGTCTCCCTTTACTCCCCTATAATCCTCTGTTGCAAGGCCTTGCCCCCTTCATCTCTCTTCCTTCTTTCCTCTCTCCATTTTTAGCTGGTGTCCTGCTGATGCCCATATCAGTCATGTCTGTCATCTTCCCTCTCCTGCTTCTCTTCCATGTTTCTTTTAATACCTGTTCTTTAGGTCTAGCTACAGACAGCTTTAATTGGGTAGCCAGACCTCATGTCATCACCACACACTGCTTTAAACATACAGAAATGGCTTTGGGTAATCTCTTTCCAATGATTATCTTGTTGGGTGAAGTCCCTTCAGCCATATCAGTTCGTTGGGTGCTCCATCACATTGTGGACTCTCAGCATTTCAAGGATGTATGCGTTTTTGCCTCATGATATGTATTGGTGAAAAGTAGTCATTCTCCATTACTGCAGCTGTTTTGCACATGGCCACTTTACTCATAAAATATCACAGGCTTCAGTTGAATAAGTCATATATATTTGGGAGGACAAGGAGAATATTAGACCAGTACACAATCTCCTCTAATCAAGAACTGTGAAAATAGGGGCCATACAGTTATGCACTGACCAAAGCAGACTCTCAATGGGGTCTGTTCCAAATCACTGGGAGCATGCGCTCATAAGAGCGAGTGCCCTCTCCCACCTGAAGGTGGCATTGGGCTTGCTCCTTGTCGGACTGGCACTGTAATGCCTAATGGGCCTCATAACAGAGCTCTTTATTGGATATCTTTTAATCGCCAATGGGTGACTTGGGTGGGTGTGTTTCCAGTCAGTTGGTGAGAAGATTGGAAAAAGGATGTGAGTTAAGATTTACAGTGGGGACACCAAGATTGAGAAACATTCTTCACATTCACACGTACCAGTAATATCCAAGATCTCATGATACACACCAGACCTCGAGGGAATGGAGTCTCAAAGAGCATCACCACTTCCTGGGGTCTACCCCCGTGATGGGACATTATCCCTGTGGGTGGTGCAATGTAGGCCACTGGACATACACAACTAAAGAGATTGACGTGGGCTTAAGAGAATGATGGAAATTATTAAAACCCGCAAACTGTCAGACAGGGCACTGTATCTATCTTATCTCCTGCCGTTACAGCCTCAGGTATGTAGGCATGACCACCAGGTCAATCAAAATGAGAATCGACGAACACCGCAGTAATATCAGGTGCTGCCGCCTCACTTCAAAACTGAGCACACACTCCAACACAGTCAATCACTTTGCAGATGGCACAAGTGGGACCATACTGGAGACTATACAAGGGGATAACATACCCACTAGACCCTTCAAGAAAGAAAAAAAGTGGGTCTTTAAGCTGAAAACGTATATCAATGGACATAATGAAAAGATCCCATGGATTGAGATCTGGATTTACCAAAAACCATTCTCACTTCCCATGATCCCTTTCAGGGTTTGAGGGTCTTTATACTTTAACCTTGTGACTCTGTTATACTCACACTGCTGTGGGGACATCCGCTAATGAATCCCTGCAGAGACAAGGGCACGTTGTTCAAATTGACCATTCTCCTTCTTTGACGAGAGGAAATATCTTGCACACCATCCCACAGAACTATGTCCTCTTGGGGTACCAGATCAGTGGTTATACCTAACCCACCAAGATTGTAAGACCGCAGGGTCCTTATGATGGAATTATGCCCACCTACCCATGCAAGGACCAGAAGGGGTCATTCTGATACTCCATTTTTGATTTTCTATATTTAGACACAGATCAATTACATGCTCATTAATCCACGTCCCCTGATACAGAGTGATTTAAGTGCATTCCCAGATACCTCCACTATGAGCACATGGTATAAACGTTCTGCACCGCCCCATTTGAGGCATACATTAGCTGTTTTGCTTTTACATTTTTATAACGTTTACTCTGTGTACACTGTTACCATCAGTGTGCCACTTGTGTGTGATCCATCTGCCTCCTGCTTCAACAGCGACATGCACGCTCACATTCGTGGCTCGGCTACACTTTGATGGTTACCAAGCAACAATTCTCATTTTTTAACAGCATTGAGTACATCATGATACGGGCAAGTCTTGGCTGCGCACTGCGGATTGCCAAATCCCAATCATCATTATGATTATATCCTCGCAGTACTCCATGAGGTTGCTGTACCCTGGGTTCAGTTCCAGGCCACCGCCCGGTAATTAGGTTTCTTTCCCTTCCCCGGCGGCCATTATAACCGACTCAGATTGGCCTCTCTTTCATCTGCGGATGTGAGGCTGGCGGTAGATTAATGCACTGGTGATCCACGGAGTGCAAGAAATTATAACTAGGAGCCCGGCCCTCGGGAGATTTGATATTGAGTACTTACTTATAATTCTTTACGTGTGTATCAAGTACTTCTTGATTAGTATAGATCTTTACAGCGATTACTAAGAGATGTATCTATATCTTTGATGCCTGAATAATGTGAGTATGTCCTCATTATCCTCGGGGACCTTACCGACAATGTGGAGGGTGAGACAGCCAATATGTTTACACCAATATGAGCATTTACCAATAATATGTTCACATAGGTTCCTCACAACGCGTGCATGTTTGTTTTTGTTTGCAGTGATTTCCGAAGTTCACACATGGGTTGTTTACTGGTGGATTAAGCACTGGTCAGCACAAAGTCGGACACACACTCGACCCTATTGTCATCTCTAGTGGCAAAATCAAATTCACCCATGTCACAGAATTCTCATGGACTGACCAAACCATTGATCACTTCACCATCTCCAACGCCCAGCATACCATCATCAAGCACCACAGCGCCACCCACTGCAGCTGAGACAAGGTAACTGACACCCAATGGACACAGGCCCTCAGTACCACACAACCTGAAACTTCAGCAGACCTTGAACAGGCCATTCAGAACTTCTACACCTGGATCACCAAGTGCGCCTATGGAGTTGCCTGCTGAAACCAGCAAAAGCCAACAGAACCACTAAACAAACCAGTTGGTACATCTCAGAGCCACCAAGCACAACTGCTACTGACTCGAGAAGCGATGGCACACGACCAAGGACCCCTCTAACAAAGCCGTCCACAAAGCAGCTCTCAGCAACTGCCACCGGCGCATCAAGGAAGTCAAGAGATCAGCCATTACTGCTTGCATCGACACCGCCGCCAATCACACACAGGAACTCTTCAAAATAGTCAAGGAATTCTCCAACCCGACAGCCACAGAGAACACCATCCACCCATCACAAAAACTCTGTGACCACTCTAGGACCACGTCCACAGCAAGATTGCCAAAATCTACAACACCTTTGAGCCACAACCCACCACCCTCAGCCTCAACAACCTCAACCAACCAGCGACCAACAGCCAATACCTCCATCTCCACAGCAACATTCCAGAATAGTTGGAAACACACAGACCCCACCTATAGAAACCCTCTGCAGACCCCAGCAACCTCAAAAACTACCAACCGTTCTCCCTGCTCCTCTACCCGGTCAAAGTACTTGAGAAAGCCTACCCGGTCAAAGTACTTGAGAAAGCCATCAATCAACAGCTCACTGAATACCTGGAAGAAAACCACCTACTCAATGCCTCACAATCAAGATTCCGAGCCAACCACAGCAATGAGACCACGCTGATTGCCACTGCTGAAGACATCAGAACTTTACTCAGCTGTGGAGAAATTGCAACCCTGATTCTCCTCAACCTCTCTGCTGCATTCAACACCCTCTCCCACCACACCCTCATCAACAGACTCTACAACATTGGAATACAGCAAAGTGCCCCCAAAAGGATAGCATCTGTTCTCATAGGATGCACACAGAGTATTTGGCTGTCCCCCTTCAGCTCCTTACCTGTGGTGTGTGCAGCGTATTCCTAATTGGTTCTTTAAATGTGATGTTGAACCTTTGTCTTCTATTGATTTGGTAAATGATTTTCACTAAAAATTGAATGTTTTGGATATATTAATTACATTTGAACAAATAAATTGTTACATTCCAGACAGAACCACTTCTCTATAGATCATTATTATTAATTCATCAATTGATAAGCAATTAGGGTAATTGTTTATTTTTTGTGTGAGTTTAGGTTTTATAGGGGTAACGTTTGGGGAGTAAATTAATTTTTATCTGTTTTGATTTGTTTTTTATTTAATAATATTTCTTTAATTGATAGTTAATTAGGTTAATTATGGAGGTACATTTTTTAAAGATTTTTGATCTGTGTCGTGAATTGTGCGGTGTTATGGGGTAGGAAATAAAAAAGATTAACTTTATGTAATAATGAATGCTTTTGTTTATAAATGAGTTCATATTAAAAATAGTTATTTGTTTATGAATTATTTTTAAATGTATTTAATATAATATTTCTAGGTATTTGTCATATGCATTTAAATTATAATAGGTTTCTATTTTTCAGATTTTTAAAATATTTTTATATATTTTTGATTTTATTTTATCTTTTAATATTTTGTGTTGGTGATATTTTGTTTGTTTTTAATTTTGAACTGACAGGAGTAGGAATATTCGTTTTTTTCCCCTCCACTATCCAACACTTTCCCTATTGTTGCACTAACTGGAGTGAGAATAGTATTTTTTACCCCTCCGCTATCCAACACTTTTCCTAGTGTTGCACTAACTGGAATGGGAATAGTATTTTCTACCCCTCCGCTATCCAACACTTTCCCTTCTGTTGCACCCACTAGAGTGGAAATAGTAATTTTTACCCCTCCGCTATCCAACACTTTACCTACTGTTGCACTCACTGGAATGGGTAAAGTAGTTTTTAACCCTTCTGCTACCCAACACTTTTCCCACTGTTGCACTCACAGGAATGGGAAAAGTAATTTCTACCCCTCCGCTATCCAACACTTTACCTACTGTTGCACTCACTGAAGTGGCAAATTTAAATTTAAAGACTTTTAAATAGTTTAATGGTTTAATTTATAATATAATGTTTTTTTAATCAGATTTTAAGTTATTGGTGTATATATGTATATATATGTATATATATATATATATATATATATTTGTAAATTGTCATATATACAATTATAAAATAAATTCAAATGAATAGTTTATTGATTGTTTTAAAGTAAATATATATATATCACATTTTATATACATACGTTTAGATTTGTTAAATTAAATGTATTTGTTAAAATGTATATTAAATCTAATTTATTTTTGAAAAGTAAATTTTATTATTTAATATATTTAATATAATTTGTATACATATATTAAAATCAATATTTTGTACAACTATATTTTTTACATACATTTTTTAAAAATTATTTTTGTACTTACCATTATAATATAGGATGTCGATATTTTTTACATCGATATTTATAACTCGATATTTGTGTATGGGGAAATTTTGTCAGTCGATATTCTGCCAGTGAACCTGTCGTAATGTGATGCACACATGCAATGACGTGAGTGTTTATGACTTAGTTTGGTTTAGGGTGAACTTTCACACCATTCATCATAGCGAGGAAACCCAGACACACACGTAGGTTGCCTCCCTTCAAAAGCTTAGGTATGCAACGTCAAAGGTTGTGAAGAAATGACACTTGATCGATTTTCGACATATTTGAGGCATGAAACATGTCGACCATTGACTAAGATCTAGGTACACTCACTTGATCTTGCACCATGAAGTACACACTTAAAAGGTTTTTTCTAATAATTTCTTATTCTGTTTTTAACTTAACATAGATTTGGAACCATATTAAATAGATAGCCCCACCAGCCCTCTAGTTGATTATAGTTCACATCCTTTTTCCAATCTTCTCACCCACAGACTGAAAAGACACTCACAAAAGCCAGTCAACCATTGGCAATTAAAAGTTCTTCAATAAAGAGCCCTATCGCGGGGCCAGTTGGGCATTGCAGCACCAGCCTAATGAGGAGCAAGCCCAATGATGAAGCATGCCACCTTCAGGTGGGTGATGAAACTTGCCCTTATGAGCGCATACTCCCAGTGACTTCATACAGATCCCATTGAGAGTCTGCTTTAGTCAGTAAGGAACAGTATACCCCCTATTTTCACTCTTCAGTAGCATAGGCACCGCTATAAAATTACACCAACTGTAGCTTCAGTTGCTAAGATGTGATATACAGTGCATAAAGCAGAAATGTGAAAGCAGTTGCTTGTGCACACACAAAACTCTCTCATCACATAAGCACTTGCATGCACTGCTGAAGTATGCCATCCCAATCCTGGGCTATTTATCCACTTGTTATGGGAGACCCATACACAATTGTGGCCATAGTGTCTGCTTCAGCCTACGAACTACTCAGCTTATATATATTTGTAGTCACATAGGAAAGAATGCAAAAAAATGATCTCAACAGAAAATGAACATAAAACACAAAGTTCATTGAGAAATAAAGTTGCAGCAGGAATATTTCAGACAGCTTTATCATTAACAATAGTTGATTGATTTTTCTTCCTTTCCCATATTGTCTGGTTACAATTTAAACAAATCATTACTCACTGACCTTGACAACACAATGGAGAGTTCGTAGTATTTATAACTAATCTTATGAGAACAGGTGTGCATCACCAGCTTACTTACCGGTTCCCAGTAGTACAGTCTGTTGGGCCAATAATTTAATAGGATGGGGAGAGGTCGGACAAAAGTACCATATTTTTTTCATGTGACCTGTATTGCTAACAGATTTTGATTTTTGGTAGGATTGATGTGACCAAGACAATGGATCATGAGTTATATTTCATGTGTCCGTCGACTACTCTTCTAAAATGTAAGTATTATATACGTGTAGTGCATAATAGGTGGGGTCCGGGGTCATATATATATATATATACATATTACCTACTGGCGGTTGCCTGTAGGAAGTTTTAGTTAAGACCTATTTTCCATAGGAAATCCGCAACATTCTATTCCCAATAACGTTGGCGCCGGTTGACGAATCTTCGCAAAATTTTCAAAACTTTTGGCCAGCTCCGGTCCGCTCCTATAATGAAAGTCTCGGGGTGATTCGTCAAGCAGTGGCTAAGAAAAAAGGGGGTCCCAAAACGTGTTTTCACCATGCAATTTTCCATAGGAACCTTTAGTCACAGCTACAGCCTGAACTGCTGAAGGGTATTACACCAAATTTGGCAAAAAGGTAGCCCTTGTTTCAGAGTCGTGCCTTTTAGTTAATTGGTGTAAATCCATTCAGTAGTTTTTAAAATATTAATGGAAAAATAAATATATATATATCTCGGTGGAGCCTAACCACACATCTCATCGTGAGATATGATTGGCTGTCAGCACTTCATCCAAGAAGTGTTGGCAGC
Source organism: Triturus cristatus (assembly GCF_964204655.1). Classification (NCBI taxonomy): domain Eukaryota; kingdom Metazoa; phylum Chordata; class Amphibia; order Caudata; family Salamandridae; genus Triturus; species Triturus cristatus. Next base: position 743,287,788 of record NC_140591.1, on the reverse strand, counting down.
CATCTTGGGGCCAATATACATGATAGCACCTCATTAAAAAGCATTGCAGTTAATAGAAGGTTTTAAGACATTAGTTACATTATAAATCATTTGTTGATGGTACCATACTCATTTTAGGAATTGTGGTGTGTTCTAAGGTGATTTTACCATTTGAAAAAGCCTTCTGCTGGGATATCATGAATCATGTTTGAGAGAAAACTAGTTTCTCATGCTTTTCCCACAGAGATTTTGGAAGGTGATCTATAAGCTAAACTGAGAGCATATTTTCTGTAAATTCACATTATCTTTCTCAGTCATGTGATAATGAAGTCTGACATTCTCATTAAAACATGTACATCCAACAAGGGCAGAGACTGTCAGTTGATTCTACTGCAGCTTCCCAGAGAGTTCTAAAGAACAACCAGAGCACTAACAGTCCTACTTATGACAAACGTATTGCACACCTGAAGCCATCTTGATTGGAATAAAGTGATAACTCTTAAAATATTTAATTTAAAAAGGAACAAAATGAGGGGGTTCATTTTTCCATAGAAAGTATGATTAGTGCTGCAGAAAGAAAAATTAGGGCGCATTTTGAGTGACTTCTCAAATCCTCTTCTATTTCATTAAAAAATTCTGACATGCAGACTGAAACATGCACTTTCAATACCTGCAGCAGACTTCCCTGGTGAGCAGTAGCTTTACTACAGTGATCTAATGAGCATCTAGAGTGCTAACATTCTGAATTTATGGCAAATGTGTGACACATCTGAATGCCTTCTTGATGGAATCAAAGTAAAACACTGAAAGTATTTCCTACTGAGGAGACTGTAGTAAATGAGGAAATTAGGAAACTTCATAACAAATAAGTCTCCCAAGAAGGCCACCAGAGACAAAAGAGCCCACATATAGCACAAATATCACCCAGATGTAGCCCAAGTATAGCCCAATGACAGAATGTCCCAGAGTGTTCTAAAGAACAACTAGAGCGCTAACGGTCTTAATTATGACAAAAGTATGGCACATCTGAAGCCATCTTGATTGGAATAAAGTGGTAACACTTATAACATTTAATTTGCAAAGGAACAAAATGAGGGGGTTAATTTTGCCATAGAAATTATGATTAGTGCTGCAGAAAGAAACATTAGGGCACATTTTGACTTCTCAAATCCTCTTCTACTTCATTAAAAAATTCTGACATGCAGACTGAAACATGCACTTTTAATACCAGCAGCAGACTTCTCGGGTGAGCAGTAGCTTTACTACAGTGATCTAATGAGCAACTAGAGTGCTAACTTTCAGAATTTATGGCAAATGTGTGACATATCTGAATACCTTCTTGATGGAATCAAAGTAACTGAAAGCATTTCCTACTGAGGAGACTGCAGTAAATGAGAAAATTAGGAAACTTCATAACAAATAAATCTCCCAAGATGGCCACCAGAGACAAAAGAGCCAAAATGTAGCACAAATATCACCCAGATGGAGCCCAAGTATAGCCCAATGACAGAATGTCCCAGAGTGTTCTAAAGAACAACTAGAGCGGTAACGGTCTTAATTATGACAAAAGTATGGCACACCTGAAGCCATCTTGATTGGAATAAAGTGGTAACACTTAAAACATTTAATTTGCAAAGGAACAAAATTAGTGGTTCATTTTGCCATAAAAATTATGATTAGTGCTGCAGAAAGAAAAATTAGGGCACATTTTGACTTCTCAAATCCTCTTCTATTTCATTAAAAAATTCTGACATGCAGAATGAAACATGCACTTTGAATACCAGAGGCAGACTTCAGTGGTGAGCAGTAGCTTTACTACAGTGATCTAATGAGCAACTAGAGTGCTAACATTCTGAATTTATGGCAAATGTGTGACACATCTGAATGCCTTCTTGATGGATTCAAAGTAAAAAACTGAAAGTATTTCCTACTGAGGAGAAGTTGTAAATGAGGAAATTAGGAAACTTCATAACAAATAAGTCTCCCAAGATGGCCACCAGAGACAAAAGAGCCCAAATGTAGCACAAATATCACACAGATGTAGCCCAAGTATAGCCCAATGACAGAATGTCCCAGAGTGTTCTTAAGAACAACTAGAGTGCTTACTGTCTTACTTATGACAAAAGTATGGCACACCTGAAGCCATCTTGATTGAAATAAACTGGTAACACTTAAAACATTTAATTTAAAAAGGAACACAATGAGGGGGTTCATTTTGCCATAGAAATTATGATTAGTGCTGAAGAAAGAAAAATTAGGGCACATGTTGAGAGACTTCTCAAATCCTCTTCTATTTCATTAAACAATTCTGACATGCAGACTGAAACATGCACTTTTATTACCAGCAGCAGACTTCAGTGGTGAGCAGTAGCTTTACTACAGTGAACTAATGAGCAACTAGTGTGCTAACATTCAGAATTTATGGCAATTGTGTGACATATCTGACTACCTTGTTGATGGAATCAAAGTAAAAAACTGAAAGCATTTCCTACTGAGGAGACTGCAGTAAATGAGGAAATTAGGAAACTTCAAAACAAATAAATCTCCCAAAATGGCCACCAGAGACTAAAGAGCCCAAATGCAGCACAAATATCACCCAGATGTAGCCCACATGTAGCCCAATGACAGTGTGCAAAACACTTTTTATTTTTTTTGTTTTTGCAGTTTTATATAGTGCAGACTTGTCAGGTATTGGAGTGCTTTATATGAGCATTGGTTAAATCACACAAGAACAAATTCATTTTGGTTGTAGACATGGGGAGATTAAGTGATTTGACCAGAATCACAGAATGTCGAGCTGAAACAGAAACTCCAACCTGGTTCCCCAGTGGCAAAGTCTGCAGCTCTGGAAGTAACAACACATCCTCTCCCCTAAGTGCAACATTTAATCAAGTGGTCAACTGGTTAAAAATTTATCAAAAAAGATTCCTTTCTGTGTATTACTCTTTTAGTTGGTGACCACGAGGCCTACACATTTAGATCAATAACCTTTGATTTTTGACTGTGACACTGGACAAATATTATAACTCCAGACTAGAATATACTTTTTGTTACTCTCAAAATTTATTTTTCATAGGAAAACACTTATGTTCAATAAAATCATATTTTAAAATTGCATTCAATATATACTCTGATTGGGTGCTCTGGTACAGTCTTATATATGCTATCTAACAATTCCGTATTACGGTATCTATCTCAGAGTCACACACAGTTCAAATCATGTACTTTCAAAATTGCAAATTAAATACTACACAAATACATTTCATATGCTTTAAAAAGTCCCACTGTCGACGCGTTTTGGTGCATAGGTTACAATAGTAGCACCTTCCTCAGGACGGACGAGAATTTAAAACCAAAGTTTTGTTCTTCTTTCTAAAAAAGAGAATGCAAATAAGACCCTCTCATATATGTAATTTCTAAAGGAAATACTCTAGGTATTACAGTTTTGATTAAGTGCAACATTTAATCAAGTGGTCAACTGGTTAAATAAACATAAAGATAACAAATTATTGTTTTGTCGCTATTTGAAAACTCAGAAAATATGTCCTCATTTATTTTTTTAGAGCACTAACCATAATTTGGATGCAAATAAGACCCTCTCATATATGTAATTTCTAAAGGAAATGCTCTAGGTATTACAGTTTTGATTACATCAAGATGACGTCAGGAGTTCCACACTTTTGTAAGAATTATAGAATGTTAGCAGTCTAGTTGTTCATTAGGATACTGTTGAGAGGCAGAGGCCAGGGGCACGGACTCTGAAAATTGAAGGCAGGTAGGAGGGTGCAGGGGCAACAATTTGACCACACTGGGCAGGCAGAAAGGGCATTGGCAGCACAACAGACTATGGAGGGCAAAAAGGAAAGGGGGGCAGGAGCAACAAACCAACAATACAGGACTGGCAAGAGAGGCTGTGGCAATATAATAGACCATTGTGGGCAGAAGGATTAGGCAGTGGTAGTACAACCATACATGCCAACAGACCCGATTCAGCCAGGAAACGTCCAATGTTTTTAAGGCCAAATGGGTTTTTTTTTTGATCTGTCTCCTGTCTACAATCTCCTCTTTTTCAATGTAAGTCAAAGGGGAAAATCAATACCCTAGGTTTTTTTTCAAAATCTCCCTCTTACCAAGTTCAAAATGTTAGCTAGTATGGTACATTGGATCATGGAAGGCAGGATGAATTGGGGTAGGGACATGGACTCGGATAACAGAGGACAGGAAGGTCATGGAGAGGTGCACCAAACTGATCCTACAGGGCAGGCATCAGGGTTTGCAGCAGCACAATACACCACACAAGGCATGCGGGACGGGAGTGCAGCACAACAATCCATAGAAAGCAATAGGGAGGGGACAGGACCATGCACTTGGACAACAGAGAACAGAGGGGAAAGAGGCAATGGTAGCTAGCTGACCATAATGGACAGACAGGAGAGAAAGCGGCAGCATAACAGACCATAAAGGGCAGGAGGGATGGATCAGGGGCATTACAATGGAACAGACAAGCCAGGAGGGAGGGAATAGGGGTCTGCACATGGAAACAGAGGGCTGGGGGCAAGGGGGCCGGGCATGAGCAGCAAGATGACCATGGAGGTCAGGCAGGATGGGCACTAGAAGCAAGACACACCATGGAGAGCAACAGTGAGACTATGATGGTATACACACAGTCCATGGAGGGAAGGTGGGAGGGGGTCAGGGGCAGCTAGCTGACCACACAGGGAAGGTGGGAGGGGCCGTGGCAGCACAGAGGACCATGCATGGCAAGCAGGAGGGTTAGTGGCAGCACAATGGCTATGATGGGCAAGAAGGAGGATGCAGGGGCATGCACAAAGGACCGTGGAAGATAGAAGGGAGGGTCAGGACCTGGGCACAGACAAGAGAGTTCAGGGGAAAGGGCCTCACAACAGACCACGCGGGGCAGGCAGGAGGAGCAGTTGCAGCACAACAGACCAGGGAGGGCAGAAGCGTGTGGCAGTAAAATGGACCATGGAGGACAGGAGGAAGGAGATTGGGGCATGGAATGTGGACAGGCAGGGTGGAGGTGGCAGGGACAGGTTACAGTCATCGGACAATGCTAGGCAGGTGGGAGGGGAGTGGCAGCTCAACAGAACACTCAGAGTAGATATGAGTGGCAGGTCCATGGAACATGGTGGGCAAAAAGGATGGAGCAGGGGCATGCACAAAGACATCGGAGTGCAGGGGGAAGGAGAATAGGGGCAGCAAGCTAAGCACAGAGGCTAAGCAGAAGGTCAATGATGGGGCATATAATTGGGCATTGGAGGGCATTGGAGGGCAGGAGGAGTGGACTTGTACATCATGCTAAATGGAGGGCAGTGGCAGCACATCAGACCATGCATGGCAGGAGGGAGGAGGCTAGTCCATGGATTCAGACAACAGAGGATAGGGAGGAGGTGGATGGGGCAGCAAGCTAACTGCTCAGAGAAGGCGGGAAGGCCAGCGGCAGAACAACGGCCACACAGGGCTGTAATAAGGGAGCAGGGACATGGACTTGGACAATGGATGGCTAGTAGGAGCAGCAAGCTTGGGTGGGGGCAGCACGATGCCAGGCACTGCTTCCAAGCCCCCACCATCCATTGTGATACGCATCTTACTTAATGTTAAAAATAACCTAGAAATTTGCTGAAAAAAACAAAGATTACAGGGACGGTATAGTTAGACTCAGATTTCACTCATACACAACCAGTGAAATTCAGCAGTTATAGTTACCTGAGCTAACTATAACTTACGCCCCCGCAATGTACTGCTAATGACCTCAGACATTACATAATTCATGACATGGTCAGTTACATCACTCATGGCATCACTCATGACATCTCAAATGAGCTGTGAATGGAATGGAACTATACTCGCTAGAACTTTATTTAGGGACAGTGTGTATATATTAACACCCCTTTTTTTCCTTTTCTTTCGTATAAGAACCATTATAATACGCAACGTGCCCAGATTAATATGGCCGATAGCCTTTCACTTTAAAGTAATGTGTAGTCCATTGTTTATGTTGATGTTTGCAATTCTAAGTATGTTTATTATGAATAAGTCATGTTGACGAACATACAGGTATGGCGGTCACTGGGATATGCTGAAATGACATTGTGTGCATATTAACACTTGAGTTCTTTTCTTTATTGTATCAATTCCTGAATTTTCACATTGTGACCAGGCCAATATGGCCGCCAGCTTTTTGGATTAAAGTAATGCACTGCTGATGATGTCACATATTACATCATTCATGACATGGTCAGTGACATCACTGATGACATCTCAAATGACATCACTGATGACATCATCCACGTGACAATCTGATGCACCTCATCATACACTAGTATAACCTTTCATTACTCACTGTAAAATACAGAGTACCATATTTGAAACCATTGACACACCAATACCAGTTACTTCATACCCACTCACTGATTTCTAAGTCTACACACACAACTGCCCATTCAACAACAGAATCACTTTTACATGCAGTCACTAATTAATAGAACACTATCAAATGCACTTATACACATATATAGACATTGACACATCAGCAGTCATCTTAGTCGGTTATGCAGTCATCCTACTCACTCATTAAAAAATTAATCACACTTACATTTACTCACTTACACAATTATACACACAAAACCTCATTTATTCAAACACATAGTTTAATATGTTAAAAAATCACCATTACAATTATACACTCATTCATATAGTTACTCTCACAATCACTGAGTCTTATATATGCTTATTTATATACACCAACTCTCAGACACAATGCATTTTATTTTTTTACTTTGTTGAAGATGTACAACTAAAACATATATTCGCTCACCAACACACAAATAAATACACTCAGTCACCCAAACAACTGTTTGCACATGCACTCTTAAACCTATACACCTAGTCAATCAACCATTCACACATGTATGCATAGAGTTACACACACCCCATCCAACCACACTCAAACTTAGTGTCCCATATAAATACTCACCCAACTAATCAATAACTAATATACACACTCATGTAGTTAGTGACCAACTGATATAGCATGTTATACAACAACAGAGACAGTGAGGCACACATTCACATAGTTTAGTTACTAATCAATGTATTAGGTGAGACACTTTTAATTACTCACTTAAACAGACAGCTACTAAATCCTCCATCCAGACATTTATATAACCACTCAATCTTCAATACAGATTGGTATATATATAATACATATTTAAATTTCAAACTAAACCACATTCACTGGATGATGTCATCAGTGATGTCATTTGAGATGTCATCAGTGATGTCATCAGTGATGTCACTGGCCATCTCATGAATGATGTAATATGTGACATCATCAGCCGTGAATTGCAGGCGCGCGAGTTATAGTTAGCAGAACTAACTATAACGGAGGAATTTCTATGGTTTTGTACAAGTGGAATGTCCAGCTAACTATAACACCCCTGAAACCTATGGTTTGTTCTGTGAATTTCTAAGGTTTTTTAAATGCTAATTTATAACTATAATGTCTCTGAAATCTATGGTTTTTTCAGTGAATTTCAAAGGTTTTTTAAATGCTAATTTTTAAGTGTGATAGTAGTTATACCTATTTTTTTGCACTTATTTTCTACAGTTTTTTAACTGTTTATTGATAAATATTGTATTAATTAAATAACATTATATATATTTTTCTGAAAAGTGCAAAAAAAAATTGTAAAGCATGCAAACTGAAATATTGATTACTAATTTTTTGTTTTCATTTTTTATTTTAATAGATTTATATTATTTTCTTTTTCCAATTTTTTTTCGGAGTTGCGCACTCAAAGCGTACACATCACGGTGGGTGCGTGGATTCTAGACGCCATTTTAGAAAAGTTGTGAAGGATCCACGTATGGTGTGTGAAGGCTGCGTGTTTTTCAGTTACATCATATACATTTAATATTACGTGATGTGCGCGATTGGTATGCAACCAGTCCGCGACTCCTGCTCCCGCGCATTCGTGACACATGCGCATAACGGTGGCGGGTCCCGCGTGACGTCATATACATGAAGGGGCACGCTGGGTGCGCGACTCCTGCCAAAAAATGTTATGTTCCAAAATGATATGTACGTGTCTTTAATATACATATTAGGGCAAGAGATTATCTAAGATATTCATAAAAATAATATATTTGTACTTATAATAAACTTAGTTTTTAAATATATTTTCGCGAAGTCGGGTGCGTGCATCGTGAGCGCAGAGAACCAGGTCAGCAGAGCTGCTGTAGAGCCAGAGAAACCAGGTCAGCAGAGCCTTTGTAGAGCCAGAGAACCAGGTCAGCAGAGCTGCTCTAGAGCCTAAGAACCAGGTCAGCAGAGCTGCTCTAGAGCCGGAGAACCAGGTCAGCAGAGCTGCTTTAGAGTCATAGAACCAGGTCAGCAGAGCTGCTCTAGAGGCAGAGAACCAGATCAGCAGAACTGCTTTAGAGCCAGAGAACCAGGTCAGCAGAGCTCTTTAGAGGGAGAGAACCAGGTCAGCAGAGCTGCTTTAGAGCCAGAGAAGCAGGTCAGCAGAGCTGCTCTAAAGCCAGAGAACCAGGTCAGCAGAGCTGCTTTAGAGCCATACAACCAGGTCAGCAGAGCTGCTTTAGAGCCAGAGAACCAGTTCAGCAGAGCTGCTCTAGAGGCAGAGAACCAGGTCAGCAGAGCTGCTTTAGAGGGAGAGAACCAGGTCAGCAGAGCGGCTTTAGAGCCAGAGAACCAGGTCAGCAGAGCTGCTTTATAGCCAGAGAACCAGGTCAGCAGATATAAAGCTACTCCAGATAAATCTTCCGTAAAACAAAAAAACTGGTCTTGGCTGTGAGCTGGTAGAGTACGGGAAAAACGACGGGAAGAACCTTTTGGGCAAACTTTTTTTGTTATTTAATCAATTATATATTAATCCTCTGCAATAAGCCTGTGTTAAAAATTTTTTTTTTAAAAAGCAACAAAATATAACAGCTGGGGAGTTTGAAATTCATTGTTTTTGTGTGCTTTGGGACATTGTTGGACACTACTGGAGGCTTGATATGGCACCTAAAGCTGCTCGAGGTGGGAAAACAAGATCCACTGGGGAGGCTGCGGTAGGAACACGTGCAGCACTTGCAGCAAAAGACTCTAAAGAATTGTTTGGCGCTGAGCGTCAGGATAGTACTCCACAGGGTACGGGCTCTGTACAAGGGACACCTAAGATATCGCAGATTTTTCAAGCGGCTGCTGGCAAAAAAGCGGTGACTTCCTTGACTGCTTCTTCAAAATCTGATACCCTTAATGCCCAACAAGGGGGGGTTGAGCCGTTTGGCTCATTTATTGAGGAGAGTTGCTTACCTTTGGAACATGCTGCACCACACCAGGGCATTATTGACACTCTTAATGAACCAGCATTAATCGATGAGATGGGTATTATTAGTAATGATAGGAATGAACCTATTATTAGTAGTAAGGATAGTGAATTTTATTAGCTTTCAGAGCATTCGGAAGAGTCGGAAGAGTCTGATGTAGAAGGAAATTTCCAATTTCACGAGGAGGGGCTTGGTGATGTTACCCCTATGGAAGGCAACCACACTAAAAATCCTTCTTTGGGGGGTATGTCTATAGAAGTACAAACTATACGGAAGAAAGCTAAGGATGGAATGACCGGATTAGCGATGACAGAAACCTCTGATTGGGAGCTCTCTAGTGGGGGGCCGCTGCTCGAAGGTCTGGACTTATCTGACCAAGCCAGTGGGGGCCCGGTAGAGGAGATACAAGGTCATGCATCACTGGAAGCGATTTATAGATTAATCTCAGTGCATAGGTTGGAAACGAGGGCAGAAAATTTAAAAACACATACTGCATGTAGAAAGCTGCAAAATACAGTTAGACGGTTGGCGAAAACTTGCATCGACTTTACTGCCCGGATGGGGGAAGCAGAGACCCGTATTTCGTTGCTAGAAGATCAGATGGTGGCTCAAAAGGATGCTGTTGCAGACATAAAAGCCAATAAAGATGATATGCATGATAAGCTGGTCGATTTAGAAAAACGCCTGCGTCGTAATAATCTGCGCATCTTGGAGGTGCCAGAAGGATTTGAGGGGCAAGATGCTCAAAAATTTGTAGTCGAGCTGTTTGAGGAAGCACTCCCTGAGCTGAAAGAATGGAACTGGTCGCAGGAAATACAGCGGGACATAGATTTCCGTTTCGACAATGGCCCGTAAAGAGTGGGCAAGTATTGCAACAGCCAAGGGCAATTCTGATTTCCCTCAATAATTTTCTGGCTAGGCAGGCACTGTACGATTTGGCTAGACCAAATAAGAAGAGACCTGACTATTGTCATTCTACAGTGGAGAAGAGATGGCAGTTGCGGCAGTTGATCACTCCTTTTCAAGCAAATAGCACACAAGCTTTTCTATTTTCTACTTAAAAGATTGTAAACAGGGGATAGACCTGTTTTTTCACTTCTGATGTTGTAGCCAAAGAATATCTTCTATCTTTGGGTTGAGGATAAATATATAGGTAACAGACTTTATATTGAACGACATGATTTTCTTTTTGGATTAGTTTTTACTATCTTCTGTTTGTCTGCTTTCTGTTTTTTCTTTCTTAGTCGTATCTATATATATATATATAATGATGCGGGAGAGGCGAGTACTAGTGGGCTATTCACCAAGCATCACAAGGGCAATTGGCCCTAAAGCCCTATTGTTTGGGGAGGGTCACGGTCAGGGTGGGTGGGGGGGACTTGTGGGATGGTGTCATGGGGGTATAGAGGGTCACTTGGGGTGTAGAGGGTTGGGTGGGAAGGTGTTAAAGGGTAAAAACTCAGTTCATAGCATGTGTTGTAGGAATCATAGAGTTTATTGTTCAGGTATATTGATGGCCATGTGGTATTTAATAAGTAATGGCAGATAGGAGGCTGCGCATATGTTCATTTAATATTTGTGGGTTAAACAATGTCCTTCAGAGGAAGCGTGTTACTGCTGAGTTGCGGTTAATTAACCCCGATATTCTCTGTTTGCAGGAGACACATGAACCCTGGGATAATTGTAGGACATTATCTGAGCTGTGATTTAAATTACTATCAACTTCCAAGCAATCTACTATGAATAGGGGGGTGGCGATTATGGCACGTCATAGCATAATCAGCACGGGTAAAGAGAGGGTGGATAATTTTGGGAGGTGGGCCATTACTGAGTGTATTTTAGGGGGGATTAAGACTGTGCTATGCACAGTTTATGGCTCGAATTTGGACGAGGCTGAGAGTTTGGAGTTTTTAAATGTTGAGTTGGCTCTTTGGGGGACCCCATTGATATTAGTTGGGGACTTTAATATACACGGGGAAGCACAGACATGGGAACCATATATTGCCAAGTACAAAGGGCGTAAGCCTAAAGTGTTTAGGGCTTTGCAACAGTTGTTACAGAACCATGGATTAGTTGATGGATGGACGGTAGGGAATCATGGAGATGGTGATCTTGGGTATACATTTTATTCATCCTCACATAATGAGTTTGTTCGGTTGGATTATATTTTTCTACCTCGTTTTTTGACTGTGGGCTCAAAGATACAGGTGTGGCCCCGTATTTCATCAGATCATGGGCCTGTGGTTATGGATCTTGTTAGCTTTACCCTTTCAAGTGAGCAGCGACCTTTCACATTTAATAAAACACTTTTAAGTGATGAGGAATATATTCATCATATTCAAACTTGGGCTACATTGTTTTTAGAGAGTAATAAAGGATCGGCTGCTCAACCAATGATTTGGGATTCCTTGAAAGCAGGGCTAAGGGGTGAAACATTTAGTTATGGTTGGGCTAAGCAGAAAAAACAGAAAGAACAAATGCTGGGTTTATGTGAGGAATTAAAGAAGGCTGAATGTGAACTTATACAAGCGGTTAGAGCAAATGTGGATAGTAAAGAGATGCAAGCTAAGATGGCCTGTTGCAAAGCTAGAATGAATGGGATATGGAGCCAAGAAATTGCTGCTCAGTTTTTAATATATATAAGACAGAAAGATATGAATATGGGGAGACAACTGGCAGATGTTTAGCTCAAAGGATGCGGGGCAGACAAACCTCCCAGCGAATAGACATTTTGGTAAAGGGGGCGTAGTTGAGACTATGGAAGGTATAATGGAGGTACTTCATTTGTATTATAAAGAACTATATACTCAAGATCCTGTGGCGCAGGGCATTATAGAGCAATATCTCCACAACTTAGATTTAACTGAGATAGGGCTAGCTGAACGGGAAGAGCTAGAGGCTCCTATAACCATGCTAGAACTTCAGACAGCGTTAGCTGGATTAGCGCTAGGGAAAGCTCCCTTTGGAGGTTTATCGGATAATTTTTTCAATCATCAAGGATGATATGCTAGCCACGTTTTTAGAAGCTCAATGAGGGAACCCCCCACCATCTTGTGATGATGCCAATATAGTGATTTTTAAGAAGCAGGCTAAGCCTCTGAGGCTCCCGGGGTCGTACAGACCGATATCATTAATAAATGCTGACAGTAAGGTGTACTCAAAAATCCTTGCAACTCGGCTAGCACAAGTTATATCACCGTTGGTATCTCATCACCAGCATGGCTTTTTGCCTGGTAGGAGCACGGTAAATCATATACATAGGGTAATCTCGCTGATAGACTATGCTACCACATGTCAAAAGCATATAGGTGTAATTTTTTTAGATGCCGAAAAAGCATTCGATCGAGTATCGTGGTCGTTTTTGTGGGCTACAATGCGAAAGATGGGGTTTGGTCCCCAATTTTTGTTAGCATTGCAGACTATGTATAAACGACCACGGGCAAGAATTTGTACAATGGGGAAAGAGTCATCTTTTGTATATATATCTAGGGGCACCCGGCAGGGATGCCCCTGTTCGCCTCTACTTTTTGCTATTTACATTAACCCACCGTTGCAAATACTGGAGACCACCAATGGTATACAGTCGATGGTAGTGGGGCAATATCAAATGCGTGTCCTCGCTTACGCTGATGATATAGTGGTAGTAACATCTGACTCAGAGCAAGCACTAAGGGAGATCGAGACTCAGACGAAGCAGTATGGGGAAGTTGCTGGATATAAGTTAAATGTTTCTAAAACCCAGGTTGTTTGTACCGAGGGACTTTGTCCTGGTGATGTCCGTGTCACACCTGAAGCAAAATAATTGGGCATAAAGATCCGGATGTCACTTCAAGAGATAGTTGAAGTGAACTGGGCAGATATACTTGCTGCTGCAAAAAGTCAATTGGAAAAGGTAGAGTGTCTCCATTTATCAATGGTAGGACGTCGCAATGTTTTAAAAATGTGTATACTCCCCCGGGTAATGTACTATTTTAGGACGGTATTGCTAGAGCTGACACGAGTACAATTAATGCAGCTTCAGTCTATTGCAGATAGGTTTATATGAGGGTGGAAGAAAATTCGGCGTGCTTCAAAATATATGACGCTTCCATAGAAAACGTGGTGGATGGGGGGGTGCCAAATTTTGCTTTTTATTATCTAGTTTGATTTTTGCAGAATATGTAGTATCTAGTGATTGGGGCTGAAGCAAGGCCATTCGAAGCTCCTAACGTATATCAGATGCTGTTGGGGACTCAGGCAAGTGAGGCCCTGCTTACGTTCTATGAACCAAGCTATTTCAAAAGAACTCGATTTAAAACCATTGTGCTGCATATAGAGCCTGCAAGATGATACGCAAAATTGTATCTATAAATCGGATAGGTTACTATACACCATTCAACTCCATGGAAATCTTTCCTTCGGTGTTCTGGGACACAAAGATGGCTATTTGGAAGGGTAAGGGGATACAACGCCTAGGGGATATTTACAGGGATGGGATAGTTCATCCTTTTTCTGATTTAGTGGAACGACATAAAATATCTAAGTATGACTTCTTCAAATATTTGCAAATTCGTGACTTTATTAACAAACACTGCAGATACACGTCTATAACAACCAATGATTTATTAGAGGCATTGTCCAAAAAAGCCAAGATTGGGGCGCTGTATGACATACTATTGGTGACTCAGCGGGATGATATTGAGATGCATGATGTGAAGTGGAGGGATAGATTTGGTAATACTGGCTCATATGTGCAATCATCAATTGATATGGCAAGTAAAGTTATATTGACGGCAAATCTACGCACCCAACACTATGAAACTTTGTTTAATTTATACCATACACCTGTTAAGATGATGAAGTGGGGTGGGATGTACGATGGGAAATGTTTTAGGTGCCAGGCGGAGAAAGCTGATATTGTACATATATTCTTTGATTGTATAGTTTTAAAACAGTTCTTAGCTGACATCTCAGAATTTCTATTGCCAACTACCGGGGTCGATGTCCATATCTCTAGAGAGATTATGTTATTAGGTGTTGGCGAGGATATTGAACCCACGCATATTTGCTATCCTTTTTGATATTTTATATTTATAGCTATGGCTGTTGCCCGATTATGTGTCGCTTCTATGTGGTTGCAATCAGAGGCGTCATCATATGAAATGTGGCGTGCTAAGTTTTATAATGTGTTTAATCTTGAATTTAGCCTCTATTGCATAAGATCTTTGAGGAAGAAACAATTAGGGATTACAATTTGGCAGCCAATGCTACAATATATGGAGATGTTGACTTAAAATGCAGCTACTTTTCAATTATTATTGTTTTTTCTCTTATTTTTGTTTTAATGTGATTTATGTATGGCGCTATTACATGCAATTGTGTAATATTTCTATGATTTAATTGATTGATTAATATATGTTATTTGCTATGAACTGAATAATAAAGAAATAAAAAAAATAAAAAAAGAGAGTCTGCTTTAGTCAGTAAGGAACAGTATACCCCCTATTTTCACTGTTCAGTAGCATAGGCACCGCTATAAAATTACGCCAACTGTAGCTTCAGTTGCTAAGAAGTGATATACAGTGCATAAAGCAGAAATGTGAAAGCAGTTGCTTGTGCACACACAAAACTCTCTCATCACATAAGCACTTGCATGCACTGCTGAAGTATGCCATCCCAATCCTGGGCTATTTATCCACTTGTTATGGGAGACCCATACACAATTGTGGCCATTGTGTCTGCTTCAGCCTACGAACTACTCAGCTTATATATATTTGTAGTCACATAGGAAAGAATGGAAAACAATGATCTCGACAGAAAATGAACCTAAAACACAAAGTTCATTGAGAAATAAAGTTGTGGCAGGAATATTTCAGACAGCTTTATCATTAACAATAGTTGAATGATTTTTCTTCCTTTTCCCATAGTGTCTGGTTACACTTTAAACAAATCATTACTCACTGACCTTGACAACACAATGGAGAGTTCGTAGTATTTATAACTAATCTTATGAGAACAGGTGTGCATCACCAGCTTACTTACCGGTTCCCAGTAGTACAGTCTGTTGGGCCAATAATTTAATAGGATGGGGAGAGGTTGGACAAAAGTACCATATTTTTTTCATGTGACCTGTATTGCTAACAGATTTTGATTTTTGGTAGGATTGATGTGACCAAGACAATGGATCATGAGTTATATTTCCCGTGTCTGTCGACTACTCTTCTAAAATGTAAGTATCATATACGTGTAGTGCATAATAGGTGGGGTCCGGGGTCATATATATATATATACATATTACCTACTGGCGGTTGCCAGTAGGAAGTTATAGTTAAGACCTATTTTCCATAGGAAATCCGCAACATTCTATTCCCAATAACGTTGGCGCCGGTTGACGAATCTTCGCAAAATTTTCAAAACTTTTGGCCAGCTCCGGTCCGCTCCTATCCTGAAAGTCTCTGGGTGATTCGTCAAGCAGTGGCTAAGAAAAAAGGGGGTCCCAAAACGTGTTTTCACCATGCAATTTTCCATAGGAACCTTTAGTCGCAGCTAAAGCCCAAACTGCTGAACGGAATTACACCAAATTTGGCAAAAAGGTAGCCCTTGCTTCAGAGTTGTGTCTTTTAGTTAATTGGTGTAAATTCGTTCAGTAGTTTTTAAAATATTGATGGAAAAAGAAATATATATATATATCTAGGTGGAGCCTAACCACACATCTCATCGTGAGATCTGATTGGCTGTCAGCACTTCATCCAAGAAGTGTTGGCAGCCATCTTGGGACCAATATATATGATAGCACCTCATTAAAAAGCATTGCAGTTAATAGAAGGTTTTAAGACATTAGTTACATTATAAATCATTTGTTGATGGTACCATACTCATTTTAGGAATTGTGGTGTGTTCTAAGGTGATTTTACCATGTGAAAAAGCCTTTTGCTGGGATATCATGAATCATGTTTGAGAGAAAACTATGTTCTCATGCTTTTCCCACAGAGATTTTGGAAGGTGATCTATAAGCTAAACTGAGAGCATATTTTCTGTAAATTCACATTATCTTTCTCAGTCATGTGAGAATGAAGTCTGACATTCTCAGTAAAACATGTACATCCAACAAGGGCAGAGACTGTCAGTTGATTCCTTTGTGTTCTACTGCAGCTTCCCAGAGTGTTCTAAAGAACAACTAGAGCACTAACAGTCCTACTTATGACAAACGTATTGCACACCTGAAGCCATGTTGATTGGAATAAAGTGGTAACTCTTAAAACATTTAATTTAAAAAGGAACAAAATGAGGGGGGTCATTTTTCCATAGAAATTATAATTAGTGCTGCAGAAAGAAACATTAGGGCACATTTTGAGTGACTTCTCAAATCCTCTTTTATTTCATTAAAAAATTCTAACATGCAGACTGAAACATGCACTTTCAATACCAGCAGCAGACTTCCCTGGTGAGCAGTAGCTTTACTACAGTTATCTAATGAGCATCTAGAGTGCTAACTTTCAGAATTTATGGCAAATGTGTGACATATCTGAATACCTTCTTGATGGAATCAAAGTAAAAAACTGAAAGCATTTTCTACTGAGGAGACTGCAGTAAATGAGGAAATTAGGAAACTTCATAACAAATAAATCTCCCAAGATGGCCACCAGAGACAAAAGAGCCAAAATGTAGCACAAATATCACCCACATGTAGCCCACATGTAGCCCAATGACAGAAGTGTGCAAAACACTTTTTATTTTTTGTGTTTTTGAAGTTTTATATAGTGCAGACTTGTCATGTATTGGAGTGCTTTAAATGAGCATTAGTTATATCACACAAGAAGAAATTCATTTTGGTTTTAGACATGGGGAGATTAAGTGTTTCGACCAGAATCACAGAATGTCGAGCTGAAGCAGAAACTCCAACCTTGTTCCCCAGTTGCAAAGTCTGCAGCTCTGGAAGTAACACCACACCCTCTCCCCTAAGTGCAACATTTAATCAAGTGGTCAACTGGATAAAAAAACATAAAGATAACAAATAATTTAAAAGTGCTTTGTCGCTATTTAAAAACTCAGAAGATATGTCCTCATTTTAGATTTTTAGAGCACTAACCATAATTTTGATGCAAATAAGACCCTCTCATATATGTAATTTCTAAAGGAAATACTCTAGGTATTACAGTTTTGATTAAGTGCAACATTTAATCAAGTGGTCAACTGGATAAAAAAACATAAAGATAACAAATAATTTAAAAGTGCTTTGTCGCTATTTGAAAACTCAGAAAATATGTCCTCATTTTAGATTTTTAGAGCACTAACCATCATTTTGATGCAAATAAGACCCTCTCATATATGTAATTTCTAAAGGAAATACTCTAGGTATTACAGTTTTGATTACATCAAGATGACGTCAGGAGTTCCACACTTTTGTAAGAATTATAGAATGTTAGCAATCTAGTTGTTCATTAGGATACTGTTGAGAGGCAGAGGCCAGGGGCACGGACTCTGAAAATTGAAGGCAGGTAGGAGGGTGCAGAGGCAACAATTTGACCACACTAGGCAGGCAGGAAGGGCAGTGGCAGCACGACAGACTATGGAGGGCAAAAAGGAAAGGGGGCAGTGGCAACAAACCAACAATACAGGACTGGCAAGAGAGGCTGTGGCAATATAATAGACCATTGTGGGCAGAAGGATTAGGCAGTGGTAGTACAACCATACATGCCAACAGACCCGATTCAGCAAGGAAACGTCCAATGTTTTTAAGGACAAATGGGCTTTATTTGATCTGTCTCCTGTCTACAATCTCCTCTTTTTCAATGTAAGTCAAAGGGGAAAATTAATGCCCTAGTTTTTTTTCAAAATCTCCCTCTTACCAAGTTCAAAATGTTAGCTAGTATGGTACATTGGATCATGGAAGGCAGGAGGAATTGGGGTAGGGACATGGTCACGGATAACAGAGGACAGGAAGGTCATGGAGAGGTACACCAAACTGACCCTACAGGGCAGGCATCAGGGTTTGCAGCAGCACAATACACCACACAGGGCATGCGGGACGGGAGTGCAGCACAACAATCCATAGAAAGCAATAGGGAGAGGACTGGACCATGCACATGGACAACAGAGAACAGAGGAGAAAGAGGCAATGGTAGCTAGCTGACCATAATGGACAGACAGGAGAGAAAGCTGCAGCATAACAGACCATAAAGGGCAGGAGGGACGGATCAGGGGCATTACAATGGAACAGACAAGCAAGGAGGGAGGGAATAGGGGTCTGCACATGGAAACAGAGGGCTGGGGGCAAGGGGGCAGGGCAGGAGCAGCAAGATGACCATGGAGGTCAGGCAGGATGGGCACTAGAAGCAAGACACACCATGGAGAGCAACAGTGAGACCATGATGGTATACACACAGACCATGGAGGGAAGTTGGGAGGGGGTTAGGGGCAGCTAGCTGACCACATAGGGAAGGTGGGAGGGGCCGTGGCAGCACAGAGGACCATGCATGGCAAGCGGGAGGGTTAGTGGCAGCACAATGGCTATGATGGGCAAGAAGGAGGATGCAGGGGCATCCACAAAGGGCCGTGGAAGATAGAAGGGAGGGTCAGGACCTGGGCACAGACAAGAGAGTTCAGGGGAAGAGGCCTCACAACAGACCACACGGGGCAGGCAGGAGGAGCAGTTGCAGCACAACAGACCAGGGAGGGCAGAAGGGTGTGGCAGTAAAATGGACCATGGAGGACAGGAGGAAGGGGATTGGGGCATGGAATGGTGACAGGCAGGGTGCAGGTGGCAGGGACAGGTTACAGTCATCGGACAATGCTAGGCAGGTGGGAGGGGAGTGGCAGCTCAACAGAACACTCAGAGTAGATATGAGTGGTAGGTCCATGGAACAAAAAGGATGGAGCAGGGGCATGCACAAAGACATCGGAGTGCAGGGGGAAGGAGAATAGGGGCAGCAAGCTAAGCACAGAGGCTAAGCAGGAGGTCAATGATGGGGCATAGAATTGGGCATTGGAGGGCAGGAGGAGTTGACTGGTACATCATGCTAAATGGAGGGCAGTGGCAGGACATCAGACCATGCATGGCAGGAGGGAGGAGGCTAGTCCATGGATTCAGACAACAGAGGATAGGGAGGAAGTGGATGGGGCAGCAAGATAACTGTTCAGAGAAGGCGGGAAGGCCTGTGGCAGAACAACGGCCACACAGGGCTGTAATAAGGGAGCAGGGACATGGACTTGGACAATGGATGGCTAGTAGGAGGGAAGGCAGGAGCAGCAAGCTTGGGTGGGTGCAGCACAATGCCAGGCCCTGCTTCCAACCCCCCACCATCCATTGTGATATGCATCTTACTTAACGTTAAAAAAAACCTAGAAATTTGCTGAAAAAAACAAAGATTACAGGGACGGTATAGTTAGACTCAGATTTCACTCATACACATCCAGTGAAATTCAGCAGTTATAGTTACCTGAGCTAACTATAACTTACGCCCCCGCAATGTACTGCTAATGACCTCAGACATTACATAATTCATGACATGGTCAGTTACATCACTCATGACATCACTCATGACATCTCAAATGAGCTGTGAATGGAATGGAACTATAATCGCTAGAACTTTATTTAGGGATAGTGTGTATATATTAACACCCCTGTTTTTTCTTTTCTTTCGTGTAAGAACCATTATAATACGCAACGTGCCCAGATTAATATGGCCGATAGCCTTTCACTTTATAGTACTGTGTAGTCCATTGTTTATGTTGATGTTTGCAATTCTAAATATGTTTATTATAAATAAGTCACGTTGACGGACATACAGGTATGGCGGTCACGGGGCAAGATATACTGAAATGAAATTGTGTGCATATTAACACTTGTATTCTTTTCTTTATTGTATCAATTCCTGAATTTTCACATTGTGACCAGGCCAATATGGCCGCCAGATTTTTGGATTAAAGTAATGCACTGCTGATGATGTCACATATTACATCATTCATGACATGGTCAGTGACATCACTGATGACATCTCAAATGACATCACTGATGACATCATCCACGTGACAATCTGATACACCTCATCATACACTAGTATAACTTTTCATTACTCACTGTAAAATAAATAGTACCATATTTGAAACCATTGACACACCAATACCAGTTACTACATACCCACTCACTGATTCCTAAGTCTACACACACAACTGCCCATTCAACAACAGAATCACTTTTACATGCAGTCACTAATTAATAGAACACTATCAAATGCACTTATACACATATATAAATATTGACACATCAGCAGTCATCTTAGTCAGTTATGCAGACATCCTACTCACTCATGAAAATTTTTTATCACACTTACATTTACTCACTTACACAATTATACATACAAAACCTCATTTATTCAAACACAGTTTAATATGTTAAAAAAATCACCATTACAATTATACACTCATTCATATAGTTACTCTCACAATCACTGAGTCTTATATATGCTTATTTATATACACCAACTCTCAGACACAAAGCATTTTATGTTTTTTACTTTGTTGAAGATGTACAACTAAAACATATATTCGCTCACCAACACACAAATAAATACACTCAGGCACCCAAACAACTGTTTCCACATGCACACTTAAACCTAGACACCTAGTCAATCAACCATTCACACATGTATGCATAGAGTTACACACACCCCATCCAACCACACTCAAACTCAGTGTCCCATACAAATACTCACCCAACTAATCAATAACTAATATACACACTCATGTAGTTAGTGACCAACTGATATAGCATGTTATACAACAACAGAGACAGTATTGCACACATTCACATAGTTTAGTTACTAATCAATGTATTAAGTGAGACACTTTTAATTACTCACTTAAACAGACAGCTACTAAATCCTCCATCCAGACATTTATATAACCACTCAATCTTCAATACAGATTGGTATATATATAATACATATTTAAATTTCAAACTAAACCACATTCACTGGATGATGTAATCAGTGATGTCATCAGTGATGTCATTTGAGATGTCATCAGTGATGTCATCAGTGATGTTACTGGCCATGTCATGAATGATGTAATATGTGACATCATCAGCAGTGCATTGCAGGCGCGCAAGTTATAGTTAGCAGAACTAACTATGACGTAGGAATATCTATAGTTTTGTACGAGTGAAATGTCCAGCTAACTATAACACCACTGAAACCTATGGTTTTTTCTCTGATTTTTAAGGTTTTTTAAATGCTAATTTCTAACTATAACGTCTCTGAAATCTATGTTTTTTTCAGTGAATTTCAAAGGTTTTTTTAAATGCTAATTTTTAAGTGTGATAGTAGTTATACCTATTTTTTTGCACTGATTTTCTACAGTTTTTTAACTGTTTATTTATAAATATTTTATTAATTAAATAACATTATATATTTTTCTGAAAATTGCGCACAACATTTTTTTTAAACATGCAAACTGAAATATTGATTAATTTTTTTTGTTTTCATTTTTTATTTTAATAGATTTATATTATTTTCTTTTTCCAATTTTTTTTCGGAGTCGCGCACTCAAAGCGTACACATCACGGTGGGTGAGTGGATTCTAGCCGCCATTTTAGAAAAGTTGTGAAGGATCCACGTATGGTGTGCGAAGGCTGCGTGTTTTTCAGTTACATCATATACATTTAATATTACGTGATGTGCGCGATTGGTATGCAACCAGTCCGCGACTCCTGCTCCCGTGCATTCGTGACACATGCGCATAATGGTACGAGATGCTTGCGCGGTGGCGGGTCCCGCGTGACGTCATATACATGCAGGGGCGCGCTGGGTACGCGACTCCCGCCAAAAAATTTTATGTTCCAAAAGGATATGTATGTGTCTTTAATATACTTATTAGGGCAAGAGTTTATCTAAGATATTCATAAAAATAATATATTTGTACTCATAATAAACTTATTTTTAAATATATTTTCACGAAGTTGTGTGCGTGCATTGTGAGCGCAGAGAACCAGGTCAGCAGAGCTGCTGTAGAGCCAGAGAAACAAGGTCAGCAGAGCCGTTGTAGAGCCAGAGAACCAGGTCAGCAGAGCTGCTCTAGAGCCTAAGAACCAGGTCAGCAGAGCTGCTCTAGAGCCGGAGAACCAGGTCAGCAGAGCCGCTTTAGAGTCATAGAACCAGGTCAGCAGAGCTGCTCTAGAGGCAGAGAACCAGGTCAGCAGAACTGCTTTAGAGCCAGAGAACCAGGTCAGCAGAGCTCTTTAGAGGGAGAGAACCAGGTCAGCAGAGCTGCTTTAGAGCCAGAGAAGCAGGTCAGCAGAGCTGCTCTAGAGCCAGAGAACCAGATCAGCAGAGCTGCTTTAGAGCCATAGAACCAGGTCAGCAGAGCTGCTTTAGAGCCAGAGAACCAGTTCAGCAGAGCTGCTCTAGAGGCAGAGAACCATGTGAGCAGAGCTGCTTTAGAGGGAGAGAACCAGGTCAGCAGAGCTGCTCTAGAGCCAGAGAAACCAGGTCAACAGAGTTGCTTTAGAGGGAGAGAACCAGGTCAGCAGAGCTGCTTTAGAGCCAGAGAACCAGGTCAGCAGAGATGCTCTAGAGCCAGAGAACCAGGTCAGCAGAGCTGCTTTAGAGCCATAGAACCAGGTCAGCAGAGCTGCTTTAGAGGGAGAGAACCAGGTCAGCAGAGCTGCTTTAGAGCCAGAGAACCAGGTCAGCAGAGCTGCTTTAGAGCCAGAGAACCAGGTCAGCAGAGCTGCTCTAGCTGACACTGACTGACTGACACTGATTGACTGACATGGGCTGATTGACACGGACTGACACTGATTGACTGTCACTGACAATGACTGACACTGACACTGACTGACACTGATTGACTGACACTGACTGACTGACACTGACTGACACTGATTGACTGACACTGACTGGCTGACACTGACTGACTGACACTGACTGACACTGATTGACTGAGACTGACTGACTGACACTGACTGACACTGATTGACTGACACTGACTGACACTGATTGACTGACACTGACTGACTAACTGATACTGACTGACTGACACTGACACTGACTGACTGACACTGCTTGACACTGACTGATTGACTGACACTGACTGACTACTCTCTACTACTCACTCTCTACTACTCTCTCTCTACTACTCACTCTCTACTACTCACTCTCTACTACTCACTCTCTACTACTCTCTACTACTCACTCTCTACTACTCTACTACTCTCTACTACTCTACTACTCTCTACTACTCACTCTCTACTACTCACTCTCTACTACTCTCTACTACTCACTCTCTACTACTCTGCTACTCTCTACTACTCACTCTCTACTACTCTCTACTACTCACTCTCTACTACTCACTCTCTACTTCTCTCTACTACTCACTCTCTGCTACTCTCTACTACTCTCTACCATTACTCTCTACTACTCACTCTCTACTAAACTCTACTACTCACTCTACTACACTTTACCACTCACTCTCTACTACTCTACTACTCACTCTCTACTACTCGCTCTCTACTACTCACTCTCTACTACTCACTCTCTACTACTCACTCTACTACTCACTCTCTACTACTCTTTCTCTACTACTCACTCTCTACTACTCACTCTCTACTACTCACTCTCTACTATTCACTCTCTACTACTCTCTACTACTCACTCTCCACTACTCACTCTACTACTCACTATCTACTATTCTCTACTACACACTCTCTACTACTCTACTACTCTCTACTACTATCTCTCTTACTCACTCTCTACTACTCACTCTCTACTACTCTACTACTCTCTCTACTACTCACTCTCTTCTACTCTCTACTACTCATTCTACTACTCTCTACTTCTCTCTATCACTCACTCTCTACTACTCTACTACTCACTCTCTACTACTCTCTTTCTACTACTCACTCTCTACTACTCACTCTACTACTCTCTACTACTCACTCTCTACTACTCGCTCTCTACTACTCTCTCTCTACTACTCTCTACTACTCACTCTCTACTACTCACTCTCTACTACTCGCTCTCTACTACTCTCTACTACTCACTCACCACTACTCACTCTCTACTACTCACTCTCAACTACTCTCTACTACTTAATCTACTACTCACTCTCTACTACTCTACTACTCTCTGCTACTCGCTCTACTTCTCACTGTCTACTACTCTCTCTACTACTCTCTAATACTCACTCTCTACTACACACTATCTACTACTTGCTCCCTACTTCTCGCTCTCTACTACTCTCTACTACTCATTCTACTACTCACTCTCTACTACTCTCTACTACTCACTCTCTACTATACTCTACTACTCACTCTTTACTTCTTCACTACTCTCTACTACTCACTCTCTACTTCTCACTCTCTACTACTCTACTACTCTACTACTCTCTACTACTCTCTCTACTACTCACTCTCTTCTACTCACTCTCTACTACTCTCTACTACTCACTCTCTACAACTCACTCGCTACAACTCTCTACTACTCACTGTCTACTACTCTCTCTACTACTCTCTCTCTCTACTTCTCTCTACTACTCACTCCCAACTACTCACTCTACTACTATCTACTGCTCTCACTCTACTATTCTCTACTACTCACTCTCTACTACTCTCTACTACTCACTCTCTACTACTCTCTACTACTCACTCTCTGCTACTCACTCTCTACTACTTACTCTCTACTACTCTCTACTACTCACTCTCTGCTACTCTCTCTACTACACTCTACTACTCACTCTCTACTCTCTACCTCTCACTACCTCTCTCTCTACTACTCTACCTTTCTACACCTCTACCTCTCTTCACCTCCACCTCTCTACACCTCTACCTCTCTACCTCTACCTTTCTCTACACACACACATATGCACATATATATGCATATATATGCATATATATATGTATGTGTATATATATATACATACATATATAAACATATATATAATCTGCATATCTATATAAATACAAATATAAATGAATGCATACATATACATATACATATATGCATACATATGCATCTTATGTACATGAAAGTTTGAAAAACACTAATACAAGCAAAGCAAAAAAGCCACCTAATTACACACAGAATTGCTTTAACTTAATCGAAGGCGAGACCTATCGCATTTTCAATGCTTGTTTACTTTGGTTCCATCAAGAAGACATTCAGATGAGTCACACATTTGCCATCAATTCTGAATGTTAGCACTCTAGTTGCTCATTAGATCACTGTAGTAAAGCTACTGCTCACCAGGGAATATTTTTTTATCCAGTTGACCACTTGATTAAATGTTGCACCTAGGGGAGAGGATGTGGTGTTACTTCCAGAGCTGCAGACTTTGCAACTGGGGAACCAGGATGGAGATTCTGCTTCAGCTCAACATTCTGTGATTCTGGTCAAATCACTTAATCTCCCCATGTCTACAACCAAAATGAATTTGATCTTGTGTGATGTAACCAATGCTCATGTAAAGCACTCCAATACCTGACAAGTCTGCACTATATAAAACTGCAAATACACAATAAATAAGTGTTTTGCACACTTCTGTCATTGTTATGTAGTTTCCTAATTTCCTAATTTACTACAGTCTCCTCAGTAAAAAATACTTTCAGTTTTTTACTTTGATTCCATCAAGAAGGCATTCAGATGTGTCACACATTTGCCATAAATTCAGAATGTTAACACTCTAGTTGCTCTGTAGATCACTGTAGTAAAGCTACTGCTCACCAGGGAAGTCTGCTGCTGGTATTGAAAGTGCATGTTTCAGTCTGCATGTCAGAATTTTTAATGAAATAGAAGAGGATTTGAGAAGTCACTCAAAATGTGCCCTAATTTTTCTTTCTGCAGCACTAATCATACTTTCTATGGCAAAATGAACCCCCTCATTTTGTACCTTTTTAAATTAAATGTTTTAAGAGTTACCACTTTCTTGCAATCAAGATGGCTTCAGGTGTGCAATACGTTTGTCATAAGTAGGACTGTTAGCGCTCTAGTTGTTCTTTAGAACAATCTGGGAAGCTGCAGTAGAACACAAAGGAATCAACTGACAGTCTCTGCCCTTGTTGGATGTACATGTTTTACTGAGAATGTCAGACTTCATTCTCACATGACTGAAAAAAATAATGTGAATTTACAGAAAATATGCTCTCAGTTTAGCTTACAGATCACCTTCCAAACCTCTGTGGGAAAAACATGAGAAAATAGTTTTCTCTCAAACATGATTCATACTATCCCAGCAGAAGGCTTTTTCACATGGTAAAATCACCTAAGAACAAACCACAATTCCTAAAATGAGTATGGTACCATCAACAAATGATTCATAATGTAACTAAAGTCTTAAAACCTTCTATTAACTGCAATGCTTTTTAATGAGGTGCTATCATGTGTATTGGTCCCAAGATGGCTGCCAACACTTCTTGGATGAAGTGCTGACAGCTAATCAGATCTCACGATGAGATGTGTGGTTAGGCTCCGCCCAGATATATATATTTATTTTTCCATTAATATTTTAAAAACTGCTGAACGGATTTATACCATTTAACTAAAAGGCACAACTCTGAACCAAGGGCTACCTTTTTGCCAAATTTGGTGTAATTCCGTTCAGCAGTTCGGGCTGTAGCTGCGACTAAAGGTTCCTATTGAAAATTGCCTGGGGAAAACACATTTTGGGACCCCCTTTTTTCTCAGCCCCCACTTGCCGAATCACCCCAAGATAGGAGCGGAACAGAGTTCCCAACGAGTTTTGAAAATTTCGCGAAGATTCGTCAATCGACGCCAAAGTTATTGGGAATAGAATGTTGTGATTTTCCTATGGTAACTAGGTCCTAACTATAACTACCTACTGGCATCCGCCGGTAGGTAATAAATATATATATATATATATGTATATGTATATATATATATATATATATATATATATATATATATATATATATATATATATATATATACACATATATATATATCACCTACTGGCAGTCGCCAGTAGGTAGTTATAGTTAGGACCTATTTTCCATAGGAAATCCGCAACTTTCTTTTTGGAATAACGTTGGCGTCGATTGATGAATCTTCGCGAACTTTTCCAAACTTTTGGCCAGCTCCGGTCTGCTCCTGTCCTGACAATTTCACGGTGATTCGGCAAGCGGGGGCCGAGAAAAAAGGGGGTCCCAAAACGAGTTTTCCCCATGCATTTTCCCATAGGACCTGTTGCCGCAGCTACAGCCAGAAGTGCTGAACGGAATTACACCAAATTTGGCAAAGAGGTAGTCCTCAGTTCAGACACGTGCCTTTTGCTTAAATGGTGTAAATCCGTTCAGTAGTTCCTGAGAAAATCAAAAGTAAAATCACATATATATCTGGGGGGAGCCTAACCGCACATCTCATCGTGAAATCTGCTTGGCTGTCAGCACTTCATCCAAGAAGTGTTGGCAGCCATCTTGGGACCAATATACATGAGAGCACCTCATTAAAAAGCATTGCAGTTAATAGAAGGTTTTAAGACTTTAGTTACATTATAAATCATTTGTTGATGGTACCATAATAATTTTAGGAATTGTGGTGTGTTCTAAGGTGATTTTACCATGTGAAAAAGCCTTCTGCTGTGATATCATGAATCATGTTTGAGAGAAAACTATTTTCTCATGCTTTTCCCACAGAGGTTTGGAAGGTGATCTATAAGCTAAACTGAGAGCATATTTTCTGTAAATTCACATTATCTTTCTCAGTCATGTGAGAATGAAGTCTGACATTCTCAGTAAAACATGTACATCCAACAAGGGCAGAGACTGTCAGTTGATTTCTTTGTGTTCTACTGCAGCTTCCCAGAGTGTTCGAAAGAACAACTAGAGCGCAAACAGTCCTACTTATGACAAACGTATGGCACACCTGAAGCCATCTTGGTTGGAATAAAGTGGTAACTCTTAAAACATTTAATTTAAAAAGGAACAAAATGAGCGGGTTCATTTTGCCATAGAAAGTATGATTAGTGCTGCAGAAAGAAAAATTAGGGCACATTTTGAGTGACTTCTCAAATCCTCTTCTATTTCATTAAAACATTCTGACATGCAGACTGAAACATGCACTTTCAATACCAGCAGCAGACTTCCCTGGTGAGCAGTAGCTTTAGTACAGTGATCTATTAAGCAACTAGAGTGCTAACATTCTGAATTTATGGCAAATGTGTGACACATCTGAATGCCTTCTTGATGGAATCAAAGTAAAAAACTGAAAGTATTTCCTTCTGAGGAGACTGTAGTAAATGAGGAAATTAGTAAACATCATAACAAATAAGTCTACCAAAATGGCCACCAGAGACAAAAGAGCCCAAATGTAGCCCAAATGTCACCCAGATGTAGCCCAAGTATAGCCCAAAGACAGAATGTCCCAGAGTGTTCTAACGAACAACTAGAGCGCTAACAGTCTTACTTATGAGAAAAGTCTGGCACACCTGAAGCCATCTTGATTGGAATAAAGTGGTAACACTTAAAACATTTAATTTAAAAAGGAACACAATGAGAGGTTCCTTTTGCCATAGAAATTATGATTCGTGCTGCAGAAAGGAAAATTAGGGCACATTTTGACTTCTCAAATCCTCTTCTATTTCATAAAAAAATTCTGACATGCAGACTGAAACATGCACTTTGAATACCAGCAGCAGACTTCCCTGGTGAGCAGTAGCTTTAATACAGTGATCTAATGAGCAACTAGAGTGCTAACATTCAGAATTTATGGCAAATGTGTGACACATCTGAATGCCTTCTTGATGGAACCAAAGTAAAAAACTGAAAGTATTTCCTACTGAGGAGACTGCAGGAAATTAGGAAACTTCATAACAAATAAATCTCCCAAGATGGCCACCAGAGACAAAAGAGACCAAATGTAGCCCAAATATCACCCAGATGTAGCCCAAGTATAGCCCAATGACAGAATGTCCCAGAGTGTTCTAACGAACAACTAGAGCGCTAACAGTCTTACTTATGACAAAAGTATTGCACACCTGAAGCCATCTTGATTGGAATAAAGTGATAACACTTAAAACATTTAATTTACAAAGGAACAAAATGAGGGGGTTCATTTTGCCAAAGAAA
Organism: Triturus cristatus; assembly: GCF_964204655.1. Classification (NCBI taxonomy): domain Eukaryota; kingdom Metazoa; phylum Chordata; class Amphibia; order Caudata; family Salamandridae; genus Triturus; species Triturus cristatus. The sequence continues at coordinate 743,258,396 of NC_140591.1, read as the reverse complement.
TTATGGTTCGTTCTGCAGAAAGAAAAATTAGGGCACATTTTGACTTCTCAAATCCTCTTCTATTTCATAAAAAAATTCTGACATGCAGACTGAAACATGCACTTTGAATACCAGCAGCAGACTTCCCTGGTGAGCAGTAGTTTTACTACAGTGATCTAATGAGCAACTAGAGTGCTAACATTCAGAATTTATGGCAAATGTGTGACACATCTGAATGCCTTCTTGATGGAACCAAAATAAAAAACTGAAAGTATTCCCACTGAGGAGACTGCAGTAAATGAGGAAATTAGGAAACATCATAGCAAATAAGTCTCCCAAAATGGCCACCAGAGACAAAAGAGCTCAAATGTAGCCCAAATATCACCCAGATGTAGCCCAAGTATAGCCCAATGACAGAATGTCCCAGAGTGTTCTAAAGAACAACTAGAGCGCTAACAGTCTTACTTATGACAAAAGTATGGCCCACCTGAAGCCATCTTGATTGGAATAAACTGGTGACACTTAAAACATTTAATTTAAAAAGGAACACAATGAGGGGGTTCATTTTGCCATAGAAATTATGATTAGTGCTGAAGAAAGAAAAATTAGGGCACATTTTGAGTGACTTCTCAAATCCTCTTCTATTTCATTGAAAAATTCTGACATGCAGACTGAAACATGCACTTTTAATACCAGCAGCAGACTTCTGTGGTGAGCAGTAGCTTTACTACAGTGATCAGGGGGTATATGTATCAAAATCCGTTATTACGATTCTCAAATAGCGATTTTTTGAGGATCGCTATTTGAGAATCGCAAAAAGGGATGTATTTAAAAATTCGCAAATATTTTGCGATTTCTTGTTATTCCTTAATTGCGATTAGCAAGATGCGAAATCGCAATTAAGGAATACCTTCCCATTCATTCCTATGGGCCAGGAGGCCCATAGGAATGAATGGAAAGTCATTCTCAATTTGCGATTCGCAATTAGAGAATCGCAAATTAAGAATAATTTCAAGGGTGCAAGGGTGTCATAAGGACACCCTGATGCACCCCTGAAACGAGCATGTGTGCGCACATGGTGCACATACATGCCCTAAGGGCATGTATGTGCGCCAAATGGCATTTTGAAAAATGCCAAAAAGTGCATTTGTCAAAGAAATCGCAAATTACCACCAACTTTAAGTTGCTGGCAATTTGCGATTTCTTAAGGAGAAATCGCACAACTTGGGTGCTTGTTACATAGCATTTAAGGAATTGCAATTTGCGATTCCTTAAATGCTTACGCAAAATTAAGGAATCGCAAAATTAGCGATTCCTTAATAATGCGATGCGAAAATGGCTCATACATTGCGTTTTGCGATTTTGTATTCGCAAACGCTGTTTTTTTGCGAATCGCAGAGTTTGCAAATACAAAATCGTTTGATACATATGACCCCTAATGAGCAACTACAGTGCTAACATTTAGAATTTATGGCAAATGTGTGACATATCTGAATACCTTCTTGATGGAATCAAAGTAAAAAACTGAAAGCATTTTCTACTGAGGAGACTGCAGTAAATGAGGAAATTAGGTAACTTCATAACAAATAAATCTCCCAAGATTGCCACCAGAGACAAAAGAGCCCAAATGTAGCACAAATATCACCCAGCTGTAGCCCACATGTAGCCCAATGACAGAAGTGTGCAAATTTATTTTTTGTGTTTTTGCAGTTTTATATAGTGCAGACTTGTCAGGTATTGGAGTGCTTTACATGAGCATTGGTTACATCACACAAGAACAAATTCATTTTGGCTGTAGACATGGGGAGATTAATTGATTTGACCAGAATCACAGAATGTCGAGCTGAAGCAGAAACTCCAAACTGGTTGCCCAGTTGCAAAGTCTGCAGCTCTGGGAGTAACACCATATCTTCTCCCCTAAGTGCAACATTTAATCAAGTGGTCAACTGGATAAAAAAACATAAAGATAACAAATAATTGAAAAGTGCTTTGTCGCTATTTGAAAACTCAGAAAATATGTCCTCATTTTATTTTTTTAGAGCACTAACCATAATTTTGATGCAAATGAGACCCTCTCATATATGTAATTTCTAACTGAAATGATCTAGGTATTGCAGTTTTGATTACATCAAGATGTAGTCAGGCGTTCCACACTTTTGTAATAAATATAGAATGTTAGCAATCTAGTTGTTCATTAGGATACTGTTGAGAGGCAGACGCCAGGGGCACAGACTCTGAAAATTGAAGGCAGGTAGGAGTGTGCAGAGGCAACAATTTGACCACACTGGGAAGGCAGGAAGGGCAGTGGCAGCACAACAGACTATGGAGGGCAGTGGAAAGAGGGGCTGTGGCAACAAGCCAACAATACAGGACTGGCAAGTGAGGCTGTGGCAATATAATAGACCATTGTGGGCAGAAGGAAGAGGCAGTGGTAGTACAACCATACATGCCAACAGACCCGATTCAGCCAGGAAACGTCCAATGTTTATACGCCTAAATGTGCTTTATTTGATCTGTCTCCTGTCTACAATCTCCTCTTTTTCAATGTAAGTCAAAGGGGAAAATCAATACCCCAGTTTTTTTTCAAAATCTCCCTCTTCCCAAGTTCAAAATGTTAGCAAGTGTGGTACAATGGATCATGGAAGGCAGGAGGAATTGGGGTAGGGACATGGACTCGGATAATAGAGGACAGGAGGGAAATGGAGAGGTGCACCAAACTGACCGTACGGGGCATGCATTAGGGTTTGCAGCAGCACTATGCACCACACAAGGCATGCGGGACGGGAGTGCAGCACAACATTCCACAGAAAGCATTAGGGAGGGGACAGGACCATGCACATGGACAACAGAGAACAGAATGGAAAGAGGCAATTGTAGCTGCTGACCATAATGGACAGACAGGAGAGAAAGCTGCAGAATAACAGACCATAAAGGGCAGGAGGGACGGATCAGGGGCATTACAATGGAACAGACAAGCCAGGACGGAGGGAATAGGGGTCCGCACATGGAAACAGAGGGCTGGAGGCAAGGGGGCAGCGCAGGAGCAGCAAGATGACCATGGAGGTCAGGCAGGATGGGCACTAGAAGCAAGACACACCATGGAGAGCAACAGTGAGACTATGATGGCATACACACAGACCATGGAGAGAAGGTGGGAGGGGGTCGGGGCAGCTAGCTGACCACACAGGGAAGGTGGGAGGGGCCGTAGCAGCACAGAAGACCATGCATGGCAAGTGGCAGGGTTAGTGGCAGCACAATGGCTATGATGGGCAAGAAGGAAGGTGCAGGGGCATGCACAAAGGACCATGGAGGATAGAAGGGAGGGTCAGGACCTGGGCACAGACAAGAGAGTTCAGGGGAAGGGGCCTCACAACAGACTGCGCGGGGCAGGCAGAAGGAGCAGTTGCAGCACAACAGACCAGGGAGGGCAGAAGGGTGTGGCAGTAAAATGGACCATGGAGGACAGGAGGAAGGGGATTCGGGCATGGAATGTGGACAGGCAGGGTGGAGGTGGCAGGGACAGGTTATAGTCATCTGACAATGCTAGGCAGGTGGGAGGGGAGTGGCAGCTCAACAGAACACTCAGAATAGATAGGAGTGGCAGGTCCATGGAACATGGTGGGCAAAAAGGATGGAGCAGGGGCATGCACAACGACATCGTAGGGCAGGGGGAAGAAGAATAAGGGCAGCAAGCTAAGCACAGAGGCTAAGCAGGAGGTCAATGATGGGGCATAGAATTGGGCAATGGAGGGCAGGAGAAGTGGACTGGTACATCATGCTAAATGGAGGGCAGTGGCAGCACATCAGACCATGCATAGCCGGAGGGAGGAGGCTAGTCCATGGATTCAGACAACAGAGGATAGGGAGGAGGTGGATGGAGCAGCAAGCTAACTGTTTAGAGAAGGCGGGAAGGCCAGTGGCAGAACAACAGCCACTCAGGGCTGTAATAATGGAGCAGAGACATGGACTTGGACAATGGATGGCTAGGAGGAGGGAAGGCAGGAGCAGCAAGCTTGGGTGGGGGCAGCACAATGCCTGGCCCTGCTTCCAACCCCCCACCATCCATTCTGATATGCATCTTACTTAACGTTTAAAAAAAACTTGAAATTTGCTGAAAAAAAGTTTACAGGGACGGTATATTTAGACTCAGATTTCACTCATACACAACCAGTGAAATTCAGCAGTTATAGTTTCCTGAGCCAACTATAACTTACGCCCCTGCAATGTACTGCTAATGACCTCAGACATTACATCATTCATGACATGGTCAGTTACATCACTCATGACATCACTCATGACATCTCAAATGAGCTGTGAATGGAATGGAACTATAATCGCTAGAACTTTATTTAAGGATAGTTTGTGTATATTAACACCCCTTTTTTTCCTTTTCTTTCGTGTAAGAACCATTATAATACGCAATGTGCCCAGATTAATATGGCCGATAGCCTTTCACTTTAAAGTAATGTGTAGTCCATTGTTTATGTTGATGTTTGCAATTCTAAGTATGTTTATTATGAATAAGTCACAACACAAGTACATCTATAATATTTTGTGCACTGTCCAAGCAGAACTCTAACTAGCTACATACTATTGATACACTCTTCTAAATACCCAGTTAGTACTCATGCAGTGTAGAAATCGTCCAGTCTGTCCCATGCACTTCTTTAATCACCAATCTACCACTGTCTATTTATCCTATCAATCCACCAATACGTAAGCACTTATAAATTAAATGTTTACTCTGTTTGCAGCGCTGTCATCATTCCAGTTACTAGTGGTATTCTTATGAAATGACATAGACACCAACACAAGTACACATAAAATATTCTGTGCATAATCCCTACAAATCTCTAAGCAGATACATACTATTGGTCCACTCCATTAAATAATGAAGTAGTACCCATGCAGCGCAGGATACCTCCTGTCAGTCTCATGTAATTCTTCAATCACCCATCCAGCACTATGTTCTTATTGTATCAGTCTGCCAATACCTAAGCACTTATGGGGCAGATTTACAAGCACCCTGCGCCACCAGTACGTCACTTTTTGTAACGTAGTGATGGCGCCAGGCACTCCTTCATATTTACAAGGAGAGGAAAAGCCACCCTGCGTTGTTTTTCCTCTCCTTGTAAATACGACCCCTTCATACACAGAACTTTGCGTTGAAGGGGCGTCCCATAGGTGTTGCTGTGGGTGTTCCCATGCAACACCCATAGAACAAGACACATCTCCAGATTCATGAGAAATCGTAAATCTGGAGATGTGTGTGAATGCTGCGCCATCCTCGAGTTGGTGTAGCAAGGCGCAATAAGGAGAATTGTTTTCATTTCTCCTCATTGTTTCCTCTTTCAATGCATGCTGCATTCCACAGCATACATTGAAAGAGGAAAATGCCTTTACTGATTGTTTTTGTGCAGGAAGGTGTCCCTTCCTGCACAAAAACAATCTCCACACGACACAGACATCCTTGCACCATGGTGCAAGGGTGCCTGTGTCACCGCATGGCTGCAGTTTGTGCAGCAGTGCAGAGGGAAGCACAGAGTTGCAACAAATTCATGTACATATGTCACATCCCTGTGCTTCGGGAGTGCCACAGTGCAGTGCAGCTAAAGAGCTTGCGGTGTCACGCTGCAGTACTTCCTCATAAATCTTCACCTATAAATTCACCATACTCTACTAATGCATTCTTTCAGCCAATCATGCTGTATACATATATTCAACCAAACTTTCACACATTACCTTGCAATTATAGTTCTTTCTTTAACCAGATGAGGTAGCTCTAATAAGAACTTTTTTTTCTTCTTTTTTATTTTTTTCTATTTTTTTAACAATTTTGCATTTTTTCGGTGTTTTTTCAAAAAATGAACAAAAAAAGAACAAATAAAACAGGAAACATTTGGAATTACTTATCATTCCAAAAACAAAAAAACAAAAAAATTAACAATGATGGTTGCGTTTGCGCAGCACAAACTGCATCCACCGACTGCTCACCGAAGTATATACGTTTCTTACACTTCACGCAGTGTTGCTCGAGAAAGGCGAATTCTGGCCTAATGTCCATTGCAGGTGTTCCTGAGGACGCTCCAGATGTGCTTGCAACAGCAGGTGAGGGGTTCAAAGCAGCTCGCCTCATTTCCTCCCGAGCAAGATTGAGAAGATGTGTGGTCCGGAGATGCTTGTACATAGAAGCAGTGTCACAAGAGTATTTTTTTTCACTGCCTCTTGACAGGACTTGGTCACAAATTTTGCACGTCACCTTTCTCGCATTTACTTTCTTCTCTCCAGGTGGAAAAGTCAAGAATTTCCACACGACATTCCGGCCTCTGTGGACGTGGTGCCTCCTGCAAGAATTCGTCTTCAGAAGATACTTCCTCCTGCTGCTCCTGCTGTCCAGATGCCATTTTGTTTGATATTTTTTGAAAAACACCAAAAAAACAAGCAAAAAGGGTTCTTGTAGGAAAAGAGATGTCTCTCTAAAGATGCTCCAACAAGAATGAATAAAATGGGTGGGGTCCTTCAATAGTTACAGTGGGAAATGTTATGAACCAATGAAACCTTTTTTTTTTAGGTTACATGGGATCCGCGCACTCTGCGCTCACGAAGCATGCACCCGACGCGACTTCGCGAAAATATATTTAAAAATAATATAAGTTTATTGTAAGTACAAATATATTATTTTTATGAATATCTTAGATAGTCTCATGCCCTAATATATATATTAAACACACATACATATCATTTTAGAACATAAAAAAATTTCACGGGAGTTGCGCACCCAGCGCGCCCCAGCACGTATATGACATCACGCAGGACCCGTCACCGCGCAAGCGTCGAGTACCATAATGTGCATGTGTCGCGAATGCGCGGGAGCAGGAGTCACGGACTGGTCGCATACCAATCGCGCACATCACGTAATATTAAATTTATATGATGTAACTGAAAAACACGCAGCCGTTGCACACCGTACGTGGATCCTTCACGATGTTTCTAAAATGGCGGCTAGAATCCACACACACACCGTGATGTGTACGCTTTGGGTGCGTGACTCCGAAAAATTTTTTTAAATATTAAAAAAAAAAAGAAAATAATAATATATTAAAATAAAAAATAAAACAAACAAATTAAACATATATTTCAGTTTTAAAGTTGAAAAAAAAATTTTGTGCAATTTTCAGAAAAATATATAATGTTATTTAATGAATAAAATATTTATAAATAAACAGTTAAACTGTAGAAAATCAGTACAAAAAAATAGGTATAACTACTATTACACTTAAAAATTTGCATTTAAAAAACCTTTGAAATTCACTGAAAAAACCATTGGTTTCTGAGACGTTATAGTTAGAAATTAGCATTTAAAAAAGCTTTGAAATTCACTGAAAAAACCATAGGTTTCTGAGACGTTATAGTTCGAAATTAGCATTTAAAAAACCTTAGAAATTCACAGAAAAAACAATAGGTTTCAGGGGTGTTACCGTTAGCTGGACATTTCACTCGTACAAAACCATAGAAATTCCTCCGTTATAGTTAGTTCTGTTAACTATAACTCGCGCGCCCGCAATGCACTGCTGATGATGTCACATATTACATCAATCATGACATGGTCAGTGACATCACTGATGACATCACTGATGACATCTCAAATGACATCACTGATGACATCATCCACGTGACAATCTGATACACCTCATCATACACTAGTATAACCTTTCATCACTCACTGTAAAATACAGAGTACCATATTTGAAACCATTGACACACCAATACCAGTTACTACATACCCACTCACTGATTCCTATGTCTACACACACAACTACACATTCAACAACAGAATCACTTATACATGCAGTCACTAATTCATAGACCACTATCAAATGCACTTATACACATATATAGACATTGACACATCAGCAGCCATCTTAGTCGGTTATGCAGTCATCCTACTCACTCATGAAAAACATTAATCACACTTACATTTACTCACTTACACAATTTTACACACAACACCTCATTTATTCAAACACATAGTAACTCATAGTTAATATGTTAAAAAATCACCATTACAATTATACACTCATTCATATAGTTACTCTCACAATCACTGACTCTTATATATACGTATTTATATACACCAACTCTCACATACAATGCCTTTTATTTTTTTACTTTGTTGAAGATGTACAACTAAAACATATATTCGCTCACCAACACACAAATAAATACACTCAGTCACCCAAACAACTGTTTCCACATGCACTCTTAAACCTATACACCTAGTCAATCAACCATTCACACATAAATGCATAGAGTTACGCTCACTCATCCAACCACACACAAACTCAGTGTCCCATACAAATACTCACCCAACTAATCAATAACTAATATACACACTCATGTAGTTAGTGACCAACTGATGCAGCATGTTATACAACAACAGAGACAGCGATGCACATATTCACATAGTTTAGTTACTAATCCATATATGAAGGGAGACACTTTTAATTACTCACTTAAACAGTCAGACAGCTACTAAATCCTCCATCCAGACAGTTATATATCCACTCAATCTTCAATACAGATTGGTATATATATAATACATATTTACATTTCAAACTAAACCACATTCACTGGATGATGTCATCGGTGATGTCATCAGTGATGTCATTTGAGATGTCGTCAGTGATGTCACTGACCATGTCATGAATGATGTAACATGTGACATCATCAGCAGTGCATTGCGGGCGCGCGAGTTATAGTTAGCAGAACTAACTATAACGGAGGAATTTCTATGGTTTTGTACGGGTGAAATGTCCAGCTAACTATAACACCACTGAAACCTATGTTTCTTTCTGTGAATTTCTAAGGTTTTTTAAATGCTAATTTCTAACTATAACGTCTCTGAAACCTATGGTTTTTTCAGTGAATATATATATATACATATACACATTTCTCGTTGGGAGCCTTTGAAAAAGATTAAATTCGAAACGCGTCAGGCAGCACGTGAGACTGCTTCAATCTACCAGCTGCTGTCCCTGCCCGTACCTCTTCAATATAGGCCGGTAACTTTGTGTGTTTCCCGAGTGCTTCTCGAGTGAGTTACCAGTGTTTTGCCAATTATATGTGGCCGCTCAGCCGCTGAGGATGCACTACTCCATAATGCTCAGGGGGCCGCGTGGTTAAGATTCACCTACCTCATATGCGGAGAAACACAGCAGGATCGAGGACTCGAGCAGCGGCAGGGGCCCAATCCAGGGCTTCATCAGGCAGAAAATTGTGCGATACATTGAAATGATAATAGACACTCAAACTCCCACAATGCCAAAGGATAACATGTGGCTCTATTGCAGGGCTGGACTCTATAAATGCATTGGGAGGAGGAGACCGAGCACACATTTCTCGTAGGGAGCCTTTGAAAAAATTAAATTCGAAACGCGTCAGGCAGCACGAGAGACTGCTACAATCTACCAGCTGCTGTACCTGCCCGTACCTCTTCAATAAAGGCTGGTAACCTTGTGTGTTTCCCGAGTGCTTCTCGAGTGAGTTACCATTGTTTTGCCACATATATTTATATATATATACATATATGTGCCCCGACCTTGGGTAAATTTGGAACGGAATAGAATCGGCTTGCCTAGCCGAGGGGCGCACCGCCGCAGACAACAGCGGCTCCGCTGCTGGACTGTGTTTTCAGCGGAGCGGAACTTTTGACACATGGTAGTACTGGGGGAAGATATCGAAGACACGCCCGTGATTTGCACTATTTTATACAGAGACTGCCAGCAGCCCACATGGGTTTGATTGATTGGACTCCCAGTCCCAGAAAGCAATGGTGTACTAACTCACCTGAGTGTAATTGTGTTTTGCATTCAAATAAAAGGAGATCACTGGGAAGTCCGTATGGTGGCTTTCACTGTGTAGCAGACAGCCTATGAGGAAGGGAGTGTTTCCCGAAACGTGTCAGGTCTCTGCTGACGTCGAGTGTGCCTGTTCTTCCCTGACCCTATGGACGTCGAGAAGTGAGTGTGCCTCGCCCTTGGGTAAATGTTGAACGGAATAGAATCGGCTTGCCTACCCGAGGGGCGCACCGCCGCAGACAACAGCGGCTCCGCTGCTGGACTGTGTTTTCAGCGGAGCGGAACTTTTGACACATGGTAGTATTGGGGGAAGATATTGAAGACATGCCCGTGATTAGCACTATTTTATACAGAGACTGCCAGCAGCCCACATGGGTTTGATTGATTGGACTGCCAGTCCCAGAATGCAATGGTGTACTAATTCACCTGAGTGCAATTGTGTTTTGCATTCAAATAAAAGGAGATCACTGGGAAGTCTGTATGGTGGCTTTCACTGTGTAGCGGACAGCCTATGAGGGAAAGGAGTGTTTCCCCAAATGTGTGTGCCTGTTCTTCCCTGACCCTATGTGCGTCGAGAAGTGAGTGTGCCCCGCTCTTGGGTAAATGTGGAATGGAATATATATATATATATATATATATATATATACTCATAGATTATGGGTCTATTCTTCTGTAGAGGTCATATAGTATCCTGTATTACCTATTAATTTAATGTTCAGCATTCTGCACTGTCAGCATGGTACCGGCTACAATGCAAAACAAATGTATATTTGTTTTGTATCAGAACAGGTTATTCTGCCTACTTCTAAATGCCCTCTACAGAGGCATCCGCCCGTTTCACAATAATTAAGTTAACGCTCGCCACTAACATCAGTTGTGATTTGCACGTTACGAGTAAGGATTTGGAACAACCCAGCCTTACACTCTCCGTAAATTGAGTATCGTTAAATTGGGTAATAAAAACTGTGATAATTTACAGAGCAAAGAAATAGGAGAAGGGCTGTTCGAGGTGCTAAATAAATGTCGTTATTAAAAACAAAAAGGTTATTTTTAGGAATTAAGGCCTACACATTTCTTGTCTCCTTGCTGCTAAGGAGGCATGTGGCTGTCCCTGTCATATTCTCGTTTCACCATACCCACCAGAAAAGGATGGGGTACGGTGTAGACATAGGACCAACTATATTGTTATTTAAGATAAATTCGTAATTCGAAATCTTTACTGTTCATTCACATGCAAACCAGTCTTTATTTTGCTCCCTGCATCTCTTCCCAAATCTAAAACATGTTTCCCCTTTCTTTATATTTCTCAACTGCTGATCAGAAATGGTATTGCCCATTTTAAAGTTCATGTCAACATTTCTACTTTCGTGAATAAACTATGAAGCTATTTTATATTTCTTTCTACACAATCTGGAGTTTCCTACCTTGGAGACAAGAAATCCATCTGTGTATGCAAGCAGACGTTTGGGATATTGCAGGTCTTCCGAGGAGCTCATGGTGTCTTGTCATCCTAGGTATCTGTCTGACCTCTTTTATGCAGCTAGTAAGCTGCTTTACTCCTCATTCTGAGTGAGAAGCTTAAATGACATTGTAGTGCCAGCGGCTTGTGCTAATTCTTTTCTATTCACTCTAAATAAAAAATGCAGCAGTTTGCATAAAACACCGCACTGATCTTTCAGACATACGATTTTATGGCAGCATCATTTACGTAGCGCTTTATACCCTTATTTAGTCGCCAAAGCGCATTTGCAGACTGCACAGTGAAAGTGCGAGAATATTTTAGCGCCAAAGTTCTAGTTTATTTTCGTTTTGCACCTATGACTCGCCTTACTTTGATATGAAAATGAGTGGGAGAATACTGCAGACGCAAGCAGTGAGTACCGGTTTATGGATGGATAGAAAGTGCGTTACTAGTGTCGGGCTCAGTAGTAAGAGTTGTACCTACTACGAAAGGATGAACGTTTGTGCCAGCAATGGCAAAATTCATACTTAAAACATTCAAGTGGGCGCTTTCTACTGGAGTGAGTGCTCAACTCTCTGAGCTGTCTTCACTCACTTTGAAATTCCCACCCACTTTTCAGAGTGTACTGTAACAGGTTGCCTCTGCCGTACAGCACATAATGAATGCATGCTTTGCTTGTAAAACTCACTGCCTGCATATTTGTATGGGAGGAACTGATTAAAATGGTATGCATATCGAAATGTATTGTTCCGGACAGGATATGAACACAGAAGCAGCTACAAACTGTAAACCTGAGGTTAGTTTAGGTAAAATACGGTAACAGCTGCATATCAGGTGCATACTTCTTCTTAAGCAGACCCAGGCAGGAAACGAATGTAAATACACCTCCTTTCTTGAGGGATTGTAATTTTCAGGTGCAAGTCATAAAAAAACGTTTCTTGACAGTTTGTTAGTAGCACCTACAACACAAAACCTCAAAAATGCAGGAAACACAATAGTTAAAGAGGTAAGTAAACCTTAACACCCAACTGGCCAGGTCCTCTTTATAACCTCAGGCACTATTTCATATATACAATGGCTCATTATATAAGCTATGGTATCAGTAAAATTACCTGACTAAAAAGCACAGATTAACAGATAGACAACTTTTGAAAGGCCACAATATAACACCCAAACTACAATGATATAGTGTTGTCTAAAGATTAATCAATAGCTTGAATGACGCATCATCAGCACACAAAGAAATCTATGATTCATGTCACCGATGTGACACATATTGAGAAAATTACAGTAACTTTTCAGAAGAATAATGCAATTACTCATTACATTCCTTTATTACTCTACCAATTTAGTAGCTAAATAATTGTGGAGCATACCCACAGATTAGGGGCCCGCACACATCACAACAGCTCATCGAGAGAAGTCTTTGGGTTCCAGTAAGAGTAAGATACCAGAGGAATTGGAGACTATAGAAATCAAGCCATAGTTGGAGAGTAGGGACTCATGGCCAACTTAGTTCCCACCGTAGTTCCCATTAAGGAGTCACCGACTGTTACCACAGTAGTACCCAATCCAAGATGACACCCATCACTATACATCATAACAACCCTTCCTGGTCATTCTAGGCAGAGACACTATAAAAGGCAGCAAGATGCAGGTTTTTTCAACTCTCTCAATAGGTCATACTCCGCCTTCTCCCTCGCAGCAGCCTTGTTTTCTCAGGTGCCCATTCGGTCTCTTTGCTGCCCTACATGTGCTTGCTGTGTTGGGTAATTTGCTTTTAGTCGCTGTGCTGGTTTTGGGCACTCTCACAGAACCAATCTCCATTCTTCCTGTAGGACCAGCAATCCCCAGGACGTATTTTCTATGCAGTATCTATACTAATGTCAATAGTTTTGGGGCTCATTTACAAGAAAGTGTTGCAGTGCGGCACCGCAAGCCCTTTGGCTGCGCAACGCTGCAGCACTTTCAAAGCACAGGGATGCAACATAATCACAATAATATGTCGCATCTCTGTGCTTTCCCCTGTGCTGGTACACAATTGGCTGCCATGCGCTGCCACAGGCACCCTTACACCATGGTGCAAGGATGCTTGCGTGACTGGGATGATTGTTTATGTGTAGGAAGGGACACCTTCCTGTACATAAACAATCACCAGAGGAGATTCCCTTGTTCTACGTGTGCTGCTGAATGCAGCACCCATAGAAAGATGAAAAATACCAGGGGAAATTAATACATTTCTCCTCATTGCACCTCCCTAAGCCTCCCCTGGGGAGGCGTAGCATTCAGACGCATTTCCAGGTTTACGATTCCTCGTAAATCTGGAAATATGTCACCTTCCTTGGGTGTTGCGTGGGAACACCCACAGCAACACCCATTGAACTTCCCTTTCACGTAAAGTGCTGTGTGTAAAGGGGCCGTATTTACAAGGAAAGGAAAAGCCACGCAGGGCGGCTTTTCCTGTCCTTGTAAATATGGGGCAGCAAAAAGGGCCGCCGGTGCGTCACAAAAAGTGACGCACCGGCATCGCAAGGGGCTTGTAAATAAGCCCCTTCGATTACAACCATTTCATCCATGTTTTGCATGATTACTGTGTTCAGGTGTGGTGGACCTCAATTCACCATAATTATCATTGTTTTGTTTCGCTATGTCCCCAAGACAATTCCTCTAAGCATTATATTCTTGCTAGCGCTCATGAGGACTTTGCCAATGACCCTTTCACTTCAAAAGTGATTCTTGTAGATCGTGTAAATCAGTTACAGATTAAGCATGTTACCGTGCCTTCCTCTAGATAATCATCAGGATCTTATCTGAAGCTGCTAAATTCCTCTTATTATCTTTTCTGAATAGAAATACATTAGTGTGGCCCACTCAGTTTATATGAAGAAAAGGTCCAAGAAAAGATTTGGGGGCATATGTATGAAACGATTTTGTATTCGCAAACGCTGTGAATCGCAAAAAAACAGCGTTTGCGAATACAAAATCGCAAAATTAGATGTATGAGGCATTTCAGCCTCGCATTCTTAAGGAATCGCTAATTTTGCGATTTCTTAAGTTTGCGTAAGTATTTAAGAAATCGCAAATTGCGATGTCTTAAATGCTATGTAACACGCACCCAAGTTGTGCGATTTCTCCTTAAGAAATCGCAAATTAATTTGCGATTTCTTTGAAAAATGCACTTTTTTGCATTTTTCAAAGTGCAATGTGGCGCACATACATGCCCTTAGGCATGTATGTGCGCCATATGCGCACACATGCTGATTTCAGGGGTGCATCAGGGTGTCATCATGACACCCTTGCACCTTTGAAAATATTCTCAATTTGCGATTAGCAAATAGCGATTCGCAAATTGAGAAGGACTTCCCATTCATTGCTATGGGCCTCCTGGCCCATAGGAATGAATGGGAAGGTATTCCTTAATTGCGATTTCGCAATTTGCTATTCGCAATTAAGGAATTTTAAGAATTCGCAAAATTTGTGTGAATTTTTAGATACATCCCGTTTTGCAATTCTCAAATAGCAATTCTCAAAAAATCGCTATTTGAGAATTGCAAATGGAGATGTTGATACATATGCCCCTGAATCCTTGAAATTCAAAACTTTCCTGTTTCAGTTTTGAGCTGTCTACAGAAGAAAGCATACAAAACCAGAAGCTCATATGGGATTATTGTCACTTTGTCAAGGTTCTCAGCATATCATTTCGTATATTTCCACTTTCAAAGTTTATCGTCAGAGGCAGTTGGTCGGACAGGGTTGCTGCTCCATCTTATTACTAAGGACTTTCTGAGAATTTGAAAGATTTTTTTTATCATTGGTTATTAACAGACCAACAACTGCAGCTGACCTGATTGATGCAGTATTATAGATTGCTCACAGAAGAAAACAAGCATTGGCAAAGCCAATTTGTCAAGCCTTTCACATAGCTACAGTAACTTTAAGTACTGGATATACTCTCTGAGTCAGAATAAAAGTGTGTGAAATCTTTAACTATACTTCAACCCTTCAGAACTTTACTAGATGTACCTCTCAAGTCAGAAGCAACTGCTTAACAAGTCTGTCACACTGCTGTAATAACTCACTTTGTTTCTAAATGTACCTCTTGAGTAAGATGCAACTGTTTAAAATGTCCTACACAAAGTTGAGACAGTCTGGCTTCAACATAAAAATTTTCATTTACAGTTTTGTCACTCTAATAAAGCTTTGATAACCTGTCATGAAATTAACGCTCTGGCAACGCAAACCACAAATCATATTTATGAGGTCACTCAAAATCCACTTATTGTGGTTTTGAATGGCCTCATAGATATGGAGTAAGGCAAGGCAGCGCAAATATCTACATTGCCTTACACTGCACTAGGAAGGTGTTCCATGGGCTTTGTGGTGGGTGTTCCCATGCAACACCCATGGATTTTGTTGCTTCCCTAGATTTACAAAACCATATAAACCTGGGGATGTGCCAGAACCTTACGCCTCCCCAGGGGAAGTGCAACTAGGAAAAATAACTTTATTTTGCCTAGTTTTTTTTTCTTTCCTTGTGTACTGCATTTCTCGACCTTTCAAAGAAAGAGGAAAAAACGCTCTGAGGATTGTTTTTGTGCAGGAAGGTGCCCCTTCCTGCACAAAACCAATCATGCCGACAAGACAGGCACCCTTGCACAATGGTTCAAGGGTGTCTGCAATGGTGCTAGGCTGCCAAAACAGTGCCAGAGCAGGGTTAAAGGACAGGAATGCTCCGTATTGGATCAATATGGTGAATTCTGGCCCTTTCACTTTGACATAGGGCAGCTCAGCAAAGTGACTTACTGAACTGCCCTAAGCAAAATCCCCATAAATAAGTCCCTAGATGTCCCTCAAAAATCAAATGAAAAGGGATTTATATTCTTTCATAAAGGTGCAGTTCCACAAGCCATTACTAGGTGCCCCTCATAAGTTGAATGTGAAAGTATCGAACTTCATCAAAATAACTTTATTCGGTTACAAGAACCATAAAAGTTAGACACAAATACATTGCGAAGATAAAATTAACATTTCATGGCTACAAAAGCGTAGATAAAAGCAGATAATAATAACAATCAATAAAAAAAGTACATACATATTAAAAGAAGATATGAGCCCTGGTGTCAAATACCCTAAACATCCATCTCTAGTATCACCTGCACAGTATAGACCGTGTAACTAATTTGTAGAAAACGATTACTCAGAATCTCTTCAGCTATAATAGTTCATAGCAATTTCTTATAGACAATGCAACTCTAATAAAATGCGTAACAGCAGTGCAGATAGTTAGCGTAGACAAAGACGGTAGAAAATTAAAACCGCCAATAAAAGTGCATGGCCTTATTTACCTTAATAATGGGATTAAAAATTGACCCCTCGGCACTTTATAGAGGGGACAAAACAAAATAAAGTGCAACGTGCTCTGTACTGTGAAATTGTCACACGGACAGGATGATAAACCATGAACCCAGCCTGATTGTTTAGGAAATGCCACTAAATAGTGCAATGGGTTTATTCGAAACCTAGTCAGGTAAAATCGTGCTTGAACATTAGTGGTAAGTAGTTAGGTAAAATTTCCGTTCTCCAGGGGATAAACAGAGGGGATCTGGTGCTACCAATTGTGCACTGCGCAGATGTGCTGCATAAGATGCCTGTTTTATGACATCTTTAGCATTTGTGTTAATGCTTGAAGGATTATCGTAATAATGCCCCAAAACTAACTCATATCGTTTTTCCTTCACAAAGCGAAGCCATGGGATGGACAGTGCACTATCTAAGTTGGTACAATCTAAGATAACGTCTCGTGAGAACATTAGGTCCTCAGATAACCAAACCTTGGCCCATAGAAGCAATTGGGCAATGGCAATTCGATCTTCAAGGTAGGCCAACCCTAGCTCCTAAAGGCAAAATATGTGGGGGCACTATTAGTAGCCAATAATAATCTCTTTATAAATTTGTTTTCCAGGACCTGCAACTGTCGGGTGTTATAGTAGCCCCAGACTCCCGTCCCATATGATTCCACCGACAAACATTAACTAGTTCTGTCACTGGTTTATGGCCTAGCTTACGAGCAAATCGAAATAGTCCTTCCACAGCCCGGCTGGTTTGTTGTGCCCTAGCTGCAATGAGATGATCCCAAGTCATAGTTTCAATAAAAATATTCCCTAAGTATGTAAAAAAAAATTATTTGTCAAAAGTCTTGCCCCTAACCTCAAATGTTCTTGTTTTAGTACTTTTAGGGCCACAGACCATGACATAAGATTTAACAAAATTCACTTTTAAATCCAATGATGCCATAAAATCAGTAAAAGCGTTAAGTGACTTTTGGAGTCTATTTGCTGTCAAAGCCATTAAAACAGTATCGTCTGCATAAGATAACAATGGGATCTTGTTGTCTCAAATTTTGGGGAAATCATGTTGCTTCTCTATTTAAAAGGCATCTAAACCATTTGTATACAATAAAAAAAGGATTGGGTCTAAGATACAGCCCTGGCGAACTCCTTCTGTAGAAACAATGGGGCCCGTCTTCTTCCCCCCTAGGACCGTAACGTACGGCAACCGTTGTGGAGGTGTGAAGCCTATGTAGAAAGGATATAAGAGCCTCTTTGAAACCCATTTGCTCCATCAAGCCCCACAATCTCTCCCGGTTGACAGTATCAAAATCATTGGACAAGTCCATGAAGGCCAGATGGATGGAGCCCCTCCTGGTTTTCATGAACTTGTCCATAATAAGGGACAGGTTTAGGCACTGTTCATTAGTGGCCAGCCCCCTTCTAAATGTGTATTGGAATCTTGACACAATCCCTGTACTATTCGCCCAGGTCTCAAGTCACGCAAGGATAACCCTCCCCAGTACATTAGCAGTAGCATCAATTAACAAAATTGGCCTGTAACAGGCAGGGTCATTCCTACTACCTTTCTGATATACTAGGACAGCAATTGCCTCCTTCCAGGTTAATGGGATGGGACCGATCACTACAGCTTTAAAAATATTAGTGAGTATGGGTGCCCATAATTTAGGATTATTTTTAAACAAATCAAGAGGAACTCCATCGGGCCAGGATCTTTCATACTAATTACTCTTGTTAGCGCGTCCTCCACCTCTATCACTGTAATCGATAAACTTAGTTGTGAGGCCAAAGTTAAGTCAAATACCGGTTCCCCTTTTGCTTTGTCTACTGAGGTAGTTTTTGGGTTAAACATACCTGAGAAGCGAGATTCCCAGACAGACCCCAAAATCAAGTCCACAAGTTTAGGTTCATACTTAAATATAGGGCAATTAATTATGTCCCAAAAACTCTTTGAATCTGTCAGCGCACTTGCTCTCTCTAGGTCTTCCCACGCCAAACTCCGCAGTTTATCTTGTCTTTGTTTGATAGTACGCTTACAAATCTGCCTTCTAATTTTAATTTGCGTTCTATTATGTGGGGTGGTGTGAAGGCCCATTTTTATATTCCTATGTGCTCTAGAACACTCCGCATTAAACCATCGCACCTCCTGGGATTCCCTTTCTCGAACCGATCTGGTCAAATCTTTTGCCACATCTGCACAGATCAGTTTGAAGTCGTGATTCACATCATTTGGGAAAGTGTCATCATGTAGGCAATTCGTAATAAGATTCAAATTTGCCTTAATAATTTTTGCTTCAAATTGTGTGGGATCAACTTCGCCCCAATTTAGCTTCCTTCCCTTGTTTTGATTAAAATTAATAGGGCATCCATCACCTTTCTCTATCCCGTCTGTTATTCTAAAAAAATATGGTTAGTTGATTATGGTCACTTGCAACATTTGGTGCTACCTCAAAGTCACCAACAAGAGGGGAATACTTCCTGGTTATAAACATAAAATCAATTGTACTTCCTCTACCTCCTCCATCATATGTGGGCCACTGAGGTAGAGAATTACAATCCAAACAATTAGTATTAATAAGACCTAGATTGTTACCCATAATAATGGAGTTCAAGGCCTCGCCCTGCACAGTATGGGTAAAATGTGACTGTGGCTGACAGTCTGTGTCTAGCAGCTTACTAACTCCAGTATTACTCAACACACAAATGGTACAATTAAAATCCCCTACCCACAGAATACATAAGGGCTGCTACTTCCCCGCAATGTTAATAATCTGCAGCTGTAAGTCCTCAATCACATGACTGCTATTCTGGTCAAAAATATTATAATACCAGTTTATTAGCAGTAACTTAAACTTAACCCGAATAAGGTTGGAAATGAGAACTATCTGGTACCAGGGTGTGGTTTTTACAACATGGGTTTGTATATGCCCATATTTGACTGATAATAAAATCACGAGCCCTCCTTTCGCCCTCACAGCCGCTGAAGGAGTTTCTTTGACATTAAGAGAACAATAACCATCCAACATGATATCAGCTTAGTACCATGTCTCTTGGAGACAAATAATATCCAAATCCTTAATATAATTTACCCAATCCTCATTGGTTAGTTTTACACGTATTCCTGTGATGTTCCATGAGATGATTCTTCACAGGGGGGTAGCAGGGTACTGGCTCGCCAGGCTGAAGTACTGGGTATTTTAAGCCCAGCGGTGCAGGGGAACACACCCTATGACTTCGGGGTTCTTCCTGTTTCAGACCTACAGAAACACAGAGTCTTCTGGGTGAAGTCAAAGATCAGTTTATTGGCTGCAGACCAATTACAGGCGTCCTAGAAGTACAACAGCGTGTATGTTCTCAGGAGACTGCTGAAAATCACAGAAACGGGCTTCTTCTTAAATACAGAATATCCTGCCTCAGGCATACATTCCTTAGTTTATGATATGGCTATTACATGTATACATTTCAAACGAAAAGGCAGAGTCATGATGACCATCCCACATTCCAGTTAAGCCAGCCCGTAATTATTTACCCAGCAAGGCTCAGATCCCACATCAGATATCGATAGGCCCCAATAAACATGAGCATCTCCTGTTTTGGGAAACAAGCCATAAAGCAGGAACAGTCAGGTGTGAAAGAGATTAGCTGGAGGCTTGTGTAGGATGAAAAGACTTTATGGTGGGTCAAGCCCTGATGCTAATCGCAGGTGGCCAGAGGACGGGGAACTCGTGAGACCAGTTTGACCTGGGGCAGCGGAGCCAAGCTGCCCAGGTCACAGAAAAGTCAAAGAAAGGCACATGTGCTCTAAAAGGCCCGTTTTCGCTTCATGCTATATAGCCTATGTGAGGGCAACCATAAGATGGCCACCGCTACAAAATGGAACCCACGTAGTGATGTGAAATAGCGTATACACAGTGCATTCATAGCTAAAACGTTACAGAAAGCACTCGTACATACCGCATTAATCATTCGCGGTTCACTATTACCGGGATAGACAGGGGTAGGGCCCTGCCTCCTACGCGGTCCCAAATTCAAAAGTACGACAGACCCTCCTTTTGCCCTTACATAGGCAATAACTATACTCATTTCAATCCGAGTCTAGGTCAATGTTCACGAAGTCATGGAGATGTTGCTGTAGCATCATCCTATTACTTAGCTCGTCCCTCGATACAGGTTTCCTTACACATAATGTAGCACAGAGGCCACATATCGCAGGAGCACACTGTATGCACAGACAGAACAGGAAAAGGATGGCTAAGATCATTCCAATGACCATCAGAACTTTCCAACCCCAGGCAGATATCAGTTCCCAGAACCACCCCACCAGTGACCAATCTCCTTTATCCACGTGTATGGACTCAGATATTTTGTGCAGTTTGGAGATGGCTTGATAGACTGTTGGAGCATTGTCTGGTATGAAAATGCAACAACTGGATTGGATAACCTTACATACCCCACCACGGTCTGCAACTATGACGTCTAGAACCATGCGGTTCTGCAAAGTCATGAGGCGATCCGCTTGGAGCTCAGCTGTCAAATTACCAAGGGCACCAGCCGTAACATTAACAGTGGATTCAACCACACGAGTCAGCTGTCTCAGGTTCCTACTATTGACCATAGGTCCCCAAAACGGCAGGAAACCCAAAAAGAAATCTCCCGCTTCCTGACCGGCAGTATCCTCCTTACTAATCACGCCTCTCACAACTCTGGTCTTGTGATAGTCGGAGGCGGCAGTAAATGTTGGCGGTAGCATATTTGCAATATAACATGTGCCCGAGAAATCAGGGGGCAACCATGTATATGCTCGGTCATTGCAGATAAAATATGTACCCTTGGCAGCCAAAAACGCAGGGGAAAACTGTGACGGAAAAGTGTGCGTTTCAGTACAGTCACTTCTTCCCAGTTGAGCTCTAGGATTCTGACCATTACCTTGCAAACAGAACCGACCTATGTGGGGTACGACCCAGATTGGGGATGAGATTTTCCGCTGTCTTTCACCCAGGCTAATACTATACCCCGTCGCGTTCCACCCTACATAAGCTCTCAGCTCTTCTTTGGGAATGGATGAGTATGCATCGATATCTCTGCTCATATCGGCAGCTCCTTTTATTAAAGCTTTATTATTGGTACCAGGTCTGATGGAACGCGGTTGTCGCGGGGAGTAGGCATCTAGAGCATAGAGACACATGGTCTGGAATGCCCATGACGATCCATTGTAACTATACGGCAGCACTAGATAGGGAATACCCTTATTAATGGTATGTGGCATTAAACCACACACCCAACAATTTGTTGTATTCATGACTAGTTGGTGCTGGTGCAGGAGTTGAATAAATGAGTTATTCACAAACTCCGATCGTCTAGCATGTTCATGTTCAGGCAGAGGGTGAAAAGAGTGTGAGGAGATAGTAGGAGGAGGTATAGGCTGTACAGTGGGTGCAATGGGCTCTTGAGAGGAGAAGAATACAAATCCTACAGTAAACACTACCATACTACATAATACAAATAGGCATAAAAATACAAAACGTTTGGTTTTTATTATTTTACATATTCTTGCTTTAAAGTTCATTTCCTCAGTGAGTCTCTCCATCTTACAAAACTCCATCCTCTAATCGTGCCGCTCGCGGCGGGTGAGTATCTTCTGCTAAGGAGTACGCCTGTCAGTCCAGGGAACGCCCTAGACCAACCAGAACCGTCGACCTAACGTCTTCGGCCTGTACCCCAAAGTCTTGGCACCGCGACCCTGCGGCTGAACCCGGATGGTGGTTCGAAAAACAAAAATCAAGAAAGTCCTTCAGATGGGAGAGCTCTGGTTATCAAAAAATAAAAAGGTAAAAGAAAAGGAATATTTATTTGTCCATGGGCCTTGGTCTCAGATTGTAATGAAGACGGCCAGGTACTGTTTGATCTTGGAACAAGAGTTCAGGCTCTGTAGTGTCCAATTGAATTGACGGTGGCACAGCTTCTTGCAAAATATCGTCACTTTCCTGCGCTGAAGCTGTGCCTCTTATGCATGCATCACTGAACGGCACAAAACGAGGTACAGTGTCTGTTTCAGAGTCTGCGATACCCTCCTGGACCCACTGGTCATACGGCAGAGGCAAAGGGATCCTCTTCACGTGGGCGCCGTGGATCCAGTTCCTTTTCCCCTTTACTCGAACAGCTGATCTTGTAGACAGTAGTACGAGGTGAGGGCCAATCCAGCGGGGCTCCTCGTGGGTTTTCCGCTGGAAGTTTTTGATGAGCACCCACGTGCCAGGGTCAATGGGGTGTCCTGGAGCCTCAGAAGCCGGGGGGAGAGTATCGTGCACCTGTTGGTGTAAAACACGCAGTTTAACCGTCAAATCATACAAGTAATCAAGTAGTACTGGATGCTCGATCTCACTGAATTTCGTCGGTCTTGGCACACCCCATACATTGGCCGGGCGGCCAAAAACGACCTCGTAGGGACTAAGTCCCACCCGTGAATGCACGGTCATTCTAGTGGACAGGAGTGCTAAAGGCAGGGCGTCAGGCCATTTAAGACCGGTGCTCGCCTGGATTTTGGCCAATTCAAGTTTTAGAGCGCCATTGTAGCGCTCCACTAATCCAGCTGATTGGGGGTGATTTGCAGCGTGAAACTTTTGCTTTATACCTAGTCCCTCACACACATTCTTCATCACTTTACCCACAAACTCACTTCCATTATCACTCCACACCATTCTTGGCATTCCAAACCTAGGGAAAAATTCCTTCACAAGGGCTTTGGCTGTGGATAGAGCAGTGTTATCTTTTAGAGGATAGGCCTCTATCCATTTTGAGAAAGCGCAAACAACCACCAATACATATTTCAGGTTGTTGCACCTTTCCATGTGGATAAAATCTAGCTGCAAAACTTCAAATGGATATGATGGAGGCGCAAAATGACCAGCTGGAGTTGGGGTTCCCCTACCAGGGTTGTACTTCAAGCATACCATACAATTCTTGACCACATTCTCTGCACACTTAGGAATTCCAGCATTCTGCCATACTGGAGCCAACAACTTACAGATTCCTTTCGTACTGATGTGTGCCATTCCATGTGCCATAGTAACCACTGGAAGCACATATGCATCAGGTAACAACCATCGCCTATGTTCTGACAAATCAATCCAACAACCATTCTCATCCAACTTACCCATACTTTCTCTCCACTTGCTTAACTCTTTCTCTGTGGCTTCAGCTTGAAGGGACTTTACACTCTCTATTGTGTTTTCACACATTCCAACATCACCAACCCATCTGGCAGGGCCTGCAACATACATTCGAGTCTTCACATCTTTTGCTGTTTCTTTCGCGACTTCATCAACAAACGCGTTACCACGGCCAACATCATCAGTGATTTTCTTGTGCGCACTGCATTTCATAATCGCAACTTGCAACGGTAGGGTCAGCGACTCAAGGAGATCATTCACCAACTTGCCATTCTGAATCTTAGCTCCATGCGAAGTCAGGAACCCACGTTCCTTCCACAATCGCCCAAAACTATGAGCCACGCCAAAGGCGTACTGGCTGTCCGTGTATATGTTCACTTTCATTCCTTCAGACAACACGCATGCTCTCGTAAGGGCAATCAATTCTGCTGCTTGAGCCGAATTTTGTGGCACACGTGCAGTTTCAACAATTGTGTGCAAAGTCGTGATAGCATATGCAGCAGTCGTATCACCATTCGGAAGCTTGAAACACGAACCATCCACCCATAAAGTACCATCACACTCAGTCAGGGGAGTATCTTTGAGATCTACTCTCCCTTTCGTTTCTTCCTCTGTTCTGAACAGACAATCATGTTGCTCTATCTCATCTAGGTCTGCTGGAATTGGTAATAGTGTAGCTGGATTCAACGTGTTGCATCTCTTTATGTGTATATGGTTTGCTAACAGCGTCAGCTCATAACCGCGCACTAGTTAAGTGTTGTGTCTTGGTCCTATTTAACAATGTGTCCACAGCATGTGGAACCATGACAATCAATGTATTATCCATTACTAGTCCAGCAGACTGTCGAATATGTAAATGTAAATGTACAGATATTTATATAGCGCAAATCACCAACCGGTCTCTAAGCGCTTGCTTAGGGAACCCGTCCTGGTATTCCCCTGTGAGATAACCCAGCAGGGCATCCACAAGGTGAAAGCCAGGCATCCCGCCACGAGGGGCCATTGTGGAGATTAAGCAAGCTATTGCCCAGAGTCGCAGAGTGTGAACCCATGAATCGAGTATGCACTGGAGCGAGAATTATCGAGTCCATGGACAATTTATGGACTCAAGACCCAGCCGAGCCGGGAATTGAACCCTGGTCCCGGGCTGACCTCTGCTTCCAGGTCTGCCTACTCTAACCAGTGAGCCACACTTCTCCATAGACATGGCTGCAGCGGCTGTGGCTCTCAGACAACTTGGCAATGCCCTCGCTACCGGGTCCAAGGTTGATGAAAAGTATGCGCATGGACGCGGTCTGTCGCCAAAAGGCTGTGTTAACACTGATAATGCGCAACCATCTTTCTCATGAACATACAATGTAAAAGGCTTGCTGTAGTCAGGAGTACCCAACACAGGAGCTGAACACAATGCATTACGTAATCCCCAAAAACTTTTCTGACACTCTTCAGACCATGGGATAGGATTCGGTGTGTCTTTACATGTTAATGCCAACAAAGGTTTTGCCAACAAGGAAAAATTAGGAATCCAATGCCTACAGTATGAAGTAATGCCCAAGAAAGCACGCACTTCTCTCTGTGTTCTTGGCACACTCAACTGTGCAATGGCTTGAATTCGTTCTGGGGTCAGTCTCCTTCCCTCCTTCGACAAGAGATGACCTAAGTAGGTCACTTCTTGTCGACAATATTGCAGCTTTGAGAGAGACACTTTGTGATGGAAGGCAGACAAATGACGCAACAATGACAAGGTAGCTTCTTTGCAAATCTTTTCAGTATCCGCGGCGATTAGTAAATCGTCAACGTACTGAATGAGGATAGCGCCACTGGGTAAAACCAGTGCATCAAGCTGCGCTTTTAAAGCCTGACTGTATATTGATGGACTTTCACAGTAGCCCTGAGGAGCGCGTTTGAAGCGGAAGCTGCGACCTCCTAAACTAAAGCCAAAAATGTCTCTGCTCTCTTCTGCAATTGGGATGCTAAAGAAAGCATTCTTCAGATCGATCACTGAGAACCATGCAGCCGAGGCTGGAATCATGGTTAACAAAGCAGTTATATCAGGGACAACTGGAAACTGTGGCACAACAATCTTATTAACTTCTCTAAGATCAATCACGAATCTGTAAACAGGTGGCTGTGAAGGGTCCGTTCGTTTTAAGACAGGTAAAACAGGACTATTGCAAACGTTGCCTCTTGTCTCATCAATTACACCCTTTTTAATTAAATCACTGACAATTGCTAGCAACGCTTTCTGACCTTCATTGGAGATCTTGTACTGGGGAATATGTGGCAATCTGACATTGGCTTTTAAAGTGACCACATATGGCGGTATTTCCTGGAGACCCACATCATTGGGACCAGTAGCCCAAAGGGCATCCGGAAGGGATGACAATTCAGGTGGCATTGCATTTTTAGACAAATACATCGGGGAAATCACTTTCTTGCCTAATGTAAGTTGTACTCCTGAAGGAGAACAATATAGCGTGGCATGCAATCTTTTTAGCAAATCTAAGCCTAGCAAATTTTCACCACAACCTGTTGTTAGAATGAGGGGTGCTTTTAGCTCACAAGGTCCAACAGAAAGCGACATAGGACTAGAAATTGGGTTCCTAACTGGGGCGCCAGAAAAACCTACTGAAACATTCATTTCGCCAGACAAAGGCGCGCCAGGGAGTTTTGAATGCATAATTGAACTCTTCGCAGCACCAGTATCCAGCAGAAAAGGCTCCGTTACATTTGCTGTAGTTACTTTAACATAGGGTCCGCTCTGATCCACTGGCACTGAAACAACTCCCTCTCTCTGTCTACGGCGATCCTAGTAATCATCATCTTCTACATTGTCATCTTCTGCATAATAATCATTATTGTAGTACTGAGCTGTATTACCAGTCGCGGTGGCTTGCTGATCAAAGCTATTTATGGTATTTTGAGGCGGAAGAGGACGCGCGTTCCGGAGAACATTTCCACGCCCTCTGCCTCTAGGAGCTTGCTGACCACCTCTACCTCTTGCGCCATACGCATTACTGTTATGCTGCATTCATTTAGGGCAACTATATTTGAAATGACCTTCCTCTTTGCAATATGAACATTGGTTGGGACCTACAGGGATTCGTGGTTGATAATACCCGTTCATTTGCTGATTATTCTGAAACTGTTGGGGCTGCTGATAAATACCTTGTGTTTGCCTATAATTACTCTGACCTCCCCGTGGCGGATAGGCTTGCTGCAAGAGGACCTTTGTCTTTAGTTCTTTCGTTTTCTTATCTGTTCTATCCTTCTCATCTTTGTCTCTATTCTCATAATACTGTGCAGTAGCCAGTATTTGCGCTGAAGAGGAAACAGCCCAAGAGTCTTTTAATTTCTTACACAACTCGGGGAGTAGATTCTGCACAAATTTATCAACAAATAGCCGTTGGCCACCTTCAGTGCTCATGTCTTGACCACTGTGGTCGATAAACGTTTCTTCAAACCTGGTAAAGAAATCGGACACTGTCTCATCTTTCTTCTGCTTACATGCAGATAGTTTATCCCAATTTACGAGCATCGCAGGCATTATAGTTTTCATGTAGGTAATAATTCTACCAGGGAGCGCTGCTATGAGGGGCTCAGGTTTTGCACCACCAACTTGTCTAGTGTCTGCGGCAATGATATTAGCCCATGTGCCCCCTAGTTCTGCAGCGTGATCTACATTACGAATGGATCCCCATAAAGGCTGTGGAACCACATTCCCAAACAGCATATCTATGTCAGACAGATTCATTACACAAGATTCTGCAGTTTGTGACAACTCCTTATAATATCCTGCAGGGTTTTTACGGGGATCAGGCAATGTCTGTTTAAGTGCTAACACCTCAGATCTCTTCCATGGGACATGCACCCAAACACGCTGAAAATATGGCTGAACAGGTGGGTTAGCAGCTAGATCACCAGGTTTCCAAACTGGAGGAACCTCACGCATCGGATATTGGCGCGCTTTTACCTCCTTCCCCATAGGGAAATCCTGGTTAAACAATGATTGCTGGCAATCGCCATTTCTGAGGGACAGTAAAGTCGCAACTGCTTTATCTACCTTGGGGCCCACAACTACACCTGTTTCGAAATCAAATCGCACTCGACACAATTCCTGTGGGTTTGGGTTTGCACCCTTATCCTCCAATTCCTCACAGAGGAATTCACACATTTTATCAAAAACATACCTCTGTTTTGGGGCATCCCATTGATGAAAAACGTTAACAACCGATTCCACATCATAGAGTGAAGGGAAACCAATCCACCTACGCGCCAAATGATCTAACACCTCTTTCTCTTCGGGACCAGGTAGCTGACTGCGCAATTGCTTACGCTGTAATCCAGGAGTCGCACTAGATGACCCAAAGAGAGGCGACATTAGACTAGTAACTACATTAGCTAGTCGTTGTCGTGCTGAAGGAGAAGTTGAGGCGAAAACGGGGGGATAGACAGAGGGAAGAAAAACAGATTCAGATACAGGTACCGGGGTAGTGCAAGAAGGAGCGCCAGAGGAAGCCGCTGGCGTGCTAGGCAAAGTCGCAGAAAGCGCGGGGGTAACAGGTAGCAAAACTGGCAGCCCTTAAGAGGGCTGCACTGCAGGGATAGGAGCCAGCTGAAGAGGAGCTGGCAGCTGCGGGAAGGCTTGCGGCATATTTACTGGAGGCTGCGCATTTACAAGCTGTGGAGGTGCGGTGGCATTTTGCGCATACGGGGGTGGCGAACTTAACAAATGGGACATTAGGGAATCTTTCTCTTTCTCTTTTGTCTCATCTTGCACAAAGGGTGACAAAACAGGGTAACATTTATCAATCCCTAGTTTGCGCTGTCTGTGCAATTGCTCATTCATTTGTTCCTCCTCATTATCTTTAAATTGCACAGCTGCTTGCATCACTGACATACCTCTTTCTCTCGTATTCCTTTTCGCTAGCTTAATTTCCTTCTGTTTGGCTTCCTTTCGCCGTAGGCGGAAAGAATCAAACATCGCCGGCCGGGCTTTCTTTTTAAACAATTTAACTTCCAAATTATCTAAGATATCTGTATCGAAACTACCATTTTGGGGCCATTTTAAAACACCGTCCTTTCTGGTGTATCGGATCCATATTTCATTATATGCAATGGGGCCCACGCCCTGTTTTACATAAAGCTCATAAGTTGGAGTTCCAATTGGAGGAACCGGACACGAATCCTCCAACTGGAAATCCCTTCTACAACTCAAACAAAACCAATTACCAAATACACTAGCACCAGGCATCTTCGCTCACTAGTCTAGTTCCAAACTTCAAAGGATTATCGATTACGATAGTCTCGTGAATACACGAGTCCTCTGGCTTTGGGGTTTGCAAACTCCAAATAAACCAAAGTTATCCCGAAGGATACCAAACAAATTGGGAGACGCTCCACTTATACTTAACTGAATCTCGATGATCAATGGCGTCACCAGAAGACTCTCTATTGTTTTGCTCTACCAAAATCGTCAAGGGTCCAAAACAGGGCGATTAATCAGGGCAGCAGTCCTTCGTAGCCGTCGGGACGCGGAGAACCTCGCAGAAAAGTCCTTCGGACCACGTCGACATGCAGGGGTCGATGAAGTGGCAGCCTTCCTCCAGAATTTCCACACGAAGCTCCTCACGAACCTCTGGCTTGGACCGGTACCGCTGAAATCGCCCCACATTGGGCACCAACTGAAGTACTGGGTATTTTAAGCCCAGCGGTGCAGGGGAACACACCCTATGACTTCGGGGTTCTTCCTGTTTCAGACCCACAGAAACACAGAGTCTTCTGGGTGAAGTCAAAGATCAGTTTATTGGCTGCAGACCAATTACAGGCGTCCTAGAAGTACAACAGCGTGTATGTTCTCAGGAGACTGCTGAAAATCACAGAAACGGGCTTCTTCTTAAATACAGAATATCCTGCCTCAGGCATACATTCCTTAGTTTATGATATGGCTATTACATGTATACATTTCAAACGAAAAGGCAGAGTCATGATGACCATCCCACATTCCAGTTAAGCCAGCCCGTAATTATTTACCCAGCAAGGCTCAGATCCCACATCAGATATCGATAGGCCCCAATAAACATGAGCATCTCCTGTTTTGGGAAACAAGCCATAAAGCAGGAACAGTCAGGTGTGAAAGAGATTAGCTGGAGGCTTGTGTAGGATGAAAAGACTTTATGGTGTGTCAAGCCCTGATGCTAATCGCAGGTGGCCAGAGGACGGGGAACTCGTGAGACCAGTTTGACCTGGCGGTACAAAAGGGGGTGGTGATGGACGGAGCATCAGAACCAATCAAACACTCACACCCAGTCAAAAGATCTGGGTTTGATCCATCACCGTTCTTTAGCCCACTCTGCCACCCCAGTTCAGACATGGCCATATGCAAATCAGTCTGACCCTGTGCCTCATGGGAACAGTCCAGCCCGAACTGCCAAGCCATGCCTTCCCTGGACCGGAAACAAGCTTCCTAGGACCGGTTTCTGGCATTTCAGCCGTCTTCAGCCAGGCTTGCTTGAATCCAGTGGCAAAGTGAGCAAGGGACTCACGTCTGAGCATACCCTGCCAACTTATGGCGGACAAAGCGGTACAAAATGGGGTGGTGATGGACGGAGCATCAGAACCAATCAAACACTCACACCCAGTCAAAAGATCTGGGTTTGATCCATCACCGTTCTTTAGCCCACTCTGCCACCCCAGTTCAGACATGGCCATATGCAAATCAGTCTGACCCTGTGCCTCATGGGAACAGTCCAGCCCGAACTGCCAAGCCATGCCTTCCCTGGACCGGAAACAAGCTTCCTAGGACCGGTTTCTGGCATTTCAGCCGTCTTCAGCCAGGCTTGCTTGAATCCAGTGGCAAAGTGAGCAAGGGACTCACGTCTGAGCATACCCTGCCAACTTATGGCGGACAAAGCTGTACAAAAGGAGGTGGTGATGGACGGAGCATCAGAACCAATCAAACACTCACACCCAGTCAAAAGATCTGGGTTTGATCCATCACCGTTCTTTAGCCCACTCTGCCACCCCAGTTCAGACATGGCCATATGCAAATCAGTCTGACCCTGTGCCTCATGGGAACAGTCCAGCCCGAACTGCCAAGCCATGCCTTCCCTGGACCGGAAACAAGCTTCCTAGGACCGGTTTCTGGCATTTCAGCCGTCTTCAGCCAGGCTTGCTTGAATCCAGTGGCAAAGTGAACAAGGGACTCACGTCTGAGCATACCCTGCCAACTTATGGGGTACAAAAGGGGGTGGTGATGGACGGAGCATCAGAACCAATCAAACACTCACACCCAGTCAAAAGATCTGGGTTTGATCCATCACCGTTCTTTAGCCCACTCTGCCACCCCAGTTCAGACATGGCCATATGCAAATCAGTCTGACCCTGTGCCTCATGGGAACAGTCCAGCCCGAACTGCCAAGCCATGCCTTCCCTGGACCGGAAACAAGCTTCCTAGGACCAGTTTCTGGCATTTCAGCCGTCTTCAGCCAGGCTTGCTTGAATCCAGTGGCAAAGTGAGCAAGGGACTCACGTCTGAGCATACCCTGCCAACTTCTGGCGGACAAAGCGGTACAAAAGGGGGTGGTGATGGACGGAGCATCAGAACCAATCAAGCACTCACACCCAGTCAAAAGATCTGGGTTTGATCCATCACCGTTCTTTAGCCCACTCTGCCACCCCAGTTCAGACATGGCCATATGCAAATCAGTCTGACCCTGTGCCTCATGGGAACAGTCCAGCCCGAACTGCCAAGCCATGCCTTCCCTGGACCGGAAACAAGCTTCCTAGGACCGGTTTCTGGCATTTCAGCCGTCTTCAGCCAGGCTTGCTTGAATCCAGTGGCAAAGTGAGCAAGGGACTCACGTCTGAGCATACCCTGCCAACTTATGGCGGACAAAGCGGTACAAAAGGGGGTGGTGATGGACGGAGCATCAGAACCAATCAAACACTCACACCCAGTCAAAAGATCTGGGTTTGATCCATCACCGTTCTTTAGCCCACTCTGCCACCCCAGTTCAGACATGGCCATATGCAAATCAGTCTGACCCTGTGCCTCATGGGAACAGTCCAGCCCGAACTGCCAAGCCATGCCTTCCCTGGACCGGAAACAAGCTTCCTAGGACCGGTTTCTGGCATTTCAGCCGTCTTCAGCCAGGCTTGCTTGAATCCAGTGGCAAAGTGAGCAAGGGACTCACGTCTGAGCATACCCTGCCAACTTATGGCGGACAAAGCGGTACAAAAGGGGGTGGTGATGGACGGAGCATCAGAACCAATCAAACACTCACACCCAGTCAAAAGATCTGGGTTTGATCCATCACCGTTCTTTAGCCCACTCTGCCACCCCAGTTCAGACATGGCCATATGCAAATCAGTCTGACCCTGTGCCTCAGGGGAACAGTCCAGCCCGAACTGCCAAGCCATGCCTTCCCTGGACCGGAAACAAGCTTCCTAGGACCGGTTTCTGGCATTTCAGCCGTCTTCAGCCAGGCTTGCTTGAATCCAGTGGCAAAGTGAGCAAGGGACTCACGTCTGAGCATACCCTGCCAACTTATGGCGGACAAAGCGGTACAAAAGGGGGTGGTGATGGACGGAGCATCAGAACCAATCAAACACTCACACCCAGTCAAAAGATCTGGGTTTGATCCATCACCGTTCTTTAGCCCACTCTGCCACCCCAGTTCAGACATGGCCATATGCAAATCAGTCTGACCCTGTGCCTCATGGGAACAGTCCAGCCCGAACTGCCAAGCCATGCCTTCCCTGGACCGGAAACAAGCTTCCTAGGACCGGTTTCTGGCATTTCAGCCGTCTTCAGCCAGGCTTGCTTGAATCCAGTGGCAAAGTGAGCAAGGGACTCACGTCTGAGCATACCCTGCCAACTTATGGCGGACAAAGCGGTACAAAAGGGGGTGGTGATGGACGGAGCATCAGAACCAATCAAACACTCTCACCCAGTCAAAAGATCTGGGTTTGATCCATCACCGTTCTTTAGCCCACTCTGCCACCCCAGTTCAGACATGGCCATATGCAAATCAGTCTGACCCTGTGCCTCATGGGAACAGTCCAGCCCGAACTGCCAAGCCATGCCTTCCCTGGACCGGAAACAAGCTTCCTAGGACCGGTTTCTGGCATTTCAGCCGTCTTCAGCCAGGCTTGCTTGAATCCAGTGGCAAAGTGAGCAAGGGACTTACGTCTGAGCATACCCTGCCAACTTATGGCGGACAAAGCGGTACAAAAGGGGGTGGTGATGGACGGATCATCAGAACCAATCAAACACTCACACCCAGTCAAAAGATCTGGGTTTGATCCATCACCGTTCTTTAGCCCACTCTGCCACCCCAGTTCAGACATGGCCATATGAAAATCAGTCTGACCCTGTGCCTCATGGGAACAGTCCAGCCCGAACTGCCAAGCCATGCCTTCCCTGGACCGGAAACAAGCTTCCTAGGACCAGTTTCTGGCATTTCAGCCGTCTTCAGCCAGGCTTGCTTGAATCCAGTGGCAAAGTGAGCAAGGGACTCACGTCTGAGCATACCCTGCCAACTTATGGCGGACAAAGCGGTACAAAAGGGGGTGGTGATGGACGGAGCATCAGAACCAATCAAACACTCACACCCAGTCAAAAGATCTGGGTTTGATCCATCACCGTTCTTTAGCCCACTCTGCCACCCCAGTTCAAACATGGCCATATGCAAATCAGTCTGACCCTGTGCCTCATGGGAACAGTCCAGCCCGAACTGCCAAGCCATGCCTTCCCTGGACCGGAAACAAGCTTCCTAGGACCGGTTTCTGGCATTTCAGCCGTCTTCAGCCAGGCTTGCTTGAATCCAGTGGCAAAGTGAGCAAGGGACTCACGTCTGAGCATACCCTGCCAACTTATGGCGGACAAAGCGGTACAAAAGGGGGTGGTGATGGACGGAGCATCAGAACCAATCAAACACTCACACCCAGTCAAAAGATCTGGGTTTGATCCATCACCGTTCTTTAGCCCACTCTGCCACCCCAGTTCAGACATGGCCATATGCAAATCAGTCTGACCCTGTGCCTCATGGGAACAGTCCAGCCCGAACTGCCAAGCCATGCCTTCCCTGGACCGGAAACAAGCTTCCTAGGACCGGTTTCTGGCATTTCAGCCGTCTTCAGCCAGGCTTGCTTGAATCCAGTGGCAAAGTGAGCAAGGGACTCACGTCTGAGCATACCCTGCCAACTTATGGCGGACAAAGCGGTACAAAAGGGGGTGGTGATGGACGGAGCATCAGAACCAATCAAACACTCTCACCCAGTCAAAAGATCTGGGTTTGATCCATCACCGTTCTTTAGCCCACTCTGCCACCCCAGTTCAGACATGGCCATATGCAAATCAGTCTGACCCTGTGCCTCATGGGAACAGTCCAGCCCGAACTGCCAAGCCATGCCTTCCCTGGACCGGAAACAAGCTTCCTAGGACCGGTTTCTGGCATTTCAGCCGTCTTCAGCCAGGCTTGCTTGAATCCAGTGGCAAAGTGAGCAAGGGACTTACGTCTGAGCATACCCTGCCAACTTATGGCGGACAAAGCGGTACAAAAGGGGGTGGTGATGGACGGATCATCAGAACCAATCAAACACTCACACCCAGTCAAAAGATCTGGGTTTGATCCATCACCGTTCTTTAGCCCACTCTGCCACCCCAGTTCAGACATGGCCATATGAAAATCAGTCTGACCCTGTGCCTCATGGGAACAGTCCAGCCCGAACTGCCAAGCCATGCCTTCCCTGGACCGGAAACAAGCTTCCTAGGACCAGTTTCTGGCATTTCAGCCGTCTTCAGCCAGGCTTGCTTGAATCCAGTGGCAAAGTGAGCAAGGGACTCACGTCTGAGCATACCCTGCCAACTTATGGCGGACAAAGCGGTACAAAAGGGGGTGGTGATGGACGGAGCATCAGAACCAATCAAACACTCACACCCAGTCAAAAGATCTGGGTTTGATCCATCACCGTTCTTTAGCCCACTCTGCCACCCCAGTTCAAACATGGCCATATGCAAATCAGTCTGACCCTGTGCCTCATGGGAACAGTCCAGCCCGAACTGCCAAGCCATGCCTTCCCTGGACCGGAAACAAGCTTCCTAGGACCGGTTTCTGGCATTTCAGCCGTCTTCAGCCAGGCTTGCTTGAATCCAGTGGCAAAGTGAGCAAGGGACTCACGTCTGAGCATACCCTGCCAACTTATGGCGGACAAAGCGGTACAAAAGGGGGTGGTGATGGACGGAGCATCAGAACCAATCAAACACTCACACCCAGTCAAAAGATCTGGGTTTGATCCATCACCGTTCTTTAGCCCACTCTGCCACCCCAGTTCAGACATGGCCATATGCAAATCAGTCTGACCCTGTACCTCATGGGAACAGTCCAGCCCGAACTGCCAAGCCATGCCTTCCCTGGACCGGAAACAAGCTTCCTAGGACCGGTTTCTGGCATTTCAGCCGTCTTCAGCCAGGCTTGCTTGAATCCAGTGGCAAAGTGAGCAAGGGACTCACGTCTGAGCATACCCTGCCAACTTATGGCGGACAAAGCGGTACAAAAGGGGGTGGTGATGGACGGAGCATCAGAACCAATCAAACACTCACACCCAGTCAAAAGATCTGGGTTTGATCCATCACCGTTCTTTAGCCCACTCTGCCACCCCAGTTCAGACATGGCCATATGCAAATCAGTCTGACCCTGTGCCTCATGGGAACAGTCCAGCCCGAACTGCCAAGCCATGCCTTCCCTGGACCGGAAACAAGCTTCTTAGGACCGGTTTCTGGCATTTCAGCCGTCTTCAGCCAGGCTTGCTTGAATCCAGTGGCAAAGTGAGCAAGGGACTCACGTCTGAGCATACCCTGCCAACTTATGGCGGACAAAGCGGTACAAAAGGGGGTGGTGATGGACGGAGCATCAGAACCAATCAAACACTCTCACCCAGTCAAAAGATCTGGGTTTGATCCATCACCGTTCTTTAGCCCACTCTGCCACCCCAGTTCAGACATGGCCATATGCAAATCAGTCTGACCCTGTGCCTCATGGGAACAGTCCAGCCCGAACTGCCAAGCCATGCCTTCCCTGGACCGGAAACAAGCTTCCTAGGACCGGTTTCTGGCATTTCAGCCGTCTTCAGCCAGGCTTGCTTGAATCCAGTGGCAAAGTGAGCAAGGGACTCACGTCTGAGCATACCCTGCCAACTTATGGCGGACAAAGCGGTACAAAAGGGGGTGGTGATGGACGGAGCATCAGAACCAATCAAACACTCACACCCAGTCAAAAGATCTGGGTTTGATCCATCACCGTTCTTTAGCCCACTCTGCCACCCTAGTTCAGACATGGCCATATGCAAATCAGTCTGACCCTGTGCCTCATGGGAACAGTCCAGCCCGAACTGCCAAGCCATGCCTTCCCTGGACCGGAAACAAGCTTCCTAGGACCGGTTTCTGGCATTTCAGCCGTCTTCAGCCAGGCTTGCTTGAATCCAGTGGCAAAGTGAGCAAGGGACTCACGTCTGAGCATACCCTGCCAACTTATGGCGGACAAAGCGGTACAAAAGGGGGTGGTGATGGACGGAGCATCAGAACCAATCAAACACTCACACCCAGTCAAAAGATCTGGGTTTGATCCATCACCGTTCTTTCGCCCACTCTGCCACCCCAGTTCAGACATGGCCATATGCAAATCAGTCTGACCCTGTGCCTCATGGGAACAGTCCAGCCCGAACTGCCAAGCCATGCCTTCCCTGGACCGGAAACAAGCTTCCTAGGACCGGTTTCTGGCATTTCAGCCGTCTTCAGCCAGGCTTGCTTGAATCCAGTGGCAAAGTGAGCAAGGGACTCACGTCTGAGCATACCCTGCCAACTTATGGCGGACAAAGCTGTACAAAAGGGGGTGGTGATGGACGGAGCATCAGAACCAATCAAACACTCACACCCAGTCAAAAGATCTGGGTTTGATCCATCACCGTTCTTTAGCCCACTCTGCCACCCCAGTTCAGACATGGCCATATGCAAATCAGTCTGACCCTGTGCCTCATGGGAACAGTCCAGCCCGAACTGCCAAGCCATGCCTTCCCTGGACCGGAAACAAGCTTCCTAGGACCGGTTTCTGGCATTTCAGCCGTCTTCAGCCAGGCTTGCTTGAATCCAGTGGCAAAGTGAGCAAGGGACTCACGTCTGAGCATACCCTGCCAACTTATGGCGGACAAAGCGGTACAAAAGGGGGTGGTGATGGACGGAGCATCAGAACCAATCAAACATTCACACCCAGTCAAAAGATCTGGGTTTGATCCATCACCGTTCTTTAGCCCACTCTGCCACCCCAGTTCAGACATGGCCATATGCAAATCAGTCTGACCCTGTGCCTCATGGGAACAGTCCAGCCCGAACTGCCAAGCCATGCCTTCCCTGGACCGGAAACAAGCTTCCTAGGATCGGTTTCTGGCATTTCAGCCGTCTTCAGCCAGGCTTGCTTGAATCCAGTGGCAAAGTGAGCAAGGGACTCACGTCTGAGCATACCCTGCCAACTTATGGCGGACAAAGCGGTACAAAAGGGGGTGGTGATGGACGGAGCATCAGAACCAATCAAACACTCACACCCAGTCAAAAGATCTGGGTTTGATCCATCACCGTTCTTTAGCTCACTCTGCCACCCCAGTTCAGACATGGCCATATGCAAATCAGTCTGACCCTGTGCCTCATGGGAACAGTCCAGCCCGAACTGCCAAGCCATGCCTTCCCTGGACCGGAAACAAGCTTCCTAGGACCGGTTTCTGGCATTTCAGCCGTCTTTAGCCAGGCTTGCTTGAATCCAGTGGCAAAGTGAGCAAGGGACTCACGTCTGAGCATACCCTACCAACTTATGGCGGACAAAGCGGTACAAAAGGGGGTGGTGATGGACGGAGCATCAGAACCAATCAAACACTCACACCCAGTCAAAAGATCTGTGTTTGATCCATCACCGTTCTTTAGCCCACTCTGCCACCCCAGTTCAGACATGGCCATATGCAAATCAGTCTGACCCTGTGCCTCATGGGAACAGTCCAGCCCGAACTGCCAAGCCATGCCTTCCCTGGACCGGAAACAAGCTTCCTAGGACCGGTTTCTGGCATTTCAGCCGTCTTCAGCCAGGCTTGCTTAAATCCAGTGGCAAAGTGAGCAAGGGACTCACGTCTGAGCATACCCTGCCAACTTATGGCGGACAAAGCGGTACAAAAGGGGGTGGTGATGGACGGAGCATCAGAACCAATCAAACACTCACACCCAGTCAAAAGATCTGGGTTTGATCCATCCCCGTTCTTTAGCCCACTCTGCCACCCCAGTTCAGACATGGCCATATGCAAATCAGTCTGACCCTGTGCCTCATGGGAACAGTCCAGCCCGAACTGCCAAGCCATGCCTTCCCTGGACCGGAAACAAGCTTCCTAGGACCGGTTTCTGGCATTTCAGCCGTCTTCAGCCAGGCTTGCTTGAATCCAGTAGCAAAGTGAGCAAGAGACTCACGTCTGAGCATACCCTGCCAACTTATGGCGGACAAAGCGGTACAAAAGTGGGTGGTGATGAACGGAGCATCAGAACCAATCAAACACTCACACCCAGTCAAAAGATCTGAGTTTGATCCATCACCGTTCTTTAGCCCACTCTGCCACCCCAGTTCAGACATGGCCATATGCAAATCAGTCTGACCCTGTGCCTCATGGGAACAGTCCAGCCCGAACTGCCAAGCCATGCCTTCCCTGGACCGGAAACAAGCTTCCTAGGACCGGTTTCTGGCATTTCAGCCGTCTTCAGCCAGGCTTGCTTGAATCCAGTGGCAAAGTGAGCAAGGGACTTTGCATTTGTCACCCCGAGTGGGAAGGGTATGCCCAGACGTGGGTCCCTTGCTCTCCATGCTACTGGAATCAAGCTATCCTGGCTGAAGAGGGGTGAAACCCCGAAACCGGTCCTAGGATGCTTGTTTCCAGTCCAGGGAGGGCCTGGCTTGGCAGTTCGGGCTGGACTGTTCCCATGAGGCACAGGGTCAAGACTGATTTGCATATGGCTGGGTTCAAACTGGAATGGCATGGTGAGCAAAAAAACGATGGATTTAGGCCCAGATCTCTGTACTGGGGTGAATGTATGACATTGTTCTGCATTCTGTCCATCAATTGTTGTTTTTGCATTTGTCACCCCGAGTGGGAAGGGTATGCCCAGACGTGGGTCCCTTGCTCTCCATGCTACTGGAATCAAGCTATCCTGGCTGAAGAGGGGTGAAACCCCGAAACCGGTCCTAGGATGCTTGTTTCCAGTCCAGGGAGGGCCTGGCTTGGCAGTTCGGGCTGGACTGTTCCCATGAGGCACAGGGTCAAGACTGATTTGCATATGGCTGGGTTCAAACTGGAATGGCATGGTGAGCAAAAAAACGATGGATTTAGGCCCAGATCTCTGTACTGGGGTGAATGTATGACATTGTTCTGCATTCTGTCCATCAATTGTTGTTTTTGCATTTGTCACCCCGAGTGGTAAGGGTATGCCCAGACGTGGGTCCCTTGCTCTCCATGCTACTGGAATCAAGCTATCCTGGCTGAAGAGGGGTGAAACCCCGAAACCGGTCCTAGGATGCTTGTTTCCAGTCCAGGGAGGGCCTGGCTTGGCAGTTCGGGCTGGACTGTTCCCATGAGGCACAGGGTCAAGACTGATTTGCATATGGCTGGGTTCAAACTGGAATGGCATGGTGAGCAAAAAAACGATGGATTTAGGCCCAGATCTCTGTACTGGGGTGAATGTATGACATTGTTCCGCATTCTGTCCATCAATTGTTGTTTTTGCACCAGTTTGACCTGGGGCAGCGGAGCCAAGCTGCCCAGGTCACAGAAAAGTCAAAGAAAGGCACATGTGCTCTAAAAGGCCCGTTTTCGCTTCATGCTATATAGCCTTTGTGAGGGCAACCATAAGATGGCCACCGCTACAAAATGGAACCCACGTAGTGATGTGAAATAGCGTATACACAGTGCATTCATAGCTAAAACGTTACAGAAAGCACTCGTACATACCGCATTAACCATTCGCGGTTCACTATTACCGGGATAGACAGGGGTAGGGCCCTGCCTCCTACGCGGTCCCAAA
The DNA here is from genome assembly GCF_964204655.1 of Triturus cristatus. Classification (NCBI taxonomy): domain Eukaryota; kingdom Metazoa; phylum Chordata; class Amphibia; order Caudata; family Salamandridae; genus Triturus; species Triturus cristatus. The sequence goes on along the minus strand of NC_140591.1, from coordinate 743,218,476 downwards.
TTCAAAAGTACGACAAGGCCCACCCTAGTTGGTTGCATTTCAGATAAGGTGGGTGTGGATAAGATACCAGACCCCTCTCCCCCCAAATTCGCATTGGGAACAGGAATTAAGACCCAATTAGAGATTCAGGGGTCTTCAAATCATTGCTGGGGGTATTGATATTTAGCAGCAAAGGACCAGATAAATCTGTTAGTTTCCTACTCCTGATGTTATCTGTTTCTAGGTTTCTCCCTGTAACAAGACGCCATGGCAGTGATCTTTTCCGATCTACTAGCCTGCCTGATTGAACAGGCAGTCAATCAATATCTGTCAGACCCAAGAGAACATCAAAGCAGTTGGGGTGAGTAAATGAAAGGTGATGGAAAGGAAGGTGTCTTTTTGGCCCGTACCCCAGGAAATGTTGCCACCTACTTGACTCCTGTTAGGGGGGTTGAAAAAACCCAGAGGGCAGACCTTTATTGAATCATTTAATGAGTCTCTGGTGTGCTTCAAAGCGAAGGACGCACACCTTGCGTTGTTGAAATTAAGTACAACGCAGTCCCCTTCTAAGCATTTGCTTGTAAGGCCTAACCACCCTACCCTCCTAGCCATAATAATGACATTGAGCCAATTAAAGGGCAAACTTCGTATATGAAGCTGCAGTTCCACTAGTCATTACTAGGTGTCCCTATCGAGTCAGATGCAAAAGCATTGAAATTGTTAAATGAAGCTGCAGTTCCAGTGGTGGTTACTATGTGTCCCTCAAAAATCAAAACGAAAAAAAAAGCATTGGAATTATTTCACAAAGCTGCAGTTCCACTAGTCATTACCTAGGTGCCCTCCAAAAGTCAAAATTAAAAGCATTGACATTCTTACACAAAGCTTCATTTCCATTAGTCATTACTAGGTGTCCCTCACAAGTTAAATGCACAAGCATTGAAATTCTTTAGTTAAGCTGCAGTTCCACAAGTCTTTATTAGGTGCCCCAGTAAAAGTCAAATGCAAAAGCTTAGGCATTCTCACTTGAAGCTGCAGTTCCACTAGTGATTACTAGGAGTCCCTCGAAAGTAAAATGAAAAAGCATTGAAATTCTTACATCAATCCGCAGTTCCACTAGTCGTCACTAGATATCCTAAAGCGAAAGAAGAATATACATTTGCATATACACTTTTGCAATTTTGACCATTTGACCTTGTTTTCTATAGGACTAATTATTTGAGCTGGTTTATAGTCAGGAATGGTCATTGTTTAATTTACAATAAATATCTTGAGAGTTATGGAAATAGTTGAAGTTATCCAACTATATATAGAGACTAGAAGTCATTGGGAGATTCAAGTCTCTAACAACCCATGACATTGCAGTTCAATTAGTTGTTGTTAGAAATGGGATTTCTGGTTGGCTAAGGCTTGCGCCAAAGCCAGGCAGAAACCACCACTCTAGTCAGGACAAGGGAGTTACACGCCAAAGATAACCCCTGCTCACCCCATTGGTAGCTTGGCATGAGCAGTCAGGCTTATCTAGGAGGCAATGTGTAAAGCGTTTGCGCAACACACACCCAGCAACAACATACTAGGTACACCACAAAAGGAACTCCACACAAGGTTATATAAAAAAAAACTTTGTATTATCATAAAACACATTAGAATAGTAATCACACATGATACACTGTGCCAACTGGCACTAGGCAATATTTACAGGGGATTATATACAACTGACAGGGCGAATTGGGCCACTGTCAGAACCATCACAGAGTGAACATAGTAAATGCAGAACATATAAAAACGTAGAACACAAGCAGTAATTACTGGCAAACACTGTACTCAGCATTCTCCTGCAACATAAACCATATTATGCACAGTATCACATCAGGCACAAAATACATTATACGCCAAACTCACAAGCCTAAATATATTAGACCATAACCTCCTAATCATAAATCACATTAGCCATAAATCACAGTGGAGAATAACCTCCCAAGCATAAACCATAAGATGCATACCTCATAACATAAACCACAGTAGAGGCGTAAATAACGGTGTATAAAACACAGTACATGAATCACATTTCCTGCGCACCACATAAATCACATTAGAATCTGGCGCCCTATTAACCTAACAGTCCCCCTGGCCAACTGGCCTCCTCAGAGAGCTCAAATGCCCTATGTCCCAAATGACAGGGCGGCTGCAAATGCAGCAGAATCCACAAGTGCGCAATTGCGCTGGGGCAGAGGAGTGTATCTCACTGCTACCTCTTACAATAAGCCCCCAAAGAACTGATGGCCTAAATGTTGCAGCTGACGCTAATTGCCATGCAGCTGTGATGCAAAGAAGGCCTGGCACTCACTGTGCCCTCTGACTAAATATGTAAAAACGTTGCAGCTCCCTGCGCTGGTGTGGCGCAGCTGAGAACAAGGTAAAGGGTCTGGCAACATTGTGCCTTTCTAGCCCCCACTGGGACTCTATCAAAAAGGCCCCCATCGTTGCAGCTGCCCACTACAGCGGTGCAGCTGTGCAGAAACAAAGAGCACAGGGCTGTGGGGCCCCGCCCTGGGGCTCTCTTAAGGAAATGGACCCCAACGTTGAAGCAACCCCCTATCAGGTGGGGGCCGCTCAGGAAATCCAGCATTGCTGCCCGGGAACCTCGTGAGCACCAATACCAAAAGCAAGAATGGCCCCCATCGTTGGAGCGACCCTCCGTCATGTGGGGCCACTCAGAAAATGGGCATCGACACTGGGCCTTGAACCAGCACCTCTGTGCCTCGGGGGAGCAACTACGGGGGCAGGCACCGATAGCGTGCCTCAACACACACACCCCTCCCCACCAGGCTCCACTCACCGGACTTTCTGCGCTGCTCCCTCACTGGGGAGGCTTCAGCTCTTCACCAGTGTGGCGGGAGCAGGCTAGGCGGTGTCTCGGGAGCCCCCCGCTCCTCAAGAACTCTGCGTCAAGCAGGGCTCCCTCCTGTCATGGGAGCCTTGATCACCACACCACCTTCCTCGCTTTTCACCCGAGTCTCCCACCAGCTCAAGGGAGCCCTGCGAGGCGACTTCCTGTATACACGGCAGGACCCGCCCACGTCCAGGCAAGGTTGCCTGACTTCCTCCTTTGGCGCTCCTCTTCCCTGGGCCGCGGCAGTGATTTTCAGCAGCAGGACGCGGGGTGGGCACCAGCCTAAAAATAAACAATGCGGGGTGGGCACCTACCATGAAACGCACCCTAATGCGGGATGGGCACCCGCCAACATAAAATAAGCAGAAAGCGGGGCTGCAATCGCAGGGTAGGCTCCCGCTGATTAAATTAGCATCAATGCGGCTGCAATTGCGGGGTAGGCTCCCGCTCGATACGGCATCACAGGGGAATCCCTACGATGGGGATTCCCTCTCAAAGGGGCTACAGCTCAGCGCTGCACAGCCCACGCTATCCTCCTTCCTAGGGCAACAAAAAGAAAGCGCTCACGAGGCGCTAGATGCAGCCAAAAGTCCTTTAAGGTCCTGGAGATCAAGGGGGCAATGCAGGGTTCAGGGAGGCAAGCCCTCGTGGTGATTCCTCCTGGGCCCCAGCAGCAGCACGCACCAGCAAGGTCAGGAACAGCACATCAGCACAGAACAGAACAAGAAGACTTCATGGGGACACAGCCCCTATATTTATACCACACAATCTCTTTGTCTGGAGAGCAGGGCATGGGGAACCATATGCAACTGGTTCAGTGGGGAATTGGAGCACTTTGTTTTCCAAGCTCCTCTTCCCATTTGTCAAGTGGGGGCTAGGTGATCAGACACACCACAGGGGGCGGAGACAGCATTGTACAGACTGGGCACAGTCCTATTCAGAGTCAGGGGATTACTCCTCCCACTACTCCCAACGCAGATGTCCCTTTCAGCCTAGTGCTGACTCGCCCTGCCCCTCCTGGGGCCACGCACACCTCCCAGCCCCTGTCACTCACAAGCCAGACATGCAATTCACATCAGGCAGGCAGACATATAGCACACCGAAATACCAACTTCTAAAAGTGGCATTTCCCAAATAGTCACAATAAATCTGCGCACACCATTGCGCAGCATTTATTATTACAATTCCAAATATACTAAACTTGACCATGCTGCTCCTTCCATATCAGGAATTACCACTGACACACTTATCAGGGAATCCCCAATGCATTCCTATGGGAGGGCAGGCCAATCTCACCAATGTACACAGAGAGCGCACGCACTTTACACTGGACCACAGTGCTAAAGTGCCCAGAGGCCTAAAACCACCAATACTATGTCAGAGAAAAAGGCAAAAAGTTTATGGATGAACCTGCGAAAAAAGGGCCAAGTCCAACAGTTTTTAATAGGTATTCCTCACATATTAAGTGCAAAAGCAGTGATAGTCTTTAGGGAAGATACGCTGCAGTTATATTTTTGTTACTAATAGGTGTTTGTCATACTGTAACTCCATTAGCTGTTACTTCAGCTTTGTGAATACTGATTTGTACTAGACTGAAGAGGTGAGGCTTAAAAAATTAATTATTTGAGCTGGTTTATAGTGAGGAATGAGCATTGTAATTTACAATGAACACTTTAAGAGTGACGAAAAAAGTTGATGTAACCTTACTAGACATGGGGACTAAAAGTCAATGGGAAGTGAAAGTGTCTAACAATCCCACAAAGCTGTACTTCCTTTAGTTGTAACTAAGGGGCATATTTATGAGAGGCTTCATTTGACACATTCCTGCCCTTTTCCCCCTGTGCTGGTGCAGTTTCAGCAGCCTAGCACCAATGCAGACACCCAAGGGTGCCTGTGTTGTAGGCAGGATAGTTTTTGTGTAGGAATGGGCGCCTTCCTGCAGAATGCGGCACACATAGAAAGAGGAAAAAACAATGAGAAATAAAGATATTTCTGCTCATCAGGCCTCACCAGAGAGGCGCATTTTTTTGGTGCATTCCAAGTTTTACAATGTTTGGTAAATCTGGAAATGTGTAAAAAACATGGGATTTGCTTAGGAACACCGTAATGCCCATGGAACACCTCCCTTGTGCAGAGTAATGCAACACAGCAATTCGCGCTGTGGTGCATTACTCCAGATTTATGAAGCCGTTCAAAGCCATGCAATGTGGCTTTGCATGGCTTCATAAATATCAGTTAGAGGCTTGTACCGCTTTGCATGGTGCAAACATGATGCAAGACTCTCAGGGTTCGGGCCTAGTTATCTGGGCAACCAGGGTAAGTTCATGTTGCAGAATATCATCACTTGTATCTTGTGAGGTTGAGTATGAGCTACTTATCTACCATAGAGTTAGCCATGTTGCTCAAGAGCATAATGTATCAACTTTTCGTGGTGTTGGTGTCTCCTGAGAATTACTGTAAGATCTGGGTGTTAACAGTTTAAGAGATGATGAAGAGTTCCTGGGTCTTACTGATGCTTGATAGAGGAGTCATGTATCAGTTTAAGAGAGTGGGGCTGAGTGATGAGATTTGTGGGACTCTGCAGATCAGCTCCTTGCATTCTGAGGGAAGGGAGTGACCTTGAGCTGTTGCATAATTCCAATTTATTAAGGAGGCTACCCACTTTAGAGATGGTCCTTAGTTTTTTGTATTGTGGAGTCTGGAATTCACCTGAAAAAATTGAAACATGGCATATACATGCCCTTTTCAATGTGGTTTGCTGTGCAGTGTTGTGTGCATGTTTGTGAAATATGACACAAATTGTATGCAAGACAGTACAGTAAGGCAGCTTAGTGTGTTGTGCTGCATGAAAGGTAGGTCAATCCTTTCATATACACTTTATTTTGCTCACAATTACAGACCAATCAACTCCTTATTCTGGGTCTGGCTTACCCACATTTCTCACTCCTCCACTTGCATGCGGTTCATCACATCGCTTGCAATAAGCTTGCGCCAAGGGTTGTACTACTATTCTCCTGCAGTACCCTACGGGTGCTCATGTATAGATCATTCTTGTCATAGGTACTTTATTCTGATCCCATGGACAGACCAATCACTTCTTTATTCTTGGTCTGGCTTACCCAGTTTTTCTCACCCCTCCATTTGCATGCATTTCATCACGTCCATTGCAATACTTCTATTACAGTGTGATGCACGTTCGGTGGACACTTGACAATGTACAGGCATGTTTTGAGTGTTCATCGCCTTCCACCATAGTTCATATCATCGCTAATCGATTCTTAACTCTTTTTCTTCCCCCCAATTTTTTTCTCTTTCTCTCTCTCTCTCTCTCTCTCTCTCTCTCTCTCTCTATCTCTCTTCCCTTTCCGTTTCTTTCTCCCTCTTTTATATTCTTAATCTTCCTAGAGGCATTTTTTTGTCTCAACCATATTCATTTAAGTCCTGATTTTAATCCTCATATTGTAAAGTGGGATCAATATGTCATCAACAAATAGTACCATGACTACTGCAATGTTTCTTTCAAATTACAATAGCATTGGTACTTTAAATTGACATGTGACATAAACTGTTTATTATTTCTGGCGCGATACACCTTGACTCGTTATTGCTGGTTATCATGCCATACGAGTTACTTCTCCTCATCGCTTAAGTCTTGATTGTCTGAAGTACGGTGGATTGAAGAAGCATGACTTACAGTTGATGCTATTTATCCTATGGACATCACTTGCGCTTCTCTTGGTAAATTTGAATGGAGAGATATTCTTTTTCACTAAATATAAGTGAGTTGTTAAAGCTATACAAAGCATTCGATCGAGACTTTTGATCCTGAGAGAGCTCAGCACATGCTCTACATTTTTTAGGTCCAATTTGTGATTTACTACATAGGAGCCCTGACGAAGTTCCCTCTGGCAAAGAATCGGGAACGAAACGCATTGGCTGCGTGCCAGTTCTGAGTAATCTATTGAATAAAAGGACTTTTTGTATGGAATAACTGAATCACGTTGCTTCACTGACTTTGGAACGAGTGCACCTTCCAAATCTTTTGTTTTGTCTTCCACATAACACCCTTGGACGGCGGGTGTGGGAAGAGCTTGCACCACCATACGAATTGGTAGTATATATGGACTGGAAGTGCTTGGCCTTGGTCTGACGTTTCTTCTTTTCTCTTAGCATTTTTATTATTTCTACAGTCACTAGGAAATGTCTGAGCTTTGAAAGTTTAAAATCTTGTTTTTCCTTTGCTTCCCACATTGATATTTTATTTTTGCTGTGTGTGTTTTCCGACATAGAATTCATTTTTCTTCTATGGCTTCTGCTTTGTGATATTCCACTGTAAGGAACCTCCTTTTCCTTTATAAATGCTTGAAAGATAGAGTGCAGAAATGTGTGAAGCATAATAACATATTACATGTCTTGGCTAGTGGTGTGCAACAAACTGATTGCTAGAGCAAATAAAGGCACCATTGCTACATGGTGCAGTTGTCCCTGCAGTAGTGCTAGGCAGCACTTTTTACATCAGTGCAGGCTGTCAGCAAAAATGCCCCGTAATATGTTAAATGTTGTCCAATCCTGTACTCACTTTTTCAAGAAGGGCAGCAAGCATCCTAGTTGCGTTGTGTGAAATTTACACAAAAAGGCCCACTAGTGAATATTGAGGTTGTGTGATCATACTACATGGATTGCCACGTGAAAAGCAATTTTAGTACATTTATTTGTAGAACCATATGTTTCACTTATCCCTGTGTACTTAAAAGTGAAGAAAAATACTATCTGAATGTAAGAAAAATCACTTATATCATGAAGTTTTCAGGCAGCTGGGAGCCATCAATAAATCCATCCTGTCCCCAAGATTGCCTCCTTCCTAGCATCAACAAGTGCCCTTAAAAAAAGACATTGTTGCTTTGTTGGATAACCAGCAAACCCTTGCCAGGAACTATTAAGCTGCCTTACTGGAACACACAAATGTTATTGGGAACGTGAGATCTACATCTTCTGCTTCTGCCTGAGGCTAGTAACATCACTCAGCTGCCTCCCATTCCAACACTACAACCTCCAAGGAAGGCAGAACACCCAACAGAGGAGGAAGATGTAGAGTTCCCCAGTTTTCAAAGAAGAACTTCCCAATATACATTTGTGACTGCTCCCTGGCCAGTTGTTCTATTTGTTCTGTGTAGGATATCATGCCACCTTCTTTGGAACCCAGTACAGCACTTTTTGTTTGGGCAGTATTTCACCTCATCCACTTGTGCTCCACACTTAAATCAATAAACAGATGTAAATGTGAAGTATCCAAATGTATTTGGAAGCACAATACATTATAATTTGGTATATGTGTTCATTTAAAAAAAAATATATAGCACTGTTGAAAATTGACTTTTCTAGATTGCTTTCCATCAACATTTTGCTTTTCTCCTTCCCAGTTTTACGCTGATCTGGATGCTAGGTTTAGGACTTTGAGTGCGTTTGACACCGCCAGTAGGTGCCAAAGTGCTGTACTCCTCATATACATACTGGTGATTGGTGTATGCATGATTGTCTGATTCAAATTAGCTGCAAATCCCATGTAAAGGATTAAGACATATACCCAGGAATGTATCTTGAATGCTCCTTCGTGTGCCAGCAGCACTGACAGTGCCATTCCCCGGAGGTAGCTCATCCATTGTGCCACAGGTTTGCCCCGGTGGAGCCTGGGAGTGCAGGTTATTGTTACTCAACTTCGCATTTAAAAAGTTAAGTGCCAAGGTTCTCAATGTGTCTTGCTATATCGGTGGACTACCTGATGGCAGGGTTGCGTCTTTGGGAAGATGTAGGGCATGTGCACGTATGCATTGCATGCAAGGCTCATGAATGGCACTGGTTGGTGTGTTCAGTATGACAGGGTCTGCTTCTTGCATTGGATTAGCATGGGGGAATGTAGGCAAAGGTTATTGATCAGTACTTCCAATGGGCAGAATAGTAGCAGTATAGTGTTTGATATCGATGAGTTTGTAATGGCGAAACCACTCCGGAAGTGCAACTGGATCCGACATTACTTGTGTGGAAATGCCACTTTTGGAAAAGTGGACATTTCGATGGTCATGGCTCTGTGTGCATGTCGGCCTGTCTCCAATTAACATGTGGGTTAAGGGGGACAGCTACGTCTGTGCATTTTGATAGAAGGCCATAAACTATGGGCTCAAGGAAAACGGTGTACCTCTGACTCTGAGGTGCCTTTCTAGAATGGTTATGTGGGGTTGGAATTGGCACCAGCATTCCAAGGGGCAGGGTCTTGGCCCCACTAAAGATGGTGAACACATCTCTTGGGGTAGGATGGCAGATAGGACAAAATCTAGAGATGGCCTATCCATTTCAAAGGTGGCTTTTTGGACTGATCGTATCTTCAAAGGCCAATGTGGGTATAACTACTGGGCTTCTGGCCTCCAAAAGTATAGATGCTTTTGGATTTGAAACCATGCTACTCTGATTTAATGCTGAGACATCTACACAAGAAATCATTAGGACAGGAGGGGCTGCAACTTGACTATCCGCAGACTTGTACTGGCCTGGAGCGTGTCATGCTCCAGGAAGGGAACTATCACTTGGTGGATTTTGCCTGGACGTTGCTGGTCTGCAGCTAAGTGCCAACTGTTGTGGCCTGGTCCCTATGTACTCTCCAAGGGCCGGTTGGCTGGCCTCCTGTCCTCAAGATACCAGAGACACAAAGCATCTACCCATTTCCACAAAATCATAAGGACCACACAGGGTGTGGCGGAAATGGGTGCTAGTGATTGTCGGTTGGGACACAAGTAAAGTCTTGACATACACCATCACCATACTGTGCAGAGGAGTGGGCTCATAAAGATCAGCAGCCACCTGAGGTGCCAGGATGTGAGGATTTTGAGAAGTGCAGAGTCCAAAAGACCTGTGTTTGCAACTAAGGGGACCTGTGCTAACTTGCACTCCTGAGCATGTGGTATCCGAGGAGTGTTGTGGCACCTGAACTGGGAGCTGGGACTGTCTTCGACCTCCAGATTGGAAGGATGACAGTGCATGACATTGCGGCCTCCATCTGTGGTTGCTGCTTCCCTCACCCCGGACCCACCCCACAAAGTACTTTGCTGTGGAGAACATTGTAACCTGGTCTGAAGGGTTTCGTCATGCCTTGTGGGCACCTACGGCTGGCTGTTGGCATTTACAGCACCTCACAGCTCCACCTGAGGGAAAACATGTCTCCAGACTTGGAAGCGCACTAGCTTTCTGGGTCATAGCCTTTTAACTGCAGGTACCGCACTCGTGCGGGTGCCGCTGGGTGCCTGGAGGTCTAATCCGGATGCACATAACTAAGTAACTGTTTCTTCCCATTTTAGGTGGTTCTCACTGTCTAGTCAACGGGACGCAAGAAGGGGCAAAGTGCATCATTGGCTGGTGTAGTTCAGTGACTGAGGTGCTGGGTCACATGGATTAGTCAAAGTATAAAGAGCAATGTGCAGTTTCCCTATGCAACATCAGAGTGAATCAACAAGCCGCCTTTTCTTGATGGACAAATAAATGGGATGTGGAAGTTATATCAACCCAAAACACTGTTCCACTGATCTACATAAATGTCTCAAAGTAAATATGACAACATTATTACCTAATGTGAATACCTCGCTTCTCACACAAAGTCAGCAATTCATGACTCTGGATGGTTGTATCAATACTAGTCCGATACTCATGCCCAAATTACTCATGGATTTGCATTGTTCTTGTGCCACACAAGGATGCACAAGGCCATCCCAATACCTTGAATGACAGTAACCAAGACACCTTCCCTGGCCTTGTGTATTCTGATAAATGTGGAGTAATGCAACGTAGGCCAAAATAGCTGACCTATAGTTCTCCGGCCATAGAGGTATCACAGGTGTTGCATCTAAGTACATCCACACATCGAAACATTAAATCATTTGTACATACAATTTGGCATAAGTGGCAGACCAGGGACCCTGTAGCTATGGGACATCTCCCCAGGGGCGCTAAAATTGGGCAATATACGGACAAAAAAACTTGTGATGTACTCTTTCTAAATGAGATGCATGATGTGGCACACTGAGCAAGTAAATGCCAATGACGATTGATATTGTCGGGGCAAGTGTGACTTCCTCCACAAAAATTAACCAGCCAACAAAATAGATCCCCTTGTACTATGGTGCAAGGGTGTCTGCGCCAGTGCTAGGCAGAAGTTTGTGTCCCAGCACAGGCAGGCAGCTGAAATCTGTAGCATCATGTCAAATCCAACACCTGCAATCTCCCTTTCACACAGGGCACTACAGTAAGGAGATGTTGGACTTGGTGTGTTGGACTTGGCCCTTTTTGCAGGGTCATCCCTGAACTTTTTGCCTTCCTCCTATATTTTTTTTTACCTGTTTTTGGCTGTTTTATGACTCTGGGCACTTTACCACTGCTGATCAGTGCTAAAGTGCATATGATCTCCCTATTGTAAATTAATTTTATGATTTGTGATTCCATGATTGGTTGATAAGGTTTACCTGTCAGACCCTAGTACAGTGCACCAGGAGTGCCCAGGGCTTGTAATTCCAAATACTGCTGGTGGGCTTGCAGCACTGGTTGTGCCACCCACAGAAGCAGCTTGTAAAAATGTGTCTAAGGTCTGCCATTGCAGAGCCTGCGTGTGGTCTGGTACTGTCATGCTGACTGGGCAAGTGCACCCACTTGCCAGTCCCTAAACCTTCCCTTTTCTTCATATCAGACACCTCTATGGTAGGCCCAAGGGCAGGGTGCATTGTAAGGATAAGGTAGGACACGCCCTGGTGTGTGTGGCATGTTCTAATAGTGAATTACAGCCATTTTCGTTTTTCACTATTGCAAGGCTACCTGTTCTCCATAAGCCAGAATGGCCAGTTTGGTTATTACATTTTATAATCCTAACTGACTCAGAGAATATGGTAGAAATTCGAATTTAGTATGCCTGAACTCAGGATGATAAAATACATCTTTTAGTGAAGTTGGTTTTAACATTCTGTGTTCGAAAATGCCACTTTTAGAAAGTAGGCATTTTCTTGTCTAACCATTCAAACCTGCCTCTGCTAGGCTGTGGATTCCTTTGTCTGGTTTCTTGAGTGACAGGGCTGGGGAATTCCAGGAGACAGGGTGAGGTGTCCCAGTAATGAATAGAGAGATCTGCATCTAGATGGATAGGAGGAGTTGCACTTGGGACCTGAATAGGGCTGTGCCTGCCTTCCACAATGCTGGCTCTACCTCCTGGGGAGCGGTGATGTCTCTGCCCTGCACAGTGAATGAAGAGAAGGAATCCTGTCAACAAAGTGCTCCAGGGATGTACTTGCCTTCCACAATGCTGGCTCCACCTCCTGTGGGGCGTCTAATGTCTCTGCCCTGCACTGTGAAAGGAAAGGAGAAGTCTGGTAAACAGAGTGCTCAGGAACTGGTTTGGACTGGGCAAAGGCCCCTCTGCCTTCAGAGGACAAAGGATTTCTGGGTATACATATTGGGACCCTGATCCCAAGAATTTAGATCACTTTGGGAAAACAAGAAGAACCTCTGCTGAGGGAGGAACCAGAAGAAGCTGAGGAGGAAACTATCCCTGAACCTGGGGGATTGGCCTGCAGTGGTTGCCTTACTGCCAAAGAGAGAAGAAAGGAACTTTGTGTGTACTTTTGCTCAACTTGTGAAGGATCTCCAAGGGCTTGGAAAAGAGCTTGCCTCCTGCTGAACATGGCGCTGAGGTTTTGTTGTGCCACGCGCGAACTCCTTTCTTTACTTCCTTAAGATGTTCTAAAAGACACGACGCCGGTGAAACGGTGCAATGAAGTCGCTACTCGGCAATTAACTTGCTGCGCGGTACGCTCATCCTGCCTGGTAACAACATGGGCATAATTTGAAGAGGATTTATTCGTTCTTGGCCCCATGAGACTGTTATTATCTTAATCTGCCTTGGTGGCCAGTTGCTGAATTGAATTTAGAGCAACACAGAATCCATTTGATATATATACTGTTCATTTGGGATGCTCAGTTAAATTTTATGTCCTGAAGATGACCGTGGACTAATGCCAAAGGTCGGAACGCCGTCGATGCAATTGTGGCCGCAACTATTGGAGGACACATTGTTTTGTTTGTCGGAGTTTTATGTAAAGCTTTGAAACTCTGCCTTTTATGTCTTTTTTCTCCCTGTCTGCCACCTGTCTGGTTATGTATATGGTTGTAATATGTTATATGTACCAGCTTGCAATACTGAGCCCTGGTGATATTTTTCATTGAATTAATTTTGTACTATTTTTTCATTAGGGTCTTTTACTTCACTTTTTTGTATTTCAATGTGTGCATTGCTATACATATAAGTTTAGCTCATTAATTGCTCTTTCTTATTTACTGTGAATCGTATACTCTGAACCTTTGTTTGGAATAATTACTGAATGCCCCTGGTTCAGGTGGTTTGGGCTGCCCTTGTGGTGGTTAATGAAGTCTCAGGAACAACAGACTTCACCCCCCAGCTCCCCAGAGTTCTTTGGAAGTGCCTGCTGCTGTTGTTGGGCCTACTGAGGGACAGCGTGTCGCAAGGAGCTGGAAGCGCGACTCAAGAAGGAGAAGTGTGCCGCCGTTGGAGCTGTTGTCGTCGCATCTCGTAAAGTGTGTCGCCGCTGCAGCATCGCATCGAGCGGAAGCGTCTCGCAACGTCAGAGAAGAGTGCCGCTGCCAAGGCCGCTGTCGTCGCATCGCGTAAAGGGTGTCGCCGCTGCAGCTGAAGCATCAACTCGAGTCTTCTCGCAACATTGGAGAAGCGTACCACATCTGGAAGATCTTCACGTCTTTATTTCTTTGCACCAAAATCTTCATCGTCGCAACACTTTCGTTGCCCTGCGTGTCGCATCTAAAAGGTACATTGACTTAAAGTGTCGCATTTAAGAACTAAAGAGAACTAAGCAAAATTCTACCATCTAAAGTAACAGTATTGTGTATTTTTGTCGTTTAATGGTCTTGTGGTAAATCTATATAAAGCATACTTATTTTTTATATAAAACCTGTGTGGTGTCCATCTGTAGTGTTGTCACTTGATTACTGTATGTGTTCACAAATGCTTTACACACTGCCTCTGAGATAAGCCTGTCTGCTCGTGCCAAGCTACCAAGGGGGTGAGCAGGGGTTATTTTAGGAGTGTACCCCCTTACCCTGACTAGAGGCGAGGGTCCCTATTTGTCACAAGTGCATACCTGTGCCAACTAGAGACCCCCAAGTCTAACAGGAGATTACCTGTGTTGTGTTGTGTGTAAAATCAAATACTTAGCCCCACTTCCAGTGTCTAAAGTTTGGAAATGGGTCCACACATTACTCTAATATGAGGAAGACCTGCATTGGTCCAGAGGACTTAGACAAATGCAACATATTCCAACAATGGACTTAAGACAAATTGAATATCATGTACTCACCTAACCAAATATTACCAACTCATGACAAATAAATAATATCCAACTAGAGAACAATAATGAATTTATTGAAATCTGAAACTTAATTTCTAAAACACTACCTAACCCCTAGCTAACATACACTAACCAGCATTAACACTAGCCTATACTACCTTATCTAAAACTGAACCCATCTTAGCCACACAAGTTAAACATTAAACCCCCCACCCCACTTAATACATTTTGGTCAGTACAATACAAACATCAACTACATACTAAACATATACTAACTATATATACTAGCCAACACAAAGATATATTTTTGGGGTATTTTTTTCATTATTCTGGTATTTTTTTTTTTAAACACATACCATCCCCCAACTTAAAAACCTGCCATAATAAACACTTACTATGAAACTACTACATAAAAACGCATCACTCATCTAAAACAAACATAAACTATTCTTAAACCTACATTTTACACTGACGATAACTGGTCATTAAAAATAATATAAAATGCACAATAAATGGGGAAGTCGATGTCAAGAGGGAGAGTCTGGGTGGCAATTCTCTCAAGTGCCTCCTAGCACTTCAACAACATATCTTCCTGCTGCTTTTGCTCCTTTTCTGTTCGGGCAATCCTCCGGTCTATCCAATGCATCCTCCTAACAAGCAACACATGGAAATTTTCATGTGCTGCAGCTAAAATTTGTTAGTTGTCCAGTGGTTTACAGCAGCTGTCCTCCTGAAGGTCTAAGGATGGGGTGTGTTGTGCTTGGCTCCTGAGTGGCGCATTGAGATGCTGCAGCTGCGGGGGTCTTCCTTGCAAGTGGCAATATATGTTGTCCCCAAATGCCAGCAGACTTGGCCTTATAATATGTGCGCCCATTCTCCTAAAGCCATGGGCTAACTTTTGGGTATGGCCATACCGTGACCGTGTCAAGGCAAAACGTACTGCCATGTCTGGTGTCATGTGAGCTAAGGAGAAAATTGTACCTCATATTAAGGCAAGTATAATATGTACACCACATATCTAAAAATATTACTCACATTGTTATGCAATCATAAGTGCCTGTCCATACCTACACATATTGTTGGTATATAGAAATGTACAAAATACCTGCATTACAATGACTTCTCCAATTACAATATGTCAAACTAACACAAGTAAGGTCAAAGTATATGTACAAAACATCTATTTAGGCACAATATAGCATGATGCATTTCACTCATACAAGTGATCACCACTCATACTGATGTGTCAAAGTAATTATTACCCATGGACTGGATATGTAGACTTTTGCTGTTGGTCCTGCATCATGCAAGGGTGGGCAAGGTCAAGACAAATCCTAAGTGAGATGTGTAAAGGTATGCAATGACAGATTGTGTGGCTCTGCAAGTCTTAAGTAATCTTGAGTAATGCAAGGCAGCAAGACGGCCTCAACAATTTAGCACCAGTGCTAGATCTGGAAACATGTCATAATGCATTAAGTCCACAGGTGACCCTAAACCAGGAGAAATAATCTAATTTCACATTTCTGTTACCTCATTCTCCTTGTGCTGCATTCTGCACCACACAAAGAAAGAGCAAAAAGCCTCTCACAAGTGTGTTTATGCAGGCAGCTCTCCATATCTGCCCAATAACTATTTTGCCTTCAATGCTGGCCCCTTGCACCATGATGCAAGGGTGCCTGCATTGGTACTATGCAGGCAAATGTACGCCCCAGTAGGAAAGGACAGGAATGTTTTGTAACATGGAATCGCTGTGTATACCAGCCCTTTCTCCTTCATACAGTGCAGCAAGGTGGATTGCTAAGTTGCACAGGATTTTAGCTTGACAGAAACGCCAGATAGGTTAGATACTGCCTATGAGTCTGGAAATGATATTCCAATATATGGTAACTCTAGTGCGTATGTCCTGCTGGCCTAACTTAAGCCAATTACTTTGAATCCATGCAGTGAGTCCTACTGGGACTGCATAGGTTTCACAACAGTGATATTGCCACTGTGTTAAACAGACTCATATAGAACTGAGATACACAGAGTGCAATCCATGGTACAACTGCTAAGCCACGGCACTACTTCACTGACATATGGACATCTACCCCCACAATGTAAAACACAAATATGTGTCTGGCTGTGTGTTTGCGTAGTTCTTGTGCGTGCCCAATATACGTTTTGGCACTTATACATTTGGTGCTATAAAGGAAAATAGTGTAGCTACCACACCCTAATTTCATCAGGAAGTCCTAAGATCAAAATATACACAGATTGTTTGAGTACCCTGAATTCAAATAATGTCATCATACATGGAAAGGTTCATAGAAGTGACCAACACATGTTTCGCCGTTGTGGCAATTAGCCACCAGCTTCCTTAGAGCTACCATATAAAGACAAACACCAATATGTCACACGCCTATAAAGAGTCATGTAACCCCATTATTCCAAACATCATCATCACCCTATTTTAAGTGCCTAAAACTCAAGTCAATTTTAAATTTAGTAATACATACGAGAGCTACGCTCCACATTATAATTTTAACAATATCATTGAATTTCTCATACTGCTCAAAAAGGCCCACAAGAGTGTGGGAGTGACATTTAAATCAATCCAAAACGCAGACTCCAATTCCAAAAGGATATGCATGTGCATTCTCAACCACATGCATCCTGTAGATCCAATGAATCATTCAATCCTAATCAAAATTGATGTACACCCATGGTTCCTGCGTAGTGTTTCCAAGCATATCATCACTCAATAAAAATAAAAGGGATTTAATTTCACTTGTAATGCCCTCACTCAGCGTATTAATGATTATAGTATTCCTCTCAAAATTTATGATGGAAGTTTCTGTAATGTAAAAAAATAATATCTCACATACTATTATAGCACATATACCTCATCCTCCAATTAATGTCCAGTGACTTGTATACCTACCAGAAATATCTATCTGCAAGTGTTCTCAAATATCCAAAGGTAAGTAAATTAAAGGAAGTAAACATGAGGAAAACAAAGACCCCCATATCAGCACATCTCCTACTTAGTAGTGGAACAGTCCTGTGTCAATTACAGTTTAAATATTGCTAATTGTGTTGAGCTCAATCCTTCGTTACTATGAACCACCAGCGTCAAGCTTTTCCATTAACCCCATCACTTCTCACCGATCCCCACGTGGGTTTAACTACAAAACAAAAACCAGAGAAGGGCCTCATGCACAATAGTTCTCCAAGTGCGCATGTATTCCTACCATGATATCCGACCATGCAATGCTCTTTCCATAAGGCGGAATGGAGAGTACACCCACGCCTTTAACCATTGACAGCTACCACGGTTGTGTTCCTGCACAGCGCTATACTGTCTTTGCCAATATCAAAGTATTCCGTCAATCACAGCACAACTACCTGCAGTTGGCTAAAAATCATGTGACCCTCATTTGTCCTATTATAACATGACCCAAATAGAAATCCATGGCGGCCATTACTGCATGTGGGTTTTAATAATAGAAGTAGCATGATAGTCTGTTCCGGATCATCCTATTGACACTCATACTCCTCTCTGTATCTTTGATCAACCATATTTTTAAGGTGTATCTATTGTTGCATGGCCACCTTCTGTCTTTTGAATTAAGCCAACCTCAATTTATCTAAATGTATGATCACATCTTTAAAATCCCATCACATTGCGAACATTATCGATAATCTCTTCGCCGACATCCAAATGTACGTCACCAGTGAAGCATATCCAATATTATTTCAGTCAAAATTGTTATCCCTATGTGTTAAGCAATGACGTGATCCCGACCACACTATTGACGCATGTACTTCTATCAATGTTATGATTATGAGTCAGCTACATGTAACGTTTATCTGAGGAAGTCCAATTAATAACTATTGGCCCAGAATCTAACTTAAAACCGTCCAAATATTAAACCAACGTGCAACAACTCCTCTCTAAGTGATATAAACACCAGTTTCAGGATGAATAATAAAAATCAAACTGCAATAGTCTAATATACAAGTCAGTGGATATCCCCTTCACATGACATATGTCCAAAGTGAAATTATCATCCATCAAGAAGCTCACACATCGCTGCTAATAATCATTCAGTCCAATCTCCCAAGTTCTTATATATTTACTGTTAATGAAATGAATATATGTCTTAAATTAGTCTCCTGTATCCAATAGGTGGCCCCTCTATGGATCCAAAGTTCCCAATCTGGATTCAAATGCATGGCTATCTGGCAACTTCACCCTCATTCCTACATGGATTTAAAATCCTCGTTCTCCGCAATTCCTCTCCACAGGAACAAAAACGAGAGTGGACCCAGATTCAGTGCAATTTTGAGCTTAATCACACCAAAGCATCTTCGCCATGACCCGTTTCGGCAGTTGCCTGCCTTGATCACATGATAGCATTACATGCTGTGGATACCTTTTTAAAGTGACAGTGCCCAATGACCAATGCATAGACATAGTAAAAATCCTTGTATGTCAACTTTCAACGTACAAACCATACTTACATAAATGCACAGTATAAATGGTCCTAATACTTGTCCATACATTAACCATTAGAATGTATATTCAATTTTATGTACAAAATTATAAGTACACAGCGTATCATACTGGATAATCATGGATCCAATGATCATAAAATTCCTTGCAAAAATGCATGATAAGTTAATCCCAAACATGTATAAACTATATTTCCAGGGACATCTATTTATGATTCAATATCTTATTCAAGGATATCCTTGCAACATAAATTAAAGTGCAAGAGAGCATGTGCAAAAGAGGCAAATATATATACTATAAATACACAGTTTAGTGATTCCAATCCGTAAGTAGTTGATTCCCACAATTGCAATAAATATATATAAATATGCATATAAATAAATGAATAGATACATATAAATATTATTCAATACAATTCAATTAACTCAAACTGGGTAAAAACTGTTTAAAATACAAAAAATGTATTATAGAATACTCAATATTTGCTCTAAAACAATGTATATTATTAAAGTGCATTTCAGGTTTAAAAACAGAATATATATGCCTAAAACCTATTATGCACTAAAATTGGTTTGATTGCGTTCAGATTAGCAGATTTAGATCAAGATTTGTCATCAAGGGGGAACGTGGCCAGGCGCCGACGAAGATGGCCGCCTAGGTATCGAGCTCCGCTGAGCTAACTGTGCTGCCCGCGAAGATCCGTTCATTTATCCGGGCTGCGCGCATCAGAGTCACGGCGCTACCTTCCTGAAGGGTGGCGCGGCTGATTGAGGCCGGGGGCGGCGTCCAGAGGCGACGGGGAGATCGGCGGCGACGGCTGTTTGTGTCGCGGTGGAATCGGTGATCGGCTGGAGCCTGAAACGCGGGATGGCCGCCACTTGAGGTCCCGGCGCGCGGCCTCTACTACCTGTGGGGCTGGTGCAGGACAGACTGTTGTGGGCGGAGGCCGAGCTGCTGCCGGTCGGCGGAGGCCCTGAGAAGCACGCCGGAGCGGAGGCTGACGCCGCTGAGGGCCGGTGGGGGCGGCTGACATCTGCGGCGCTGGGCTCCGGGCGTGGAGCTCAGCGCATGGACAAGTCCGGCCTGTGAGGAGAGGCTTATATCCGCTGAGGCACCACTTCGGGCTGGCGGTGGGAGTGAGGAGTGCGACGGCCCTGGGCAGTCAGGTCCAGCGAGTAACCACGGCCCGCGTGGTAGGACTGCAGGAGGGGCTGCGATCGGCGGCGGCAATGCAGATGAGCCGGTGGGGCCTGCCCTGAGGGTGTGGCGTGAACGGACCCACGACCCATCGCCCAGCCTTTGAGGGACCCCGATTGTGGCTACCGCCCGGTGGGCGGCGGAGACAGAGGTGACAAGCGGTCAACGGGAGGAGCAGTGTGACAGCCGGTGATCATATCACGAAGAGGTCGCCGGCCGGAGGGGCGGCGGCAGGACGCTGCCCGGGCAGAGCGGAGGTGAAAACGAGGAGCCGGGGGTGCTTTCCGGCATCCGGGCTGGGACACGGTCCTTGGCAGAGCGGCAGACTACGGTCACCATGCGCCCGAAGATCGGGAGGCCCACGCAAACCAACAAGCTCGATAAATACGCGGTGCCCACCGGCCCAGCGCTTTCTGGGGCAACGGTGGACGCCAATATGGAGAAGGCGGAGCCCTCCCTGACTTGGATCATGGCCGCGATACAGACGCTGGGCACTAACCTCGAGACCAAAATGGACAAGATCTCGATCGAGGTCAATCTGCTGTGCACGGACCTCGGCAAGACCACGGAGAGGTCAAAAGCCAATGAGACGGACATTAAGGTCCTGCAGGCCTCAGAGAAACGGCTTGAGGGGCGCATCAATGAGCTCGTCCTCCAGCACCGCCAAATGGCCCTGCGGCTCGAGGACCAGGAGGGGAGGGCGCGACGGAGCAACATCCGCATCGTAGGTGTGCCGGAGGGGATGGAGGGGTGCAGCGTGGAGCTCTTTCTTGAGGACCTCATTCTCCACCACTTGAAGCCCGGAAGGCTCTCGAAGCTCTTCACCGTCGAGCGCGCTCATCGGGCCCCGATCCCCAAGCCCAGACTGGGGGCCCCGCCTAGGACAATTATCGCCAAGATACTGAACTACCGGGACCGGGACGCCATCCTTCAGGTGGCCAGGCAGCAGGGGGATCTTCAGTACGAAGGGGCCACCATCAGATTCTTCCCTGATTTCATGCTTCGGGTTCAGCAGGAGCGCCGCTCGTTCCTGGGTGTCAAGGCGGCGCTCAGGGACCGCGGTATTAAATACATGATGTTCTTCCCCGCCAAACTGAAAATCATCGCGGAGGGCAAGTCGTACTTCTTCACCTCGCCGGCGGCGGTCCAGGAGTGGCTCGATACGGCGACGACGGAGGCGCGCAGGAGGCGCGATCGTGAACACCCGCTGCAGGTGGGGGCGGCGTCCCCCGGCTCGGGGGACGGTGGAGAGGGGAGAGCAGAGCAGAGCCGGGGGTCGTGGCGGTCCAGATCGAACAGCCCCCGATGGGACTCTCCCCCGGACACGGCGACGCGCTGCACCTTCCGCCCACGGCATCAGGCCGCACCGAACAGTAATGTATATGGCCTGAACTGGGGTCCCGTTAGCCGTGGCTGAGATATGGGGCGGGCGTGGGTGCTCCCTCCCTTAATGACATCGAGATGGTCCCCTGATTGCCTCACACACTTGAGGGAACAATAGTTTGGGGTAGCACAGTGGTGGTGGCGGCTGGAGTTGGAGCCGGCCTCAGTTCTCCCTAACAGAGTTTTTCCGGGGGAGGGTGGTTACTCTCTCCGGGATGGGTTGGGCGACAGGCGCTCTGCTAATTGGGGCAGTGGGTAGTTTAATACCTGCGGAGCAGGGGGCAGGGTGGGGGGTGGGGGGGTTTGTTTGGGGGGATGTTACAGTGGATGTCGTAGGGTTGGTACGAACGACGGGTACGGGTCCACTTGAACTGGTCCTAATTGTGGTGTGCATTGCTGTGGGTTGTTGGGGGGGTGGGTGGGAGGGGGGGACGTTGGACGGTTGGTATGGTCACACACTGATGGTCGGCAAGGGGTGGCGGGCTAGTTGTGGGGAGGACAGCCTTAGGGTCCTCAGCTGGAATGTCAACGGGCTGGGGGATGGGCTCAAACGTACCATTGTCCTGCAGTTTATCAAACACCACCTCCCGGATGTAGTGTTCTTGCAGGAAACGCGCTTGATGGGGAATACATGTCAGGCCCTCAATAGATGGGGATATACTCTAGCAGTGCACTCCGGCTTCACCTCTGGTTCTAGGGGAGTGGGGATCCTGCTTCGCCATTCCCTGCCACTCCACATTGACCACACGGAGACAGACCCACTGGGCCGATTTGCAGGCCTGTCGGGGAGATGGGCGGGTCGCCGGGTTAACTTCATTTCTACATATATCCCCCCCGGCCTTCAGACTCAGGCGTATGTAGACTTGGGTAGACTCTTGCTCTCCCTCCCTGACGGAAAGTTGTTCATCGGGGGTGACTTTAATGCTGTGGTCTCCGGAACCCTTGACAGACATCCACCCAGGGAAACGCCTTTGGGGCAAAGGTGGTTGGCGGATTTCCTCGAAGCTTTCGGGCTCACGGACATCTGGCAGCTGGTGCACCCCACGAGTAGGCACTTCACCTTCCACTCTGGTCCACATTGCTCTTTTTCCCGTCTGGATTACGTCTTAACTTCCATACAGCCGGACATGACCATACGGGAGGCCTCCCTCCTTGCGCGCGGCATTTCTGATAACTCGCCAGTATACATACAGGTCGCGCTGGGGGGTGGCCGGGAGGGATGCGTCTTCCCCATACCCGCTTGGCGTCTCAGGAGTGAGGACATGTGGAAAAAGCTGTCTAGCTCCATTGAGCGCTACTTCAAGCTCAACGTCGGATCGACGAGCTCCTCGGTCGCCCTGTGGGAGGCTTTCAAGGCGGTGCTACGGGGAGAGGCCCTTTCGGACATCTCCGGCAGCCGTAAGGAAAGAGTGGCGCAGGTCGCCTCGGTTGAGGCGGACCTAAGAGCACTTGAAGAGGCCGCTTGTGCGGATACGGAGCCGGGAGTGCAACATCGGCAGCGCCTTAAAACCGCGGAGTATAGAGAGCTGGTCACGCACGCTGCTCAGACTGCCATTCAGCACAAGGTGGGCAGGATATATGACCAGGGAGACAAGGCAGGCAAACTTATCGCCTGGCTGGGGAAAAAACAGAGGGCCACGACAGTGGTGCCGGAGGTCAGGACGGCGTCGGGAGACACGGTAACGGAGCCCAGAGAGATTGTTGTGGAATTCGCAAGGCACTTCCTGCGGGTATACAGCAGGGGGTCGGACCGCCCGGAGGAGGACTCTGACGACTCGGTGGCAGATATTCGCATGCCCTGCTTGTCGGAGGCCGACCGTGACACCCTGGAGGCCCCCCTCGCCGCGACCGAGTTGGAGCGTGCGATCGTGGACCTTCGCCCGGGTAAAGCTCTAGGCCCCAATGGTCTGCCTATCGAGCTCTACAAGTTGAAGCCTGACGTCCTTGGTGTGCATCTCCTCCGTATGTTCGAGGAAAGTGCAGCGGTGGGGAGACTGCCGCGCGATCAGCGCCTGGCCACTATAGTGGCCATACCAAAAGAAGGGAAACCAAGAGATGCCTCCTCCTCGTATAGGCCGATCTCTCTGCTGAACGCAGAGCCGAAAATACTTGCCAAGACTCTTGCTAACAGGCTCCACTCAGTCCTCCCCACGCTGGTCCATCCGGACCAATCCGGCTTCATGCCCCATCGTAACACGGCGCTAACCATCCGCCGCCTGCATGGTGTATTGGGGAGGTGCCACACAATCCAGGAAGACACGGTGGTGGTGTCGCTTGCGCCACCATGGCATTCGACACCCTCGAATGGCCCTACATGATGGCAGTACTCCGCAAAATGGGCTTTGGCCCGTGCTTCATGGCTTGGGTCCGCCTCCTGTATTCGGAGCCCTTGGCCCAGGTGGTGGTCAACGGCAAGGTGTCTGAGGTGTTTGGTCTGGAGAGGGGCACCAGACAGGGATGCCCGCTCTCCCCTCTCCTGTTTGCGCTCTCCCTTGAGCCGCTGGCGTCGTGGATCCGGCAGGACAGCTGCCTCACAGGGCTGTGGTGGACAGACGGTTGGGAGGACAAAATCTCGCTTTATGCCGACGATATCCTCCTTTACCTCTCCCAACCACGGAGATCTATAATGGCGGCGATGGATATTTTTGTAAGTTTTGGGAAGAACTCGGGGTTCTGCATCAACTGGGCTAAATCCGTCCTCTATGTCCTCCATGGCGGCCCTCCCAGGCTTCCCGACAGCTGTCCGCTTGCTGTGGCGGAGGAAGGCTTCAGATACCTCGGAGTGTTTGTCACACTGGATAAGAATCTCCGGTTTGAAAAGAATCTCTTGCCGCCGCTGCAACGGCTCCAGCGTGACTCAACCTCGTGGCAGCGGCTGCCGTTGTCACTGCTGGGCTGTGCGGCCCTCTTTAAAATGATGGCACTCCCTAGATTTCTATATGCTCTCCAAAACTATCCAGATTTGGTGCCTACCTCCTACTTTGCGGCTGTGGAGGCGGCGCAGCGGACCCTCCTGTGGCCGGGCGCACCTAGAACAGCGCTGCGAAAACTCACGCTGGGGTGGTACGACGGGGGGATAGCCCTCCCGGATATCCGCAAGTACTATTGGGCCGCTCACCTCTCGGCGATCAATCAGGGGACGTACTGTGACGGGAATGACCCGGGTTACGGGATGGATAGATGGTTGCTCCCGGGGGGAATTATGAGGTTGCGCTGTACTCCAGACCGGGCAGGCTTCACCTCACAGGGCCGACGAAGCACTCGGTGCAAATATGGCACGCCGCGCACCGTAAATTGGGCTGGTCCAACACATTGACCCTGGTCACACCCCTGTGGGCATCGGAGAGATTGGGTAGCCTGCGACACACAAAAGGGTTCCGTAGCTGGGAACTTATCGGGATCTCCCGGGTGGGGGACCTTTGGGGGCTGGAGGGGGTCAGATCCTTTGCTTACCTCCAGGGAACTTATGACATGGCACTTACGGAATATTTTAGATACCTACAGGTCCGACACTCCCTCCAAGCTAACATACCCCCGGGGACTCGACCCCCGCGGGCCTCCCCGCTTGAGGACAGGTTGCTGGATGGGCACATGCCGGAGCATGCCATTTCGCTCACATACAAAAAACTGATCAACAACCCCCCTGATCCCCTCGACTCCCTGAAAGAGAAGTGGGTGGCAGATGGACTTGAGATTGACGACGAGGAGTGGGTCACCGCTCTGGCGTCTCCAAGGGAGGTGGCGATATCGGCTAGACTCCGACTGGTGCAGCTTAAAATATTGCACAGAGTATATGTTTCTTGCACCAGGCTACAGGCGATGGGGGGGGGAGGGACTGTGCCGGCGGGGGTGTGGGGAGATTGGCTCCTTCTTCCATATCTTGTGGGAATGCCCAGGGGTGCAGCAGTACTGGAGACGAGTTGTGTCCTGCATGAGTGAGGTGTGGGAGACTGACCTTCGCACAGAGGCTAAGAGGTGTCTACTTAACATTTGGGAACCCACGGACTTGTCCCCACGAGGGAGACTTTGGGTCACGCTTGGGCAAATGGTCGCAAAAAGAAATATAGCCCATCTGTGGGGTGCATCGACTCTGCCGAAACTGGTGGACTGGCAAAAATATATGGACTGGTGTATGCTGCAGGAGAAGTCAGTATATACGGCACGAGGGTGCCCCAGAAAGTGGGGGGAGGTGTGGTCGCTCTGGAACACCTACAGAGGTGACATAGTTGAGCCTCAGCAGGCTCGCCTGTCCGGCCTGGAGATCGCGGACGGAACCTAGGCTGCTGTCCGAACTCAAGTATATAAGTCTAGTCTTTCTGCTGTCTCTGTATGTTGCCGGTGCTGTGGCGCCCCTGATGTTTGGGTGAAACGATCTGTCTTGTGTGACCTTGTTATGTTTTCAATAAACAATAAAAAGATTTTAAAAAAAAGATTTGTCATCAATACTCACACAATGGCTTAAACGGAGGTACTGGAATCATAAGGATTTAACTTAAATATTATCTAGTATACCACTATTAATAGTAGAGATTAATTTGTCAAATGAATTACAGATAAGTATACAAATCCTCACTCGTATTGAGGCCTCCTGGATACTTAGTGTCGGGTTCCAGAATATAATGAGTCTCCAGGCGCCTCAATTTTGATTCCCAGTCACCCCCTTTCCTTTGGGGGGGGGCACATCAATGACATAGTATTTTAGATGTTTAAGGCTACTGTCATGTTGCACCTTAAAATGCCTTGCCACAGGTAACTCGGATCATTGTTATTAATTGCCCTTATATGCTGTAAAATTCTTTTGTGGACAGCTAGCTACCTATGTATATTAAAGTACAGCTACATTCTAAAACATAGATAGCATGATCCATTCGGCATGTTAAATGTTGGTTTATTACTTGTACCCTCTCACTATAAGCAGTATAATATGTAGTTCTATTAGAGCCATATTGGCATGCCTTGCAGCTGGAACATTTAAAGAAACCTTTCCTAGCTGCAAGCCAACCTTTTTGATCTTGGACCTCCGGGCTACTCTTCACTAATGCATGGGCCATCGATGCTGTTTTTCTAAATGTTATGGCCGGATGTTTCGGGAGTAAACCCCCATAATCGGGTCATCCAAGACAATGGGCCAATTGCGTCTTATGATGCCAAGCAATTGTTGTTCCTGTCCGGAGTGTGTTATAATGAGTCTAGTTGGTTCTCTGGATGTGTCCACATTATCACTAACTCCACCTTGAAATTTTGTATTATACTGCAAAAGGTCTTCCCTCGCTCGACTTCTAGATTTCATTATGGCGGCATCTATAATTTGTGTTTTGTAGCCCCTCTTCAAGAATCGCTTTTTACTTTCCATATGTTTAGTTTTCAAATGTTTTTCTTCATTGCATATTCTGCGTATACGCAGCATCTCCCCATAGGGAATGCTGTGTATCAGGTGCGGAGGACGCGCACTAGACGCATGTAACATTGTATTACCTGCCGTGTCCTTACGATACAATGATGTGGTCAAAATATAATTTACTACATTGATTTGCACATCTAAGAATGTAATGTTTCTGT
The DNA here is from genome assembly GCF_964204655.1 of Triturus cristatus. Classification (NCBI taxonomy): domain Eukaryota; kingdom Metazoa; phylum Chordata; class Amphibia; order Caudata; family Salamandridae; genus Triturus; species Triturus cristatus. The sequence goes on along the minus strand of NC_140591.1, from coordinate 743,191,562 downwards.
CACTAGTACTAGATGTAAAATTCAAGTTAACATTATTGACATTGATTAGTGCAACAAATTCTCTGGCTTCTGCCTCTGTGCACAATAAACGAATTCTCAATAAATCTTAGCCATGAAATAATGTTTTCTTCGAAGATGATGATGCCCCGGCAGATGGCCCCGTGGCAGCCATAGCTTGACAAACAGTCAGGTTTGAGCACACCTTATCATGTCAGTCCACAACTGCAATCGGCCCTTGCGAGGGATGCTTGACCCCATAGCGATTTCACCTGTTTCGATGCACTAAACACTTCTGGCTTTAGCTCTCCGGAGCTGTAGTGGTTGGCCCCTTTTGTGACACGCCTGGGAGGGTGGTGAGGGAGGGGGGTTGATGGGGATAGTTGGATTTGGGGGTAGGGTTAGTTGAGTATAATCAGTGGTGCAGTACCCAAATATGAACCGCGCCATGTCCAAAAGGTCAAGAAGACTGCAGAGCAGTGGGAAGGACTTCATTGCATAGGCGCTCCTGAATAATTGCTAGAGTAAATGGGGAATGTTTCTGAGTCTGATGATGTTGGCTCTTAACTGTGCTGCTCATATGAGTTGGATATAAAACAATAATGAAATAATGTTTTCTTTGTAAATGTGCTTGAACTGTCTCTTGAGGACCAGCTCCTCCCACCAGCCCATGAACAAACAGGCATAGCTGGGGGAGAAGCTGGCCCCCATTGCCACACCCTGTATCTGCTGGTACATTTGATTTTTAAACAGGAAAAGGTTGTTTTCAAGACAGAAGGTCAGCATATCGATCAACATTTTATGTTGTGCAAATTTAAGTAACTTGGGAGTTATATTTAATGAAAAGCTGTGCTTGGAGTCACATGTTAACAAGACTCTGGGGACCTGTTTCTCTCTGGTAAGAATCTTGAGGAAGATTCTCCCCCTGCTACCAGTTCATGTGCGTCCCTTGGTAGTTAGGAGTGTGATCCTGAGCAGATTGGATTACTGTAACTCACTACTGCTGGAATCCCCTCGATTTCTGATCGGGAAATTGCAGCGAGTTGAGAATATGGCAGCTAAGTTGGCACAGATGCGCCCCCGTCACTCTTCCTCCACTCAGGCCCTTGCGGAGCTGCACTGGCTCCCCATAGCACAGAGGATTTATTTTAAGTCCCTCTGTGTTGTGTTTAAGGCACTGCATGGTATGGGTCCCCTTCCATTGCAGACTAAATTTCGCTGGTATATACCCTCTCGTTGCCTTCGATCCTCCACAGCCTGCCGGGTGGGAATACCTCGAATTAGAAGAACTAGGTCGGGGGGACAAGCTTTTAGTGTCGCAGCTGAAAGACTATGGAATGCTTTGCCCCTGGAGTTGCGCCAGGTGAAAGACCCTATGGTCTTTCGTAAACAACTTAAATCCTGGCTTTTTCCAAAAATTTAATAATCCTCTATCTGAGTTCTAAATCCTTTCCCCTGGGGTTGCGTCAGTTGAATGACCTCATGGTCTTTCGTTTACTATTTAAAACTTGGCTTTTTCCAAAAAAACGTAATACTCCTCTACCTGTTTCTAATTCCTTGCTTTTCCCTCTTCAGCGCCAGGATGCTCGTCGAGTTGCAGTGCGCTCTATAAGATACTATTACATTACATTACATTAAGTGGCCTATTAGCCAAGAAATACTCAACAGCTCTTAACCCATCATCGTTTTCTTATGCAAGTATACAATGAGGATACATCAAGAGATATTAAATAATAACGCTTGTGCCAGTGTATATCCTTGATTTTTTGAATAAAATCACTTGCATCCTGCACATAAGATTTAAGATTGTGGGCATGTTCTTGTAAAAAGAAGTCAATATACCTGAACATGTTCTCAAATGGTCCATCACATACAGCAATGAGGGGCCTTCCTGGTGGTCTTTTGATGTCTTTATGTACTTTGGGAATGAAATATATTGAAGGTATTGTAGGGTGCTCCTTCTTCAAATATGCATATTCCTCAAGACTCAAAAGACCTCTGCTTTTCCATGCCAACAGTTTTGTACAAAAGAGATCCGGAGTGGCTTTGAATTTGTGAAAGGAGCTCTTGCTGTAGCAATCAGTATTATTCAGTTGAGAATAAGCTTAATTCAAATATTTCTGTAAGGGCCACAATACAATGTTCCCTCCCTTATCCGAATTTCTCCTTCCTTAAGTTTTGCTATCGGGGGCGCTAGAGGGCGCCTGGCAAGATGGCCGCACTTTAGTGAGGCTCTGCCCGGCTGAGCGCCAATCCGCCTACTATCTGCCTGAAAATACCTGCATCTGAGCCCCTAAAGTAGCCTTCCGGCCTGTGAAGTCACCTGGAATTCCCTGCGCTGCTTTTAGGCTGCTGAAGGAGCTGTTCACCCACCGAACACGGCGCTGATCTTCCCTGGTGGCGCCTCCGCAAAATGGCGGCCGCCGCTTTTCCCTGAGCGCGGAACATCTCAACTGGCATAAGTGTACTAGTGCCTTGGGGGGGGGGCCGCACTGTGAAGGTCGGGAGGAGTGCGACGTCGTTAAGTGCCTGGTGTCCCCTGCCGCAGAACGTGGAGCGGAAAGCTGTGGAGCGCTGCGCTGCCATCTGCGAGGTGTGGTGAGAGCTCCGGTCTGGCTGAGGAGTGCGGATATTGGTGGAGCCTGCGGTGCGGAGGTGAACTGCGGGACGGCCCTGGTGTGTGGAGTGCTGCCTGCTCTGGCTGCGGTGAGTGGGGTGCGGTTCGTCCCCTGCCAGTGACTGTAGAGGCGGGTGCGGGCCCGGGAGTAGGCCGCGGCCCGCGAGCTGTGGCTGGGGCGGGCAGGCGTGCGGTGCTACGGGGGTCCGCCTCGGGTCAGCCGGCTGGCTGGTGAGTGCCGCACCGCTGAGGCTGTCAAATTGCTGCTGGAGGAGGCTGCGTGGTGAGTGCTGACTTGCGGCTGCCCTACTCTACCTACCTCTCTGAGCCCGGGTGCTGTACCCGGCCGGAGTGCTCTGGATCTCCAGGGGGTCCGCCATCTTGACATCGCGGTCCTGTGTAGCGTTAGCGTCGCACTGCGTCCCTTGGTCTGGTAATTGGGGCAAGGGTGTCTATCTTCAGCTGGTGCCTGCCTGACGTGTGCGGCTGGGCTGCCTCAAACAAACTGTGGCTGGATTGCTAGGCTGCTGGCGCCCATCCTGTGCATGCCATCTTTGTTCTGCACCCTGCAGGGCCTGGGGTGTCTGTGGCCTAGCCTCCTCGAGTCCGAGTGGATTCCTCCTGCGTAGTGACCCATTTCAACCTGCTGGGGTACCTTGGCAGCTACTCTTGGAAGAGCTACCCTGCGATACACTTTTATACTGGGTTCCTGACACCTTGCTTCACTGCTTCAATGTGGAGAATATCCTGTAGGGTCTGTTGAGTAGCTTGGAAGCATGCGCCGCTAGGTATCTGTCTGTGTGGTACGCTTCGGAACTCCCCGGAGTAATTGCTGTGCTGTTAGCTCCCTCCACCATTTTACAGCACCTCTGCGGAAGAGGGACTCGGTTGCTGTCAAGATGGGCAGAACTGATAAGACTCAACCCCACCTCACGTTTGAGGAGCGAAAGTCCTCTAAGACCCCACACAAAGCGGCCTCAGACTCTGAAGGGGATGCCCAGGATGCAGGTCCATCCACACTAGAGACAAAGTTATTGGCCATGCAGCGCAGTCTCAGTCTACAGAGGGCACCATGGCTGCTGTAAACCAACGCCTTAATTATATGTGGTCGCAACTCGAAAAACAGGGTGCCCGCGTTGGCGAAGTGGAGCAACGGGTTTTTGCAGCAGAGGAGGGGCTGAGTGAGGTAGCAGGGAAAGCGCTCCAAATGGAAAAAGTCCTCTCCCTCATTCAGGCCAAGAATGAGGATTTGGAGGCCCGCTCTCGCCGTAATAATATTCGAATTACAGGGCTTCCAGAATCAACCATCGTGGGTAGAATGGACACCTTCGTTGAAAACTTGATCAAAGATATCTTTGGTACTGAACTGCTCTCCCCCATGTTCATAATTGAGCGTGCCCACCTCTCCCTTGTGGCTCGGCCGGTCCCAGGGGCTCCCCCGCGCCCTGTTATAGCACGAGTCCTGACTACAGGGACGAGACACTATGCTGCGCATGGCCAGAGATAAAGGCACCATCAGCATCAAGGCAATACTCTCTCCTTCTTTCCTGATTTCACTGTGACTGTACAAGCCGCACGTCGGGAATTTGGAGTGGTAAAAAAGTTCTTGCAATCTGAAGGTGTTCCATACCCCGCTCGTCTAAAGATAGGTCCGGACGGAGACTCCAAGATTTTCACCAACCCCAAGGCCGCAATGGAACATGCAAAACATCTCAAGAGAAGGCGGCGCGAATCCCAGACTCATTCTGATCCTGAAGAACAGTAGAGATGCTGGAATCATACTGTCATTTTGACTCACTGATTGGCTTCTCAGGCAGCGTTGTATTTACATTGTTATATGCTTTGCCTTCATGCATTTCATGTTTCTTATTTTCGTGCAGGTGGACACTATCAGGTTTATTCTTTGTCTTTATGCTACGGTGCTTTCTTGACACTGGACTCTAAGTTATGACTCTACCAGGCACATATGGTGTGTTGCTCAGCCACCCCCTACTAGTTAGGCGGTTAGTGGCACTCTGACGCCCCCATGGGAATACCCCTTCTACAGCCTTCATTGACTTTCTCTGGTTTGAGTTGGGGTGGGGATAGTTGGGATGGCTTTAGTGAGTTGGGGACGCTGAAGTGGGTAGGGGGCTGGAGGTGGGGGGAGCTGGGGGGATTTGGGGCGAGGGGGTGTGGGGTTGGAGGGGGGTCCGGCACTTACAGTTTGTGGTCTGGTGTATTCATCTTTATCCTTGCAGGAGCGGGCATGACACGTTTCATTCATCTACTTGGCAGGCTTCAAAAGGTTCTCCTGATATCACGAGTGGTAAGGTGTGGCTGTTAACCTGGAATATCCTTGGTCTCAACACCCCTAGAAAGATTTGCGCTGTGTTTACTGCTCTGGACAGAATGGATGTCCAGGTAGCCCTGTTACAGGAAACCCATCTCACAAAACTGTCTGAAAGAAATGTTGGGGCCCGGTGGGCGGGGGTGTGCGTAATGTCCTCCTATTCCAGCTATGCAAGGGGGGTAATGATATTGATTAAGCGCGGTGTCCCCTTTTCGGTCATTCGTACAGACACGGATGACTCAGGCCGAGTTGCGCTTGTACATGGGCGACTGGGTGGAGCAAGTGTGTTGTTGGTGAACGTGTACGGCCCGAATATTGATGATCACGCCTTCTTCTCAGATGTGTGGCGCCGCATTGCTAGTTTCCCGGATGCAGAGATACTTTGGGGTTGCAATTTCAATGTGTGCTTGGATATGACTGTGGACCGCAAGGTTAATGAGAATACATGGCCTAAGCAGGCATCTGAGGCAGTGTTAGGACTGATGGATGCTGGCCGGTTGTGGGATGTGTGGCGGCTGAGAGTACTTTTGTTTCCTCCGTACATGGGACCTGGTCCCGCCTGGATTTCTGATTGGTTACTGAAGCTGCGTGTACCTGGGTGGTGGATGTCTGTCACATGGCTTGGACGCTCTCGGACCACTCTCCTGTGCTCCTTGAGCTGCAGGATCCTGCATGCCAGCGTCCTCCATTCACCTGGCGACTGCAGCCATCCTCGCAATCAGACCCTGTTTTTAAGCATGACATTGGGGAGGCTATTCATAATTGTTTTAAGGAGAATGAGGGCACGGTTGACAGTGCAGGCGTCCTCTGGGAAGCATTTAAAGTGACCATTAGGGGGGTGTGCATGGGGGCACAGGCAGGCGTCTTGAGGGATGTGAGGCATAGGATTCATAAATTGGCTGCTGACATTTCCGCTCTAGAATGGTCCTACGATCTGGACCCTTCTCCATCGACACTCGCGGAGATTCGGGACTTGGTTACCGAACATAATGAGACGGTCGATCAAGAGATGGCCCATAGGTCTCAACGTAGCAAGGCTCACTATTATGGCGAGGGGGCAGACCTAGTCGCTCCCTGGCTCAGAAGCTGCCTGATCCTCGGGAGCCAGACTATATCAGAGATGAATCGGGGCAGACACATTACACCACAGCGGATATTAGCGGGACTATAGTGGATTTCTATACCACCTTGTATGCAACTAGAACTGAAGTGCCGCAGGCCGAGATACATGAATATCTCGATGATGTTGCTCTTGGGTTGCTGTCCTCCGGTCATAGGGAATATCTTACCCAGCCCTTTGACGAAGAGGATGTCAAACTTGCTATCATATCCCTTCCCACCTGCAAAGCTGCGGGATTAGATGGGCTTCCTAGCGAATTTTATAAATCGTATGCGGACGAACTGGCCCCTAGACTGCTTGAGGTGTTCGCGAAAGCATATGACACGGGTCGCCTCTCACCCTCTCTGAGGGAGGCTCTCCTGGTTATGCTGCTGAAGCCTGACAAAGCACCTAACCATTGCAATTCCTACAGGCCCCTCTCCATTATTAATATTGACTGAAACATTTTGGCTAAAAGGATTGCTACGCGTGAACAGCCTCTTATTCCCCTATTGGTGCTTCCCGACCAATCGAGGTTTGTGCTCGCCAGGTCTACCATGCACAATTTACGCACACTATTCGCCACACTACACTATTTTGACTCCGATTTTCAGGCTGTGGCTGTGCTGCTTGATGCAGCAAAAGCGTTTGACTCCCTTAAATGGGACTACATGTTTACCGTCCTGCTGAGAATGGGTTTTCCTCCATTCTTCCTTCAGTGGATTAGCGTTTTGTACTCCGAACCTGCTGCCAGGGTTCGCGTCAATGGCTGGGTGCCCCCTATCGCCGATGCTCTTTGCTTTGGCTTTGGAGCCTCTTGCTTGTAAGCTTCGCCAACTGCATGCATCAGCGGCACTGCTGTTTCGGCAGCGCCCGCTTATAGTTTCACTTTACGCGGACGATATGCTTTTATACGTCCGTAAACCCACAACCTTACTATCTGAACTGCTTTGGGAATATGTGAAATTTTAACGCTCCTCCGGATTGGGGATCAACTGGGATAAATCAACTGTTTTCCCTCTCACGGCCGGTACCTGCGAGATCCCATTGGATTTCCCGCTTTCCTGGACCCAGGACCCGATAAAATACTTGGGTATCTGGCTACATAGGGACCCTGAGCAGGTACTATCCCTGAATTATGGTCGCACCATCTCTTCCCTTACGGACAGGGCTGCGGGCTGGGCCCGACTGCCTCTCTCCCTGGCAGACCGTATTGCAGTACTCAAAATGTCTATTTTGCGTAAATTGCTGTACTTGTCCATAAACATTCCTATTTGCTTGAATCTCTCCCTCTTCAAAGCACTGCAGGAAGCCCTGTTGTCGTTCGCCTAGGGGGGGAGCCTCGCTGTAGCTGGAACACCCTCATGCAACCTTTAGACCGTGGTGGCTTTGAAGCACCCAACATGCGTTTGTATTATTTGTGCGCCCAAGCGCAATTCGCACATTACTGGTTCTTTCCACAGTGGTTCCTTCCACACACAGTAATAGAGGCTGATGCTATCCTCCCCCTCCCGCTTGTTGCGGCTGCCCTTTCAGTTGGGACGGGGAACCTCGGACGGAGATTAATCGGGTGCTGTGTACCGCCTGGGCCTGGTGTGCCCTTGCCCAAAGGGCTCAGCTTAGTTACCTTTATGCTCCAAAACTGCCTATTGCGGCTCACCCGGATATCTCTGTGGCACAGGACCGTCTGGCCCTGCGTACACTGCAAGCGGTTGGGGTCGTACAAATGGGTGACCTATACAAGCAGGGCCAATTCCGATCCCTGCAGGATATTCAGGCGGGTCAGACCTCCAGCCCGATGCTGTGTTTCACATATGTCAGGGTGCGGCAGGCGGTCAGGGCAGTCTATACCGCTTACCCAGCTGACCCCTGGCCATTGCGCGCACTGCAGGTCCTGCTAACTGGGGAGGAGCGCAAGGGGTTGATCACCAGATTGTATGCAGCGTCCCAACAGGAGGTTGATTTAGAAGAGCACCCTTCATATCTTAAATGGAACGCAACACTGGGGCATACCTTGCCGCTCGATCATTGGCAATTCTGTTGTAAACTGACGGGGCGCCTCACCGCCAATTGCAATTTGCGTATCATACATTTCAAGTTTCTCCATCAGTGGTATTACACGCCACTGCATTTGCGGAAATATGGACTGCGGGACAATGTGTGTTGCATTAGATGTGGTAATGCTGATGCTGATTTTGTGCATCTATCGTGGCAGTGTGCGGAGGTGGCGGCCTTCTGGGCTGGGGTGGTGGCTGTACTGACTGAGGTGGTGATGGAGCAAGTGCGCTGTGTGCCTGAGGTGTGCCTGCTGGGAGATGTGAAGTCCCTGAAACCATGTAACAGACGGTTGGTTGCCGTGGCGACCTTGCTGGCTAAGCAAGCGGTGGCACAGTGTTGGGGTGGTAGGAATCTCCCTACGATCTGAAAATGGGTTCGGGATCTGACCTACTGCCGGGAACAACTAGAGACCTATGCGGAGGAACTTCCCGAGTCTTCTCGTCCTAAAGACTTCTGGGCCCCACTTACCATGTATAGTATGAATCCCGATTTGTAATATGTCCTATGCCTGGCATCTTTGTTTCCTCGCCATTCCCTTGAATCTGTACAGTACAGTGGAGTATTGTCGTCTTTTCAGGAAACGTGTCATCATGCTTGCCTGTCACTGACATACATGTGCTTTTGTGTATATGATATTGCTTGTCATCAAGTGTCGGGGGAGGGGGTTGGGGGGATGGGGGTAGTTGGCTCTCGGAGCAGCTGTTTTGTTGTATAAGTTTCTCTGCTTCACCTACATCTTAAAATGCTTGCGATATTTTATGCTCTGTGGATATTGGTGGCTCGGAATTGGAGCATGTGTATTCTGCTTGCAAGCTTTAATAAACAAATTTTTTTAAAAAGTTTTGCTATAATTTGGCCATATTTTCTTTCATGAATTGATACTCTTCTTTTATTTTTATTAATGGTAATATTCAACTTCTTCACCTGTGCTACCACTTGTTCATTAAAAACATCCAAAGCTTCTCTTGGCATGATGGGAATACATTTTGATTTTACTTTAAAAGGGGTATCCAGCCTACCACAGACCTCCCATCCCAATAGGCTGCAACTTGAAGTGCTACTTTCGCTTGCTTCCTGAGTTGGAGCTTCATCTGGGGCCCTACCATCCTCATCCAGCTCGAGCAAGTCCTTCAATAGATCATAATCTGCCACTGTAAGATTTGAAGTGCCTAAGGTGTCCTTTGTGGATATACTGTTCCCCACGTGCCTTAGCTGGGTTTGGAGTTGATGGAACTTCTTTAATTTTAGCTTTCTTATAAATTTATAGATATCAGCCCAAGTTTAACTCTGGGCAATATGAAAGTACCAATGAGAGTAATTGTTGTTCTGCCGCAGTTAAATCAACATTTGCCAGATTGATAATAGTATTTTTATTTTTGTCGTTATGTGCCATTGGGATCTGTGTTTGTGATATTCCCTTTACTTGATCTTCCAGGTTTTCCGCCACCCGTCCACGAGCAGGTCGTCTGTTGCTGTTGCTGGTGCTTTCTGGCTGCTTTTCTCCTTTGCCGTCTAGTCTGGGTTCGTCGTTTTTTGCCGGTCGATTCCTAGGTCATTATGTCTCCCTTCTACTGCGTAAATAGTGCAACTCCTCACCCAAAGTGAGTTTAATAGTACTCTGTTTGGCCTGGTATCTTTGCCCCTCTGTTTCGGACTCGCTTTCGGCTGCAGAGCTGAGATCAGATATTGACGGGACCTCTTCATGTGAAGGATTTCTCTCCAATTGATTTTGACCCTGCATTCATTTATTAGCTGTTGCATATCTGTATGTATCATATTTGCGAGCAAAGGTAAAGATTTGCCCATTGGCGTAATCCTCCTTGTCCCTTCTGAATTTGTAAGTCTTCCTATGTTTAATCTTATCTTCCTCCTTTTTCAATTGTGTCATCATCTCCTCATGGAGTATCATTTTTTTGTTGGGAATCGCCTAATATTTAACTTTCTTCATTAAGAGCATCTATCTTAATCTGCAAATCACCCCGATCACTTTCTGCATTCTTGACTAGTATCTGGACTAGCCGCCTTGAGGAATCCAAGTTTACTTCAGCCCACTCAGCCATCATCTGGGGGTTTGGTGTGTCGTAGCTGGGGGCGATCATCATTCTTAAGCCCCTGGGTATTCTACCCACATCAAGGTACCTCTGTAAAGATTTGGATTCCCACCATTTAGATTGCTCTTGGTGCATAAGTTTTTCTAGGATACAGAATTTTTCTTTCAAACTTTGTGCCCCTCCACTTGCTTCTTCGCTGGCGCCTTTACTGTTGTCACGCTGCACCGAAGGAGAGTCAGAAAGCATCTCCTCTGCCGCTGACTCGCGATCCCGCAACGCTGCGGCAGACATTTTGGCGTGAGGAATTCAAACTTATTTTTCGCTGTAAGCCCCTCAAGTTCAATTGATACTTTTAGGTGGACTTCTCGGATGCACACCTCTCGAACAATACTTGCAATATCTCGTACCTTGTTGTTCAGGGGTCTTTGCGATGCAGCCACCTCACGCAGATCCACTCCTCCGAGTTTTCACCACTCTATGAGTTCAGCACCACGCCGTCCGGTTTTCCTCAGGTACGCGTTTTGTTGCAGCATGGGGCCCCGTGTTTCCATTGCCAGAGCATATCCAATCGCTTCAGGGTTCCCAGCTGCCTCGAAGCCTCCAGGACTTGCCAGATCCGCCGGACGCAGTGACTTTACCAACTACGGAGCCAACTTGTATGTATGTGTATATATATATATATATATATATATATATATATATATATATATATATATATACATATATATATATATATATATATATTCACTGAAAAAAACATAGATTTCAGGCACGTTATAGTTAGGAATTAGCATTTGAAAAACCTTAGAAATTCACTGAAAAAAACATGGGTTTCAGCGGCGTTATAGTTAGGTGGACTTTTCACTCATAGAAAACCATTGAAATTCCCCCGTTATAGTTAGTTCAGCTAACTGTAACTCGCGTGCCCGCAATGCACTGCTGATGACGTCACATATTACATCACTCATGACATGGTCAGTGACATCACTCATGACATCACTGATGACATCACTGATGACATCATCCAGTGAATGTGTGTTTTTCTGAAAATTAAATATGTTTTATATATGTATATCTCAAGGTCGATGGAAGAATAAATGGGCATATAAGTGTCTAAATGGATGATTTTTAAAAAAAAATAGAGTGTATAACTGACTGATTAAGTGTACCTTAGTGAATACATGGCTTAGTGAGTAATGTTTAAATATGTCAATATCTGTATCAGTCTCTCACTTTGTGTATAAGTGGCTGCATGGGTTGGTGAGTAGCTACATGAGTGTCTATATAGGTTGTTAGTTGGTTTTTTGAGTATCAGTATGAGTGTCTGAGTGTCTGTATGGTTTGGTGGGGGGTATTACGTAGTGCATAGATGCATGAATGAGTGACTCACTGTTTGTATGTGTTGAAGACAGCATGTGTGCAGGACTGTATGGGTGGATGAGTGTGTGTATGGGTGTGTTAGTGAGTGAATGACTGTCTCAATAGTGTCTTTAAACTAGTATATGTGACTATTGGGGTATATAAGTGAGTATATGTGAGAATGAGAGATTGGAAGAGTTCCTATATGAATAAGTATGTGTTTCTATAAGTGATTATTTAAAAGACTAAGTATGTGTAAGTTTCTGTAGAAGTAAGTGTGGTGGTGTGTGTATAACTGTATATGCAAGTAAATGGATGTTTGATTCTTTATTAGCATAAGTGACTATGTGTGTGTGTGTGTTGTGTAACAGGATGTATAGGTGTATGAGTACATATGATGAGTGGCTACATGTATGAGTGACTGTATAGGACTGTTGGTGAATGAGTGGATGTGTATGTGGATCTTAGAATTACTGAATAGGTTGTTGTAACTGGTATTGGTATGTCCATTGTTTTGAAAATGTTAGTTTCTATTTTTGAATGTGTGTATCAAAGGTTATATTAGGGTGAGAGGAGGTCTGCCACTCTCTCACAAGGATGATGTCATCAGTGATGTCATCAGTGATGTCATTTGAGATGTCATGAGTGATGTCATGAGTGATGTCACTGACCATGTCATGAGTGATGTAATATGTGACGTCATCAGCACTGCATTGCGGGCGTGTGAGTTATAGTTAGCTGAACTAACTATAACGGGGGAAATTCAATGGTTTTGTACGAGTGAAAAGTCCAGCTAACTATAACGCCCCGAAACCTATGGTTTTTTCAATGCTAATTCCTAACTATAACGTGCCTCAAACCTATGATTTTTTCAGTGAATTTCAAAGGTTTTTTAAATGCTAATTTCTAACTATGCCTACACAGATAGGACATGTGAAGAAAGAAGAAAAAACGCACAGATAGAAAAAAAAAAATGCAGAAAGAAGCAACAGAAGTCCTCAAAGATGAAGAAAAGTGCAGGAAGAAGGATAACGTGCAGAAAGAACAAACAGAAAAGCAGAAAGAAGCCTTGTATCAAAATCATCCTGTACCCTCAACTTTTTCAGATGGATACTGGTGGTAACTGAGTCTGACTAACCAGTCCTAGAGCCAGTGCTATGTTAAAAGACACTTAGAATACAGTGAAAACACCTACATACACTAGGGAACACTATGTGTTGGGGTCCCCCTGTTATTAGCATGACCCCCTCTGTAAGCCCCTAGTACATAATAGGGCAGGGGGATTAAACCTACCTCTTAAAACGCGCCACAGGGCGTGTTTGCACAAGTCACCTCAGGCCCCGTCCCTTCCCTTCCCCAATGTGTAAACACACCCTGTGGCCGTTTTAATTTGGGAGATTAAGTCCCCTTGAATCCTGAGGGTCCCTAGGGTCAAAATAGCCCACTAGGTTCGTCCAGTAAGCACCATTGCAGAGAGGTGTAAAAAGGGGCACGGCCTGCACCACCTCTCTGCAACGCAGCGCAGTGGCGCTTACTGGAAGCACCTGGTGGGCTAGTTGGCTCCCACGGTCCCTTAGGATTGAAAGGGAATTATTTCCCCAACTTAAAACGCGCCACAGGGCGTGTTTGCACACGTCACCTCAGGCCCCGTCCCCTCCCTTCACCACTGGGTAAACGCGCCCTGTGGCCATTCTAAGTTGAGAGATTAAGTCCCCTTGAATCCTAAGGGTCCCTAGGGTCAAACTAGCCCACTAGGTACCTCCAGTAAGCGCCACAGAGCTGCGTTGCAGAGAGGTGTCAAAATGGGCGTGGCTTCAGAACACCTGTCTGCAACGCAGCTCCCTGGCGCATACTGGAGATACCTGTTGGGTTAGTTGGCCCTCAGGGACCCTCAGTATTGAAGGGGAATTTATTCCCTGACTTACAACTCGCCAGGGGGCACGTTTGCAGAGTGCTGCAAGGAGGGGGCGTGGCCTCCGGCACGATGCCGGTCTTTTATTTATTTGGGCCCCTTCTTTTTCTAATGTATTGGCCCTTGGGAACCCATCCCCCAGGGCCTGCCCCCTAATTTTTTTTTTAGAAAAAAAAAATTAAGAAGGGGGCCGCGTGGCCCCCCTCCCGAGGCCTTAATCGGCCCCGGGGACTCCAACCCCTGGGGCATGGCCTTTATTTTTTTTAAATTCTTTAGGAGGGGGGCTGCGTTGCCCCCCTCCTCAGGCCACTTATGGCCCGGGGACCCCATCCCCCAGGGCCGGCCTTTGTTTTTTAAATATTTTTTTTTAAATATATATTATAGAAACACCTAGGACATGCTGGACAAACCATACGTAACTATCACCATGACAATTTCCGTGATATTCATTAAAAGGCGACTATGCATACAATGAATCCACGTGGAATGTATTTACACCGCTAGTGAAGCTCTGGCGTGTCTGACGCCCTACCGTGCCTAATTCCGGCACCCCCGCCGGTGGGCACTCTCAAAGTAGACACCCTTGTTGTTTATTTATACAAACATGGGTAGCTATTGACGGGCACATTTAATACACACGCACACCAAGCCATTCAAAGGGGATTTGACAAAAATTTGACCAAAACTATGCAAGAAACCCCCCTCACGGTTAATAAAACACACATCCACCGCCGGATGTGTAATACTTTTTATTTTACTCTCTGGAAAGGAGACAAACCTCACTTGAAAGTCACAGCGCGCTCCTGGCTGAGCTCAATGCTGTGTTACACCCACCAGTGCCCACCGAGTACCACACACCTCTGTGTTGTATTCTACCAGCTAGTGCGTATGCTATGACACTCTCTTGCCCATGTGCACTGTAACACCACCCCGTGAATATGTCATGCCACACTTGCCTTCGCACGGGTTATATTGCCCCATCTAACGTGCCTCCTCGATGCCTATGTTATAACGCACTGCGCTATGCCATACATATTACAATCTTGGATCCATATCTTTCTCACAGTGCATATGCAACTTTACACTCCCCAGCACAAATTTTATATTACAACTTTAGAGACTAGTTAGGTTACACAACACTGCCGTATGCATATTACACTCCAAGGTGCATATCGCATAGCACGCGCTAGTGCCTGTGCTATATCGCGCTCTCCAATGAATCTGTCATTGCGCACAATGCATTACATATTACATTTCACGCCCCGGTTCATCTTATATCACACTTTTTGGTGCATAGTTTATACCAAACACTATATCTAGTTTTCATTTTCAATCGTGCTCTCAGGACTATATTCTATATAACACTGCGTTCACCTACACTTTTCACGGACATTACATTTTCCGATGAGGGGTGGAGGGTCAGGGGGTGTTTCTGCCAAGTGAGCCTGGAGTCACAGTCACAAACGTCCTCTTTTTCCTGAATAAAAGTGAGATTATGCTGCGTACTTGTTCATATTTTAAGTAGTTCGCACAGACACACATTTTAAAAAGAATAAAGTTCCTAATACCCGCCTTCTCTGAACAGTTAGCTTGCTGCCCCATCCACCTCCTCCCTATCCTCTATTGTCTGAATCCATGGACTAGCCTCCTCCCTCCTGCCATGCATGGTCTGATGTGCTGCCACTGCCCTCCATTTAGCATGATGTACCAGTCCACTCCTCCTGCCCTCCATTGCCCAATTCTATGCCCCATCATTGACCTCCTGCTTAGCCTCTGTGCTTAGCTTGCTGACCCTATTCTCCTTCCCCCTGCCCTCCGATGTCTTTGTGCATGCCCCTGCTCCATCCTTTTAGCCCACCATGTTCCATGGACCTGCCACTCCTATCTACTCTGAGTGTTCTGTTGAGCTGCCACTCCCCTCCCACCTGCCTAGCATTGTCAGATGACTGTAAACTGTCCCTGCCACCTCCACCCTGCCTGTCCACATTCCGTGCCCCTATCCCCTTCCTCCTGTCCTCCATGGTCCATTTTACTGCCACACCCTTCTGCCCTCCCTGGCCTGTTGTTCTGCAACTGCTCTTCCTGCCTGCCCCGCGTGGTCTGTTGTGAGGCTCCTTTTCCTGAACTCTGTTGTCTGTGCCCAGTTCCTGATCCTCCCTTCTGTCCTCCATGGTCCTTTGTGCATGCCCCTGCACCCTCCTTCTTGCCCATCATAGCCATTGTGCTGCCACTAACCCTCCCGCTTGCCATGCATGATCTTCTGTGCTGCCACGTCCCCTCCCACCTTCCCTGTGTGGTCAGCTAGCTGCCCCAGACCCCCTCCCACCTTCCCTCCATGGTCTGTGTGTATGCCATCATAGTCTCACTGTTGCTCTTCATGATGTGTCTTGCTTCTAGTGCCCATCCTGCCTGACCTCCATGGTCATCGTGCTGCTCCTGCCCTGCCCACTTGCCCCCAGCCCTCTGTTTCCATGTGCAGACCCCTATTCCCTCCCTCCTGGCTTGTCTGTTCCATTTTAATGCCCCTGATCCGTCCCTCCTGCCCTTTATGGTCTGTTATTCTGCAGCTTTCTCTCCTGTCTATCCATTATGGTCAGCTAGCTACCATTGCCTCTTTCCCCTCTGTTCTCTGATGTCCATGTGCATGGTCCTGTCCCCTCCCTATTGCTTTCTATGGATTGTTGTGCTGCACTCCCGTCCCGCATGCCCTGTGTGGTGTATTGTGCTGCTGCAAACCCTGATGCCTGCCCTGTAGGGTCAGTTTGGTGCACCTCTTCATGTCCCTCCTGTCCTCTGTTATCAGTGTCCATGTCCCTACCCCAATTCCTCCTGCCTTCCACGATCCAATGTACCATACCTGCGAACATTTTGAACTTGGTAAGAGGGAGATTTTGAAAAAAAACGGGGGTATTGAATTTCCCCTTTGAGTTACATTGAAAAAGAGGAGATTGTAGACAGAAGAAAGATCAAATAAAGCCCATTTGAGCTTAAAAACATTGGACGTTTCCTGGCTGAATCTGGTCTGTTTGCATGTATGGTTGTACTACCACTGCCTCTTTCATCTGCCTACAATGGTCTATTATATTGCCACAACCTCTCTTGCCAGTCCTGTATTGTTGGTGTGTTGCCCTTGCCCCCCTTTCCACTGTCCTCCATAGTCTGTTGTGCTGCCACTGCCCTTCCTGCCTGCCCAGTGTGCTCAAATTGTTGCCTCTGCACCCTCCTACCTGCCTTCAATTTTCAGAGTCCGCGATTTAAAAAAAAAATGTTTGGGGGCCGAGAAAAAAGGGGGGTCCCAAAACATGTTTTCCCCATGCAATTTTCCATAGGAACCTTCAATCGCAGCTACAGCCCGAACTTCGCGCACCGAGCACCCACGGTTCGCAGTTAGTGCCGTGCGCGCAGGGTGCGCGCACCTCGCGATTTTAAAAAAATAAAAAATATTGGTTTTTCCTCCCTTGGGGGTCCTTCTGTGACCCCCTGACCAAGGCTAGGGGGTCAGGAACTGTCCACTCTTCCCCCTTTTCACGTTCTCCACCTTTTTTTTTTACCCCCTCATACTGCGAGAGACAAAATGGCGGCCGACACTTCCTGGTTTCGACCGATTCGAATGTTTACCGACATCTAACAACCAATCAGAATTGCGCTCGAGCACGGCAGGGTGCGCGCACAGTGCGCGCACGGTGCGCGCGTATAGATATTGATATGCTTTTAAATGCTATTTTCTCAGGAAATACTGAACAGATATACACCAGACCTGCAAAAGGCACTTCCTTGACCTTATGGCTACCTCTCTGCCAAATTGCACGTAATTCTGTTCAGCCGTTCGGGCTGTAGCTGTGTCTAAAGGTCCTATGGAAAATAACATGGGGAAAACGCGTTTTGGGACCCCCCTTTTTTCTCGGCCCCCGCTTGACGAATCACCCCGAGACTTTCAGGGTAGGAGCTGAGCGGAGCGCCCCATCAGTTTTGAAAATTTCGCGAGGATTCGTCAACCGGCGCCAAAGTTATTCAAAATAGAATTTTGAGATTTCCTATGGAAACTAGGTTGTAACTATAACTATCTACTGGCGACCGCCAGTAGATAATATATATGTATATATATATATATATATACAAATCATCAGACCAAATCTTAATACTGTAATATAAACCGGAAAATGTTCCCTACTCCAATTAGTATGATACATATTATACCTTCACATTTCAACAATTGTAATTTGTCGGAGAAACATGATACCATACTCATCTCCTCCATATTCTTATACAAAAGAGAGTAGTATCTTCACATACATAACTAATATACATATAAATAATAATACATGCAGTAAAAAGCACATCAGGTATATACAAGAATGTTTTTCTCTGAAATTAGTACATGCACTCTTTGGTCTCACCCAGTACCTAAGAAATACTGCAGCTCATGGTCAATATTCAGGCCCTCATTGACAAAATGTAACCACATGATCGATCTCGCTTCACACTGTCGGAGTCTCAGTTCACAATTACCCCCGCCTCCCTTTTGACCAACTCAATTCCATGAAATCTAAAACTAAGGTGTGCATCTTGGGCTTCACAATTTTTTCCATTGTAGAGCTAGCAGATACCTCACATCCAATGTTTGTAACGCTTTAAAATTCTCACTAATCCTTTCCCGTAGTGACCTAATGGTACTCCCCACATATACCTTATTAGATTTGCACATGAGTATATACACAACATACCGTGTGCTGCAATCAATGTGCATACGTATGGTATTGGTGCCTGGATTGCTGTAATTAAAACCTGTAATTCTGTCCATGGCCAATCTACACACATTGCATGCTCACATTTAAAAGAACCAATTGACAATCGTGGTAACCAAGTGCCCTTGTACTCCTCATAGGACAGTTAAGAGAGATGATATTGTGCAAGGTCTTAGCCCTTCGGTATGTAACATTTGGGCGAGACCCAAGAAAGGGCCTGAGATCTTTATCAGATAATAAGAAAGACCAATGTGTGTCCAGAGTGTTTTGAATCTTATTACTCAACTGATGGTAATGTGTCACCACCCTCGCTTCGGTAGTCTCCCTTTTACCCTTTTGTGCCTTTTCTACCAAAGTTTTATGATGGTTCAATTTGCACAATCTTTTCCTTGCTCAAGAGATTACTCGTTCCTCATAACCTCATGCTCTGAATCTGTTCTCAATATCCTGCCATGATTCTTTGTACTCTATTTCCTGACTACAATTTAGCCTTGCTTAAGCTTTTACCCATATGGAACTGAGTTCATCTGACATTTAGGATGCGCACTACACGCGTGAAACAGGGAATTACATGGTGCTTTCTTTCTATGCATTTTTCTTTGTAGTCCATCTCCACATGTGTATAATTCTACATCCAAGAATACAATATATGTTCTACTGATTTCATTATTTTTTTTTTTAAATATATTTTTTATTATACTTTCCGTAGCGCACATTTTTATAACAATCAGTTAATTGATGACTCCACAATACATTTTTTCCAACAAAAATACCATACACATAATTGAGACTTATTCAACCAGTCAAATCATAATTAGCGATCTATAATCCCATCTCCAAGACACAAAATCCCTCTACCCTCTACTCTATCCCGTCCCTCCACCGTGCTAATGGTTTCCAAATTCTTGAACCTCGAACTCTCCCTGCTCTTCCCTTTCTAGCGTATATGGGTTTCTCCAAATTAAATGTGGCAATTAGATTCGCCAACCATGTTTGCATGGACAGGGGGGTCTTATCGAGCCATGCCCTGGCTAAAGTTAATCTGTACACCGCCATAGTCATGAACAAAAACTCTTTATCTAAATTACTGTCATTCTTATCATGTCCAATTCCCAGCAATATCCACAAAGGGGTTAGTGATATCTGTAACCCCAGTGCCCTAGCCAGGAAACTCTCAATGTCCTTAATTAGCGTGTATAATTGACGACAGGTAGCAAACATATGGATTAAATCTGCATCAGTTGAGCTACAGCGAGGGCAGCTAATCCCATTCGTGCCCCCCCATTTAGCAATTCTGGCTGGCGTATGGTACAGTGAGAATAGTGTTTTATAATGCTGGGATTGCAGAGGAGCCGAACATAGTATAGTACAGCCCAAATCCAACGAGTCCTGAAAATCATCAAGTTCTCCTTGAAGTTTCTCAGCCCACTTATGCCTATGCTTGTCCAAGTCATCCACTTTAATTTTAACTAATAACGCATACGCTGATCTAATCGTGTGTGCACCACCAGTAACTAAAGTCTCCAGAAAATCATTAATTTTATAACCTGTTGAACCGCCTTGTTTGTTGCCCAAAAAACTCCTAACCTGTAGGTACTTAAAAAAGTCCCTATTGCTTAGATCAAATGTATTTACAAGTGCACTAAACTGTACTATACCCCTAGAGTCTCTTAAGTCCCCAATTTGCTTAATTCCCTTTTGGTCCCATGCGGCCATAACTGAATCTGAAAAGATTTCAGAAGGGAAAGACTTGTTATTATATAATTTGATGTATCTGTTGAATCTGCCCAACCCCATCTTTTTCAGAAAAGCATTCCATATTTTAATAGCCGCGGCTAAAGTCCTAAACTGTTTCCTTCTGAGGCACCCAAGATCAGTGTAGTATAACAAACAGTTTTCTGTCTCCTGTCCTAACAAAATTGCATAAACATCTGTAGTTGAGGCGGTAATTTTCTGCAGGAACCCTCCTCCTCCAATTAAGCCCTGCATGTATTGAAGGGCGGTTGCCAAATAATATAATCTAAAATCGGGGGCTCCCCATCCTCCTCTTTCTCTAGGTAGAGACATAAATCTATAAGCTCTGCGCGCTTTCCCATGCGCCCATATGAACCTATTTAAAATACCTTCCAATATGTTAAACCATTTATTTTCAAAAAATAATGGTATTGCTCTAAATAGGTAGAGAAACTTTGGCAAGATCGTCATTTTCACCACATTGGTAACGCCTACTAAAGAAAGATGTAAATTGTTAACTCTATATAAATCTATTTTTATTTTGGCTAAAATAGGGGTCATGTTAACCTCAACAATAGCATCAAGGTTAGCTACTATTACTATACCTAAGTACATAGCTGACGTAACCACCCTGGGGTCGGCACAAACGGCATATTTATTCTTAAATATCAGGGTCTTCAATTTATTCAAACTATAACCCGAAAATTGCCCAAATATAGTAGCTTCCCGTTCGACCTCTATTACGGCCAAATCCGGGTCGGGGGTTAATATAGCCACATCGTCGGCATATGCCAGAATTTTTACTGCACGACCATTCAAAACCATTGGAGAAATCCCACAATTTCTCTCCAGTCGTCGTAGTAGGGGCTCAAGAAATAGCGCAAATAGTAGAGGGGATGAAGGACAACCCTGTCTCGTTCCCCTAAGAATTTTTACTGCATCTGAGTGCCCTCTGTTCACTCTAATTTTAGCTGTTGGTCCTTTATATAAGGCTTGAATAGCTGTTATGTAGCCTTCCCCTATACCACTCCATCTCAAGACTGCCCAAAGGTATTCCCAGGCGACCCTATCGAAAGCCTTTTCGGCGTCTAAGAACAGTGCTGCAATAGGGTCACCCAGAGTTCCTGCAGCGTCAAACATTGTAATAACTGTCCTTACATGCTGGGTAGTTCCCTTGCCTGGAATAAAGCCATGTTACAAGCTGCTCTATATACCCTGCAAGCCTAGTCGCAAGGATTTTCGAATAGATTTTAACGTCAGAGTTCATAAGGGTAATAGGTCTGTATGAGCCGGGGAGTGTCGGGGGTTTCCCTTTTTTTGGAATAACAATAATATCTGCCCCCCCCCCAAGACTCCGGGGGAGAACCACCCCGTTGCGTATGTAGCATTATGTCAAACATCTCGACGAGCAAAATATTCTGGAACAGTTTATAAAATTCCACCGGGATTTGGTCTGGCCCAGCAGCTTTCCCCGAGGGGAGACTCTCCAAAGCGTCTCTAAGTTCATCCAACTGAAAGGGGGCATCTAACAACTCTCTATCATCTGGTGATAAGACAGGAGCCACAATATCACTAAGGTACCTACCTACCTCAATTGGGCCCCTCATATCCTCCGAAGAATAAAGCTTAGTATAAAACTTGTGGAAAACTTCCCTAATGAGATCAGAATCAGTGACCAGGTTTCCCTGGGAATCTTGGATCTCCTTGATATCAGCCATGGCTGTACGCTGCCTAGTTCTAACGGCGAGAATATGTCCGACTCTCTCACTTAGCTCGTAGGTGTCCTGTTTATGTGCAAGATACTTCTCAGCGGCCTTCGAGATAATACCCTCCGTAGCATCTCCTTTAAGGGTAACTATCCTAAGTAAAAAAGGGTCGAGTGGGATTCCTTGCGTTATAGCTATGGCGAGATTTTCTTCTGCTGTAAGTAGCTTAAGCCTTATCTCTTCCAGTTCCCTTCTTTCCCTTTTCCGTCTTGACAATACATAGCTCATCGTTTCCCCCCGAACCCCAGCTTTAAAACAATCCCAAACCGCGCCAGGGGACGCCGTACCTCTATTAACTTCCCGAATTTTTTTTAACCAACCTTCCATATGTTTCCGATAGGCGTCATCTTTAAGTAGGATACGCTCAAAGGTCCACTGGGTTTTCCTAACATTTACCTGAGAGGTATTTAGCGTTAAAACAAGAGGACTATGATCAGAGATAATTCTGGGTTGTTTTCCTATTTTTGAGTGCGGTATTAAAGAATTGGAGATTAAAAAATAATCCAACCTGACCAGTACTTTATGTGGGGCGGAAAAAAAGGTACTACCGTCTATAAGAGGATGAGACTTCATCCACGGATCCGCAAGGGAATTGTGTTGGACCATAGCAGCAAGGGCTCTATGTGACTTTTTCTTTCTTCCTAAGTACCTCCCCCCTGGTTCTGCAAAGGCACTTCTTGGGTCATGAATATTAAAATCCCCGCAACAGATAACAGGTTCCGGCCACTGCGGCAATTCCATATCCATAAACTGCCAGACATCAGGATCATCTTCCGTGGATCCATATATAGTAACTAGTGTAAACCGCGTCCCTCTGAAACATAATTCCACAATGACCCACCTACCCCAGTGATCCTCCTTTTTCCTATATACCACTGAATCACTATTTCTCCCTAATATTGCTACACCCCTGGTTCTAGTGCTTTGCATACTTGCTGCTAATACATCAAATCCCAGTTGTTTCAAGAGGTATAACTGTGATACTTCAATATGAGTCTCCTGGAGACATACCAGATCCAACTGTAAAGATCTCAACAATCCTGTTACCTTCGCTCTCTTCCTAGAATCATTAAGGCCACACACATTAATTGAAGCGATCTTGCAAGGCATTAAGGGATATCCAAGACATTCCTACTCATAGTCAACCAGATAGTAGTTAGCATAAAATTACAACAACCTACACTCCCTTGATACTGTCTATACCAATTGAAGTGAATATACCATATCCCACACCGGAGAAAAAATAGACAAAAAATGTGCTTTATCCAACCAAAAAAGTCAAAGAATTTTAACCCAACATGTGGAACCCCCCCCCTAAACCCTCCCAGCACCCCTCCCCGCCCTCCCCCTCCCTCTCTCCCCCCTGTACAGGCAAATAGGTCCACAGGACCTATATGTGACCGGTCTTAGGCTGCGACAGTCGCACCCCTCTCCCATCCCCCATTTAAGACAGGCTGTAGATAGCTTTCCCCTTACGGGCCCTGTTTTTTCAGGTCATCCATAAATTGCTGGGCTTTAATCTCTGAAAAAAACATCATAGCTCTTCCTTTAGTGACCACTTTTAGTTTAGCAGGAAACAATAAATAGGCCTCTGAACCTAGCTCCTGAAATTTTGATATCAGCTGCCTCAGTCTCCACCTTCGTTCGACTGTCACATAGCAGAAATCCGGCCTGGCAAAGAAGGAGGTACCATCGAATGATCTCTTGCTATCAGGTCTAGCTTTCTCGATTATTTCTTGCCTTAAGAGAAAGTTTCCTAAATATACTAAAATAGCTCGTGGAAAAACCGTGTTGCCTCCACGGTCAGCCCCACGCACTCTTTTGAGTGTAAAAGGAAATCTATGCGCTCTCTGGACTTCCCTGTCCCACTGCCACTGAGACTCCGGGAATGCCCCTTTGAGTAAATTGATCACATAGCACCTTATGTCCTGCCCTTCCACTCCCTCAGCCACACCCAGGATTCTGATGTTGTTACGCCTTTGGCGATTTTCAAAATCCTCCATTTTCCATTGGAGGTCCTCTGTCATCTTTTCTTGAGCCGATTTAAAGTTTTGCCAATTGCCAAGATCATCTTCAAGCTTGCTTGTACGTTCTTCCACCTCGGTGACTCTTCCCACTAAATCATCGTACAGTTTATTAGTCTTCCTTAATGAAGATTGTATTTTTTTAGCGTCCAGCCTTGCTTTCCGACTCACGACTCTAGCCTCTGCTTGCATCTGCTTCAACATATTAAACAAGATGTCAAAGGGAGCACACTGTTTCGGCGACCCATTGGTATCCTCAACCTGATATATCTGGGAAGTGCCTGCATAGTCCCAGAGCAGCCCCTTTTCAGTGCCTCCCAATGATCCCGTCTGTCGGACGCTTAGCTTTGACTTTAGCTGCCTCTTCCTCAGGGTCGAGTCTTTACCTGTGCCTGTATCCCCCCCAGAGGAACTGGAACCTGAAATCGAGACCTCCTCTGCTTCGTCATCATCATCTTCATCCTCTGAGAGCTCGTCGCTTGGGTGTACTGAATCCGAGTCTTCATTGAGAGAGAAAAATCTCTCTCCTTCACCTGAACCCACCTCACCCCTTCCAATTACCTCCTCCTCCTCTCTGGAATCAGGTAGTTTCTCTTTATTCGTCTCTTTTACTGTCAGGCTAACAGAGCTTCCCCAAGTAGTCAGGTTTTTTTTTTAGGGGGGTTTTGGAGGCTTTGGAGGCTAGCATCTCTGCTTCCAGCACAATGATGGCGCCCAACATGTCTGTATCCACATTCCCCACATTTCCCCTCTCACCTGGTCTTGCAAACCCTGACTGAGCCTGATCTTGCTCAATGCATACCAGAGGGGAGCCTGTTGTAGAAGCCAAGCCCAACTCATTCTGCAGCGTCTCCCGTTCGTGTTCTCCTGCGGGCCGCTGAACCTGCTGCTGCTGTTGTTGCCTAGCGACAGGAGCGTCCGCAATTGACGTGCCTACAGCGTCCTCGAGGACGCCTCCAAGATCGCTGGATCTAGCTCTGCGGCTGCTTCTGCTTCCTTCGTTTGGCGATCGATCGCCTGGTACTCTAGGGTGAGTGGAAAATGCTTCTGCCAAGGTAGGCTGCCTGAGGGGGGTCTCTCTGATTTTTGTTTTACCTCCGTCGATTCTTTCAACCTTCTCGGCGTATTTCACAAGCGGCTTGCTCCTTGCTTCACCGAAGCTGCCTGACTGGCTACCCGTCTCGGTAGCTCCGACTGTAG
The DNA here is from genome assembly GCF_964204655.1 of Triturus cristatus. NCBI lineage: Eukaryota > Metazoa > Chordata > Amphibia > Caudata > Salamandridae > Triturus > Triturus cristatus. Next base: position 743,166,668 of record NC_140591.1, on the reverse strand, counting down.
CATCTCTTTCCCCCCCTCGCGTCTCCGTTGTCTTCTTGTTTAACTGCGATGCCACTTTCCGTCTCGCCCCTGGATCCCTGGCGTTTAGCGCTACTTCTTCATTTGGACCCTTTGAAGGGTATTTACTGATTTCTGCTTGCTCCTTCGCCTTTTCTCTCCCTTTTGGCTTGTCATTTTTAGCGATGCGAGGTGGCAGGCTGCGCGACTGTAAATAACGAGCCTTTAGACAGTCGATTGTCCTGCTAAATCTTCCCCAGCTTTCCTTAAGCCGGACCAGCTCTGCCAGTATATTGTGTTTAATCTCCGTTATGGATGGATACATCAGTGGATGAATATGCGAATCTGGATACCATATCCGTATTCATATCAAAATCCACAGGGGAACAGAAACCAGCAAACTATCGACTTCATTTCAGATGGGAGAGAGTTCAGTAGCGACCGCTCAGCACAGCCCGTCCGCGGCCATCTTGCCTTCGCTTCAGGCTCTGTCCTGTGGCAGGATGAGGGTAAGCATGCTCAGTTTGAGCTGTTCTACTGATTTCATGGGTAAATTTCATATTTTACAGACATATTATTGAGATATTGAGATATTGAAAAAAAAATTGCAAACGTCCACACTTCCTGTCCAAATCATCACACAGTTGTCTATGTAAAGTCCCCAATAATAAACACTGTTGATTTACTTGGTATCCTTATGGCACCAGATCTGTGCCTGCTCGACTCAGCCCATAAACAAACAGGCAAAAGACGGCGCTAATCTAGAACCCATCACAGTCCCACATAGTTGTTTGTACCATTCAGTGCTGAAAAGGAAACCTTTGTTATCTAAAACTAAGCACAATGTGCATTATACAGGCTGAGCAGACCTTGGTTTGATACATTAGCTATCCTATATCCACGCAGCCTCCATGGCATCAGTATAATGGGACCATTGTCGCTCCATTCTACATAATTCTAACATGGGGGGTCAGTCACCCCGAGACAGAATTACAACAGCTATCCCTCAGGTACGTGGTAATACTGCGGATATATTTAGATGTCATATAAATGACTTAAACCCCAGTGGCAACACCTGTTGAGATGACATTGTACCCTTATATGGGTTGTTTTCAGAATACACCTAAAGTTGGGATGTAACTGGCACTTTCCTGCATCTATCTGTTGTGCAATGATTCCAATGTGATATCTAATCTGGTGACACTGTCAGAATGTTCATGAAAAGTGTCATTCTGGATGAAACACAGGTACTGTCAGAGGTATATCATGCCCATATTTCAAGTGGGGTACAACAGAAACACTTACCCACACCTATATTTACACTACATTCACATTAACATGCCTCCTTGTTTATTGTACAATCTGTTGACACATGTAATGCTGTGTTTGCTCAATGAATCTAAGTGAATTGTTGGCAGGTGATGAATACCTCCCCACATATCACACTGCTACAACTATCATGGGTCACACACACATGTCGTAGAGCTACAACCATGTAGCCATGACACTTACTTTACGCATCACTATCCCTGAAGCAGTCAACTTCGGCTTTTGTGAATGGGCAATGTCCAACTACAAAACAAAAATGGAGAAATTGCAAAACAATAGAGCAACTACACACTCTTCCAAATCTAAACTAAGTTCTATGACATGCCAGTGTCATTTCATATTTAGACACCCTTACACATATATGCATATATTTTCAGACCATGGAACGCAGCTAGTCATCTTGCAGGGTTGATCTGCCTAGAGGGGCAAGGTCAGAAACGTCTTACAGCTTATGCCAACATCAGGCCCTATGATTGATGTCATTAGGCCTGCTGGACAGCTTCATCACATGTCCCTTTTGACGCAAGGGTGCAATCATTGGCACTAGGCAGCCAAAAGTGTGCCAGCACTAGTAAAGGACAGGAATGTACCATAAAAATGTTAAATACAATGCATTCCTGCCCTTTCACTTTCATGCAATGCTGCTGACTTGCTTTGCTGTGCTGCGTGAAGAATTGATAAATGTGTCCCTTGGTAAATACATACTAGTCTTGACACTCAGACATACCTGATACCTTGTGCAGTGTGATCATGATCTGTTTTGTGAATCTAGCCATAGAAGATGATATAGACATATATTGTGCAGTGTTTGCGTCACATTAGTGAGGGAAAACAGAAACAAATGATTCATCCAATTACGTTTACAAGCCCAAACTTTCTTCAGTGCTGGATATTGCTAAATAGTAACCCATATTTGGACAAAGGGCTGCTTTGCATTACTTAGCATCATGAGTGCTAGCTCCCTGTAATGCAAAACAGCATTTATGCCAGGTGTGCAGCTTTGTGTGCCAGTTTGATACATCTGCTACTAAGTGTCACTCTGTTTTGCCATCTGTGTCACAAGGCATCCATACATTAGAAACACCTTTTGATATTGATATGTACTTTAACTAAGTTATCTACGTTACTGCATGCCGATGGTACAATAATAAATACCTACGGTGCCTTTAATCTCCAAACCCAGCAGATCCAGCACATCAGCATCATTGGCAATTATGTCCGCCCAATGATATTTTCAGTTGAGAGATGAAGTGCTCATCATTGGCCACCTTGCCCCTGTACAACCACACCCACTCCTATTGATCCTTACGATCTTTGGGTCGGTAGCCTTTGCTGCCCTTGCTGGCTGCAGGAGAAAGGATCTCCATTCCAACTTCCAACTTCTCTCTCGTTTAAATTCTTCCCTCTCCCCTTCCCAGACATGACCACAGTGGCACAAGCCCTATCTATCCTTAACCCACTAACAAAAAAACACTGCTTATACTGTTAACTATACCTAATTAACTATTACTCCAAATTAGACAAACACCTAAAAATGCAAATACAATTACAAATAAAAAAAACAATACTTAGGCACAAAAACTACACAAAATACTTATTCACAGGGACAGAACAGTCACAGGCTCCAAAGAAAACAGCCAACACGCCACCAATCTCATGCAGCACTCCTCAAACCACCAGCACCAACCAACAGACACTAACAGAAAGTAAAAGTAGCCTTTACATTTCCTGGTATTCAGCCACACCCATTGCATAATTTCCTGGGTGTGACAGGCAGGTTCACAACATTTATGTTGATTTTTCTGATGCATTGCCACACAAATGTACATTGCGTGATGCACTACTCAGTTGCATTTATACATCAATATTAAGGGCCATGCAATGGCGGTGAAGTGTCGGTGCTGATCCATGCAACAAAGGGGACGCTCCAGTTCCAATACTCGTAACAGAGATGATGCATCAGTTCTGACAGAAGATGCATGGCTTCTGCGAGAGCAAACACTTTAGGCCCACTTCCAAGGGTCCAGGACTGGGGTGGCACCACTTGGCAGGGCAGACTGACAGATGGCAGAGTACAGGTGCAGAAACAGGATGGTTAGATGTCTTTAATGTCCCTAAGACTTCAGATCAGAAGGCCAGTCAGCTAGCCCTTGGAGTCACTCTGGGTTCAAGTGATGAAGGTCTAGTCCTTCTCACGAAGGCAGGGGAAAAGCAAGTAGCAGGGCAGCACAGCAAGGCATGACTTCAAAACGGATTATTCTCAGAGCAATATTCATATGAGTTACCAAGGTACACACCTGAATATCAGCCACAGTCATATGTGCATTAAAAGGTTGATCCTGGGACCTCTGCCCCTCTCTTTTTGATTCTCTTTTCAGACCAATCTCACTCTTCCTTAGATGTGTTCAGATCCCTTCCTTGTGATCTATCACTGAATCAAAAACAATTAAGAAAGCACTCAGATAGCCTTGCTCTCCCATTCTCCAGTGTATGTCCCACCCAGCTTGCAGCTTTGCTGGACTATAGAACTCACTCTGGTGGGATTTCTTTACTCCTCATCTTTTCCCCAGGCAGGCATAGCCTTACCCAAACAGGAACCCAAGATCCTCAATGTTATGTAGCAGTCCAGGCACTTCTGCACTCGGTGTACATTCACAGCACATTCAGTGCCCAGTTTTGTAATCCACATGTATTACGCTGCCACCAGCATACTCACTGGCAGCACACACACTCAGGCTGCCAAACTGTTCATTACTAAAGTCCCTTTGTACTGTACTAGAGTGTGTAATGTTGAACATATTTTATTTTTTTATTTATTTACGGGATTTATATAGCGTGCACGGCTACTCAATCGAGTGTCCCGGCGCGAGCCTGAGCATCAAAGGGAATCAAAGCAGAGGAAGCCGTGAACAAGAACATTTTTAGCTTTTTTTTTAACTGAGAGAGATTCTTAAGGTTACGTAGATCCAGGGGGAGGGAATTCCAGTAAGTTACAGCGAGATAGGACAGGGAGCTGCCACCCTTACGTTTCAGACGAAACCTGGGGACAGATGCTAGAAGCATATTTGAGGAGTGCAGACACCTGCCAGGGGTGTAAAACTGAAAGTGTTTCCTGAGATAGGCGGGACCATACTCATAAAGTGCAGCATGAGCAATGGTTACAGCCTTAAAAATTATCCTAGCTTGCAGCCAGTGTAAATTGCGCAAGTGATGCCTGACACTAGAGTGCTTAGGAGGATCCAATAGAAGACGGGCGGCGGCATTCTGAACCACCTGTAGTTTGTCCAGAAGATAACAAGGCAAACCGGCATAGAGTGCATTCGCATATTCTATGTGAGAGGTGACCAGAGCGTGGACAACCGTCTCTTTTGCAGAGAGCGGAAACAGTGGTAAAAATCTATGGAGAAGTTTTAAAATACCAAAGCAAATGCCAGTAAGTTTGCCAATCTGGTTACCAAAACTAAGCTTCTCATCAAACCAAATGCCAAGATTTTTCACAGGATGGCCAGAAGTGGAAGGGCAGGGTGACTCATGAGGCAAGAAGTGATGCCCAAACAGAGGGGGAAAATCCCCAAAGAAAAAAATCTCAGTTTTGTCTGTGTTACATCTTAACTGAGCTGATACAAGCCAGCTAAATACCGCAGACAGGCAAGCCTTGACATGAGATGTACCAGCCTCGTGTTTCTTCCAGGTAAACAAAAGTTGCGTATCATCTGCATAGGCAACCACTTTGGCACCCAGATCCTCAGCCAGCTGAATAAGAGGGGTCATATAAAGATTGAATAACCGGGGACTAAGAATAGACCCCTGAGGAACCCCTGTCAGCAAATCTTGAGATGTTGACACAAAAGGGGGGATCCAAACTTGTTGAGTTCTATTTTCCAGGAAGGATTTTAACCACTCCCAAGCAGTGCCAATGATGCCAAGCTTATGCAGACGGGCAAGGAGAAGTGAATGGGGGACAGTATCAAAAGCGGCCGAGAGGTCCAACAGGACCAAAACGGCCCTGCCCCCAGCATCCAAAGTCTCACAGATAGCCTTTGCCACTTCCACAAGGGCCGACTGTACGTGGCCCTAAAGCCTGATTGTGCAGGGTGGAGAAGGCCATGCTGTTCAACGAAGGAAGTAAGCTGCTTATTAGCCATTTTTTCACAGACCTTAGCAATTGCAGGGAGTAGGGAAATGGGGCAGTAGCTGGAAGGGAGATGGGGATCAAGAGAGGGTTTTTTTATGAGAGGAACAAGTAGCGCCTGTTTCCAGACAATAGGCACGCATGCAAGAGAAAGTGAGGTATTAATCAACTGATTGACAAAGGGATTAATAACAGCCGCAGCAGTAGCCATAAGTTTCGCAGGGCAATGATCATGCGGGGAGCCAGATTTAAGGCAGGATAAGGCAGCTAGGAAATCTGGCAGAGATACAGGTTAAAATGCAGAAAATGTAGCGCAGGGAATAGAGCCAGACAGATAGTCAGGGGACAGCTGAGAGAGCTGGTACACTACAGTTAAGAAAATGCGATTGCAGTGCCCTGACCTTATTAATGAAAAAAGTGGAAAGTTCCTCACACCATTCGAGAGAGGGGGTGTGGGCCACGTTCATTGCATTAGGAGAGGTGAAACTCTTTAACATTATTGCTAGTGAGGGCAATACGGTCAGTCTTATAGGTTCGCTTGGCCAATCTAATGGCCGCATAATAAGCCTTTTGGGCCAGCTTCAATGTGATCTTGGCCCCTGAGTCATAATCTTGTCTCCATTTTCTTTCTAGCCTTTTGCAATGTTGGTTCAAAATTTTAAGCTGGGGTGAGAACCAAGGTTTAGGCAGTGGGGCATTAAGGTGTCTAAGTTTGACTTGTGGAGAGAGATTGCTCACCACCTTCTCAATCCAACTATTAAAATGGGCAAGAGCAAGGCCAAGATCATCAGAAAGTGACAGCTGACATTCTGCTAAAGCTAGACAGAAAGCAGCAGGCTCTATTTTAGGAGGTACCATGCCCCGGCCATTGAAGCGAGGCCTCCGAGAGGGATGGCCTTTAGAAATCTGCCAGGAAAAAGGAATCAGATAATGGTCAGACCAGGTGACAGGTAGAGGGGGAGACAGAACCAGAGGCAAACTAGAGTAAATTACATCAAGTGTGTGACCCCCACGATGAGTTGGGGCAGTCACATATTGTTGGAGTGAAGACGATTGTATCACAGCTAAAAAATTGTGAGTGTCACTCCCGTTGCTGTTATCAATGTGGATGTTACAGTCACCAAGGAGAAGAAAATGCTAATACCAGAAGGCCCTAGGCATAGTCCAGTCAGCAAGCAGTTTGGGGAAAGGACCGACAGGTCCAGGGGGACGATATAACAATATCCAACCCACGCAGTAGTGAGGGGAAATTTTGATGCAAAAGTTGAGTGCCTCAATGTCAGGGGAAACAGTTAGTTCACTGCATTGACAGTCCCACTCTTCCCTCACAATCAATGCTATACTACCAGCACCCACACATTTACCATGTGCACACTGTTCACCCTATGTGTAGTTTATGTCTTGCATAGGCACATGCATTCAGATAAACTGCCATGTGTGACACATATGCTTAGGATCACAAGATTTGTTCAGTTACTGTTATTTTAGTGGGACAACTAATACAAACTTGCTACGCCATTGAACATTTACACATCTCAAACATTTCTATTTAACCTTTCTTCTTATATTGATAATATTGACAGTTAATGTGTTCAACATTGTAGAATTTGTGGTTCTGTCCACTCATACAGTAAGAGATTACACAATACTTCTCAGTATGGTATGTTTCCTACTTCCTTTGCAGAATCAATGAGGGTGTCACACACTGGGACATCATTAGCTACATGTTAGAGTAGGATACTACCAATATGTGTCCATGACACAAGATCCAGACACAAACGCAGAGATGGGTATTATGTCATATCTTACAACTGATTTGTTAGTATACTTGAATAGCTCTGCGTTCCTTACGAATGAGTAGGCCATTCTTATATCTGCCATTCTGAAACCGCTCATTGATGACAGAAGATGTATTCATCAAGTGCATTTCATGGAAATTTTGCAAAGACATTGATGAACATTCCATGATGGTCCACTATTGCCTGGACATTTATGAAGCAATTGTGCTAATGGTTTCTGCACAGTTGCAATGTGGCTGCAGAGGGCACATATTGCACATGTGTGCAATCAACAGCATCAAGCACATGAGAGAATCCAACAATGTTGTTGAAACCGTGCTTGGGGTCCAATTGGTGTTGGGCAGTTTTGGGGAAAAGAAGGAACTGGGGTATGAGTTTTATGATGGCATTCATCACAAATGGGAGAATGGCAGAAAATGCTTCCTGTGAAATGCCTGCCAGGTTGGCCGCTGGGATTTGGAAGGATCCTGAGACCAACATGTGGAGCTCAGACATCTAATTTACATGTGGTGGGATGGCATTAATCCTTGCAGTTGCTGGCTGGAGACTTGGCGCTATATACTCCAGCAATTCCATGATGGGCTCCCTCTTCAGTCTGTAAAACTGTATGACCTCATCCTCGCTGAGGTGAATGAAGAATATGCACAGATGGAAAACATGCTCCTTTCTCCTTCACCATCTACGTGCTTGTCTCCTTGCTACTCCCAGTTTCAGTATTATGACATCCATGGCGTAGTTGATCTTGCTAGAGTGTACTGTGATGGTGAGGAATTTCTACTACAGCCACTGCGTCACTTTTTTCGACTGGGTTGCTGATGCGGAGCAATTCTGAAGCATGTCTATCATTGCGTTACACTACTCTATGATACGGAATGCAGTGATATACTGTTAAATGCCACTGCTTTACTTTTTCGTTGGATTTTCGACTGTAACGCCTACATTGCATATATTAATTCCTGCATGACACAGATGGATTCAGCACAGCTTTTGCAGCATGTAATTTTAAGGAAAAAATGCATTTGGGCAGTTGCGTTGCCTTAAATATGACTTACTGCTTGCGACGGCCTTGCGTCACACTAAATAAAACATGGCTGACACAAGCCCTTGATAAATATGCCCCTTAAATTTCCTGTGCTTGCATTGCTCTAGGGGAGAAAGTACTGCAGAGCCATATTTACTAAAAATGGCCTCCTGCTGCTCTCTTCCGCTGTTCTGGCACACAAACTGGCTGCCTAGGGTCAAGCACACACCTTTACACCATAATGCAATGCAGAGCTTCCTTTTCTGGCTCAGTGATGCTTTAAATTAGCATGCTATCAAACACTTATGTTCATGTTGCTTGTTGACCAACAATGATGATAAGAGCAGGACCATCTGAATATCCACATTAATCTTGAATTGTGAATGTTGCCTTATTTGTCCCACGCCAGTGTATGAGTCACTGAGTTAAAAGAACAGTCCAATGTTGTAGCATATGTGTCCACCTCTTGATGGCTCCTCTTTGGGCTGATATCTTTTCAGTTTTTAAACATCTGAAGCGCTTGATGGTTTTTATTAATCTCTGCGACCTATGTTCTTGGTGGCATACTCCCTTCTAGGGCATCTATCCAAGCCATCTTTTGAAACTGTGATAACATCAGTGATTCATTCAGTACCTCACCTTTCTTCAATCAGTAATGTATGGTCTCATCATTGTTAAAATCATGCAAGTCACAGTTGGTTACTAGTTGATGAAATATGGTTGTGCAGCCATCCATGGAATTGCCTTGGGATTTGCTTGGTGTTGTGTAAAGTATACCTTACATAACTGATGTTGCTTTGTAGATCCCGCAGTGCCTTATGACACGCTGCACCTCTTGCAAGTGTTGATGTCATCCTGTGGAAATGTAAGAAATAGGTCCTCTGTCATTCTCCACAAGATTAACACATACATCTCTAGCATACCGTAACATTGAAAGTGCATGATGCAGTAGCACATATATGGCCCTGATCCTAGTGATTTTAAAATTTCTGGTGGAGCTGGTTTATTGTCCTCTTCTAGACACTCATATCCTGAGTTCCTTGGCAGGTGTTCTACATGATCTTTGTTAGACTGCTCACTAAAAGATTACTTGAGCGGGTAGGAGGTATTGTTTGCATAATAGTTACACTCGTTTAATAGGAGTGACTGCTATTCCCATGTCCACGGGAAATCGAAGAGAGAGATAGTGAACCACTCTCATATCTAAAAACACCAGAATGGGATTAAATACTTGCAGCATACACGCAAGCTACAAACAAATAACTTCATATCAAAGGGCGAACGTACTCAGAACACAGTGCCGAACACTGCAAGCGTGAGGTAAGTCCATAACAACTACCTCCCACAAATGCTGCATGGGCAACTCTTTTAAATATGGTCCAGCTTTCAACAAAAGCCCTACAGTTCCAGTCAAATAAGATGGACATCCAACTCTCAATACATAATACGGTGGCAGTTTTTGTGGCAGGGAATGATGACAAACTAGGTGAGTTAAATTCCCTTATAAGTAGGATATAGGACGGCACCTCCTTTACTCAAACTGATTGTCCTTGTACAAACATTGTTGAAAAGCTGTCAACCCTCCTCAAAATGTTAAAAGACCTATGGGTATATTCGCAAGAACGTGTGATAACTACCGCAAGAGTAGCGTAACGCAACTTTCAATATAGCAGGCTATCGCGGGAAAATAACCCAGTGACAACGTGGGATTCACAACAAGGCGGTAGCATGCGATAGTCACCAGATAACGTGCAAAATAACCGCGTCAAAATCAATGCCACACCGCAGAAATGCGATACGGGATTGCAAAAAAACATGCGATGAGGCCAACCGTGGTACAAAAAGTAGCGAAAACCAGCCACAGGCCTGCAAATCCCATACTTATAGCGGAACAATGCACTAAAAAAACACACAGAAAAATACACCAAAAACAATCCAAAGTACGTAGCAACGTGGATGTACACTGAGATAGCGCAGGGGCCAACTCGAACCCCACAACCCCCACAGATCACCAGCAAGGAACAACGGGGTCGGGGAAGGCCAAAGAGTAGAGGGAGAGGAAGACGGGGTGCAGACCGCAGGAAAACAAGACCTGCGTCACGGAGGCGACAGAACACTACCAGCAACTGACCCACTAGCAGACCACCTGGAATGCAGTCAGAGTGCCGAGGAGGCCAATCCAGGAAGCCAATAGGCGCCGGCATGATGCGACTACCTAAACCAGGCACAAACCCGCTGCCAACAGGAAGGCAGCAACAGCGACAGGAGGTGGCAGTCCAGTGCCACCGGAGGAGCTGAAGGAAACCCAGGCCACAGTCATCAGTGTGGAGACACTGCAAGGAGTAGGGAGTACGAACACAGCTCGAGAGGACCTGACACAACATCGACTGGGGAGACGGGGTGAGTGGGCACAATGGCATACATGCACAACGAGGTGTAGCACACTGCACACCTACAATCACCCAGGTCCATGGGCCCGATCCCCTGGCACACTGCAGCACACACACATAGCAGGAGCAGCACATCCACATTGACGACAACGAGGAACAACGGGCATAGCCGACACTGCAGAACAGAGGTCACAACTGGCTCCGCACATGCACAGAAACATGCCTACTACATCTGATGGACCTGGAAACTGTGAAATGGAAATGTACGCATATGACATCACATCCGTCATGTAGACCAAATGTACACTGTCCTGCAGAAGAATCCAACACCCCCCAAACAGTCACAATGTACATTGCCATACAGTCTGCATGCAAACCTGCACAATGCACCAACATACATGTCAACGTAAAGTCAATACACACCTCCCCTTCACATCGCAGAGGGGCACACCACACCTTCAGCAGAGCACAGACTACAACACATCAGTGATGCCGGAGAGGACCACCACACCGTCTGCACCGATGCCCTACAACAGCACATGGATATCTCATGCAACCCCCCACCAGGACCCGGAAAACCAAGCTACTCAGAGGAGAACACCGAGCCTGCAACAGACCACGCAGCAGGAAGCACCCACAAGCACTGCTGGCTCACGACACTTCACCCACCCACCCACACATCACACCCCAATGCCATGTTCATGCACGCCAAAAGGAGGTGGCCCAACAGGTGTGGGTGGGGGCCAAACCCATGGAATGCAAACCAGGACACATACGTATGTGTCTATCACCCTTCAGGGGCCACCAACACCCCACTAAGGAGACCCACACTGCCATTGAAACACATGCAGTTGCACATTCACAGTTCAGAACCACGGTCAGGGGTGCTCAAATATCAGTCACACACCCATGTTGGCTCTGCGTACGACAGCCCTGGCCACTCCCCTTACGAATTGAGTGGGTGACGACAAAACTACATGTCCAAGCTCCAAACCCGCTGCCTGCGGTGACATGTCTGCGTCTGATGTACACAGCACAATGTAATGGCGTAGGGCCCAGGGCCCTCATGCATACAACAAGACCACAGGGACACATGCAGATATCATGTTGAACTGGCAACTGGCATGTGCGCCCAGCCCCTTTATTGGCAGGGCCACATGTACAGTGACGCCAATGCTTGATGTGTGTGGGGTGAGTGTAAGCCAGCATGCATGGAATGTCTGGTGCTGGCAACCACTTGAACATTAGACACCAGTGGAACGTAAACAGAAAACACATGCAGAAAAGAGTCAACTGCTGAGCAACATGGAGCGAGCCCGAGAAAGTTCAGAGGACAGCCAACATGCAAACAGAAGTGTCCGTGAGTTGCAGTGCACTGGGGATGGGACACCAGAGATGAGCGTGCCCATGTGAAGAAAAAGTCTTGGATTGTGTCCCTCCGAAAGATACCTGATGCAGATGCAGTGGGATGTGTCATACCTGCATCATCTTCCACATCAACATCTCAGGGCCCCCACACTGTTTGAGGTGACATAGCAGCGCAACCACTCCACAGCTCAAAACTCAATCAGTAACGGACAATGGCTTGCAGTGCACTGAGTCACTGGCACCTGGAGTGCTAAGCAGGGCATCAGGCCGGTGATGGCATCCAGGACAGGTCTGAGCAACTCCGTAAGTCTGTCAGGACCACCTTGTCGACTGTGGCAGATGGCTGTTGGAGGTGGTCCTTGCGGTGGTGGTGCGTGCCTCCTGCGGTGATGCCACGTCTGGACCGGTCAGGACTCGATTTGGTGTGTGAGCCCTGGTGGGACGCTGTTGGGCCCGGAGGATGCGTACAGCGCAGGGTCATAAAGAAATGGCATTGATGACCCCAAGGCCAATGCTTCAGGGGCCATCCAATATCTCAGAAGAAGGGGTCCTGGACCGGACCAGCACAGAGTTAGTGGCCCTGGATGCACTGCGGCCTGCACAGGCACCTAGCCACGGGACGGTGACTTGCTGTGCAGTCAGATGGGCTATGCGACCTGAGCGGGTCACCATCAATGTCCGAGGTGTATGTTGCAGAGGGTTTCGGGGGACAGTGGAAGGTGTCCTCCAGGGCATGACGCCGAAAGGTTTGATTTTATCAGAAACCAGCAAATGGAGGAGTGGAATGCGACAGCCTTGTTGCCACCACCAATTCGGTATCAGCTACATGAGGATGAAAATTGCCCCCCAGTCCATAGACTCAGATGCCACCAAACTCCGACCAGAGAGTGTTCATGATTGTCGGGGAACAGACTTAGTGGCACAGGTGCTGAGAGGGGATGCAGTCTGCGATGATACCGGTACACTGATATGAACTCCACCGTTGCTAAATCAAGACTCTGTGACCTACTGGACCGCAGTGTAGGCCGGAGGCAGCGGTTAGCAGTGGGCCACAGCCACGTGTCGTTGGCTCGCAAGCCACAGAGTTAGTGACATAAGACAAGTTGTGGATAGTGTTTGCTCACCTCCGTAATGATGATCCTGTTCCCTCCGGACTGCAACGCGTCATCCTCTTACGCCTCTCCGTGCGTGCGATGAAATGTATTCTGCCTTTGAATAATCGATGTTCAGTTCCAAATCTGTGACCTACTTGACCGTGGAGTAGGCCTGAGGCAGCAGTCAGCACAGGCCCTTCACCTAGTGTCGACGGCATAGGTTGGATGGCCCCACCGGCCTATGTAGTTCAGGTTCAGTGGCGCTACGTTTCGCCAGCTGGCGTTAAACAGGGTTAGTGGCACCATGTGTCACCGGCTGGCATTGAACAGGGTTAGTGGCACCACGTGTCGCCAGCTGGCGTTGAACAGGGTTAGTGGCACCACGTGTCACTGGCTGGCATTGGATGGCCCCACCGGCCTGCGTAGTTCAGGGTCAGTGGCGCCACGTGTCGCAAGATGCCCATATGGAACTATGCCTCACTGATCGGGGGGTCTGGTGCTGTGGCCACTGGCCCTCGGGCTTGGAGCTTGTGCAGGCACGTGGTGGCCCTCCTTGACACATGCCAGTGTCAGAAGGTGATCAGTGTGGCCTGGCTGAGCAGGGGTGGGCCTGACGGGTTTGTGATCCAGCATGCCGTGGCCTGGCAGGTGCACCGCATCGCAGGCAACTCCGCTCACGAGGACGGCATCGGCCTCGTGGCAGGGTGAGAGGCACCGCCCTGGCAGAGACGTTGTGCTTTCCGGAAGAGAACCATACCCAGGGCTACGTGCTTTTTATTCACACCCCTACGCCGGCATGGCGTACGCTGGGCCATCCTACTCCGGTCACGCTTAGGGGGCGTAACAGGCAACATTTTTGCGAGGTCCCCCACTGGCTGGGGTTACATGGTTGCGTCCACTGTCCACTACACTCCATACCCCATAGGTGTATGTCGCCATGGATATGTGTGTGTTCTGCATAGTGCGGTCTGTCCAGCACATCTCCGCCACTCTTGGCATTGTGTACTTTCCCAATCATGGTTCTACTGTATCCTTCACACATGCCTGGTTGCCTCCTCTCCCCACATTCGGCTATTGTGTGGCTGAGGTGCCATGCCGTTGATGGCTCATGTTCAGGGCTTGCCCAGGTTACAATTGTAAGTTGTTCGGTCTTGTCTGGTGGGTGGGCATTTTGTTGTGCATGTTGGTTGTGATTTTGTGACGTGTGCATTGCCAGAGTTGTGAGTTGCATGGTTGTGGATTTGAGGTGAGTGGGGTGTTCATTTGGAACTTGCCAAGGGGCTATGCATTTCCCTTGTTGCCATCCTGGGAACGCTGGTTGATGAGGGACTGTCGGTGTGTGAAGGACTCATGCACACTGGCTGTGTATTTGGATGCGGCATTGTTGGAGGTTCCTCGGTGCCTGCACATTGATGTCATACGTGTGCTTCCTGTTGCGGTGATTGTGTGCTGTGTCACCAGGGGGCACAGGTGGGACATGTGTGCTGTGGATTGCCCCAACAAGTGCGTGCATCCTGCTATGGCGTATGGTCCTTGCTTGGTCTCCAGCGGATCCAGCGCATTGTGTTGGACGTATGGGGACTGGGGTACCAGGGTGATGGTGATGTCCAGGACAGGTGTGGGAGACTTGGATGTGGCTGGCTGTGAGACTCCTCTGAATCTGGCAGGTGTTGTTTGGGGTGTGCCAGGGGCCAACAGGTGCAGCCAAGCCAGCAGCTTTGTGTGGGGTGGGATGTTGGTTGTCTGCTGTGTTGGTACCGTAGGCAAGTTAGGCGATGATGGTCAGGATGCATAGGATGGTTATCCCTTTCAGCTTGTGGTGTACAGTGACATTGTCAGATGTTGGGTCTGTGCGGCTGGCATGCTTCCTGGGGTCCGCTGTCTTTGTCTGCGCTGCGTCTGTGGTGGTCTGGGGGGTGGTTTCAGGTGTGGGTTGGGGTTCTGGGGTGGTGTAGGTGGGTGTTGTGGCTCTCTTGGGTGTCCGGGCCTCATGATGAGTGGCTCCATGGTGTCTGTTGCACTTCCGATGTGGGCCTGGGCTGGTCTCCCTTTTGTGGTGCTGGCTACCATCCGACTTTACACCAGGTCAGAGCAGGTGTAGATTTCCTGGTGCTAACGCGCCTTATCGCCGGTTTTGTGTTTTTATCGCCGATGTGGCTGTTCTTGAGAATGTTGGGGTGTGATGTTGTCGTGGCTTTTGGAACAACCTTGGGTTTTGACTTCAAGGGCAGCAAGGCCAAGTCAATATATGATTACAAAAACAAAACAGTTGCCAATGCTGCACAAAGTATCAACACAATACTTCAATTAATGGACTGAACAAAACAGTACCACTGAAAACCACTTTTTCCGTTTGGTTTTAATCAACAATTTTAGAGGATCAGTGCTTCATTAACTCATTTTTAAGCACGGTTCTATTTACACAGAAAATAGCAAAAAACACTACAATATTAATATATACATTTCCTACATAAATATACACGACACTACTACTGGCATACAAGTGTCACTCATACCATACATTCATACTACTCAATCATACTGTGAGACATTTAAGACAAATAATCAATGACAGTTTTATGACTTTACAAAGAAAAAGGGGGCCACCGTGAGCTTGTTTACAGCCTAATAATGGTAGTTTGAAAATAATTAGGTTGAAATTTGTGCGGGTAGCCCACAGCGAAGAGGTCTACGCGTTTCGAATCCCTCAAGTTGTGGGGATTCTCATCAGGACCAGATGCTCACTATAAAGAGAATGCAGAAAAGCTAAATTAGACCAATGTACCCTTATGCACTAAACTTTCCTCAACGCAAACCTTGTGCCAGTATCTTACCTTGCAGCCAATGCCACCCAGAGGGAGACTAGCGAGTGCGGAGTATAGACCTTTTCAAGAAAGACCTTTAGAAAGACAGAAAAAGGTGGGTTTGAATTAATTAAATAAAATGTCGCATAAAGCGCTGGTGTGTGTAATGGCGATATTAGTCCCAAAATCACGTCTTACTTGTCAGCCTGTCGATGTCGTGTATCTTACTGCTGGCGTGCCTTCGGACTGAATGCCGTCAATTGCCAATGATGATTCAAATATCGGAGAAGCTTCTATTGTCGTCTGCAATAGATGAATCAAAAGCAGAGTGTAGTGGTTGCGATATAGTGGTCCACAAAAGCTCGTAAGTGCCTCGTACAATTATTCTCTTACCTTCCGAGGTAGTTCGAAGCAAGTTTTAACAAAGAACCCGTCGTCCGTGTTTGTAACGCCAATGCAGGTATGGTTCACAGTGCAGCCGGAAGGAATCCTCTTTTAAACTTCCTGTCTTTGGTCGCGGGAGGAATCTGGGAAATGTAGTTTAGTCGCAGCACAGCTAATTAGAGGAGTGGCGGACTGCTTAATCGAGCAGTAATAAGCAGACATTGGATAAGGTACATCGACGATGTGTTTTTAACTTGGACTGGAGAAGAAGACCAACTGCGAGATTTCGTCAATTGGCTGAACAATAGGACACCGGACATCAAGTTCAGCCTGAACTTTTCCAAAGTTAAAATACCGTTTTTGGACGTTGAAGTCTACCCAAGTGAGGGACACCTCGTATCTACATTATATAAGAAAAAAACCGACAGAAATAAAGCGCTACTCTATTCCAGCAATCACCCACGCAGCCTGAGGGACAATTTGCCCTACGGACAATTTTTAAGAATCCGTAGGAATTGCACTTTCAAGGATGAATTTTTCTTTCATGCAGAAAAATTAAAAACTAACCTCTTAGAAAGAGGATATCCCAAAAAACTTCTGAAGAGATCTATGAAACGTGCATGGTGGACCCCACGGGAGGTTCTTTTTGAAAGAAGAGACAAATCGAAAATGGACAGGATTGTCTGTGTCTCCACCTTCACCCCAACGTCTAATTGGCTCAAAAAGATCATTTCCCAAAACTGGCACCTTGTAAAAAATTTGGACCCTTCCCTCAAAGAACCCCCACTGTTTGCCTTTAGAAAAGACAGAAGCATTGCTAATCAGATCGTGAGAGCTGCGCTCCCCAAAACAAAGGTCCCGGACTTGAGAAGCTTTTTCAATCTTCCTCCGATTCAAGGCCACCACAAATGTGGCACATGTGTGTGCTGCGAGTCCACTTTGGAAGGTAATCATTTCATCCATCAGAACATTCATTGGAAACATGATTCCTTCTCAAATTGTAAAACCAAATTTGTAGTATATGGGATACTATGCCCATGTGCTAAACTCTATATTGGTAAAACAAACCAGGAAATAAGGTTTAGAATCCAACAGCACAAATCAAGAATACGAAAAAATGTACAAAACGCTCCTTTGGTTAACCATTGGCGTCTTAACAACCATGTAGAAGCTGATGTCAAATGGACTGTAATTTCGAAAGTTACACCAGATAGCAGAGGAGGTGATTTAGATGCCAAACTGTTGAAAAGGGAAGCGATGTTGATAATTAAATTCAATACATCTGTTGAAGGATTGAATGAAATGTCTGAGATTTTCAACCTTTAAATCTACGCCTGTGATAACATCTCCAGTGTCCTGTTGTCCTGCAAAATAAGGTCAATCATGATTTTCCCTTCTCAGCCTTACCATATCACACTCATGCATCATTCAGCATTGTACTTGTATATTCATTGGCATGATGAGTGGTTGTTGTCAATAAAGCTGTACACAACGCATTGGCAAACTACAAATCCCATGAGCCTTAGTAGCGCAATCACCGCTCGAGCAAATAGTCCTCCACCACTTGAATTAGCTTTGCTGCAAATAAACTACATATCCCAGACTCCGCCTGTGACCAAAGACAGAGCCCTCATATCGTAGCTTTATTACTGCTCGATTAAGCAGTCCGCCACTCCTCTAATTAGCTGTGCTGCGACTAAACTACATTTCCCAGATTCCTCCCGCGACCAAAGACAGGAAGTTTAAAAGAGGATTCCTTCCGGCTGCACTGTGAACCATACCTGCATTGGCGTTACAAACACGGACGACGGGTTCTTTGTTAAAACTTGCTTCGAACTACCTCGGAAGGTAAGAGAATAATTGTACGAGGCACTTACGAGCTTTTGTGGACCACTATATCGCAACCACTACACTCTGCTTTTGATTCATCTATTGCAGACGACAATAGAAGCTTCTCCGATATTTGAATCATCATTGGCAATTGACGGCATTCAGTCCGAAGGCACGCCAGCAGTAAGATACACGACATCGACAGGCTGACAAGTAAGACGTGATTTTGGGACTAATATCGCCATTACACACACCAGCGCTTTATGCGACATTTTATTTAATTAATTCAAACCCACCTTTTTCTGTCTTTCTAAAGGTCTTTCTTGAAAAGGTCTATACTCCACACTCGCTAGTCTCCCTCTGGGTGGCATTGGCTGCAAGGTAAGATACTGGCACAAGGTTTGCGTTGAGGAAAGTTTAGTGCATAAGGGTACATTGGTCTAATTTAGCTTTTCTGCATTCTCTTTATAGTGAGCATCTGGTCCTGATGAGAATCCCCACAACTTGAGGGATTCGAAACGCGTAGACCTCTTCGCTGTGGGCTACCCGCACAAATTTCAACCTAATTATTTTCAAACTACCATTATTAGGCTGTAAACAAGCTCACGGTGGCCCCCTTTTTCTTTGTAAAGTCATAAAACTGTCATTGATTATTTGTCTTAAATGTCTCACAGTATGATTGAGTAGTATGAATGTATGGTATGAGTGACACTTGTATGCCAGTAGTAGTGTTGTGTATATTTATGTAGGAAATGTATATATTAATATTGTAGTGTTTTTTGCTATTTTCTGTGTAAATAGAACCGTGCTTAAAAATGAGTTAATGAAGCACTGATCCTCTAAAATTGTTGATTAAAACCAAACGGAAAAAGTGGTTTTCAGTGGTACTGTTTTGTTCAGTCCATTAATTGAAGTATTGTGTTGATACTTTGTGCAGCATTGGCAACTGTTTTGTTTTTGTAGTCGTGGCTTTTGGCACAGGAACGCCCACTCTGCATCTCCTTAGAGATAGTTGCGGTGATCCTCTGTGGAGATGTTTTTTGTGTCTGCTATTGCGGGTAAACTGGTGCTGTGGGATGTTAGCACCAGCTTGTGAATGGAGAGGTAAATTTATCACGACTTTGGCTGCGATAAAGTGCTGTTAATTCGGGGTTAGCTCCTTTTGAATATGGCCCTCACTATTCGATCTTAAACAAAACACAAGAACACGGGGAGAAAACCAATCTGGGAATAAACCACAACTTCAAAGCCCATCAAAAAGTAATGCTCGCTCATACACTCCCCCAGCCGCTGACGGCACCACGGATGGATCAGAAGACATAAAGAGCAAAAAGTACGCAGGATGTAACATCAAAACCCAACCCAAGAACGTTATGGGAAACTCAATCTTCATCCCAACAGCAAAACACTCAAATTAACGCTAGTTTAAGTGGTCTGAAAAATATAAAGGAAAATGCCAAATATAGACAGGCTCAAAGGAGGAAGGGGAGGAATAAAAAAATCTGTTGCCCAAGCAAAATTTTACACCCTCATCAATATAAAAAAAAGGTCTACCATAAAGACGGCCCCAATTACTCATCTGGTCACACAGGGGGATGAACAAATGGCTGAACTACTCCAGCAGGACCTGTCCCACATCAGGATCGGAAATCTGGGAGATGAACAACTTACTGGATGGCCCCTTCCGGACCTGCCCCACATTGGGTTCAGAAAACAGCAGGCCGAGCCTAGCCAAATTCCCCCACTAGCGAGCTCATTGGGAGGACACCTTTCTCAAACATACCTGTTAAATATTAACAGTAAAAAGTCTGTCTCAACACAAACAGTGGTGGCAGCGGACGCTATTACCCCGGTTACAACTGATTGTCTCATAGACTCTAAGCAATAAACCGATTCATCCCTGAAGAACCCTTGTCACCATTGAGACTCTGAAAGAATGCCATTTCACAGAAAAATTGCACAAGTCAAACTGGCAAAATCTCCAATTTCCTCATTAACTTCAGACTTAGTTCATATAATCCATCAAAGCATTCAGCACAAGACAGCACCCAAAGGCCCAAATAAAACCATCATGCCTGGTGCTATACCATAAGAATGTGCCTTTAACCCTTTAATACAGGACAAAGGGAGCACCGATCCCAGAATCTTTCAGACTACCACTGAAGGCCAGGAGGATAGCACTAACATACTAATCTTCATACCGGAATATGTCTCCAGAGGAAGTCATGATGTTTTAAAAAAGGGTAACATTCTCATATTACTGGTCGCTATCCCACGACTAAGTGATCTATCATGAAAAGACCATGCGGTAATACAGTTTGAAAGCTCAGATGAAGCACCCGGCGGGGAAGCAACCAAGATCACATGGATCACAACTAAGCCCGGGCGGAGCTGGCGTGGTGCCTCTACCAGAGTTCAACAGAGTATGAAAAAAACTCTGTGGGACTCTGCCTCCCCCCCTCCCGAATTAATTACAATTCTTAAAAAAAGGCACTTACCTGCTGTGGCTGCCTCCTCCTCACCATGGCCGCTCACCTTCCTCGTCCTAGCCATCCTTGTCTAATGGAAACCCCAATATTGTACGTCTTGCGCACGCACAAGATGTACAACGTGGGGGCTTCCATGGAAACGGACGGCCAGGACGAGGAAGGAGAGCGGCCATGGCGAGGAGGAGGCAGCCACAGCAGGTAAGTGCCTTTTTTTCTATTTATAAATAATTAGGGAGGGTGGAGGGGCTGGTTAACTCCGCTCAGCCAGGGAGTCTGAGTTTGCCTACACTCTGCATTCGCAACGGAGCGCGGAGAGGCAAAACTCAGCAAAACCCGCTGGTGGAGGGGAGTTACCCGCCCGGGGTTAATCACAACTGACATTACAAAACAAATCCTCTCAGAAGGACCTGCTCTTTAAAAATGGGGTATCATGGTCATCCCTCGTCAAACAATCGTATATCCTATGCCCCTTCTTCCCCAAAGCTACAAAAGGAAGCCAGACAAGCAGCAAAAAGTTACTACATTGGTGCTCAAGGGAGCAAAGGGTCCCGTGGAAAAACACCATCCAAAATATAATAGTCACAAGGGGAGGAAGCAAACTGTCCATGTCAGACCCCAAGGAAATATAGGTGACATAGTCAGAACAATTAGATGTTTCGCCAACGCCTACATGACCAAACATAGTTGAGGAACCTCAAGTCTGACTTAATTCCCGACTACTTTGCATGTGCTCTTAGAACGTTAATGGGCTAAATACAAAATTGAGTGACCCGGATCTATATGACTACCTGAGGTCCTTTGATATCAACCTTCTTTAAGAGACCTCGTCGGCTGATCCCATTTACATCCAAGGCTACATGAGTTACAATACTCCAGATGTGAAACAGGCACAACACGGTCACCTTTCAGGAGGGCTGGCTACCTACATCTTGATAGCCAGCGTGGCCTCGGCAACAACACTGGATATCAATTAGACAGGAATGAATGCAACTAAATGTTCCATCACAATCAAAGTAGTCGCCGTTGAAGTAATCCTCATTAATATCTACATTCATCCCTAAAGCAAACACAAAGACTGCAGAAAGGTAGTGCAAGAACTAACTAGGATAGTGGATGAGGAGGATTCAACTCATTTAGTCATAACCAGGGATTTCAATCTATATCTACTGGGCACATCCATTGGCGACCTAATAGCCTAAACTACACTATAGAAAATACCAGAACAAGGCAGAAATACAACCGTCCGGCAAACAAAACCCGGGAGCC
Source organism: Triturus cristatus (assembly GCF_964204655.1). Lineage (NCBI taxonomy): Eukaryota > Metazoa > Chordata > Amphibia > Caudata > Salamandridae > Triturus > Triturus cristatus. Next base: position 743,144,765 of record NC_140591.1, on the reverse strand, counting down.
AATTACTGAAAGACCTAGAACATCTAAGCCTCGGGGCTCTGAATGGCAGGTTCCAAAAAGTTAATCTTCTGGCCTTCACATTCGATTCCAACAGATCCAGCTCCTGTCTGGATTACACCTTTGTATCACTATCTGAATTTAAATATGTTCATTCCTTTGAAATTTCAGATAGAACAGGGAGTGACCATCTCCGGCAAGAGGTCACATTTTCCTCAATCTTCAGTACCCCAAAATACATCAGTGAGATAATAGATGAAACTTATACTTCAAATTACAGACTACACCAGTTGCTCTTGCACAACTGCACGTGATCATATGGGATATAATTCAAAACAACACTGGCAAAGTAAATGGTGTTGTAAACAAATGGGAAATCCTCATAGAAGTAGTTCAGGAAATATATGCCAAAAGCAACAAACCTAACCAAGGCAGTAAAGCTCAGAAAGAGACCTTTAGCACAATACAAGAGCTAAGATTCCAGAAGTACGAAGCTGGAATAAATAAAGCGCTTCAAACTCTAAGGAAAAGACCAGGTGACTCGGCAGCCGTCGCGGCCTTAAGATTTCATAAACAACAGACCAAGAAGCTAAGATGGTCAGTAAAAAGAGATCAGGATAATGAACTTTGAGCTAAGTTACACACCGATTTCAAACAAAATAATAGTACTAGATTCTGGGCCACGATGAACCAAGTTCTCAAACCTACCAATAGAGTCATTAACTGGTACATAACAGAAGCCTCATGGGCCCAATACTTAAAAAAACACTATAATCACGAACAAATAGATAACCCGCAGTCAGCCATTTGGGAAGCTACAATTACAGCACAAGATGAAGGTCAGACTGAGGTTGAGGCAGACAGCATAAAAAAAACAAATAAAGAAAGGGCAAAAAGAAGGAGCTGCGGGCCCCAACAACATCCCCCCCCCCCCCACCGGCAGTATTCAAACATGACTCAGATGAGATCTCTGGGCAGAAATGCTGGCGCCGGTATTTACACAGGTCAGGAGTACACATAATATGCCAGCATCATGGAAAGGCTCGATCATTTCACACGCAATTTAAAACAAGGATGTGTCCTGGCCCCAACTTTATTTTACCTCTTTCTGGCTGACCTGACCGAACAACTACAAACGTAACTCCCACGCTCCTAAACTAGGCAGTAAAGCATTCTCTAGTATTTTATATGCTGATGACATGATGCTGGTCAGCAGTAATCGGATGGGGCTTCAACGGCTTTTAAATGTCATGAAGACCTAGTCACTTGCCAATGGTTTGACGATCAACATTTGCAAAACAAAAACCATGGACAGCACAAAGGGAAAACCAAATGTAGGCTTGTTTCTGGGGCAACACTCAGCCGGAAAGTGCAGAGGAGTATAAATATCTTGGAGTCATCATCAACAAGAAAGGCACTTTTATAGCCCAGAAGGAGGCAATATGAAGGAAAGGTGTGGCTCTGGCCATAGCACTCAAAAACCTGAAGAAAAAACTCACCAGCCCTTCATTAAAGCCTCTGCTTGAAGTTGTGAGAGCAAACCTTCTGCTAACAATCTCATATGGAAGTGAATCACTAGGAGGACGAGACACCAGCATCCTAGACACCACAATCACCTGGGTTTACAGAACCAATTTGTTTTTCCCTAACTATACCTCACCAGCGCAGATAAGATTGGAATTTGGTCTGTTAAAACAGTCGTTAGCCAGGCACAGAGCTTACATAACATGTTGGAACAAAGTTCGGAAAGCTGAACCAAACACACTGAACCACATGTTATGGGAAGAACTACAGTATTGTATCACGTCACTAGCAAGCATGAATTTACAAGAGTCTCTCTGCCTCACAGGCTTGACAGAACTTTGGGATTCACCTATCAGCTCCCAGATCTTCACTCGCATAGTTACAAAATCCCTTCAACTACAGTGTGCTATGGAAGACAAGGCTACACTATCCAAATGAGCACATGGATAGATGACGCTTAATATTTTGCTACAGGCTACCCAGCATTGATCAAGCTGCAGTTTTAAAAATACAGGCTGGGGCTACTACCAGATAAAGATCATTTGGCACCCTGGCTGCGCGGAAAACTTCCCGACACTTGCCGCCTTTGTGGGACTGGAAAGAAAGACCTGATGCATTTCATCTGCTCCTGCAACACCTTACACAAAGAAAGGTGCTCCCTACTAACAAGGGTTTCAATCAATGGGGAATTCATACAAGACGGCAGGCAATCCTGGCCTACTTCGACCCTGGGGATCCCCAATTGAACTGTTGCTTTGTTAAATTTTTGGTAAAAGTAGAGCAAAGACTGCAGTGTAAAGGATACGTATTACTTAAGAACAGTTGGATCCTCTATCTGATAACATTGTGGCAGTCACCGGTCATTACAAAACTCTATGTTTTTGCCTCATCAAATTGAAAACTGTAAATCGGCATGTGTGTAAAGACTCACATTTCAAAACTGTTATTCATTCTACATGTACCTTGAATGACATACTAAATTCAACAGGCTAGAGATTGGCAGACCCAGGACATTAACGTATCTTATTTTACATTCCTTTTTTTATAATCTGATAATTTAATATGAATGTTAAGACCTAATATTTATTTTGTTCATTTGTATGTACAATATGGAATTATGTTACCAAATTTAGTTACATTTTATTACAATGGTTTTAAGTAACTTAGCAATCAATTAATAAAATTAAAGAAAGGTATCAGAGTCCCTGCCGAGAATCGAACCTGGTTCCCCAACTTCGAGGTTGACAGCTCTAGCCGTTAGGCCACATCCATGTATATCTAATAATCAGATACGTTAAATAACTCAACCTTCATTAAATGTTGGCAGATCAAACCTTCCAATATTTAACGGGGCAAAAAGCATACTGTGTTTTCCGTATCACGTGTATTTTTGTGTTAAACACCAAAATACGCCTGTTATTTCCCACAAACTCTTAATAGGTGCTATTTATTTCACCCACTAAATAACTTACCTTGTGGTATCGTTATTTATCAGGTGGATAAATAGCACCTATACTTATACTCAGGCCCTGAAAGGAGTGTTCTTTTACATCAGATTCAACAGAGAAACAGCCAGCACATGTTCATACCATTTTTAGAGGGAGCATTAACTTGACTTTTGCTGTGAGGCAGCAAATTCGTTTGCATATACTCCTGAACCATTTGCAACTGGGAGGTCAAAAAGGGATGGGAAGAGTGATGATTAGGCAGTTCAAGGATGCAGTCCATGAATGCTGCTGCTAATAACATTCTTAAAGGAGGAGGGAAGATTAAGGTGGGACGTGTGAAGATAATATCTGGAGACTTTTAACATAGAAAAGGTTCTTCCTTCAGGGACAGTCTACGAAAACAATTTCTAAAGCTGATGGAAGGGAGAACAATTGAGTTGTGCCTTCATTCTGCAGCAGTGTGAGACCTTACAAAAGATAAAGTTGAAGAGTGCTTTAGATTATAATGCACATTATAGAACTCTGTTGGAAATCGTGTTACTGGTTGAGGGTGGGGTGAAACCTGTTGCAGTTAGCGCTCTAGCATCCGACGCTAGAGCGCGCAAGTTAGAGACGTTACGCGTACGCCACGACGGTGGCGTACGTTATGGTATAAATAAAGGGGGCGCGCTTTGCCGGGCATTCATGCCAACACAGCACCAGAGTGTGGTCTCATTTCTTACCGCGCCACCATTGCGCCTGATCAGCTAGGCCTGCGTGCATGTAACACTGGCGACGAGGGCGGCCAGAACCGCCGCGTGCACGATCACCCGTGCTGCTTCCTGCCAGCCACTCGCGGCAGTCCCGCGACCACGCACCTGACGCCTCTCCGGACCTCCTCCGGCCCGCTCCGTTGCTGCCGGCAGCCGGAGACATCACAGGCCTCTGCCACACGGTGAGCACATGTGTGCACCCAACTCACTGCCTACGCTCAGCGGATGAACATCCCCGCTTGCATTGTCCTGCACCTGCCTCACGTCAGCCTCCTCAGACCAGGCCTTCTGTGCTCTCTCTTGCTGAGATCTTTGCCTCCACCCGCGTGTGCCACCACGTGCCCTTCAGAGCCATCTCCCTCACTGGTACCACGCAGCTAGCCGTCCCAGCCGCCCAGCACCACTGCACCCTCACGACGCCATGAGAGACGACGCCTGTCCGGCGCCAGCCACCCCTTTTCACCCGCCGACCGGCATCCTGCCGCCTTTCAGCGAGACAGCTGACCCCGCCACAGCCGCCCCACACTGGCAGACGTGGATTGGCCGGCTCAACAACTACTTTATTGGCTCCAGGGAGACTGATGGTGCGGTGAAGCGGTCTCTACTGCTTCACTACGCGGGAGAGGAGGTCTACCTGCTCTTCAAGCACCTCCCTAATACAGGGAACGCGGACGACTACGACGCGGCCGTAACGGCCCTCAACACGCACTTTGACCCCCAGATGAATCCTGATTTTGAACACTTTAAACTGGGACAAGCGAAGCAGAAGGAGGGGGAGTCAGTGGATGCCTTTCATGCACGACTGAGAGTACTAGCAGACACACATCTTGTCGGAGACAGGGCGAAAGAGGAGATCAGAGCGCAGCTAATCTACGGCATCCGGAGCAAGAAACTGCGGAGCCTCATCCTTCGCCAACCAAACATTCCGATGGCTGACATCCTGGTGCTCGCACGGTCCCATGATCTGTCCGACGCACGTGCAGAAGAGATGGAGCAAGCACTAACACGGAGCACAGGGTCAGGAGTGACAGTCAAGACAGAACGGGCGGACTCAGTGCGGGCGCACGAGAAGGTACACCGACCGGCAGCCAGGAGATCGCCGCAGGCCCAGTGTGGATACTGTGGGTACGACGAGCACCCAGGCAAGACCTGCCCGGCGAAAGGGAAGACGTGCACCAACTACGGCACCCCGAACCATTTTGCCTCCATCTGCCGGAAGCGCACCACACGGAAAGACCAAAGGGGGAAGAGGCCCACAAGAAACATGGTGAGACAGTTGTCCCAGCTGTCCCTGTCCTCCCACACCGACACTGGGCACAGAAAAACGCAAGCCCTGCAAGAAGACGACTCCGAATCCGATGATGAAGGGGAGACATATCTCGTCTCGTTCACCAGAGCCCTCAAAAGCACAAGAAGACCACAACCTCGGTGTGACGTCATGGTCGCAGGGTCAAGAGTGAACGCCGTGATTGATACCGGCGCATCGGTCACCGTCATGGGAGTGCACCAGTACATCCGCCTCCGGCCGAAGCCAGAGCTCAAGGCATCGAAGGCCCGAATCTACGCCTATGGGAGTGATGTGCCCCTACCCCTCCTAGGGAAAATGAAAGTACCAGTTGGAACAGAAGACGCGGAAATAACAATTGACATACACATCATCAATCAAGAAGTGGACACGCTCCTGAGCGGACACGCCGCCGAGGACCTAGGGCTACTAGCATTCCTCCGGAAAGTGCAAGACACCCAAACAGCCAACTTGCTGGACCAATTCCCAGAGCTGTTCACCGGCCTAGGGAACATCAAACGCCCGCCAGTCAAGCTCCACATTGATCACTCCGTCGCACCCACGGCACTGAAGCACAGACGGATTCCGTTCCATTTACGCCCACTGGTGGAAGAGGAGCTTAAGAAGCTTGAAGAACAAGGTGTCATAGAAACCGTCACCGGACCCACCCCCTGGGTGTCCCCAATGATGATCGCGGAAAAGCCCCGTCAACCAGGCAAAATCCGGGTGTGCATTGACATGAGGCTGCCCAACAAAGCCATCAAGAGAGAGAGGCACATCACGCCCACCATGGACGATATCATTGCCGACCTCAACGGGGCTCGCTGGTTCTCCAAGCTGGACTTAAACGCTGGCTACCACCAGCTGACACTAGCCAAGGAAAGTAGATATATCACCACCTTCAGTACACACCTCGGGTTGCGAAGATAGCGACGACTCAATTTTGGAATATCATCTGCGGCGGAGATCTTCCAGAACACTATCCGGGACATCTTACAAGGCCTGCCCGGAGTCATGAATGTAAGTGACGATATACTCATCCACTCCACAACAGTAGACGAGCACTATCGGCGAGTCCGAGCCACGCTGACACGACTCAAGGAGTATGGTGTCACACTCCACGGGGACAAGTGTCAGCTGTTCCAGCAGCGAATCGAATTCTTCGGCTACACGTTCACCAACCACGGCATCCAGGTAGACCCAAGAAAATCCCAGTCTATCAAGGACGCCCCCGGACCGGCCTCCGCCTCCGAGGTACGCAGTTTCCTGGGAATGGCTACATACTGCGGGCGTTTCATCCCGAACCTGGCAACGATTGCCGAACCACTCAGACACCTCACGAAGAGTGACATCCCGTGGCAGTGGGGACCTCGTGAAGACAATGCCTTTCAAGCCATCAAAGCCGCGCTCCTCGACCAGGCCACCCTGGTCTACTTCGACCCAGCAAGAAAGACCGAGCTGCTAGTCGACGCCAGCCCGGTGGGGCTCGGAGCGGTTCTCACCCAGGAACAAGAGCCGGGGCGATGGGCAACACTGGCATACGCGAGCAAGGCGCTCACAGCAACCGAACAAAGGTACTCCCAAATTGAGCGGGAGGCACTGGCCATAAAGTGGAGCTGTCGACACTTCCACCTGTACGTCTGTGGACACCCGTTCACGGTCGTGACGGACCACCAGCCGCTAGTGCCTCTTTTCAAAGGGACGGCACCACACCCCCTGCCGCATGGACATAACCTATCAGCCAGGCGCCAAGAATCCGGCCGACTTCCTGTCTAGACACCCAGACAGATGTGAGCCTACCCCGACGGGGAGAGAAGATGAAGACGACGCCGAAGCACACCTCGACCTCCTAGCTGCCCTGACCTGCCCCCAAGTGTTGACACTCCAGGAGATCCTACGGGCAGCAGAGCGGGACACCGTAATGACCAAGACCCGAGAGGCCCTCCAAAAGGGGTCGTGGACCAACTTCATACAGGCTGCCAACACATGGACGGATGACGAGAGAAAAGACCTACAACTGATCTCGCGGATACGGAACGAGCTCAGTGCAACCAGGGAAGGAATCATCTTGAGAGGGGCCAGGATTGTCATACCAACAGCGCTACGCCGCCAAGCCACCCTCCTCGCCCACAAGGGGCATCAGGGAACGGAGAAGATGAAGGCCCGGATGAGGGAAAAAGTATGGTTCCCGGGAATGGACACTTTAGTGGAAGACGTCGTGAAGAGCTGCCCAGCGTGTCAGATGACTAGCGGACCCGAACCTCCAGCCCCCATCGTAACTGACGAACAAGGGAAACACCCCTGGGACAAAATCAGCGTAGACTTCGGGAGTCTCCCGGATGGGAGAGTGACACTAGTAGTCCTTGACAGCTTCTCCAAGTATCCCCTGGTGGAGGCGCTACCATCCACAGCATTCACGTTTGTAGGACCAGCTTTAGAAAAGATGTTCAATATGTTTGGGCGCCCCTCGGAACTGAAGAGTGACAATGGGCCACCTTTCCAAGGCCATGAATTCCGAGAATTCCTTGAACTCCAAGGCATACGACACAGGCGGATCACCCCTCAATGGCCCCAAGCCAACGGCGAGGTCGAACGCTTTATGCGAACACTAAATAAAGTCTTACGGATAGCGGGCACTGAACATCAAGACCCTGAGCGAGAGATTCAACGGTTCCTAGGGGAATATCGGAGCACACCCCACTGCTCCACTAAACAAGCCCCCTGGGCCCTCATGCTAAAAGGGACTCGCCGTGATGGTCTACCCACAGCCCCAGGGTGGGCCCCTCAACCATTTGAGGAAGAACAAGCACGGCAACGAAGGACGCGCCGAAACCAGCAAGTGAGCCAGTCAAGGGGCAGTCGGGAGCGCGCCCTCGGACCAGGAGACAATGTCCTCATAAGAAACCGAAGACCCGGAGGAAAATTCAAGCCACGGTATGAGCCCGGGAGCTGGACAGTGGAGCGAAGACATGGGACAATGGTAACAGCAAGGAGAGGGACTGAATCGGCCACACGCAACATCTCGTGGTTTAAACGGATCCCTGAGGCCACAGAACATCGACACGGTACCGCAGGAGACGAGGAAGAAGACACCCAGATCCCCGAAATGGAACTCCAGTCACCCCCAGTCAGGCACGAGTCGACACCAGAGCCGGAACACCCTGACCCCGCGGCCGGCGGGGCTGAAGGTGATTGTCCGTCATGCCCCAACACCCGAGCAACTGCCAGGTATGGACTGAGGGGGAATCCCCCGCCGAGCAGCCGCCTCAAAGACTTCGCATGCCAAGTAAGTGAGTGACTGTTGGTATCCAAATCTGGGTTCATCATCCAAGTTGGAGAGGGATGTTGCAGTTAGCGCTCTAGCGTCCGACGCTAGAGCGCGCAAGTTAGAGATGTTACGCGTACGCCACAACGGTGGCGTACGTTATGGTATAAATAAAGGGGGCGCGCCTTGCCGGGCATTCACGCCAACACAGCACCAGAGTGTGGTCTCATTTCTTACCGCACCACCATTGCGCCTGATCAGCTAGGCCTGCGCGCATGTAACAAAACCCGCCTCAAGCAGCAATCACATTCTCTGGCATGGTGAAACACAAGAAAACCCCAAATTAACTTGTTTTTAACCCTCTGATAGCTTGGCACAAAAGCTGTCAGGCTTAACTTAAAGGCAATGTGTAAAGCATTTATGCAGCACATCAAACAGTAATAAAGTGAAAACATAGCACAAGAAAACACACCCACATCAATTTTAGAGAAATAGAGTAAATTTCAATAAAAAATAATTTGACACCATGACAACATAAATCCAATCAGTAGAACCGGAGATATGCAATTTTAAATATTTCAGGTAAGTAAAGTGTCTAAAAGCACAAAGCGCCACTCGCAGCTATCTGGTCATGCAGACCAGGTGAAAGTCACAAGTTCAGGCCAACCGCGATGGAGCGTGGGTCAGATACAGGAATCAGGTTAGTCCTTCTGAAAGCGTTACCTTCAAAAGGCCAGCATGAAGAATCTCTGTTCGGAGTCGAATGGTCTGCAAGGAGTAGGGAAAGCGGCGCAGATGGTTGTCAATGTAGCATGAAGAGCAAGTGGGCGTTTCAGACGGTCGCAGCTTTAGCGCAAACATCCAGTCAGGATCACAAATGCTCATTACTGGAACTTCGTGTTAACGTCTCTGCAGACTGCTGATGTTGTAACATGAAGTGCAGATTGCGTGTGTCGGGCACCGCCGGCGGTCACTGTGGCATGAAGAGTCAGGTTCACCGGAGCTTCGCGTTGGCGGGTATTATAAATTGGGTTTCTGTTTGGCAAAGGTATGCACCCTGTCCAAACAGAAGCTGCAATCCTAGTCAGGTTAGTAAAGTATTTGTGCAACACACACACACACACAGAGTAACACAATGAATACAAAACAAAAAGACTCCACACAGGTTTATTAAAATAGATTATTATATTGTCCAACAGTAAACTTGCGGAACTCTATGAGATCATTATACCATTTATCGAAGAGATGGGGAGAGTTGGCCCTTTGGGCAGCCCAATTGATATTCATGGCCGGTTGGTTGCTGCTCTAAAGGACATCTTGTACCCAGTAAAGAGGGTAGTTCAGCTCCGGAATGTAACAGCTGGGTGGTTTAACACGACTTGTCGTACGGCCAAAAAGGCTCTGTTGCTTGTTTTAAAAACCAACGACAGAGAAGCCATTAGGGTAAATCGCTCTCTGTACAAAGAGGCAATCAGCGATGCGAAGAAGGAAAGCGAGGCCGCAGTGTGGGAGGAGTTGGGTTTTGCCCTTAGTTGCAACGATGCTAAATCATTTTGGTCTATCGTAGCAGCTGGAGTCAGTGGGCAATCCCACGCTCCTGCCCCCAATATTGCCTCCTCAATTTGGGAAAATCACTTTGGTGATTTATACGGCATGTGCGATTATGATGGCCCGTCTGTTGGTACTCCTGAACTTCTGACACTTCCTGCACGCTGTGCTCCATCTGAAATTTTTACCCTGGTTGAGGTACAAACAGTGATAGGAAAAATGCTCCCTAATAAGGCTCCCGGCCTTGATAAATTGCCTGGGGACCTGTTTAGGGCACATCCAAAGATATGGGCTCCCTATCTGGTTGTTCTATTTAATCATATCTTGCAGGGGGATGATGTACCCCCCACCTGGTTAGGAGCAGAAATTGTGCCCATTCTAAAAAAGGGCTGTCCGTTAACTCCCTCTAACTATAGGCCCATTAGTCTTATTGATACCTCGCAAAAACTAATGGGGAGGGTTCTTTTAGATAGGGTCCTGGGGTGGATTGAGGAGAATGGGATTCTGTCTACATTCCAGGCAGGTTTCAGAGCTGGTACCTCCACTCTAGATCAGATTTTTCGCCTGCAGGTCTTGCACTGGAAAACAGCTATGGTGGAGGGTAGCAGCCTCTACCTTGTGTTTGTGGACCTGCGGGCAGCTTTTGATCTAGTTCCACGAGTTAAACTGTGGCAGGTCCTAGCAGATTTGGGTCTTCCGCCCTATTTACTGGCCGTCTTATCTAGGCTCCATGAAAATAACTTTGCCCAGGTAAGGTGTGGCAAATATGGTGACCTTACTGACCGATTTCCTGTCCAAAAAGGTGTCCGCCAAGGGTGTGTGTTGGCTCCCACACTATTCAGCCTTTATATTAATGGTCTTGTGGACCATCTGAATTGTGTGGTAAACAATGATGCTCCGAAACTGGTTACAGGTCGAGTGCCCGCTCTGATGTTTGCAGACGACACTTTGTTGCTGTCTAGAACATCATCGGGCATTCAAAATACACTCAATGGTTTTGTGAAGTTCTGCGAGTTAAGGGGATTGGAAATCGATTTGGGGAAAACAAAATTTATGATTTTCAACCCCCCGAAGCGGGTGCGCCCAAATCCAGTTTTATTTGGTATTCCTCTTGAAAGGGTTAAAACCTTTGTTTATTTGGGCGCTACCTTAACTGAGAATTTTAACTGGAATGCGCAGATCGCTAAGTCGACACTCAAGCTCGCACAGCTGGTGGGGGGTTTAAACAAAGTCTTTAGAAAATCAACCTACAAACCAGTGTCCCCTGCTTTGGAGATTTACTGTCGGCAGGCTAGAGTGGCTGCAACTTATGGGGCTGAACTTTGGGGACATAAGCAGATAGTGACTCTCATAAAGGCTGAGCAGTCCTTTTTAAGAACTCTTGTAGGGCTCCCTTCTAGCACACCTTTGATCCCCCTCAGATTTGATTATGGTTTAGTCCCAATAGAGGAGATCATAAGTGCCAGACCAATCTTGTATTGGAAGAGGTTATGGTCAGTCCCTGAACTGGCCTCATATAGAGCAGAATTTGCTGACATTTGGCCTGCTCTTAAATTTAAAAAGATCCCTTGGCTCCAGCACATCAATGCAGCTAGTATCCGTCTAGGACTGCCGGAATTGTGGGCAACCCAGGAAACTTATTGCCCCAGGCTCTCAAAGAAAGAACTTCTTTTCCTGATATGTACACAGAATTCTTTATTATTTTCGAGTTCTACAGCGGTGGGTAGGTTAACTTCAGAGTTCCTCATAGTTAAACCAGACCCAAAATTTGAGGAATTTATGGACCAAATTGAACCTCCACTTGCTCGAAAACTATACATTCAGTTAAGATATGGCACCCTACCGGTTAGGTCCTTCACAAGTAAGAGGCAGACGCAGAACCAGGAAATCTGTCCTGCATGCAATTATAAAACGGAGACTGTTGTCCATGTGTTGTTCTTCTGTCCTGCCTACTATGTAATCAGAAAACGTTGGTTGATTCCCATTTGCAGGAACTTGGGATTTCGTTATTTTATGCAGGCTTGTAGGTCTCTAATTTATGATACCCATCCCCCTCTTGTCTTCGCAGTATCTCGTTATCTACACAGTATGTGGCACAGGAGACGAACTTTTTTAAACTAACCTTTGTACCTATTTCTCTCTTTCACTGATAACTCGTAGTTTAATTCTTTTTTATTTTTTTTAATCTTTTATGCTTATTTATTGTCTTATTGTAATTGATGATGTACTTTTGTGTACTTTTATGGTCTTATGACCGAAATAAAGTTATCACTAAAAACAAAACAAGACAAATATGACAAAAATCCAATGTACAGATGTTGAGATGTTGAATTTTAAAAGAATACATGAATTAAAGCGCTTAGAAAAAAGTAGTGCTAAAAGGTTACTTCAGGTTGCACTGGACTGGGGCAAAGTCAGAGTGATGGAGCTCTGGCCGCCTACAGGACCCACACACACCCCGGTGAACAAAGTACCTTTCCTGGCCACAAACAACAAGATGCGTTGATCTTCTCCACGCAGTGAAGGCAATATGTCAATTCTGAAGATGGGTGCCGGGATCAGGAGGCGTCGGGCGATGTGCCGGTTTCTGCCACACAGTCAAGGGTATGCATTAATCTCACCAAGAGACACTGTCCGATTCACCCATCTCTGGAGGCAAAGCACTGGTTCCGAGGCGGTACATCGCTTTTACTTCCGCAACCACGCCAATGTGTCAGTTATGCTGCACGCAGACAGGAGATGCATTAAAACCTGTGTTGCACATATTTGGGTCACTTCCAGTGAGCCAGGCGCAGGAGAAGGGATAGAGACTTTGATATCCCCGCGTCTACAGCAACAGGAGGCAAGCCAACAAGCCCTTGGAGATCACTTTGAGGGAAGGCAGAGTCCAGCTCTCCTTCAGCAGAGTCAGAGAGCAACAGGTAGCAGGGCAACAAACTGAAAAGCAGGCCTTCCAGATCAGCAGTTCAGTCCTTAAAGCAGCACGGCAGTCCCTCTGACAGAGGTTCAGTTCAAGATCCAGATGTGCCTGAATTTCGGGGATGAGAGACCCAATACTTATACCCAAAAGTGCCTTTGATGTGGGCGTGACTTTAAAGCAACTCTCTGAAGTGTACAGGTTCCTTTTCAGCTCATTCCTGTCTGCCAGATTATAACTGGGGGGGGGGGTAAATCAGCCCTTTGTGTGGTGACAGGGCACTACCTATTCAAGTGAAGGGTTAGCCACTCCCTTCCATCCTGACTAGGCAAGGCCATCAGAATGCAGATGTATGTAGATTGTCTACCTATCCTTCCTGTGTTGTGGCTGTCTAGAGGGAATGCACAAATTGTAGCTGTCACCCACCCCAGACGTGTATTGGAGACAGGCTGTTAGGCACACACAGCAGTAAGTGCAGAGAAATGTCCACTTTCTAAAAGTGGCAATTCTAAAATAGTAATGTTAAATCTAACTTCACCAGTAAGGAGGATTTATCATTACCACTCCAAAGGCATGAAACACGAAAAATCTACTCCTCAGGAATTACAACTCAAAAGAGTATTAAGTAATTCCCAATGCTAACCTCTGGGTGGAGTAGGCCTCACAGAAGTGAAAAACAAAATAGGCTGTTTGACACTACCGGGAAATACAGTACATGTCCTACCTTTTAGTTAAATAGCACCCTGCCCTTAGGGCTACCTAGGTCCTACCTTAGAGATGACTCATATATAATAAAAGGAGAATGTAAGGATTGGCAAGTAGTTTTAAATGCCAAGTCGAAGTGGCAGTAAACTGCACACACAGGCACTGCAGTAGCAGGCCTGAGACAGGTTTGAAAGACTACTTCTGTTGGTGGCACAATCAGTGCTGCAGCCCACTAGTAGTATTTAACTTACAGGCCCTGCATATATGGCATACCACTGTACAAGGGATTTTTTTTTTATTAATTGTATTTATTCATATTTTAAATATTGTTTTTTAATTGGCATTTTAAAACAATGCCACAAACATTACAAACAACAAGCCAGTTGCTGATCAATACATAGTTGTCTATACATCCACATAGCATGTCAATTACAAATGTTATTCCAAGCGTGTACGTTCCTCTGCTTAGTACATGAAAGGATTGAGATTCATCATACTTCAAAAAACATCTGCTAAAACCCAAATGACAGTTTAAAAAAAAAATTCAAACCATCCCCCTCCCAGCTGTGCATAAAGGGTTAATCTCGGCAGCATAGAAACAATGACCGTTTTACAACAATCAGCCGCCCCCGTTTACAAAGCCACATACACCACCGGCGTATCTCCGTCAGCCTCCTGACACTCCCGGGCCCACGTAGCAAAAGGTTCCCATATGTCCCTGGGCCTGGACGCTGAAGGCATCAGTTCCTAAAAGGTGGTTAATTGTGAATGCCCAAATGTGACATCTCGGATCCAATCATTCTTAGAAGGAGCCCCCTTTTGCCCCCAGTGCATGGTTACCCGGCGTTTAGCAACTAGGAGTACCAATGCGTGGAGTTTTTGGACTTTAACTGGCATATTATTTGATGGATCGTAGTGAATATGTTGGACCAAAATAATGTGAGCCGTGGACAGCTCCAGGCCATATGTAAAAAAGTAGCAGGAGCGAAACCACATCTCTAAAAGCTGTTCTCATCTTTTAGTCCCATGCGATGTAAACTGGAAGGTGTCCTATAAAATCTATGCAGGAACTTAAAGTGTATTAGGTGACAGAGCCGTGAGTTGGTTACAACAGTAATCCCATTGTTCCTCCATGAATGGAATTTGTAGTTCTTCAGTCCATGCCTGGAATGCCTGTGGCTGTGTATGGGGGGCCGAGTTTTGCATGTGATTGTAGATCCGTGTAATGAGTCTGCATGGTGAGTCCGATTTGAGCACGTTCTCCAATGCAAGCAGGGTTGGCGGGGAGTTCGGGAAAGTGTCATGTAAAGACCGACACGCAGCCCGAAGTTTGTAATATAGGAAAAGTTGGGAAAAAGGCACAGTCTGTCCTTCCACTGGGGTGCACCCAGCCCCACCTACACTCTATTTTCACCCACTTTATAGAGACCATTTCCCTCTGTCACCACCTGTGCTTTGACCCAGCGCACACCCGGGTGACACCACCTGTGCCATGGCCCGCACCCTCCGATGCACCCCATCCTGCTGTATACTTCGTCCCCCGCTATCCAGCAGCTCCTGGGACCCTTGACATCCCCAGCTACTCCGACCCCACCCGGGATCCAGCATTCTCCATACCGCTTTCATTACTGTCCTTTTTCTCCCCCCTGCCACACAGTACTTGCGCTTATTCGCATTCTTCTTTCCCACAGATTTAGCACACACAGGCCCTTATCAAGGCGGTCCATGCAGCCCGGACTACCACCCTACACTATCGCTTTCCTCAACCAGGAACGTATACGCATGGTACGTACGTGTACTAGATACCTATGTTACTATCTAGTCTCCATCTAGTACAGCATTTGTGGGAGGGCCAGCTTAGATTACAGAATGGGGTTGTATATTGTAATTACAAGGCATCTCACCTCCTAGACAGATTTACTCCATGCCAACACCATTGGTGGTCTCGGCACAGTGACGCACCCTGCAGCTCCACAATTAATTTTCTTGTGTCGTCTCGGTTTTATTCGCCTGCATTACCACAGGGACTCCATCATTCCCAGCTCCTCACACTTGACACCCTCTCCTCATCAGGCACTGGAGGTCTATAACAACATTTAAAAACGGTATTTATGTTTTTTAAATTGCATAATTTTGATGTTGGGAGTTCAATTGATGTTATTACACTTACTTATATTTTGAGTACTATGGTGCATTTTGTGATTATGTGGCATCATAATGTTTTAATAGCACACTGATTCTACTACCTCTACTCCCCAGTCCCTCCCCCCCTCGCTCTCGCTCACTGACACCTCTACAAGGTATCATTGCTTTTTTATCACGATTCCCCCCTTCCCTCATCCAGCACATCCTCCCCTCCACATCACTGTTCCGTTTCCGTACTCACCTCTGTGTCACGATAACCATGTAGTATACACGTGCACATGCTTATTGGTGCACATTCTCATGTGGTTTTGTTATAACTTACAGCCCTGAAGAAGTTCATTCTCATGAACGAAATGCGTTGGCTGGCAATTTTTTGAAAATAAAGAATTATTCAAGACTTTTAACATCACAAGTCTCATTGACTAATTGACTACCACTTGTCTCAATAACAAGCGGTGCACCACTCCACAAATCTGACTTTCTCATTTATCTGCATAGCAGTTGGCACTCGACGACGGCGAGTGCTGGAGTAGTTTTTGTGCACACTCAACCAGATTGACTACTTTTTCCATACACAACAAGGGAACATCACAGGGAAGTGAGGTCACTGTGCCTGCCGTTGTTTGGAACTACAATTTGCATATAGGTAAAGAATGTAAAACAAGAGAAAAATTTGCACAAGTGAATTAGTACAAACTCTGAGTCATATTCATTATGGCTTTTGCCATCATTGTCAGCATCTGTGAAAAGAACCAAGAGACCATTAAAAACCATTAGCATACTCTCATGAAAGACCACAAGCATAATCAAGCACAGCTGTGTCTCTCAGTATTCCATCGTACCACTGCATATTAAATGTGTAGGTGCCACCACTGATCCTACAAAGGTGAACTATGAATGTCCTGATTGTTATAAAGACACCCAAAAGTGGTGCAGCATACATTAATACTGCTTAACAGCACTCCCCTGGCCTACTGGTATCGTAATTTGAAAGGCAATCAAAATAATGTAAAACATCCACTGCCTTAGAAATGCAAAGAGCTATTAATAATCAGACAAACACACCCAGATGTAGACAACCTCAAAGCAAGGCAATCACTCTATACATAGTGACAAATAAATTAAGACATCAAAAATGCTTAGCAGGCAAAAAAGTGGGCTCACAGAGAGAAACAATTAAACATTGAAAGCCATACCATCAATAACTCATCAAGCCTGCTTCAAATAAGATACACCATACAAGGTAGCAACCAGGTTGAAGTGTTGAGAGTTTTAAAACACAGACAAGGGATAGGTAAACCAACAGCCCTCATCAAATGTTCTAACTTCGTGAGAAACCAGGAAAACGTCCCCACACGTACCTTAACAAAGTCCACTGTCAATAAAGGTGTCCTGTCTGCTTAACTCATGTCCACGTCTACAATGATGGGAATTGCATTCCCAAGTTATAGGTTATCCAATAGAGTATTTCTGACATGCCCCCCCGTCCAGATCACCTGTCTGGGCTGCTACTTCGAAGTCAGCTTGTCAAGAGAGTAACAATAGTGCCATAACCCTTGACAAATCTCCTGTAGTACGTGGTGATGTTCCGAAAGGCCCTCGCTTCTGTCTGGATCTCCGGGTGCTCCCAAGCCAGAATGTTCTGGATTTTGTCCTGGAAGGGCTGCACCTTGCCTCCTCCAACTTGGTGACCCAGGTAGACCACTGATCCCTGCCCAATCTGGCACCTACTGGCCTTATAGTCAAGTCTGCCTTCTGCAGAGCCTGAGGCACTTCTAGGAGGTGGGTCAGGTGGTCCACCCAGCTGGAACAGACGATAGCAATATCATCTAGGTAGGAGGTGCTGACATTCTCCAAGACGGCCAGGACCTGGTTGACCAATATCTAAAAGGTGGCAGGGGAGGGCTTCAATCCGAAGTCATCACCTGAAACTGGAAGTGACCTTCTGGGGTACAGAATGAAACTTGTCTTTGGCCCCCTCAGGTAAGGCGACCTGACACTACCCATACCTATGATCAAAGGTGCTTAGGTACCTGATAGCTTCTAACTGATCAATGAGATCATCAGCTTGGGAGATGGGGTGAGCATCACCCCTGGTAGTCCACTCAGAACCTGAGTTTGTAAGTGGTACAAAGAAGGGCAGCCTTAAGGACCTGCACCACTGAGCTGGACCAAGGGTTGTTAGAGGGCTCAATTACTCTTAGCTCTAGTATTTTATAGGCTTCCTCCTTTATGCTGCCTCTCACCTTGTCAGATAGTCTGTAGATCTAATTCTTCACAGGTATCTCCTTCCCAGTATCAATATCATGGGTAGGCCATGTAGTGAGCCCTGAGATTAGGGAGAAGAGCGAGGCGAGCCACCCACACTTGGAGACAGTGCCTCTGTTATTCTAGGGTCAGGGTAGGGGGGACGTTGACACCTTCCACTGACCCATCCTGTCCCTTGTTGGAAAGGAGTTCGAAGAGAGGTTCACTCTCTTCCTCCACTCCATCAGTCATGACCAGGACCATGGTAACCTCAGACCCCTCAAACTGGGGCTTGATGCCATTGACATACAAGACCCGTAAAAGGTCCAGAGGTTTTGACATCTCCTTTGTGCACTTTTACCTCATAGGGCCCAACCATCGGTCATGCAGGGCCCTGGGCTCCATATGCTTAATCTCCCACACTTCGTGGCCTGCCTGAAAATTAACCAGAATGTCTTTCTGGTAATACCACTGTTTCAAAAACCTCCTGTTTGACTTCCAGATTCTCCTGCGCTGCATCTGGGTATGGATGCTGGCATATAGCTTACCACATACTGATAGGCTTTCTTGGGAGCTTGCTCCCAACACTCCTTCACCAGTCTGAGAGGCCCACTCACAGGGTGCACATGAAGAAGTTCAAAGGGGCTGAATCCAACCTCCTTCTGCAATGGCTCCCTATAAGCAAACAAGAGCCATGGCAAGAGGACTCCCCATTTCCGCTTCAAGGGCTCTGACAGGCCCATGATTATGCTTTTAAGGGTCTTGTTGAATTTCTCAACAAACCTATTATTTTGGGGATGGTATGGTGTTGAGAACCTGTTATGCAACCCCACACTTATCCCCCATGGACTTCATGTACCCCAACATGAAGTTGGTACCACGGTCAGATACTACCTCCTTGAGCAGCCCCAAATAGGTAAATATCTCCATCAGTGCCCTAGCCACTGAGGGTGCAGTCACTTTCCTTAGGGATTTAGCCTTCGGGTATAGGTTGGCATGGTCAACCAAGACCAGGATGAACCTTTTGCAACGGGTTGTCTTGGGTTCAAAGGTCCAACAATATCAATCCTCATCCTTTCAAGAGGGTGCCAACGACTGGAAGGGAAACCAGGGAAGCCTTCTGCTTCCCTCCTTACTTTCAACGAGTCTAGCAAGTGCGACATGGCCTGCAGAAGCTCATCTTCATTCTGGGCCAATAAAAGTGCGTGACAAATCTGCCAAATGCCTTGGATTGCCCCAGATGACTTGCAGGGGAACATCATGAGACATGAGCTAGCTCATCAAGCAATGTACAAAAAATTTCTGAAGCTAACCCTTCTTCTTGGAGAGGTATGGCTCACTAGTTAGAGGTGGCAGACCCGTAAGCAGAGAATCGGCCAGGGACCAGGGTTCAATTCCCGACGCGGCAGGGTCGTGGACCAGGGTCAAAACGGACTCGATAATTCTCGCCTCGGTACCTACTCTAACCAGGAACAGTCTCTGCAACTCTGGGCATTAAGCTTGCCTCATCTCTACAACCGCCCCCCACAGACGCCGGGGATGCCTGGTTTCACCTTGGAGATACCCAGAAAGGGACCATCTCACAGGGATAGCCAGGACGGGTTCCCCAGCGGTCTACAGCGCCGGGACGCCCCGTTGCTGGGGCAGCTGTGCGCTTTACAAGTCTACAACATTAACATTCTTGCACCCTATAATACTTCAAGAATGCTATGCTCCACCAACCAGTAGCTGTTTGCAGCACAGCGTATAAAGAGCTCTAGGATTGGAGGAAGTTAATTTGCCTTGCTGGGTCCCAAGGTCTGGAACGCACTCCCACAGCACTTAAGGAAAACGGAATCCGAACCAAAATTCAGGCAACTGTTAAAAACAGTCCTGTTTGATTGAACTAAATCCTTTGAGAAGTCCCTGAACCTGGTTAGCCTTGGGAGGCCCTTCTAAGTAGCCATGGGCTCTATAAATTCACTTGAATAGAATAGAAATGTTCCTCTAGGAAGGACCTGTAGCACTGGGGGACCACTAACACAAGGGTTGCACCAGGCTCAGGAACCTTAGGCTCACTATATAGGAGACCATTTGCCGAGTAAATCAGGTGATCACTAGAGGTGTCGCCTGCTGCCTGGCTTTGGCCTGCCACCATAGGCCTTCCAGATTAGGACACTCCTTCTGCGCTCTGCACAACTCCTCCCTGGTGGCACCTGCTTCCTTCTGCCAATTTGTCATTTCAGGTAGGTCTCCCAGGGTAGCAATGTTCTCCCCTGTAGGTTATCGGGCATCACCCTCAGGCTCAGCCTCCTCCCGGATAAAGGGAGTTTCGGGAGCAAGCTTCCCATGTCCCTTGCCCTTTCTCTTTTTGGCAGGCACCTCCGCCATCTTTTCTGGCACCAGGTCCTTGTTGACTTCCCTCTCAGGATGCCATGGACCATGTGATTAGGCACACTCACTCAGGCAACCCCAACATCTCCAGGTGGGACCGGAGCTCCACCTCTTTTCAAATGGTGTGCTACAGGTCATTAATGAGCAGACAATCCACAGGCAAGGTTGGACCCACAGCTACCCGAAAAGAACCTGAGACCCCTTTCCCCATTCACAGGGAACCAGTGCCACTGGATAGTGACTCTCATGGTTGTCAGCTACCACAACCTAGTGGACTACATTACGTACTACCTGCTCTGAGGATACCAGATGAACCAGACATTTGTGATACTGGCTCTTATGTCCCTCAGAGCCTCCACCCTTTGCCCATTGCTGGTGATTCACTGCTGGTACTTCTGGTATTAGTAGGCATATGGGCTTTTGGCACCATCTCTCTGACATAAATGGAAACTGGGTTAACCTCTGCACTACCCTATACTAACTGAGCCAACATCCTCCCGAAGCGCTACACTAGCCAGCCCGGTGTCTGCCCACCAGAGGGGGTCTTTGCCTGCTTAGGACACTTGGCATCACCTTTGAAGCGCCCAACCTGATGATACTCATAGCACTTAGGGGTGAACATCTCTGGGGACTTGTGGCCAGGGAATCCAGTCTTCTTCTCACATGGGGATTGGGAATGCTGCCTTGTTGAACTATTTCGGGGACCTTTAGCATACTCCTTGTTTTCATTTTTATCTCCCCCCACTCTTTCCTCTGGTAGGCACCCTGCCCACCCCTGTGGTGATAACCCACAGATACCTTCTTGTGGACACTAGTGTGAAGCCAGAGATCCGCATCCTTGGCAAGCTCTCTGGGGTCATTGTGCTTGCTATCAATCACATATTGGTGCAGGTCTGCAAAACAAAGACTGAACATGTGTTCTCTTGCCACCAAATTGTACTGCCCCAGTAATCTTTTACTTCACGGCCCTTTACCCAACCATCCAGTGCCTTGCAAAAGGAAGCTACACATCCACCCAGGACTGATGGGGCAGCTTTGACTCTCCCTAAAGTTCTGCCTGTGCTTTTCTGGGGTGAGGCCATGTTTTCTGACAAGGATATCTTTCATGGGATGATGCCTCATCCTGTCCCCCCTGCTTTAGGGTCAGTAGGGTATCCCTCCCTTCACTAGATAGGTGCTTCCAGAGACTAGCCCCCAAATCCTCCTTAGGGACCCTGTTCATTCCCAGAGTAACCTCATAGGCTTCAAACCAATTGTTAATGTCATCTCCCACAACAAGGTTAGGCACCAGATCCTTTAGAAAGTGAACTATATTGTCTTCGGAGGGCACTGTGGGTATCCTGCCACTGATATTGCTGGGATCTGCCTGTCTGACTATGATGTTAAGTTCACTGAGGTTCCTTTCATGAGCCAGCCGCTCTAAGGCAAGTTTTTCCTCCATAGCCAGTTTCCTTTTCTCCATTTTGAGTTTGGCCATCTCCAGCCTAAACTCCCTGTCAGCCTTCCTGTCCACCAGCTCCCCTGGGGACAGAGTTTGGGAAGATAGACTGCTCTCTGCTCTGACTGGGAGCTCCATCTCAGGAGATAAGTCTTTTGCATGAGCTGAATGATGCATCTCAGGACTGGTATAAAGATCCCCTTCTTGCCTTTCCACATCATGATCCCCTTCTGTTGCTGTAACCAGTGACTGGTGGACTTCCGCCAAGGCTCTCAGCGCCTTTTGAAGCTCCAGCTTTCTGGTGCTGCTCTTGGCTGGAAGTCCACTCTCCTCGCAGAACTCATTGAGCTCAGCCACAGTGTAAGCATTCATGTTGATAGCTTAAATTTCACCCTTGCAGGTGTGGTTTCAGGCACAACAGTCAAGTAAAATGAGATGGAATTTGGAAAAATCGATAAGGTGAATCAAGGAAAATGTAAAGAAACTTGAGTTGGAATAAAATTATTTATCAATGTATGGCGCTGCACAAACACAAGTTTGTATAACACGGCTGAATACCAATGTTGGTACTTTGGAAACTGGCTTAGGGGGAAGAATCCTACCCAAGCTGCAACCTCAATCTCTGTCAGGGTGAAACACAAGCAAACCCCAATTTAACCTGTACTTAACCCTCTGGTAGGTTGGCACAAAAGCAGACAGGCTTAACTTAGAAGCAATGTGTTGAGAATGTATGTAGCACTCCAAACAGTAATAAAGTGAAAACACAACACAAGAAAAATCTCATACCGTTTAACAAAATAGAGTAAACATTTTATAAATTGACAACAAAATAACAAAAATCCAATCAGTAGAACCAAAGATAAATTGCAATTTTAAAGATTTCAGGTAAGTGAATTGCCTAAAAGCACAAAGCACCACTCTTGAATATAATCGTGCAAGACTGGGTGAAAGTCACAAGTTTAGGCCGACCACGATGGAGGTCGGGCCAGATACAGGGCCCAGGTTAGTCCTACTGAAAGAGATACCTTCAAAAGTCCAGTGTGAAGAGTTCCTTTCGTAGTGGAAGGGGCTTTGAGGAGTGTTGGAAATGGCCCTTTTTACAGGGTTATCCCCAAACTTTTTGCTCTTTCCTCCTTTATTTTTCCTGACCTGTGGTTGTTAGCTATAGGACTCTGGGCACTTTACCACTGCTGATCAGTGCTAAAGTGCATATGCTCTCTCCGTAAATTGTTATTATGATTGGTTATCCATGATTGGCTTATTTGATTTACCAGTAGGTCCCTAGTAAAGTGCACTGAGTGTGCCAGGGCTGGTGATTCAAATGCTACTAGTGGGCCTGAAGCACTGATTGTACCACCCACATGAGTAGCCCTAAAATGGTGCCTCAAGCCTGCCACGGCAGCACCTGAGCGCAGTCTGTGAACTGCCATGTTCTCCTGGCCAATGTTCACACTTGCCAGGCCTGACCCTTCCCTTTTCTTACACATTGGACACCCCTATGGTAGGCCCAAGGTACCCCCCTGGGCAGGGTGCAGTGTTTGTGAAAGGTAGGACATGTACTGGTGTGGGTAACATGTCCTGATAGTGAAATACTGCCAATTTCGTTTTTCACTATTGAAAGGCTATCTTGCCCATAGGGTAACAAGGGGAATGCTGTGTAAAATGTTTACCTGCATATCTTGCCATAGTGGCAAGATAGACAAATGGAATCTGGTATTCCTGAACTCAGAATTTAATAACACATCTTTTAGTGAAGATGGTTTTAAAATTCTGAGTTTGGAAATATCACTTTTAGAAAGTGGCTATTTTCTTGTTCAGCCTTTCTGTGTGCCTCTGCTTGTTTGTGGAT
Source organism: Triturus cristatus (assembly GCF_964204655.1). Lineage (NCBI taxonomy): Eukaryota > Metazoa > Chordata > Amphibia > Caudata > Salamandridae > Triturus > Triturus cristatus. The sequence goes on along the minus strand of NC_140591.1, from coordinate 743,121,272 downwards.
TGACTGTCTGGTTTGTGAGTGACAGGGGCTGGGGGTGGCTCCAGGAGACTGGGTGAGTCAGCACTAGGCTGAATAGCCCCATCTGCATGTAGAGTGGTGGGGAGGAGTAGCACCTGGGTCTGAATAGGGCTGTGCTTGCATGCGACAATGCTGGTTCCGCCTCCTGCGGTGCGTCTGATGGCCCTGGCCCACACTCACAAAGGAAGAAGATGTGCCCTGGCAGAGTGCACCCAAAACTGGTTTTGGATTGGGTCCAGGACCCCTCACATAGAAAGAACAAAGACTTTTGGGGTTTAAAAGTAGAACTGAGACCCATGTAAAATCAGATTAGGAAACTTTGTGATCAAGAAGGAATCCCTGCCAAAGAAGAATAGCCAGGAAGACTGAGGAAAAGTGCTGCCCATCTCTTCACAGCTGGAAGGAGAGAGAGAGACGAAACAACCATGCAAGGTAGATCCCACTGTTGGAGGCCAAAAGATATACAGCCCTACACACAGAATCATCTGGATACAAACAGGACCTATCGTGCATGTACCCAGGTGCAACTCTAAAAAGAGCGCAGAACCAAGGCCTTAAACTTTCATCAATATGTACTCATCTTTGCAACCTTTTTCAGGTGAGGCAAATCATCCCTGCCGATTAACTAGAGAGATGGATGCCGTCGCACGTTGTTTGACTTTACGTGTTGTCATGTGGAGGCTGCGTGGTGTGTGCTCAGACCAAACACACCACTGAGATTGACATTGGACTTCCGAAACCGTGGAGACAGCTCCGTCACACTAATTGCAACAGCTGTGAAGAGATGGACATACCATCCACGAAATCCCTCTTCAGCATTAACTATCATTGGCCTAACGGTTTGGCGCATGTTTGTTGGTCTTTGTTCACGACACTATACGCTGCTTTTATCTTCCTCTTTTCACAGTGCGTTGTCTCACGCCCTGAGTTGTTACCAGGAGCGGCAGGCGCAGTCCCGATTTAATTACGGGTAAGACTGATACGTAACACCACGGCTGTTTTAGCTCATGTGGGCCTGTGCCTTGTTTGCATTACACTGCTTAGCCATTAATTGTTTTATATGTCTTTTTGTTTTATTTACACAGGTACTTACCATTTTTGACTGGCAGGATACTTTAAACTATTGAATTTGATCCTGCGGTACAAGGTTGGTGTATCGGCCTGTTTCCACATAGACACTAGTTCACGTCATAGCTTTTTGCACTTCGTTGTAGGTGCAGTAGTTTTTGGTATAATGGTCCTGATGAAAGCCTAGATCCCAAAATTTTTTGATCGGTATAGGCTGAAACATGTAGACCGCCTTTTGGATTTTGTTAGTGCGTTCGGCTATTAGGCCAGTCCGCGCTACTACCTTGTTTTTAACGTTGGCACAGGGATATCCTTTATTAAAGTTTTTTTGTGTTCCTGTAGTCAATTTTAAATCACTTGTTTTACACTGCACTTCTAATTTTCACCTTACTTAGGTCAGCTTCATCGATCTTTAGGAGATCACATTCCATTAGCGTAGAATAAAACATCCGCGAGCTCCTCCCGTAGCTGTACACTGGGAGTAGTAGCTCCTCAGCCAAACTAGGTTTGGTTGAGAGGAGATCCCATATGATGAAGCATGCAACCACGGTGGGTGATGGGATTATGTTCTCTTATTGAGGACTCTGTTAGCTTGGCTTTAGTTTAATCGCATTCAGGCACTTTGAGCTCACTTGTTCTTTGTTTTGTGTTTTTGTAGTTTTCTACCTCTGGACTTCTGTGTTGAGACATTATTAGTAGGGGGACTTGTCCAGGTTGGCTGTGTGATCCCTCAGACCCTTTCTTAAACTGGTTTTTTTGATACAAATACTTTACACCTTGCCTTGGGAATAAGCTTGTTTGCTCGTGCCAAGCTACCAAGGGGGTGAGCAGGGGTTATCAACAGTGCATATCCCCCTTGCCTTGACTAGAGTAGTGGTTTCTGCCTGACTTTGGTGCAGGCCTTAGCCAACCAGAAATCCCATTTCTAACAAGGGGCAAGGAGAGGATCATGGATAGTTGTCGATATAGAGCAGGCGGGGTATTGCAGAAGGTCATTGCTGTAGTGAGAAGATCCTGTTGGGCAATGTGAACAGCCATTGCTAGAGCTTTGCATTGTATATGAAGTGTATATCTTGCGCTTCAGAGAGGTTGCTGTGGCGTGAAGAGTCAGGTTTTCCTGAGCTTTGCATTGGCAGGCAGCGTGGGCGGCAAGATCCTGGCATGAACAGGCCCGTTCACTGTTGTGAAGAGCCCTAAACCTCAGGATTTCTACTTTCTTTGAGTGGGGAGCTCAACTGAGGCCACACCAAGCATTTATATACTGAGATACATTTCTGTAGAGGTAACAGTTCTCGAAGCTAGGGCTCTGGATGTTTGCAGGTGTTGGGGTGTTCCTTCTGAGATTAGTTGGCATCAACTCTGAATGCAGTGCTTAATCAAGGTTAGGTGGTTTAATAGTGGTTTGGCATCAAAAGCAGTGGGTCTTATTTTGGTATCATGTTATTCCTACTGCCATAAATTGGGTGCCATTGAGTAAAATTGTTTTTCCTTGTCAATCTTATGATCATGTACGAAAGAGCCAGCTCATAGCCAGTCTAAGGAACGTCATACGGTTATCAGTAGCATGGAAACAGAGTTTAGAATTCTCTGTGATCGCCTCATGATTGTTATAGGAGAGCCCTGGCATAGCCCGTCAGCGTGAGTGAGTTTTGATAGGACAAGGGATATTGAAGCTTGAACCTAATGCCTGAGACCAAGATGTGGGCAAATGTGTTGCAGTGTTTTTCGGAAGAAGCTGTGTCCTTCCAGATGGATGACACCATCTTGGTTAAAAGTGGATCTGCTTGAATGTGGGCTTAGTTGCAAATTAGAAAGAGAAGACAAAAGAAACCACAGCTCTATTATCCATCTGCGGCCCATACGCAGCCCAAGTGCCAGGATCAAACTAAAGAAGCTTCAACGCTCAAAACGATAGCAAAATCACTGGTGGAGTTTCACCCAAATCAACAACATGGACATTGACTGAGGTGCTGCCAAGCTGTTGAACGCTTGACATATGATGCATTATGAAGTTGGCCTTGTGAAGAGTTCACACACTTCAGAGGGCAATTTCAAGGAGCTACTTAACAATGTCAAAAGCCCGAGTCATTGGGGCATGCATGTGTGAAATGTTATCAGCCCTGCACACATCCATGAATATATACGCATTGATACATGTTTCAGCTTGTCGACCTGAGTAAATATCCCATGATGCAGCCGCAGAGGGCCAAAGCTTGATGACTTCTCGCCACAGCTTGGAACATATTTCCTCACAGAGGTGAATTAGATTTCTTTTCATCTACATACAGTAAAACAACATGATCTTTTCGTAGAGCACTCGGTATATCTTTATTTGATAATTATAATGTATTATTATTTAGGAACGTAACAGAGCTAGTATTTAGTATTGTAATATGACCTCGTGAGTTACAGGTATGAGTCAGAACAATAATCTTGTAGGATACTAAACTCAAAAACAGACAGGGAGAAGAGAGGAGGAAGAGAACAAATAAACTAAATGAAACAATTTCAAACCGGAATCACTGCATAATCCCTGCAATTCCTGATGCAGCTCGTGCTCATTGTTACGAGAGAACATGGCTTTACATCTGGATACGTTTGTCGTGTGTATAATCCGTTCTTTAATCCTGGCAACAGTTGTGCTTTTGCGTCAAATGAAAATATTGTTTTCCCTCCTAGCAAGCCCACAGAGAGCCAGTCTCTGTTTTAAATTTCAAAATCTAAATTGCTTTGAAAAAATGGAACTCAGTCATATGTGTGTAAGGTGAGAAAGTTTACAATTCTATCATAAACATTAGACAACAAAGTAAAATGCGTACACACTGGTATATAATGTGACCCAGATAACCAGTCACAGCTCCATGTGACCTGCAGCTAACTTGATTATCAATGAACAGCACAAAGAAGAGGATTACTGTGTTCGTTTAGATGCGCCCGTAGGCTCGCTCATTTTGTGAGCCATAATCTTTCTTTAATCTAATTAGTGCTAGCAGGACAGCTGCCAAACCAATGTGCCTAATGTTCATCTGATACCAAAATACAGAAGCCAGGTTGTGATCGGACCCTGTGAACAGGGAAAGGGTTTTCAAATTACAAATATTTACAATATATGAATCAATCAACGATTTGTAAAGAACCACCCACTTCTAATTAAACGACTCCAAGACATTGGGATAAGAGGAACGGTAGTGAAATGGCTCAGTTCTTTTTTGGAAGACAGAGTCTTCTCCGTATTCTTGGATGACTGCGTCTCTGATCCAGTACCGCTCTCATGCGGAGTACCTCAAGGCTCTGCATTAAGCCCTACATTGTTCAACGTCTATCTGAGTTCACTGGCAAGTATTGTCACCCCGTTTGGGGTGCATATTGTCACCTATGCTGATGACACTCAGCTAGTCGTTTCTTTGAACAATGATAACAACTCAGGAGGGGCACTTACGGCTTGCTTGGAGAGAGTGACTAACTGGATGGAGGCATCCTACCTCAAGCTCAATGGGGCTAAAACAGAGGTTATGCTTCTTGGAAATGCTACATCCTTATCCGTTGAACCCTGGTGGCCAATCAGCCTTGGACCCTCGCCTATTCCCAAAAAAACCATAAAAAGCTTAGGTATCGTGCTTGACACCAAGCTTGACTTTAAGGAACAAGCTCGTAAGGTTGCAGGTACCTGTTATGGCCTTCTGCAAATGATCAAGAGGATTCTCCCTTTGCTCCCATTTATGGCTAGTAGAATATTGGTGCAGGCACTTATTTTGTCCAGGCTGGACTACTCAAATGCCATCTACTTGGGGGCCCCGTTATCCACCACTAAAGTTCTACAGATCGTGCAAAACTGTGCAGCTCGACTTCTGTTAAACATCCCTAAACGTCTATCTGCTAGGCCGGCACTCTCCTCATTACACTGGCTCCCCATTCATAAGAGGATTCAATTCAAAGTTATGTGTATCATTCAAAAATCTTTGACTGGAAAAGGTCCTACTCTGATAGAGGACATGATACACCTTCATCTCCCTCAAAGAACATTGAGATCGGAGGGTAAACATTTGTTGACAGTTCCTAGAATAAAACGCACCAGATGTGGAGGTCGTAGGTTTTCCTACTGTGGTGCGAAGCTTTGGAACTCTGTCCCCAAACATATCCGTTCACAAAACAATCACTCCATTTTTCGCAAGCAACAAAAAACATTACTTTTTCCCTGAAGATCTTTGAGGAATTGAATGTCCATTAGCGCGGGGATGCCCACGGGTAACCAGGTGCTCTATAAATGTTTTTCAATTCAATTTCAATTTTTCAATTCAAGGTATGTCACCCTTGAGGGTCTCAAGGCACTGGAGATGGTCACTGCCTCGTGATTCGTATATACACATACATACACAAACATACACACACACACATATATATACATATATATATATATATAGAGAGAGAGATAGAGAGATAGAGAGAGATAGATAGATTTATATAGCTACATCATACATCTACAGGCTACACATACAGATCTATTCTAGGTACATTTAGGCAAATTACTTAGGGCACGCATTTTAGGAATATGCAAGTGCTACTGTTATAAGAGACACTGGTCCCTGGAGAGGAGAATAATAAGTAACCAATGAATATAGCCTCAGTCGGTGCTATATTTACTCCAATATCCAGCTGGATAGAGGCACTTTTTTATATATACAATAGTTAACAATGAAGCACAGAATGCAAGTCAAATAACAGTGGGATACAAGCCTGTATCCGAAGACCTACATATCAGAGTGAAAAATGTAAAGATCATAAAACGACATGCTAAGTGCAATAGGAACACAGACTGAAGTGAATTACGCGTGATGTCAAAAGGAGCGATTAGTCCGGATAAGAGGTGGATGCGCTAACGGAAAAGTCAAGACGCAAATTGCCCATACGTTGAAAATAAGAAAATTGCGCAATTTTATGAATAAAGACAAAAGCGGGTGGATCCTAGGAAATTGTGCAACGGCCTTAGCGGTAATTGGTGAGTGAACGCATCTGTCATGCACAGCTGAGTCAAGGGCATATGTGAGGCGATCCTATGGGCAAGTGGTGAAGGTGGAAGGGCGATAGGAAAAATACCTGAGAAGGGGCCCGATGGGCGAGGGCCTGCGAGATAACCGGAAAGGACCAGGGCTTGAATACCTGGGGGTGAAAGAGGAGGGATTCTCAACAAGTGAAGGGGCGTGGGGGTGGATTGAGGTGGATGGACTCTTAGTGCGGCTTACCTTGGAAGGTAGGATACGGTCATGGATACGAGGATGTTTGGGGACGCGAGTTACGAAGAACAGATGTTCGGATTGTGAACCCTGCGGAGAAGAAGCTACAAATTACTCGGGGAGGTGGGCGTGAGTTGGAAATGGTCGTAATCAGTGAGGTTTAAGATCTTACCTCAATTGGGGGGGCACTAGCAGTGTAGTGGTAGTCCAAGGGTCGGGGTGAATAGGGTAAGCCTGTGGAAATAAATAAGGTCTTAGGGACCGTAAAGAATTAGGAAGAGTGACGGAGTCTGCCCTGACACTACGGGGAGTGCTTACCTCAGGTCAATGGTGGATGCGGCGTCCGATGGTCACCGTGTTCCGGGAGAGGGAAGTGGGGATACCACGGGATATTTAAAGGGAGGTCATGTGACCGCGAGTGGGTCACAAGACTGCGGGTATGTTACAGGAGAGGTCACGGGAGAACGTGAGGTTAATAACCGCGGCAGCCATCTTAGAGTGGAGGTGAGCGTGCAGAGGCGGATATATAGACAGGAAAGTAGTCTCTAACAGGCAAATGGCAAACATGTGTATGTACCTTTAAATTGAAGAGGTGATTTTGGAGGGAGTTTTCCCTTTAAAGATGTTGTCTACACACAAAAACTCTATGACCCTGTTGAAGGCTTCGGCCGAAACGCGTTGGTCTCTGTCACGCACTACTGGTTGATGAATTTATGATTAAATAAAAAATCACCAATCTGCTGATAGCTGGCTGTGCTGCTTTTCCCCTTGTTCCTCCGATTGTGGGTAATTCGCTGTGGAAATGTGCTTACATATACCTATATATATATATATATATATATATACATATATATATATATATATATTCACTAACAAAAACTACGTTTCAGGGACGTTATAGTTAGTTGAACATTTGACTCATATAAAACCAGAGAAATTTGCCTGTTATAGTTAGTTGAGCTAACTATAACTCACGCGCCCGCAATGCACTGTTGATGATGTCACATATTACATCACTCATGACATGGTCAGTGACATCACTGATGACATCACTCATGACATCTCAAATGACATCACTCATGACATCACTCATGACATCATCCAGTGAATGTGTGTTTCTATAAAATGTAAATATGTTTTATATATATATGCCATGGTGTATTGAAGAATGAATGCATTTACAAGTGCCTAAAGGAATTATTTTGTATGTGTGTGACTGACACTGTATAAGTGAGTGATTGAACGTGTCTTACTGAATGTGTGGGTTAGTGACTAAACTGTATAAAATCTGTATTAGTCTCTCCATTGGTGTGTAAGCAACTGCATGGGTTGCTGAATACCTACATGAGTGTCTATATAGGTTATTGATTTGTTGTCTGAGTATCTGTGTGGGTCCCTGAGTGTCTGTGTGGGTGGGTGTTTGAGTCTGTGCATAGGTGTCTGAGTGGGTGATTCAGTGGTTGTATGGATTAAAAGGTGCATCTGCAAAGGGCTGTATGGCTGAGTTAGTGTGTCTATGGGTGTTTTGGTGAGTGAATAAATGTCTCAGTGGTATATCTGTGACTAACTACATATGTTTTAAGCCACTATATGTGAGCTTTGGAGTATATAAATGAGTATACGTGAGACTAAGTTATTTTAAGAGTGGGTGTATAAATAAGTGTCTGCTTCTATCAGCGATTGTATAAGACAGTAAATATGTGGTATGTCTAAAAATAATGAAGTTGGTGTGTATAACTGTATACATGATTAAATGGGTATGTGTTTCATTCTTTGCATTACTGACTAGGCGTGTGAGTAACTCTATGGATGAGTGGCAGCATGTGACTGCATGTATAGATGTTTGACTGCATGTTATAGTCCTCTATTGATGAGTAACTACATGTATAAGTGACTGGATGTGTGTGTAGACCTAGGAAATAGTGAGTGCTATATAGTATACGGCATTCTTCTATGTATGGTTTCAAAAATAGTAGTCAGCATTTTAGAATGGGTGTATCAAAGTTTATATGAGAGCATCAGTATGTGCATCAGATTGTCACGTGGATGACGTCATGAATGATGTCATCAGTGATGTCATTTGAGATGTCATCGGTGATGTCATCAGTGATGTCACTGACCATGTCATGAGTGATGTAATATGTGAAATCATCAGCAGTGCATTGCGGGCGCGCGAGTTATAGTTAGCTCAACTAACTATAACAGGCAAATTTCTCTGGTTTTATATGAGTCAAATGTTCAACTAACTATAACGTCCCTGAAACCTATGATTTTTTAGAGAATTTCTGGGTTTTTTTAAATGCTAATTCCTAACTATAACGTCTGTAAAACCTATGTTTTTTTCAGTGAATTTCGAAGATTTATTTTTTTATTTTTATTTTTTAAAATTTTTATTGAAGAGTATCATGACACAGATATCCTTCATCACAATGAAAAAAAATCACAGCAAGAAAAAGAGAAATACAGGCGCTTAACCATAATTTTCATCAAATACATTATCTGTATCATGACTCTTATTTTAGCAATATTAACCCCCACCCCCACCCTGGACCCACCCAACTCACCCTTGAGGGCTGAGGACTAGAGATAAAAGAAAGAAAAAGAAAAGTTGAACGATGGCTGGAAATATTGTTTCACCGTACAGTTTTACTTTCATCTCAGGCAGTGATATTAGGGGTAACTGAAGTGGACATGACGCTCCCTGAGCAAAAGTTATTCTTTGTTTCAATGGCTATACTTAGATTATGTTTAGCATCTGTTTGGTTAGATCCATCCCCTCCATCAGAACATGAGTGGTTTAGTAAATTTATAAATGTTGGGAAGTGGGAGCTTTTGGTTTTTAGAAAGAGAGGCCCAAGGGCCCGTAGAAATGGGGAATTGATTTGGGCACCTTTGATTAACTGGTTGGATTGTGTAAACCATTGATTCTTGAAATTAGTGTAGTATGATATTAATGTATACTTATTATGTTTGTATCGTGTACATTGTCTAAGTAGCTATGAATTTATCGAAGATTTTTTAAATGTTAATTTCATATTTTAATGCTTATAAAACATATATTTTTTCTATTATATTTTAAAATATTTTGGAACTCTATTATACTTCTTCTTTTTACCTTTAAAAATCATGTAATGTTTTATATCTTCCCCCAAAAATATGGTTATATATTTTTTGGGGGGAGAAAACTGCACTCCCATACCGGTAGCGTACCAAGCTCCATCACCACACGAATCCTATCCGCCATATTGCTAAACTCGTAAATGAGGCACATTTTGTATCCGACAAGTTCGTGGCACCGTGTCCCGCATAACATCATATACGCATTAAGTCACCCCAGGTACTACTTTGGTATCCGACGGGTATGCAGTACCAAGCCACGCGTTATGTCATGTACGTATGGGGTCGTGCCTGCTGCGCGTTGCGTATTCGATGAGTACACGCTGCCAGGCCCTGTGTTACGGCCCAGACGTACAGTATCGTGGCGGGTACGCCATTCCTTTTTTCTTTGTCTCAAAAGTATATCTAAATAACTTTAAACAGTATATGAGAGCACACAAAAGTGTGAATTAGTTTAAACATTTATATATTTCTAACTGTAATAAACTTATATAATGATAAATATATTTTCTCAAAATCGCGTCGGGTGCGGCCTCCTTGCGCGCTCGGTGCGCGATTGCCATGTAACCTTAAAAAAAAGCATTTGATTGGTTCATAACATTTCCCATTGTAACAGTTGTACGAGCCCGCCCATTTTACTCATTCTCTCTACAGAGTTTGATGAGAGACACCTCTTCTGCTTAGAAAGCTTTTTTGAAAGTGTTTTCCTGTATACACATATCTTATACTACACACAACATGCAATGATCATCTTGATTAATATTCATCCTCTGTACATTAGCCTTCCACGTGTGATTGCCATGCATCTCAAACGTTCCATCAAAAAACAAATATGTGTTACATGATGCCCCTGGTGTGTGTGTCTCCACATTATTGTGCTGCTTTTCGGCCTGGGTATTGCTGGCTCTAAGGAGCATCATCAGCCATGGGCAGACTGCACATCCTAGATCACATGCCATCACATTAACGATAGTTTCCGTCCTCCCGACATATGCTACACTAATCTAAATTGCACACTCTGCGAGGTCAAAACTACAATAAAAGACACACAAGTACACTTCCTGGCCAGGCAGGAACTGAACAACGCCCAAGTCCCCGGAATAATTATTCACACCCGTACGCTGGCCTGGCGTACGCAAGCCCAGCTCACTTTGCGTACGTATAAATAGGATAACCACGACGCCACACGTCCCTCTTCTTCCACACTACCTCAAATGATTTGCCGCATCCACCACGCATATCACAATGCGCAATAAAAAAAAGAAATGGCTCCATGAGATGTACTCCATCCTGGCAATCAACACAGGCTCTAAATTGTGAGCCCTACTGCCCGTCATCTACGAAAGGGATCCATGAGGTGTACACTCTCCTGCAATCAACACTCCATCTGAATTGTGAGCACTGCTGCCCGTAGTGTTTGCTCACACAACAATGACAGCAGGTAAGCAGAGCGGCCTGGGTGCACAGGGCCTCCAATTGAGCGCGCTGCGTCGAGAAGGGTGGGGTGCTTTAGCCTAGCTACTCAGGTCCGAACAAACAATATTGCCATGTGTTATGAGGTGATCTTTGACCTCATTCAGTCACATCTCTGTCTCATTTTAAAGACCTGCTGGACTGTACTGCAGGCCTGAGCCAGCGGGCAGCGCTGCCCTACAGACACCTCTTCAGCGTGGTGCTGCAGGAGGGATGGGATGCATCAGCCAGACTGCGCACATGCGAATAAGCGATATTGCCATGTGTTATGATGTGATCTTTGACCTCATTCAGTAACATCTCTATCTCATTTTAAAGACCTGCCATACCATAAGGTAGGCCTGAACCTACGGGCAGTGCTGCCCTACAGACACCTGTTGAGGGCGGTTCTGCGGGAGGGGTGGGGTGCATCACCCTGAGTGCGCATGTGCGAAAAAGCAATGTTACCGTGGGTAATGAAGTGATCTCTGACCTCATTCAGTCACATCGATCTAATTTTAAGGACATGCTGGACCGTACTGTAGGCCTGAGCCAGCGGGCAGCGCTGCACTACAGACACGTGGCGTTGTCTTTTAGGACACTGTAGTGAGCTCCTTACTAAGTGTACATGCACACAGGCTCCCACCACTGCATTACACGCGCACATGATGCTTCTAGCATGCGCTCTGTTCCTTTGTATATGAACGTTGGCATAACATATTATTATTTAACCTTGTGTATCCTCGTGCACTCCAACTCCTCTTTGAACCACGATTACCACTAACAGTTGGTAGATCGTACTTCAAAAACGAAGGATGCACTCAACTCCTATTTTCTATCAAGCTTGAAATTAACCTTCATTTACCAGACGTTTCCACCATTAAATTATTTCTCCCTTTTCAGACATTCCATTGATTGCCACAAGAAGGGCGGAGCGGGAGCTGACCCCGCAATGATGCCCTGGCATTCTGACACCTTCCATCGTGGTATCAAGACAAAGTCCCCGACCGGAGAGCTGGTCTATCAGACAAACATACCCCGGACTAGGAGCTTGCACCAACACGTCGTGGGACACACCAGTGGTGGCAGGTGAGCAGTGAAGCCTCGGTGGGCAAGACCTACAATTGAGCACAGTGCGGGGGAAGGGGTTGGGGTGCAGCACCCTGGGTGCACAGGTGCATGCAAGCGATTTTCCCGTAGCTAATAGTGTAGGACTATATTATCAAACAACGGCGATAACATTATCACCACTTTAGCGACAGGAAACTGCCGCTAAAGCGACGATAAGGGGTTGATAATATACCCATAGAAGCCCAGGTTCACACCAGAACCTGGGCTTCTAAGGGAATTCACAAGGGCATATTATCAACCCCTTATCGCCGCTTTAGCGGCAGGAAACTGCCACTAAAGCGGCGATAATGTTATCGCCCTTCCTTCATAATATGGCTCATAATCTCTGGCCTCATGTATTTAATTTTAAGGACTTGCTGAACCGCACTCTTTCTCACAGACCCCAGCGTCCTACACAAACGGGTGACAGAGGGTAAACACTAAGGGCTGGGTGCAATAGGCCGACGCTCTGTCTCCTCCTCCCTCTCTTCTTTCGACTCTCCCTCCCCTTCTCCCTTCCACCCACTCCCCCTCCCTTCCATTCTCACTATGGTCCTTTCATTCGGACTACCTTTCTTTACCTCTTCCACATAGCACACATACTTATGTTTCATTTTTGTCTTGCAGGTTTCCGACGCTGCTTCCACTGGAGTCCAACCCATGTTTTTTTTTATTATACTGTTCTATTAAAGTTACATTTCTATATATTTCTATTTCAATAAAGGTTACTTATTTTTTCAAATAAATAACTGAGTGTATAGGAGTTCTTTTTCTGACGACACTTGTCTATTGTTTATTGTGAAAATCATCTGTTTATAGGAGATTTTAAGTACAACATTATTTAATATTAGAGTGCACCTACCAAACATAATCTCACTGACTATTAGACAAATGAAGCCTAGGTAATTGTACAACTGCAAGAGTTCTATGAGTGCATCATTTTATAACACCATAAGTACTGCCTGTGTGATTACAGAACAAATAAGGCACTGCCTAGGACCACCGGGCTTGACGGACTGCCGAGTCCCACCCTGCATATTTAAATAAAGACCCGGAGTGTTGCGATCCCCGGACTTCAGTTGGCCTCGATCCCCCCGAACAATTAGTAAACAATACCCAGGAAGGTGGTGCTCCCCTAGGCTTCAAAACGTCTCTTTGCCCTTCCGCGCCTAATTTACATGTGACATTAAGATCCCCAGTCCTACAGAGACCCCACAATATAATAATTGGATTGGCCACGGAACATTACCCACCCACCAGGGGCCTCATTTAAAAGAACGGGTGAGACCCCGCTTTTTTTTTTTTGTTCTTTTCTCTCAATTTTTACCATCCGCATCCCCTCTATTACAGCGATATGAGGTTTTCCTCCTCTCGCTTCAAGTAGTCGATCAAGTATTTGCTATCACAGGGTGGAAGCCATGCACCACCCTCAAATAGCAAACACAAATGTCCAGCGAATGCACACCTCGGGACATTGTATGAGCTGCGCCTGAGAGGTCGCCCTCCCTACTACCATGATGCATATGTTAGTATAAACACATACTAACACTACTTACACACGTGTAGAACAGCGACCAGAATGTAGTGAAGAAACAGAGGAAGTGCAAAATATAAAAATATAAATCCTACCTAAAGTCGGATGACAGTTCAATGAGCCGACGACCCTGGCATGAGTAGAAACAGCTACACGAACAAAACGGGTATTCAGCACAACGCAAGCAATTTTGATATATTGCTGAGTGGTGCCTTCTTTTTGCCTTCTCCCTCTCATCGCCAAATTTATGTAGTGAAGAAGCAGACAGCAGTGAATCCAATAAGTAGATTTATTATGAGAAAACAAGACACCTGAAACAACCACCAACAGGAGCAGACAGCAAAGCAACCGTCTAATCCAACACCGTGTACAAACTCCGCAAGGTTCCCCTCATGACAGCCCTACATTCTAACATTACATACCGAGGGCCATATTATCAATGAATGGCGTTAAAATTATCACTGCTTTGGCGGCAGGAAACTGCTGCTAAAACGTCGATAATGGGAATGATAATATGCCGTAGAGAATTCCAATAGAAGCCCATGTTCTGGTGTTAACATGGGCTTCTATTGGAATTCTCTACAGCATATTATCAGGCCCATTATCGCCGTTTTAGCGGCAGTTTCCTGCCGCTAAAGCGGCGATAATTTTAACGCCGTTCCTTGATAATATACCCCTTAGATTCTAGTAGAATTACATACTAACATTCTACTATGACTTACAATGGAATACTACACAGAGCACATGACTTTACAGCAATGAGCTCATAGTTTCATCCACAAGTCTTGACACCAGTAGGGGTAAGGCTTTCGCTTCCCACTCCCTATATTGTATAAACGTAAACTAACACTTCTTCCACAAGTATGCTACAGCGCCCAGAGCACATCACTTTACAGCAATGAGCTCACAATTTAGGCTCACGGTTTAATCCCCGAGTCTTCACACCAGTAGGGGTGAGTAGTTCGCTTTCCACTCCCTATATACTATAAACGCATACTAAAACTACTTACACACTTATACTACAGTGGCTAGTATACTACACTGCCCAGAGCCCATCACTTTACAGCAATCAGCTCGGTTTCATCCCCAAGTCTTCACACCGGTATGCGTAACTACTTCGCTTCCCGCTTCCGGTATACTATCAACACACAGTAGCGGTCAGTAGTTCGCTTCCCACTCCCTGTATGGTATAAACGCCTACTAACACTACTTTCACAAGTATGCTACAAACACCAGACCACATCACTTTACAGCAATGACCTCACGGTTTAGACTTTCGGTTTCATACCCGAGTGTAGCACCATATCATATCACCACCATGGCACTCTGAGCAACACCGCACTTTCAGACCGTTAACAGGGATAACTACCTACTGGCGACTGCCAGTAGGTAATCAAGAACAAATTACAATAGTTCCTTGATTCTTTTAGCTTTCAAAAATTCTCTCTATTACTGTCTTTCTACTTTTCCATATAAATAGTTTTTTTGATAATCAAGTACACATCGAAGTCATAAATGCAACGTATTTTATCAACACACTTTCTAGAACATTCTACAACACGTGGAGGTTAAAAGTTCACATTTTTTTTTAAACCTAACGATATCTTTTTGGCAACATTTTCTCGAACATTTAACGGCACGTGCAGGTTAAAATTTCACGATTGTTTTAAGTTCCAACAGTGCCTTCCAAATGCAGGTAGCAGGTGTGGTTGAGTTGAGCAAATGTTATCCTATAATATGTACTATAATATGTACATGCAAACTGCTTTTTCTTAACCAATCACAAACATACTTTTCCACAAAACGAATGTGCACCCTACTTTTAAAAAACAATGCTTTTCATCTCCCAATCAGGTACCGTTTTGTATGCGAAAAGAAACTTGTTCCCCAACTTTAAACATATCTTTTATTCTACGAAGCAACTGCATGAGCTACAGACATCTTTCCATACCTTACAGTCATACCTTCAAAATGCTAGTGTGGATCTTAGGACATAGATATGTTTTCTGGTGCAAGAGGTATGCAGAACAGAGACGTATTGACTTAGACCTAGGTTTACAAAATGTGGACATTAAATGGTTTGGACAGAGAGGATTGAAGTGGCACCAATTGTTGTCTTTGGTTAAAACCTGTTTGCATCTCCAACACCCTGTGCACTGTGGTGGAAACGACCTAGGCACATTGGCTGGGGTAGATTTGGAAATGCTTATGAAGGACACCTTTGGATAATTGATGTTACTTTTGCCTCAAACTGTCTTTGTATATTCCAATATATGCCAAAGACAGAAGTGGAAATGGTCCAAACAATTTTGTCCTCAGATTGAAAAATCTCGGAAAAAAGTCAACAAAGCTGTCTCTGCATACCTCAGAGACCACAAAATGGGGTCCATATACAACAACAAGATACGTTTTGATATGGCGGATATATACAGAAGTGATGGAGTACACTTCACAGATCAGGGAAACCGAGCTCTCCTGAATAACTGGAAGCTGTGCATCCGCACTTATATGTACCTCCAACTAATGAACACAAGGGCTCTTTTTAGAGCCACCCTATAACTTACAACTTAGGCCCCCTATTTTAGGGCCATATAACGCCAACTCCCGCACCCTCGCCAAAATGTATTCTCCACACAGCTGTGGCGCAGCGGCCAGACCATCTCACTTTGCAGCACAGACCTCTCGCTTTGATCCCCAGCTCTACTCACCCATAGGGGTGAGTAGTTTGCGCTCTACAAATACAATATTGATTTACCTTCACACTCCGTATACAACACCACCTAAGCACCATACACAAGCTACAATTTTCTAAACAAAAGTTCATCCAAGTACCTGTAACTACATGATGACACAACTTGCACAGATGTGGCACAGTGGCCAGAGAACATGACTTCACAGCATATGACACACAGTTTGGGCTCACGCTTTAATCCCCGACTCCGGCAACATATCAGCTTAGCAACATGAGACTCTAGACAATACCTCACATATATTCCGTATCCCAGGACTTTCGTACCAGTGCGGGTCAGTAGTTTGTCCTAGTAGTTATAAACACATCCGGACACTACTTCCACAACTGTAGTGCAGCGGCCACGGCACATGACTTCACAGCATAAGACACACAATTTGGGCTCACGCTTTAATCCCCGAGTCCCGCACCAGCTCGCCTTACCCGCATCAGACTCTACCCAATACCTCACCTAATTTCCGTAGCCAACCACTTACACAGTGGTAGGGGTAAATACTTCGCTTCGCACCCACTCTATAGCACACCCTAAACACCCCACAGAGGTTACAGTGCTCCTACCCTCCTATTTCTCACTGTGTCCCCCATTTACCCCCTTTTTTCACCTTACTCGCTTCAACTGAATCACAAAATGGTGGCCAACACTTCCTAGTTGCATCCGCTCGCACCGCTCGCAGACAATCAGCAGCAAGCTTGTGTTTGTAATGCCTCAGCCAATCAGATGGCAGAATTCCCAGATATCGATATCTGTAAATTTTTATATTTCTCAAAAACTACTGAACGGATTTACACCAAATAAACAAAAGCGTGCTTTCTAGACCAAGACCCTTCTCCCTGCCAAATTTGATGTCATTTGAGATGTCATCAGTGATGTCATGAGTGATGTCACTGACCATGTCATGAGTGATGTAATATGTGACGTCATCAGCATTGCATTGCGGGCGCTCGAGTTATAGTTAGCTGAACTAACTATAACGGGGGAATTTCAATGGTTTTGTATGAGTGAAAAGTCCAGCTAACTATAACGCCCCTGAAACCTATGGTTTTTCCAGTGAATTTCAAAGGTTTTTTAAATGCTAAATTTCTAACTATGCCTACAGAGATAGGACATGTGAAGAAAGAAGAAAAAATGCACAGAAAGAAAAAAAAGAAATGCAGAAAGAAGCAACAGAAGTCCTCAAAGACGAAGAAAAGTGCAGGAAGAAGGATAACGTGCAGAAAGAACAAACAGAAGAGCAGAAAGAAACCTTGTTGCGAAATCGTCCTGCACCCTCAACTTTTTCAGACAGATACTGGTGGTAACTGAGTCTGACTAACCAGTCATAGAGCCAGTACTGTGTTAAAAGACACTCAGAATACTGTGAAAACACCTACATACACTAGGGAACACTATGCGTTGGGGTCCCCCTGTGATTAGCATGACCTCCTCTGTAAGCCCCTAGTATATAATAGGGCAGGGGATTAAAACTACCTCTCAAAACGCGCCACAGGGCGTGTTTTTACACGTCACCTCAGGCCCCGTCCCCTCCCTTCCCCACTGTGTAAACACGCCCTGTGGACGTTTTAAGTTGGGAGATTAGGTCCCCTTGAATCCTGAGGGTCCCTAGGGTCCAACTAGACCACACGATACCTCCAGTAAGCGCCACAGACCTGCGTTGCAGAGAGATGTAAAAAGGTGCCCGGCCTTGACCACCTCTCTGCAACGCAGAGCAGTGGCGCTTACGGGAAGCACCAGGTGGGCTAGTTGGCCCCTAGGGTCCCTCAGGATTGAAGGGGAATTACTTCCCCAACTTAAAATACGCCACAGGGCGTGTTTGCACACGTTAACTCAGGCCCCATCCCCTCCCTTCCCCACTGTGTAAACACGCCCTGTGGCTGTTTTTTAAATTGGGAGATTAAGTCCCCTTGAATCCTGAGGGTCCCTAGGGGCAAAATAGCCCACTAGGTTCGTCCAGTAAGCGCCATTGCAGAGAGGTGTAAAAAGGGGCACGGCCTGCACCACCTTTCTGCAACGCAGAGCAGTGGCGCTTACTGGAAGCACCTGGTGGGCTAGTTGGCCCCCAGGGTGCCTCAGGATTGAAAGGGAATTATTTCCCCAACTTAAAACGCACCACAGGGCGTATTTGCACACGTCACCTCAGGCCCCGTCCCCTTCCTTCACCACTGTGTAAACGCGTCCTGTGGCCGGTCTGAGTTGAGAGATTAAGTCCCCTTGAATCCTAAGGGTCCCTAGGGTCAAACTAGCCCACTAGGGCCACAGAGCTGCGTTGCATAGAGGTGTAAAAAGGGGCGTGGCCTCAGAACACCTGTCTTCAACGCAGCTCCCTGGTGCATACTGGAGATACCTGTTGGGCTAGTTGGCCCTCAGGAACCCTCAGTATTGAAGGGGAATTAATTCCCCAACTTACAACTGGCCAAGTGGGCGCATTTGCAGAGTGCTGGAAGGAGGGGGCGTAGCCTCCGGCGCGATGCCGGTCTTTTATTTGTTTTTATGTTTTTTAAGAAGGAGGGCTGGTGGCCCCCCTTCTTTTTCTAATTTATTGGCCCTGGGGACCCCATTCCACAGGGCCTGCACCCCAATTTTTTTTGTTGAAAAAAATTAATTTGGCCCTCCCAAGGCCTTAATCGGCCCCGGGGACCCCAACCCCCGGGTCATGGCCTTTTTAAAAAAAATCTTTAGGAGGGGGCTGCGTTGCCCCCCTCCTCAGGCCACTTATGGCCCCGGGGACCTTATCCCCCGGGGCCGGCCTTTGTTTTTTTTTTTCTTTAAATATATTTATAGAAACACCTAGGACATGCTGGACAAACCGTATGTACCTATCACCATGACTATTTGCGTGATATTCATTAAAAGGCGACTATGCATACAATGAATCCACGTGGAATGTATTTACACCGCTAGTGAAGCTCTGACGTGTCTGACGCCCTACCGTGCCTAATCCCGGCGCCCCCGCCAGTGGGTACTCTCCAAGTAGACACCCTTGTCGTTTATTTATACAAACATGGGTAGCTATTGACGGGCACATTTAATACACACGCACACCAAGCCATTCAAAGGGGATTCGACAAAAATTCGACCAAACTATGCAAGAAACCCCCCTCACAGTTAATAAAACACACATCCACCGCCGGATGTGTAATACTTTTTATTTTACTCTCTGGAAAGGAGACAAACCTCACTTGAGAGTCACAGCGTGCTCCTGGCTGAGCCCAATGCTTTGTTGCACCCACCAGTGCCCGCCGAGTGCCACACACCTCTGTGTTGTATTCCACCAGCTAGTGCGTATGCTATGACACTCTCTAGCCCATGTGCACTGTAACACCACCCCGTGAATATGTCATGTCACACTTGCCTTCTCACGGGTTATATTGCCCCATCTAACATGCCTTCCCCGATGCCTATGTTATAACGCACAGCGCTATGCCATACATATTACAATCTGGGATCCATATCTTTGTCACAGTGCATATGCAACGTTACACTCCCCAGCACATATTTTATATTGCAACTTTAGAGACTAGTTAGGTTACACAACACTGCCCTGTACATATTACACTCCAAGGCGCATATCGCATAGCACGCGCTAGTGCCTGTGCTATCTCGCGCTCTCCAATGAATCTGTCATTGCGCACAATGTATTGCATATTATATTTCACGCCCCGGTACATTTTATATCACAGTTTTTGGTGCATAGTTTATACCATATACTATATCTATTTTTATTTTCAATCGTGCTCTCAGGACTTTGGTGCCGATTACGATCCTGGAAAAAACGGGTACGAACCGTCGGTCGGAGCGTTTTCTCCGTCCGACTCGTACCCGGTTGTAAAACTTTACAAACATGGAAGTACGATTCGCACGGAAACACCATTTCCGTACGAATCGTAAAAATCACCGACCGACGAAAATATACATACGAATGTGATACGGGAATGCTGCGACGTGACGTCGGGACGCTTTCAGGCAGCGTTTCACGACCCAGGAAGTACGATTCGAACCGACAGCAGTCCGGACGGCAATATTTTCACGGCACCCAAAAAGTGCCGGAAAAGTGAAGTACGGCGCGAAACTACCAGATTAGGGGGCCCGGTACGCGCCGTACCCACCCCCCCAGCCCCCGTATGTACGCGCCGACCCCCCCCAGCCCCCGTATGTACGCGGCGACCCCCCCAGCCCCCGTATGTACGCGGCGAACCCCCCCCGTGTATGTACACCCGTGTACGTGTCGTACCCCCACCCGTGTATGTACACCCTGGGGGTGTCTACTCTGAGTGTTCTGTTGAGCTGCCACTCTCCTCCCACCTGCCTAGCATTGTCAGATGACTTTAACCTGTCCCTGCCACCTCCACCTTACCTGTCCACATGCCATGCCCCTATCCCCTTCCTCCTGTCCTCCATGGTCCATTTTACTGCCACACCCTTCTGCCCTCCCTGGTCTGTTGTGAGGCCCCTTCCCCTGAACTCTATTGTCTGTGCCCAGGTACTGAACCTCCCTTCTATCCTCCATGGTCCTTTGTGCATGCCCCTGCACCCTCCCCATCATAGCCATTGGGCTGCCACTAACCATCCCGCTTGCCATGCATGGTCTTCTGTGCTGCCATGGCCCCTCCCACCTTCCCTGTGTGGTCAGCTAGCTGCCCCTCCCACCTTCCTTCAATGGTCTGTGTGTATGCCATCATAGTCTCACTGTTGCTCTCCATGATGTGTCTTGTTTCCAGTGCCCATCCTGCCTGACCTCCATGGTCATCTTGCTGCTCCTGCCCTGCCCCCTTGCTCCCAGCCCTCTGTTTCCATGTGCAGACCCCTATTCCCTCCCTCCTGGCTTGTCTGTTTCATTGTAATGCCCCTGATCTGTCCCTCCTGCCTTTATGGTCTGTTATGCTGCAGCTTTCTCTCCTGTCTGTCCATTATGGTCAGCTAGCTACCATTGCCTCTTTCCCCTCTGTTCTCTGTTGTCCATGTGCATGGTCCTGTCCCATCCCTCTTGCTTTCTATGGATTGTTGTGCTGCACTCCCGTCCCTCATGCCCTGTGTGGTGTATTGTGCTGCTGCAACCCTGATGCCTGCCCTGTAGGGTCAGTTTGGTGCACCTCTCCATGTCCCTCCTGTCCTCTGTTATCCGAGTCCATGTCCCTACCTCAATTCCTCCTGCCTACCATGATCTAATGTACCATACTTGCGAACATTTTGAACTTGGTAAGAGGGAGATTTTGAAAAAAAACTGGGGTATTGATTTTCCCCTTTGAGTTACATTGAAAAAGAGGAGATTGTAGACAGGAGACGGATCAAATAAAGCCCATAATGGTCTATTATATTGCCACAGCCTCTCTTGCCAGTCCTGTATTGTTGGTTTGTTGCCCCTGCCCCCCTTTCCACTGCCCTCCATAGTCTGTTGTGCTGCCACTGCCCTTCCTGCCTGCCCAGTGTGGTCAAATTGTTGCCTCTGCACTCTCCTATCTGCTTTTAATTTTCAGAGTCCGTGTCCCTGGCCTCTGCCTCTCAACAGTATCCCAATGAAGAACTAGATTGCTAACATTCTATATTTATTACAAAAGTGTGGAACGCCTGACGTCACCTTGATGTAATCAAAACTGTAATACTAGAGCATTTCCTTTAGAAATTACATATATGAGAGGGTCTTATTGCATCAAAATTATGGTTAGTGCTCTAAAAAACTAAAATGAGGACATATTTTCTGAGTTTTCAAATAGCAACAAAGAACTTTTAAATTATTTGTAATCTTTATGTTTTTTTATCCAGTTGACCACTTGATTAAATGTTGCACCTAGGCGAGAGAATGTGGTGTTACTTCCAGAGCTGCAGACTTTGCAACTGGGGAACCAGGTTGGAGTTTCTGCTTCAGCTCAACATTCTGTGATTCTGGTCAAATCACTTGATCTCCCCATGTCTACAACCAAAATGAATTTGATCTTGTGTGATGTAACCAATGCTCATGTAAAGCACTCCAATACCTGACAAGTCTGCACTATATAAAACTGCAAACCCTCAAAAAATAAGTGTTTTGCACACTTCTGTTATTGGGCTACATGTGGGCTACATCTGGGTGATATTTGTGCTGCATTTGGGCTCTTTTGTCTCTGGTGGCCATCTTGGGAGATTTATTTGTTATGAAGTTTCCTAATTTTCTCATGTACTGCAGTCTCCTCAGAAGGAAATACTTTCAGTTTTTTACTTTGGTTTCATCAAGAAGGCATTCAGATGTGTCACACATTTGCCATGAGATTTATCGAGACATAACGACTACTTTAGCAATTGCACCACAAAACTTTTAACGTCAGAACCCTCGGAACCATCTGGTACATTAAGTATACGTATATTGGATCTACTGGCATTATTTTCCAGCAATTCCATCCTATCAAGTAGGGCCTGATCCTCCTTTCGCAGATTAACAATGTCTTCCTTGGCTTTGTCCAAATGGATAGACATCACAGCAACCGTCTCTTCTAGCTCCCCCGTCCTAGAGGTTAACCCATCAATCTTTTTATCTAAAGACTCGCAATAGCTGCGAATGTCCGCCTGATTAGCAGAAGACTCTTCAAACCCATTTTAAATGTCCCGGGATAGGGTTGAGAACATTGCCAGTATAGAAGCCGCAGAGATTTCGCCCCCCGTATCTGGATCCACTGGGGTTACCAGATCAAGAGTAACAGAATCCCCTGCCCCCCGTACTTCTCTTGCATTACCATGACTTCACTCCCCCGGAAGCTGAGGCTCCAGGGTCCTGACCGAATCACTGGTCTCTAAATCTGGCTGAACCGAATCCACCTCAGACAAAACACACTCAGAAGTGAGCTTAGGACCAGAGTCTCCACCAGAAGGGGCACAAGAGGCAGGAACAGAGTCCGCGGCTGGAACTTCCATGACACCTAGGGCACTCGAGACGGGCAAACCATTAACGCCAGTGTCCATTACTGTCAAGGGAGAAGACATGCCCTGAGCCTCCGTCAAACGAAGCACCTGTGGTACAACTTTAAAGTTTGAGCGCAGGGATCTTAGAACTCAAATCAGATGCCACGCTTGAGTCCCTTTTATATTTAGCTTTACCCCTGACCCCGTTTGATCTTGTACACTTCGATTTTACTTCCACAGACAGATAGGATGAGGCTTTCTTACCTTCAGGGGGTGAGGGTCCGCTGTGTACCAAATCGGCCAGATTTACCTGTGGGGTAGGAGCAGGCTTCTTCCACTGTGCCTTTATGGACACCTTGCCTCTTCTACGTAAGCTTCTACTTTTGGATGACTGCTGATGTAGCTGCTGTTGTAACTGTGGACACTTCTTAGCTAACTCCTCCAGGATCCCCTCCTCACCGCTTTCCACGCTCTTCGCGCCCTCAGGGCACTCAACACCTGCTTCACCCTCCACCGCACCTCGAGAATTATACTCGAGCTTCTGAGCCTGGGTGGAAATACTACATGCAGCGAGAGTCAGACAGCGCGCCTTCCTCCCCCGACGCAGCTCCAGGGTGGCTACGGACCACAATCCTAACCTTAGAACAGCCGGTATTACGAGTTGATTAGGGCGAGTGACACCTGCTGCACCCGCTGCACCGCCGCTACCTCCACCGCTAAACTCGCTACCTCCGGTCATAGAGAGGGAAAGCAGCCCGCATACACCGAGCCGAGCCGGAGACCAGGTACAATTGAAGATCGTTAGGGAAACAAACGCTCCGTATTCCTACACGGGTCTTTTCTTAGCAAAGTTTAGCTTAGACAAGAAATCTGTCACTCCGGGTTACGGGAAAACATTTTAAACGCGTATTCAGATAACACAGACGTCTAGGCAGAGTGCATCGGGAGCCTGATCACGGAGCGCTGCAGCGGATCAGCCGACCGCCGCCATGTTCACAGAGGGTCCATAGAGATCCGTTCAGGAGAAATCAACAAAGATCTAAACCTCGCAAAATCTTGGTTAACTTCCATACCTATGCACTCAAAGAACAGATCCTCAACTTAGCCCTGAAACAAAAATCCCTCCTTGGAAAGGGATTTACTTTCCTCATTAGATCTGACCTTTCTAGGGTTACGTTAGAGAAGCAGTGGGAGTTTGGTAGGCGGCTTGAGGCATTTAGAAAATTGGGGGCAACGGCCCAGCTGGTGTTCCCTGCTGCCCTGAAGGTGATGTTCAACAATAAGATGTTTAACATCATGTCAGTGCAAGCCGCTGACGAGCTCCCTTTGGAGTTGGGCAATAAGGCAGCTGGCTGATATGTACCCTTTGTAAATTTTCAGACCAAAAAAAAATGGGCTCCTGAGTGTTAAAATATATCAGTAGATTTGTAGGTATTGAATTTAGTTTTTTGGTATTAGTAGAAGTAGTTTTGGCTACAACACAACTATCATGGGGGAGGAGAGGGATGGGGGAGACAGGGAATAAAAAAAGGAATGAAGATGAGAAAAAAAAAAAATTGGGAAAGGGAAAAAAATATATATATACTTTCGGTGAAGGGTAGAATTTCTAGTCTGTTTTCTCCTTTCCTCTCCTTTTCCCTTTCCTTGTTCTATCCTTGTTGTTGATCCTTGTTGTATCCATAAATTCCCATTCTCATATACCAGCATTTATAGATTTTGTTAGAATATGTGTGCAATTAGATCACTTTTTGAGGGGAACTTGGTTCAGCGTCGGGGAGGGTCACGGGAGCTTGAGATGGGGTGCTATCTACTGGATTTGTTCCGGTTAGATACACCAAGGGTTCTCCATTGGTGGGAGGGGGGTGTGGGGGGATATAGGGGTCACGGGGTAAAATGTTTTATAAAATTCCTCATGTGCCAACCTTGTGCGCTATTGTATTCTGCTGGGTGTAGGATAATTTCAGATATACAACTATCAGACAATAGGTTAGGTCATACGGGTGATGTCCCAAGTCTAAGGTGGGGTTGAGAGGCGTTAATGTCAGATGGCTAATTTAAAGATAATATCTTGGAACGTAAATGGCCTGCGTACTAAACCTAGGGCCAGGAAAATACTTCAATATCTTCGGGATTCAGACGCACAGGTCATTATCCTGCAAGAGACGCATCTGGTTCAAGATGAAATGGATACGTTAGTTAAGGAGAATAAGTGGATCGACTTTTCAATTTCTACTTCTCAGTCTTTGACTTGTAGAGGGGTTTCACTTATCTTTAAAAAACAACTTAGGGCTAAAGTATTAGATTTTAAGGTTGACCCAGCGGGTAGATGGGTTATTGCCTCCCTGTCTATTTTGGGCAGTCAGTTTACTATTGTGGGGTATTATGGTCCTAATCAGGACGATCCGTCATCTTTGGAGGTAATTTTTTCTCACCTTTTGTCCTTCCCAGAGCCTGTAATTTTTGCAGGTGATTTTTTAATATCATCCTAGACCCCACTCTTGATAAATCGCATAATAGTCGATCTCGAATTCCATCAAAATCTAGATCCTTTTGCTTAATGAAATGAAGCAATATGGTTATGTGGATATTTGGAGGTTGAGGGCAGGTGAACAGCTGGGTATCTCTTATAGGAATCAAAAATATCGCCACCAATCCAGAATAGACTTTGTATTAGTCAGCCATACATTAGTAGATTCTGTTAAAGATGTTAAATACCTCCCATTACATCTATCGGACCACTCTGCAGTAACCATGGAGCTTATTTCGATGCTAAGTTTGTCGGCTAGAAGTTGGTCCTTTGATCGCTCCTTACTGTCTCACCCAGACAATGTTCTTTTTTTTAAGTCTGAGGTGAGTCACTTTTTAACAACAAATGTAGGATCGGCAAGCATCGGAGTGGTGTGGGACTCTCTTAAAGCCTTTGTGAGAGGCCTTATTACAAACAAAATGGCTTACAGGAGGAGGCAATACAAGGAGGCAGTGACATCATTGGAAGCAAACATCGCTAAGACTCAGTTAGATCTAGACGCTGATTGCATTACATCAGAGGATCGCTCTCTTTTGTCTGGAAGATTAATTTCTTTAAAAGGCCACCTTGCTTCTATCTTAAATCAGCGGATACAAGAAAGATGGGAGGCCAGTAAGCTCGCACATTTCCAGTATGGAGAAGGAGCAGGGAAGCTATTGGCATGGAAAACCAAAACAGACCAAGTTCGTAATAATATCGAGGTGATTAATGTCAATGGCTCCCCACTCTCCCGGGATGAAGATATTAGATCCGCCTTCAAAGAATTTTTTCAAAATATCTACTGTGAGGATAAGAACATCAGTCCAGTTAGTATTAAAGATTGGCTCAGTAAGATCACACTTCCAGCACTTTCTGATGAGCAAAGTGAGAGGTTGGATAGTGTAATCTCGGAGGAGGAAGTTATCAAGGCTATACATAATGCCAAAAAGGGGAAGGCGTCCGGTACAGACGGCCTACCGGCTGAAATTTATAAAGTCCTGGAGCAGGAACT
Organism: Triturus cristatus; assembly: GCF_964204655.1. Taxonomy (NCBI): domain Eukaryota; kingdom Metazoa; phylum Chordata; class Amphibia; order Caudata; family Salamandridae; genus Triturus; species Triturus cristatus. The sequence goes on along the minus strand of NC_140591.1, from coordinate 743,094,607 downwards.
TGTCTCCTCCTTGGTACTACTGTTTAACGATATTTTACTGGATGGTGGTCGGCCCCCGACATCATGGGACAGTGCGTCTATTACGGTAATCTTAAAACCAGGGAAACCGTCTACTACATGTGGTTCCTATAGGCCAATCTCCATACTAAATGTCGATTATAAAATATTTGCCTCAATTCTGGCCAATAGATTAGCTCTTGTTGCCCCCAATATCTTACACCCGGATCAGAAAGGGTTTGTCAGGGGGCGACAGCTATATGAATTAACTTTTGATTTAATAGGGGCTATCGACTTGGCAGTTCTGGAGTCTCTCCCCCTGACGGTTCTTACCTTGGATGCCACCAAGGCCTTCGACAGAGTTAATTGGTTGTATCTGTCGGAGGCCTTGGCAAAGTTCAATGTGGGAGCAGGGTTTCGCCGGACAATCAGTCTACTATATCAGAACCCAAGTGCCTGTGTACTGATTAATGGCATCTTGTCTGACCCCTTTAAAATCTCGAGGGGTACGCGACAGGGCTGCCCCCTCTCCCCACTTCTTTTCGATCTATACGTTGAACCATTCGCTCAAAATTTAAGGGACAATGTCGACATCAAGGCGTTCGTGTACAGGGGTTGGGAAAGGAAAGTGGCCCTGTACGCTGATGATATCCTCATTTTCACCTCTGATGCCCGTACGGCTCTCCTGGAAATAGTTAAGCTAGCCTCGGAATTTGGGGTAGTGTCCGGGTACGAGATCAACGCTTCAAAAACCGAGATGCTGACCTGGGGTATGGATAAGAGCTTTTGTATCTCGGGTATTCAGCCAGGAAATAAATTGAGATACCTGGGCCTAGATATTGTGGAAAATATAGATCAGATTGTAAATATCAATTTTCCAAGGTAGCCAAGGACTGCCGTAAGTTGCTTCAGTCTTGGTCCCATCTTCCATTGTCTTTATTAGGAAGGGCTAACTTGGTTAAGATGGCTGTCTTGCCAAAGATTTCCTTTCTTTTCAACACTATCCCTCTGCACTTTGATCCAAACCCTATTAAAACTTTTCAGGCCGAGATTAACACTTTTATCTGGAATAAACATCTTCCAAGAATTTCGTGGAAAAGGTTAAGGAGGCGCAGGGAAAAGGGAGGGGCTGGCCGCCCCGGACATCCAGGTCTATGCCTGGGCGTTCCAGTTATCTCATGCTAGGGTGTTGTTAAAAAAACCATTAGAGTATGGGGTGGGAACTCTATACACCACTCTGCTTAGGGGAGAGGGGGTTAGCCAGTCTGGGTTCCTACTGAAATTCGGAGATCCCAAGTTCTTTAAAAAAATTAAATTGAAAATTCTTTTGGGAATGGCAAGGACTTGGGCCCAGGTTTCAAAATCCATTAAAATAGGGTACTATAGCAGTAGAACTCCCTTATGGGATCTCCCCGATAATCCACCCTGGTTGGGAGACTCACTTGCAGTACCTATTAGAGAGGCAGGGGTGGAGGTCTGGGGTGATCTATTTGTTGAGGGGGAACTGCTCTCCTGGGAGTGTTTGAGTAGAAAGATTGGCCCTGGCCTAGCTAGGCTAAAATATCTGCAGATGTCCAGCTGGTCTCGCTCCTATTCTGCACAGCCCTCTCGAAAAAATAAATTCCCAGTAGGTGGTTATAGTACCCTTATTACTTTGTTAATTGATAGACCCCCTGCTAAGAAGGAGATCTCGTCCTGGTACAATCTGATTTTGGATGAGATGGACGGAGTATTTATGCTTCCACATGAACTCTGGGGGGCTGATATAAGTAACACTGAATTGCAAGAGTTATGGAGAACATCTTGCAGTCTGCTGTGGGATGTGGTGAAACCGGCGTGGTTGCGTAGGAACCACATCTTTACTATCCACAGAGCATATTATTCCCCCCTTCGACTTTCTAAATTTACTGAGGGGAATATGGTGGTGTGTGCTAGATGTGGACTCCTAGCAACCTCTGACATTCACATGTTTTATGAATGCCCCCTTCTGTCTCAGTTTTGGGAAGCCATTTGTAAGATCCTGTCGTCTTCAATAGACTCCAAAATAACTGTACATCCCCAGTTGGTGATTTTCGGAATCTTAGAGGGGGTCTCCAGCTCGGCAAAGAAGCTAGTATTTTACGCTATACTGACCCTTTACCTCCTTCTATCAATGATTGGTACGCCTCTGCCCTGCATGTTTCTAAGTTTGATTTGGCTAGAGCTGGGAATCCAGACAAAAGATCATTTTGGCACCTTCTTAAATGGGATCAGTGAGACTCTGTTTTTTTTTTTTTTTTTTTCCCCAGGTCCAATGATTAAGCCATCTATCCCACTGCTTGGTATAAGCGGTGCTCTGATTCCTTTTTCAGCACTTAGGTAGCACCCTGGCTGAACTCCTGAGGTTATGGTATGGCGATCGCTGGTATGTCAAGCCCTATTGCTGTGGGACGAGGCCCCGGTTCCATGACTATCCCTCCCAGTTGGTATGAACTGTGACAGCATATTACTTGTAAGCCGATTGATTGCGCATATAGAACCTTGGTGGCATATGAGGACAAAAAAAAGAAAAAAAAAAAAAGTATATCACACCTGAAGCCATCTTGATTGGAATAAAGTGGTAACACTTAAAACATTTAATTTGCAAAGGAACAAAACGAGGGGGTTCATTTTGCCATAGAAGTTATGATTAGTGCTGCAGAAAGAAAAATTAGGGCACATTTTTACTTCTCAAATCCTGCAGACTGAAACATGCACTTTGAATACCAGCAGCAGACTTCCCTGTTGAGCAGTAGCTTTACTACAGTGATCTAATGAGAAACTAGAGTGCTAACATTCAGAATTTATGGGAAATGTGTGACACATTTGAATGCCTTCTTAATGGAATCAAAGTAAACAAGCATTGAAAATGCAATAGGTCTCGCCCTCGCTTAAGTTAAAGCAATTCTGTTTGTAATTAGGTGGCTTTTTAGCTTTGCTTGTATTAGTGTTTTTCAAACTTTCATGTACATAACATGCATATGTATTAAGCCTGGGTGTAGTTCGCATAGTCGCGCTTCGCGAAGCTACGCGAAGATGTTCTTGCACTACGCGAGCTACGCGTAGTTTCGCGAGTGTGCCTAGTTGTTGCTTGGGGCGCCTGTTCGCGATGCCTTTTTCTTGTTCGGGAGCATGGTGAGCGTGTTCGGGGAGCTGTTTGCATGCTCGGGGGATAATATCTTGTGATCTTACCCATGCGGTCGCCAATGGGCGCGGCCATCTTGTTTTTCAATTGTCCCACCCACTTGCGATGCCTTATTTCCTGTTCCGGGTCGCGGATAGCGTGTTCACGATGTGCATGTCGTGTTCGGGAGCGCATTTTACTTGTTCGTGACTATTATTGCATGTTCGCGAGAAATATCGCACAAACTTACCAACGCGGTCGCGAATGGGTGCGGCCATCTTGTTTTTCTCTATGCTATGGTTCTGGGCCTACTTTTCTATCCTCCCTTAATCTTTGTAATCCTTTGTATTTAAAACATCTTTTCTGACTTTTTTTAGTTATCATCTATCTCTCTCTTTCCCTAAGTTTAAATTTTGCATTTTATTTCTACTTTTACTGTGTTTTTTTTTACTTTTATTACTTCTTTCTTACTTCTTCCCCTAATTTTTTTTCCCCTTCTAACTTTTCTTTTCCGCCTCCCACCCACCCCAGAACCATGGCCAAGGGCACATCTAGCGCAAAGGGCAAGGGACCTGCGGACAAGAGCCCTTGTTTTTTTCATTCAGCGCCACCTCCCCTTGACCTTGGCAGCAGGCGGCAGGCCCGGCTCCGGGTACGCTACCCAGGAGCATCACCGTCGGTGGGCAAAGGTGTGCCGGGCAGTGTTCGGGTGCTCAGGGGTCCGGCGCACCCATAATCAGCTGGCCCACCGGTGGTCTGAGATCCTGGACCGGGAGCAGGACCTGTTGGACCTGCTAGGTGTCGGGGTCATTGGGCTTGGTGAGTAACTTATTGTGTATAAATTACATTTTTGACGAATAACAAGATTACTGCTGCGTGCTACGTGTTGCTGGTAAATTACGTTCCAAAAATCAAAATCTTCTGTGATTGTAGGACCCAGGTGCTCGGTGCTACTCTTACTTGTTTGCAACTTTGCGCTAGCTTGTGCTGATTAATGTAAGAGTTTATTTTAGAGAACTGAAGTTAGGTAATGCGATTTGCTAGAGAGACTCTAGTCCTTCCATTGTCCTACTGTGAAATAGTGGTGGATGGATATTGGATATTAGGTTTCGTTAGTATTAGTTAATAATTGTTTTACGCGGTCTGCGTGATGCCTCCTCTGTCACTGAGTGCTCCGTAGAACCTTTTGAACTTTGTTTAGTGAGTGGTAGACTTAGCATGGTCAGTCAGTAGCAGAACTAGATCAGAATCATGCAACCAACCCACAATTTGTTGTATGTATGCACAAATTTATGCATGTTTCCTCCATCTCATCTATGCATTTGATGGCTAAAAAAAATGGAAATGCAGACTTAGTGAACAATTGGCCCGTCTGGAATAGGTGGTGTAGGTCAGGTGGTACTTACTAGGCTTCGTTAGTATTTGTAATCAGAATTATTATGGAACACTGGAGTGTTCATAAAAAAGTAGACGATCCGTGAATCCAGCAAGCTGCCAGTAGTCGATCCATCTGATTAGATAGGTCAATTTTATTGCAATTGTTGTTTCCAAAAATGTTTTTTGACTTATTTTTCCAAATGATTTATTATTATTTGTTTCACAGCACTCCTTAATGATTGTCTCTTTCTTTATTATATTTTACATGATCATCAGCACCACCCAGGGGCAAGAAGACGGGGTCCGAGTCGGCGGGAGAACCACAGGACCGCTCCTCTACCGAGGCTCCTGCTGCTGGCCCCAGAAAGTCCTCCAGTGGTTATATTAACAGTTATATTTCCCCAACTTTTACTGCATCTTTTTTTTTCCGAACTATAAATTATGGTTCCACTTTCTAATTCTATTTTTTACAAAAGCTTCTTTGACCTTGACAATCTGTTTCCAAATTCTGTTTATCCCTGCCTCTAACTAAGTTCCTTCTAACTGCCTCTGCTATGACTCTCTGTACTACTACTACTACTATTATTCTGTCTGTAGCGAAGCTTGCACAGTTGCCCACTCTTTATTGAAGGTTTTCTTTGGAATAATAAAACTCTGATTGACCAATAGCTCTATCCACTGTGTCCTGTCCTTTGGGTTGTCCTCTTCTAGTCTTCTCAATGTTGAGGCTTTGACAATTCCCACAAACAAAATGCCCAACCAGATATTTGACTAGTATTTTGGATCGGATAGTATGTGATACTACTACTGTTGTAGTGATTCTGCAGAGCCACATACAGAACTATGCACAACAAAATAGGATGTTGGTGATGGGAGGTTGGACCTTACTGATCACAACTCAGTCCGAAGAAACCACGATCCCCTGACCGACTAGCTATAGTGTCTCACATTAGGGTCCCCCTCCCGACCACCCCCACGAAGAAGATACACAATGATGATGACTGAGACAGACAACCCAGAACATAACACCATTTTGCTCACTCACTTGTGTAAGTCCACCCCACCACACCAAATACCACAGAGTCTATGTGTAAGTTCAAAAGGTTTATTTGAAACAAGTAACAAGCTCTGTACTTCGTTATATGAAATGTAATTTACTACAGCCATCGTCAATAAGCCAGCAAAAAGCATAAGATTAAAACAGTAAACATTTACAAGTGCATGACAACAAGAACAAGACAAAAGATCTGTTGAATTCTGGAAGACCCCTCACCGTAGAACCTAGAAATACTGGTTACATCATGCATCATAAGCTCTGTAAATCTCTGGTGTGTAGAAGGGAATCTTCCACCTATTATATGAGAAAAATGCTGTGCGTTACACTTTAGATAGTATACTGCTGAATGCAAGCATTTCGCAGTCATGGCAAAAAGTGTAACATGTATGTGATGGCATAGCAATACGGACTAACCAAACTCAATAACAAAGTGGCTTGTTTTTCGACCTCTTCACTTGTACGCAACCGTCATGTGGCCTCAAAGGCGTCTACTGCACATGTCAATAAGCTGCCAGGTATAATTAAATATGCGCAAAAAGAGTAGTAGTCGACATGATGAATCTAAAAGGGTTACCCATGGCTCAGGCTAACTTTCAAAAGAGTAGAGTAGGACTAGATGACCCTAGGGACCATATCACTACTAATGTCTGTCTGCTGACTGTACTACTCTAGTGCTGATGTATGTTGTATTAACTTTTTTTTCAATGTTCCAAGTGAACACTAATAAAATAGGGGGAGGTTTCCAGGCATCTAAAAATGTGTAATGTTTTTTCTAGGCATACTACCAACCACCAGTGCTGGCGGGGCCAGCGGCGATGGCGATGCGGCCATTCCGGAGGGGGCGGGAGAACTGGCGGCACCTGCAGGAGCGACAGGGGGGTGCCAGCAGCAGTGGCCGGTGGTGGTAAGTTATATTCATTACTTCTTGACATTACTACTAGATGGAAGTGTGTTCACTACTTCACTGTACTGTGCGACTTATTAAGTTGTAGTGAACATTATACAACGGTTGAAGAAGACACCCTTTACTTAGCATTAGCAGCGTGAGTTGAGTAACCAATGGCCTCTTTTATCTGACTCCAAATCAGCTGTGAAGGTTTTATGGAGAAGACAAACTCAGATCAGATGACCTTGATGGATGTGTTGAACAAAGAGGGAAAGAAGGGTGGAAGGACGGGCGAGATAAATAATATGACTGACTAGCAGAGAAGGATATGTTGGAAGAATGCATATAGGTGGCTGATAGTAATCAGATCAGATGCATGGGTTGTTGAAGGATGGGTGGAAGGTGAAAGAGGATGCCTTCCTGGGTGGGCGACACAGTATAGGTGGATAGTACTAGATAGCAAGAATCAGCGGTGTTTGGTTCAATCTCAAAGCCAAGGCAAGCAAGGAAGGAGCGGACGCATGGGTGGTTTTTGGTGAAACCAACTAAGGTTTGTTAAGAGATATATAAAAAAGAAGGATAGACGTTTACTTTAATGGATGTATGCCTGGATGTACTATCATCAATAGACAGCATAGGTGGAGACTGTCACTGGAGAGTCTTACTTTGAAGAAAATGTAAAAGAAACTGCGCCAGAGTAGCAAAGCGGAGGGGAATATAAGTGGTATTTTCAGAATACAGTTGGCTCGCAGTAGTTTGCAAGCACGTCTTATATATATATAGATCTGTGACCAAGGGCGGACGCCCGAAACGCGTCAGATTTGGTGAACTTGCCTTTTTAAATAAACTTGCCGAAAGAAGACTGGGACTTGCGTGGTTTTTCCTCGTTGCTGCCTGCCTGGTGGTTCTGTGGTGAAAGACTTCTGTTTGCGCATATATATATATATATATATATATATATATATATACATATATATATATTATCAAGCCGAAGCGCCTTCCTCCGACTCCGAGGACCACTCCCTACCTATGTTAATGTATTTTCGATTGGGTCAGCCAGCCTGCAAAGGGTGGCCTATCTGATGGTTACACAATCAATGAAAGCAAAGTACCCTATGCAGTAGCGGTCGGTGGTCGGAGTGCTGGCGGGCGGTGACATGGGGAGGGGCAGGGTGGGTGGCAAGTAAACTATGTATTACGGCCAAAACCAGGTAAGTAAACATAAAAATAAATAAAATGATTTTCATTGTGTGCACTGCACCGCCAAATGCAATGCAGTGCGTGCAACGAAATTTATTTTATTTATTTATATGTATTGTTTAATTACCTGTGATTGTCCGTAATCCATAGTTTACTACCCCCACCGTGCACCTTCCCACGTCACCGCCCGGCAGCACTCCCACCACCAACCGCTACTGACCTGATGTCGTATTACCATCTAAAATATAAGCAATGATCATTGGATTCAATAAATAATCAGCCTTTTTGTAGTACCCAGGGCAGGGTGAAAGTGAAATTGATCATTTGCCCTCATGTAACAGACAGAGTATGGCCAGTGCCACCGGCCGTAAAACAAAAATATGAGCTTCCCCACCTGCAGACAGTAGTAGTAAATAAAACTAACGTGAGTCTGCATCATGTGACTCATATCTGTTTCTCTTGGGTGCAAGCTTAGCTGACTGAGCTGGCATGCCGGCTACAACAAGGTTATGTAATTGCGCTAAACTAGAGATAAGAACAACACGACTGGTGTGTACCGGAGTACATAGTACGAGTATGTTGGAAACTCCCACAAATGTTAGAGTCCGAGGAAGTAGGAGTATAAATACTTACCACCAACTCACAAATGTTATGTACTGTGCTTGCTAGTGATACTGTGCCACTATGTGTTGAATGAATTTAGTGTTTCTGTTTCGCTAAGAGTATTGGTTACAACATGTTCTTTTTCTTTCTTGATATAGATACTCCTTCCACACCAAAACCAACGAGGAAGGAGTTGGCAGCCAGGGCCCGGCGCCGTAAACTGGAGGCCATTTGCGATTAATATCGCCTACTGGTGGCTCAGGCGGAGGAGGAGGAGGAGGAGGAGGCGGCTGCAGCTGCAGCCTCCTCCAATGCCCCGGGCCCCAGTCAGGCCCTGCATCCAGTTTTACGGCGCCGTGGTCTGGCAGCCACCCGCCGCCGTGCCTCGATCTCTACCACTGCTGCCCCCCACCCTGCATGTAACTGCAGGGCATTTTGCCGCCAGCTGCTCTGCCGGATGGCCCGCTTGGAGGAGCACCTAGAGGAGCGTGTAAAAATCCTGGTGGATAAACACCTGAAGGCCCGCCGACTATAGGACCTTGTCATTTGCCCCTTTTTTAATTCCTTTTGTTGGTGGGTGGGTTTTGGGCATTGGGGTTTCACTTACGGACATTTGGGACTTTGACTTTCGTTTTGGACATTGGTTGGGGTTAGGGAGGGGGGTGGGTTAGGTCAGAGTGGGATAGTTTATTTTTGTTAGGGTATATTAAATGTTATATTATTTACTTAAACATACGATGTTAACCCCTTCGGTGCCACGCCCTTTCCCCCTCCTGTGCCGGGCGTTTCACACGCGGGTGGGGTTCATGACGAGATAGTCTCGTCATGGGCACAGCGCGACCGTGCCCGTGCTCTTCTGTGCCCATGACGAGATAGTCTCGTCATGGGCACAGAAGAGGTTAATGTTTTGTGGTGGGTTACTGTTTTCCAAATTCAATTTACGTCACATGGTTTGTTACTTTGTTTCCTTGCTGCTGCATGCCCGCAGCCAGTGTTTGATTTAAAAGATCTGCCGATTTTGTAACACACAAACAGATAGATGCGGTACCCCTCACTGAGTTATTTTTAATTATCATACTAGTACTGTCATTCTCTCCTCCTAGTCCATTATACCTCCCACCAAATGTATCTTACCTGTGATTGATGATGATGAAGTTCAGCACACTGATGGCTGCATGGTTGGTCTCCCAAATGAATGGAGAAGATGCCATTATTGTGGTGGTAGTAGTAGACACTGGCAATAGCATTTGAAAAAAGAAAGAGAAAGTCACTTGACTGAGACAGACTGTGAGAGGAGTAGTAGAACAAAGTAAAGTACAGCATGGGTGGGCAAGCAGAAGAAGATCCTTGTCCTGCCTTAGTTGAAATTCAATTAGTGTTGCTTTCACCACATCTGCCCCAGCAAGCATGTGATCAATTGTTGGTGTACATTTAATGTAGTCACATCACACCTCAATATAAATCACACAGCCCGGGGAAGAGGGTTAGGGATTGATAAATGGATGTGAAGGGGGGTTTTGGGAAAGGTTTGACAAAGAAAAACAGACAGTATGCATGGACACAACAAAAGTAAAACACAATCTTGGAAGACGACCATGATCCACTATCAAAGAAATCTATAAAGTGAGAAAAAGGAAATGCATGCATGCTGATGAAGAGAACTTGATGGTTAATGATAATGAGTTGTACTTACTAACTACTACTACACAATTAGACAGTACAGGGCAGAAATTATTAATATGAAATTTGCCTTGCCTGTCTGCCCTCAGACCGATCCAAAGTACATGCTGTACCGGGCTTACTTTTATTTTTCAAGCTAGCAAAAAAAATAGTTGTAGGGATCAATTACCAAACAAACCACAACACACAGTCGTAATGATTGAAGAGAAAAAAGGAATCAAATACATTTAAAGACGAATGATGAATGATACTAAAGTTACTGTATTATCCTGGTCCAAATGTGGAGTTGCATAATTCTCATCATTCCTCTTGGTCCTACCTTCCATGGACACTCCGCACATCAATCTTGGGTACCACTGCCTGCCTGATGCGGATTGGTAAGGTAAGTGTGAGTTGTTTCTCCCACTATAGCACAGGTTAAAGTAAGCCTGTAAGTGTAGATGGAAAAACAAAAGGGGTATTAAAAAATAACTGAATTAAAAAAAAAAACTCAATTACAGTGGAGTGCAAGAAGAGAAGACAAGACTCTTGAGAGAACACTTTCAGACTGAGACGGCTTGGATAGGATACATAGTGTCTACTCTACAGCATTAAGCTACAACAACAACGGAACAGGAGCTAGCACAGCCACAGAACAGGCTAACCACGGCACAGGCAAGGCACCCTACCCCCATTTAGCTTAAATTTTGACAGAGCCAGACAAAAGGCATATGCACTGCATCAACCTAGCATTTTCCAAATGAAGTGACTAAATCAATGTGCCACTGTCCCTCATACCACTACACTCTAGTCCAGTCCACACCACTACACGGACATGTAGCCTAGGTCTGCTGTGGTACTTGTTGAAACTGTTTACCTTTTAAGACAGTCCATGAAACGCAGTTATTCCATCAATTATCTCCGATCCAACTGACTGACAGTGTGCCAAGATAGTATGCTCAGCATCATGACCGTGTGGTATGTGTTCTCCAACACCAACTCAGTCTGTAGTGACTGATTAAGTTTATAATATATTCCAAATTACAAAATTGCAACAGATATTGGCCGGCACCTGCAGTGGTAGGAGTACAATGTGGTTATTAAACAACAAGGAAACATTGACTGTCACCTGAGTCACTTTTACTTTGTAGATAAACTAGTATAGTTCGACTTCATGCACATTCAATCGTAGTCAGCAAGCATCCAATGCAATGCATGCCATCATTCAAAATAATCATTCATTACCTGTCTTGCTGTTCTCTTTGGCTGTCAGATCAGATGCCTGCCTAGCCTTCTGACAGTCAGTGATGAATTTCTTTCGGCTTGGAAACAAAACGGAATAAAGCTGTAGCCACGTTTCACTTCTTATGGAGGGACTGTTAGAGGCAACATGTATTGTACTATTCTCCATCTCCATCCAATGTCTGGCTTGCTTGAAATGTATTTAGGGAGAGTAAGGAAGATGGAGCAGGACTCTGAGGAGTGAAGTGGACAGTTATGCACAGACGTGCAACTCCAATAGGGAAATAAAAAGAGGAGACTGTTGATGGATTTGTTGTGATTAGATTTGAACCAGAAAAACAGATACACACACAAATAAAGGAAGGAAGAACAATTTGAACGCCTAGTTGTCAGGGAAGAGAAGCTCGTCCTCAAACTCTGGTGGTTCGGACAGAAGTACGTCATGTAATAACCCACTACTTACGTCATCGAAGTCGCTCTCCTCTTCCTGCTGTGATTCACATATTTTGTACTCTGGTGGTATAAAGTGCTGATTCATTTTTATCATGGTTAACCTCTCCACACTTTTGGGCGAGAGACTGGTCCTTTTCACAGTAACAAGGCACCAACAGCACTGAAAACACGCTCTGAAGAGACACTTGCAACAGGGCAAGCCACATACTTTATCGCCAGCCTGCTGAGCACTGGCCATTGGCTTCTTTTCCCATACAATACACCAATGGGCTTTGCTCCATGAAGACCTCTGTTGTGTCATCTAGATAGGCCTGAACCATCTGCTCAATGCTCCGATTTGCTTGGCTCTTTTGCATTTGCATCAGTAATGGACGTACAAAACCCTTTCCGTAGAAACCAATCACCTGCCGTTTTTTTAAATGTGGCTGATGATCCTGTTGCTGCTGTTGTTGATGTTATTGCTGGCAGTGTTGTTGACTGCTGGGTGGCAAACGCACTGCTCTCGGCCTCTGAAGTAGAACTTGACTCTGGGTGCCCTGTAGTACTTTTTCTGCCCTGGGGTGGCGGGCCTCTAATTAAGATCCGTTCATTTTCAAAGTCAGTGGCTTCCTCAGCTGTCAAAGTTTTGTACTTGGCAACATCCACTTCTGAAAAAGGAATTACTTCATTACTGCTCAGCAATAATTTGTAACGTGGATCCAAAATTGAGGCAGTAATGTAATGTCGATGTGACACAATGTTATTTTTTTTTTTTTTTTTCTTTTTTGAAACCGTTTATTGCAGTTTATAGAAGTTACAGGTATGGGCCTACAACCACACGGCCGGCCGCTAGAGCATCAAAAGCATATTACATACATACAGCAAAAAACTTTCTCAGCGGTGCACAGTAGGAAGACAGGAGCGATCAATGGTGCAGGCCTCACAGCTCCATGCCCACAGTACGGTTCCATTTTCTTAATGCAAAACAACGTAAACAAACCACAACCGCAAGGCAACCCTCAATCCAAAGTGACAACACGTGCTCCATAAGTGGGGGATCCAAACCAGCAGCAAAATTCTGAAGAGGGGGACGGGAGTAGATCAGGGACTGGGGGACCGCGCGCCCGCGGCCAAGGGAGGGGCGCCATCTAGGGAGACGGAGCCGGCGAGGCCGCCGGTAGCAGCGGCGGCTCACAAATACCCCCGCGGTAGGCGTTCCAGGGGCCCCAGAGTTTCATCCACGCCCCAGGCTTACCCCTCGCCACATACACCACCTTTTCACGAAACATACACCAATCCATATGCTCTTTCCAGGCCGACACCGCAGGGGGCCTCTGGGATCCCCACAATTGGGCAATATCACGCTTGGCTATCATGTATCCCAGAGTCACCCACCGCGCCTGCGGGACCGAGTAGTCATTTGGTTCCCAGACGTTCAGCAAGCATCTCCTCGCTTCAGGCAGCAGCGCGACACGCATAACCATTCGTAGAACCTCATGCACACCACGCCAGAATCGCTCCACCCTCGGGCACTCCCACAGTATATGCATGAAAGTCGCCAACGCACCACAGCCACGCTTACACATTCCATCACCAGCAAAACCCATACGTAAAAGCCTTGGCCCCGTCACGTAGACCCGGTGAAGGATCTTGAGCTGGACGAAACGAAGGCGAGCCGGGATGGCCACCTCTTTCGGAGAGGCCACCGCGGAGATCCAATCCTCGTCGTCCAGCTCCAGCCCGTCGGCAACCCAAGCCTCGCGGAGACTAGTCAGCAGACACGATCTATCGTTAATCAATTTTTTGTATATGAGGGAGATCGTGCTGTCCGGGACATGGCCATCTAGCACTCTGTCCTCCAGGGGGGAAGACTCCGGAATGGATGCAACATCCGGGAAGACGGAGCCCAGCGCATGGCGGACCTGTAGGTACCGAAAGTACTCACTGCCCTGCAGCTGAAACTCCGCCTGCAGCGTCTCAAAAGTTTTGAATCCCCCCCTCGTCCAGAGATCTCCCACCGTGCTGATTCCGATCGTGTCCCACTTCTCGAAGCCCTTCGACGTCCACAGGGAGCCCAACCTCTCAGATGCATACAGCGGAGACGCTCGGGTCAAACGGTCCTTCCACCCCATAGCTGCATTAGCCGCGTGCCAGACACGCACCATGACACGCGTCGGTCCCGTCAAACGGGAGTCGGGCGCGCCAGAGTATAGCGCTCGATTATAATCGCCACCGGGCAGAAGCGTCCTGTCCATCTCAAATGCCGGGTTCAAGGCGGGCCCGTAAAGGCCATGATTAATTGCAGCTAGTTGGGAGGCCCAGTAATACCGTTTGATGTCCGGGAGGGCGACCCCTCCATCGTACCACGGGAGCGTCAATTTAGCCAGAGCAATACGCGGCCTCCCGTCCCAGAACAGACGCCGCTGGAGGCCCTCCACCTCGCGAAAATAGCGTGCCGGGACCAGGTCCATGGTATTCTGGAGGGCGTAGAGGAAGCGCGGCAGGGACATCATTTTAAATAAGGCCGCTCGGCCGAGCGGCGAGAGCGGCAGACGCCGCCAGCGCACCACGTCCTCCCTCAGACGCTGGAGGGGGGGCAACAAGTTCTGCTCATAGCGGGCCTCCGGGTCAAGAGTGATATATATACCCAGGTACCGGAAACCCTGGGAGGCAATCTGGATCGGACAATCCCGTGGCAAGACCGGGACCTCCCCGGAAAGCACATAGACACAGGATTTCGCCCAGTTGATGACCAGGCCTGAGTTGCGACCGAAGGAGCGCAAAACATCAACCAGGACGATCAGTGACTTGCGCGGGGAGGCGAGATACAGAAGGATATCGTCAGCATAGAGGGACACGCGGTCCTCATGCTCGGGGGTCCAGCGGAGACCACGGATAGAAGGGTGCCACCGCAACCACTCCGCCAGGGGCTCCATGGCCAGGGCGAACAGGAGAGGCGACAGGGGACAACCCTGTCGCGTGCCCCGCCCCAGCGCGAATGGGGCAGATACTCGCCCATTCACCACCACCTGCGCCAACGGGCCCGAATATAGCAATTTGACCCAGCTGACGAAACCCGGGCCGAACCCAAACTTCGCCAGCATCGCCCAGATATATGGCCATTCGAGCGTATCAAACGCCATGGTGGCGTCCAAGGACGCCAGGATGGCCGGCTCCCGCACAAATGGGACACGCGCGAGCACCCCGTGTAAGCGCCGCAGATTAAGCGCCGTGTTGCGGTGTGGTATAAAGCCCGATTGGTCTTGGTGGACCAAATCGCCCACCACGCCAACCAACCGGTTGGCCAACACCTTGGCGAGGATTTTGGGCTCCGCGTTCAGAAGCGAAATCGGCCTATAGGATGTGACCCGCTCACGGGGCTTCCCCTCCTTATGGATCACCACAATTGTAGCCAGACGCTGGTCCGGCGGGAGGGAGCCCTGCGAGTGGGCCGCAAGGAACATCGCGCGCAGGTGGGGCGCCAACACATCCGGGCGTAGCTTGTATAGCTCAATGGGAATACCATTGGGGCCCATGGCCTTGCCGGATGCAACCGAGCGAATAGCCGAGGCAATTTCGTCCGAGGTGGGCGGGGCATCCAGCGAATCCCTGTCCTCCACCGTAAGGGAGGGCAGTGCGATGTCCCGAAGCAAGGCATGGGAATCTTCCTCCGAGCAGGGAGAAACCGGGGAGTAGACTTCGCGGAAATAATCCGCGAAGCAGGAGACAATGGCTTCCGGCTCAGTGACGCACACACCATCCACGCTCTCAATCAGAGGCACCACGCGGCTCGCTCTTTCCCTCTTGTCCAACCACGCAATCAATTTGCCAGCCTTGTCACCCACATCATACAATCGCCCCTGCTGCTCTCTACTGAGGCCCCTGGCCGCCTCCGCGACGAGGGCCCGATAGGCCGCCTGCTTTAAGTGCAAAGCATGCAACTTGGCGTCTGTTACCCCGCTCCCCAGGTCACCCTCCAGTTCTGCAATCTCGGCCTCAACCCGGGTCACCTCCTCCCGCTCGCGCCGCCGGGCATTGGAAATAAAGGAGAGGGCCTCCCCTCTAAGAACCACCTTGAAAGCCTCCCACAGGGAGATGGCAGACGGGACCGACCCCACATTCTCATCGAAATAGCGCTGTAAGGATTTGATCAAGTCGGCACGAATGGTGGGGTCGCGCAAATACCATGCATTGATCGGGGCCACCCTGCCACCCCCCCTCGGGAAGACATCGAAATGCAACAACAATGGGGAGTGGTCTGAGATACCCCGTGCCAAATGGCGCACCTCCCCCACCCTCCCTGCCTGGGCCGCCGGGACAAGGATGTAATCAAGCCGCGAGAGGCTACCATGGGCCCCCGAGTGGAAGGTGTACTGTTGCAATACGGGATGCTTTAAGCGCCAGCAATCCACCAGGCCCAGCGTGTCTAAAAGGCCGGGCAGCCACGCCTGTGCCCGGGGGAGGTCCCTAGGGGGATGGCGATCCATAGACCCAGAGGCAACCGCGTTAAAGTCCCCTCCAACCACCAATAGGCCACCCGGAAGGTCCAGAAGGAGGCGCCCCAGGTCCGCAAATGTAGTGGCTTGTAACCCAGGCGGGACGTACACTGATATAAAGATAAACACTCTACCCTCCATTCGCCCCACCAGAACTGTGTAGCGTCCCCTCTCATCATGGCGCACCTCGTCAATCTCCAACGGGAGCGAGTTCTTGACCATAATACCCACCCCCCGCGAGCCCGAAGTGAAGCCGGAGTGGGCCGCCAAACGATATCCCCGCCGATTCATTGCATGAAAGGTGTTACCTATAAGGTGTGTCTCCTGCAGGAAGACAACATCTGGAGAAATACGTTTTAAATACTGCAGGACCACACCACGCTTAATCCTATCCCCCAGGCCGTTAACATTCCATGACAACACAATCAAATCCCTACCCCCCATCATACGTAAAAACAATCGGTCGCCCCCCACCGAGCATCTTAAAAACAACAAAACAGTTGCGGGTTTGCCTTGCGGTGCTAACAAACAACACACCCCCCCCACCCCCCGATCCCAACAGAACTCCCCCCTCCCTGCACCCCTGCATGAGCCCAGATAGCCCCCCCAAAGTGCAGTGTGCCTGTCGCCCCATAGCTAAGTACTAACTAGTCCCCCCGAGGAGGAGGGAAGCCCCCAGCAGACCCCACCCGACCTCCATGGGAGGGGAGCATACGAAAGCAATATATGGTAAAGGAACAATATCCAGAGCAAGGCCTATACAGTCACCCCTCAATTCTGATCCGGCGGGCCCTCCCCGCCAGCCGCGCCCCCCCCACCCCGATCTCCAGGCAAAGTATCTAACCAGTCCCCAGCCACCTCGGGCCGGTCGAAGAAGTGCGTACGGCCATCCACCTCCACCCTCAGCTTAGCCGGAAAGAGCATTGAGTACTTGAGGTTTAGGTCCCTTAGGCGACGTTTAATACCAAGAAAGCTCTGTCGCTGCTTCTGGACCGCCGGAGTAAAGTCTGGGTAGAAGTGTACATCCATGTTATCCAGCCTGACCGGTCCCTGTTGCCTGGAGGTCTGGAGGATGGCGTCTCTGTCCCGGAAATTAAAAATCCGGGCAATAATAGGCCGCGGCGGTGCACCGGTCTTAGGGCGGCCCCCAGGGACCCGGTGGGCACGCTCCACCGCAAAAAGCTTACTCAGCCCCCGGGGCTGGAGATGGGTCAGGATCAGTTCTTCCACAAAGAGATCTGCCACCTCCGCCTCTCGGCCCTCCGGCACACCAATAATGCGAACATTGTTCCTCCGGGCCCGACCCTCGGAATCCTCCAGTCGCCGGTCCATCAGGGCGCTCGCCTGGCCAAGCCGGCGCACCTCCTTCTGGAGGGCCACCACGTCCGTAGTGAGGCTCGTTGTGGTGTGGGCCAGGGAGTCAACTCGGTCGTTCGTTTTTGACAAGTCTGCCCTCACAAGGCCCACATCCACCAGGACCGAGTCAATTTTTTGCGCCAAGGTATCGAAACGCTGGTCCACTGAGGCCTTCATCTCTGCGATGGCGCCCATGACGTCCCGGAGGGTCAGATCCACCGGTTGGGCAGGCGCCTCCGTCGGGCCCACCAGGGATGACCGCGATGTCTCCGGAGAACCCTTCTGGAGCGTGTAGCGATCCATACTATTGGCCTGGTGCGCCGTGCCACGGCGGGTTGTCTTCATCTTCGCCCGGTCGCCATCTTGTTTGGTGGACATGCTGGCCCTTCCACCGTCGTGCCAAGATCTCCGAACGGGCCGCCACACCAAATCACGGGTGTCAGGGGGGGGGGCGGGGGCGACCACCGGGCCGCGGGTCAACCCACCGCCGGCGGGTCAGCCGGGCACCTGGACGAGGCAACACCACCGCACCCCGCTCCGCAGCCCGACCCCGCCTGAGGCAAGGAGGGCGCAAAAGCGAAAGTGAAAGTGCGGGGTACGCGAGTCGCCCAGCCCCGCTCGCCGCTGTTATTCACTTCGTCCCCGGATCGCCCCACTACTCCAATCCGGGGGGCCGGCGAGGAGAAGGCCGCAACCTTCAATCGATGCTCCCACCGGTGTTCGGGGTCCGATTCGAGCCCAGAAAACGGGTGGCGCCTCAGCTCGGGTTCACCGACACAGTCCCCTCAACAAGGACAGGATATCGCCAGGATTAATTCAGGAGGTCGCGGAGGTCCTCGGGAGCCTCGCACCTACGCGGCCATCTTGGTTGCGCGCTAGGCTCCTCCTCCGACACAATGTTATTTTGAATCCTTGTATTGTCAGATAAGTGAACGGCTAAGGTGTCTGCCAAATAATATGCGTCTACTTTGTCATCCACACCTGCGTACATTTCTGACACCTCCTTCAGCTCTTGCTCTAGCATGTACAACAATGTAATAGCTTGGCCCATAGTACAGTCCTCCCTGCTGACTTCATGTGTGAAGACCTCAAAAGGAAGTAGCATCTCTGTCAGGCATTTAACGAGGTCCCATTGGGCCATCTCAACGGTCATGCCTTTCACAGTAGGATGTCCTGACCTTTTCATGACAGAAGCATTGAGTGATATGTACTGCTCAAACAGACTCTCAAGCATGTAATAAGTTCAGTTCCAACGTGTTGGCACCTTCTGGATGAGTGCTTTGACTGGCATTTTATGCTCACGTTGAATGACCCACAGCTGCTTCCGGGCTTTAAAAGAATGGTTGAAATGTGTGCATATTCTTCTGCAGGTGGTCAGTAAGTTGCTGACTTTGCTTTCATTTTTTAGAAAGTCTTGAACAACAATGTTAATGCAGTGTGCCAAACACAGGACCCTGAAATAGCCACCATCTTTCATGGCCCTAACTACATTACTGCCATTGTCCGTGGGAACAAAACCAATGTTAAGCCCTCTTGGTCACAGCCACTCAAACACCTTGCTGTTAAACTCATCCAAAATGTTTGCAGCAGTATGAGATTTCTCCATAGCAAACATGGCTACAGTTGCATGTTTGCGAGTGTCTTTAAAAATCTCAGCGGTGTCAACAACACCTTCAGATATCTTATCTTTAACACCCGAAAAAGAGACCCAGTGTGCAGTGATGCACATGTAATCAGTGGCTTGGCAACTGGGTCACATGTCTGTTGACAGGTGGATACTCTGAACAGCACTCTGTTTTATGGCTTTTCCAAACAATTCCAGCACGTCGTGATGTAGTGCTGGAACAGCAACTCTTGCGAAATAGTAGTGGCTGGGAACCTTCCATTTTGGGCAGATGGTGGTCACAAATTCAAAAAAACCTACCCCTTCAACAAAAGAAAAAGGGAGAAGGTCCAGTGCTAACATTTTAGCCAGCTTCGCATTGTACAAACGTGCTATTGGGTGGTTGCGTTCGTACTGCCCCTCCGGCCTAGTAAACATGCTAAGAATGGTAGGCTGCGTGGTATTCCTTCCTGTGCTCAACGTCGCACTTTTTTTGAAAGCAGTACTCCTTGGTGTCTCAGGCTGACTCTTACTCTTGTGCCACTGAGATGTTGCTGAGGATGTGGGCATTACCACTGCAGTGCTGGGGACAGGGCTACTTTGTGTACCACTACCACAGACAATGTCTCCCTCTTCTTCTTCTTCCTGTTCCACCGTGAGCGGACTTTCTACTCGTTAATCCCCAACAGCAATGGTTCCAGTTTTTATGCGACGAAGGTGCTCCTCCCACTGGATTGTGTGGTGTTTTTTCAGATGGGTCATTTGGCCTCCGGTACCATAGTTTGACCCAAGCTTACCACAACTAACAGAGGTATGACACACGGAGCATATAGCAATGTTCTCCTCCTTTCCGCTAACCGTAAAGAAGTCCCACACTGGGGAGCTTAACTTTTGTCTCCTGCTGGAGGTGCCACTTCCAATGCCCGATGAACTGGAGGGTGTGTGTTGAATTTGACTCTGTGCAGTACCACTACCTACTTCTGCTGAGGTGGTGCTTGTGCTGGATCTGGACGCTGCCGGCCCTTTGCTAATGTAAATATGGAAGCTGGAGGTCGTGTTGGTGTTACCTGTGTTGGAGGTATACGTGCTACATCCCTCCCATCAATTTTGGATAGTGTAAAAATGTTGGTCTCCATCTCCTCAGGCCCGGGAGTGATGTTCGTGATGACTGGCTCATCATCATCATCATCATCCTGCTCTTTTACATCAACCTCCATAAGTGTAAGGCTTTCTGGAACCTTCCTTTTCCCATGCCTGCTCTTGTGATGTGTCTCCCGCTCAGACTCTGTTTGTGGCTTCCAAGTGGCATCTAGATCATCAGAAGGGGGGCTTGGCGAAGAACTTGATGTACTAACCCTCCTTTTCCTTGCTGGGGATTTGGAAGACAATGGAACTTCTGAAGGAGTGGCTTCCTCTTCTTCCTCTGCATGAGGCTCAATTTCCTGAACTGCCCCTACTTCGGGAGGAACTACAGATACTATTGTGGGCGGTGGTTGCGGCTGTTGTTGTTGACCACTTATCTGCTGCATTCCCTCCTGCGTTGATTGTGTACTACTTTGAGATAGCGATAAGTTTAGTTCAGGCTCAGCATCACTGCTTTCCACCATTAGGCTGGCTACCTCTTCCACACTCATCTGCTTGGGCCTGGGTTGGTGAGTTGGGTCCACTGAGGCGGAGGTGCTGCCCCCAGCTTGGCCCCCAGACACCGTTGCTGCAGGCGTCATTTTTAGTGTCGCAAAAAAGGTTTTGGGAGGCACACCAGACTTAAGTGAAAATTCCTTCTTCTTCTGTTCCTTCTTCTCCATGGCAACTTTCTTTGTACCGGAGGACCTGCTACCTGCTTTCTTTGGGGACATCTTCTTCAGATGTCAAAACAGCACTCAGTTGCACAAGTTGCAGAGATGGCTGGTCAGGTCACTCACACGTCACGTCACGTCGTGTACAGCAGCAGGACGTCGGTCTGATACCACAACGGTCAACAATGATGACACACCTACTCCGTATTTTGTGCACCTAAAATCAAAAAAGCTAGAAGAACATCAGTCAAAAGATCAATAATATAATACATAACTTCTTAGTGTGTGGTCACAATTATTAAACTTTATTAAGTCAGTGAACAACAACAGTATAGCCATTTATGGGACTGACAAGGCCAGGGCTCCCGGTGTACTTGTACTGTACTGTACTGTGTACACTCAGGAAGAATAAGAATAGCAAAGAACAAAAACATAAATGTAGTGTAGACTGTTTGCTCTAAATAAAAATGTGTGCATCTTATGGGATGGATGCAGCATCAGGGAGCAACAACAACAAACATATACACATAAAAACTAAAGGCATTCCTTTACAACGCCCAAAAAGTGAAATATACCCCAGAAAAAAAGTGAAGCCCATATTTTACAATTCAATCCAAAGCCATACATGATGTTGAAATTTAACGCGCAACACAAAAACAGTTGTTTAACTTCCATGCACCCGTGATGATTGATGAGTGGTACCCCTGGGCCTACTTTCCGACTAGGCCACAAGCTTGGAGGCCTATGGAAAAAGCACAGTGGCTGGTCCCACAAAATGGCCACCACCACATGGCCAGGCCACTCACATAAACAAGAAAAGGTCAGGAATACAAGACAGACAATGCAGGCCTATTGCAAAAGCACAATGCCTGCCTTCACAAAATGGCCACCACCCACATGCTCAGGCCACCCACCACAATAATGACAAAAAGTGATTACAAAGGAAGTTGTAGTCTCTGTGGAACTTACTTCCTCTCCTAAAAATATTTTAAAAAAAATAAAAGTGACTCCGTGCTCCAAAACTATAGCAGAATGACAACCTGAGGAGTTTTTTTAGAAAAATGCGCAATATCAGCGTTTTCGAGAAGGTTTTATGTTGCTTGTGAGATATTGTTTGCCAGATTGCAAATTCTGCGTGTTCGGCATTGCGAACTGTACAAAAAGTCGTTATCGCATGCACAAACACGCATATTGAGAGTGTGAAAATGACAAAAACTGTAAGTCCGCGTTGTCGCGCTGTGCAGTTACCAAAAGTATGCAATCTGAATCCCTAGGGTTACCTACTGGCTGAAAAGCCCTATTTATTTAACACGCACCCAAAAACTGCAATTCCACCCCAAAAAACACCTTTTGCAATTCAATCCAAAGCCATCCATGGTGTACAAATTCAACAGACAACACAAACTGTTTTTATGCACCCATGATTTGAGGATGACTACCTCTGGGCCTACTGGCAGACTAGGCCACAAGCTTGGAACAGAATGGCAAAAGCAAGCACACTGCTTGGATGAATCCACAAAATGGCCGCTACCCACCCACAACAACAAGAAATGGAAGACAGACAATGTAAGCCTATGGCAAAAGCACAATGCCTGCCTTTACAAAATGGCCGCCACACACATGCTCAGGCCACCCACCACAATAATAACAAAAAGTAATTACAAAGGACAGGAACAGGAAGTTGTAGTCTCTGTGGAACTTACTTCCTCTCCTAAAAATATTTCAAAAAAATAAAAGTGACTCCATGCTCCAAAACTACAGCAGAATGACAACCTGAGGAGTTTTTTTAGCAAAATGCACAAAATCAGCGTTTTCGTGAAGGTTTTATGTTGCTCGCGAGATATTGTTCACCAGATTGCAAATTCTGCGTGTTCGGCATTGCGAACTGTGCAAAAAGTCGTTATCGCGTGCGAGAACACGCATATTGAGAGCGCAAAAATGACTAAAACTGTAAGTTCGCGTTGTCACGCTGTGCAGAGTTACCGAAAGTACGCAAGCTGAATCCATAGTGTTACCTACTGGCTGAAAAGCCCTATTTATTTAACACACACCCAAAAACTGCAATTCCACCCCAAAAAACACCTTTTGCAATTCAATCCAAAGCCATCCATGGTGGTAAAAATTCAACAGACAACACAAACTGTTTTTATGCACCCATGATTTGAGAATGACTACCTCTGGGCCTACTGGCAGACTAGGCCACAAGCTTGGAACAGAATGGCAAAAGCAAGCACACTGCTTGGATGAAACCACAAAATGGCTGCTACCCACCCACAACAACAAGAAATGGAAGACAGACAATGTAAGCCTATGGCAAAAGCACAATGCCTGCCTTTACAAAATGGCCGCAACACACATGCTCAGGCCACCCACCACAATAATAACAAAAAGTGATTACAAAGGACAGGAACAGGAAGTTGTAGTCTCTGTGGAACTTACTTCCTCTCCTAAAAATATTTCAAAAAAATAAAAGTGACTCCATGCTCCAAAACTACGGCAGAATGACAACCTGAGGAGTTTTTTTAGCAAAATGCACAAAATCAGCGTTTTCGTGAAGGTTTTATGTTGCTCGCGAGATATTGTTCGCCAGATTGCAAATTCTGCGTGTTCGGCATTGCGAACTGTGCAAAAAGTCGTTATCGCGTGCGAGAACACGCATATTGAGAGCGCGAAAATGACAAAAACTGTAAGTTCGCGTTGTCACACTGTGCAGAGTTACCGAAAGTACGCAAGCTGAATCCATAGTGTTACCTACTGGCTGAAAAGCCCTATTTATTTAACACACACCCAAAAACTGCAATTCCACCCCAAAAAACACCTTATGCAATTCAATCCAAAGCCATCCATGGTGGTAAAAATTCAACAGACAACACAAACTGTTTTTATGCACCCATGATTTGAGAATGACTACCTCTGGGCCTACTGGCAGACTAGGCCACAAACTTGGAACAGAATGGCAAAAGCAAGCACACTGCTTGGATGAAACCACAAAATGGCTGCTACCCACCCACAACAACAAGAAATGGAAGACAGACAATGTAAGCCTATGGCAAAAGCACAATGCCTGCCTTTACAAAATGGCCGCCACACACATGCTCAGGCCACCCACCACAATAATAACGAAAAGTGATTACAAAGGACAGGAACAGGAAGTTGTAGTCTCTGTGGAACTTACTTCCTCTCCTAAAAATATTTTAAAAAAATAAAAGTGACTCCATGCTCCAAAACTACAGCAGAATGACAACCTGAGGAGTTTTTTTAGCAAAATGCACAAAATCAGCGTTTTCGTGAAGGTTTTATGTTGCTCGCGAGATATTGTTCGCCAGATTGCAAATTCTGCGTGTTCGGCATCGCGAACTGTACAAAAAGTCGTTATCGCGTGCGCGAACACGCATATTGAGAGCACGAAAATGACAAAAACTGTAAGTTCGCGTTGTCACGCTGTGCAGAGTTACCAAAAGTGCGCGAGCTGAATCCCTAGTGTTACCTACTGGCTGAAAAGCCCTATTTATTTAACACACACCCAAAAACTGCAATTCCACCCCAAAAAACACTTTTTGCAATTCAATCCAAAGCCATCCATGGTGGTAAAAATTCCACAGACAACACAAACTGTTTTTATGCACCCATGATTTGAGGATGACTACCTCTGGGCCTACTGGCAGACTAGGCCACAAGCTTGGAACAGAATGGCAAAAGCAAGTACACTGCTTGGATAGCTCCACAAAATGGCCGCTACCCAATCACAACAACAAGAAATGGAAGACAGACAATGTAAGCCTATGACAAAAGCACAATGCCTGCCTTCACAAAATGGCCGCCACACACATGGCCAGGACACAACAACAACAAGCATAAGCCAAGGGGAACAAAGAAAAGAAATGCAGGCCTTTATGGAAAAAGAAGCACACACTACTAAACTACCACCACAAAATCGCCACAAGCCACATGGGCACTCACAGTCAAAACAGGCCATGGAAAACAATGAACTGAAGCAGGCCTATATATGACCGGACAAAGGAGGCCTGCTAAACAACACAGCTTTATTACAAAAATGAAAATCAACACGGCCACGAAAGGATTTGAAAGAAGTTACACATCAAGGACACACATCCAACGAAGGTATTTCACACACATACACACAAAAACAGTGAAATACACCACAGCCACCTTTAGCATTTCAATCCTATGCCATCCATGCCCTACATGATGTTTAAATCCAACAGACACCACAGAAACATGGACCCATGAGTACCCTACTGGCTGAAATTGCAAAGAAAAACAACTAGGCCCCTATTGAAAGTACAGGCCACCCACAACAATAATTTTTAAAAACAATGAAAATCCCAGAAAAATGTAGGTACAAACAAGCCCCAATGAAACAAACACACTAATTCTCCAACTTACTTGTAAATTAAATCTCAAATCAAAAAGTCCTCAAATAAATCCAATCCAATGGTATGATGCAGAAGACAGACACAAAAAGTGATCCTTCCAGCTCCAAATCCAAATGAAAGAGAACAGCACATGGACAAAGCACTGGGAGGAGCCTGCTGGACAGGAACAGGAAGTTGGAGACTCAGGGGTACTTCCTTCCTCTTGAAAAAAAGAGTTAAAAAAATTAAAGGACTCCTTACACAAAAGACTACAGCAAAATCACAATCTGAGGAGTTTTTTTGAGAAAAATGATCATTTTAGAGAAGGTTTTATGAAGCTAGAGAGATATTCTTCGCCAGATTGTAGTTTTTGCATGTTTGGGATCGCGATCTTACCAAGACAGCCGCCGGAAGTCAGCTCGCGCGCCCGAATCACGTGTTCGCGTTCGCACACTCTCGCGGGCTCGGGCGGCCATATTACAAATCTCGTGGCGCAGGCGAACGGACAGAAAAGCGAGTTGGCGAATGCAGAATCACGGTAAGACGTTACCGCGCACGCGAGAATGAATATTGAGCACGCGAGGAAGAAAAACTACTACGCTACGTGGTAGATTGCGTAGCAATCTGCAACTTCGCGCTCTACGCTATTTGCGAAGTTACCTAAACTTCGCAAGCTCCGCGAGCGGAGCGTACTTCAACGCCCAGGCTTAATATGTATGCATATATGTATATGTATATGTATGCACAAGAAATATTTCCCAACCAAATCAGATTAAGGCAAGAGCACTCGTCAGCATGGGGGTTCTCTTGTTTATTGCGTAGGTTACATCAGGCTATGGATAAGTATAGGTATGCATGCATTTATATGGATATGCAGATTATATATGTGTTTATATATGTATGTATATATTACCTACTGGCGGTCGCCAGTAGGTAGTTATAGTTAGGACCGTGTTTCCATAGGAAATCCGCAACATTCTATTTTGAATAACTTTGGCGCCGATTGACGAATCCTGTTGAAATTTTCAAAATAGGTGGGGCGCTCCGCTCCGCTCCTACCCTGAAAGTCTCGGGGGGATTCGTCCAGTGGGAGCTGAGAAAAAGGGGGGGTCCCAAAACGTGTTTTCCCCATGCATTTTTCCATAGGACCTTTAGTCCAAGCTACAGCCCGAACGGCTGAACAGAATTACTTGAAATTTGGCAGAGAGGTAGTCCTCAGGTCAGGGATGTGCCTTTTGTGGGTCTGGTGTAAATGTGTTCAGTATTTGCTGAGAAAATAGCATTTAAATCAATATATATATCTATAGGCGCGCTCCGAGCGCGTACGGTAAGCTTACCGTACGCGCACGCTGCCGTGCGCGAGCTTAATTCTGATTGGTGGTTACATGACTGTAAAAATTCGAATCGGTCGAAATCAGGAAGTGTCGGCGTCCATTTTGTGTGTCTCACACTGATAAACAAAGGAGGAGCACGTGGAAAGGGGGCAACGAAGAGAGTTGCGGACCCCCTAGCGTTTGTCAGGGGGTCCAAGAAGGTCATAAAAGTATGAAAAATAAATTTAAATTTTCTTTTAAAAAATCGTGTGGTGCGCGTACGGTAAGCTTACCGTACGCGTACGGTAGAAAAAAAACACAATAAAAAAAATAGAAGTAAAAACCAAATTTAAGTGTTAAGATATTAGGGGGCTCTAAAAAGAGCCGTTGTGTTTATGAAGTGTTTTTTGGTACCTATAAGTAAGTACCGATGCAGAGTCTAAAGTTCAAGAGGAAGACTCTGTTGCCTTCATCAGTGAAATGTACACCGTCTCCTCTATAAATGCCTTGCATGTTGTAACGCAAATTGTTGTGGTATATAGAACCCATACCATAGTCTCTGAGGAAAGCAGAAATAGATTTGTTGACGTGCTTTCTTGCTTTGTCAATCTGCGGACAAAACTGGTTGGACCAGTTCCACTTTTGCCTTTGGCATATGTTAGAATATACAAAGGCAGATTGAGGAAAAAGGGACATCAATTGTACAAAGGTGTCCTTAATAAGCATTTCCAGACCTACACCAGTTAAAGTGCCTAGGTCATTTCCACCACAGTGCACAATAATAAGGTTAGGCTGTGGGAGATGTTGAAAGGTTTTCACCAAAGGCAATAATTGGTGCCACTTTAACCCTCTCTGACCAATCCATTTAATGTCTACATTTGGCAAAGCAGGGTCTCTCACCATACCTCTGTTTTCTGCATACTTTTCACTCCAGAAGACATAGCTGTGACCTACAATCCACACTGTGAACATCTTTCAAGGAGATCTGGATGCACTCAGAAGGTGTCTTTCAGTAGAATGGCAATATGAAATGAAAGACAGTTGTAAAATGGAGGCATACATATTTTTTTTAAATAAAAAGAACTCATTGGCTGATTCAAATCTTTTTACAGTAAAAAAGTAGGCTGTATGTGTACATTTTTAGAAGCATGTTTTGTATTGGTTCAGAAAATTGTGTTCCCACAGAAGATTAGTTTGGATTTGCTGTTAGGTTGGACAGGTAAAGCACTCTTGGATTTGAAACATTGTGTGCTGAACTTCTGACAGCAGTGTTCCATGAGCTGTTGCTATGGTAGCAGGCAGAAGTCAAGTTGGGGGAAGGGTACATTTGGAAAAGGGTTGAAGTTTTCAACCAATAGAAATGTGTGATTTCATTTGAAAAAAGTGGGAAGCACTGAGATTTGTAATTAACATGTATATGTGTGAAAAAAGAGAGGGAAACATTGCCATTTACTGGTTCTGGAGAGAGGAGAGAGGTGTAGAGCTCTGATATTCTGACTCTGATAGTCTGCTGTTTGAGTGCCACATTTCTTTCTCAACTAACTAATTTTAAAGGTGAGTTATGAGTTTGAGAGGGGATGTATGTGGTGATTTTTGATATAAATATTAGAATTGTGATTCTTCTTTAAAAGTTATGTTTTACATTTTGTTGTTTGGGAGATATTTAACTGTCTTTAACTAGTTAAATATTATGGAGTGTGTTTTTACCATAAGTTAAGGTGTACTGGTATCACTGAGGAATACTGTTTTGTGCCTAGAATCAATCCATGAGTCTGTGTGCACACAGGAAATGTTGTTAGAGATTTTGATAGTGATGGTCCGGTTCTGTAAGAATGGCATTTGTAGGAAAGGGGCAGCTTTCTTTTCGTAAATATGATGGTTTCCATTCAGCATAAATCAGTAAGACACAAATGGGAGGCAAATGCTAACACATTTGAAATTGATATCGCAGATTTTGCTTCTAATCATGCAATTGCTGAGCTTGGTCCTACATATACAATCTGCAATTAAACCTTGCCACACA
Organism: Triturus cristatus; assembly: GCF_964204655.1. NCBI lineage: Eukaryota > Metazoa > Chordata > Amphibia > Caudata > Salamandridae > Triturus > Triturus cristatus. The sequence continues at coordinate 743,066,049 of NC_140591.1, read as the reverse complement.
TGTACTTTTACATACATTACTACAATGTTTAAGCTGTTATGGATGCATGCATGAATATGTCTCTTGCAACTGAAAATACACAGTCTGCATAAGCAGACTGTTAGCACACACCCAGCAGTTTATCCTGTAGAATCATGCTGAGTATTCACAAGTGAGTGGTGTTTCAGGTAGCAGTGAGTAACGCTAATACATTCAACATCGCTAAGGCTGATTTCTTTTGCTGGAGTGTAGTTAGTCACCAAGGTCACACATGTTCATGGTCTCAAAAAGCTGTTTGCACATGTGCTCTTTTCTGTTTCTGAAAACTGTAATGAAAATGTATCAGATTGTTAGAGTACTTAACACTTGCAGAAAAAAACAGTAGTAAGTGTGCTTTGAAATTGGCAAGCAAATTTCATTTTCTGCCTAGAATCACAGCATGAGTCTGTGAGCACACAGAAATTGTTGTCAGAGATGTATTTCGTGTCACTCTGGGTCTTTTTGGATGTATCCATGCATATGTCTCTTGTAACTGAAAATACACAGTCTGCATAAGCAGACTCTTAGCACACACCCAGCAGTTTATCCTGTAGAATCATGCTTAGTATTCACAAGTGAATGGTGTTTCAGGCAGTGAGTAACGCTAATACATTCAACATCACTAAGGCTGATTTCTTTTGCTGGAGTGTAGTCAGTCACCAAGGTCACACATGTTAATGGTCTCAAAAAGCTGTTTGCACATGTGCTGTTTTCTGTATCTGAAAACTGTAATGAAAATGTATGCGACTGTTACAGTACTTAACACTTGCAGAAAAAAACAGTAGTAAGTGTGCTTTGAAATTGGCAAGCAAATTTCATTTTCTGCCTAAAATCACAGAAAACAGTAGTAAGTGTGCTTTGAAATTGGCAAGCAAATTTCATTTTCTGCCTAGAATCACAGCATGAGTCTGTGAGCACACAGGAATTGTTGTCAGAGATGTATTTCGTGTCACTCTGTTTTTTTTTTGATGTATCCATGCATATGTCTCTTGTAACTGAAAATACACAGTCTCCATAAGCAGACTCTTAGCACACACCCAGTAGTTTATCCTGTAGAATCATGCTTAGTATTCACAAGTGAGTGGTGTTTCAGGTAGCAGTGAGTAACGCTAATACATTCAACATCACTAAGGCTGATGTCTTTTGCTGGAGTGTAGTCAGTCACCAAGGTCACACATGTTCATGGTCTCAAAAAGCTGTTTGCACATGTGCTGTTATCTGTATCTGAAAACTGTAATGAAAATGTATCAGACTGTTAGAGTACTTAACACTTGCAGAAAAAAACAGTAGTAAGTGTGCTTTGAAATTGGCAAGCAAATTTCATTTTCTGCCTAAAATCACAGCATGAGTCTGTGAGCACAGAGGAATTGTTCTCAGAGATCTATTTCGTGATACTCTGCTTCATTTAGAATTGCATTCGTATGAAAGGGGAAGCTTGTTTTCTGGAAATGTGATGGTTAGCATTCAGCCCAAAACAGTTTCTCAAATAAGAGGCAAATGCTATCATATTTGAAATCAACATGGCAGATTTTTCTTCCACTCTTGCAATGGGTCATGTAGTTGCTACATACAAAAAACTCATATTAACCCTTACCACACATGTAGTCTTACATACATGTTTACAGTGTTTAAGCAGTTATGTAAGGGTCCATTCAAGTCTCTCTTGCACCTGACAGTAGACAGTCTCCAGAACCACACTCTTAGCAGAGAGCTAGCTGTTTTTCCTGTACACTCATGCTTACTAATCAGCACTGTGTGGTGTTTTAGGTAGGAGTGAGGAACGCTAATGCATTGAACATCACCAAGGCTCATTATCTTTGCTGGAGCGTAGTCAGTCAGGTTACACGTGTACATGCTCTGAAAAAGCTGATTGGACATGTGCTCTTTTCTGCCTCTCTAAACTATAAAGAAAATGTGTCAGACTGTTAGAGTAATTAACAGTTGCAAAAAAAAAAAAGTAAGTGTGCTTTTGAATTGCAAATGAAATATCGTGTTCTGCCTAGAATCACACCAAGAGTCTGTGTGCACACAGGAATTGTTCTTAGAGATTAAATTCGTGTTGGTTTTGTTGTGTTTTTCACTTGTAGGAAAGGGGTAGATAGTGTTATAAGATTAGAAAAGATCATAACAAATATAGTAATATATTTAAATTACAAAAAGGTATTTTTTTTTGTTTCTTTCAGGTATTGCTGCAGAGCAGTGAAGGAAATATAAGATGCCTATAAAATCAAGAAAGCGAAAACAACAGAAAAAACATGTATATTTGAAGACAACTGGAGGACCCAAGTTAGTTGAAGATGCTCATGTTGGGAAAAAGAAAAAGTCTTCTGGTAAGCAGACAAAGGAATTCTTTAAAAATATATTCAAAAAAAGGAAAAATTTAAAAAATGTCCCCATTGGAAAAACTGTTTCAAGTAGAAAACAACAGGACAATAGTGAGAATTTACTAAATGCTAATGTAGAAGCACAAGCAATAAAAATTGACTTGAAAAGAAAATCAGCATTTAAAGAGATCCGTAGGAAAATGTTTCAGAGAAGAGTGATGTCCAATTTGCTAAAGGATGTGAAAAAATATAAGAAAAGAGCTAAATTTTACAAGAGAAAAAAAGATATTGAAGCCATTGTAGCTAAGGCTTTAGAATTAAAAAGAAAACTATTCATTTTAATTTTGAACAGGATGCGTACATTAGATAAAATGGTCAATGTAATGAAGTCACAAAGCAAAACGAAAAGAGTAGTGAAAAGAAATAACTTTTGTAAAGTGTTATTAGGAAAATGGATGCATAGTTCAAGTTCTGAACCATTTTTTAATGAAGAGAGTTATTTTCAAAGTAATAGTTTGTTGCATGCAGTTGACACCAGTGGCCCAGCTTATGAAGTGAAAGATGGTTGTATAATGGAAAAGGAGAAAATGGTTCCAAGAAATGAGGAAGAAGTGATGGCGGCTGAGGTTATGGGGAGACGTCCTAAAGCCCCAGTGTACACTTGGAATTGTAGTAGTATTTGTACTGTGCGACAGGAATCTAATGATAAATTACGTGAGTTTCTAAGAGAATATAGTAAAAAAAGTGTTAAACAGAAGATTAAGGTGCTTCAAAGACTAGATCCATGCAGAGTGAGAGAGAATACTGGTTTGCAAGGACATTCTCTGACTTGTCTTTCTAGGAAAGTTTGTCAAAGTGTTTTTCACCATTTTAGGATGCTGGCAGTACATCATACTGAAATAAGAACATTTGTGAGAAGATTGTATTCTGCTAAAAGTCCAGCACTAAAATTAAATGAGTTGAATAGGGCTCTGTTCCGTGGAACTGTATCAGATGTTCAGAAGGTTACTGATGAAATTCAGTTTAGTTACTTTGGTCCGGAACAAGAAAGTGCAGAAAATGACACAGTTATTGAGGAAAATGTGGAAGAGAATGTAGAACCCTCTGTAAGTAAGAAATTTGAAGATCATATGACAAAATTTGCTATCACCTCTAATGAAAGACCAAATATTACTTGTATATGTTGCCGGAGAAGCCATTACAAAAATCAAACAAGGAATGTTGATCTGTATGAAAAAAGTGAAGAAGAAGATAATTATAAGTGGAAGGATTTTGCAACATATATATTTCTTGAAAAATGTTTTGATTTGGGTGAAGATCAGCGTATTTGCAAATATTGTTATAACAAGTTAGAAGAAAATAAAATGCCTGCTAGAGCTGTACATAATAATTTAGAACTGGTTGATATTGCAGTTGAACTTTCTGATTTAAATATGTATGAGTCTATACTCATTCAATGTGTTCATCCGTTCCAGACCATAGTACGTATGGAGCCAAAAACCAGTAAATTACCTCCTTCAGATTTACAGAGAGATTTAAAAGGAAGAGGGGTCTATTTGCCGTTGGATTTGAAAAAAAATACGGAAACTATTGATGCAGATACTTTGGAAACTGAACCATTAGTTATTCTGGTTAATGGTGTACCTACGAAGAATAAGAAAATTTGGCAGGAGCTGGTAGATGTACGGAAAGTACAAAGAGCAAATTTATATTTGAAAAGGAATAATAAATGGTATGAATCAATTTATATAGATGAAGATGAAGAAGATGTACTAGGAGACACAGAAACACCAACTGGGCAAATTGAAAAAGTTGACAAGTCAAAAGAAGAAGAAATTTATGAACATTTCAGCATACATCCTCTTCATTCAAAAGAAGTAATGGCAAACACCATTGATCTGTTTCAAATGAAAAAAGCCAAAGGAACTCCCGTGAGTGTATGGGAGGAGAGCTTGGAAGCTCGTTGTTTTCCCCAGCTGTTTCCTACAGGAGAAGGTGGACGATACGATGAACGCCCAGTACAGATTCCTGCTTCTGAGTATCGGACTACAAGATTATATGCAGAAGATCCAAGATTTCGTCAAAGTATTCCATATTTGTTCCATCTGTTATTTGAAGGTGACTTGTCTGCACTATCTTATGCAGTAAACCACATTTTAAAAAGTGGAACACATCTACATAATGTGTCTGCTAAGGATTTTATGAACAAAGTGCAGCAGCGAGATGATCATTTGGAATCACAATTGATCAATCTGATGGCTTGTCAGCGTGGGTCAAATGAATATTGGTACCGACGCCATGGAGAATTGAAATGTATGTTACGGAATTTAGGAACTCCTACATGGTTCCTAACCCTAAGCTGTGCCGAGTACGCTTGGGATGATTTACTGGATTTTCTACGAGAGGCAAATTCAAACATTAAAAACATCGAATACAAGACAGCAGGAGAACTGTGCTCATTGGATCCGGTTAATGTTTGCAGATATTTCAATCATAGATTTGAGACTATGATGTCCTTCATCTGCAATAAAAAAAATCGACCTCTTGGAGAAGTTGTGGATTTCTTTTGGAGAAAAGAGTACCAAGCAAGAGGTGCTCCTCATATTCATATGCTGTTGTGGATCAAGGATGCTCCAAAATTTGGAACAGATGCTGATGAAGCAGTGTTATCTTTCATTGAAGAATATGCAACATGTGCTATACCTAAAAGCACAGAAGAGAAAAAGTTAAAAGAGCAAGTTTTACGTTTCCAAAGTCATCGGTGTGGAAAATACTGTCGACGGAAGTACAAGACCAAAGATAAATTCTACACAAAATGTCGATTTGGATTTCCTAGACCTGTTCTTTCAAAAGGAAGAGTCAACAGTTTTATGTCAGCTGTGCGACATACTATTACAAGAAAATCTCCCAAAAATACGTACAACCTAAGAAGAAAAGAAGAATCAAAATATATAAATGACTACAACCCAGTCATTTTATCCATGTGGAATGCTAACATGGATATTCAGTATGTGGCAGACAATTCTATTGCTGTTGCTCGGTATGTCACATCTTACATCACTAAATCTGAGAAAACGGAATTGAAGGAAATGTGGGAAGAGATTTCTCACGAGAAGACTGTCAGTAAGAAGCTGTACAGTTTCAGTTTAAAGATGTTATCACATCGAGAAATTGGATCCTATGAATGTTCAGATAGGTTATCATCTGCAAGTCTGTACTCGAAATCAAGAAGAAGAATTTGGGTCAGTTTAGGCCTTGCAGGAATGCGAAATCGGGTACTGAAATCTGTTGGAGAAATTGAATATTTGGCCAAGAACGACCCAGAAAGTACAGATATTTTGAAAACAAACATGTTGGACACATATTACCCAAAAAGAAGTCATCATCTTGAGAACATGTGTCTCTATGAAGTGCTGCAGAATTACATTTTTTCACGGAAAGCCACAGAAGACATCAACAATGGAAAATATAAAGTCATTGGTGAGGAAGGATGTTTGGTGAAGCAAACAAAAGGAAGTTTGATTAATCACAGGAAGCTGAGTTGTGACACTACTGACAAAAAGGAATTTTACTACTTGGCACTTTTACAGCTGTTTAAACCATGGCGTTCAGAGGACGAACTACTTGGAGAATTTCAAAGCTATGAGGATTCATTTAATGCATGTAAAGATACCATTGAATGCAGTATTTTCAGGAATTATGTCCAAATGTTAAACGAAGAAATTGAACAGGAAGCTACAATTGCAGCTGAAGTAGCTAGAGACAGTTCACAAGACAGCCAAAGTTCTGGAACGCTCAGTCAAGATCCACTAGGACAGCCAATCTTAGAAAATGAAGCTGCAATAGCCATGACTGAAGTGGAAACGGCTATGAATCAAGCTCAGGAAGATTTAATAGACTTACCAAATTTGGAACAACAACTGAATGAAGAACAACAACAAATTTATGAAGAAGTCAGAAAAAAAATTGATCACGGATTACTACATGAAAATAAAGAGTGCACATGCACATTATTTGAACCAATTAGGTTGTATGTGAGTGGACAAGCTGGAACTGGGAAAAGTTTCTTAATTAAAGTAATCAGAAGCTACCTACAGAAAAAACTGATTCAACTTTATCTTGTGTTGTTACTGCTCCAACTGGGTTAGCAGCATATAACATTAAAGGAATTACTCTCCATCGCTTGCTAATGTTACCATTGGAGCATGAGAACAAAATAGAATATCACAAGCTAACTGGCGAAGCATGCTTCGAAGTTTCAAGAGTGTTGAAGAAGATGCAAGTTCTCATTATTGATGAGGTAAGCATGGTATCAAACTTCATGCTTGCCTTTGTGCATTTAAGAATGCAGCAAATTCTAAAGAGAGACTATGACGTGTTATTTGGTGGAAAACATGTTATAGTTTTTGGGGATCTTCTACAGCGTACTCCAGTTAAAGGACAACCAGTGTTTAATACTGTGACACATGAGGACACGAAGAAGTCATTAGGAAGCATTGGTAATGCGAATATTTGGTCATTCTTTGAGTACAAAGAACTCACTACCAATATGAGGCAAGCAAACGATGAAGAATATGGAAGTATTCTGAAAGATATCAGAATTGGACTACTCACAGAAGTTGGCAGAAAAGCATTACAGAGTCGGTTGCTACATAATTTATTTCCAAGTGAAGAAATAGTTGCAGAGAAAATATACAAGAACATTGCAGAAAAAAATACTGTAATCTGCTTAATGCCAACACTACGTGAATGCTCAATATTCAATGAGGAACTTTTGAAATTGGAAAAGGAAGAGATTAAGAAAATGGAAGCAGTGGACAAAATCCAACATGAAAGAATTACTATTACATTAACAGGCGAACTGAAAAATAAATTGAATTCTCTAGAGAAGAACATTTTGAAAACAGCTGGATTAGAAAAAAATCTATATCTTTGCATGAACTGTCGAGTATTTTTAAGGAGAAATTTGGATGTTGAAAAAGGTTTAGTAAATGGAGCTATGGGTAAAGTTGTGGGTTTTGTTAACTACCAGAAAAAAGAAGGAATTGAGTTTTTAAAAATAAAATTTGATCAGATTGAAGAGGTAAGAGACATTAGTCGTTGTTCAGTTCGTTTTTTGCTTGTGAAAGACTTATATGTACGTAGGAAGCAGTTTCCATTTTCTCTAGCATATGCTGTAACTATTCACAAGTGTCAAGGATTAACTGTTGATAGTGCATTTGTAAACATTGAATCTACTGTGTTCAAAGAAGGTATGGCATATGTTGCTCTGTCACGAGTAAAAACATTATTTGGTTTATTCATGATAGACTTTGATGACACAAAAGTTAGTGCAGATGCAAATTGTGTAAAGGAGTACAATAGATTAAGGAGAACCTATGCTCCTCATTTAGGTCAGTATCCTGTGTTGGAAAAACGTGTTGTTTGTCGGAAAAGGAGATTTGAGAATATCTGTAATGAGGATGTAGAGAACAGAAAACAAAAAAAGAGTGATGTGACTGCAAGCAAAAAGAAAAAGAACAGTATTGAAGAGGTTGTTGGTTGTCATTTTGAAAATAGCTCTTGTGTCAACTGCTACGCTAATGTAGTGCTGAATGTTGTATTTTATCTTGAAAGTTTGCAAGAGCAGATAATAGAAAATCATGAAAAAAGATTCTGTTCTGTGCTAAGTCTTCTTTATGAGAAGCTGAGTGTTGATAAAGCTAAAATAGAAAGTGTGACTGAAATTAGAAATCTATTAGATGTATGTTCAGGACGAACACAGTTTTCTCAAAATGTCCAGCAAGATGCACAGGAATTCTTGATGTACATCCTTTTGGTACTTGAAGATGAAGGGATAGAAATTGAAAATTTGTTTGGTCTCTGTTATAAATGGGAACATAGTTGTGAAAACTGTTTCTACACATGCAGCTCTAATGTTGATTCAGAAAGGTTTATCTATTTAACATTGCCAGAGACTAAATCAGTGACTTTTAGTAAATTAGTTAAAGATGCCAATCATAGCATGGAATGTTGTGAATGTAAATCTGACATGTTTTCAACCTTACTTTTAAAGAAATATGGACAGTATGTAATTTTAATGATGCAACGTTGTAGAGCTGATGGAACAAAATTGGACACTTTAATAAAGACATTTACAGGACAGCAATTATCAATTTCTGGAAAAACTTTTGTCACAGTTGCAATAATTTTCCATGATGGGCCTATTGTAACTTCTGGTCATTACACAGTTTTTCTTAATTGTGAAAAAGGCTGGACACTGTGTAATGATTCTCAATTGGTTTTCAAGCAACGTTTGCCTTTTGATTTAGCAAATTCCTATTTAATTTTTCTGAAACCAAAATTTTAGACAGAAATTGCAACATCTGTACAAAACATTATTGCAATTTAATTAGATTACCATTGGAAATGTCATAAAAAATATTTTCAAAATTACCATTTGGCCTAAAGGAAAGGTAATAATTTGCATTGTGGACTTCTTTTACACAAATTATTTTGGTGATTATGCTTATGCAACAGAATTTTCAGACGATATTTATTGGAATTAGTTATTGTTCTTAGGAGAGATTTTTATTGCAAATGTTACATTTCTATTACGGTATGTTTTAGTGAGAAGAGATTCTGGGCTTTTTTTAAACAATCTTTCAGATTGTTTTTTTTTTTTTTGCCCACTGTTAAGGGATGAATGCAATTGCTTTTACGATTTACAGTGAAATGCAATATATTCTGAAAACAGCAAAAAAAGGGCAAAAAAATGTTTGTTGAAATATGAAAATATGTGCACTGTATTCTAAAATGTATTGTTAAATATTAATACTTTTTTCTTTTTTTACAGATTGAGAAAGGAAAAATATGAAAAATAAACTTCTTTATGGAAAGTTAAATAAATCACTTATTTTTAATTAAGTTATTTTGATTGGCAGGTAAGTGTGAAATTTCTGGAATTATCACACATTTACTTTAATGCTCACTTTTTTTCACTACTCTTCTCTATGCTTTTCTCATTTCTGTAGTAGTCCCTCAAGGACCTTGTAGGGTGATTAAAAAATTTTTGTTTAAAAAAAAAATGCGCGTACCGTTCACGTACGGTAAAAAAATAAATAAAGTGATTACATTTTTTTTAAAGAGTTAAGAGGTAAGGCTGGCTCTTAAAAGAACCGTTGTGTTCATAAAGGGAAAGAGGAAAGAAAGAATGGGAATACTAACAAGAACCACAGATGTGCTGGTCTATCCTATTGTTTATTAGGGAAACACTGGTCTCCGCATGAACAATTAGGCCATGACATCTTGTGCACCTCACTGAAACCCTCCCAAAACGAGGGTTTATATCCAGAGGAGCAGAAGAGGGTGATGCTCCCACCGCAGAGGAAGGGCTCAGCTGAGCTGCCGAAGATGTACTCGGCTGAGCTTCTGCGGGTGTGCTCGGGTGACTTACTGGAGATGTTTCTCCAGTATGTCGAGCATAAGTCCTGGGATGTTTATCCTTAATGTGTCTAACCATAGAGTGATTACCAAAGGAATACTTCTTCCTTGGATTCCCTCTAGATAAGACACGCTCACAAAGTGAGCAGGTGACTAAAGGAGCATTTACCTTTTTCTGCCCCTCTGGATAGGTAAAATATTCCCATACAAAAGAAGTCTTTTGTTTCCTCCTTCTCTCTCTGATGATGCTGCTACCAGGCTCACTCTCAGAAGAGGACTGCTGTTCTGCCATCGTATCTCAAAGACAATTCAGCTCCTTCTCCTAAGGGGTCACAAGCAGTAATGAGGGGAATGGGTGTGGTGTAGGAAGGTTCTAGAACTGAAAGTAGTTTAAACCAATCAAAAGTGTTGTTTCTTGATCACATGATCAACCGTACGCGCACGTTAAGCTTACCGAGCGCGTACGGTAAAAGTACGCATGCGCGTACGAAAGACATGCGCACACGCGCATGCGCATTACAGGCACACTCAAACACTTCCGCGTAACGTGCGCGCGCGCGTGCGCGTGTAAAGCATGCGCTTACGCATCGCGTAGGAAGTACGGACGCCTACGCAAATTGCGTAACCATACGCAAACAGAGTAGAAATATTACGTACATAAAGCGAACCGTGCGCTTACGGTAAGCTTACTGTACGCGCACGGTAAAAAAAACAATTTTTTTAAAAAAAAAGTTTGTTAAAGAGTTTCACTATGTTATACAACTATATCTTACCTTTTTTTTTAAAAAAGGTGAAACTTTATATATTGCAGAATGCATTAAATTTTAGCATAGTGTTTAAAGGGAAAAAAAGTTTTAAAAAAAGATGTAAAAAACCTTGCAAAGTAAAAAAAAAAGGAAATGTTTCACACACGTTAAATTTAAGAATTACCATTTAAAAAACCATACAAATTCACTGAAAAAACCATGGGTTTCACACACGTTATAGTTAGGAATTAGCATTTAAAAAACCTTGCAAATTCACTGAAAAAAACATAGGTTTAACATACGTTATAGTTAGCTGGACATTTCACTCGTAAAAAACCATTGAAATTCCCCCGTTATAGTTAGTTCAGCTAACTATAACTCGCGCACCCGCAATCCACTGCTGATGACGTCACATATTACATCACTCATGACATGGTCAGTGACATCACTCATGACATATATACATGATAGAGTGGCAGACCTCCTCTCACCCTAATATAACAATTGATACACACATTCAAAAATAGAGACTAACATTTTCAAAATAATGGACATACCAATACCAGTTACAACAATCTCTTCAGTAATTCTAAGATCCACATACACATCCACTCATTCACCAACAGTCCTATACAGTCACTCATACATGTACTCACTCATATGTACTCATACACCTATACATCCTGTTACACAATGCCACTCATCCATAGAGTTACTCACACACATAGTCACTCATGCTAATAAAGAATCAAACATACATTTACTTGCATATACACTACTACACACACCACCACACTTACTTCTACGGAAACTTACACATACTTAGTCTTTTAAACAATCACTTATAGAAACACATACTTATTCATACAGGAACTCTTTCAATCTCTCACTCTCACATATACTCACTTATATACACCAATAGTCAAATATACTAGTTTAAAACATATGAAGTTACTCATAAAGACACTATTGAGAGAGTCATTCACTCACTAACACACCCTTATGCACACTCATCCACCCATACAGTCCTGCACACATGCTGTCTTCAACACATACAAAGAGTGAGTCACACATTCATGCACCTATGCACTACGCAATACCCCCCACCGAACCATACAGACATCAGACACTTATACTGATACTCAAAAAACCAACTAATAACCTATATAGACACTCATGTAGCTACTCACCAACCCATGCAGCCACTTATACACAAAGTGAGAGACTGATACAGATATTTACATATTTAAACATTACTCACTAAGCCATGTATTCACTATGATACACTTAATCAGTCAGTTACACAATACATTTTTCAAAAATAAATCTTCCATTGAGACACTTATATACCCATTTATTCTTCCATCGACCTTGAGATATACATATATAAAACATATTTAATTTTCAGAAAAACACACATTCATTGGATGATGTCATCAGTGATGTCATTTGAGATGTCATCAGTGATGTCATGAGTGATGTCACTGACCATGTCATGAGTGATGTAATATGTGACGTCATCAGCAGTGGATTGCGGGTGCGCGAATTATAGTTAGCTGAACTAACTATAACGGGGGAATTACAATGTTTTTTTTTTTATGAGTGAAATGTCCAGCTAACTATAACGTATGTTAAACCTATGGTTTTTTCAGCGAATATATATATATATATATATATACACATACATATATATAAATGCACATGCATATATATGCATATATATATGTGCATATGTGTGCGTGTAGAGAGAGGTAGAGAGAGGTAGAGAGGTAGAGGTGTAGAGGTAGAGGTAGAGAGGTAGAGGTGTAGAGAGGTAGAGGTGTAGAGAGGTAGAGAGTAGTAGAGAGAGAGGTAGAGAGAGGTAGAGGTGTAGAGAGGTAGGGCCCGATTCACAGAACTAACTTAAGACAAAATCCTAAACTTACTACCATTTTGGTATTCACAGAAGGCACTTACTCATTTTGGTATTCACAGAAGGCACTTACTCATTTCGGTATTCACAGAAGTTAGGAGTCCTAACTTTAGGACTCCTAAATGCCTTCTGTGAATACCGAAAGTCTTAAAATTAGGATTTTTCTCAGTTTAGTAGTAGTATAGTTAGGACTCCTAACTTTAGGACTTGTAAATGCCTTCTGTGAATACCGAAAGTCTTAAAATTAGGATTTTTCTCAATTTAGTAGTCCTAAGTTTAGGACTCCTAACTTTAGGACTCCTAAATGCCTTCTGTGAATACTGAAAGTCTTAAAATTAGGATTTCTCTCAGTATAGTAGTAGTATAGTTAGGACTCCTAACTTTAGGACTCCTAAATGCCTTCTGTGAATACCGAAAGTCTTAAAATTAGGATTTTTCTCAATTTAGTAGTCCTAAATTTAGGACTCCTAACTTTAGGACTCCTAAATGCCTTCTGTGAATACCGAAAGTCTTAAAATTAGGATTTTTCTCAGTTTAGTAGTAGTATAGTTAGGACTCCTAACTTTAGGACTCCTAAATGCCTTCTGTGAATACCGAAAGTCTTAAAATTAGGATTTTTCTCAATTTAGTAGTCCTAAGTTTAGGACTCCTAACTTTAGGACTCCTAAATGCCTTCTGTGAATACCGAAAGCCTTAAAATTAGGATTTTTCTCAGTTTAGTAGTTGTAAAGTTAGGAGTCCTAACCTTAGGACTCCTAAACTGAGAAAAATCCTAATTTTAAGGCTTTCGGTATTCACAGAAGGCATTTAGGAGTCCTAAAGTTAGGAGTCCTAAATTTAGGACTACTGAATTGAGAAAAATCCTAATTATAAGACTTTCGGTATTCACAGAAGGCATTTAGGAGCCCTAAAGTTAGGAGTCCTAACTATACTACTACTAAACTGAGAAAAATCCTAATTTTAAGACTTTCGGTATTCACAGAAGGCATTTAGGAGTCCTAAAGTTAGGACTCCTAACTTCTGTGAATACCGAAATGAGTAAGTGCCTTCTGTGAATACCAAAATGAGTAAGTGCCTTCTGTGAATACCAAAATGGTAGTAAGTTTAGGATTTTGTCTTAAGTTAGTTCTGTGAATCGGGCCCGTAGAGAGTAGTAGAGAGAGAGGTGGAGAGGTAGTGAGTAGACAGTGAGTAGTAGAGAGTAGTAGAGAGAGTAGCAGAGAGTGAGTAGTAGAGAGTAGTAGAGTGAGTAGTAGAGAGTGAGTAGTATAGAGTAGTAGAGAGTGAGTAGTAGAGAGACGCAGAGAGTGAGTGCTAGAGAGTGAGCAGTAGAGAGTGAGTAGTAGAGAGTAGTAGAGAGTGAGTAGTAGAGAGTGAGTAGTAGAGAGATGCAGAGAGTGAGTACTAGAGAGTACTAGAGAGTGAGTAGTAGAGAGTGAGTAGTAGAGAGTTCGTAGCAGAGAGAGAGCAGTAGAGAGTGAGTAGTAGAGTGAGTAGTAGAGACTAGTAGAGAGAGAGTAGTAGAGAGTAGTGGAGAGAGAGTAGTAGAGAGTGAGTAGTAGAGAGAGAGTAGTAGATAGTTGTAGAGGGTGAGTTGTAGAGAGTGAGTAGTAGAGAGTTAATAGCAGAGAGAGAGCAGTAGAGAGTGAGTAGTAGAGTGAGTAGTAGAGACTAGTAGAGAGAGAGTAGTAGAGAGTAGTAGAGAGAGAGTAGTAGAGAGTGAGTAATAGCGAGTGAGTAGTAGAGAGTAGTAGAGAGTGAGTTGTAGAGGGTGAGTAGTAGAGAGTGAGTAGAAGAGAGTAGTAGAGAGTGAGTAGTAGAGAGTAGTAGAGTGAGTAGTAGAGAGTGAGTAGTAGAGAGTAATAGAGTGAGTAGTAGAGAGTGAGTAGTAGAGAGTGAGTAGTAGAGTAGTAGAGAGTGAGTGGTAGAGATAAGTAGAGAGTAGTAGAGTGAGTAGTAGAGAGTGAGTACTAGAGAGAGTAGTAGAAAGTATTAGAATAGTACAGAATGAGAAGTAGAGAGTGAGTAGTAGAGAGTGAATAGTAGAGAGTAGTAGAGTAGAAGAGAGTGAGTAGCAGAAAGTGAGTAGTAGAGTGTAGTAGAGAGCGAGTAGTAGAGAGTGAGTAATAGAGAGTGAGTAGTAGAGAGTGAATAGTAGAGAGTGAGAAGTAGAGGGAGAATAGTAGAGAGCGAGTAGTAGAGAGCAGTAGAGTAATAGAGAGTGAGTAGTAGATAGTGAGTAGTAAAGAGTAGTGGAGTAGTACAGAGAGAGTAGTAGAGAGTAGTAGAGAGTGAGTAGTAGAGAGTAGTAGAGAGCGAGTAGTAGAGAGCAAGTAGTAGAGAGTGTGTAGTACAGAATGAGTAGTAGAGAGTGAGTAGTAGAGAGAGTAGTAGAGAGAGTAGTAGAGAGTGGGAAGTAGAGAGAGTAGTAGAGAGTAGTAGAGTAGTAGAGAGTAGTAGAGTAGTAGAGAGTGAGTGGTAGAGAGTAGTAGAGAGCGAGTAGTAGAGAGTGAGTAGTATAGAGTGAGCAGTAGAGAGTAGTAGAGAGAGAGAGTAGTAGAAAGTAGTAGAGTGAGTAGTAGAGTGTGAGTAGTAGAGAGAAGTAGAGTGAGTAGTAGAGAGTGAGTAGTAGAGAGAGAGTAGTAGAGAGAGAGTAGTAGAGTAGTAGAGAGCGAGTGGTAGAGATAAGTAGAGAGAAGTAGAGTGAGTAGCAGAGAGTGAGTAGTAGAGAGAGTAGTAGAGAGTAGTAGAGTAGTAGAGAGTGAGTAGTAGAGAGTGAGTAGTAGAGAGTGAGTAGTAGAGAGTAGTAGAGTAGTAGAGAGTGAGTAGTAGAGAGTAGTAGAGAGCGAGTAGTAGAGAGTGAGTAGTAGAGAGTGAGTAGTAGAGAGTGAATAGTAGAGAGTGAGAAGTAGAGAGAGAATAGTAGAGAGTGAGTAGTAGAGAGTAGTAGAGTGAGTAGTAGAGAGTAGTAGAGAGTGAGTAGTAGAGTAGTAGAGAGTGAGTGGTAGAGAGTAGTAGAGAGTAGTAGAGTGAGTAGTAGAGAGTAGTAGAGAGCAAGTAGTAGAGAGTGAGTAGTGGAGAGTGAGTGGTAGAGAGCAGTAGAGAGCGAGTAGTAGAGAGTGAGTAGTAGAGAGTGAGTAGTAGAGAGTAATAGAGAGAGAGTAGTAGAGAGTAGTAGAGTGAGTAGTAGAGAGTGAGTAGTAGAGAGTAATAGAGTGAGTAGTAGAGAGTGAGTAGTAGAGAGTGAGTAGTAGAGTAGTAGAGAGTGAGTGGTAGAGATAAGTAGAGAGTAGTAGAGTGAGTAGTAGAGAGTGAGTACTAGAGAGAGTAGTAGAAAGTATTAGAATAGTACAGAATGAGAAGTAGAGAGTGAGTAGTAGAGAGTGAATAGTAGAGAGTAGTAGAGTAGAAGAGAGTGAGTAGCAGAAAGTGAGTAGTAGAGTGTAGTAGAGAGCGAGTAGTAGAGAGTGAGTAATAGAGAGTGAGTAGTAGAGAGTGAATAGTAGAGAGTGAGAAGTAGAGGGAGAATAGTAGAGAGCGAGTAGTAGAGAGCAGTAGAGTGAGTAGTAGAGAGTGAGTAGTAGAGAGAGAGTAGTAGAGAGTAGTAGAGAGTGAGTAGTAGAGTAGTAGAGAGTGAGTGGTAGAGAGTAGTAGAGAGTAGTAGAGTGAGTAGTAGAGAGTAGTAGAGAGTGAGTAGTGATAGTGAGTAGTAGAGAATAGTAGAGAGTAGTAGAGAGTAGTAGTAGAGAGTAATAGAGAGTGAGTAGTAGAGAGTGAGTAGTAGAGAGTAGTAGAGCGTGAATAGTAGAGAGTGAGTAGTAGAGAGTGAGTAGTAGAGAGTGAGTAGTAGAGAGTAGTAGAGAGTAGTAGAGAGTAGTAGAGAGTGAGTAGTAGAGAGTAGTAGAGAGTGAGTAGTAGAGAGTGAGTGGTAGAGAGAGAGTAGTAGAGAGTGAGTAGTAGAGTAGTAGAGAGTAGTCAGTCAGTGTCAGTCAGTGTCAGTCAATCAGTGTCAGTCAGTCAGTGTGAGTCAATCAGTGTCAGTCAGTCAGTGTCAGTCAATCAGTGTCAGTCAATCAGTGTCAGTTAGTGTCAGTGTCAGTCAATCAGTGTCAGTCAGTGTCAGTCAGTCAGTATCAGTCAGTCAGTTTCAGCTAGAGCAGCTCTGCTGACCTGGTTCTCTGGCTTTAAAGCAGCTCTGCTGACCTGGTTCACTCCCTCTAAAGCTGCTCTGCTGACCTGGTTTCTTTGGCTCTACAGCAGGTCTGCTGACCTGGTTCTCTGGCTCTAGAGCTGCTCTGCTGACCTAGTTCTTAGGCTACAGAGCAGCTCTGCTGATGTGGTTCTCTGGCTTACAACAGCTCTGCTGACCTGGTTTTCTGGCTCTAAAGCAGCTTTGCCGACCTGGTTCTATGGCTCTAAAGCAGTTCTGCTGAAATGGTTCTCTGTCTCTAAAGCAGCTCTGCTGACCTGGTTCTCTCCCTCTAGAGCATCTCTGCTGACCTGGTTCTCTCCCTCTAAAGCAGCTCTACTGACCTGGTTTCTCTGGCTCTACAGCAGCTCTGTTGACCTGGTTATCTGGCTCTAGAGCAGCTCTGATGACCTGGTTCTATGGCTCTAGAGCAGCTCTGCTGACCTGGTTTTCTGGCTCTAAAGCAGCTTTGCTGACATGGTTCTATGGCTCTAAAGCAGTTCTGCTGACATGGTTCTCTGTCTCTAGAGCAGCTCTGCTGACCTGGTTCTCTCCCTCTAGAGCATCTCTGCTGACCTGGTTTCTCTGGCTCTAGAGCAGCTCTGCTGACCTGGTTCTCTGGCTCTAAAGCAGAACTGCTGACCTGGTTCTATGGCTCTAGAGTAGCTCTGCTGACCTGGCTCTCTGGCTTTAAAGCCACTCTGCTGACCTGGTTTCTCTGGCTCTACAGCAGGTCTGCTGACCTGGTTCTCTGGCTCTAGAGCTGCTCTGCTGACCTAGTTTTTCAGCTACAGAGCGGCTCTGCTGATCTGGTACTCTGGCTCTACAACAGCTCTGCTGACCTGGTTTTCTGGTTTTAAAGCAGCTCTGCTGACCTGGTTCTATGGCTCTAAAGCAGTTCTGCTGACATGGTTCTCTGTCTCTAGAGCAGCTCTGCTGACCTGGTCACCAGAGATAAAAGAGCAACTAGAGTGCTAACATTCAGAATTTCTGGCAAATGTGTGACACATTTGAATGCCTTCTTGATGAAACCAAAGAAAACAAGCATTGAAAATGCAATAGGTCTCGCCCTCGTTTAAGTTAAAGCAATTCTGTTTGTAATTAGGTGGCTTTTTATCTTTGCTTGTATTAGTGTTTTTCAAACTTTCATGTACATAACATGCATATGTATGCATATATGTATATGTATATGTATGCATGCATTTATATTTATATTTACATAGCTATGCAGAATATCTATATATGTTTATATAGGTATGTATATATATACACATACATACATATAAATGCATATGAATATATATGCATACGTATATGTGCATATGTGTGCATGTAGAGAGAGGTAGAGAGAGGTAGAGAGGTAGAGGTGTAGAGGTAGAGGTAGAGAGGTAGAGGTGTAGAGAGGTAGAGGTGTAGAGAGGTAGAGAGTTGTAGAGAGAGGTAGAGGTGTAGAGAGGTAGAGAGTAGTAGAGAGAGAGGTAGAGTGAGGTGGATAGGTAGTGAGTAGACAGTGGAAGTACAGAGTAGTAGAGAGTAGTTGAGAGTAGTAGAGAGAGTAGCAGAGAGTGAGTAGTAGAAAGTAGTAGAGTGAGTAGTAGAGAGTAAGTAGTAGAGAGTGAGTAGTATAGAGTACTAGAGAGTGAGTAGTAGAGAGTGAGTATTAGAGAGTAGTAGAGAGTGAGTAGTAGAGAGAAGTAGAGAGTGAGTAGTAGACAGTAGTAGAGAGTGAGTAGTAGAGAGTGAGTAGTAGAGAGTGAGTAGCAGAGAGAGAGCAGTAGAGAGTGAGTAGCAGAGAGAGAGCAGTAGAGAGTGAGTAGTATAGACTAGTAGAGAGAGAGTAGTAGAGAGTAGTAGAGAGTGAGTAGTAGAGAGTGAGTAGTAGAGAGTAGTAGAGAGAGAGTAGTGGAGAGAGAGTAGTAGAGAGTGAGTAGAAGAGAGTAGTAGAGAGTGAGTAGTATAGATTAGTAGAGAGTGAGTAGTAGAGAGAGAGTAGTAGAGAGTAGTAGAGTAGTAGTGAGTAGTAGAGAGTGAGTAGTAGAGAGTAGTAGAGAGTGAGTAGTAGAGAGTAGAAGAGAGTGACTAGTAGAGTGAGTAGTAGAGAGCAGTAGAGAGTGAGTAGTAGAGAGCAAGTAGTAGAGAGTGTGCAGTAGAGAGTGAGTAGTATAGAGCAGTAGAGAGAGTAGTAGAGAGTGAGAAGTAGAGAGAGTAGTAGAATAGTAGAGAGTGAGTGGTAGAGTGACTAGTAGAGTGAGTAGTAGAGAGCAGTAGAGAGTGAGTAGTAGAGAGCAAGTAGTAGAGAGTGTGCAGTAGAGAGTGAGTAGTATAGAGCAGTAGAGAGTGAGTAGTAGAGAGAGTAGTAGAGAGTGAGAAGTAGAGATAGTAGTAGAATAGTAGAGAGTGAGTGGTAGAGTGAGTGGTAGAGAGTAGTAGAGAGCAAGTAGTGGAGAGTGAGTGGTAGAGAGTAGTAGAGAGCGAGTAGTAGAGAGTGAGTAGTTGAGAGTGAGTAGTAGAGAGTAGTAGAGAGAGTAGTAGAGAGTAGTAGAGTGAGTAGTAGAGAGTGAATAGTAGAGTGTAGTAGAGTGAGTAGTAGAGAGAGAGTAGTAGAGAGTGAGTAGTAGAGTAGTAGAGAGTGAGTGGTAGAGATAAGTAGAGAGTAGTAGAGTGAGTAGTAGAGAGTGAGTACTAGAGAGAGTATTAGAGAGTATTAGAGTAGTAGAGAGTGAGAATTAAAGAGTGAGTAGTAGAGAGTAATAGAGTAGTAGAGAGTGAGTAGCAGAGAGTGAGTAGTAGAGAGTAGTAGAGAGCGAGTAGTAGAGAGTGAGTAGTAGAGAGTGAGTAGTAGAGAGTGAATAGTAGAGAGTGAGAAGTAGAGAGAGAATAGTAGAGAGTGAGTAGTAGAGAGTAGTAGAGTGAGTAGTAGAGAGTGAGTAGTAGAGAGAGAGAAGTAGAGAGTAGTAGAGAGTGAGTAGTAGAGTAGTAGAGAGTGAGTGGTAGAGAGTAGTAGAGAGTAGTAGAGTGAGTAGTAGAGAGTAGTAGAGAGCAAGTAGTAGAGAGTGAGTAGTGGAGAGTGAGTGGTAGAGAGCAGGAGAGATCGAGTAGTAGAGAGTGAGTAGTAGAGAGTGAGTAGTAGAGAGTAGTAGAGAGAGAAATAGAGAGTAGTAGAGTGAGTAGTAGAGAGTGAGTAGTAGAGTGTAGTAGAGTGAGTAGTAGAGAGTGAGTAGTGGAGAGTGAGTAGTAGAGTAGTAGAGAGTGAGTGGTAGAGATAAGTAGAGAGTAGTAGAGTGAGTAGTAGAGAGTGAGTACTAGAGAGAGTAGTAGAGAGTATTAGAGTAGTACAGAGTGAGAAGTAGAGAGTGAGTAGTAGAGAGTGAATAGTAGAGAGTAGTAGAGTAGTAGAGAGTGAGTAGCAGAGAGTGAGTAGTAGAGAGTAGTAGAGAGCGAGTAGTAGAGAGTGAGTAGTGGAGAGTGAGTAGTAGAGAGTGAATAGTAGAGAGTGAGAAGTAGAGAGAGAATAGTAGAGAGTGAGCAGTAGAGTGAGTAGTAGAGAGTGAGTAGTAGAGAGAGAGTAGTAGAGAGTAGTAGAGAGTGAGTAGTAGAGTAGTAGAGAGTGAGTGGTAGAGAGTAGTAGAGCGTAGTAGAGTGAGTAGTAGAGAGTAGTAGAGAGTGAGTAGTGAGAGTGAGTAGTAGAGAGTGAGTAGTAGAGAGTAGTAGCGAGTGAGTAGTAGAAAGTGAGTTGTAGAGAGTAGTAGAGAGTAGTAGAGAGTGAGTAGTAGAGAGTAGTAGAGCGTGAGTAGTAGAGAGAGAGTAGTAGAGAGTGAGTAGTAGAGTAGTAGAGAGTAGTCAGTCAGTGTCAGTCAGTGTCAGTCAGTCAGTGTCAGTGTCAGTGAGTCAGTGTCAGTCAGTCAATCGGTGTCAGACAGTGTCAGTCAATCAGTGTCAGTCAGTGCAGTCAATCAGTGTCAGTCAGTGTCAGTCAGTCAGTGTCAGGCAATCAGTGTCAGTCAGTCAGTGTCAGTCAGTCAGTGTCAGTTAGTCAGTGTCAGTCAATCAGTGTCAGTCAGTGTCAGTGTCAGTCAATCAGTGTCAGTCAGTGTTAGTCAGTCAGTGTCAGTCAGTCAGTGTCAGCTAGAGCAGCTCTGCTGACCTGGTTCTCTGGCTTTAAAGCAGCTCTGCTGACCTGGTTCTCTCCCTCTAAAGCTGCTCTGCTGACCTGGTTTCTTTGGCTCTACAGCAGGTCTGCTGGCCTGGTTCTCTGGCTCTAGAGCTTCTCTGCTGACCTAGTTCTTAGGCTACAGAGCAGCTCTGCTGATCTGGTTCTCTGGCTCTACAACAGCTCTGCTGACCTGGTTTTCTGGCTCTAAAGCAGCTTTGCTGACCTGGTTCTATGGCTCTAAAGCAGTTCTGCTGACATGGTTCTCTGTCTCTAGAGCAGCTCTGCTGACCTGGTTCTCTCCCTCTAGAGCATCTCTGCTGACCTGGTTCTCTCCCTCTAAAGCAGCTCTACTGACCTGGTTTCTCTGGCTCTACAGCAGCTCTGTTGACCTGGTTCTCTGGCTCTAGAGCAGCTCTGATGACCTGGTTCTATGGCTCTAGAGCAGCTCTGCTGACCTGGTTTTCTGGCTCTAAAGCAGCTTTGCTGACCTGGTTCTATGGCTCTAAAGCAGTTCTGTTGACATGGTTCTCTGTCTCTAGAGCAGCTCTGCTGACCTGGTTCTCTCCCTCTAGAGCAGGGGTACTCACAAACTTTCTGTCGGGGCCAAAATTACAGTGTGGTTAGTGGCCGAGGGCCGCTCTGGTAGGGGTGGAGTCAGTGGGGGCGGGATCAGTGGGGGGCGGAGCTAGAGTAAAAAAAAAAACCTTTCGAAACATCTGTCTCCCTCCCTCTATGTCCCCCTCCCCCTCTCTCCCCCTCTGTCCCTCCCTCTCTCCCTCTCCTTCCCTCTCCGTCTCTCTCCGTCTCCCTCCTTCCTCCGTCTCCCTCCTTCTCCCTCTGTCCTCCTTCTCCCTCTGTCCTCCGTCTCCCTCCCTCCTTCGTCTCCCTCCCTCCTCCGTCTCCCTCCCTCCCTCCTCTGTCTCCCTCCCTTCCTCCCTCTCTCTCTCCCTCTCTCCCTCTCCTTCCCTCTCAGTCTCTCTCCATCTCCCTCCGTCCTCCATCTCCCTCCGTCCTCCGTCTCCCTCCCTCTCCCTCTGTCCTCCGTCTCCCTCCCTCCTCCGTCTCCCTCCCTCCCTCTGTCTCCCTCCCTCCCTGTCTCCCTCCCTCTCTCTCCCCCTCCCTCCCTCCTCCGTCTCCCTCCCTCCTCCGTCTCCCTCCCTCCCTCTCTCCTTCCCTCTCCAAATTAACAATTTTTAAAAATCTGTTAATTCCTCTCTGCATAACTCGTAATGGGGCCCTTTACGTTCCAGAGTTGTGAGGCAGCCCCTTTACAGTTTTATCTTCATCAACATTAGCAATATCGGCAAGGCAGAAGATTCAGGAGGCAGGCTTCGGTCACATTTGGTTTGGGGCAGACTTGTCAAGAGGGGTGATGGTTTTTAAGGTTTTCTCTTTATAGCCTAGGTCGCTGGATCTCTTAAGGACGGTATAATGATCTTCTGATTACATTTTCAATTAGTTTTATTTCGAGGCAGTCTTTGAAGTAGCTTGATCCTCACCTCCAGTCCTGCCATACAATACCATATTTCTTAGCTATTATGAAGGTGACATTCGATTCTTCTAGGACACAGAGTGCAAGCTCCGTCTCCCTCCCTCCCTCTCTCTCTCCCTCCCTCTCTCTCCCTCCCTCTCTGAAAAAAAAATCGGGAGAATGGGACCTTGAATCGGGCGCAGTGGCAGGCAGAGAGAGGGTGATGCAAGTGTTGTGCACTGGCCTGGCAGGTTGCTGGCAGTGCAGACAACCCCCCCCCCGTGGCAGCCCGGCTGGCTGAAACAGATTCCAGGTACACACACAGCCGCCCCGAGTACTTCACAGGCCTTTAAAAGACCATCCGCTTGTTGATGAGGCTTTGTTTTGCTTTCTCACCCTTTCTAGAGCTCCTGCATCGCCTCTCTGATTATTGCTGGAAGAATTAGCGCTCTACACAGTCAGCTGAAACCCCCCGAGGAATCGGGTTTTGGGATGCTTGAATCGGGAGGCGGGAGACTAGCCTTGAAATCGGTAGTCTCCCGCCTGAATGGGGAGGGTTGGCATGTCTGGGCACGATATCTGCAAGGTCCGCGGGCCGCCAAGAAAGGCTTGCCGGGCCGCTGGCGGCCCGCGGGCCATACTATGAGTACCACTGCTCTTGAGCATCTCTGCTGACCTGGTTCTCTCCCTCTAAAGCAGCTCCACTGACCTGGTTTCTCTGGCTCTAGAGCAGCTCTGCTGACCTGGTTCTCTGGTTCTAAAGCAGCACTGCTGACCTGGTTCTATGGCTCTAGAGCAGCTCTGCTGACCTGGCTCTCTGGCTTTAAAGCCACTCTGCTGACCTGGTTCTCTGGCTCTAAAGCAGCTCTGCTGACCTGGTTTCTCTGGCTCTACAGCAGCTCTGCTGACCTGATTCTCTGGCTCTAGAGCAGCTCTGCTGACCTAGTTCTTAGGCTCTACAACAGCTCTGCTGACCGGGTTCTCTGGCTCTAAAGCAGCTCTGCTGACCTGGTCCCTTGGCTCTAAAGCAGCTCTGCTGACCTGGTTCTCTACCTCTAAATCAGCTCTGCTGACCTAGTTCTCTCGCTCTAAAGCAGCTCTAATGACCTGGTTTCTCTGGCTCTACAGCAGCTCTGCTGACCTGGTTCTCTGGCTCTAGAGCAGCTCTGCTGACCTGGGTCTTAGGCTCTAGAGCAGCTCTGCTGACCTGGTTCTCTGGCTCTAAAGCAGCTCTGCGACCTGGTTCTATGGCTCTAAAGCAGCTCTGCTGACCTGGTTCTCTGGCTCTAGTGCAGTTCTGCTGACCTGGTTCTCTGGCTCTAAAGCAGCTCTGCTGACCTGGTTCTCTCCCTCTAAATTAGCTCTGCTGACCTGGTTCTCTGCCTCTGGAGCAGCTCTGCTGACCTGGTTCTATGGCTCTAAAGCAGCTCTGCTGAACTGGTTCTCTACCTCTAAAGCAGCTCTGCTGACCTGGTTTCTCTGGCTCTAGAGCAGCTCTGCTGACCTGGTTCTCTGGATCTAAAGCAGCTCTGCTGACCCGGTTCTCTCCCTCTAAATCACCTCTGCTGGCCTGGTTCTCTGCCTCTAGAGCTGTTCTGCTGACCTGGTTCTCTGGCTCTAAAGCAGCTCTGCTGACATGGTTCTATGGCTCTAAAGCAGCTCTGCTGACCTTATTCTCTGACTCTAGAGCAGCTCTGCTGACCTGGTTCTCTGGCTCTAAAGCAGCTCTACTGACCTGGTTTCTCTGTCTCTACAGCAGCTCTGCTGACCTGGTTCTCTGGCTCTAGAGCAGCTCTGCTGACCTGGTTCTCTGGCTCTAGAGCAGCTCTGCTGACCTGGTTCTTTGGCTCTAAAGCAGCTCTGCTGACCTGGTTCTACGGCTCTACAGCAGCTCTGCTGACCTAGTTCTTAGGCTCTAGAGTAGCTCTGCTGACCTGGTTCTCTGGCACTACAACAGCTCTGCTGACCTGGTTCTCTGGCTCTAAAGCAGCTCTGCTGAACCCGGTTCTATGGCTCTAAAACGGTTCTGCTGACCTGGTTCTCTGGCTCTAAAGTAGCTCTGCTGACCTGGACCCTTGGCTCTAAAGCAGCTCTGCTGACCTGGTTCTCTCACTCTAAAGCAGCTCTAATGACCTGGTTTCTCTGGCTCTACAGCAGCTCTGCTGACCTGGTTCTCTAGCTCTAGAGCAGCTCTGCTGACCTGGTTCTCTGGCTCTAGAGCAGCTCTGCTGACCTAGTTCTTAGGCTCTAGAGCAGCTCTGCTGACCTGGTTCTCTGGCTCTAAAGCAGCTCTGCTGACCCGGTTCTATGGCTCTAAAGCAGTTCTGCTGACCTGGTTCTCTGGCTCTAAAGCAGCTCTGCTGACCTGGTCCCTTGGCTCTAAAGCAGCTCTGGTGACCTGGTTCTCTACCTCTAAAGCAGCTCTGCTGACCTGGTTCTCTCGCTCTAAAGCAGCTCTAATGACCTGGTTTCTCTGGCTCTACAGCAGCTCTGCTGACCTGGTTCTCTGGCTCTAGAGCAGCTCTGCTGACCTGGTTCTCTGGCTCTAAAGCAGCTCTGCTGACCTGGTTCTCTTCCACTAAAGCAGCTCTGCTGACCTGGTTCTCTGCCTCTAGAGCTGCTCTGCTGACCTGGTTCTCTGGCTCTAAAGCAGCTCTGCTGACCTGGTTCTATGGCTCTAAAGCAGCTCTGCTGACCTTGTTCTCTGGCTCTAGAGCAGCTCTTCTGACCTGGTTCTCTGGCTCTAAAGCAGCTATGCTGACCTGGTTCTCTACTTCTAAGGAGCTCTGCTGACATGGTTCTCTGGCTCTAAAGCAGTTCTGCTGACCTGGTTCTCTGCCTTTAGAGCAGCTCTGCTGACCTGGTTCTATTGCTCTAAAGCATATCTGCTGGCCTGGTTCTCTGGTTCTAGAGCAGCTCCGCTGACCTGGTTCTCTGGCTCTAAAGCTGTTCTGCTGACCTGGTTCTCTCCCTCTAAAGCAGCTCTGCTGACCTGGTTTCTCTGGCTCTACAGCAGCTCTGCTGACCTGTTTCTCAGCCTCTAGAGCAGCTCTGCTGACCTGGTTCTTAGGCTCTAGAGCAGCTCTGCTGACCTGCTTCTCTGGCTCTAAAGCAGCTCTGCTGACCTGGTTCTATGGCTCTAGGCCACCTCTGCTGACCTGGTTCCCTGGCTCTAAAGCATCTCTGCTGACCTGGTTCTCTCCCTCTAAAGTAGCTCTACTGACCTGGTTTCTCTGGCTCTACAGCAGCTCTGCTGACCTGGTTCTCTGGCTCTAGAGCAGCTCTGCTGACCTGGTTCTTAGGCTCTAGAGCAGCTCTGCTGACCTGGTTCTCTGGCTCTAAAGCCGCTCTGGTGACCTGGTTCTATGGCTCTAGAGCAGCTCTGCTGACCTGCCTCTCGGGCTCTAAAGCAGCTCTGCTGACCTGGTTCTCTGGCTCTAAAGCAGCTCTGCTGGCCTGGTTCTCTGACTCTAAAGCAGCTCTGCCGACCTGGTTCTCTCCCTCTAAAGAGGCTCTGCTGACCTGGTTTCTCTGGCTCTACAGCAGCTCTGCTGACCTAGTTCTTAGGCTCTAGAGCAGCTCTGCTGACCTGGTTCTCTGGCTCTACAACATTTCTGCTAACCGGATTCGCTGGCTCTAAAGCAGCTCTGCTGACCCGGTTCTATGGCTCTAAAGCAGTTCTGCTGACCCGGTTCTCTGGCTCTAAAGCAGCTCTGCTGACCTGGTCCCTTGGCTCTAAAGCAGCTCTGCTGACCTGGTTCTCTACCTCTAAAGCAGCTCTGCTGACCTGGTTCTCTCGCTCTAAAGCAGCTCTAATGACCTGGTTTCTCAGGCTCTACAGCAGCTCTGCTGACCTGGTTCGCTGGCTCTAGAGCAGCTCTGCTGACCTGGTTCTTAGGCTCTATAGCAGCTCTGCTGACCTGGTTCTCTGGCTCTAAAGCTGCTCTGCTGACCTGGTTCTCTGGCTCTAAAGCAGCTCTGCTGACCAGGTTCTCTCCCTCTAAATCAGCTCTGCTGACCTGGTTCTCTGCCTCTAGAGCAGCTCTGCTGACCTGGTTCTATGGCTCTAGAGCAGCTCTGCTGACCTGGTTCTCTGGCTCAAAAGCAGCTCTGCTGACCTGGTTCTCTCCCTCTAAAGCAGCTCTGCTGACCTGGTTTCTCTGGCTCTAGAGCAGCTCTGCTGACCTGGTTCTCTGGCTCTAAAGCAGCTCTGCTGACCTGGTTCTCTCCCTCTAAAGCAGCTCTGCTGACCTGGTTCTCTGCCTCTAGAGCTGCTCTGCTGACCTGGTTCTCTGGTTCTAGAACAGCTCTGCTGACCTGCTTCTTAGGCTCTAGAGAAGCTCTGCTGACCTGGTTCCCTGGCTCTAAAGCATCTCTGCTGACCTGGTTCTCTCCCTCTAAAACAGCTCTACTGACCTGGTTTCTCTGGCTCTACAGCAGCTCTGCTGACCTGATTCTCTGGCTCTAGAGCAGCTCTGCTGACCTGGTTCTTAGGGTCTAGAGCAGCTCTGCTGACCTGGTTCTCTGGCTCTAAAACAGCTCTGCTGACCTGGTTCTATGGCTCTAGAGCAGCTCTGCTGACCTGCCTCTCGGGCTCTAAGCAGCTCTGCTGACCTGGTTCTCTGGCTCTAAAGCAGCTCTGCTGGCCTGGTTCTCTGGCTCTAAAGCAGCTCTGCCGACCTGGTTCTCTCCCTCTAAAGAGGCTCTGCTGACCTGGTTTCTCTGGCTCTACAGCA
The DNA here is from genome assembly GCF_964204655.1 of Triturus cristatus. NCBI lineage: Eukaryota > Metazoa > Chordata > Amphibia > Caudata > Salamandridae > Triturus > Triturus cristatus. The sequence goes on along the minus strand of NC_140591.1, from coordinate 743,039,078 downwards.
GCTCTGCTGACCTGGTTCTCTGGCTCTAGAGCAGCTCTGCTGACCTAGTTCTTAGGCTCTAGAGCAGCCCTGCTGACCTGGTTCTCTGGCTCTACAACATTTCTGCTAACCGGATTCGTTGGCTCTAAAGCAGCTCTGCTGACCCGGTTCTATGGCTCTAAAGCAGTTCTGCTGACCCGGTTCTCTGGCTCTAAAGCAGCTCTGCTGACCTGGTCCCTTGGCTCTAAAGCAGCTCTGCTGACCTGGTTCTCTACCTCTAAAGCAGCTCTGCTGACCTGGTTCTCTCGCTCTAAAGCAGCTCTAATGACCTGGTTTCTCTGGCTCTACAGCAGCTCTGCTGACCTGGTTCTCTCCCTCTAAATCAGCTCTGCTGACCTGGTTCTCTGCCTCTAGAGCAGCTCTGCTGACCTGGTTCTATGGCTCTAAAGCAGCTCTGCTGACCTGATTCTCTGGCTCTAGAGCAGCTCTGCTGACCTGGTTCTCTGGCTCTAAAGCAGCTCTGCTGACCTGGTTCTCTCCCTCTAAAGCAGCTCTGCTGACCTGGTTTCTCTGGCTCTAGAGCAGCTCTCTACTGACCTGGTTCTCTGGCTCTAAAGCAGATCTGCTGACCTGGTTCTCTCCCTCTAAAGCAGCTCTGCTGACCTGGTTCTCTGCCTCTAGAGCTGCTCTGCTGACCTGGTTCTCTGGCTCTAGAGCAGCTCTGCTGACCTGGTTCTATTGCTCTAAAGCAGCTCTGCTGACCTGGTTCTCTGGCTCTAGAGCAGCTCTGCTGACCTGGTTCTCTGGCTCTAAAGCAGATCTGCTGACCTGGTTCTCTCCCTCTAAAGCAGCTCTGCTGACCTGGTTTCTCTGGCTCTACAGCAGCTCTGCTGACCTGGTTCTAGGCCTCTAGAGCAGCTCTGCTGACCTGGGTCTCTGGCTCTAGAGCAGCTCTGCTGACCTGGGTCTCTGGTTCTAGAGCAGCTCTGCTGACCTGCTTCTTAGGTTCTAGAGCAGCTCTGCTGACCTGGTTCTCTGGCTCTACAACGGCTCTGCTGACCTGGTTTCTCTGGCTCTACAGCAGCTCTGCTGACCTGGTTCTCTGCGCTCACGATGCACGCACCTGACTTCGGGAAAATATATTTAAAAATAATATAAGTTTATTATAAGTACAAATATATTATTTTTATGAATATCTTAGATAATCTCTTGCCCTAAAATGTATATTAAAGACACATACATACCATTTTGGAACATAAAATCTTGCATGTATATGATGTCACACGGGACCCGCCACCGCGCAAGTATCTCGTTTAACGTAATGCGCATGTGTCACGAATGCGCGGGAGAAGGAGTCGCAGACTGGTCGCATACCAATCGCGCACATCACGTAATATTAAATGTATATGATGTAACTGAAAAACACGCAGCCATCGCACACCGTACGCGGATCCTTCACAACTTTCCGAAATTGGTGGCTAGAATCCATGCACCCACTGTGATGTGTACGCTTAGAGTGCGCGACTCAAAAAAAAGAAATTGAAAAAACATTTTTTTAAAGAAAATATTATAAGTATACTAAAATAAAAAATGAAAACAAAAAAATTAATCTATATTTCAGTTTGAATGTTTTTTACAAAAAATTGTTTGCAATTTTCAGAAAAATATATAATGTTATTTAATGAATAAAATATTTATACATAAACAGCTAAAAAACTGTAGAAAATCAGTACAAAAAAATAGGTATAACTACTATCACACTTAAAAATTTGCATTTAAAAAAACTTTGAAATTCACTGAAAAAAACCATAGGTTTGAGAGACGTTATAGTTAGAAATTAGCATTTAAAAAAGCTTTGAAATTCACTGAAAAAACCATAGGTTTCAGAGACGTTATAGTTAGAAATTAGCATTTAAAAAACCTTAGAAATTCACAGAAAAAAAACTAGTTTTCAGGGGTGTTATAGTTAGCTGGCCATTTCACTCGTACAAAACCATAGAAATTTCTCTGTTATAGTTAGTTCTGCTAACTATAACTTGCGCGCCCGCAATGCACTGCTGATGATGTCACATATTGCATCAATCATGACATGGTCAGTGACATCACTGATGACATCACTGATGACATCTCAAATTACATCACTGATGACATCATCCATGTGACAATCTGATACACCTCATCTTACACTAGTATAACCTTTCGTCACTCACTGTAAAATACAGAGTACCATATTTGAAACCATTGACACACCAATACCAGTTACTACATACCCACTCACCGATTCCTAAGTCTACACACACAACTACATACCCATTCACTGATTCCTAAGTCCACACACACAACTCCCCATTCAACAACAGAATCAATTATACATGCAGTCACTAATTAATAGAACACTATAAAATGCACTTAGACACATATATAGACATTGACCCATCAGCAGTCATCTTAGTCAGTTATGCAGTCATCCTACTCACTCATGAAAAAAATTAATCACACTTACATTTACTCACTTACACAATTATCCAACAACACCTCATTTATTCAAACACATAGTAACTCATAGTTAATATGTTAAGAAATCACCATTACAATTATACAATCATTCATATAGTTACTCTCCCAATCACTGACTCTTACACATACTTATTTATATACAAAAACTCTCACATACAATGCCTTTTAATTTTTTTACTTTGTTGAAGATGTACAACTAAAACATATATTCGCTCACCAACACACTAATAAATACACTCAGTCACCCAAACAATTGTTTCCACATGCACGCTTAAACCTATACACCAAGTCAATCAACCATTCACACATCTATGCATAGAGTTACACACACCCCATCCAACCACACACAAAATCAGTGTCCCATACAAATACTCACCCAACTAATCAATAACTAATATACATACTCATGTAGTTAGTGACCAACTGATGCAGCATGTTATACAACAACAGAGAAAGTGATGCACACATTCACATAGTTTAGTTACTAATCCATGTATTAAGTGAGACACTTTCAATTACTCACTTAAACAGACAGTCAGACAGCTACTAAATCCTCCATCCAGACAGTTATATATCCACTCAATCTTCAATAAAGATTGGTATATATATAATACATATTTAAATTTCAAACTAAACCACATTCACTGGATGATGTCATCAGTGATGTCATTTGTGATGTCATCAGTGATGTCACTGACCATGTCATGAATGATGCAATATGTGACATCATCAGCAGTGCATTGCGGGCGCGCAAGTTATAGTTAGCAGAACTAACTATAACGGAGGAATTTCTATGGTTTTGTACGAGTGAAATGGCCAGATAACTATAACACCCCTGAAACCTATGTTTTTTTCTGTCAATATATATATATATATTTATATATATATATATACATATATATATATATATATATCTATAGGTATATATACATATATACATATACATTACCTACTGGCGGTCTCCAGTAGGTAGTTATAGTTAGGACCTATTTTCCATAGGGAATCCGCAACATTCTATTTGGAATAACTTTGGCGCCCGTTGACGAATCCTCGTGAAATTTTCAAAACTTTTGGCCATCTTCGGTCTGCTCCTATCCTAAAAGTCTCGGAATGATTGGTGTAGTGGGGGCTGAGAAAAAAGGGGGGTCCCAAAACGTGTTTTCCCAATGCAATTTCCCGTAGGACCTTTAGCCGCAGCTACACCCTGAACTGCTGAACGGAATTACACCAAATTTGGCAGAAAGGTAGACCTTGGTTCAGAGTCGTGCCTTTTGCTTGAACAGTGTAAATCCGTTCAGTAGTTCCTGAGAAAATCAAAATCACACATATATCTGGGCGGAGCCTAACCACATATCTCATCGTGAGATCTGATTGGCTGTCAGTACTTTATCCAAGAAGTGTTGGCAGCCATCCTGGAACCAATATACATGATAGCACCTCATTAAAAAGCATTCTAGTTAAGAGAAGGTTTTAAGACTTTAGTTACATTATAAACCATTTGTTGATGGTACCATACTCATTTTAGGAATTGTGGTGTGTTCTAAGGTGATTTTACCATGTGAAAAAGCCTTCTAATGTGATATCATGAACCATGTTTGAGAGAAAACTATTTTCTCATGCTTTTCCCACAGAGGTTTGGAAGGTGATCTATAAGCTAAACTGAGAGCATATTTTCTGTAAATTCACATTATCTTTCTCAGTCATGTGAGAATAAAGTCTGACATTCTCAGTAAAACATGTACATCCAACAAGGGCAGAGACTGTCAGTTGATTCATTTGTGTTCTACTGCAGCTTCCTAGAGTGTTCTAAAGAACAACTAGAGTGCCAACAGTCCTACTTATGACAAACGTATTGCACAGCTGAAGCCATCTTGTTTAGTATAACGTGGTAACTCTTAAAACATTTAATCTAAAAAGGAACAAAATGAGGGGGTTCATTTTGCCATAGAAAGTATGATTAGTGCTGCAGAAAGAAAAATTAGGGCACATTTTGAGTGACTTCTCAAATCCTCTTCTATTTCATTAAAACATTCTGACATGCAGACTGAAACATGCACTTTCAATACCAGCAGCAGACTTCCCTGGTGAGCAGTAGCTTTACTACAGTGATCTAATGAGCAACTAGAGTGCTAACATTCTGAATTTAGGGCAAATGTGTGACACATCTGAATGCCTTCTTGATGGAATCAAAGTAAAAAACTGAAAGTATTTCCTACTGAGGAGACTGTAGTAAATGAGGAAATTAGGAAACTTCATAACAAATAAGTCTACCGAGATGGCCACCAGAGACAAAAGAGCCCAAATGTAGCACAAATATCACCCAGATGTAGCCCAAAGGCTTAAAAAGTACAAAAACTAAAGTGCAAAGTGCATAGCAGCATAACACAATATTAGTAACGATGTAACATTTCACATGCTAAATGCTAAAATGCAAAGTGCAGGAGCAAAAGGACTGTCCCTAACTTAATGAGGGATAAAGGTTTGTGTTAGAACAGCATACTCTTTCTTTTCTTGATTGCACTTAAAATAAATGTAGCAGTATAAAAACATACATCAGGGTCGTTGAGTGCAAAAAGTAGGGTCATAGCAGCATTGATGGTATTGGTTTCATACTTTTTAAACAAGGGCTTGAGATAGACAATCCTTAAAGGCAGGAAAAGATCACATAAAAACAGAAAGTGCAAAGTGCTTTGTTTTGTGGTCCCGTCACAAGGACAAGGGGTAAATAGGTGCTGGTTCATCACAGGAAACGCAACTAGATGGTGCACGAGGCCGAATCTCAGTCTGATTAATACATAACGATGGGAAGATCTAGTGACTATAGAGAGATAGGATTGGAAACCCAGCGTATCCATATATTGGTGGTAATACTGATACGTGGTTTGTTTCTTAATTAATTGCCTCCTACATGCGTTCTTATGTGACAAAAAGATGTTCTTTAACTCCTGTTTAGATGTAACTGGTGTCTCATTATGCTTTCCCAGAACAGATAGATTAAAAATGTCCCCATAAGTTTGAGTTAAATATTTCAACCATGGTATCTTTAGATAATTATCCAGGCATAGACAGTCGTTTATAATAGACTTAGTAAAAGTTGTCTCGTCTTTAGACCATATCGAACGCCACAGCTGAAGCGGTCTCAATGCTATTAAATCACTCAAAAAGTTAAGACCAACCTCACAATGAATAGGTTCAGAGGGGGCAGAGACGGGGAGACATAAAAGCTTTTTTAATAAAGAGTTATCTTCCACCAGTAAATCATGACAAGGTGCTGATCCCCAAATCCCAGCCCCGAAAAGGGCGACTGATGTACATCTAGCTTTAAAGATCTCAATCATGTCTTTAATGCAACGATCCCCCAGATTAATGGCAAATTTAAAAACACCATATATACTTTTCCTCAATTTGGCCCGAACCTGGGATATTTCATAATTCCATTTCCCATCCGATGAGAAAGAGATACCCAAATAACAGAAATTATCCACATTTTCTATTTTATTACCCTCGATAAAAAACGGTTTCAAGCTTTTATATTTTGGGCCGCATACCATTGTGAAGGTTTTGGTTTTGTTTATTACCAGCTACCTCTGGTTAGTAAAAGCTGCAAACCCATCTATTAACCTCTGGGGGCCAACCGGTGGTCTTGATAAAAGCACGGCATCGTCCGCGTAAAGCAGGACTGGAACTTCTTTGCCTTCCACTAGTGGTGAATCCGCCTGTATCCTCTTAAGTATAGCATCGACTTTGTTAATAAACAGAGTAAAGAGTAGTGGGGCTAGTACACAGCCTTTAGCGAATGCCGCGTTTTACATTAAAATTAGGGGTGCTTTCACCCTTCTGGCCATATCTAACTTTGGTTGAAAGGTTTTCGTACAACCTGGCCAAGAAATAAATAATCGATTTCGGGGCCCCTAGATTGAGTAAAACAGACCATAAAATTCCATGATCAACCAAATCAAAAGCACTACTTAAAACAATAAAACATAGAAAAAGCCGATCCTGCTTGGCTTTAGTATATTTGCCGATTAAAAGCTCCAAATTAATACACTGTTCTAACGTGCCTAACCCTTTTCTAAAACCATATTGTGCCTGTGACATAATTTCGTTATCCATAACCCACTCCTCCAATCTTAACAATAAAACCCTACTCATTATATTTACTGAGGAGTCAAGTAGGGAGATTGGACGGTAGTTCTTCACTTCTGATTTGTTACCTTTTCTATAAATAGGCATAATAACGGATTCCCCCCAAGAGGAAGGGCAACCCTCAGTTAAAAACTCTGGTAAGTATGGGTCCGCACAGTTCTGGTATTGATTTGTACACATCAATGGGGACACCGTCAACACCCGGTGCTTTGTCTCCTTTACTATTTCCTATTCCTATCAGGACTTCGTCCACAGTTATATCAAGCGGGATAATTGGCCAAAGGCATTGGGTATTTAAATTTACTGAGGGGATATCGCTAGGGCTAAAAATACTAGAAAAATGGGCCACCCATTCTTCACAGCTTAGATGATTTAAAAGCTCTGGGACTGATTCGATTTTAAGTAATTTTGAATTCACTGTTTCCCAGAACAGCTTATTATTTGAGGTTTCTGCTGCGAATGCAAGGTTGTCCCATGCCTCTTGTTGGAGCTCTTTCTTCCTTCGTTTTATATTAAGATTATATTCTTCTCTTAGCAAATGGATAACTGAACTATCCCTTGGTTTGTTTGAGAGGGCTATTTTCAAACGGTTCAGGGAAACAGTACAAAAGTGATCAAACCAGCCCCTAGCCTGTGTTGGTTTCCTGGGGAGTAACACAGTCAGTAATTTAGTGATATGAGCGGAGATTTTAAGGAAATTAGACATGATCTGTGGTGGTTCCGTCCCAAAAGATAAACAATCATCTATGTCATTACTACATGTCTGTACAATCTTTTTTTGCATCACACAGGAGCTGGAATCTCTCCATTTCAGTCTTGTACCATTAGGGCGTGTAGGTATGATGTTATTCACAATTGTACATGGTTCAGCTGTCTTACGCCCCCATATATTCAGGTACATAGTAATTGAATTATGGTCACTTATAGACAATTCGACAACCTGCGGGTAGAGCATAAATTTACAATATAGGCTGAAACTATGACATGGTCAATACAACTGTGCGCAGACCTTTCAATAAAGGTTTCGATCTCTTGTCCGCTCCCATCCTTTGCACACTGCAGAATATCCAGGTCAAATTCTGTCATTACTGCATTTAGAGTGTTACCATAGGTAGTATGTGGGGAGTGCAGATAATCATTACTCTCTTCATTTTGACATCCGCATACTTTGGTCATCGACAAAGGACAGGTAACAACATTAAAATCACCTAGCCAAACAATATTCAAATAAAATTCTTCCCTATTGGCCATTTTGTCTAATTCTAGTTTTAATTCTAAAACTACATTATAGCGGGTGGAATTGAAAATATTATTATAGAAGTTAATCAAAAGCACATCCTGGGCCTCCCTATGCTGCAGCCATAATAATTGTGAATGATGCCCTATATTGGTGCCTCTTTTGACTTTCATCGGTAAGTTATTTTTTAATAAAATTAATAAACCTCCCTTTGCTCTTCCACGGGGGAAGGGGTTGCGGGCAGATTATATGCTACATAACCATCAAAATAGACATCTACGGTACTCCAGGTTTCCTGAAAACAAACTATTTCAAATGAACTAACAAATTCCTTGCTATCGGCCCTCCGGCCGCACGGGGAATCACCAGCGCCGAGCCCGCTAACAGACAACAGGCCGCGCTGCAGCTCCCGGGGCCCCGTCCGGCCCTACAACACCGTTCGCAGAGACGGAGACTGGCTGTCTCGCCGAGATCACAGCGGGCCTCTAGGACTTTCTTCCGGCTGGTTCCCCTTCCGTTCCCGACAGCAAAACCTGCCATAGAAATTATGATTAGTGCTGAAGAAAGAAAAATTAGGGCACATTTTGAGTGACTTCTCAAATCCTCTTCTATTTCATTAAAAAATTCTGACATGCAGACTGAAACATGTAATTTTAATACCAGCAGCAGACTTCCGTGGTGAGCAGTAGCTTTACTACAGTGATCTAATGAGCAACTAGAGTGCTAACATTCAGAATTTATGGCAAATGTGTGACATATCGGAATACCTTCTTGATGGAATCAAAGTAAAAAACTGAAAGCATTTCCTACTGAGGAGACTACAGTAAATGAGGAAATTAGGAAACTTCATAACAAATAAATCTCCCAAGATGGCCACCAGAGACAAAAGAGCCCAAATGCAGCAGAAATATCACCCAGATGTAGCCCAATGACGGAAGTGTGCAAAACACTTATTTTTTGTGTTTTTGCAGTTTTATATAGTGCAGATTTGCCAGGTATTGGAGTGCTTTACATGAGCATTGGTTACATCACACAAGATCAAATTCATTTTGGTTGTAGACATGGAGAGATTGAGTGATTTGACCAGAATCACAGAATGTTGAGCTGAAGCAGAAACTCCAATCTGGTTCCCCAGTTGCAAAGTCTGCAGCTCTGGAAGTAACACCACATCCTCTCCCCTAAGTGCAACATTTAATCAAGTGGGCAACTGGATAAAAAATCACAAAGATAACAAATCATTTAAAAGTGCTTTGTCACTATTAGAAAACTCAGAAAATATGTCCTCATTTTAGTTTTTTAGAGCACTAACCATAATTTTGATGCAAATAAGATCCTCTCATATATGTAATTTCTAAAGGAAATGCTCTAGGTATTACAGTTTTGATTACATCAAGATGACGTCAGGCGTTCCACACTTTTGTAATAAATATAGAATGTTAGCAATCTAGTTGTTCATTAGGATGCTGTTGAGAGGCAGAGGCCAGGGGCCCGGACTCTGAAAATTGAAGGCAGGTAGGAGGGTGCAAAGGCAACAATTTAACCACACTGAGCAGGCAGGAAGGGCAGTGGAAGCACAACAGACTATGGAGGGCAGTGGAAAGGGGGGCAGGGGCAACAAACCAACAATACAGGACTGGCAAGAGAGGCTGTGGCAATATAATAGACAATTGTGGGCAGAAGGAAGAGGCAGTGGTAGTACAACCATACATGCCAACAGACCCGATTCAGCCAGGAAACGACCAATGTTTTAAGCTCAAATGGGCTTTATTTGATCTGTCTCCTGTCTATCTCCTCTTTTTCAATGTAACTCAAAGGGAAAAATCAATACCCCATTTTTTTTAAAAATCTCCCTCTTTACCAAGTTCAAAATGTTCGCAAGTATGGTACATTGGATCATGGAAGGCAGGAGGAAATTGGGTAGGGTCATGGACTCGGATAACAGAGGACAGAAGGGACATGGAGAGGTGCACCAAACTGACCCTACAGGGCAGGCATCAGTGTTTGCAGCAGCACAATACACCACACAGGGCATGCGGGACGGGAGTGCAGCACAACAATCCATAGATAGCTGACCATAATGGACAGACAGGAGAGAAAGCTGCAGCATAACAGACCATAAAGGGCAGGAGGGACGGATCAGGGGCATCACAATGGAACAGAAAAGCCAGGAGGGAGGGAATAGGGGTCTGCACATGGAAACAGAGGGCTGGAGGCAAGGGGGCAGGGCAGGAGCAGCAAGATAACCATGCAGGTCAGGCAGGATGGGCACTAGAAACAAGACACACCATGGAGAGCAACAGTGAGACTATGATGGCATACACACAGACCATGGAGGGAAGGTGGAAGGGGGTCAGGGGCAGCTAGCTGACCACACAGGGAAGGTGGGAGGGGCCGTGGCAGCACAGAAGACCATGCATGGTAAGCGGGAGGGGTAGTGGCAGCACAATGGCTATGATGGGCAAGAAGGAGGGTGCAGGAGCATGCACAAAGGACCATGGAGGATAGAAGGATGGGTCAGGACCTGGGCACAGACTAGAGAGTTCAGGGGAAGGGGCCTCACAACAGACCGTGCGGGGCAGGCAGGAGGAGCAGTTGCAGCACGACAGACCTGGGAGGGCAGAAGGGTGTGGCAGTAAAATTGACCATGGAGGACAGGAGGGAGGCGATAGGGGCATGGCATGTGGACAGGCAGGGTGGAGGTGGCAGGGACAGGTTACAGTCATCTGACAATGCTAGGCAGGTGGGAGGCGAGTGGCAGCTCAACAGAACACTCAGAGTAGATAGGAGTGGCAGGTCCATGGAACATGGTGCGCAAAAAGGATGGAGCAGGGGCATGCACAAAGACATCGGAGGACTGGAGGAAGGAGAATAGGGGCAGCAAGCTAAGCACAGAGGCTAAGCAGTAGGTCAATGATGGGGCATAGAATTGGGCAATGGAGGGCAGGAGGAGTGGACTGGTACATCATGCTAAATGGAGGGCAGTGGCAGCACATCAGACCATGAATGGCAGGAGGGAGGAGGCTAGTCCATGGATTCAGACAACAGAGGATAGGGAGGAGGTGGATGGGGCAGCAAGCTAACTGTTCAGAGAAGGTGGGTATTAGGAACCTTATTGTTTTTAAAATGTGTCTGTGCGAACTACTTAAAATATGAACAAGTATGCAGCATAATCTCACTTTTATTCAGGAAGAAGAGGACGTTTGTGACTGTGACTCCAGGCTCACTTAGCAGAAACACCCCCTGACCCTCCAACCCCCATCGCAAAATGTGATGCCCGTGAAAAGGGTAGGTGAACGCAGTGTTATATAGAACATAGTCCTGAGAGCACGATTGAAAATGAAAACTAGATATAGTGTATGGTATAAACTATGCACCAAAAAGTGTGATCTAAGATGAAACGGGTGTGAAATATAATATGCAATACATTGTGCGCAATGACAGATTCAATGGAGAGCGCGAGATAGCACAGGCACTAGCGCATGCTATGCGATATGCGCCTTGGAGTGTAATATGCACAGGGCAGTGTTGTGTAGCCTAACTAGTCTCTAAAGTTGTAATATAAAATATGTGCTGGGGAGTGGAACGTTGCATATGTACTATGACAAAGATATGGATCCCAGATTGTAATATGTATGGCATAGCGCTGTGCGTTACAACATAGGCATCGAGGAAGGCACGTTAGATGGGGCAATATAACCCGTGCAAAGGCAAGTGTGGCATGACATATTCACGGGGTGGTGTTACAGTGCACATGGGCTAGAGAGTGTCATAGCATATGCACTAACTGGTGGAATACAACACAGCGGTGTGTGGCACTCGGTGGGCACTGGTGGTTGTAACACAGCATTGGGCTCAGCCAGGAGCGTGCTGTGACATTCAAGTGAGGTTCGTCTCCTTTCCAGAGAATAAAATAAAAAGTATTACATATCCGGCGGTGGATGTGTGTTTTATTAACCGTGAGGGGGGTTTCTTGCATAGTTTTGGTCTAATTTTTGTCGAATCCCCTTTGAATGGCTTGGTGTACGTGTGTATTAAATATGCCCGTCAATAGCTACCCATGTTTGTATAAATAAACGACAAGGGTGTCTACTTGGAGAGTACCCACCGGCGGGGGCACCGGGATTAGGCACGGTAGGGCGTCAGACACGTCAGAGCTTCACTAGCGGTGTAAATACATTCCATGTGGATTTATTGTATGTATAGTCGCCTTTTAATGAATATCACGCAAATTGTCATGGTGATAGGTACATACGGTTTGTCCAGCATGTCCTAGGTGTTTCTATAAATATATGTTTTTTAAAAATATTAAAAAACAAAGACCGGCTCCGGGGGATGGGGTCCCCGGGGCCATAAGTGGCCTGAGAAGGGGGGCAACGCAGCCCCCCTCCTAAAGATTGTAAAAAAAAAAAGGCCATGCCCCGGGGGTTGGGGTCCCTGGGGCCGATTAAGGCCTTAGGAGAGGGGCCACGTGGCCCCCTTCCAAAAAAATTTTTCCTAAAAATAATTAGGGGGCAGGCCCTGGGGGATGGGGTCCACAGGGCCAATAAATTAGAAAAAGAAGGGGGGCCACACAGCCCTCCTTCTTAAAAAATTAAATAAATAAAAGACAGGCATCGCGCCGGAGGCCACGCCCCCTCCTTGCAGCACTCTGCAGACGCCCCCCTTGCCAATTGTAAGTTGGGGAATTAATTCCCCTTCAATACTGAGGGTCCCTGAAGGCCAACTAGCCCAAGAGGTGTCTCCAGTATGCGCCAGGGAGCTGCGTTGCAGACAGGTGTTCTGAGGCCACGCCCCTTTTTGCACCTCTCTGCAACGCAGCTCTGTGGCGCTCACTGGAGGTACCTAGTGGGCTAGTTTGACCCTAGTGACCCTTAGGATTCAAGGGGACTTAATCTCTCAACCTAGAACGGACACAGGGCGCGTTTACACAGTTGTGATGGGAGGGGACGGGGCCTGAGGTGACGTGTGCAAACACACCCCGTGGCACGTTTTAAGAGGTAGTTTTAATCCCCCTGCCCTATTATATACTAGGGGCTTACAGAGGAGGTCATGCTAATCACAGGGGGACCCCAACGCATAGTGTTCCCTAGTGTATGTAGGTGTTTTCACTGTAGGACATATGAGAAGTAAGCAGCTGGGTATCCGCACATTCGCACTGCCTGAACAAGTCACATATGAGTAATACGTGCGTTGCCCACCTCAAATGGCCAGCCGCTCAGAAGACCATAAGCAATAATAATGAACACAGAATATGAGAGGCAACGCGAGAGTGAAGTGGCTAATACAGTGTAATATTACAGAGTTGTCATAGTATACACAAAACTGAATAGTTTTTCAAATTTCTTCTTTATTGCAATGATGTTGTCATATCCACAGCCAACGCGTTTCGCCCAAACATGGGCTTCTTCAGGGCTGTTAAAATCATACAAAAACTCATATCAGATTTAATCATATATTAAAAACATGTTAGATAAACAGACAAGTGTGTACCTGAATTCAGCGAAGGATAGAAACCTTAAGCCAAGGTACCAGCTTTTGCATCAGGTCCGAAAGCCTACCCGAAGTGAAAAACCAAAGGAAAAGGTCAAAGAAATTAGAGATGTTTGTGAAAATGTGAAGCAAGAAACTAATATCACCGAAAAGAGAGTGTAGGAAACAACAGAAATAGTCCAAAGTGAAATAAGATTGATGAAGAGGTGATGAGTAAGTAACACCTTAGGACCAAGAATATGTATCCTGATGCACAAGTCGCTTACCAACGAAACTAGCCGTTGAACTTAGTGGCGCAGAAATGTTCAAATACAGCAATGCAGAAAGTTCACGATATGCAAGAATCTAGAGAGCGTAAAGAAGAAATAGGGTTTGTATGTCCATATTGATCCAATGCCGAAACTTGCAAAGAAAAAAGGTGGTTTTAACTAGTCAGTCCACAATTACTGACCTTTAGAAAAAAAGAGACTCAAAGTATTGGTGTCAGAGTTTACCGAACTGCGATGGAAATGTATAAAAACTCAAAGCATGACAGAATGTGCACATACAGTCACACAGTCGTTTAGGCAGTCACACAATACCTTTAAAGGCGTACATACAGCCTCAATACTTGATTTCCTTACCAAATTTTAATGATACGGCCAGTTGAAAAACGTAGACGATGGAAATTGATTCAAAACAACAGTATTTCAAAGACGTCCAAGCTGTGTTGTTCCAACAGTAAACAGACCCGAATAAGCACCAAAGTGGAATACCGAAAACAAAGAAAACAAATATGTGATTTGGACGTTGGCATCCAATAATGCACATGTTAGCCATGACAATTACAAAACTCAGCCTCCCAACCCTAATGATAAAGAAGCCGGAAGCGCCCTCAAGCAGAGTACAAGAAACAACCAAAATTTGGTGTGTTAAACAATATTTTCGAACCGTATGTTCATATTGATGGTCACAACGGCTAACCACCCAATCCTGCAAGTTGTGATACTAAACCCGTATGCAGGTGTACGTCCATGCGCCAGCAAATCAACGCTGTAAAATGCAGCGGCGTATTATATTTACAGATCGTAAAGTAGCGATATTACCACACACCGCGGACCTCTCGAACGAGAATCCCTATGTTAAAAGGGCGTTACTCATACATAGCTATTGCGTTAGTGCACATCTAGTGTATAATAATTTCCTAAGTGCCATAATACACATTAATAAAATTTAAAACCACTTTGCACAACAAGTGTGCTCAGGGCACGTAAGCCCTCATGATCTAACGTTAAAACATTGGCGTGAAACTGCCCACTACCAAAACCAAAATGCCCCAAATGACGACCAAAAGTACCTTAGTGCGTAGAGAGCGTGATATCAAATCAGTTAACTGGAGTCGTCAGTGTAGTCGCGAGGCACCGTCGTGTAGGATCGGTAATCAATCAATTGAAAAAAGCCACTCGTATTTATGTGTGTGTAGGAAGGCGTTCTCAGCAGATCCCCGGGAAACGGAAGTGACGTAAAAGCGTCCGAACCTATTCTGGCCCAATCTCCGCCATCTTTGACTAGTTCCGGTTATTACGAGAATGCGGCGCCATTCATGTGACAGCGCTAGCCCATAAATTGCGGACATTACGAACAAACCTTCTGTTATTTAAGTTATGTGTGCAAAAAGATCATCTTAGCTATGAAGATCAACGATAAAAGTGTGTATATAAAATGAGGCTTAACGTCAGTGCAAAATGTACCCCAAACGCCTCCATTTTAGATTGGTTTGAAATCCAGAGACTGTTAACACTTGTAACGACGGCACAGAACGTCCGGAAGAATAATGGTTCGTATAACATGAGCAAAATAAAATTAGCATCCTAATTGATATTTCCCTGTCACTGTTAATAATGATGCCGCATGAGTAAAATAAAATCTATATGCTTGTCCCAGTAATACATTCAATTACAGGTAAGTAATAATACAGAAACGGAAATGGGCACATTAAGCCTAAAGTGGCCACTCACACATATACGACGTCGCAACGGAGCAAATAGTAGTGTGGGCAATGTAAGTGGATAGATTAGAAAAATTTCTTTATTATTTTAAAAAGAGAAGAAAGAACATTTTTTCGGCTAAAAGTTAGCCATAATAGAATGGTTTCAATTAACCAAGCGAGTGTAAGACTTGGTTATTACTACAAGTAAAAATGAGTATTAGAAATACTAACCACCTGTAAGTGTTAACAAGTAAGGTAAGTCAAGTGATCATAGACACATGGAAAAAATCCAGTATCCATGACAACGAGTCGTATATCTTCCAAATAAGGGAAAGGTCCGCATAATTCCTATGGCAAAAAAAAAGGATCATATTAGATCCAGAATTACCAAGATCAAGATAAGCGACTAACAATGATTTTAGGTTTAAGTATACAGAGCTACAAGAGTAGCGTCTCCAAGAGACATTCCCACACACTGTGATAGAATATTAACAAACAGTGCTTGAGCGTTGACAACCTCCGCAAAGATTGATTTACGATGCAGTTAGGAAGCATGTAGGATCAGAAGGAAGTGAGAACATAGTATACAGATTATATTAGTACTATACAGTCAAAAAATTCAGTGCTGAAGAAGCGTAATGCAGTTAGAGGTCAAGTTACAGCCAAAGAGTTTTACATGCAATGCAGCAATAATATGTGTAATCAACCAGTTAGATGAAATAGGTCAGTACAACACTTGACAAACCAAAATGTAAGAACGTAATGTAAGAGCGAGCAGAGGGACCAACATACAGACAATGTACAGTAAGTGTGCCATTACCATTTCATATGATACTAGCACTACCAAATGAACAGTAAGTACAACATTGGGATATGAAATATATTATCTAACCGTACACACTCAGAGTTGATGCAATGACACATATATGTGATTGAGGTGTTGCGCAAAGCAGATTAGAATGATACTCAGGGCAAGTGTCTATCGCTACCTGCTAGGTCTAAATTAAAGAAAATAATGCATCTCGTTGTCACTGTTAAACCCCTGTGTTACCGAACGTAGCGTACAGATCCATCTAGCCTCCAGTTGTCTCAGTATGAGTTCTCTATCCCCACCTCTTGTTGTAGGCAGGGCTACATCTATACCATGGAAGCGGAATTTGGATCTGTCTACCCCAACAGTGCAATTGTGTGTCACCAATGCATATGTGGTATCCCCATGTAGGGCAGCTCTCCGATGTTCTTGTATACGGATTTTTAGGGGTCTGACTGTACTACCAACATATATTTTCCCACATCCACAGATCAATACATATATTACATAACAGGTAAGACAATTGATAAAATGATTGATTTTATGTTCCTTTTTTGAGTTATAGCTAAAAGTTGTGGTTTTGTTACATCCCAAACAACAAATGTTACAGGAACTACAGGTATAGAATCCCAAAGGTTTCTGTAGCCAGCTAGACTTGGATGACTGAGACAACGTATAGCTGGGACAGAGATCATCTCTGATGGTTCTGCTTTTTCTGAATGTCATAGATGGTTTGTCTGTAATGATGTTGTTGACACCTGGTGCTCCCTTAAGAATAGACCAATGCCTATTGAGGATCTTGAATACTTCATGATTCAATGTAGATTGGTTGGTAATGAAAGCAAGTCTCTTTTTTTTCTAAAGGTCAGTAATTGTGGACTGACTAGTTAAAACCACCTTTTTTCTTTGCAAGTTTCGGCATTGGATCAATATGGACATACAAACCCTATTTCTTCTTTACGCTCTCTAGATTCTTGCATATCGTGAACTTTCTGCATTGCTGTATTTGAACATTTCTGCGCCACTAAGTTCAACGGCTAGTTTCGTTGGTAAGCGACTTGTGCATCAGGATACATATTCTTGGTCCTAAGGTGTTACTTACTCATCACCTCTTCATCAATCTTATTTCACTTTGGACTATTTCTGTTGTTTCCTACACTCTCTTTTCGGTGATATTAGTTTCTTGCTTCACATTTTCACAAACATCTCTAATTTCTTTGACCTTTTCCTTTGGTTTTTCACTTCGGGTAGGCTTTCGGACCTGATGCAAAAGCTGGTACCTTGGCTTAAGGTTTCTATCCTTCGCTGAATTCAGGTACACACTTGTCTGTTTATCTAACATGTTTTTAATATATGATTAAATCTGATATGAGTTTTTGTATGATTTTAACAGCCCTGAAGAAGCCCATGTTTGGGCGAAACGCGTTGGCTGTGGATATGACAACATCATTGCAATAAAGAAGAAATTTGAAAAACTATTCAGTTTTGTGTATACTATGACAACTCTGTAATATTACACTGTATTAGCCACTTCACTCTCGCGTTGGCGCTCATATTCTGTGTTCAGTGTTTTCACTGTATTCTGAGTGTCTTTTAACATAGCACTGGCTATAGGACTGGTTAGTCAGACTCAGTTACCACCAGTATCCATCTGAAAAAGTTGAGGGTACAGGATGATTTTGCAACAAGGCTTCTTTCTGCTCTTCTGTTTGTTCTTTCTGCACGTTTTCTTTCTTCCTGCCCTTTTCTTTGTCTTTGAGGACTTCTGTTGCTTCTTTCTGCATTTCTTTTTTTTCTTTCTGTGCGTTTTTCTTCACGTGTCCTATCTCTGTAGGCATAGTTAGAAATTAGCATTTAAAAAACCTTTGAAATTCACTGAAAAAAACAGGTTTCAGGCACATTATTTTTAGGAATTAGCATTTAAAAAACCTTAGAAATTCACTGAAAAAACCATAGGTTTCAGGGGCGTTATAGTTAGCTGGACTTTTCACTCGTACAAAACCATTGAAATTCCCCCATTATAGTTAGTTCAGCTAACTATAACTCGCGTGCCCGCAATGCACTGCTGATGACGTCACATTTTACATCACTCATGACATGGTCAGTGACATCACTCATGACATCACTGATGACATCTCAAATGACATCACTGATGGTTTCCATTAGTAATAAAAGAACTTAAAGTCGGGACAATTGGTGCCAAAAAATTATCAACATAGTAAGCTATGTTTTCGTAAAGGGAGCCACAATTGGAAATTATAGGAGATGTCATCAGTGATGTCATCAGTGATGTCACTGACCATGTCATGAGTGATGTAATATGTGACGTCATCAGCAGTGCATTGCGGGGGCGCAAGTTATAGTTAGCTGAACTAACTATAACAGGAACATTTCTAGGGTTTTGTATGAGGGAAATGTCCAGCTAACTATAACACCCCTGAAACCTATGGTTTTTTCAGTGAATTTCTAAGGTTTTGTAAATGCCAATTCCTAACTATAACGCCCCTGAAACCTTTGGTTTTTTCAGTGAATTTCAAAGGTTTTTTAAATGCCAATTCCTAACTATAACGTGCATGAAACCTATGTTTTTTTCAGTGAATTTCAAAGGTTTTTTAAATGCTAATTCCTATCTTTAACTTATCTCTGAAGATATCATGTTTAATGATTTTGATTGGATTTCTTTATTTTTCAAATTCAGTGTGTCAATTTCATCAATTTTTTTATCACCATTTTTTAAACTTACTTTTTCAATTCTTTTAAAAATTAAAAAATATTATTTGAACTTAATAGGTTTTTCAAACATATTTTTAAAAATATTTTTTAAACTATATGCTCAAAACTTTATTTTATATATTTTTTCCCATGTTTTTGGATCCGCGCACCCTATGCGCACCGTTCTCGATCCCTACGCGTTAGCATCCGCGCACGGTATGCATCGGGTACGTGTTTAGTGCGCGATTGCAATGCGACCGGTGCGCGACTCCCAGCCTATGCGCGACACGTTCGATGTACGTAACGCAACGTTTACGCGCTTCCACGATGCGTCATCTGCGTCTATGACGCGGTAGGTGCTCGAATCCCACCAAATATTTAACATTTAAAAAAACATATATATGTATTTCATGTGAATATTAATTGAAGACAAACTCTAAACTTGTCTTAAAACTGATATATTTTTACATCTAATCCTATAATTTTTTCGAATTCAATTTCGCGGATGCGTGCTGGGTGCGTGCTGCGTATGCGCAGGGTGCGCGGATCCCATGTGATCTGCAAAAAAAGAGATTTGATTGGATCATTACACTTCCTGTTCTAACTATTGAAAAACCCCACCCAATTCAATCCTTCTTCCTTCACCTTCTTTGGAGGAGCATCTCTTTGCAGAGAAGAAGATTTTTTAGACTAAGTGTACACTTAGCTCTAACTTTTTTCAACTAAAAATGGCTTCAGGGCAGCAGGCATCACCTGCATCTCCTCACTCATGTGAGTATGAATTTTTGGTGGAGGCACCACCCAAAGAACGTTTTTCTTCAGTGGTGTGGACATTTTTTACTTTTCCCGAGGGGCAGAATAAGACCAATGCCACCTTTGTCACATGCAAGATTTGAAAAAGAGTGCTGTCGCGAGGGGATCCTAACAAGAAATACTTGTGCAGCACGGCAAGTATGATGAAGCACCTGAGGACCCTTCAGCCAAGCAATCTTGCACGACAAGAGTGCAAACGGATGAGAAACACTCCTGCTCCTGCGCCTTCCACCTCATCGCAGCCGAGCACCTCAAGAGTGCATCCATCAGCCCAAAATTTGGACATCCGTCCTCAATTTCAATATTTAAAAGTGCTCTGCACTAAGTGCAATGCGACTTTGTGCTACGGTGAGCAGTCGATCGATCTGATCTGCCGCCGGCAAGAAAGTCACATTTGCTAGGTTTTTTTTTTTATTATTTTTTGTTCCCTGAAGTTCATTGTTTGGTTCCTCCTGGGTTTTTTTTTTCCCAGAAAAACCCAAAAAATCATAAAATTGTTAGAAAAACCAAAAAAAAAATATAAAAGAAGAAAGAAGAAAAAAAAAAGTTCTTGTGAGAACTAACTTTCCTGGTTTAAAAAAAGAGCTAAATTTCTTTGTTAGTGTGTGAAAGTTTAGATGAATGTATGTGTAGTACATAATTGAGTGAATGAATGCATTAGTAGCATATGGTGAATGTATAAGAGCAGAACTATGAGGATGTGCTGCAGCATCACACAGTAACCTCTTTAACTGCAGTGTGCTGTAGTACTTCCGAAGCACAGGGATGCAACATATGTACATAAATATGTTGCAAATCTATGCTTCTCTCTGCACGGCTGCTTAAACTGCAGCCATGTGGTGACACAGGCGCCCTAGCACCATAGTGCAAGGATATCTCTGTCATGTGCTCTTTGTTTTTCTACAGGAAGACACACCTTCCTGCACAAAAACAATGAGAAAATGCATTTTTCTCCTTCAATGTATGCTGAACATTTCATATAAAAATGTGGAGAAATTAAAACAATTCTCCTTGTTGTGCTTTCCTACCCCAATTTTAGAATGGTGCAGCATTCACACACATATCGAGATTTATGATTTCCATACTCGTACGGCACGGCAAGTATGATGAAACACCGAAGGACCCTTCATCCAAACAATCTTGCACGAGAAGAGTGCAAACAGATGAGAAACACTCCTGTTCTGTATCTGTAAAAAAGAATCACAAATAAATGTATATTAATAACTTTCAAATGTATACTATTCCATTACTGTACAAACACATTTTATATAAAAACTGACTAAGAAACTATAGCCCTGAACCACAAGTGTGACGATCGTTAAAACACTACATGCATAGTGCATACTACTTTGAAGCAGTTCATGCCCTAAAGCCTACCTCACTAAAAGACTACATGCTAACTGGCTAAATGATTACAGTACTATAAGGAGACACACTGGGTGAGTGACAGGGTGTTTGCTAGAAGTGTATGAATACTAACTGGGGAATTGAAGGTGTGAAAGACAACTGTGTAGGTGATTAGAGGACTGCATGCATACTGCATAGGCATTTAAAGCAGTCCATGTGCTAAGGCCTGGCTCACTGCATGAGTACTTGGGTACTGACTGAATGATTAGAGTACAGCAAGGAGAGTGCCTGGGTGAATTTATAAGTGGTAAGCTTTTGGCGCAGGGAATGGATTAGTACTTGGTACTGAATGGGTCACGAGAGGAGTGCAAAGGGAGTGACAGGATGTTTGCTGGACTGTATGGATACTTACTAGGGAATTGAAAATGTGAAAGACAAGTGTACAGTATGTTAGAAGACTGCATGCATACTGCATAGACATTTGAAGCAGTCTATGTGGTAATTTATGGTTTACAACATGAGTACTTGGAAACTGACTAAATCATCAGACTACTGCTAGGTTAGTGCCTGGGTAAAACTTTTAAGTTTTCAGTTCTGGCATAGTGAAGAGAATAGTACATGGTACTGCACTTTAGTGTAAAACCCTGACTCATTTTATCAATGCATAAGCAAAGAATAGCTTCTAAAGCTACTAAAACTTGACAACATGACCGATTTTAAAACAGTTATCTGTCAGCAAATACACCATGTTACCAAATGCTTCTCTCACAATGGTTCCCAAATGCACACAGACTAACAGTGTGATTCTAGACAAGCAACACTATCCCTAGCAGCTTACCAAAACTCATCCACTACTGTGGAAGGGGTAAGGGGACTGCACACAATCTACATATTCCAGTACTGCACTTTAGTGTCAAAGCCTGACTCATTTTATCAATGCATAACCAAAGATTGGCTTCTAATGCTACTAAAACTTGACAACATGACAGGTTTTAAAAGAGTTATCTGTCACTAAATACACAATGTTACCAAATGCTTCTCTGACAGTGGTTCCCAAATGCACACATACTCACTGTGTGATTCTAGACAAACAACACTATCCCTTGCACTATACCAAAACACATTTCTTCATCTAGAAGGACTACTACATTTTAATATAGAAACATAACTCATTTCACAAATTCATAAACAATGACTGGTTTCTAATGTTACCAAAATATAAAAACAGCACAGTTATCTGTCTGCAAACACATGAAAAACACAAATGCTTATCACAGAATGGTTTCTACATGCACACACACTATCAATAAGATTGTAGAGAAAAAAAGTACTCCCTACACTTTAGCAGGAGAAATACATAAGTCTGATTAAAATTAAAATAGTCTACATACATTCCCTCACAATTAAATAACTCACCTTTCAAGTTATTTTGTAGATTAAGAAGTATATCAGTCATACACCAGATTTCCTTTTACAGAATCTCTGCACTGTGCACCTCTCAGCAAAAACAAAGAATGTAAAAGTTTCCCTTTCATTTTCCACACATATACATGTAAACATCAAATCACAATCCTTCACACATAAACTCAAAAGCAAACACACATTTCTATTGGTTAAACATTTCAACCCTTTCCAACTGAAATACATTTCAACCCTTCCCCCAATCTGCCTTCTGCCTGTTACCATAGAAACAGGTCATGGAACACTGCACTGAGCACACAGGTCACAAGTTCAGCACACAATGTTACTAAACAAGACAGCAAGTGTGCTTGACTTTTCAACATATCAGCTTATCACATATAATGTTCCTTACAATCTGTTTTTGTTAACCAATAAGAATCATACCTTTAAAAAACCGAAATATACACCCTATCTTTCAGTGTAGAAGGTAGTCATACAACCAATGATTTCTTCTCTTTTTTCAAGTTTTTTTTTCCGTGGATCCGTGCACCCAACGCAAGAGAATCCGAGCACCCAACGCGATAGGATGCGCGCACCGTGAGCGCATTTCGACGATTTTTTTTTATTTAAAAGGGGGCCCCAGGGGGTCCTTGTGGGACCCCCTAAGCACCTCTAAAGGGTCAGAGTATTTCCACTCTGCCCCCTTTATATATTTAACATACTTATTCCCCTTGCTTCTTCAGCCTCGCTTCTACCGAGGCAGAAAATGGCCGCCAACAGTTCCTGGTTTCGAATGTAGAGAGACACTCGACAGCCAATTAGCATTCAGCGCGCGATCGGGAGGGTGCGCGCTTGGTTCGGGAAGGGTGCGCATACGGTGCGGGTAGGGTCCGCGGATCCTCCCCGGCCATAGATATTTATGTACTTTTAACTCTAATTTTCTCAGGGACTACTGAACAGATTCAGACCATTTATGCAAAAGGCACGAGTCTGAACTGAGGACTACCTCTTTGCCAAATTTGGTGTCATTCCATTCAGCAGTTCGGGCTGTAGCTGCGACAACAGATCCTATGGGAAATTGCATGGAGAAAACACATTTTGGGAACCCCCTTTTTTCTCAGCCCCCGCTTGACGAATCACCACAACACTTTCAGGGTAGGAGCAGAGCAGAGCTGGCCAAAAGTTTGGAAAATTTCGCGAGGATTCATCAACCGGCGCCAGACTTATTGGGAATAGAATGTTGCGGATTTCCTATGGAAAATAGGTCCTAACTATAACTATCTACTGGCGACCGCCAGTAGATAATATATATTAACTGAAAAAACCATAGGTTTCAGGAACGTTATAGTTAGTTGGACATTCATGACATGGTCAGTGACATCACTGATGACATCACTGATGACATCTCAAATGACATCACTGATGACATCACTGATGACATCATCCAGTGACTGTGTGTTTCTGTAAAGTTTAAATTTGTTTTATATATATGCCAAGCTGTATTGAGGAATGAGTGGGTGTATAAGTGTCTGTATGGAGGATTTAGTAGGTACGTGACTGACTGTATAAGTGAGTGATTAAATGTGTCTTACTAAATGCATGAGTTAGTGACTAAACTGTGTGAATGTCTGTAGCAGTCTGTCTATTGCTGTGTAAGGTGCTGCATTGGTTGGTGAGTAGCTACATGAGAGTCTATATGGGTCATTGAATGCTTGCCTGAGTATTTGTATGGCTGCCTGAGTATGTGTGTGGGTGGGAGGTGTGTGACTCTGAGCATAGATGTGTGAGTGGTTGATTCACTGGGTGTATGGGTTCAAGAGTGCATGTGGAAACAGCTGTATGGGTGGGTGGGTGAATGTGTGTATGGGTGTGTTGGTGAGTGAATGGATGTCTCAGTGGTACATGTGCAAGTAACTACATTTGTAAAAGGCAGTATATGTGAGTGTTGGTGTATATAAATAACTATATGTGAGAGTCAATAATTGTGAGAGTGGCTGCATGGATGAGTGTGTATTTGTATCAGTGATTCTATAAGAGAGTAATTATGTGTTAGTATCTGTATGAATAAGTGAGGTGGTGTCTGTATAACTGTATACGTGAGTAAATGGAAGTATGATTGATTCTTTGCATGACTGACTAAGTGTGTGAGTAACTCTAGATATGTGGCAGTGTGTGAGTGTCTGCATAGGTGTATGAGTACTTATGATAGTGTTGTATTGATGAGTGACTGCATGTATGAGTGACTGTATGGGTGAATGAGTGGATGTGTGTGTAGACCTAGGAATCACAGTGTGTATTTAGTAACTGGTATTGATGTGTCTATTTCTTCGAAAATGGTAGTCTGTATTTTAGAGTGGGTGTATCAAAGGTCATATTCAGGTGTGAGGAGGTGCATCAAATTTTCACGTGGATGATTTCATCAGTGATGCCATCAGTGATGTCATTTGAGATGTCATCAGTGATGTCATCAGTGATGTCACTGACAATGTCATAAATGATGTAATATGTGACGTCATCAGCAATGCATTGCGGGGGCGCGAGTTATAGTTAGCTGAACTAACTATAACGCTGGAATTTCTATGGTTTTGTACGAGTGAAATGTCCAACTAACTATACCGTTCCTGAAACCTATGGTTTTTTCAGTTAATTTCTATGTTTTTTTAAATGCTAATTTCTAACTATGACGTGTCTGAAACCTATGGTTTTTTCAGTGAATTTCTATGTTTTTTTAAATGCTAATTTCTAACTATAACATGCCTGAAACCTATGGTTTTTACAGTGAATACATATATATACACACACACACACATATATATATAGTTCCAAAAAGAACATGATGGGCACTCTCAGGGTGAGAATTTGTTGCTTTATTTTATCATTAAGGAACACAAAGGCGTTTCAACTATCTGCCTTTTTCACTGTGTAACACCAGTGATTAAGTTCAGTCCCACTTAAATAAAAAATATTCATGGATATAAAAAGCATAATTGAACAAAATAGATGAAGGGCATATTCTTGTCCAATAAGAACAAACAGCTACAAATGGCAGCCATCTTAGTAGTATATATAAACTCTTGAGACATAACACACACTTAATTAAATAAAGAGTATGGCCACCAAATATTTTCCGTTTGTCACAGCAAATATTTATGTTGCACCATTTTTGTTGAAAATGGTACGCTGTTCCCTCTTTTTTAATTTACAATCATGCCCTGAATGGTCATAGTCTCCAATTAGTTAAGGTTATGGGTGTAGCTGCTGTTCATTGCTTTACAATGCTGCTCATATCCAACAATTATTACTCACCATTTCAAATAAAAAATGGGATGTGCTATTCCTATGTTCATCTAGACTGATTTACAATCATGCCCTGGATGGGCTATTAAATGTGATGTAATATAAAACTTTGTGTGGCTGTGATTTATTCCTGGACCATGCTATGTATTTTATTCACCTAGGTAGCTCACTAATTCTTCATCACTATTTAAGCCTCAAGGCACTTTGGTTTGAAATTTGATCAGATATCTAGATTTCAATCTCCTCAAGGATAAAATTCTATTGCTCCCCCCCCCCCCCACCCCAAAAAAAAGGGTACTCAGTCAAGGCAAAACTATTTCAGAAGCTCTTTTTCACTGTTGTGCTTGATATCAAAATGTCTAGTGACTGAGTAGGTAGGATCCCTATTGGTAATAGCTCACGTATGCTCAGGTATGTGTTATTTAGCTGGATCTGTTGTGCTGCCAATGTGCTTTTTGTAGCACAGGCAGAGCAAATAATAGACAATATACAGTCTGAATTGCAGGTCAACAGGTGTCTTATTTGAACTGGTTTTGTCTGTCCGGGTACTTTAAACTCTTTTACTTTATTGCTAAATTTGCTTGCCTTGCATCTCATGCATGGAAAAAAAAGGTTCCACTTTTTCACAACTTTGTTTGTTACTATGTGTGTGGAACTGACTATGCACTAGGAAGTCCTTTAGTGAACTGCTTCTTCTATATGTTATTAACCGAAGGCCAGATATATCTGATGCTAGAAAGCTGTCCGCTTTAAGGTTATGCCAATTTCTCTTACAGATAGAGAACAATTCAGACACATTCTTTGAAACATCTGTGACCATGATGTAGAGGTAAAAGTAATAAGATAAATTATGGCTTTTAATGTTTCAAATCATAAGATTAAAAATCTTTTAAAGCACAATTGAAAAAATATTAAAATGAAATCTGAACATTACATACAAAAAAACTGTATCACTAGGTGACCTCCTAACAAGGAGTCATATGACCAGAAGGAAACCAAGTATATTGAATTGGCTAACAGTAAAGAAGAAAGTATTCTTGAAATGCATAACATGAAAGGAGTGCTCATATGGTCAAAATAAAACCTGATTTGAACTTCTACATGGGCAAAGAAGAGAAATTAAGGAATGGATAAACTGTGACACCACACATGTTGTGTATTTGTTGGAGTGTGGATGCAGGAAAAGAATATGTAGGTGGTACGGTGAACAAATTAAACTATGTATCCTACAGCATCTATGTCCCATCACAAATAAGGACTATACATATGCGATGGCAAAACACATATGAGAAATTTGCAATGGTAATAAAAAAACTTACAATTTTATGACATACAATATGTGATAAAGAAACCTAGAGGTGGTGATGCTTAACTGTTCCTAAGAAGATCTGGAACATATTGGATTATTTTAATGGGAAGAGAAGCACTGTAGGGACTTAACACAGATGCTGAGTTTCATGTCCATTTGTGAGACAATTTTTTTGGTATGTCCATAATGTTTCTCTTTTTTCTCCCTTTTAACTACAAGAGAGCTTTTCTATTTTTTATTTTTTATTTGTTTAAAAGACCTTATATTGAGGAGTTGTATTATTCCACTTCACTTGGCAGCTATGTGTAGTAAGAATTCTGGGAAGGTCCTAGCATAAGTCTTCCACTGTATTGCCTAACACGATTAGAAAGGAGGAATGTATTACACTAAGCAATAATATTTATTGGTACCATGATCAGATAGGTTTACACCTTTTTAAGACCTGAGAATTTACACTTTCTCCATATATCCTGTATTTAAAACTAATTGTGGAAATGAATGAACTTTATGGATATACGATAGTCTGGTTAGAAGTAAGGAGATTTTCTTTTGCAATTCATGCAACTTGTACACCGTGCACATTGCACTTATATGATTGATGGTACCTGTAAAAAATGAGATGGATGAAATGGTTATATGTACAAATTAGAATGATAAATGTATAGGAATTACTGCATAGGACCGCAGGAAAAGATCGGTCTCGGCCTCAACACATTGCACTTTATAGATGCACCTTGGGGAGGAGTTATTCTCTCTGACTATTGTGTACTTTACATATACTTTTTGAGATATAGTCACTTTATGAGGATTTCACTTTATAGTGGCAAATGAAAGGACCTGAAGGAGGTGATCTACGTATATTAGGTCAGATGAGCATGTTGCACTTTATTGATGTACTTTATGTAGGAGATATTCCTGTGGGTATCATGAAATTGATATGCAGATATGGAAATGAATGCAACTTTATGAAGCTTGCACTTTAATGTGGGTAATTCAATGTGCTTTAAGGAGATAAAATATACGAATATATTCATATTGAAATCCAAGCACTTCATGATTTAAGCACTTTGCTTGTAATATTGTAAATATGCACTGTGTGATCGTATTATATTGTGCAGATAACATGTAAATAATAGATTGAGAACACCGCTGATGGTAAATCCTAGAATATCCAACAGAATTGCCATGTAGGGAATCAAGTGAAGTTAATTTTAAAATATAGAATGGAGACTTACAGATACCATGTTATTTTGTCAAATGAAAATCTCTCTAAATGAAAAAGTGAAGAAATGAAAGTACAGCTGCTAGTGCTAAATTATTTCAAGATATGCAATGTGTTAGTTTGTATAAAAGTGTCACAGATCTATCCTTGATGGTGTCATTACAATGCTCATGCTGATCATTCAGGTTCTTTACCAGATAAAATGTCAAAATGAAATGGAATAAGTACGGAGGGGACATTTGTATCTCCCCGACGGTGGAGCTGCAGAAGGAAAGGCGGGGACAGATCGCCCAGTTGACAGCAGAAGTGATGGCTTCTCCTCCTCAGGATTAGTAACTATGCGACCTCCAGGCCTCCGTCCTCTGTTGTACCATGATCTGTAGCGCTTCAGATAGCAATCTATCTTATGATTGATTGGACATTGTATGTATGCAGTGGTCTGTGACGATCCTCGCTAAATGTATAGGTGGATGTAAAAGTGAAGATATATGTATTGGAGAAAAAACACTTTTATGCTGAAGTTGTATGGTATGTGCCGGTACCCGGTTGTTGTTGACAATAAAATAAAAAGTTTAAAAAAAAAATAATAATCTTGCAACCGTCTTCCTTGGTCTCCCCCTCCTCCCTCGTTGTATTAATTGGAATTAGAGGGTTAAAATGGGGATGTTGGGAGAGACAGAATGAATCCATCAGGCAGCAGTATGGCGTTTTTTTAAGAGGTGATGGGATGAGGGCTTGTCCCTTTTAAACGACACTCTACACTTG
This sequence comes from Triturus cristatus, assembly GCF_964204655.1. NCBI lineage: Eukaryota > Metazoa > Chordata > Amphibia > Caudata > Salamandridae > Triturus > Triturus cristatus. The sequence goes on along the minus strand of NC_140591.1, from coordinate 743,010,063 downwards.
TAACTCTATGGCCCAGAGGAAGGCTCCATCCGTAACTTGTCGCCATGACCTCACTATTGCACTTTTTTGATGGATACAAATAAAAGGAGTGTGAAAAACTCACTGTGTTGTGCCCCTACTTCTTTGGCAGAATTTTGGAACAAGGGCAGCTGCCCGTGCAACGTTGGCATTTGAAGAAGTGCTCGATGGAAATATATATATTACCTAATGGCGGTCGCCAGTAGGTAGTTATAGTTAGGACCTATTTTCCATAGGAAATCCACAACATTCTATTTGGAATAACTTTGGCGCGCGTTGACGAATCTTCGCGAAATTTTCAAAACTTTTGGCCAGCTCCGGTCCGTTCCTATCCTGAAAGTCTCGGGATGATTCGTGTAGCGGGGCCTGAACTGCTGAACGGAATTACAACAAATTTGGCATTAAGGTAGACCTTGGTTCAGAGTCGTGCCTTTTGCTTAAAAGGTGTAAATCCGTTCAGTAGTTCCTGAGAAAATCAAAAGTAAAATCACATGCATATCTGGGCGGAGTCTAACCACACATCTCATCGTGAGATCTGATTGGCTGTCAGCACTTCATCCAGGAAGTGTTGGCAGGCATACATGATAGCACCTCATTAAAAAGCATTGCAGTTAATAGAAGGTTTTAAGACCTTAGTTACATTATAAATCATTTGTTGATGGTACCATACTCATTTTAGGAATTGTGGTATGTTCTAAGGTGATTTTACCATGTGAAAAAGCCTTCTGCTGGGATATCATGAATCATGTTTGAGAGAAAACTATTTTCTCATGCTTTTCCCACAGAGGTTTGGAAGATGCTCTATAAGCTAAACTGAGAGCATATTTTCTGTAAATTCACATTATCTTTCTCAGTCATGTGAGAATGAAGTCTGACATTCTCAGTAAAACATGAACATCCAACAAGGGCAGAGACTGTCAGTTGATTCCTTTGTGTTCTACTGCAGCTTCCCAGAGTGTTCCAAAGAACAACAAGAGCGCTAACAGTCCTACTTATGATAAACGTATGGCACACCTGAAGCCATCTTGATTGGAATAAAGTGGTAACTCTTAAAAAAACATTTAATTTAAAAAGGAACAAAATGAGGGGGTTCATTTTGCCATAGAAAGTATGATTAGTGCTGCAGAAAGAAAAATGGGGGCACATTTTGAGTGACTTCTCAAATCCTCTTCTATTTCATTAAAGAATTCTGACATGCAGACTGAAACATGCACTTTCAATACCAGCAGCAGACTTCCCTGGTGAGCAGTAGCTTTTCTACAGTGATCTAATGAGCAACTAGAGTACTAACATTCTGAATTTATGGCAAATGTGTGACACATCTGAATGCCTTGTTGATGGAATCAAAGTAAAAAACTGAAAGTATTCCTACTGAGGAGACTGTAGTAAATGAGGAAATTAGGAAACTTCATAACAAATAGGTCTCCCAAGATGGCTACCAGAGACAAAAGAGCCCAAATGTAGCACAAATATCACCCAGATGTAGCCCAAGTATAGCCCAATGACAGAATGTCCCAGAGTGTTTTAAAGAACAACTAGGGCGCTAACAGTCTTACTTATGACAAACGTATAGCACACCTGAAGCCATCTTGATTGGAATAAAGTGGTAACACTTAAAACATCTAATTTGCAAAGGAACAAAATGAGGGGGTTCATTTTGCCATAGAAATTATGATTAGTGCTGCAGAAAGAAAAATTAGAGCACATTTTGACTTCTCAAATCCTCTTCTATTCCATAAAAAAATTCTGACATGCAGACTGAAACATGCACTTTGAATACCAGCAGCAGACTTCCCTGGTGAGCAGTAGCTTTACTACAGTGATCTAATGAGGAACTAGAGTGCTACCATTCAGAATTTATGGCAAATGTATGACACATCTGAATGCCTTCTTGATGGAACCAAAGTAAATAAGCATTGAAAATGCAATAGGTCTAGCCCTCGTTTAAGTTAAAGCAATTCTGTTTGTAATTAGGTGGCTTTTTAGCTTTGCTTTTATTAGTGTTTTTCAAACTTTCATGTACATAACATGCATATATGTATATGTATATGTATGCATGCATTTATATTTGTATTTATATAGATATGCAGATTATATATATGTTTATATATGTATGTATATATACACAAGCATATATATAAATGCATATGCATATATATATATGTGCATATGTGTGCGTGTAGAGAGAGGTAGAGAGAAGTAGAGAGGTAGAGGTAGAGAGGTAGAGGTAGAGAGGCAGAGGTAAAGAGGTAGAGAGTAGTAGAGAGAGAGGTAGAGAGTAGAGGATGAGTAATAAAGAGTAGAAAGTGAGTAGTAGAGAGTAGAAGAGAGTAGCAGAGAGTGAGTAGTAGAGAGTAGTAGAGTGAGTAGTAGAGAGTGAGTAGTAGAGAGTAGTAGAGAGTGAGAAGTAGAGAGTAGTAGAGAGTGGGTAATAGAGAGTGAGTAGTAGAGAGTAGTAGAGAGTAGTAGAGAGTGAGTAGTAGAGTGAGTAGTAGAGCGTAGTAGAGAGTGAGTAGTAGAGAGTGAGTGTTAGAGAGGGATGTATGACGTTACAACGCACACTTTTACAACGCATGCACTTACAACGCATTTTTTACAACGCATAATCCATTACAACGCACTACACTTACAACGCATGACACTACAACGCATTTTAAAAAACTACCATTACAACGCATACCATTACAACGCATAATATTTAATTGCATTTAAGGTAAGTATTAGATAGTATAGGGGTAAAAATTACTTTTCTAACTCCAGGGGGTGCAACAGTAGGGTAAGTGTTGGATAGTATAGGGGTAAAAATTACTATTCTAACTCCAGGGGGTGCAACAGTAGGGTAAGTGTTGGATAGTATAGGGGTAAAAATTACTATTCTAACTCCAGGGGGTGCAACAGTAGGGTAAGTGTTGGATAGTATAGGGGTAAAAATTGCTATTCTAACTCCAGGGGGTGCAACAGTAGGGTAAGTGTTGGATAGTATAGGGGTAAAAATTACTATTCTAACTCCAGGGGGTGCAACAGTAGGATAAGTGTTGGATAGTATAGGGGTAAAAATTACTATTCTAACTCCAGGGGGTGCAACAGTAGGGTAAGTGTTGGATAGTATAGGGGTAAAAATTACTATTCTAACTCCAGGGGGTGCAACAGTAGGGTAAGTGTTGGATAGTATAGGGGTAAAAATTACTATTCTAACTCCAGGGGGTGCAACAGTAGGGTAAGTGTTGGATAGTATAGGGGTAAAAAATACTATTCTAACTCCAGGGGGTGCAACAGTAGGGTAAGTGTTGGATAGTATAGGGGTAAAAATTACTATTCTAACTCCAGGGGGTGCAACAGTAGGGTAAGTGTTGAATAGTATAGGGGTAAAAATTACTATTCTAACTCCAGGGGGTGCAACAGTAGGGTAAGTGTTGGATAGTATAGGGGTAAAAATTACTATTCTAACTCCAGGGGGTGCAACAGTAGGGTAAGTGTTGGATAGTGTAGTGTAATATTATGCGTTGTAATGGTAGGCGTTGTAATGGTATGCGTTGTAAAGGTAGTTTTTTTAAAATGCGTTGTAGTGTCATACGTTGTAAGTGTAGTGCGTTGTAATGGATTATGCGTTGTAAAAAATGCGTTGTAAGTGTAGTGCGTTGTAACAGTTGCGTTGTAAAGGTTGTTCCCCGTTAGAGAGTAGTAGAGAGTGGGTAGTGGAGAGTGAGCAGCAGAGAGAGAGTAGTAGAGAGCAGTAGAGAATGAGTAGTAGAGTGAGTAGTAGAGAGTAGTAGAGAGAGAGTAGTAGAGAGTGAGTAGTAGACAGTGAGTAGTAGAGTGAGTAGTATAGAGTAGTAGAGAGAGAGTAGTAGAGAGTGAGTAGTAGAGAGTGAGTAGTAGAGAGTGAGTAGTAGAGTGAGTAGTATAGAGTAGTAGAGAGAGAGTAGTAGAGAGTAGTAGAGAGCAAGTAGTAGAGAGTGGTAGAGAGTGACTAGTAGAGAGTGAGTAGTAGAGAGAGAGTAGTAGAGAGTGAGTAGTAGAGAGTAGTAGAGAGTGAGTAGTAGAGAATGAGTAGTAGAGAGAGTAGTAGGGAGTAGTAGAGAGTGAGTAGTAGAGAGTGAGTAGTAGAGAGTGAGTAGTAGAGAGCAATGGAGTAGTATAGTGTGAGTAGTAGAGTGAGTAGTAGAGTGAGTAGTAGAGAGCAAGTAGTAGAGAGTGTGTAGTAGAGAGTGAGTAGTAGAGAGTAGTAGAGAGTGAGTAGTAGAGAGAGTAGTAGAGAGTGAGTAGTAGAGAGAGCAGTAGAGAGGAGTAGAATAGTAGAGTGTAAGTAGTAGAGAGTGTGTAGTAGAGAGTGAATAGTAGAGAGTAGTGGAGAGTGAGTAGTAGAGAGAGTAGTAGAGAGTGAGTAGTAGAGAGTGAGTAGTAAAGTGAGTAGTAGAGAGTGATAGAGAGTGAGTAATAGAGAGTGAGTAGTGGAGAGTGAGTAGTAGAGAGTGAGAAGTAGAGAGAGAGTAGTAGAGAGTTAGTAGAGAGTAGTAGAGTGAGTAGTAGAGAGTGAGTAGTAGAGAGAGAGTAGTAGAGAGTAGTAGAGAGTAGTAGAGAGTGAGTGGTAGAGAGTAGTAGAGTGAGTAGTAGAGAGTAGTTGAGAGAGAGTAGTAGAGAGTAGTAGAGTAGTAGAGAGTGAGTAGTAGAGACTGAGTAGTAGAGAGTGAGTAGTAGAGAGTGAGTAGTAGAGAGAGAGTAGCAGAGAGTGAGTAGTAGAGAGTACTAGAGTGAGTAGTAGAGAGGGAGTAGTAGAAAGAGTAGTAGAGAGTAGTAGAGAGTGAGTAGTAGAGTAGTAGAGAGTGAGTGGTAGAGAGTAGTAGAGAGTAGTAGAGTGAGTAGTAGAGAGTAGTAGAGAGTGAGTAGTAGAGAGTGAGTAGTAGAGAGTGAGTGGTAGAGAGTAGTAGATAGTAGTAGAGAGTGAGTAGTAGAGAGTAGGAGCGAGTGAGTAGTAGAGAGTGAGTAGTTTAATTTAAAAGGAACACAATGAGGGGGTTCATTTTGCCGTAGAAATTATGATTAGTGCGGAAAAAAGAAAAGTTAGGGCACATTTTGAGTGACTTCTCAAATCCTCTTCTATTTCATTAAAAAATTCTGACATGCAGACTGAAACATGCACTTTCAATACCAGCAGCAGACTTCCCTGGTGAGCAGTAGCTTTTCTACAGTGATCTAATAAGCAACTAGAGTGCTAACACTCCGAATTTATGGCAAATGTGTGACATATCTGAATGCCTTCTTGATGGAATCAAAGTAAAACACCTGAAAGTATTTCCTACTGTGGAGACTGTAGTAAATGAGGAAATTAGGAAACTTCATAACAAATAAGTATCCCAAGATGACCACCAGAGACAAAAGAGCCCAAATGTAGCACAAATATCACCCAGATGTAGCCCAAGTATAGCCCAATGACAGAATGTCCCAGAGTGTTCTAAAGAACAACTAGAGCGCTAACAGTCTTACTTATGACAAAAGTATTGCACACGTGAAGCCATCTTGATTGGAATAAAGTGGTAACACTTAAAACATTTAATTTGCAAAGGAACAAAATGAGGTGGTTCATTTTGCCATAGAAATTATGATTAGTGCTGCAGAAAGAAAAATTAGGGCACATTTTGACTTCTCAAATCCTCTTCTATTTCATTAAAAAATTCTGACATGCAGACTGAAACATGCACTTTGAATACCAGCAGCAGACTTCCCTGGTGAGCAGTAGCTTTACTACAGTGATCTAATGAGCAACAAGAGTGCTACCATTCAGAATTTATGGCACATATGTGACACATCTGAATGCCTTCTTGATGGAACCAAAGTAAACAAGTATTGAAAATGCAATAGGCCTCGCCCTCTTTTAAGTTAAAGCAATTCTGTTTGTAATTAGGTGGCTTTTTAGCTTTGCTTGTATTAGTGTTTTTCAAACTTTCATGTACATAACATGCATATGTATGCATATATGTATATGTATATGTATGCATGCATTTATATTTATATAGCTATGCAGATTATATATATATGTTTATTACCTACTGGCGGTCGCCAGTAGGTAGTTATAGTTAGGACCACGTTTCCATAGGAAAACCTCAACATTCTATTTTGAATAACTTTGGCGCCGGTCGACGAATCCTCGCGAATTTCTCAAAATAGGTGGGGCGCTACGCTCCGCTCCTACCCTGAAAGTCTCGGGGGGATCCGTCAAGCGGGGGCTGAGATAAAAGGGGGGTCCCAAAACGCGTTTTTCCCATGCATTTTTCCATAGGACCTTTAGAACGAGCTACAGCCCGAACGGCTGAACAGAATTACTAGAAATTTGGCAGAGAGGTAGTCCCTAGGTCAAGGAAGTGCCTTTTGTAGGTTTGGTGTAAATCTGTTCAGTAGATTCTGAGAAAATAGCCTTTAAATCAATATATATATCTGAGCCAGCTTACGGTACGCTTACCGTACGCTTACGGTAAGCGTACGGTGGCGTGCGCGAGCGCGATTCTGATTGGCTCTTAGATCTTAGTAAACATTCGAATCGGCCGAAACCAGGAAGCGGCGGCCGCCATTTTGTGTATTTCACTCTGAAAAAAAAGAGTGAAAACAAAGAAAGGGGGCAATGAGGAGAGTTACAGACCCCCTAACAATTGTAAGGGGGTCAAAGAAGGACAGAAAAGTACAAAAAAAACATTTATTGATTTTAAAAAAAATCACGGGGTACGCGTACGGTAAGCTCACGGTAAGCGTACGGTAAAAAAAATAAAAATAAATAAATGAAAATCAGATTTAAGAGTTTAGAAATTAGGGAGCTCTAAAAAGAGCTGTTGTGTTTATGGAGTCATTTTTTTAGTGGTACTTACAAGTAAGTACCGATGCAGAGTCTAAGGTTCAAGAGGAAGACTCTGTTCCCTTCATCATTGAAGTGCACACCATCTCCTCTATAAATGTCTTGCATGTCGTAACGCAAGTTGTTGTGGTAAATGGCACCCATACCATAGTCACGGAGGAAAGCAGAAACAGATTTGTTGACGTGCTTTCTTGCTTTGTCAATCTGTGGACAGAAATGATTGGACCAGTTCCATTTTTGCCTTTGGCATATGTTGGAAAACACAAAGGCAGTTTTAGGGAAAAGTGTAAACAGTTGTGCAAAGGTGTCCTTCATAAGCATTTCCAGACCTACCCCAGTCAAAGTGCCTAGGTCATTGCCACCACAGTGCACTATTATGAGGTCAGGGTGTTGGATTTGCATGAAGGATTTCACCAATGGCATCAATTGGTGCCACTTTAACCCTCTCTGACCAATCCATTTAATGTCTACATTTGGCAAAGCAAGGTCTCTCACCATATCTGTTTTCTCTGCAAACTTTTCACTCCAGAAGACATAGCTGTGCCCTACAATCCACACTGTGAACATCTTCAAAGGAGAACTGGATGCACTCAGGAGGTGTCTTTCAGTAGAATGGCAATATGAAAATAAAGACAGTTTGGAAATGGAGGCATACATATTTTTTACAAAACAAAAAGAACTGATTGGCTGTTTCATACCATTCTAGAAAAAAAACTAGGCTGTATGTGAAAATTAATAGAAGCATGTTTTGTATTGGTACAAAAAAATGTGTAACCAAAGAACAGTACCATGGATTTGCAGTTAGGATTGAAAAGTCAAGCACTCTTGCTCTGTGGAATTGAAACATTGTGTGTCGAACTTCTGACCTAACTGCACACAGCAGTGTTCCATGAGCTGTTGCTATGGTAGCAGGCAGAAGTCAAGTTGGGGGAAGGGTACTAGGCAGAAGTCAAGTTGGGGGCAGGGTACTTTTGGAAAAGGGTTGGTTTTCAACCAATAGAAATGTGTCATTACATTTGAAAAAAAGGGGGAAGCACTGAGATTTGAAACTTACATGTATATGTGTGGAAAAATAGAGGGAAAGTTTGCCATTATCTGGTTCTGCTGAGAGGAGAGAGGTGTACAGAACAGAGATCCTGGCTCTGATAATCTGCTGTTTGAGTGACACATTTCTTTCACAACTAACTAAATTTAAAGGTGAGTTTACAGTTTGAGAGGGGATGTATGTGGTAACTTAAGAAATGAATAATAGAAATGGGAATTGTTTTTGTTGTAGTTACACATGGTGGATTCATAATGTGTCAGTCTGTAAAAGAGATTTTCACTTGGCCCGAAAAAAAAAGAGCAGTAAGTGTGCTTTCAAATTGGCAAAGAAATTTCGTTTTGGGACTAATGTGAAAACATGACTCTGTGTCCATAGAAGAATTATAGGCAGAAATGTATTGCGTCTTGCTCTGGTGATTTCACAGTTGCAGTAGATGGAAAAGAGGAGCGAATTTTTGGGGGAAGAAGCAGAGGGTTAGCACACACCCATGTGCTTGCCATGTATAGTCATGCACAGTAATTAGAAGCGAGTGGGGTTTTCAGGTTTAAGTCTGTAATGCAAATACATTCAGCATCACTAAGGCTGGTTGCCCCTGCTGGAGTGTAGGCAGTCACAGAGAATACACACGGTGGTGGTCTGAAAAAAAAACAGCTTGGACATGTGCATTTAAATAAATTTAAAAAAAAGGTTTCAGAATGTGTCAGTCTGTAAAAGTGATTTCAAAGTGTAAAAAGAGATTTTCACTTGGCCCAAAAAAAAAGAGCAGTAAGTGTGCTTTCAAATTGGCAAAGAAATTTCGTTTTGGCACTAATGTGAAAACATGACTCTGTGTGCATAGAAGAATTATAGGCAGAAATTTATTGCGTCTTGCTCTGGTGATTTCACAGTTGCAGTAGATGGAAAAGAGGAGCGAATTTTTGGGGGAAGAAGCAGAGGCTTAGCACACACCCATGTGCTTGCCATGTATAGTCATGCACAGTAATTAGAAGCGAGTGGGGTTTTCAGGTTTAAGTCTGTAATGCAAATATATTCAGCATCACTAAGGCTGGTGGCCCCTGCTGGAGTGTAGGCAGTCACAGAGAATACACACGGTGGTGATCTGAAAAAAAAAAAAAGCTTGGACATGTGCATTTAAATAAATTTTAAAAAAAGAGCAGTTTGTGTGCATTGAAAATGGCAAAGAAATTTCGTTTTGTGACTATTGTGAAAAGAAATGTAGTAATATATTTAAATACAATAAAGGATTTTTTTTTTAGTTTTTTTCAGGTATTGCTGAAGAACAGTGAACAAAATTTAAGATGCCTACAAAATCTCGAGTTCAAAAAACGCTAAAAAAAAAACTATATTTGAGGACAACTGGAGGACCAAAGTTAGTAGAAGATGCTGATGTTGGGAAAAAGAAAAAATCTTCTGGTAAGCAAAAAAGACAATTCCTAAACAAAATATTGAAAACAAACAAAAATGTACAAAATGTCTGTTCTCGGAAAAATGTAACAAAACCTACAGAACAGCAAAAAATTGAGGATTTAGTTAATGCAAATATACCTTCTGCAATTGAAAAGTTTAACATAAACAGAAAAACAGCATTTAAAGAGATACGTAGAAAAATGTTTCAGAGAAGAGTTATGTCCAATTTGATAAAGGATATAAAGAAATATAAGCAAAAGGCTAAATATTATAAGAGAAAAAAAGAAATTGAAGCCATTGCAGCAAAAGCATTAGAATTAAAAAGGAAACTATTCATATTAATTTTGAATAGGATGCGTACATTAGATAAAATGGTTAATGTACTGAAATCACAAAGCAAAAGCAAAAGAGTAGTGAACAGAACAAACTTTTGTAAAGTGTTTTTAGGAAAGTGGATGCATAGTTCAAGTAGTGAACCTTTTTTTAATGAAGAAAGCTATTTTCAAAGTAATAGTTTGCTGCATGCAGTTGACACCAGAGGTCGTTCATACGAAGTAAAAAATGGTTGCATAATGGAGAAGGAGATAATGGTTCCAAGAGATGAGGTACAAGTGATGGCAGATGAGGCAATGGGGAGACGTCCTAAAGCCCCAGTGTACACTTGGAATTGTAGTAGTATTTGCACTGTGCGTCAGGAATCTATTGACAGATTTTGAGAGTTTCTAAGAGAATATAGTAAAAAAAGTGTAAAACAAAAGATTAAGGTGCTTCAAAGTCTGGATCCATGCAGAGTGAGAGAGAATACTGGTTTGCAGGGTCATTCTCTTGCTTGTCTATCTAGAAAAGTGTGCAATAGTGTTTTCCATCATTTTAGGATGCTGGCTGTTCATCATACTGAAATGAGAAAGTTTGTGAGACGGTTGTATTTTGCCAAAAGTCCAGCAATAAAGTTAAATGAATTGAATAGGGCTCTGTTCCGAGGAACGGTATCAGATGTAGAGAAGGTTGTTGATGAAATTCAGTTTTGTTACTTTGGTCCTGAACAAAACAGTGCAGAGAAGGACACAATAAATGAGGCAGAAGTGGAAGAGAATGTAGAACCCTCTGTAAGTAACACATTTAATGATCACATAACAAAATTTGCAATAGTCTCTAATGAAAGACCAAATGTTACTTGTATTTGTTGCCGCAGAACTCATTATAGAAAACAAACTAGGAATGTTGATCTCTACAGAAAGAGTGAAAATGAAGATAATTATAAGTGGATGGATTTTGCCACATATATATTTCTTGAAAATTGTTTTGAATTGGGTGAAGATCAGCGTATTTGCAAATACTGCTACAACAAGTTAGAGGAAAATAGAATGCCGACCAGAGCTGTACATAATAATTTAGAATTGGATGCTATTCCTGCTGAACTTTCTGAATTAAATACATATGAGTCTATACTCATTCAATGTGTTCATCCGTTCCAGACCATAGTACGTATGGAGCCCAAAACTGGTAAATTACCTCCTTCAGATTTACTGAGAGGTTTAAAAGGTAGAGTGGTGTATTTGCCCTTGGATTTGAAAAAAAATATGGAAACTATTGATGCGGATACTTTGGAAACTGAACCATTAATTATTCTGGTTAATGGTGTCCCTACAAAGAATAAGAAGATTTGGCAGGAGCTGGTAGATGTGCGGAAAGTACAAAGAGCAAATTTGTATTTGAAAAAAAATAACAAATGGTATGAATCAATTTATATAGAAGAAGAAGAAGAAGAAGAAGATTTACAAGGAGACACAGAAACACCAACTGGACAAATTGAAAAAGTGGACAAGTCAAAGGAAGAAGAAATTTATGAACATTTTAGCATACATCCTCTCCATTCGAAAGAAGTTATGGGAGACAATATTGATCTCTTTCAGATGAAGAAAGCAAAAGGAAATCCCGTGAGTGTATGGGAGGAGAGCTTGGAAGCTCGATGTTTTCCCCAGCTGTTTCCTAAAGGAAAAGGAGGACGATACGATGAACGTCCGGAACAGATTCCAGCTTCTGAGTATCGGACTACAAGACTATATGCTGAAGATCCCAGATTTCGACAAAGTATCCCTTATTTGTTCCATCTTTTATTTGAAAGCGACTTGTCTGCACTGTCTTATGCAGTAAATCACATTTTAAAAAGTGGAGTACATTTACAAAATGTGTCTGCTAAGGATTTTATGGAGAAAGTGCAGCACCGAGATGATCATTTGGAAACACAACTGATCAATCTGATGGCTTGTCAGCGTGGGACAAATGAATATTGGTACCGACGCCATGGTGAACTAAAATGCATGTTACGCAACTTAGGAACACCAACATGGTTCCTTACCCTAAGCTGCGCCGAGTACGCTTGGGATGATTTACTGGATTTTCTACGAGAGGCCAATTCAAACATTGAAAACATCGAATACAAGACAGCAGGAGAACTGTGCTCATTGGATCCGGTTAATGTTTGCAGATATTTCAATCATAGATTTGAGGCTATGATGTCCTTCATCTGCAATAAAAAAAATCCACCCCTTGGAGAAGTAGTGGATTTCTTTTGGAGAAAAGAGTACCAGGCAAGAGGTGCTCCTCATATTCATATGCTGCTGTGGATCAAGGATGCCCCAAAGTTTGGAACAGATACTGATGAAGCAGTGTTATCTTACATTGAAGAATATGCAACATGTGCTATACCTAAAAACACAGAAGAGAACAAGTTAAAGGAGCAAGTTCTACGTTTCCAAAGTCATCGGTGTGGAAAATACTGTCGACGGAAATACAAGAGCAAAGAAAAATACTACACTAAATGTCGATTTGGATTTCCTAGACCTGTTCTTACAAATGGAAGAGTCAACAGTTTTATGTCAGCTGTGAGACATACTATCACAAGAAAATCACCTAAGAATACCTACAACCTTAAAAGAAAAGAAGAATCAAAAAATATAAATGACTACAACCCAGTCATTTTATCCATGTGGAACGCTAACATGGATATACAGTATGTTGCTGACAATTCCATTGCTGTTGCTCGATATGTAACGTCTTACATTACGAAATCAGAAAAAACAGAATTGAAGGAAATGTGGGAAGAGATTTCTCACGAGAAGACTGTCAGTAAGAAGCTGTACAGTTTTAGTTTGAAGATGTTATCGCATCGAGAAATTGGATCCTACGAATGTTCAGATAGGTTATCTTCTGCAAGTCTCTACTCGAAGTCAAGAAGAATAATTTGGGCAAGTTTAGGCCTTGCAGCAATGAGAAATCGGGTACTGAAATCTGTTGGAGAAATTGAATATTTGGCTGAGAATGACCCAGAAAGTACAGACATATTGAAAACAAACATGTTGGACACATATTATCCCAAGAGAAGTCATCATCTGGAGAACATGTGTCTCTATGAAGTGCTGCAGAACTACATTTATTCACGGAAAGCTGCAGAAGACATCAACAGTGGAAAATATAAAGTTGTTGGTGAAGAAGGATGTTTGGTGAAGCAAACCAAAGGAAGTTTGATAAATCACCGGAAGCTGAGTTGCGACACTACCGACAAGAAAGAATTTTACTACTTGGCTCTTTTACAGTTGTTTAAACCATGGCGTACAGAGGATGAACTACTGGGAGAATTCCAGAGCTATGAAGATTCTTTTAATGCTTGCAAAGACAGCATACAATGCAGTACATTCTCAACTTATCTGCAAATGTTAAATGAAGAAATTGAACAGGAAACTACAATTGCAGCAGAAATAGCTAGAGACAGTTCTCAGGACAGCCAAAGTTCAGGAACATACAGTCAAGATCCCCTAGGACAACCAATCGTTGAAAATGAAGCATCAATAGCCATGAATGAAGTGGAAACGGCTATGAATCAAGCTCAAGAAGAATTTATAGACTTAGAAAATTTGGAAAGACAACTGAATCAAGAGCAGCAACAAATTTATGAAGAGATCAAAAACAAAATTGATCACGGATTTCTACATATCAAAAAAGAGTGCTCATGCACATCATTTCATCCAATCAGGATGTATGTAAGCGGACAAGCTGGCACTGGAAAAAGTTTCCTAATTAAAGTCATCAGAAGCTACCTAAAGCAAAAAACGGATTCTACTTTGTCTTGTGTGGTTACTGCTCCAACTGGGTTAGCAGCATATAACATAAAAGGAATCACCTTACATCGTTTGCTAATGTTACCAGTGGAGCATGAGAACAAAATACAATTCAACAAGCTAACTGGAGAAGCATCCTTAGAAGTGTCAAGAGTATTGAAGAAGATGCAAGTTCTCATTATTGATGAGGTGAGCATGGTATCAAACTTAATGCTTGCCTTTGTGCATTTAAGAATGCAGCAAATTTTGAAGACAGACTATGACGTGTTATTTGGTGGAAAACACGTCATAGTTTTTGGGGATCTTTTGCAACTTACTCCAGTTAAAGGACAACCAGTGTTTAATACTGTGACACATGAAGACACGAAGAAGTCATTGGGAAGCATTGGAAATACAAATATTTGGTCCTTCTTTGAGTACAAGGAACTTACAACTAATATGAGGCAAGCAAACGATGAAGAATATGGAAGTATTCTGAAAGATATCAGAATTGGACTACTCACAGAAGTTGGCAAAAAAGCATTACAGAGTCGGCTGCTACATAACTTATTTCCAAAGGAAGAAATAGTTGCAGAGAAAATATACAAGAATATTGCAGAAAACAAAAGTGTCATCTGCTTAATGCCAACTCTACGTGAATGCTCAATATTTAATGAGGAGCTTTTGAAATTGGAAAATGAAGACATCATGAAATTGGAAGCAGTGGACAAAATTGAGGATGGAAGAATTACTGTCACAGTAACAGGCAAACTGAAAAATAAATTGGACTCACTAGAGAAGAATATCTCCAAAACAGCAGGATTAGAAAAAAATCTATATGTTTGCATGAACTGTAGAGTGTTTTTAAGGAGAAATTTGGATGTTGAAAAAGGCTTAGTGAATGGAGCGATGGGAAGAGTTGTGGGTTTTATTAATTATCAGAAAAAAGATGGAATTGAATGTTTAAAAATAAAATTTGATCAGATAGAGGAAGTTAAAGACATTTGTCGTTGTTCAGTTCGTTTCATGCTTGTGAAAGACTTATATGTACGTAGGAAGCAGTTTCCGTTTTCACTAGCATATGCTGTAACTATCCACAAGTCTCAAGGATTGACTGTAGATTGTGCATTTGTGAACATTGGTTCAACTGTGTTCAAAGAAGGTATGGCATATGTAGCTTTGTCACGAGTCAAAACATTATCAGGTTTATTCATGATTGACTTTGATGATTCAAAAGTTAGTGCTGATACAAACTGTGTAAAGGAGTATAATAGATTAAGAAGAACCTATGCTCCTCATTTAGGTCAGTATCCTGTGTTGGAGAAACGTGTAGTTTCTCGTAAAAGGAGAAATGAGAATATCTGTAATGAAGATGTAGAGAAGAGGAAAAAAAGAGGAGTGATGTAATTGCAAGCAAAAAGAATAAGGAAAATGAAGAACAGGTTGTAGGATGTCATTTTGAAAATAGCTCTGGTGTCAACTGCTACGCTAATGTAGTGCTGAATGTTGCATTTTATCTGAAAAGTTTGCAAGAGCAGATAATAGTAAATCAGGGAAAAAGATTCTGTTCAGAGCTCAGTCTCCTTTTTCAAAAGCTGAGTAAAGATAAAACTCAAATAGAAAGTGCTACTGACATTAGAAAACTTTTAGATGTATGTTCAGGACGAACACAGTTTTCTCAAAATGTACAGCAAGACGCACAGGAATTCTTGTTGTTTTTTCTTCAGGTAGTGGAAGAAGAAGGAGTTCCCATTGACATTTTTTTTGGTCTCTCTTATAAATGGGAACATAGTTGTGAAAATTGTTATAATATATGTGGCTCTATTGTTGATAATGAAAGGTTTATTTATTTGACATTGCCAGAGAGTAAAACAGTCACTTTTGCAAAATTAGTTAAAGATGCTAATCATAGCATGAAATGTGGTGAGTGTAATTCTGACATGTTTTCAACATTAATTTTAAGGGAATACGGACAGTATGTAATTTTAATGATGCAACGATGTAGAGCTGATGGTTCAAAATTGGATACTTTAATAAAGAAGTTTACAGGACAGCAATTATCAATTTCAGGAAAAACTTTTGTAACTGTTGCAATAATTTTCCATGATGGACCTACTGTTACTTCTGGACATTACACAGTTTATCTTAAATGTGAAAAAGGCTGGACACTGTGTAATGATTCCCAATTGATTTTCAAACAACGTTTGCCTTTTGATTTAGCAAATTCCTATCTAATCTTTCTGAAACCTAAATTTTAGAGAGACTTGGCAAGATGTGGACAAAATAATTTTACCATTTTACTGGATTACCATTGCAATTTTGTAGAAAAAATATTTTTTAAAATTATCATTTGGCCTAAAGGAAAGATAACCAATTGTAATGTGGACTTTTTAAATTTTTAATGCAATTTTGAAAAACCAATAATTTAGAGATAATCGGTAACTTCTGCACATTTTAAATTTTGGAATGCTATTGGACTGCCATTGGAAATTTTTACAAAAATGATTTAAAAAATTACTATTTGGCCATGTGGAAAAGTAAGCAATTCTATTGTGGACTAAATAAATTATTCAAAAAATTTTTGTGAACCAAAATGTTACAGAGAATCGGTGAGATCTGGACAGATTAAACTTTAGAATTTTAATGGTTTTCCCTTGGAAATTTATTCCAGGGAAAAAAAAAAATACAATTTGGCCTAAAGGAAATAAAATCAGATGTATTTTGGAGTTATTTGAGATATAATATTGTGATTATACTCCTGAAACAAAAATATCAGACGGTATTTTAAAGAAAAAAGTATTGTTTTTAGATGATATTTTTTTAGAATAATATGCATTTCTGTAATGATAAGTTTAAGTGAGAAGAGATTCTGGGCTTTTTTAATACAATCTTTGAGATTGTTATTTTTTTTTGCCCGCTGTAAAATGATGAATGCAATTGCTTTCACAATTTATAGTGAAATGCAATATATTCTGAAAACAGCAAAAATAAGGCAAAAATATTTTTGGGTAAAAAATGTAAATATGTGTACTGTATTATAAAATGGTTTAAAGATATTAATACTTTTTTCTTTTTTTTCAGATCGATATAGAAAATTTTCGTAAACTACAACCATTTTAAAAACTATTTTTTAAAAAAACAAATGAATAAATATTTTTTTCAGTGAGTATGGTAAGTCAATAGTAATAATTGTAGTCTTTCAAGGACCTTGTAATGTGAAAAATGATTTTTAGTGTTTTTTTTAAAAAATAAAAAAAAAGGTACGCTTACCGTACGCGTACGGTAAAAAAAAAAAAAAAAGTTTTTTAAAAAAAATGTAAAAAAAAGATGAAAGATAAGGTTGGCTCTTAAAAGAACCGTTGTGTTCATGCAGGGACAGAGGAAAGGAACCATGGGAAAATCATTCAAAGCTACAAATGTGCTAATCTATTTTGTTATTCACTAGGGAAACACTGGTCTCCCTATAACAAATTAGAGCTTTACAAAATGTGCAATGAATATCAACCTTCCGAAATCGAGGGTTCATTTCCAGAGGGCCAGCAAAAGGAGATTCTCCCCCCACAGATGAAGGGCTCACCTGAGCTGCAGAAGAAGGAGTAAGCTCTGCAGGTGATGGTCCAGGCTGAGCTGCTGTGGATGTACTGGCTCGTCTTTCTGAAGAGTTACCTCCAAAAAGTTGAGCATGTGTCCTTTTGTGTACATCCTTGAGGTGCCTCATCATGGTGTGATTCCCAAAGGAATACTTCCTGTCAGGATTACCTCTAGAAAGTACACGCTGACACAGCTTGCAAGTAACTAAGGGTGCATTCACCTTTTGCTGGCCTTCTGGAAAAGTAAAATAATCCCAAACATAAGAAGGTTTTACTTTCCTCGCTCTCTGCCTCAAGACAGTGCTGCTGGTGCTAGCCTCACTCTCAGAAGAGCTCTGCTGTTCTGCCATCGTATCCCAAAGACAAACCAGCTCCTTCTCCCAAGGGATCACAAGCAGAAATGAGGGGAATGGGTGTGGTGTAGGAGAGTTCTAGAACTGAAAGTAGTTTCAACCAATCAAAAGTTGTGTTTCAAGATCACATGACCTACCGTACGCTTACGGTACGCTTACGGTACGCTTACGGCAAAAAGTACGCGTGCGCGTAAAAAAGACACGCGCTTGCGCGCATGCGCATAACAGTCATTTCCCGGCACTTCCGCGTAACGTGCGCGTGTTGCGTAAGCGCGCACGCGTCCCACGCGCAGTACGCGCGCTACGCAAAGTACGTAACTATACGCAAGCAGCGTAGATAGATTACGGACGGTGCGTAAACCGTACGCTTACCGTGAGCTTACGGTACGCGTACTATAAAAAAAAAAAAAATCTGGAAATAAATGTCACTTGTTTATTTTAAAAAATTTATATAAAATAAATATTTAATGATTTTAAAAAATTAAGCATAGTCTTTATAAAAGGTAAAAAATTAAATTAAAAATATGTTTGAAAAAAATGAAGAAAAAAAACAAAAAATAGCATTTAAAAAACCTTGCAAATTCACTGAAAAAAACATGGGTTTCACACACGTTATAGTTAGGAATTAGCATTTAAAAAACCTTAGAAATTCACTGAAAAAACCATAGGTTTCACACACGTTATAGTTAGGAATTAGCATTTAAAAAACCTTAGAAATTCAGTGAAAAAACCATAGGTTTCACACACGTTATAGTTAGGAATTAGCATTTAAAAAACCTTAGAAATTCAGTGAAAAAACCATAGGTTTCACACATGTTATAGTTAGCTGGACATTTTACTCGTAAAAAACCAATGAAATTGCCCCGTTATAGTTAGTTCAGCTAACTATAACTCGCGCGCCCGCAATGCACTGCTGATGACGTCACATATTACATCACTCATGACATGGTCAGTGACATCACTCATGACATCACTGATGACATCTCAAATGACATCACTGATGACATCACTGATGACATCATCCTTGTGATAGAGTGGCAGACCTCCTCTCACCTTAATATAAGCTTTGATACACACATTCAAAAATAGAGACTAAAAATTTCAAAACAATGGACATACCAATACCAGTTACAACAACCTCTTCAGTAATTCTAAGATCCACATACTCATCCACTCATTCACCAACAGTCCTATACAGTCACTCATACATGTACTCACTCATCATATGTACTCATACATCTATACATCCTGTTACACAATGCCACTCATCCATAGAGTTACTCACACACATAGTCACTCATGCTAATAAAGAATAAAACATACATTTACTTGCATATACAGTAATACACACACCACCATACTTACTTCTACGGAAACTAACACATACTTAGTCTTTTAAACAATCACTTATAGAAACACATACTTATTCATACAGGAACTCTTTCAATCTCTCCCTCTCATATATACTCACATATATACACCAATACTCACATATACTAGTTTAAAATATATGTAGTTACTCCTGAAGACACTATTGAGACAGTCATTCACTCACTAACACACCCATACACACACTCATCCACCCATACAGTCCTGCACACATGCTGTCTTCAACACATACAAACAGTGAGTCACTCATTCATGCATCTATGCACTACGTAATACCCCCCACCGTACCATACAGACACTCAGACTGATACTCAAAAAAACAACTAATAACCTATATAGACACCCATGTAGCTACTCACCAACCCATGCAGCCACTTATACACAAAGTGAGAGATACACTTAATCAGTCAGTTACACAATCAATTTTTCAAAAACAAATCATCCATTTAGATACTTATATACCCATTTATTCTTCCATCGACCTTGAGATATACATATATAAAACATATGTAATTTTCAGAATAACACACATTCACTGGATGATGTCATCAGTGATGTCATCAGTGATGTCATTTGAGATGTCATCAGTGATGTCATGAGTGATGTCACTGACCATGTCATGAGTGATGTAATATGTGACGTCATCAGCAGTGCATTGCGGGCGCGCGAGTTATAGTTAGCTGAACTAACTATAACGGGGCAATTTCATTGGTTTTTTACGAGTAAAATGTCCAGCTAACTATAACATGTGTGAAACCTATGGTTTTTTCACTGAATTTCTAAGGTTTTTTAAATGCTAATTCCTAACTATAACGTGTGTGAAACCTATGGTTTTTTCACTGAATTTCTAAGGTTTTTTAAATGCTAATTCCTAACTATAACGTGTGTGAAACCCATGTTTTTTTCAGTGATATATGTATATATATATTTATATATGTATATATATATATACATACATATATATAAATGCATACGCATATATATGCATATATATATATGTGCATATGTGTGCGTGTAGAGAGAGGTAGAGAGCTAGAGGTGTAGAGGTAGAGGTGTAGAGGTAGAGCTGTAGAGGTAGAGAGGTAGAGGTAGAGAGTAGTAGAGAGAGAGGTAGAGAGAGGTAGAGAGGTAGAGAGTAGAGAGCGAGTAATAGAAAGTAGAGAGTGAGTAGTAGAGAGTAGCAGAGAGTAGTATAGAGTAGTAGAGATAGTACCAGAGAGTGAGTAGTAGAGAGTAGTAGAGTGAGTAGTAGAGAGTGAGTAGTAGAGAGTGAGTTGTAAAGAGTGAGTAGTAGAGAGTAGGAGTGAGTAGTAGAGAGTAGTAGAGAGTGAGTAGTAGAGAGTGAGTAGTAGAGAGTGAGTAGCAGAGAGAGAGTAGTAGAGAGTGAGTAGTAGAGTGGGTAATAGAGAGTAGTAGAGATAGAGTAGTATAGAGTAGTAGAGAGTGAGTAGTAGAGAGTGAGTAGTAGAGAGTGAGTAGTAGAGTGAGTAGTAGAGTAGTGGAGAGTTAGTAGTAGAGAGTAGTAGAGAGAGAGTAGTAGAGATTAGTAGAGAGTGAGTAGTAGAGAGTGAGTAGTAGAGAGAGAGTAGTAGAGAGTAGTAGAGTAGCAGAGAGTGAGTAGTAGAGAGTGAGTAGTAGAGAGTGAGTAGTAGAGTGAGTAGTAGAGAGTAGTTGAGAGTGAGTAGTAGAGTGAGTACTAGAGAGCGAGTAGTAGAGAGCAAGTAGTAGAGAGTGTGTAGTAGAGTGAGTAGTAGAGAGTAGTAGAGAGTGAGTAGTTGAGAGAGTAGTAGAGAGTGAGAAGTAGAGAGAGTAGTAGAGTAGTAGAGAGTGAGTAGTAGAGAGTAGTTGAGAGCGAGAAGGCAAGAGTGAGTAGTGGAGAGTACGCAGTAGAGAGTAGTACAGAGTGAGTAGTACAGAGTGAGTAGTAGAGAGTGAGTAGTAGAGAGTAGTAAAGTGAGTAATAGAGAGTGAGTAGTAGAGAGAGAGTAGTAGAGAATGAGAAGTAGAGTAGTAGAGAGTGAGTGGTAGAGAGTAGGAGACAGTAGTAGAGTGAGTAGTAGAGAGTGAGTAATAGAGAGAGTAAAGTAGTAAAGTGAGTTGTAGAGTGAGTAGTAGAGAGAGAAGTAGAGAGTGAGTAGTAGAGTAGTAGAGAGTGAGTGGTAGAGAGTAGTACAGAGTAGTAGAGTGAGTAGTAGAGAGTAGTAGAGAGTGAGTAGTAGAGAGTGAATAGTAGAAAATAGTAGATAGAGAGTTGTAGAGAGTGAGTAGTAGAGAGTGAGTAGTAGAGAGTGAGTAGTAGCGAGTAGTAGCTAGTGAGTAGTAGAGAGTGAGTAGTAGAGAGTAGTAGAGAGTGAGTAGTAGAGAGAGAGTAGAAAAGAGTGAGTAGTAGGGTAGTAGAGAGTGAGTGGTAGAGAGTAGTAGAGAGTATTAGAGTGTGTAGTAGAGAGTAGTAGAGAGTGAGTAGTAGAGAGTGAATAGTAGAGAGTGAGTAGAGCGAGAGTAGTAGTAGAGAGTGAGTAGTAGAGAGTAGTAGAGAGTGAGTAGTAGGGAGTGAGTAGTCAGCCAGTGTCAGTCAGTCAGTCAGTGTCAGTCAATCAGTGTCAGACAGTGTCAGTCAATCAGTGTCATTAGTCAGTGTCAGTCAATCAGTGTCAGTCAGTGTCAGTCAGTCAGTCAGTGTCAGTCAGTCAGTGTCAGTCAATCAGTGTCATTCAGTCAGTTTCAGTCAATCAGTGTCAGTTAGTGTCAGTGTCAGTCAATCAGTGCCAGTCAGTGTCAATCAGTCGGTGTCAGTCAGTCAGTCAGTGTCAGCTAGAGCAGCTCTGCTGACCTGGTTCTCTGGCTCTAAAGCAGCTCTGCTGACCTGGTTCTCTCTCTCTAAAGCAGCTCTAATGACCTGGTTTCTCTGGCTCTACAGCAGGTCTGCTGACCTGGTTCTCTGGCTCTAGAGCAGCTCTGCTGACCTAGTTCTTAGGCTACAGAGCAGCTCTGCTGAGCTGGTTCTCTGGCTCTACAACAGCTCTGCTGACCTGGTTCTCTGGCTCTAAAGCAGCTCTGCTGACCCGGTTCTATGGCTCTGAAGCAGTTCTGCTGACATGGTTCTCTGGCTCTAGAGCAGCTCTGCTGACCTGGTTCTCTCCCTCTAGAGCAGCTCTGCTGACCTGGTTCTCTCCCTCTAAAGCAGCTCTACTGACCTGGATTCTCTGGCTGTACAGCAGCTCTGCTGACCTGGTTCTCTGGCTCTAGAGCTGCTCTGCTGACCTGGTTCTTAGGCTCTAAAGCAGCTCTGCTGACCTGGTTCTATGGCTCTAAAGCAGCTCTGCTGACGTGGTTCTCTGGCTCTAGAGCAGCTCTGCTGGCCTGGTTCTCTGTCTCTAAAGCTGCTCTGCTGACCTGGTTCTCTGGCTCTAAAGCAGCTCTGCTGGCCTGGTTCTCTGGCTCTAAAGCAGCTCTGCTGACCTGGTTCTCTCCCTCTAAAGCAGCTCTGCTGACCTGGTTTCTCTGGCTCTACAGCAGCTCTGCTGACCTGGTTCTCTGCCTCTAGAGCAGCTCTGCTGACTTAGTTCTTAGGCTCTAGAGCAGCTCTGCTGACCTGGCTCTCTGGCTCTGCAGCAGCTCTGCTGACCTGGTTTTCTGCACTCACGATGCACGCACCCGACTTCGCGAAAATATATTTATAAATAATATAAGTTTATTATCAGTACAAATATATTATTTTTATGAATATCTTACATAATCTCTTGCCCTAGTATGCATATTAAAGACACATACATATAATTTTGGAACCCCAAATTTTTTTGGTGGGAGTCACGCACCCAGCACGCCCCAGCACGTATATGATGTCACGCGGGACCCGCAACCGCGCAAACATCTTGTACCGTAATGCGCATGTGTCGCGAATGCGCGGGAGCAGGAGTCGCGGACTGGTCCCGTACCAATCGCGCACATCACGTGATATTAAATGTATATGATGTAACTGAAAAACACGCAGCCGTCGCACACCATACGCAGATCCTGCATGACTTTTCTAAAATGGCGGCTAGAATGCGCGCACCCACCGTGATGTGTACGCTTTGAGAAAGTAATATAAATATATTAAAATAAAAAATGAAACCAAGAAAATTAATCAATATTTCAGTTTTAAGTTTTTTTAAAAAATGTTTTTTGCAATTTTCAGAAAAATATATAATATTATTTAATTAATAAAATATTTATAAATAAACAGTTAAAAAACTGTACAAAATCAGTACAAAAAAATAGGTATAACTATTATCACACTTAAAAATTAGCATTTAAAAAAGCTTTGAAATTCACTGAAAAAAACATAGGTTTCAGAGACGTTATAGTTAGAAATTAGCATTTAAAAAAGCTTTGATAAGGCTGGTAAACTGCTCGCATGGTTGGATAAAAAGGAGAGAGCGAGTCGTGTGCTCCCGCTGATTGAGAGGATGGATGGTGTGCGTGTCACCGAGCCAGAAGACATTGTCTCTTGTTTCGCGGATTATTTCCGCGAGGTGTATTCCCCGGTTTCTCCCTGCTCGGAGGAGGATTCCCATGCCCTGCTTAGGGATATCGCGCTGCCTTCCCTTTCGGTGGAAGACAGGGTGTCGTTAGATGCCGCTCCTACCTCCGACGAAATTGCCCTCGCCATACGCTCGGTCGCATCCGGCAAGGCCATGGGCCCGAACGGCATCCCTATCGAGTTGTATAAGCTGCGACCGGATGTACTGGCACCCCACCTCCGTGCGATGTTCCTGGCGGCCCACTCGCTGGGCTCCCTCCCGCCGGACCAACGTCTGGCTACAATCGTGGTGATCCACAAGGAAGGGAGACCTCGAGACCGGGTTACATCCTACCGGCCTATCTCGCTCTTGAATGCGGAGCCCAAAATCCTCGCCAAGGTGCTAGCCAACCGGCTGGTCGGCGTGGTGGGCGATTTGGTCCACCAAGACCAGTCCGGCTTTATTCCCCATCGCAACACGGCCCTTAATCTGCGGCGTTTGCACGGGGTGCTCGCGCGTGTCCCGTTTGTGCGGGAGCCGGCCATATTGGCGTCCTTAGACGCCACCATGGCGTTTGACACGCTCGAGTGGCCATACATCTGGGCTATGCTGGCGAAGTTTGGATTTGGCCCGGGGTTCATTAGCTGGGTCAAATTGTTGTATTCGGGCCCATTGGCGCAGGTGGTGGTGAATGGAAGAGTATCGGTCCCATTCGAGCTGGGACGGGGCACGCGACAGGGCTGTCCCTTGTCGCCGCTCCTGTTCGCGCTGGCCTTGGAACCCCTGGCGGAGTGGCTGCGGTGGCACCCTTCCATCCGTGGTCTCCGTTGGACCCCCGAGTATGAGGACCGCGTGTCCCTATACGCTGACGATATCCTTTTGTACCTAGCCTCCCCGCGTAAATCACTGATTGTCCTGGTTGATGTTTTGCGCTCATTCGGCCGCAACTCAGGCCTTGTCATCAACTGGGCTAAATCATGTGTGTATGTGCTTTCCGGGGAGGCTCCCGTCCTCCCGCGGGGCTGTCCGATCCAGATTGCCTCACAGGGGTTTCGGTACCTGGGGGTTTACATTACTCTGGACCCGGAGGCCCGCTACGAGCGGAATTTGCTTCCCCCCCTCCAGCGCTTGAAGGAGGACGTCGCGCGCTGGCGGCGCCTGCCGCTTTCGCCGCTCGGCCGGGCGGCATTGTTTAAGATGATGTCGTTGCCACGCTTCCTGTACGCTCTCCAGAATACTATGGATTTAGTCCCGGCGCGTTACTTCCGTGAGGTGGAGAGTCTACAGCGCCGCCTGTTCTGGGACGGGAGGCCGCGTATTGCTCTGGCGAAGTTGACGCTCCCATGGTACGACGGGGGGATTGCCCTCCCGGATATTAAACGGTATTACTGGGCCTCCCAGCTAGCTGCAATTAATCATGGCCTTTACGGGCCCGCCTTAAACCCGGCTTTTGAAATGGACAAGATGCTCCTGCCTGGTGGCGACTATAATCGAGCGCTCTACTCTGGCGCGCCCGGACCCCGCCTGACGGGACCTACGCGTGTCATGGTACGAGTATGGCACGCGGCTAACACAGCTATGGGGTGGAAGGACCGTTTGACCCGGGCATCACCGTTGTACGCGTCTGAGAGATTGGGCTCCCTGTGGACCTCGAAGGGGTTCGAGAAGTGGGACACGATCGGCATCAGTAAAGTGGGGGACCTCTGGACGAGGGGGGGATTTAAAACATTCGAGACGCTGCAGACGGAGTTTCAGCTGCAGGGCAGTGAATACTTTCGGTACTTGCAGGTCCGTCACGCGCTGGGCTCAGTCTTCCCAGACGTCGCCTCCATCCCGGAGTCTTCCCCCCTGGAGGATAGAGTGCTGGATGGCCACGTTCCGGACAGCACGATCTCCCTTATTTACAAAAAATTGATTAATGATCGCTCGGGCTTGCTGACTGGCCTCCGCGAGGCTTGGGTTGCCGACGGGCTGGAGTTGGACGACGAAGACTGGATTTCCGCGGTGGCCTCTCCGAAGGAGGTGGCCATACCGGCTCGCCTTCGCTTCGTCCAGCTTAAGATACTCCATCGGGTTTACATGACGGGGCCAAGGCTTCTGCGTATGGGCTATAGTGAGGATGGGTTGTGTAAGCGTGGGTGTGGTGCTTTGGCGACTTTTTTGCATATTTTGTGGGAATGCCCGAAGGTGGAGCGATTCTGGCGTGGTGTGCATGAGGTCCTGCGAGTGGTTACGCATGTCGCGCTGCTGCCTGAAGCGAGGAGATGCCTGCTGAATGTGTGGGAACCAACTGACTACTCGGTTCCGCAGACGCGATGGGTGACTCTGGGATATATGATAGCTAAGCGTGACATTGCTCAACTGTGGGGATCCCAGAGGCCCCCGGCGGTGTCGGCCTGGAAAGAACACATGGATTGGTGCATGTTCCGAGAAAAGGTGGTGTATGTGGCGAGGGGTAAGCCTGGGGCATGGGTGAAAGTATGGGGCCCCTGGAACGCCTACCGCGGGGGTATCTGCGCGCCACCACTGCTGCCTGCGGCCTCGCCAGCCCCGTCCCCTTAGTTGACTCCTTTCCATAGCCCCGAGCACGGAGTTCCCCCAGTCCTCGATCTGTTCCCCTTCCCCTCTTTAGACTCCTGTGGATGGCTGGGGTCCCCCATTCGGGGAGCACGTGCTGTTGCTTTCGATTGCGGGTTGCCTTGCGGGTGTGGTTTTTGTGTTGTTTGTATAAAATGAAACAGTATTGTGGGGTCAGAGTGATGTGGCCCACGACGCTGATACCTCCTGATTTTGCTTCTTTGCAACGCCAAGTGTTTTTGTACGTATGTCATATGCTCCTGTAATTCTAGCGGCCGGCCGGAAGGTTGTAGGCCCATACTTGTATATTCTTGAGATTGCAATACACGGTTTCGGAAAAAAAAAAAAAAAAAAAAAAAAAGCTTTGAAATTCACTGAAAAAACCATAGGTTTCAGAGACATTATAGTTAGAAATTAGCATTTAAAAAACCTTAGAAATTCACAGAAAAGACCATAGGTTTCAGGGGTGTTATACTTAGCTGGCCATTTCACTCGTACAAAACCATAGAAATTCCTCCGTTGTAGTCAGTTCTGCTAACAAGAACTCGCGCGCCCGCAATGCACTGCTGATGATGTCACATATTGCATCATTCATGACATGGTCAGTGACATCACTGATGACATCACTGATTACATCTCAAATGACATCACTGATGACATCATCGATGTGACAATCTGATCCACCTCATCATACACTAGTATAACCTTTCATCACTCACTGTAAAATACAGAGTACCATATTTGAAGCCATTGACACACCAATACCAGTTACTACATACCCACTCACTGATTCCTAAGTCTACACACACAACTACCCATTCAACAACAGAATGATTTATACATGCAGTCACTAATTAATAGAACACTATCAAATGCACTTATACACATATATAGACATTGACACATCAGCAGTCATCTTAGTCAGTTATGCAGTCATCCTACTCACTCATGAAAAAAATTAATCGCACTTACATTTACTCACTTAAACAATTATCCAACAGCACCTCATTTATTCAAACACATAGTAACTCATAGTTAATATGTTAAAAAAGCACCATTACAATTATACATTCATTCATATAGTTACTCTCACAACTCTGTTATATAAACCAACTCTCACATACAATGCCTTTTATTTTTTTACTTTGTTGAAGATGTACAACTAAAACATATATTCGCTCACCAACACACAAATAAATACACTCAGTCACCCAACCAACTGTTTCCACATGCACTCTTAAACCTATACACCTAGTCAATCAACCATTCACTCATCTATGCATAGAGTTACACACACCCCATTCAACCACACACAAAATCAGTGTCCCATACAAATACTCACCCAACTAATCAATAACTAATATACATACTCATGCAGTTAGTGACCAACTGATGCAGCATGTTATACAACAACAGAGACAGTGCTGCACCCATTCACATTGTTTAGTTACTAATCCATGTATTAAGTGAGACACTTTTAATTACTCACTTAAACAGACAGTCAGACAGCTACTAAATCCTCCATCCAGACAGTTATATATCCACTCAATCTTCAATACAGATTGGCATATATATAATACATATTTAAATTTCAAACTAAACCACATTCACTGGATGATGTCATCAGTGATGTTATCAGTGATGTCATTTGAGATGTCATCAGTGATGTCACTGACCATGTCATGAATGATGCAATATGTGACATCATCAGCAGTGCATTGCGGGCGCGCGAGTTATAGTTAGCAGAACTAACTATAACAGAGGAATTTCTATGGTTTTGTACGAGTGAAATGGCCAGCTAACTATAACACCCCTGAAACCTATGTTTTTTTCTGTCAATATATATATATATATATATATATGTTCATTTTTTATGAGCACTGCGCCGACTGCACTCCCTTTCCATGATTACATATTCCACCTTTTTGTATCAGATTAATTACAAATTCTGTACAACAGAGCAAAGTGGCTGTAATTTGATTAATTTCCATTGGCTTGAGTTATTGAATGTATGTCAAGGATTTTGTGTGGTAGTATATGCACAGGATTTGTTGAATTACCTTCGAGTTGCACATTCTGTAATACTCCAACTGAGTCTCACTGGACAAGGGTTTTGTTTAGTATAATTACCCTAGTCCCCGTGGGCATATAGGGTTTGTTTTTGATTAATTTACACCTATTAAAATATATATAGCAGCAATATAAACACAAGTCGTTGAGCGCTAAGAACTGCGACGCAAGGCAAACCAAGATATTGGTACCTATTTTAAGTAACTCATATGGTCTTGCCATAAATCATGGATGCTAGTAGTATTAACTATTACGTTAAACAAGGGAATAAGTATTTGGGTCCAAACACTTAGGGAGTGTTTTAGTACCATTGCTACTGGGGGTGAAGGGTTTGAATTTTTAAATAAAGACCCTAAACGCGGCAATGTGAGAGGAAAATCCATGTCGTGAATTAGTTTAGCAAAACTAGAGATAACTTCAGAATGACTCAAATTAGAGTAAAATTGAACAACATGAGTGTTTTTCATTCCGATTCGAGAATAAATGTATTGGAAGTGCTCTTAGGGTTCTGTTTTGCAATCATACTACCAATATTCCTGCTGTTCCTGGCTTTCACAATTCAGACTGATAATGTTTCTGCTTTGTTTCTTTTATTAAGGAGTCTTATGTTTTGTGAGCAACTCTCAGAGTGTTCTGACGACAGCAGGTATCGGTGGCAATGACAGCCCTCCTCAAGGCCTAAAGTCCCAAAACTCAGCATTTTTTTTGTAGTTTTATAGAGAGCAAACTTGCCAAGAGAGAATTAGAGAGCATTACATGAGCACCAGAATACATTACACGAGTTTGGATTTTTTTTTCTTTTCGCACAGGGAGATTGAGGGGCATATGGTGCAAGAGCGACGCTAATGAAAAATTAGATTTATGAAGCCACGCAAGACCACCTTGCGTGGCCCTGCGTGGCTTCATAAATCTCAAGTAATTAACGCAGCTCAAATCGCTGCGTCACTTTACTCTGCACCAGGTAAGCGTTCCCTTTGGGTTTCTCGTGCAACATCCATGGATTTTGATACATTCCCAGATTTGCAAGAACAAGTAAACTGGGGCCAGTAGTTCTTCGGTTTTGTGGATGGTTTCTTCAGGAGAAGCCTCACTTCAGTATGCTTCCAGTCTTCATGGAGGGAGGCTGAGGTGATGGAGGTGTTCAGGACTTTCTTGAGCTTGTCACCAATCCTCTTGCTCCCAAGGTTGAAGAAGTGGTGGAGGCAGAGGTGCTCCTGAGTGCGTGGTTCATGATGGAGATTGTGGCTTGAGTTGAGAGGGTTCCAATGGGTGAGCAGGTGTTCGAAGATTGTGTTCGTGGGTGTGAGCATGCTAGTGCTGTTGGTGACGGGGGTTGGGTTTTGAAGTATTTGTAGACGACTGAAAGCTTGTCATGGAAGAATTCCGCCGGAGTGTCACACAGTTCTTGGGAAGCAGTGATTTTGTTCTCGGTGGCTGCGAGGCTGAAGAATTCCTTCACGATGCCAAAGAGCTCCTCGCTGTTGCTTGTGCTGGCTTCTAGACAATCTGTGAGGGTTCTTCTTTGATTCTTTCAGAAGACGGTGGTCCTGTTTGACTGCTGTCTTCAGGTGGGATGGTCTCCTGTTCCTTTGCTAGTGCATCACTTCATTTCTAGTTGCCGGCAGCTGCATTTGGCAGATTTCAGCTCCGCCGTGAACCAGCTGGCTCTTTTGGCATGTCCTTTGGATTTAGCTAGTGTTAGGAAATGGGGGTCTCTAGTTGGCAGATGTAGGTACCTTTGTCAAAGTAGAGACCCTTCTTCTTAGTCAAGGTAAGGGAGTTACACTCCTAAATTAACCCCTCCTCACCCCCTTTGGTAGCTTGGCACGAGCAGTCAGGCTTATCTCAGAGGCAGTGTGTAAAGAATTTGCACATAACCAACGGTAATACAGTGAAAACACTACAAATGGACACCACACCAGTTTTTAAAAAATCCAATATTTTTATATATCCAAAACAAGACCACAACAATAAGAATCCAACACACAGTACTTAAAAAATATATACTTTGCAAGATATCCTTAAAATTGCAGAAATATCTAAAAAATACAGTTCTTTCGATAGCTCCGTCTGGGGCTACCACAATACTGAAGACAACAGAATCCAACAGTTCCGTCTGACCGCGTCGGTCGGGGATGTCAGCACACTAAAAAACAGCACCTTTTGTGTTGCGGCCAACACGTTGGTTGCACTGTGAAGTGAAGCAGAGCAGAGGGCGGTGCCCTCAAGGTGTGGTGCAGGCAGCAGCTCGATGATGGTCATCAAGCGGCGTCAGTAAGTCCAGGGCTGCGGTATGGAGTGAAGGCAGTGCTCGATGCAGTGTGGACAGATCGTGGTGCAGGCGACAGGGCCGGTTGCAGGAAAGTGGCGTCAGTCAGTCCAGACTGCGGTGTGGGACGAGGCGGTGCATCATGAAACTTACGAGCGGTGCCCCAGCCACGATGCGGACACTGGTGTCGAAGTCAGCAGGCAGCGACAGTGTCGGTGAGACTAGGGTGGCGAAGTGAGGCAGTGTGGTGTGCAGTACCCACAGGTCATGGTGCACGCACTGGCTCGGTGGCGGTGGTCATCATCGTCGGTGAGACAAGGGTTGCGGTGCAACATGCGGCAGTGCCTTCTGTGGTGCTTCAGGACACGGAACCAGCGGCGAAGTCGGTTGCTTTTCCCTTCTCTGTGGCAGCTGAAACAACGGCAGAAGTAAAGAAAGTTCAGTCCAGTCCTTTCACTGCCCAAGGCAGCAGCATTAACTGCAGGCCACCCCAACAAAACAATAAAAAAACGGGGGGAAGTTGAGGTTAAGGCTAGGTTCACCCTCCTTACTGAATGCAGTTCCACAACATCCGGAATACTGCAATTAGAAACCTAACCATAGGAAGAACAGGTATTCCACTGAACATATGTGAAAAAACCTCTTTCCAGAAGGAAAAATTATTTTCTAGAGTCGCCTCACACACCAGGGTTACCCCTAGATGGCATGCTTCATCATAGGGGTCCTCTCAATCAGCTTCAGATTGAGGTGTGCTGCGACTTGCAAACTACGTAGAAGCACTTCGTTTTGGGAAAATATGTGTGGTGCAGTGATGTGGAGTGGGAAAAAAAGAATAAAAATACCTAGCTAGTGAGCTAATATTTTATTCCTGTTCCTAGTCGGTATGTTTGAAAATCAGTTGTTTATACTAGGGAAAGACCTAACTGTAATGAGTATGAAGTCCCTAGTACTGGGTCGACATGTTTCGAGCTTTCCCCTAAAGCTCTTCTTCAGTACCACATGAGGGCCAGCCCCATGCGTACCACTCCTTAAGAATCCTGTGAATAGGAAACAATGGGGTGAGCACCTAATGTGTGTTCACCTGATACTTAATACATACATTGTACACTGACAAGCTGTATCTGTAGGAAATAAAGCAAAAGAAAAATAAAAAGCCTGCCTGCCAGCTAAGCTGGCAGGCCCTATATATATGCGGCGTCGTATCTCGATCAATGTACTCCTCTCTAGTGGGTGTACTTAACAGCTATTTTGTGCGATCATCTGTGGTGGAAGAAATCAATCACACACAATGTCTTTGTGAAAAAAGTGGTTATGTATAAATTGCAGTTTAAAAGTACTTCTGAGAAAAGACACCTTGTGACAAGCAACATATAACAAAAAAATAGTATTACATATCAATGACACATACATTTGTTTAGGCAGAAATATGCCTCATGATCTGCAGGGGTAGAGGGGCTTATGGGCACATAGAGATTGTCATTAGAGTTTCCTAAAGGTAAATACGATAGGAACCGCGGAGAAAATTCCCAGTGCTTTGCTTATCCTGGAAGGAAAATAGAAACCTTATTATTTCCTTGGAAAATTGAGAAATAAGGTCAAAACGGGCCTGGCTGGACTTACATTGTCAAAGCACTCCTCTCAGAAAATGACCTGATGGCTCCCCTGGAGACCACATCTTACCGCGTCTGTCTCCCAGTGGCCATTAAATAGACCCGGAACAGCTTAGTCATGCTTACTTCAAAAACTAGACCATGTCTCTCACAAAATGGCCGCTGTGACTGGCAATGGAGCAGGGCCATCTTAGGTGAATGACTGAATTGTCGGGTATTCTGGACAAAAAGCTGGAAATGAAACCAAAACTAACATGGGGATAAATTTATAAAGGGTATAAATTTAGACACTCAAGAACGATGTAGAGTAGTGATTATGTTGCAAGCGCATTGGTACAACTGATTGATGTGCAAGACCCTTAGATATAACTGTTCATCTGCTTTTAGAATAGCTTGTATGTACATCATTAAATGACTAAACCTCACGTCGTGTTAGGGGAAGTCATAAAAAATGCCAGATTCATGGATAACGCAGTACATCAGAATGATGCGCAAGACCCTTAGATTTAACAGGTGGACTGCGCTCTTCTCAGAATAGCTTGCATGTACATCATGTAATGACGAAACCTCGTGTCTTGTTAGGTGGAAGTCATAAATAATGCCCGATTACTGGATAGCGTAAGATATCATGAATGGAATAGGAGACTTGTAGTTGTCAATTGGTGTCTGAATGCCACCGTTAGGCAGTCTGTTGTTCACAAAAGAGCCGCAGCTAGTGGAATGGGGCCTTCCTGAGTAATTGGGCATTCTAGGTGAAGTGGTACCCATGTGTTATTAGCGTTATGATTTACGTTAGTGTGAGTATCACGTGCGGTATGACCTTCACTTCTGTTACATTGAGAGTAGAGTGGTATACTCAAAAATTCTACTGGTAGAAGGCGTATTCCAGGTTCATTTAGCAAACTGCCCCCACGGGATATCACCATTCAATCCTTCAGTGTCCGTGTGCAATTTATACACCCACCGCTGCTCTTTCTCTAGCAATCATTTTTCTGGATTGTCAATGTTTTTGAGATGTTCTAACACTACCCAGTGTAGATCGTCAGGGGTGTGTTTCACTTCGTTGTAATGTGACGCCATTTTTGTGGTGACCCGGTGGCACCTGATGTTGCTTCGGTGTCCTCCTATCCTGGTGCTGACCTTTCTGGTGGTCATACCTACATAATGTAGTTTACATGTGCATGTGATCAAGTACACTACCCCTGTGGTATTGCAGTTAGTAAATTTGCGTAACTCCCAACTCATCTTGTTGTTGTTAAAAGTTACTTTTTTTTGTAGTGGAGGTCAAGTGACACACACTGCAGTTCCCGCAAGGATGGTGGCCCATCAGTAGGGTATTCAGTACTTGTTGGGTCTTATTGTTTCTGGTTTGGGGTTTGGGGTGGGTGTGTACCAAGATGTCTCTTAGGTTTTTTCCTTTTCTGTGTGAGAACATGGGTGTGGGGCTGTTCAGTTTCCCACTGTTAAGGGTGCACCAGTGTTTTTTGACTATTTTTGTAACACGGCCGGACGCTATGTTGAAGGTTGTGATGCATATATGTTTTTTTTCTTTCTCAGTGATTTGTTTTTGGTATGACTCCAGAAGCGCTTCTCTGTTGTTTTCAGCTCTCTTTTTGGCTTTGGATAATAGGTTTTTAGGGTATTTCCTTGTCAGAAGTTTCTCAGATAGCCCTTTGGCTTGTGCTTTGAAGTCCTTAGTCTCAGACTAGTTTCTCCTAAGTCTGAGAAACTGTCCGAATGGGAGGGTCTCCTTCAGATGTCTCGGATGGAAGCTGTCATATAGGAGTAAACAGTTTTTACGTGTGGTTGTCCTTAGTAAGCCATCAACACCATAGATGTTAAGGTCCAGAAATACCAGATCTAGTCATGGTATGTGTGAACTTTCGGAAAGGGTCCTGTTGGTTTAGCCACTCGATGAACTCATTGATGTTGAACTCGTCCCCCTCCCAAATCAGTAGAATATCGTCGTTGTATCTCTTCCAAAGTTGAATATGTTGGCGGTGCGGGTTTGTACCGGACAGGATTTTGTGCTTTTCGAGGTGGTGCACGTCTAATCCCTCCACACTCGGGGCAAAAGTACTGCCCATACTGGTCCGTGCTGTCGTTGGTACAGGATATCTTCAAAACTGAAGAAGTTTTCCATCAGGGCCCACTTACAGCACTCTAATACCAGATGTCTTGGTGTATGAGAGGTCAATTCTTCTTCATAGAAGACCTCTCCAATGATGTCCAGGGTCTCCTTGTGGGGTAGGCTGGTATAAAGGCTCTCCACATCCAACCCAATGAGGATGTTGGTGGTTGAGTCAAATTGTAGGTCTTGAAGGAGACAGAGTACTGGCTTGGTGTCTTGTAGGTACGTGCTTGTTCCTTGTATCAAGGGGCCTAAAAAGGCGTACGCGAATTTTGAGAGTGGTTCCAGAATGGCCCCTATGCCATAAACGATGGGTTGTCCAGGCGGGTCATCTAATGACTCGTGTATCTTGGGTATAGTGTAAAAATAGGGGGTAACCGGGTGGGTATTAGCCAAGAAATCCCCCATGTTGGTTTTTATTTCATTTTCAGCTTTTTGCCAACAATACCCGACAATTTGGTCATTCACCTAAAATGGCCCCGCTCTATTTCCAGTCACAGCGGCCATTTTGTGAGAGACATGGTCTAGTTTTCGAAGTAAGCATACCTAGGCTGATCCGGGTCGATTTAATTGGTCCATTATGGCCACGCTCCATTGCCAGTCACAGTGGCCATTTTGTGAGAGACATGGTCTAGTTTTTGTAAGTAAACATGACTAAGCTGTTCTGGGTCTATTTAATGGCCACCGGGAGACAGACGCGGTAAGATGCGGTCTCCAGTGGTGCCATCAGGTAATTTTCCACGGGGAGTGCTTTGACGAAGTAAGTCCAGCCAGACCCGTTTTGACCTTATTTCTCAATTTTCCAAGGAAATAATAAGGTTTCTATTTTCCTTCCAGGATAAGCTAAGGCACCGGGAATGTTCTCCCCAGTTCCTATCTCATTTACCTTTAGGAAACTCTAATGACAATCTCTATGTCCCCATTACCATTTTAGGGTGTGACTACAAGCCCCTCTACACCTTCAGATCATGAGGCATATTTCTGCCTAAACAAAAGTATGTCTCATTGATATGTAATACTATTTTTTTGTTATATGTTGTATGTCACATGGTGTATTTTCTCCCGAGTGCTTTTAAACTGCAATTTGTACATAACCACTTTTCTTCACAAAGACATTGTGTGTGATTGATTTCTTCAACCACAGATGATCGCACAAAATAGCTGCTAAGCACACCCACTATAGAGGAGTACATTGATCGAGATACGACACCGCATATATATAGGGCCTGCCAGCTCTGCTGGTAGGCAGACTTTTTATTTTCCTTTTGCTTTATTTCCTACAGGTACAGCGTGACAGCGTACAACAGTATGTATTAAGTATCAGGTGAACACACAGATGTGCACCCCATTGTTTCCTATTCACAGGATTCTTAAGGAGTGGTACACATGGGGCTGGCCCTCGTGTGGTCCTGAAGAAGAGCTTTAGGGGAAAGCTCGAAACATGTCAACCCAGTACTAGGGACTCCATACTCATTACAGTTAGGTCTTTCCCTAGTATAAACCCCTGATTTTAAAACATACCGACTAGGAGCAGGAATAAAATATTAGCTCGCTAGCTAGGTATTTTTAATCTATTTTTCCCACTCCAAATCACTGCACCACACATATTTTCCCAAAACTAAGTGCTCCTACATAGTTTACAAGTCGCAGCATGCCTCAATCCGTAGCGGATTGAGAGGACCCCAGAGATGAAGCATGCCACCTAGAGGTAACCCTGGTGGGTGAGGCGACTCTAGAATATAATTTTTCTTTCAGGAAAGAGGTTTTTTCACACATGTTCAGTGGAATCCCTGTTCTTCCTATGGTTAGGTTTCTAATTCCGGATGTTGTGGAACCACCCCAACAAAGCAACAAGGCAGCAAAGGGCAGTACTCCTCCTGGCAATTCTTCTAGCTCTTCTTCTTGGCAGGTTCCTTGATTCCATGAATTCTCTGAAGTCTTTTATCCTCCTGAGACTTCCAGAAGGAGGCAAGCTCTACTTCAAGCCCTTGCAGGAAACTCTAACAGCATGATGATGAAAGTACTCTCCAGTCCTTTCCCTGTCCAAGACAGAAGCAGCAAGCAGCAGGCCAACACAGCAGAGCACACAGCAAAGTGGCAGTTCCTCCTGAGAGCTTTTACAGCTCTTCTTCCTAGCAGGTTCCTTAGTTCAGCAGTAATCTAACCTTCTGGGGTCTGGGCCCCAATATTTATACTCGGTTTCTCTTTGTTCATTTGGGCAGAGAGTGTCTGTGCTCAGCCCAAGCCAGTTGTCTCCTCTTTGGTCCAGCTTCCCAGCAGGAGGTGGAGACAGCATTGTCCAAGGCAGACAGGGCCTATTCAGGTGCAAGGGAATTCTCCTCCCACCACACTAAATGCAGACCAGGCCTATTGAGGTGCTAGTGAAAACTCCTCCCCATACTCTGAATGCAGCCCAGGTCTATTCAGCCCAGTCCTGACTCATTCAGGAAAGGCAGGACACACATCAACCGATCCTCAGGGGCCGTCTGAGAGAATGTACATCCCCAGCCCCTGTAACTCCAAAGCCAGACAGTCAATCCACAAACCAGCAGAGAGACACAGGATGGCTAGGCAAGAAAATGCCCACTTTCTAAAAGTGGTATTTTCAAACACACAATATAAAAATCATCTTTACTAAAAGATACATTTTTATTTTCTGAGTTAAGGCTTACTAAACTCCATCTTTTTATCTTGGTCCAATGGGAAGTTATACTTATAAGATGTTATAAATAAACTGCCATTCTATTCTATGGGACAGATAGCCTTTCAATAGTGAAAAACAAAATACACTGTAGTTCACTATCAGGACAGGTCATACACACCAGGACATGTCCTACCTTTCACATACACTGCACCCTGCCCATGGGGCTACCTTGGGCCTACCTTAGGGGTATCTTTCATGTAAGAAAAGGGAAAGTTAGGGCCTGGCAAGTGGGTGCACTTGCCAGTTCAACATGGCAGTACAGAAACTGCACACAGACACTACAGTGGCAGCTCTGAGTTGCATTTACATGCTGCTCATATGGGTGGCACAATCAGTGCTGCAGGCCCACTAGCAGCATTTGATTTACAGGCCCTGGGCATACACAGTGCTCTGTACTAGGGACTTACCAGTAAATCAAATATGCCAATCATGGAATAACCAATTCATAAACACAATTTATATGGAGAGCATGTGCACTTTAGCACTGAATAGCAGTGGTAAAGTGCCCAGAGTCCTAAAAGCAACAGAAACATGGTCAAAAACAGAAGGCCAAAAAGCAAAAAATCTGGGGTTAAACGGGCTGAAAAAGCCAAGTCTAACAGCTGGCTTGAAGGGGTAATTGTGATCGACTGAGAGAAGTTCTTTGCAGACTGTACTGGGGTAGATGTTGTGTCTGGGAGGTGGGAGTTGAGAGCTTTGTACTGCTGGTCTTCTGATATTTTTTTCCAGTTTCTGCACATGGAGCTGGGGGCATGGTGCCAGTGTTGGTAGGTCCTGAGATGTGAATGTGGACACTGCAGTGGTCGGTCCAGGTGAGCTGTGAAACGTGGTTGTACTTAACTCTGTGGCTGGACATGAAATTGGGTCAAGCGTGTGCCCTACGATGTGGGTAGGTTCGGTGACAAATTGCTTGAAGCTGATGTTGTTCATGCTTTCCAGGAGGTCGATTATGTTGGTGTCCTTGGAGTTGCAAGTTGAAAGTTAAGATCCCCTAGAAAGATGTAATGCTCGAAATCGACGGTGATTAGGGTGATGAAGTGTGGGGTGGCATTGCAGAAGCAGGGGCGAGGTCCTGGTGATCTGAAGGCAAGGTGAAGTAAGTACAACCTTCGTCTTTAAGTTTAGTAATATTTATTCAAGTCAAGAAGTTAAATGCATCCTCAGCTTACTGGCATGAACATCAAGTGAAGGCAACCTCGTCAACATTCTAAGGCTGCCTTCATGTCAACATTCTGAATGTTACATTACAACTGTAGGGGATGGGGGTGGCCGGAATGTACCATGAGGTAAATTACAACACATCTCCCTTTTTATGGAAGATCTGAGCTCCCCCTAAACATCCCAGATGAATACAAACCCAAAAACCAAGGCAAAGAGAAGTTTTCTTAACTCATATGAAATTCCTTGTGCCAACTTGGGGGTTTACGATCCCTAAGTTCCCTGCCTCCTTGCACCCTTTCTGCTGGGGAACTCTGGGCCAGAGACCTACCCTCTCCTGCTTGGTCTCTTTCCCTGGGACCCTTGGCCACCCTGTCCATGCTCCATTTTTTCCCATCCTCCATGATGACCACATTTCTTTTGACCTCTCTTATTTTCCCAGGTTCATAGTACTTCTCCTCCTTGCCCCCAATGTTCGTTGGTCTCCTTATCACCACCCTTTGTCCCTCTCTGAAAGATCTTTCCTGCACCCCCACTTTCTGTCGTACCACCCTTTATACTTCTCTTGTCTGGCATCAATTCTCTTGCTTATTTCCTCTCGATCCACCACCACCGGATCCTTGGGGATCATCCAGTTGGGGGATAGTTTAGAACCCGCCTTTCTCCCCCTCAATAGTTCAAAAGGCGTATGACCTGTGGAGAGGCTAGGCGTGGTGTGGTAGGCCCAAAGCATGTCTCTCAAAGCCCCCTCTATGGGATTCCCCACTTTCACAGCTAGTTGTATACACTCTTTCAACATACGGTTAGCCCTCTCCACTTTTCCGTTTGCTTTTGGGCAGTACAAAGGGGTGCGTATGTGTGTTATTGACATGTCCTTCAGGTATTCCTTCATCTCTTCCGATACCAATTGGACCCCATTGTCCGTGACTAAGGTGGAGGGGATGCCCTCCTTTGAAAACACATCGTTCAAGAATTCAATCAACGATCTTGTGTTGATGTTGGTCACGAACTTGTGTGTGACCCAGTTCGAGTAGTAGTCTATAAGTACTAAGATGTACCATTGCTGTGGTCCCTTAGCCCTTATGGGGCCTGTGATGTCAAATCCCAACTTGTCCCATGGAGCGCATGGCACTTCCACGGGACTAAGCGGAGATTTCCGGATACATCTTGTTTTATCGCTTATGCCACATGCATGGCACTCCTTCACCTTGTCTTCCATTTGCGTATCCATTCCAGGGAACCAATATTCCGCTCTCAGTCTTGCCTTGCATAGGCTTCTTCCCAGGTGCCCCTCATGTGCAAGGTCCATGATCTGTCCTCTTAATCCAGTTGGTGGCACTATCCTACCTGACTTGAGGAGGTATCCATCTACAATGGACAGATCATTTCTTACGTTCCAGTATGGTTGCATGTCCTCTGGTAGAGTCTTGCATTTCATGGGCCATCCTTTGATTGTCCAGGCTTTCACCCTATTGATAATGCTATCCTGTTCCAGGTGATAGTCCCACTGACTCCTTGTCATAGCTGGGAGTTTGACCTCTAACACTCCCTCATTGCTCTTGACCTCCTCCTCATGACTTCCTACCGGTGCTCTAGATAGAAAATCCGCCACCTTGTTCTGTTGGCCCGGGACATACATTGTCTTGAAGTTGTAGCCCTGTAAGCCTAGCACCCATTTTGCAATTCGCGGAGTCATGTTTTCCAAGACTTTGTTGCCAAACAAGAATATTAAAGGCTTATGGTCAGTGCATACTTCAAAGGGCAATCCCCACACGTAGAAGCTGAAATGTTTAATTGCCCAATATACCGCCAATGCCTCCTTCTCTATTGTAGAGTAGTTAGCCTCTGCCGCTGACAGTACCCTTGATGCAAATGCTACCACTTTGACTTCACCATCTCCTCTTTGTGTAAGAATAGCACCTATGCCTTTGCCACTAGCATCCGTGGTTATTATGGTGTCTTTTGTAACATCAAAGTTGCCAATATATGGTGCCGCCACTATTGCTTCCTTTATGTCCTCAAAAGCCTGTTCTTGAGTCTTCTCCCACACGAACGGCATGTCCTTCCTTAAGATCTCTCTAAGGGGATTGGCTAGCATTGCAAAGTTCTTAATGAATTTGGCCATGTATTCCGCTAGGCCTAAGAACGATAGTACCTCTTCTTTACTTGATGGTGTAGGTGCTTTACGAACTGCTTCAACGAGATCTATCTTTGGTTTTATCCCTTCTTCTGAGATGGTATGCCCCAGATAGTCTACCGCCGTTACACCTACTTTGCATTTGCTCTCCTTTGTGGTAAACCCTACCTCTTTTAATTTGTTTAGTACTCTTTCCGCATTCATATTGTGTTCCTTCTCATTTGCTCCATAGATTAGAATGTCGTCCTGGAAGCACAATGATTTGGGACAATCCTTCAACACGTGTTGCATCACCCTTTGGAATGCCGATGCTGCTGATGCCAGCCCAAAGGGCATTCTTAAGAATTTGTAGTTGCCAAATGGGGTGGTGAAGGCCGTTAACGGTTGTGATTCCGGATGAAGTTTGATTTGGTGGTAGGCCGATGAGAGGTCGAGAACACTGAAAAACTTAGCCCCTTGCAGTGTGCTCAACATCTCGTGTATCCTTGGTAAGGGGTGTCTGTCCACCACAATGTTGGCATTCAGTGTCCTGAGATCCACACATAGACGGATACTCTTTCCGCCCTCCTTACTTGTAATGACGATGGGCGCCAACCATGCCGCACATTCTACTTCCTGTATGACCCCTTGCTCCACCAATTTTTTCAATTCCTGTCTCAGGGGTTCCCTCATAAGTAAAGGGATCGACCTAGTCTTATGCACCACCGGAATAGCTCCTTCCTTCAACTCAATTTTATGCATGTAATTTTTCAGTACCCCTAGCTTGTCACTGAATACTTCAGGGAATTCTTTCACTAAATTTGACCCCACCTCTGGAGGGTCTATCAACAACACCTGCTCCTGGTTGTTAGGGTCAAGCTTTATTCCCAATTCCTTTTGGTGTTTCCACCCCAATAGACTGGACCCTTCCTTGGTAACATACACTTTTCCTACTGTGTGTCTGTCCTTAAACGAAATCCTCATTCTTATCATCCCCTCCAATGGTATAGGTACCCTATTGTAACCCATGGGGGCAATGTCCGCTGTTTCTAGTAGGAGCTTGTGTTTAGCAAATTTCTCCTCAAACCTGTTTTTGTCCACAAGGTTGAATGGGGAGCATGAGTCAGCATACACT
This sequence comes from Triturus cristatus, assembly GCF_964204655.1. Lineage (NCBI taxonomy): Eukaryota > Metazoa > Chordata > Amphibia > Caudata > Salamandridae > Triturus > Triturus cristatus. The sequence goes on along the minus strand of NC_140591.1, from coordinate 742,969,048 downwards.
TTAAACTTTTCCCCATTAAGTTCTATCTCGCATGTGGGATACTGTGTCTGCTCTCCCTTATTTTCATCTTCCAGCTGAAAAATGTAACTTTTTTCTTCTTCCTCCTCTCTCTCTCTGTTTTCCACTACATGGACTTTATTTGTACCCACGTTACATACTTTAGAAAAGTGTCCTTTCCTATTACACTTCCTGCAAACTACATTACGGGCAGGGCAGCGCCAATTGTTAGCCAGGTGATTGTGGTTACCACACCTAAAACACTTCAGGACTTCCCCTTTATTTCCTGTGTAATCCCTGTTCTTGTTCTCTACTTTACATACAGCCTCCTCGTTGACATTCTCCTTCCCTGTACTTTTCTCTTTTGCTCCTTCTGAAACTTTCATTTCTCTCATACACAGTGCTGTATGCTCCAACCCCTTAGCAATACTAATGGCTTCCTCCAAGTCTGGGTTTCTAGTCAGTAGTTCTTCTTGAACCTTCTCCTCATTGGTGCATCTCACCAATTGGTCTCTGATAAGAGAGTCCGTAAGTTGCCCAAACTCACACGTGGCTGCCATGCCTCTCAATACTGCTATATATGACGACACCTTTTCTTCCTTCCTTTGAGCCCTCTTAAAGAATTTGTGTCTTTCCAACACCACATTTATCTTAACTTTAAAGTGAGCTTCTAATTTCCTTAATGTGTATTCATACACGTCCACCCCTTCATCTTCTCCACTACCTTCATCCTCCACCTGTCTGCCTGTAATGTCCTCAAAAACCTTCCTTCCATGTACTCCCAGATTGTGCAGAAGAATGTGTTGCTTTCTTAGATTAGAAAAATTCCCGCCTCCTATAGCTATTAAATATGACTTAAAAATTCCTTCCCATCTTTTCCAAGGTATTTCAGGCTCTCCCAGCTCATTAAGGAATGGAGGCGGCTGACTCATCCCTGCCCCTGCCATTTGAAGAAGTGGGGTGACTGAAAAGTTGAAAACCAGGGCAGGCAAAGCGCTAAGCTACTGGGCAGCAGGAATGTACCCTATTTGTTTTAAAATTATATCCACTCCTGATGTCTTTACGCTGCCAGTAAATTCCAAACACTACCCTTCTTTAATCTGCACATAGACCTCGCATATACCGGAAAAACTCCTTTCAGTTTCACTCACTTTCTTCTCTGAAACCCAGTCCTCTTTCTTTGTCTGCTGAATTTCCCAGCGTCCCGCTGTGGAGCAATGACGAATCCCTACTTCGCCAGCCTGACGATGTCGATCTTGTGAGGAGAACTCCGCTTCTGAGGTGAATATGCACTCCTTACGTTTCGTTATTGGGTAGTTTCCTTACATCTCTGTTCACTCATTCTTCACTCCGCGCTCTATATACGGGGATAGTACAGCTTGCTCACAACCGCTTACTTATAAATCTAGATTCCAGCAATATCGAGTCCAGCGCGTGACCGCTACGGTCGGCTGCCTTAGAGCGTCAAAGCTGCTTCGGTGCTCGAAATGAAATGAGGAGGGATGATGAGGGGGAAAGGGGGGGGCCGGGAGGTTTGTTTTTCTCTGAGCCCCAGATGCCACCAGGATATACAGTACACTTGGTGCGGCGTACGCTCAGACTGCAGCGATGTCCGTAAACTTCCTCAGCCGCTCCTGACGTTATCACTACCTCAGGACACACGGCACCAGCGTTCCCGATGCTCCTCTTCAGTACAACACCCCTTGTTTCATCACTGTCATCCTTTTCTCCTAGTTTTTTACTTAATGTCCTCTCACACCGATCCCATGAATCGTGTGTTCGTGAATCACACAGCTTTCCTTATTCATTTTCCATTATCCCTTTCAGTGCTGTTCAGTCGCGGTCATGCCAATTTATATTACTCCGCTCCCCGTGACAGGGGTGTGATGATGGAGGGTAAATCAACCAGTCTCTCCCCCCTCACTTATCTCCTCACCGCTGTAGCAATCCAGTGTACGAGCGCTGTCAATTCGCCTCCTCTCTGCGATGAATTAAGTGCTTTCCGAAAGACCAGTAAGTCGAAGTAATTACAGGGGAAGATGCAACGCTGTCCCTGTCACAGCTCCCGTCATCCTCGTCGCCATCTGAAGTAAGTACAACCTTCGTCTTTAAGTTTAGTAATATTTATTCAAGTCAAGAAGTTAAATGCATCCTCAGCTTACTGGCATGAACATCAAGTGAAGGCAACCTCGTCAACATTCTAAGGCTGCCTTCATGTCAACATTCTGAATGTTACATTACAACTGTAGGGGATGGGGGGGGCCGGAATGTACCATGAGGTAAATTACAACACAAGGGTTTATCTGATGGTGTATTTTCCGTGAAGTTGGAAGTTGAGATGCTCCATTACCAGGGTGTGGTTCATGCAGTGGATGGTGACCTTGTAGATGATGGTAATTCCTCCTCTGTGTTTGTTGGTTCGGTACCGGTGTGTTAGCTTGTAGCCTTTGGGGGTGGCGATGATGATGACAATGTCCTGTGTGGAGGCGGTGTTCAGCCTGGTGTCTGTGAGGAAGATGACATCCGGGGTAAGAGATGAGATCGTGTTCCACATCTCGGTGGCATTTGCTGAGCGATCATGCGTTGAGTAAAATGCACTGGAGTTTTGTCATGGCATTCTCCATCAGCGTCTGTCTGTGGCGTTTTTGATTGCTTCGGTGTTGCAGGTTAAGTGGCAGTGCTGGCAGGACAACGGTCCTCTGGGGGTGCGTGGAGATGTGCGGCAGCAGTTGCTTTTGTCGATGTGCCTGGGATCCTGGACTCGGAGGTCTGTGGCAGTGTGGCTGCGCTGGGTGCAACAACCAGGTTTCCTGGTACAGACCGGCGCAGGAGGGGTTGCCTTTGGTGCGCCTTTGGCGCAGCTGCACTTCAGGCTCCATTAAGTAGGTCCTGGGTGGGGTTTGCAAAGGGGGGAAGCGGGCGGGAGAAGCGGCAGCAGGGCAGGAAAGAATAAGCGGGTAAAGAAATGCCCAGATTATGATAGTACAACAACAAGGATAACAGCAACATTTGGTAAAACGATGGTTAGAGCAAGATTAATGGGGGGAGAAAAACAATGTTTAAGGGAAAAAGGAGGGAGAGAACACATCGATTAATGGTGGGAGAAAAACAATGGTCAAAGGAAAAAGGAGAGCGAGAACACAGACAGATTAATGGTGGGAGAATACATTGGTTAAGGGAAAAATGGAGGGAGCGAACACAGCAAAGTTAATGGTGGTAGAAAACAATGGTTAAGGGAAGAAGGAGGGAGAAAACACAGAGGATGACAAGTGTAGTGCAGCAAAGCTCAAGCTTTGAGCACAAGCTAGGCAGCTGCAGTGGGGAAGTTGGCCAGGGTTATAGTACATTTGAATAATGGGCAGCTTACAGTTGGGAGTGTCTGTGTACAACAAATGCCCAGCCTGCCTGTTCTAGTGTCAAATCAAGTATTGCATTCCGTTTCTCCAGCGCCAGGTCAGGGGCCACAGGTCTGTCTTTTTGTGTTTAAATATATAATTTGGTTATAAGGCCCCTATGAGTGGCGAGTAAACAGCTAGGTTTTCAATGCATGGAGTGCTGTGTGTTCCCCAGGGAATTGAGGATATAACTCTTGCATGGCAGCCCAGAGACAATAGTATGTGAAAGTAAATACCAGGGTATGTTGTTGTGTATGTGAGATGTTTGCGTTTGCGTATGTGAGTGGGGGATGCTTACCCACTAGGGTAAGCCTCCCCCATTGTTTTTAACCCTGCCTTTTCAAGCATGTCTAGAGCTCTTGGCTCCTGTGTTATTGATTTGGCCGGGTGGAACAACAAGGGAAAGGATGGAGCATATAGAGGTTTCTTGATAGCCTGTGTCTCCTGAGAGCACAATAGGCCTTTGTGGTGCAGTGAACATTGTTGAACTTGTGCGTAGCACATCAGTGCACCTGTGTGGCAGGATAGCTTTGAGCAAGATATGGTTGGCATCATCATGCTAACCTGCCAGATTTGGCCAGTATTCGTATGGGAGGTACCAATAATGAGCGAAGTGGGCTTCTGCACATAGGTAATATAGTTTTAAGTTTGGAGCACTGAAGCCACCTTGCATATATGGGAGAGTGTGGGTGTCCCAACGGATCCTGGGTTGTTTTCCCACCGATGCCAATGCTGTCATGTGTGCCTGAAGTATTCTGAAAAAACGCTGCTGCAGGACAATGAGGATGTTAATAAATAGGTAAAGAAATTTGGGTTAACACTACCATCTTCATGACATGTCTTCCCTGGTCCGGAAACAAACATCCTGGGACCCCCAGTCAACTGATCTGTGAGTGCTTGCAATGTTCAACACTCCGTCCATCATCCCCTTTGGTTTTGCTTTGTTCGCCCTAAGTTGGCAGGGTATGCCCAGACGTGGGTCCCTTGCTCATTTTGACACTGGATTCAAGCTAGCCTGGCTGATGACCCCATATTAGCCAGAAACAGGTACCAGGATGCTTGTTTCCGTACCAGGGAAGACATGGCTTGGCAGTTTGAGCTGGACTGTTCCCATGAGGCACAGGGTCAGACTGATTTGCATATGGCCATGTCTGAACCGGGGTGGTGGAGTGAGCTAAAGAATAATGATGGATTAAACCCAGATCAGTTGACTGGGGGTGAGTGCTTTCAATGTTCAACACTCCGTCCATCATCCCCTTTGGGTTTAAATTTGTTAGTATAGCAGGTGTGTCATAATGATCTGTACCCTCAGGGGAGGTGTTTTTCAAAATGTGAGCTTGGTGACCAAACTGCATTCCAGGTGTCCTACCTCTCCATAGCTTCTTGCTACATGGTTTCTGGACCAGTAACGTAATTCTTGTGATGCTGGATCATTAAAATTTGTGATTTGCTTTAGAAATGCAGCAAGTATTCTGGGGCGGGGATGAGTTCATAGTCACTTTCAAGAGTCTGCAGTGTGAATTCTACAGTCTGCAACTGTGTGCGTAGTGCTTTCAAAACACCTGCCTGTGTGCTGATATAGACGCTCAGATAATCACCTTGAATGCTTCACATAATGTATCTACCCCTTCCACAGAATCAACATTATCATTAAAGTATTCATTAATTGCTAAACACAGCCCTTCTCGGAACACATGGTCCAAGAGGGCCACCGCTTGGAATCTTCACATGGACTGTGTGGGAGCGTGATTGGGAATTGATAGCACAAGTTTTACCAGCGCATGGTCAGAGTTGTGGGCAGATGTGACACATCAGCCACCCAAGCACAGATGTCCCAGGTCACCAAACAATAATTCAGACCAGACCATGACCCATGCACAGAGGAGGTGAACGTGCCCTTCTGCCAGTTGGGATTCGGAGTCTCCAAAGGTCAACGATCTAATATTCCCCCATGACATCATTCATGATTTTGGTGGAGCATTTGCCCTGCCAATCAGTCGATGCCGACTGGTCAAGCTCGAGGTCCAGATATGAGGTTTCCTCCCCAAATAAAGGTGGTTAATTTGGGAGTTTGAAGTTGGCACCTGAATGTCATCAGAGGGTCATCTACATTTGGCACATATGTGTTTATCAAGGTAACTGGTGTGCTGCATAGACTTTATTGTGTTATAACATACCTGCCCTGACCATCTGTTGCAGAATGGGTGCTAGAGAAAGGTATTACTTTTTTAACTAGAATCATGACACTGCTTGAATAGGAGGAGTAGGAAGAAGCCATCTTATGTGCCACTCATCGGGTTCTTATGGCGAGCTCAAGCTGCTGTGATAAGTGAGTCTACTGCAAAACCACAACCTGGATATTGTGGAGTTCTAAGTATGAAAGTACCTGCTGAATTCTACTTGAATTATTAAGCCCTGCACATTCCAAGTCAGGAGAGATATACGTCCTCGGGTCGGGACCATCTTGTTGTCATGTTAGAGGTACTTAAGTTGTGGAATGTTGCAAATGTTGTACTATACCCAAATTCAGGACAGCATTTAGCAGCACATTAATGGCAACATAAACAATAAACAACTGACCCCTCCTCCACCCACTATAGCTCCAGGATGAAGCCAAAGGCAGTCCCACAACCTAAAAAAACAGGCATAACTGAATATGTGAAATATACATCCACATTGTATGCAATTTGGCACACATTAAGAAATATGGAGCAGGATAGAGTGTAGGATATTCCAGCCGTTTGAAATCTCTTCTGGAAGGGTAGAAATTATTTGCAGGACATCTGCACCACCGCTATGAGATCCAGGAAGAAAGCTATGCTGTTGCCCTGATAGGTGATATATTTCTTCTCCTGCACCAGCTGGATGACCACATCCCGGTCTCTGTATTTAGTAGTTTTGCTATATTAGGGTGCGGTGCGGTGGCACTTCCATGAGCGATCAGTGTCCTCTCTCCACCACCAGTAAGTGTGAAAGATTTTTAGAGCCGAAGAGAGAGGCTAGCGTTGTCTCTACATATTGCTCCACCCTGCTTCTATTGGTTGATTCAGGGATGCCAGTGATGAGTAGCTTATTGCGGCGCTAGCACTTTTCTAAGTCTTCATTTTTGGCCTTTATAACTGCAAGAACCTTTTCCATATTCAAGCATTTAGTACTCACTGATTGCAAGTCATCTTCTGTGGCGGTGATGTGCTGTTACACTGTGGTGATGCACGCTGTTTGCTTATACAGCTTCATTGACATGTGATCAATGCGCAAATTTAGCGAGTCGATTTTCCCATCAATGAATTGCTGGCTCTGCTGCATGGCCAGCAGCGTTGCCTCAAGTGGGGTCTCACCTTGGGGTATTGGTACCTGCTCTTTGTCCGATAGAGCATCTTGCAGGGGCTTAGCAGCACGTTTGGCTTCAAAGGTGGGACGAGTTTGGTTTTGGTCTGTCTTCCCCATATCTGCTCATAATTCCAAGCCCAGTGCAAGAAAAAACAGGGGCTCCTTGCCTCTTATCACATGCAATGGATTGTAGGGCTCCCACCAGTCCAGAGTACAGGGGTATGGCGGTATGGGCAACCACAGGGACTGAGGCCACATGACACCAGGGGCTGTATTATGTATGTGGTGCATTTTCCTAGTTAGCACTGGGTGCACCTTTCATATTGCATTCACCATATGGTGATTGCGCTGCGCCCCAGGCCAGCGGCAAACTCGTGCTGCCCTCAGGGCAGCGCATTAAGGTGAAAAACGAAGTGACTGCTTTAAAGCCGCTCCGTGTTTTCATGGTGCAGGCAGGAACCCATCTGCACTTTTGATTGGGATTAGAGATCCCCTTGCAGGTAGGCGCCGTAAGTGACTGCACCCACCAGCAAGGGGATGTCTGGGTGGGTCACCGTTTGGCTGCAAAACAGGGGGCGCATTAACAGTGCGCCACCTTTTAGGTGGCGCACTGTCAGTGCGTGGCCTGAGAGCTGCTTTGCAGACGGAAAAGGGATTCCCTCATTTGCGTGTGGCACTCCCCCATGAAAACGAGGGAATGCCCTCTGAAGATAGCGCTGGCGCTTTAAATGCACCAGCGCTATAAGTATTACAGAAGGGGACGCACACGCATCTGTGGCCCCCTTCTGTAATACCAAAGTGCCCCAGGGGCATGGAAAGCGGGCACAAACCCCAGAGCACTTTCACAATATGGGCCCAGGTATTCAAAGCCAGGCCCCCAATTATGGCAGTGGCATTAAAGCATTCTCTGGGGCTAGCGCAGGGCCAATAATCACTCGATGTCCAGCAGCACCCCTCCACCATATTATCTCCAGTGCGCAGGATCGAGCCGCTCTCTTCACCTGCTCGCGCACCTCCAATCTGACCTGAACTTAAGGTTTTATACTTTTAAAATCTGCCTTTTTTTTTTTTTTTTTTTTTTTTTGGTTTTAAAAGTTTTTATTGAACAATAATTCGATTACAAGCACGGGCCTACAACCACCAGGGCCGGCCGCTAAGTACAGAATGAAATATACATTTATCAAAGCTGCAGTCGGTTCCCGGGGCTCGGCCCCGTAGTGACTCCGGATAGTTCTAAAGGAACAGGAGACTTAAATCCAACAAACACAAAAAACTAAAAGAAAAACAAAAGGCGAGGCATAAAGACAAACAGCGCAGGTCAGGCTTCCTCCGGGGAGCTCCAGTTCAGACCATTAAGCAGCACACGAAAGGAAGGAGTACCGGGAGGCTGGGGACGGGGGGGGGGCCAAGGGAAACGAACGTCCATATGTAGTCATTCCAAAAGGTGCCCGGAACCGTCAAGGGTCAGGGGGACATGGCGATATCGGTGTCCACCAGGGGGGGCGTACAGATACACCCGCGATATGCATTCCATTGCCCCCAGATTCTACCCCATGCCCCCGGCTTACCACGGGCAACATACACAGTCTTCTCCCTGAACATACACCAGTCCATATTCTCCTTCCATACTGACACGGTGGGCGGCCGCTGGGCACCCCAAAGCTGCGCTATATCTCTCTTGGCAATCATGTTCCCCAGGGCCGCCCACCGAGTCTGAGCCGCGCTATAATCATTTGGCTCCCACACATTCAGGACACAGCGACGCACCTCCGGCATCAGCACAACCCCAGTGACCTGTCCCATAACCGTATGTACCCGGCGCCAGTAGTCCGCCACATCGCGGCACTCCCACAGGATATGGAGAAAGGTGGCGCTGAGCCCACAACCCCGCCTACAGAGCCCATCGTCGGAATATCCCATCGAGACCAAGCGAGGACCCGTCACATACACCCGGTGAAGAATCTTAAGCTGTACCAACCGGAGACGGGCCGGAATGGCGACCTCCTTGGGGGACGACAGTGCAGACTGCCAGTCCTCGTCGTCCAATTCCACCCCATCCCCCGTCCAAGCCTCCCGAAGGCGCACCAAGAGGTCAGCCCGATGATTAATCAGTTTCTTATAAATTAAAGAGATAGTACTGTCAGGGACATGTCCGTCAAGTATGCGGTCCTCGAGGGGCGAGGAAACCGGGATCTTGGTCCCCTCTCCAAAGACCGAGAGCAGGGCGTGTCGAACCTGGGCATAGCGGAAGAACTCCCTGTCCGTAAGCTCATATTCGGCCTGAAGAGCCGCGAAAGTCTTAACCGCGCCCTTATGCCACAGGTCTCCCACTTTGCTGATACCAATCGTGTCCCACTGGTCAAACCCCTTCGTAGTCCAGAGGCTCCCCAGGCGATCGGAGGCAAACAAAGGAGTAGCACATGTCAGTCGCTCACTCCAGCCCGTGGCCGCAGTGGCAGCCCTCCAGGTCCGCACCGCAATCTTAGTAGGACCCGTAAGGGTCCGGCCAGCCGAGCGTGAGTAAAGCGCCCTGTTATAGTCCCCGCCGGGAAGCAGGAACTTGTCCATCTCATACGCCGGATTCAGGCCAGGCGCATAAGTGGCATGGTTGATGGCCGAAAGCTGCGCGGCCCAATAATACCTGCGAATGTCGGGGAGCGCGATGCCCCCGTCGTACCAGGGGAGAGTAAGCTTAGCAAGAGCAATACGCGCCCGCCCGTCCCACACCAGTCTCCTCTGCAGGCTCTCTACCTCCCGAAAGTAGGCCACTGGGATGACGTCGAAGGAATTCTGGAGTGCATAGAGGAACCTGGGAAGGGACATCATTTTGAACAGCGCGGCCCGACCCAGCGGGGACAGGGGCAGCCTGCACCACCGGGCCGTGTCCTCTCGCAATCGCCGAAGCGGACGCAGGAGATTCTGCTCATAGCGAGCCACCGGGTCCAGCGAAACGTATATCCCCAGGTACTTAAAGCCGCTCAGAGATACCTGGATCGGAAGCCGAGGCGGCAGGAGAGGAGGACCACCGGAGATCGGATAGACGCAGGATTTAGACCAATTGATCGTGAGACCTGAATTATTCCCAAAGGAAGTCAGAACGTCAAAGAGGACGTTGAGCGACTGCCGCGGTGAGGTGAGATATAGGAGAATATCGTCCGCATACAGCGAAACCCGATCTTCAAAGCCCGGGGCCCACCGGATCCCTCTAAGCGAGGGCTCCCAGCGGAGCCAAGCCGCGAGTGGCTCCAGGGCGAGAGCAAAGAGCAAAGGGGACAACGGGCATCCCTGCCTCGTGCCCCTGCCGAGGGCAAAGGGCCGAGAGACCCGCCCATTCACCACCACCTGGGCCATGGGTCCCGTGTAAAGAAGCTTCACCCAGCCAATAAATCCTTCCCCAAAGCCAAATTTAGCCAAGACAGCCCAGAGGAATGGCCACTCGATGGTGTCAAAAGCCATCGTGGCATCCAAAGAAACCAGCACGGCCGGTTCGGAGAGGAGCTCCGCCCTGGCAAGGGCGCCGTGAAGACGCCGCAAGTTAAGAGCGGTGTTACGATGCGGGATGAATCCGCATTGGTCCGGATGAATAAGATCGCACACGACGCTCAACAGACGATTGGCAAGGACTTTCGCCAGGATCTTAGGCTCCGCATTTAGCAGTGAAATAGGCCGGTAAGAAGTACAGCGGTCTCGCGGCTTGTCCTCCTTGGGGATAACGACTATCGTGGCCAAACGCTGGTCGGCCGGGAGGGAACCCGCCGCCAGAGACTCACGGAACATGCGACTGAGGAAGGGCGCAAGCTTGTCAGGGCGCAATTTATATAACTCAATGGGCAGACCGTTGGGACCCATAGCCTTGCCCGAGCGAAGGGAGCGGATCGCGGTCGCTATTTCATCCGCCGACAAGGGGGCGTCCAGCCGCTCACGGTCCTCAACGGACAGGCCGGGCAAGGCGATATCCCTCAGTAGAAGGCGAGAGTCGTCCTCATCCCTGTCAGTCACTGGGGAGTACACAGCCCGGAGGTGGTCGGCAAAACATTCCACAATCTCGTCAGGCTCCGTCACACACACACCATCCGCAGCACGCAACTCCGGGACCACACGATTCACTCTCTCCTTCCTGTCAAGCCACGCGATCAACTTTCCCGCCTTGTCCCCGGCATCGTACAGTCGACCCTGCTGCTCCCTATACATAGTTTTGGCCGCGTCAGTGACCAGGGACCTATATTCAAACTGTTTCAGGCTGAGGGCATGGAGCCCGTCCGGAGTGACATTCGCCTCCAAGGCCGACTCCAGCCCCAAGATGTCAGTCTCCAGCCTCACCACTGCCTCACTCTTGACCCTCTTAGCCACCACTATCTGGGAAAGGGCGTGTCCGCGGATCACGGTTTTAAAGGCTTCCCACAGGGACATTGCAGACGACACCGACCCCTCGTTATCCAGGAAGTATTGGTCCATAGCCTTAACCAGGCTGTCACGAGTCGTAGGGTCTCGCAGGTACCATGGATTAATGGGAGCGATCCGCCCCGCAGACCGAGGCCCGGTGTCAAAAAGAAGCCACAGCGGAGAATGGTCGGAGATACCCCGCGCCAGGTGCCTGACCTCTCGAATCCGGCCAGTCTGCGCCGCGGGCATAAGGAAGTAGTCTAACCTAGAGAGACTCCCATGCGCCCCCGAGTGAAAGGTGAATTGACATTGGGTCGGATGCATTAATCTCCAACTATCCACCAGGCCGAAGGTCTCCAGCATCCCACCCAGCCATGCCTGGGCAGCGGGGAGGGTCCTTGGTGGGTGACGATCCAGTTCACCCGAAACCACAGAATTAAAGTCCCCGCCCATGAGCAGGAGGCTGTCCGGAAGGTCAAGCAACACTCGACCCAAGTCAGTGAAGGTGGAGTTCTGGAGGCCCGGGGGGACGTAAACTGAAACCAGGGCAAGGGGCTGCCCCTCCCATCTCCCAATCAAACACACATAGCGCCCTCTGTCATCCGAGACTATCTTAGTGATCTCCACCGGAAGTGAGGTTCGCAGGAGAATGCCCACCCCCCTGGAACCAGTTGTGAAACCAGAATGGGCCACGAGGCGGTATCCCCCCCTGTTCATTGCATGACAAACATTGCCAACCAGATGAGTCTCCTGGAGAAACACCACATCAGGAGTCAAACGACGCAAATATTGCAGTACTACACGCCGCTTGATACGGTCCCCCAACCCATTGACGTTCCATGACATAAGCCTCAACCCGTCCCCCCCCATCCCCCCAATAGATCAAGGGTCCCCCAGCCTGCAGCACAGTTCCCAAATGTGGACAAAAATCAGTACCTCGCCCTGTAAACAAAAAACACACAGCAAAACAACCCCTCCTCCCCCCCAACCCCACCCCAGGACCAACTCCCCCCACCCTGCACCCCTGCGGGCCAAAAAACCCCCCCAACTTGCAGTGTGCCTGTCGCCCCTCTAACCCCATTCTACGAAAAGACCCCGGAGGAGGTAAGGGACCCGTCCCCGCCCGCCCCCCTCACTGGTCCTGGTAAAACACAATATGCAAATGAAATAAGACCCGACTGTACAGTGCAAAACGGCAAAATCAAGGACCAAAAGTCATTCTAAAGGCGACCCGTCACCCGCGGTGCCCGCAGAGGGTCCGGGACGGCCACCTCCGTCAGGCAGAGAGTCCAGCCAGTCACTTGCAGCCACAGGAGAGTCAAAAAAGGCTGTCCGATCCCCATGTTCCACTCGGAGTTTTGCAGGGTAGAGCATCGAATACTTTAGGCCCAGCTCGCGGAGACGACGCTTCACCCCTTGGAATCCCATCCGTTGTTTCTGGACCAGTTGCGTGAAGTCCGGATAAAAATTGATGGTCGAGTTCTCATGACGAACCGGGCCGTGGGTCCGTGAGGCCTGCAGAATAGCGTCGCGGTCCCTGTAGTAGAACAGTTTAGCCACGATAGGCCTCGGGGGGGCCCCCGGCCGTGGCCGACCGCCCGGAACTCGATGGGCCCGCTCCACGGCAAAGAACTTACTTAGGCCAGCCGGGGACAACTGTTTCAGGATAAGTTCCTCGACCACGAGGTCAACCGGGCGGCCGTCGGAGGACTCCGGTACACCTATGACGCGGATGTTGTTGCGTCGGGCCCGTCCCTCGAAGTCCTCAAGCCGCCGGGCCATATGATCGCTGACCACCCTGATGTCTCCAAGCGCGGCCCGCAGATCCGACACCTCCGCACCGAGGGTGGAGGTCCGTGTGTCGAGAGCCTGGACCCTCTCGTTAGTTTTGGAGAGGTCGGCCCGGATCAGGGTGACATCAATCGCGACAGTGTCAATCTTACGGGCCAGGGCCTCATATTGCGTCGCGATGGTTTCCCTAATGCCATCAATGGCGCCCATAATGTCCTGCAGGGATAGTTCCGTAGAGACGGTCGCGCCTCCCTCCGCAGTATCCGAGGGGAGGCCAGCAGCGCCAGAGGGCCCCCTGCCCTGGGTGTAGCGGTCCATGTTATTGCTCTGGACTGCTCCCCCGCGGAGGGAAGCCTTGGTCTTGCGGCCCTCGGGACCCCCTTTGCCCCCCATGTGAACACGGTCACTCAAGAGGACCTCCAATCAAGAGGTGTAAGGGCACCAGCAAGAAGACCACAAAATGTCGATATAGGGGGTCCGAGGCGATAGGCACTCTAGTGGCAGGTGAAAGAAAACCTCATGCAGAGGCCCAGGAAGCACCTCGCCACCCCGAGCGCACCCCCCTGCCGGTCTCCTGAAGTGCAAAACCGAAACCGAAAGTGGTGGATCGGCAGCTGTCACCGCGCTGGAGCCGCTGTTGTTCAATTGCAGCCCGGCCCCTCGGGTCCCCTTCACCCCGGTCACCTCCGTCGGGTGGGTCCCAAAAGTTCCGACGACGACAACTCAGGATTCCCAGGTCCGATTTGAGTTTTGAAAAGAGATATATGCTCAGCTGGTCGTTATCTCCCAGATTCCATAAGCCACATCAGGATATTCTCAGGATAGATTCCGAGGAGCAGAGAGGGTCCGGGGAGCCCTGCGCTCACGCGACCATCTTGGATGCGCGCTAGGCTCCTCTAAAATCTGCCTTTTTAATTGCGACTTTGCACTCTGGGGGGAATCGCTTAGCAGGGAATTTGTTTCTCGCTTTGGGCTTATCAGGAATTGCCTCTTTTAGAAAACAAATCTTCCTGCTGCTAATCTCTTTTAATGAATGTTGTGTCTGCCTTTTTTGTAAATCGAACCCACCTGGGTGCTAATCATTTTTTGAATGCTGTGTTTGCCTTCTCTAAAAACGAATTACATGGATGCTAATCTTTTTGATGAATGTTGTGTCTGGTCTGCATTAATTTTAATTTAGTGGGAACACTTACGGGGAGTGGGAGTGTTGCCTGCTAGTTCCGGGAGGACTTATGGTTACTGCCGCATTTGGCACCCTGAGTGACGTCACTTCTCTTTTGACGCGCTCTAGGGACCGGGAGCCACATGAATATAAACCTGGGCGCTGCGCAGTTGCGCGCCAAGGGCGCACCTAATGCAAGCCCGTCTGCGCCCGTCTGCGCCCGACCGGGTCCAGGGGCCAGGAATCCTGGTTCGCTGCGGACTTACTCCATGGAAGCCCTCCACAACTTTAAAAATGCATTGCACAAGATGGTTCTCCCAGATTCCTTAAATGAGAAACTCATGCTGGACAACCTGCTGGTAGTTAATGGGGAACCTCAGACGGGTGACACACAGGTGCAAAGGAGCAGAGCGGTTGGCCCGAATGAGCCACCTGGTCTAAAGGTCATTCTATTAAACACTTGGTCCCTCCAAAAACATAATTTAGAAATTTTTACGCTACTCCAAGAGGAAAAACCTGGTATCCTCGCTTTAACGGAAACCTGGTTAGATGATACCTCCGGCCCTGACATAGTGGCTGCTCTCCCCCAGGAGTACGACGTTCTGACTTACAACCGACAGGGGAATATGAGAGGGGGTGGGGTGGCAGTGTTTTTTGGAAGGACAATGACCACTGAGAAGGTGGTGGAAGAGAGCCTTGATGGGGCAGAGGCCCTGGGGATCAAGCTCGGGCTGAATTCATTGTTCCTGATAATAGTGGTGGTATACCGTCCTCCGCAGTCTACCACGCTGTTTAATGACTTGCTCCATGAAGTAGTCAGTGATCTGTGTACAAAATATCAACAGATCCTTGTTTTAGGAGATTTCAATTATCATTGGGACTCTATACCAAGAGACCGCGTGGCTAGTGGGTTTGGGGACAATATGACCATGTTAGGGGTGAAACAAATCATGGACACCCCTACTCACGAGAAAGGCCACACTTTGGACCTCATTTGGACTACCTCCTCGTCTACAATACCAACAGAGTGCAGACCTTGTAGCTGGTCAGATCACCAACTGATCAGCTTTGAACTGCTGCCATGCTGTCGATCAAATCACCCCTCTCCAGTGTGGCAGCTGGTACGGATCTGGCGTAAGATGGAGGATGATAGTCTGAGGCTAGCATTAAATGAGACTTAGTGCACAAAGAATTTACTCATAGGTTGAGGACAGCCATTAATGTGGTGGCCCCCGTTCGACGGGAAAGGATAATGGACAGAACAAAGGGTGCCCCTTGGTATACTGCAGCACTTAGAAGGGAAAAACAGGACCTTCGCCAGTGCGAAAGGCATTAGCGGAAATCATATGCGCCATCAGCTCAGGAAAACTATAAAACAAAATTAGCTTTCTACAAAGCCTCATTGATAGCCACAAAATCTGCTTACTATGATTCTAAGATCAGGGAAGCCACTGACACACAAAAGGAGACATTTAAAGTACTCAGGGAGCTGAGCAAAAAGAAGGAATTGAGGTTGGTTGTTAATCAGGAGGACTGTCACAAGATACAGGACTTCTTTCTTACCAAGGTCAGAGATAGCATTGGAGAAATAGGCACTACTTGTATAAGTCAGTGTCCCTTCCCAGTGCTTGATCCACCAGATTATCAGGGAGGCATACTCTCTGTGTTCCCTGCACTTGATATTAAAGGTCTGGCTTATATCATGGCCAAAGTAAAGTCTGGGTTACCGGAAGACCCCTGCCTTTCAAGAGTGTTTCTAATGGGTCTCCCAGTGGTAGGGCCAGAGATACTATCCCTTCTGAACCTGTCCCTAGCAATAGGGAAAGTTCCACACAAATTAAGGAAGCCATGGTAATCCCACTGCTAAAAAAAAGCAGGGGCGGACCCTAAGAATCTGAAAACCTTTCGACCGATCTCCAGACTTGCATACCAGGCTAAGGTGCTTGAGCAACATGTGCTTAGAGTGCTTTCAACCTTCCTGGAAGAGCATCAGCTGCTACATGCTAAGCAAGCAGGATTTAGAGCCCACAACAGCACTGAGTTGGTGACGCTCTCAGTACTGGATGAGCTAAGGCTAACAGCTGATAAGAAGCACCCCTCAGTGCTGATCCTATTGGACCTCCCTGCCGCATTTGACACGGTGAACCATGCACAATTGGTGGCCCGTGTCTGTCGGTTGGGAGTCACTGGGACAGTCCTCCAATGGATTGTCTCCTTCCTGGAAGATCGGTCCCAAAAAGTCCAAATAGGGGAATGTACATCTAGGTGCGGCGCCCTGCCTTCTAGGGTACCGCAGGGCTCTGCGTTGCCCCCCCTGCTTTTTAATATCTATCTCCAGCCTCTGATAGGAGCATTGGCTAAACTGGACTGTCAGGTTTACAACTATGCCGATGACACCCAGCTAATCATTCGCATTGATAATTCCTCCCAGGCACAGCTTAAGGTACAGAACATCCTTCGGTTTACCATAAACTGGATGACCTTGAATTCACTCAAAGTAAACCCGGACAAGGGTCCTTGCTGTTGCCACAGGGGTTAACCTCTGGTCTAGCCTCTTCTGGCCACAAGAGCTCGGAACCCCTCCGATACCGGTGCCAGCTGTGAAGAGCCTGGGTGTTAGATTCCATCCTAATGATGGATAAGCAGGTAGCTGTAGTGGTGGGAAGTTGCGGGGGATTGATGAGGCAACTATGGAAACAAGGACCCGTGCTGTCTTTAGCGAATATGCGTACTGAGGTGACGGCCTTAATCCTGTCATGCTTGGATTACGGCAATGCAGTATACATAGGACTCCCCGATAAACTTCTGGGGAAACACCAGGTGGTTCTAAATGATGCAGCACGACTGATTCTCAAATTGCCAAGAAGATCTCACGCCACTCCCTTGCTACAGCAGCTACACTGTCTCCCTATTAAGCAGAGGATCAGAATCAAGGGCCTGTGCATTGCACATAAAGCTAAGTATGGAGCGGCGCCCAGCTACATTAAAGACCGTCTGATTTATGTGCATGGTCGCTGTCTCTGCTCTTCAGAAGCACATCTGTTAGCTTGCCCACGCTTTAATAGAACAACCCTAGAGGGACGTGCCTTCTTGGTCGTGATTCCCCAGCTTTGGATAAGCTTCCAGAGAGTCTGCGTGATGAGGTGACTCTCCTTCCATTCAGGAAGAAACTTAAGACTATCTTGTTCACTGAGGCATTTGGATAAGCTTACCCCAAGCTCTGTTCTGTTTGCAAGCATTATGGCTTTCCTGGGTTCATGGTCTGTAGCGCTTAAAGACCGTTGGTGATTTGGCGCTTTACAAATATAAACTAACATTAACATTAACAATCCGGAGCCGAGCAAATCAGAGCATCCAGCCATGGGAGCTCCTTCCTAGACCCCCTGCTGTCATAGGCCCACCTCAGGCAGTCCTCAAATTCTCTCAGTCGGAGCAGGATACAAGCAGCTCCGGGTGATGCATGAACCCCGGCCTGTGGCCGAGGACTCCTGGCCTGGCTCATAGGGTCTGTGCGACAAGGCGCGCTTCTCAGGCCAGGGCTCAGCGATTCAGCAGCCCATCATACAGCACCGATCAGGCCACCCTGACAGGTACCCGTGCCTCCAGCGGGCCGCAGTATCAGGCGCCAGCAGAGAGGCTCGATCGCAGCTCACGGGCACCTGTGAGGCATGCCACATTCTCTGGCCCAGGCTGTGCCTCTAGGGATGGACACACATTGTGGCCCAATGGTGGGCTGCTGACCGCTCCACATCCAGCCCGAGGGTGCACATTTCGGGGCAATATAGTCCACACTACTCCCCTTGTGCAGTGACCCCAACAATTAGAGTCTAGTCAAGCCAGATGAAAGGATTTTAGATGGATTGTGGCTCCTGGCTGGCAGAGCAGCACTAATGTGTGGCCTTTTTGCCGTGGGCTCTCTAGCGCCCCCCAGTCACATAATTAAAGCAGCTGTTTAAAGAACAAAAAGTAAACGTCGCTGTACAGTGCAACGAGAAAGGAAATATTTATGGACACCTGTTTATTTTTTGTAGCCCATAGGGAATTATAGAAAAGTTAGAATCTTTCTACATGTTTCCACACATTCCAAACTACTGTCCCCTTTAAAACATATATATATAATTACTGACTTGTATTAAACTGATTCTAATATCTTCTTGCAAACAATATCTCACAGATCTTTCGATTTTACACAAGAGATTTTGTATTCTTTATATTTGTAAACATTCTTTCTCTTTTATGACAAAGAGCTTCAAACCAAGCATTTAAAAGTTGGTGAGAAAGGTGATGGTGTGACCATGCATTGTAAGGGATTAAGTAAATGCTGCCATAGATGACACGGATATTGCAAGTCCCCTCGGAGTTCCATAAACTTGTAAAATAGTCATGGAACTCCTCTGCAACTTGCAATATCCTTATAACCAGGGCCACTGGAATTATGCGATTGTGTAGCCACAGCCAGGGCCGTACTGGCCATAGCGGGCACCAGGCATTTCCCCAGTAGACTGCTATGGTGTGGGCTGGTTTTGGGCCCCTGGGGGTCTGTTTTTGTTACCGGGGGTCGGCAATATCGGCCCCCTGTAACAAAATCGGACTAAAACGGCCCTCGCAAACTGCTCGGCTGCACTTCCCCTCAACCCAGGGGGAGCAGCTGAGCAGTTTGCCAGGGCCAGTTTCTGTTCCCTGTCCGGCACTGGTCACAGAAATTTTCGTATAGTAACAATTTAGCCACATTTGCCATGTAATCCATCATCTGCTTTATAATATGCATATTTTAACAAAAAAAATGGTTCAAAGTCAAACAGTTCGACAGTCACTTATAATGTAGCAAAGCGTGTTGCAGCACAAAACAAGGCCATTTGAAAAGGTTCGCTGATTGGTTATTGCTATATTTTGGTTTTTAAAAGAGGTGGAACCAATACCCAGACACTGTTAACAAGTGTAAAAGTGACAAAATAATGGATTAATACTATCACAAAATGCCCCCTATTATGCTGCATAATTTGCCTTTTCTTGCCACATCATTTGCTCCACACTGCCACATAATTTGGCCGTTCCCTACTGCATAATTCCAGTGGTCATACTTATAATGTACAGCAGGGGGTACTTTATCCCATATATGATGAGAGGTATATGACAAAGGTAAAACAATTTGAATAACTGAGGAGAGAATTGATTAAAGCAAAAGGATATAGAAATAATTCATCTGTTACATCAGTCAGGATCGTGCCCGTAAGAGCATTTTACAACTAAACAGCATTTAGAAGGGCTTTATTCAGTTCATGAGCTAAACAGTCCCCCTACACCTCTTCCATCCCTACCATTAATCCTTTTAATATCTAGCAACAGTAGTCCACTAAAGTTCAACTCTCCATATGCCAAGGTTCCTAGAGACAGATTAGATCATGACTTAGCACGAATGGCAACAATTGTCCTTGTCCACTCTCCTGCTATACCCAGCAATTTTCCATAAGCCAAGACTAGGGGAATGGCTCCACCCATGTGCTGGGTTCATACTTATGAAGACAGGCTACCAGAGAAGGACCTCTGAGAGACAGAGGGCAAATTTAGTAACTCTCTTACCCATCTCCAGTCAGATAGCTTGTCTACCTCGTGGTCATACACCTCAAACATATTAATAAAGTGATAGTCTTATAACCATTCATGTTGACCTGACCATAAGCATGAGCAGAAGAACGATGGATTTGACCCAGTTCTTTTGACTGGGGGTAAATGTTTGATTAATTCACCATTCCGTCCATCATTTGTTGCCGCAGCACTTTTCGCTCTAAGTAGGATGGGTATGCCTAGACGTGGGTCCCTTGCTCGCTGTGCTTAATGGATTCAAGCTAGCCTGGCTGATGAGGGGTGTTATCCCCTTAAATGTACCCAGGATGCTTGTTTCCGGTCCAGGGAGGACCCGGTTTAGCAGTTCATGCTGGACTCTTCCCATGAGGAGTAGGGTCAAGACTGATTTGCAGATGTCTGGTTCCAATCTGGGATGACATAGTGAGTAAAGAATGATGGATTTAACCCAGATCTCTTGACTGGGGGTGAATATTTGAATTATTCAGCATTCCGTCCATCATTTATTGCCACAGCACTCATTCCAAACAACAGCTTCTTTACTTTTGGACAACCTATGAGTGGGCATGTGTGGTGCTGGACATTATTTGTTGTTTTGGGTCCTTGTTGATGTTATTAACTTTTGAAGTGCTGTTTGTGAATAGCAGTTAGCTTACTCTTTTGTTGGAGGGTATTTCCTCCTCCCTAAACCCCTTCCATTTAGTAGTAAATATTCCCCTTTTTATAGACACTCCCCCGTCCCTCCCAGATTTACCACAAAAATGTACGCATATATGTGCAGAGATCTCTGCTGATAAAAGATAGGAGGAACGGGTCAAGACTGATTTGCATATGGCTGGGTCCAAACTGCGGTGGCATAGTAAGCAAAAGAACGATGGATTAAACCCAGATCTCTGAGTGGTTGTAACGTTTCAGCACTCCGTCCATCATCTTCTTCTGTTTGCTATGTTCACCCTAAGTGGCCAAAGGAATGCCCAGACGTCGGTCCCTTGCTTACTGTGCCACTGGATTCAATTTAGTCTAGCTAATGAGGGTTGAAATCCCAAAACCGGTCCCATGGAGGACCTGGTCTGGCTTGACATATTTTTATCGATTAAATTAATTTTATATTATTTTTGACCTTCATATATTGTTTTGCTTAATCACCATCTTGGTGTAGAAAATATATTTTTTTAAAGTTATAAACATCTATTTAATTTAAAACATTAAATGAATGTATGGGACTTTGAAAAATATGAAAAAACTCTGAGTGAAGTCATGCATGGTAAATATTGTTTACATAGAGATAAATAAGGGGCAAAGGGATGCGTTGGGAAAACCGTGGAGAAAAGACATGCAGTATAAAGGCATGCGGGGTTACGTCTGATATTTATGTAAGCATGATATATTATGTTTAGAAAATAGTTATCATTAAAAAAAAACATAACTTTGTTGCAGGTGATGATGGGTATGCTGACTCCACAAATCCTCAAACTCTACAATGTGCAATCGTACTAGCTCAATAGATGTACAGTAGAGCACACATACATACACAAGCCATTATTAAAAGCATTTTTGAGATCCTTAAGTTGTGATTCAGATGTCTTGACCATACAGGTTGGGGTGCTCCCCAGAAGGTGTGGTGTGCAAGATTGTTGTAGCTTGTTGCACAACATCCTTATGCGGCAGAGCTTACATATAGATCTTGACTCTGATCTAAGTTGATATCCAGGGACCTGGAATGGATAAGAATAGAGGTCGGGGTATTCATGTGCGGGAATGGCTAGTTAACTATAGTTTTTCTTGAGCTGATAGTTTGCTTTTTGCATTTATGTGGTTGGACAGTCTCTTGTCATTCGTGAACTACCTCACTGTACTTATGTAATATCCTGAGACAAATGTTCAAGTTAAATAATGTTACATGCTAAGCTCTAATTAAAATGATTGCCTCTTCATTTGCTGTTGCATTCAAGCACTTTTCAATAACACTCAAGCACAAACTTTCACATAGTACTCTTGTGTTTTAGTTCTAACATAGTAAAAACCTTACTTTCAACACAAAGTACACACACAATCTGCTACTAGTTTTGTGATTCAATAAATTGTTTATTTTCTACATGCAGGGGTATACCTCCTGCATGCAGAGGTATCTCCATGCATGTAGCCGCTTCCCTCCTGTATTCGAAGTCTCTGCCCACTGTATTGAGGGCTGAGATCTATGCCTACCGTAACAAACAGAAAATCACTTACAGGAAGAGAATCAGACATTTTGAGGTTCTTCTGAGCCATCCTCCTATCACCACAACACCATTCATCTACTCTTTTTCTGTTTTCTAACTCTTCAGGGATGAAGAATCCAAAATTATTTGTGAGGGTCCTCTAAAGTTACCCTCAGCTTTACGAAGGTCCTGAAACCAAGCTGAACAATGCTGCGCTGGACAAATGTTGACAGACATCACCACGTGCTGCACTGCAGTGGGTGTCCAGATGTAGCAGGGGAACCTGTGCTGCTAGTTAAAGGCCCAGAACATTCTGGGATTGTCCACCCTGCAGCCTCATTGATGCTCCATGCTCAGCTAGAAGAGTTTCAGCAGTCACTGAACAGCTTTGAACTTTATGTAGCTTCA
The DNA here is from genome assembly GCF_964204655.1 of Triturus cristatus. NCBI lineage: Eukaryota > Metazoa > Chordata > Amphibia > Caudata > Salamandridae > Triturus > Triturus cristatus. Next base: position 742,946,801 of record NC_140591.1, on the reverse strand, counting down.
AGACCTCTTTGATAGCAGGTCTTACATTGAGTCTGCATCCCAAACTCGCCACACCGCCTGCTGTGCGGTCATCCCTGTTCCCCCACTACCTCTGAGTTACTTTCTTGCTGTTTGGTCATGCCACATCCAGCTATTTAAAGTCTGTGTTGGTGAAAGAATACACCATTGTAGTCGTGAAGACAGAGAGCAAAGATGGCCATTGGCTTTTGCCAGGAACATTACGGATTTGGAGGATTGACTGCATTATAGTTTAGGACAGTTTAGGGCTGTTAGTTTTTAACCCTTTATGGTTTTTTTTATTGATCCCCTTTGTATAAGACTGCTTCACCTGATGTTTCCTGATGTTTTTGTTATTTACCGATCCCTCAAAGTTTGCATTTCCTCTTAGCATTAAGTCTCCATTTTATTATTTTTTGCTTGTTCGCCACGGCGGTCTATATTTTTGCCAAAATTTTAATTTGTGAAAACATATTTATTTTGAGTTATTTTTTTTTTTAAGTATCTGTTTATTGATTTTAACAACAAAAACAAAACAATCTGCATTTCACATAAAAATACACAAAAGATTAGTTAATATGGCATTTCATTGGGATTCGTAATCAATAACAATAGTATAGCATTTGGACTCAGAAGGTCGTTAAGGGGACACAGGCTCATCCTCAACTGTAGTCGCTGGTGGAACACAGATATCTCCCCTATATACATTCCATTTGGTCCACACACAGGTCCACTTTTGGGGGCAGCCTCTTGCCACGTAAACTGTTTTTTCCCTAAACATGCACCAATCAAAATTGGTCTTCCACATGGCAAGAGTAGGGGGTGAGGTCCCTCCCCATAGCTGGGCAATATCTCTTTTAGCGACAGCGGCTCCCAGGGTGACCCACAATTTCTCCGCCCCTGTCAAGTCAGTGGGTTCCCACATGTTTAGCAAACATCTCTTAGCTTCCGGGTGGATATTTTTGTGATGGACGTCCCTCATGACTATGTGTATCCCCCTCCAATATCGTTGTATCTGCTCACACTCCCAGAGAATATGCATGAGGGTGGCAACCTGCCCACATTGTCTTCTGCACTCTGCACTCCCTCCCCATCCCATACGAACCAACTGAGGCCCGGTGATGTAGGTTCTATGGAGTATTTTCAATTGCAGCAGTCAAAGACGAGCAGAAATTGCTATCTCTAGAGGGAAGGCCACTGCCTCCCTCCACTCCTCATCGTCAAGCAGCAAGCTGTCTCTCTCCCAAGACTCATGCAATGCAACTAGGGGGTCAGGTATGTTGTCGACCAGTTTTTTGTAAGTAAGCGAGATGGCTCTCTGCTGGAGCAGCCCATCCAATAATCTGTCCTCTAATGGGGATGATTCGGGAAGGGAGGAGCCTCTCTCTAAGGTCGTGGTGAGGGCATGCCGGACCTGCAGATAGCGGAAGTATTCTGTACCTGCAAGCTCATACTGTTGCTGTAGCTGGTCAAAGCTAAGCACATCACCCTTCACCCAGAGATCACCGATTCTAGAGATACCAATAAGGTCCCATTTATCAAAACCCTTGGAGGAATATAAGCTACCAAGTGTCTCTGAGTCCCACAGTAGGGTAGCTAGCTTCAGTTTACGGTCCCAACCCAGACTCTTATTTACGGAATGCCAGACCTGGACCGAATGCATGGTGGGGCCGGTTAAGGGGAGCTCCTTGAGATGTGCATAGAGAGCTCTGTTGTATGTTCCGCTCGGCAGTGGCCACCTATCCATGGCATAGCCCAGATCTCCCGGGGTGCGATATGTGCCCTGGTTAATGGCGGCAATGTGGGCCGCCCAATAGTATTTTTTAATATCTGGGTGGCTAATACCACCGTTGTACCAGTTAAGGACTAGTTTATGAAGCGCTATTCTCGGTCTCCTCTTCCATAACAACTGCCTCTGTAACTCTTCAATGTCTTTGAAGTACCTCGCCAGAACAGGATAGTTTTGTAAGGCGTACAGGAAGTGGGGTAGGGACATCATTTCAAAAAGAACGGCTTGACCCAGCAGCGAGAGAGGGAGCGCTTTCCAGCTGGCAACGTCTCGACGCAGGCTCTGTTGGGGCGGGAGCAGATTCTTTTCATAATGGAGCTTGGGGTCTACTGTGACAAAGATCCCCAAGTATCGAAACCCATCTTTTACCACCTGTATTGGACAGCCACGGGGGAGAGCCGGAGCTTTGCCACTCAGTTTGTAGAGCAGGGATTTATTCCAGTTGATAGAATAGCCTGAAAACCTACCAAAGGATGTGAAGATGTCTAAGACACATATGAGCGATTTCCTTGGGGAGGTCAGGTACAGAAGGATGTCATCTGCATAAAGTGAGATGCGATCTTCCCATTCTGCCGACCACAGCAGTCCTCATATGGCCGAGTCATGCCGGATCCAGGCGGCGAGGGGCTCCAAGGATAGGGCAAACAGCAGTGGTGACAGTGGGTATCCCTGTCTGGTACCTCGACCGAGCGTATAGGGAGCGGACCGCTTGTTATTTACTATCACCTGTGCTAGTGGACTGGAATGAAGGAGTCTGACCCATGATTTAAATTTCGGCCCAGCCCCCAATTTGAGAAGGTCGGCAAAGAGATAGGACCACTCAATAGTGTCAAAAGCCATAGAGGCATCTATTATTTTGAGTTATGTATAAAAGAAGAAAAAATGAAATCAATAATGTTCATCTTGATTTTTACAATATTCGCAGAATAATTAATTGTATGTTAGGGCAGGGAATTGTTTTTATTTATTTAGAAGTTGCTTTCAAACTCATGACAATATTTTTTTATTCAATACATTTTAAGGGCAAACAAAGATCTGAACACAAATAAAACTACTCTATGTTGTAAATTCCACATCACACATTCAAAACAAATGAAAGACACAGGGTATATATAAAAATTATACAGAGTAATTTATTTTGCAAAATTGTTTTCTGTGGGTGTGTTAGGGATACAGTTGACAAATTGTACCAAACAAAACCTATTTATGGGTGTTTATTTTACTATTTTACCTACTAATATTTGGGGTGAGATTGTTTAAGACTGTGCTTGTGGTTAGTTAAGTTGGTGGAGGTGGCGGTAGTGCATGTGAGGGTGGAGGAAGTGTGAGGTAGGCAGGTGGTGTGTCACTCATAGATTGAGCTGTCTCCAGCAGCATCTTGTGCCTGCATTGACCCTGAAGAGTGATATTGGCATTTTTTGCTTATTGCCTATTTCATATTCATAGCCAATGCATGTTGCCTTACACTGTCTTCCCTAAAACCTAAAAGATGTTCTTGGTGCATATTTGCTATTTCTTGGTAGCATGTTGCAATGTTATGCCAGGCACAGGTCTGCCCATCAATTATCTGAGGGAGTCCTCTGAGGGAGACAGCCACTTCATGGAGAGCAACACCATTGCCTTAATCTGCCCATGCACATTAAACTGTTGAAATAAATTATTCTCCCAGAAAGCGACATTAGACTATGCCAATTCCCCGCTCCCTGCATGTGTGACCTCTGACATTGCCAGCACGTTATCTAGCATGGAGAGGAGTATGATCTGGACAGCTGTGGAGAAGAGAAATATGTATGGGGGATACCTGTTCCTAATCAGGGGTGTTCTCTTCCTCAGATGAACGAAAGAAGGCTGGAGATGCACCTTCATGGGAGGAGTGTATAGGAGATTGTTCAAGAGGTACCTGTAAGTTGAGGGCTGTGTAGAGGGGAGTTTTGCATGGGCATAACAAGCATCCATGGTTACTTAGCTAATGGCTGTGTACAGGGAATCCTCAAAAGTTATTTTAGAGGAAGACTGCTACCTGGCTGTGAAGATGCCTGTTTTGAGATTTCTTTAGTTGGGAAACCATGTCCTTCTCCTAGTCCAGATCCTCCTTCTTGCCCAGGTCCTGTTCTTCTCTAGCAGTGTTTGCCACTTATACAGTAGATAGGTAAAGGGTAAGATTGTTTCCTGCAATTGCCTTCTGTCCTCCACTTAGAGAATGTACAGCATCATGGTCTAGCTCAGTGTCCCCAGTACCTGGAAGAAGATGATGTAAATAATTAAAGTACATCAAATCCAGTCTTGTGTATAAAGTTCAACACAGTACTTTTATTGACATTGTTCTGCCAAAAATAAACTTAGTACCATGAGAACTTGAAGAAAAATGAAGTTAAGAGTTGATCCATGCATGGAATTATTACATATTAACAATGTCAACTCACCAGCTCCAGCCACAAATACTCCATTTCTGGATAACTCCATTAGGTTAGCTGCAGAACCTTTGTCCTTGTAGTTGGTATTGCCAAGGTATCTTCTAATCCAGCAGTTACAGAGAGAAGAATTATGCTCAATGTCTATTGTCAAATCTATAAAAGTAATCATGACCACAAATGCTGACACAGATGCATACAAGAAAGTCAAAATTAAAAAATGGTAGAAAAGAAGTTATTGAAAGGTCTAATGATGAGATGCAAAAGTTAAGATGAAAGGTTCTTGGATCTATCTGATCGATGGATGTTAGAGGATCTAAAACCGGCTGCCAGGATGTCCCTGATATCATCAGTGTTGATGCTCGCAACATTGACTCTGTGGGTTGTTGTATGACAGAAGCTGACAAAAGAGAGAAATAATAAGATGAATAAGCCATCCTATGTTATACAAGAAGATGCTATTTAGATGGTTCAAATACTCATTATGAGACACACAGATTCCTCTCTTGCAAGGTAAGTTAATGCCTAACAAATATCTTACAGTGCTTCCCTTACACTGCCAAGTCTAAGGGCAATTTTATGAGACAATATTTAATTTAGTCAACAATTGCATGACTTATTGACCAGTTTGCAAATTGGGCTTTGAGGCGCAAAACATTCACCTACCCTGTCAGCAACAAAAAACAGGTCAGAGCCAAAGTACAAACCAAAAAAGTGGGCATTTCACTTACCAGACCCAAGCATCTGTGCGTTATGTTATCGGTCCAATTTATGATGCAGTGATAGGAGCAGAAGTTTATCATGCAGCAGGTGGTGAACGGAACAACACCACAGTGCCTTAAAAGTGAAAAAGGTGTACAAGTGTATAATAGTCTAACAATGTAAAAGTCAAATTCAGATTTGACTACAAATATGCCCCATTACATAACATTGTAAAATCTAGGGTTAGGGTTTAACAAATTTAAAACAACAAACTTGTGCAACCCACCTACCTTTAATGGATACAAGGCAGGAGATTTTTTTTAGGTAAATAAGCATTTTGTGGTAGCGCACAGTCATTTACAGACAGCACACTTTCCATTGAATTGCCCACTAAATTTGAACAGGCATACATTTGTACTGAAATTCACATATAGCAGACAGTCGTATAAAGGGATACCTTTACTCATTACTTTAAAAGTGACAGGTCCAGGACCAAGAAATGACACAGAAATGACATATAAATGACATAGATGGGTGTGTGTGAGAGCCCTCCCTAGAACTGAGGGTTGTGTGGGATATGTCATGTGTGCTGAGAGAGCATGTGTGCACATATAAAGGTCTGTGCTATCTTCCTAGCACTAAGTGTTTAGGGTCGTGTAAAATTGTGGCCCTAGCTTTGTGTGCGCAAAAGTGTCTGAGCCTTTGAGGGACAGCATGGGCATGTTAAAAAAACAGGTCTGCAGAGATGTGACAGAATGGGGGTCTCAGCAAGAGTCGTTGAGAATGAGCAGACAGTCCAAGTCCCCAGCCCTCAGACTCATGCCTGCCTGACACACAGGGTTGGTGAAATGTTGGTTCTGGAAAAAAAAGGAAATCTTCATGCAGCCCCTGGACAGCGTGGAACAGCTCGGACGTGTCCCGCCTTAGACCAGGGGCTCTAGAAAACTGTCAGTCTTAGAGGTATTGAGAAGGGAAACTTTTGTAAAGGGCAGAGAGGTGTGTCCAGCACACCCAAGGGGGTTTCATGCACAAAATGATCAGAATGGAGCAAGAAGGGTGTATCCCAGTTTAGAGCAAGACATGTAAAAAAAAACAGTCATATAGGGTATGACACAGGAAACCTGTGTAAAGGTCAGATAAGTGTCCAGTACGCTCTAGGCTATTACATGCAACATATGACTAGACTGAAGCAATGAGAGTGTATCCCATCTTAGAGCAGTGCCTCTAAAAAAACTGTAAGGACGAGTATTCTTGATGCAGGAAACACTTTAATGGTCTGATAAGTATGGCCAGAACTCCAAGGCAGTTTCGTGCAGATACGCCATTTCTATTGGAGTTGCTACAAACAGCCCTATTATCTACGCCGGCCTGCCTGTCAATGCACACTTCAAATAATAACCTTTCAAACTTGGTTTTTTTTTGTGCTTCCACAAGAGCAAGCAGGTGCTGCTAAGTTAAACCCAAACCTTCTACACCTATTTCTGTGTCCACCCCTCACCAGAGTATGGCCTATGCACAATTAGCAAACACTCTCCTGTCCTGTGTATAAAAATGCCTCCTAAAGACCAAATCTACACACTAGCATTTGCCGAAACAGCCACAAATCACCTATTTTTACGTTTAAGAACCTTTTTTTAAGTTTAAAGAGGATTTTATTGAAGAATGAAAAAAGTTGCAATACAATAATAATATACATATATGATAACAAATACATTATAAATCAGATCAGAGCAATGGAAGAGGTAGAGAGAGAAAGAGAAAGAAGAAAAGAGGGAAAGAAAAAGGGATATCATCAAAAGCATATTACAACAATATATTAAATAAGTGGTAGTATAAGGAACAAATATGATTTCATAATACAGGAATTATTATGTAACAAGAGATAAAGCAAATTGGCAAAGTTACCTATAATAATACTATCAGAATTATTAATAAGAACAAAAAACATCAAGGAGGTTTAGATACTTCTTCTCTGCAGGGGTTGTGTAAGGGAATGGATTGGGCAGACAAATTTAGAAAAGAGGTAATGGGTAGCCATAATAGGTCTCTTTTAATCGCAAGGGAGATAGGATAGACATATGCTCTATCTAGCCTATGGTTATAACAAACCCCATACCACCATGTTTGATAGGAAATAAGGGAAGTATCTTTCCAAGCTTTCGTAATTTGTTGAAACGCCACAGCAAGAAGGAGGTCAACAATGGAGGTATCAGTGTTGGAGGGGGACCATATTTGTGAGAGACTCCCAAGAAAAATATGAGAAAAAGAAAAGGGGAAATTGGTAGAAAAAATGGAATTAATTTGTCGCCACACTTTGCCCCAAAAAAGATGAACAGCAGGGCAAATAAACAACATGTGGTTAAGATCAGCCACTAAAGCCGAACAGGACCAACAGCTGGACGGGATAGAGGGGTCAATGAGGTGTAGTTTGGATGGAGTAATTAAAAGTCGATTGTATATAAAAAATAGCGTTTGGGTTGTATTCGCCGCTCTAGATGATTTCCTTATTTTGTTCCAAATGTTATCCCAAGTAGTAAGAGGAAAACAATCCCCTAAATCTGATTCCCAGGCACACTCCACAGGAGATTTCATTCGATTAGCAGACGTATCTCGTAATTTTTTATAGATTTGAGAAGCCGATGGAGAAGAGTGCAAAGATGGTAAGGAAATGAGAGAGGAATTGTGTTGAATGGAAGTATCCGTAAGGGCATCCAGAGTAGCCTGAGCCGCCGATTTTAATAGAATATATTTAGGGTGAGAAGAAAGAGGGAGAGAGAAACGATCCTGAAGAACAGAAAAGGAAATAAAAGAACCATCATGAAAGAGTTGATGAGTCCATTTGAGACCTAGGGAGAGCCAATCGTTCCAAAAGATAGATCTATTTTTAATCTTGATAAGGGAGTTATACCAAATAGGGGATTGTAAAAAACGAGCACGGTCATTTAGGTTATGTAAAATAATAGGTTGAAAGGTCTTGCAAACATGTTGGAGAATAGGAAGAGAAAATTTCTTTGGAGCTTGTGACAATGAAACAAATTCTTCAAACGTAAAAGGTTGAAAAAAGGAAGACTCAACCTCTACCCATAGAGGACAAGAAGAGGGGTCAGAAGTATGATCAGAGATGAAAAAAGCAGAGTGAGCAAGGAAAAAGGAAGTATGATACGACGAAAAATCAGGAAAGTTAACACCACCTAAGTGTTTAGGAGATCTGAGTCTAGAGAAAGACATTCTGGCCGTTTTGTTTTGCCATAAGAATTTAGATAAAATGGAGTAGATAGTCTTGTAATAGAACTTAGGAATGTGAACCGGAAGATTCGACAAAAGAAACAAAACTAAAGGAACCAACATCATCTTGATAGAATCTAGTCTACCCCACCAAGATAGGAACAAAGGATGCCATTGATTCGTAGAGGTAGTGAGAGCAGTAAGTAAATTTTTAAAGTTCAAAGCCACTGTGTCCTTAATAGAAGGTGTAAACCAAAGACCAAGATATTTGATTTTGTTCGGACTCCAATTAAAGGAAGAAGTTAAAAAATCGGCATGAAAACAAAATTTATTAAGAGGAAGAATTTCGCACTTGTCTACATTAAGCTTATATCCAGACACTGATGCGTAGTTCGAGACTTCTGATAAAAATGCTGGAAGAGATGTATGGGGATTCGAGAGAAATAATAAAATATCATCTGCGTATGCGGAAATCTTTAACTGTGTAGAACCATAAGGGAAACCAGAAATATCAGCGTTCATACGAATTTTAGTTAAAAAGGGTTCTAATGCTAATATAAATAAGAGTGGGGACAGCGGGCATCCCTGTCGAACCCCACGGAGAAGCGGAAAGGAAGAGGAAACAAGGCCATTAGCTAGAATAAAGGATCTAGGAGAAGAATAAAGCATTGAGACATAAGAAAGAAATTTAGGACCGAAACCAAACCAGGAAAGGGAGGAAAAAATAAATTGCCAATTGACTCTATCAAAAGCTTTCTCAGCGTCCAATGCAATAGCTGCCAATGACGACTTATGAGAGTGCGATTTACTTAAAACATTAAAGAAGAGACGGGTATTATCAGATAAGTGACGTCCTTTGATAAATCCACATTGTTCTTTGGCAATTAATTTTGGGAGAATTTTTTCTAAACGAAGGGCAAGGATCTTGGCAAAAATTTTGTAATCTAAATTAATTAAGGAAATGGGCCTATAATTCTTACAAAAGGTGTGATCTTTACCATCCTTGGGGAGAAGACAAATAAGGGCCTCTTGAAAGGTACCTTCTGATCTTTGGGAAGTTATAAAGGATGAGAATAGTTGGTGAATCCTAGGAAGAAGTAAGGAGGAGAAATGGGAATAAAATTCTATAGTAAACCCATCAGGGCCAGGGGCTTTACCCCTCTTCAGAGTTTGGATAGCCTCCAAAATGTCATTGCGAGTAATGTCAGCCTCTAAAGGGGAAAAATCAACTTCTGAGGAGGAAGGTGGGGCAATGGACGATAAATAACGAGTAATATCGGATACGGTTGGGGAGGATTCCGGAGTATATAGACGCTGATAGAAATCCGTAAATTCGGCCAAAATATCCTCATCTTTATGGACCTTAACATTAGAGGAGGTAACAATAGATTCAATTTTAGTACGTTCCTTCCTGACTTTGAGGTATCTAGCTAAAAGATTACCGGCTTTATTTTGGGCAGTATAATACTTAGCACTAGACTTAAGTAAAAATAGATTGGCAGAATCAGTGGAAATTTTGTTAAAGGAGAGCTTAGCCTTAATAAGATTATCTAAGTCGGATTGTTTCTTAGAAAGGTAAAAGGAGTGTTCTAATTGTTTAATTTGTGTGTTAAGAGATTGGTCTGATTGAGAGGCTTTACGACGTTTACGGGCAACAAATGTAATAATGAAGTCTCTAGAGGCGGCTTTAAAAGTGTCCCAAATAAGGGAAGGAGTTAACTGAGGTGAGTCATTTTCTACAAAAAATGAAGAGGCAAAATCCATAAAAGCTGGTGGAAATTGTGGGTCCAGTAAAAGAGAATTATTAAACCTCCATCTCCTAGTGCCTTTCACGGGGGGGAGTAATTCCAGGCTTAAGGAGACTGGAGCATGATCAGAAATTAGGATAGAACCTATGTCTGAGTGAGTAATTAGCTGAGTGAGGGCTTTGGAAATGAAAATATAATCTAACCGGGACTGGGAAGAGTGAGGGGGTGAGTAAAAGGTATACTCTCTAAGAGTAGGGTGGCAGAGCCTCCACGAATCAACAAGGGCTCTTTGGGAGATAGTGGATGTAAACAAAGAATGCATGTGGGAAGGGGAGAATCTAGAGTCAGATCTTCTATCCAAAAAGGGGTCTACAACCATATTACAGTCTCCACCCAAAATTAGATAATCATCGGTGACTTGCATAAGTAAGGAGAGAATATGGGGCCAAAAGACTTTGTCAGGAACAGTGGGAGCATAAATATTAATAATAGTCAAAGGAACTTTATTAATCAGCAAAGAAACTGCTACCCACCTACCATCTGTATCGTTATCTTGATTGACAAGCTGAACATCTAACTTCTTATGGCATAGAATGGCAACACCATTGCGCTTCCCAGAACCAGGAGAGGCAAACACATGACCAACCCAATTGCGACGCAATTTAGGAATTTCAGTATCTTTAACATGAATTTCTTGTAGTAAAACAATATCCCCTTTTAAATTTGCTACCTGAGATAAAACTCTTTGGCGTTTAATAGGTGACCCAAGACCTTTAACATTCCAGGATAAAATATTCAAAGTCATTCACATAGAAGGAGAAAAATGTAAATAAAAGGAAAACGGAAAAGCATAAATAGGGAAAAATTGGATAGTAACCTTACAATAGTAAAGAAAGGAAAGACAAAGCATTGCAGGGAGAAGAGATAGTATCAAACACAAGAAAGAAAAGTAGATACATAATATAATAAAAACGACCAAGGAACTACCATAAAACACATTATATTGAAAAGGGAAGAAAATCAAAGAATACAGAGATGAAACGAGAATGAAAGAGGTATGAACAAATAAGGAAAAAGATAAAAGATAGATTGAAGAAACTGAACCCCGAGAAAGAGAGAAGAAGAAAGAAAAAAGCAATAGGTAAGAGTAAAAGAAGGAAGAATGAAACAATGATACTGAGAAAAGAAAGAAGGAGTAAGAGAGGAGAATAGAATAAGGAGAAGAAAGCGAGAAAGCATACAAAACCAATTCCATAAACATAAGAACACAATGGCAAAAGACATACCACAGGAGAACAAGAAAGGATGAGGGTGTTGGAACCACATCAGGGAAATGAAACGCCGAACGGGAAACCACAGGGCAACGACGGCAGGGAGGGCGGCATCCAGGAAAATTGAAGAGGATAACAAACAGGGGCCCAAGTATCCAAAACTAAGGGGAAAAAAGACCAAATACAGATGTTAACGAAGTGGAACAATAAACCATATACAGTAAAACAGCTAACATTCTACATGAGGGAAGAAAAATAATTATAATCTGGAGACATCCATAGACTCATGACGACAGTTATTCAAAAATTGTTGGAGAACAGCTGGATCTTCATAAGAGACAGTCTTGTTATTATATGTCACTTTAAAAAGGCATGGATGAAAAAGGCTATATCTCGCATTAAGACTTCGAAGAGCAGGTCTCATTTCCAGGAATTTTTTCCGACGATCTGCAGTCACTTTGGCATAGTCTTGAGTAAAAAATATATTGGAGCCTTGCCAAGAGATCTTTCCTTTTTGTTTGGCAGCTTGGAGTACTTTGAGGAGGTCCGTATATTCCAAAAAATATAGAATAGTACCTCGAGGTCTCGCTGAGGAGGAGGAAGAAGCAGACAACCGGCCCAAACGGTGAGCGCGTTGAATGTTCAAAGGAGGAGATTCAGGAAGACCAAGAAGAGACGGTAAGAATGACTGAAAAAATGAAATTGGATTGGAACCTTCAAGGCCTTCAGCTAAACCATAAATACGTAAGTTGTTGCGCCTGTTGCGGTTTTCCAATTGTTCGACTTGTTGTTTGAGTCGATCAACTTCTGTATGTAATAGGGGTACTTGCTGTAGGGTATCTTCGGACGCGTCAACTCTTTGTTCAAGGACCACAACTCTCTGGACGGTGTGAGACCAGTTGTCTTCAAGGCTTTGTAGGCGCGAATTAGTTTCTTCCATATACGGCTTCAAAGCACGAATTTCCTCAAGGAGAAGCTCCATAGAGACTGAAGAGGATGGATTAGTAGGAGAAGGGGGGTTAATTTTTGCCCGTTTGCCAGAGGGCGGAGCTGTAGGTAATTTGGAGAGTTGTTTGGGGCGAGTATCCGCCGAAGAGGAGGATTTATGATCGGAGGACTCTGGAGAAGCTTCATCCATAGTGTCCCGTAGGACATTAAAAGGATTGTTGTCAGCCAGTGGCGAGGAGATAACTTGGTGAGCCCCAGCGCGGGCGCCACTGCGAGCACCGCGCGGCATTGCCATGTAGAAACAGAAGACAAAGTTTCTTTTGATGACGGAAGAGACGGTCCCAGGTAGAGATGATTCAGACAACAATATCTGTCAAAATTGGAAAAAGTCTGCCACAGAGCGTTGATGAAAGGAGAACGAAAAACTGAAGAAAAAAGATTCTGCGGGAGGTACTCCAATAATTTGTCACAAAGAAAACCCGGAAGCTACACCATACATGAAGAAAAAACCTTTGTGCATATATTATAATATCAGTCTCGTAGTGAATGGTACTGATAAAAAGGGTGACGAACGCATCAGTAAACTATCGTCACAAAAAACAAAATGGCGGCCGTTGTTCTGACTGACTGCATTTCTGGAAATAAAATCACCTTAACGGCATGGAAACTCTCCGTTATTCCTCACACCGATAGCTGAGGTATTCCGACTAAGGACATGTCGATGTTGCGACCCAAAACAGAAGAAAAGAAGCCTGGAAGCTCTCCACTGTCTACGTCGCCGCGGAGCTCCCGAAATCAGCGGCCATCACCAACGGCTCCAAAGCCACGCCCCCCGTTTAAGAACCTTAAGGAGAAAAAGAATGGCTCAGAATAACAAGGCGCAGAATGGTGCTGCATGATGTGTTTTGCGCCACGTAAATAACTAAGGGTAGCACAATGTTATGGTCCTACCGTTTTAAGGGTTTATTAAAAGTATTGGGAGAAATGCATTTAATGTGAATAATGGTACTGCTTTGAGGCTTACGTTTAAAGCATGGAGGGTTGGTATTTAATGTGCTTTATGGTACGGCATTGAGGCTTACGTTTAAAGCATGGAGGGTTTGCATTTAATTTGAATAAAGGTGGTGTTTTTGATGCTACACAGGGCTGAGCATAATAATACCAGTGTGTGCGCAACATAGGATGATGCCAAAGTCATTTATAATATTACCAGCGTGTGGGCTGTACAGAATTATTACTGCCTCAGGTATAATAATACCAGTGTGTGTGTGCAATACAGGATGATACCAGCCACAGGTATAAGAATTCCAGGGTGTTTGCAATTCAGGATGATACGAAACTCAGATTGCAAATTATACCATGGTGTGAACAATACAAGATAGTGTCAGCCTCTGGGCAAGTTGCACACAAGCCACTAGTGAACAGTGCCAGCCTGGGATACAAAATGTCAAGGCTGTTTATGCACAGAACAGCGCCGGCCTTTGAGTCCAATGTAACCTGGTTGTCAGGGGCGTAACACAGGCCCCCGCATCCCCTGTGGTGAGGGCCCTTAATCTTTCATTATGCCACTGATAGTTGTTCATAATACATATGGGTCACAATACCATGAGCCTTATATTTTAAGAAAATTGCAAGCCGATGAGAAGTACTGTGACCTTATAGAGGGAGGTATTTTATTCCTTATAATACGTGGTCACTCTATCACCCAGTTTACAATCTGCTGAATCTTACGTGCAGTGCAAGAGTGGGGGTAGAGGAGGAGGCATCTAGATATTTAGGAGCAAACAATCCATTTTGCCTTTAGGCTGTGCAGGAGGAAGTGCGAGAGGGGGAATGTGCGCTTCCTTCTGGGAAGCTTAGGGACAGTTTGTTAGCAATGCCTGTCAGGGCTCAACACTCTGTTGTAATGACTGTGCAGGTGCGCTTTTTGCTGCAGTGGGGTTAACCAATGCAAAACTGACTTGGGATCAGAGAGGGGGTGGCAGTAGGTATGGCCGTTAATACCTTATTTCTAAACAACCTTTATCCATGCAGGCCTACATCACTCATGGTCAAGTCCTCTGCCACTTCCACATTTAATTAACCAGGCTGCTTGCTCCTCCATACCACAAACCCAGTTTTACCTCCCTGCAAAAGGAATTCCCAACCTGGGTAGAAGGGCCCTTCAGATTTTCATTTAAATAGAGCTGTGGAGACTGCAGTCCCTTCCTTACAGTTAATTACATGTAAGAGTCACACCCTACACATTAAACTGCTGCCACTAACCAAAGGTTTTGATATCCGAGCTGTAAAAGATTACTTCTCAGAGAAAGGAGATGTAATGTATACCACATGTCATCAGAGTCTGAATGAACCTGCTGAGGCTGCACATTTACCCATTGCCAGGGTCACTGAAATTATGAGGCAAAGGAGGACCAAATTATTTGACAATGGGCCATATGTATCAAAAAAGAGTTTTGCGATTCTCAAATTGCGATTTCTAACGAATCGCAATTAGAGAATTGTAAAATGCAATGTATGTAGGATTTGCTAAAAATGTTGCGAATCCTACATATTCCTTATTTGCAAATCGCAAATTGAGATTCACAAATAGGGAATACCTTTCCATTCATTCCTATGGGCTAGGAGGCTCATAGGAATGAATGGGAAGATAGTCTCAATTTGCGAATACCAATTAGAGAATCGCAAATTGAGAATGCAATTTCAAGGTTGCAAGGGTGACAAAAGGATACCCTGTTGCACCCCTGAAATATGCATGTGTGCACATTTTGTGCACATACATGCCCTAAGGGCAAGTATGTGCGACATATGGCACTTTTAAAAAAATCAAAAAAGTGTTTTTTTAAAGAAAATCGCAAATGACCACCAACTTGAAGTTGGTGGTAATTTGCAATTCCTTAAGGCCAAATAGCAAGTGTCTGGTGCTTCCAGAATTGCATTTAAGGAATCGAAATTTGCAATTCCTTAGTTGCATTCGCAAAATAGAGAATCGCAAATTTTGCGATTCTCTATTTTGCAAAGGTCTTTTGGGATGATACATCCCAAAAGGCTTTTTCCCATTCGCAAACGGGCAGATTCTGAGAATCTGCCCGTTTGCAAACGGGAAAAAGGCTTGATACATATGGCCCTATGTTGACTAAATGGTGAGATACGGAAATGCAAATTAGGCAGAATAACGTGCCATACTTCGTAGCAATATTATTTCACTATTTTGTCACTTTAATAAAAATGTATACCGATTAGAACTCTTCCTCACTAGTACCAACAACTCAGAGGCAGCCCTTGAAAGCGCTTTAAGATTCAATGTTTTTGTACCCATTGATTTATTTTAATTCCTTTTTTTATGCAGCTGACGGTTTAAGTAGCAAGTGCAGTGAATCCATAATTATGGTGAAAATGCTGAAGTGCAGAATCAAATAATTCAGTTGGCCTGACCCATAAAAAAATGACAATGCCGATTTGGCAGGGACTGCATTTATTTATTAACTATACCACTAAAAAATACAAAATGTTACAGTCAAACTGCAGTTTGGCAATCCTTTTAATTAGGGTGAGGTTAGTGAATTCTTGCTGTTTAAGTGTTAAAGGGTGTGCAGCATTTATTTATAGGGGTGTATGTACTAGTTGTAGATAGTGTGTGGCGGTAAAGGTGATTCAGAGGTTAGAGGTTTGTTGTGTGCTGAGGGGCACACAGTGTGAATACAAGTCAACTGGATGATTGGACATGTGATGGATGCATACGTAGCTAGTGATAAAGAATAGAACAGATATCTCTGTATGGTAAGCCTGGACCTAAGATGATTGTACAGTCAAAGTGAGAGAAAACATTTGTATTGTCCAGTGCACTTAGGCTGCACTTATGCAGCGGCGTTGAATGTGAGCTTGCAGTGGAAATAGTAGGGTTCATTCTGTATCTTGCAAGCTTCTGAACAGGCTGGAGCAGAGCCCCAAGCTAGGATGATAATTAGGGTGACGAATCCGATTTTGAAAGCCAAAAACACGGACATTTCTCAAAAATAGAAGAACTCAATTCAACATCATCCGAGAGGCACAGAATGACGGCTCTCATCAATGTAGAAGCACAGACAGGGCACTAAGGGAATAAATAAAAAGTCCGTTTCTAAACCCAGTATCATACATCCTATTTAAATAGCATTCTAAAAAGAGCTACTAACTAGTACTGCTTTGTAACACATAAAAATGTCCCTCCACTGTTTGCAGTCCACCGTCACTAAAAACAGGGACCCGACACAAAATTGCCCACATCTGCTGGGACAGCTGGTGAAAAACTGGGACTGTCCAAGCAAATTCAGAGCACCTGGTCATACGTTAGTGACAATTGTTAGCATAGGGACATATCTGTATGCACTTACAATTACTGCTGTCCCAGCTGAAGCAATCGATGTACTTGAAAGAGAGGCTGTATGAAAAGAGTAGAACTAAAAGAAAGACAATCAAAACATCTGCATATTTAAAGGTTGTGTGTTATAGGGTGTTTTTGAAGGTTGTGTATGTGATGTGTTTGCTTTTAGTGAAAGAGTGGTTTAGAATCTTACCTGGAACCACATTAGTGTTGTCGGAAAGCGATAGCGGGTGGGGTTGCACTGTGGTGACGACAGCCTCCTTGAGGTGGGTGAGACAGAGACAGGATCCAGGTGCCCCTACAGCCGGAGCTTGTGCCAGCTGAATCCTGGAGAACTTCTCCTTCACCCTCTTCTTATCTTGCCATTTCGTTTTAATATATTCCCAGTGTGCATCTTCTACCCCAATGCATTGAGATACGCGGTTACCTCCTGCCATCAGGCTGCCTTCTGCCTTCTGCTTGGGGTGAGTGGATGCAGACTATGTAGTTGGTTGCAGTGCTTTATCACAAATTTAAATACAAGGGCTGACTCGATAGAATTCCCCATCAGATGAAAAATAATTTTTATAAGGGCACGTCGAAGGAGCGACGCAGTAATACTAGTCGGCACCTCGACTGTAGATGGGCTTCCAACTGCACGTATCCCCAGTGCTGCCTGTGGGTTTCCATATGGACCTAAATCTGGTCCTGCAGCAAGTCACACTATTACAAATATTTATTTTTATGTGGCTTCCTGATCTTTCATCAGCAGTGCTGCTAATGCCAATTCTGGTGACTGCTGCATTTGTGTCATGATCCATCTGCCTTGTGGTAACTGGTAATACTCTTTTGGCAGTGCCACAGTATGCGTGAAATATATTTTCCTCTTGAGAAGTGGGGTCTGCAACCTTCAGGCTGAATATCGAGACTGCAAGAGCTAAAAGACGAAAAGGAAAAAATCAGATCCAATTGTGTGAGCGATATTCATATTGTTGGAATGGAGTGGGTGTCCAGTGTATATGTTTTGGTTCATGCCTGTATGATTTTCCTATCCACTTCCATGATGAGGTCTCCACCAGTTGTTTGGAACATAAAATACAATGGTAAAGTTAATAGTAGTAAATTAAGTTTCTGCAGTCTTCCCCCTTCCAAAAATGAGGGTGTGGAGACACAGATGTCTGCACTTCATAGTAACTTTACACTCAGAAATGGTGAACAGCGAAAAGTAGCAAATTTACTACAACATGTGCAGATTTACTTATGTGCAAATTTACCTTTGTGATAGGCCCCATAGAGTCTATTAATTCTGTTAAAACATGTAGGTAAATTGCCATGCTTCAGAATAATGTAACCTTGACACACCTAGTGGGGGATGAATAATAAAACTTTACCTATATTACTAAAACTATAATATTCAACAGATTCAGTGTCAAGCCTTCGAAAACAGGACTAACTAGGGCGGGAGCAGCAGCATCCAACTGAGCCACTGTGACCCCTTCAGTTCTTGGCGTTGTAGCTGCTGATCTTTTTAAACCTGTGGAAACAAATGATTATCTATAGGTCATATAAAACCGTTCTTTTTCAGCTTTACTGATCAGTAAGACATGAAGATTGTAAAAAAAAAAAAAAAAGTCTTTCTTCTGATTTCGAGGTTCAGAAGTTAATGTAATGGAAATGGTTACACAATGAAGCAAAAAAAGGCATATTTATGCAGTATGTGGGTTGCCAATTTATTGCGGGTGCATTTTTGTCTAGAGCTGCACAAGGATACAGATTTTCCTTCTCTGTATGAAGCAAGACAGATAATGGTACTGGCCGCTGCTAATGCTGGCACAGGGGATTTAAATGCATCATAAAGTGTTTTTTGGGATGTGGATAGGTTTTTAAATCACCTCTGTAGTCGTTTTTTCTTGAAAATTCTAGTCCATTTCTAAAATAAACATGCCCTCATTACAATCTGCCTGGCCCTCTCTAGTAGTTTGGTTTCTTTCTTTACCTAATGCATTTGTGTTTCCTAAGTCGTTTAGTGGGTGCATCTTCAACACCCATGGCATTTTATCTATATGAAAATATTCCTTGACATTATCTAGCTAGTGTCTTTCATAACATTAAAACCGGACCAATAGCTTCAGCTTACATGGTCAGTTAGGCATGATGTCTGTAACGTCTGGAAGGTATTCCATTTTGTTTGCCAATTAAAAGGTACTTATCACAAAAGAATAGTGTTTAAGAGAGTTTATCTAAAAAAGATAATAGTGAACTTGAATCAGTGTCTACAGCTACATTGCCTATATGTATACTCTTGTCTGACCTGTGTCAATTCACTAGTGGCCTGCAAAGGCTCAACAATAGGGATATTCCACAATGATCAGTCTTTTCCATACCAAGTTGTATAAAAAGTAATACATTTTATTAATCAATTTTTTCATTTTATGCATATTGATGTTTTTGTAATTAAAAAAATCTTTTATGTAAGGTCTCAATTTGAACATTTCATTTTTAACATGTACAAAATGTATTATTTACAGATAAAATACACGAAAAGACATACAAATACATTTTGTTGGTTCATACCTATACCCCCAATGGAAACAAACCTTCCAATCTCACCAAGCACACCAAGGGGCATATTATCAAGAAACAGCGTTTAAAATTATCGCCACTTTAGCGGCAGAATACAGACGCTAAAGCGGCGATAATGGGCTTGATAATATGCCGCAGAGAATTCCCATAGAAGCCCATGTTCTGGTGTCAACATGGGCTTCTATTGGAATTCTCTGCGGCATATTATCAAGCCCATTATCGCCGCTTTAGCTGCAGTTTTCTGCCGATAAAGCGGCGATAATTTTAACTCCGTGCTTGATAATATACCCCCACATTCTCAGAAAAGAAACAATCACACACAAATAGGTGGGGAAAGAAGGGCCTCAGTTCATTTCTATGATATACACCAATGTCGGTCAAGCGGATTAAATAAATCACAGTGTGATCCCCTTTGGTGATATCCTTGAGGAGTTTCCCATAATCTGGTCAACGTACGTTTCAGTGGATGTACATGATTACCACCTTTATCAGGACCAATCTTTTTATATATTTTTCTCAGGTGAGTGGACAGGGGTCCTCTTATTTTTCGTAACTGTGAGATGCTGGTCCCCTCTGTATAAGCCTGTTTATTTGACGGGATGTATGCAGACACATTTCTACCTACTGTTCTAGATATTGTGCATTCTCTGCTGCAGAACTCCTTGTAGGTGTTGATGAGGAGTTTTACTTCTTATATTGCTGTATTTCAACAATAATGTGTGAGAATGTTGAGCTCCTTCAATGGAAGCTTTCCCTTGTATTGGCAAGGATGTCCTCCATTTTATATTAGTTAGATGCCTGAATTTTTGTAGCTTGTGAAAAGCACTACGCGCCCGTCGCCTTTCCTGTACCGTCGTGAGCCAATGGAGGAACATTGTTGCCTATACAAGGAAAAGCTTCCATTGAAGGAGCTCAACATCCTTACACATTATTCCATCTCGGCGCAGGTAAATTGTTGGGGGCTTTCTTTCGACTCCTTCCTGGTCCGTAGGTGTACACGCCAAGGTTGCCCACTTGCAATGGAACCTTTAGCAGCTGGGGCCTGAACTCACGGTGGCGGATAATCATGACCCATTATTGGAGCAAATGTGACTGGACGTTGCGAAGTGGTCCCACCTCAAATTCTCTCTATGGGGACAGTCTCAAGCAGTGAAAATGGTTTTCCTTCCGTTAATCACGTATGTGTTAGGCATGCTACCCCAATTAGTACACCTCCCGACCCTCCGTCTGATAGATAAGACCATTAAGGCCTTCATTTGGGGCTCAGAGAGACCTCGCCTAGCAATTCAGAAGATTGTTACCCACAGATCAGCAGGGGGATTAGGCTGCCCTCTGTGAAACATTACTGTTTAGCCCAACACTTAGAACAAATGGCATACACGCGCCACCGGATCCAAGACCCTCTGTTGTGTGTTACGATCGAACGCAGACACTATAGACATTATTGGGCTTACAGGCCCTCTATCTTCCTTTTTCTGTTTTTTGTTGCTTGGAATACAGTACAAACCATTATGTCAAAACTATGCACACTCACAATTTCATACAATAAATATCAAATTCTTTGCCCCAGAGCTACAACTTATTCTAATCCAAAAATGTTGTCAATTTAGGATTCTCAATATGCAAACTCATTTGCGAGGCACTTATTTCTGCAGATTCCCCACTTTTAGGGTAAGGAGCAATAAAGTGACAGTGCAGAAACAATACCAAAAAATATATAGTCCGGCAAATTACAGCCTATTTAAAAAGACATTTAACTGGCTGATATCAGTGTTAAACACATAACTAACATTCTTAAACCTGGTGCCCTAACTTATCATATTCCCATATTCTCAACTTTTCGGGCTCAATATTTAAATACGCCACAGTAAATAAGATAAATTGAACAATAAAGTTACAGTGCAACACCAATTTCAGCATCTGAGCAACCATTACTAAAGTGACCGGAGCCAGGCGGGACTTGTAATGTCACTCCGTTGGAGTGTATAACCGAGTACAAACAATACCCTAAGAGCCGACATCCCCCAGTTAACTAATACGTACTGTTAGATCTGGGGGTCTCTAGTTGGCAGGGTAGGTACCACTGTCCAAGTAGGGACCCTTGCTTCTAGTCAGGGAATGGGGGATAACCCCTGCTCACCCTCTAGGTAGCTTGGCCTGAGCAGTTTAGGCTATCAAAGGCAATGTGTAAAGTATTTGTACCAACACTCACAGTAACACAGTGAAAACACCACAGATTTACTCCCCACCAGTTTTAGAAAAATAAGGTATCTTTACTAAAAACTTCACAAGACCAAATACTACAGACAAACCAACATACAATTAAAAAGATTACTTCAAAGATAGTTCAAGAGTTTGCAGAAAGTACTCCAGGATGTAAAAGTCAGTGTCCTGCACAATGCGACTCTCAATGCACAAAATGCGACACTCTCGTGCCCAACAGTACCTGTAGTTGCGATAAGGTTCCCAAAAGCTATCACAAGGAAGATGGCAAAGGCGATGCGATACTCCTGAGATCCTGGGGAGGCTTTGCAGCAGCCCTGCTTCACGCAGCAGAGGTGGATGCGCCGGCTCCGATCTGTAGGGGGAGGATGCGATGACTTTGGCTTTCGTTGCGTAGGTTTCTTAGGGTGAAGCTTCACGCACAGGTACGATGCGACGATCTTCGGTGCGGCGCGATGCGCGGCGTTGACTTCCGGCGCCGCAACCCTCGATGCGTCGCGGTGCGCGGCGCAGCGTTGACTTCGGGCGCCGCAACCCTCGATGCGTCACGGGACGGGACTCTGCGTCGACACACGCAGCGACTGGATACTTTCACGCACCGGCAGTGGTGCGGCCCGCAAACTGGTTCTGCGACGACCCTCGCAGTGTCAGGAATCTTCTCGCACCGGGACGATGCTCGACGCACTCGGCGATGCGGGGACTCCGGGTGCTGCGATGACGCCGCGATGAAATTCTCCTCGCACTCTCGTTCTTGCGACACGCAATCGGATGATGCGTTGGGTACCAGTTACTCTTTTTCACGCTTCTGCTTCCCAGCTCCCAAACACAGCAAAACGACCTCCTGAGGCCCCAAGACTGGGCAAGCACTCCAAGGCAGGTCAGAACTCCTTCAGCAGAGTTCCAGGGGAGCTGGCGGTGAAGTCCTTTTGTTCCTGGGACTTCTTAACAGGGAGCCAGCTCTTCTCAGGCCCTTGGAGATCAGAATCAAAAGAAGGGGACACAGCAAAGTCCTTCCCCTCTCCTTGGCAGCAAAGCAAAACAGCAAGCAGGCAGTCTTCTCCTCTTCAGTTCTTTTCAGCTTTCTCCTTGGCAGAGGTTTCTTCTTAGTTCCAAAGTGATCTAAAGTTTAGGTGTCTGGGGTCCTCTTCTTATACCCCTCCAAGTCTTTGTCTCTCTTTGTTCCAGTGGGGGGATTCCCCTGCTCAAACCGGTTCCTGGGTGTGCTCTGCTCTGGAGCACCTGGTTCCTTTCTGAGTGAGGGGCAGGGTCGTTAGACGCTCAACAGGAGGTGGAGCCTTCTTTGTGCCAGCAGAGGCAGAGTCCTCAGCCTGGCCAGCAGGGGGTGGAGCCAGCATTGTGCTGGCAGGGGCAGCCCTATTCAAACCCAGGGACTACTCCTCCCACCCATCTAAAGCAGATCTCCCTATTAACCCTGCTGCTGACTCATCAAGGCTCCTGGAGCCACCTAGCCCATCACATGACACCAGTCAGCCAACCAGCACACAGGCACACAGGAAGGTTAAACAGGAGAATAGCTACTTTCTAAAAAGTGCTATTCTCACACAGTGAATTTAAAAACCATCTTGCTAAAAAGATGTATAATTAAATTCTGAACACAAAGATACCAAACTTGGATTTTCTATCTTGCCCTTATGGGAAGATAGGCATGTAAACAGCCTCCCCCATTCTATCCTATGGGCAAGATAGCCTCTCAGCAGTGAAAAACGAAAATGGCTGTAATTCACTACCAGGGCATGTTACACACCTCAGTACATGCCCTACCTTTCAGATACACTGCACCCAGCCCAGGGGGGTACCTAGGGCCACCATAGGGATGCCTGACATGTACAGAAAGGGAAGGATAAGGCCTGGTCAGTGGGTGCACTGGCCAGGTCGACATGGCAGTCCTGGACTGCACGTAGGCACTGCAAGCAGGCCTAAGACATCATTTTAGCGCTACTCCTGTGGGTGGCACAATCAGTGCTGCAGCCCACTAGTAGCATTTGAATCACCAGCCCTGGCACACCCAGTGCACTTTACTAGGGGCTAACAGGTGAAACAAATATGCCAATCATGGATAACCAATCAATATAACAATTTACCAAGGGAGCACTTGCACTTTGACACGGATCAGCAGTGGCAAAGTGCCCAAAGCATCTAAACCAGCAAAAACGAAATCCAGCATAGCATCAAAATTACAGGAGGTAGAGGCAAAAAGTCAGGGGTAACCACGCCAAAGATGCCAGGTGTAACACGTACGAATGGCAGCATCGAGTAATCCAGCACTCATCCAGCAGATAAAGTGCAAATGCAGAAAACATATATATCTAAAATACAGAAACATGTCAGTAAGTCTATTCAAGGAATCTATGTCAGTTTTCAATCACCCAGTCTTGCGCATCTTCACTGGTAAACAACCCCCAAATTCTTTTATAACAATGTAACCTATTCAAATGGGCAAAATACCACTGTTCTCTTATACTCATTTTCCTCATTTTCTTTAACCATTCCTCAAATGTGTATTTCGATGGGAACTTACAGTGACTGGTTGTAGGAAGCTGGCTCTCAATATACAATACCAAAAAGATGTATAGTGTGCAGAGAGTCCATTGGATCCGCAGAGTCTTTACAGAGACTAAAGTAGATAACACCAATAGTCTCTTTTGTGGTAGTGTGGGCGTGCAGTTAGGCTTATCAGGGGGCAGTGCTAAGCATTTGTTGTACATACAGTGGCAATACATGAGGCACACACTCAATAAATAAATATGATATCAATTTATAAAACTAATACTTGGTTATATTTATTTTGCAGAACCACAGAACTTCATCTTGGGTAAATACGTTCTGCAAAAAAAAAATTTCAATGTAAAAAGTGAACAGTGCAATTTTAAGACTTTGCAATATTAACCTATGGGAGGAAGAACACTTATCATACATATAGGTAACATTGACTTACAAGACTAATCTTCGGAAGTTACGCTCAATATTGAGCAAGGTTCAGTTCAGCACCAACAGTACACCATATGGGCGGCCAGATGCAGGGTGCAAGTTCGAGGTCAGGCGCCCAATACAAATCTATAGTGACTGGGGAATTCAAAGAGGGGCTGCTTACAGGTATGAAGCAGCGGCGTGGGGGACCAGTCTTCGGGGGCTGAATTAAGCCCTGGACAGGGCCAAAAGCAGAACCAACACTATACTACCAGCGGCAAGGGGCAACCGGCTGCAGGGTGCCCATACATCATTGAGTGCCCAATATAAAGCAATGGAGAAAGGACCAATTGGAAAAGGGCTGCAGGCTCAGGCAAGGAGGCCGGTCAGAGGAAACCAACAGCTGGAGAGGCAAATTGCGATGCTTGGGACGTAGGAACACCTTTGGTTCTCTTCACCAAGGCCCAAAGGCAGACAGGTGCAGGGGTGTCATTTGGTGTCGGAAACAGCCTACCAGAGCAGGTCTCCGTGCAGAGGCTGCAGGCGACGTCAGCTCACGGTGGACTCAGGCTCTGGAGTGCTGGGGAACCTTGCTAGGACTGGTGTGCCCTTGGCCTCGGGCAGAAGGAGTCTGGTGCAGAGGTGGAACCGGGGGCAGGCTTCGTGGTTCTGCAGGTCACAGAGTCTTCACTTTGAAGATGGTTTCATTCTGAACAGGTCCGCTGTTCTTGGGAGATTTGGATTTTTGTCGAAGGCAGGCAGTCCTCCCAAGGATACGGATGTCGCTTGGCTGCAGGACGGGTCCTCTTTCGGTGCAGGATCCTTGAGGGCTACAGACAAGCCAGTAGGGCTGGGACCAAGTCAGTAGTTCTTTGTAGTCTTCTCTGCTGGTGCGCATCTGTGGTGCCCGGCTCTTCTTAAGTTGTCAGGACCTGAAGTTCAGGGTCTGGGGATGCCACCTAAATACTAGATTTAGGGGTGTTACAAGGCAGTAACATGTAGTGGCCAGTGGGACCCGTGCCTTGGGTGGCTATACTCTATTATGCCCACCTCCTGTTGGGGGTACATAGACCTAGCCTTGATTGGATAAGTCCCACCATCTTCAAGATGGTGGGCACTGAAAAGTGTACTTCACCACTCCTTCAGCGCCTGAGGAGTCGAGTTGGCAGAGAGGGGCACACCACCTATTCTTTCCAAGTTTTCCAACCTGTCCTCCTGCCAAAAAAAGGGGTGAAGACAGGAAGGGGGCCTGTCCCCTCTAACAGGAGAGGCTGGGGTCGCATTACATAGGCAGCAAGGCCTTTGAAGCACAGATGGCTCTACCTAACCAGGGGGGGGTGAACTCCTCCACCCAGGAAAGGCATTGTTCTCTACCTTTTAGCGGGCAGGCACTCACTCCGTGAGATCAGAACACTGTCTGGTGGTAGCAGGCTGATTTATGCCAGTCAGTAACCACACTATGGACTGGTAGGTATAGATAAAGTGGGTGCCCTGTTCCTCAACCTGTGGGGGAATAATAAGGCCAAGCAGGATGTAACTGGGTGCTGGTTTGACCTCGTAGCGGACCTTGGATAAAATGTATAAAAACTCTTCACCCAAAAATTAGAGAAGGCTTTATAGGTCATAAACATATGCCCCCAATCTCCCACACCTTTACATCTGGGACACCTTCCTGTGGCTATACGAAACATTCCATTGAGTCTTTCTGGGGTGTAGTATAATATGCAGGCATTAAAAAACATCAACCTATGAAAATTTGCCCCCAACAACAGCGTAAATCCATAAAGTACTTTAACCAACTCTCAGCATCGAACTTGATCTGTGTACATTCCAGTCATTGAAACCAGATTTTCTTGGGAGGGTGGTGGTCTAGGCAAAGATGCTTCTACCAGAAGCTCAGTCATAAAATGAAAATATATGCAGTTGTTGTGGCTTTATATTTAAATCCGGATAGATTGAATGTAGTGATAGCCCTGTAAGCAATTCCGAGGTGCACTAGTGGGGGGTGGGGAGGGATGTTAGGCAAAACTATAACTTGCACCCTAAAATATATATGGGGATATTGTAATCTGATTCCGTTTTGAAGAGTTATAGTTTAAACTTTGTACCCTTGTGGACTAGGATCTGTTCCCTGTTCACTCTGCAAATCCCTACCCATCTCTATGATTGGGAGGATATCACTCAAAATAGGACAGGTCTACCTTTTTTATTGTTTCCTTTATTATGTTTTTCCTGCATATTTACAGAAGGCTCCTTTCGTAAATTGGAGAGTAGTTTTCATCATTCATATGGGATAATAAATCCCCCTGGGTTACTCTGAAAACACTGCAGCTGCCTAAGACAGAGAGGGCCTAGCTCTTCCCTGTCTTAGGAACCATTATCTTGCGCCCATTGCCCTAAAGCCACATGGTTTTCTATGCAGGGATCACATTTTGATAACTCTTTGGAAATACATATGTTAGATCGCTGCAAGATTCTAAGCTGCCGAGTGTTAACCATGATCCTAAGATGCCAAAGAAAGTCAAGTATAAGACTTTGCCGATTTTAAGGTCCATGAAATTAAGTTTTTTTTGTAAATTTGAGATGCCTATGGCTCATGCTGCTAGCCCTTTGTCATGCTGCTCCCATCTTTCTCCCTGTTCTCATTCAGCAGTCCTCAATAAGTGGGTAAAGCTTCATATCTATAAGATTGAGGATTTTGAAGTCTTTCAATAAGGATGGACTTTCCTAGGCACCTGAACAGTAATTCTGTATCGTCCGTGTAGGACTATGACTTTATTTCTAGTTAGGATCACAGTCACATATCTGTACAACTGCCATACTTTTTGTGGTTGCTGTGTATCTCAGAAGGACTTACAGTAGTCTTACACCCCCCCCCCCCGTTTTCTACTCTATTCAAGATAGAGGGGTCAGATGAGGGGATGAAACTAGGATAAGAATTGAGGTAGAAAATAGTTACCCAGATAGTCACGGACTGATTCACACCCTGACAGCCCTTTCATCTGTTCCACAGGCAAGAGTAGTAGTAGATTCTTAGAAGGGAGTAAAGTAGTAGGTGCTCATATGAGCTGGCCATTGAGGGCACAGACATATCCTGTCATTTATTTTCTCTTACAGAGATAAAATCAGAAATGAAGATAAACCCAAGGTTTATTTGGCATTCTTATTCAGGTCAGACAAAGGATGCAGACTACAGGGTGCTGCCAACTTATTTCAAATTCATAATAATAAGAAATCTATTAACTACAGACCTTTAAGTCCAACCAAACAAACTCTCCATCACTATTCGTATTTCTAGCTTGATAACCCATTACTCATCCACTTTGACACCATTTCCCTATTATTTTCTTCGACTCAGTCACAATCATTATGCAGCATGCGAGAAATTGAGTTGTTGGTTTAACTGGAGGGATGGTCCCCGTTCAAGCAACAGTCAGCAGCATGTCAGGGTGAACCACAAAAGTCACAAAATTATCCTGTGCTTAACCCTCTGGTAGTTTGGCACAAAAGCAGTCAGGGATAACTTGGAGGCAACTGTGTAAAGTATTTATGCAGCTCACAGACAGTAATAAAGTTAAAACACAACACAAGAAAAGTCCCCCACGTACTTATACAAATAGAGTAAGTTTTAATACATGATCTGCTACCAAAGAGACAAAAATCCAATTGTGAGAACCAGAGTTATGACTTTTAAAGTTTAATGTAAAAACTAGCAACTAACAGATAAAAGCACCAACGGGGGACACCTAGTTGCATAAGACTGGGTCAAAGTCGAAAAGTTTGGCCCAATGAAATTGAGCATGAGTTAGATACAAAAAGTGAATTGTGCCCGGTCGGTGCTTACCTTCGGACTTTGAAGAGACGGTAGACGTTCAGTGGGGCAAGTCTACAGGCATTATCCTCCTGCATACCCTACACAACAATTCTTTACTGCACAAATTTTAAAATAGTGGATGGTAAAGGCAAAACGTTTGGGGGTGGGGGGGGGGTTGGGGGAGAGCACCCTGAGGCTGAGAGGCCTAACACAGCGCTTTCTTTATTTCGGTTTATATATCTTTACCACTAACAGGAGCCCACTTAAAAGTGGCAGTGAGGGAGAAGTGGCATATACATTCTCTCTGTGGCTAGAATACATGCACAATTACGTTAGTCATTCCCTGATGCAGAGATAAAACTTTTTACGTTTTTGCATAGTAGGTACTAGCTGATATATATTGTCGAAAGAAAATGGATCAATCACATATAGCTGGATCCATGTGGGATCCAGGTGATGCAGGGGTATCTACTGTCTAACTGCAGTCAGAGTGCTTTAAGTGTATATGGTACATAGGATTGTGGCACCCAACGAACCCATTTTGATTTCCGCACATTAGTGGTAAATATGATGGAGTGCTTGCCAGATAGCAATGTGAATTGCAGGGGTCCTCTAACACATTCCTCAGGTTTTTGAAGTGGGCCAGATTTTAGGATGAAATGGATAGTCGACAAATTGCATTTTTGTACCGCAGAAGTGTTACCCCCCACCCAAACAGGTTGGGAGACAGGTCAGGGAGGAAGCCTCTCTTTCTTTCTAGTCTGCGAGGAATACACAAAAATCCGTCACTGCCTCAAACCGGACTAGTGGAGTACACTCACTGAAGTTAAACTTGATTTAAATATGGGGCAGAAATCATCAGCCTCTGTGCTAGGAATTCTCAGCAAACAGTGCTGGCTTAAACATGTGGTGGGCAACATGAGCAACATGAAGTATACACTACAGTCGCAGGATATATAAATATTATTGTTGGTTCCAAATTTCCTCCATATACACTCAGGATAAAATATAGTGCAATAACACAGAAATCAACCGTTATCTAACTTTGCTCCTTAGTATCATGTGTAATCCTCTTGGACCGTAGTAACTCAAATATAGGTGATTTAATTTAGTGTTTATCACGTTACTCATTTTCCTATATGATTATTTCTTTTCCTAATTGATCATCAACTGTGTAGTGTTTCTCCAGGGAAATATTCCTGTAGGCAGCCACCTTTTCCATATTTTGGTGCTTTTCTGCAGGCATCCTCGGGCAAGAAAGGCCAGGAGTTCCAATTCCATGTTATAGGCCATACTGTTTTCCCAAAGCCTTATATAGGGTGGGGTATCTGCCTGGCAATGTTGCATTTTGCAAGTGTGAGGCCTAAAAATAATAGGTGTCTTTTATATCTATTGCCCCCTATTCCTTCTGCGCTGCGTAAAATGAAAAGTTTCGGGGATCTAGGCACGTCCCATGCTAGCACCTCAGCCAGGCAATTGAATATGCCACACCAAAAGCGTTCTAGAACAGGACATGACCAGATAGTGTGTACAAAGGTTCTGTCCTCCGAGTGACATCGCATGCAATGCCGGGAAGCAATCAACACTGCCGACAATAACCTATGCCTAGTGAAGTACACCCAATGCAAGTACTTAAATTTTATGAGACTGAGTCAGGTGTCGATTGCGGCTTCCCGTGATGACTGGAGTGCTTAAGCCCAATCGTCATCAAATCTGTCCCACGTCCGTATCCCAGGTCGCTCTTAGGGTATCTATGGCGGTGGGGCTGTTTGTGACAAGGGATTGGTAGATCTTTGATATTTTATGATCCCCTAGGTCGCCCATCAGGAGCTTGCCTTATAAAGGAGTTGAATTCTGGAAGGTGGGTCAGATCTTTAATGTAGGGATGAAAGGCATGCCGTAGCTGTAGGAATTTAGAAAATGAGAATGGGGCATGGAGAAGTCTTTTTGAAGCTCTTGGAAGGTTTTAAGGGTATGTCCCTCCATGACAGCACCCAGGGAAGAACTGGTGATTCAATTCTAGCCATCGAATGCCTGGAGGTCTGCCACTTACGGGAGTAGGCGATTTCGCCATAACAGGGTTGCTTGTGTAACGCGGGCCCACCAACCCATTCGGCGAAGGGTTTGTTGCCAAGTCAGAATCACTACTCTTGTTGCGGGGGAAAGGACTTCAGGTCGGTCCTACTGTAGAGAGATGAATATACGGAGGGTTCGCCCATGATCCATTGTTCAACTTTATATGCTGGGTCGTCTTGTTGTGTGTAGATTTAGGTTCCGTATATAGGTTTCCCGATTTATGCCCTTATATAGGTACAATTCATATTGCCCTTATTTAGACATATAGGGGCATATCAACAACAACCGGCGATAATTATCGCTCAGCGCTCTTAGCGTGAGGATAATTATCGCCGGCTAGCGTGAATTTTTATCGCTGAGATAGCGTGCTATTAGCAACGCTTATCTCAATAGCGATAAAAATCTACACGCTAACAGGCGAACGTGAGATTATCGCTGGAAACCCAGCAATAATCACACGTTACCTTGTTGATAGGGACAGGCAAACTTAGCCATGATATCCTCCTTCCATAGGATATCATGGCTAAGTCTGAAAATTAGCAGACGTAAAAAAGCAGCGTTAACCGCGGTTAGCGCTGCTTTTTTTGTCTCTAACAGGGTTAGCGACATTCTTGATAATAGGAGAAATGTCGCTTAGCGACATTTCTCATATTATTTTACTCTGGAACGCCCCCTTTGCATCTCATTAGAGATGCAAGGGGAAGCGTAGAGTAAAAGGGTGCTAACATGCAAATTTGCGTGTTAGCACCCTGTTGTTGATAGGGCGCTAGTTTAATCTCTGCTTTTTTGGCTTTTAAAGCCAAAAAAGCAGAGATAAAGCCCTTGTTGATATGCCCCAGAATATCCAGCCCTTATTTAGGCATTGTCCATGCTAACCAAATACAGGCATGGTCTCCTACATCCGTCAATCCACGTCATGAGTTCTTAGAAAACCAGACTCTTAAGCCTTAGGAATTTCTCTTGCTTGGATATTGATTTCTCCAAGAACTAATTTATTATGCATAAGCATCTATTCCTTAGGGGTTCATTAATGACGTTCCGATGCCCGACTTTTACATCAATACAGGCATTCCTAAACACCTTCAAGGTATAAATATACCTGTACTTGCCCTGGCAAACCACAGTTCCGGTACGGTCCACTTCGACTGCCTACTTGCAGATCGCCACGGCAAGTTTGGAAGGAGATCGAGTTCTAGCCTGATGCACTGACCAGACGCTGTCATCCTCCTCACAGAGAATCCTGCTCCAGTGTTTCTGACTCCCCTTGCGGGGTGTTAGATATCGAGTCCTGGAAAGAGATTCCAACCTCGCACATTCTAAGGTATGGGGCAGACTAGAACTTAGAGAAACTTTTGGCAAAACTAAATTATAGCTAGCTATACTTAAGAAAACAGCACCTACTTCTTACCTCGTACTACACTTAGGTTAGATACACAGGGGTAGAACAATTTAGAAGCATAAGATGAGTATTCACATTTTAGCCTGTGTTATTTGTGTGTGTATTTTAATTAATATAGGTCAGCTACAAACCATGCTATTGCAGTATTGTTATCTTACTGTCAACACTGTACATATTGTACTTCACAGCCTGTCTTACAATTGTAGCAGTTCATATCTCTTGCACGAGAAACAAGACTGTTCAATAAACCCTTTTTATTGAAACGCCCATCTCTCTATTTCTATGCAACTCTGTAGAAACGAAGCATGCACGATTGACTGAGTGAAATGTTTATCTATTGTTTCCACGGTTCTGAGATTGTTCCGACTCCAAGGGAAACAAAGTTGTCATGTTTATGCAGTTGTCAGAAACTAATCCCTTCTTGTATATTCGAGAAGTGTCTAGTGACCTCTGAGTTAGCTGGCACACACAAGTAATTAAGTTTGATGTACTCGATAGAGACATACTGACCTCAGTCCTAGGTCAAAACTATAGTGTATATTATTCCAGTGCGCAGAGCCTATCAGGGATATAGGAACTACACTACAGTCTCTGGGCCCGTACCACCATTCATTCAGGATTTGCAGATAAGCGGCTGCATGGTAGGCTTGTACATCAGTGGCAGCAAGCCACCGCAGTATGTAGACTGCATACATGTATCTAAGGCGACCCGAGCGGTACTGCCCCCCACAGGAAGTGTCCCAGAATTGCGATGTTTTGTCGGAACCAGGACAGGGGGAATCGGATAGGGGTGAGATTGTAGTTGATATAGTAGTCTGGGCAGGGACCTATCTTAAAGATGGCTGACCTTCCGTAGAGGGATAAAGGGAGTGCAGACCAGTTCGTCACCTCTTTTTGAAACCTTTCTGTCGTTGCTTTTAGGTTGTATTTCCAGAAGATTTCTCGGCTGTCAGACACAAACTCCTAAGTAAGTGAAACCATGTGTCATCAATGTGAGACCTTCCACCCAACTGCTTTTCTCCAGGTCCCCTCTAATGGGCCAGATCAAGGATTTAGTATTACTCATATAAAGGCCTGATGTCTCACCAAAGATACACATCACCTGTAGGATTCTAGGGCCTGTTCGGTGGGGATCAGTAAGGAAAAATAGGATGTCGTCAGCAGACAAGGTCAGAGATTTCCAGAGTCCACTCGAAGCCTCTATAATGTGCGTCCTGCCTCACCCAGGCTGCGAGAGGCTCGATGACGAGGGCAAACAACAGAGGGGAGAGGGGGCAGCCTTGTTTAGTACCCCTCTGGATTGGGATTAAAGCCGATGTAGCAACTGCCACTCGAACAGAGGCCATGAGGGCTGTATATAATAGTCGTACCAGAGCTATGAATCGGGAGCCCATATTTAAATGTTTCAGCAATTTGAACATGTACGTCCAGCTGACAGTCAAATGCCTTGTCCATATCTACTAATAATAGGGCAGCTGGTATATCAGGTTGATCTATCGCAGCAATCACATTGTGCACTCTGCGACTGTTGTGTCGGGTAGCTCTTCGCGACATGAAGCTGGACTGATCTGGGTGAATCAAGTCTGCGAGGTGTGGGACAAGTCTATTTGCCAATATCTTGGCCAGAATTTTGGCTTCTACATTTAAGAGCGAGATTGGCCGGTAGGATGTACATTATTCAGGTGGGCGTCCTGGTTTAAGGAAGACTACTATTTCAGCATGTCGCCAGTCCGAGGGCAAGCATTTGTTCTTGAGGGTGTCTTTGATGGTCGCGAGATATCGTGACCCCAATATTGTTGTGAATGCTTGGAAGAATTCACAGGAGAATCCATTAGCTCCAGGTGCTATACTGGATGTTAATTCTGAAGCGGCTGAGGTTATTTCCTCTATTGAGCTAGGGGTTTTGAGGGAATCTCGCACAGCATTGGAAAGTGTCTTTGGTGGTATATCTCGGAACAAGTCGTTTATCTGGGATCAGATAAGACTTCCTGTTTGGCATAAAAAGCTTGATAAACTTTCGCTAAAGATTTGGCAGCATATGCAGGGTTGGTGAGTAATTCTACTGGGGATTCTATTGTAGGTAGCTGAACCGGTTTTAAGGTCTATTGGCATAGCCTTTGTAAGAGTTTCTCAGACTTATCACCCCACTGATATATTCTACTTTGCGTGGCAAGCCAGGCTTGTTTGGCCTTGTCTAGCGAGATACTTTTATATTTCCGGTCGCAACGTTCCAAGTTGTTGACGTGTGATGGAGTAGGGTTTCGCAAAAATGAAAGCTGCTTGAATCGAGTACCCCCATAATATGTACTAACAATAAGTAGATATAGTAAAATTAATCTACACCCAACATGAACATGAGGAAAACTGCTTTGGGCATGCTTCAACTAACATGTAAATGAATAATAATGTAATAACTTTGTGGTTTAGAAGAAAATGCATGAATAGGCCGCATGTGCTCCAGTATTTTGCCTATTGCAGCATGTTATAAAGTAATGATTAATGCCACTTTTTGCACTAAGCTTTTGCTAGGTAACATTAATGGAAAGTAGTAGATGGTGGGAGGTAAACAGTGATGGTTTCACTATCACATAATTAATAAATGTTCATTTCTATTCACTTTAGTGTGCTGAATGAAGACACCATTTTATTTAACTTGGCTATGGTGGGAGGGGGGAGCTGTAAAGAGCGAGTTCGTTCCGCCATGAGGAGAAAAAGATGTGCTGTGCGCCACAGATGACATGAAGGATTGAATGCCAGTGTGTCAGTCGCCTGCCAACTACTGTACCTGGGCGTGGGACCAGAGCGTCTTCTGCAAAGAACTTAAATTCATAAGAAGAATGTGAATTTGTAACTTATGCAGAGAACATTTTATTTTGTTTTGTATGAAAGGCATAGAGGTAGTTTGCCACAACAAACACAAATATTTAATATATGTTAAGAAATAAAGGTGAATAAAGCTGTAATGAATGCAAACCAATAACGGGCAGGTCACTGAACGACCACATTGTTCCATGGCACAAGTGCTATCTATGTGAAATCTAGAAACTGAGGTTTTTTTAATTGGGGGGGGGGGCGGCTTGTAAATGAAAAAATAACCAGGAAAGGAAACATTAAGGAAATGACTGTATTCAGCAGATTGGCTTTTTTTTATTTTTTTAAACTAGCAATCATAAATAAAGTTGCCAATCACACATGTTAACATACAATAAACAATTCTTTCATTGATGCTTTCATGTAGCCTAATTTGAGGATTAGTGCAACAATAGTAAAGCTCTTTGACCGACAATAGAAAAATGTTCACCTGGTGAATCTTTGCTAAAGTATTGATAATAGGAAATGGCTTGGTGCTTCACACCAAGAGCCTTTTAAGAGAAGAACAACTGTCTGCTTAGTAGCATTTCCGTTATTTTCCATGAGAACGTATCTAATATGTAAAGATTATCATCTATAAACCTAGATTCGATAAACAAGTAAATAACTATTTACTCTTCCACTATGCTACAGCACACTTAGTCCATTTTCATTTGGACGTTTTCTCCCACTCTCATCTTCACGGGGGCGATATATCAAACCGGATTGGATTTGCTGGTGATCTTGACTAGCTTTAGAAAAAAACTTTAATCTCTTTAACTAGTTAATTTAGCCAGAGGGCTCTTGTTCACTACTTATTAAACCGAAGACAGGGTATTAATAAAAAGAATACTTAAGGTGAGGGTCGATTTGTAACAAACAGGAAAAAGGCATGGTTAAGGCCCCTTGCAAAGACACTGAACTATGCGGGATCAGGTCCAGGGCCGGACTGGGAATCAAAACCGGCCCTGGCAAAGTGCTCAGCCGACCCCCCCCCCCCCCCCCCCCCTCCCCCCGGGGCTTGGGGGTGTCGCCGAGCTCTTTGCCAGGGCCGGTTTTCGGCCGATTTTGTTACAGGTCCGATTTTGCTGCAAAGACGGCCCTGTAACAAAATCGCCCCCCCGGGGCCCAATACCGGCCCCCACCCGTGCGGCGCACCGGGGGATTGCCCGGTGCCCGCTAAGGCCAGTCCGGCCCTGATCAGATCTTTCAGAACAATCTTTTACATTGTCAATGTATGGCGTGGTTGATAAAAGAAAGAAAAGTAGGACGAGTAGCCTTTGTAGGATTGTATGGTTATGTATGTTTTTTTGTTTAAATACATTTAGTTATTATTTAAAGACAAAGTCTGGAACTGAAAATAGGAAATCGGAATGTTAGTTTTGATGCATGTAAAATACCAAACATGTACTTTAAAAGAAGTCTGGCATTGTGCAAATGTTGATTATCTGTGCGAAAAGGAACCGCTAAATTTAACAAGTGCACAATTCAATTCTTTATTTTGCTGATGAAAAAGTCACATTTTCCAGGAGTGTATGCAGATTAACTTTACTGGTAATAACGCAAAAGACTTCCTTTTCTCTATTAGGCAGAAATGTTTCAGCACTTTGTGCAAAAAATTCATAAGTTATTTGAGCGGAGTGGGCGCAAACATAAAAACGAACCCATATATTTCTAACTTAACATAAAAGCAGCAAAATATGAAAAGCAATTTGCTTTGGATGTCCAAAAACTACAAGTTTCATTTGATACTCCCCCCAAATAGTTTGCTTGCGACTGAATGAAGGGCACATAAAAACAGTGGTTAACAAAATGTACATGATCTGCATCTTCAAACAACTAGCAGATTGTTTCTACTAAGGTTTCGACCGTAGAGTCGTTATGCCATATTTCCAGATAATGCTATACTTCCAGATAGTCATTTCTGAAGCAGTGGGTGTCAAAAGAGTCTTGGCACAGGCCCATGCCCTCTATCACCTATGAAGAGGACTGATTTCCCTACTTAACGACCGCTTCCGATGACTTCTTTTTCTGTGGTTGTGGCCTCTCTCATGCTTATCCTCTTTCCTTTCACCACTACAAGCTCTCTTGTACAAAGTGGAGGGGGGGCTAAGGCTTCGCTGCAGAGGTCTGCCACCTCTCCTGGAATGTTTTTTATGATGTTTCTTTCCGTTTCTACGACCCTCATCTCCAATGCCAAATTTTCTCTTGTGTTTACTTTGATGCCTTCTGAGTTCATCATCAGAACTTGTCTCTCCTTCAAGCTTTGCTCGTTGAGATGACAACTCCTTGCATGAACTTTGCTCCATGCTCAATGTATTGATACGCCAAATGTCACTATTAAGAATACTGGAATGCACATCAAGAGGTCTTTCTTGAGAATTGTTCTCATTCTTAGAGTCATTTAGTTTAATTATTTTGGTAGAATGATCATCATGAGAGACTCCATTGAAATCTTTGGAATTTTTAATAATATCCTGACTGGACATCACCTTCAACTGACTAGCTGAAGTTTGTGCTGAAGTAGACGTAACATAACTAAATGACTCCGATACTAGAACAGGATCGCCAGACTTCACAGAGCTGCAATTCAGGATGGTGGCCTCATCAATTTGTGAGATTACTTTCCTCTTTTTCTGAAGGTTATTTAGCAGTTTTTCTCTAAGCTCTCTCTCTTTTCTTTGAAGTGCAAGGGTTCGCTGTTTTTCTTCCTCCACACGTCGAAGCTCTGCCTCTTGCTTCCTTCGTCTCTCCTCAAATTCTTGACGACGGATTTGTTCAGCTTCCTTCTGCTCTTGTTCCAAAAGTTTTACGGTCTGCAAATCAGAAAAAAATAATAACTTTAGTAAGAAGTATAAAACAGATACACTAGGACAAGGTGACCAAAACGAGGATTCAATAAAGTGTTCCCATGCAAACAGCAACATTTCACTGGACATTGACAATCAATGCAAAATAATAATAATAATAAAAAGACTTATCAACAGGAAAAAGGCATGACATAATCAAGAGACCTACAGCTATTATATGTATATATATATATATATATATATATATATATATATATATATATATATATATATATATTTAAATTTCAAAGTTATGATATCTTTATAAGGCTGTCACAAAGTGCTAGCTTTACAAAAGGTATCAACCACAACAGCCTTCCTTGCAAGGGTGGATATTGTTTACTTTTCTATGTAATGCATTGTACAGCCAACAGGTTTTGCCCTGCATTTTCTTGAACAGACATTAACATAACAGTAATATTTTGTGCTACAGGACTATAAATTGAGTATTTCTTTTTGAGGTCACAAATTAGAAGAGTGCCAGCTCAAGGAAAAGGGAATAGGATTAAAAAAATTAAATTAAAAAAAGTGACTTCAACTTATCCTGAGGAAGACAACAGATATCCTTTGCATTATGGGCATTGTGCAATAAAACAAGTAATACATATTGTTTGATTTTGGGGGAAGGGAGGTCTGTATTGTGCTCTGGGTTAACTCAGTCATTCTGTTACAAAGAGAGTAGTGCAAGCAGTCACGATCTCATTACAGGGAGAAAGGGTATGGAGGATGAAAGAAAGAAAGGAAACAGAGGTATCCTAGGTCTCGGACTCAGTGGGGAAGAACAAGTCTGGTCTCTTGTAGCGCTCACACACCCCGAAGGATGTCATGCTTCATCATCAAGCAGTTGCTCCTCGTCGGGCTGGCGTTGCAATGCCCGATGGGTCCCCCGAAGGATCATTTTTTCGGAGATCTTTTGAGAACTGCCGTTTGATGCATGTGGGTGTGTGGAGTGAGTCCTATGTGGAGGGTGATAAAAGTGCGTGCGGAGCGATAAAACTGTCCAGAGTAAAAAACCCGTAGGTTGGAAGTTACCCCTGTAGGCGCAATGTGCCCAGTTAACTATGAGGTCGACATGTTTCACGCCTCTGTGGTCAAAATGATCCCTGGCGTTTCATCAGGAGCAGAATAGACTGAATGTTGTGTGGTGCACGTGGAAAATAATAAAGGGGTAGAATTAACCCTCTGGACGATCAGTGTGGGCCATAAACTAAGAGTCCTTTAGTTAAGGCTGCAACTAAATAATCAAGTCCACTTCTGATCGTGACCTAGAAAGAAAGAAAGCAAAACAAGAGAGACATACTTCAGGTAAGTAGGGGTGGCTAAAAGTTATGCCTCTGCGAACATATGTCAAGAAAACGCATCTTGCGTTTGTGAATAAGACACGAGAGAGACAGACCAGGTATGCATAGTACCCTCCACTCCAAGGAACCTGCGCGATGAAACAGCCAGATGCGTTAGACGGAGTGTCAATACAGCTCCGTCTGGTGAGCGGCGGCCATGTCGACTCCCCGCTCGGCACCTTGGAAGCATCAGCATCGGGGATGGTACTTGAGAGACGTGAGGGGCCCATAACTTAGGTCCCGCAAAGCACTGGTCAAGCGTCAAAATGGCCTGCTAAAATTGATGATAACACCAAGCACAGTGTGGAAGAAACGGATGGTGAGGGCTCAAGTTAGCTCCCATGCGCAGTCCAGTTTCAAAAGTTTAGAGAGAAGAGAAGAAACGTGCCAATAGGACAAGGTATGTATAGGTTATGCTGCTGTGACCCTTACCTAGTAGGGGAAGGAGAAGTACTCCATAGGCTGTTGGCGTAGGGTGCCCACACCTTACCGGGCTATAGAGAAGACAACTGGACATGACAGGGAAACAAAGTGAACAAACTTGCATGCCCCACGGTTCTTGTTGCATTCACTTATTTAAACACTGTCCATCGCCATGACCAAGGCTCTTTTACTCACAGTTTAGCTCGGGTGTCGGCTCCTATACACCTGCCCCGTCCTGATGCGTGCCTGAAAGTGAGAGGGAGCAGGCGGGGACTATCTAGAAATACTCTTGTTGATTGAACGAGGGCGGACCCTATTTCCGGTATGCTTCGTAATGGTCTCACCGTGCTGCTCCTGCGTGAGTTACCAAAGTGTATCTATAGCGCCCATGTGCACCTTGAAAGAGCATAAAGTAGACTGCGCATGAATTCAGGGAGGGACGGAGGTTCCTCCGATTGAAGTGCTCTGTTCTCGAGCAAATCGGCACCGTGAAACGGATGCGTGCACGCCGACTGGGGATGTCTGCGCAAGCGTATCACAAAATGCCATAGCACTGGATGTGCTTACTTGATATTAGTAGGTCTATGGAAAAAGGTGTGGAATGACTTGTCTGGCTCTCACCAGGTTCTGTTACCCAGAATCCCTTGCAAAAAAAACCCAAAAATTTTCCTCACATTTATGTGATGGAAAGTTCTGGAATCTGCATGGATCCACAAAATTCCACCCACCCTGAATTCCCCAAAGTCTTCTGAGAACAAGCATTTGCAATAGGTCTCGCAATTACTATACTTTGAGCTACTGGCATTGTAAATGACAATGTCTTTTATCTATGTGTGTTTTTAAAACAGATAAATAAAAGGCATTGACATTTACACAAGTGGGTGCCTAATCAGTTAGATGAATGTGCAGGTGGATAAGTTGGTGAATGTGTGAGTTCAGACCACATTCTTGGTTAGCTGATATTTCTCATCTGCGTCTGAAGAATCCTGCTACTGTCACTTTGCGATCCTCAGTTTCTGGTGAATCTTTGTTCTATTTACTGAGAATTAGCCATCACCTAGTCGGTCATTGTTATTTGAGCAGCCTGGCCATAGTGTAACTATGCCCTAGACGTCCACGAGGGTACAAACCTCTTTGAAAGGGTTTTGAATGCATGTATACCAAGCGTTGTGCAATCCCAGGCTTGAGCTGCACCTGTTCAAAATGTTGAGGGCCACCAATGAGTATACTTTAGGTGAGGTGGGGACAACTAAAGAACGGCATATACAAGGCTTGTGAAAAAGTCGTACCTTTCCTGATAAGGAGAATGTAGATTAGTTTACAGTGCAAGCTGGACAAGAGAAGGTACACTGTGATGAGTGCACCAGGGGTGGAGGATTGTGGGAGCTCACTGAGGACATGCTGCGTCCGATGAGTCCTATGTTGATATCAATGACGCAGGCACTCTAGCTTGAGGGAAACCTGCACAGATATTTCCAGGCCGAAGCTTGAACGAAAACTGAAAGCCAAGCATGTTTATTTTTACAATAAGAAGTGATCAAAAGGTACACGGTGCGAGCATTTACAGTGCGAACATTTAGTAGGTTTCAAAAGCTCGCTATGTGATCTGGAAAATGCTTAAATGCGTTTAATTATTCAGACAACGTGCTCAGCTGGCTACTGCATGCTAATGAAATATGCGTCACTGTTTCCCTTATCAGATCTTACAAATCAGTGGGGCTCTCAAAGTCCAGTGTACACAACACTGAAGTACAGCTAAAGGGTAAAAGTAGGGAACTGCCTGGGATCGGGTGGGGTTGCACAAGAGAATGCGAGGCTCGGTGCTGCATGCTTCCTTTGAAAGGAAACTGCATGCTGTTGCAAGCCCTAGTGGATAGCTCTGGGCTGCAGATCAGCAGAAAGTGATCTATATCTGGAGGTTAACACACTGCCACGAAGCCAAACACCCTGCTACCCGCGGTTACCCCCGTGTCCCCCTCCCCACAACACCTCTCCCACCCCAAAGGGGCTAATTCTGCAGGAAAAACTGGCTTGCACAATCCTGCATGATCCAGATGTTACATGCAACGTGATGCATAAGCAAAGGATATTTCAATTTAATTTTAGTTGGAAGGAGGCTATTTGAGGGCGAAAAAACCTTTATACTAAAATTCCCCAATATACGAGCGCTGAACCAGCATTTATTTCAACGTTAAAAAAAGAACCTAATTTGAACATTCTGCACGTCGAGACAACCCGCACAGCCACGTAGCCCATGACACGGGAACTGAAACACGCAGGTTGCTGTACATTCCTCCTCACACATACCTCCTTCCAGCGCTAGAGCTGGTCTGGGTTTCCAAGTGTCCTCCTGTAGCAGGGCGTTGGGAGTTAAGTGTGCTCCCCACTCAGCGGCAGCCGCGTGTCTGCACCCCGGTTCCCTGCAGCCGAGCACACCTCCCGCAGCGCGCCCCTCCACGGCCTGGACCTGCACGGGGGTAGCCTTCTTAGGAATTCGATTAATTTGAGAGATCCAAGATGTACGCACAGCAGAGCAGTGGAGACAACACTTGTCCTTGTTGACTCCATTTGCATCCTAGGGGAAACTTCATTGTTTGCTTAGGGAAATGCCTGGTGAAGGATGCTTTAGGCATAAAAAAAAAAAATGAATTACACAGGTGTGCTTTTGTTTGTAAATGTACTTGTGGACAAAACGTTGCTGACAGCTCCTAGTTTGTGGTGGTGCCATCTGCACTTATTTTTGAGCTGGGAACTATTTTTCATTGCGACACCTTAATCCAGAGAAAGTGGTAGAACAGCAAAAAAGGGAGAAAGAAAAAGATGGGAAAATTGTGACAAATGGAGAAAGTAGGTAGGGGTGAAACGGTATCTGCAAGGAGGTTAAGAGACAGGAGGGACTGAAGTGAGAGGTGCAATGGCCAGAGTTGCCGGTCTTAGAGCTGGCGATCCAAGTTTGAGTCTTGGCGTCCTCCTGGCATCCTGTGATTCTAGGCACCTGCCAATGTCCCCGTGCCTAGAAATAGCACCCAGAATCCCTCACAAAACCGGCGCTCTACAAATCTGAGTATTCAAGAAAGAGGAATACGCTGTAATTCATGGCTAGGCAACCTTGGAGTTTGGCAGCAGCGACCGAGGGATTCTAACAAAAACACGGAGCAAGCACTCTTTGTTTTACAAGTCAAACACTGTTGACAACTTCTAATGAAACTGTGATCCGTATTACAGAGCTTTGGGTAGTATGAAACTGTCAGTAGCGAAGTACTGAATCCTCTATGGGGCGCGTGCTTTCCTCTGATGGAACAACTTCACTGATCCTCTGGTTTGTGTAAATTACTTCCCACCTGATGTGGGAAGTAATTTACACATCAGGCTTCAGACCTCAGCGCTATTATTCCCACAGAAAGTGCTTGCATTCTTCCGTGACTGTTAGTAACAAGCTGTCGTCGTGAGAGTAAAAGCGTGCCATGCGCGTACTGCTCAAACGCCGCGAGCGCAGACAGATGTGTGTACGCGTGCACAACTCCTGTCCTCTGCACGCGTGCACATGTCCTGTCCCCCTTCCAACAAAAAAACGACAACAATAGATCTCGCCAAGGCGAGCAGCGCATGCACTGCATCGCTAGGCGAGACCTAAAAATGGTACCTCACTTGTGTGGGTAGGCCTAGTGCCCGCGAAAGCAAATGGCCCAAAACGCAACCTGGACACACCACATTTTCACAGTGAAAACGGACCCTTTTTTTGCAAAGTGCCTAGCTGTAGATTTTGAACCCTAGCTCTGCTGGCACATAGGGAAACATAAAAAACCTATACATTTTTTAATACTAAAATAGGCTATGTCCCAGAAAAATGCCAAAACGGTGTACAATTTTTTGGTTTTCTTACAAAAGTCTGCTTGTCCCTGAAAGCTGGGAAGATGGTGATTTCAGCACCACAACCCCTTTTTTGATACCATTTGCAGGGAGAAAAAAAAACATCTGGAGCTCTTCTTTTCCCATTTTTCCCCCCAAAAAACAAAATTTAGCTGTATTTTGGCTACTTTCTGGGTTCCCTCCAGGGGAATCCACAAACCCTGGATACCTTTAGAATCCTCATGATGTTGGAAAAAAAGGACACAAATTTGGCGTGGATACCTTATGTGGTCAAAAGGTTACAGGGGCCTAAGCGCGAACTACCCCAAATAGCCAAAAAAAAGTCTTAGCATGGGGGGGATGGGGGGGGGGTGGGTTCTAGCAGCGAAGGGGTTAAATGCTTTCTTTAAGTTTGCAGTTTTAGTTTACACTGCAAAGGAGAAAAATACCGGATTGCACTGATTTTCCCAATTTCCCAAATAGTCTTGATTTAACAATACTGGTCCGGCTGGTACCAGCAGTGTGACAACCTTATTAATGGGACTTGGAGGGGGTGGGACTCCGGATTGGTCTGGATAGGGACTGGTCTTTGAAATTAGATGTAACGTTTTAATGGAGGTTTGATGGGGGCTTTCAAGCGGGGTCTCGATCTATAGCTTTAAAAAGGGGAATTGACGCGGCTTTCTAAGAGCAGCTTGGAGAGAATCCGAAGAGGCATAATGATCGGAACTTCAGAACGGAATGGGGAATTTTAAAGTTTTACAAGCCTTTAAAGACTGTCACTGAAATAAAATAAAGAGATGCACGGGGCATTCTAAATTGGACTAAGGGGACCTGGATAGAGATTTCACCTAGGGCAAATCTCAATGTGCCAATAATTCTGTAAACCTCCTAATCTTCGACTCCATCTGCCCCTTCGATAATCTTAAAGGGGTGGGGGGGGGGTACTCTCTCGAAAACATAATACTAGCTGTGTGTCTGGCTAAAGTCATCTTGTAAGCTTTCCTGCTTGGAAACAATGTAGAAAGTTCAGGATCCTCACTGCACTGTATTAGTGTTGATGTACCCTTCCTCCAGGCGTGTGTCCAAGCTGGCAGGCTGTAGCACAGCATAACATAAGCTAAAATATAGAAGTCCACGGAAATGAACTAAAGCAGTGACCAGTCTGCTGTCTTGAATAAAGTCAGTCCTTAGAGGGTTCAAGAGAATGGATAGAGTCAGATAGATTACAGTGGATTAGTAGGCGTCCCAGCTGAAGAACTGGGAATTTTTAGACTACCACTATAAGAGGCATTACTTTGAGTAATTACTTTACACAACCAAGTCATTCTCCCTCCAAATGACTGGCAATATTATAAATAAG
The DNA here is from genome assembly GCF_964204655.1 of Triturus cristatus. Lineage (NCBI taxonomy): Eukaryota > Metazoa > Chordata > Amphibia > Caudata > Salamandridae > Triturus > Triturus cristatus. The sequence goes on along the minus strand of NC_140591.1, from coordinate 742,902,671 downwards.
GCTTCAGTTTTTCAATGTTTACTGATTTTATTTTTACATATACAGACAGAAAAAAATAATGTTTATCCCGTCTGTATTTATTTTTAAAAGCAGAAAAATACTGAAAATGGCACTTCTTGGGGGGAAACTCTCAATGATGTCTTTCGTGAATTCCAGGCAACAGCTCGGCAGATAGACAGCATGGATTTAAAAAGCAAGATGAGATGTCCTTAAATACAGGCATATGTTAACATATATTTGTAGTAGAACGCTAATATGTACCTGCAGGTGTAGTGTTTTGTTATACAGGGCTGTTTAATTTGTGTTAACGTGACAGGCATCCATGTATGAGTGCACTTCCACGAGTTAAATAAACATGAAAATATAAAATTTTACAGCCCTATTTAATCTCAAAACACAAAATAAATATGGATAAATAGTAATAAAATGGCTAAAAAATAAATATGGATAAATACAGACGGAAATGTTACAAAATTAAATACCATAAAACTGGGAGCCCTAATTATAAAGCATCTATAACGGACCAGGAATTGGACTGGCATACCACTCAATATGAAAAGAAGCGGATAACATTGAAGCTTACAGAAATTGCACTGTGCACACTTTTTGAACTGAAAAGAATTCATAATTAAAAACGTATTTACCCGAACGATTTTCTTCCGATGCCTAAAAATATATATGAAGATACTTGCTATTTTTATAAATTGTTGTGGATCTCCATTTTGAGTCGTGTGCGTCATTTATAGACTATGGTGTGTATTTGTAGATGTCTTGTACCCCTCTCGGTTAAGCCCAAGGCTGCATGATCACACTACCCCCCCCTCCCCTAACTGAGCACCTAGGATTTGCTAGAGCAAGCCCCCTGCCCACTCATAAGCAAACCCCAGGATCTTTGCACGGTATATCAGATTATGATATACCATATAAAGAGCCAGCTTTCTCCACCTCCATTGGTGTCTGTTGTTGCCATCATATCCAAGTCCCTGTCCACAGTCAGGTTGAGACCTCCCCAGTGATTAAGAGGGCATTTGGGACTTGTAGAATCAATTTCCCAATCATTACAAAGCCATTGATTGCAGCCCTGAGGGGTGTGTGTGTGTGTGTGTGTGTGTGGGGAGGGGGGGGGGGAAGACATACCATCAAACCACCAATTGTTTCACCACTCCATTTCCCCAACCTCTGGGTCTGTCCATGTGAGGGATCTATGAACCAGGATTCGTACTTCTGTATGACGTAAACACAGAATGGGCCAACATTTTGTATTTACCTAGACCCAGAAATGTGCAATTGTTACCCTCAGGTGCATTTCCTGTAGGAGCAGTAAATCTGGGTTGTGCCTATTAATGAATTGTCAAACCATTCCCCTTTTTTTCTTTTACCGTGGCCATTAACATTCCAGGATAAGTGTTAAGCTAAGAAGCATGGGTCCTAATAGTCTTGTCCCCAATCCCATTTATGCCGCCATGATTGTAGCCTTCCCATCCATCGATCCCCTCCCAGATACAATTGTAAACCCCTATCCCACCCCAGATTTCCCCTCCCTAATGCCTCATGCGATGTGTTGTGAACTACCCACCTCCCCCAATGCTTGAGGTTTGTCGCTCCCTCCACATGAACTTCTTAGCAACTAATAATAAGGACTTAGCTGTACTCCTTCCGTGGGTGTGTGTGTGTGTGTGGGGGGGCGCTGTGTGGCTCTCATGTGAACACCCCTCCAGTGATACCCTTTCTTCAAAGTCTACCGTTCGGGAGATCAGTCTTACATGAGAGCCACTGGGGCAGCAGATCAAGCCTCGTCTCTGCGCACCGTCACCGGTGATGTCTCGGTGTCCGGTGCTCAGTGATGGCTTGGTCCAGGGGACTCCCTTCCAGGCAACTTCACTCCACCCCGGCCTTGGATCACTGGTCTCCAGCCCTCCACCAGTCCCACACCCCATTCGGATTGGTGAAGAACCAGGATTTGCCTTCTTCCAAGACTTTCAATTTTGCAGAGAAAAGCAGCATATATTGTAGGTTCCTTTTCTGCTGTTCCGCTTCGGCCATATCAAATTTTCTGCGTTGGGCTTGCACCTCCCGAGTAAAATTGTGGTTCTCAACTGCAAGTGGTCCCTGGAGCCTTGCAGCTTTTAACACTGCGCCACAGTCTTTGTAGTTCAAGTCTCGCAATTAACGGTCAAAGACGCACTACATGTTTAGGCAGCACCCCGGAGCCCTGTTGGTACTCTCCACCAAAAAATGGACAGAGATGTTTTACAGCTGAAGAATGGATTTCAGCAACCTTTCTACGTATTCTTCCTCATTTGTGCCCTCCACTTTTTCTAAGAGGCCTACCAGTCTCGCATGATTTCTTCAGGATCTCCATTCAGCCTCCTCAGCTCATGCATCCAGGCGATCAGTAGCCTCCATAAGTTGGAGGACTTCTGTTTGCCAATGGTTAATGGACCACAGTGTTTCCAGACCGTGGCCTCCACCGTCCCCAAATGTGCAGAGATCTTTTGCAGTTTTGTGCAGATTAGGGCAACATGCAGCGCAGCAGTATCTATTTTATGTTTCAGTGCGTTTTTCGTTTCTATCATTGCTTGCAAAAGGTCTCTCATGGAAAGCTTCTGTAGTCCTGTTCAGACTATTGCAATAGACCTTCATTCGAAGGGCAGACAGAAATAACATGAGATATATGGCCAGCAACTATGTCAAAAGTATGAGCATTAGTGAGAAGCCACTACAAATCTAAGAGTGACCCCTACAAAAACCACACCGCTAGGCAATTCAATAAAGGGTACCTCTTCAAAAGAACATATATTGTGAAAAGGCAATGTAGACCATTTTAAGCAGGTTTTCTAAAGGTTCCAACACACCCAGTGGAGTACAAATGGAGGAGGCCAACTATAATGACAGGAAATGTGCATCAGTGAGATCACAAAGCAGCCATCCTATGCTGGAGTAAATTATCTAAATGTGGATCAAAGGACAGGTTTGGCAGGCTCCCGAATCTTTAGTCCTTACTTGGTTGTCAAGCAGAAATCAAGACTGACACAACAAAGGAGTAGATTTACTAACATCTGAAGGTGATCTACATGCCATGTCTAGGAAAGTACACAAGAAATATCAGGTGGGCAAGGCACTATGGAGAGAAGCCTCAAACCAGTTCTGCAAGTAATGTGCCCTCAAAGTGGCCACTATCCACCCAGAACAAGCATACAGATGAATGCATCATACAAATATAACAGGCACCACACATCACCTCAAAGCCAAACACATACATGCAGGAGGATGTGGAGGAGACTAGTTATGGGATACTTAGGCTTATCAACCCACTAGTGAAAAGGAGGACTGTTGCCCTGTGGATATGTACGTTGCTACAATCAAATAGATTAGTCTCTTCAGAAAGCAATGAGGGGGTTTTGGTTGCTCTCCAATATGGCTGGGGGTCTAGAAGAGCACTGTGTTTACTGGGTTGAGCAAAAGCAATATATGGAAGAGTAAAAAGGAAGGTGGGAGATACTTTCCCACCATTGCAAGGATTTTGTCTACATTTCATATATACAATCTGATTTTGCACTTCTGGGTGCGTCACTGGGTACCTGAGTGCGAACCTGTTGCAACAGGTCTTCACTCCACACCCATTACATTAAAGGCACTCCTTACAGCTGCATTTGCTGTCAAGCTATCTTCCTGAGCATATTTGTTTGGATCCATCCTACTATTTCAGTAGTGGATGAGCTAACACCACCATACGAGGAGGATGACTCAATGAAATGAACCCTCACCACAGATCTATTGGTTGAGCGTTTTAGTCAAAGCAATGAGTTTACTGAATTTGCCAGATACTTAGCACGTTTAGTTTACTGTTGGTAATTAGATTTACGCAGAACCATGAAGGTGAGGGCCATAAAGTAGTTAATTTTCCAATAAATGTGTTGTACTTTGAAAAATTCACATCATTTGGCAGCCATTTTGAATGTTTACTCTTTTGTAGCTGTAGAAAGTGTTTTATACTAGAAGATGAATAAGGGGTGGTGGGGGGGTGAAAAAAAAAAAGAAAGAAAAAAAAAAAAAAAAGAAGGGGGTGGGGACTCAGCGTGTGCTAAGACCTTTGGAGCTCTTTAATTCATCTGCATAAAACCTGGCTAGCTATTACCAGGAATTGCTCAATTTAGGAACTGCAGGTTTTGTACGAGGGAGGGAGGTTCAGGGTTAAATGGAAGGGAAAAAATAAGGATTTGCTAATAACTAAGAATTCTATTAGGATAAAAACAAAGCTGGCTTCCAATGATAAGAATTTCAATAATAGAAGATCACTAAAGCAAGAGCAAGGCACACTTTTAATATTAAATTGATTTTCATATAGTGCCTGCTACTTGTGTAACACTACTTATTTAATGACTTTCACTGGAATTAAATTTTTAGTCGACCCAATAGCATTCAAACTGGTGACCTGCAGGTTCCAAGTAGTTAAGTGCTTAACTTACAGTCACATGTTATTGGCCACATTAAACAAGATAATTTAATAAAAACAAGTAAAATGTAGAAAGGGAAATTAGTCACCTTAGCTCTACCCAGTAGCTCCGCAATCAATCTGAGTGATTCTAGATTCCTCTGAGCCAGCAGCAACTTTCTTTCCTCCAATATGATTTTCTCTTGCAATTTTCTTTGTTCCTCCGCTTGCAGTTTCTCCAGCCTTTTCTGGTTCCTGCGTGCTTCTCGATCCCTTAGTTTCTTCTCTTTCTTGCGCAATTTTTCTTCCCTTCTTCTTTCTTTTTCAAGCTCTTCCTCTTCTTTTTGTTTCCTAAAACAAAATGTATATTTTTATCCTAAACCAAACCATGTTGAGCTATTGAACGGAAATGCTAATAACATGTTTGAAGCCTTACAAATAAACTATGTATCCTTAGCCAAGCACCTGAACTAAAGGCATGTGCACAGATTGTCCTAGAAGAAGAAAACAGAATTACACAATGAAAGAGTGTTCCCAATTTCACTAAGCAAGACTTCTACCAATTTAGTTGGAAGACACATGGTTTGAGCTAGCACAAATAGCACAATGGAAATATAAGGAGATTAGAATCAACACAATGTATACCAAGACAATGTTCTTCTAAACCGATCATATACTCTAAATTGACACAGGAATTAAAAGCAAAGATTTAGTTTAGGTCACACAAAAAGACCAGGAACGGCAAGGAAATTTATCAGTAATAATAATAAGTCTTTATTGTCCAATTAATAAAAATAATTACCATCATAACGAATAACAAATTTCTTAAGCAGAGTCGTAAATAATAATTTTTGAACAGATGCACTACAAATATTAAGATAATGTAGTGATGACATGCTGTTCTGAATCATTGAACCACATAAAACATCATAAAAGTAATATATCACTAAATTTGATTATGTAACGACTCAATATAAATAATAAAACATTACATATGTTCAATCTTCGCTGCTTTGCCCAGCCCAGTAATTAAAATGCCTTTGTGAAATCCCTCCGAACAAGCTATATTTGATAGTGACACATATAATAATCTTAATGATAACTTACTCTATATAATGCCTCCATAACTCTACTTGGAGATTAACAGCTTTTTATTATCATATGCGAGGGAACCTATATTGCAAAACAATACTATTACAACAAAAAGGTTATTAATATAACCATTTATGATTCCTGTACCATAGGTGGAACTTCAGCCTGGGTCAGTTTTTTCTCAGCTGTAAGGATGAACTTAACAAAAGATTTGTTAAAAAAGTGGTTTGCCCTAAAAGGCACAATAGAATTGCTTGGCGGCAAGTTCTTGCTCCTATTTTCTTAAAAATTGGTTTTAACAGTATTTGCCTGTCTTGTCGCAATCTGAGGCAAATACATACAATATGCAATAGCGTTTCATTGACGCAACCACATAATCTACAATTTTGTGTTTGCCACATTTGTACACATCTCAGAGTCCCATCCTTTGTTGGATAGCGGCCAAATCTTACCTTATGATATCCATCCCTTAAAACCAGTTGTAAATGGAAAGTTAAATAAAGTTGGGGCTTGTTTTTTTTGTATGAATTAACAACTGACCAAGCATAATTCATTTCTGCAATCGCCTCATTATCTAATAAAAACGATAAAACATTGGTTTGATTTAACATCTGCTTAAAAACTATTTTATTTCTATCCAAGTGTTCCAAAGACGGGAGATTAAAAGTGTTTAGGCTTTGCGTTAAATAGGATCTCCAAGCATTAGCATAATCTTGTATGTATTATTTCTTGCCATCATGAAATAACAAGAGAACCAGAATCTGAGAGATAAAATGGAGAAAGATAGTTTAGAAACGTGAATGTCTCACCAGAGTTTGGTTTATTAGGCCAAACACTAGTCTGACATTAGCGTGCCCAGCGTTTCTCAAAAACCCTAAAAACTGATTTAAAGACTTTTATTTGTAGTTCATCAAAGAGTTTACTATCTTTACCCCGAAAGATTACTGAACCATAAGCGAGCGAGGGAATCAGCTTCACCTTCATTACCCTCAATAAATGCTCGTGGCTGGGGCATAGTAGCCTGTCGCGCAGTAATCTAAAAGCAAAGGAAAGTGAAGTGAAGTTGCTTTGGCCTTTAAGTTAATAAAATGTTGTTTAAAAATCACTGTATCATCAAACATGATTCCCAACTATTTATACTGTTTCACTGAATCAATCGATAGCCCATTGATGTACCAGGATTTCTTTTCCGATTTTCTTGAATGTATCATCAGGATTTTAGTTTTTTTAGTATTCATTTGTAGACCATTAGTTAAAACATATTGGTTAAATGACTATCAATCTTTGAAGCCCTATTGGTGAATGGCTTAACGGTATGGTATCATCTGCAAGTATTTTACATTATGGCCTGCAAAATTTGGAGTGAGCATTGACATTTTGCATATGCTGAAATAAATCGGCCATGAAAAGTTTAAAAAGACATGATGCTAGTACGCAGCCTTGTGTTTCCAAGGGATGGGTGGTACAACCTCCACCCCCCAATTTGACCTGCACCCACGTATTTGAATATAACATTTGATCAAATATAACAGCTGTTTCGGTACAACCCATGCCAATAACTTTGCCCAGAGTAAATTATGAGGAACAGAGTCAAATGCAAATTTTAAAATCGACAAAACAGATGTAAAGCTTTCGTTTTTTATATTTTGCTCGCTCTGCCAGCAAAGTGAGCAATAGCTGGTTCCTGATAGTTGACCGACCCCTGCGGAATCCGGTTTGGAAGATTAGAATTTCTCTCCTTATCGTCACCCAGTCTTCCAAATCCTTAAGTAAACATGTTGCAAAACGTTTTGCCTCCACATCTGTAAGAGCAATTAACCTATAGTTAACCGGATTGTCAGGTGGGCCACTTTTCTATGATTAGTTGTAATATACTGCCTGGCCAATTTAGATTTTACGACATCTTTAAACTGTTGCGAAATAATTTTTTAACTTAAACTGTTTTGGCTTTAAATACGGTGCTGGGGATCCCATTTGGACCTTGTGCCAGTTTGATTTTATCATACCTATCAATATTTTTACCATATCCTCATGGGGTGACTCAAAACGCGGATAGTTAGATCATCATCTTAATGTATTAATAAACACTGTATGCTGACTTCTTTCATTTTATATGTGCAAGACTGAAATATACACCACTGTCCTTTATATGCAATTATAATTATGATTTAGGTGTTAGTCATCATTAAAGAAAGAAGTACTTCATTAATGACTATATTCAAGGTGATAACTGAAATATGAATAAAAAATTGGATGGATGCAATACAATGCAGCAAGCTGTCTTTCTAAGCTAAGTAGCATTTATTGTTCAATTTCTCTTTAGGCATTCCTGGAGCAAGTGACCTGTATTTGTGTCAGTGCCAAAGGGACCCCCCGCCCCCACCTCACAAGAAGTCATTATGGTTGGAAATAAAAATGTGGATTGTGATGAAACAGATCACAGGACGTTTTGCTAATTCTTAGTTAAACTCGGGGGCTTATGAAGTCCAAGAGTGGGAAAAAAGTTATCATTTGAATATCAATGCAATCTGCATGTCCTAAGCAAGGGCATCTCATTCACTTGTACTTCGAGCACCATCAAGTGTGCCGACGGTTGAAAGATAAAAGTGTAACCCAAAAATACTCCCTTCACTTTGGGTGCCTCAAGGTTAGCCGCTCATGCAAACAGGCTGAATACTACCCAGGAAGTATGGAGGGCTCCATGATTTACAATTTGGCTATTGGAGGAGAAAAGTGCATGGACTAAAAGCATTCTACTCTTCACAGACTAAAATCCTCTTCAGAGGTCTGAAGATTTAACAAGACTGCTGAGGGAGGTACTGTTGGACAGCAGAGTTGGTCTTCAACTCTCAAATGGATCAGGTGAGGATTTGGAATCAGTGGGGCCACTGTGAAAGAAAAGAACTGTGGAATAGATGCATAGCGTGTGAATCCAGGAAAGGATTCATGCTGCAAAAACCCATTCCTGAATAGAACACACACTGACAAAGTCAACTGTTTTGGCTTTTGTACACTGGAAAGGCTTTTACGAAAGTCCACAACTAAGGCACATCTGGTCGGACTAGATCTTTTTCTCTTTTATATGATGTGGCCACAGGCAAATGTTTATAATTTGGCAAAAGAAAAAAGTGAACAAAAAATGCACATTTATTAAGGACCCCACTTCATGTGAAGAGTGAAATTTCAAACGTTTTTAAAAGGTGAATTTGCTTTAAAGCGCGAAGGCCTCCCAAGCTCAACTGGCATGTCTGATTTCTATATTGTTCAGTAGATGGCCTCTTTGTAGTCTGGCAAGGCTCCTTTGTGGCTCCGGAGTGCCAGACTTGGCAGGGTCATCATGGCAAGGTGCTTGTGAGCCCAGTAGCTCTATAACACCTATCAGGTTGGGTGAGTAGAAGAATATATAACACAAGATAAAGAACTCTTCGGTCTAAGAGTTATTTGCACTGTCCAGGAGAGTGATCCAGCGAACAATGGAGTGTTCCTTTATCAGGACGATATCCCTCATCTACCAAAAGGTGACATGCTTCATCATTGGCATTCTCCTCGTGCTGTGATGCCTAGTCCCAGCAAGGGCTACAACCATCTCACTAAGAGGGAGGAGATCAGGGATGTTTGGTTTCTAAAGGAGGGTATAATAAAAACCACAATGACGAGTTGGGGGTTCGGTGAGGGGCGCAGCGCCGCATAAAGTAAAGAATGCGAGTATGCATGAAGGAGTAAAAACTAGCTCAAGAGTACATAATGTGCCTTTATTCGGACGTCCGTGGCCTAGGATTAAAAACAGGGCACTGGCAGGGTAAACATATATAACTGCAGTTAGTGATGAGGATGGGCAACATGTTTCAGCCATGGGGACCCTCAATACAGGTGTTGTGGCCCACGTCAGGACCAACGTGTGCTGCTGCTCAATAATCTAGGTATTTGTGAAATAAAGTAGTTTTAAGGTGAGACAAATGATGACAAAACATCAAATGATACAATCATACAAATCCAGTGATCCTTATTCCGTCTTGGAATTTGGGGAGGGATTCACTGGTGGTACCCTACAAGTGTACATAATTAGAAAGAAAAACATTCATTAGAATATTCTATTCATATGAGTAAGATCTCATTTAAGGACAGTGTCTCTTTTGAACTATGCACCGACATTAATATAGCATACATTTAGGGCTACATATCAGATAATTCACAATAAGATTAGTGAAGGTCACTTGTTTCTCTACTGAGTTAGTAGAGAAAATTAGAAAGTGTCTAGTCAAAGTACATTACTCGTACATTGTGGGAAACAGACCTCACCTCAACCTGGCTTGCAGCTCAGGAGGCACATCGCTCTTCAAAAGTACATTAGCGGTGGATTAAGGTTCTCATTCTCATGTCTTTATCAACAAATCTGTTAGACATCTCAGAATGTGTGGGGGAGGGTTTAGTTTAACAAAGGGGAGAAATAAATATATATTGAAATAGTAACTTGACCACCAGCAAGATATTCCAGGTTGAGACTCATCTATCGCTCCAACTGGGCTGGTGTAAAAAAACAAAATACACGACAACTCCAGATCGGACAAACCAGAACAAACGACCAAGCTATCCTGGCCGACGAGGGGGAAAACCCTAAAACCGGTCCAAACATGCTTGTTTCCGGTCCAGGGAGGACCTGGCTTGGCATTTTGGGCTGGACTGTTCCCATTGAGCACAGGGCCAAGACTAATTTGCATATGGCTGGGTCCAAATTGTAATGGCATGGTGAGCAAAACAATAGATTTAGGCCCAGATCTCTGTACTGGGGTGAATGTATGACATTGTTCTGCATTCTACCCATCAATTGTTCTTTTTGCATTTGTCACCCCGAGTGGGACGGGTATGCCCAGACGTGGGTCCAATGCTCTCCATGCCACTGGAGTCAACCTACCCTGGCTGATGAGGGGTGAAACCCTGGAACCAGTCCTAGGATGCTTGTCTCCAGTCCAGGGAGGACCTGGCCTGGCATGGCAGTTCGGGCTGGACTGTTCTCATTGGGCGCAGGGTCAAGATTTGCATATGGCTAGGTTCAAACTGGAATGACATGAGGAGCAAAAAAAAGATGGATATAGGCCCAGATATCTGTACTGGGGTGAATGTATGACATTGTTCTGCATTCTGTCCATCAATTGTTCTTTTTGTATTCAGGATATGGGCATTAAGCAACACAAATATTTCTAATTGGCTCATTTTACTGTCCTTTGTAAATGGCTGCTTTTCATTGGTTAATATGGTCACTGGTCCCTCCTTTTTAGGTCTCGCCTGGCGTTAGCAGTGCGCATGCGCTGCTCTCGCCATGCGAGGGCTTCTTGGAATCAATACGACTCCAGAAGTCGTGTTGCTGCTCCGCCTGCAATTTTGATTTGTGAGCGTCGTTTTGCGTCATGGATGATGCAAAACACAGTGTAATGATTGCACCGGAGGCAATCATTATACTGAGGCTTGCCACCCTGTCCGCTTTTGGCCCCACCCACTGGGATTGGATCGTTTACTTGCGGAGGGACACGGCCTCCTTCAATTACTCTGTAAGCACTATATATGTTATTTGGTTTTTTGTAACTAACATGCGCAGTCCGCTTTTATTTTCAGGATTATTTTTTGTTTTTGTAACTTACATGCGCGGTCCGCTTTTATTTTCGGGACCGCGAGCACTATATATTTTTTATTGCTTTTCTGTTAATATGGGAGAACAGTTACTCGATTGCCTTCTCACGTAGCTCACATTATGTCTCGAATCGACTCTAGGCGCATCTGGAATCTATGAGCCGCTCCCACCGCACCGGATTGGTGTTGTTTACGTAGACGTGTGTATCTGACAAACGTAGTAAATGCACCAGCGGGCATTGTAATAGCGGGTTGCTTGTTAATATCACCGAGGGAACGGGGGCTGTGCAGTGAACAGAAAGAATACTGAGGTGCATTCAAGTTGGGGTTAGAGGCTGCGTCTGTCGGAGATCGCGGCGCTACACATGTGTGTTTTAATTAGTCTGTGCACTTCACGGAGGGCAGTATCAGAAGATGGCGAAGAACTACTGCCCCTTTAGAAAACCGAGCATCGACAGATCGTCTAATCTAGCATCTGCCGACGAAAGACCGTCTAATAGGGCATTTGTCTACGACAGTCCATCTAATTGGGCATCTGCTTACTTCCGACACGGACAAATCTCGCAGTCAGTGCGGCAGCTCTACGGGTGGGGGCGTTGTCGGGTAAGAGGCACTTCTACGGAGACGGCATTATCTGGAAGAGACGGCATTATAGGAGACTTTGTTTTTCAGGGAAAAGGGTGGCCACAGGTCCACATGCACCAGTCTGTTCTAACTCTACCCCTGGGGCACAAGCGCCACAAGAGCTTAAAGCCGTCCCGGGCACTGGCACCAGCAGAGCCTAAAGCTGGCCCGGGGGCAGGGACACTGGAAGGATCTTGCACCTGCCCTGGGCCACAGGCCCCGCCCGGCGTCACGGCACTTCACTCTTTGCAAATGGCAGAATGATGTACTACAGAATAGAGGACTGTACATCACGGAGGGACCGTTGGGCACCAGTAACCAGGGGCTTGGCGTAAATGATTACAACAATGTTTAATTAAACGCGAGCCGAAAGCCCTCGAGCTGCATTAATCACGGAGAAGTCGAGTGGCCCCTTTGTGATGGAAATGTTAAGCACATAATAGGTCAGCCCAACAATGCGGAGCCACTTCATTCTGTGAGCCGCTGACCCCTCCGAAAGCCGGGATGCGGGAAAGGTCCTGCTCTTGCGAGGGCTTTCAGCGGAGGGCTGTGGGGTGACCCCAGAGCCTCCCTGCTCACTGAGCGGGCCCCTGGGCCAGAGCAGCGCGAAAGGCAGGCAGGCCCGCTGTGGCCCACACTAACTGCTGCACGTTGCTACTTCTGGACATCGTGCAGCCTTTTTAAATGTTTGTGTTCCGAGACCGAAGTTAAATCTTTTAAGATAAGTTAACCATTACTTTCCCCATTTCTGCTAATACGTACTACCCTTTCCAGTCCCTTCCAATCAAATTAAGTCCAATGTCAATATGAGAGATACGTGTGTTAAAGTTATTGCAGCGTTATAGGAAAACTTTCTTTCCAATGTGATGCAGCGTTCTTTAGCTTTTTTAAATAAACCTTCTCTCCAAGTCTGGCAGCGCTCTTCAATAAACTTTCTCAAATGTCTTGCAGCATTCTAAAAAAAAAAAAAAAACACTACTGCAGTGTTTTTAAATAAACGTTCTCCTAAATGTATTGCAGCTTTCTTCACAAAACGTTCGTTCAAATGTATTGCAGTATTCTTAAACTTTCACAGGTACTGCAGTGTTTTAAATTAAATGTTTTCTCAAATCTATTGCAGAGTTCTTAAATAAACTCTCTCTCAAATGTATTGCAGCGTTTTAAAATAAACTTTCACTTTACCTCTCGTTTCATTCTTCACTCCTTTTTTTCCTCCTTTCATCCTTCCTGTTCTCCACTCCCCTAATTTTCTCCCTCTTCCCTGTATCTTAGTCTCCATCAGTCTCCCCTTCTCTCCTTCTATAATTTTCCTTCCTCGGATCTTTCTCTGGCCCTTCTACATCCCTTCACACATCACAATGTTTCTGCTTTCCTTTCGTTATATAACCCACTCCCTCCTCTTTCTCCTCGCCATAGCTACGTAGCGCACTGTTCATTCACTTTCCTTTCGCAGCTTTCTCGTCACTCCTCGTTTTATTCTCTTTCATAGCTCTCACTCGCCCACCTCTTTTCGTTCTCTCCGTCTCTCCCACCCTTCCATGTTTCATTCTTTCTTCCTGCCCACCTCGTCCCACTCTTCTCTTTCCTCGCATATCTGACTCTTTTACATTTCCCTCTCACACATCGCTTCGTCAGTGGTAGTACACGCTTTGTAAATACAATTACAATCTTCAGCCGCTCTTCCCTTTGTATTAAATCACTTTGCTCGCTTTCTTCACTCCCATTCTTCAACTCCACTGCCATATTTCTTGCAAGCTTCATGTTCGCCCTTCCTCTTTATTATTTGTGTCCCTATTTCTTGTTCTTCCCTTTCTCCACCCTTGAGCTCACATTTTTCCCCTCCACTGTCCCTTCTCTACCCATCTCACTTTCCATCTTTCGCTCTTCCCTATCTTCATTTTTGCTTTTCCATTCTCCTCCTTTTGCTGTACTTTCACTCCTGCCGCTCTCATCTTTTTTTGTTCTCTCTTGTCTTCAGTTCTTGCTTTCATTTCGCCCATATTTTACACACCGTCCCTCCCTTCTTTCTTATCTCTGGTTACTCTTTATCTCTTTTTTCTCCCACTCGTTTTAGCCAGACTTTCCCTCTTATCAATTTTCACTTTCTTCTCCCCATTTTCTGCCTGAAGCTAAGGTTAACGGGACTGTCTGGATTCATGAAAGCCAATGAAACAATAGCAGTAAGGATATGAAGTAACTACAAGGAGTCTACTAGTTGGTCTACAGTCCGTGTCACCCAATGGGCGCTGCGCACGAGCCCTCTTAAACGTCATTGTATCTTGAAAACGTAAGGATGTCAAAGTAATGCACGTTCTTGTGTATGCACTCTTGCTCTTCGTCTTGGCTGGAAATGTACATTTCACAAAAGTCCACATCATATTTGTAGACTGCTCTGTAAATAAACACCCGTATGCTCTGAAGATTTTTGCATCTAGGAATGCAGACTATCGGATGCGCAGGTCCAACTAAAAGCATGAACTACGGAACCCTTTTGCAACTTAAAATTGCTTTTCAGGGATAATATCTAGAACATAGTCTAATTTGATTTCTATACGGTTGGCCCATTTTGGGGAATCACGCCAATGACATGTACACATCCAGTACATATTGTTGTGAGGCTGCCTTTTGTATAGCGCTTACTGCCAGGGCCTCAGCGCTTTCCTAATCTGAGCGCCACATGTCCCGCCCTTTCATGAAGAATCCCCATTTAACAAGCATTGGCATAGCGAAAAGGTCTCACCTTTGGGACCTTATAAGTGTTTAGCCATGCAACAGTTGATGTTGTTGCACCAAGGACATTGTGCTGGATAACTAAACACTAAGAAGGTCCCAAAGGAGAGACCTATAGGCTATGCCAATGCTGATTTACTTTTGTAACCTCTCATGAGGACTGCCCCGCTTACATGTAGTGTTAATCGTCACGTTATTTATTACTGCCAGAGCACTTTTTAGTTTAGGCTTTTTTAGGCTCAGGAACTCGCTCACGCCCAAGCTTGCTCCTTCTCCTAACTATGAACAGCTGCTCTTTATATTTGGCAACGCTCGCTCCCCCTCCTTAGCTACAGCTGCTGTGGATGTCGCACTTAATCTTGAAATATAGTTGCAGCGCTGTTTTTAATTTTACAATTTAAAAACAGAATGTCTTTATTTTTTTTAAGTGCCCCATGCCATGCTTTCACTTGAACAATGGCGGCCGCACGCCTTTGTTTATGCCCGGCTCCCAGTATTCACATTGGAAAACTGGAAGTATTTTTTTTTTGTAAGCGCTCCATGCTGTGATTTCACAAAAAACAATACAGTCTCTTTAACTGCTGTGGTCTCCTCCCATCAAGCTCCTCCCATTGGCTGGTGCCTCCGCATTTACATTTTAACTTTAGCACCCCCGCTGCTTATTGCTAACATCCCCTGCTTCACATGGTGTCCCCCATCACACCGGGTCACTACATCAGGTCAGTCCTTCCCACTTATTAATCCTTTCTCACAAAGGGACCTCTATTAGCCACATAATGTACTGCACCTTTAATGGAATTATAAAGGGTGCAGCACCTTACATGGCTAATAGAGGCCACTTTACAACTCCACATGGACACCTAGTAACAGCCTCTGGTACAGCACCCTTTACTTGCTTTCTGGATTATATTTTTTAACTAAACAAAATCTAACAAACATTAACATTTGCAACGCCAATAGATCAAACTGTCACTAATGCAAGACCAATTGCATTGCAAATGCTTGTTTTTCTTTACAAATGGAGACAGCGGCCTCTCAGAGATGCTCCCAGGGAAGTGAGTGCCATATGGGGGATTTTTATTTTTATTGTCATCACTACCATCAATGCAGCAGGTACTGGGGTAGGGGTATGAGTGGCCACTGCATCCCAATTATGGGTGTCTTACTACTAAAAAGCAGAGTGTGGGTGCATATTCCTTGCTAGCATTAGAGCCCAGGTTACCCTTGCTGCATTTTAATTTAACACAAAAGTCAGAAAGTCTGCTCTGGGCTTCAGGCACAGGATTGATGGCCCTTTGGAATGGACCGAGCAGACCGCCTGCTTCGCATGGCATCAGTGGTGCTGCAGCAGCAGGTGCACCAGGGGCCAGCAGCAAGATTGGCCAGCTAAACTCTACTCAAAGCAGATTTACTAACCTTCACTGTTTTATATTAGGACCTTATCCACACTTTCTGTGCCACTGTTGTTTTGGACCTCACAGCAAGGAAGCGTGGGATGGAAAAATTGAAGCAGAGAGACACCTCATTTTGGGCCTCAGAGAGATGGTAAAGAGGAGGATGTGGCAAGATGGTAGATCATGTTTTTAACATAGGACATAGAAGACAGCCGCTTTGCAAGGCAGGAGCTATCATTAGCGATGCAGGTACGAGTCAACATGTGGGAGCTCTTTTTTCTGAAAGAGATAGGGAGCCGGTTTC
The DNA here is from genome assembly GCF_964204655.1 of Triturus cristatus. Classification (NCBI taxonomy): domain Eukaryota; kingdom Metazoa; phylum Chordata; class Amphibia; order Caudata; family Salamandridae; genus Triturus; species Triturus cristatus. The sequence continues at coordinate 742,886,467 of NC_140591.1, read as the reverse complement.
AAAATTGGAGTGATGCTTAGCATGATGGGGAAGGGAGGAAAAAGGCAGAGGAGAAAGACTGATACTCAGGGTCGCAGTTATTAGTACAGCAGGTGCAATTGCGTTGGGGTCAAAGAGTGTCAGGTGGTCACAACAGCATAATTATAGGGAGCAGTATTTTTGGGTCAGTTACTGTTTCTGTTTGAATCATTTGCTCTTTTATAAGTCTCACATTTAGCGTGGACTATGAGCTTCAGAAAACGTGTCCTTGAAATCATCTAAGAGATCAGCCTGCTGCGCTCTGCTATGCCCCTTCTGCTCCCCCAGTTCTTGCCATAACGTTCTAGGGGCATTCTAAAAATACTGTATGCCCTTTTGCTCATTTCAGGGATACGGGTTGGTAACTTTTACATATTAGGGAGGGCTGCCCACAGGGCTTGGTTGTGCATGTGTCATCATTAGCTAATATATAGATGTGAAGCAGTTCAGCTAGAATTGTGTCAGATGAGGTATTTAACCCCTTAACTGCTGGGGCTTACTCCCTTACCCGAGTGGTGAACCCTTTTTCAGGTATTTTGGGTAGTTTGCTCTCAAAGCTCCACAACTTTTACCCCACATAAGGTATCCATGCCAAATGTATGTCCTTTTTCCCCCCACAATATCTGTGGGATTCTACAGCTAACTAGGATTTGTGGATTCCCTTGAAGGAGACCGAGAAAATGGCCGAAATATAGCTACATTTCTAGTTTGTTGTTTTTCCTAAAAACTTCATCAACAAAAGATTTGCAGTGCTAAAGGCACCATCTTCTCAGCTTTCAGGTACATGCAGAGCTGAATCCACCCCCCCCAAAAAAATTGCCACAGTTTTAGCATTTTTCTAAGAGATACCACATTGGGCTTTCAACCCACTTCGTTTGAGGTGGAAATTAGTATAAAACCTGTGGGTGATCCTGCAAAGCTAAAGATTTCTGAAAAGCAGACAGTTCTGAATTCAGCAAGGGGTCATATGTGTAGATTGTGATGTGTTCTCATCTGTAACTTTATCATAAAGGCCAATTTACAAAAGCAATATATAATTCAGCCCGCTTGACCCTTCTGCTGGAGGGGATTTATTGGGGTTTTAGTTCTCTAAGAACCCGAGGTGCCCAGAGCCAACAACTGAGCTGTATCCTTTAATTGTTTTTCATGGTGTACCGAGTACAAAACAATTCATAAGGTGAAATACGTAGAGTAAAAAAATGTGTATCAAGGAAACCTATGTATTTCTGAAATTGACCCAAGACATGGAGTTTAGGAGCAGTGGTTATATGGACATCTCTGAATTTGTGGGTACCCATACTAGGATGCTTCTTTCTTACACACTGCCTTATATTTGGAATGCACAAATACAGAGAAATCTAATTGGTAAGAATAAATGTTCTGCCATTCTATGTTCCAACACATATTCCAATAAAAATGGTACCTCGCATGTGTGGGTAGCCTAGTGCTTGCGACAGGAAACAGGCAAAAAAATGCAACACAGACTCATCACGTTTTTGGACTGAAAATTCCTCACTTTTGTGGGTAAGCCTAGTGTCTCTGACAGGAAATGAAACAAAACCCAACATGGACAGTTCACAATTTTCCACTCAAAACAGACTCTTTTTTTGCAAAGATGGTAGCTGTGTGTTTTAGGCCCTAGTTTATCCAGCACCTAGGGAAACCTAGCGAACCGGCACATTTCTGAAAACTAGACAACCAGGGTAGTCCAGGGTGCATGACTTGTGTGGCTCTCACTAGGAGATTTTACCCAGAAGCCCTTGCAAACATCAAACTCTTGTTAAAAAAAAGCACAATTTTTCCTCACAATTCTTTGACAGAAAGTTAGGAGTCTGTAGGGAGCCACAGATTTTCTACCAACCGGAGTGCCCAGAAGCCTCCCAATAAGAACAGTATCCCACTTGTGTGAGTGGGACAAGAGACCACAACATTATGTGGGAAGTGCAGCAATAAGGTGTAGCTGTGAGATTTGGGGCCATGCTCGGCTGTCACCCATGGACACCTACCAACTACAGACATTTTCGAAAACCAGAAAACCATGGCAATCCAGGGTGGTGTACCTTGTGTTGGTTCCACGAGGTCTTCTTACTCACAATGCCCTTCAAACCTCTACCTTTCCATGAAGTCATGCATTTTCCTTGCATTTCTATGATGGAAACTTCTGTAATCCGTAGGAATCCTCAATATTCATATTCAAGTTACCCCACTTATGCCAATAAAAATGCTGTCCCACTTGTGTGGCTGGCAGTAGTGTCTGAGAAAGAAATGGATCAAAACAAGGTCAATGAGAGTCCCCTGGTGGCAGATATGCTTCCCATTGTGTTTGTTTTGCTTGCTGCGTATGTTTTTCGCCCTCTCAAACCCAGTTCAGAGGGCCAAGGGGCAAGCAGGGGTTACTGGGTTCAACTGTGAGAGTGGAGGCCTTTTACACCTGATGTCCTGGGCAGAGCAGTCCAAGGTTCCCTAGGGGACACTGGGGTATGGGGAGGGTTGGGTAGGTACAGGAGGGGTGAACACAGGCTTACAACTCAAAATATGCGCAGCAGCAATATCCTATGGTGCAGCTGAATAAACACTTTTATCAAAAAGAGAAGTATTTTATCCTTACTGCTATTAACATAAAGTATAAAACAACATTCACAAACTACACAGTCTCCCTGAGGTCCAAGCTCTAGTTTTTCGTAGGTAGTTACCTTTGTTCCACTCCCTCCTCGCTCTAGTGATTAGTTATTCCCCATTCACTTTAGGGAACATCCAGGATAAGCCCCACTAGTAGTCAGAGCCCACTCAGACTCTATATTAATGTCATAAGTGTTCCCACGTTGCAGCGCAATCTAGCAATGAAATTTCCCCAGGGCCAACTGGCCCGAAATTAGCCTTACCCACACCTGCAGGATCGGAACGACCAGAGTTACTGAGCACCGCGCCCCCTCTGCAGGCACTGGAGTGGCGGGGGCTGACTCAGGTTAGTTTCCCTGCTCATGGGCGAGACAGGATTCTCTCAGCAGTCCTAGAGTTCCTCACACGTGGTTGTGCAACCACAGGGACCAGAGGTTTTTCACAGCTCCTCCTGGTAGGGTGAGTTTGGTGGGGGAGGGGCAGGGGTTGACATTTTTTGATGTCTCAAACTCCTCTTCTTTTAGTCCATTTCCAGACACCAAATGTGATTGAGAGTCTGAGTCTTTAACGTTTATGTTAGCGGTCTACTTCCTTTTGAAGTGCCCATTCCTCTGCCCTCTTGAAAGCAGTGTAATGTACATTACATTACATTACAAGTGCCCATTCCTCTGCCCTCTTGAAAGCAGTCTGTCACAGCAGGAGCGACTCCATAGCTGAGAGCCCGACAACACAGGCCACTGAAGGCACTAGAGTTCACTGCGGTATGTCAGCCACAGTGATAACTGTATCAAAAGTTTAGTCTAGGGCCTCAGTCCTACTCTTTATGATTTTCTCATCCTCCCTTCATCTTCCTGAGATGTGCTCAGGTCGCTTCCTTGTGATCTCTCTTTGAATCAAAGAGTACCATTTGAAGTGTACAGGAGAAGCCTGTCTCTCACATCTCCAATGTGTCCGATGTAGGTCAAGGACGAGAAGAGCACACAATAGTGGAACTCTGAATGAATGAGCCTGAAGGCCTCACTTCAGTCACACAGGTTAAAAAGGACCTCTTCACTCCTACTGATCCCTATATGGGATGCTGCCACCACCATGCTTGTGCTGCTTACGTTTTGGTAAAGGCAGTAGACTTTAGCCACTATAAGGGTAGCACTTTGGGCACACTCCCAGTCCAACAAGATTGCAATCCGTGAGACAGGCATATGTGATGGCGGGCATATATGATCCCTGTTGGCCTATTGTAAGAAAGTGCCCTTTTTTTTCCATGGTCACCCCAACTTTTTACAACTGGTACGGATGTTTTTCGACTGATGTGCACTGGGTCCCTGCTAACCAGGCCCCAGTGCTATTTCCCTAAAAACAAGGTAAAAGGTTTAATTTTGTTACAATTGGCACACACATTAGTCTACGTTTTGTTGACCTAGGAAGAACAGTATGACCTTGCTTTTGCCCTGTAGTAGCAACCCCCCTTTCAGAGACAGACAATTCTTGCCAAATTCTCCTGAATATGGTATTTCTATAGTCCTAACCCAGCTAAAAGGTAGGGTTTGAATGATTTTTAGGTCTCGCCTAGCGAACGCAATGCATGCGCGGCTTTGCCTTGGCGAGACTATTATTGTCGGTGTGGTGCGCGAAGGGAGACATGCGATGTGCACGCGCATAGTGTCTCTTCTCTGACTCACACGCTCCCACCGCGCGCTCACACGGTACCACCGTGCGCTTGATTCAGCTTCTAGTTTCACTGCTCGCTGCAACTATACAAGGCAGACACGCGCCGGTTTCATATGTAGGCACCGCCGCCTATAGCACCTCAGCCGTCGCTTTGTTTTAACGCCTGTGACTTACACTCACGACTGTTCTCTGGACCCTGGGCCCACCTCGCAGCTCTCGAGGCAGGGTATTACATGCTGCTGCACTACCACCCAGCTCGCGCACAGGGAGGTGGCATTGCAATGTGTGCGAGCTGCATACTGAGCACTTGACAGCACAGATCTGTCGGCAATGACTCCGGGTGTGCGTTCTCCTAGGGAGTGCTTTCACCCCAATGGAACTACTGAGAACCAGTATTGTTTCCAACACAACTTTGCAGGTCCGTAATGTTGTAAGTGACTTAACAAAATGATACCGTCTAAGTCGACCCCTGAAGCATGAAGGGCCGAACTGGCCCTGTCCGTATCTCATCTGCGAATTGAGCAGCGAATGTTTAACTCCTGGAGTCACAGGTATGGTTGCCTAGTCACCTGATATTGTGATCCACCGAAACGATGATGCGGAGCTACATGGATTTTAACGGATTTAGAGGGAACAAAATACAGGGAACTGACTAAACCTAGAACCCGCGCACGAATCGTAGATCGCAGTTTAGGAAATCCAGTTAGTTAGAACCACGGGAGTGTGCAACACGCTCCGTCTGACAGAAAAATGACCACCTGATTACCGGCCTACAGACACCAGTCGATTAGCAGAAAATTATCCAGCCTAGTCACACACCTCAGGAGAGCGGAAGGCGCTATGTCTTTATGCCTTCCCCAAGAACGTGGAATAACCCTCATTGGACACTCCGCATGGAGACAGTCATCTATACTCAAAAACTTCCTGATCTAAAGAGATGCCTGCCTCTTCTTTAAGCTAGCCATCTGTCCCTCACTTCCGCAGAGAGTGACATGATTTACCTGGACATGCAGATAGACAGACAGACAGCAGGCAGACAGTCAGATTGGTACTATTCAAGGGCCATCGGAAAAACACGTTGTCACTAGATTTACACATGGGAAATGCTGCACAGCACTTTTTCTAATTTAGGAAAGAGTATTTTACATAATATACAGATACAATGTTGATTTAAGAAGCAGTTTTTGAAATTCTGTGTACAATGGATCAATCCTCGCATTTTCACATGTGTTGTCTTTAAGCTGCGTAATGGTTTATGTTGCATCTATTGGAATTTCCATTGATTCACTGGATCGGATATTGACCAATCAAAGACTCTTAGTCACGCTTTTATCCAGTGGCATTGGAAGGGATATTTGCCAATCAATGAAAATATCCCCTCTTTGGTCCAGTGATTGTTGATGTGGAAGGAAGGAGGTTAGGGCTGTGATTCGGAGTCAGTCCGTTTTGGGTCAGAGCCCTGCTTTCCCCTTGACTCATCGTATGACACCCCAAACAACGTCTAGTCTGGCACGCCTCTCATACGTCAGGGTAATTGCCTGGTGACCGCTTGCTGCTGTGGCGTAATTCTAAATGATGCAAGCCCACCCCTGCAGAACGTGTTTTTGGGGTTGGGTGTGTGTTTGGGGGGGGGGGGTTGGGGGGGGGGAGATGCGGGTGAGACTACCATATGTCAGTCACAGATATTCATAACCCTGAGACTGAATGCGGACCCCCTGAAGGGTGTCCACCCCCTTGTACCGAGGGGGCATCAGGGGCCTGCGATTCGCCCCTGGTTTGCCGTTGTTGCTGGTGGGAAGCCATACTCCACTTAAGGCTAGGAAAGTTATTCGTCATTTGTGCATTTTGGGTTATGAGGTCTCAAAAAGATAGCTCAGTGTGTCAATGTGCCTGATGCAAACTGTAGTCTGCAGCTGTACGTTTACGCATTGATGGGTCACTCAGCTGTTCAACTTGTGGAACATCTGTAATGAATATCAGAACTGAGTGATAGTAATCCCAGGTGGTTGCAACGCTACGGACCTGAAAGTTTGTGGCACGAGGCACACTATAGAAAATACACAACTTAGTACAGTTCCAGGCTCATTCTGTGGCTAGGTGCATGCATCCCACCTTCCACTCACGATCACACCCCTAGAACGGCTACTAGTGCATGCAGTTGTTGCGACAAGGGCTAGTCTTTCGGGCCTTCTGGCCAGTGGGAGGGTTGTTCTGAGCAGATATCTGCTGCATAGAGCACCACCTACCACACAGCGCCAATGCACGCACACTCCAGGCTGAAGCAAATGTTATTCAATATGGCGCTGTTTGGTCTAAGAGTAGATGGTTGTGCCCGTCTTTGGATGCCACACTCCGTGAACTGGCACGTAGAGACCCCAGAATATGCCCAGGGTGCGTGCACTGTGTTTTGAGAGGCGCAGGCTGACCGCCCATGACACCGTGAGCGTCTCAAAGTTTACTCCATCCAGAGCCCACCAGAGGGCGCCAAACATCCCAGTAAAAATGCACTCGCTGCAGAAATCTGCAATACAATTCATCCTACTGTAGTCAGTCATTACAATAAGTACTAGTGAGTTGGCCATTTTTGTAGTTACCCGTCACAGACTCTGCAGAGGACTGGTCCGACCAGCGTCTCACAGACCATTCCATACATGAGCTATAACCAGGGCCACTGCATGTATGGGACAGGGAAGGAACAAATTATGTGGCAGGATTGACTAAATCATGCGGCAAGATAGGGCAAATTAAGTGGGATAATGCATCACTAGTTGTGTTAGTATTAACGCGCCATTTTCGAATTTTTACACATGTTAACACTATCTGGGCAAATGTTTAACCTCATCACTAACAGTCTGCTCCCAAATAAAGCAAAAAGCAACAGTAATGTGACCATTCAGATTTGGTGAAGGGCCTCCTACTGCACGGCAACACCTCAGCGCGTTTTATTAACTTTTGATCCAGTCGACCTAGGAACATTTTTTATGCATCCCATGATGGATTATGTGGCAAATGTAGCAAATCTATAATAATGTGGAAAAAGCTACAGCTGTAAAAAATGTATAATTACAATGGCTCTGATCAATATATTAGTGTACAGTGTCTACCTAATTGGGAGGTCAGCTGGGCCCAGACAGTTGTGTTGCCTCTATTAGGACCAGTGACACCATTGCTTTGCCACTGCACATTAGGAGGGCTTCAGACAGGCCGCGCTGCCCCAACTAGAGACTACAAAATAGTTGCTCTTGAACTAACTTGACGGGATTACAGGATCAGCATGTTCTTTATTTCCCTGGAATCGTCATTGCACGCCCTCCAATGTGCTTTTCGGTTCTCAGTATATTCTTTTTTTTTTTTTTTTAATAACATATTTTTCAAAAGAACAACGCCATGTTCCACGTGACAGTCATATGAGTCTCCTTTACTTTAGGTGTTCAGTGAGTTTTGCACGAATCAATAACACACACATACCTTTTCAAGGGCAGCATGGATTCAAGCATGTCTGGCCATGTCTCCCATAGATGCCACACGACCTGTGTCACGTGATCACAATCATGCACACAAAGAAGGCTGTCGCAGGCTTTTTCTGCCACAGCACTGGACGCATAGACAGTTATGATATGGTATAAGTATTTATATGGCACTCACACTACCCCCGTTTTAGCACTTTGCGAATGGGTAGCAGGATACCCTGTGGGAGCCCAGCGCTAGTAATTTAGTCATGCATGAGGGTTATAAATTGCCATGCTGTTTTCATGTCATGCATTTTTACCTCATGCGAACTTATTGTGCAATTCCTTGTAAATGGAGGTTGAAGATCTTGTGTGTTTGGAGTTACGGGTGGCACTTCCCTCAATTAGGAACTCTGACATTATATTGACGTTTATATAGCGCCTTCTATACCTTACCATATTCAAATGCTTTGTGGATGGGTATTAAACTATTTCATTCGATATTTACATTTAAAATGTGTGTCATGGGCATTGTAGATGCATTTCATAAACAGAGGCTGAAAGGCCTGAATCAGGAATTGTCAGTCATGTGACTGACAGCAAGTTCCATCTCTGAGCACATGTCCATCATGGGAAAGTGCCGGCCTGTGAGCCCTGGGGAACCTGTGCCAAGGAACGGTGCAGCGAAAAATACCCTCTTTGTAAACATGTGCTCTGCCCCTCCTAATGATGGAGGAGGGAGAACTCAGGACTAGATTAATCTTGGGTGCGTTTTCCTCTTGCCCGGATTGTCGGAGGAACCACCCCTGTGTTGCAATGGGTCTCGCCTTTCATTAAGTTAAAGCCATTTGCTTTGCTATACAATACCATTAGCAAAGCAAACGGCTATAATTTAATTAAAGGCGAGACCTATTGCATTTTCAATGCTTGTTATAACTAACAGTGTTAAGTGACAGAGATCTTCCGTAAAGTAATCCCACCAGCGTTCCAGGCCGGCTTCACTGCTTCTTACAGGAACTCATTTGATTTTATACTCAGTTTGCAAATACGAAAGGACCGAGTTTCGCCTATGCGAGATCTATTGGCTTTTTCAATGTTTTCTTAGACATGTGGCACAGCATGGGCTGCTGTGCAAAATGGCTCAAAGTAAAGACAATAATAGTGCTACTTTTCCTTTATTTTAGCCATGTTGCACTCCCAACATATCTAAAAAAAACATTGACAAAGTCAATAGATCTTGCATAGGCAAAATCTATTGGCTTTGCCAATGCTTGTTTTAACTTGCAGTACCGCAGAAGTCTCGTGGGACTTCCTCAGGACCAACTGCCAGATATAGCTATTTTTTAACCACTTCAAGTACATCAGAGCATATTAATTCTTTAAAAATGGCTGAATAGATTTACACCAAATAACAAAAAGAACACATTCAGAATAAAGTTCTACCCTTCTGCCAAATTTAGTATAGTTCCGTTTTTCTGCATCACTTCCCAAAATTTCCTATAGGAAAAAACGTTTTGGGATCCACCCTTTTTCTTGGCCCCTGCTTGACGAACTACAGAGAAGTACTATAAGAAGGAGTGTACGTGAATATCCTTTTTTCTTTGGAACGTTTTGAGAAGCTCCAGCGTCAAAAAAAGTTCTTCCTACAGAAACTCTGACCCAACCATGACACAGTGGTGACTGTGCAAAATAAATATTATATATAATATAATAATGGAGCACCCTACAACACCACCGACACTCTGAATCTGCTCACCTCACATGTATCTTTCTCTAGCAGAGGTTTTAAACACAGGATTAGCAATTGCCAACTGGGCAGAGCTGAAAAATGACTAAAGCCTTTCACCACTCCAGGCACTACCTAGTTCCCTGCTTCCCTTTTATCAAAATTAAATGCTGCACTCTAAGCCTGAAAGGATAGTCTTGACTTTACTTGGTACTACTTTGTGTCTGGACAAACTATACCTCTCTGATGAGGTCTTAACTAGAGAAAAACACATCAAGGGTTGTTGCTCTTATTCATTCCTGGTTGGCTTGGATGGTATTTTACCAATCAAAAGCTGTAATACTGTCTCTGGTGTAGTAGAAGGCTTTGGTCATTTGTCAACTTAGCTTGGATGGCACTTGTTAATCTATGCTTAAAGACTTTGCGGTAAAAATGTCAAAAGGCTTTGTCGTTCTCTAGCTCGGAATGGATAGCACAGTCCTAATCCTATGTTTAAAAACTCCGCTAGAGAAACAGACTTTTGAGGGGAGCAGACTCAGGGTGTCAATGATGTTGTAGGGTGCTCCATTTAAAGAAGCTGCTAACCACCTAAACATTTAAATTTCCCAGAGTTCACTGCTTCCTTTTTGCATAAATTATGCAGCACTCTAAGCCTGAAAGAGTATTGTCTAGATATCTACAAACTGTTTACTCACATCAGGCTCCTCAGGCCACAACGAGCAGAAGTGCATGCACAGGTGAGTGCCCGTAAACACCCAAAGTAAATCCTCTAAAACAAACCAGCAAAAGGAACGCACGTACAGTCAAGTGGCTTGACAGCCAAGTCTAAGGAATCTTACAGCACTCACCAGCAGAGTGTACGTCCATTCCTTTCCCTGGTTTGTTGAAGATTATTTACTATTATACATGTACTTTAGTTATTCTTTTTCTTTTTTACACAATCTTGACACTAGCGTAACTATTATTTCATCCGCTTCGTTTATCTTTGTCCCGGTACAGCCCCTCTGCTGCCTTTTTGGCTACGTTCCCACATGTGTACATGCAAGTGTCAATTCTTTAAATCATTCATAATCAGTACCTCTCTTCCTCCCGTTTCCTTTCTTCTTCCTCTTTTTCCTTACGTTTCTGCTCTTCTCTCTGCTGCTCAAGCTCCTGAAGCTTCTGCCTCTCCAGCTGACGTTTTTTAATAACAGTATCACTCAGATGCTTTGTGGAATCGAAAGACACCTTTTGAAATGCACAAGAACAGAGAAGGTCAAAAAGAAGTGCAGGTCTAAATATTCAATATGCAAAAGAAAACATTTGTTTTTAAATCAGTTCTGTGTACCACTTCCCTAGATTCAGGTGTGTATAAGAAGCTTTCTACAAAAATAAACCCTCACCACACCACTCCAAAGGCATAGGAACATTCTCAAAAACCCCCACATCACTGAAAGATAATTAACTGACAAAAAGTCAATAGATAGGACAAATCTAGACAAACACATTCAAGGGACCAATTTTGCTTTTTTTTGTTGCCCCCAGCAACATGGCTCAAATTTCACAAACAAAAATGAAAATGTATGTGTATTGAAGCAAATCTATTCAACATATCCGAAACTTACAGAGACATCACTACAGGTAAATTACTTTTCCAACAAGAATTGGCTTGTTCAAAACATGCAGTGTAGAATACCATATGTGCAGTGACACCTGTAGCGCAGGTAGGTAGCCCTGAATGTTTGAGAATAGGCTATATAAGGACTCGCTCTAGAATCATTATCAAACAGTAATGTCTGAAGTAGGAGTTAATAGACTTGCATAGATGAGCTTTGCAGATTTCAACAAGAGAGGGATTACTACAAAGCTGATGTGGCAGTATGTATTCTAGAAGGGACCATTATATAACACGATCAACTGACGTGCTTCATGAAGACATTTATTACAAGTCACAATACATAAACAGCTCCCGCTTTAGAAAAAGATCTTTAAAGCTGGAGAGTTAGATGCTCTGCCTGATCTAATCTGCTTCATCCAAATATAATCTAGAAGGTTTGTAGATAGAGGAAATGCTAAAATACTCTTAGCAGTGTGATATAAAAAATACACAGAGAAGCAATCTAAATGGATTGATCAGAAACAAATGAAGACATAAATGACAGGTAACCTACAAAATATCCGTTACTCTGAGAAACACAGGTAGGTGGAGAGCACCACAACTAGTTAACTGATCTAGTAGAAATTATTCCAAACAGGAATCTTCAGCCATGGGAAGACCCATAACACTTCCCTTGCTCACTCCCAATTTTTTTTCAACAAAAATGCTGAATTTGCAGGGCCGGCTACTGAAACAGTCATAGATAATGGGTCCCTAAAAGAAAGGTATGGTCAAACAACTTATGAAAAAACCCAAATTTGAACACGTAGCCGACTGTTTGTATTCGACAATAGCGGCGAAGAGTAAAATACTTGTGGTCTGGTACAAAGCCAAACTTTATTCTATATTAAATCAATCACAAGAAGGTCACAATAGTCTGGAAAATTCCTGCAAGTAACCAGCAGACGTTTTGTCAATAATGAATTTATAGAATGTGTGTCTTTGGGCTAGTGTATTGAATAATGAAGTCAACCTGGTACATGAAGAAGTATGCTTTACAGGAAAGATTTGGTGTGATTGGTCAGCAGATAGTTAGTGCATATGCATTATATAATGCCAAGTGGTCAGGTAGTCGAGTTGTTTTTGTGTGCCATGTGTGGAGGACAAAAACAATTATCAAATAAGTCATGCTGCTCGCACGAACTGAACAGAATATTGTGACTTTATTTTGATTTAGAATAAAAAGTTGACTCAGTGTGTAGCAAATAGTTTGGATTTTATTCTTCTTTGCGATTGTCTCATACATAGTGTGTTACATTTGTTTATAATTTAGTAGAAATAGCCATAAAATCTAACATTTCTTTTTAAATACCCAGGATTAGGCTTGTGCATCAGTGACTAGTTCATTCCAGTACGTTCTGAAAGAAATCACACTACATTGCAAGTAGATGGACTACCTACTAGGATGAAGGTTGTTTTTTAAAAACAATTTTCTGAAGGTAATTAATCACTGACATTTTTAACATAAGCCTGGCGATTAAACAATATTTTATGCTGGTCCATTTAGCTAACTGGGTGAATTCTGCTAACTACTCTATTTAATAAAATGGAACAAAAAACTAACCTGACAAAGCAAATGATCATAGTCTCAATTTTGATTTGAGTGGTTTCTGAGGGGAAGTGCTCATGCCGGAGGACCACGCACAAGTGGAATTTGCTCTAGCACAGGCATAATCTGTGATAGAGATAGTACAGTGGAAAAAAATTGCAATGAAATACTCTACGCCAGATTTAGCACTTTCACCAGAAATCAGAGAATATTTCACAGCTATCCAGCTTCTTATCAGGCAACACAGAAAGACTGCTCTCGTAGAGGATCCTGAAATAACTACTGTACCTCCTCTACCAATTCCTAAAACACGCCCCCTACATATCAAAACCAGATCAAAAGTTAGAGAATAGGGCCTCTCTTGACTTGCTGGCATTAATGTGAATTGTGAGAAATTCAAAGAATTAAAAAGTACATTCAGTGCTTCTGGCAAATCTAATTTACAATTGCAGAGCATGGGCAAAACAACTGAGGATTTTACCTTTAAACTAGACAAATTCTAATTCTGAAACACCGATTTGGAAGCAGCAGCAACTTTATCAAAAACATTCAAACATGAATATGATTTGTCCAAGTAAAGTATAAGAGTTGGAAATTCAAAATATCCATCATTAGGGGTCTCACAGAGTTGAAGGTAATTTGCTTATAGAAGGTTTTGTAAATGCACTCAATAAAGAAAATGTGATCAGGTTATGGAAGAGCAATCACAAGAAAAAGATGACCATGGAATATTCAGGGGGGGGGGGATTAATTCAGTTGAGGGCTTGACATTCTCAATACTCCCAGTAGTTTGTTTTGAGACTTCTACAAAACCAGGCTACATGAAACTACAATTTCAACTGTTTAGTTAAGGGGGGCGCCCAGGAAATGACGTTCAAACTCTCTAGTTTAAAGACTTTGCGGAAGGGGCGATACAAAATTCTGTTGCGTAAACAGAGACTCTGAATCAGCTCTACAAGGTTCACTTTCTCACCCACGGTAACACGATTTAACTTCGTTCAATGCACCACGCTTAAATGTGAGAGACAGAATTTTGTAGCCACACAGAACTCCACCCAATACAAAGGTGAAGTGGCGTCATTGCTTTTGGATTGCTTTCAGTCCCTAAACCGAGATACAGGGACAGCGTGGTGATCAGAAGCTAACCTTTTTTGTACTCTTCATTAACTCTTTATTAACATACACACAAGATGCGCTAAGAAAAGGACACTTTAGCTCAAGTTTATTTGTAGAGCTGCACCCTGTTGCTCAACACATCTAAAATAACCACAAAATGAGGTTGACTATAATGCATCCTGGGGAATCATGGTGCATCCAGTTAGTGAAAAATGACCCTTGGGGATAAAGCATTCTGTCAGACTGGTGTGGGTGGAAATACAAATGTGGAACTGGGCTGGTGGACAAGGGCTTTTAGAAGAGGTTATGAGGAAAGGGGCAAAAATGGGAGAAAACAATTCTAAGAAATTGTAGGTCTTTAATGAAGCTATGCAAGTCAGATCCACTACCAAAGAACAAGCCACTCAACTACAATACTTGAGGATGTTGCAGTACTGAATAATTGACCTAAATGCTAAAATATGGAGCAGCATACACTAAAAAGAGTATCTATTATTGTGTCTAGCCTTAACTAGCATTGGCACCACCAGGACGTCTGGCTTTAATGTACTGTTCTCCACACTCACAAAGGCACAACCCAATCTATACTTGTACAGACCCCATATGCTTGCACACAGTAAGGTACACCGCTCACCCCACACTGCACTCCTAGTACTACTGTAATTGCCCTCAGACACATTCACCCTGCACTTGCATGGACGCACTGCAAACTGACAAAGCCACATACTCATCCTGCACTCATACAGGAACACCCATCACCTAGTAATCACGCAGGCACACCAATACACATTAATTACAAAAGGCAGAAGACTCAGCCTGTAGTCATCATCAAGAAAAGTTTTTCAGCTTTAAGCATAAAACCATAAAAGTCAAAAAGCCTACAAAGTACCATCATACAAGTTACAAAATCACAGATATACTAAAATCCGAATACACAAGATAAAATACATGATTTGCAATACAAATATTAGTTGCAGATTTTCCTAAGTCTAATGGCATCCCGTAAAAAACTAAGAGTGTGCAAGACAGTATCGCTAGAAAGAAGTTGTAAAAAGATAAAAGCTGGTCTCACCCTCCTAAAACCCAATTTATTTAAAATGGGGACGATAAAAAACTTTCTGGGAGCCACATAAAAAGTGCAAAACATTAAAAAGTACATCATGTCCTGAGGAGACTCTCCGTCGCATCCACAGGGCATGAGGCACTGGTCTCTGAGAACCTTGGGGGTGTGCCAATAAATAGTGAAAGAGGTTGAGCCGGTACTTCGTCAAAAGAAACCGGTCGTAGGTACTTTTTGGCCCTAAAAGGTAAGGCTCAGTTGTAGGCACTGTTTTCACTAAGACATATTTTCGCACACTCGGTTTACACAGCTCTTGTTCCTCTCTCTATCAAGATGACAATTTCTTTAAAACCCCTCCTTGACCCAAACGAGGTCCCTTTTACAAATACCCTCTGGGTTCGTAACAAAATCTACTCTTCCAAGCCTGGCGAGGCCAACTCTTATGTACTGGAGCCATCGGATACGCAAGGCATGTACAAGTGTGAGACAATCCCATTTGATTTCTTTACTAAGTGTATTCTCCTGCTTTGACAAAACTTGGTGCCACAAGGACAAACGGCGGAAAGCTACATCATCAGCAAGGAAAGACATCCCCAATTCCTCGTGAACAACATAAGATGGAGTACACTGCGGAACAGAGAGAACTTTTCGCAAGTATGAGTTCTCGGAGCTCTGCATGGCCCCAAGTTCAATATGACCCCATATCTCACTCCCATACCTAACCTTAAGGATACATTTTTCTTGGTAAATCTTCAGGAGAGTCCTTATTGGCTTCCCTCCCACTATGCTGGCAAAATTAAAAACTGCTTTCACTACGTCCCCTTTCTTGCGGTTAATCAGGGGGCACCAGCTCAGGGAGTCGTCAAATACTACTCCCAGGTAGGAGAAGACATTTATTTTAGGTATTAACGAACATCCTAATTTAAAAATGGGCTGCTTTGCCTTTGCCGTACCAGGATCCACTTGCATAATGTATGACTTCGAATGATTCACTGATAAATCCTGCTCCTCCATAGAAGAGGCAAAAGAGTTGAGAATAGGTTGTAAGCCCCTTGCAGTCCTCGCTGTCCGCGTATAAGAGGACCAGCAGACTGCGCTTGCCTACCTCAGGAGTGTCTGCATTAGTGTCTAAAAGAACCTTCCCTAAAGAATTGATATACAAGTTGAAAAGGAAGGGTGCGAGGATACACCCCCGGCACCCCCCCTCTTTATGTTGAATTGGCGGGCCACTTTCAAGTCCTTTGAATAACGTACAACTGCCCTAGAGTCTCGATGAAGATCCCTCAAAAACCAAATGATGTTATCATTAATGCCGACGGATGCAATCAGCTGCCATAACTTGGACCTGTTCACAGTCGAATGCGGAGGACAGGTCCATGAAGGCTAGGTATACCGGGCAGGCATGAGCCACTGTGTACTTGTTCTAGACAAGATACAAATTAAGACACTGCTCCACAGTGGAATGACGTGGGCAAAACCCATATTGAATCTCAGAAAAGAAGTCGCTTTCATCCGCCCAAGATACCAATGTATAAAGAAACATGCGGCCCACCACCTTCACCACGGAATTCAAGAGGGAGATGGGCCTAGAACATGAGGTGCTGTCCCGATCGCCCCTTTTTAAATATCGGGACTATGGTCGATAAAGCCCAGGAGTCAGGGCAGCCAGCCCAGACAGAAGCATTATTAACAGCAGTAAGGATGGGCGCCCAGGTTTCTATATGGGCGATATAGAGATCGGGTGGAATCCCGTCTGACCCCAGGGCTTTTCTCTTTGTCAGGCCTAATACGCCCGCTCTAACCTCTAGTTCGGAGAAGACGAGATCCGCCTTACCTTCCACCCTATTCTGCCTCTCGATAGGCATAGAGTCTGGCTGAAAGACACCCTCGAAATGATGAACCCAATCATCCTCCGTGATGCGAGCGTTTAATATGTGAGCACTCTCTTCTGAGAAAAATGGGCTGTAAATGATGACCCAGAACTTAGAACTATTTCGCAATGTGCTTGCCTCCACTAGGTCCAACCAGGCCTCGCCCTTCAAGGTGGACTTACGGGTTGCTAACGCAGTCTTATATGCTCTACGAAGACCTTTAACCGCCACCATATAACGGGCTTGTCGCTCAAAGCCTGTCTCAACTTCCTAGAAGCCTGGGAACATACAGAATCAAACCATCTTGGGCCTGCAGACTCCCTGCCCCCATCCGGGGCACGCAATAGCCTCCAAATTGTGGTAGACATAGTGCTAAAAGTGCCCAGGATGTCCAAGGCGCCGGCCTCGCCATCGAGACAAGTGGCAAACTCCATACGACACTTATTTGTGAGAGACTCATGAAATGACTCTGGTGCTATACACCCCCATTTTAAACTCCTACCTGCATCGGCCACTTTAAGAGGGGCTCCTCCCCCGCCCACCTCGGAACATCCATATACTCTGGACCAGTCTGTGGTAATACAAATAGAATTATGGTCACTGAATTCACTTGTCTGAATTAAAAAAATCTGTGACTAAAGAAAAGAAGGGGGTAGATATAAAAGTTAAATCGATAAAAGTCTCACACCCTCAACCAATAAAAGTGGGGGCGATGTCAGTTTTCCCTAGGGGCAACTTATTCATGACGGATGTGAAGTCAAATTCAAGCAGAAAAGAGTTAAGCTCGCTACCTTGAGGGGTATGCTCCATTTGCAGGCCCGATTGTCGTGCGCAACCCATGGCTTCCACTCCTCCTTTTCTAATATCCCCGCACATATGGATATTAAAGTCCCCTGTTAAGAAGATATGATGACAGGTCTGAACATTCAGGATACAAGCCGTAATACCAGCCCCAGCTGTGTTATGTTACCCCCACCCTCGAATATGGCTCCCGCATTGTAAAAGTTTACCAAGAGGAGTCTACTCCTGCCACTAGACAGCAACATCACGTGTACATTGGGCGAGGCACGAAGTACAGATACTGCGATATCAAGGGCGGCTAATGAAACATATGTGATAAGCTCCCCCCTTTGCTCTCCCAGACGAGGACGGAGTTGCTGGGACAAAGAGTTTTATAGCCATCCAGGTGATAATTGCTCTCAATGGCCCAGGTTTCCTAAAGGCAAATCAGATCAAATGTTTTCACAAGGGCCAGCCACCCAGGATTGCTTATCTTACTTGCCAGCCCCGCAATGTTCCAGGAAAGGAACTTACACCCTCCATTCTTAACACAGAGCTTGTTACGGGGAGGAACGTTCCCCTGTGATGCATGGACCATAGAGTCGGACGAGCCTGCACAACATCAATCACAGTCTTCCAGCGTGCTCAATGGGGCAAACCTATTTGCGGTGCTTACCCCGGAGGACCCCTCCATACGGCCCCCGTAACTCCCCTCAGAAATCCGCTCGCGGTCAGTGCCCGGACAAAAATTACTAGGTCTGTTGAAGAAACCCAACTGAAGTGCCAAAATTGCAGAGTTCCAACCCCTATAATCGGACTGCCCTACTGAACTTAAAATGTGGTTTAAAGTAATTGAGTTATTAAAATGAACAAGAATACAGTCCCCTTGCCAAGATTTATTGGTGCCACCAACCCACTCGGTCCTTTGCACCATAAGAATTTGGTTATCCACCCTAGGACCAGGGGCAATGTTAGAATTGAGCCAGTACACCACCTTGTCCTTTAGCTGGCAAAAGTCTTCCTTGTTATTGGGTTAAAGACTCGGTATATTGGCTAACACCACGACAAGAGGGGTGGACTCGGGAGGGAGGTGGACAGAGCCCACACTGCGGGAAGGGGGTGTAACATCAGACCCATCTCGCCTGTCAGCAGAACGATGCAAACCGCCAACATTAACACTCAGGGGTTGGCGGGATGGAAAGGAGACAGGGCTCGAGGTAATATTCCCCCTAGAAGTGATTGGGTGATCAGGTGGCACGGGCTCGGGCCTGATCATAGTTGGTACTGAGGTGACAGCTGCCTCGATGTTTGACTGCTGGGCAGCGGTAGACACCACCACGTATCCTGCCCTCGAGCCACTGCCACTAGAGCTGGGAAGGGCAGTCGCAGTCGGAGGCCTTACAGGGGGATGACCTGTGGTGAAAGACGCACAGTCCCTTTGCAAGGAGGCTGTTAGTGCACAGAGGTTCTTTTCCAAGGCAGCAAGGCAATGTAAAATAGGGTTCAATATGGTGTCCAGAGCTGACAATAGTGCTGCTTGAAGCATACCTAGCAAAATCGCATCCAAATTAGATGTAACCGGGTGAGCTACTGGAGTTGACTGAGGACAAGATTTTTTACTGCGTTTACAGGGTCGCCCCACTGAAGGGCGCTTCCTCTTTGCGCCTTCTGCACTCAGGTCATTGCAAGTGGCTTTCCTGACTCAGAGGCTGGGACTAAAACTGGAGGGAGTGCAGTACGCCGGGTGATAACTATCGAGGAAAGAGGGACAATACCACCCGCCCGAGATGTCGGCAGCTCAACCCGATCTACCGCAGAAGAATGAGACCGAGTTAAAGTGTGGGCCTGTACGGTGGTTGGGGAGATCAATGCAGGACGGTGAACAGGTGAGCGGGATAAATGTCTGGTAGCCAGTTCAATCTCCTTATCCAGGACCCCAGCTGCGAGGCCATGGTGCTACCAATGAGTAAAGGCTCTTTGCTTGTAGGTCCTGCCACCACCCTGCACCTACCCATTATTAATGTCAGTGGGCCTGTTCTAATGAGGGCAGCGTTAAAGACGCTCAGATCGATACCGCACCTGGCACATGTAGATATCAGATTATCAGTTAAGAGGCGGTGAGAGCGCATCAAACCACGAGGAAAATGCTAAAGTCCAGGCTAACTTGACCAAAATGCTTCGGGAGACCAACTGCTTAACCAGTAACCAGCCATGGATCCAGCCAAATAGTTAGTGCATGAATAAGGAGCGACAATTGAGAAGAAATAAGGGATTAGCTCCATACCTGATCGTCCGCAGCTTGCTTGGGGAATGAAACTCGACTTAAGAAAGGTAGACGGAGGGCGATTCTGCTGGGGAGAACGAAGCACAGAGAGTAGGCCCGGCCCGGCCTCGGATGGCCGTGCCCTTGGCCCGGGCGCGTCCCATGCTGCGGAAGCCCTGGCTAGCAATTTAGCGCCTCCTGGCGCGAAAATAGATTCTAGGCGGCGTACATGCCACGAGTCACCCTGGGGGCTGTGGTCTGTGGCTCCTCCGGTCTCGGCGTTGCAGGCAGGCAGAAACGGCAAGTACGCCTGTAGTCACTTCGTATCCTACGCTCATTATACACTCTCACATGCAGAACTCACTACACTCATACAGACATTCACCTCATCCTGCACTCACAATGCACACCACTCACCCTGTACTCGCCCATTTCTGTGAGACATTTGAGCACGCAGGCATCAGAATAACCAGCAGGGGCACAACAAAGGTAGTTTGACGTTTCTCGTTGGCCACCCAGAAATGAAGAATAGCTGCTCGGTGGGGGAACGGGGCAATGGCAGGAGCAACAGGGCAATGGCAGAAGAGGGATAAGAGGACAGCCTCAGTGAGACCCTGCCTTGCAGAGCTCTTCTCCTCATACTCCCACCACATATTGGCTTTGATTTGAGGGACATGAGCACCCAGCTGTCCCTGGTGTCCTTCCTGACCACAGTTACAGTATACCTGCGGGCAGCAGCTCACAGTGCAATGGAGAGAAGCAGAACTGCAGAGAGCAGGGGCACTTAAAAGGAGGAGAGGTAATGGGGGCATCATGAGGAGGCCACTTACGCTAAGCCACGCAGTCCTTGGAGCTGCTCCGCAGAAAGTACCTTACCTGGTTCTTCATTAGCTTCTACCAGAGTCAAGCCTCCGCTACTTCAGCTGGCGCTCTGGGCTTATTCAAGACCAAATGATGATGTGTGGGAAAGTGTGGGCCACACAGATTCTCTTGCCGCTATCGGCTTTTTGTGTGTGGCAATAGTGAATGGCATAGGCCTGCTTGGGTACGTCCTGGCAGATGCTCCTTCAACCTTAAAGAAAAACCTTTCATCACCACTCCTTCCTCTCCCAGAGCTGTGAGGGGTGCACAGAGAGATCAAAAAATTAAGGAAATGATGGAAAGCTCAGCTTATGCAAGACCTAATGAGGGGGGTGGGGGAGGTAGTACAGAGGGCCACACAGCTTTTCTTGCCAATGCTGGTTCTTTGTGTGCAGCAGTGGTGAGAAGCACTGCCTGCTGGGCCACCTGCTGACAGCTCCTCAGATCTCAACAGTTCGCTAAGCTATTCTCTGGCCCAAAGGAAGGGGACAATACGCATGGCCCATCAAGAGCACAACGCTGAATCTGCATGGACTCCCAGCAATGCCCCTGGAGCCTCTGATGTGTTGCCACATTGCCACGTGTTCCATTTGTGCGTGCTACTGCATGCATGTTTAAACACGGTGGTCATCTCAGATGAAGGAAAACCCCTTGGGAGCCGACAGAAGTGCAACACAAGTAGTCGTTTTCTGCAGAGGCACACAAGTTCTGCACATTCCTTGCCGCACTCCAGCAAATCAATGTGTGAACAGCGCCAAATCCCCAACTAGTACTTCTAAAAGCCCTTTTTCTGTTGAGTACATAAGGTCTAGAATGAGCCAGACATAAAAATGAGGGCGGATATTTTTGAATACATATCAACGTTTTTATTACCAAAGACCCATTTGGTGAGCATGGATGAAAAACATATTCAAAAGTAAGTACAAATTCAAGAGTGCTGCTAAGTAAGATCAGGATGGGCTTTCTGAGGTATGGCTATTGGGATGGAAAAGGATGTCGGAATTTCTGTTCTTAATATGATAAATAACTAGGCCGGATGATGGGATGGGTTGTGGTGTAGACAGAATATAAAGGGTTGGACTTTACTATTGCAATCCACTCTGGGAGTATATGTACAAATGGCAAAGCACCCCCCACCTCTCAAGGTGAAATGCTTGTAACATTGCTGCAATAATGTCATTCCTATATTTAGACCGCAAACTACTCAAAGTTTTCAAATGTTTGTCTGTAGAATCGCAATTTTGAACGGCTACTCAAAATTGCAAAAAATGTTACAACTCGTTACACTCCACACTCCCGCAAGTAGCTCCTTAAAGAAAGCAACACAAAATCACATTTAAAACGTGTTGTTCTATATTTGCAGGCATCACACGGGAACTACTGCAGTAATGCACTACAATGTACAAGATGCACTAGAGGAGGGATTGAAAAAATGAAAATAACAGCACTGTGGATACAACTAACTTAGGGTAATGAAAAATAGTAGATTGCCCTCTGCATTTCTGTAGGATCAGCCTAACAGAAAAGAAAGGTCGTGTAAAGAAGCACTATTTAAGGTTGATGTTGAGGTAGGGATAGGTACAAGAATTGCCATGTTACTGCTTGTCTGCTTAACCATATCTGCTATCCTGCCATTAGGGATTCTCAGGTCAGGCAGTCAACTCTCTGAATAAATGAAACCAACACATCAGTATTAGAAGTCCAATACTGATAAGGCAATAGTGGACTGCCTTGGGGTGAGCAAATGTTCATAGGGGTATCACAGGCTACCTGTACTGGACTAAGAAAGTAAGCTCCATGGTCTCACGTATGCAAGTACAATCCCTGTTTGTGTGCTAGGGTCCGGAGACAGAATCGCTTCTGCGGCGTGCTTTCTATGGGGCTTGCAGAGTGACGATCTGCAAGAGTAATCTGTGCAGAGGCATTGTCATTCCCCGTTGCTGTGTGAAGTTCAGAGTCTCACCTGTGTACAAACCTAGTGGTAACCCAAAGTGTTTGTCCTTCACTGGTCTGTTCCCTGGTTGTTCAAGCTAAGATTGCTAGCCTTCTCCAACCTGTTCTTGTGCTTTACTCTGGATCTGTTCTTTCCCGATGTATGCCTTTGTCTGCCCCTCCGCTTCAGTAAACTACATCCATAGGGAGATATTTCTTGACCTGGAGGGGTTCTCCACCCAGAGTTCCTGAAACAAGCTTTGTTGGAGGACTAATCTTAGTGTCAAAAATGATGGGCTGGACTGTACGTAGAGTGAGAGTGACTCTTATATGGATGCGCCATGAGTTTGTTTGGAGCCTCAAGATATTAGCAGTATGATGGCAGACCCTATTCAGTAGTGGAGCATGTTTAAGATGCCAAGAGTGTCCAAAAAGGAGAGGGAGCACTGTGTGTGATCAGCAAATATGTATATTTTTTTTACACTGAATTTCAGTTCATGTTCAAGGCTCTCAGATAAGCTGTGAAAACTGTTTCAGGAGTTTCAGGGTGGATAATTGTTCGTGAGATCAGATTCTAACAATCAGAGCCTTTTACCACTAGTGCCCTGCAGCTTAAGCCTACTATGGATCCCAAAATTGATCTCCAAGTACACCCCTTCTTCAGTTGATCCTAAAGGTAGCACAGTACAAGCTTACTCAGGGAGGAAATGTGGGGCAGAAAAATCAGAATGCAAGTAAACATAAAAGTCTATAAAGCAATGTTCAGCCAGCGTTTTTACTTACAGAAAAAAGTACTTGTCTTTTAGCACATCGGGGGGGGGGGGGGGGGGGGGTGGGCTAGCCTTCATGTGCTTGGCAACTTCCCTGTTTAGGTATTATTTTACAGTAAATAGTCAGTGCAAAAAGTGGATCGTTAATCAGGGAGGAAATATTTCATGATTTGGTGCTCGGGTGCTCTTCCAGATTCCCATCTATCTACTCCCTCCAAAAGGCACTTATGGGTAATGATAGAGTAACACGTCACAGGTTTTCCAAATTCCCAGTTCTTCCCCATGGTGCCAGGTTTGAGCAAAGTACTTTTGTTCGCGTTTATCTGATGTTTGTCGGTCTGCACACCTCCTGGTGGAGTGTGGCATTGCATCACTCCCCTGGAACCCTTGCGCTGCCTTGAACTCTACCAATGTCGCTGGCATCTCTGGCCCGGCGCCAGCATTCTATCTTAAAAGGCAGGCATTGTTAGCACAGGCTGCACTCCAGCAGGGCTGCTTTGTTTCAGATGGTGCTTGGTAGAAGAGTCTCCAACTAGACACTAAGGTTTCAGACAGTTTGTGTTTTTCAAAAGCCATCTCTGAGGCAAGTTACAGGCATTTCTAGAGCCCACACCAAACTCCTTCTTAGGCCCACTTTGTTTCAAGCAACAACAAGCATTGGCATTGCCAATAGGTCTCGCTTTTGGGACCTTATAAGTATTTAGTTATGAAGCACAATATCGTTGGTGCAACAAAATCAACTGTTGCATGGCTAAACACTTATATGGTACAAGGTTTAGCCATGCAACAGCTGATTTTGTTGCACAAAGGATATTGTGCTGCAAAACTAAATACTTATAAGGTCACAAAAGCAAGACCTATTGGCTATGCCAATGCCTGTATCAACTTGCAGGTATGTTTCATAAATTTAAGTATTTCATCAGCCGAGAATTACATCCGGACTCGATACGGTCTATATTAGCCAATTCTATGTCAGGACCAGAGGCTCCGATTATGCTTCTCATTCCTTTAATGTAAGCTCACAGCAGCCAATGAAAAACACAATAGAAAAACCATGTGATGAACCATGGAGTCCCAGGGTATATAAGGTCCCTGCATGAACATAGAGTCATCTTTCTTTGCTGCTCTGCAGCCAGTTAAGTGCCATTATTTTCCTTGTACTTGAAGTGATTCGTTATTGTGACGAGTGAACTTAGATTGTGAACGTTTGCATGCCGATTGCTGTGAATTCTTAGATACCATATTGTTTGGTCGATTATTGCCGGCGCGCCGAACGTTGAATTTGCCTTTTGCTTATAGCTTTGTTGGTCGCTTACAGCGCGCGCCTCTCACCGTGCTGGTGTAGCGCGCCTGTGTCTCCGTTATCTCTCCATCGCGGCGCGGGTGTATTCCAGCCCCGGAGTTCGCGGCTTTGTTGTGGAGCGGGAGGTCCCGGGGAGCAAGGGCGCGCGTCAGAAGACGTGCGACCCTCTTTCTATTTTACTGAGCCTCGGCCAGCGCGCATGCGCGGCAGCCATCTTTGCCCTGTGTCACATTCTCGGGCATTTAGTGAACGCAGAAGCAGCGTTTGGTGCTTCAGACCCGTCAATTAATGATTTTTGCTACATATTGAAGGCTCGTTTGGCTCCCCTGACGCCCTATAGGTTGCACGCACTGGGGCTGCACAATCAAGCATAGGCTTTGCCTAGAGTGGGCAGTCAGCAAGCTCTTCCTCCCTCCACGTCCTAAGTTCGATTGATTATCACCTTTGGTGAATTAACTGGGCTTGCTTGGGGTTACCACTCCCCCTGACCTCTTCTGCATATCATTTATCAGACTGGTTGATCGGGTTACGGGCCACATTTCTCCAGGGTCAGTGACTTCACACTTGGTGTGCTAAAATGGCTGAATATGGAGGACGACTACTACTACTATGAAGAGGACCCCTCGGGGCTTATAGAGCAAGACCTCGTAGAGGCATTAGACGCGGGTGTCCAGCACTCTGTGAATTCCGCGCTGGTAAGGGGGATTGCACCCTTTAAACGTCACCGTTGCTCCTATGCCAAGCAACAAGGCTGGCTTCCCCCTTCGGGGTCTAGAGCTAGATCTGGGGGGGCACGGTAGAGCGAACCCCCATACTGCAGATTTTGCGAGATTGGCTAAATCTCTGGCCGATCAGGAACGCTCTGCCCCTAGCACAGATGCCACGATTACCGAAATACCTCAGGACGACGATGATCAGGATACCTCCTCGAACCCTTCCACTGATCAGGAGGAGGCTCCCCGCCCCTCCAAAAAGGCGCGGAAGGAGAAACATTTACACCCAACCCAGTCTCCTAAAGTCCTCAATTTTGAGCCTGCAGATATTATCCATCCTAATTCTACTGCTTGGCTCCCGTCTCAGGAGGTGGCAGATTATGTACAGTCCCATCTGCGTCAGGCGTTTGATAAAGAAGTGCGGGCAAGACTTCGGTCTGAGTGTCCTAGGCCTGATCTAGCAGATAAAGTGGCGGATACGCCAGAGGTGGACCCCTCGATGCGAACATACCTAAAGAAATATTCTAAGGACCCAAAGAAGGGCCTTGACAGATCGGAGGAGGTCCTGTCAGGACAAGCTGTTAGATATAGCAGGTCCCTTGAACAAAACTCTTGAGCTTGGCTTTAGAGCCAAAGAGTCGTCCCTCGCAATTGATCCCGAGGAGCTGATTGGCTGGGCACAGAGGGCAGTGTGCCAGCTTGGTAATGCCAACTGTGCACTTTCGACAGAGCGACGCAGTTCCATTCTCCTAAAATTGGATCCCAAATTGGCAGAACTGTCCACATCGGAATCGGGACCACTGGCGCAAGGTCTTTTGTTTGGGCAACCCTTCTTAAAGGAATTGACAAAATTTGTGGCCACCTTCAGCGGGCTAGACAAGGCCCAGGGCTCGCTCAAACAGGCGTTCCGCCCGGTTTTTGGCAGGGCCAGACGCTTTCGTGGGCGCTCGTTCGGCCGGGGGTACAGCCAAGGCACCCAACGTGGACAGCAAAGAGGAGGGTACCAAGACAATTCCAGTACTTCCTCCTGTTTCTACCCTACTCGAAGATCCCGGAACAGGTTCCGCAAAGGTGGAAGATTTGGCGGCAACTCCAATAATCTGCAGGATGCCGGAAGCTCAGGTGAGCCTGATCCCTTGTTCCGAGGTGATATTGGGGGGGAGAATAGGTTGTTTTCTCAACAACTGGCGCGAGATCTTTCAAGATGCTTGGGTGTTGGACACGGTTCAGGGATACAAGCTAGAACTGTACGAGTCCCCTTCACAGACAGTTCTTCCTCTCCCCCTGTCTTTTTCCCCAACAAGATCAGACCTTTATTTCAACAGTGCCTACTACGGAAAGGCGCAATAGTGGTTTCCACGCTTCATCCCCATGGGTTTCTAAGCAAGGTCTTCCTAGTAGAGAAGAAAGGGGGTTGGTCCAGACTGGTCTTAAATCTCAGAGATTTCAATTCATGGATTATTTACAGGCACTTCCAAGATGGAGGGTATCCATCTTTTACGCGACCTCCTCCAGGAAGGAGACTGGATGGTCCGGCTGGAGCTGAAAGATGCGTATTTATCCATTCCTATCTTTCCCCCTCATCGCCGGTTTCTTCAGTTTCTGTGGAAAGGGGTTTGTTACGAGTACAAAGTTCTCCCGTTCGGGCTGTCGTCAGCAACGTGGTGCTTCACGAAGCTTCTGCGACCAGTGGTAGAATCGCTCAGAGCCCGGGGAGTCCGTCTCATAATATACTTAGACGAAATCATCATTTTAGCGACTCCCCCCCCCCCCCCCCCCCCCCAACTTGCTCAAATGCATCTCAGTTGGGGTTCATTGTCAATCCAAACAAATCGGTGCTGTCCCCGACTCAATCAATAAAGTTTTTGGTTTTCCTCGTCAACTCGGTGTCTTGCCAGCTCCTGCTCCCAATGCCAAAGATCAGGGCCATCAAACGTGAACTGAAGTCTATACTGTACAAGCAGATGATATCCTTGAGATCATTAGCCCGCATGGTGGGTTAACTGGCCTTGTCCATTCAGGCGATCTTCCCGGGTCCCCTTCACTACCGGGCTATTCAACGGCTCAAGATCCGCCACCTCCGGAAAGGCCTCAGTTATTCAGAACAGATTCCACTCTTAGAGGAGGAGAGGCTGGAGATGGTCTGGTGGTTAAGCCACATGGAGGCCTGGAACGGCCGAGCATTATTCGGATCAGCCCCGGATGTGATAATCGAATCCGATGCCAGCCGGTGGGGTTGGGGAGCCCGCTGCAGCCAATTGTCCACGGGTGGTCGCTGGTCGCCAGAGGAACTACAGTTACATATCAACTGTCTAGAACTGTTAGCTGGTTCCTTTGCAATCCGATGTCTATCTCCCCCGAAGACAGATTGTTGTATCCTTCTTCGGATGGACAACATTTTGGCGGTTCGCTATGTCAACAAACTGGGTGGGACCAAGTCCAGGATGTTAGCGGAGATTGCCAAAGACTTTTGGCATTACTGTTTCCAGAACAGGATCTCGGTGATAGCGGAATACCCCCCGGGTTACAACAACGAGGTGGCAGACTGACACTCCCGCCATCTGCAGGACTTCAGCAATTGGATGCTGTTTACCCAGGTTTTTCGGAATCTGATCCATCTATGGGGTCCCTGTCAGATAGATTTGTTTGCATCCCGGCTCAACAGACAAGTTCCCCAATTTTTCAGTTGGAGGCCGGACCCAGAGGCTCTAGCATCAGATGCATTCCTGCAGGAACGGCCAGCGTCCCTGTGTTAGGCATTTCCCCAGTTTGTGATGATCCCCAGGGTTCTTGCGCGAGCCAGGGCCTTTCGGGCGGAACTCATCTTAATAACTCCGTTATGGAAGGAACAGGCACGGTTCCCAATACTTTTGGAAATGTGTTGTGCGGTCCCAGTTCTTCTCCCCCGGATAGAGAACCTATTGCTGGACCCTCTTCAAAATCCTCACTCTTCAAAATCCTCACCCGTTGGTGAGGTCGGGCCAACTCCCCCTAGTGGCATGGCGGGTTTCAGGGACCGCTGGAAAATCCTGGGCCTTTCACGCGAGGCTGACAGATTTATCAACAAAGCCTGGTCGGCCACTACCCATAAGAGATATGCTTCCTCTTGGAAGAGATGGTGTGATTGGTGCTCTCAACGGGACGTGGATCCCTCTACAGCACATGTCTCTTTAGTTGTCAATTTTTTGGCCTCTATTGCATCCTGGGTTTGGCATACAGAACAGCAAACAACTTTCGGTCCGCCATATCGGCAGGTCATTTACCTTTAGCTGGTAAACCCATAGGCGAACATCCATTAGTTTGCAAACTGCTTCGGGGAGTAAGGATGGTTGAACCTCCATGTCCTAAATATTCTCAGTTGTCCTTAAATTTCTGGAAGCCTGGCCTTCCAACAAGTACCTATCCCGTAAACAACTCTCTGCTAAATTAACGATGCTTCTATGTCTAGTCTCTTGCAAACGAGTATCTGACGTACATGCATTGGACTTAGCGGGGCGTAGGTTTTGCCCAGAAGGAGGCACCTTTATTTTATCTAGGAGAACTAAGTGTAACACTGAATCTGTCACCTACCCAGCTTTTCCAAATAATCCCAAACTGTGCGTGGTTCAGTGCGTTAAGGATTACGAGGTGAGTACTGCAGAATTTCGTAATGACATGCACGGTCAATTGTTGATTGCTCTGCAGAAACCCTGTCACCCGGTGGCTCCGGCTACCTTGTCTCGCTGGATGCGTTGGCTCATGGGCGAAGCAGGAATTGACACTTCTAAATTTGGGGCTCACTCAGCCCGTGGTGCGATGGCTTCCAAAGCATATTCCTCAGGTGTCAGCTTGTCAGAAATTATGAGCGCAGCCGATTGGTCTACTGAGCATACCTTTAAAGCTTTTTATTACAAACCCATTGTGGATGTAGCTTCTGTTGTGGTGGCTAAGCTTTGAACAAGCATAATCAGAGCCTCCAGTCCTGACATAGAATTAAAAATTTGCGAACATTTGTGACAAGAATTTTCAATTCTATTAAGGACAACGGAGGCGAGGATTATCCCACCCAGAGGACATTATGTATTGTATCACATTATCTGCTTGATTATGCTCATTTATTGCTTAAGTTTGTTATGTTTTCCCACCCTTTTGTCTTGTTCTGATTCCGTGCTGTTGACTTTCCAAGTGGTCTGGAATGGCTTTTACGGGTGCTCTTCTTTTATTTCAGGTGCCGATAGCAAATAAAGCTTAAATACGGTTCAGCCGTGGACAGCTGGTATGCAGTTATTTGTTCGTTACAAGAGGGAGTTATCCGGACCGAGATCCAGTCTGACCTTCCAACCCTGTTGCACCTTCAGGTCTTGGTTGAAGAAGTCCTAGTCTGCCGGTGTCCCTTCAGGAGCAGGTCGTGAATGGACTTAACTGTTATGTCTTCCAAAGAAAGAGGACTCTATGTTCATGCAGGAATCTTATATACCCTGGGACTCTATGGTTCATCACATGGTTTTTCTATTGTGTTATTCATTGGCTGCTGTGAGCTTATAGTAAAGGAATGAGAAGCATAACCCTCGCCTCCGTTGTCCTTAATAGAATGGAAAATTCTTGTCACGAATGTTCGCAAATTTTTAATTCCCAATTTAGGCGCTGCCTCGTGTAAGAGTTCAATGTCAGGACACGCCTGCAGAAGAACCGAATAGGGAGGTGAAGGTGAGAGGAAGCTCTTTTGTGCGTGCGAAAGGAGGCACATTGATTTGTAGTCAGTCACTTCGTGATTTGAGGCCAAGCGACGAGCGGCAATTTAGCTTGTGCGTCGGTGCCAGTCATGGGAACCTTGCTCGAGGCAGCAGGAGGTGAAGATATCACGAAGGAACGAATATGTGCAGCTGTGTCACCGCTTCTGTCGCGTAGAGGCAGAAACACTAAACGTTCCTCTTCTACAGAGCACCACTGACCGCCGGAGACCCACTGGAATGTTCTGTTGATAACGGTTGGCACAACTGTTGTGCGGCTTATGTAAATACACCGATAACGTTTAACTACTGCTGCTCCACTGCGGCGATGACTTAATAGAAAACTTGCTGCTCCAGTTTGGGTCTCGAAGGCTGTTTTGTTAATTATTGCACATTGTGTGTAGCAAGAAAGGAAGTGTAGCCGGATGTGAAAGTTAACAATTTAACAAGCCCGGGAGTTATGTGCGTGCGCAAAAATGAAATTAAAAAAAAAACAAAAAAAAAAAAACACGCGAGTGGTGAGTGAGTTGTGTGTGCGCAAAAAGGATTTTTTTTTTAAAAATCACGCGAGTGAAAGTGATCGCGCTCCAAATGGCGCCTCATCAGGCGCTGAAAGCTGGCGGCTGCACGCGCAAGCGCTAGGCTAGCAAAAGCTGTGATAGCACTTTTAAAAGCACGTTACTAAATGTCTCGCAGCGCATGCGCTGGCTCAGGCGAGACCTAAAAGTGGAGCCCTGTGTGCCTACAGCAACAAATAAAAGCACACTCATGCACAGCTTTCACACACAGGAGTTACGCAAAGACGCACCATCCATGCCCCACAAGGATGGAGAAAATGACCCGGTTGCAGAGACCAGTTTAAATATACAGGAGATATCACCAGATGACTCTCTTACAGGTGAGTGTTAAAAAGGTCTGTCATCCAACTATACTCTTTTGCGACAACCATTTTCTGTCCTCAACAGCCCGGTGAGCAGAAAAGGAGGATGCACTTGGAGGGCTCTTCCAGAACACAGAACTCTGGTCTGAGTTGCAGTCCGCATCAACAATCAAAAAACAACATAACTTGCTATAGTAAACTTAAGGCATGCACGCCAGAAACATGCAAGGGATTTTTTCTATCCCAGCAAATGCACTGAAGAGTACGGTGGCGATAGGGGAACACATACAGTTGTGCTGGAAGACCTCATATATTGTCTCTGGGGAAATGCAAATGCATGAACAGCTATTTTTCATGAAGAAATTGTAGACTCCAGTTGTTGACAATAGGTCTATATTTTGTTTTCAAATAGTTTGAAATAAACATGCTTTATTCACTTAACCTTGAAGGATTAGACTACAAGATCACACTATTCCGGTTTTAATACACTCGCTTTGCATTGTACCTGGACACTTGCGACACAATCACGTTTGGTAGTTTATTTACTAAGTAGGCAAGTGCATATAGAAAGTTTCTTTTTGACAGAGACTTCTGGCTGCAGATTCCTCGCCTAAAGACTCCCCAGGTGTTAGATTGGATCCGGAAACTTTTCCCAAAGTACTTCTGCACACCGGAATGTGGAGCTACGTGGCTCCGCATGGAACCATTCCGCAACGGAAATGCCTATATAGCAGCCACTCGCGCATTCTTTCAGTTGCTTTCGAGACTGTCCCTGCCCCCAAACGAGGACTCTAAAAGCAAATTGATCAAACAGTGTGCAGAGAATGGGAGAGTTGGTTATGAATCTGCAGCTAGATAGTCTGTACCAGTGAAAACTTTATTGAACCTAAGTGACTGGTTTGTCTGTTAGAGACTTGTAGCTGTAGATTCCTCACCTTTTTAATATTCCCTAGGCATCAGTCTGGATACAGAAACTTTTCCACAGTACCACAAAGCTCCAGAAGGTGGTGCCATGTGGCTCCGCGCAGACTCCATTCCGCTCCAGAAGTGACATTCAGGGCCATTATAGGAGCCACTAGGCTATGATCCTAATCTTTCAGCCTCTGTCCTGAAGGTTGGCTCTGAGGCTTCTGGGACTGAGGGCCTCCTGCTCATCGAGCACGCCAGGTGGCATATAATAGCTCTGCAGTGGGACCTGAAGTCTCAGTGTACCCAACATCAAGGGAACCTCTCTGACCTAGTCCAGAATACAAAGGAGACTGCGTAAAATCTGCAGTGGTGGTTACTGAACTACAAATGGGTCAGTGGGAGACCCATCCAGAGTAGACAGTGGTGACTGATGCGTTGCTTATGGGCTGGGGCTGCCACCTGGGAGAGGTGGAGATCAGGGGCCTCTGGTCTCCGGGGGAATACGGACTCCACATCAACCTGTTGGAGCTCTGCGCGATCTGATTGGCATTGAAAGCCTTTCTACTCTATATCAAGAGAAGGCTACTGCAGGTGTTCATTGACAACAACACTGCTATGTGATACTGCAACAAACAAGGCAGTGTGGAGTCACATATCCTGTGCTAGGAGGTCTTACACCTCTGGAAATGGCTGCACTGCCAAGGAATCTGTCTGGCAGTAAATCACTTGGCTAGCCTCCCTGTACACCAGGGCAGACTAGCTCAGCCTTTGGCAGATAGCGGATCACGAGTGGCAGTTACACTTGGCGATGGGGCACGGTCTCTCCCGCAAATGGTGAGAACCTTAGCTCAATCTGTTTGCCACCACCGAGAATGCATGTCAGCACTTCTGCATGTTGCAGTTTCCAATGCATGTCTCGCTAGGAGAGGTGTTCTGCCTTGGGACTCCAAATACGTCAAACACCACTCCAGCCTCAAATTCTCAAGAAGAGCAGAACTGACCGAGCCCAAGGCATCTTAGTGGCTCCTGACTGGGCACAGAGAGTACTGTATACAGGACTCCTGAGATTGATCATCTGGCTCACAATCTGGCTGCCCCTCCAGAAGAACTGCTGTTGCAGCAGAAAGGTGTAGTTCTACCCCATGGCCTCCACAATCTACACCTCCAAGCATAAAGACTGAGCAGCACCCGCTGAATGCTTCAATCTCCCTCCAGAAGTATTTGAGGTCATCTTGGCAGCCAGGCGCCCCTTGACAAAGGCTGCATACACCTGTCACTGGGACAAGTTTGGGGTTTGGTGCGGCGAACACCAAATTGACTCTCTGCAGGTCCACTTGTCTGATGTCCGGTTTGCTCTTTCCCATGCCCAGCATGGCCTTGCTGTGGGCACTGTAAAGGTACTTATTTGGCCTTCCCACAATTGCCTGATCAGCCTTCATCATTTAAATCACCAGTTGTGATGAGGTTTTTGAAAGGGCTCCAGCATCAGTTCCTCTTTTCCTTTTGAGATGCCCCAATGTGACCCCAATCTCGTCCTTACTTATTTAATGTGTACTCCATTTGAGCTACTCCACAGCTGCCCCCTATGGCTCCTCTCCATCAAAACTGCATTCCTAGTTGCCATCACCTCAGCACAGCGTGTGAGTGAGGTTCAGGTTCTGTGTCTTCATCCACCATACACCGCCTTCTTCCCAACTAAGCTGGTTCTGCAAACTAGGACATCCTTTCTACCGAAAGTTGGGATACTTATCCATGTCGATCAAGTCATCACCCTGCAGGTGTTCTATGCTCCACCTCACCCCTCTAAGGAGAAGGAGAGACTAACGCTTAGAACCCCCCCCCCCCCAAAATAAAATAGAAAGGAGTTCAGCTTCCACATCAATCGCGCCAAAGATCACCAGCTGGATTATCAGCTCTTTGTGGGGGAACCGCTGGAGTGAAAAAGGGCAAGACAGTGCAGAAGCCGCTGATTCCTCGCCGACCCTCCCATCCTGTGACTGGACTCTACCCATTAACAAAATTCCAAGTCAAAGAATCTGCACACTGGTCTATCAATTTGCTTTTGGGGCTCCACTTCTGGGGGCGTTGACTATGTCGAAAACAACGGGCAGCCTACATGAGTCGCCCCTATATAGGCCCTGCATGTAGCTTTCAGAGCAGAATGGAGTCCGTATAGAGCCACACGGCACCACCTTCTGGTGCACAGAGGTACTATGAAAATGTTTTAGGATCCAGTCTGATGCCTGGGGAATAATCAAAAGGTGTGGAATCTGTGGCTAGATAGAGTCCCTACCAGAAAGAGAATTCCCAAAGGTAAGAAACGTGTTCTTTACTTCCCAACAGAAGATTTCTCTACAAAAGATTAATCTGAGCAGTTCTAACCCGGTTTCGCATCATCGTGGCAAAATCACAGTTGCTGCAGGGTATTTTCACTGAGAGAGAGCCAAAAAGTGATGTTTGCTACAAAAAAAAAAAACCACACAAAAATAGCACCATTGCTCATGAAGTACAATATATTGTTTGAAAAACCTACACTCTCAATTGTGATCTTTCAGTAGTCTCTCTTTGTTAAAGATGCAGTGTGAAAAGAACGTTTCAGAAGCATGAGGCCATTTGCAATATAGCTCACACTGCCTACAGACATTAGTTCCATGCCATTGCTGAAGTTATGGGCTACGGTACAACAGTGGATTATGTTAGGGAGCCCCAACAGCAGGGGTGTGGGATTCCTATAGCCCAACACCCATGACTTCTCGTTTGGGGGCAAGGATAACAAGTTTTCATGTGCATTTTTTCCTTTGCACAAGCAGGCCCAACCCTCTGCAACACAAACCCTTTGGCTGCCAGTTTACAGTACCACATTATGGATCGGGGAAGGGCATTGTCGGCAGTTAAGTTAATTTTTGTATTCATGCGATAATGCCGTTTGAACTTCTATTTATGGTTCTTTAATGCAAAACCTTTATTATTAGGGTGAGCGTTCTAAGAAAATGTAAGATCGGACTGCACTACTGACAGCGGTTCCAGTATAAACATGTATACACACGTTTAAGTTTTGCAGTACAAGGCTATGTATAATATGCGCAGAATGCTCTCTGATTAGATGCAAATATTTTCAAAAGCTTGTAAGCAAGATGGAGGATTCTTTGCTTTTAAAATAAAATGTTCCCAAAAATGCAATTAGGAAACAAAACATTTTTTTTGCTAATCCACTGTAAAATTTTAGGTACTATTTCTTTGCAACATCATTTATAAAAAACGTGTTGATCCATGCTAGTATTTCCCAAAAATATTCCTAATGGTAAACAATTGGTGTAACCAGTTTCTACAATATTATGGGAAACATAATAATGAACAAGCATTGGCAAAGTCAGTAGGTCTAAAATTGGTGGTCATCCTTTTGGATTTGTCAGTGCCTGTCTGGTTTGGGTTTTGGCATGATTTTTATAAAACCTTATTGGTGTGGGAGCTGCCGGGCCCTCGCCTTTATAACAAGCATTGGTAAAAAAACAAAAAAAAGTGTTGGTTTAAAAAAAAAAAAAAAAAAAAACACATTGCCACATTAGATTCCTGGCACTGAACAAAATTACTTTGTGTGTCAATATGCTCCTTGTCAAAGAGTAGAATACTGGCACTCATAGTGCAGCCAGTCAATAGGTGGTAAATGATAAATGGTCTTGGTTAAGCCAGACATAATTAGAGGCCCGTGTATTAATGAAATCTCAATAGTGCACCCTTGGTATATGTCCATGCATTAGTGCAGATTTATGGCTTTTGTGAATTCACAAGAATTTACAGAATTAGGTCAATAAGTCATAGTCCTAGCAAACATTTGTGAACTGCATTTTAACAAGAGCAAACTGCATGGATAGATTTGCTCATGCGAAAATCTGTTGAGCGTCAGAAAGTTCACTTTCCCTCCAACCACTTTTTCCCCAACCCTGGAAGAAGTTTTACATCTGCCATTGTCAGGAGTAAATTTCCAACTTTTCACAGTATGGGAAAAGAGAAGAGAAGAGCTGGTGAAAACCCTTAAAACAGGCAAGTTAGTCGGTTTGCACACACTCAAAAGGGCATTCCAAGCAAAACTATTGCTTACCACTACCTTCAGCCTCAGTATGTAGATCTTCGGAAAGGTAGCAAAAGAAGGGAATTACTAGTATTCAGACCCTCCTATGGTATGAGCCCTGGCAGAATCAGAGAGACTATATCAGAGCACTTATATAATGAGATTGCTGCCATAATTTCTCACCACTATACCTGCCACGAAATGGAAGAGTGGATTTTGTTACAGGGCCAGTAGATTTATAAAGCAACCTACCCTGTTGATTTGTATTTGACGCCTGTACATTCCTGTCAGCTGTAACTTGGCACCCTTTCTAACTGTCTCGTTGATTTGTATTTGACATATGTAAATCCCTGATCACCTTTATTGTGAAGCGCTCCAATATCCCTTGGGATCTTGTTCGCGCTATATAAAACTTTATAAATAAATAAATACATACCCCATGGACAAGTAGACATTTTATTAAATTTCACACCCTTGCAACAGGGTATTAAAACACAAACAGGACTTACTTGGAGATGCTTTTAAGATAGACGATTTGCACTTTAACTAAATACCTTTAAAAACAGTAGATCAACTTAGTGACTGTTTGGGCAACTTAAGAACAAAGATTGCAAGAGGAAAATAACTATTTCAAGAGGCGGATAACCTTACCTTGATGTTGCATGCCACCGCTTTACCATCATCACCTTTATACATCAGCTTCATTCCTCGCAGAGCATTCATGGCTTTCATAAACCCAGCATATTGCTTGTACTGAACATATGCCTCGAAGTTCAAGTGTCCTCCAAAACTGAAGGTGTGGAAATTCCTACCAGTCATTTCTTCCCTGTAAGGATCTAGCATGGGTATATCCACATTACGTATTTCCCCAAAGGTTTGAAATACTTGAATAAGCACTTCTTCGCTTGGCTTTTCAGAAAGTGACTCTTTTGCGGCAAACCATTTACAAGGCAACCCTTCTAAGTGAATAGTGTCTGGCCTCTCTCCTGGAAGACTTTCATTCATGTCCTTTGCATCACGGAAAAAGGAGTCCCAGTCGTGCCGGGTGGGGAAATCAACTTTATATTCAGCAGCGCGTACTTTCAAGATATCAGAGAAACCACTGAGTTTTATTGTTTTGCCATCGAGGGCAGTGAGGAAGGCCTTTACTAGGCTCTTCTTTTCAACTTCCCCTTCAAATCGGATGAAGTCCATGGTGCTTTTCGAAATCCTCAAGGTGGAAAACTGATGGTTCTGCACCATGGCTTTTAGCCTTTCCATGACTTCCCAGTTTGAGATGGACTTTCCTGGCTGCTTCAGTTGGGGAAGCGAGACACTGATTGTCATTTTTGTGATGGGTTTTAGATGTAATCCCATTGGAGGACAGAGCTCAACTGCTTCGGATGTATCGTGGACTATAGTAGCAGCTGCCATTTCAAATTCAACCTACAAAACAAAGAGCAGACTATAGTTTTAGTTGAGCTGCATACAATAGGAATGCTCAAAATACCAACTTGGATACAAACATTAGGAGCACAACCTACCAGTCATCCCTTTACAAGTCAAGCCCTATACTCTCCAGATCAGCACCGAATCAGGGCTAACCAGTTCGACTGAGTACTGCACTAAACTGGTGTCAGCCACAACAAAGAGGCAAGTGAGACTGTTGTGGGATGCATCCAACTTGGTCTCAAACCCAGAAGCTTTGCCAAAGGTAGGGATTATTACTGTGCCGACCTAGAGATTCCTGTCACCACCACCCTCCTGCTACTCACAAAGTTGCTGTACATGGACTGGGTCACCTTTTGCCCATAGACCCATATCTACTCACATTAATCCTTCACCGATATTGCTTCTCCCCACCACCTGTCCTCTATTCACACTACATAGTGTGTGGCGTTGAGTTTCCTCTTCTTACTGCTCCTATTATCTCCTCTCTCCCCTCACCTCACAAAGGCAAAGGTGGGGGAAGTCCTCTGCAATTAGTGGGACATGCGATTGCTTTTCTAATCCTGTCCAGAGACGCTGGAGCATGATCTCATTTTGCGTGCCAGAAGCAAAAAAATATATAGGAAAACATGTGCACCGTTGTTTAATCCTTTGCTAAATTGATTGATTTGCAAAGCAAACCACATGTGGAGTGAATTTCCACAGACCTAGATCTGCTCTGGCAACAATTTATTGAAAATCATCATCACTAGGGAGGGAGCTTGAGGCCCGTGATTCTTTAAGATTCTGATAAGTCATTTACTTTTAACTTTTCCTCAACTGATAGAGGACTGCCTGCAATTGGGTATGTGCTTTGCAAATTAAATGCCTATTGTATAGTCAATCTTTTTTTGCTGCTCGCGACAGCCCTGACACCTTTACTACTCCCACCTCAAATACTGCTCTCAGAGGTACCAAGTTACCAGTTAATTATAATACTTTATTGCAGTTTTTGGTGCAGACCTTATAAACTCTTTGGTTGACTGATTAAATTCCTCAGTGAAAGACTAATTCAACAATGTTTGGTCTTTAATTGTCCAATGGAATATATAGATCGTTAAAGCAATAATCAATCCATTTCACTCGGAACAATACTCTGAAAAGCTTTTTTACGGCTTAAACATGGAAGTCTCTGAACTGTAACAAGACATATGTTGCCCCCTTAAATCAATGTCCCGTTTGCTGAGCTAAATTCAGGCATCATTAATTTTATATTTCACAGTTCAAATGTAACATGACGTTCACATTGTCGTACCAGTGACAGGAGTAGTAATTTGTTCATCAATCGTTATCCATTTATAGTGTTCTATCGCCACATCCAAACGCAAAGCCTGGCCACGATTATAAAACACCATTATATGCCAAAGATCAGACTTCTTCTCCATGTGACAATCGACGTTTACAAATGACTACGTACTTTTCATTGTTTTAATTTTTTGTAACAAGTTATTTGCAGCTCTTTTTAGGTCTTGCCTACTACAAAGCAAGTTGGAAATTGCCCTTTTTGCAGGGTTAGCCCCAATTTGTTTGGTTTCTTCCTCCTATTTTTTCCTGGCCAGTGGTTGTTGGCTATAGGACTCTGGGCACTTTACCACTGCTGATCAGTGCTAAAGTGCATATGCTCTCTGTGTAAATTGTTATTTTGATTGGTTGTCCATGATTGGCATATTTGTTTTACCAG
The DNA here is from genome assembly GCF_964204655.1 of Triturus cristatus. NCBI lineage: Eukaryota > Metazoa > Chordata > Amphibia > Caudata > Salamandridae > Triturus > Triturus cristatus. The sequence goes on along the minus strand of NC_140591.1, from coordinate 742,847,418 downwards.
TAGGTCCCTAGTAAAGTGCACTGAGTGTGCCAGGGCTGGTAATTCAAATGCTACTAGTGGGCTTGCAGCACTGAGTGTGCACCCACAGGAGTAGCCATAAAATGGTGTCTCAGGCCTGCAACTGCAGTGCCTGTGATCTGGTTGTTAAACTTCCATGTTTACCTGGTCAGTTTGGTTTGTGAGTGACAGGGGCTGGGGCAGATCCAGGAGAGGGGGTGAGTCAGCACTAGGCTGAATAGACCTATCTGCATTTGGAGTGGTGGGAGGAGTAGCACCTGGGCCTGAATAGGGCTGTGCCTGCCTTCCACAATGCTGGCTCCACCTCCTGCGGTGTGTCTGATGACCCTGACTCACACTCACAAAGGAAGAAGATGTGCACTGGCAGAGTGCACCCAGAACTGGTTTGGACTGGGTCCAGGACCCCTCACACATGGAGAACAAATACTTTTGTGGTATAAATATTAGAGCTGAAACCCCTGAATTTTAGACTAGGAAACTTCGTGATCAAGAAGGAAACCCTGGCAACCAGAACAGCTGAAAAAGACTGAGGAAAAGTGCTGCCATTGCTGTGTGTGTGTGGGGGCTGACCTGCAGTTGCTGTTTCTGCTGAGGAAGAGGACTAAGGGACTTTTTGCTGTGTGCTGTGTCCCCCTACTTGAAGAGGAACTGTGCTGTGTGCTTTGTTCTTCTGAAGACAAGAGTCTCCAAGGGCCTGAGGAGAGCTGGACTCCTGTTGTGGAAACTCAGGGTTATAAATGTTTCCACTTAACACTCTTCCAAGCTGCTGGGTGCGTGTCTTCGCACATAGACTGTGGCCTTCGTGACCTCTACATCATCTGCCCCTGGTGTGTTGACTCGGTGTGCTTGTCGGCACATAGCTGATGCCCATCGTGAGGTCTGCCTTGCCTCAAAGCGTAATTTTACAGAGAGTCGTCTATGCGACCACGTGTGAAAGGCTGCACACTGCCCATGACCTTCAAAGTGCCGAAATCACCGCCGCCGGCCAGATGTGAGGGGAGAGCCCTTTGTGAGGAGGAGTAAGCGTGCTGTACCCCGGCTGTGAGGAGTCGCCTAGCAATCGGAGCCTCCAAAAAACCAGCATCCCCTGCGGAGGAAAAATCGCCCAGCAGGACGTCCAGCGCCGAGATCGGAGCTGCGATCGAGGGACAGCGAGGAGAGAACTGCCCGTCCTGAAGAATCGCCTAGCACGGACTGCAGTCGAGACGTCATACGCCACAGGTAATGGCTTCGATCAGCAATTTGAGCCTGTGCCCAAGACTGTTGCTGTTGATAATGCTGCAGGCGGGTTGTTTTTCGCTCACTGGGGATTGTGTCAGCGGGTCCATGCTCGCGTAACTGTGAGTTCTGGGACTGGTTTAGGGACGCGATTCTTGATAAGCATGTGTCAGGACTTTAAAAACCCTGCAACTTAACATCGGAGATACCTCTTAAGTACTCAGGAATACTGAGTAGCGACATTTGATTAAGCTTTCGCAAAGAGTGCAAAAATTACTGAGTTCACATTTTAACATTGACTTTACCAAGTACCGTATCTCTTTAGAGATTATTTCCGATCACGTTACTTGCCCAATATTCAAAACAGTTTTGAATCTTTCAAAAGGAAATACAGGAGTCAGCAAGGTCATTTTAATAAGAATTTTACCAAGAACATTCAAAGACGAGCATTTATGTATGTGGTCGTTTTGGTCTTGCCCAATTTAGATAAAGATATTTATATTGTTTATAAATAACCTGTGTGGTGTCCCTTTGCGGTGTTTCACTGTTACTATGGGTGTTGGTGCAAATACTTTACACATTGCCTTGGGGATAAGCCTGTCTGCTCGTGCCAAGCTTCTAAGGGGGTGAGAAGGGGTTATCAACAGTGTGTTTCCCCCTTACCCTGACTAGAACCAAGGGTCCCTATTTGGTCAAAGGTGCCTACCTCTGCCAACTAGAGACTCCCATTTCTAACACAGCACATGTGCTTTCTGTTGCAATAAATATTACTAGCTTAAATTGGGCTTAAAGCCCACCGATTGCTTACTAATGGCTAGCTTCATTGCAAAGGATTTGCTTGCTTCTTACTCATTAGCATCTGTGGGCCTGCCTTCATTTTCTTGTGTTTGTCCCCCCAGACTGCTAACGTATTACTGTGTCCTTACAGTGCTTGGTTTTTCAGTTTTTACTTTTTTTCTTTTTGTTTAAGCACTCCTTGAGAGTGTGTGTGTTTTCTAGCTGTCTCTATAATATGCTTCTCCCTTTTCATTTTATTTGCTGATCCACATTGGACCGGCAAATTAATAAAAGAAAAATATTTAGCTGCATCATTTTGGTGTTGCATGGGCCAATACAATGATAAAACTGTTTTTTTCTTTATTTAGCCATGCTGCACAGCCTCTGCAATCCTACACAGCTTGGCTAAAGGGCAATGGCAAGGCCTTCTGGCTTTGCCAATGCGTGTCACATTTTGCAGACTCCATTGGTTTGCACAGCTCTTGATCAATTTTTGAAATCAAAGCCAATATTGAAAGGAATACTTCACATTATGTCATATTTAGAAATATTCCAATAGGCATGCATGTGCGGATGACTGGGTACGTAAACGCTCTGAAAAAAGACAATTATAGAGGATTGCATAGAGAACGCGGGGAAGGCTGGGTTTATTTGATTAAATATCGGAAGAAAATCAAAATGGTATAGATGCTATTCGACGCAGTGTTTTCGGAAATTTGGCTAAGCGATGAAAATAAATGTGTTAGCCATTAAACGGAGGAGAAGCCACAGGGAAAGCGCTTAATAAAACACATTTATCAATGGATATACTCATGTCAATGGATATACTCATGTCATATGACAGGATTAATTTGATTATTTAATGAGGTCTTATTGCAAACCTGTGATGCTCGTGCACGAACATTGTTGAATTTGTTACCATACATTTGTTTATTTTCTCATTTTATTCAAATTGACAATAATTCTCAGGTTTGCCTATTCTATTCCAATTTCTGAAATAATTCTGGTACTTATATGACAGATAGATCCATTATAATTTCAGGACGACAAATAGTAGAATGAAACACTCATACCCGGAATTAACTACTTCCGAGCAGCAGTATATTGCAGCTGCCAGGTGTGCTCGGTTTCAATGTACTTCCCTTTAGAGCACACGCAGAATGGGTCAATACAAATACTTGCAACCCAATATGCCACATAGCCCGTTATCTCAACACTTTTCCATGAGTTTAAACGCATTCATAGTGTGTTCTAGGTGACGCATTAGGTAGATTAACAAATGAAATATATTACCAGACCACAGCTCACTACTTACATGGGTTTCGGTAAAATCAGGCGGTCTGTTGTCCGCAATCCACTGTAGATCTGTAAACGGATGTAAATTTGTGCGTAATTGTATAACTTCCGGGTCGTATAACAACCAATCCCCCAGCAAAACTTATGCCGGGAGGCGTCTGTGAGCTGGAGGTGCTGCTAATGCGCAATGCAACCCAGGGATAAAACCAAACGAGGCACATTATCCAATCCTAGTGCCCCATCCAGAAGTCCGAAGAGCTTATTGGCTGCGGAGCCGGCACGTGCTTTGTCCGAGCAATCCTCCTGTAGTCAGAGATTGCATGATTTAATTGCATCCCAGTTCAGAACAGCTAGACGTGGGTGGAGGTGCGTTGTGTGTGGTGAGTTATTCACGGAAAGAACAGTCTGACAGCTTAAGCTGGGCTCTTACCGTCTACCGGTGGATGGGTTGGGCTGGAGAGCGTGGTCGTTCCATGGGTGCAAACTCGCACATTTGTTTTTATTGATATCTGGCTGCCGAGCATGCTGTTTTTGCTCTTACCGACTTTCCTAGGGCTAGGCTCTGCTCGTGACAGCCTTATGGGGCGTGTCTGGAACCAGGGTGGCTAGTAAACCTCATGTGACATTTGTAGAATTTACTACCATCGGATATTCCGTTAGTAAAGCGACTGTTGCTTCTTTCACACCCTGCGGCTAGACACGGAGTATTACATAACATGTCAAAGGCCTTATCAAACTTCGGAGGCATGAGTTTACCCGGCAGGACCTATTTCTTAGCCACCCTGTCTTTATGACCCCCAGGCGCGCAACGACCATAGGGCTAAAAGAGCTTCAGGCTCCACCGTGGTGCGTCTCAGCCCGTGCTGCTGCAGCTTGAGCAGCTGTAGGCTCGGCTGGGTAGTGTCTGCAGACTTATCACCGCCACGCCCACGATTTTCACAAGTCTTTAAAAAAGGATTTACATCCCTTTCGAACTGGGTCCCCACTCTGCCTATTTGCTATTCCTTACATCTGACACAGTCGGAGAATGCATTTAGTGTAAAGACATCCCACCAGAAGGGATGCCACCTTTCCTAAACAAAAATACCAGCCATTACCTCCTCGTCTGTCTTCCTCGCCACAGTAATAATAATGAGACTTCGGCTCCTAACAGAAACTCCAAGTTAAATTCCGCATACTAGTCTCCCTCTCCCTCCAATATGGCCCCCAGTGACGACAGCCAATCCCATAAAGGGATACAGAACACCACTATCGACCTGTTTTTTTGTTTCTGCACTACTCCGAGTGCTGTGTTCCTGCTTGTCAGGTGAGTGTGGGGCGGCGGTCCTGCTATAGCGGACTCTTGTGCCCTGTATACGTTTGGTGTTGGGGGTGCATTGTGTTACCTTGGACCCTCTGTCCTGCGTGCCTCTCCGGTTCCTGCTCTAGCGGTCCAGGCGTGGCGGAGGTCGGGTTCGTTTTGGGTCCCGCCTCCTCTCTGATTCCGCGCCTAGGTGTCCTGCTACGACGGACTTTACCGGCGAGTTTTCAGGTGATTGCCGACCGCACGTCCTGCTCAGCGGACTTCCTGCGGTCGGCGCTTTATGGTTTGTGATTGCGATTACAGCACGGGGCGTTGGTTTCTGCCGTCTTCCCGTTTGAGGGCTTGGGTCCGGTCTCTTTCTACGGCGGCAGTCCTTTGCAGCGTCTCCTCGACCGGGGTTTTTCCTCGGTTAAGGGGCGCGTGCTTCCGGCTCCTTATCTATGAGTTGGGGGCGTGTCCTGTTATTTTTTCATGGTGCTAGGTGGCCATTTAAAACACAGGTGTCTTCGGTTCTGTACAGTGTGGTTATTCACTTCCTGCCTTTCTGTTTACTGCTGTTATGGAGGTTGCTAATGACGTGGTGGCTTCGGGCCTTGGGGAAGTCGCTTCTGCGTCTCAGGATGCGTTACCTTCCTTGTCTGTGATTCAACAGATGATAGATTCAGCTGTGGCTGCTGCTTTGCATGGCAAGATGGCTGCGCCTCCTTCTAAGAAGATCAGGTCTGATCCTGCCTCCCTGGTTGGTTCTGACGCTGAGGATGAGGTGGAGGTTAAGGGTCGCTTTGTGCAAGGTACTGAACTTAAGGACGTGCTGGGGCACATTCGCACCAGCTTGATGTTTCCTGATTCGGTTGTTCCGATGGAGGAGGATTTTTTTGCGCAATATCAATGTCCAGATCCTGAGAATCTCCCTCTGCATTCTTCTGTTGTGAAAGTGTTAGACTGAATGGAGGGATGTTGACAAGGGTGCTTTCCCATGTTACCTGTCTAAACGTTACCCTTTGCAGGATTTTTCTACCAAGTATCCTTCGTCTGTAAAGGTTGATTCTTTGATGGCGGCGATGTCGTCTCATGGGTCTGTGGTTTCTGAGGATTCCTCTCCAGCGGATCCTGTGGATAGAAAGGTGGATGGGGGGCTGAGGCGCACTTTTTCTGCTGCCAATTTGTCCATCCGGGCTGCCACTTAATTCTTCTTGTGCCATTCAATCCTTGCTGAAGGATTTTCAGTCGTTGGCTGAACTATTGGACCAGGGCGAGGAGATCTCCTCTACGTTGGCCATGATGGAGCAGCAGGTTCGTCTCCTTTCGGACGTCTCTTTTGATGCCTTGGGTGCGGCTGCTTCTGCGGCTGGTTCTTCGGTTGCGGCTAGGCGCCAGTTGTGGCTGCGCTCCTGGAAGGCTGATGCTGCCCAGAAGACTTTACTAATGAAGATTCCTTTTATTGGAGTTAAACTTTTTGGGCCTCCTTTGGAGGATATGGTGAAGAAGACAGTGGAGGATAGGAAACTGCTGGCTCCTGATCGGGCTGGTCGTTTCTGGTCTTTTGGTGCTACCCGTGCCTCTGGTCCTTCTCGTAGAGGCCGTGTTCACCAGCCCTTTCGTGGTAGGGGGTGTGGCCGGGGTGCCCCTTCCACAGATAAGTCCTGGTTCTCCAACGTTCACTCCTCCGCTGCTGCTCCCTCAAAATCATGACTCCGGGGAAGGGTCCAGTTGGGGGTCGGCTGCGATTCTTCCTGACGTCCTGAAGGTTGACTGGGTCAGATCAGTGGGTCCTTCGGGTGGTTTCCGAGGGTTTTCGCCTTGGGTTCAGCCAGGATCCGCCAGACTATTTCAGATCCACTCCTTGCCCCAGGTTAGCCCTCAAGAAGGCGGCGCTTTTGGCCGGTATAGAATCTCTTCTGGCAAAGGGTGCTGTGATTCCGGAGCCTCAGCGGGGGTTGGGAGTGTACTCCATCCTGTTCCTTGTGTCCAAGCGCACGGGGGATCTCAGGCCTGTCATGGACCTGAAGTGGCTGAATGGCTTCATTCCCCCTCAGACTTTCAAGATGGTGTCTCTGACGGTGATTCTACCTCTGATTTCTCGGGGAGACTTTCTAGTGTCAATCGATCTGCAAGACTCCTATCTCCATGTGCCTGTGCACCCCGACAGTCAGCGTTTTCTGCGGTTCTGTGTCCTGGGTCGGCATTACCAGTTTCAGGTATTGCCTTTTGGTCTCTGCTCTGCTCCCAGGGGGTTTACGAAGGTTCTGGCACCTGTCATTGGTCATTTGCATGGGGAGGGCATTCAGGTGTTTCCCTACCTGGACGATTTTATTGATTTCTGCTTCTTCTCTTCCTAAGGCGGTGATCCATGTCCAGAGGGTTTGCCGGGTCCTGGAATTGCATGGATTCCTGGTGAATGTGGGGAAGTCCTCCCTGGTTCCTTCGCAGGATCTGACTTTCATTGGGGCTCGTTTCAGGTCTCTGTCGGGGTCGGTGTTCCTGCCCCCTGCTCGGATGGAAACCCTGCTGTCTGCTGTTCGGTCCCTGCTGTCTGGTCCTTCCCAGCCTGCGAGACTTTGGTTGAGGGTTCAGGGTCTCATGTCCGCTTCCTTGTCAGTGGTTCCTTGGGCTCGCCTGCACATGTATCCCATGGTGTCCCACATTTTGTTGCATTGGGACCCCTGTTCTCAGGATCTCGATCTCTTGATTCCTGTGTCGGTGGGGGTTCAGGAGGCCCTGGGGTGGTGGTTGGATGTGGTTCATCTCTCCCGGGGTTGTCCTTTTCTGGTGGTTCCTTCTCGGGTCCTCACTACCGATGCCAGCCTTTTGGGCTGGGGTGCTACTCTGGGAGTCTCTTCGACTCAGGGTGTTTGGGCTCCGAATGTGATGTCGTGTTCATCAAATTACAGGGAGCTGAAGGCTGTCCATCTGGGTTTGTTGGCGTTCTCGGACCTTCTCTTGGGTCATCATGTCCAGGTCCGGACGGACAATCGGGTGGTCATGGCGTATCTCAATCATCAGGGGGCTGCCGGGTTCCTTCCCTCAGTTACCTGATTTGTTCATGGGCGGAGTTGCACCTGGAGTCTCTGTCGGCTGTTTACCTTCCTGGTCGGGAGAACGTGGTTGCGGACTGCCTGAGCCGGGTCTTTCCGTCCATCAGGTCATTGTCCCTGACGCGCCTGATGTTCCGGGCTTTGCGGAGGAGGTTTGGGTCTCCGATTGTGGACCTGTTTGCTTCCCGGTCCAATGCGAAAACCCGTTGCTTTTGCACGATTATGCCGTGTCCGGAGGCGTGGAAGATAGATGCTCTGTCCTTGCCATGGCCGAAAGGCCTGTTGTATGCATTCCCTCCTGTTCCACTGATCCCCCCGCTGTGTTGCAGAAGGTCAAGAGGGAGGGAGCCCTTGTTCTTCTGATTGTGCCAGGTTGGCGTTGCCGCCCGTGGTTTCCTCTGTTCTTGGAGTTGGCGGTGGGCACGGGGTGGTTGTTGCCCTTCGATCCTTTTCCTCTGGTGGGACCTCCGCTTCCTCTTCCGGTGTTCCGGTCGTTGGGTCTGCGGGCCTGGCTCTTGAGGGACTTCCTGATTCAGGGTGGGTGTTCTGTGGTGGTTGCTGATGATGTTCAGCGGTCCAGGCGTCCATCTACTTTGCGTTCCTATGCGAAACACTGGGACAACTTTGCTGTTTGTTGCGTTCGGCACTGTTTGTCTGTGTCTGACTTGGATCCTGCGCGCATTCTTGATTTATTTATTTATTTATTTATTTATTTTTTTTTTTTTTTGCATGAGGGTTTTGATTTGTGTTTAGCCATCCCTACTCTTCGTGCGCAGTGTGCTGCCATTTGGGCCCCTCATGCGCTTCCTTTGGTCTCTGTGTCGCCCTTGGTGTCCAGGCTTTTGAAGTCTCTGGCTTTTCAGCGTCCCCGTCCTGTTCTGTCTTCCACTCCTTGGGATCTTCCGCTGGTTCTGCGTGCTCTGCAGTCGTTTCCTTTTGAACCTTTGGAGTCGGTTGACCTGAAATTCTTGACTCTTAAGGTCGTCTTTCTTGTGGCTATTGCTTCTGCCAGGCGGATTGGGGAGTTGGGAGCTTTCCTGCGGCCTGCTCCTTTTCTGTGTGTTCTGGATGATCGTGTTGTGCTACACCCTCACCCCACTTTTGTTCCTAAGGTGAATTCATTTTTTCATCGTTCTGCTGAGGTGGTTCTTCCAGTTCTTTGTCCTGGTCCCTCCTCTGCGGAGGAGTCGCTGCTGCATCTTCTGGATGTTCGTCGCGCCTTGTTGATATACCTGGATAGGACTTCTTCCTTTTGCAAGGTGGACAATTTGTTTGTTAATTTTGGTTTGCGCCCTTCCCTGTCCACTCTGTCGTTGGATTAAGGATGTTATTCTGTTGGCTTATGGTTCTTCTTCCTTGGTTCCCTCTCTTCCTGTTCAGGGACGTTCCACTCGTTCGGTTGCTGTCTTCTGGGCCGCTTTCAAGGGGGTGTCCATGGAGGATATTTGCCATGCTGCCACTTGGTCTTCCCCTCATACCTTCATGTCGCACTACCGTCTTCAGGTTGGGGGTGGGGCTTCGATTGCCTTTGCCTCTTCCGTGCTGGGTTCTGGGGTTCCATAGGTTGGAGGTTCTATATGTCTCTTTCCTGTTAATAAAGTTTTGCTGTGATGCTGACTTGACTGGTGGCCTGTGTTGTTACATGAAGCTGATATGCTTTGGTATCGGCTCATTATTATTACTGTGGCGAGGAAGACGGACGAGGAGGTAATGCCCCGGTTACTTACCGGTAATCTTCATTACTCCGAGTCCTTGTCTTCCTCGCCACAGTATAGTTTCCCTTTCCCTCCCGGCCCTCTTGTTGGCTTCATGTCTGCGGCTTGGTTTTTCAGGTAGATAGTGGTGTTCTGTATCCCTTTATGGGATTGGCTGTCGTCACTGGGGCCATATTGGAGGGAGAGGGAGACTAGTATGCTGAATTTAACTTGGAGTTTGTTAGGAGCCGAAGGCTCATTATTATTACTGTGGCGAGGAAGACAAGGACTCGGAGTAATGAAGATTACCGGTAAGTAACCGGGGCATTGGTTGTTGTTTAAAGAGTCTGCAAAGGCCTCGCCTTGAAACTAAATAGGGTTGTAAATAAAATGGTATGTATTCATTTGTAACATGACTTTTTTGTTTTTGTGTCCTTTTGTTCAATTAAACTATAATTGTTAGTCATGGATCATTAATGCAGCTCCAGAACACATATAAAAGAGCTTTTTATTTGTAGTTACTGTTTGAAGTATGCACAGATAATTGCTAAAAATACCGGTTTTAGGTGATTTTGCTTATTTTTGTACAGACTGGGACATCTAAATACTGGTGGTGCCGGTAGAAATCCGATCAGCCGGAAACCCCAATCAGGATACTAAAAGTTTGTTGCAGGATCAGCCCATTATTTATTTTCTCCACCCCTGATTGATGCCATAATAGCAATAGTTGGACATATCTGAAACCCTATGCCAACCGTCCATTCAATACTGAGTTACTCCAGGTGTCTGGGTATACATCCTGAATTCAGATAGCTCTCTTCTCATTCCCATCACTCACACTTCACCTGTACGCTCATCCTGCACTCACAGCAACCACACTGCTCACTCTGCATCACGCCATTCAACCTCCTAACCTCCACTCGCATGAGCACATCACTCACCCTGTACGCACATGACACTCCACTCACTTGTCACTTTCACCACTCACCCTACACTCGCATTGATCACACTACACTCAGGCTGTTACCCTACACTCACACTGTTCATCCTCCTCTTACTCTGCGCTCACACAAACACACTGCTCATTGTGCACTCATGGTGACCACACTGCACTCATGCCCATCGCCGTAAACTCACACCATTTTCCCTTCACTTAACCTGCGGTCACATGAGCACACCCTGCACTCAGTGATCACACTGCACTCAGACCACTCACGCTTTTCACCATCCACTTACACAAGCACACTACTCACCCTGCACTCATGTGACATTTCACTCAGTTGTCACTCTCACTGCTTACTTTGCAGTCTTACTCAAACAAGCACATCACTCTCCATGCATTAATTCCTCCCACTCTGCACATTCACTCGCACCCAAACTCGTATTTCACATCACTCACCCTGCAGTCACTCCTCTCAACCTACTCTCACAGTCACATCGCTCACTGTGCACTAACATAGCACTCCTGTCACTCACACACCTCACCCTTCACTCCCATCTTCACGCAAATGGGCACAGCACTCACATCATGCAAACAATCACAGCACTCACCCCGTTCTCTCCCCTTTCACCCTGCACTCACACAGACATACCTCTCAGACTTCATTCATACAGGCACTCTTCATCCTGCCTGCCCACAGGACTAGTCTGCCGAAACTCATTGGGACTCACGCCTTACTCTGCACTAACTCCTTTTACCATGCACTCACCAGTCACTCTCAGAGATCACCCTTCACTCTCAACGCTCATCTGCAGCACACATAGGCACACTTCTCACACCAACCTGCACTCGCTCCTCTCACTCTGCAAGCACTCTTCACCCAACTCTCACATGAGCCTGACTCTCACATTGCATTCATCCAGCTCACCTGACATTTAAATCTGCACCTTTTTACCCTACACCCGCACCACTCACGCTACACTCACTCACACTACTCACCATCATCCAGCACTTATATGAGCACACTTCTTACTCTGCACATATAAAAATTACACAACTCTCATGAATATAGAGGCGTGGCTTAGAAGCTGTTGATGGCGGACGCGTGAGCTGAGAGCTCCGCGCTAGCCGTGCCATTTATCCTGTTTTTCCGTGGAGTCCGCCTGTGTCTGGGGGCTCAGTTCTGGGGGCTCAGTTCTGGGGGCCTGACCCGCCGGAAGCTGCGGACCCCAATAACGCTCCTTTATGGTTCCGCAGGAGAGACTCTGGGGCAGCACGAGTCCAGCGCTGCCGTGGCAAGATGGCGGCCTTAGGCAGTGCCGGAGCGGCGAGGAAGGAGGCGGACTGCGGCTGGCGCTTGGAACGGGACGCAACTGCCTGGCGGCTGACACCAGAGCTTAGAATACCACCGGTACGCCGAGGCCCAGTGCGGAGCGCGCCTGATTTGGAGAAGGGGAGTAGCGCCTGGCCCAGCGCTCCGTGACAAGCGCACTGCGTGTGCAGCACTGAAGCAACGAGGGGCAGGCCGCGCTGGAGAACTCCAGGCTGCTTCCCGTGATCGTTGAAGACAGCGGAAACTCCCAGAGAGACAGTGACACCGTAGAGATCACTGGGATGGCTCCCCCCTGAGAGAGGCTTCGCCCGAGGTGAGCAGCGGGAGCTCTGCGGGAGGCCTAGAGGCCGGCGGCTGGTGCACTGGTGCTGAGGTCTGGGCCCTTGGTGTAACAGGGATTACTGAAGGCCGGTCTGGGGCCTTAGCCGCCCTACTGAAACGACCCCAGGCTGAGTGTAGACATTGAGAGGAGAGTGGGACGCAGTCCGCTTGACAAGAGTTACTGCGGGGCCAGACGGCAGGGGAGACAACTGGCCATACTTGGAGCCCCGTGCCAGGCTTTGAATTCCCACACTGGCACTGGGCGCCTCTGGACCTGGCTGTGCCGATGGGCACTGTGGTGTGAAATGCTCCCACTGGCTGAGGAGAACAAGTGGTGACACGAGGAGCTGCCGCCACGTCAGGGGGAACTACATCGTCGTGTGGCCTGGGCGGGCCATCTGACCTCGCGCCCGAAGAGCGTGATTCCACTGAGCATGTAGGGATCTACTTGTGAAGCGGTAACAAACTGGTGTGGGGGACCTCTGACGGCGGCAGTGTATGCGAGCTGGGCTCTGGTCCACACGAATCAGAAGAGATCTAGTTGGAAGATGAAAGCTTTAAACAAAGCCTCTCTGCAGCCATGGCTACCTATTTTGAGGAAAACCAAGGAACCACTAGCTCCCTCTTCATAGAGTGGGATGCATTTAAGGTGGTAATCTGGGGACAATGTTTAGGGCTGGTAGTAGGGGCTAGACGGGAGATTGCCCGGGAACTTGAGTCCCTGGGGGCTCAGATTCTGGCAATGGATAGAGTAATAAAGGGAGGGGCTGAAGTGCAGAGTTGACTGGCAGAAGTGAGGAGCCTCTATAACTCCACGTTGGACATGCTACGGACACTAGACTACTGAACATAAAAAGAACTGCAACATGTAGAAGTGAGCAGAGCTGGGAGGCTATTGGCCTGGCTGATCAGACCGGAGAGCAGGGAAGCTCCAATTCCCAGTATCCGTAACCTGGATGGGTTACCACGGGACATCAATGATTAGTTCCGGGAGTACTATGAGAAACTATATGGGACACCAGGGGATCTATGGGGAGGCGAATTACTGGAATATTTAGAAGGGTTAGGATTGCGGGGATTAGACCGGGACTCTCAATAATCACTGGCACTGCCGGTAAAGGCCGGGAAAATTAGAGCAGCTATCCAGATATGGCGCGGGGGAAACCACCGGGGCCTGACGGCCTCTCGGCCAAATTTTACTCCACCTTTGTGGATATACTTAACCCCAAGGTTGGAGCAGGTCTATGCGACTGCACTAAAGGAGAAACGTCTTCCACAATCGATTAGGGAAGCACTAGTGATTCCCTTACCAAAGACGAAGAAGGATGTAGCAGAGGTAACGGAATTTAGGCCCTTGTCAATGTTAAACATGGATTTTAAAACCTTAAGCAAGGCGTTGGCAACTAGTCTTCTGCCACAGATGCAGAGACTGGTCCATGCAGACCAAAGCGGTTTTATCCCCTCTCGTTCCACATCCTACAACCTGAGGAGATTATATCATGTTCTGTTTCATAAAGACCTCAGAGATTACCCTGAAGCTGTGGTGGTAGCGGTGGACCTGGAAAAGGCCTTTGATTCCCTGAGATGGGACTTATTACTAGCGGTCATGGGGAAGATGCAGATGGGTGATGGCTGGTCAAAATGGGTCTGCCTCTTGTACGAAAATCCTAGCGCTCTAGTGCGCACAGGCACTGTGGTTTCTACCCCATATCCCATAAATAAAGGATCCCGCCAGGGGTGTCCCCATCATCATTGCTCTTCGCTCTAGCTGTGGAGCCACTGGCAGAGTGATTCAGGCAGGAAAGTGAGAGACTAGGGGTGGCTCTTGATGGAACTCACAATGTAGTATCATTATACGCAGATGGCGTACTGATCTAACTGCGTCATGGATCTCGCGGGATCCCGATAGTCTTGAGCATATTAGAGGAAATTGCTGAGCTCTCGGGACTACGTATAAACAAAAAGAAAACCTGTGTTCTCATTGAGTCCTGCCCTTGACAGACCACCAAACTTCCCACTAGACCTGGAATGGGTGTCGACCTCTTTCAGGTATCTAGGAATACAGCTCCATCATCGTCAGGTGGACCTACTTGAGGGGAACCTTGTAGGTGCCCCGAGAGCATTGTGGGCAAATGTGTCCTTTTGGCGATCACTCAAATTGCCAGTAATGGCTAGGGTGGGACTGTCCAAGATGGTGGAACTACCATGACTCTTATATTTTTTCATCAATTTGCCTGTAGTGATCCCAAAGAGTTGGTTTAAGGCCTTGGACGCACTATTGAGGGATTTGGTGTGGGAGGGTGGATGTAATAGAGTAACCCTGCAAACATTGCAACTTCCACTCATGGGGGGGCGAATTGGGTGCCCCTGATTTTGAAGCCTACCACTTGGTGGCACAGCTCCAATGGCTGGCCAGGTGGCTTGCTGGGAGAGGGTTTGACACATTATCACTGCCGGCTAGTACCGCACAAGTGGTTTTGCTCCCTAGAATGCTCAACCATCGCCAGAAGATCAAACACATGGGGACATTACTCTCAGTGGCCATAACGTGTTGGGATAGATGCACGGCAAGATCCAAAGATATGCCGCTTTATTCACCAAGTATTCCTCTTACCGGTTTCCCACAGGCTGGGATGGATCCCCCCTTACACTGCTGCAGCTGCAGGGTTGGGAGGAAGCAGGACTGCTGACGGTTGGAGATTGCTACCGAGATGGTGAGCTGCTTCCATTAGATGAACCCCTGGAATATCATGATTTACCACCGGGACAGTTTTTGAATTATCATAAGAGACGGGGGTGCTGACTGAGCTGTGGGGAGGAGACATGATAGAACCTGCCACTCGTGCGGCCCTTCAGGAGACGGTGACTTTGGCTTCGGCAGTACACCTGGTAAAGTGGCTCTACCTGGCAAAACCGGCCTTTCCCTCGAGTACAAGAGAAATGGGAGGGCACCTTTAATAGGCAGCTGACCGAGAAGGAAGAAGGCCCTGAGAAGCCCAAAAAGGGTGTCCAGGAATGCAGCCTTTAAACTCATCCAGTTTAACATTCGCCATAGAACCTACCTCACCCCACACAGGCTGAATGTAGTGCATAGTAGCGATGACCAGACCTGTGCCAGATGCTCACTGAACACCAGTTTTTACCATATGGTATGGTCCTGTCCTGGGCTTACAGATAACTGGACCAGGGTAGTAGACACTGTCAACAGGGTCTTGGCTCGTAATTTGGTGCGCTCCCCAGAGATATGCCTTCTGGGCTTATTCCCGAGACCCAAATCTAAAAAAATGGGTCATAGGTTTATAGACCTGGCTTTCCTGCTGGCAAAGAGGAGAATAGCTCTCAGGTGGAAGACAAAGTTGAATCGTTTAGTAGTAGACTGGGAAAATGATGTATCCTGTTGGGCCAGAGCAGGGGAAGAAGGCGTTGATCAGGGAGGATAAGATTACGAAGAGGCACAAGCCTTTGGCAGAACCATGGGTGGACATACTGAGAGCATGGGACACATGAAACCTACCTGATCTGGAGTCACAAACGAGCACGGCTGACTCTAAGGGACTGGGAGAGACACACACCCCCTAATCGCTGGATGGCTGTTGCAGAACGTGTGTGTGACTCTGAGCCCCTAGGGAAAGGGTAGGATTAGCCCTCCAATACGATGCCACTACTTGGATGTCCCCTTGGGTATGTCTGTTACCTGTCATTTCCCCTGTCTGTTTGTGGCTCTCTTGGCGTCCCCCTCTTCTTTCCCCCTCCCTCTGGCGGTCCCCGACCCAATGGTAGCGCCAGTCAAACTATTTCTGAGGTAGGTACTAACTGAGGACCCCTGGTAGTTTTACATTTGTTTTATTTGTGCATCAATTTTGTGGATGCACTGAGCTAGTTTTTTTTTTTCTTTTTGCTTTTCCCTTCCTCCTTTTCATTTTCTGAGTTGCTGTATGGCAGTCATGTATGCACTTTCAATACATGTATATACTCCCTATCACGCACTTTGCCATAGCAAGGGTTTAATTTATCAGTACTGTATAGCCAGAGGCGATTGCCACACTGGAGACAAATAGTCCTGGATACAGGGATGTTGGGAAATAATGTCTTGAATCAGTGGTATATAAATACTGTAAAAGGGAGAAAGCTGTTAGATAATGTTTTAAGGATGATACCCTTGCTGTGGATATGAAACTGTATTGATTGTAATAAGGTTAATTTTACAAACTCCAATAAAACAGATATTTAAAAAAAAAAAAACTCATGAATATACACATTTCTACAAAAGCACTCGCACAATACCTGCTCTTTTGGTGGTACTAGATGCTTACTTTATTCCATCTTCAATAACAGGGCTGGTGCAAGAGGGAAGAGTGGACTGAGGATATGGAAAGGCAAAGGAGGGAGACTAGGGCTGAGGCTTTGGGGTATGGTGCTGGATTGAGGATTGTGTGACACTTTCAGTCTTTCCTGGCTTTCCATTCACCACAATGCTTTATTCCAGTACACATAACTTTTTTTTTTATACATTGTAAGTTGGGTCTCAAAGTACCAAAATACTAAGTGTTATTGGATTAAATCCATGGTTGCCGAAGAAGTCAAACGTTTCGTAAGCTCAGTCGGAATGCTGTGATAGTACATGTTAGAACGTAGATTAGTTCATTTCCACGTTCTGTAACTGCTTGATCACATGTGAAACCAAATATAAGCCCTGTACAGCTATTTTAGGGAAGTGCGCTTTTCATTCACATCAGACTTGTAACAAACATTGACATGGCAATATATTATTATTGAATATTGTATAGAGAATATTTTATATTAAGCTTCACTAAAAGGCAAGTATAGCAGAAGGCCAAGCTTTTCTAACACGAAAACAAATTGACTAATGGAAGTATGAGTGGCAGTGCGTTAGAGTGCAAAGGTACAAAAGAGTGCAAGAGATATAGTGAGAATGTGAGTGTGCATGTGTGTTATTGTTCTGCTTGGGTTTTCGGATCAGATAGAACCCGCTCATCAGAGCCTCACTAACCCAGCCAGAACGTTACCCCCTCCCTAGAACCTATTTACAATCCTGCAACCACATATATCTATCACCTAAGGACAGGGGATTCCTACTATACATACCAAGACCTCTTACAATCGGCGGCCTCGCGATCCCATACGGATCCAGACCTCTCTGCCCATACGACAGTATCACAAGTGGCGGCCTCGCGGTCCCATACGAACCCAGACCTCTCTACCCAGACGGCAGTCTCCGCACAATCGGCGGCCTCGCGATCCCATACGGATCCAGACCTCTCTGCCCATACGACAGTATCACAAGTGGCGGCCTCGCGGTCCCATACGAACCCAGACCTCTCTACCCAGACGGCAGTCTCAGCACAGTCGGCGGCCTCGCGATCCCACCCGGATCCAGACCTCTCTGCCCATACGACAGTATCACAAGTGGCGGCCTCGCGGTCCCATACGAACCCAGACCTCTCTACCCAGACGGCAGTCTCAGCACAGTCGGCGGCCTCGCGATCCCATACGGATCCAGACCTCTCTGCCCATACAACAGTATCACAAGTGGCGGCCTCGCGATCCCACCCGGATCCAGACCTCTCTGCCCATACGACAGTATCACAAGTGGCGGCCTCGCGGTCCCATACGAACCCAGACCTCTCTACCTAGACGGCAGTCTCATACGACAGTTCATCCTATGGTTACCATAACATACAAAAAGGGAATCAGTCTCACTATTCATCAGATCACACAAGGATTGCCAGTTCGAGCATAGCCTGTTCTCAGGTTCAAGGGGCTCCTCTTTCCCTTATTCAGTTACCACTTACCTGATCAGGGTTAACATCTGTTCATGTAGCCGCAGCTGACTAGAAGAATAGGCTACCCTCTTATACAAGAACACGCAGCACATGTTGGTTCACTACAAACTGGATACTTTATTACTCATTACATACACAATCACATAACATTACGATATAACACATAACCTGCAAAGAAAAGTGAAAGATTAAGTTGTACACTCTAATAAGAAAGGGTCGACATCACCTTAGTAGTATGTAGCCTGCACTCAGTAGTCATCTAGGTTCCCTTCTCGTCTGTGCCTCGGCTCGCCTGGAATCACCCTTCTCCGAGTCACTGGGACCTCTTCCTTATCGGCTACTCTCTCCTCTCTGGCTATTCTGCTAGGAAAGCATCTGTCTCTCGGTTCTTCTCCACCTTCAAGATGGCGTCTGTCTTCCCTGGAATAAGTAGTAGCTTTACTGCTAACGGCTAGATGCCGCCTACGGACTGAACATGTAACTGCCTCAGACTTTCACTAATATAGAGGTGCATTTCCTCATGGAAAATTCCGGCCCGTAACCTGCCGCCCACCAAATTCTTGTACCTCCCCGTACCAAGGACACGTTCCCAGCCGGCCGGCCTGATGTAGTGTCTTCGGCATGAAGAAAAATACAATCCTTCGATAAGGGCCGGCCTGAACCGGTTCTCTCCAAGCGAATAACACCTCATAACTAAAACATTACTTTTGACCTAGAAGCATCCCAAGCTGCCGGAGCAGAAAGAAAGATGGAGTCTCTCCCGTTTGAGGCCTACCAGGCCTGAATTCAGCACAGCTCCATGAAATACCCTCACTACAGGACAGGTTATCCCTAATACTAACGAATCTATCCCCTAGGCTATGTGTGCAAGCCCTGATCTATGGGGAAGAGCACAGAATCATGTCGAAGTGCCTAGTAAATAGGCTCCATTCACTACTCTAACCCTTAGGCTTGAATGGTAAGAGACTGAAGTCACATTCAATCATTGTGCCTCACAAGAAGGCCGGGAAAATCGAGCAGAACAGTTATGCATGCAAGTGTGCTGCTGGTCTGGCATACATGAGGTTATTCTTGCCTTATGGACAAGTTAATAGCATATGGATGAGAGGTGTTACCTATGGCAAACTGCATCCCCGATATACTTCTATGACGATCCCATCATTGGCTGTGGAGACTTGAACTGCTAACTGAGAAAGCCACTAACCCAGTCATACCTGCTGCGGCACCGCGTGGGTAACGTGTTGGAGACTGCAGGAGTACTGATGATTAGCGTGTGCTACTGTTCCTCGACTGTCGCTTTCTGGTTGTTTGTTGCTATAAATCGTGTATATTCTTATTTTGGATATTTTGCTCAGATGTACGATGTGGATAAGCTTTGGCGGCGTGCCGCCACGTCACTATGCTGCCTGCCTCCGGGTTGTTGGCTAAATAGCGGTGTACATTTTGAAGTGACAATAAAGGTTTTTTTAAAAAAAAAAAAAAAACCCAGTCATACCTAGCGACAGGCCCACAGAATACGCGCCCCCAAACCTCGCCGAAGGCTGTGACATGGTGCACGTAATTCTTAGAATATGGCATGGATCCATAGCAAAATGTTGGAACTGATATTTTAGGTAACTGTTGTCATAAGATTTCCTGGACTCATTTTATAGTGGGTGTCAATGGTAAAATGCTTACTCTTGTTTACCAGAGGGAATTTTTAGAGGTATCCATGACTATGGCTAAAGTATCCATGGTACATTTCTGGCACTGTCATATTGAATGTACTCCTTGGCATAAGGGGGTCACCCATGAAACAATTATGACCTTGGTCTAGTGGCAGTAATTTTTTACTTTAAACATTTGAATAAAATGAGATCTACTCCAAGGAAAGACCAGGCTTTCCTGGTGTGCCACGAAAGTACTGGAATATTTCATTAATGCCCTAAAAGGGTCTACGGCGTTTAAGAAATTTGATCCCAAAAATTCTCAGGGGAGAAATCTACTCTCCCTTAAAACATCTACATAAATCTTTAAATTTGTTTTGCTTGCTCGAATTTGGGAAAAGTATCACTCCCCACCACTTACATAGCCATGGGCTATGTGGTTAGCTCTGACCCCATTTCTGGAAATGTTTGTCCTGCCCAATTACTGGGAGTAGGACTGGCTTTAGGGTGGTGTCACCGGTGCAGCTGCACCTGGCCTTGACTTTGGTGGGGGGCGCTGTATTTAAAAACATTTTTGGTTTAAAAGCACGCAAACTTCCTTTTGCATCAGGCAGTTTTCAGGCAAGTCTAGTAATTAATATTCCTACTAGTGAGGGTTCGGAATTTTGTCTAGTGGTAGTTTTGGCTCATCGTTAAGTAGCACGGAGTGTTAATGTGCCTGCTGCAAAGAACATGTACCTTGCGGATCACAGAACTGAGTGTGAGTAAACTATGAATAGCGCTATAAAAAAAGTTATATGTACATCATAGAGAGTCCGCGGTGGGATAAGGTGCACAGTTGGAGAGTGATAATAAGGTAATTCTTTGAGAAGGAGATTGAGGAGGAGAGCACTAAAAAAAGAATGTCATAAAGACCGCTGCCAAAGCTCAAGCTGGCCCTGGCTGGGAGTCTTAGCTCCCCCCCCCCCCCCCCCCTGGTAATGACACCGTTACACATGTTGCATTCTGCATGGCACCCATGCTTTCAAGTTTTTGAGCCACTTTAATATCAGATCAATCTGTTATGATGTTCTTTTTGGGCATTGATTGTCTTATCTGCTAAAAGGAATGCCTTTTCCATGAATGTTGTTTTGGCATTTGAGCACAATAGCCTCCAGTCTTTTCGTTTTGACTTGTGGTAAATCGTGACTTTTAATAAAGAATTGTGAAGGCCACACATCATACGGTAGACAGACAAATTCCTCGTAGAACATATGAACAGGTGTGGGTTGCAGTAAATGGTGTTAACAAAAGATAAATGTGGAGGTGAAAAAACAGACCGAGACTATCATGGGAACAACTTGTTAATATCATGCAACACACAGCATTCCAGTGCTTTGTGGATATAACATATGAATCCATGTCCACAACCCACTGACTTGACAGATATATCATGTGGCTGCTCTGCGATTTCTTGTTGGATAGTACTGCAGCTACAAAATTTCAGTTTCAACTTTCATAGAGTAGATTTAATACAGCTATAGTTGATTTCTCCTAGGTATTAATCGAACTGTTCAATCATATATGGTAGCCAACTTCCCTATTGTTGACCTCAGACTACTAGTGTCCTACTCTGCAGTGAAGAACATCTGCTGCTGTCAGGATATTTTGTATTATGCTACAGATTACCTCCAACAAAGGAATAGGCTTCTACAGTGACCATTATTGTCATCTGCAGGATCTTCGTGGCTGATGATGACAAATGGTTTAACGCCATAATACATTACAAACGAATCGCTCATAAGAAAAACACCATACCATATCAATAAGTGTGCTTTTTGGCACGTTACTCTAATAGCACTTTAATTATAGAGCAAACGTTCGCAGTATATTTACCTCCTGTCACATCACATAAAGTTCTATTGACGTGGATTTCCTGAAGTGTTTTTCATTTTCTCACTTCTCTGTAATTCCTGCATATGCCTGTTGCAATGCTACTATACTTTTTTGGGTTTCTCTTGTAAAATCTCTTCTACATAAAAAAATATGTATCCTAAAAGGTGCTTGCAAATCATCCATTAGTTACCATTCGTAAGCTTTGCGGTCACTCAATTTCTTGTTTCTCAGTGGTTAGCTGCATCAGGGTCACCTCATCAGATTTCACTTCCTCTTTCCTCAGTTGTTCACTGGATCTTGGACCAAGGATAATTTCCTACTGGCCGCTTTCTCCTTTTGTTTCTCTTCCTTTCTCCTTTACTTTCCTTCCCTTTTTAGGTCTCGGCTCGAAGGCTGCGCTTGCGCAGTCTCGCTCCGAGATTTAATGTTAGGAGTGGGGCTTTATCCTGCCCCTTTTTTTTTTTTTCTCACCTCTTCTCCATTGGCTGGCCTCTGAAATACTGGTCAGCCATTGGAGAAGTGCATTGTCTCTCCAAACAAGCCACGTCTTTTTCGGATTCGGGGACGTGTTTTTACTTTCTTTCTCTCCTCTGGAATGTAAACATTCCAGCCAATGGCAAGAGGAGAGAAAGAAAAACACGCCCCCGATTCCGAAAACGCCGCTGCGTTTCTCCGAGGCATTTCTGCTTGACCTCGGAGAAAGGCAGTGGTGTTAATGGCGCCCTCTCCCACTGCTCTCGGCTCCCGTGTTCGGCTGCTGCTCTGGTCTCCTCCCCCCTGTCCTCTCAGGCAGGCGCCGAAGTGTTGTGCATGCCCTACCATTCATTTCGTGCCCGTTCAATGTCTGACCTCTCTGCTAACAGAGCTACCAAGGATAGATGCCTGTCCTAGTCGTGGCTTCACCATTGAATGCAAGGTTGGGGGGGTCTACATTGAAACTCAGAAACAAGTCATTCCACAATGGGACCCTTGCAAATTGAGAGCTGTAAATGTACTTTTACCTGCACTCAGTCTGCACTTTGGTGTGATACTTATGTAGGCTTGCCACAGCTGGCAAAGGCTTGTTTCATCATTCGTGGGAAAGTATGTGGATTTTGGGGGGAAAGTCTACAATGTCATTGAATCGTGAGAGAGGAGATCAAAGAATTACGGACTGAGATGGCAAAATGTCTATAGTCGTCCCCAGAATTTTGGGCAGTCCCTTGAAAATCCTAATAGGTACCAAACCCCTGCTGCTGCGCTGGGCAGGGCCATCCTGTATTAAGCTGATCTCAGAAGCTGCAAGACCTGGGTTGACCAATGAGAATTGTTACAGTGAGGGCACTAATATGCAATAAAAGCCTGCTTTCATGCCTCCGAGGTGTGCGATGTATTAATGCTGTGCCTGTCTCGCAGCTTTTACTGCTGATTGGCTGCTCTCAAGGAGTGCATTATGACGGCACAGGTAAAGCATACTTACAACTAGCGGCGTTTACAGGTACATTAGACAAACGCACGCAGGTCACGTTAGCTTTTTAAAATTAGGCCATCTGAAGGACTTTTCCAAACCACTAATGCTCCGAGAGAGCGTGTTCTTATATAATTGGCCCTTACGTTGTTTACACAGCATCTCCTTCAGATGCATAACTTCATGAGCTGGCAATTACCTTATCATAATGACCGCTACAACGCACACAAATGCTACATTACCTGCCCCCCCAATCGGGTCATACCTGTTACAGACTGGAACGGACTTCCTGAGTGAAAAAGGGGGTGTGGGAACCCCAAAACCACCAGCCTGCAGCTCATGGCTCCCACGTCTTCACTTTCCTCTGAAACCTTCTTGGAATGTGATAGAAGGGTTTGGGGTGAAAAGAAGATGAAAAGGTGCTTCTTTTTTGGCGCGCTTCCTGCGGGCACAGGGTGAGGCGAGGCCGGGCGCCTTGATGCGATGATCCTGGGCAGGCAGCGTGGGGTGACCCAGGCCCAGGGCTGGGAGTGACCTCACGCCGGCGCTCTCACCGTGCCTCGAGTGAGCAGGCGATCACGGAGCGCTAATCCTGTTTCCTTTCACGCTGGCCGCTAATCCCGCCTCTCCCACGTGCAGCCGGGCTGAAGGAGGGCTCGGCAAATGGTTGCCGTACTCCGAAGCCAGGAGAAGGGAGGCAGAAGGCTGGTTTATCGCCCCACCCCCAGCACAGTCTAACAAAACGCAATACAAGCCGCCTCGAATATTCGATTTGGTGAGCTACTGAGGCTGGAGCCAGAAGCCTGGCTCTGGCTCGGCTCGAGGTCGACTTGGAACCTCGAGCCCAAAATGAGCCAAATGTTCATGGGAAGTGATGAGACCTTGTGGGTACATATACCAACCTTGAAACAAGGTGACCCGCAAATTTCCATTTAACAAAAAGAAAAATTGTAGTAGTCTATGTCTGTTCTTGGGCAGGGTTTGCACTAGGTAAAACTGCCAAAAATAAAAGGCGGATTCTGTCTGCCACCCAAGCTCAGTAGTAAGCTTCGGTGTTAGACTAGACTGCCGACTTTGGTGCTGGAAACCAGCGTTTGAGCCTCGGGGTCGCGTCCACATCCTGGGATTCTGGGCAAATCACTAAATCTCCCCGTGTCTGAATATGTCATGTAAATACGGTGCTCGTGTAAAGCGCTCCAATACCTTCGGGTCGAGTTCGCGCTATATAAAAGATGCAAAAATACCTGTCTAGTGGCTGGAAAATGCGGGACCAATCCCAGCTTCCCTGCTCAACCAAGTTGTGTGATCCTGGGCTACTTTTCTTTACTGAGCATCCTGGTTTTAATTATTTTATAAGAGGCCACCTTCAGATATGTGAGTTCAGGGTGTGTGCTGTACTCAGCCTCTTGTGTTAGCCTATCATGTTGCTCCAAGTATAATAAGAAGCTAAACATAAACAAAAATAATGTCATGAGCAATGCCAATAGTTCTAACTTTAACAATGCCGAGACCATTGCATTGTAAATGCTTGTTCCTTTTTCCTTTCCTTTCCTCCTTTCTCCTTTATTTTCTCTTTTACTTTCCTCTCTTCTTTCCTTTCTCCTTTGCTTTGCTTTCCTTTCTCCGTTGCTTTTTTTCCTTTGCTTTCCTCTCTCCTTTCCTTTCCTTTCTCTTTTCTCCTTTCCTTTCTCTTTTCTCCTTTCCTTTTCTCTGTTCTCCTTTCCTTTCTCTGTTCTCATTTACTTTCTCCTTTATTTTCTACTTGCTACTTTCTCCTCTACTTTCTCCTTTCTCCTTTACTTTACATTCTCCTTTACTTTTCTTTCTCCATTCTACTTTACTTTCCTTTCTCCTTTTTCGGCTACTTTCTCCTTTACTTTGTCCTTTCTCCTTTACTTTGTTCTTTCTCCTTTACTTTGTCCTTTCTCCTTTACTTTGTCCTTTCTACTTTGTCCTTTCCTTTCTACTTTCTCCTTTCTTCTTTTACTTTACTTTCTCCTTTACTTAATCCTTTCCTTTGTCCTTTACTTTACTTTCTCTTTCTTTCTTTTCTTCTCCCGCACTCCATACAGGAACATTTTGTAGTGTGTTGGTTAATATTATTTAAACAGATTTTAACTACTTCATATTAATTTAGTCTTGTTTGGCCCCAATGTGTTGCATTTGGAGACACTTCAGTGCCACGTAAATCGTTAATTGGTCTCAGTTAAGACCTGACTGGCCTGCATGAAATATTTACAAGCAGTGGGCCTTAAATGTAACTGATTTTCCAGTGCCAGTTTAAACGTGTTTATTTTACCAGGAGCTTCCCAAAAGTCTACTATATTAAAATTATATTGAATTATTTAAGCGCTTGAGTTCCTGACCTGTCCCCTGGAAGCCCGGCCATGAAAGTTTTGGTTCGACATTTATTTACACTTTGCTGTTAATGTTTGAAATGTATCCACACGTTATGCCCAGGTTACGGTTACACCGGCTGTAAACGGAGAGTGTGCTGTACAAATGTTGTGTTAGTTACATACAGCAGGCAATATTTGCATTTTAGCCTGCTTTTAAGCACGCTCATCCACATGGGCGTACTCAAAGGGGTGCTTGATTGGGCTGAGACCAAGTGTCAGAAAGTCCAGTTCAGTCATGCAATCTTCACTGCAAAGAGAAGCTCCGGAGGCACATAGATCACTGCATCACTCCCAGGTAGACTGCACCAGTGGCCCACGTGCAGAGCTCCCATGTTGTCTAATGGCAGCTGTGAATAGCTGCGCACCTAGCACTAGTATTACTTTTTCTACTGGTACATTCGTTCTTTTTCTCTGTAAAAGTAGGGCTACAAATACCAGAATACTAAGCAAAAACAAGTATTGGCAAAGCCGATAGGTCTAGTCTTGGCCTACTGATGCAATGGATACTTTTTCGTTTATTTTAAGCATGTGGCACGAAAAGAAAACTAAAATATGACACCACCTAAAGTTGGGCTGCCGTATGCTTTTTCATTAAGAATTCTTAATGTAGAAAAAAATCCACAGGTGTGACTATTTTACTAGTGATGTGTGTGTTTTATTCTTTTAAGTAAAGACCCATTCAGTTGTGCTATATATATATATATATATATATATATATATATATGTAATTTTATTTGGGTGAAGAATAAATCGCCACATAACAAAGCACTCAAATGATAGGCAGCTACTCTGTTAAAATGTCACTTAAGCGCTTTATCATGGTGACTTTGAAAAGGAGACAGAAAATAAATCACCATGTATCTGGACACCGTAAGTCCAGACAGAGTAACCAGTCTCGGGTGGGATGGGGGGGAATCTTAAAAGGGGCTTACAGCCGCTCATTACGTTCCATTTGTAGGCTTTGCTGTCGCTCTCATTTTCTTGCTTCTCACTGGTCAGCAACATGAGGGTAACGGCATCAGTTTCATTTCCTCTTTTCTTGGCTGTTGCCTGGACCTTTGACCAAGTACAGTTTCTGGCTGGGGGCCAGTGTCCTTCCGCTGGCCACGCACTCCAGAGGTACTTTTCTTTTTTTGCTTTCTTCCCCGCACTCCATACAAGTGCATGTGTTTGTACTCCGTTGTGTTCCTGCACCACATTGCTATTTACTTTATAGTCACATTTTTGTAGCGCAAAGTCGACACAAAGGGATTGGAGGGCTTTACATGAGCACCACTTACATTAAACAGGGACACTTACCAACCACTCCGTAAGAGTGCATCTGCAGACATCTTATCTCCTCCAAGGCATGTTAACCCACCACTGCCGTTGTTTTGAATGAACCCCCTCCGCTTTTAATCCAACATGTCCTCCAGCCTGCTCTTTGTTGTTTTACCCACCTCCCGTTTCTGTCACCTCCTGTGAACTCCCTTGTGTCCACCATCCTCCTAACTCGCCGTCCACCACCTTCCTTCTTCATGTCCTAATAATCTTCATTAAGGGCCTTTAATTTTTATTTTTTAAAAATGGGGCGCTGGTATGTAGCTCAAACTAAGCTCCATGGTATTGGATTGCTTTAAATGAGCACCACTTACATTGAACAGGGACAGTTTCATTTTTTTATATTTTATTGGGAGATTAAGTGATTTTCCCAGAATCACAGGATGTTGAGCAGACTGTAAGACTTCATCCGGTTCTCCAGTAGAAGGTCGGCAGCTTTGACCTTAGTACCACATCCTCTCACTGTTTTGCTTGAAGCCATGTTGGACAGCACCCTGCGCTACTGTACAACATATCTAAAAAAACATTGACCAAGGCAATAGATCTTGCATAGATTAAACCTATTGGAATTGCCAATGCTTGTTTGTTTCTTATTCAACAGCTTTCCTTCTCGTCTTCTGTTTGTCTCCATAGGAGCCTAACTCCTTTACTATCTTTTTGATTGGATGACCTGTATCCATCCACTGCTAAAATTCAGGGAGCTACTTTTTCTTTCTGTAGCATTTCATGCAAGTGCATGTGTTTTCGTGCTGTCTCGTTTATGTGCTACTTTGCCAGTCCCACATTCTAACTGTTGCTCCTTCACTTTGTCTGTTGATTCTCCGCCTATTAAACCTTCACCTTTGCTCTCCCTCTGCATCTCATGTTTTGTTTCTTTCTTCCATCACTGTTGAATTTCTTGATTTAAGTTAACTTATTTTTTAATTTGCCCCATCCAACACCTATATTCTCTGTTGCCCACCCCATTACCCCAGCTTATTTCACACCAACTCGCTCCACATTTGCTCTCTTGCTGCATCTCAATTTTTTCCCTGGATTACGTTGTTTTTTTTTGCTTGGCAGCACTTTCCTTTCAGACTGTTGCTTTCCAGAAGGAATGCTCTTGGGACTACTTTTTAGGTCGAGCCTGTAACCGCGAATGCGCTGTTCTGGTGAAGACTTTATGTAAGGGCTTTTCAAATCTCACCTCACACTCGCACACGCTTGCGCGTGTGCTTTTTGATTTGTCCCAGGCTATTGGCCTTTGCGTGCGTCTTTTTAGCAAAGACAGCACGCAGTTGGCCAAAGGCGGGCGCATTGTTCCGCCCATGGCCTGTTGGTTGCGGTTACCCGCACGGGCGGCATGTGTATTGAATTATCGTGCACAGATGCGTGCGCGATAATTCAAAACACATGTCTCGGTGTGGCGCGCGCACACCACTCGTGTTTTTTTTTTTTTACTTTCAGTGCGCCACTCACGGGGCGCCTCCGTCCAGGCTGTGTCTGGCCAGGAGAGCCGTGCTTTGTTGGAGTGTAACGCGACTAAACTTTGTTTTGTCTCACCACTGGAGAAACTGAAACTGGAGCTGTGTTCACATTGATTGGAACGGGTTACAATAACAAATAATGTGCCTCAGAGGAAGCCACAACAGCAGTGTCTCCTGTTCCAGTTTACACCATGAACTTCCTTGGCCAAGTCCCTCTGCTCTCCTTACTCAGACTCGAAGGGAGCCGAGCATTTTATCTGTGAGTTAGATATGGGTCAGCTGCCCAGGACAATTGTTCTTGCAAAAACACTCATTTGAGGATTACAGCAGTCTGCGTGCCACCCCCACCGCTACCCGCAAGCTGCATGTGCAACAGGCTCTTCTAGCTGACCTTGCAGGCAGAGCCGGTTATCTCAGTACATCTAGTTCACAAGGTGCCCCCTCACTCCCAGATGAGGGCGAGGCGGCTCACGCTCACTAGGCTTCTTGCTCTTCAACTATGAGGCAGCGCATTATTCAGCAAGCGCAAGTCCCGAGGGGTAGGCGGGTGATGCAAGACTCCCTGGAACCTGAACATGTTGAAACTTAACATTTAAACAAACCCACGTCACCTGACGGCCCAGTTTACACGGCGACAGAAGCCGGGCTATGCCGATAGGGCATGGTTACCTTCACACATCTGCCGTGTGTGCCAACTGTTGGCAAATACAGAGCACAAAATGACCATATAAGGGCATGCACTTGGACGGCACTGGCACAACCCGCACCTGCTTCGCAAAGCAGACTCTGGAACCTGTGAGTCGAACACACGCATGCACGCGCGCACACACACACTACCACAGGTGTTGGTGGTTGGTTGAGTTGTGCTACGCTGTATATTGCGCACGTCAAGCTATGCCGTGTATTCGTTACAGAAGAAAAGCGGATGCATAAAAGACAGCAGAGTGCGAAGGGGCGAAGCCATGACCCACTTCTTCAGAGCAGAACTCAACCACGCGCACAGATCAAGTATTGTCAATAAACCAATTCATAGTGATGTGTGGTAGCCACAAAGCTGCTACTAAGCGAGGAAATTAATGGCGGATCTAATTATCAAAAATAATGTATCTACAACCTAAAGATGACTCCTCTCCGCGTAAATACAAATCAGGTACACCATCATTGAAAATATAGATTTTAATTTTAAACCACGTAGTTTAGATATTGCAGCTGCACCTAGCATAAAGATATCCATTTTTCAACTTAAACACCCTCATGTGTGGTAGCACTAAAGTAAAGCAGCCTTTTGAGACAGGTCACTAATGACGTCACTGACCTGTATGTACAACTAATCTCGCCTTTGGGAACTTGTAAGTTAAAAAAAAAAAAGCAGAAGTATAAGACTACACGTTTACATTTACTTCGTATTTAGGATGCAGTTAATGTAAACATGAAGTCTTACACTTCAGGTTTTTTTTTTACTTACAAGGTCCCAAAGGCGAGACCTATTGGCTATGCCAATGCTTGTTATTTATTTATATTTACTGCTTCAGTAAGGGTGTCTGCCTTCTTGAATCAATAAGTAAAAATAATTAAAAAGGCCTTGATGGATGTGTGATGACACTAGGGCTAAGGTAGCATCATGGCTCATGCGTAATTACGCATAAATGGAATTTGTTTAGGTTTCGCCTACAGCGTGCATGAACTATTAGCAAAAGCTATAGTCAATTTTTTTTAAAAGCTTTAACCCCTTCAGTGCCCATGACGAGATAGTCTCGTCATGGAACGCGGTTGCGCTGTGCCCATGATGAGACTATCTCGTCATGAACCCCGCCCGCTAATGAAACGCCCGGCACAGGGCGTGGAAAGGGCGGGGCACTGAAGAGGTTAAACCGGGCTTAGAGCTTGCCCCCTACTTACTGTTACATACTGTTGTTTGGCTCTCGCGTCACTCTCATTTCCTTGCTTCTCATTGGTCAGGGTCTCCTGCTACTTCCACTTTCTCTACGTTTCTTGCTGTCCTCCAGTCCTCCATGAAGCTTAGAACAAGTATAATTGTTTGTCTCTGCGGGCTGTGTGCTTCCACTGGCTGAGATACTTAAAAAAAAAAGTTTTAATCTACTACTCCTTAAGAGTTCCCCTGTTTGCAGTCCCTTTCTACTCCTCCGCATTGTTGTTTGTTGCCATCATGTTTTTTCCACTTATGTGAAAGTTTCTCTGCTACAGAAAATTGCACTATTGCCCAGCAAATGTGCTGTTTCTAATAGGTTCTGAAACCATTGCTGATTTTGCTGTAACACTGCGCTGTTTTCCCTGGCTGTGTTTATGCTGTGCTTTGAGTCGTTTCTAACTCCGAAGCAACATTCATTTAAAATGGCAAACTTTGCTACTCAATGTATCAAGCATAAGAGACCCTTTTAATTCGAGTAGAAAACATTATATCCCACAGTCTTGCCGGGGGGGGGGCAGTAATGGCGTTTGGCATATCCATTTCTCGATGCATTAAGAATCCTATCCATTTTAGTTTTCTATGTGATCATAACTTTGTTAATAACTAGTAGCTACTTCAGCCTCATCAGGAATTTAACTTTTGGCGTGCTTTGTTTCCTTTCTCAAGGACATGAACTCAGTGTTGGGTATCATGTGCCAAGCATGCACTGAGGGGATTCCTTGAAGCATGCATTGTGACTGGCAAAAGGTGGTGACTCATCGACATCTTGCACTGTTTCCTCAGTGTTGAACAACCAGCAAAAAGGCCCATTGAGGAAATTGGGGAGAAGTCTGGGGAGGGTT
Organism: Triturus cristatus; assembly: GCF_964204655.1. Classification (NCBI taxonomy): domain Eukaryota; kingdom Metazoa; phylum Chordata; class Amphibia; order Caudata; family Salamandridae; genus Triturus; species Triturus cristatus. Next base: position 742,816,754 of record NC_140591.1, on the reverse strand, counting down.
TCATAAGCTCAGTTAACAAAGGTCCCATTATACACTAGTAGCTGCTGCTCTTAAGCTCTGCAGCACAGAAAGTTTTACACATGTGTGCCCCTGCAGAAGGAAGAGGAAGGTGACCGGACGGCTGCTGTAAGTTCCTGTTTACTTTTCTACTCTGGCTTTTTTCTCCAGCTTCTACCTTGTGTACTATTTACATGTAATCTTCATGTTTGCTGTCGGATACAGCCGGCGGCTGTTTGCTTTGTGCATTTCACTTTCTTTTTAGGTTTCACCTACTTTGTGCATATGCTGTCAGCGAAAACTTTTGCAAATAAAATCAAGCACAGGCAAAGCCAAGAGCTTTCGACTCTGCAAAATCTAGTGGTTTTGTCGGGGCTTTAAGTGGGGTGAAAAACCTGGGGGGGTCACTCATAGAGGCGTGGCTGATGTAATTAAGGGTGTAGCTTAAAAACACTTGAGCTCAAAATCTGTGCTTAGCATAGTATGCCGCCTGACTGCCATTTTGTTGCTTCTGTCATTGCCTCCAGATATAAAATACAAGTAACATTACACCTACAACAAGCCAAGACTATTAGCTTTGTCAATGGCTGGTAGTTGCATATGATATATAAGCACCAACTACGTCCTCGTTTTATATGACATTGAAAATGCTTCAGTTCGAACATGAGACTATGAAAGAACTATGCATCAAAGACAGTGGAGGGGGGGATGCTGTAGAGTTACCCCTGAGGGTGAGGGCAAAAATGAAGAGCCCGATAGGGACCTGTCATAGCACCTGTTTTTTTTTTTTAGAACTGCTGGTGCTGAACACCGGCAGGACCCGTCCCGCTTAATGCCCTGGGTTTTATCAGTGTATTTTTGACGTGTTGCACAGCAGCACAAGCTGCTGAGCAGCATGGCTTAAAGTTAAAAAGAAACGCGCTATGAAGAGCCAGCTTTGACCACTTCACAGTACTTTTTTTTTCTTGTAAGGCAAACTGCACTGTGTTATTTTTTAACTCGAAGCCATGTTACACAGCAGCTCGTGCTTCTGTGGAACTTGCCAAAAAATGCATTGACAAATAGATTTCGCAGAGGTGTAACTTTTTGCCTTTGCCACTGATTGCTTTTAAATGCTATTCAGCATTGGCAATAACATTTTTTTGTTGTTTTGCCACTGCTGAAACGGTATAAGGAAAAAAAGCATTGGCCAAGGCAAAACCCATTGGCTATGCCAGTACTTGTTGATTCTACTTATTATCCAGATGTGACATTCAAATTGTGCTGCAGCATAAGGCAGCTTGGAGGAATCCAAAAATAATTCTGGGGCATGCTTAGGGACAGCCATACATCAGTGGCAGTCTGAAATCTAGTTCTGAAGACTTGGGTGAATGTACAACCGGGTTGTGATGACGTGCCTGACAGTTTTCATGGCTCACGCCGTACTCCTAGCCACGAGGTGAAGAATCTGTAAGTTTTCCGAGACTGTGAACTGAATAGCCATTAAGTAGGTAGCACCAAAATATAGTTTGTTTTAGTCACTGATTGGCGGAAATATAGGTCGTAGTGTGCATCCATTCCTATGGCATCCAGGACCTGCTACTCCATTCCTTGTACTGTGTGCTCCAAAGTTTCCATGATAATGTCTCATGTTCGTTGGCCTTCCAACCAGGACCTCCAAAAGGTGAAACATGCTATTTAAGTGTATGGGAAGGACTGTATTGGTTAGTCGTAGACTGCACTACCGCCAAAGTCTCTTGTCACTAACGAAACCATTACACAATACTTTGTCCACACAGCTGCACTACAGGGAGAGCCTGGTTTTTAGTTGGTTCCTAAAAAAACTAAAAAAAGCAGCTCTGACTAGCAGCGTAGTTGGAATGGAAGGAAATTTCAGTGTGGCTGCTGCTGTAGAAAAAAGCCTGGTCCCTTGACCTTGCTCCATTTTAAAAATATGTAGGAAAAGTGTTTGGATGATCATATGTTTCATATGTTAGTGCCATTTGTGTCTTGCAGCTAAAAACGAGGGGAAGCTGTGTAGACCACCTTATGCATTACTGTAAATCGCAAACCCAATTCTTGTGCATATAGTCAACTCTGGAGTTGAGAGAGACTCGGGGAAATATGTTTCTACATTTATTAGCCTTTGACTAGGCAGGATGCTGTATTTTAAATAAGTTGAAGATGTGTTAGTATTCTTTCTGTTGCACATAATTAGGCACTATTAGTGTAATCCATTCTCCATTGGATAGTTGCGTTGACCACTGGAATATGATATTTCGGATCAAGAAGTGGTGAGATGCTATGCAGAATCTTCAGATCTACAAACCAGAAGCTCCTAACCGACTACTTGGGGTTCTAAGGAATAAAGTTTGTCCATAACAACACCTATGTTTTGAACTATTTTAGAAAGTATTGGGCAAATTCCTGTGGAGAGAGACAATGGAGCATTTCTCTGGGTTAAGGGCGTGCTGAATGTCAATAGTGCTTCTCTTTGTAGGACCTAGCCCCAGAAAGATTGTTGCCATCCATCATCGAACTGCGGCAAGTATTGAGATCACCTCTGTGCCCTAAACAATAGAGTTCTTCAATCCTCAGCATTTCAAGATGAAAGAGTGGGTGAAGTGAAAGTGTAGGATTATTCAGGGCATTTGCACTTTTCCCTGGGGTGCTCAAAGTGTTTATGACCCCTTTCTCAATTATTGCATTGTTGTGGTTATTTCTGCTAGCAGTTGCATTCAGTAGCTTCTGTAAGAATGGGTTTCGGATGAAAAATGTGTTACTGATATTGCATGCTCCTGGAGTCTTGGCTTTCATTTGCCAGACCTATTATATCACCAAGCTGTGTTGCTTCCCTCTCTCACTTCTCATCTGCATTGCTTCTAACCCTGGGTGTAGTTCGCGAAGTAGCGCTACGCATAGCTACGCAAAGTGCACTTCACACTACGCGAGCTACATGTAGCACTTCGCAAACTGCGTAGTACCCTGTTTGCACTGTGCAAGATGTCGTTTTCAATGATTGCACAGTACGGACAAGCATCCGGCACTGTGCAATCATTGAAAACGGCATCTTGCACAGTGCGAGCTGTAGTGTTCTGCCGCTCGAGTAGATTTTTACTCGAGCGGCAGCTTTCTCAATGCGGACTGGTAGTTTCTCGTCGCGAGCATACGTGACCACTCGCAATGAGAAACCTGACCTCCCCGCGTTGAGAATCTCGCCGGAAGGTTTATTTTCCACGCTTGCGATCGGCAACTTGATGTTGCTGATCGCGAATGAGAAAAAAGTCTCGCCGGGATGTCATTTTGCTTGCTCGTGGTCGCCAACTTGATGTTGAGGACCGAGAGCAAGCAAAAAATGACCGCTGCACTACGCTACGCATGTTTGCACTGTGCTACGTGCAATTCGCGAAGTAGCGCAAACTACGCGAGCGTAGAGTAGTGCTTTTCCCAGGGTTAATTGCTTCCAGTACCTTCACTGCACAGGGTGGCTTAACCCATGATTCGATCCCTGGAGCTCCATGGTTCCCTCCTTAAAGGAGAAAAAGAGCATGCAGTTACTGACACTATCATTGTTTTCACAGGCACTGATAGCACATCCAACCTAGGGCAGGGCGTGATTTTTTAAATCCCTGCTCTAAACTAGAAGCTTGTGAGAGCTGATGTGTGATTTGGTCATTTTTTGCGGCATTCCTCTTTTCCCTGCTTAATTTAGGTTTTATTCTATGTATTGCCCAAACACGTGGTTGGGATTTAATTGTATTTGTGTAATTTGCCTGCCTATATAATCCCCTGTGGCTTGCTCTTTCTATTTGTAATCCCGTGCGAGCATTGGCGGGGTCCTCTGCTGCTTATGTAGGACTTTTTTGTTTACACTTTTATTGGCATTTAGCACAAACAAACAATACATCAAGGTGCTTCAATATGCTGCTCATGTTACCCTCACCCACCCGCTCCCCCCACGTTGCTCTACCTTAGTACTCCGTGGATTAATTGCGGATTCCGTCCAAGGGAGTGTGCGAAAAGGGCAATCCTCCTCAAGCACCTGCACCAGGGACGTCACACGCCTCCACCAATTGATCCATCCCATTCTCATTCTCCCCAGTACCTCCTCCAAATAATCCTATTTCTATCAATTGTGCACCACTCTCATACAGTCCTGGACAGTCTTCAAAGTGGTCGACCATCTGGTAGCTCAAGTAGCTTAGTTAAGATTGCTGCCCACGCCTGCAGATGATCTGCCAGTTTGTTGTCCGTTCGAGTCTATTGCATATGACTTTTCTCTCCAACCACCCATTCTGCCATATCCCTCAGCCATTCATCCAACCACGGAGGGCTTAAAAGAAATCCAATAGATAGCCACTCTTCGCTTGGCTAGCACCAACCCCATCATTACAAATTTTCTGCTAAGGTGTTTCTTCTTTTTAACAGGGACCATTCCCAGCAAGCTTTTCCTAACCTCTTTAAGAGAGGTGCACCCCGAAGCTACACTCTTATCAGTCACCGCCTCCAGAACACTTCTTTATCGGGGCAACCCCACAACATATGCATAAAGTCCACCCCACGCGATGCAGCGCGGGCAGCAGGACGACCGCCCCAATTAGATTGCATGCAAGGTATTCGGTGTGGGGTAAACCTTGTGCACTACATTATATCAATTTAATTCTTGCATTGGTAGAGACCTTCTTAACCCCTTCATGTACATCTATGAGAGGTTCACTCAGTATTTCATGCCATCTGCTTTGAACTTGAAGGACCCCCGCAGGGAGATTATCCCACAACACCCTATAGATGTGGAAAATCAGTCTTTGACCTCCCGCCATATCAAGTAGTGCCACCAGGGTCCGCGATTCTCGGTGCACGTCCGGTAAGGTTGGCCAGATCCCCCTCGCTGTGGCCACCATTTTGGCATAGTGGAGAAATTAACCCGGTCAAAGGCTGCCACAACACCGGTCAGGGTACAGGTCCCGAAGAATATTGCATCCCCCCGGTCCTGCCATCTGTCAGAAGACATTGTCTGTGCTATCTGTGCGAACAGAGGAAGTGACCAAATATTTAAGTTTAGCTCATGGGGGCGTGCTGCAGCACCTGTCGAACCACCCTCCCATGCTCGACACACCTGCCCGACTACATAGGGAACTGTGTCCCGAGCTCTAGCCTCTAGCATCAGGAACTCCGTAAGGGATCCCCACCGCATGTGCCCCCCACAAGTCTCTTCTCCCAGTTACCTTCCGCATCAAGCAAAAATATTGCATGATGTAACTGGGTTGGCAGGTAGTAGAGCTCCAGGTTTGGGAGCTCCAGATCTCCCTGTGTCCAAGTCCGCTTAAGGGTGGCCAGGCTCACTCATTCTCCTCAATGCCCACAACAGTTCCACTATCCTCTTATACAGTTCAGTAAAGTGCTTTCTGGGGATATCAAACATGTCCCCTGAAAAACATACAGGCAGTGAGGAAGGATGATCATATTAACTAATGACAGCTTGCCCATAAAAGACCAGCAGAGGTGCTCCAGAATTTTATAGATGGTTGGAGGCCCTCAAGCACCCTCTCGATCTTGAGGAATTTAAACTGTGCAGCTTCCCTCGCGATCTTAAACCCGAGATATTGCATGTCAGAGGTCTCCCAGGGTAGACCCATGGCCGGAAGTTCCTACGTGGGGACCTCCCCCAGTACACCCAGAGGGAAAGTTTAGATTTGGCTTGGCTTACTTGGATGGAACCTGGATACATCTCCACTCCGCCAAGGTTACCACCATAATGGGAACAGAGTATTCCAGTTGGCGCAAATATACCAGGGCATCTTCTGCATATAGGGAGACGATGTGTGTATGGTTCCAATGATGATGCTCCACCCATGTAGGTCCGATCACAATCTACACACCTGCTGCTCAATGGCCAATCCAAAGAGCAATGGCGATAACGGGCAGTCCTGCCTAGTCCTAGTGTTAGGTTGCACTGTGTGTTACTGCGTGGTATAAAGCCTCATTGATCCTTGTGAATCAGTGACTTCATGTACTCCAGCAGCTGTGCTGCCAAAAGCTTGCTAAGTATTTTGACATCAACATTCAGCATGGATAGGGTAAATAGTGAGGTTGCATCCTTTCACCCCTGTCTGGCTTAGGCAGCATGACTATGAGAGTCTCCCTCTTTGATTCAGGCAACTGACTTCATTCATACACTTCATTATACACCTCTAGCCGGCAGCCTGCAAAGGTACCCACGCTTCGCTGGTACAGTTCAGCTGGGATGCCATCCCCTCCAGGGGTCTTTGCTGTCTTCAAATCCCTAATCACTGCCACAATCTCCACTTAAGCAATGGCCGCTTCTATCCTATCCTATCCTATCTCTTTCCTCGCCCAATAGGCAGGTCATCTCCAGACCGGTTAGATATGTCTCCCCAGCGCCCTGCCCAAAAACCGCAGGCGCTGCATATTTTCTCCTCAGGTGTGCCACAAAGACCTCTGTTATATCCTGCTGTGCATGAACCTCTGGACCCGTGCGTCTCACCCCAACCACCGCGGGCCTCCCCGTGGAGAAGGGGTTGCCAGCATCCTGCTCGCCTTCTCCCCCTCTGCGTGGAGCTGCTGCCTATAGATGGTGTACACAAATTTATCTAGCCTGTTCCAGGTTTCCAGCTCCTTCCACTCTGCTAATACCTGCGGCTGCAGAACCAAACACCCCTCCAGTGCGCCTAAGCTTTTCTCCTGTAAATCTAATGACTGTGTTTGCTGCTGTCTTACACCATACATCACTTTCATACATTACCAGCCAAAGACTACCCTTAATTGCATCCTACACTTTGGCTTTAGCAGTTGTGTTGCCCCAGTGGTCCTCAAAATATTGATCAAGTACTTCCGAAAGCATATGCTCAAAAACGAGGTCTGCCAGGGCCGCTACCCTCTGCTTCCAAAGCAGAACTAGAGGGGCCGGTCTACCAGCATTGTAGGTGACCAACGAGAGGGAGTGATCCGAGAGGTAGCATGCCAAATACAATGCATCCATTGCATTTTGAACCCTTCACAGCTCTCAAAAGAATATGGCATGCCCAGTCAGAAATATGTAATCTGTGCGTAGCTCGACTTCTGTCAAACCTCCCGCCGCAATGATATGCTACTCCCACCACACAAATCTAACTTTCTTGCGGCAAGAAAAATGCTGTAGATTGCTCACCCATGTCGTTTTGCCTCAGCTCTATTAATGGGCATCCATTCATTGGGAGTTTCCATACCCTGTTCACACACAGTACAGGTTTACCTTGAAAAGGCAGCTTCACATTTTATGTGCCCAGCGGCTGCTCTCCAGAACAGCTAAGGTGCTTTTTATAAATGAAATGAGTTGACGATGAGGAGCACTACAGCAGCATTCCAATAAAAAGGAATAAGCGGTGACCCATTTCAAGATGGGGCCTACGCTGCGCGTGATGATGCGTCCATCACTTGACAGAAGATGGCTTCAGACGTCGTTTCTTTCAGAGTCTGGACACCGCCATGGAGGCACAGCAAGAACTGCACGCTCAACTGCACTGACTCAGGCCACACACTTGAGAACCTCCATGCTCAGGCTTCACGCTCCAGGGAATCTCGATAATCGAGCCATTCGCTCAAGCAGCAGTAATAACCATTGCAGGCAACTTAAACTCAGGCAGACCCAGTAAGGGCCTCAAAACATTGGCAAAGGTTGCCTTTTAAAAGTTCCCTGAAATGGAATCATAGAAACACTCTTCAGTAAATCACAATTTTTTCCGCTGGTTATGTGCGGTATGAGCCAACTTCAATATTTTGAACTAATTCCCCCAATTACTTATTACGCCGACTCACTCCAACTTAATGCTGTTGGCAATCACTTTAAATCCACATAGAGATCTTAGAAGCATTCATTGAGGCAGTCTTTCACTCCACATCAGCGTTTCTCATATATGTAAGATAGTTAGCCTTCTGCTTTTGTGCTAGCTTGTGAAGGTGCCCTGGACTGTAGACAGTCTGTTAAAATAGACACCGGTGGGGCTACCGGGCGCAAACCCTCTTCAGTCTTCAATGTCTTTTCTCTGTAATCTTCTTTCTTTCTTTCTGTGATACTTCAAATCTTTTCTGTTCCAGTATTAAACTTCCCTTCACGCGTGGGTCTTTTCCGCTCGGTTGCAAGTGTTAAAACGAAGTATGCCACGTAGACAGGTCTTGTAGGAAAAGGTTATATGTTTATTCTTCAAGTTGTTTCTTCAGTTACAGGTTACAGAAGGATGGTAATTTCCATGTAATGCCCCACCAGGAGCAGCCTCCTTGCTGCTCAGCCCATACACTCCCACTGATCCTTCTTCAAGCACAAACACTCTCAGCATTCCAATGCCCTCACCACTGGCTGAGCAGCAAGGCAGAGAACAACAATGGGGAGGATGCATTATATTGTCATGTAGATTACAACACATAGCCACAACCTCCCCTTTGCAACTTGCAGAGGGCTCAACACCCCACAGAGGATATCGGGCTAAAGGCACTTCAACATCTCCCAGGGGACTGTAGCCATCCTAGGCTACCCCCTAGCATGTACCCACAGTTCCATAGACAAGTATAGGATTCGAAAATATACTCATTTCAATACTTAAATAATTAAGCGACCAGTTAACAATGTATATTTACCCCTCCCCTCCCCCCGCCCCAGAAAGCAATATAATAATGGTAACAAGAGTCAAGCTCTGGTGTCTCCAAAGCTGACTCTTGCCAGCTGTTGTATCATACCTTCTCAAATGCAGACCCAATTGCAGTGTCCAACGGGCCAACTGCTTATCTAGCACCTTGTCCCATCTATGCATAGCAAGTATTTCTTTAAAGGCATGTACACCATTTTTATTATATTAAATTGCTGTAGTTTTCTCTAGATATGTTATTCTTCATGTGTTTTTGGCATCACATCGATGATAGGTTGCTTGTATTTCTGGTTAAGTGAGGACCTAGCCTGGCAGCTCGGGCTGGATTGTTGCTTTTGCTGTAGGTTCTAGACTGATTTGCATGTGGCTGAGTCAAAACTGAGGTGTGTAAAATAATGATGGAATGGGATGTGGCCCGAAAAATTGCCATTGGCTAAGATTAATTCAAGCATTACATCATCACTTTTTGAATGCGTCAGTGCGATGCCCAAAGTGCTACTGGTATACCCAGATCTGGGTCCTGTGCTTACTGTGCCACTGGAACCAAGCCAAACCTGATGCATGAGCCCCAATCAGGGCACAACTGGTCTTGGATTGCTTGTGTTCCAGTTCAGGGAGGACCTGGACTGAAAGTTCTGTCTGACTGTTCTATGATGTGCAAAATAACAATGGACTGGGCTGGGGCCCTAGGTAATTACAAGTGGCTGATAATAATTCATGGATTCCATCCATCACTTTTTTGTATATTTCAGTAGTCGTTTTCTAGATATTGTATTCATCACATGCTTTTTGGCATCACCCTGCTGTTTTCTTGTGCTGCTGTGGAGGTAAAATACTCACCACAGCAGAGGGTTGAGGATGCTGGGATTTTTTTTCTCCAATCCATTTTTAGGTCTCGCCTGACCCAGCGCATGCGCTGGTCTGGCGAGACGTATTGAGAGGGCTCCAAAAAGTGCTACCAGGCCAGCCTAGAGCCACAGTGCATGTGCGCGGGCGCGCGCCGCGCTTTACCGCCATTACTTTCACTTTTGCGGCCGCTTTCATATTTGATCGTGATCGCGATCACTTTCACTTCCGCGGCCGCATGGCCGCTTTGCATAGCCAATAGGTCTCGCTTTTGGGACCTTATAAGTATTTAGTCATGCAACTGTTGCATGGCTAAACACTTATAAGGTCCCAAAGGCGAGACCTATTGGCTATGCCAATGCTTGTTTACATATTATGAGGGTATCACTTTGTTTTACTTCTTGTTTGTAGTAGCTGCTATTTAGTTTTAGCTGCCAAATGCTATTATGACAATTCTGTCTCCATGCTCTTAACTCACGATCTTCCTACATGCTCTACACTTTCTTTTTCCCAGTCTTCAATTTTGCTCACAACATTCACTTTTGAGACACTTGCTAGTCAGATTTGTTTTATGTTCTTTTTGGGTTGATGAACTACTAAAACATATTTTTCCATATACAATGTCTAATGAAGTGCCGTGCTTTGTCTAGAACAGTGTCACATAGAAATAAGAATCATTGTTACATAGTGTATATATTTATATTCCTTTGATGGCCTGAAAATGCTTAAGTAATATCTTCTCTAAGACAGTTGAATGTCCATTTGTTCATCTGTTGTCCTTCCCATTGCGTTGGCTCCTCATTCTTATTTCAGTGGTGTTACCATATCTTGTTTTTATCATTTGATATATTAATAGATGTAGAACGTAAGTCTGTCCAAAATGGTTTTGGAGAAAGGGTGACTAGAAGTTTAAGGTTGTCAGTCCACATTTAACTACGGACATTCTCTTTCAATTTTACAGTAGTTAGTGTGTTTTTAGTTGGAATTTGCCACGATTGTAATACTCCCATCGCTTTTCCAAAATTACATTCTGTAGGTGTTTTATTGTGCAGGCTGTAGCTTGCCTTTGTGTGCAGAAAGGGAGCTGAGCCGTGGGGAGGCACCATTTGAGAGTGAAACTGGTCAACACTGATTTGTTGAAGATATCCGATCATCAACACTGCTCCTGTAGGTAGGGAGTAATGCCATATCATTGCAAGAGAGAACTGATGCACCAGGAGCCCTTTTGTAAACTGTAGCCCATTGACAACTTGAGCTGTTCTCATATGCCTAAGAGCCATAGGAGTCTTCTACCAGTCTTCACTCCTTCCCACTGAGTCACTGTAAGTGATGTTCTACCGCATAGTAAATGTCTGTCTGAATGCCCCCTAGATGCTCTTATACAAGTGAAGGATGGGCTAGCTTGAGAAAGGTGAGTGATTTATTGGTATAAACGGCGCACGCTCTAGATTCTCCAATTCTTTGAGCAACACTTTACACTAATGCAAAGCATATAACTATTTCTAATGCACACATCTACATAGCATGAATAGATTAAAACACATCCCTTTTGTATCAGCACAAGACTATTCTGTACAAGCAACTCATAATAAGCATGGATGGATGGATGTAGTTAGAATAATTAAAAAGTGAACATTTATGAAAATATAGCAACAGGAATAATATAAGTATAAAATTCTTTTCAGCACAAAATCTAATACCCAGAGGGTTTTTTCCACATTAGTCCTTCATTTTTATTTGCTCGTGCCTCACCCTCCTAACTAGGAACAATATCACTATTTAAGACTGAGGCTTCAGGCACTGGACATGATTCAAATTCTCTGTTGTTCATTGCCACCACATTCCTCCTATCTTGCACAATTTTGCTTGTACAAGAGAACTGTACATTCCTTTCCTGCCCAACCAATTTTTCTTAATGCACATCCAATCCCCACACCCACTCATTTTCTAGACATTACCATCATACATTGTTTTATATTTTTGCTTTGTGTTATAATCTTCTCCCGATCTACTTTAAAGCCACCCTATCTTCCCTTTCAACCTTGAAGATGAACATTTTAACTTGGCACTCGTAACAGCATTTGAAGCAGTGCAACGAGCCCAGGGCAATCCTTGCTGAGTAAAGTTCACTTTTCTGGGGGGGGCGTGGCTAGCGCCCGTGAGCAATGGCGGCTCCTCCTTAGCTCTCCCGAGCGGCGCGGAGAACAAGACGCTCAGCGAGACTCCCAGCGGCGTTTCAGCCCTCATAAAGAATGGGTTCCTAGTTCGGAACTGGCGCTGAACTGCTGAAAGCGAATTTGGACGCCCAATTCATCATGTGGGTAATCCTTTCTCTGAAGAGCTGTGGAACGTCGATGTTTCGTAATGCGGCCGCCATTTTGTATCTGCGCTAACGGTGTTTCGCTTTTATCGCTTCATGACCATCTTTGATAACAGCTGACTCAAATACTGTTTCTTCATTTCTCAGCTTACTAGCTAACACGTTGTGCTCAAATGTCCTCTGCAAAGTGTCTGACCTTTCAATAGCGCGTTTTTCGAGCGCTCTGGTTTACTTCTCCTCACAAGTGTTATCAAACCTCCATAGTGTTGCTGCAGCTTAATTGGACATTAATTGATGCGACTTTCACCTTTACATCAACAAGTGTGGGTCACATAACATTTGTATTCATCTGTACCACGCTACAATTACTTCATACTTACTTGTGGTGATGTCTTCTGAAACTGCAACCGCCATCTTTTGAAGTTTCAGACGGAGTCTTACTCCAAGCGGCTATGAGACATTAAGAGGGTTTCTTATTGCATTACATATCGCTTTGTGTCCCAGCGTTAAATTTTATTGCTTGTTCATCTGCTGTGATGTTCTGCCTTTTTGCTATAAATTGATGGCTTTTTTTATTGACTTTTCTAGGTAGTATGTTTTATTTTCTGTGTATGGTCTTTTTTCATTTGTATACAACGCTGCATCCATATTAGGAATCTTTTGTTGTTTGTTTTCATGCCTTCGATATTTTACAGTCGCATATCTCATTTTCTTTATGGGTAGATTATGCAAGGACCTGCGTAAGCCTTCCCCAACTTCTCGCAAACTTCTTCTTCATGCGGGGTCTAGGTATCCGTGTTTAGAGATGGATGACTCTGTTGACACATCTGTTAAAATTCCTTCTTCTGCTTCAGTTTCGATAATGAGTGGTGCAACTAAAGGTTCAACTAAGCGACTTAAAAAAGACCCACCCTCTCCTCCCAAACAAACGTCAGCAGTGACATTGGATATCCTTTTGGAAGAGATTAGGGCCTTGCGCCCTTTTATTGAAGAAACTAAAACTACGCTTGAAGAAACCAAAACTACTCTTCAGTTGTTTTCCGACAAGTGGTCAAACATTGATGGTCGTGTAACCATTCTAGAACAGACTGTTGATACCCTTACATCTTCTGTTGCCAAAGTTGACCCACTGTATTCCCAAGTCTCTACACTTCACAAACAACTCGAAAACTTAGAAAACAGAAATAGGAGGAACAATCTTCGCGTTTACGGCCTGGCGGAAAATTTAGAGGGGTCCGATGCTCTTGCTTTTTTCAAATCCTTCTTGCCAAAAATTCTTCAGTTGCCAGACACCACCAATTTCAACATACAAAGAGCTCATCGTTTTGGTCCTCCTCCTGCTGGGATCTCCACTACCCATGTTCAAAGGCCAAGAGGTGTTATCCTCTACTTTCTAGAATATACAGATTTACTTAAAGTTCTCTCCGCAGCCAAAGCTATTCCTCGACTTACCTGGTCGGGTAATCAACTTTTCTTTTCACAGGATTATGCTAAGTCCACTGCTGACCGGCGCAAGGAATTTCTTTCACTGAGACCACAGCTGCATTCTATGGGAGCGAGATATGGGCTTTTTCATCCCTGCCTTTTTAAGGTGACTTTCAACAATAAGACTACTACCTACGACGACCCGCTGAAATTAAAGAGCTTTCTGTACTCTCATAATGCCAACAGTATGGATTTTGCTGCTTCTTCCAGTTCTTCATAAGCGGTTTCCTCTCATTTATCTCATGTAACTGCTTTTTTGCTATGTTCCTTACTGGTTTTTATGATTGTTATGCCTAGACTGTTTTTGTAGTTGCTTGTTTTTTATCATTCTTCTATATTCTCGTTGTTTAATATATATCCTTCTTTTTTTCTTCCCCCTTCCACAGATTCTTCCTTCACGTCGCCACCCACCTTCTTCTCCTTGGGTTTCGTTGCAGTTGTCTTCCCTCCATGCCCTCTCTTTGGAGCTTTTGGCCCGTCATTGTTCTATGTGGCCTCCTTCCTCCTCCCCTTTTGTTTGTTCTCGACAATATGTAAGTCTTCCATCCCTCTTCCTCTGGTATTATGTTCTTACCTTTCTTTTTCTTTCTTCTTTATGCTCCTTAGCTAATTCCTTCTTTCGTATCTTTGTTTCTTCTCAGCATATGTCCTGTCCACTTTTCTTGATCCAGTTTTTAGGTCGAGGACCGTCCGGTCTGCCGAAGGCAGAACCGGAAGTCGGAGATTTAATGTTTCTGAGAGTGGCTCCTTAGCCCGCCTCTCTTTTTGCCTCTCCTCCATTGGCTGGCTTCCTAAACGGAGGCCAGCCATTGGAGGAGAGAGCCGTCCCTCCAAATAGGCTCCGTCTTTTTCAGATTCGGGGGCGTGTTTCGTGCTGTTCTTTACTCTTTTTAGCCACGCCCTTTTTTTAGGTGTGTTTTTCTCTCCTCCAGCCAATGGCAAGGGGAGAGAAAAAGAAACACGCCCCCGAATCCGAAAACGCCACTGCGTTTCTCCGAGGCATTTCTGCTTTGCCTCGGAGAAAGGCAGTGGTTTTAATGGTGTCCTCTCCCCCTGCTCTCGGCTCCCGTGTTCGGCACATATCCCTTTTCAAAGCCCTGACATTGCATGACACATGTGATCCGCGTTTCGGTGCAACAGAAGCTTTTCTGTGTATAAACAGGTCTGTGCCTATTTTGGCATATGCCTTTGTATATATCATTTCAGTCTACATCTGCCTTACTGCCCAACCACGCCAGTGTTACACTCACTCTCAGGAAGTGTTCGTTGCAGCGGCGCGGCTCAAGAAACCGCAGCACCCAATGCGATAACCGCCCGAGGGTGCTCGGGGAGGGCGCTTCCTCCGCCTCTGTGGGTGCTTGGGGAGTGCTCTCGCCCTGTGGGTGTCCAGAAAGAGCTGGTACCCCACCCGTGGGTGGCCGTAAATCGCCCGTGGGGGATAGGCTCTCTGGGATGGTCTAACCCCCTTCTGTAAGTGGCACTGGACCGGGAGGGGAGGCTCAGAGCCGAGGGGTGCTGCCTGAGGAGTCTCCAGACTGAGAGGTGTGCTCTGTGTCGGGGGGGGGGGGGCTAGCCCCGGTTAGGCTGTAGCTCTGTCACCATATGTCGGGGTACGGGCGTCGTTAGCTGCCCTTGCTTCCATGGGGCGGAGGGCTGCTTGTGGGTGCCCGGGTCCAGCCGCAGCCTGCTCTCGTCCTGCTCTTTGTCCTGGCTCTGCGCTGCCCTCCTCCTTCCCCTCCTCCTCCTGCTGCCGGTGCTGCAGACACACATAATAAAGCCAGGCTTGGCTGGAAGCAGAGTCCCAGCAGGAGGATGTGAGGAGTGGAGTCCCGGCGGGGGAGCGCTCTCATCCCGTAGGGAGCCCCGCACAGCCTGGGCTTCATCATCAGCCACAGAGAGAGCCAACAGCACAGAGCCATGGACAGCCGAGGAAATACAGCCCTGGCCGAGAAGAGGGAGGCGGCAAAAGGCGGAGCCGGCTCCGGGCCTGGGACTGGAGTGCGCGATGCTATAGTACAAGGAGAGAATACACAGCTTTAGCGAAATGCCACAAGCCCCGAGTCGCAAACACAGCACAACACAGTGCTGAAGTTGACGTGTCTGCCGAATACCCTACCTTCTAAGATGCTCTCCCGATCTAAAATGGGTACTTTTGCTATGTAGAGAATTATTCTCTAGCGCTAACTCTGGTCAGAATGGTAATCATTGCTCGGCGCTACATCTCAGAAGTTTCCAACTATCAAGTTATTTTCCCCTTTACTGCTTCCGCCCTGAAACCAAACCTGTCTGGGGCTAACCCTATTTTAAGCCAACGTTGTTCCTATTTTTAACGTTTAAACTGTTGAAAGGCGTATGTTACAATCGTTTAATATATGTATTTGTGTGGGGACGTAAGGCTAGATTCACAGTGGTGGCCATGGAGAGCAGCACAAACGAGGCAGACCTGTGTTTAAATATATTCGCGATGACAGTGGAGTCCTTCAGGGAAGGTCTGAACCGGAGACATGCGTCTCAGCCGGCCCCGGAGAAGCGAGGATGAGGCGGACAACTGCCCGAGCCCCCAGCCATGTGCTCGGCTCCCCGCTTAGTTTCAACTGGAAAGGGAGCTGCTACAACCCCCCTCCCTGCCCTGCTCACATGTCTCTTCCTCATCGCAGTAGAGGGTTTGTGGGGGAGGGAGCGCCGTGCGCCTTAATCCGAATCACCGCGCTGTTTTTATTTTAATCATGCATGTAGGTGTTTTGACGTTGAAGTAGTTGTTTAGTAATCTCATAATCCTGACAGAATTGAACAGTGTAAATCTTGGGAACACGCTTCCCACCTGAGAAGGCCTAAAACATTGTGCTTTGGACGTCACCGTGGCACAAGCACGTATACAGAACTTCCCATGTGGAATCCGGCCGAGGTATATGTCTAACTATTCAACCATTCAGCCTTCCGACTCACCTACCCACCCTTTCATCTAACCGCATGCTTATCCGTGTATGCATCGACCCATTCATCCGTCCGTCTATGCATTCTGCGGTTAATAAATCAATGTGTTTTCCATCCATTCCGCCATCCATCTTTTAATTTTTCCTTCTGTCTTGCCACCTATTCATCAATTTATCAATCCATCCACTCGCTTGTCCAACAAATGATTTGGGAATACATCTATCAGCTAGTCATCCATTCCACCCAATGTTTAATCGCTCTACCTACCTGCCTGTCAATTTATACGCCCATCTAAAAATCATCCACTCACTCACCTATTTATCACTCAGTGCATCATTCATTCATCAGCACCTACCTGTTCATATGTCCATCTGCCCATCAGCTATACCATGAGATCAGCGTGCAAATCCACCCTTCCACCTGACCGCCTGTCCAAGTGTCCACCCACGCATCTTTCACCTATTCACCCTCTATCTAATATCAAACATTCAGCAACCATGCCACGTGCCTCTCTCTGCCTGGCCGTGCAACAAGTCTCCCAGCAAGTGTTAACTCAATTAGGTGGGTTTATGGGGGAGATTTTAGTTACATTACACAGGGACACATTCTGTTTTTAAGGCACAGGGTGATTAAGTGATTTGCCAAGAATCACAGTATGTTGAACAGTCGCTGAGATTCGAACACAGTCCCCCAGTTCCAAAGTCGGCAGATCTGGCCACAATATGAAATACCTCACAACATCCCTCTCCCTCACTACCTCACTCTTTCACTACCTCACTCTCTCACTACCTCACTCTCTCTATCTCACTACCTCACTCTCTATCTACCTCACTCTCTCTTACTACCTCACTCTCTATTTCAATACCTCACTCTCTCTCTCTATCTCACTACCTCACGGTCTCTCTCTGCTAATGCAATAGGTATCACATATGCAAAAAAAAAAGCTAATGCCAATAGAAATGACAATGCCATTTATTTAGGGATACAAAAATGATAAAAAAAATAATAAGCAATACCAATAGCTCTACCTATAATATTGCCGATACCATTGCATTGTAAATGCTTGTTTCTTTTATTATCTTCTTTGCTTATATTTTTACTATATTTCTTCTTTTCTACTCTCCCTTCTTCTTTTCATCATGTAACTGGCTTTTTCTTTGTTGTTTTTTATGAAATTTTCTTCTTTTATTTCAGTTGTATCGTATTAATATGCTTCTATGCTTTACTTGCCTTTTTCTTTCAAGATTATTTCTCAACTGGCTTTTTGATATACATATTTAATGTTGTTTTATGCCTTTAAATATATTCTCTTGGAATGTCAGAGGTTTGCATTCGCCAATTAAAAGACAGAGAGTATTATCCCATTTGACCAAACTTAGTGCAGATATAGCCTGTATACAGGAATCACATTTATCAGCAGTTGAATCTGCTAAACTGAAAAGAGGTTGGGTGGGTGAAGTTTATTTTTCTCCAGGTGATGGAAAACGTAACGGCGTTTTGATTTTGTTTCGCAAATCTCTCCCAGTTAAGTCTGTAGCGCATTTTGCTGATATTTCAGGTAGATGGGTATTAGTCAATTTTATTTTAGATAATGTCCCTATGTCTATTTTAAATGTGTACGCTCCAACAAGTGGGGATGCCTCTTTTTGGACTTCTTTAGTTCCGCTAATCACTCAACATTATGTTGATAATTTTATTTTAGTAGGTGATTGCAATGAAGTTTTTGACCCTTTTTTGGATAGGCATTCTGCTAGCGCATACATAACACATAAGTCACAAAAATCTTTTACTCACCTTATTGCACAATACAAACTCACTGATGCTTGGAGATTATGTAATCCCACTTTGCGAGAATACTCTTTTTTTTTTTTCACCACCTCACCAAACTCAATCTCGACTAGACTATTTTTTTTATTTCACATCACCTTACCCAGTCCCTTATTTCTTCTGACATCGGCTCCATCTTAATTTCAGATCATGCCCCAGTTTCCATTGTTCTGGATGTGGTACAAAGGCCTACCTCTATTAAAAAATGGCGTTTTAATAACGCTCTCCTTCTTGATACACAATTTGTTTCTTCTTTTACCTCCTTTTTCCACGAATATTTCCTACTTAATAATACGGGTGAAGTTCCATTTCCCGTAGTTTGGGATGCCTGCAAAGCATCGGCTAGAGATTTCATCATGAATTATGTCTCTCGTAAGAGGAAGAAAGCCCAACAAGATACTAATGTCCTACTTTCTAAGATTAAACGATTAGAACATTTATATTATACTTCTAAATCAAAAGATTGCTTAAATGATCTCATTTCTGCCAAATTTCAATTTAATAAAGATTCTACGTTTAATGCCTCTAATTTTCTCTTAAAATCTAGCGCCAAGTTCTATGGTGGGCAGAATAAGGCTGGAAAGTTGTTGGCCAATTATTTAAAGGTGAGACAAAATAAACTCACTATTGACTCTATTTACGGCCATGATGGGTTATTAAAACATTAAAGTGAGGACATCCTACAAGAATTTTTACATTTTTATGGAGCATTGTACTCTTCCGAAACATCTTCGTCTGACCAATCTATCTCTCAATTTTTGTCGACCATATCCTCTCCCTTTGTTACTCTTCCGGACCTTTCATCCTTGGAAGCTGATCTTACTCACAGAGATCTCCTCCAAGCTCTTCATACTCTCAAACACGGGAAAGCTCCGGGCCCGGACGGTTTCACTGTTGAGTTCTTTTCTTATTTTTCAAATTTGCTCATTCCCAAGTTACATTTACTTCTCTCTACCTTCCTTCAAACTGGTTCCACTTCTGTATCCTTCTCTGATGCCCTTATTTGTATTATCCCGAAACCAAGTAAGGATCCACAGTATTGTAAAAATTATCGCCCTATTTCCCTAGTAAATATCGATTATAAAATTTTTTCCAAAGCATTAGCGATGCGCTTAGAATCCTTTCTTCCCGAGCTTCTGAGGAAAGAGCAATATGGTTTTGTTAAGGGCAGACTGTTGTCCGATAACACGAGATTATTTTTTGATATTCTTTCCAAGTCCTCTCATTATCCCCATTCCCTCGCAGCCATAGCTTTGGATGCGGAAAAAGCTTTTGATCGGGTTGAATGGTCTTATTTATTTAAAACCCTGAAGTGGTTTGGTTTTGGTCCAAAAATTTCCTCCCTAATTTCCTTCCTTTATTCTCGTCCTAGAGCAGCAATTTCTGCTAATGGGGGCTTATCTCCTTACTTTTCCTTAGGAAGAGAAGTCAGACAGGGTTGCCCGCTTTCACCTTTTTTGTTTAATCTAGCTTTAGAACCTTTCCTTTTGCGCCTTCGTCAGACTGACTATATCCATGGTTTTAATTTTCATAATGCTGACATTAAAATGGCTGCTTATGCTGATGATGTCCTACTATTTATTTCCCAATCAGATACCTCTCTTCCTGCATTTTTAGACGAAGTTCATTCTTTTGCTCAAGTATCGGGATACAAATTGAATAAGGACAAGTGTGAAATCCTACCACTTACTAAAGTGACTTTCAAAGATGATTTCTCTGCTTCAGGTTTTTCTTGGAGTCCTAACTATATTAAATATTTGGGCCTCAATTTCCATTCCTCTCTTTCTGGTACAATCACTAAGTGTATGGAAGGTTGTATACAAAAATTAACCACTCTCACTAACAAATGGCATCCTCTCTAATTGTCATGGTGGGGAAGACTGGACACGATCAAGATGATGCTCTCTCCCATTGTTTTGTTTACAATTTCCAATATACCACTTGCTATCCCCTTGAAATATTTAAAGAAAATAAACTCTATTTTATCTTCCTTTCTATGGGGGCACAAAAAATCTTGTATGTCTTTGTTTAAGTTAATGCGTTCTAAAAAAGAAGGTGGGGTGAACTTCCCAAACTTTTCTTTGTATAATAAATCCTTTCTCTTGCATCAAGTCTCTCATTGGATTGAAGATTCCTCATTATCCTCCCCTCTCTGGTTGACCTTAGAGAAGTCTTTCATTTTTCCCTTTTCCTTCAAAGAATATCTTATGTTCTCTCGCAAACCTCAGTCTGTTTCAACTCCTATTCTTAAATATACCTCCAAAATTCTATCTGATGTACCTGTTCCATCATTTTTTTATCAACCTATCTGGCATAACACGTCCATCTTAATTAAAAATAAGCCAATTTTTTGGAAATCCTGGAGAACGCGTGGCCTTATTTGGGTGCGCCAATTGTTCCATCATACTCAGATCATTTCCTTTGATTCAGCTGCCATTTCTTTCAATCTACCTCTCGCTTGTCGAACTAAGTATTTGTTATTGACACACGCATTACAACAGGCCTATGATGCTCATTTTGGTCTGCATCCTCCATCAACTCATATTCCCTCTGATACTATTTCCCTGAATTCTTTACTTATTAAGCACTCTAAGGCTTCCAAGATATATGCTTTTCTTCACACTTTGTCCTTTCCCCGCATTAAAACCACATTAGAGGAAGATTGGGAAAAAGATTTTGCACTTTCATGGTCTATTGAGTTGTGGGATAAGTTGTGGTTGAAGATACATAAATGTTCCAGAGCTGCGAATACTACTCAAACACTATTTTTTATTTATAATCGTTTATTATTTTCACCACTCACTCTCAGCAAACATTTCCCGGAAGCCTCCGACAAGTGTTGGTCCTGCTCCTCACCACAAGCAAACCTTTTTCACATGCTTTTTAGCTGTCACTTTACTTTTTGCTTCTGGAAACAGGTTTGGTCTCAAATTAATAAGATTTGTTCATCCACTCACTCCTTTTCTTTTTCTCACATCTTTTTGGGGAGTCTCTCTCCCATCTGGGATCATTGCACCCGTAGCACCAGAATAATAGACTTGTTATTAGCGGTAGCATTCCAGCAAATAACTAAAAATTGGAAGGATTATTCCAAATTATCTTATAAGGCTTGGTGGTATGCTGTTTGCTATAATCACAGATTAGATACGACTTTTGTTTATCCCCTAACTTTAGCTGCTAAGCGAAGAGACTTGTGGAGTCCACTTACAGTTTTTTTTTATTTGAGTGATCGTACTTCTCTGTCTTTATCCCCGTTACAGCAAGAAGTCCCTAAACCTCCATGACTTCCTTTTTCTTATGCTTGTAATTTATATTTCATATTCCTTTTTATTGCCTCGTTTCATATCACTTGCCAGTTTTTGCTTATAAGTATATTCAACTATTGGTGTTTCATATTACAACCTATGTTTTTTTTTTTGCCATTACTTACTCTAATATGTACTGTTACTTGTTAATTTTCTTATTTTTCTCTTATTTTGTAACATTTGAGCATATTCTTTCAATAAAAAAATTTCTGAACTAAAAAAAAAAAGTTCACTTTTCTTCCTTGCATTTATGCTGTTTGTATACAAGCCGTGATCATTCAATTGATTTTCTCTACTAGTCCATTGTGTTGTGGTGAATGTTGCACAGCTATGCTCTTTAAAACATTCACGTCTTAAGAAACACATTGTACACCTTTATCAGTGACAATAATCTGAGGAACGCTCTCCCTTGCAAACTCCTCCTTCAGAAAATCAATGACTGTTGCCATATTGACAATCCCAATATTTGTCACCTACATTCACTTAGAATAGTAATCCGACAACAATAAATGATACTGTTAGCTATCTGGAATAAATTCGATGGAGGACCATTGATATTCAGCTCCATTTTACTCTGAGGAATCTCTGACACTTCAACCACTGAAAAAGCTATTAATGTGTTATCTTATATGTGGCACTAGCAGTGCTCTGATGGCAGTATTTCACAAACTCCTCCACCATGGCACTCCTCTTGGGCCACCAATACATTTCTTTAACCTTCATTGTGTTTTGATTCCTCCCTAAATGTCCTTCATTAATACGTTTTCCATACCTTTTTTCTTGGTAAAACCTGTGGATTAATTCTCTCTCCCCTCAGAACAGCAGTCTCCCTCTCACTGTTCCCTGACTCCCCCTCACAATCATTTCTTGTATCACTCTCCAAAATTCCTACCCCACCCATCTTCCAAAGTCTTCCAGGTTGGCTAGCTTACTACCAAACCAAATTCTGTTACCCCCACCGCCCAGTGCACCTGGAAACCCTTGTTATAGCCTGGGTTGAACATTTATTTGAAAACACTTGCATCTTTGGTTTGACTTTACCACAAAAGTTAACCACTAAAATAATTAGACATTTTGAATCACCCAGCTACATTCAGCCAGACCTTTCTCTTTTACTAAATAGTTCATCACTGGTCCTAGCACTGCTCTTGTAGCAAACACAGTACTTCACCTTTCTTATCAACTTGCAATAAAGGCACTCATAACCTTTTCAAAGCTGCATCAGTCATTAGAGAGGGCTCAACATGAGAGGACTGCAGAGACGAGACTGGGTCAGGGCACTGTGCCCAAAACCGGTACATAGAGAACCAACTAGTCCATAAGGCCACCTATAGAAATATTTGAAGTATTGCACAGCATTAATATTGGGGACTAGGATACGTCAAGCCTTGAGAAAGCCACAGGCTTGCAAGCTGTCCAAGGGTGAAAACACCTGTTGGCTGCACTTGAACCAGTGCAAACAACAACAAGTAAAACAACCACATGAAACGACCTTTGGGTGAAAACTTGAAGATTTCTTTGTCAGTTCCCATCAGGTTACCTCATTATCAACCATGGGAAATAAACAAATATAAATAATGAACTGGACATGGAGATGTCATATGTCTAATATCTAAATTACGTGCTTCAATTTCTCCAGTCTATCACTACAGATTATATCTTTTGAGATTATTTTAATGCACATAAAGTTAAGGAAATACATACTTGCAATAGTTAATTGAGAGGAGAAGTTGACCCAACCCTTGAAGGAGCGGAATATTTCCCCTTGACAAATCCACATATATAAAAATATGCACAAATCAAGAGAAAGTGAGTAGGTCAGAGTGTGTTGGGCACATGACATTGTATCGGTCGTTATTACCATCTTTATCGCTTCACCACACCTACTCAATGTCATGAGATTAGCAATCATATTTCTAATATGGTCAAATGCCACCTGATATTCCTCCATCTACTCAAATCAGCTCTTTTCTTCATCAAGCTCAATAGAAGATTAGATACTGTCAAAATCCATCTACCAGGCTCAAAATTGATTGTGCCTGCCCTTCAGTTTAAAATATGAAACACAAAAGAGCAACCCAATATTTTCCTGTGGGCTTGGGTAATTGTAATGAAGTAGGTACCCACGTTCTACATACATCTATAGAATGTTTGTCTTCTGATTATAATTAAAAACTCTTGTAGGTGTTATAAATTGTCTAAATTAAAGATGGGTTGAACATCGGCGTTACGGTCTCAGTGTAAAGTGTCACAGATAGAACATTTTTAAAGTCTTGTATTATATTGTTTTGATGTGCTTTGTCAAATATGAGTTCAGTGGGAAAGGATTGTAGTATATACACACAGTTATAACTACCCTAAAGTTCTAGTCACTTACATTATGTTACTGTGTCCCTAATAGCAGTACTTGATAGGAGTGCTGGGCATGTCTAAAAATGTGAAGGGTTGTCCTCACATACCACCAGGTGTCATGCTTCTTCATAGGCAGCCCTCGCTCTGAAAAAACCCGGTTTGATAGTGTGCGGGCCTACACCTGAAGACAGGGAGGCCCATCTAATCATTTAAGTGGGGGCCCGCGAAAATAGTGAGTTAAAAACCAATGTAGTACCTCAAATTGCATTTAATCGTAGGGTATGTTACTTGGTATTAAAATTCTGGTATGTGGGGATTAGGGGAGTTATCACCACTGTTACCGTCATCGACACGTTTGTGCCTATGGCTCTTATGAGTCTGACATTCTTCAGGACGAAAGGCGGGCTCCTGGTTTTGCAATGACACACTAGATATTACCTCCTTGTTAGGGTGAGCTATGTCTACTCTAACCTAACGTTGTGGTTCTTAGGTACCCCAACGTAGGGTCTTAAATGCCCCATGGGAGGAGGGTTCAGGGACCCCTGTAGTCACACTTGCCTCAAGTTGCAATCCCTCGAGGTACACTTAAGTATGTCTGCTCCTTCTCCACACGATAAAAGGATTGTGGTAGGCAGAGCTATGTAGGACATGAGCAGTGCAGAGTTTAAACTTTGCATTCCTGTCCATGATTGTGCAGGGTTTGAACTGAAAGAGTCATGAGCTGTGCAGGATGCAATTATGTTGGATTAGAGGTGTGCAATGGGAAATAAGCAGGAAATGCTGTGACCTGCATGCTGCTGAACCATGGCCCACAAGGAAGTCTGCCTGTTGACTGGATGTAGGGCTTATACATCCTCTGCACTTACCTTCTGCATCTGCCAGTATGATTTCTCTTCTCTTGAAAATGTACTGTTGGGGAAGCCCCGTCACACATTAGCTGATATATAGCCTATCTTCTAGATTGATTAATTTTCATGTACGGTGACATTTTTCTTTTAAACAACACATTTTGGGATAAGCATACTTTAAACTCTTATAACTGTTTCAATTAACTAATTTATTTATCTGAGTTTATACAGAATTGTTATACATTACCTGCTTTTCAAGTCACTCTGACTATACAGGAGTTGAACATGTTTTTTAAAATATTGTTTGTATGGGCAATTCGATGCAAATAGGTTCCTTAGTATCACATTGTTGTGAATGTCCCAGGCTCCACATGTTCCAGGCTGTGTTCCTGTACCGTTGACCATTTTTATGTGGTATGAACACTGCACATTCTTTACTTGATTTCTGATCGTGACAATGTTCTGTTTGTCTCCATATCTGCATTTGCTACGAGGTGCACACAAATAATTTTGGGCCTTTTGGGTTGACTATAGATTCCCTCTTCCTAACCTCACAAGTAAGGACCCTGCAACCCTTTTTAGGGTAAATCTGTGTGTCCACTGGTATACTATTAAAGTTACTATTAAAGTTTTTTTTTTTAATCTTTATAATCACTGGTAGAAGATACAGATAAAGACGAAAAAATATAATTTCATCTGCATAATTGCATCTTTATGTTAAAAGCTTTTATCATAGATATATTTCATAATATTAAAGCAAACAATTTTCCGTACCAAATTTCTAACTACGATCCTCCTACTCTTCTTCACAACCCCACAGATCATTAGTATGATGCTCTATTACCTTCTCCCCAAACTAACAGTTGTTCATTTTGGTTGTTCGGGCTAATCCTCATTGTCTTTTAGTCACGGGTGGTTTCTATTCTACACCCCAAATATTATGGAATTATTTTGCAGCCCGTCTTTAGGGAATACTGTTTTTCTTAACTTGGCTCATCTTATGATCCCAGTGGCTATAAACTGGTGGTTCGATCATTTTCCATGTTTGTAAAATAAGGAATTTGGCCACTAGAGAAGCAATAAATACAAATCTTTTTTGTCGAATTGTTAAGTTGGAAATTGCAATTCCGAATAGGGCAACCAGTGGATAAGGAACTATACCTGTTGACAGTTTTTTGTTTAACCACTGAAAAATCTGGTTCCAATATTCTGTTAAGATTGGACAAGTAACACAAACATGAATGAAGTCTCCAATCTGATAGTTGCATCTGGTACATTGTCCTGACTTCAATCAAAACATTTTTTGTAGTCTCATTGGAGTATAATATAGTTGCCACTTTCAGAATAACGGCATACCTATAAAATTGGCCCCTCGTATGGCCTTGTATGACCATCGATTGTATGCTTTCCACAGAGGTGCTTCTATTTTGCATCCTGTGGATACCTGTATCTTTTGAAGGGTACCAGGAATTATTTGTTTATAAAGTTGTCGCTGAAGAATTTGGTACCAATTCGCTACCCCAATGTTTCCCTCACATAAAATGCTTTGCGGATTGCTGTTGGAAGCACGCCATCTGGGAGTTGTAAATTCCTTACTAGGTTTCGTAGCTGAATAAAAGAAAAAAATAATGAGGTCGGGGGAGTTCTGGTCTGCCCATTTTTAATTGGTCCCAGGTCTTCAGCATACCCTCGATCAGTAGATCCTTTACTTGGTAAAACCTTATCCTTTCCCAATTCCTTATATTCTGTGCACCCAACAGAAGACCTAACTCCTCACAATGCCATTTCTGGATAGCAGGGTGTAATGGGGTAAATTGATATTCAGCCTCCATTTGCATAAATGTTTGAAGAATCATGTTCGGGACCTTATATCGATCACTTTTATGTAATTTGGGGATTTTTATAAATGGTACTAGCTGGATATATTATTTACTAGTACCATTTGTCGAAGATAAAAATGTCCTCTGTGATCCTAGGGAGCTACTGCCCATCTACACCATTCCATAAATGCAGCTTGGAAATATTTCTTGATGTGGGGTAAACTGAGACCACGATACTCAACTGAAAAGTTTCTAATTTGGTACAAGGCTTCCTGCCTGACCATATGAATTTGCGCAACATCTGATCTATTTCTGAAAAAAGTAGCTTTGAGGAACTTTAACATATTCGAGAAAAGACAAAGAAATAATGGGAGTATCATAATTTTAATTAGTGCAGTTCCCCCAATTATGGAGAGCGGTAGCAACTGGCAGTTATTTAAAATATTCTTAGCTTTGGCTAGTGTAGACACATAATTGAGTATTAAAAGTTGCGAGAAATCATGCAACATAAAAATGTCCAGATATCGACCTGGAAGCCTGCATTCGCAGGTCGATTGGCAAAACCTGATTGAAGCTGTTAAACAATAAGATTTCCGACTTTGCACGATTAATCTTATAGTCCTCTAAATCTGAAAAGCTTCTAATTTCATCGAAAGTTCGGGTGATATTTTAAGTCTGCTGCCAAATACAAAACGAGATCATCTCCAAACAGCTTCAGCTTTGGAGCCCCCTACAAGGGTGCCTTAATTTGTGAATCCTGTCGCATCGGAGAAGCTAATGGTTCGATAAATAATGTGATTATCACTGAGGACATAGGGCACCCTTGACGAGTGCCCCGTAGAATTTTTACTGAATGCGCCGGAGGAGTATTAATTATAGTTTTTCCTTTTGGGTTTGAAATATAATTTCTGCAGCATAATGATGAAGCGCAAAGGAAAATCTAATTTCAATTAAATAGCAAACAAAATATCCCAGTTAACTAAATCAAAAGCTTTTACAGCATCAATCTTAATAAAACTTTTATGTCATTGTTTGAAAAATAATTGGTGGCCAGAATTAAGAATTCTGTATTCTTAGCAGTGGTCCTCCCTAGGAAACCACAATGGTCTCCATTCACCAATTCTTGAACCAGCGGGGTTATTTTAGCTGCCATAATTTTGGTGAATAATTTGTAATCATTATTAAGCAGACTAATTGGACAATATGATCCTGGTTTATCCGACGCTTTTTCCTGTTTTAAAAAATACTAATTATGATTGCTTCAGAAAAGGTTTTAGGGATCCACTAAGATTCATTAAAAAATAATACCAACAGTTTTATTGGCGGCATAAATATTTGATAAAATTCTATTGGTAGTCCATCGCTGCCACAGGCTTTTCTGCTAGGGGTGATTTTTAATAGTGTTTAATAGTGTTCTGGACTTCCTTTTCTGAAACGAATTCCTTTACTTGAATCTGCTGTACAAGGCTTAGTGTGGGCAAATTAGTAGAGCCAAAAAGGTCCTGTCAATTTCTGCCATTCGATCTACTGTTTGTCGTCAAAAAAGACTTAATGGAGCAGCATTATTGCGTCTTATTTATTTATTTATTTATTTATTTATTTTTTCGACCAGGCCAAGAATTTGCCCGCATTGCAGTTGTTGAAGGCAAGTGGTGTGGTTGGCTATTGATTGAGAGTCATAATAGTTTTTGATATCCTGTCTAGCTTTTCTTAGTCTAGATTCAGTTGCCTGCAAATAGTGTTTTAAGTGTAGCTGGCTTGCCCGATGTAGATCCTGTTGGAATTTAGTAAGAAGAGTTTGCATGCTCATGACCCGGCCATCATCCGTTAAAGTTTTATCTAGCGTCCACCGAGGCTCTCACCTGAGTTTGCCTTAATTTTAATTTCAGTCACTGGGACTGAATGATCAGAAAGGGGATTTGGAAGAATCTATGACTTCCCCCTTCTCCCATTGGTAGGAAATCTATTCTTGAAGCAGAATGATATCTTTTCGAAAAGCATGTGTATTCTCTGGATAACGGATGTTGAGTTCTCCAGGGGTCAATTAATGCTAGATCTTGAGTAATTTTTACCAATCGTTTATGGGAATTAGGTTTATTTTGTGCACTGATTTTGCAAGTGGAATCTAGCCTTAAGCTCCGGATAATATTAACATCCCCTCCTATGATTATTAAACCAGGTAGTAGATACAATGCACTTCCTAGTTCATCCAGAGCACCTATCTCGTCCTCTATAGGGCCATTATAACTAAAGATCTGATCACCAGTCTACAGGCTTACAATACCCATCTTGCTCCGGTATCCCTCTTAATTTGGAGGACTTCCCCCTGTAAATGGCCGGTAAGTAAAACCTCAACTCCCCTAACTGCCGCACCCACCAATGCCAGAAAAGCTTGAGAGATGAAACTCGGCCATCTAGGCAGGGTGGAAGTGCTTTAAAATGGGTCTCCTGAAAAAAAATAACATATGTCTGTGTTGCCATGAGCCACAGGAGTGTAGATTTCAGTTTTGTTAGATTATTCCCACCTTTGATATTACACAATGCTATACGCACTATCTGATTGTCTACCATTTATGTTAACTTACTTTTTTCTACTTGCATAGCTTTTTTGTTTTCTCGCCCAATTTTGTCTGCCAGATTCACTTAAAGCGTTTAATTTGGATATGAATTAGCCTATACCTTGAAATTTTAAAATTCTTTCCCTCCCATCTACCTGAGATTCTTACCTCTTCTTATTCCTCCATCTCTCCGTGCCCCTGTGAAATCCCTCCTCCCCACACTCCGAGCTCTACCCGTTTTGTGCTCACGCCTCACCCGTGTGTTGTCCCACCACTCATGCCACCCCCCTTCCCCCTAAGGAAGTACCTTGGAATGGTACTTAAGAGCTCTTCTAGGGAGGTGTTGCAAGCAGGCCATAGACCTCATAGTGCCTCGTTCTCATGATATACATCACAATATTGCTACACATTTTTAAATTAAATCAATTTCATTAACTATCTATAATCCTTACATACCCCATAACATTCAATCATTCAATCAATCAGTCGCATTTCTAGAGCACGCTACTCACCCGTGAGGGTCTCAAGGCGCTGGGGGAGGGGGGGGTGAGCCGCTACTGCTCGAAAAGCCAGGTCTTGAGGTGCTTCCTGAAGGAGAGATGGTCCTGGGTCAGTCGCAGGTGGGTGGGGAGGGAGTTCCACGTCTTGGCCGCCAGGTAGGAGAAAGGTCTTTCTCCGGTGGTGGATCTGCGAATCCGTGGGACGGTGGCGTGGGCGAGGCTGGCGGAGCGGAGCTGGCGGGAGGGTGTGTAGAAGGTGAGGCGGGTTTTGAGGTATTCGGGGCCCATGTCGTGGAGCACCTTGTGTGCGTGGGTGAGGAGTCTAAAGGTGATCCTCTTGCTGACGGAGAGCCAGTGCAGGTCTCTCAGGTGTGCTGAGATGTGGCTGTGTCGAGGGATGTCCAGGATGAGTCGTGCCGATGCGTTCTGTATGCGCTGGAGTCTTTTCTGTAGTTTGGCGGTGGCCCAGCGTAGAGGGTGTTCCCGTAGTCCAGTCGGCTGGTGACGAGGGCCTGGGTGACCGTCTTCCTGGTTTCAGTGGGGATCCATCGGAAGATCTTACGGAGCATGCGGAGGGTGTTGAAGCAGGAAGAAGTAACGACGTTGACTTGCTTGGTCATCGAGAGGGAGGAGTCAAGGATGAAGCCCAGGTTGCGTGCGTGGTCTGTGGGCTTGGGGGTGGCGCCCAGAGCAGGGGGCCACCAGGAGTCGTCCCAGGGGGATGGTCCAAGGATGAGGACTTCCGTCTTGTCTGAGTTCAGCTTCAGACGGCTGAGCTTCATCCATTCCGCGATGTCTTTCATACCCTCCTGGAAGCTGGCTCTGGCGGTGGCGGGGTCGTTGGTGAGGGAGAGGATCAGTTGGGTGTCGTCGGCGTAGGAGATGATGTTGAAGTTGTGTTTGCGTGCGATGGCTGCAAGGGGGCTCATGTAGACATTGAAGAGGGTGGGGCTGAGCGAGGATCCTTGGGGAACGCCACAGATGATCTTGGTGGCCGCTGCGCGGAAGGGCGGGAGGCGAACTCTCTGGGTTCTGTCGGAGAGGAAGGAGGTGAGCCACTCCAGGGCCTCTCCTTGAATCCCGGTGTGGTGGAGGCGGGTTGTCAGGGTGCGGTGGCAGACAGTGTCAAATGCGGCCGACAGGTCGAGGAGGATGAGGGCGGCAGTCTCACCGTTGTCCAGCAGGGACCTGATGTCGTCGGTGGCTGCGATGAAGGCGGTCTCGGTGCTGTGGTTCGCTCGGAATCCGGACTGTGACGGGTCAAGGGAGCCGTTCGTCTTGAGGAAAGCGGTCAGCTGAGTGTTGACGGTCTTCTCGATGACTTTAGCGGGGAAGGGGAGGAGCGAGATGGGGCGGAAGTTCTTGAGGTCTGTGGGGTCCGCGGTGGGTTTCTTCAGGAGGGCGCTGATCTCCGCATGCCTCCAGCTTTCCGGGAAGGTGGCAGCTGCGAAGGAGTTGTTGATGATGTTCCGGAGGTGGGGTGCGATGATGGAGTCGGCTTTGTTGAAGATGTGGTGTGGGCAGGGGTCGGCTGGGGAGCCGGAGTGGATGGTGTCCATTACGTGGGTGGTGTCTTCCGTGCTGACGGGGTTCCAGACGCGGAGGGTGGTGGTGGGGGGCGTTGGTTCAGTGGACGGGTACGTGGTCTGGGCGCTGAAGCTGTCGTGTATGTCGGCGATCTTGCGGTGGAAGAACATGGCGAGTGAGTCGCAGAGGTCTAGTGATGACGTGATGTTGTTGTTGCTGGCGCTGGGGTTGGAGAGCTCTTTAACGATGCTGAAGAGTTCTTTACTGTTGTGGGTGTTGTTGTCCAGTCGTTCTCTGAATGATGTCCTTTTGATGGTGCGGATCAGCTGGTGGTGTTTGCGGATGGCATGCTTGAGGGCAGTCATGTTTCCTGCTGACTGGTCGTGACGCCAAGCTCTTTCGAGGGTACGGCAGGATTTCTTGGAGTCTTTGAGATCGTCGGTGAACCATGAGGCTTTCTTGCTGTCGGGGTTGCTAGGAGGGTTCTTCAGTGGTGCAAGGGCATCGGCGCAGTTGGTGATCCATAGTGTGAGGTCGCGGGCCGCTATGTTGGGGTCCGTAGTGATGGTGGGTGGGTTTTGGCTCAGGGAGGTGGTGAGCTGGTCGGTGGTAATCTTGCTCCAGCATCTTCGGGGGGCTTGTTTCGGGCGGTGGTGAGTCGTGGTTTTCCTGAAGTTGAAATGGACGCAGCTGTGGTCGGTCCAGTGATGTCCGGTGGTGTGGCTGAAGGAGATGTGTTTGCTGGAGGAGAAGACGGGGTCAAGCGTGTGGCCAGCGAGGTGGGTGGGGGAGTTGACTAGTTGCTTGAGTCCGAGGTTGTCTAGCAGGGTGGTGGTGTTGTTGTCCCTGTTGTTCTCCAGGTGGAAATTGAGGTCTCCTAGGAGGATGTAGTCGGAGGAGGCGAGGGCGAGCGGGCTGATGAAGTCTGCGATGGCTTCCCTGAATTGTGTGCGCAGTCTCGGGGGTCTGTAGATGAGAGTGCCTCTGAGGGTGGTCTTGGGGTCGGTGTGTATCTGGAAGTGAAGGTGATCGGCGGTGGTGAGGGTGTCGTCGGTGTTGGTCGTGATGCGGATGGTGTTTCTGTAGACAATGGCGATGCCACCTCCGGCTTGGTTGACGCGGTCCCTGCGGGTGATCTTATAGCCGTCTGGGATGGCTATGGCGATGTCAGGGGCTGAGGAGGCGTTCATCCAGGTTTCCGTGAGGAAGGCGACGTCCGGCACTGTAGTGTCGAGGAGGTCCCAGAGTTCGATGGCGTGTTTGTGGATGGGGCGGGTGTTGAGCAGGATGCACTTGAGGTGGTTGGTGCCTGCTCTGGGGGGTGTGGTGCAGGTCCGGAGGCAGGTGAACTTGCAGGTATGGCAGGTGAAGGCTCCATGGGTGCGTTTCGGGGTGGCTCGGAAGCAGGCTGGCTGCCTGCCGGTGTTGAGTGCGTGGAGGGTGGCGTTGTTGTAACTGCGTCGGGTGGGTTGGCTTCGGTGAGGGCCAGGGGTTCTGGCACTGGGCGCGGTCCAGGCGCGGACGGGCGCAGACGGGCTTGCCTTTGGCGTGCCTTCGGCGCGCCAGCGGCGCGGCCGTGCGTTCTCCGCCATAAATAGCGAAGTGGGAGGGAGGAGCAGCTGGGAGGCGGGAGCGGGGCGGCGAATGGGGAGCGGGAACGGGAACAGAAGGCAAAAATGGGTCGGGCCGCAGGGGATCAGCGGCGGGGAGCGGGAACAATA
Organism: Triturus cristatus; assembly: GCF_964204655.1. Classification (NCBI taxonomy): domain Eukaryota; kingdom Metazoa; phylum Chordata; class Amphibia; order Caudata; family Salamandridae; genus Triturus; species Triturus cristatus. Next base: position 742,784,096 of record NC_140591.1, on the reverse strand, counting down.
CAGGGAGAGCAGCGAGGAGCGGAGACCCCTGAGAGGCGGGATACCATCAGGGAACAGAAAACAATAACCAAGTCAAAGCAGCAAAGGTACAACAAAATTAGGGCACACAACAGTGGAAAGCACAAAATACTTAGGGAACGAGCGCCAGCAGCGGGGATCGTGCGGTGAGTGGAGCGACCGGCTCTGCGAGCAGGGTCAGGGGTCTCAGCTCACCACCGCGCGTTCTTTGCCCTAAATGGCCAAGTGGGAGGGAGGAGCAGCTGGGAGGCGGGAGCGGGGCGGCGAATGGGGAACGGGAACAGAAGGCTTAAAGGGGGCGGGCCGCAGGGGATCAGCGGCAGGGAGCGGGAACAATACGGGGAGAGCAGCGAGGGGCAGAGACCCCTGAGAGGCGGGATACCTTCAGGGAACAGAAAACAATAACAAAGTCAAAGCAGCAAAGGTACAACAAAATTAGGGCACACAACAGTGGAAAGCACAAAATACTTGGGGAACGAGCGGCAGCAGCGGGGATCGTGCGGTGAGTGGAGCGACCGGCCCTGCGAACATTTTATCTTACATAATCACTATCTCGTGGTCCCCCCCATCCCCCTTGATTGTAAGCTTTTCGTTTGGATTGTTGGATTATACCAGCAGGGGCACCGTTTTGTTTGAGTTGGTCTATCAGTCCAACAAACTCTTGCTTTTTTGTGCTGCTAATATCGACATGTCCAAGTATATTCGAAATGAAAAGTTGTCCAGTGCAGAAAAAGATTTCTTCTTGATCGCCTGGGTCAGAATTCTTTCTTTGGTCAGAAAAACTCCAAAGTTGACCAGAATTGTTCTGGGGTACTTTGCATTCATAGATCAGATCGCCGGTGCTGGTGTGCTCTAGCAATGGTCAAATTGTTGCCTTTGTCTATTTTTTCTGCTTTTCAAATCAGATCTGATATCAATTTTATGGGTGAATGCCCTGCTTTGCTATCCTCTGGTATACCCACGACTCGTTGGTACGCCGAGCTCAATTTTCTACATCATCTAGTATTAGCTGAAGATCTTCCAATTCAGATTGTAGTTTAGTCAAGTTTCTTTCTTGATTATTACTAGTATCCTTAAAAGAGGATACCTTCAGTTCTACCTGAGTCATACGAGTGGCGAGCTGTTGAAGATTTTCATTAATCTGCCCAGCTGCTCGTTGGTTTATAAATATGCGGATTTTTGTGAGAGCTTCATTTCGTGGAGTTTGCTTAATGTCTAATTTAATGTGCTTTTTATCGCAGAGAGCTGTGCTGTTTGCATTGTTGCGAGAACCCGATCTCCCAGTTGGCTTGGGGCATTACCTGCCTGGGGGTCTTTTTCCAAAACAATAGCTGTGATGGAATAAGTTTGGGTGGCTATTCTAACATTGCCTGAGTCAGATATATTTCCCTTTTGGCCTCCCCTTAGAGACCCCCAGCGTGAATAGTGGATATGTCTGCTTCCCATTTTCCTTAGATGTCTCGCCTAGGCGTGTGATCACCTGGCTCGGAGGATCCATTTCTGCTTCTGCTACTGCGAGAGGAGAAACAGTGTTGTTCTCAGGACTTTGAGTGGACTCCATCCTGTCTATTATTTCCTGTGAGAGGTTGTGCCAAAGTCTATCAGGGGATGGAGTTGATTGGTTCAGTGTCTGAGGTCGGCGCTGTCCAGTTATTATTTTTTTGCCTGTGTGTCTTACTTAGTCGTATGCGTTTTCATTGACCAATCTCCTAATATAGCTTTCATTAAGGCTTTTTGATGTTTAGCACCGTATATAGTGAACTATTGTATGCTGTCTGGAATCAGCTGGTAGGCTGGAGGATGCCAGAGTTGCCGTGATTGAGCCGCAAGCCGCATTCGTGCTACACGGACCGCGTCTGCAACTTTCCCACCCTTCCTTTTTAGAGGGAGCCTAGCTCTCTCCCCCAAGCTGCTTTTACACCTCTTATATCCTGTTTGCCGGGCCTGGTGAAGATTAAGTCGGTGTTTGATCTGATCCAAGTGAGTCTACTAAATTTGGATTTGCATGTCTCTTTCAGCTTTGGTTAGTTGCTTGTGTATTGCTTTTTCGAACATGTTCTCCGTTTCATATATTTTAATGATGTCTCACAGTCCAGTGAGGTCCAACACCGCCACCACCATAATAGAGGAACCCCACTCACCTGGAGGTATCAACTGCCGAAGACAGATGACCAATGCAGAGGGCCGTTGTGCTATTATGCATCCGGCATCAAGACCTGAGAGGCAGGGTTGTTACACATGATCTTGTGCACACTGGCTGAGGCACTGACTGTACATCCATAAAGGGTGCACCACCGATCCCTGCACCCTATTGCATCCAAGAGAACATATAACTCAAAGCCTGAATCCAGAAACTGGAAGATTGTATTGGACTTGTAAAGATTAATTCTGCAGGTTGGAGAGATTGATTGCCTTTGGGAACTCTTTTTACTCGGTATACAATACAAAATGAACTAATGGTTACTGAACAGAGTAGGTGCGCTCAAAGTCCAATTGTGAGCTCGTACCTGTGCCTGATTCTTCCCAATGATCATTTTCATTATTTTTAGAATGCTAGAGTCTTGTTGAAGAATCCTATAAAATTTTGTCCCTAGTTATGTTTTATAAATCCCTGTAACTAAACCCCCATTAATGTGTGTAGTATTTCATTTTGCTATGAGATTAAAGTAGTTTTCTTTTTAATAAGACACACTGGAATGGACAGTGAATTGTTGGGTCTGTTGGACTGCTTCAGTCCCAAGTTTATTCCTCTCTGAGAAACCTTTGACTGCTTCTGCAGCTAACCTGAAAGTGCAGAAGGGGTGAACTTGGCCCAGTTTGCAGAGTCATAATAGGACAGACTTCACGGCACAAGAGGCAAATGACCCCAACCATTATAGCTGTCGCCCAGTAGTCCCTGCTTTCCATGTGGCCTTCCAAGCGGGTGTTACAGCGCGGAAAACCTAGGTAACGGGGAAAAGGACGCGACCCGTACCGATATCCTCCTTCCGTTACAGACCAGACATCACACTATCGCTTTTCACACATGCAGTCACTGGTGGGGCCCATTACACCAACATTCATATGTCACTTCACACTGGTCTGCACATACAGGAGAGATGAGCGGTTCAAGCGCTGGACATGAAAGGAATACTTTATAACCTATAAGAAGAAAAATTATATTACATATCTATACAGTAATACCCTTTCTCCTGTAAACCTCAATCTTAAACATCAAGGCACTCCTCCCACGTAATCGATGGATCAAATTAGTTGGGATTGGTTGATGGTGATTTAGAACCAGCTAAAACACATTTTAAGATTTTGATCTAACCGCCTTCAATAAGTCACAAACACTTTACTTTGTTGATTAATAATTGTTTATCTATTTTATCGTAAAAAGGTTAAATTGCATTCAGAAAGATATATCAATTTTCATGTTAATCACGGAACACCATATTTACCTAATCTGGCTATCGGACGTCCTCTAAGTCATTGGTTTGTCAAGATCAAATTGGCTGTCACTCTGTCATTTAGCAGCAAAGTTCTCCGTGCAGCACGCTACAGTCCCAAAGAATAGGCAAGGACCAGAGACTTGCAAGCATCAATCAATGCCCATAGATTTAAGAAAGTTCGCAGTTCATCGGATAATGGGCAGCATTCAGGCCGTCAAAGATTCAGCAGTCACCCTAGATAGTAGCGTCGCGTAGCGTCACCGTCGTCTTCGTCAGCAAAAGGAAAGGGAAAGTATGCGAACAACCAACTTCCTCCCTATTCTACCATGTAATTTATAATGAAATGAAGAAAAGATGTGACAATTTGTAAAATTTGGGCTGTCATGATTGGTCGGTTGAGATCGTCCGGTAGAGTCTTTGGGAACTTGGTACAGTTCAAAGATAACATCACAAAGTCGGTCCATTCTAGTTCTTCGTCAAGAATCCTTTTGTTTTTCCGTTTGGCTACAATCCCACCGTGACCTTGCTCTGGAACCCTAAGGCATGGGTCATGACGAGGCCACAGGGACGTTTTGTCGCTATTGCGCACTCCACTCGAAACCTCGTGCAGCAGCGGCCATCACCTCGTGTCAAATCAGCGGCCATTTTGATTTTAGGCCCAAAGAATAACTTAAGCGAAACAAACACAAAAATGTAATTAATACATGGAAATAATGAATCTAATGTTAACCCCTTACTAATCCCTCTATGTGTATGTATTTATCTAGCGTATAGCGACATTTAAAGCGTTCATATTCACCCATTTGTTGTCATCTTGGGCCACATTATGAAAACGTTACAAAAAGCCACATATATTATGCAATATTCTATTTAATACATATACTACTGTTAGTATGCGTACGAATTTTAGTCATAAAGGTTACTTAGCCATGCAAATCCAGCGTATAATTCATATATTAATAATGTTGATTAATACACATGCAAACTTATTTAATAATATTATAATTAATATGTTATATAATTAGTATATTCATGCAGAATAGGGGGGTATACAAAATGTTGTACTACCCGCTCCATCAAGAAGTAGGACAGACTATTCGCTGTTCTCGGGAAATCTTGAAATTTTAAAGAAAGAGGAAAAGTCTTACAGAAGGGGTGAACTTAGCCCAGTTTGCAGAGCCATAATAGGACAGACTTCACGGCACAAGAGGCAAATGACCCCAACCACTATAGCTGTCGCCCAGTAGTCCCTGCTTTCCATGTGGCCTTCGAAGCGGGTTCTGAAAAGGCAATCTAGGCACCTGCAGACCTATTCTTTTTATGCCCTCCGGGTATCCCTCACATTGACTCTCAAGCACACTTGCAAAATCAAGTCCCCATGTACCTGATTGTAACTGCTCATGTGGTTAATTGTGTTTCTTTGTCTAGAAACACAGTAGGTCATATTAAATATTCTGTAAACAGAAAGGCATATGTATTCTATACCACAAAGATAGTAGTTACTTACCAAGCAAAATTCCTAGATTGCAGACCATCAAGGTGGTTTGATTTTTACTTTTAAAGTTACTGGAGAAGGTGCACGCAAGTCCGTACCGGCCTACTAACTTGCATGTTTTATGGGTTTTTCCAACTTGTCTCTAAAATGTTCCCATATGAAGACAGGTTGGAAATTTTCTCCGGATAAGGGCAGGAGTAAAACTTCTTCCAGGGTTAAAGAAAAAAAGTGGGTGGTGTAAATGTGAACTTGTTACCGCTTAACACATTTTTTGCATGAGCAAATTTACACATACATATTTGCTTGTGCTAAAATGCATTTAACAAATATTTTGGAGTACAGTTTCCTGACCACCTTCTGTGAATTCATGAAAGCCATAAATCTGCACTAATGGAAGGACATATACCATGGGTGCACGTTTGTGACTTTCTTTTAGAATCGGGCCCATGTTTAGGTCTGGCATTAACCAAGACCTTTTGTTTTTATTAAAATTCTATATATCTCTCTCTAACTAAAGGCTTGCTTCTCTGTGAGTGATAGCAGTTTGCTCTTTTACAAGCAGCATATCGGCACCCAAAGTAGTTTTTTTCCAGTGCCAGGAACTACTGTGGTAATGTGTGGTTTTGAGAATATTTTTGCTTTTGCCAAGGTTTGTTATAATGATGGGCCCAGCAGCTCACGAGCTTATTTATTGTCACGTTTCCTATACTTTTGTTGAAAGTGGTTACACTTATTTTCCATCATGAATATGTTTTAGAAATACTAGCATGCATCAACGTATTTTACTAAATGATGATTCAAAGAAATGGTACCTAAAAGTTCACAGTAGTTGAGTGAAAACATTTGTTTACCAGTTGCATTTTTATTTTATTTTTTTAATAAACATTTTATTTTGAAAGCAAAGAATCCTTAATCTTGATTTCATGCTTTTGCATATATTTACATCTAATCGGAGAGCATTCTGGGAGCATTATTCGTAGCCTCATATTGGTAATCTTTGCCAATGTGTGTGCGCATTTCTATACTTGAACCACTGTCAGTAGTTCATTCTGAAAGTATATTTTCTTAGTGCTTACCCTAAGAATAAAAGTGTTCTATTTATGAACCATAAATGCAAGCTCAAACAATATTAGCATATGGACACAAATATTACACTACAGACCATGCCTTTCCATGATCAATGATGTGGTACTGTAATTTGGCAGCCAAAGGGTTTGTGCCACCAGGAGTTGGGCCTTCTTGTCTCAAGAACAAAATAAACATGAAAACTTGTTGTCCTTGACCCCAAACAGTATGTCCTGGATGTCGGATAAAGGAATTCCACACCCCTGCTGCCAGTGTGTGTGTAGTGACCAGCAGCAAGTTGAGACACACACACAGACTTGCACACTCACACATGCTCATAGTTCACACATACTGCCAATGGGGTGCCAGTTCAGACACAGCAATCATACCAGCTGGCAAAATGTGGCTGTGTTTGTGTAGTCACTTGCTGCTGGTCACTACACCCACTGGCAGTTAAATGTCCGCGCACACTGCTAACCACACACATGGCCAGTCAAATGCTACTCGGACATCACCATGAAGCTTTCATTTCTAAAACACTCCCACAATGAATGTATTACAAAGACAAAGCACAGATAAGGAAACAATAAAACATACAACTAAAAAGAGCACGTTTTTTCAAATAGAACCAATCTGTTACAAAACAGGTGTAACTAAGTTCAGCAAACCACTGCCAGCCATCCATCTAATCAGAAAATATATAGCAATACAGACCACAGCCTCTTCCCTTTTACTGTCATTGTTGCTCCCAATAATTGAGTTGTGTATGGCACCATTTGAAACGTGGGAACACATAGGTTCAGATTAGGACACTCTGGGCAGTACATACGACTCTCTTTTCGTACTTCTCTTTGGACACAGACACTAGATCACCAACAAGGAAAGTCTTTTTTGGGTGTTGGGGCAATGTATTCAGAAAAGTAGTGATCTTTCAATATAGCCACATCTTCCACCACTCCGACTCTAGAAACAATTGCCTGCTCAAGTGCAACAAGGCTGCCTATTACAGACTGCTGAAACTGCGCAAAACGTCATCCTGGATTCAGGAGAACGTTTTTTTACAACCATGCAAACATTGAAGGATACTAAATGAAATAGATGAACAGCCAAGTTTTTTTTTAACAACAAATTTTATTTGGCTATTTATTTGAAAGTTGGGCGACAGCCCTACAATGACCTGTAGGAGAGAAAAAACGTACATTGTTGAAGTTCCCACATTTTGATTATTTTTCAATTACTGCAGAACATGCAGGTGGTATAACTTAAGCAAACTGCAGACAGTACTAGATCTCAAGACGTGTATATGATATATTAGCAGAATGATCTATTATCTATTATCATAAAATGCGGGATATTCCGGTCGGTGATCATTGGAATATGGGGTCGTTTATAAAGGGTCTGTGGGTAGCAGGGGGGGGGGGGAGCTCCACGATATGACACCCATTGGGTCCAAATTTTCCTGTTATTGGGGCAGCCCCGAGCTAGAAACACAGCTATTTCCTCCCCCATGCATCTGTCAAGTTCAATTTTCCATTTACCCAGTGTCGGGGGGATGTCCCTTTCCACATTTGGGCGATATCTCATTTGGCGATAGTGAGAGCTAAAAACAATAAATGTTGCTTATATTTATTTCCCCCAATGTCGTCTGTACTGTGTAGAAGGAAAAGTCGTGGATCGAATGGGAGCTCCCATGAAATTACCTCATTCAGGCAGGACCGTATTCTACGCCAAAAGGGCTGCAACAACGTGCAACTCCAAACGGTATGTAAGAACTTTCCATCCTCTCTCTCACACCGCAGACATGCAGGGGACTGAATAACTCCCATCTGCCAATGTCTGGTCCGTGTATTGTACGCTATGTGCAGATATTTAAACTGTATCAGGCGGTACCGTGTAAGTCAAGTTTATTTTGATATGGAAGTCCTACGGAGGTCCACAAAAATACACACTACAGGTTAAACGAGAAATACTTTACATACAATAAATAATTCTTCCTTTGTACATGGCTGCATCCTAAAAAAACTATCTAACATACTGTGTGGCGTGCAAGGGGTAATGATACCGTCGTATGAAACAGCAAAGTGCAAAATGAGCATACAAGAGAAAAAAAGAAAAGTTATTAAATAAGTCAAAACATTCCTATGGAGCAAGAGGAGAAATATTAGAACCCGTATACAATCAAATAACCAACCATCAGATTATTACAACATACGAAACAGAGTTAAAAATTACCTAATAAATAGCCAAAAAGTTTTTAAAGATTGATAAATCCTATAACAGACCATTTCATTTAGTGGGGACAAGACAAATAAACGGGCCTCAATATGAGTATCAATCTTCTAAACCCGTAAGGTAGATTCCAAGTTAAATAGGGCTGTGGTTTATTCCCCAGTGCGCTCCCACAGACCACCTCATTATGAGACTTGGGCTGACTTAAAACAATATCTCTGGCCAGACTAATAGAGGTTACAGACTTCATTATAAACAACTTCAATACAGCTTTTGGCATGGGGGAGTCAGTGTTCCAGCTAAGCCCAAATGAATCGTTTGCTTGCTCAAAGGACCTAAAGAATGTTGACTGTTCTTTCAGCTTGTCAAAGATTTCCCCTCTCAAGGCATCCCTAAGAGTACCCTCTTTCCCCCCCCCCCCGAAGAGGGAATTACCGCACCTCGGAACCACTGCAAGGGATAAGGTATATGAGGAGAGTAAGCCAAGTTCAAGACGTAAAACATGCTGGCGGCCAGAGAGTTTAAGTTACAAATTTGGTGCAGGATTGGACCTTCGGCCTTATCAAAGTAGAGCCAATGGCTCGTATACAGCACCTTAGCAGCATATGACAATGAAGGGGGGATTTTAACCTTGAACACTGACACAACATGACCAAAATGGCATCTTCCACAAGTCTTAAAACATATGTTTAATGCGCTAGCCTGGGAAACAGCCCTACTTACACAAAGTTTGATATGCTCTAGATCTCGCCTGGTTTTTGAAAAAACCTTTCTGAGATATAAATAGGAATCAACCAATTCCAATTTTTCAGACCCCAACATCCACTGGAAATACCTCTTTATTCTGAGCCCTTTTGGTGATGTTGATTTTCAAGAAATAGGCTTCTGCATATTTAGTCAGGGCGTCCATGTGATGTTGCAAACCAATAGGCATTAACTCAAAGATGGCCACATCATCCGCATATTATAGAGAACCAACGGACATTGTACCGATTCAGGGGGCATCCCCGCTCACTGAATTGAAGACGCCGGGAAGATCGGATATATATAGAGAAAACAAAAGAGGGGCCAGCAGGCAAACCATATTGAGCCCATTATATGTTCTAATCTTACGCGATAACCCCAGTAAACCTCCCATCAGAACTTGGCACCAGGTATCTGAATGTAATTCTATAATAAGACCCAGAAGGTGATGTGGTATACCACGATGAAGGAGCTTTCTCCACAGTGTTTGACAGTCCACTTTATCTAACGCCGTGGAGAAATCAATGAATGCAGTATAGACTGGCATGCCTTGCAAAAAACATATTTATCTACGATGGTCTGGAGGACCGCAATGTTGTCCAAGGTACCATGTTTCCTTCTAATACCAGCTTGTTCTGGCGGTATGATATTCTGGTCATGGGCCCATTGTTCCAGATGACATAATATGCTTTTAGCAAATAATTTGCCCGATGCATCCAGCAATGTAATCTGTCTTAAGCTGGATGGCGAAGTTTTTGGGACCCTTTTTATACAAAGGGACTATAACATTCCCCTTCCAAGAAAGGGTAATTTTCCTGGTTCGAAAGCAAAAATTAAACAACGGGGCTAAGAGAGCTCCCCACGCAGCTGACTCCTTTTTAACTAGCACAATTGGTATTCCGTCCGGACCATGTGCACCGGATGTTCTGGGGTTCCTTATAAACCCCACTAATTCATCCCCTGACGGGGGACCAAATAAAAAAAAAAAAATTAAGAGGACTCATCCACACCAATCGTCACAGGAACAACTGGACTGTTCTTATGATATAATAGGGAGATATAATCCACCCAATCCTTTTCTGGGATTCCGCTATTAAGCACCAATACTTTCTAGAATATTTGGCCCTTGCAGCTTCCCTCAACCCAATCCATTTAGTCGTACTCCCTTCTGTTTTCATTGAATTTACGGCGGCTTCTTACTAGTTTGAGGCGATTAATTTCCTGCTGTGGACCTATAGAAAATTGTATATGAGGTTTTCGAACGAGTCGATTAATTTCTTGATTAATGTTTTCAACGAAAATGTACCCTGTGTAGATGAGCGAGGGCTGACCGATTTAGAGCTTAAATTATGTATCTCTTCCATTTGGGCCTCAAAATACTGAATGATATTAGCGTGAGCACAACCCCGCTGTTCTACGTAAGCCCTCTTAAATATCAAATTAACCTCAGATATATTTTTTTATGTCCGAAAGGAACGTCCATTTGCTTTATTGAAACAGCCATACCCGGGCCAGAGTTCCCCGGATCCAGTACAGGTAGTTTGAAAGCCACTGTCATACCCACTACACTAAGGTCACTCCATGCCGACTGGAGGACAAATAGATTTTCACAAACCCCAAACATTTGATAAGAGACAACCACATAATCTAAGAGACTCTGAGTATGGTGAGAATGAAATGTAAATTGTGCTGCTTTGTCGACAGGCACTCCCATTTAAAATAATCAGATCTATACTTCTAATGCTTTCAAGCAGGGAGAACCCTCGTTTATCCGTTTCTATATTTTTCAGCAATAAAATCTCAGGTATATGCCAAATTTCCCCGTTATCGGTGTTGGCATAAATCTCCGAGGCAGAGTTAGAGATTTTGGCATTTAGTTCTCCCACGATTATCACTAGAGGGCATTCTTCGCAAGCAGCTATATCATGAACGAATGAAAAAAGTACACCCAGCAGATGGTCAAAATTTCTCCCAGAAGGTTATGTACAGATTTGCTACGAGGAAGAAAGAAGACCTGCCATAGTCTCCCAAACGTGCCAACTTCAAGCATAAGCAAAGATCTGAGGGATGGCGAAATACCATCTAATTCCAGTTAATCAAAATCTTAAGCAGAATAGAGACCCCCCCCCCCTCTAGGGTGTTCCCTATCGGAGCATTTCACATAACAGGAAAACACAAAATGGCCGTCACAATCAAACTCTTTCCAAGACCAAGTTTCTTGTAAGCACATAATTAAAGGGTTCAAGGTTTTAAAAACATTCTGTTTTATCTCATTATAACCCAAACCGGACATATTCCAAGACAATAGTAAACCCCCCATGCTGCCTCAAAGGATCGCTCCTTTCCGCTACAGGGCAGTTGTTGCTCAAAGCTCTTGCGACCGAGCTCCACTGGGCCGATTCATCTTCCACGTCCAAAGCCTGGGGATCGACTGCCATACCCATCGCCATATTTATTGAACGTCCCCTCTTGCCCAAGGAAACCATGATATTTTTGGGATTAACAGGTAAATACTCAGTATCAGGACCCATCACATCTAGCACCACTGGTTTAATGGCCCTTGGGGCTTTCGGGCACTGAATTATGGGGCGCATGGTTGAAAATTCCTCATATTCTAAAACTGATGTAATGTCAATCCCTTGTTTGAGAAAATGCTCACAATTCTGCATAACCAAATTGGCAACAATCAAGGAGCCAAAAGTAACTGTAGAGTGTGGAAAAGTATCAAATGAGTTAATGTTCACGTTTATAATATCCATACTGGATATCAACTTGAAAGCCTCTATCTCAGAAAAAAAGATGAGAATGAATCCTCTGTTTAACAGGATTCATTGTCAAATAACCAAGTGAAATCCACAATGGAGAATAAAACATTCTGCACCACACTGGTTTTTTTGGTGGCATCCCTCGAGGGGGTCCATAAAGGGACCCTATCACTAAGACTGAAAACTTGTACACCACCATTAGGCTGAGTATTCGGATGCAAGATGGAGGAGGCGGTTGGAGCCTCCATGTTTTTGACAAAGGTGTGGTCACTGTGAAGGTTCTGTTGGGCCCAACCTGAATGACACTTGATATTTGACACCACCCCTCTAGGTTTCCACCCGCCCTAACCCCAGAAACCGCAGACCCTGTCTGGGGCATAGAAACCCCACAACCCATTCCCATTCCCCCTCCTGGGCGTCAACCAGCTCGTTAATCAAGGGGGGTTGAGTTTCTTGGGGGGACTGCGGCATCCGAGTTGGTGAAGATATTACCGTTCCAGAACCCCCCAACCTCCCAGCTTATACCATATGCGCTGTGGGGGACTCCATGGGAACCCCCTCTTCAAATGGGGATTTAAGACCTCCCTCCTCCATTATTGTATGTGTATCACTCTGTCTATCAGAGATCTGTGAAAAATACAACCTTAGCGCTTTCCTTTTGGGAAATTGTCTGGTCTTTTTATGTTTCCTTTTCAGATTTTCCTCCTTATGATTTCTTATGGTGCCTCCCCTCTTCCCTGCCTTTGACCCTCCCTGGCAGATTAGGGTACTGGGCATGAGAGGTAGAGCGAGTTGAAACCTCTCCTCTCCCCCACTCCTCTACCCACCTGAGAGACAAATCCCCTGATTTTCTCAACTTCTCCGATGCCCCCTTTTTTACCATTTTTAAACAAAGAGAAGGTTTTCAATATAGGCTTGCCCAAAGGGAGACCCAATTCAGCCTCTCCAAATAATGTGCTTAAACAAAGCTCTTCCATTTCAAGGTAACACACCGGTTCTATGGGGGAATTCAAATGAAGGGGTATTCCGGCTTGAACTGAGACATCTCTCCGCAATCCCAGAGGAACAGATGATCATGGCCTGTCGTTCACAAGTTCTTCCATATGGGAGTGTGTCGTAGGTATAGGATTGACGGTGCCAGACTTATTGACCTGCTGCACTTCAGACAACATTACAGACATTATTTTCAATATATGATCAGAACTTAATACAGATTTCTCCTATAGAGACAAAATAGAATATTAAATGTTTTCGATACAAAAAAGATATTCTGACGGGACACCATCCCCATCGTTTCCAGACTTCGGTTGTGTACAAGGCAGGAATACATCATCAGAACCAATCAAATGACTTGTGCTACAATATAAGAGGGGCAAAGAGAGACGCCTAAGAGGAGAACTTACAATTGGAATGTTTTTTTCGTTGGATGTACTCATCGAGTGATCATCCTTATGAGTGTGATCGTGAGGGTCTCCCCAACCCCTTATTTGGGCTTCTATGTCAATATCTGGTAGTGTAAAGTCTTCCCCTGACTTTGATTATTTTTTACATATCTTCACCTCTCGACCATAGTAGAATCATCTCCCAGAGGATCATCCAGACCACCATCCTGGCTTAATCCCATACAAATGTCCCCCCGAACAGGTGTAACAACAGTCATTCAGTCTGGCTTAGACCTGTTCAAGGAAATATGTGGCTGGTTCTGTTGGTTGACGAGAGCATCTAGAACTGAACTGGCAGACAAAAAAACATGTCAGAAGGTTGCCCAACTAAGCCATCCTGAGCATCTTCATTTATCTGAGTCCGGTCCCCTTCACATATCTGAACCCGGCCCCCAGCAGGAGTGCAATAGTCTCATTGAGGTTCCACATAAACTTAAGAAGAAGGTGTTGCTGAATGGGAGTTAGAGATCAGTCCTTCTGAGGCCTCTGCTGCCGCCTCAGATACAATCCGGAGCATCTTTCGAAAAAAAACTGTGATGACTGGATGGGATTTATAACAAAGTTGTTGTAGTTGTCTAGTTCCACTGTGGGATCTCCTTAGTTTATGAGATTGTCTTGGTGACAAGGCGATCACACGCACAAGCGTAGTTCTCTAGAGGTCATCTCACTCAGGCTTGTTTACCTGCCTGACTGCTGCCTCCGCTCGCTTGTTTGGGACAAAGCACTTCCGCTTTTCGGTCTCTGCGTAGCAGCTCGTCGCCCCCCCTTCAAAACTCCAGAACGTTTGTGCTGTCTACCTAGATTTCTGCGGACACGGCCATGGCCACTCGGGAGTGCAGAGCTCAACGACTTCAGCCTCCCATGACTTCCGCTGTGACTCGTTACTTTCACGCCTTCCGTGATAGGTAGCGATGATTGATGGGAGGACACCCCAGGGGCTACTGACTGAACCCCCGGGACCTCTGGGGAGGGAGAGGTGATGGGGAGCAGCAGTTGGCTGATAGCAGCACCCTCTAAAGACTAATGATCAATAACTGGACTCAAGAGGGAGATGAGGTAATACAGGGCAGCAATAGGAAATTGGCAATGGGGCAAGCAAAGCAGGTCAGACACGAATAGTACGAGGCAGGCAGATGGATATGAGTTGAGCTAAGAGCTAATCAAGAGCAGGGAACCAAGCGGGACCCCACCAGCCTACCAGATTTCCCCACAAGCCGCACCCAGTCCTGGCTGGTCCGCCTCCGCAGGGGACCTGGGCTTACTCTTGGCTGCTGCGCTTAGTATCATGCTGCGCTACGCTTGCTCACCCCAGCCACTATTGATTCTGTTGTCCGGCGGTACCCTCAATCACCGCCCTCTGCCTGATACTCCTCCACTCCTACACCCAATAGCCTCCGTGTCGGTAACCTCTGCGGTACTCCGCGTCCTTAGTCTTCCACCAACCTGCAGTCCCGCGTCTACTGGTTCCACGGCTTCACACTTGGCCCCGCCCACTGGTAGCATCCTAATCAGCCGAGACTCTCATCTTTCCCCACAAAACACAATATAGGGGAGTGTGACAAAAGCAATAAAGATGCAATGTTGACTTTTTATTTTCTCTTGCTCTTCACCACTCTTTACCGCAATGGCAGGCAGCTGTGAGGGAGCGGGTCGTGCTGCTGCTGAACTATCGATCTGTCGTGAGCCACCCGGTCTGAACGTCGTCCTGTACGTTCAAGCAAAGACCGGGACAAACGGAGAACAACCTGCTGTGTGTTTGTGTGTGAGTTGGAGAAAAAACAGCCAATTTCTTGTACCAGATATAGGACTTAAGGCTCGAACCTTTGATCTACTCTCCCATGTGCTTGTTGTAGTTTAGACTTCACACTGGTTTGCGCACTTCTGCAACCTGACCCCAAACAGTCACAGGCATAGTACTTCCATCATGAATAGTTATCAGAATGTTGACATCTCTTCTGTCTGAAAATTTCACAGCAAGATGTTAATTACTAGCTGTGTCTTTTTATACACAAGCTCTTTAGGGTAACTTTACGTTTAGAGTGGATTGTGGCACATTACCCACTCTGAATAATTCTTTAAATAATTTTAGACCTGTGTAGAAACTATCCACGTATAAATGGTGACCTTTGTGAAAAAGTGCTCTGGCAATTTCCCACACAATTTTCTCACTGACTCCAAAAGTGGAAGGTTAACCAGGGGAGTCAATTGAAGAATCTCTACCACTATAAACCCTGAAATATTACACAAAACCAGTGGAATTTTTTTGCAGCATATACAGCTTAATTCCATAATATGCTCTTTTGCTGGGAATGCATTTTCTGAAAACCAAACGCCCTTGAACAAGACCAGAGACTCATTCACATTTGTTCAGGAAACTGCCAAAATATTTCCCCATAATAGGGGGTGACGCTTGCCCAAGAGGCGACTCGTTCCAACAAACGAACATCCCTACTGCCTAGTGGGTGCATTCCTGCTGCATGATCACAATCCCCCAGCAGGAATGCACTGCAAAAATACTAGGGGGAGAAAGAAAGCTTTCCTTTCTCCCAGTGCCTCTCTGGAGGAAAAAACCTTGCCACATTGCCTCCTTCCTGACGTTCTGGAAGCAAGTGGCTTCCAGCACGTCCCTGGCTTGTTTTGATGAAGTTGGCGCCCGGTGGTTAGGTTCCTGAACTAAATTCTGTTAGTCCCAACTGCTGAACCCGGGAAGGTAATCGCCCATCGGCATTTGATTATTTAGTTCTTTTGCATTCATTTTTTTCCCTGATAATTGGAGACTTTCAGTGCTTAAAATATTAACTTGTATGTTTTCTTTTTAAACTTAGGCCACCACATCATAGGCAAAATGCTGTTAAACATCACATCTGCTACTGCACATATGCCTGTAGGTTCAAGCTATTGATAGTAATGAACCTTTATGTATCAATTGCAAAGAAAGCCTGTGGAAGACATTTTGTCTTACCAGAAACATTTGCTTGCACCTCTTTTCTCGCAGCAAGCAGACAAGAATCTACAACATAGATATTTATCAGTAGTGATGATTCCAGCAAGGGGAACTTTTGTTGAGATGCTTACGTTTTATTTCTAGCATTACCTGTGCTTTGATAGTCGTTTGTAATGATGCTGCAAAGACGTTTTGTGCAATAGAGCACATTAGAATAAAGTTAATGGAACATGGCTTGAAAGTCAGGAATATAGCCTGTGCTGTGGACATCACCATTCTGTTTTTTAGCTGCAGAAAAAAGTCAGTGTAGTTATTCTTCCAGCAAACTGTATGTCCCATATCTTACGTAATTGTGCTAATCTATGGATTCTCGGAAACATTTCACAAGGGCCACAAAACAAGCTCTGTGGTGTGTCCAAGGGCCACATTGATGCCAACTGTGATGGAGTGAGGATTTGCCGTGGAGGTATGTGTGGGGGAGAGGTAAGGTGGATGTTGGGGGAAGCAAAACATATACATAGTCTAGTCAGTGAGTCATGGAGCTATTTTGAGGGTTTCATTCCATCGTACCCTAGTCTCTAGAGGAGTCAGATTTGACAATACTGTGTTATGCTCAACCTGAATCGCTATCCCTCTACCACACCTTAGGGTAAGCCTTTTCTAGTTGCTATCACTACCTTGGAAGAGGCCAGTATGAAAAATAAGTGACTTTATTATTAATTGGAATGAAGTAGAATTGCACAACAACAAACCAGAAAACCTAGAATCAATCCCTTCTTTCCACACCTGTCAAAAATGTGTGATCCTTAACAATTGATTTATTTCACTTTGCTTTCTTTTTCTTCATTATCATATGCAAGAGCGCCTTGAAATACATGCATTCAGGATATGCACTGTACAAAAACTTGTGTTTGATTTAATAAACTTTATTGTTGTCCATGCATGCCAACAACCCAGTCCACCCAAAGGGTTAGGTGTGACAACTGACTGGCCTTTTAGATCACTATTGGCATTGTTGTTGGGGTGAGACATGAATTTTTCTTCATTCATTTAGAAGGCTGTTACTTTTGGAAAATAATTCTCAAATCACTCATATGGTCTGATTTACCAAGGTGAAATACTTCTGAATGTTAATGACAAACTGTTTTGAATTTTGCAGGGATTTTGTCATATTTTTAAATGTGTGTTGCAAGATGTCTTGAAAAATGAATGTGTTTCTAAAGTCATGTATTGCAGAATACCTTACTTGCTTCTTTTCTTTTACTTCAGTTAGCTTGCGAAAAAACACTTGCCAGTCTATTTAACATATTTCTGAATGTTAATGCAGGGCACCAAATGTGAAGGTTAGGAGGGCTGTACTTGTTAAAACATTTTCGTTTGAAAATATATAATCAATTGTCTCAAACACCCAAATGTGACCTTTTTGTATACTTCAGATAACAACCTTTGTTCAGGCTATACCAATTTATTAGCTGATCTTAATTCCAGCACTGAAGGACTACTACAGATGTGTACTCAAGTTACACCTAATTTTCTGACCCTAGTACAACCCAAAACGCCAGCACTTGAATAGGATTTTCTAGGACAGGTGTCTCCAAACTTTTCAGTGCGAGGGCCACATCATATATTTTCTTTTGCAAATGTTCACTGGCCGAAAAAATGACATTTACCAGTTTTGACTTTCTCTCCATTGGTCTTTCCTATTATCTATTTTTCTTTCTTTCCTTTTCCATTTGTGCTTCTTTCTAGCTCTAGCATTATGTCTTTCTTTAGGTTTCTGTTTAATATTCTTCCCTATTTTCCATCTTTACTCCTTCCCATTCTTCTTGTCGTTCTCTTTTGCTCCTCCCTTTCTTCTTACCATCCTCCTGTCATTCCTTTGCCCCTTCTTCCCATCCTTCTTTTAATAATCCTTTCATTCATTAATCTTCCTTTCTCTTCCTTCCCCTGTTCTTCCGTTTTTCGTTTCCTATTTCCATTATTTAATTCTACTTTTCTGCTTTCCATATTTTTTTTCTATTTTTATTCCTTCCTTTTCTTCTTGCTACCCTCCTTTCCGAACTAAATGTTCCTTCCTTCTACCATACTTTTACCCCTTGCATCCTTCTGTCCTATTCTTTTTTTTGTACCTATGTTTTATCCTGCTTCTTTTTAACTTTCCCTTTTTTCGTTCCTTATCTACATTCTTGGTGCTGGCTCACTGCATTTGCCCACTTTAAAAACGTATCTCTGTCACCAAACAGCTTTGGGCCTAGTTTCTATATGCGTCTTCAGAACGAATTTGGGCATGGTAAAGTTTTCCAAAGCAGCCAGACTCAATACAAGATAGGGCAGAGCACTATGTCAGCAGTAGTTTAAAAGGAAATTAACAACCTACTGTGCAGCATCTGGAAATGGGATGCTCCGCTGCTACTGCAGATTCACCAAACAAGGAAGTCGCTAGCACCTCTCAAGTTCTGCAGCTTGACTGGCATTTCACTCTTCCTCTGTCCTTCTGTTTTCCTCCTCCGCTTTCTGCAATTGGAAACAAGCATTGGCATAGCCAATAGGTCTCGCCTTTGGGACATTGTAAGTAAGTGTTTAGCTATGCAACGGTTGGTGTTGCACCAAGGATATTGTGCTGCATAATTAAATACTTGTAAGGTCCCGAAGGCAAGACCTATTGGCTATGCCTCTCTCTCATATATTGAGGCCCGATCATGAAACTGCCCCCCCCCCCCAACAATAGCCTACGGTGGTGCACGTGCTGCACGGCATTCAGACCCTCAGGGAAGTAGACGAACGGTGCACTGCGGTCATGTGGCCGTGGCTTTGAAGCACCATAAAGCTGCAGGCCCCACCTGCAGTGCTTTTGTATAGTGTGATTCACCCTGGGGGCTGTTCACTTTAATGTTCACAAAATGATTCTGGAGGTGGTAGCCTGAAATGGCCAATTACCCGCTGTCAGCCGCTGGGGCACAGACAACGAATCTTTTATTGCGTAAACATGTAAATCTGAGACACTTCAGGAGAACATGGATTTCAAAAGGTGGGCACTCCTTCCGTGATGGCTTCGGGAAAGCACCCACTACCATTACCTCCTCGTCCGTCTTCCTCGCCACCACAGTAAGAATGAGCCTTCGGCTCCCGACAGAAACTCAAAGTGAAAATTAGCATACCAGTCTCCCTCTCCCTCCAATATGGCCCCCAGTGACGACAGCCAATCCCATAAAGGGATACAGAAATCCACAAACGACCTGTTTTTTTGTTTCTGCGCTGTGTTCCTGCTTGTCATGTGAGTGTGGGGCGGCGGTCCTGCTGTAGCCGACTCTTGTGCCCTGTGTTCGTTTGGTGTTGGGGGAACGTTAGTTGTTGTTAAATATGTTATGTTCCTCTGTCCAACGTGCCTCTCCGGTTCCTGCTCTAGCGGCCCCGACGTAGCGGAGGTCAGGTTCGCTTTGGGACCCGCCTCTTCCCTGAATCCGCGCCTCAGTGTCCTGCTGCAGTGGACTCATAGCGGCGCATTTTTCAGTCCTTGCTGACCGCACGTCCTGCACAGCGGACTTCATGCGGTCGGCGCTTTGTTATTGTTATTCGCGCTTCAGGCGCAGGGCGTTCTGTTGCTGCCGTCTTCATGTTTGTGGATTCATTTAGCTCGAAAGTCCTTGGCAGCGACTCCTCGGCCGGGGTTTTTCCTCGGGTAAGGGGCGCGGGCTTCCGGCTCCTTTATTGTGTTTTGGGGGCGTGTCCTGTGGTTTTTTTCTTGATTGCCATAGGGCCAGGTGGCCATTTAAACGCTGATTTCTTGCCGGTTTCTGTGCTGGGTTGTTCTTCCCTTACTGCTTTTGCGTTTGCTGCTATTATGGAGATTTCTAGTAATGATGTGGCTCCTGGCCTTGGGGAAGTCGCTACTGGGTCTCAGGATGCATTGCCTTCCTTGTCTGTGCTTCAACAGATGATTGATTCGGCTGTGGCTGCTGCTTTGCAGGGCAAGATGGCTGCGCCTCCTTCTAAGAAGATCAGGTCTGATCCTGCCTCCCAGGTTGATTCTGACGCTGAGGATGATGTGGAGGTTAAGGGTCGCTTTGTGCAAGGTGCTGACCTTAAGGACGTGCTGGGGCACATTCGCACCAACTTGCTGTTTCCTGATTCGGTTGTTCCGCTGGAGGAGGATTTTTTTGCGCAATATCAACGTCCGGATCCTGAAAATCTTCCTCTGCATTCTTCTTTTGTAAAGGTGTTAGAGACTGAATGGAAGGATGTTGACAAGGGGGCTTTCCCACGATACTTGGCTAAGCGTTACCCTTTGCAGGATTTTTCTACCAAGTATCCTTCATCTGTGAAGGTTGATTCCTTGATGGCGGCGATGTCATCTCATGGGTCTGTGGTTTCTGAGGATTCCTCTCCAGCGGATCCTGTGGATAGGAAAGTGGATAGGGCGGTGAAGCGCACTTTTTCTGCTGCCAATTTTTCCATCCGAGCTGCTACTTACTCTTCTTATGCCATTCAGTCCCTGCTGAAGGATTTTTAGTCGTTGGCTGAACTGTTGGACCAGGGGGAGGATGTCTCCTCTACGTTGGCCATGATGGAGCAGCAGGTTCGTCTCCTTTCGGACGTCTCTTTTGATGCTTTGGGTGCGGCTGCTTCTGCGGCTGGTTCTTCGGTGGTGGCTAGGCACCAGTTGTGGCTGCGCTCCTGGAAGGCTGATGCTACCCAGAAGTCTTTGTTGATGAAGATTCCATTTACTGGGGTTAAGCTTTTTGGGTCTCCTTTGGAGGATATGGTGAAGAAGACTGCGGAGGATAGGAAGCTGCTAGCTCCGGATCGAGCTGGTCGTTTCCGGGCTTTTGGTGCTACCCGTGCCTTTGGTCCTTCTCGTAGGGGCCGTGTTCACCATCCTTTTCGTGGTCGGGGCGTGGCCGGGGTGCCCCTTCCACTGATAAGTCCCGGTTCTCCAACGTTCCCTCCTCCGCTTCTGCTCCCTCCAAATCCTGACTCTGTTTCTCCGGGGAAGGGTCCAGTTGGGGGTCGGCTGCGATTCTTCCTGACGTCCTGGAGGTTGACTGTGTCCGATCGGTGTGTCCTTCGTGTGGTTTCCGAGGGTTTTCGCCTTGGGTTCAGCCAGGATCCGCCAGACTATTTCCGGTCCACTCCTTGCCCCAGGTTTGCCCTCTAGAAAGCAGCACTTTTGGCAGGTATAGACTCTCTTCTGGCAAAAGGTGCTGTGATTCCAGTTCCGGAGGCTCAGCGGGGGTTGGGGGTGTACTCCATCCTGTTCCTTGTGTCCAAACGCACGGGGGATCTCAGGCCTGTCCTGGACCTGAAGTGGCTGAATGGCTTCATTCCCCCTCAGACTTTCAAGATGGTGTCTCTGAGGGTGATTCGACCTCTGATTTCTCGGGGAGACTTTCTGGCGTCAATCGATCTGCAAGACGCCTATCTCCATGTGCCTGTGCACCCCGACAGTCAGCGTTTTCTGCGGTTCTGTGTCCTGGGTCGGCACTACCAGTTTTAGGTATTGCCTTTTGGTCTCTGCTCTGCACGCAGGGTGTTTACGACAGTTCTGGCACCTGTCATTGGTCAATTGCATGAGGAGGGCATTCAGGTGTTTCCCTACCTGGACGATTTATTGATTTCTGCTTCTTCTCTTCCTAAGGCGGTGATCCATGTCCAGAGGGTTTGCCGGGTCCTGGAATTGCACGGCTTCCTGGTGAATTTGAGGAAGTCCTCCCTGGTTCCTTCGCAGGATCTGACTTTCATTGGGGCTCGTTTCAGGACTCTGTTGGGGTCGGTGTTCCTGCCCCCTGCACGGATGGAAACCCTGCTGTCTGCTGTTCAGTCCCTGTCAGGTCCTTCCCAGCCTGCAGGACTTTGGTTGAGGGTTCAGGGTCTCATATCCGCTTCCTTGTCCGTGGTTCCTTGGGCTTGCCTGCACATGTATCCCATGGTGTCCCACATTTTGTTGCATTGGGACCACTGTACTCGGAATCTCGATCTCTTGATTCCTGTGTCGGTGGGGGTTCGGGAGGCCCTGGGGTGGTGGTTGGACGTGGTTCATCTCTCCCGGGGTTGTCCTTTTCTGGTGGTTCCTTCTCGGGTCTTCACTACCGATGCCAGCCTCTTGGGCTGGGGTGCTACTCTGGGAGACTCTTTGACTCAGGGTGTTTGGGCTCCGAATGTGATGTCTTGTTCCTCGAATTACAGGGAGCTGAAGGCTGTCCAGTTGGGTCTGTTGGCCTTCTCTGACATTCTCTTGGGTCACCATGTTCAGGTCAGGACGGACAATCAGGTGGTCATGGCGTATCTCAATCATCAGGGGGGTTGCCGGGTTCCTTCCATCAGTTACCAGATTTGTTCGTGGGCAGAGTTGCACCTGGAGTCACTGTCGGCTGTTTACCTTCCTGGTCGGGAGAACATGGTTGCGGACTGCCTGAGCAGGGTCTTTCCGTCCGTGGGGTCCTTGTCCCTGACGCGCCTGATGTTCTGGGCTTTGTGGAGGATGTTTGGGTCTCCGATTGTGGACCTGTTTGCATCCCGGTCCAATGCGCAAATCCGGTGTTTTTGCACGATTATGCCGTGTCCGGAGGCATGGCGGATAGATGCTCTGTCCTTCCTGTGGCCGAAGGGCCTGTTGTATGCATTCCCTCCTGATCCCCGCTGTGTTGCAGAAGATCAAGAGGGAGGGGGCCCTTGTTCTTCTGATTGTACCGGGTTGGCGTCGCCGCCCGTGGTTTCCTGTTGGAGTTGGCGGTGGGCACGGGATGGTTGTTGCCCTTGGATCCTTTTCCTCTGGTGGGGCCTCCGCTTCCTCTTCCGGTGTTCCGGTCCTTGGGTCTGCGGGCCTGGCTCTTGAGAGGGACTCCCTGATTCGGGGTGGGTGTTCTGTGGTGGTTGCTGATGTTATTCAGCGGTCCAGGCGTCCATCTACTTTGCGTTCCTATGCTAAACACTGGGACAACTTTGCTGCTTGGTGCGTTCTGCACGGTTTGTCTGTGTCTGACTTGGATCCTGCACGCATTCTTGATTTTTTGCATGAGGGTTTTGATTTGGGTTTGGCCATCTCTACTCTTCGTGCACAGTGGGCTGCCATTCGGGCCTTTCATGCGCTTCCTTTGATCTCTGTGACGCCCTTGGTGTCCAGACTTTTGAAATTTCTGGCTTTTCAGCGTCCCCGTCCTGTTCTGTCTTCTCCTCCTTGGGATCTTCTGCTGGTTCTGCGTGCTCTACAGTCGATTCCTTTTGAGCCTTTGGAGTCGGTTGACCTGAAATTCTTGACTCTTAAGGTCGTCTTTCTCGTGGCTATTGCTTCTGCCAGGAGGATTGGGGAGTTGGGGGCTTTCCTGCGGTCTTCTCCTTTTTTGTGTATTCTGGAGGATCGTGTTGTGCTACGCCCTCACCCCACTTTTGTTCTTAAGGTGAATTCATTTTTTCATTGTTCTGCTGAGGTGGTTCTTCCGGTTCTTTGTCCTGGTCCCTCCTCTGGGGAGGAGTCGCTGCTGCATCTTCTGGATGTTCGGCGCGCCTTGTTGATTTACCTGGATCGGACTTCTTCCTTTTGCAAGGTGGAACATTTGTTTGTGAATTTTGGTTTGTCCCGTAGGGGTTTGCGCCCTTCCCAGTCCACTCTCAGTCGTTGGATTAAGGATGTTATTCTGTTGGCTTATGGTTCATCTTCCTTGGTTCCCTCTCTTCCTATTCAGGGGCGTTCCACTCGTTCGGTTGCTGTCTCCTGGGCCGCTTTCAAGGAGGTGTCCATGGAGGATATTTGCGGTGCTGCCACTTGGTCTTCCCCTCATACCTTCATGTCGCACTAACGTCTTCAGGTTGGGGGTGGTACTTCGGTTGCCTTTGCCTCTTCTGTGCTGTGTTCTGCGGTCCCATAGGTTGGAGGTTCTTTGTGTCTCTTTCCTGTTGTTTAATAAAGTTTTGCTATGATGCTGACTTACCTGGTGGCCTGTGTTCTTCCATGAAGCTGATATGCTTTGGTATCGGCTCATTCTTACTACTGTGGCGAGGAAGACTGACAAGGAGGTGATGCCCCGGTTACTTACCGGTAATCTTCATTACTCCGAGTCATTGTTTTCCTTGCCACAGTATAGTTTCCCTTTCCCTCCCGGCCCTCTTATTGGCTTCATGTCTGCGGCTTGGTTTCTCAGGTCGTTTGTGGATTTCTGTATCCCTTTATGGGATTGGCTGTCGTCACTGGGGGCCATATTGGAGGGAGAGGGAGACTGGTATGCTAATTTTCACTTGGAGTTTCTGTCGGGAGCCGAAGGCTCATTCTTACTACTGTGGCGAGGAAGACAAGGACTCCGAGTAATGAAGATTACCGGTAAGTAACCGGGGCATTAGAGAAGCCGTAGAGGCGTGGACTCGTCATTTTAAGAATGTTTTCCATCCCAAAACTTTCCCCACAGTGCCCCGTGCACCACCGAATGTTTAATACCGCTATCTCGACTTGTGAGGTACGTTACACTATCCCTGGATTATAGATAAGTAACTGCCATAATCCTTGTAGCCTCCATAGATAACATCTTCCACTAGGCAGCAACATATTGCATGACTGAGCCAAAACGTTTATCAAAAATGTGAAGCTATAAGCCCCAGAATGCAATTATTGATGGCTAAAAACGCAGGTTTGGCAAAAGAGGTCAAACACTGCAGCAGGGAAGGCAAATGGTGACACGGGCTATTCAGGTGCAAATGAACGAGTCAAGTGAACATTAACTAGCGTTTTGCAGCATTCAAAGTCCCCAAGCTCAGCATTACAGCACCGCTACTTGCAAGAGAAAAAAAAACTAAACAACACAACGAATTCTTATGATGTGTGGCAGTGACTCAAACAGCAATGCGAGAATTTAAATATATCACCGATAAAATATCTTAACAGGTCTGTGCACCAGTCATGGTGGGGGAAAAAAACTGCGATTTGAAACCTTATTAAAGTAGAACATGCCGGCAAGTAACCCAATCACTGACAGCACTTGGCAAGTGCCTCGAGGGCCTGACAAAAACTGACATGAACTATTCTTCTAAATTATAACTCACATAGGGTTCGAATATATTTTCACACTCGCCTATTACATTAAATGTATTAGTATACTCCGCATCTTATATAGGGACATATCAAAACAAGCATTTGCAATGCAATCGGTCTCGCCTTTGGGACCTTAAATGTACTTACCTATGCAGCACATTATTGTGGGTACAGCAGCAATGTGTACGAAGCAGGGAAAGGGTGCAGTACCACAGGCTCCCCATCCTGTGATTCTGGATAAACCACTAAATCTCCCTGTGCCTACAAAAACAAAATAAAGGTGACCTTTTGTAATACAACTGGTGCGCATATCCAGAGCTCCAAAAACCTTGGGGTGAGTTTGTGCTATATTTAAAAATACTGCAAAAAATGATAATGTATGAGGTATTAATACAAATTTCTGCCCACTATCTCTTTTTTACTTCAGTTAACTTATTCAAGTTTATATATTGGGTGTAGAACACATCCCTTTGGCATTTTACAATTGTTTTTTACTGTCCACTGACCAGCTGACGAAATCCATCTAAGCAAGTGGAAGGTTTTTGTGATTGTTAAACGTCTTTGAGAGATGCCTGTCTTAGGCTGACCACAACAGAGTAAATAAAAGACACAATGTTTTTTCGACTGTAACTGTGTCTTTATGATTGGTCAGGTTCTGTTATCGGTAGGCGGATGGGGGACACTTCAAAGTCAATCTAGTGGCACAATGGCTGAGGCAATGTCAGCCGCCGCTATGCCAGGTGCCACCAAATAGGTATCCGATTGCCACATTTCGACTAGCTTTAGAAAGGCACTGGCCTCCTGGGACAGTGGGGTTTACCAAACTTCCTCTGGGTCATTATTGGCAACTGAGTCCCATCCTTTTTTCTGGTTCATGAGCGTTGGAAACGAAGGACTGCCCACGGAATGGCAACACACCTGCAAACAATCTGCTAGCCACCACAAAGCCCTGTTTCTGCATATTCCGTAATTATGTGCCCCCACGTGTGTTAGAACAACATCGCATCTGTGTAGATCCTGTTCACGCTCGCACACACGACCTTTCTTTAACTGGGTTCATGACATGTTCAGCTTCTACATGTCGGAGTTTCTCCTTGTTTGTTTGAAAGTTGTTTGTAGAACCACACCAGAAATGGAGGAGCACTAACATCGAGGAAGGCCTCGTGGTGATACATTAATGCCAGATTGCTGGTTTATTGTACTAAAAAAGCTTGTGAAGAGGAGGTGCCCCACAGTTGCAGAATTCTGACCCCAACTATGGTCTCTTGGGTGTCTCTACTGAGTATGAAGAGCAAACCTGAAATCTCAAGAGTGTGGATAGAGAGGTCACTATGGGTCACTTGCACTGACCCAGCAATGTGTATGCTGTGACATTCCTACCTTCTTTTGTGGCACTCCTGTCCATGTTTGTGTTCTCTACAATTCAAGAACCACTGCACAGTACACCACTAACAGCAGTGACAAATCACTGGCACGTCAAGTTCCAAAGGAGCAGAAATTAGAGACAGGAAGAAGAAATACAATGGAAAGGGACAGCGGGAAATGAAAGAATGAGTGCAGCAATGAATGACAGAAAAATATAATAAAGTATATGAAATTAGTGTAGGAATCGTCCGAGTTTTAAAAAGGCAGCAAATAAAAAGAGAAAGGGCAAAACAGTATGAATTAAAAGACATTTAAAAATAAATAAACCAAGGTTGAGAGATGGAAAACGATGATGGCGAAGGAAAAACAAAGGGAACTGATAAGAGAATAATGGCAAAATGAAAAGAGCAAAAAGAGATAAAATATTACGTACAATAAAAAGACATGAAATTAGAGATTACAGCCATAAGGTAACTACGTATACGAAAGAGGAAAGGGAAACAAATAAACATAGCAAGTGAAAAAGTATTATAAATCAATATTGCAGATTAAAATGTGAGTGGGATACCACACGTAAGTTTGATGAAAATATTCAAGGCTGGACAGATAGTTCACTGGAGGTTATATATAGACTATAGATTTGTACATGTCTTGAGAATCACACATTCTAATATTGACAGAGTGTTCAAGTGGAGTACTTACGACAGGAATTTTTGTGCAACTCTAGGATGCGAGGCCATAGGGCCTGCAAGTCGCAGGTTTTAATACCATCCATACAGACTGCTCAGTGGGGTAATACCCCTATGGAAGCGATGTCTGTGTGACTTTGGACAGCAGGGCTGTAGCCTAGAAATCACCGGTTCTTTTACCAACCGGAGTGTTCCGTGGGGCAACGTACTTAGGAAAGATATTTGTGAATAACTCTGGGCCCAATCACAGTAAAATCACAATGTAAGAGATCAAACTCTGCCCAGCCCACGCCTTGCCTGCCCCTGCTCCATATCCTGCTCACAGAGGGGATGTCCTTTCAATATTGCCGACCATGCCTAACGCCTGAAGTCCGACCTGACTCCACTACAACCCGCGACAGAGAACCGCGAAACCTGTCACTACTCTTCATGCAGGGTTGTGGATTAAACATGCTGACACGTTCAGCATGTACCAGCGCTGCTACTCGTGGCTTTCTGGTCACAAAAAAGGTGCACATCTTAATGCACATTTGTGTTATTCTGCCTAGTCCATAAACATTTGTTTACTGTACCCAAAAAAGTAGCGCTAAAGGCATATTCCGTAATTATGTGCCCCCACGTTTATTACAACAACATCGCATCTGTGTAGATCCTGTTCACGCTCGCACACACGACCTTTCTTTAATTGGGTTCATGACATGTTCAGCTTCTACTGGTCGGAGTTTCTCCTTGTTTGTTTGAAAGCTGTTTGTTGAACCACACCAGAGGAGCACTAACATCGAGCACGGCCTCGCGGTGATAAATTAATAGTGACGCTTGAAAAATGGGATGGTGACACTTGCAGCACTGCACTGCAGACGCGGGATTAGTTAAATTACAATGCACGGCGAGAGTCACTCAGACGCTGCGGGGGATGGGTCGCGGAAATCGATCCTCCGCTTCGGCTTTAAGGGGCTGAACTCAACTTTTACAGACTGCAATGAATGTACTAGAGCGCTAGCTGAGACTACAGGGCGAGGCGCTGCAAAAGTAAATTTAATTAGAAAAGCCAAGATTAGCACAATGATTGACACTTACTCTGTGTCAGAATTGCCATGACGGTACCAGGTGGGGCCAGCCACGACCACCCGGGGCATACACTTCCACTTCTACAAGGCACAGAGCGGAGTCGCATGCAGCTTCCGATAAAACGGCCTCAGAGGGGAACCGAGTCCTGGACGGAGGGCAAGTTGTGGCCGCCTGGGCGAGGCACACGGGAGAAGAACGGTGGCAGCCCCAGAAAGCTCCGTGCGCCGGACCGCATCAGTGGCCAAGCCCGCAGAACTCCCAGAGTTGTGCTCCAAAGCCTAAGCGCACATTAAACATTATTGCCTGAAGATGCATACAACGAAGTTTTCTCCATGTGGTTCAACAAACAGCATTCCTGAAACGTTGCATTTCGAGAAATGTAAAGCTATGGAGGCATACCAAAGAAGAGTAGTCAGGCGGGTGATGTGCGTGTGATGAGTAGGGAGTGGAACCCACCTTGCTTCACTTTGTCCTCTTTCGCTTCGCTGCCTTCCGCCTAAATTAGCCCGTGTATATCCTGTAAAGACGCTGTATGTGCATGTGTTCTGGACAGGATAGGACAGGTCACACAAAATATACTGCGAACTCACGCAGCCAATCCCAGAAGAAAGCAAGCATTTACAAATGCAATAGGACTCCTATTTACGTGAGCCCGATTGCATTGTAAACAAAAATGCTGACGTTCAAGAAAACACGAACGGAAGTGGGTTGGGGGTGGTGGTGGACATTGAACTTTACAGACTGCGGGAGGGAACGGGGAAAGGCAGGGAAACTAAAGACTTTTAAAAGTAAAGGGGCCGATAGCTATGGAAGGAGAAAAAAATGACATGGCCGTCAGGAGGTGGGATTAAGTTGCCGAAAACCAATCAGATTGCAACATTTAGGAATTCAGACAATCAAGAAGATAGGCAGAAAGTGGGCGGAGCTTCCCCTGCTATACTGTATACAGCATCTCTCGACGAGACCGTGCATGCGCTGCCTAGCCGAGACCGAAAAAGACACATCATTGGAATTCGGGGCAGTAAAACACAAACCTCACGAAAACTGTCTTAACCCTTTCGAAGCTTGTGACGGATCGGTTCCGTCATGCGCGTCGGTCGCGCTGTGCGGATGACGGAACCGCTCCGTCACGGCCCCGCCCGCGCACGAACCCTTCAGCACAGCGCGGTAATCCACGCCGCGCTGAGGGGGTTAAGGAATAATACGTAGTTAAAAAGATTTTTCTCTTTGGACTAGTATAGAGAATTACGTGGTGTAATTCTCTATACTAGTCCAAAGAGAAAAATCTTTTTAACTACATAGTTCCTGGTGCTCTCTCCCTTTGGACTTTAATGAGCCCCTCTCCTTGTTTTTTAAGGAATAATACTACTAAACAACGTTACAGTTTTTAAAAACAAACATCTTCCAGATGAACTATCAGGCTGGGTATTGCGCATGCTTTGAACACTTGGTAAAAGATGCGAAGCTGGCGGTATTTCCCCACTCGCCTGAGTGACATACGGTTTGTAGTGTGATATTGGGAACGCTTGCACGCGGACTGCATGGGAGTGGGGCAAGTCAAGATCAATGAACTCTTAACCTTGCTGTACTATGGGGTCTCTCCATACCGCTGGATTACTGACATCGCTAAAGTGCCTGTAGCGTTATGTTGGCTTACTACATCTGATTATCCCTAATTTTCTCAGAAGTGCACATTTAAAATCCTGAGTATTTTTTCGATGGAAACTGTACGTAAAACAGTCATCATTTGCAGAAATGGTTGTAATGCACGAGATTCACCAGGGGCAGAGGAGAAATGGACAGTACCTGCCAGGGCAACAATAACAGCAATGCAATTAATCCGGCTGTGTGCACCCTATTCTCGTGACATGGTGTGGGCTTTAATAGGATGAGAGTGCTAATGCCTCGCTAGAACACTTCCAGAGTTCTAATCTCCCAGGACTGCTGGGACAAACTTGGAAAAACTCCATAATGGAACAAAGGTTTTAATACATCAGCAGGAGCTGCGGGTTGTGCTCTCACATGATTGGCATCAAATTAAAAGAATTAAAATAAAATGCTTGCATGGTTAACTTGGCTGCACAGGGGTGATTTCTGAGATTCCTGTTCTGCCTGGCAGTGCCTGTCGCCTGTTCCCTACCAGTGCCTCCTTGCTGCAATAACCTGCCTGCAGGCGGGATGGCCTCAGTTCGTCAATGCTGCGCATGGCTATGCAGAATGAGCAAAGCCCCGTGCCAAGTGAAAGGAGCTGTCTTGTTTCTTATCATGTTTCCATCAAGATTTTACTTAGTGCTCCCTTATATCGTACTTCAAAAATAAGTTGTCCACACAAGATTGAAAGTTCATGTTCCATCGGTAGCAGCATATGCTGCATGCAAGACTTCCTCTCCCATCCTTTTGTGTATGTTTGTCGCATTAGAGCTTTAGCACCACTAGGATGTGAAGAGAAGTCGCAATCTGGGGTACAGCCCTGTGGGCACCATGGCGAACACCAGGGCGGTCGTAAGTGAAGGCTCGGGTGAGTCACGGGGAGCAATAGGAGGTCATGGTGGGGATAAACAAGTATTATGGGTTGTAGGTTATAGAGGAAATATATTGGGGAGTAAGAGGCAAATTGGTGAGAAGAGGTGAAAATGCCGAGGGGAACGAGGGAATTGGCGGGAGGGAATAAAAAAAGAGCAGCCGGCGTCTTACACGTCATTCATCTGAAGTGCACCTTAGAGAACACTTGGCAGCCCGAGAAACAAGCAGTGGAAAGAAAAACAAGCAGCCTAGGTGAGACCTATCAAGCCCGGGAGTAGTGCGTGGGTGCGCGCTCAGTTTTCACTTTTCAAGCACTGCACTCGTGCTTGTGGCACGCCACTGCTCGCTCCTGCAAGGTGGATGCCGCCACAAGCACGAGTGCAGTGCTTGAAAAGTGAAGACCGAAGGCTAAAGGCCCTCCTAGTGCAGCGCATGCGTGCTGCCTAGGCGAGACCTAAAAAACAGACTCTTTCTTTTACAGCGTAAAAATAAGTCTTTCTTTTTTTTTTCTGTTTCATGGTGTCCTATGGCCATATCTGCTATCTTTCTAAAAATAACAAATTAAACAAGCATTAAAAATGCAATAGGTCTTGCATTTGTTGGAGTTGGACCTATTGGCATTATAAACACCAACGCTTTTTTTTACCTAGCCATGTTGCAGAGTGTCATACCCTATGTATCCAAAAGAGGTCCCATGGGACCTTTTTTGGCCACATATGGTACTGCACCCTGCAAAGTTGGAGTTATTTACATTATACATTATAAATTGCAATGTTTTTTAACCAGCCATGTTGCAGGGTGCACTATCATATGTGGACAAAAGAGATCCTATGGGACCTCTTTTGGCCACATATGTACTGCACCCTGCAACATCGCTAGGTAAAAATATTGGCATTTATAATGCCAATAACTTCAACAAATGCGAGACCTATTGCATTTGCAATACTTGTTAATTCCTGTATTGAAGAACTGGAGTTTAGAGAAATGCAGACCCGCACTTTACTTTCTTCAAATGTTAAAAAACGTAAAAAGTTTGCTAATCTGTGTGATGCTTTTCCAAATCTGCAGTTAGTTTGCACAAATCAACGTTTTTAATAAGATTTATTCTATTTATTTACACACTTTTTATAATTATATTGTGTATGTATTTTTATGCTGCTGTTATGATTATTTGTTTAATACTCAAATAAAGATTGACTTAGCTAATTAAATTGGCTTCCAGGCGTAAACAATAGTTAATATAAAGTTGTTCACACGCTTAGCTGCAAAAAGTTATCGGCAGTTAAGTGAGCCTCCGGCTCTGCATGGGACTACAACGAAACCACCAACAGCATTGAGAGTGCCAGTGTTGTCACCTTACATCAAATAACGATCAAGGATGATGGCAGCCAACGCCAAGTACGTCTACTAGCTGGGTGTGCCAGGAAGGAGAGCATTAATAATATGCAAGCGCTTTGGAACCTTCTTCTTCGCTTGCATCCAGGTGTGTGAAAAGCAGCCAAGTGACTTCAGTAGTCAGCAGTGAACACAAAAGCAACGGCCTGTGCATCGGCTGAAGTGACCGGGACAACAACTTTGTTTGGTTTTCAAATCCGGGCATAAAAATACAACCATACCTAGGGGGTTCTCTCTAGCACTTCATCTCTCATTGCTGCATTCTGGTGCTGGCCAGCTCAGTGTACACCGCAACTATTGGTGCTGCATTATTATTTGCAACACCAATAGCTTACACTTTTGGTAATGCAAGACCTATTGCATTGCAAATGGGCATGGTGGCCACAATAGTTGAGAAGTTGTATGAAAAAATAGTTTGTCAAGCAGCACCCAAGTAAAGAAAGGCACAGCTCGCCAAACTTAATTTCTTCAATATTGTAAGTATTTTGTAAGCAGCGCAGCACGCTGCTTGTACCGCACTGATTACTAAAAGCATATAATATTGAAAAAATAGTTTGGGGATCTGCAACCAAGAAAAGAAAGGCAGGCCCATCATTGTTGAAAACATGAAGGTGTGCCTCCCTGCTTACAAAGCGGGAAATATTATTGTGCCTGCAACAGCAGCTAGTAGAAAGGCATGAAAATAAAAAAATACCCAGTAACAACACAGTAAGAGGGCCAGCCCTCATGGGAGGTTTCAAAAGGAGAAAAGGCGGTACTAAGGAGGGACTTCTAAGCCTATTCACTAATCAAAAGTAACCATTTAGAAAGGACAGTAACAAGAGCCAATTGAAAATATGGGTGGAAATTGGGTAGAGCTTCAAGTCCTACCTGAATACAGCATGTGTTGAAGAGACAGCGCAGCGCTGCCTAGGTGAGACCTAAAAATAGAAAACTGCCTAGAGCAATACATTTTTGTTTGTCCTGACTTTTATACTGAATATAGAATTAAGGCCAAACCAAAAATGTATTATTCTAGGCAGTATTCTATTTTTCCATCTTTATCCTATTCTGACACCTAGCTAAAACTGGAAAAGCATCCATCTATTTCCGCTGTTCTTAAGGTTAGGAATAACGCTTAAAGTAATCAATTAGCATTAAGCGGAGGAGACCTGTGGCATATAGTCTATGAGCCAGATTAAATCTTGCAGCCAGACTTTCTCTGCAGGCCAGATAAAATCTTGCAGTGGGCCGTAGTTTGGATACCCTAGTTGAAAGTGGAGAGGGGGAAGTGTACCTTTTCTTTGTTCACAATATACTAGATCATTTTTAGTGATTCTGTCCTGCAGCTTGAGGAGGAGTTGACTGCCCTGCCGTTAATCCAACCTCAGAATACTGTGGGACGCTATAAAGAACCAAATGGAAAGGCAGTAATTTGGTTTTCTGGTGCAACACTCTATTGAAGATTTCCCCCGCACCCCTGTCTGCTGTAGGCATGGGCATGCATAGTGTACATTTACTTGACCATTGTATAGCCTCCTTGGCTATCATTTATTTGAGACCCATTACTTAACTATGATAAAAACTTTGTTTTATAGATATGTTAGTGTTTGAACAACTGTATGAATCAACTGACTCAGTAAATCTTTCCCATCACCTGCAACTCGAACGTATCTTAAATTAATACAATTTAATCACAGGCACTGATTTATCATGTTAACAGTCCTAATTACTTGATTTTTCAAAGTTGACATCTGAAGTCTCTAATTTAGAAAAAATAAATGCCAGTTGTGCTACTGACCAGGAAGTAATGAAGCAACTGAGAGCTAATCTTCTTAAATTAAACAATAACTAATTATTGTGTTGACTTTACTAAGGATGTTCTTCAGATTCAGGTTTATATGAAACTTATGCTCTGAATTCTCTCTTTTTCCATTGGAAACAAAACATCTGAAATTCGGACCAGGTGGGGGAGTTCTGTCTGTCATCAAATGCCTGCAGTATTGCTCATATCATGGCGGATACAAGCTGAAATCGAGATGTTGCACATTATTCGCGGCTCAGCGTATCATCCTGTCAGAGACACTACTCAAATGTCACAACAGGAGTGCTACTCAGATATTTCAACCTTAGTTTCCAGTGATCATCATGTAGTGCTATATTTTCATTTTTGCCTGTGTTCAAAAAATCACTGCAATGCAAGTTAACGTGTACTTCAATTAACACATTGCCCAAATTAATACAGAGATTGGTTGGCACCAGTGTGGTACAGTGGTACACATGCGTGCATAAAGAGCAGTTATTTGGGGTATAGAAATATTTGGCGTGGCAAAGTGTCTTTGAACAGCACCAACTATGAAACTAGTACTACATGATGATGATCATTCTGGGCAGTGTGTTAACTGAAGCACAAGAGAATTTGGCATGGGAAACAACTATGATTCCATACATTTATTTTTCTTCACCCCAGTCAATCGCTACCTGAAAGAAGCAATCATCACATCTTTTTTTTATTTATTTATCATCCTGTGTCCTGACTCCATGTCAAACAAGACCTGGAGCAGCAGAACCAGAGTATTGTTTAAGAAGGAGGTGTGCTGGGAGCATTGAAAACAAATGAATCTGCAATTCACCAACTTCTCTTACCTGATGGAAGTACTGGGAGCATTGAAGACAAATTAATCTGCAATTCAACTTCTCTTACCTGATGGATGGTTTTCATAGAACAGGCTGCTTTGCTTTTGAATCTGCAATTGGGCCTTTTTGTGTCTTCACTGATTTTGTTTCCTGCAATTACATTAGTTTTCCCCTTCATCAGTAGTCTGTCCAACTGTTTGCAGAAATTGTGTTCATTCTGATGTGTTTTTGCTCAGATCTCAAATTTCTCTATTCAGACATCCTTCCTAACTGGTTCTTCGGTTATTGTCTTACTGACTGCACAAAAACACAACCCACTACCCACATGCCAGCACAGACAAACACGTTTATTTCCTTGCTCAGTCATAGGGGCACACCCTGTACAAACCCCCAGCACAGACACACACACCCCTCCCTCCTACAGACACCCACAATAGTTCTTGCACAGATACACACCTCCTGCACAGATACACTGAACACACCTGCATATACACTCCATGCACAAGCACACATACACCTGCCTGCGTAAAAGCACACAGTTCTCCAGTAGACAAAAACCCAATCCCTCTAGAAAGACAGGGGGAGATTCCCAGCAAATATATACACCCCCTGCACTCCGCAAAGTCACACTGCGTTGACACACACACACACCATTCACATAGGATGACTCTCCTCCCTCCCATATATCATGTAGATATACAACTGCCTCTCAGATACCTCTTTTTCGAGGTGTGAAGTTTTTGGGGGCATCTCAACCTCTCCACTTAAGACATTACAGTCTGCTACTTCCAGTTCCTGAAGGGATTTTAAACAGAAGCAGTCGGAGATCATTCGGCTTCAGAAGTAGCAGGATTTACTGTCAGACTGGAACCCACAAGCTAACAATGGCAAGGTCATTAGTGTACCATGCAGAGCCTAAACTGCTATGACTGTTTACTCTGAAAGGTCTGCAAAACATGTTCCTAATTTGGGAATAACTGGAAAAGATGCAGCAGCCTGCCAAGAAATCAAGAGATTGCCAATAAGGCACGAAAGAAGCCACACGTTTTCCAGTCTAAAAGGCTAATTCCGCAAACCTATGGTAAAACTGCGATCTAATGAGGTTGCAGAAGGATAATGGTTCCAAGGGAGTTATGGCAGGAATGTCCAAGAAGACCAGTCAGGCTACATGGCAGAATTGCAGGATAACCAGAGACTATGCAAATGAGGCGCAATGAGATTGCTTGCATGTACATTTATTAATGTGATGATCACGAAAATCTGGTATGAGTTTGTCCCTTCTGGTCCAAGTTGGACAACCCTACTTGTTGTCCTGTTTAAAGCCCTCTGTTCTTTATAATAGCAATGTTCTATAAATCATGTCTGCCTAGCTCAGTAATCGGAGATGCTTGGCTTAATTAAACCCTTTGATCTGCATTTCCAGGTCTAATATTATAATTTTGTCCTTTAGTGTGGGTGACATTCATCAGTCGCTGCTTTCTTTCCATGGAGTGGAACCTAAATCAGAAAAAGACACAATTCCCTCTGGCATAAAGGCTCAACAGTACTGCACAGCAGATGATATCCTTGGAACATACACAAACCATAGGGCAGGATCAAATATATTTCTGGGTGCAACTAGGAGCACCATAGATAGGTGCCTAGCTTTCTGGTAACATAGCATCAGCTGTGTTTCAATATAGTTTGGACAAATACTAACATGGAAACCAAAACAGTTTCACCTGTCCATGTCTATGCATCTAACCAATGCCCCGCTAGAAACGAATGCCATAGATAATTGCGATAGCCAAAGACAGGGCTTTCTCACAGTTGTGAATGCAAAGAGACACTGCATTCTGGGGTGGGGGGTAGCCCACATCACTCCCCAGAGGGATGAGCTTGGCCATCTTTGGTTCCTGAGAGATAAAAATGGTAAGTCTTTTTGAACCCAGCACCTGTTTATGCATTGCCTCTTTTTCACAGAATGGTTGACGAATGGCAGCTTACACCAGTTTAAGCAGCTCCATAATCAGGACAGAGCAGCAGAAAGCAAAATTTGTGTTAGTTTGACGAACACTTGCAGTATGTTCCTACTCTGCTGTCCAAACGTATTATTAACTTCATCCAAACTCAGCATCATTAAAGGGCTTCGCTTCCTGCTGGTTTATGACCCTCCAGTGAGTGCATTGGTGTTATCAGTTTGCTGAAGAAGACAAAATGTGCTTGCAAAAGAGTTTTGGTGTTAAAATGTTCTGTCTTCTAGTGGTTCCCTCCCAGTCACCTCCTAAACACATTTGGGCTCGTCAGACACCTCAGTACAGTAAATAATCTTAAACAGCCAAGACCTGGTTCATTTAATTTTCCAGTGTGAGAAAATAAAGTGAGGGTAGGTAACTAGGGGGATTAATTAAAGGGCCAGCGAGTTGGGCCAATTGAACAGGCAATAAAGGCTTGTTTGTGGGCAACTTCCTCCTGACAGCATGGAGCAGCATGACAGACGTAAGAACAAAAGCATCCTGGTTGCCAGAGCGCACTAAAAGTCCACAGCTCTGTTTGTTTTCTTAAATGACGTGGCAGACTACATGGCTGAGGATTCCTTAGACATTCCCACCATAGCTGGCAGGAGGGTGCTGATATTATTATATGCGGATGACGCAGTGTTGATGGTGGGAACAGAAATTGGCACTCATAGGTTTCTTAAGTACCTTGAGCAATACAGCGATAAGAAATCACTGATAAAAAACAGAAGTGAAGAATCTGGGTCGACTCTAAATTATCGTTCGACAGCCAGATACGGAAGGTTGCAGGAAAGTGTTATGGAGCAATGAAAACCCCGAGGAAAGTCATTGACCTGCTCCCTGTAAAAGCCAGGAGAACCATAATCCATGCTATAATTACATCTCAACTGGACTATGGTAATGTACTGTATTTGGGTGCTTCCAAGAGAGGACTCATGAAATTACAGAGAGTACAAAATGCGGCTGCCTGCCTAGTCCTCAGCCTCCCTAGGAGAACGAATACTAGAAGGGCCCTAACCACCCTACACTGGCTACCCATAGAAAAGAGAATTCTGTTCAAAGCTATGTGCTATGTTCATCGCATTCTGACAGGAAAAAGCCCCCTCTATCTTCAGGCACTGGTGTCAAGATACACCCCAGGGCGTAATTTACCATCCATGGATATGGCCTTACTGACTATCCCGAAAATACTTGGAGCCAGAATGGGAGCTCGCTCCTTTAGGTACTTGGTGGCCAAACTATGGAATACGCTGCCTCTGTCCATGAGAACTGAGCCTAGCGAATATATTTTTCGCAGACAACTGAAGACATGGCTATTTCTTAAAACAGATCTCTGATCATTGCTCGGCTCTATCTGGTCTACTTTTTTGATGTCTCAGCGCGGGGACACACCGATAGGTGTAACCATGCGCTCTATAAGTGAATAAATAAATAAAACGAAGAGCATGGCATTGAGGCCATTCACCAAGTTTGAGCAGAAGCCCACGATTGATGATGTGCCCTTTGAATCCATCAAGCAGTTCCATTACCTGGGTATTCGATTCTCAGAGAATCTGCAGGAGGGTAGTCACATACTGAAGGCATCCATAGCTGTGAAACAATTGGCAGGGACAGTCCTGAAGTTTAGACTTGAGGCCGCTGCTAGAAACATCGGTGTTATCCTGTAAATATACAAGCAAAGGGCAGTGGCAGCTGCACTCTACGGGGGTAGGTGAATGTATATTACTTAGAATAACTTCCTAAGAGCTCTGCTGAGGCTGTGGTTGGGCACACCCTTATTGGCACTCTATGCTTAGCTCAATTTTACCCCTCAGGCCAGTCCTTTATTGGGTTAGGCTGATTAGAAAGACTAAGGCAGCAATATACTTGAAAACCCTCGAAGAAGTTGCTTTCAGAGGCGAGTGTGGGGGTATTACACAGTAGTCTCATGAACAGAATATCCTGTCCGAGCTGCAGATGGAGTCCTTGTGAGCAGATCCCACCAGTGCGGATTTAAGATCAGTACTTGAACACATGCAGACAAGGAAGTGCCAGGCCTTGAGGCCAGGATCTATTATGTGTGATTATTTTAGCAACAGCTATGGTTTCCCTTGTATTCGGTATTTGGATGTGCTATGTCCTAAACACAAGCGAACACTATGTAATACAGGCTGGGTACCTTGCGGACAAAGGATTACTTAATGCGCATACAGAGGCACACTGCTTTTTCTGACAATTGCGATTGTAGTTTCGGAGGGTTAGACACTTTTACCAAATTCATTTTGTTCTGTAAAAGAAAAAATACTACCCCACGACGACCCCTTCCTCCTTTTAAATTTCATGGGGTTAGATGAGTCAAATTGTTATTGGTGCTTTGTATGAGGCCGGATGACATGTATGTTGTTAATTCTGTGGCAACATTTTTATGGGTTGCATGGCCCCATTTGAGAGAGCTGCCCAATTTGTTAGGTATTAGCTCATGCAGACAACCCTCAGAAGCTTAATCACACTGTATAATGCATTGTGCAGGTACTGCTGTTCAAACTGCATGCCTTCCCAATGGTTTCCTTTATCCCGCACTGATACCTTTGGTGAATTAACTGGTGGTTTTTACTGGAAAGGAACTTAGTGCTCAAATGATATTATGCTACTTGACTGATGGTACTGTATATGCCTTTTAGGAAGTAAGTTTCCGACAACTGTATGTTTGAAAGTCTCCTTGCACTTGAAGTTTTTGCATATCTGATTAATTTGTTGACTGTTTGTACTGAATATGAATATTGTTCCAAATTGTATTGTACTGCCTACCTAATTGTATCATATATGTATGTGTTCTCTGCACTTGCACTTTTATATATTAGAGGAATGGTTTTCATCAGAATGGTATGGAATAAGGTGCCTGGATGGTCGCCAGACGAACTGCGTCTACCAGTTTTTAATTATTGTAAGGCTGATAGATGAAACAATATATGAATAAACTGTCCCTTTTCTGTAATTTAATGTCTAGCTGTCCATCGGACAAAATAGACATCAAATCTTTTTGCCCCAACTTGTCGCTGTTGTCGGGCGATATAAATTGCCCACCTCTGCCAGGAGCACAAACGCAACTCGATCAGCAGTTCCATCACGAACATGAGCTGCATTTTCAAAATAATAGTTATTTAACACGGGGGCTGTATATTTACTTGGTTCCCCCAACGAGTGGATTGTTCGGGTAATTTTTTACACACCAAATACATATTTTGTTTCTTGTTTATTCTTTTTACAGGAGAAAAGTGCCATAGAGCCTGGGAGGCTACTGTACGTACAGTAGCAGCTTCCTTTTACTCTCCTGAGGACTCTCTCCTCTGCTATGTTCAACCCATGGTCATTTGAGATTTTGATTTTGGAGGGAAAATATCACTAATTTTGTCTGCAATCTGCTGTATCCACACTCTTGGAATATTTACTTTTTGGGAAAAATCAAGTTTAATAAAGTTCCATGCAAAATGTTTGTTGTTTGAGGAAGGGCTGGCTCCACTATATTTGTTCTTTTTTTTAGTTGTTTTTCCACTTTGTAACAAGGAGGGAGTAAGGATTTTAAGGAATAATGGGGCATATTATCAAGCCAGGCGATAAAATTATTCCAATTGAAGCCCATGTTAGATGTGAAGGACATCTAACATGGGCTTCAATTGGAATTCCATAAAGCATATTATCAAGCCCATTATTGCCGTTTTCTGCCGCTAAAGTGGCGATAGTTTTATCGCCTGGCTTGATAATATGCCCCAATGTTTGCACATTTTTGGATTGGTGGAGGTGTATAATATACATTTTCTTGCGTTTTTTTGTGAATTTTGTGAGACATATACATTTTTTAACTGTGTGATTTTACTGTTTGGGGACAAATTTCTCCTGAAGTAGGGCTTGGATGTATTTTTTTATTTTTATTTATTGTTCTTATTCTTGTTGCTGTTCTGTACGTTTTTAAAATTCATTTTAGAGGCTTGTGGATGGCCTTGCATACTTGCAAAATGTAGATTTTTTTGTCTTGGTTTGCCTGTATGTGGCTAGGGTCGGAGAGGCACCTGGAAACCACACAAATGCATCTAGACATTTTACTTTATTTTCAGCAGCCTTCCTTCCCATGTGCTTGCCCACCATGTTTTGTGAGGTGTGTATGAGTGACATGATTGATTATTGTGTTTATTTTTCAACTTTAAAATATTTGGAGGTGTAATTTTGATGTTGCCCTTGACTGTTTGTGGTTGGGACGTTTTTAAAGTTGGTGATAGGTAAATGGGAGTCCCATGTGAGGGCCCAGATGCATTTTGAGTAGATATATATATTTGTTTGATCTTTCCCTGGAGTGAAACATTATTTGTTTTGAGGGAAGAAGGTGGTCCAGACAGGATAGGGCAACCATATTCTGTCCGTTTCCTTTGATAGGCACAAGGGCAACCACCATTTTATGCTGCCTGATACGTTTGTGTATCAGTTGTGGCAGGCCATTTTGTCTTTGTTCTACATGC
Organism: Triturus cristatus; assembly: GCF_964204655.1. Classification (NCBI taxonomy): domain Eukaryota; kingdom Metazoa; phylum Chordata; class Amphibia; order Caudata; family Salamandridae; genus Triturus; species Triturus cristatus. Next base: position 742,742,801 of record NC_140591.1, on the reverse strand, counting down.
CTCCCCTGCTGGTTATGCAGCAATCACCATTTTGTGGTGCCAGTGATTGTGTGTTGGGGTGATTTTGTCTTTGTTCCCCGGGTTTCCTTCTTTGCTTACCATGTGGTGGTGATGAGTGACCACCATTTTGTGAAGCCAGTGTATTTCAATTTATGGGTGTCTCCCATAGGGTTCCCATCACTGGTTCTGGGGGGGACACCAGGTATAATTTAATGTATTTGATTTTTGTCTGCCTCCTGTAGAGGTCCCAATGGACTCTGTAGGGACACAGTTATTGTTTAATTAATTTATTTGATGTTTGCCTGCCTCTAATAGGAGTGCTATAGGTCCTGGAGGGATACCTTTTATTTAATTAAATTATTCAAAGAAGCTGGACACCTGCAGGGACTTCAAGTCCCAGAACCTTGGCTCTGGGGTGGGCAGAGATGGACTATGCCCCTTTCCTTGCGCTCTAAAGCACCCCAAGATCCCCACAGTGCGTGAAGCAACCAGACACCTGAAGGGACTGCAATTTAATTAAATTGTTCGAAGCAGCTGGACACCTTGAGGGACTACAAGTCCCAGAACCTTGGCTGTGGGGAAAAGCAGAGACATCCAGAACGATAGACGGCAGTTGTGAACATTGATAGTTTCCACTGGTATAATTGGAGCAGATAACAGAGGGCTCAGCTCTGTAAGATTTCTTTAAAAAGAGCAGGTAACGGAGGACTCTGCTCCTTGAAATTCCTTTAAATTAGCAATTGTATCATAAGGTGGTGCTGCTAATCCAAGTAAAGAACTCCTAAGGCACCCGGAGTGGAAGTCTGATGATCCGGTTCGCATACCAAAAATATATTGCTTGAAGTAGCCCACTGGGAGTTATATAAGGACCTGTGATGCTGTAGGAGTGTGATAAGAAGATCCAGCTCCGGAAGTAAATTAAATGAAGAAATTTGCCACAAGTTGAATAATGGTTGTTTTAAATGATATGTCCTGATAAAGGTGTTGTGAACCCTATCTGCTTCCACCGAGAAGCTGTGCCACAGACTTTTAACATTGTCTTAATAGGAAATTAACTATGTATTTGAAAATTATATCAATGTAACGGATGGTTTTATTTGGGGAACAGCCATTACAACGCAGTTTTTACCACGCATTGCTATTACATCGCATGCTTTACAACGCATGCAATGTTACAACGCATGGTAAAAACCACACATACCATTACATCGCATGCGCTTTTACACACATGCGATGTAATGTGTAATGGCGGCGGCGGCTCTCCATGTCGTTGTCAGGAAACTTAGGCTGTTTCTTCACAGCGACGTGCACCAAGCAGGAAGGAGGAAGCAGGAATCGGAAGCAGAGACGGTGACGCTGGAGAGGAGAGAGGGAAGGGGGTTTGAGCTTGGGTGGGGGTTACTTTTGTAGGGTTTAGGGTAGTGTAAAAGTAGTGTTCTAACGTTTGTGTGTTTTTTTTAACGTTTTAGTGCGGGGTTTTTAGTAGTGTGTTGTAGTGTTTGTTTAGTGTAGTGTATTAGGGTTTAGGGTACTGTTGTATTGATTTAGGTTTTAGGGTAGTGTAGTAGTGTTTGTGTAGTGTTTTAGGGTTTAGGGTAGTGTAGTAGTGTTTGTGTAGTGTAGTGTTTTAGGGTTAAGGGTGGTGTAGGGGTGGGAGTAGTGTGGGTAGTGTTGTAGTGTAGTAGTGTTTTAGGGCTTATGGTAGTGTAGGGGTGGGAGTAGTGTGGGTAGTGTTGTAGTGTAGTAGTGTTTTAGGGTTTAGGGTAGTGTAGGGGTGGGAGTAGTGTGGTAGTGTTTTAGGGTTTAGTGTAGTGTTTTAGGGTTTAGGGTAGGTAGTGTAGTAGTGTTTGTGTAGTGTAGTGTAGTGTTTTAGGGTTTAGGGTAGTGTAGTGTTTTAGGGTTTAGGGTAGTGTAGTAGTATTTGTGTAGGGTAGTGTTTTAGGTTTTAGGGTAGTGTAGTAGTGTTTGTGTAGTGTAGTGTTTTAGGGTTTAGGGTAGTGTTGTAGTGTTTGTGTAGTGTTTTAGGGTTTAGGGTAGTGTTGTACTGTTTGTGTTATGTTATGTTATGTTATGTTACGACTATTTATTGTGCGCACAGATACTCCAGCCAAGGAGCGTCCTGGCGCAGAGACAAGGTAGCACGTAACACAACCACAGGCTAAAAACAGATACTAAAAGACAGCTAAAACAAGAAGGTTTTTATAGCCCTCCGAAAGGTCAGAAGGTCCTCCAGCACGCGGATTTCAACAGGCAAGGAGTTCCATGCTGACGCAGCCATTACCCTAAACGAGCGGCCTCCCATGCGGCTAAGCCTAAATCTGGGAACCACCGCGAGGGCCAGACCCTGAGAGCGAAGGCTACGGGCAGGGACATAGAAAGACAGACAACTCGACAGGATTTCCGGGCCTGTACCACGCAAGATTTTAAAAGCAAGGCACAATACCTTGAAGAGGATGCGCTTCCTAACCGGAAGCCAGTGTAGGGAGCGAAGGACACCTGTAACTGAGCAGAATCTGGGCAAGCCAACGATCGCCCTCGCCGCAGCATTCTGAACCCGTTGTAAGCGGGTTAGTTCAGCCTGGTTAGCCCCGGCCAGGAGAGAGCTGGCGTAATCCAGGCGGGAGATGATGGTAGCCTGGATCACCAGCTGCCTGGTCGGGGCGTCAAAGAACTTGAGAACAGGTCTCAAGCCCCTCAGGAGACCAAAACAACAGGCCGCGGTTCTTTTAGTATGGCCTACAAAGGAGAGGCCCGCATCCAGCCATACCCCCAGATTTTTCACTTCCGATACCGGGATCGGAGTAGGTCCCAACTCTGAGGGCCACCAGTGGTCACCCCACAGCTCCACTCCCTTCCCGACGACCATCACCTCTGTTTTAGTGGCGTTTAGCTGAAGGCAGTTGCCTGTCAGCCAACTAGCCACCGCCTTCAGTCCGGACTGAAACCTGGGGGCCTCAATCTCCGCATCCCCACTGAGAGTAACCGCCAGCTGAGTGTCGTCAGCATATGAGACCAAAGTAAGGCCCCACTGCCTAGCGACATCCGCCAGCGGTCTCACGTAAAGATTAAACAACGTGGGACTCAGCGAGGACCCTTGCGGAACCCCCATGGCCAGTGGTTGGTAGTTGGACTTGAAGGGAGGGATGGCAACACAGAAGGAGCGGTCATCTAAAAAGGAGCGGAACCATTGCAACACCTGACCGCCAATGCCAGTCTCCTCGAGCCGACGCAGGAGGATGCTGTGGTCTACCGTATCAAAGGCGGCGCTAAGATCTAACAAAATAAGCGCCGCCGTTTGACCAGCATCCAACCTTGCCCGGAGATGTTCCACCATCACAAGTAACGCAGTTTCCGTACTGTGCCCAGCACGGAATCCGTTTTGTGTGGGGTCGAGGGCATTGGTCCGAGTCAGATGTTCAGACAGGGCCAGGTTGACGTGGGCCTCCGTGATCTTGGCTGGCCAGGGTAACAACGAGATGGGGCGATAGCTCTCAGGCTTGGAAGGGTCCAGGGTGGGCTTTTTAATGATCGGGGACACCACAGCTTGTTTCCACTTAGATGGAACAGTTCCCGTTTCCAAGGAGAGGTTGACAAGGGAGCATACGGCTGTACGCCCCATAAAAGCTTGATCTCGGAAGAGAGCAGGCCTTACTGGATCGGATGGGGACCCAGATTTGACTTGCAACGCAAGTTTGCCAAAACCATCCAAGGTAAGGGGGGGGAAAACAAGCAGTGTAGTCTGATGATGGACCCCATTTATACTTTCCTCAGTGAACCCTATGCTAGGGAATGTCCTATATATAGCTTGGACCTTCCCCAAGAAGTAAGATGCAAGGGATTCACAATGGGAAAGGGAGCTCACGGTCGTAGAGGTAGTCCGCTTCACTGTAAGATCTTTTACGGCCTTAAAAATAGCTTTTGACGGATTCGGACTGTTCCGGAATTCGATGGCATAAAAAGCCGCACGGGCTCGGCAGATAGCTCGATGGTAGAGCTTAACGGACTTGGCGTATGCAGCTTTTAGATCAGCCCCATAGGTTTTCCTCCAAGCCCTCTCTGCTCGTCTACAGGCACCCTTTAGGGCCCGGAGAGTGCCATCGTACCAGGGACTCGACTCTCTGGAATTGATTTTAGTTGAGACGATGGGTATCAGAGAGTCCAAGGCCCTAGTTATCCATGAACAGAAGAGGTCATACCCCCTTTCCACATCCGTCAAAGGGCCCAGCGGCTCCTCTAATAGAAGACGATGAAAGTCCTCTAGCCGAAGCTTTTTCCAAGCCCTCTTCTGAACCCTTCTAGCCGAGGAGATGGAGGGAGTGGCCGAGACCGGGCAGAGGATGGACACCAAAAAGTGGTCTGTCCATTCCACCGGAGAGACAGAGGTAATTTGAATCCCCAACAGATTGGTAAACAGGGGATCCAAAATATGCCCCCCCAGATGGGTAGGCTGGGAAACCATCTGGGGAAGTTGAAAGGCCTCCAGGTCAGAAGAGATGGAACGCACTGTCAGGCCAGAGAGGGTGTCGAAATGTAGGTTTAGGTCACCCATGATAGAGAAGTTGGCACAGTGGCGACCAAAGGGCCAACAGTGTCAGGGAAAGCATTTCTAAACGCCACATCACTGCCGGGTGGGCGATAGACGACCATCCCGGACAGGGTAAACTCAGGGCTGACAGAGACCTTGAACATGGCACTTTCACACCCGGAGATGTTTAGGGCACCCCAGACGCAAGGGTAGATAGATTTTACCACTAACGCGATACCTCCACCCCTAGACAGCCTATTCAGAGTGTACATAGAATAACCGGGTGGGCAGGCTAGATTAGTAATAGCGGTATCAGCGTCCTGTAGCCATGTTTCCGTCATGGCAAATACGTCTGGAGCTTCCTCCTTAATGAGGTCATAGATGTGCTGATAGTGTTTCAGCGCAGACCTGACGTTTAAATTCAAAATCTTCAGAGTAGTGCGAGTGTCTGTAATACGGCGGGTCTCCGAGGAAATAGACCTTGGGAGAGGATGCGGAGAATCGAGAGCCCACCCATTACAAGGGCAATGATATGGGCCACGCAATGGGTGAACCGGTGAAAGGGTGCAACAGCGGCTTACCTGACCGATGGCAAGCAGGCAATCCCGCGAGTACGTCAGCATGGTGGACCCAGGATGGTATGATAGTCCTTACACAGAGTACCGCGACGTCCAGCGCGTCCTTAGCGCGGACGGGCGCAGACGGGCAGGACTCTGGCACGACTCCGGCCACGCGAGGACACGCCCGCTGCGCGATCCCGCTGCGCTAGGGGAGGAGCTTTAAGTAGGTGTTCCCAGGCTGCTCCTGCGCACTGAAGCGCTGGAGGGTAGAGACACCTCTATCCACACACCCCACTCCAAAATGGCTGCCAAAACGAACACCCACCCCAGAGCCAAATCCGCCAAAACGGCAGTGCGGGGGCCAATTAAGGTGCAGGTAAAGGGCGCTATCTAAAAACAGCTAAACAAACAAATAACACACAAAAGTTATTAAAAATCACAAAGGTGAGAGCAAATGCGCGCAGAGCGCTCACGCAGCTACCTTGTCAGGGGCGGTTTCAGGAGGGACTCGCCTTAAGTAGGTGTTCCCAGGCTGCTCCTGCGCACTGAAGCGCTGGAGGGTAGAGACACCTCTATCCACACACCCCACTCCAAAATGGCTGCCAAAACGAACACACACCCCACTCCAAAATGGCTGCCAAAACGAACACCCACCCCACTCCAAAATGGCTGCCAAAACGAACACCCACCCCAGAGCCAAATCCGCCAAAACGGCAGTGCGGGGGCCAATTAAGGTGCAGGTAAAGGGCGCTATCTAAAAACAGCTAAACAAACAAATAACACACAAAAGTTATTAAAAATCACAAAGGTGAGAGCAAATGCGCGCAGAGCGCTCACGCAGCTACCTTGTCAGGGGCGGTTTCAGGAGGGACTCGCCTTAAGTAGGTGTTCCCAGGCTGCTCCTGCGCACTGAAGCGCTGGAGGGTAGAGACACCTCTATCCACACACCCCACTCCAAAATGGCTGCCAAAACGAACACACACCCCACTCCAAAATGGCTGCCAAAACGAACACCCACCCCACTCCAAAATGGCTGCCAAAACGAACACCCACCCCAGAGCCAAATCCGCCAAAACGGCAGTGCGGGGGCCAATTAAGGTGCAGGTAAAGGGCACTATCTAAAAACAGCTAAACAAACAAATAACACACAAAAGTTATTAAAAATCACAAAGGTGAGAGAAAATGCGCGCAGAGCGCTCACGCACTACCTTGTGTAGTGTAGTGTTTTAGGGTTTAGGGTAGTGTAGTAGTGTTTGTGTAGTGTAGCTTTTTAGGGTTTAAGGTAGTGTAGTGTTTTAGAGTTTAGTGTAGGATAGTAGTGTATGTGTAGTGTTTTAGGGTAGAGTAGTGTTTGTGTAGTATTTTAGGGTTTAGGGTAGTGTAGTTTTGTTTGTGTAGTGTAGTGTTTTAGGGTTAAGGGTAGTGTAGTGTTTTAGGTTTTAGTGTAGTATAGAAGTGTTTGTGTAGTGTAGTGTTTTAGTGTTTAGTGTAGTGTTGTAGTGTTTTAGGGTAGTGTAGGGGTGGGAGTAGTGTGGGTAGTGTTGTAGTGTTTTACGGTTTAGGGTAGTGTAGGGGTGGGAGTAGTGTGGGTAGTGTTGTAGTGTAGTAGTGTTTTAGGGTTTAGGGTAGTGTAGGGGTGGGAGTAGTGTTGTAGTGTGGTAGTGTTTTTGGCTTAGGGGTAGTGTAGGGGTGGGAGTAGTGTGTTGTGCAGGTATAGGGGTAGGGATGTCACTTACCTTGCAAACTTTTACTACGAGTATTGCTTTACCACGCATGCCTTTGCGTTGTAATGGCATGTGTGGTAAATGCATACTCATGGTAAAAGTATGTGATGTAATGGCATGCGATGTCATTGACATCGCGTAGTAATACCCGCGTTGTAATGGCACACGTGGTATTACTATGCGATGTAATGACATACATCCGTTTTATTTATTGAATGTGTCTTAACATATGTAAGTGGTGTATTTTTTAATCACAAATAATAATTATTTTCTTTGAACTATAGAGAGACAGAGAACAATTTCATAATGGTGTTGAATGTTTAATATGACTATCAATGTGGGTATGTTTTGAGTCCCTTAAGAATGTTTTATGAGGCAAGTGCACAACAAAAGGGGAATTGATTTTTTCTTGTGTGACAGAGACAGGCCTTTCCTCGCACTCTAGAGGTCCCACAGTGTTGGAAGTAACTGAACACCTGGAGGGACTACAAGTCACATAACCTTGGCTGCGAGGACTGGCAGGGACAGACCAAATGCCTTTCTTCATGCTCTCAGGGTCCTGAAGCGAGGGAAGCAACCGGACACCTGGAGGGCTTGCAATTTCTACAACTTTTGCCATGGGGGCAAGCAGAGACAGAATACGCATGCCCCTTTCCTTAAGCTATGAAGCACTCGAGGAGTCCCGCAGCATGGGAAGCAAGCGTACACATGGAGATAAAGGAGCCGAATGAACATGTTCTAGATTGGCTCTAGAACCTTGAGTCGATGGTACTTTTCTCAGCATGAGAGTGTAGGATGGAGAGAAATCACTAATGTCAGTCAATTCAAATTAAATTATCTAGGGTCATTAAGAATCACAGACTACTGAATAAAGTTAGTTAATTTATTATAAAGCCAAAAACAACAGAATATACAGACACCTCAAGACGAGGGTGTAGAAATATATTGGGACTAATACAAAGCCAAATCTACGAATAAAGTTAAGGCGGTGCAGCATACACAAGACTATTAATTCGAGAATCAGGATACAAAAGATTAAATAACAAGAATCCAGGTTCCCCTGCATCAAAGCTTTATGAAAATGAAGCATTAATCTATCCCTACACTAGCACTAACGTGACATCCCTAATTAAGCATTTTGCGGGGCAGGATCAGTTAAAGTGTCAGTGTGTGGAGTCTCCCTTAGAAGTCTCTCCACTTCTATTGGGTTAAGTAGCATGAAGCCACTGAGACAGAGCTCGTTCTAAGATGCTCTCTCCCCAAAGGGCAGAGAATAAGTGCGCTCTTTCCCTACTTACAATACTCCCAATATCTCAAGTGTCTTCTTAGAATGCATTTCAGCTCAAGCCATCCGATCAGGCCACGTTCTCGAAAGTAGTTTTCCATGACCCGATGATTTGGCATGATGACCTTGATTCCCAGGCCCTCTCCGGGGAGAATGTACAACAGTTTACTTCACTCCCAATGTATCCTCTTCTCTCCTTGCCCAATTCCTAAAACAAAGACATTATTCTAACTAACAATGGCGCTTCTTCCACCTACAACATAAAAGTGAGAAAGAACAGAATCTAACATGCACATTATTTTCTAACGCGAGAGCTTCCAGGGAAAATGCATTTCAGGCCTAGAATATTAAGCTAACATTAGAGAAATGCCCACAACACCCAATTACAAACTAAAATGGTCCCATTCTAAATCAAAGTAGCATGATAAATGAGCCACGACCGGCTTGAAATTGCAACCTGATGGTGCGACAGTGCTCTAGTGTTACAGACAGGCCATGAACCATCCCTGTCCATGCTATGATCCCGAGTGCGCTCACAAGAGAAGCCTAATGAGGACTTCCACCAAAGGGAAGCTTAGAACTGGATGAAGGCCAAGCCTCACTTTGAAAATGAAAGCAATAGTGGAAGGGAGCATGAAGAACGGGGTTCTGAAGGGTAGGAAAAGGGTATTCTAATATATATACAATAAGGAAATCTGGTTAAAGAGGAGGACTTCTTCATCCAGCCCCATGTCTAGGAAGATCACTTCTGAAAACTATATACTGGAGCTAACGGGAAGTCTGACAATGACTGTATCAAGAATGGTATGCCCTCCCCTTTTGAGGCAGTAGTAGGGGATCCAGTTAGTTTCACCATGGAAGAGACTATGACTGCAAAACGTATGATGCCACCCGGTAAAGCCCAAGGTCTAGGTAGAATACCAGGAGATCTCTATTGCTCTGAACAGAATATATGTGGCACTTTATTGCACTCCGTTTTTAATGCCATAGTATGAGGGGGGTATCCCAGGGACATGGAAGGTCGCCAAAATAATCCCCATCTTTAAGAAAGGGGAAAAAGTGGATCCATCGGACTATAGGCCCATTAGCCTCATAGACACTGCACACAATGCTTTTTTAAATTAATGCTGACCCACTTGCAGTCCTGGATAGAGAGAAATAAAATTTTGTCCCACCTGCAGGCATACTTCAGGGCATCCACAAGCACCCTGGATTAGGGCCCTCCTTCCAACAAGTGATCAGCGTGCTAAACTTTGGGCTGCCCTTAGGGACATGGGGCTACTAAGGGGTTTGTTACGACTTATAAAACGATTGCACCAAGACAAATATGCCACAGTTAGATGCAGCACTGTAGGTGATTTAACCAAGAGGGTAAGCGTAATGAAAGGGGTGCGACAAGCCTGTGTACTGGCCCTAACTCTGTTCACTCTATATATGAATGGGTTCCTCAATGAGTTATATAATTGTGGGGGGGATCCTCCCAAACTAGCAGGCAAACAAATCCTGTCCCTTCTCTTTGCAGGCAATATGCTGCTTATCTCAAAAACCCAATGGGCATTCAGAATGTGCTAAACAGGTTCTTGGCAGCATGCAATGATGGGGGTCTTGAAATTAACTACTCCAAAACGAAGTTTATAGTTTTTAACCCACATATATCTTTTAAAGGGAAATTGAGGCTGGCCCAAAACTTTATAGGACAGGTTAATGTTTTTGACTATTTGGGAGTTAGGCAAACTAGTAACCTGACATGGTCACCCCAGATTCAAAAGAGCACTCATCCACTCTAGCATGCAGATAGTGCAATTGCAAAGAAACTTAAGCAATCTGTTTTCCGCACAATTTCTCCTACAATCGAAATCCATAGGGCGAGAGGGTTGGGAGGCATCCTTTATGGGGCCGAACTGTGGGGTATGGAGCATCTGAAACCACTTGAGGTGGCGGAAAACAAATTTATACAATCAATCCTAAACTTAGCAACAAATACACCACTGCTACCGGTACATCTCGATGTAGGGCTAAAACCCATCTCCCTCATTGCAGTTTTGAAGGTTCTAGTGTTCTGGGTAAGACTGTGGACCAGTAACACCCAGATCCCTGTCAGGGAAGCAGTAGACTAACTATTCACCCTAGAAAAACAAGTTGGGCGACTGTGCTGGTTTAAAGAGGTTAAGCAGTGGTTGCATAAATTGGGGTTGGGGGCACTGTAGGAGAACCCTAAATCCATGACCGTCAAAGTGCTCCCTCTTTTAAAAAACAGATCTTGGGACTATACTGATCTTGTGTTTTGCATCAGGCATTTTAACTGACAGATTTAAAAAATTGCTTCCAGTTCGAAACTTTTATGTATGGAACTAAACCTCCTCATGAATGTACACTTTACTTACAATTCAGTGTTGGGGATTTACTACTGAATGACACCATAAGCCAATGGAAACATTTACCTGTAACCCCACGGTGTCCCCTGTGTAGTTTAAGTGCAGAATCAATTGAACATTTTATGTTCATTTGCCCTTTTTACGCATGCATTAGAAAAAGGTGGATAACCCCTGTATGCCGCCTCCTGTCCTTCAAACGATCAGCTGAGGCCCTATGGATACTCCGATCTGACACTACCAAATGGTTAGTGTTTACAATAATGAGATACCTCTTATATTCTTGGCGCTTTAGGATTAAACATGTATCTGTCAATCAGGAACCAACATGCTGATCACTTGTTGGAAGAAGAGGCCTTTTATACTTTCTCTATAAAAAATACTTTTCCACAAAACAGGTGCCTTTCTGTGATGGAACTTCTATGAATATTTTCAAACCGTACATGTTTTTAATAACATTATTCTCTGATACTTTAATACATATGTGTTTATTGTATGATGTGAATTGTTTTGTTTTCTTATGTGAATGATCATCAAATGATCGAAATAAACTACTCTATATACAATAAGGAAGGCCACCTGAGATACAGGAATGAATGCAATAAATGAAAAATACAGAGCTTGGAGAAATCTTATGTATAGTACTCTCTAATCATAATTGGTAAATTCCACTCCACAGAACGCTTGTAAAGGAAGACATTTAGGAATGCTACAATCAACTATATATCTTTGATGGAATAAAAGATACATCCTTATAGACTATTAAATAACAGCAGACAAGCAGCGGTCTTCTATAAAACATGAAACCCCATTCAGTCATTTACAGGGGGACATAAACAAGCCAGAGAAAATCCGATTCACCAGTTCACATTTTCTTATACTTATTCTTATACTTCAGTAAATCAGAAAAGGGGTAGCTATTAGAGTTCTTCAATCTACTTAAGTACTTTACTTGTGGAGTAAGGCAACCAATCCCTTCCATTCGCCTATGGAATTAAGTCCATTAGACATAGAATCTATAGAATGGTATTCTGGCTACATTTTGTACTTGCCATCTGATGTCGTCAGCTGTATGCTGCTTCTTCATATAGTGTGTTGCTAATGAAGCCGTAGTTATTCTGCAGCTGGCCTGCTTCGGTGTTGACCAATGCACATCTTCAACTGTTGGGTCGCTTGCCCATTGTAAATAAGGGAGCAAGGGCACCACACACAATACACAACATTTGTGGTATTACAATTCGAAAAACTCTTAAATTCCAAATTAATCAAATCGTATGAGAAAAATTTAGTGTTCATAATGTAATAACAGGCTATACATCCTCCACATTTATAGTGACCTTTCAGAGGTTGGAAGCCCCATGCCCTGTACAGGCTATTATTTTTGGTGACTCTGGGTCCTCCTGAGTAAACCAAATCATCATGGATGTTCTTTCTGTTTTTTAAAGGAGAATGATGGTAACTCCAAAGAAGGATCTACCGCTTGTAAACTATGCCAATGCTTCCTACTGGATGCTTTTTTAAAAATTACTATGGTGACTAAAAGTGGTAACACAGACCATTCTATTGCATTCTGTCTTGGGTCTATTGGTAAAAAGATCCTCTCTTTGGTTGTACCACGCTCACTTAAGAGATAATTTTACTAACTTTTAAGTGTAACCTCTCTCCAAGACTCTCCTTTGCAAAATAGCGGGCTCTTTAAAATAGTCAATTCCGTCTTACTTTCAGAAACTGACCATAGGGGAGGCCATTTCTGATGGAATGTGGATGAAAACTTCGGTACGAGAGGAAGGGAATTTCTCTCTGTCGGTTTTCTATATACAGATGTTATCAATTTTCCCTCACTTGTGTATTAACAGGTCCGGAAATGTGATCTGTTAATTATCCCAGTTACACGTGAATTGCAATTTCGGCAGCACCTGATTCGGATATAGAACAAATTCTTCTGGTTTGTGGGTGAATCTGCCAAAATGACAAAGACATTGTAGATGTACGTTTCCAGCATTTTATCGAGAACCTATAGGGATTACCATCTGTAAAAACAAATTGCTTTTCAAATGCATCAACAAAAACTATGGCCAGATTTTGTTCTCAAATGACTCCCATCATTGTTGATAATGAGGATCTCCATATTTGGAATAATTAGTAGTAAGGGCAATTCTTAAAAGGTCACTAATGAATTGAGTCAGGACCACCCGTATGTGGTCTAGGGCGGGCTTCAAGAGTACGTTCTATAATGAGTATGCTTTCTTGTTGAGGTATGTTAGTACATCAAGAAATAATTTCAGGCATGACTAACAGTTCATTCTCAGGATCAAAAAGCCAATTCGCTATCAGGTTGAACAGATAAGTGCTGTAGCACACACAAGTATCCAGTTTAGGTACTATGTGTTTAATGAACATGTTTATGTACTGCCCCAGGGGGTCCAAATTCGAACCACATCTTGATAGAAATGGTTTACCTGGTGGTGGTTCAAGACTTTTGTTTGTGTACTTTAGGGAGTGTATATAAGACAGGGACCCTTGGATGCTTGACAATGCAATTGATATCCTGAACAGGACTTGCTGATTCTGTAGATGGACAACACAATTTGGTTCTTAGCAGCCCTCCTCATCCCTGGATAACTTCTTCTGGTACTTTCAGGGGTAAGTACCTTGTACTTTATGCCATGTTTCTGATTTATTCAGCGTGTTAGTACTACATAGTTAATATTAATCAATTGCGCATTTCCACCCACACAGGGACATTTCTTCTGTGTAAATACCTTTTTATTCTTCACCCTAACACCGAGGTGATACTGATGGATCTGAGTTATTTGGTAGTGGGTATCATATTTAGGGCCTCTCGGGTAACTTGTTCCCAGTACTCTAAATACCAGCCACATTTCCCTAATTGTAATGTCCTTGTTTCAGACGTCACCACATCTTTACTGTCCTGATGAGACCCTTGTATCTTGTGAGGGTCGAAAAGTCGTCAACACCAAGGAGTAACAAACTATTCAATTAAGAATTTGTTATTACGTGGATTATTGAAATCATTTTGTGGATCGTTTGTTACTAGTCGATCAGCCCATTGTTTAGATTTAGTGACATATACTTGTTTGACATTGTGGTGTTACGGGCTTTGCACTTGGGTCAGATTGTACTGCTACTTTTTGTAAATACTTGGTAATTTTGTGTTGTATATAAACTGATGTGTCTAATATAAATGCATTTGTTATATTAATTTCATTTATGTGATGATGGTCGTTTTAAGCATCAAATGCATGAAGTTATTTAACCTTGAATTACTTATTTTCAGTTTTAACGACACCAATGAAACCACTGTTGCAGATAACATACTCTTTCTGTCACGCAGCGCAGCAAGTTGATTTCTGTGTTGCAGTGCATGATATTTTGATAAATCTGGCCCTTAGTTTTTAGTGTATTTAAATAAGGCCATCAATATCTTTGCTGATGCATGGTTACTGTGGCACTCAGGTCAGCGTGGGTAGATGCAAACCCCACACGCGCTGCTTTATTTAGGTCTAACCTAATCTGCTCATTAGGAATATGTCTATTTTCCTCTTTAGGTAAGAAAACCATTGAAGTGTTATCTTGATACAGGGTGTTGGAGTATTTGTAGGGATAGCCAACAGGAGGTTTTTGACCCTTTAATGCTGTTTGAATCGCTGCCAATATGCCTGTGTCAATATTGTTTTGCGATCTGGTTACCCCTGATAGTTTAAAAGTATGAACCATTGCCTTTGCAGCTAATTTGGATGCACAGTTGCCTTTGGTGGGAATTCCTTCACTTTTACGGGCCATGGTGTGGACCAAAAAAGCTAAGAAACTTGCCTCATAAGATAGCTAGCTTTCCCCAAAGCTGTTTATTTCTTATCTGTTTTCCGATTGAATCTCTGAATCCATTCAGTGTTCTAGGTCAACTTTGTACCCTTGCACACAGCAAGATGAATCCAACACTTTTAGTTAAGAACTGATGGATCAGCCTTCTGTAGTGCAAGTAACAAATCATGGATTTCTGTGAGTTGCGCAGTGCAATCACCTAAAGGTTTGGTGTGTGTATAAAGCTTAAATTTTAAACTCTTTTTATTAACCTTTTGAATTCCAACCAGTACTGCCATACCATAGCGTTCGTCACAACGTACATTACATCTTTCTCGATTACATCTGTATCTTACGTTAAAGACCCCGTTCAGTTTTCTCATTACATTTACACCCGTCTCTTTAACCGCACCATAACATCCCTCTTCGGAGCTCGTTATACACACCCCTACTAGTCAGAATTGTCTGATTGAGATTCTTCCTGCGGAGGATCGCAGATGTTACCCCGATATAGATTCCACTTCCCCCATATCTTACTCCATTTTTTGGGGCAGCCTCTGTGTATGTAGACTGATTTTTCGGTTACCATTAGTTCGTCCATACCATTACACCATTTTCGGAGTGTCGGGTCTTGCCTGGCTCCTCACTGCTGCGCTATATCTCTTTTTGCTAAGGCCATCCCTAGTGCTACCCATGTTTGTACCGTCTGAGTAATGTCCGCTGCTTCCCAGACATTCAAGATGCATCCCCTCGGTTCAGGAACCAGTGTTATACCTGTCACCTGCGCCACCGTGCGCAATATTGCTTTCCAATAGTTCTGGATGTCGACACATTGCCATATTATGTGCCAGAACGTGCCCTGTTCCCCGCACTGTCTAATGCAAAGCGGCGTATCGGCTCTATGCAATTTATGCAGTAGTGTCCTGGTGTAGTAGGTGCGATGCAGTATCTTCAGTTGTATCAATTTAAATCGAGCCGAAATCGCCACTTCTCTGGGGGATGCCAACGCTTCTTGCCAGTCCGCCTCATCCAGCTCCCAAACGTCAGTCTCCCATCTAGCTTTTAGGGTTTGGGTAGGGTCTGGTTGGCTATTTATGATTTTTTTGTATGTGAGTGATATAGCTTTCTTCGTCATATGGTCAGTAAGGAGCCTGTCCTCGAGGGGTGAGGATTCCGGCAATTTTGTGCCTTGTGGTATGAGTGCTGTTAGTGCATGCCTTATTTGTAAGTATCTGAACCTCTCCGTATCAGCCAATCCATAGCTCTCTTGCAGCTGCGTGAATGTGACGGTCTCCCCCTTTTTCCACAGGTCCCCCACCCTCGAAATACCGATCAGGTCCCATTGTCGGAAACCCTTCGTGTTCTTGAGCTTCCCTAGTATGTTTGTATCCCAGAGTGGTGTCGCCTGCGTGATGACTCCTTCCCACCCCATAGCCCTCTGGAGTTCATGCCAGATCCTGAGTGTATGGGCTGTAGGACCTATGAGATGTTTGTGCTGATTGGTGTTGTACAATATTCCCATAAGATTGTCTGCACCCAGCAGATGCCTATCCATGCGATAGGCCGGGTCCGCCTGATTCGCGTGAAGCCATTGGTTAATTACTGACCGGTGCGAGGCCCAGTAGTATACCCTAATGTTTGGGAGCGCTATTCCTCTGTCATACCATCCCTTCACTAGTTTGTGCATCGCTATACGCGTCGCCTTGCCATCCCATAACAGCTTGTTTAGCTCATTATTGATTTCCCTGAAATATGATGGGGTTATCGGAAATGGTGTGTTTTGCAGGGCGTACAGAAACCTCGGGAGTGCCATCATTTTAAAGAGGGCCGCCCTGCCCAAGAGGGTGAGCGGCAGTGCACGGCAGCACTGCACATCTCTGCGGAACCGCTCCAGAGGTTTCTTGAGATTTTCAGCTATGAAATGGGCATCGTGCGCCGTGACATAGATGCCCAAATACTTGAACCCATCAGACACTATCTTGGCAGCACAGTTTCGCGGGAGTCGAGGCTGACCGCCGGAGAGTACATAAATATGCGATTTCATCTAGTTTATTGTATATCCTGAGACCCGGCCGAACGCCGCGCAAATATCCATGAGGCAATTGAGCGAGCGGGTCGGCGAGGCCAGATAGAGGAGCATGTCGTCCGCGTAGAGCGATACCCGGTCCTCCCAGCCCGGCGCCCACTTGAGCCCACGGATTACTTGGTCTTGGCGTATCCACGCCGCCAAGGGTTCCAGTACAAGTGCGAAGAGAAGCGGTTACAACGGACATCCCTGCCGCGTCCCCTTGGCCAGGGGGAAGGTGCCGGAGATTCTCCCATTGGCCACCACCTGCGCCATAGGTTTCGTATATAGCAGTTCCACCCATTTTATGAATTGGGGCCCAAACCCCAAATGGTGAAGTACCGCGAATAAAAATGGCCATTCCACCATATCGAATGCCATTTGTGCGTCCAAGGAAAGGATTATAGCGTCCTCTTGAATTAGAGATTTGCGTGCCATGACACTATGCACTCGCCTCAAATTTAGCGACGTATTCCGGTGCGGCATGAACCCTGATTGATCCGGGTGAACCACCGCCCCTAAATAAGGCTGAAGCCGCATTGCCAGCACCTTGGCTAGTATCTTTGCTTCTGCGTTGATCAGGGATATGGGCCTGTATGACATGCAACTATTTGTCGGTTTACCCGGTTTGTGTATTGCTACTATCGTAGCCAGGCGCTGGTCCCTGGGAAGCTCCCCCTTCTTTAAACTATCTTTGAACATGCTCAATAAGTGGGGCGTGAGGACCGTAGCCAAGTGCCTAAAGAGTTCCACTGGGATACCACTAGGCCCCAGGGCTTTACCAGTGTGGAGTGCGAGTATCGCCTGTGTCGTTTCTTCCTGTGTAATATCAGCCTCAAGCGCATGCACTGCCGTTTGAGCCAGCGTTGGCATTTGGATATCGTGGAGGAAGGCTCTGTTATCGTCTATGGTGGCCGTGGCTATCGGCGTATAGATACGTTCATAGTGAGCCGCCAGTTCCTCCACTATGGCCTGGGGGTCTGTGATTGCCGCGCCAGTTTGCGTGGCCAGCTCTGCTATCCACCTATTAGCTTTGTCTTTTTTGTCTAACCAGGCCAGTAATTTGCCTGCCTTGTCCCCCTGCTCGTACACTGTGTACTTTGTACACTGAAGTCTAGATTTTGCCTCCTCCCATACAAATGTCCTGTATTCTTGTTGTGCCAGCTGCAGACCATGCGTGGTGGCAGCCGTAACGTCAGCGGCGTGTTCTGCCTCTGCCTTTTGCAAGTTCTCTTCTAACAGATGGAGTTGTTGGCGCTTCTTGTGGTGTGACACAGAGGATATGGCCTGGCCCCGCAGGACCGCTTTATAGGCTTCCCAGAGCACCGCTGGTGACTCCACCGTGTGTTCATTCTTATTGAAGTAACGCTTTGTGGTGGTGACCAATGTTTTCTTAATCTCTTTGATTGTTAAATAATATGGGTAAATCGGGAAGAGCCTACGCCTGTCCGGGATGCCTGATGAGCAGGTGAGCAGTATCGGGGAATGGTCTGATATTCCCCTAGGCAAGTGTGTCACCTCAGCTATCTGTTCCAGCCCCAGCATCTGGGTAAAAATGTGGTCTATTCGTGACTCGCTGTTATGCACTCCTGAGTGGAAGGTGTATTGCCTATCATGTGGGAATTTCGCCCTCCATGTGTCCGTTAGGCCGATCGTATCTACGAAATCTCTAAGTTTGGAACTGGAGCTGCTGGGTCCTCTAGGGGGTCGCCTATCCATGGTCGCGTCAATTACAGCGTTAAAATCCCCCCTTATAATCGTCGCTCCTTGCGGAAGCGAAAGCAGGAATGCGCCGAGGTCTGGGAGCGCAGAACCCTGCAATGCCGGCGGGATATATACTGAAACAAAATTGTATCATCTCCCTTCCCACTGGCCCGCCAATGCTGCGAATCTGCCCTGCGTGTCTGTCCATGTCTGTTGTATTACCAGTGGGCATCGTTTGTTAATCAGTATTCCTACCCCCCTGGATCCGGAGGTGAACTCCGAATGGACTCCCATGGTAAATCCCCATCTGTCTAGGGCTTTACACGTGGAACCTATCAAGTGCGATTCTTGTAATAGACCCACCGCCGTCCCTTTCCGTTTAATGTACTGGAGTACCAGCCCTCGTTTTATCTTGTCCCCCAACCCATTGACATTCCATGACAGGACCGCGAGGTGTTTGCCATGACTAGCGTGGGCATTGACGTGCGGGTTATCGGCCTTCCCTAGGACTGTTCCTTGTCGGGTCCCATAGGCTGTAGTTTCTTGTGTGCGCGCTGTGCAATGAACGTAGTGAGTAGAGTCTGTGCTGATGTAAACTAGGCTCTTGGTATGCAGATGAACTGTGTGAAACAAAAACCCCCTGTAAACACCCTATCCCCCCCACCCTCCTCCCTACTTCCCTGCCCGGCGGATTCTAAACTACCCACCACCCCAACTGAGCAGAGTGCTTTTTCCCCATAACTTTGTACTTGCGTGTCAGGGGGGGAGATGCCGGTCGCACCCTGTCTCATTCTCCCCCTCAGGAATTCTAACATGTCCACGGCTGTGAAGAGCTCCCAGGCCATGCGAGACCCCTTTTACAGCCTTCATCAAGATGGCACCGTCCGTAGCCCTCGAAAGTCCCATGTTCAGTGCCAATGAGAGGCCCCAGAGCAGCAGCCCAGGTCCAACCCCCACCTGCCACCCACCAGGGGCTGCACTGGTCGTCGTGCCATTGCCGCTGTTCTTCTAGTCCCAGCGGCGTATTCGTCATGATGCGATTTCAGATTCCTCCGGTCGCCCCCTTTCGTGATAAGTCCGATTCCTCCGCTCCATCCGTGGAGTGTCCAGGTCTCTGCCCTGCACCAGGACGTCCCGCGGTCTTCCGCCAGCCCTCCAGCCATTCTGTTGCCTCCTCCGGTGACATGAAGAACCATGTCTTGCCCTCTGCCTCCACCCTGAGCCTAGCGGGGAAGAGCATCGCATATTTCAGTTCTCTCCTCCGGAGTTCTTTCTTTACCTCCAGGAAGTCTCTCTGTTGCTTTGTTACAAGCGCGGTGTAGTCCGGGTATATTTCTACTTTACTATTTTCTACTTGGAGCGGGGGAGCGACTCGCGCAGTCTGTAAAATGGCGTCCCGGTCGCGGAAGTTAAATATTCTCGCCAAAATAGGCCGTGGTGGGGCTCCTGGTTTGGGCGAACCTCCCGGCACCCTGTGTGTACGTTCCACTGAGAAAAACCCGACAATCCTCGAGGTTGGAGTTTAGTTTTAACCAGATCTTCAACAAACAAGTCTAGTGCCGGACCGCGTACGGTCTCCGGCACTCCCACTAAGCGGATGGTTTTTCGGCGGGAGCGCCCTTCTTGGTCGTCCAGTTTCGCCTCCAGTTGTTTCTGCACCTTTTCCAAAGTCCTCACTTTGTTTTGCAGCAGCGTCGTCTCCGTGGACAAGGTCGCCGTCGTGTCTTCCACCTCTTTCAGCCTGTCATTCATTTTGGGGACGTCCGCCCGCAGCAGGGTAATATCTGTGGAGATCGTGCCGATCGCCGTTTGCATTTGTGTCAGTGTGCGCATTACATCATGCAGGGTAATCTCCCCAGGCGGGCCGGCTTGCGCTCCGTCCTCTCCCTTCTTGGGAGCCTCCGGGGTCTCCGACCTCTCTCCGCGGTAGGCATATTTGTCTAATCTTCCCGCTTGTGTCCCACGTTGGCCTTTCCCCCCCATGGTGCGTGGTCCGTCTTGCGGCGTTGTGCTCAGGCGTGAGGGAGGTCGGTAGTCGCCGCTGCCAGACTATGCCGGGAAAATCAGCGCTCGACCTTTCGGTTTTCCCTCCCCTCCCTGCCGTCACTGGTGCAGGGGGTCGTTGTCCTGCAAATGCCCGCTCTGTACAATTCGTGGCACAGAGGCGTAATGGGGAGCACCGCCGCAGCCCACTGCCGCTACGGCGCCGTCGTCCGATCTGCGTCCCCTTGCCAATCAGGTAGGACTACGTGGTGAAAATTTGCTGTTGTTGAAAGTTTCCTGCCCTGTAGCACAAGCCGTGGAGTATTTTTGTTTAGCATGATCCGCAGGCTGTGTAGAGCTGTCCGTGTAGAACATGCTCTTGTAGTCCTCAGTGGCTACTCAAATTTTACATCAACTACACTTAAGGACACATTTCACTGCACCCAACGAAGGTGTAGAGTGCAAGCATTAGGAATGCTTACTTTTGTTGCTGCTTGTAGTGTAGGAATTGGAGAGACAATAATTATTAGTTTTCCCTGTGTCTACCGGTGCACTTTCAAAATGGTTGTCTGCACTGCAGGAATAATTTTCTCTATGGGACTGAAAAGTGCTTCGGTGTGGAATAAAAAAAATTATTTATGAGCAGTAAGGACTGTTTGCCCAAGGTATTAAAATTTTATGGGCAGTCTGAGGAACTGGGAACCATTCTAATGACTGTTTTGTTATCCCCAGTTTGTAGTATTTAAAAACGGATGTTGATTCACCAAAATGCCGAGGGTAGGGGAAGTGACAACAAATGCCATTTTACCCCCATTGACATCACAGGAAGTGACATCATATAGTCTCCTAGGCCTTCCCACAAGTGATGCCATGTGACATTTGACTCTGGTGATGTCACAGGAAATACATCACTGAAGGTATACGCTTTACAATTAGTGTGAAATTTATAAAGAATTGATACCGTTTGTACCTTTATCATATCATCACGTCTATTTTATTCACCATCTCTGTCTCTTACACCCCTGCCTCAGGAGCTCTCTCACTTCCATAGCTGCTGTCTTCTTATTGCCTTCCTTCCCCATCTCCCTCCAATCTCTACCTTTTCATGTCATACTCGTCGCTTTAACAGTTTTTCAACATCATACATGATGTGTTTTTCTCTTTCCCAGTTTACCTCTCAACCACATCTCTGTTATATACAACTCACAGTTCTATTGCCTGTTTACTCTCACCACCACCTCTAATTACTATCGCTCTCATATTTCCCTACTGATCTACCTCTCATTCTCTCACCTCCGTATCTGACGGTTTCTCGCTCCTCTTTCTCCTGGGTTTCTCTGCATGCCTTCTGCTTTTATTTGGGTGCAGAATATGCCTCTCACCTCAGTTCTCACTCTGATTTTTCTCTCCCTGCCTCGCCTTCACTTAAATGTTTCCCTGTTTCCCTCCTTACTCTGCCACTGGTGGCCCTTAATGACATCTATAAAACAAATCTTCCTGACCTCATGGTAGTCTACCATTTAGATTTGCAATTTCTGATTTGGACTCTAAATTAAGTGCTAATAATTAAGTAAAATCTTACTAGGCAAAAATAAATCCTGCTCAGGAGTAGCTCATTGGGTATTCCTGGTCACCAGAAGCCCCACCTCTTAGGGTGGAATTTCCAGCTGCAAGGAAACAAGCATTGTTTGCATCAAGAAGCCTTTGGGTGTGTAGGAAGCTGGCTCTTTATATAGTATATTAAAAGAGATATACTGTGCAAAGAGTCCAGGTATCCCCTTATAAGTGGACAGGGGTTTGCTCTAACAATCCCAAGGTTCTCTTCTACGGGGTAGTGTGGTCAAGCAGCCTTAGGCTTATTAGAGAGGAGTGTTAAACATCTGCAAATGCAAGCAATAGTCTATAAATAATGCACAGGACACAATAAGGAGATCCACACCAATTTATATAAATAATACATTTCTTTATATACGTTTAGGCACCAGAATCAATACGATCAAGTGAGTTTGTTTTGCAAGAGAAATACTTTATTTTAAAAAGTCGACACTTTTCAGAAGCTGCGATGTTATCCTACGGGAGGAAAAACAAGTATGGCATCTAGGTACAGTACAGTGACTTATGAGGCCAATCGCTTGGACTTGAGGTGAGTATGGGGCAAGGTGCAGGGCAGCAGCAGCAGGACACCTCCAGCGGCACTAGGGTAGCTTGGGCTGTGGTGCAAATCAGTGTTTGACCCCCAATGTTAGTCAATAGAGATTTTACTGCAGAAAAAGAGGCTGCTGGTTTGGACTGGGAGGCTACCCAGGTTCACGTCTTGCGATGCTAGGGAACACTGGGGCTCCGCTTCCCTCGGGCCGGGGCTGAAAGATGCAGAGGGTCTTAGAGGTGTCGGGTTTCTTCGTCCGGAGCCACCCACGGTAGAGCGGGGCCTGCACATAGAGGCTTCAGGAGACGTCGGAGAGTTCATGATGGGAATAGCTAAGGTGTACGCTGCCTCTTGAGGACTTGGGGACTACGCTAAGGGGTCAGCTTCCTCTCCTGTGGGAGAAGCCAGAATTGCATACCAAAGACGGTGGGCTCTTTGAAGCTCTCCTGCCTTGGAATGTTAATCTGTAGGTCATCCTGTGGGAGGGTGCTTAACCACCCTCTGCCCAAGTAGGCTTTGTTTCTGACTTCCTGAGAGCAAAGGTCCGAACCCTTGGGAAATCAGAAACCTGTCTCTGGTGGCAGGCTGGCGAAAACTAATCAGTCAGCACACCAGTAGCTGTTAGAATTTCATCGGACATCTCTAAGATGCTCTCTGTGTGCATTTATTAATACATCCACCACTGGCATCAGTGTAGGTTTGTTAATGCAAGATGTTTGATACCAAACATCCCTATTTTCAGCGAAGCCATCATGTACTTGAGGAACTCTTTTTCACCAGTCTCCAGCATGTGTATTTAAAATGGATTACCTGTTCACTTATACTGCCAGCAATGTTACTGACCATCACAGGGGCATACCTGCTCATGCAGTTATGCCCTCACATATAGTATAGTGCACCCTACCATAGGGCTGTAAGGCCTGTTGTAGGGGTGACTGACCCATACTGCATGCAGTGCCTGCAAGCATGGCACACAGGGATGTGTGCCATGTTGTGCTTTCACTTTTGTCTGCACCAAGACACGCAGCCAGCAGTGGCAGTCTCTTGATGTTTGGTGATGGCTCCTTTAGAGCTGCACAATTCGTGCTGCTGCCTTTTTTAAAGACTCCTTGCCCTAGGTACCAGAGGTACCACTTACAAGTGACTTATAGGGAGAGCTAAAGGTATTACTATTTGGGGTACAATTCCACAGTTTTGAGAAAGAAATCTGGCACTGGGGACCTGGTTAGCAGGAACCAAGGTCACTTCTTGTCGAAATCACATCAAGTAACAGGCAAAAAGTCTGGATGACGATGTTTAAAAGGGGCACATGCCTACAGGATGCATGATTTTTGCAATATAAATAATTTTACTTGATCATGTGCATGTGGTGGCTGAGGACTGCTGGCTGCCACAGGGGATCAATAATGTCTCCAGCTGTTACAGAGGCTCTGTTTTTCTTCCCCCTTCATACTAAAAAAAAGAAAAAAAAAACTTTACCTGCTTTTCAATTTGTGAAGCTGCTACAGTTTTAAAAACATTCTATGAGGTTATTTGCCTCACACTCACTCAAACGCCTTAATTATCGGTTAAGTGGAGCGGAATTCCTGTATGGAATTTGCTCTACTCAGTCATGAGTAGGCTGTTGTTGCCATACCTGGATTTACCATGTGCTGAAACAACAGACTGTGTTTTACCAAGTGAAAGCCCAGTCAGTAAAATCGCATGAGGAAAGGGCCATCTTTACCACTACCTCTTAATTCACTGTCCCACACTAAAGCCTCTGCAGACATTTACCAGCTGCACAAAGCAGGTACTAAATACGTGTTAAACGTCTCTGAATAGGAAATAATGTCAGAAATTCTGGGTCCATGCAGTCCACTCCACGGGCTCATAATTGCACAGTACCAGTGGGGTGCTATAGCAGGTTACTGGAAATTACGGGTGAAGAGTTTGCATGCTCTCAGTTTTGTGCAACTCAGAGTTGAGGTATTGAAATGTCACACATACACACAGATAAGTAAACAGAACACTTGGCAGGCATGAAAGGCTTCAGGAGCAACATACCTGCATATCGGTTTAAAGGCAAAAAGTAAAATGAAGCCACTCACTAGGGCTGCAATGCTGTGATAGCTGCCATGTTGCAAAAATGCTTAATTTTTAAAAATTACAGGTCATGTACCACAAGAAAGTTTGGGTGCAGTGTCCTGATGGACACGTAACGAGGCTGACCCTCCCTGAAGCTGTACACACACCCACCCCACACCCATCCAACGCCGGTGTCACTGGTCTGGTGACCCTGCTAATATAAAGGTCCGGAATCACAAGCACAAGGCCAGTTATGCACCCCTACTGCTGGTGTTGGTGTCATCATTTATTTATCTATCATGTGGAATGGAATGGAATGGAAAGAGAATTTATAGAGCGCCATGGCTACCCAGAGGTGTCCCAGCGCTGCAGAGGTTATTGGAAGCAGGATACACTAGATTTAGTGGTTCTGGAAGAAGGATTAAACAGATCTTTTATTAAAAAGCCAAGTTTTGAGAAGCTTTCGGAAAATGAGTAGATTGGGCTCTGATCTGATTGAGGGGGGGAGAGAGTTCCAGATTTTGGCTAGGTTGTAGGAGAGCGCCCGACCTCCACATCTGGCTCTTCTGATTCGTGGCACTATGGTAAGATGGGGGGTTGCAGATCTAAGGGGGCGGTTGGGGAGATAGGCATTTACCAGGGTGCGGTTAATGGTAGGGCTTGTTCCCCAATAAGAACGGTGAGCGATACACATGCTCTTGAATTCGATCCTTGCCTTCACAGGGAGCCAGTGGAGATCCTTCAGTCGGGCTTTGACTGAGACTCGACGAGGGATATCGAGGAGAGTTCTCGCCGCGCAGTTTTGAGTGATTTGAAGTCTGTTGAGTGTAGACTGTGGGGCCCCAAGATATAGGGCGTTTCCACAGTCGAGACGGGATAGGAAAAGTCCTTGGATCATAATCCGTCTTGAGTGAAACGGAAGAAGGGGGAGGATTTTGCGGAGTAGTCTTTGAAGCCCAAAACATGTGGCAGCAAGCTTGGTTGCTTGGTAGTTAAATGTAAGAGTACGGTCCAGCCAGATGCCGAGACTCTTGATTTGTTCTTTGGGTTGCGGGGGACTACCTAAGCAGAGGGGCCAGATGGGATCAATGGATTTGATGATGTTATTTCCCAGGAGCATAACCTCTGTTTTCTCCCCGTTTAATTTTAAACAGGAGCCCGACATCCAGGCGGCAACTGCCTCCAAGCATTTATGTAAGCTGTGGTAGGAGTTAAGAGGTGGATCTCGCGCTACCACCAGCTGTGTGTCGTCCGCATAGGTGACCATTTTCACTCCAAAGGGGCGGACGACATCACCCAGGGGGCTGAGGTAGACATTAAAAAGAGTGTGGCTCAGGGAGGAGCCCTGAGGCACTCCGCAGTTGAGGGGTTTACTGGAGGAGATGGAGTCCTCAAACACCTGGAAGGATCTATCTGTGAGAAAGGATCTCAACCAGGTGAGTGCCGTTCCTGAGATTCCTATCCTGCCGAGGCGGTGGAGTAGAGTGTTATGATTTACAGTGTCGAAGGCGGCACTAAGGTCGAGTAGGACGATGGCCACTGACACGCCACCGTCCAGGATCCTTCTTGCCTCCTCCGTCGCTGCTATCAAGGCCGTCTCGGTTCCATGACGGGGCCTAAAGCCCGTCTGGGTGGAGTCAAGTATGTTGTTTGATTCCAGGAAATGTGTCAGGACAAGGTTGACATGTCTCTTAAGAAGTTTGCTGAGCCAAGGTAAAAGGGAAATAGGTCGGTAGTTGGAGGGGTTGTTTTGGTCGAGGCTGGGTTTCTTTAGTAATGCCTTGACCATTGCTTTTTTCCATAGAGGCGGGACGATGCCGGTCTGGAGGGAAGAGTTGAGCAGATCCTGGATGGTGGGTGAGATCTGACTGGTGATCGAGGTGAGAGCCCGCGGGGGAGCCGGATCAGTGGGTGATCCGGATTTAACCTGTCGCATATTTTCTAGATTGGTAAGATCTAGCGGCGGGATACTATTGATAGAGTTAGGTGGAACTATCGTACGGCCTATGTCGGCGATACCATTTGGTGAAGTGGCGGTGTGAGGAAAAGAGGAGTTAATGACTTCTATTTTATGGTAGAAGAACTCCGCTAGCTCCTCACAGTGGGCCTGGGTATTGTTGTGGCCTTTTGGGGCCTCGGGAAGTTGCAAGAGGGATTTAGCTATCCGGTAGATCTCCTTGGGTTTTGAAGCTGCCTTGTCGATCTTTTCTTTGTAGTATTTGGCCTGAGCTAGTTTGATGTTAGATTTATAGCTTTTGATCGCTGTTCTATAGGCTATTTTGTCTGCTGGTAGATAGTCGAGACGCCATTTCCTCTCGATTCGTTTGCAGGCGCGTTTGGCCTCCCGGA
Source organism: Triturus cristatus (assembly GCF_964204655.1). Lineage (NCBI taxonomy): Eukaryota > Metazoa > Chordata > Amphibia > Caudata > Salamandridae > Triturus > Triturus cristatus. Next base: position 742,716,199 of record NC_140591.1, on the reverse strand, counting down.
GATCAATCGTATACCATGGGGCTGTCGGGTTACCTCGCTTAGGGTGAGTACGTTTTAGTGGAAGTACCAGATCTAAGGAGCTGGTAATCCATTTGTTGTAGTTCTCATTGCCCTGGATGGGATTAGGAGTATTGACGGGTTTAGTGAGCTGTAGCTAGTCCCGCCATTCTGGCTGGGGAATTTTGGACCAGTTACGTGACTGTTGAATAGTCGGGGGTTTAGAAGTGGGGTGGTTGGGGGGGGTTCAAGTGAAAGGAATGAGGAAGTGATCAGTCCATGGGAGGGGGGAAGGGTTTCCAGCGTGGAGGTTAGGACAGTTGCTGAATATGGGGTCCAGAAGGTGACCCTTTAAGTGAGTAGGCCCAAGGACAAGTTGCTGTAATTCGAGGGCGCCTAGGCTGGAGAATAGTTCTCTAGCGTTTGGGTCATTCGGGGAATCCAGATGGATGTTGAAATCGCCCAGGATTGTAAAATTGGCGGAGCTGAGTGCAAGGTTTGCAACTGTTGGGGCGAGGTTATAGAGAAACTGTTCTTGCGTTCCTGGCGGGCGGTATATTAGCATACCAGAAAAGGTATGTGTGGGGCTGAATTTTATAGTGAAGGGAAGACATTCACTATCTGGGAGATGAATTGGGATGCTAGTGACTTTGAATCCTGTTCTATAGATCACCGCTAGCCCACCGCCGATTCCCGTTTTGCGGTCAAGGCGGAGTATTTGGTATCCAGATGGAAGAGTTTGTACCAAATCGGGTTCCGAGTGTTCTTGCAACCACGTCTCTGTGATAAAGAGGATATCTGGGTTTGTTTCCTCCATCAGTAGAGAGATTTCCATGGAGTGCTTGGGGAGTGACCTGCAATTGAGCAGGAGCATGGAGTATTGTATGGGTTCAGTTTTAGGGTAAAGTAAGAAATGAAATCTGCATTGGTTGCAGGCAGGGTGTTTTATGGATGGGTCCCATGCATGTAGGCAGGGAGGCCCTGCTTCCTGCTTTAGTTGGCGGAGAAAGTGGGAGCTGTAGGTGGTAACGTGGCGTGATGATCGGGCAGGGGGGGTAGCCCCTTGCCCCGGTCGGCCGCGGACGGGCGCAGACAGGCTTGCCTTAGGCGCGCCTTTGGCGCGCAAACAGCGCGCCCGCTGCGCTCGTCCGCTGCGCGACCGGAAGATGCACATTTTTTATACGGGAGGCACGGTGGCGGTGGGGGGCGTGGCCTCTCAAAGGGGCGTGGCCTGTGTGCTCGGCTCGGTAATGTCGGCAATAGGGTTGTAGATTGTCCCGCAGTAGCGCTAAAATCCGCTGCGCGGGTTTAGCCAAAGTGAGATGGAGCCCTGAGCAGAGTGCAAGAATAAGGACAGATAAGTTTTAAAATACAAAAGATGTTGTGACACTCAAAGTTTACAAAGTTTTTTAAAAACGTTCGTGCAGTCCTTCTCCCGGCTTCCGCCTCAGGAGGGTTTAAGCTATCTGAGTGACGCTCGTAGTCAGCTGTTGTTGGTGTCATCATTTGTTTATCTATCATGTGAGGCTAGGGCCCACAATATAACTGCTGTGGTCCTGCAACATGCAGGAAAGTCAAGTCGAAAAACTCACCAAAATTCAGAGCCCACATGCCAAGCATACTCGTGCTTGGTGGAGCCTGAGGCCTGAAAGGTGTTACTAAACAACAACTTAGGTCTTCGGACAATTTGAAACATTAAAAAGATTCAACAGTGCTCCGAGCTCAGCAGCTGACAGGACCTGCTACTAAAACAGTGAGGAATAGAACATGCCTATTCCTCTATTTCTGTTGCTTTCTGTTGTAAAGGAAGCTAATTATTTGCTGCCTCTAAGGCCAGGGGGTCGCGAGGGGCAGCATGCAACCCTTGGCCACCCCTTAATGACGCCCATGTTTAAAGAATTGTTTTTAACTATGTGTAGTCAGTATCCTTACTATTCGGTGCACCCTAGACAGGTGTTTTAAATCATTGTTAGTAATGTAAATGTTGTCAATATAAGATAGTGCCTCTGTGAGTTCTCCTTTAAGATCTCCATAATGCACGCTGCAAATAAACCAGGGCTATTCTTATAGCCCATTGGGAAGCATTTAAAACAGAATTGAAATCTGTTAAAGGAAAAAATATTTAAGTACTCACTTTCAGGTGCTATCAATTTTTCCTCACCAGATTCGTCATCAGGGAAAAGTAGGCTACTCGTTGAAGAACTACAATACACTATAATGCCTTGATATTGCAGCTTATCTAAGCTAGCTTTATGTCACTTTTTGCTGATGGCTTCACATGATTTTGACCCAGTATTTGGGGTCTGTAAAGAAATGACGTAGAATAGAATTTCTATCCCACCCCGTATGGTTTCTATATGACGCTGGAGCCTATTTTAAAGTCCACTCACATGCATATTTTCCCCTGAGGTCTTCAGGTACTAAGGAGGAAAATTCAAACATTATAACTTCCTCTCCTCCGGGTGCACCCCAGGTAAAGACTGGAGGCCAGTCATCCTCTGCAAGAAGGATGTCATATGCATCTGATATATATGGCCAGAATATTGCTTTAGTTTTGGCATGGTATTTTCCCTTCAATCTGTATTTTAACACTATAAATGCTGGCGGGTTTACATGTCCATCTGTAGTTTCAATCTGTATAAATTCTTCAGTTGGATTAAGCACCAGAAGCTCTCAGAGAGTCTGGTGCACAAATGTCACTTCTGCTGCACTGATTAGAGAAGCGGTATTTCCCGTGAGAATAACGTCCCCAACCTTGCACTCATGAAGTGAATTTCAATCAAGATTCTGCGTGATACTTTTCAATATATTCTTTTCTTTATTCAAAGTGTTGTCAAAACGATAATTTCATTGTCAATATTTCCGTTGTTTACATGATTTCATACTATTAATATCATAGTATCGGTGTGAGCCCAATGCATTTCGGGCATTGCCCTTCTTCAGGGGTATTTTTCTGAAAGTACAAGGATAAAATAAAAAAATAAAAATAATAAAAATGTCTAAGCACCTTTAACATATGGTCAACTTGTCAAATATTAGCGATAAAACATGACTTAACAATGCGAGAACAGAAATCTCCCTGTGCTACCAACCGATACTATGATACACACCCTTGAGTTCAGAAGGGTTACCAACCCTGCACCACTCACCACGTTAAACCATGATCAAAATCAGTTATTGGGTATAACCTAGGAGTGCTCTATTCCACATTCCAATTGGACTAATTGATCACTTCTGCTGCACTGTCATGCATGGCATGTGAGTGAACCTCAAACTCTGTTTTAACCTGGCAAGCTGGTTTTGCGGACACCAGCATCTTTCTTGCCTAAAGCTGTGGCACCATTCCACATTGGTCAAAATATCACCCTACCTACAAGTGTTCTGTCCTCCTGCTCACCTGTCTAAGGAGGATGAGCAACTGCACTGTTTGCTCCCCAATAGAGCTCTAAGCTTTTTTATTGATCATACCAAAAACACTGAGTGGACGATAAGCTCTTTGTGGGGTTCTCATTAGCTAAAAAAGGCAATGATGTGGCATCAGCTACAAGGGCATCCTTCCATAAGTTCACGAAGCATTATTGTCTGAACAGTCAGGTTCGTCGAATGGGGCATTTTGCCCACCTGGTCCTTCACAACATTCTGGTTTGAGTCCTTCCACAGTTTCTCCTCCCAATAGGTACTACTTTGGGATCTATTCAAAAGGCGAGAGCTCTGCGGCTAGATGTCTCTGTCAGAAGAACAAGTGACTTGCCTTCAGTAATGCTCTTTCTGGTAGAAACTCTATCTACCTGCAGACTTCTCACCAACCCTCCCATCCTTGACTCTCATAAGATCGGAAGTCTAGGAATCCGCACAGTGATTACACCAATTTGATTTTAGGGCTCTGTCTCTGGGGGCACAGACACTCTCAAAAGCAATTGACGCCAGCACATGGGAGTGGTACCTAAGTAGGCTTCGCCATTATTTCTGGAGCAAGCCGGTGTCTGTGCCGAGCTGCACGGCGCCACCTACTGGCAATCAGGCAGAAGTGCTGCTGAAAAGCTTCTGGATCCAGTCTGGTGCCTGTGAAACCATTCAAAAGGTGAGGATCCAGCAGCTAAATTGAGTTTCTACTAGAAAGAGTGTTACAGAAGGTAAGTAATTTGTTCTTCAGACCAACGCTCTGATTTTGTTATCTTGTGTGTTTTCGAATAACATTGAACCTATAAGATATGACAGGTTGTTCATGCATTGGGAGAATTTGTTATGGTGTCTAGTTGTGTTTTTTAAATTTGTTATTGTTTCTCTTTATAGTTAACTTTTCTTATGTATGGTATTTGAAAGGGATCGGACTGAATTAGGGTCTGGTTCACCTTGAAGCAAATTACATGGATTTACTTCTGATTGTAATATATGGAAGTGTTTTCTTAGTATCAAACATGTTTTGTATTGTGAGTTAAGCCATCTGTGTTCAATTGTTGGTAATTACTTTTTAACTTGTTGACACTGTCAGCCAGTCAGAAAGCACAGGGAACTCATGTTTTAATTGAACACACCTGCCCATACGAACTGTAGCTGGTAACCACAGTAAGTCCTTTGGTTTGTTAGAGGAAGCCAGTAATAAGAGGATGTTAACAGGGAACGTATTGTGTGGTATTTAGTAACATACCACCATGGCAAGGTGTTAAGGATGTGGTATGATGTAATGCAAAAAGTGTTGTTGTCGGTGTTGGAAGATTATATGCAGTGGATGGTAAATTTTACGTGTTCAGATGTGTTTATACATACGTTTAAAGGCAAAGCGGCTGAACCATATAACCCTTCCTGCCAAATCGCAAGATTTTATCCATGAACTTTCTATGATGAATAAAGTGGGGCTGTGAAATGTTTGTCCGGGGCTTGACTGATTTGGCTTGTATTTTCTGAACTACGAGGAAGCCCTCAGTAGAAAACCAATGAATAATTCAATGTTATACGCTTGTAACTTTTGCTTGGCATTACGAGGGATAATGTGTTCACTAGTGCTGCTAATTTTTTCATTTTCCAATTTTATGTTTTGTACTTGGTATGGTTGCTTATAAGATTTTAAGATTGTGTTTTTTATTATAATGATTTTATTACAATAAACATTGAGTGATTGTGGTGGGGAGTGTTGCGGCATGCTGGGGATGGGTTTTTGTTCTTTGGTGTATGGTACTGATGAGCATTGTGTTCTTGATATTTTGTGGTAATGTGTGATGTTTGTATGTTGTGTCAGTGTTGAACCATGTTCCGTTTGGTGTTGAGCACATTGTCAGATAGGTAGTCATGTTTGGTGTTGAGTGACGATGCACATGATATAAGATGGTAGGTAGTGAGATGTGTCCTTGATATTTTAGACCAGTGGGGTGCAATGGGTGAGACAGTGTGTCGAGGGGTTATATATTGCCATAAGTTTTATTCAAGGTTATTCAAAACATTTCAATATAACAAGAAAAACAAAGAAATGTTATCGAATAGACAATCTTTTCTTTCTGTTTGATTAATTTTCTGGGTTGAATTATTGTAATACTGGAATGGTTTTGACTAACCATCAGTAAAGATTAGGCGGCTTTATAGTGTATGTGTTGTGTCTGTGATGACTTGGTTGGAAGTGAAATGGTGTTGGCATGCAGCTTAGCATGTAAGTGACGTGGTAGTCATTTTAGCCATTAAATTGAAGTACTCAGTTTTTGTTTTCCAGTCTTTAGGGGACAGGATGTAGCCTAACGGCTTGGGTGGTCGTCCTCAAATCAGGGGAACCGTGGTCGAGTCTCGGCAACGACGCTCAACATCCTGTGATTCTGTGCAAATCACTTATTCTCCCCGAGCCTTACAAAAATGAATGTGTTCTCATGTAACGCAACTGGTTCTCATGTAAAGCGCTCTGATACCTGATTTCGGGTCAAGTTCGCGTTATATAAAACTTCGAAGAAAAAATAAGTTGTGCAGTTTTTTAGTTCTAAAAGTGTACATAAACTGTGTAGTTATAGACTGGTGTGGTTAATCATGCTGTGTCTTTAGGGATGACTCACTACAATTTAAAAGGCCGGATTCGGCCTGTTAAGGGTGATTTTAACAGGTTGAAATGACAGGTATAATACAGCCCATCAAGGCTTCAGTGGCAGGCCTAGACTCACTCCTGTTTTCACTTATCACTGTATTGATTGCACAATAAGTCCTGCAGTCCACATTTAACTCACAGGCCCTGGGTACTCAGGTTACCGTATACGACGGATTTACAGATAAATTAAATAGGCCAATCCGGGATTAACCAACTGCATGCATGTTTTAGGGGTCAGAGCACATTCAATGGGACCTGGATTTCAGAGCCCCAGTTCAGCAAAGTCTAAAAACCAGCAGCGTCACAAAAATTGGGTCATGATCATGCAGAAAGAGACATTTTCTTACAATTCCCAAAGAAATGTAGGCCCTTGTAGTGTCCTAGCAGGGACACGTTCTAGTGTTTCTGTATGTGTGGAATACACTGTACACCCACCCACCACAGACGTCACTGGGTCAGGTGACGCTGTTAATAAAGAGGCCGAGCGCACGTGCTCGTGGCCATTAACCCACTACCCTGACTATGCAACTGGTGTCTATGATTACCCTCTGCATGCGGGCCTAGGGCCCAACATCACACTGGCGACGAGGCGGGTACTTCACCCCGCGTGTGCACCCTCTGCTCGCCACACAGGGACTTAAGGCTAAAAGGAGGGAGAGAGAGCTGCCCGCAGCGAGGGCACCCCCCCTGGGAAGGCGCGACGCGCCGAGAAACCGGCGAGGCATAGCCCGCAACAGGTCCGATGGCGATCGAGAGCTCACCCCGCACCGACGACCAGCTGGCCTGCGTGCCGCCCCGGAGAGACGGCACGGAAGTCGGGTGCCTACCCCGACCCCGTCGAGACTGCCGCCGTGCCCGGTGGTGAGGAGCGGACCGATCGGAGCCCACCCGCATCGGCCGCGACCCGGCAAGTGGCAGAGATCCACGCGGAGCACACCCGTGTGGAAGGAGAGGTCCGCGGCCAAAGGTGAGGAGCCGCGAGAGAAGTGGAAGCCGAGCGGGAGCCCACCCCGCATGTGAGGAAGGTTAGCCCGGAGCGACTGCGAAGGTGCAGCGGAGCGGCAGAGTAGCGACCCAGCCCCCGCAAGGGGCGGAAGTAACCGAAACCGAATGCGGAGCCCACCCGCGCCACAGCGCCCAGCAGTGACCCCTGTCTCCTCCGCCCGCGCAGCATGAGAACTGAGGGACGCTGCTGCGGGCGGGAAGAGAGAGAGAGAACAGCGCCGGCACCCGGTGAACACTCCCGGCCGACTGGAACGCCAGCGCGAGGGAGGCACGGCCGGAACAGTGCTGGGGCATAGAAAGTGAAGCTGAGCCCCTAGAGGTGCCTGCAGGCGTATGCCTCAATCGGTGGCAGGCAGCGGAAGAGAGGCGTGTGATAGCGCTAATGTAAAGCAGCGCGGTGAAGCGCGAGGTGCCCCAGGCGAGAGCCACCGAGCGCTCTGAAAAAGAGAGGGTTGCCGAGCCCATAATTAATTACTGGTACACCGAGGGAAGAAACGCTCACAAGCAGCGCACAAACAGAGCAATGCCTTGAGCTCTGCAGCTGACGGGAAATGCCTGTGCCCCCCCCTTTTCAAAGAAATAAATGCAAAGACTTACCTGCTGCCTGGCCCCTGTCCAGCTCCCAGTGTTCTGCTCCAGCTCCAGCTCCTCCCGGACCGGTGAAGCCTGGAAAGTGGAAAACAACACGAAAGACAGTCTAGCAGCAAAGGAGGCTGCTGCTGAATGGGAGACAAGCATACCCTGCACTGCCATCTAGTGGCCGGAGGGCAGCATTGCACCAGCTGCAGGAAAAGAGTGGAAAGGCTAGAGAAGAGGCAGCAAGGAAGGTACCGCAATGTCTGACGGAGACAAGGTGGTGAGCGCACAGGTATGCGCCAGAAGCGCAGGAATGCGCCAGAGGTACGGGAACGCGACGGAGGCGCACAGGGATGCGCAGGAACGCGACAGAAGCGCAAGGGAGAAGAGATAGTGTGCCGCAGGGATGCAGCGCCATCACACAGCGGCAAGGAGGAGGAAAGGAGAAGGGTCAAGCCACGTCCACCCCAGCTAGGACTGCGCCGTCGCCGCATCAAGTGGAGTGACCCCTCAAGAGAGCCAAAGGACTCAGCGCAGATGTACCCCGGACGCGGGAAGTACACAGCAGCGCCTACAAGAGAGGAACTACACGGAAGAAGATGTGCGCAGCAAATATCCAACGACACGGACGGATAAGGACGCAGAGGCACACCCAGTGGCGCCAAGAAGCCACCACATCAAGAGATCACGGCGCAGGGAGCAATGCTACACTGAAGATGTACCACGACGGTATGAAGAGAAGCACGCACCAGCGCCCGGCAAGTCAGAAGACACAGGGAGTCACACGAAGTGACGCATCTCGTGAAGCTGACCAGCCAAATGGTCGCACCAACAGAAGCCAACCCGCCAGGGGGTGAAAGGAGGTGATCGACGCACGGGTCAGTGAACCCACGGAACAAAAGGTCTGACGAAAGACCGAAGGTATCCTGCCAGAGATCGGCAGAATGGACCGTCAAGTGGTCCGAGAAGTTCAAGAACGAAGAGGACCAAGAGCATGGCCCCACGAACGTCAACAACCAAAGTAACTGGCGAAAAGGAGGAGAACGAAGAGGACCAAGAGCAGGGCCCCACGAACTTCAACAACCAAAGTAGCCGGTGAAAAGGAGAAGACGAAGAGAAGGTCACGACCCTAACTCGGAATGCTGAGGAAGATGGAGAGAGTGTCCTCGGACGAGGACAAGACCAGGGGGTACACGTGCAGAGTGCGCGCGCTGCATGGAGAAGCCTGGCCAGACCAAAAGGAGAACAGAAACGGTCCAGAGTAGGTCGTGAAGCGAAAGGATGAAGAAAGCAGAGTGGCACGTTTGCCACTACAAGAAAGGAAGAAAGAAGAGATCGGAGTGGCACGTTTGCCACTACAAGAAAGGAAGAAAGACGAGATCGGAGTGGCACGGTTGCCACTACAAGAAAAGGAGAAAGAAGAGATCGGAGTGGCACGCAGGCCACTGCAAGAAGAGGTGAAGAAGGGAATAGATCCGTGGCACGTTGGCCACTGTTAAGAGCAGGAGGAGAAGTCAGAGTGACTCGACACCCTCACGGAGATTAGAACCGAGGAAGGAGAGAGGAGTGTGGCAAGACTACTCACACCTCAGAGATAAGGAAGGCGACAAGTGCCAGAACATGGAGAGCAAGTCCTGAAAACACCCGTGGCACGGGTAGAAGTCCATCTGCTGTGGCGGTGCTTTCAGCACATCGGGGATCGGCAGAGGTGAGCCGGCCGGACCATTCGAGACACCCACCTTTGGGGTCACACGGTCACTGGACGTTGCCAGCCGTGGTGACTCAGGGGCAAAGGCCTCAGGGATGCCAGTGAGAGAGCATCCCCGCAACGAGAGATGGTCATCAGCCGCCCTCCAGCACAGGTCCCAGGAGGAGGAAGACATCGCGCGCAAAGACAGGAGCCAACAGCTACCCTCCAGGTCTGACTGCGGAATCTGAGGTGAGACTTGTCGTCTCCGCTGCGCCCACACTGATTGGAGGGCGAGGAACACGATACTGTACACCCAGCCCCGGACAAGTCCTATAGAGAGGGCCTCAGGGATATCCCGTGGCAGGGGAACACCGGTGAGAGGGGCATCATGGTGAGAGGGGTGTCTTGCAAACAATCCGTCTTTTGCCAACACAGAACACACGCCACCGACGAAGAAGAGGACAGGACTGAAAGTCGAACGGCAACATCTAGCGGTGAATCACAGGAATTCTGACTGCGTTTGTCGCCACGGAAGCAAGATAAAGAAAAGACTGTGAGGACAACTTCAAGGCAGAGCCGTCAACAGACTGGATCCATCAAGCACCCATGGCTGGTGTCACAGCGAACTGTTGGTCTCCACGGCAGGAAGAACGTCGTCTGAGTATCCAAGCAGCTGAGGCGTAAGAGACTCTGCCGAAGTTTGGTCACTGTACTGTATAGGTGTATATCTTTATTTTTCCTCCCGCAGGTTGAAATTTGACTTTGGGTTTTCTTTCATTAAAGATTGGGAGGAATGTAGTGTCCTAGCAGGGACACGTTCTAGTGTTTCTGTATGTGTGGAATACACTGTACACCCACCCACCACAGACGTCACTGGGTCAGGTGACGCTGTTAATAAAGAGGCCGAGCGCACGTGCTCGTGGCCATTAACCCACTACCCTGACTATGCAACTGGTGTCTATGATTACCCCCTGCATGCGGGCCTAGGGCCCAACATCACAGCCCTCTATGATGAATTGACACAAACCTTTGAGCTTTCTCTGTACAAAGTCTGCCTTAAGAGAGTTTTATTTGCATTGTTAATGTTTTACAGTGAGAAGGCTTGCGGAAGCTGTACGAATACACCACATTCGGAGGAAAATGCAAGGTTGCACGTAAGTTTTTCATATAGAAGCCTGTTATCGGGGATCTGTTGTAGTTTTATAAATGCCTTGGCTTTCGTATTGTTTTTGTTTCCATAATTACTTTATTTTACAAACTGTAATATGCAAGTGCTTGCAGAGAGAAAGACTAAGGCTCTGATGCGAACCCCGATCACCATCAAACAGGAATCCGAATAGAGATTAAAGCTGTTGCGAAATTCCCCCACCTGACGTTTTTGTCCTGCACAATTTCGAGAGCTAAATTCTGCTTGTTTCCTTGAACGAATTTTGCCAAACATTATTATTTCAAGACCTGCTAATTGTTTCTTTTAATTAGTCTGGGTGACTCTAATCTTTTCTGTTTCTTGAACGGGGGTCTGTTTCTGTGTATAATGTCTAATAGATGTGGCAATTGTGCCAGCAAATAAATAGGGCTGCCACACCACAGACTAGCCTAAGGATCTGGCTTCACTCGAAGAGCCACAGCAGGACCCGAGCGATCAACATACTTGCCATGCAATTGTGTAAAAATGTCCTGTAAAGTATGATAAACAGTCTTCAGTGTTCAAAAATGCGTCCTTCTTTAATACGCGGAAGGGTTTCACTTTAGTACATTAGATCATATCGCTGCATTGAGTTGCATTTGCTAAGCGTTATATTTTCGTATCGCAAAATTAGAAGCGTTCATGAGTCACTCAACCCCTCATCAGTGAACCCAGAGGCAAGTCTTATGCCCACCGTATTTGGTCTATGTTGTTATTATAGATGAAGCTATTGTATACCCAGTTAAACCCAGTGCTTTAAATGGACAGGTACTGTCCAGTACTGACTACCTACATCACTGCAAATCGTTTCATGGGAGAGTGCCCGCAATGCTCGGTAGGTACTATAAACAGTGAGTACCTGTACTTCAATATTTCCATATAAAGTACTGGTTAAACAATATACAGAGGAGGTTTTTGCACAGTTCACATCCGAAGTCTTGTATTTCAAGGTGTCTTCAGAAGTGATGATCAAGGAAAGAGAAAGTGAAGTAGTGTAGTGCCTAGGATCACACAGTTTGGTCGGGTGAGGAAGCTGGGATTGGCTTTGTGTTAATTAACCTTTAGCACGCAATTAGACGAACTGTAGCACTCCGGAACAGTGGGCGCGGACAGACAGCATGCAAAGAAGGAATGCGTTTAAGCAACGAACTGATGAAAATACAGATTAAGTGATAGGCTGTGCACACCAGGTACAGTATTGTTTTATTTGAAGCTGGGATTGAGCCCATGTTTTCCGGCAACCATTGGGCAATAAGTCATTAGACAGGCATCTCATTCTCTCTCCTGCTTTATACCAAAGGTCAATGTATTGTGTTAAATTCTTCGAAGAGCTAAATTAGTGCACTATTAAATTCATGGGGGCAGATTTACAAGCCCCGTGCGGCACTTTTGCGCCGCCGTTGCGTCACTTTTGTGACACAGCGTTGGCGCAAAGCTAGCGCCATGCTGCGACAGATTTACAACGTGACGCATCTAGCGAGATGCGTCACGTTGTAAAGCTTTGCGCCACATTAAACCCGCATCAGGTTTTATGTATGCAGAGTGGGCGTTACATCGGAAAAAGCCTCGGAAAAGTGACGCAGTGAAATCTACAAGATTTCACGCAGTCACTTTTTCGAAGCTGGTGCATCAAATCCTTATGCCTGCTTCAAGCAGGCGTAAGGCGTGACGCACCATGTTAGGGATAGGGCAGGTTGGAACAGTGCTGGAGTTTCGTCGCGCTTGCGACACAACTTCAGCATTGCGCCAACCTTACGCCGGCAGATGCGTCACGCATCTGCTTGTCCTTGCGCCACGATGCACCACATTGTAAATGCGGCGCATCTGCTGTGGCGCCAGGGCAAACTTGCGTGACGCATCTTCCCTGGCGCATCCCTGCTGATTTGCAGGGATGCACCAGGGAACGTAAATCTGCCCCATGGTTTACATGTTGCAGCAATGTCATACGTTGTATCAAGCTGGCACACGAAGTCATTCGACAAAAAAGTACAACGTTAAGAAGAGTCATGGCACTAGTTTTATGTAGCTATTACTAATTTCTCCTGTCTGATGCTCAACATCTCATTAAAGGTAATTACACTTATTGGTAAAACAGTGAAGTCTCAGAAGAGATCCCTACAGTTGCGTCTCTTTCCTTAGACAAAATTGAAGTGTAGAACTTGGTGCAGACATTTTTACACCGAGCTCACAATGTCGTAAATCTGAGTATGCTTTTTTGCTCAGTTCAGATGGGCTGATTGTGCACATGCTGTATGTATGATACTGTGAAAGTGCTCAGCGAGGAACCCACTGCTGGTGATGTTTCAAATTGGACAATCACAACAGAGATGGTTTTAAAACTCACTTTAAATACGTCTCTGAACATATTTACTCTACTCCACACTCCTATCATTCTAAAAAATATCAATCACTCCAAAAATATCTTTCCCACAAATGATGCATCCATTCATCCAAAGATTTATACATCGATTGAACAAGGATTTATGAATATTTTTAAAAAGCTTAATTGACCCCCAACCCGCCAAATGCTTGAATACTATATAAATCCCAAACTGAACTACCTACCGAATTATCCATCAGACGATCCTTCCACAAGCGATCCATCCACCTATAAAATAATCCAAAATCTATAAAATAAGCTAGCCATCAAAGTAATGCTCAATATAGTTTCAATTCATCTGAAAACAATGCATCCGCAAAATTATGTATCCTCTCAATAAAATAAATATCCTTCCTTCCTAGCACACAAAAAACGCACAATACATGCACTGTACATCAAATTGTCTTGCTTTAAGGGTAAATCTAATCCCCAAGAGGAGTGTAGCAAACAATCCCAATCCTACACCTTTTCCAACCAGCTCATCTTTATGTTGGTTAGGAACCCAGGAATAAAATGTGGAAGGGAAAGGAAGCCAGGGATATTGGTTCTAAATGGCTCCCACATCAACCAGGATCATGTCAGAAGCAGAGGTCGGATATCTTGAACAAAAAAAACCCACTGAGTACAATGTGAGACTCATGCAATACAAAACTTCAATCTCCAAAGTATGCAATTCTAATAGCATCATATCACACCTCTTTCTCATTGACAAAAGCACTATAACTAGAATCTGGTCCTACCTGAAATCAGATATACAGCCAAACAGTATAGTAGAGGCTCCTGAACCCTTCATATGGTGGAAGGCCGCTCACCAGAGAAGCAAACCTATATGTGTTGTAGTTGCTGAAAGATGTACCACGCCTATGTAGAGGCTATCAAGATGGTGGGCGGTAGTACCTGTATCAAAGCTGCAAGCTCAAGAAGAGTGTAGCAAGCAAATTATGTATTCAGAGGATAATCATGGAGTATCATGCGGAGAAAGGACAACGAGGGACAAAACAGAAAAGGTGAGGGTAAGGAAAGCCAATTAGCAAATTGCATAGAAATGAAGGAGCTGAAACAACTGAAGATGTTGTCAGGCACTGACCTCATGGGCCCTATTTGCAAACTACACTTTCTTTTAGGTTTACCTGTACTGCAATATGCGGCATGCAAACCTATCAGTGCAGAACTCTGCCTCTTCTCTCTTTTCTATGGGAAGGTCTCCGCCTCAGTTATAGAGGTCCCCACACATGTAGGTCTACATTTTAGTAGTTAATGTGGGACTAACATGTGGAGTGGTAGGAAAATGGAGAATACCTAAAACTAAACAGGGAGGGTATCAGGGAGAGGTAAGGAGGGGCTTAGGAAAGCATAAGAAACAGGTTTAGGAAGGACATAAAGATACAAACACCTACCCGCAAAAGTTAAGCCCATTGCTATTCATAAACTGCACTTTTTAAGTTACTATAGCCAACAAGGTCCCAAAACCGTTGTAAGTGTACTCCAGTCCAGCATTGGAGTAAGTCCAGCACTACACATGGCCACTCATAAGTACTGCAGCACACTTCCATAAGACACAATGAAGGCCTCAAAATAAAATAACATCTCGTAGTAAACAATGTTAAATAAAATAAGTTATCGTGAATTTGAATATTTAATGTTTTTAATTTTAAATCAAATATACTAGTGTGTGTATGTATGTGTGTATATATATAAAACAGGAACTCCTCTCGTAGTGCAATTATCGCGGCGAACAACAGGAGCCCGGACCACAATTTTGTGCACTTCAATGTAGTTTATTGGCAGCTCAACTACAATCTACAGCCAAGACACGGTTCGAGCCCGCAGGCCCTTGATCACATGACGCATTTCACAGGTAATGGCTAGCTTTTAAACCAGTTTTTCACCTTTTTCTTAAAGTGACAGCTGCTAGTATCGTGCATTGTATATGGACATAGAAAAGTTACTAATGCAAAAATGACTGTTTTCAATTAAAACAGAATTTTTCAAGATTGATAGTGTAAAATACCGACTTGGGAGCCCCAATTATTCTAATCACAATTTCAATACATTTTCATTGTGTTTGTACATTGCCAGGTTCACTAATTCTAAAGCAGCCACTATTTAAAATCTTACATCGAGTAGTATAGGCTTTATCACATGATGCAATTAAGTTATTTAAAAAAAAAAACTTTTTCTTTAAAAATTATTAATACATCAAAGCAGCCCACTTAGTACAAAAGACATCCAGATTTAAATAACTGAAATCACCACTATCGGTTTATGTACGTTAAAGCTTCATACATTCAATTAATAGGAACCATAATGGTACCCAACTTTAAAAGCAATATCCATATTTGTTTAATATCACTGTAAGATTTAAACATTTGTTACCCAAAATTATGCTATTGTTTTATCAATGCCCCTAGTACACTATTTTTCCAATACCAATGCCTTGTTTGAAAGAAAGTGCAAGTGCAAATGTATAAAATATATAGTGTGATATGTGCAATTCACCAATGTGAGAGAAAGCTAAAACCTATAAAATTCACTGTGATGGTTATAAGAGGGGGCTATGTGCGGTTTAATTAGTGCCGTGTTATGGCCTGTATTGAATTTACATCAGCTATTGTTGTTATCGGATTGTCAGAGGCAAGTATAGAGATCCTCCGTCCTGTTAAGACCCCCTGGATATTTGCTATCGAGTTCCAAGATGTATCTTGTTTCCAACTGATGTATCTTGTTTCCAACATTCTGAGGGCCTTTTCCTGATTGCTTCCACATTTGTTTAGTGGCACAGAGTCAATTAAAAAGTCTGTACGATCCTTAGGATCCCCATTATGGGAATCCTTAAAATGACGTGCCACTGGGTAGGCTTGGTCATTGTTCTTAATAGCCCTTATGTGCTGGAGTATCCTCTTGTGGCCCTGAAGTATAGTACTTCCAACATATTTTAGGCCAGCACATAGACCACAAATTCTGACTGGCGGGTAAGGTGTCTATGGATGGGATTCTCGTCATCACTAAAGGGTGTTTTATATGGGGATTTATTAACCCCATAATTACATGCCTTACAGACCCGGCACTTAAAAAAGCCCTTTCGTTGGGATAACCATGTGGATTTGGTATGATTCCAAGGATCATTGTGGACTAGCTCGTCCCTCATTGATGGTGCTTTGCTGTAGGTGATTGCTACCCTAGTGCGTAGCAAGTGCCCTATTGTTGGATTGCTCAAAACAAACAAGGGGCCAGTTTTTCTTGATGATGTTGTTGATGTCCCTCACCTGTTTGCTATAGCCAATGATAAATCGGAAAGTTTCAGGATTGTCCAAATTGTCTTATTGTGTTAATGATCTTCTAGGTCTGGTTTCATTTCGCATAGACTTAGATGTTAATAAGGTTTCTCTTTTTATGGCATTGCTTTTATTTATAGCAGTTGAAATTATGCTTTTGGCATAGCCCCTTTCAAGAAACATTTTCTGGCTAGCTAATTGGGCTGTATGTAGGTCATCGTCATTGCTGCAAATGCATCTTAACCGGCGCATCTCACCATATGGTGTACTTCGTATTAGATGTTGTGGGTGAGAGCTCCTGGCATGTAAAACAGCATTCCCAGCTGTCTTTTTACGATGTAGTCTGGTGGCTATTTTGCCTTCCTTAATGTAAATCTGGACATCAAGAAAGTTGACCTCTTGATTACTCATGGTGGCCGTGAACTCTAAATTGAGTTTGTCTGTTTGGCCGGGTCTGAAAACTCTTGATGTTCATTCATATTTGTCAGATTTGTTTTGTTGTATGAAGTATTTCTTGAGTTTTAGTTTTCGTATACTCCTGTAAATATCCATATGAGTAGTGACATAATTAAATGAGCTTTCTGGACAAAATGACAGTCCTAGCAATAATAATTGTTCCTCCGACTTGGTCAAATCTGTTTGCCAAATTGATTACTGTAGGGCCTACTGTTGGTGCTGTCGTCTCCAATTCCAGTGTTTCGATTGTCCTTGTTTTTTGGGTGCGCTTATGTTTTGCTGCTCTCCTCTCTCTGCGTTTGATGGTTGATTTTTTATTTGCGATTTCATTTTGTTTCTGGGGCGCAGCGTTTGCCTGCGCTCCCAACATAAAAAATCGACTTCTTCTACCAGAGAGATTTTTGCTGGTATTTGTTGTGCTCCATGACTTCTAGGATCATGTTCCGTCTCGCTTTCCATTGCGGAACTAAGATCAGAGGTCGAGACTGTATCTGTTTGAGCTCCTCCGCTTGTCATGTTTGATTTAGTTCCCAAAGAAACTCCGTATTTGGAGACTTTAATGGAGTCGAATTTCCTTGCAAAAGTAAAAATGCGACCACACTCATAGTATGTATATGTATATATATATATATTTATATATATATATATTCACTTAATAAACCATAGGTTTCACACATGTTATAGTTAGGTGGACATTTCACTCGTAAAAAACCAATGAAATTCCACCGTTATAGTTAGTTTAGATAACTATAACTCGCGCGCCCGCCATCCATTGCTCATGACGTCACATATTTCATGACTCATGACATGGTCAGTGGCATCACTCATGACATCACTGTTGACATCATCCTAGTGGCGGTCGCGCGAGTTATAGTTATCTGAACTAACTATAACGGTGGAATTTCATTCGTTTTTTACGAGTGAAATGTCCACCTAACTATAACATGTGTGAAACCTATGGTTTTTTTAAGTGAATTTGCAAGGTTTTTTAAATGCTAATTCCTAACTATAACGTGTGTGAAACCTATGGTTTTTTATGTGAATTTGTACGTTTTTTTAAATGCTAAGTTATATATCTATTTTTTTTTTTTTAATTATGTTTTTCACCGTGCGCGCACCGAGCGATTTTTTTGTAAACAAAATAAAATGTTTTTTCACCCTTCGGGGTCCTTTAGGGACCCCCTGACAAAGGCTAGAGGGTCAGGAACTCTCTACCCTGCCCCCTTTTCATGTTCGCCACCTCTCTTTTTCACTCTCGCACCCAAAACAAACAAAATGGCGGCCGACACTTCCTGATTTCGACCGATTCGAACGTTGACTGACCTGTAACCACCAATCAGAATTACGCTCGCGTACGTTCGGGCGCGCGCACGGTGCGCGCACGGTGCGCGGCTATAGATATTTATGTGCTTTAACTGCAATTTTCTCAGGAACTACTGAACAGATTGACACCATATATGCAAAAGGCACTTCCCTAACCTGAGGACTACCTCTCTGCTAAATTTCAAGTAATTCTGTTCAGCCGTTCGGGCTGTACCTTCGACTAAAGGTCCTATGGGAAAATGCATGGGGAAAATGCGTTTTGGGACCCCCCTTTTTTCTCGGCCCCCGCTTGACGAATCACCCCGAGACGTTAAGGGTAGGAGCTGAACGGAGCGCCCCATTAGTTTTGAAAATTTCGCGAGGATTCGTCAACCGACGCCAAAGTTATTCAAAATAGAATTTTCAGATTTCCTATGGAAACACGGTCCTAACTATAACTATCTACTGGCGACCGCCAGTAGATAATATATATATATATCTATATCTATATTCACTTAAAAAACCATAGGTTTCACACATGTTATAGTTAGCTGTACATTTCACTCGTAAAAAACCAATGAAATTCCACGTTATAGTTAGATCAGGTAACTATAACTTGCGCGCCCACAATAAACTGCTGATGACGTCACATATTACATCACTCATGACATGGTCAGTGACATCACTCTTCACATCAATGATGACATCTGAAATGACACATTGTGGATTGCGGTCGCGCAAGTTATAGTTACCTGATCTAACTATAACGTGGAATTTCATTGGTTTTTTACGAGTGAAATGTACAGCTAACTATAACATGTGTGAAACCTATGGTTTTTTAAGTGAATTTGCAAGGTTTTTTAAATGCTAATTCCTAACTATAACGTGTGTGAAACCTATGGTTTTTTCAGTGAATTTGTACGGTTTTTTAAATGCTAAGTTCTGTATTTATTTTTTATTTTTTTTTCTGGTTTTTCACCGTGCGCACACCCTGCGCGCACGGTGCGCTTAGCGCACCGTGCGCGCGCTGTGGGCACTCGGTGCTCTTCGCGCACCGAGCGCCCACATTGCGCAGTCCATACCGTGCGCGCCTCGCCTTTTTTTACACAGTAACAATTTTTTTTTCTCCCTTGCGGGTCCTTCAATTTATTTAATAAATGTGATTGTTATTTTTTTTTTTTTTTTATTATTTATTTTTGCCGTGCGCGTACGGTAAGCTTACCGTACGCGCACTCGGCGATTTTTTTTTAAAATTAATAAATGTATTTTTCGTACTTTTGTGTCCTTCTTTGACCCCCTTTCAAATGTTATGGGGTCTATAACTCTCTTCCTTGCCCCCTTTTCACGTTATCTCCCTTTTTTTTCTGTGTGAAACACACAAAATGACGGCCGACACTTCCTGATTTCGTCCGATTCGAATGTTTACAGTCATGTGACAACCAATCAGATTTGAGCTCGCGCACGGCACCGTACGCGTACGGTAAGCTTACCGTAAGCGCACGGAGCGCGCTTACAGATATATATATTGCTTTAAATGCTTTTTTCTCAGGAACTACTGAACAAATTTACACCAGACCTACAAAAGGCACTTCCTTGACCTTATGGCTACCTCTCTGCCAAATTTCAAGTAATTCTGTTCAGCCGTTCGGGCTGTAGCTGTGTCTAAAGGTCCTATGGAAAAATGCATGGGGAAAACGCGTTTTGGGACCCCCCTTTTTTCTCGGCCCCCGCTTGACGAATCACCCCGAGACTTTCAGGGTAGGAGCTGAACGGAGCGCCCCATTAGTTTTGAAAATTTCGCGAGGATTCGTCAACCGGCGCCAAAGTTATTCAAAATAGAATTTTGAGATTTCCTATGGAAACACGATCCTAACTATAACTATCTACTGGCGACCGCCAGTAGATAATCTATATATATATATATATATATATATATATATATATATATATATATATATATATATATATATATATATATATATATATATATATATATATATATAAACGAACTTCGCCTCGTTTCTCCAAATAGACTAGTAGGATGAACACGGACCCAAGAATCTTCATGCAAGGTATTTTATTTAGTAGAGACTCACAACACTACACTACCACCATAACGCGATATATAAATAGTTAGGACCTATTTTCCATAGGAAATCCACAACATTCTATTTGGAATAACGTTGGTGTCAATTGATGAATCTTCGCAAAATATTCCAAACTTTGGGCCAGCACCGGTCCTCTCCTATCCTAAAAATTTCCCGGTAATTCGTCAAGCGGGGGCCGAGAAAAAAGGGGGGTCCCAAAACGCCTTTTCCCCATGCATTTTCCCATAGGACCTGTTGACGCAGCAACAGCCCGAAGTGCTGAACGTAATTGCACTAAATTTGGCAAAGAGATAGTCCTCAGTTCAGACTCGTGCCTTTTGCTTAAATGGTGTAAATCCGTTCAGTAGTTCCTGAGAAAATCAATAGTAAAATCACATATATATCTGGGTGGAGCCTAACCACACATCTCATCGTGAGATCTGATTGGCTGTCAGCACTTCATCCAAGAAGTGTTGGCAGCCATCTTGGGACCAATATACATGATAGCACCTCATTAAAAAGCATTGCAGTTAATAGAAGGTTTTAAGACTTTAGTTACATTATAAATCATTTGTTGATGGTACCATACTCATTTTAGGAATTGTGGTGTGTTCTAAGGTGATTTCACCATGTGAAAAAGCCTTCTGCTGTGATATCATGAATCATGTTTGAGAGAAAACTATTTTCTCATGTTTTTCCCACAGAGGTTTGGAAGGTGATCTATAAGCTAAAAAGAGAGCATATTTTCTGTAAATTCACATTATCTTTCTCAGTCATGTGAGAATGAAGTCTGACATTCTCAGTAAAACATGTACTTCCAACAAGGGCAGAGACTGTCAGTTGATTCCTTTGTGTTCTACTGCAGCTTCCCAGAGTGTTCTAAAGAACAACTAGAGCGCTAACAGTCCTACTTATGACAAACGTATGGCACACCTGAAGCCATCTTGGTTGGAATAAAGTGGTAACTCTTAAAACATTTAATTTAAAAAGGAACAAAATGAGGGGGTTAATTTCTCCATAGAAAGTATGATTAGTTCTGCAGAAAGAAAAATTAGGGCACATTTTGAGTGACTTCTCAAATCCTCTTCTATTTCATTACAAAATTCTGACATGCAGACTGAAACCTGCACTTTCAATACCAGCAGCAGACTTCCCTGGTGAGCAGTAGCTTTACTACAGTGATCTAATAAGCAACTAGAGTGCTAACATTCTGAATTTATGGCAAATGTGTGACACAATCGAATGCCTTCTTGATGGAATCAAAGTAAAAAACTGAAAGTATTTCCTACTGAGGAGACTGTGGTAAATGAGGAAATTAGGAAACATCATAACAAATAAGTCTCCCAAAATGGCCACCAGAGACAAAAGAGCCCAACTGTAGCCCAAATATCACCCTGATGTAGCCCAAGTATAGCCCAATGACAGAATGTCCCAGAGTGTTCTAACGAACAACTAGAGTGCTAACAGTCTTACTTATGACAAAAGTATGGCACACCTGAAGCCATCTTGATTGGAATAAAGTGGTAACACTTAAAACAGTTAATTTTCAAAGGAACAAAATGAGGGGGTTCATTTTGCCATAGAAATTATGATTAGTGCTGCAGAAAGAAAAATTAGGGCACATTTTGACTTCTCAAATCCTCTTCAATTTCATAAAAAAATTCTGACATGCAGACTGAAACATGCACTTTGAATACCAGCAGCAGACTTCCCTGGTGAGCAGTCGCTTTACTACAGTGATCTAATGAGCAACTAGAGTGCTAACATTCAGAATTTATGGCAAATGTGTGACACATCTGAATGCCTTCTTTATGGAACCAAAGTAAAAAACTGAAAGTATTTCCTACTGAGGAGACTGCAGTAAATGAGGAAATTAGGAAACTTCATAACAAATAAATTTCCCAAGATGGCCACCAGAGACAAAGAGCCCAAATGTAGCCCAAATATCACCCAGATGTAGCCCAAGTATAGCCCAATGACAGAATGTCCCAGAGTGTTCTTAAGAACAACTAGAGCGCTTACTGTCTTACTTATGACAAAAGTATGGCACACCTGAAGCCATCTTGATTGGAATAAACTGGTAACACTTAAAACATTTAATTTAAAAAGGAACACAATGAGGGGGTTCATTTTGCCATAGAAATTATGATTAGTTCTGAAGAAAGAAAAATTAGGGCACATTTTGAGTGACTTCTCAAATCCTCTTCTATTTCATAAAAAAATTCTGATATGCAGACTGAAACATGCACTTTTAATACCAGCAGCAGACTTCTGTGGTGAGCAGTAGCTTTACTACAGTGATCTAATGAGCAACTAGAGTGCTAACATTCAGAATTTATGGCAAATGTGTGACATATCTGAATACCTTCTTGATGGAATCAAAGTAAAAAACTGAAAGCATTTCCTACTGAGGAGACTGCAGTAAATGAGAAAATTAGGAAACTTCATAAAAAATAAATCTCCCAAGATGGCCACCAGAGACAAAAGAGCCCACATGCAGCACAAATATCACCCAGATGTAGCCCACATGTAGCCCAATGACAGAAGTGTGCAAAACACTTATTTTTTGTGTATTTGCAGTTTTATATAGTGCAGACTTGTCAGGTATTGGAGTGCTTTACATGAGCATTGGTTACATCACACAAGATCAAATTCATTTTGGTTGTAGACATGGGGAGATTAAGTGATTTGACCGGAATCACAGAATGTTGAGCTGAAGCAGAAACTCCAACCTGGTTCCCCAGTTGCAAAGTCTGCAGCTTTGGAAGTAACACCACGTCCTCTCCCCTAGGTGCAACATTTAATCAAGTGGTCAACAGAATAAAAAAACATAAAGATTACAAATAATTTAAAAGTTCTTTGTCGCTATTTGAAAACTCAGAAAATATGTCCTCATTTTAGTTTTTTAGAGCACTAACCATAATTTTAATGCAAATAAGACCCTCTCTTATTTGTAATTTCTAAAGGAAATACTCTAGGTATTACAGTTTTGATTACATCAAGATGACGTCAGGCGTTCCACACTTTTGTAATAAATATAGAATGTTAGCAATCTAGTTGTTCATTGGGATACTGTTGAGAGGCAGAGGCCAGGGGCACGGACTCTGAAAATTGAAGGCAGGTAGGAGAGTGCAGATGCAACAATTTGACCACACTGGGCAGGCAGGAAGGGCAGTGGCAGCACAACAGACTATGGAGGGCAGTGGAAAGGGGGGAAGGGGCAACAAACCAACAATACAGGACTGGCAAGAGAGGCTGTGGCAATATAATAGACCATTGTGGGCAGAGGGAAGAGGCAGTGGTAGTACAACCCTACATGCCAACAGACCCGTTTCAGCCAGGAATGTTTTTAAGCTCAAATGGGCTTTATTTGATCTGTCTCCTATCTACAATCTCTTCTTTTTCAATGTAACTCAAAGGGGAAAATCAATACCCCAGTTTTTTTTCAAAATCTCCCTCTTACCAAGTTCAAAATGTTTGCAAGTATGGTACATTGGATCATGGTAGGCCAGAGGAATTGGGGTAGGGACATGGACTCGGATAACAGAGGACAGGAGGGACATGGAGAGGTGCACCAAACTGACCCTACAGGGCAGGCATCAGGGTTTGCAGCAGCACAATACACCACACAGTGCATGCGGGACGGGAGTGCAGCACAACAATCCATAGAAAGCAATAGGGAGGGGACAGGACCATGCACATGGACAACAGAGGGGAAAGAGGCAATGGTAGCTAGCTGACCATAATGGACAGACAGGAGTGAAAGCTGCAGCATAACAGACCATAAAGGGCAGGAGGGACGGATCAGGGGCATTACAATGGAACAGACAAGCCAGGAGGGAGGGAATAGGGATTTGCACATGGAAACAGAGGGCTGGGGGCAAGGGGGCAGGGCAGGAGCAGCAAGATGACCATGGAGGTCAGGCAGGATGGGCACTAGAAACAAGACACACCATGGAGAGCAACAAGAGAGTTCAGGGGAAGGGGCCTCACAACAGACCGCGTGGGGCAGGCAGTAGGAGCAATTGCAGCTCAACAGACCAGGGAGGGCAGAAGGGTGTGGCAGTAAAATGGACCATGGAGGACAGGAGGAAGGGGATAGGGGCATGGCATGTGGACAGGCAGGGTGGAGGTGGCAGGGACAGGTTACAGTCATCTGACAATGCTAAGCAGGTGGGAGGGGAGTGGCAGCTCAACAGAACACTCAGAGTAGATAGGAGTGGCAGGTTCATGGAACATGGTGGGCAAAAAGGATGGAGCAGGGGCATGCACAAAGACATCGGAGGGCAGGGGGAAGGAGAATAGGGGCAGCAAGCTAAGCACAGGGGCTAAGCAGGAGGTCAATGATGGGCCACAGAATTGGGCAATGAAGGGCAGGAGGAGTGGACTGGTACATCATGCTAAATGGAGGGCAGTGGCAGCACATCAGACCATGCATGGCAGGAGGGAGGAGGCTAGTCCATGGATTCAGACAACAAAGGATAGGGAGGAGGTGGATGGGGCAGCAAGCTAACTGTTCAGAGAAGGTGGGTATTAGGAACTTTTAAAATGTGTGTCTGTGCGAACTACTTAAAATATGAACAAGTATGCAGCATAATCTCACTTTTATTCAGGAAGAAGAGGACGTTTGTGACTGTGACTCCGGGCTCACTTGGCAGAAACACCCCCTGACCCTCGACCCCCCATCGCAAAATGTAATGCCCGTGAAAAGGGTAGGTGGATGCAGTGTTATATATAACATAGTCCTGAGAGCACGATTGAAAATAAAAACTAGATATAGTATATGGTATAAACTATGCACCAAAAAGTGTGATATAAGATGAACCGGGCGTGAAATATAATATGCAATATATTGTGCGCAATGACAGATTCATTGGAGAGCGCGAGATAGCACAGGCACTAGCGCGTGCTATGCAATATGCGCCTTTGAGTGTAATATGCACAGTGCAGTGTTGTGTAACCTAACTAGTCTCTAAAGTTGTAATATAAAATATGTGCTGGGGAGTGTAACGTTGCATATGCACTGTGACAAAGATATGGATCCCAGATTGTAATATGTATGGCATTGCGCTGTGTGTTATAACATAGGCATCGAGGAAGGCACGTTAGATGGGGCAATATAACCCGTGCGAAGGCAAGTGTGGCATGACATATTCACGGGGTGGTGTTACAGTGCACATGGGCTAGAGAGTGTCATAGCATGCGCACTAGCTGGTGGAATACAACACAGAGGTGTGGGGCACTCGACGGGCACTGGTGGGTGTAACACAGCATTGGGCTCAGCCAGGAGCACGCTGTGACTCTCAAGTGAGGTTCGTCTCCTTTCCAGAGAGTAAAATAAAAAGTATTACACATCCGGCGGTGGATGTGTGTTTTATTAACCGTGAGGGGGGTTTCTTGCATAGTTTGGTAGAATTTTTGTCGAATCCCCTTTGAATGGCTTGGTGTGCGTGTATATTAAATGTGCCCGTCAATAGCTACCCATGTTTGTATACATAAACGACAAGGGTGTCTACTTGGAGAATACCCACCGGCGGGGGTGCCGGGATTAGGCAAAGTAGGGCGTCAGACACGTCAGAGCTTCAATAGCGGTATAAATACATTCCATGTTGATTCATTCTATGCGTAGTCGCCTTTTAATGAATATCACGTAAATCGTCATGGTGATAGGTACATACGGTTTGTCCAGAATGTCCTAGGTTTCTCTATAAATATATATTTTTTAAAAATAATAAAAAACAAAGGCCGGCCCCAGGGGATGGGGTCCCCGGGGCCATAAGTGGCCTGAGGAGGGGGCAACGCAGCCCCCTCCTAAAGAATAAAAAAAAAAAAAGGCCATGACCCGGGGGTTGGGGTCGCCGGGGCCAAATTAATTTTTTTCAACCAAAAAAATTAGGGCGCAGGCCCTGGGGGATGGGGTCCCCAGGGCCAGTAAATTAGAAAAAGAAGGGGGGCCACACAGCCCTCCTTCTTAAAAAAATTAAATAAATAAAAGACCGGCATCGCGCCGGAGGCCACGCCCCCATCTTGCAGCACTCTGCAAACGCGCTCCCTGGCCAGTTGTAAGTTGGGGAATTAATTCCCCTTCAATACTGAGGGTCACTGAGGGCCAACTAGCCCAACAGGTATCTCCAGTATGCGCCAGGGAGCTGCGTTGCAGACAGGTGTTCTGAAGTCATGCCCCTTTTTACACCTCTATGCAACGCAGCTCTGTGTCACTTACTGGAGGTACCTAGTGGGCTAGTTTGACCCTAGGCACCCTTAGGATTCAAGGGGACTTAATCTCTCAACTTAGAATGGCCACAGGGCGCGTTTACACAGTGGTGAAGGGAGGGGACGGGGCCTGAGGGGACGTGTGCAAACACGCCCTGTGGTGCGTTTTAAGTTGGGGAAATAAATCCCTTTCAATCCTGAGGGACCCTGGGGGCCAACTAGCCCACCAGGTGCTTCCAGTAAGCGCCACTGCTCTGCGTTGCAGAGAGGTGGTGCAGGCCGTGCCCCTTTTTACACCTCTCTGCAATGGCGCTTACTGGACGTACCAAGTGGGCTATTTTGCCCCTAGGGATCCTCAGGATTTAAGGGGACTTAATCTCCCAACTTAAAAAACGGCTACAGGGCGTGTTTACACAGTGGGGAAGGGAGGGGACGGGGCCTGAGGTGACGTGTGCAAACACGCCCTATGGCGCGTTTTAAGTTGGGGAAATAATTCCCCTCCAATCCTGAGGTCCCCTAGGGGCTAACTAGCCCACCAGGTGCTTCCAGTAAGCACCACTGCGCTGCGTTGCAGAGAGGTGGTCTAGGCCGTGCCCCTTTTTACATCTCTCTGCAACGCAGCTCTGTGGCACTTACTGGAGTTACCTAGTGGTCTAGTTGGACCCTAGGGACCCTCAGGATTCAAGGGGACTTAATCTCCCAACTTAAAACGGCCACAGGGCGTGTTTACACAGTGGGGAAGTGAGGGGAC
This sequence comes from Triturus cristatus, assembly GCF_964204655.1. Taxonomy (NCBI): domain Eukaryota; kingdom Metazoa; phylum Chordata; class Amphibia; order Caudata; family Salamandridae; genus Triturus; species Triturus cristatus. The sequence continues at coordinate 742,689,220 of NC_140591.1, read as the reverse complement.
GGGGCCTGAGGTGACGTGTGCAAACACTCCCTGTGGCGCGTTTTAAGAGGTAGTTTTAATCCCCTGCCCTATTATATACTAGGGGCTTACAGAGGAGGTCATGCTGATCACAGGGGGACCCCAACGCATAGTGTTCCCTAGTGTATGTAGGTGTTTTCACTGTATTCTGAGTGTCTTTTAACATAGCACTGGCTCTAGGACTGGTTAGTCAGACTCAGTTACCACCAGTATCCGTCTGAAAAAGTTGAGGGTTAGTGAGTGATTGACTGTCTCAATAGTGTCTTTATGAGTAACTACATATGTTTTAAACTAGTATATGTGACTAGTGGTGTATATAAGTGAGTATATGTGAGAGTGAGAGATTGGAAGAGTTCCTGTATGAATAAGTATGTGTTTCTATAAGTGATTGTTTAAAAGACTAAGTATGTGTAAGTTTCTGTAGAAGTAAGTGTTTTGGTGTGTGTATAACTGTATATGCAAGTAAATGGATGTTTGATTCTCTATTAGCATAAGTGACTATGTGTGTGAGTAACTCTATGGATGAGTGGCGCTGTGTAACAGGATGTATAGGTGTACGAGTACATATGATGAGTGAGTACATGTATGAGTGACTGTATAGGACTGTTAGTGAATGAGTGGATGTGTATGTGGATCTTAGAATTACTGAATAGGTTGTTGTAACTGGTATTGGTATGTCCATTGTTTTGAAAATTTTAGTTTCTATTTTTGAATGTGTGTATCAAAGGTTATATTAGGGGGAGAGGAAGTCTACCACTCTATCACAAGGATGATGTCATCAGTGAGGTTATTTGAGATGTCATGATTGATGTCATCAGTGATGTCACTGACCATGTCATGAGTGATGTAATATGTGACGTCATCAGCAGTGCATTGCGGGCGCTCGAGTTATAATTAGCTGAACTAACTATAACGGGGGAATTTTAATGGTTTTGTACAAGTGAAAAGTCCAGCTAACTATAACGCCCCTGAAACCTATGGTTTTTTCAGTGAATTTCTAAGGGTTTTTGAATGCTAATTCCTAACTATAACGTGCCTGAAACCTATGGTTTTTTCATTGAATATTTATATATATATATATCCATCCATCCTACTGGCGGTCGCCAGTAGGTAGTTATAATTAGGACAAAGTTTCCATAGGAAGAGCATTTTTTGTTTTGCTTATAACTGTGGCGTTGTTTGATGAACCTTCATGAAATTTCCCAAAACGAATTCTTTGTTCATATGAGCTCCTATGTTGAAAGATTGGGGGTGATTCGTCACGGGAGGGGCCGAGAAAAAAGGTGGTTCCCAAAACATGTTTTCTCCATGCAATTTCCATAGGAAACTTTAGACAAGGCTACAGGTTGAACGGGTGAATGGAATTACCCCAAATTTGGCAGGGAGAAGGGTCTTGGTGTAGAAAGCACGCTTTTGTTTAATTGGTGTAAATCCGTTCAGTTGTTTTGGAGAATTATATAAATAAGCAGATATCGATATTTGGGAATTCTGCCTTCTGATTGGCTGAGGCGTTACGAGCACGAGCTTGCTGCTTATTGGCTGCGAGCTGTTGCAACGAGGAAGTGTTGGCAGCCATTTTGTGATTCCGTTGAAACGAGTAAGGGGAAAAAAGGGCAAAAAGAGTAGGAAACAGGAGGATAGGAGCACTGTAACCTCTGTGGGGGAGTCCAAAGCAAAGTAGTCACTCCTACCGGTTTGAAAGTGCGGTGTTGCTCAGAGTGACATGGTGCAGAGATGAGATGCTGCTACACTCGGTATGAAACCGAAAGCCTAAACCATGAGCTCATTGCGGTAAAGTGATGTGCTCTGGTCTTTGTAGCATACCAGTGCAAGTAGTGTTAGTAGGCGTTTATACCATACTGGGAGTGGGAAGAGAAGTACTGACCTCTACCGTGCGTTTATACTATAGTGAAAGTGGGAAGCGAAGTACTCACGCCTACCGGTGTGAAGACTCGGGGATCAAACCGAGCTGATTGCTGTAAAGTGATGGGCTCTGGGCGCTGTATCATACTGGCCGCTGTAGTATAACTGTGTAAGTAGTGTTAGTATGTGTTTATACTATACAGGGAGTGGAAAGCGAACTACTCACCCGTAATGGTCTGAAGACTCGGTGGTTAAACCGTGAGCTCATTGCTGTAAAGTGATGTGCTGTGGGTGCTGTAGCATACCTGTGGAAGTAGTGTTAGTTTCCGTTCATACAATACAGGGTGTGGGAAGCAAACTACTCACCCCTACGGGTCTCAAGACTCGTGGATGAAACCATGAGCTCATTGCTGTAAAGTCATGTGCTCTGTGTAGTATTCCAATGAATTCAGAATTCTGCAGAAAAATCAAATTGAAAGCTTTCTTCAAAAACAAACAGAATGATGCACCAACAAGTGACACTAGTCTCAGACCAAAATCGACCTTTTGTCCACCCAACCATCTGGTCCCTATAGAAGTATTAGCCTTCGAACAGGCTATTCTCAAAGAAGTGGACAACATTAAACCCTCATCCCAAAGACCATTTGTGAACATCACCAAACGAGAAAGACTGGCAATAAAAGAACTAAGCAGAAATAAAAACATAATTGTCAAACCTGCTGATAAAGGGGGAGGAATCGTCCTCTTGAACAAATCAGGATATGACACCCAATGTCAAAACCTCCTATCAGACCATAAATTCTATGAAAAAATCACCAATGATCCAACAAAGAGACTGCAAAGCATCCTAAATTCCATGATAGAAGAAGCACAGACTAATCAGTGGATATCAAAACACGAAGCAGACTTCCTAATAACCAAATCACCCAGAACACCATATTTCTATTCTCTGCCAAAAACACATAAGAATAGATCCCCACCACCAGGACGACCAATTGTCTCAGGAAATGGGTCGGTTTTGGAACCTCTATCACAGTTTGCCGATCATTTCCTCAAACCCCTTGTACAACGTACACCTACGTACCTGAAGGACACACGTGACCTCCTCAATCAACTGGACAACCAGATATACAATGAGAACACTATGTATCTGGTGGGACTGGATGTAGAAAGCTTATACACCAGTCTCCCACAACAGAAGACCCTAGACACCCTAGAAAACGTGTTGTTCTCGGAACCTTGGACTCATTCAACACCGAGACATTTTGTACTACAGTGTTGCAAGTTAGCTCTGACCGAGAACTTTTTTGAATACGAGGGTACTCTCTACAGACAACGCCACGGTACATCTATGGGCAGCACCTTTGCTCCCAGTGTGGCGGGTCTGTATGTCAGTGACTTTGAGCAAAAATACATTTACAATCCCGACAATCCTTACCTGACCAAAGTGAAATTCTGGAAGCGTTACATAGATGACGTCATAATGATTTGGGAAGATACTGCTGAGACTTTAGAAAATTTTCTTGGATGGATCAACTTCAGAGATGAGTGCTTAAAATTTACCTGCACTTTCGACAGACACAAACTTGACTTCCTTGACGTCACTATCTATTCAGAGAACAACCTCCTCCAGACGAAGACGTATCACAAACCAACAGCAAAGAACAGCTTGCTGTCTTACAATAGCTTTCACCCACGCCCTCTCAGAGACAATTTACCATTCAGCCAATTTCTTAGACTGAAGAGGAACTGTAGCAATCTCCAAACTTACAAAATTCAGGCCAAAGAATTGGCCGAGAAACTAATCAAAAGAGACTACCCAGTGAAAATCATCAGGAAATGCCAAAAAAGAGCCCTGTACCAACCAAGAGAAAATCTTCTACAGACATCCACACGGGCAGAACCAGAGGATCTTCTAACGTGCGTCACCACATATAACACCGTGTCTAACACAGTGAAAAAGATTGTGAATAAAAATTGGAGAATCCTAACCTCTGATACTTTACAATGGCCTAAACCAAGGTTTGCGAACAAAAGGACGAGGAACATAAAAGATCTTCTAGTACATACTAGACCAGCTCTGCAAACAACTACAGAAACCATAACAGCAGCATGGAACCTTGCACCGATCACAGGACACTACCCTTGTGGGACGTGCTCAGTTTGCAGCCTAACAAAAGTGACCAAAACCATCCAACTCCTTCCCAATCTGATGTGGACACTTCGACAACATACTAATTGCAATACTACCCATGTAATTTACATGATCACCTGCCCCTGTGACCTTAAATATATTGGAATGACTTGCCGAAAAATAAAATTAAGGATCACAGAACATAAAAGCAACGTGAACTGCAAAAGAGCGACAACCAAAATGAGTAGACACTTCATAGAGAATAACCATGCCACAAGTGACCTAAAATGGGTTGTCCTAGAGAGTTTGAGAACTGTCAACTATAATGCTGAGCGTATTTTGTATGAAAAAGAACAACGTTGGATTGACCGTCTGTCCACGGACAAGCAAGGCCTCAACGATAATATCCCATGGTACACTTTGGCCTCATAAGTCTTCCATAACATGAATATTTGAAACAAACAAGGTCGAAGCACCTGATTAACCTTCATCCTTTCTAATTAATCAAGATACGCGAATTACGCATACCAAATATTTATCCCACCATCTGATCTCAGACCCACGAGGGTGTCGCAGCTTCTCCACATCTCGATTAGAGTATCATACTCTAGTCCTGATAGTTTCCCCAGGGAACATCACATATCGTAAATACAACAAAGTATAATTTCACATCCCTAACAGTAATGTCTTCAACAGATTAATGTATTCAAATTCCATTAAATAAAAATTTCTTTTTAGGAGAGATTAAAAACACACGATTGTACCGTGCCAACCACGGCAATTTGCCAATCTTTACCGTACAACGCAGAGTCCTTCTTTAGCTTCTATTACCGTTACACCTCTTAACGGTAAGCCTACACGGACGATTCTGGTTGGGTGTACCGCGAGAAGAGGCAGATGCAGACAACGAACGTGCGAGAATCGGTAAGCTCCGATGGCCGCCGTTGTTTGGAACAACGTCTAAACTGAAGTAAGATCTTTCTAATTTACCTCATTTGTCTTTTTCATTTAATCACAGCAATGAATTCTCGGCCTGCCTCCGGGCATCCTCGTATGAATACTAATAACTCTGTCTAAGGTAAACACGCTTTGACGCATCATTGTAGCATGTTTTTTGAAACACTAACGACTGATTTATTTGAAGATGTGACTAAGCCTATTTCACTTACGTCTTCATAAGCGGCATATCTAGCGACTCGCATTTTACCATATTAATGATGACACATTTAGTCCATCGCAGGATTATCAACAACACCTTGAATGACATTATCCACAGCGCTCTGTATTTTGTATCCACAATGTGTTTACCCTTACCATTACGAACTAGTGAAAATTTTCACAATGATTTCTTAATTTCACCTCGCCAAGATTAGCATCCCTCAACTTCACGTAACCGCCCTTGGCATTCGCCTATTTGCTTTAGCTTATCTTTTCCTTCACTTACCTCCCCCCATACCAGTAGTTGCCCTATATGATCTCATGAAGTAGTATTTCATGGTCTTGAATCAAGAAAATTTGGTGAATGTAACCTTTTCTACCTTTTCTAGGTACAGATACTATTGATCTGACCCCCTTACTCAGAACAAGTGAGAAGTTCTCTCACTTTAGGAGCGACAAAGCGCCTTCCTATAAATATCGGTCCTGAAGAAAGCCTTTAGACCTTTGCAGAAGGCTGAAACATGTTGACCCCTATATCATGAAAAGTACGGCAGACCAGTAACTCCGTCTCACCCGCACTTCTTTCTTTTAATTCTCTGATCAAGCTTTCAAGAATAAAGTCACTATGGAAACAATGACCAAGAGATTTTAACTCACTAGATACGAGCCCTCTCACATTTTTTGTTTTTCATGTCTGGATACTACTGTTGAACCAGAAGGTCTTCCTCCGGGTGGAGGGCAGCGTACATTCAAAAAAGACCCAATGATGATGCTGCACTAATACACATAAGCGGTAACCCAGTTCATGCCGCCTCTGGTACCTGTGTATAGTTATGAGGGTTCTTTTATGAAGGAACTAACTGAGATAAGACCCTGGCTACACAGGACAAGTGGTCCACTCTCTTTTTGATTTTTTGTATTGAACATAGGAAGCCGAATGGACCACAGCTTCTTTTTCCCTCCCCTTTGATCATTTGTATTCCAATGTAAGTCATAGTAGAAGGTTAGTATGTAATGCTACTAGAATGTAAGTATGTAATGTTAGAATGTAGGGCTGTCATGAGGGGAATCTTGGGGAATTTGTACACGGTGCTGGAGAAGACGGTTGCCTTGCTGTCTGCTCCTGTTGGTGGCTGTTTAAGCTGTCCTGCAATAAATCTACTTATCGGATCCACTGCTGACTGCCTCTTCACTACATAAATTTGGTGACGAGCGGGAGAAGGTAAAAAGAAGGGAGAACTCACCAATATTTCTAGCTTCCTTGCGTTCTGCTGAAAACCCGTTTTCTTCGTGAAGCTGTTTCTACTGATCCCAGGGTCGTCGGCTCATCAAACTATGTCATCCGACCTCTGGTAGGATTTATATTTTGGGCTTCCTCTGCCTCTTCACTACACTCTGGTCGCTGTACTACACGTGTGCAAGTAGTGTTAGTATGCGTTTATACTAATTCTGTAGTTATGCAGTAACCAATGCATCATGGCCCTATGGAGCGCCACCTCCCAGGCACAGCTCATACAATGTCCTGGGGTGTGCATCCGCGGGAATTTATGTTTGCTATTAAAGGGCGGGGGCATGGCTTCCACCCTGTGATAGCAAATCCTTGTTTGCCTCGTTGAAGCGAGAGGAGGACAACCTCGTATCGCTTTAATAAAGCGGATCCGGATGGTAAAAATGGAGAAAAACAAATCAAGCAGGGTCTTACCCGTACATTTAAATGAGCCACCTGGTGAGTAATGTTCCGGGGCCAATCCTATTATTATATTGCGGGGTCTCTACAGCACTGGGGACCTTAATCACACATGTAAATTAGGCGCGGGGGCATAGAGACGTTTCGCAGCCTAGGGGATCTCCACCTCCCCTAGTATTGTTTACTAATTGTTCGGGGGGTTCGAGGCCAACTCAAGTCCAGGGATCGCCACCCTCCGGAGCTTTACTTAAATATGTAGGGTGGGCCTCGCCAGTCCCTGAAGCCTCGGTGGCCCTAGGCAGTGCCTTATTGGTTCTGTAATCACACGGGCAGTACTCATGGAGTTATAAATTGATACACTCATAGAACCCTTGCAGTTGTAGAATTACCCATGTTTCATTTATGTAATAGTCTGTTGGTTTATATTTGGTAGGTGCACCGCAAAATTACAAAGGTTTTCCCTCATAACCTCCTATCAACTGCCGATTTTCACAATAAACTACAGACAAGTGTTGTCAGAAAAACAAGACCCATACACTCACTTATTTATTGGTAAAAAACAATAACCTTTATTAAAACAACACAAATAAATGGAAACGTAACTTTATTTGAACAAACAACAGTATAACATGAAATAAGTGGGTGGGACTCCTCCGGAAGCAGCGTACGAAACCTGCAAGACAAAAAAGAAACAAGAATGTGTGCCATGTCCAAGAGAAATAGAAAGGTAGTCAGAATGAAAGGAAGAAAGTGAGAATGGGACAGAGAGCGAGTGGGTGGAAGGGAGAAGGAGAGGTTGAGTCAAAAGAACAGAGGGAGGAGGAGACAGAGCGTCGGCCTACTGCACCCAGCCCTCACTGTTCACCTCCCATCACCCGTGTGTCTGAGACGCTGGGGTCCACAAGAAAGAGTGCGGTCCAGCAAGTCCTTAAAATGAAACAGAGAGATGAATGAGGCCAGAGATTACATTATTATCTATGGCAACATCGCTTGCCTGCACCTGTGCACCCAGGCTGCTGCACCCCAGCCCCTTCCCCCGCACAGTGCTCGATTGCAGCTCCTGCGCACCGAGGCTTCACTGCTCACCGGCCACCACCGGTGTGTCCAACGACGTGCCGGTGCGAGCTCCGACTCCAGGGTGCCTCTCTCAGGGCGGCACAGCAGGTCTCCGGTCTACCACGATGGAAGGCATCAGAATGCCCAGGGCATCATTACGGGCTGAGCACCTGATCCGCCCATTTTGGCGCCACTAACCCAGTGTCTGAAAAGGGAGAAATAATATAATGTTGGAAACGTCTTGAGGTAAATGAAGGTTTATTTCAAGCTTAATAGAGAACACCAGTTGAGTGCATCCTTCCTTCTTGAAGTACGATCTACCAATTGTTAGTGGTAATTGTGGTTCAAAGAGGAGTTGGAGTGCACTAGAATACACAAGGTTAAATAATAATGTTATGCCAATGTTCACATACAAAGGAACAGAGCGCATGCTAGAAGCATAATGTGCGCGTGTAATGCAGTGGCGCAAGCCTGTGTACATGTACACTTAGTAATCAGCTTACTACAGTGCCCCAAAAGCCAATGCCACGTGTCTGTAGGGCAGTGCTGCACGCTGGCTCAGGCCTACAGTACGGTCCAGCAGGTCCTTAAAATGAGACAGAGATGTGACTGAATGAGGTCAGAGATCACATCATTACGCACGGCAAAATCGCTTGTTCGCACCTGCACACCCAGGCTGATGCACCCCACCCCTCCAGCCACACTGTGCTCAATTGCAGCCCCTGTGCACCCAGGCACCACTGCTCACCTGCTGTCATTGTTGGGTGTCCAAACACGACGACCAGCAGGGTTCACAATTCAAATTGAGTTTTGATTGCCAGGATGGTGTACACCTCATGGATCCCAATTTTTTATTGCGCATTGTGATATGCGAGGTGGATGCAGCCATATCACCTGAGGCAGTGTGGAAGAACTGGGACATGGGGCATCGTTGTTATCCTATTTATATGTACGCAAAGTGGGCTAGGCTTGTGTACGCCAGGCCAGTGTGGGGATTTGAATAATTATTCCGGCGACCTGGCCGTTGTTCATTTCCTGCCTGGGCAGGAAGTGTACTTATGTGTGTGTCCCTGTTGCAGTTTTGATGTCGTACAATCCGCAATTTACATTAATGTAGCATGTACAGGGAGGGAGGCAACTATCGCTAATGAGATGCTGCCCAAAAATATTGAATGGCGAACATCACAAGTCGTTGTCAAGCTTGTGGATATGAGCAGACACGCATGTGAATGGTGTGCGGTATTATTGAAAGTGTTGCTATCGCGAAGCGCACACAAGAATGTGCTCGGATGGAGGGAGGATCAGCAGTGAGGCTACGTCATACACAGTGATAACGCTCATTACAGTCAAGCAATGCATGTCAAACATGAATCTGAAAGTCTCACATATGATACACTACTAGCCTGACAACAGAGCATACTGCAACACAAATCTACACATTACTCTTTACTGTTTGTCACATGTGATCTAGGATGTGCACTCTGCCCTTGGCTGATGATACCCCTTCGAGCCACCAATACCCAGGCCGAAAGGCAGCACAATAATGCGCACACACACACACACACCAGGGGCATCGTGTAACACGCATTTGTTTTTTGATGTAACGTTTCAGATGCATGGCCATCACACGTGGAAGGCTATTGTACAGACCATGAATATTGAACAAGATGATCGTTGCATGTTGTGTGTATTATAAGATATGTGTACACAGCAAAAAACTTTTCAAAAACAGCTCTCTAAGCAGAAGTGGTGTCTCTCATCGAACGCTGATGTCATTAGTGATGTCACTGACCATGTAATGAGTGATGTAATATGTGACATCATCAGCAGTGCATTGCGGGCGCGCGAGTTGTAGTTAGCTGAACTAACTATAACGGGGGAATTTCAATGGTTTTGTACGAGTGAAATGTCCAGCTAACTATAACGCCCCTGAAACCTATGGTTTTTTCAGTGAATTTCTAAGGTTTTTTAAATGCTAATTTCTAACTATGCCTACAGAGGTAGGACATGTGAAGAAAGAAGAAAAACCACACAGAAAGAAGAAAAAGAAATGTAGAAGTCCTCAAAGACGAAGAAAAGTGCAGGAAGAAGGAAGACGCGCAGAAAGAACAAACAGAGGAGCAGAAAGAGGCCTTTGTTGCAAAATCATCCTGTACCCTCAACTTTTTCAGATGGGTACTGGTGGTAACTGACTCTGACTAACCAGTCCTAGAGCCAGTGCTAAGCTAAAAGACACTTAGAATACAGTTAAAACACCTACATTCTCTAGGGAACACTATGCGTTTGGGGAACCCCTGTTATTAGCATGACCTCCTCTGTAAGCCGGTAGTATATAATAAGGCAGGGGGATTAAAACTACCTCTTAAAATGCGCCACAGGGCGCATTTGCACACTGGTGAAGGGAGGGGGGAGCTGAGCTGACGTGTGCCAACACGCCCTGTGGCCGTTTTAATTTGGAGGATAAAGTCCCCTTGAATCCTGAGTTTTCCTTTGGGTAAAACTAGCCCATCAGGTATCCTTAGTTAGCACCACAGAGCTGCGTTGCAGAAAAAATGGGCACGGTCTAGACCACCTCTCTGCAACGCAGTGAAGTAGCGCCTACTGGAAGCACCTGGTGGACTAGTTGGCCCTCATGGGCTCTCAGTATTGAATGGGAATTATTTCCCCAACTTAAAACGCGCCATAGGGCGTGTTTGCACACGTAACCTCATGCCCCGTCCCCTCCCTTCCCCACTGTATAAACACGCCCTGTGGCCGTTTTAAGTTGGGAGTTTAACTCCCCTTGAATCCTGAGGATCCCTCGGGGCAAATTAGCCCACTAGGTATGTCCACTAAGCACCATTGCAGAGAGGTGTAAAAAGGGGCACAGCCTGAACCACCTCTTTTCAACGCAGTGCAGTGGCGCTTACTGGAAGCACCTGGTGGGCTAGTTGGCCCCAAGGGTCCCTCAGGATTGAAGCGGAATTATTTCCCCAACCTAAGACGCGCCCCAGGGCGTGTTTGCACATGTCACCTCAGGCCCCGTCCCCTCCCTTCACCATTGTGTAAATGCGCCCTGTGGCCGTTCTAAGTTGAGAGATTAAGTCCCCTTGAATCTTAAGGGTCCCTAGGGTCAAACTAGCCCACTAGGTACCTCCAGTAAGCGCCACAGAGCTGTGCTCCAGAGAGGCGTGGAAAGGGGCATGGCCTCTGAACACCTGTCTGCAACGCAGCTCCCTGGCGCATACTGGAGATACCTGTTGGGCTAGTTGGCCCTCAGGGACCCTCAGTATTGAAAGAGAGTTAATCCCCCAACTTAAAACGCGCCACGGGGCATGTTTGCACAGTGGTCAAGGAAGCGGGCGTGGCCTGAGGTGACATGTGTGCAAACACACCCTGTGGCGCGGTTTAAGTTGGGGAATTAATTCCTCCTCAATCCTAAGTGTCCCTGGAGGCCAACTAGCCCACCAGGTACCTCCAGTATGCGCCAGAGAGCTGTGTTGCAGACAGGTGTTCAGAGGCCACGCCCCTTTTTACAACACGCTGCAACGCAGCTCCGTGGTGCTTACTGGAGGTACCTGGTGGGCTAGTTGGCCCTCAGGGACCCTCAGGATTGAAGAGGAATTAATTCCCCAACTTAAAGTGCGCCACAGGGTGTGTTTGCACACATGTCAACTCAGGCCCCACCCCCTCCCTTCACCACTGTGCAAACGCGCCCCATGGCGCGTTTTAAGTTGGGGAATTAACTCCCCATGAATACTTAGGGTCCCTGGGGTGCAACTAGCCCACCAGCTACCTCCAGTAAGTGCCACAGAGCTGAGTTGCATAGAGGTGTAAAAAGGGGCATGGCCTCAGAACACCTCTCTGCAACTCAGCCCCCTGGCGCATACTGGAGGTTCCTGGTGGGCTAGTTGGCCCCCAGGGACCCCCAGTATTCAAGCGGAATTCTTTCCCCATCTGCAAACGCGCGTTTGCAGAGTGCTCAAAGGAGGGGGCGTGGCCTCCGGTGTGATGCCGGTCATTTTTAAAAAAAAGATTAAGAAGGGGGGCTGTGTGGCTCCCTTCTTTCCCTAATATTCTTGGCCCTGGGGACCCCATCCCCCATCCCCCATGGCCTGCCCCCAATTTTTTAATTTTTTTTATTTTGGGAAGGGGGCCGTGTGGTCCCCCTCCCGAGGCCTTAATCGGCCCTAGGGACCCCATCCCCCAGGGCATGGCCTTTAAAAAAAAAAAAATATTCTTTTGGAGGAGGGCTGCGTTGCCCCCCTCCTCAGGCCACTTAAGGCCCGGGGACCCCATCCCCCGGGGCCGGCCTTTGTTTTTTTTTTTTAATTATTAAAATTTTTGGGAGGGGGCCGCGTGACCCCCCTCCCGGGCCCCTTTTAGCCCCAGGGACCCCATCCCCTGGGGCTGGCCCTCTCCGTTGTGGACTGTGGGGGGTCCCCAATCCCCCCACGGTCCCTGCCAGCTCCCCGTGTCCCTCGGGAGCGGCATTTCTTTTCCACATGGGGAGCTGCTAAGATGCAGCTCCCCGTGTGGAAATGCAATTTGGTTTGAATTTTGAATGAGAGAGCACGGTTCCCAGCTCTCTCTTTCTAAATTCAAACCAAGTTTGCTATGGCAGTGCAGGGGCTGCGAGGCTCCCGCCCTGCCATAGCAAACTACAGTGTCCCGGGGGGGCACCCCGGGACACTGCAGGAGCCGGCCCTGAGGGCTGGCGGTCCCCTGGGCCATCACAGGCTCCAGGAGGGGGGCCACGCGGCCCCCCTCCCACAATCTACAGAGCCCTGGGGGTGGTGGTCCTCGGGGCTGGGGGGTCCATCAACCCCCAATTTAAATATTTAGAGCCCCGGGGAGGTGGCGGTTCCCGGGGCATGTGGGGGGTTTGAGCCCCCCCATACAGGTTATTTTTTAAATAAATAAAGCCCCTGGGAGTGGTGGTCCCCGGGGGCCGCGGGGGAGCCGTAAGCCCCCCACCATTCATTTCTTAAAGCCCCGGGGGTGGTGGTTCTAGGGGCTGGAGGGCCCTGAGTGCCCCCGCCTAATTTAAATAAACCCCGGGGAGTGGCGGTCCCTGGGGCTGGGGGGCCTGAGAGCCCCCACACCTAATTTAAAGAAGCCCCAGGGGGTGGCGGTCCCCAGTGCTGGGGGGTCCTGAGAGCCCCCCCACCTAATTTAAAGAAGCCCCGGGGTGGTGGTCTCCGGGGCTGGGGGAGCCAGAGAGCCCCCCTGCACATAATTAAAAAAAGCCCCAGGGGGTGGCAGTCCCAGGGGCTAGGGGGCCCCTCTGGGCCCCCCTTTACATAAACAAAATCGCCCCCGGGATTTGGCCCCCCGGGGGCTAATTACCAAGGAAGCACGGGAGCCTGCACTTCGATTTTTTTTTTTTTCGGCATGATCCGCGCACCCAGCGCGGATTTTGCTGATTTAAAAAAAAAAGATTTTTTGGGGGGGCCCTGAGGTCCTTGTGGGACCCCCTAAGCAGGCCTATGGGGTCAGGGTATTTCTTCCCATGCCTCCTTTTTGCATTTTGCGCATTTGCTTTACTGTTTTCTTGTGCCTCGGTTCTGCCGGGGCACAAGATGGCTGCCAACACTTTCTGGTTTGGAGTGTTGACAACCAATTAGCGTACAGCTTGTCATCGGGAGGGTGCGCAGATCCACCCCGCCCATAGATATATATGTGATTTTACTTTTGATTTTCTCAGGAACTACTGAACGGATTTACACCATTTAACCAAAAGGCATGACTCTGAACTAAGGGCTACCTTTTTACCAAATTTGGTGTAATTGTGTTCAGCAATTCGGGCTGTAGCTGCGACTAAAGGTTCCTATGGAAAATTGCATGGGGAAAACATGTTTTGGGACCCCCCTTTTTTTCTCGGCCTCCGCTTGACGAATCACCCCGAGACTTTCAGGATAGGAGCAGACCGGACCTGGCCAAAAGTTTTGAAAATTTCGCGAAGATTCGTCAACCGGCACCAAAGTTATTGGGAATAGAATGTTGCGGATTTCCTACGGAAAATAGGTCCTAACTATCTACTGGCGAACGCCAGTAGATGATATATATATATATAGTCACAGAAAAAAACATAGGTTTCATGGGTGTTATAGTTAGCTGGACATTTCACTCGTAAAAAACCATAGAAATTCCTCTGTTATAGTTAGTTCTAACTATAACTCGCGCACCCGCAATGCACTGCTGATGATGTCACATATTACATCATTCATGACATGGTCAGTGACATCTCTGATGACATCTCAAATGACATCACTGATGACATCACTGATGACATCATCCAGTGAATGTGGTTTAGTTTGAAATTTAAATATGTATTATATATATACCAATCTGTATTGAAGATTGACTGGATATATAACTGTCTGGATGGAGGATTTAGTAGCTGTCTGACTGTCTAAGTGAGTAATTAAAAGTGTCTCACTTAATACATGGATTAGTAACTAAACTGTGTTAATGTGGGCATCACTGTCTCTGTTGTATAACATGCTGCATCAGTTGGTCACTAACTACATGAGTGTGTATATTAGTTATTGATTAGTTGGGTGAGTATTTGTATGGGACACTGAGTTTGTGTGTGGTTGGATGGGGTGTGTGTAACTCTATGCATAGATGTGTGAATGGTTGATTGACTAGGTGTATAGGTTTAAGCGTGCATGTGGAAACAATTGTTTGGGTGACTGAGTGTATTTATTTGTGTGTTGGTGAGCGAATATATGTTTTAGTTGTACATCTTCAACAAAGTAAAAAAAATAAAAGGCATTGTATGTGAGAGTTTTTGTATATAAATTAGTATGTGTAAGAGTCAGTGATTGTGAGAGTAACTATATGAATGAGTGCATAATTGTAATGGTGATTTTTTAACATATTAACTATGAGTTACTATGTGTTTGAATAAATGAGGTGTTGTGTGTATAATTGTGTAAGTGAGTAAATCTAAGTGTGATTATTTTTTTTCATGAGTGAGTAGGATGACTGCATACCCGACTAAGATGACTGCTAATGAGTCAATGTCTATATATGTGTATAAGTGCATTCGATAGTGTTCTATTAATTAGTGACTGCATGTATAAGTGATTCTGTTGTTGAATGGGTAGTTGTGTGTGTAGACTTAAGAGTCAGTGAGTAGGTACGTAGTAACTGCTATTGGTGTGTCAATGGTTTCAAATATAGTACTCTGTATTTTACAGTGAGTGATGAAAGGTTATACTAGTGTATGATGAGGTGTATCAGATTGTCACAAGGATGATGTTATCAGTGATGTCATCAGTCATGTCATTTGAGATGTCAACAGTGATGTCATCAGTGATGTCACTGACCATGTCATGAATGATGTAATATGTGACATCATCAGCAGTGCATTGCGGTCGAGCGAGTTATAGTTAGCAGAACTAACTATAACGAAGGAATTTCTATGGTTTTGTACGAGTGAGATGTCCAGCTAACTATAACACCCCTGAAACCTATGTTTTTTTCTGTTAATTTCAAAGCTTTTTTAAAAGCTAATTTTTAACTATATTGTCTCTGAAACCAATGTTTTTTTCAGTGAATTTCAAAGCTTTTTTAAATGCTAATTTCTAACTATAATGTCTCTGAAACCTATGGTTTTTTCAGGGAATTTCAAAGGTTTTTTAAATGCAAATTTTTAAGTGTAATAGTAGTTATACCTATTTTTTGTACCGATTTTCTACAGTTTTTTTACTGTTTATTTATAAATATTGTATTCATTAAATAACATATATTTTTCTGAAAATTGCACACAAAAATTAAAACTGAAATATTGTTTAAATTTTTGTTTTATTCTTTATTTTAAAATATTTATATTATTTTCATTTTTAATTTTTTTCCCCAATTTTTTTCGGAGTTGCGCACCCAAAGCGTACACATCACGGTGGGTGTGCGGATTCTAGCCGCCATTTTAGAAACGTCGTGAAGGATCCGCGTACGGTGTGCGACGGCTGCGTGTTTTTCAGTTGCATCATATACATTTAATATTACGTGATGTGCGCGATTGGTATGCGACCAGTCCGCGACTCCTGCTCCCGCGCATTCACGACACGACATTACGGTACGCGACACTTGCGCGGTGGCGCGTCCCGCATGACATTATATACGTGCTGGGGCGCGTTGGGTGCGCAACTCCTGTGAATTTTTTTTATGTTCTAAAATGATATGTATGTGTGTTTAATATACATTAGGGTAAGAGACTATCTAAGATATTCATAAAAATAATAGATTTGTACTTATAATAAACTTATATTATTTTTAAATATATTTTCACGAAGTCACGTGCTTCGTGAGCACAGAATGCGCGGATCCCAATTGACCTAAAAAAAAAAGATTTAATTGGTTCATAACATTTCCCACTGTAACTATTGAAGGACCCCACCCATTTTAATCATTTTTGTTGGAGCATCTTTAGAGAGACATCTCTTTTCCTACAAGAACCCTTTTTGCTTGTTTTTGGGGTGTTTTTCAAAGAATATCAAACAAAATGGTATCTGGACAGCAGCAGCAGCAGGAGGAAGTATCTTCTGAAGAAGAATTCTTGCAGGAGGCACCACGTCCATAGAGGTCGGATTCTCTCGTGTGGAAATTCTTCACTTTTCCACCTGGAGAGAAGAAAGTAAATGCGAGAATAGGTAACGTGCAAAATTTGTGACCGAGTCCTGTCAAGAGGCAGTGAAAAAAAATACTCTTGTGGCACTGCTTCTATGTACAAGCATCTCCGGACCACACATCCTCTCAATCTTGCTCGGGAGGAAATGAAGCGAGCTGCTTTGAACCCATCACCTGCTGATGCAAGTACATTTGGAGCGTCTTCAGGAACACCTGCAATGGACATTAGGCCAGAATTCACATTTCTCGAGCAACACTGCTTGAAGTGTAAGAAACTTATATGCTTCGGTGAGCAGTCCGTGGATGCAGTTTGTGCTGCGCAACGCAACCATCGTTAATTTTTTTGTTTTTGGAATGATAAGTAATTCCAAATGTTTCCTGTTTTATTCATTCTTTTTTTGTTCATTTTTTGAAAAAAACAAAAAAAATACAAAATTGTTAAAAAAAATACAAAAAATACAAAAGAAAAAAGAAGAAAAAAAGTTCTTATCAGAACTACCTTATCTGGTTAAAGAAAGAACTATAATTGCAAGGTAATGTGTGAGAGTTTGGTTGAATATATGTATACAGCATGATTGACTGAAAGAATACATTAGTAGTGTATGGTGAATTTATAGGTGAAGATTTATGAGGAAGTACTGCAGCGTGACACTGCATGCATGGTCTAACGGGATGTTGAAGTCCCCAGCAACGATAGTGAGATCGTCTTGTGGGAGTTTGTCTAGTGAGTCGGATACCTCTGCCCAGAAAGTGTGGTTATCTATGTTGGGCCCATATATGTTCGCTACGTGCAGTTTTTCTCCCCCTCTGCCTTCTTTGTCCTGTGTTTGTGAGTCTATTGTTAGCCTCGAGTTCTTGGAGATTAGTGTCAGCACTCCCCTCTTCTTACTGTGCGGGTGAGGTTGCTATCTGCGTTATCCATTTGGCTCTGATTAGTTTAGTGTCTTCCTCATCTAGTTTTGTTTCCTGTAGCAGGATTATGTCACTTTTGGTCTTTGCTAGGTAGTCTATTATTTTCTTGCGTTTAATGGGATGGTTTAGGCCCTTAACATTGAGAGATGTTATTTTAAGGTCTGTAGACAGTGTGATATTGTTGCTACCTGCCATTTGTATTCCTAAGTTGCGGCCCTACTGTACGCCCAACCCTCATGGTTCCCCGGGGTTATTTGTATCTTTGGCAAGGGTTCTTTCCTTCTACATTTTTCGAACTAGACAATCGATATTTGGAAGGATATATAAAGTTTGGAGAAAGAATAGCATGGAAAAAGAGTAGCTTGAGTACCTGAGATTTACTACAATTGCCCGCCCCCCCCTCTGTAGAGCTCCCCCACCCTCCCCTCCCCCCTTCTTCATTAGGATACGGAAGGTGCGACGGCAGGATCGCCTTTTCGCCTCTCGGAGCTTATTGTCCCATCGATTCCTGTTGATTTACTCCTTTTTGGTTGCGGTTTATCTTGCCATTAGTCTTTTCCCGGTCTTCATCCAGGGGTTACGGATACAGTTTACCAGTTTTCTGGTATCTTGTTCTTTTGTTCCCCCTACTCTTTGCCTGAGGTAGTTGTCGTGAGGTAGCAGCTCGTGATTATTTGAGGTAGATGTGTTGTGCGTATTCCTTGTTTCCAGGTATCTTCCCTTCTTTCCTCTTCTTTTATACTTTTACCCAGCACCTCCTTCATTGTTGAGCTCTGGTGACGGGCCTCTTTTAGCCGTACAATGGAGCGCGGTGTCCATGGGTTGTGACAGTTGGCCCTCTAGATATTTGTGCAGTTCTCGGGGGTCTGTGAAGAAATGTTTTTTCCCTTTGTCTATTATTTTGAATTTCGTGGGGGCCACAAATGAGAATTGGATGTTCATGTGTTTGAGTATCTGACGCAGAGCGAGGAAACATTTCCTTGTGTCCACGGTGGGTTTCGAATAGTCTTGAGTTAAAATAATTCTGTGGCCCTTCCAGTTGATCTGGTGGTTCTTCCTAGCGTAGTTAAAGATCTCCTCCGTATGTTGCGACCTCAATGGCTGACATATGATGGGTCTTGCAAATTGGGAAGATGGTATTTTGGCAGCTGGTACTCTGAATGCCTTATCTAATTCAAATTGTCTGTTGAATTTTAGATTGGTGAGTTTTGGTATTAAGTCTTCCAGGAATGTGGAACAGAATCCTGCTGTATCTTCTGCCCCTTCAGGGATCCCGAGTATTCATATGTTGCCCCTCCGGTTCTTATCTTCCATCTCCGCCGCTTGCCTTTGTAGGGTGGTCGTGATTTGTGTTAGTGACTTTACTTCTTTCCTCACGCCTTGACCAATGTCCTCTGTATCACTGATCCTCTGTTCTGCCGCTGTTAGCCTGATATTCACAGAGTTCAAATCTGCTCTAACTGCCGCAATCTCTAATTGGATTGTTTCTGTGGTGAGCTTTGTTGATTTTGCCAAATCGTGCACCTCTGCTAGTTTTTTAAGAATCGTTTCAAGTGTACTGTTTATGCCCGGTCTTTGTTTGATAGGCGAGTCAGATGTCAGTGGTTCCCCCTTGCTTTTCTTTTGCTGCTGGTGCAGCCTGCTCTCCCTGTCGGTCATATTTCTTGTTGTTTGGTCTCTATGTTACTCCCTTGTGATGCTTTTGAGTCTCTGACTCGTGTCTTGGCCCCCTACTTTCCTTGGTACTGTCCTTTTCTCTTTTCAGCTCTCTATCTTGTCCGTACTAGGGCTTCTGCCCATGTGCGCCTCCTTTGGTCTTTCTGCTGTTTATCTTGCTCTGTCCCGAGTCTCCCTCTTTCGTGCCCCCCTCTGACGCTGTTCTTGTTGCCCTGCCCTGTTCCCTCAGTTTCTGTAATGGTCTGTTATTGGGCGGTGGACTGTCTTTGTTAGTTTTTTAGCTATGTCGTTGTACCTCCATTTTTCTGCGGGTGTTGGTTGTTGTCCTCAGGGCACCCGTGTTGGCCCCTGTGCTGGGGGTCGGGGTCTCAGGGGACTCCGGGTCGTGCTAGTTATGCCCCCTTCTTGGTGAGCATATAAGCTTGGTATCTGTTTGTTTCTCTTGTTTACTTGTTGGTTGTCTGTCCTCTTCTTTTTCTGTTTCTTAGTGTCCTCCCGCGTTGTGCCTTCACTTTTATTTTGTGCTGATTTATTCTTGTAGGCTAGTATGGTTTTGTTAATTCTGCCCCCACCTTCTTCTTTGTTTTTCGGTCCCTCTTTCGCTTTGTTTACTTGTGTTTCTTTGTATCTGTTTGTACCTCTTACTGTCCGCTCGGTTGTCTCGGATCTCGACTTATAGTGTGTTTGTGTTCAGTTCTGGCTTTCCACTCTCTCCTCCTTTCCTGCCTAGCGCTTTGGTTTTATTTCGCTTTTTTTTCCTCTCGTATTTCCATCTGCCGCCATTTTGTCTCTCATCCACTTCGCCCCTGCGTTTCCCGTATCTTTGCCCCCCCCCTCTTTGTTTCGTTGTACACAGGCCTGCCCTGCCGCCTTGTCGGTTGGCAGTGTACATCCGTGGGGGTGAGGGTGGGGCGGGTTAGCGCACTCTTGAATCGGGGGGGTCTCCCAGCTACCCCTGTCTCGATCTGTTTTATCCGGGTGTTCGCCCCCCCCCTGCTTTGCCCCCGCTCACCGTACACCACCGATTTTGGGCAGACTTGTCTCTGCTCGCTGGAGGTGCCGTCTTCTCCTGTGGGGTTTTCGGTGGGGTTCGTTCCTCCTCGTCCCGTTACGTACGTTGCCTCATCAGTCTCTTTCACTACTTTCTATGGACGCCATCTTGGTCATCTCCACCTTACGCAGGATTTTCGGAGTTAATTGCTCTTCTGAGCCTTTTTGTCCCTCCACTTTAGCGCCAATCTTCGGTGTAGGTGTTCCGACGGCCAGGCTGTATTTTTTCCGCTTGTGTGTCTCGCTATTACCGGAGTATTTTCGTTTCGCTAGCTCCGTTATGGTGCATTGGCAGGATCAGGCAGCCATCAGCTCTGCCGTCCAAGCCACGCCCCCGAAGGCTATACTTTTTAAAACTTTTTTTTATATTCACAAATTCATCGTGAAGTTACGATATGTAAATTATGCTGCCGCCCTTTTCGTGAAAACGCTGTGATTTTTAGAAAGTCTTAAACACATATATTCACATATTGTAATTAATGTTTGTCATCCTTAGTTTATGAAGTGAGATTTTTCCTAAGTAATTATAATGTTGAACACTGTTTTATTTTATTTCCCATAATCATAAATAGGTTGTTGTTTGCGAATATCACAGGACTACAGAAGAAAGGGACTTTATTGGAGAAGACACTTTTGATTATTCTAGAAAGGAAGCACCCACCCAGATTTCTTTTCTTTAGACTTCCAGTGCTGAAATTGGAGGTTTACATTTTCAATTTAAATATTGATTTGGATTATTTTTTGGAATTTTTTTCCAAATAAAATAGCATCTGGTGACAGTGAGGATCAGTAGCCAAACCTTGATGAAGACATTTCTTTTTGTAGGACGAACCTCTGGCAAAGTGGCAATCAATTGCTTGGGAGGTTTTTACCATCCCCTCTGGGGAGACGGAAGTAGTTTCTAAGCATGTGAAGTGCTCAATATGTGAGAAGACCCTCTCCAGGTGTAAATCCAAGAAGTATTCATGTGGCAAAACAAGTATGTTGTATCATCTGAAGACATACCACTCTAAGGCGTTGACCAGAGCACAGAGCCAGTGAAATGCAGGGTATCCATCTACCTCAACTGCAACACCAACTGCTCCTGGAGGACCTCTACCATCTGAGGTCCAGCAACAGTTCCCAAAGAAGTCACCAGAACTCCAAAGAATTTGCACTTTTTGTTTGGTGGGGAAGAAAAATCAAATTGTAGGGGAACAATCAGTTACTGCACTTTTGGATGAAGCAAAACTGCACAAGTGTTATTATTATTTCTTTTTTGAATGACACTTGTTTTGCCAGTTTTCAGTTTTTTCTTTTCAAAGCTTTTCCAGTTGCCATTTTATTTGTAAAAAAACACAAAATGATAAAAAATATAAAAGAAAAGTTCTGAAAAATTACAAAAAAACAAAGGTTCTTGTGAGAAACACATTTCTTGGTTTAAAAAAGATCAATTGTATGTGTGTGTGTGTATTATAAGAAAGATTATGAGTGAGTGAGTTTCTGTGTTAGTCAGCAAGTGTGTACATGAGTGAGTAATTGGATGTGTAAGTGGTTGAGTGAGTGGGTGTGTCAGTGGCTGTAAGGGTTAGTGAATGAGTGTGTGAGTGTTTCTATGGGTAAGTGAGTGGGTGCATGAGTGGCTCTATTGGCTGAGTGGTTGTGTGGGTGGCTGTATGGGTGAGTGATTGGGTGTGTCAGTGGTTACATGAGAGTGTGACTGGGTGTGTTAGTAATTGTATGAGTGAGTGGGTGTGTGAATGCCTGTATGGGTGAGTGAGAGACTGTGTCAGTGACTAGATGAAAGACTGTGTGTGTCACTGGGTATATAGGTGACTGACTGGCTGTGCTAGTAGCTGTATAGGTAACTAAGTGGGTGTGTGAGTGACTGGGTGAGTTTGTAACTGTATGGAAGAGTGATTGGGTGTGTCAGTGGTTTCATGGGAGAGTGACTGGGTTTGTTGGTGATTGTATGGGTGACTGGATAGATGTATGAGTGACTATGTGTGAGTGGGTGCATGCATGTCCATATGGGTGAGTCATTGGGTGTGTGAGTGCCTGTATGGGTGAGTAAGTGACTGTGTCAGTGATGGATAAGAGACCATGTATGTGTCACTAGCTGTTTGGGTGACTGGCTAGCTGTGTTATTAGCAGTATATGTGGCTGGTATATGTGGCTGAGTGGCTCTATGAGTGACTTGGTGAGTAAGTGAATGTGTTTGTAATTGTATGGGTAAGTGATGAGGTGTGTCATTAGTTACATGAGAGAGTGACTGGGTGTGTTAGTGATTGTATAGGTGTGTGTGAGTGTTTCAGTAGTTTTGAGGTTCTTCCTTGGTGTGTACCTTGACAAAGTAAATTTGTTGAACTACAAAGAAAGAAGTAATTTGTAAATTACTTATCTCCAAGAAATAGTGTCATTCAACTGTTTAAAAAGAAAAATAACATAAATATAAGTTAGTATTACGTTTTATGAAATTCCACAATAAACTTTTAGTTTCTGAAATGCATAAGTTTATATTATAAGCAAAACAGTAGATTATTTTATGCAGTAGTAGTATTTCACATTATAGTAAAACATTTCCTTTTCCATTTTTTACTGTTCTTAGCTTTGGTACTTGTACATTATAAATAATGTACTGTATAAAGATTCATCCTTGAACAGTGTGGAAAAACAATCATAAATATTGTAGAAAAAAAACAGTTCTCAACTCAGAAACTGCTATTTTCTTCTCCTAAATTTGGTGTTAAAAAAAAAAAATCATTTGGAAATCGAATGGGATCTAGTGGCAGGGAGGATCAGGAGCCACATCATGAGGAACACAGTTCTTCGGAGTAGCAGCCCTCAGCAAAGTGGCATTCAATTGCATGGGAGTTTTTCACCATCTCCTCCGGGCAAAAGAACGTGGTGGCAAAGCATGTGAAGTGCTGTATGCATTAAGACCCTCTCCAGGGGTACATCTTAGAAATATTTATGTGGCACTATGAGTATGTTGACACATCTAAAGACGTATAACTCCAACCACTGTTCAAAAAGAACATAAATATAAGTTACTACTACATTTACAAAATTCTAGAAACAAAACAGTACACATTGCTTATTTTGTAATAGTATATCACATAATAGTAAAATTTTAATTTTCCCTTTTTTTCCTGTTCTCAGCTTTCATACTTATACTCCATAAATGATTTGCTGTATAAATATTCATCCTTGCACAGTGTGGAAAAACAATCACAAAGATTGTAGAAAAAAACAACCCAAACTGCGCAGTTTATCACTACAAATAAGTGATACTATACATTGCACTCACTGCAATTATTTAATTACTTGTTTTACCTACAGTTACTGAACTAATCTAAACAAACATATGTTAAAAATAACTGTTTTATTATTACTGGTAAAGTACTACTAATAGATATAAAGCACACTTGAATTTTGGAGATGCCTTTGAAAACATCACCCGAATTATGTCTTAAACACTGACGATCCATGTAAAAGAAATACTGTACACCACTGTTTGAAATCAGAAATCCTCCTTAGAACTTTGGTTGAAGAAAAAAGAGGTAAGAATTTGGAAGTTTGAAAGGAAATGTTTCTTTGAATTTAAATTTGGTGTCATTGAATTCCGTCCATGCAGGTTCCCTCTTTAAGTAGACTGTATAGAGTCCAGATGTTACCTTAAGACCTTTGTGAAAGATGATAGCCATAGTAGCATAAGTTCTTGCAGAAATTGATATTTGTCCTGCTTTGAAGTTTGTAATTGCGGTCTCTAATTTAGGTCCATCTGCTCTGCACTGTTGTAGCATTAATATTAGGTATTTTCAACTTCTTCGAGTATGCAAGGTGGACAGAATATCTGAGCTACAATTTGGGCAGGTCATACTTTGATTGGCCATTTTGATCAATCTGTCAAAAGACACCATTTTTGAATCTGGTTGTGTTAAGTACAGAAATCGCTCAGAATGTATTTGAGTGGTAGACAAAAAAGAGCAATCTTCAAACTCATAGTTCCATGTTTAACTCAGTCCAAATAATTTATCAATACTGATTTCTTCTTCTAAAACTCCAAGGATGACCATTGTAAACTCCTGTGCATCTTATTGAGTATTCTGAGTAAATAGTACTGATCCAATACTTATATCTACTAGGTCTTGAATGCCTGAAGTACAATGTATTACATTCCTATCACTATGTAAACGTTGGAGCAAACCACACAGTGCAGATCATAATCTCTTCTGTGGTTTCCAATTCCAAACAAGCTTTATTCGACACATAGTCATAAAAGCACATACAAAATATATAATATTTACAATAAAAATGTCATATGCAATTATATACATAAAGCCTGTTCGACCAATGGGCAATTACACATATTTTATGAGTCAACAATTATTCATGGTTTCCTGAAACATTCTCTACTTTAACAATTAATCAAACCTAGCACGGAAATCTCATTTCCTAAAACAGTGTATATAAAAATTCATAAAAAGCACTATAAATAGGAATTCATACTTTTGGGGAACACTGTTTTGTGGAGATGGATGTGGTTGTCTAAGATCATTAAACCAGAGAAGTGTTTCAACACAATTTTACATACACGTTTTAAATAGAGTTGAATTTCGACCAGATTATCCACATCCACCCTAGATATTTGGCAACTGCTAAAAATATAGGGGATGAGGTATTCGTACGCAGGATTCTTTCAGCTACCAGACTACTTCTTGTCCCCAAGAGTTTACATACGGGCCTCAACCATACCCTGCGAGCGGTTTCATAAGCTGGGCAGGCAAATAGCATGTGCGCAACTGATTTATTGCAGGCCGGGCAACTAGGATACTTACTTTCATGTGCTTTATTCCACCTTTATGTGAAAGACCTCAAGGGCAGCGTGCCCGCTCTCAGCTGAAAGTAGAGCTTTCTGTCTAGAGGTTTGGTGACAGTGTCCCAGTATGGTTCATATCTCAAGGTGAGTTTGAATTCCAAGAATGTTCCTGTTAGTCAGGATGCATCACTGGCACTAAGGGCATTGAGTGTGACCATCTCCCAGTATTTTTCTTTTAAGACCTTCTTTGTTGGAAAACAAACTGTAGTAGGTTCATCCTAGAGCATTGACATTCCAATTTTAGCTAGGATATCTTTAATGCCATGCAGCCAACTGATTTTGTGGAAAATGTCAGCTTTTATGATGTCCATAAAACCCTTGGTATATGGTTCCAGTTCTGGTGTTGTCCACAATCTGCGCCAATACAACACAATGCGTAGCTTGGCAGTGTCAAGAAGGGGTTTCCTCCCAAGGTCATAGAACAAAGGACACAGTGGTGTACTTTGTGGGAAATTGGTAATGCCCCGCAGGAACTTGTTTTCAGACATGATAAGTTTAGACAGGTTCTCTTGCCCCCATAGTTCTACACCGTATAGTGAAGACCTTGCCACTTTTGCGTCATATACTTGGAGCACTGGTCTAATAGGTTTCGTGAGAGATCTGTTATGCTCAAGACGTAAGGCCCCAGACAGTTGCAGATGTTTCAGTGTGGCCATGTCAATCTGATGGTTCCACTTTAGGTCGCTCTGTATGTTCACCCCTAAATATGTGAACTCCCTAACTTGCTCCAGGGGATGATTATTCATTAAAAAGTCACCTTTAAAAACTCTATGTTGGTTAAAAGTCATAAGTTTCATTTTCGGCACATTGACTTCGAGACCACGAGCAGAGTAAAATTCCTCAAATACTGTCAGAACTCGTTGGAGCCCACTCGGAGTCATCGAAATTATCAATGTGTCGTCCGCGAACATTAGGATCAGGATTTTAATCCCTGCTAAAATCGGGGCATCTGTGTTCACACGTGTTATACAATCAACTATCCCATTAATGAACACAGTGAACAAGGTCGGGCCATAACACATCCCTGGCGCACCCCTCGCTCAACGGGAAAAGAATCAGTCACCTGACCCTGGGAGCCCCAACGTATTTTTGCGTAGTTGCCCTCGTGCAATCTCTCTAAAAGCGTCAGAAGTTCAATGGGAGATCGAAAGCCGATTTTAGATCCACAAAGGCAGCGTACATGCTGCCTTTGCCCAGAACCAACACCTTCTAGTGTAGTAAAACAAAACGAAACACCTGATCGATGGTGCTTGTGAATGCACGGAAGCCGGCTTGCAAAGGTGACAGTATGCTATACTCCTCAGCCCAGTCCTTGATTTTATTAAGAATTAGTCTCCCCAGGATTTTTTGTGATGAGTCGATCAGGCTATTGAGATGATAGTTCCCGGCGATGATTTATCACTTTTTTTATACACAGGGATTATTTCGGCTCCTTTCCATTAGCCAATAGCAAAATATACTTTCCCCATCTGGTTTTGTTGTGTAAGAACACATCAACAGGGATGCCGTGTGGGCCGGGTGGTCTCCCTCCAACAACAGCACCAAGGGCTGTCACAACGTCTTTGATATTAAAAGCCTCATCTACATAAAATACATAGCTTACTTCACCCACAGTTGACTCTAGTGGGCTACGTGCATATTGTGGTTCAAAGTGTTTAACCCACTCTTCCTGCGAAACATAATTGATTGGAGATTCAGGAGTACACTATCTGTCCCGCTTAATAATGTTCCAGAAATGTTTACTATCTTTCTTATTACTGGCCTCTTTAAGATCCTGCCACTTTTTTCGTCCCAAGAGCGTTTAGCTGTGGCCATGGAGCTTGTATATGTTTAATAAAATACGTTCTCAAGTGTAAAAAAAGACTGTCGTGGGACTGGGTGACGTTCTCCAAACCTATGCTATTTAAACATATACTATTCAACGTTATTAGGGCATGGTCAACCTCCTTTGCAATTTTATCCAAAGCCCCATGGTTTTCAACTATGCTCGACCACTTGAATCGTCTCATATCATTCGTGGCGTTTACATCATGGGAGTGTAATTCAGCCTCTTTACAGGACGCTTGTTCAGACAGCCACCGTTTTAAAGCTACACACGGAGGATTGTGATCACTTTCAAGTCAATCCCTCACATCCATGTCATCGATGGTATGCCAGAGTTTCAAACTCACAAGTATATAGTCAATCCTGCTTTTACTGGACCCATTATTAAATGTGTTGAACCCTAGCTTATCTTGAGGAGTCCTACCATTTAGTGCCCTGAGCCCCTTCTCTAGGCAAACAGAATTTATCTGTATTACCGGCTCTGTCCATTTCTTTATGGAAACAAGCTCCAGCTTTGGGATTCCCCACTGGGCATCTTCCCCTTAAGTGAGGAGCCATTCCTCACTGGCGAGTGGCTCAAACGTTGTGTTAAAATCACCTGCTATAACTACTTTACTTTCTTAAGTGTGGGAATCGAGGAGATCAGCTAAAGCCACTAAAACCTGAGACCTACCCCCTCTTGTTCCCCTCACATAGATGTTGAAAATATCAACTTTACCTAGTGATCCCAAGTTTAATCTTAGTGCTTGGATGTCGTTGCTATTGGAAGGGAGTTCCTTAATACTGATACCTAATGGATGCCGGACCCATATCGTCAAACCACCCGAGAGCCGAACTTTTCTCCCTTTTACTGCCGGCACATAAAAAGTTTAAAAATCTTACGCGATGTTGTGCAGTTAACAGCCACGTTTCTAGAATGCAACAAATATCAAAAAGGTCAATGAAAGCTAACCAATCTGGAGATAGTAATTTGGAGCCGATTCCTGCAATGTTCCACGATAACAGAGTATCCCTTTTAAAATCTTGGATGCTAGGTGTTAGATCTATGTAATTCTCTATGGGGGGATTGCTAGACCTATTCGGACCCGCGGTGTTCAGGTGACTGTAAGGTTAAGTTTTGGACGGACTTTGTCAGCCTGTTATGAACTCTGCAAGACTGAGTCATCAATGGATCGCTTTCCCTGGTTGTTGACAGGTCTTCACCACTACCAGAGCGGGATATGGTCACACCAGTCAGTCAGTCATTACATTCGAGAGAGGAACTATCTATTCTAGTTGCCAGTTGCTCATGATGGTTGTTAATCTTACTGGCAGGTGGAGACTGCCTAAACTGATAGCTGAGTGGTCAGGGGAACAGGTTCTATATTCAAGTGCCAGTTAATTCAATGCAATCCAGGGGGTTGGTGGGAGAAGTGAGCTTACCTGCTTTCACGATGTCATCCCTTATTACGGAGCGACAGCCCCTTACATGCTGTATCCAGTGTATGACCTTATTGGTCAGTGAATCTGCACTTTCTATTTTGTTTTGCCCCAGTTTCGGCACATTCACCATAAAGATTCTGTGAATTTTATGTGACTTGATGGTTGCATAATCCCCCCTCTCTTCATGATTAGCACGCTGCCTGGTTAAAGGTGTGCCAGTGTTTGTACTCCTACCCTGCTGTAGCTGTAGCTGCTTACTTGATGTGTTATTAGGCAGAGAGCCAGTACTGGTTCTGATGTTGGGCAGTGCATTACTTCCAGTAGGAATCGCTGTAGAGGAAATATTCTGCTTGACCACCTCACTCCATAGGGGGGGGTCGCTTTACTCAATGTCTCTTTGGCTCGAAGGATGGATAATTTTGCCTGGGCTAATGGCAGGTTGCAAGAAATGTTGGCGCTGCAGGTTGGACAATGAGTGCTGGAAGACTTTCCTTGTGTCAGATGCTTAAACATAGTTGTTAAATTCTCCATCATGGCCTTCAAAGACCCTAATTCAGACTGGAGCGAGTGGACTACCCGAATAACCTCTTGTGTGTCTGGAATATGATTCCCAACCTGATTAACAGCCTGCTCTGCACTTTTAGCCAATGGCGCTTCAATACCCTGTATGCTTCCCTGCCCCTGAGAGTTGGACAGTATGGCATATCTATTGGTACAAGTGACTAAAGGATCGATTACTAAGGACTGGGTACCATCAGTTTCCAGGGGGTTTGGGACAATGACAATGGGAGTTGATTCCCTAACGGGACTTATTTAACTCTCAACCTTGCTCTCCTTAAGACCCTTTTTGGGCTTGAGAAACATATTGGGGATCACGGCGCAGTTGTTCGGACTGTTCCTGGTAGAGTGCACTATGCTAATCAGGGACTTGTCCATCACATGCAAATTTGGCTCACTCACTAGTAGATCCTCACATTCCTCTATGAGTTTATCAATACGATCTAAAACACAATTGCTTGCTGATTTTTTAGGTGCCTTCCTAGCCTTTTTCCCTTTGCGAGTTTTGCCCCCCTCCCATCCCCTTCCATAGTTTTTCTTTTCCCCATCACTGCTGGATAGTATTAGTTCTTAGTAGGATCTGCATGGTTAGACTCTAATAGGCAGTGAACAGTTGTCAGGTGCCGGGTGTTACTACAATATGGGTAGGGGATGGCAAATGTCACCAAAACAGTACCTTATTAGGATTGCAGTCTCCCAGGTAGGCCTGCACTGGACAGCGAGCAAAAAACGAGGGGGGGGCCCTGCCCTGCCTCTTTCTGGCAGTGACGGGCAAGGACGGGCCCGCCCTTGGCCCGGGCTTTGCCCGGGCGTGTCCGCGCGCGTCCCGCAAAGCGGGAGCCTCGAGGAAACTTATGCGCCTCCTGGCGCACGGTGATGTCAGCTGCGGCACAGGGAGCAGTCTGGGGGCTGTAGTCCTCCCCCCCGTGGTCCAGACAAGTTGCTGGTGGTGCGGGTGTTGCGCGGGTCCCATGAAGCGGGAGCCGCGGGGAAACTTATGCGCCTCCTGGCACGCGGTGATGTCAGCGGCGGCACAGGGAGCAGTCTGAGGGCTGTAGTCCTCCCCCGTGGTCCAGGCAAGTTGCTCGTGGTGTACTCTCTGACACAACTTGCAGTGACACTAACTTTCCTGTCATAAGAATCAAACTTGATAATGTTCTAACTCGAGACAATTCTACATATGACATACCTTCTTTGAATACATTACTACCAATATTAATAAAAGCAGCGTCTACACTTAAACCTTGAGATTTATGCATAGTTACAGTGTGCGCTAGAGACACTGGGCACTGCTGCCTCCTGACATATAAGTCCTTTACAACAACAAAAAACGTACAACACATCAGCCAATCTGCTTCACACCATCAATCTGATCAAATGTTATGGCTAGGTATTCAACCTGATCCCTATTTGGAAAATAACGAAATCCATAACTTTACCCTTTGCACCATTTACTGACCCTTCCTCAACATTGAAAGTATGCTGAAAAATTATTCCACAGTATTTGAATACTCGTAAAGACTTTTCTAATTCTACAGTTCTGGATACAGATTTTCCCAATTAATCCAATTTTGCTTGTAGTTTTTCACTTTGCAGTACTGTCACCCCTTATGATCCATTTTGCCAATTGCTATAATTTTCAAAATGTATTCTTTCTCCAGTTTTAGTAATTCTTTGTTAAATTGGAGCACTCCAGAAGTGTTAAGACGACTTTCTATCTCTCCATGGGAAAGTATTTTCAAGCTGAAGCTGTGCAATTTCTTTGTTAGAGTTTTTTCTGCTGAAATCTCCTCCCACATTTCCTTCATCTCTGTCTTCTCTAATTTTGTAATATATGCAGTGACATAACGAGCAACAGTGATGGAGATGTCTGCAACAAATTGTATATCTATATTCTCATTCTACATTTTGAGAATCACAGGGTTATAGTCATTCATATACTTGAAGACTTCTTTTCTTCTGCGGTTGTATGTGTTTTTCACACACTCACTACAAAAGACAAACAGTTCGGTTTCTCTGAAGAAACAGTGTTAAACTTTGCATTCTCTTGTGTAAAGTTATCAATACGAATGCCTGTGCCCCGTTCCTCTACACCTCCAGTAGCCAACTCTTCATTTTCCCTAGACTCCTGTGCAGGACCAAAGAAACAAAACTGAAGATCTTCACAAACCTTTTCTATCTCTACCACTGCACCGTTCAATAGAGCTCTGTTCTATTTTTTCCTAAACATAAGGCAGGACTTTTCACATAGTTAAGCCTCCTAACTAAATTTAGAATTTTAGTATGATGAACAGCCTACATTCTGAAGTGATGAAAGGTGCTTTGGCACACTTTCTTTGATAGACATGCTAATGAAGGTTTAAGTAAACTAGTATACATCCTTTCTTTGCATGGATCTAATCCTTGCAAAATCCCAGTTTTCTGTTTCAGACTTTTGCATGGAAACTGACATAGGAAAGCCCAATTGATTCCTGCCGAACACTGCAAATACTGCTACAGTTCCATGTGTATGCAGGGGCCTCTCTACACCCTCCCTGTACCTCTTCAGTTGTCACTTCTTCAACATTCCTAGGAACCATCTCCTCTTTTGGAACGTGAGTGCCATCCTTCACCCCATAACATTAATCAGTTGTTTTAACTGCATACACTAATTTGTTCTGTTGAAAGCGAAAGTAACTTTCTTCATTAAAGAATGGCTCAAAAGTGTGCTACCATTTGCCACTGAAGATTGTACAAAATGTATTTCTACTCCCAAATCTTTTTTTTTTGGCTTCTGTTCATAGACAACACTATTTTATCCAGTGTTCTCATTCTGCGCAGAATAAAAATAAATAGCTTCCTCTTCAGGGCAGATGCCTTATCAACCACAGCCTCAACACGTTCTTTTTGTTTGACTGCTTCTCTTCTCCTTTTACTCTGCTTCGTAGTCCGTACAATAATCTGAATTATCCTACTCCAAAACATTCTCACTCTAATTTCCTTAAACTGCCTCTGTCTTCACGTTAAACTATTGGCTTTCTTATAGGAATTATAATTCTTAATGTCATTTACTTTTTGTTCTTTCTTAGCCGATTTGAAACTTTGCTTTTTATTTACTTGCTTTTGCTCAATTTGCAGTTTTCTACAAACTATTTTATGAAATGTCTTAGTTTCCTAACAGCAGCTCTTTTCTCTTTATTCAAATTGTCCTCATTCTGTCCCTTATGTTTCTCTGTTGTAACTAAATAGTATTATTTCCTCTGTTTCCTACGTCTTTCTGTTTTTTCAGCATGATAACTGTCAGGTTTTGTATACAAGTAGATAGGTGAAATAAAAAAATGAATCAATATATTTAGCTTTTCATTTCATGTTTAAATAAGAGTGAGCCTGCCTGTGTTGCTGTATACATCAACATGTCACTGAGTATATCACTGTATGGATCAGTGTGTGCCTGGGTGTGTCATGTATGCATCAGTTTGTGCCTGGGTGTCTTAGTGTATGGGTCAGTGTGTGACTGGGTGTGTTACTGTGTGCATCAGTGTGTGGCTGAAAATGTCAGTGTGTACATTAGTGTATGTGTATCTGTGTCACTATATACATCAGAGTGTACCTGGGTGTGTTAGTGTGTACATAAGTGTGCCTGAGTGTGTCAGTGTATATGTCAGTGTGTGTCTACATGTGTCAGTGTATTAATAAGCATGTGCCTAGGTGCCTTATTGTATTGTCCAGTGCATGACTGGGTATGTTAATATGTGCATCTGTGTGTGCCTGGATGTGTCAGTGTATGCATTAGTGTATGTGTAGCCGTTTAACTATATGCATCAGTGTTTACCTAGGTATGCTAGTGTATGCATGAGTGTGTGCCTGGGTGTGTCAGTGTATGCCTCAGTGTGTTTGGGTGTGTGACTGTATGCATCAGTGTATGCCTCGGTGTGTTAGTGTATGCATCTGTGTCTTCATGGATCTGTTACTGTATGCATCAGTGTGTCCCTGGATGTGTTTGTGTACATGTGTTTGTGGTTGAATGTTTAGGTGCATAGATCAGTGTGTGCCTGGGTGTGCTACTATATGATTTAGAGTGTTTCTGTGTGTATGACTATGTATCAGTGTGTGTCTACCTATGAAGTACATTAGAGGTGACTTATATGTAGAAAAAAGGGAGCTTAAGACTTGGCAAGGAGTTCTAAATACCTAATCGACCTGCTAATAAAATTGCACACACATTCTATGCAGTAACAAGTCCAACACATGTTTAAAGGGCTACTTGTCTGCATAAGTGACTTAGAGAATATGTACTTGAGAACATATCTAAATAAGTGAATCAGTCCCTGTCTAGATGTGTAGGTAACTATATAGGTGTGTCACTGGCTCGCTTAGTATCTCTATACATCTGTACATATTACTGACTGGGCCTATTACTGAGTGTTGGTGTAGGAAGCTGGCTCTCTATATAGTGTACTAAAATGAAATACACTGTGTGGAGAGTCCAGAGAATTCCCAAATGGTATACAGAGGTCAAAAGAGACAACTCTAATGCTCTTTTTGTGGTTGTGTGGGCGAGCAATAAGGCTTATCAGAGGGTAGTGCTAAGCCTTTGCTGTACTAGACAGAGGTAATAAATGAGACACACACTCAAGAATAAATCTGAGTCCAATCTATAAAGATAATAGAACTTTTTATACAATTTTTAAGGCCAGGAACACAGTTCTAAGGTAAGTACTTTCGGAGTTATGATTTTTCAAATTTCAGAAAATATATCACTTTTGTGCGTAATAACTCACCATAGGAAACAATGGAGAAAAGAGAGAGGAAAATGTATTCAAATTCAGGCAATGCATTCACGAAGTTCACCTTCTCGTTTTAGGTTGATGTTGGGACTAGGTCCAAAGTTCCAGCAGGAGAAGTTCGGGAGCATCCCGGATAGGGCTGGAGGGCTGGCACATCGAAAAAAGATTATCCAGTCAGCTAAAAAGTGTTACCTTTCTACCTTTAACATTAACCATCTATCCAGAAAATGAACTATCCATCCACACTTGTCTGTCATTAAACTACCCTAAAAGCTATATATCTATCTGAACAATATTAACCTATCCATCGAATGATCCATTAATTCATTGTATATCTATATACATTTATAGAAATCAAACCTTTCTAGGAAGTAATGTAGCTAAAACCGAATAAAAAATAAGCCACCCAACAAAACAAAAAAAAAATAATCGATTTATCCATCCCTTTTTAATACATACATCCAAAAAATTAGTGCCCATTTATGCAGAAGTTTTCTATACATGCCAAACATGATCAATGGTAATTCTTCTAATAACAAACTGAGCTATCATTTAATACAAAAATGGATCTACACATTGATCTAAAACAAAAAATGTTTGGTGTTCCATTGTCCGGGATATGGTCAATCTTCAAAGTCTCCATCAATCTCGAATACCCACCCATCATTTTTAATAAGATCTGTCCATTTCCCAAACATGATACACCAAACCTCAGAGTGATCAATACATCTAGCCCAAAAAACATCTTTCAAAATATGAACACTCTTTCCATCAAAACAAAAATACTTTACCCATCTATAAAACTGATTCCTCCATCAAAAAGTTGGCCCAGCCTTCCAAAGAAATTATCCATAAAAAAAAATTGACTCAAAGTTTATCCATCTAAAAAATGATTCATCATCATTTAAATGTTCAACTACTTATCAATAAATGATCACACCATTTAAAAAGTGGTCTGTCATCTATTATTCTAAAAATGATCATTCTGTTATCTAAAAATAATTAAGTTCATCCAAAAAAGAAATCAAATAAAACAGTTATATTTACAAAATAATAATTCAGCTGTACAAACATTGATGGTCCCCTCTTCCAATTTAGGAAGGCCCTTCTGTTTATTCAGACATTAGTATTATTATTATTATTATTGAATTGTTGTTTAGAACATGACTAGCCAGTGGTTTTCCCAGCACTTAAGGCAGGCTAGACAGCATAGAGAGGGAGCTCAAAATAAAAAGGTTTTCAACTTCTTGTGGAAGGTAAGTAAAGAGGTACAGCATCTCAAAGACAGTGGAAGAGTGTTCCACAACTTGGGTCTCAGAAATGCAAAGCAGTGGCCACCCATCAGGGTGCACCTAATTCTAGGAACGATAAAGAGAGATTTTAATGCTAGAATGCAGAGTGTGTGGGTGTAGGGAATGGTGGTAGGTAGAAGCTAGGTTTTGCAAGTACTGAGATCTGGAGCATGAGTAAATTGTATACATATAGCAGAGAGCCTTAAAAGAAATATGTTTCTCCACAGTGAGGCAGTGGAACTGGTGAAGGAAGCTAGACGCAGAAGAATGTTTAGGAAGCCTGAACAGGAGCCTGACAGCACAGTTCTGAATGACCTGGAGGTCGCTGATCACAGACTTGTCTGCTCCAAGATATAAGATGGTACCGTAATCTAACCTGGAAAGAATCAGGGCACGGATAACGGTTCTTTCAGCATACATACAGACATTTCCATACCAAGGAAATATTCTTCCAGCAACACTACAAATTATCCACTCATCCTTCCACCCGAAGCTTTATTACTTCTTGCACTTGAAACCTGATCCATTCAAAAGGGAGCTACCCACCCATCCAGCTGCAAAAATGATCCACCTATCCTACCACTTAGTGATCTGTCCCTGTGGCTGCATCTGACCGTCGACAAAAGGCAGAGAAGGGAGTAAAAAGAAAGCAAAGCATGACTAGGAGAAATATACAGCAAGCTACACAGGAACAGGACACAGTCTCTGGCTGAAGCAAGGCATGAACTGGTCAGGAAAGCAAGCAACAAGATATTTGGTACACAGAGGAACAAACCCCAATGCACAAACAAGGAGCTTCAGGCAGTGGCAGATTATAAGCAGTTCCAGGCAGCAGTAAGCCCAGGGTGGAGTCACAGGGCTGCACAAGACTAGCACAAATATGTGCTATCCCCACCCCTCACATGTCCTGAAAGAAAGAATCAAGTGTAGAGGAACAGCAGGACTACTTCCAGAAAAAGTATTGCACATTGAATGTCTGGACTCTGTGTACTTGTAGCTCATTTTGGGATCAGTAGTCCATGGCAGCATAGATGGATTTTCTAAATATTTCAAGACTGAAATGGGAAGCAGACGGATATCTTACAGGGACTTTGGAGAAGTCTTAGTGGTGATTTCCAGGCTGCAGTTGGTCCATTCACAGTGCCCCCCCGAGACGGAACGATGGAATCGTAAAAGGCAGTGCTGGAAACCCCAGACCTGTGACCTTTCCCTGATTTCCCCTCACCCATCCAAGCACCAAAAGAGGGACAACCGATTGGGCGTCTACATGGAAGGAAAGAAGAGGCGATAGACAGCAGCACCGCTGCCTTCAGATTCCTGTGTACACAGCGGCCTTTATGAATGACTATACTGTACTGAATTGAGTGCATTTAAGATCAGTTAAACTCAAGTGCAAAAAGAGGGTGACTGATGCTTGGGGAAGGATGACTTGAGCAGCAGTGGACTCATAAGGTCATACTCCCTTTCAATTGCTGACTGGAGTTATTGGTATTAAAGCCCACTAATTTGAGGGAAATCTGAATACTGGAATACATGCTGGGCTATGAAAATAGGAAAATCCCACGCACGTGCTGAATTCCTCTTCTGCCTAAATAGCGGGATAGGAATATTGGGTGCATTGAGGGTGCTTCTAATTGAATACCAAAGAGTTCTGAAGTGGATGTTAGACCCACAGGCAATGGGCCATCTACCTGGGACCTGTACAGACATAGCTGATAAATTGTTTTCTCAGTGCACTTACTGGAGTTGAAGACCTTGTGTCAGCATTGGAAATAAATTATGGGCAAGTTCAAGGAGACCAAGATGAATCTGCAACAATCTGATTCTGTTACTTTATTGTGGTCAGAGATCAGAGACGGCTGCTACTGTTACACAGGAAGAAAGGTTAAGCTGGGCTTAGCCAGCAGCTAAGGAAACCCTGGAGGCAATGGAAACAATAATAGACACTTTACCACTCAAATTGAGTCTCCTGACAGCAAATCAGGAAAGCTTGCTGACAGTCCACGCTCACTTCATTGTGTCCTCAGCTACATACAGAGTTGAAACGTCTGCAGAAGTTTCTGATTTTGGAACACTATGTGAAGGATATGGAAGGTCTCTCGAGAAAACACAATGTCCCTGTAGTAGGCTGGCTCTGTTCTACTGTGTGGTGATATGGCTTTTAACCTACTGAAATAGTCATATTTTACTCTAGGAAGGAAGCAGCATATGTCTTTTTAAGGTTGAAAATAGCACATCCTTCTGTTCCCAGATCATACACTGGCTGTGCAATCTAAACGAAACTCCTTCACATAGGCCAGAAGTAATTTGAGAAATCTTGGCCTTACGTTTATGCCATTTCCAGCCAAACTCAGGGTTCTAAATGGGGACAAGTCTCACTTTGTTGTGGATCTGAAAGCGGTATGGAACAGGGGAACAGTAGGCAGCGCAACACAAGCGTACAGGGAGCTGAGATTCTCAAAACAAAAACACCTGAATAGAAACAAACACAGAACCACAAGAGGACAGACTGGTGAGAAGTGAGCAGAAGACAGCGGAGAAGGCAATTGACAATTGTTGAAAAGGATACTGACTGACCAAAGACCCACTGATTGACTGAGACAAATACGTAGGGGCCAGTGACAGATACCGAGGGCTCAAGGGGGACCCTAAGAGCGGCAGAAATGGTGACACTAATGACGGGTCATGGCATTCTGCTAATGAAGATTTGCATTGGAACTGCAATGCATGTTGTGTAAGTTGCCTGCACTCGGGGATACAAGAGTGTGAGGCTGGGATAGGTATGCTCCCTGTTACTCCTTTAATGCGACTCTGTGCTCTTTGACTAAAGAGCTCATGAAGTACAGGGCACCCCCACTAGCCTCCTATGTCACATGCCAGGTCAAGGAGTGTATTTGTTCATTGAATTATTTTATGTGGACTTTGTCGTGTTCTGGCTTTGCCCATGGATGATGGAGTTGGTAGATAGGTTTATGACCCTTGTTTACATTAAGATGGCACTACAATTCCTTGACTGATCAGGGTTGTGATGGTTGTTTCTGGATGGAGCTTGGAAAAGACAGTGTACATTAAGGATGTGCTCATAGTGCGCTCTACCTTCTTGTCTGGTTCTGAAAAGTTAGATAAAATGAACTTATATAGTGGCTTTACCTTTTGAGCTTAAGGTGATAAGTACATATAACCTAAATCCAAGAATCCCGTTAGGGCCTGCAGTTTGAGGTGTATTCGGAGGCCGTGGTGTGCACATTGTTCTAGGATGTCAATCGCTAAGCCTTTTCCTTCACTCTACATTTCTTATTCCTAGAATGTGACACTCGGAAACGCAAGTTTAGTTTTCCTGAAATTTATTTTGTAACTCAATTCTCCACGAGTGGTGATAACATCCATATCTGATGAGTTCTTGTAAAGAATCATCTGTGATGCATATTCAGTAAAGAAATTTTGTTAAAGGGAAGAGGTTTCAAAAAACCTCTGAAATTCCATGAAAGAATACAGTTGAAGTATTTTTATGGTTCTGAAATGAAACCTAAAATGGACTGAAATTGCACAGTTCTGGTTAGTCGCACATATCATAACCTGTGCGCCTGCCTTGAAAACTATTACTTGCCCACCAAATGCACTGCTCATGACCCAGCACGCAATGTGACAGATAACATCGCAAATGCATGAATCTTTGGAAAGATTACCTATCACCTTAATATTAACATTATGGATGATGTTCCTATAGATACAGTTTAATTTAATTAATGGTAGGTTTCACATTTGTTATTTATTGATATAAATGTTATGACGACGCAGACAGTGCATTTGGTAGGCGAGTTATGGTTTGCTAGGCGTGGTTGAAATCATTAAGCTGGTACTGTAACCTCGCTAATGCAGATGTGAGTGATAGTCAATAAAAAAATGTTTAGATGTCGCGTCAAATAATTTTCAATTCTATTAAGGACATGGAGGCAAGGATTATGCTTTTCTAAATTTACTGCAACACACAGCAGCCAATGAAATTACAATAAACATTTCAGTAAACCACAACAAAAGTAATTTCCTATGAACAGCCCCATGACATCACTCCACCATCTACGAATCAGGGCCTGGGATAGTCTGAAAGACCTGCTGTCCCCACTGCCCTTCCCTTTCTTTGTGGGAGCCCAAACAGAAGAGAACCAGAACATTTCTCCTATCCTATTCTTTTGTGCAGTGGGAGCCCCAGCATTTAACTCTGCATGCCATCCGAACATGCAGAAAAAAGGACAGTACGTTATATCCCTCAAATGTTACCCTATAATAAAAACAAGGGTGGGCAGTATCTTACGAATAACATGCGTTTGACCATACGCATAACTCACCTCATAACAATAGTAGAAGTCATGGTACTATTGTTAAAACAATACCATGACTTCTACTATTGTTACTTATATGAGAATTGGTACCGTATGACATATGTAACATAATTATTTTGCTTTCATTGTAGTCACATGAACAGTGTCTGATCCTACAAGTTTGTTACTTCCCCTTTTTTGGTTGTGTTTCCCATTGTATTAATGCTTTATTAGTTTTAATAAATACATTTGATATTGCATTTGGGATTTGACATAGATTTAAATATATTTCTATGTAATTTGGATTATGGCATTTTGGAATAAGTGGCCCTTGATCCTTCAAAATACTCATACCCAGGGTCCCTTTATATTCCCGGGGTTGCCCTCGTCTCTAAAAAACATGATATTTCCAACAACAAAGGGAACCAGGGCTGAGCCCTCCAAAAAGGTATCACTAAGAATTAGTTCCACCATCTGGTGCCGCACCTGTGAAATGACCCTTGGTTTCATGATAAGTGGAGGAAAGGCATAATGGATGTTCCTCTGACAGTTCTAGAGGAAAGCATCTAACTGTACAGCCAGGGGATCTGGCCTCCAACTGAAGATTGGGAGCTGCAAGTTCCAATGGGAGGCAAAAAGATCTGCAACACATGAGACCCCCAGTTGGTTGAGGCACCAAAAGACTTTGGGATGCCATCTCCAATCGCGCCGTATCTGGCTTCCCAGCCCCACCTGCTGGCGTATGATTCCATATCTACATCCGGAACGCTGCTGACTTTGGCCCTGCTGTTCCAAACTTCCATATGATCCAGCCACCAAGTCATCTCCACTTTGGCTTCCTGGGAAAGGGAGATCTGTTCTGAATACCTCAAACCCCTTTGTAGGTGGAAGATCTTGAGTTGTTGAGGGGACTAGGAAAGATTGCCTGAAAAGATAATGCTAAAATTCCTACAATCCTGGTCAGGGTTCTCAAAGAGAACTTAGAAGAAGAGAGAGGCCACCTCAGCTCCTTCTTGATTGACAGAATCTTTTTAGAGGTAACTCATAAATAGGTCTCAATAGAGTCTATCTGGAATCCCAGAAATTCCATCTACTGGGAAGGGATCAGACATGATTTTGGAACATTTACTATGAAACCCAAATCTTGTAGTAACAAAATTATCCAGTTTAAATAGAGCAGGACTTCCTCTTTATTTTGGACCATTATAATTAAATTGTCTAGATAAATGATGAGACATACCCCTCTGAGTCTGAGGTATTCCACCAACGGCCTCATTCATTTGGGAAGCACCAAGGGGCTGAAGACAGCCCAAAGGGAAGGGTGGCAAACTTGTACCATTGTTGACCCCAACAGAGCTGGAGAAAATGCTGTGCAGAGGAAAAATAGGTACCGAGAGATATGCCTCTTTCAGGTCGAGCCTGACCAACCAATCGTTTTCCTGAAGGAGATCTATCAGCAAGTGAATGCCTTCCATCTTGAAGTTGTAATAAACCACCCAAGCATTGAACTGTTTGAGGTTGAGAACTATCCTGCAACCACCCCCTTTCTTCTGTACCAGAAAG
Source organism: Triturus cristatus (assembly GCF_964204655.1). Taxonomy (NCBI): domain Eukaryota; kingdom Metazoa; phylum Chordata; class Amphibia; order Caudata; family Salamandridae; genus Triturus; species Triturus cristatus. The sequence continues at coordinate 742,648,444 of NC_140591.1, read as the reverse complement.
ATCATGCTCACAAAGCCCATGGGGTGCGGCTCAGTCAGCACGATCCCCTCTTTGCCCAAAACTTACAAGATGTCTGCGTCGTCAAAAGTCATATCTTGCTGGGAAAAGGATAGGGGAGGAGGTCTCTCTTGCTGTCTTGGCATTCCATAGAACCCCTGCACTATCTCGAACACCATGAGTCGGTCGTTATCCGGCACCAGTTTGATAGGAAATGATGTAATCTGCTCCCCAATATGACCTTTAAAGGAGAAATAACTGGTATGAAAAGCCTGCATTCCCAGTTGTTCCAGCTCGATAATTGGCTTTGTTGAAGTGCCCTCGGCCCTGGTGGTGCCTGACAGGGTAGAAGTTTCCTTGATTTGAGGCATTGTTCCAACCCCATCTGCCTCTGGGTTGGCAGCCTCTGTAGGAGGCCAGGCAGAATCCATGGCCTGAAGCTAGTCCTCTATAGTGCCCGGCCCTGGTAAAAAGGGTGTTCTGTCTAGTGTGGAAAAAGTGGCCACAAATTTTCCCAAATCCTTCACAAAGTAATCCCTGAATAATTGCCCGTTTGCCAGGGACCCCGCCTCCTAAGGGGCTAGTTCTGCCAACTTAGGGTCAATGCGCATAATAATGGAGCTGTGATGCTCCAATGAGATTGCGCAATTGGCATTGCCCAACAAGCAAATTGGCCGCTGGCCCTAGCCCATAAGGACATCTGGGACCCCAGGAGAATATTTGTCCTTGGTCTGGATTGCCATCTCCAGGATCTTGGTTATTGGACCAACACTTTGTCCTGACAGCCGCACCAGGCATGGATGATGCCTTTCTTGGGGTCCTTGGAATATTTCTTCATAAATACCCCCATTCTCTGGTCGATCTCAGGAGTATGGTCAAGACTATTCAGTCAGGCTATGGACCGTCAAATTGGGGGTGGTCAAGGGGTTCAGTACATCTTGACCCCTCTCTTCGAGTGCATAGTGCTTTAAAGGACATCTAATAGGTTGCAGAGCAACAGCCAGAGTCTTATCGACAGACTCTTGGACAGAGTTGTCTATAGCCTCCACCAGTTGTTCCTCCAGTTGGTACTCATAGGGGTCATCATTCTCATGGTAGCCCTTACAGTCATTCTGGAAAAAACCTTCTATGACAGGAAACTTGATATTGACCCTGATTCAATCAGGCAATCACTGGGGAAAAGCGGCAAAGGGGTGAGGGAACAACCCCAACTGGCTAAGAGCAGAACCCTTTGTTTGGGGAGGTCTGCCAAAACCAAACTGGTGTTCTATAGATGGAGGGAGCAGCCTGTAATCCCTAGAGCCCAGTTCTATTAGTTTATTTCAGCTCCCAGTGGGCATAGAGGAGTTCACTGCACAAGCGCTGAGCCTGTGCAACTACTTGTCCAACAGGTAGCATTTGGAAAAGATGCGGGCACCTTGTTCATGAACGATCACGTGCCTGCAACAGAAAGAAGACTGCAGGCGCTCGTCAAGAAGCGCTGGCGCTTCCTCTTATTCCTCACTCCCACTCCCTACCGGCCACAGGAAGAGACTGCGGTCTCTTAAATTACCCAAAAAAAGCAAAATACGAAGGGGCTGTAGCGGACACAGAGTTCTATGGGCACACATTGCTATGTTAGCATAATGCGCTTTAGATGTAAAACGCCATCTTGCCACTTTGCTGCTTTTGCACACGGCACTAAGGGTAGCTGTTATTACAAGTAAAACTGCTTGCTTGCTTTTTCTTCACATGAGAACAGTCTGTTGTTCACATCCCTAGACGTGCACCGCGACCTTAGTCTGAACACTGTGTGCAGAAGCCATCAAGGTCAAATAACAATGTATGCTGTTGAATTCAGGTTGATCGGCCCACGCTCTAGACACAACATGCACACAGCTGCAAATATCTGAAACTCGGGTGCCTTTAATATTGCATTTGCATGCATGATTCAGACACTTGGAGAAAACCTTTCCAGACACAGGGAGCAGAGCTGATCCTGTGATGTGATTCACCTAAGCTGATCTTTGAGGTATGGGGTTCCCCATTCAAGCCTAGAGACCTTCGATTAGTTTATAAATCTAGTTTACTAGCGAAGGGAGGGTGGTTCACAAAGTATTATAGGACTTGTTTTCCATTATCATTTGTAATATGATTTCTCCCTTCATTTTGTATGGTATTGTAACAATACTGATGGTTTTATTTTTAATCATTTGCCTGCTTGTATTAGCCAAAGTACTGCACCTTAGAGCACGTAGTTAAAAATAAACATTTAAACTTTTCCGTGTCTCTGATTACTCTTGTTGTGGACTGATAGGAGAATAATAACAAAAAGGTGTTTCTGATTCCCACCATTCCTGAGAGTACTCTAAGTCGCATGTTCTGGATTGTCTAATCATTGGTAGCTTCGAGATGATACGGAGAACGAATGAGACATTGATCCTAGTCAGATAGGGGTTCTGGGTACTGAGGTGAGTTTTTTTGGTACACCACAATTCACTGAGTTCCTGGTTTCCTGTGCCTAGTTCTGTGCATGAGCAGAATCCCTGCAACATGGCACACCTAACGTTTTGGTCTTCTGATTGAGACGCCTTAGTAGTGCTTATATTTGTCCACAACACCCTCACTCTTGTTTCCGGTTGACGGGAGTGATGGTTTAAACCTACCTAAATACTTAATATATAGGTTCTCTCAAGCTTGACAATTAAAAAGGTTTCATTTTAAATTCTACCCTTTTTGTGCTATGGTTTAATATAGATTGTTTTTCTTCACTGTATCTTTATGGCTGAAGTCGCTATTGCAGCGCATAGTCGCGCACCTCTCCGGCGTAATTTGACGCAGTTCGGGGTGCCTGATGACGGGATGTCTCTTATCTCTGTAGTGAGTGCAGATGCATCGCCTCCCTATGAGCTATTTTACTCTTGGGTTACTTTGCCGGAGGTGAATGCGGATGATCATACATTTCGCACATACACTCCTACGGCAGTCCCAGCTAATTACACGACGTATAGGACGCAGGAAATTCCCATTTCTGCTTGGCAGCATCGTATTTGGTTCAATGGCGCCCTCCCCCACACGGTTACACCGGTTTGTTTGGGTGCCGTGTTCATTCCAGGGGCCACTTGGCCAGTCTTGGCCGAGTTTACACCACATCCACGTTATTTGCAAGCCCCGCTGGATGACTTACGTCAACTCCATACCCCCTTGATTACGGTACATAGGGCTTTGGTGCAATACGTTTCTCGCAATGTCCAGGTGGGGGCACCTGGAGTTGCGGCGCAACCAGCTGGCCAGGCCGGGATTACTATTAGTCCCGTCATGGTTAATTCGGTACTGGGCAAGCGCCCCCAGAATAAGCACGATGTGCCTTATTGGCTTGCTGAGAAATTTGACCAGCTAGAAGTATTTCCAAATTCTACTCCTGTGGAAAAACACAGGATCCTTACCATTAGTTTGCAGAAAGACTTGGTCCCAGAGGTAACTGATTGTGAGAACTGGGGTAAAGTATTTGCAGCAGTCTACTCGAAGTGCTTCGGCAGTCCGTCTATGACTGCACTGCCCTCCGTGATCAAGCGTGTTCAAGATCAACACGGTCCGGAGGCGGCGGCCGAGTTAGGAATGAGGCTTGTTGGTGTGTTCGACGTAGTTGCTGATCTCATCCTTGCTAATGTCAAGGGAGATGCGGTTAACTTTCAGGTGTCAAATGAACTATGCCTCGTCGCCGACGTCGATAAACCCCGACTGTTACCGAAGATTATTGCGGGGGCTTATAAGACCATTGGCCGCAATAGTTTGGGGCTTAAGCCTTTTGCTAAAACGATAGCGCAACTGCAAACTCAGACGGTTACGCCTCCTAAAGACGACCGTCCAGCATTTCCTAAACAAAATTGGAAAACTAAGAAACAGGGGAAGCAGCAACAGAAACAGGGGTCTCGGCCCGCGTCACCAGTACAAGTGACTACTGAATGCACATATGAATTGCGCGATCGCACTAGAATTAGGTCTCCTGATAGATTTCAGGTTCCTGAACAACGTTCTCCTCGTTCTTCACAGGAAACATCGGTCTCAAAGTCCGGTGGAGGAGAACGTGGCAAAGGTCGGGGTGCCCAACAAGGACGTGAGCTGCACTGCCCGGCTGATGGTAAAGGCATGTAGGAAGAGATTGCACGTCAGCGACCCCCATTTCAGAAAAAGAAGGTTGCTGCACTAACAGCGAGGTATGCCACAGATAGTGAGAACGCAGCTTCGGAACCTGACATGGGCACTAACGCTGCTAGACAGTGTGGCGAAAGCACTGCCTCCATATCTGAAGGCGACAGCAACTGATACATTCATTACTGTAGAAACTGCTGACACTAGAGTGGCTCCCCCTGACAGACTATATGTCATAGTACTTTTAATTGAAGGTGACATACAACGTACCATAAAAGGAATTTTTGGGGAAAATCTGACCTCTACATATGACATTCTGTTAGCGGAGGCGGACTGGCCCCCAGCTTTTGTTTTAGCTGCTGCCAGGGGGGAGGAGGTAATCCTCTCATCTTTCACGCACACTGTACCGAAGGAGGAAGCTCAGAACTTTGCAGAAGAGTGGGCCCAGGTGCTTGCTCCGGCGTTGTACCGTACTCAGGTTGGGTAGGATAAATTGTCGCCGAGCCATGAGATTCCATTACGGTCTATGCCCCAGGCACAACCTCAATATCCCATGCGCCGCGAAACTAGATCTCACGTCGCAGAAATCCTTGAACAATTAGAATATCAAGGTGTAATAGAAACATGTGTGTCACCCATGAATAATCCTCTTTTCACTGTAACCAAACCTGATGAGTCGTATCGCCTAGTTTTGGATTACCGGCATTTGAACTCTCATTGTTGGACCTGTGCGGTACAGAATACCCACAGTTCTGCCCTCGTGGATAGTCTTGGGAAAAAAAGGTTTAAGACCACACTTGACATCTCCAATGGCTTTTATAGCCATAACCTGTCCACTATTTGCAGTCAATGGACAGCCTTTACTTCCGGCGGCAAACAGAAACAGTTTAAACGATTAGCCATGGGCTACAAAAACAGTCCAGTTGTCTTTGCCGCACGGGTAGTCTCTCTGTTAGAGAGCATAGACCCTGATGTGTACTCGTATGTTGATTATATCTATCTCACAGACGAATTATGGCTGCATCTGTGTCGTGTTGACCACATCATTGTTATGTTTGCGGACTTCGGTCACAAATTCAACTTTGCAAAATCACACATTGCAGAGTATACAGTGTTGTTTTTGGGCTATGAACTCAACAACGAAGGTCGAGGTTTGGCACCTCACTTCCTGGAGAAATGCGCATGTTTGCTCGCACCAACAACTCTGAAAAAACTACAATCTTTGCTGGGTTTTTTGAATTTCAGGTCTACTTACATTACCGATTATGCCCAGCGTATCAAGCCGCTATATGCCTTGGTACAACCTACTTTTTCCAAATCGAGCTGGCTGCCAGAACATACAGCTATCCTGCAATCTTTGCAGGCTGATGTTCTTGCTTCTAAATTCTTACTGACACGTGATAACCACAATAACCTGTTAATAAGAATTGTGCCTGGCGCAGTGGGTTTCACATACTTAACGTTCAATGAGGGCGATACAGTCCCCATTGCCTACAAGTCGCACTTGTACACTTCGACTGAAATGCGCTTTTCCACGGTCGAAAAAGTTTTGACTGCAGTGTAGATGGCGATTCTGAAAAAGAGAGCGCTGTCGCAAGGGAAACGAATGTTGGTTGTCACACCGTATCCTGCCCTAGAGGCGGTAACGAAAGCCAGTGTACCAGATTCTAAAGCTTTCCATCCGCGTTGGATACAATGGGCCACTTCTTTGACATTGCTGGATGTCACTTACATCTTTGATACCTCATTGCAAACTCAGGAGTACCTGCAGTATGAATTTGTTCATCCAGCTCCTCTGTCCTTGCGCCCGCTTGAAGATTACCATTGTGTCATTTACACTGACGGTTCGGCGCAACCGGCGACAGTGTGCTAAGCATGCTTATTCTGCGGCCTGCGCAATTGTGGTTGGTACCTTCGTGAATGGTGAATTCAAGTCTGATGTCGTGCATACGCAGACATTGGGTGATTGTACCGCTCAGTTAGCAGAGCTTCGTGCTCTGGTGCTTGCATTGGAGTTTGCCGATCCTCGAGTGACTACTCTTATAGTGAGTGACTCTTTTTTACTTTGTTCAGTCTTACAACGACAATTTATTCTTTTGGTCTCAAAATGAGTATCGTGATTCCAAAGGTAGCACAATCAAGCATAAAATGCTTTGGGTTCGAGTCGCAGAACTTAAACAACGGCTGCCGCTCGTGAATGTGATTCACACTCTTGGGCACCAGCGCGTAGGTGTTCACGCTGTTGGAAACAGTTTAGCTGACGAAGCAGCGAAAACAGCAGTGGCAACATATCTAGTAGCAGCAGTTACAAGATTCAAAAGTAAGATTGATGATGACATCTTCGCAGCAATTGCTGCAACAGAGAAGGGTGATAATTACCCTCGGGGTTTCCCTTCTAAATACTCTTATCATTTAAGTCCTGATAAAGTTCCCTATGTGAGAATTAACGACGTTGGTGACAGATTGATTCCCAACGTGGACTGCAGACTTTCCTTGATAACAGCCGCTCACGAAGGTATGGCTTCTGCCCATGCCGGCGTTTCTGCGACTGTTACTATCTTACAACAACGTTACTGGTGGTGCAGATTGTATAAACAGACTCATGCTTATGTTCTTAATTGTGACATCTGCCAGCAGATTAAGCCTTCGACTGCTGCGCATCCACCTCAGACACAGTTGTACATATCTAATAAACCACTTGGGTGTGTTTATTTAGATCACTGCGGTCCTTTCTCCTCTGATACTGCGTATAAGTACATCTTAGTCGCAGTGGATTCGTGCACACGTTTTTTATGGGTCTGGCCACAACGGAGTGCTGATGCTCGAACTGTCATCAGGGATTTGCGTGTCTTTGTGGGAATTTTTGCAAGTGGTACCCTTCATTCAGCCCAGGGTCCGACGTTCGCCTCTAAGGTGTGCAAGGATGCCATGAGATCTTTGGGGGTCCAAGTCAAATTTTTGTCTCTATACCGGCCTGAGGGCAATAGCGTTGTGGAGCGAATGAACTGTGACTTAAAGCAATCCCTGACAGCTAGGGTTTTAGGTACTGGCAGGAACTGGTTTGCCCATTTGTATAGCGTTCAACGTGCACTTAATCTCCCTAGAAGGTCTCTGGGTGGGCGGACCCCACACGAAATGCTCTTTGGCATAAAGATGTTTGTCCCGGACCTTGATGGTCTAGACATGGCGGCGTCGGCCGCACCTTTTGACGTAGATGATCATTCGGCTGTATTACAGAATCTACAAGAGACCCGAGACAGTCTTGCAAAGGAACACTTGCCCTCCGCAACTGAAGCTGCACTTCAAATTCCGGTAGTCGGCTGGCTACCTCGAGTTGGTGACCTGGTTTGTGAGAAGGAGTTCGGCCCCTCTTATCGTGCTCCAGTTCCGGTGCTTGGCGTGCAGGGTACAAGAACAGTTAATTTACCTCCACTTCCTGGTCGCAAGGATAACAGGTACATCTCCATTGACAACGTCAAACTACAACGAGTGGCCGATTCTTCTTAGCATGACTCCAGCGGTCTCTTGTCCAGCAATGCTGAGAAATTCTGTTTTGGCTCTGTCAAATACCAGCAGACCTGACGTTGCCTTCGAGATGCATACAGTTACTAATCCTTTATTGACTCCACTGGCTGGTGGTCCAGTTGAAGATACTGAGTATACTTATCCCACAGATGTGTCGTTGCCTGGTTTACAATCTAGTGCAGTTGACCAGTCACGTTTTTATTTGACACTAATTCTATAACTCTGAATGCCCCATCGAAGATTTCTATTTTTGCTGTTTGGTCTAAAAGACATTTTTTAATTCCCCCTTGGACTTACATTAGGCCTGTGTTCATAATTTTTTTTTTGTTTATGTCAATTGGTTTTGTGGTTGTATTTTTTCGTCTACTAAACGGACACTATCTCACCGAAAGATCTGCAATTAGATTAATTGATGGAACTTTGTCTCCCCACTCCTCATCACACATCATGAAGAGGGACCAACCTTTTGTAAATATTACTGCCTGGCCTGTGTTGGATGGGATTGTATGGGATGCTGTCAAATTTCAAATTCATGGTCCCACAGAGGTGATAAATGTCCCAAATGTACTTTGTGTTTCAATGGGAGATGTTGTGAAACAAAACATACGCTCTGATGATTGGGATGTCCAAGCCGTAGAGGCTCTTTTTTCTGATTTGAAATATTATGCTGCTTTTGATGCTGAAGATTTGTATTTAGACACAGCAAATTATGGAGAGTTGTTTTGCTACCAACACTATGGCAATCATTTCCTGCATAAAGCAAATACATTTAGAAATGTTGTCAATTATACACAATGGCAACATTTTCCAGCACCAATTGAAGGCCACTCCAAAACTCTAGTGAAAAAATGTACATATTTTACTGATTTCTGTGTATCTGAACCTGAAGCCTTTGATTTTAAAATGGCTGCTGAGTCAGCATCCAAGGTTAGACTGACCCACACTAAATTATTGTATTCCAAGGCCTTAATGGATGAATTAGCTGTAGGGGGCTATGAGCTGTGGAAAGATACCATTGATCTTAAGTCAGTTTGGGGTTCTAAAACTTGGCAGGTACAAACTACAGAAGCTCTGCATCGTGCGTGCCTTATCCCAAACCACATGTTGTTTTTGAATTCTACCATTTTTCAAACCACCTGCTTTGGCTTGGCTACTTCTAAAAAAATGAATTCACCTACTATTCCTGATCTAGGCGCTTATCAAAAATGGGATAATCACACAGAGTTGTCCCTTGATGAATTACAGTCATTCATTACTAATACATCCTTCAACATTTCCAACTTAGATCATGAAGGATGGTTAATATGGCAGAAAAGTTCAGATTCCTGTCAACATCGTTTTCTGGGTCTGTACCCCGGCTATACACAGGTTAGGGTGGACCCCAAATTTGAATCTTCCCCTTCTATTACTACCTATTCTGTAGGGAAGTTATGTCAGACCTGGCTGCAACATTCCACCTTGGCATCTGTTAAACTTCATCTATCTAAATTGAATGGCAAGGTAGATATGAATGATTTTTTTAAAGGCCCTGTGGGTGGCAGGTCCAAAAGATGGGTGTATGCTGTTTACAACGAAGTTTGGAAATTATCTCAAATTGAAGCAGCTTCTAGATTAAGGGCTATTGATAAAGCCAATTTAGAAAAAGTGCTAGCTGTCATCAATAATAGTGTTAACACCCTTTCTTCTAGAACTTACACGTTAGATAATATTGTTTCATCTGTTGTGGATATTGTTCAGGATGATATGTCTGTTTTATACCATGATCAAAATCAATTACGTTCTATAATGCAGTTTGCATGGACTTTACAAACATTGAAGGCTGGGAAAGTTCCCTGGGACTACATGAACACATTGTCTTTATTGCTGCCGTTTAATCAGACTGCTAAACAACAGTTCATGTCCATGAAAGATGCGATATACTAATTATTGCATATTGAAAAGTTGGAACCTTACCATTCTCTTTGGCCGAATCGAACTCAGCTGTGTGGCTTATCCATGGTTTAGTCACCTTACCATTTCCCTTGTATAAGTTCAGTTCCTGTATGAAACATTATGCCCTAGGCAGATACGAACCATTGGGTACTGCTTTCCTGCATGAAGTTTGGTCACTCCCATTTACATACAGGTGCCTGAGAGAGGGTAAAGAAGTTTATTTGAAAGGAGAGGAATGCACTTCCACACCTGATCACTCAGTAGTCTGTAGGAACATCCAATTGCATGGTGCATGCAACGATCAGGCACCGAATTTAGCTTGCATTCTGAAGGGAAATCCCGTGCCAGCAATTACACCCACTTTTACGTTATAAGCTAACGGTAGTTATTTGCTATTAAACAATGAGGCATGCTGCGGGATGATAGTGGGGATTCCGTACATTGTAACTGTCTCACAACGCGTAGTCTGTTGTAAAAATGTCCTCTTCCCACCCCCTCAGGGGAGACTGGATGTATCCATCTGGCCTTCCATACCAACCTTGAAAGCAGAGTTCAACAAGATGAGCAGAATAAGGGCTCTATTGTCTCAAAAAGAAGTCGCCCTGACTTCCTCCCCTGAAACATTTGTCCTTCACGTAGCAAACACCTGCACCGAGGTGCATGTTCTTTTAAATACTGATCTCCCCCTTCATTTCGGTGCTCTGATTCATACTATATTCAATGCCTCGTTAACAACTGGCTTGGTGCATTTTTTCAAAGTTGTGGGCTCCGGCCTTGTGACTTCCTTCCAAACAATATTTGGTGTGATACCGGCATTTTTTCATTCTATTTTTTCCAGCGTCTTCGGCGGGCTTCCGTTGATTCTCGCCTTGACTGCTGATGTGCTCCTGTTGGTTTGCTTGCTCCGCAATGGCTGCACGATCTGTATCACACGACAGCCTGCCCCGGCTGCTTCAACTGCGCAACCGGATGCTTGATTACTATGGAACATTACCACTGCCCACTTTAAGCGTAGCCTATGGATTATCCTTCCGGTTCTCATATTTTACTTGCATGCAACCTGTTTTCCATTGCCTAGATTATCCATTCGAATGGGCTCTGGATTTGTGTCTGTCGAACACAGCGTCTCCTGCCCCGGATTATGATCGATGAATGAGTCCTTTAGTGGCTCATGAGTTGGACTGTTCTGGTATCGGGATTATGGCCTGTGGAGAGGCGCATGGAGTCCTAGGGAATTGGGATATATATGCGGCAGCATATGACTTCTTGGCGAGAAGTTATCTTGAAGAACACGCAAGTTGTCCTCTGATTGTGCTAGCGGCTCCAGTTATCGAAGAACATCTATGTTCATTTACTTTACTTGACTGGATGGCTGACTCTTTTACTGAACATTATACTGACTTCCTCTTGGAGGCAGTTGCAACTTATTGTGCCTACACGTTGATAGATTGAATTGGCAGTTGTCCATCTTTTTTTAATTTTTCTTTTTTACTCCACATTGGGATGTATGCCACCCCTGAGAGATGTTTTAATTTTTCTTTTTCCCAACAAATTTTTCGAACTTTCACTACCAATTATATGGATTGGCAATATATGAACTTGGTTCTCTCTCACTCGAACTTGAGCTCTACGTTACTACATTGATTCCCTATTTTGTTCATGGTCCGATCAAGGGAGAGTGTAGTGGAGACGGGGTTCTATGGGCACACATTGCTATGTTAGCATGATGCACTTTAGATGTAAAATACCATCTTGCCACTTTTCTGGTTTTGCACACGGCACTAAGGGTAGCTGTTATTACAAGTAAAACTGCTTGCTTGCTTTTTCTTCACATGAGAACAGTCTGTTGTTCACATCCCTAGACGTGCACCGCGACCTTAGTCTGAACACTGTGTGCAGAAGCCATCAAGGTCAAATAACAATGTATGCTGTTGAATTCAGGTTGATCGGCCCACGCTCTAGACACAACATGCACACAGCTGCAAATATCTGAAACTCGGGTGCCTTTAATATTGCATTTGCATGCATGATTCAGACACTTGGAGAAAACCTTTCCAGACACAGGGAGCAGAGCTGATCCTGTGATGTGATTCACCTAAGCTGATCTTTGAGGTATGGGGTTCCCCATTCAAGCCTAGAGACCTTCCATTAGTTTATAAATCTAGTTTACTAGCGAAGGGAGGGTGGTTCACAAAGTATTATAGGACTTGTTTTCCATTATCATTTGTAATATGATTTCTCCCTTCATTTTGTATGGTATTGTAACAATACTGATGGTTTTATTTTTAATCATTTGCCTGCTTGTATTAGCCAAAGTACTGCACCTTAGAGCACGTAGTTAAAAATAAACATTTAAACTTTTCCGTGTCTCTGATTACTCTTGTTGTGGACTGATAGGAGAATAATAACAAAAAGGTGTTTCTGATTCCCACCATTCCTGAGAGTACTCTAAGTCGCATGTTCTGGATTGTCTAATCATTGGTAGCTTCGAGATGATACGGAGAACGAATGAGACATTGATCCTAGTCAGATAGGGGTTCTGGGTACTGAGGTGAGTTTTTTTGGTACACCACAATTCACTGAGTTCCTGGTTTCCTGTGCCTAGTTCTGTGCATGAGCAGAATCCCTGCAACATGGCACACCTAACGTTTTGGTCTTCTGATTGAGACGCCTTAGTAGTGCTTATATTTGTCCACAACACCCTCACTCTTGTTTACGGTTGACGGGAGTGATGGTTTAAACCTACCTAAATACTTAATATATAGGTTCTCTCAAGCTTGACAATTAAAAAGGTTTCATTTTAAATTCTACCCTTTTTGTGCTATGGTTTAATATAGATTGTTTTTCTTCACTGTATCTTTATGGCTGAAGTCGCTATTGCAGCGCATAGTCGCGCACCTCTCCGGCGTAATTTGACGCAGTTCGGGGTGCCTGATGACGGGATGTCTCTTATCTCTGTAGTGAGTGCAGATGCATCGCCTCCCTATGAGCTATTTTACTCTTGGGTTACTTTGCCGGAGGTGAATGCGGATGATCATACATTTCGCACATACACTCCTACGGCAGTCCCAGCTAATTACACGACGTATAGGACGCAGGAAATTCCCATTTCTGCTTGGCAGCATCGTATTTGGTTCAATGGCGCCCTCCCCCACACGGTTACACCGGTTTGTTTGGGTGCCGTGTTCATTCCAGGGGCCACTTGGCCAGTCTTGGCCGAGTTTACACCACATCCACGTTATTTGCAAGCCCCGCTGGATGACTTACGTCAACTCCATACCCCCTTGATTACGGTACATAGGGCTTTGGTGCAATACGTTTCTCGCAATGTCCAGGTGGGGGCACCTGGAGTTGCGGCGCAACCAGCTGGCCAGGCCGGGATTACTATTAGTCCCGTCATGGTTAATTCGGTACTGGGCAAGCGCCCCCAGAATAAGCACGATGTGCCTTATTGGCTTGCTGAGAAATTTGACCAGCTAGAAGTATTTCCAAATTCTACTCCTGTGGAAAAACACAGGATCCTTACCATTAGTTTGCAGAAAGACTTGGTCCCAGAGGTAACTGATTGTGAGAACTGGGGTAAAGTATTTGCAGCAGTCTACTCGAAGTGCTTCGGCAGTCCGTCTATGACTGCACTGCCCTCCGTGATCAAGCGGGTTCAAGATCAACACGGTCCGGAGGCGGCGGCCGAGTTAGGAATGAGGCTTGTTGGTGTGTTCGACGTAGTTGCTGATCTCATCCTTGCTAATGTCAAGGGAGATGCGGTTAACTTTCAGGTGTCAAATGAACTATGCCTCGTCGCCGACGTCGATAAACCCCGACTGTTACCGAAGATTATTGCGGGGGCTTATAAGACCATTGGCCGCAATAGTTTGGGGCTTAAGCCTTTTGCTAAAACGATAGCGCAACTGCAAACTCAGACGGTTACGCCTCCTAAAGACGACCGTCCAGCATTTCCTAAACAAAATTGGAAAACTAAGAAACAGGGGAAGCAGCAACAGAAACAGGGGTCTCGGCCCGCGTCACCAGTACAAGTGACTACTGAATGCACATATGAATTGCGCGATCGCACTAGAATTAGGTCTCCTGATAGATTTCAGGTTCCTGAACAACGTTCTCCTCGTTCTTCACAGGAAACATCGGTCTCAAAGTCCGGTGGAGGAGAACGTGGCAAAGGTCGGGGTGCCCAACAAGGACGTGAGCTGCACTGCCCGGCTGATGGTAAAGGCATGTAGGAAGAGATTGCACGTCAGCGACCCCCATTTCAGAAAAAGAAGGTTGCTGCACTAACAGCGAGGTATGCCACAGATAGTGAGAACGCAGCTTCGGAACCTGACATGGGCACTAACGCTGCTAGACAGTGTGGCGAAAGCACTGCCTCCATATCTGAAGGCGACAGCAACTGATACATTCATTACTGTAGAAACTGCTGACACTAGAGTGGCTCCCCCTGACAGACTATATGTCATAGTACTTTTAATTGAAGGTGACATACAACGTACCATAAAAGGAATTTTTGGGGAAAATCTGACCTCTACATATGACATTCTGTTAGCGGAGGCGGACTGGCCCCCAGCTTTTGTTTTAGCTGCTGCCAGGGGGGAGGAGGTAATCCTCTCATCTTTCACGCACACTGTACCGAAGGAGGAAGCTCAGAACTTTGCAGAAGAGTGGGCCCAGGTGCTTGCTCCGGCGTTGTACCGTACTCAGGTTGGGTAGGATAAATTGTCGCCGAGCCATGAGATTCCATTACGGTCTATGCCCCAGGCACAACCTCAATATCCCATGCGCCGCGAAACTAGATCTCACGTCGCAGAAATCCTTGAACAATTAGAATATCAAGGTGTAATAGAAACATGTGTGTCACCCATGAATAATCCTCTTTTCACTGTAACCAAACCTGATGAGTCGTATCGCCTAGTTTTGGATTACCGGCATTTGAACTCTCATTGTTGGACCTGTGCGGTACAGAACACCCACAGTTCTGCCCTCGTGGATAGTCTTGGGAAAAAAAGGTTTAAGACCACACTTGACATCTCCAATGGCTTTTATAGCCATAACCTGTCCACTATTTGCAGTCAATGGACAGCCTTTACTTCCGGCGGCAAACAGAAACAGTTTAAACGATTAGCCATGGGCTACAAAAACAGTCCAGTTGTCTTTGCCGCACGGGTAGTCTCTCTGTTAGAGAGCATAGACCCTGATGTGTACTCGTATGTTGATTATATCTATCTCACAGACGAATTATGGCTGCATCTGTGTCGTGTTGACCACATCATTGTTATGTTTGCGGACTTCGGTCACAAATTCAACTTTGCAAAATCACACATTGCAGAGTATACAGTGTTGTTTTTGGGCTATGAACTCAACAACGAAGGTCGAGGTTTGGCACCTCACTTCCTGGAGAAATGCGCATGTTTGCTCGCACCAACAACTCTGAAAAAACTACAATCTTTGCTGGGTTTTTTGAATTTCAGGTCTACTTACATTACCGATTATGCCCAGCGTATCAAGCCGCTATATGCCTTGGTACAACCTACTTTTTCCAAATCGAGCTGGCTGCCAGAACATACAGCTATCCTGCAATCTTTGCAGGCTGATGTTCTTGCTTCTAAATTCTTACTGACACGTGATAACCACAATAACCTGTTAATAAGAATTGTGCCTGGCGCAGTGGGTTTCACATACTTAACGTTCAATGAGGGCGATACAGTCCCCATTGCCTACAAGTCGCACTTGTACACTTCGACTGAAATGCGCTTTTCCACGGTCGAAAAAGTTTTGACTGCAGTGTAGATGGCGATTCTGAAAAAGAGAGCGCTGTCGCAAGGGAAACGAATGTTGGTTGTCACACCGTATCCTGCCCTAGAGGCGGTAACGAAAGCCAGTGTACCAGATTCTAAAGCTTTCCATCCGCGTTGGATACAATGGGCCACTTCTTTGA
Organism: Triturus cristatus; assembly: GCF_964204655.1. Classification (NCBI taxonomy): domain Eukaryota; kingdom Metazoa; phylum Chordata; class Amphibia; order Caudata; family Salamandridae; genus Triturus; species Triturus cristatus. The sequence goes on along the minus strand of NC_140591.1, from coordinate 742,632,915 downwards.
CATTGCTGGATGTCACTTACATCTTTGATACCTCATTGCAAACTCAGGAGTACCTGCAGTATGAATTTGTTCATCCAGCTCCTCTGTCCTTGCGCCCGCTTGAAGATTACCATTGTGTCATTTACACTGACGGTTCGGCGCAACCGGCGACAGTGTGCTAAGCATGCTTATTCTGCGGCCTGCGCAATTGTGGTTGGTACCTTCGTGAATGGTGAATTCAAGTCTGATGTCGTGCATACGCAGACATTGGGTGATTGTACCGCTCAGTTAGCAGAGCTTCGTGCTCTGGTGCTTGCATTGGAGTTTGCCGATCCTCGAGTGACTACTCTTATAGTGAGTGACTCTTTTTTACTTTGTTCAGTCTTACAACGACAATTTATTCTTTTGGTCTCAAAATGAGTATCGTGATTCCAAAGGTAGCACAATCAAGCATAAAATGCTTTGGGTTCGAGTCGCAGAACTTAAACAACGGCTGCCGCTCGTGAATGTGATTCACACTCTTGGGCACCAGCGCGTAGGTGTTCACGCTGTTGGAAACAGTTTAGCTGACGAAGCAGCGAAAACAGCAGTGGCAACATATCTAGTAGCAGCAGTTACAAGATTCAAAAGTAAGATTGATGATGACATCTTCGCAGCAATTGCTGCAACAGAGAAGGGTGATAATTACCCTCGGGGTTTCCCTTCTAAATACTCTTATCATTTAAGTCCTGATAAAGTTCCCTATGTGAGAATTAACGACGTTGGTGACAGATTGATTCCCAACGTGGACTGCAGACTTTCCTTGATAACAGCCGCTCACGAAGGTATGGCTTCTGCCCATGCCGGCGTTTCTGCGACTGTTACTATCTTACAACAACGTTACTGGTGGTGCAGATTGTATAAACAGACTCATGCTTATGTTCTTAATTGTGACATCTGCCAGCAGATTAAGCCTTCGACTGCTGCGCATCCACCTCAGACACAGTTGTACATATCTAATAAACCACTTGGGTGTGTTTATTTAGATCACTGCGGTCCTTTCTCCTCTGATACTGCGTATAAGTACATCTTAGTCGCAGTGGATTCGTGCACACGTTTTTTATGGGTCTGGCCACAACGGAGTGCTGATGCTCGAACTGTCATCAGGGATTTGCGTGTCTTTGTGGGAATTTTTGCAAGTGGTACCCTTCATTCAGCCCAGGGTCCGGCGTTCGCCTCTAAGGCGTGCAAGGATGCCATGAGATCTTTGGGGGTCCAAGTCAAATTTTTGTCTCTATACCGGCCTGAGGGCAATAGCGTTGTGGAGCGAATGAACTGTGACTTAAAGCAATCCCTGACAGCTAGGGTTTTAGGTACTGGCAGGAACTGGTTTGCCCATTTGTATAGCGTTCAACGTGCACTTAATCTCCCTAGAAGGTCTCTGGGTGGGCGGACCCCACACGAAATGCTCTTTGGCATAAAGATGTTTGTCCCGGACCTTGATGGTCTAGACATGGCGGCGTCGGCCGCACCTTTTGACGTAGATGATCATTCGGCTGTATTACAGAATCTACAAGAGACCCGAGACAGTCTTGCAAAGGAACACTTGCCCTCCGCAACTGAAGCTGCACTTCAAATTCCGGTAGTCGGCTGGCTACCTCGAGTTGGTGACCTGGTTTGTGAGAAGGAGTTCGGCCCCTCTTATCGTGCTCCAGTTCCGGTGCTTGGCGTGCAGGGTACAAGAACAGTTAATTTACCTCCACTTCCTGGTCGCAAGGATAACAGGTACATCTCCATTGACAACGTCAAACTACAACGAGTGGCCGATTCTTCTTAGCATGACTCCAGCGGTCTCTTGTCCAGCAATGCTGAGAAATTCTGTTTTGGCTCTGTCAAATACCAGCAGACCTGACGTTGCCTTCGAGATGCATACAGTTACTAATCCTTTATTGACTCCACAGGCTGGTGGTCCAGTTGAAGATACTGAGTATACTTATCCCACAGATGTGTCGTTGCCTGGTTTACAATCTAGTGCAGTTGACCAGTCACGTTTTTATTTGACACTAATTCTATAACTCTGAATGCCCCATCGAAGATTTCTATTTTTGCTGTTTGGTCTAAAAGACATTTTTTAATTCCCCCTTGGACTTACATTAGGCCTGTGTTCATAATTTTTTTTTTGTTTATGTCAATTGGTTTTGTGGTTGTATTTTTTCGTCTACTAAACGGACACTATCTCACCGAAAGATCTGCAATTAGATTAATTGATGGAACTTTGTCTCCCCACTCCTCATCACACATCATGAAGAGGGACCAACCTTTTGTAAATATTACTGCCTGGCCTGTGTTGGATGGGATTGTATGGGATGCTGTCAAATTTCAAATTCATGGTCCCACAGAGGTGATAAATGTCCCAAATGTACTTTGTGTTTCAATGGGAGATGTTGTGAAACAAAACATACGCTCTGATGATTGGGATGTCCAAGCCGTAGAGGCTCTTTTTTCTGATTTGAAATATTATGCTGCTTTTGATGCTGAAGATTTGTATTTAGACACAGCAAATTATGGAGAGTTGTTTTGCTACCAACACTATGGCAATCATTTCCTGCATAAAGCAAATACATTTAGAAATGTTGTCAATTATACACAATGGCAACATTTTCCAGCACCAATTGAAGGCCACTCCAAAACTCTAGTGAAAAAATGTACATATTTTACTGATTTCTGTGTATCTGAACCTGAAGCCTTTGATTTTAAAATGGCTGCTGAGTCAGCATCCAAGGTTAGACTGACCCACACTAAATTATTGTATTCCAAGGCCTTAATGGATGAATTAGCTGTAGGGGGCTATGAGCTGTGGAAAGATACCATTGATCTTAAGTCAGTTTGGGGTTCTAAAACTTGGCAGGTACAAACTACAGAAGCTCTGCATCGTGCGTGCCTTATCCCAAACCACATGTTGTTTTTGAATTCTACCATTTTTCAAACCACCTGCTTTGGCTTGGCTACTTCTAAAAAAATGAATTCACCTACTATTCCTGATCTAGGCGCTTATCAAAAATGGGATAATCACACAGAGTTGTCCCTTGATGAATTACAGTCATTCATTACTAATACATCCTTCAACATTTCCAACTTAGATCATGAAGGATGGTTAATATGGCAGAAAAGTTCAGATTCCTGTCAACATCGTTTTCTGGGTCTGTACCCCGGCTATACACAGGTTAGGGTGGACCCCAAATTTGAATCTTCCCCTTCTATTACTACCTATTCTGTAGGGAAGTTATGTCAGACCTGGCTGCAACATTCCACCTTGGCATCTGTTAAACTTCATCTATCTAAATTGAATGGCAAGGTAGATATGAATGATTTTTTTAAAGGCCCTGTGGGTGGCAGGTCCAAAAGATGGGTGTATGCTGTTTACAACGAAGTTTGGAAATTATCTCAAATTGAAGCAGCTTCTAGATTAAGGGCTATTGATAAAGCCAATTTAGAAAAAGTGCTAGCTGTCATCAATAATAGTGTTAACACCCTTTCTTCTAGAACTTACACGTTAGATAATATTGTTTCATCTGTTGTGGATATTGTTCAGGATGATATGTCTGTTTTATACCATGATCAAAATCAATTACGTTCTATAATGCAGTTTGCATGGACTTTACAAACATTGAAGGCTGGGAAAGTTCCCTGGGACTACATGAACACATTGTCTTTATTGCTGCCGTTTAATCAGACTGCTAAACAACAGTTCATGTCCATGAAAGATGCGATATACTAATTATTGCATATTGAAAAGTTGGAACCTTACCATTCTCTTTGGCCGAATCGAACTCAGCTGTGTGGCTTATCCATGGTTTAGTCACCTTACCATTTCCCTTGTATAAGTTCAGTTCCTGTATGAAACATTATGCCCTAGGCAGATACGAACCATTGGGTACTGCTTTCCTGCATGAAGTTTGGTCACTCCCATTTACATACAGGTGCCTGAGAGAGGGTAAAGAAGTTTATTTGAAAGGAGAGGAATGCACTTCCACACCTGATCACTCAGTAGTCTGTAGGAACATCCAATTGCATGGTGCATGCAACGATCAGGCACCGAATTTAGCTTGCATTCTGAAGGGAAATCCCGTGCCAGCAATTACACCCACTTTTACGTTATAAGCTAACGGTAGTTATTTGCTATTAAACAATGAGGCATGCTGCGGGATGATAGTGGGGATTCCGTACATTGTAACTGTCTCACAACGCGTAGTCTGTTGTAAAAATGTCCTCTTCCCACCCCCTCAGGGGAGACTGGATGTATCCATCTGGCCTTCCATACCAACCTTGAAAGCAGAGTTCAACAAGATGAGCAGAATAAGGGCTCTATTGTCTCAAAAAGAAGTCGCCCTGACTTCCTCCCCTGAAACATTTGTCCTTCACGTAGCAAACACCTGCACCGAGGTGCATGTTCTTTTAAATACTGATCTCCCCCTTCATTTCGGTGCTCTGATTCATACTATATTCAATGCCTCGTTAACAACTGGCTTGGTGCATTTTTTCAAAGTTGTGGGCTCCGGCCTTGTGACTTCCTTCCAAACAATATTTGGTGTGATACCGGCATTTTTTCATTCTATTTTTTCCAGCGTCTTCGGCGGGCTTCCGTTGATTCTCGCCTTGACTGCTGATGTGCTCCTGTTGGTTTGCTTGCTCCGCAATGGCTGCACGATCTGTATCACACGACAGCCTGCCCCGGCTGCTTCAACTGCGCAACCGGATGCTTGATTACTATGGAACATTACCACTGCCCACTTTAAGCGTAGCCTATGGATTATCCTTCCGGTTCTCATATTTTACTTGCATGCAACCTGTTTTCCATTGCCTAGATTATCCATTCGAATGGGCTCTGGATTTGTGTCTGTCGAACACAGCGTCTCCTGCCCCGGATTATGATCGATGAATGAGTCCTTTAGTGGCTCATGAGTTGGACTGTTCTGGTATCGGGATTATGGCCTGTGGAGAGGCGCATGGAGTCCTAGGGAATTGGGATATATATGCGGCAGCATATGACTTCTTGGCGAGAAGTTATCTTGAAGAACACGCAAGTTGTCCTCTGATTGTGCTAGCGGCTCCAGTTATCGAAGAACATCTATGTTCATTTACTTTACTTGACTGGATGGCTGACTCTTTTACTGAACATTATACTGACTTCCTCTTGGAGGCAGTTGCAACTTATTGTGCCTACACGTTGATAGATTGAATTGGCAGTTGTCCATCTTTTTTTAATTTTTCTTTTTTACTCCACATTGGGATGTATGCCACCCCTGAGAGATGTTTTAATTTTTCTTTTTCCCAACAAATTTTTCGAACTTTCACTACCAATTATATGGATTGGCAATATATGAACTTGGTTCTCTCTCACTCGAACTTGAGCTCTACGTTACTACATTGATTCCCTATTTTGTTCATGGTCCGATCAAGGGAGAGTGTAGTGGAGACGGGGTTCTATGGGCACACATTGCTATGTTAGCATGATGCACTTTAGATGTAAAATACCATCTTGCCACTTTTCTGGTTTTGCACACGGCACTAAGGGTAGCTGTTATTACAAGTAAAACTGCTTGCTTGCTTTTTCTTCACATGAGTACGGTCTGTTGTTCACATCCCTAGACGTGCACCGTGACCTTAGTCTGAACACTGTGTGCAGAAGCCGTCAAGGTCAAATAACAATGTATGCTGTTGAATTCAGGTTGATTGGCCCACGCTCTAGACACAACAAGCACACAGCTGCAAATATCTGAAACTCGGGTGCCTTTAATATTGCATTTGCATGCATGATTCAGACACTTGGAGAAAACCTTTCCAGACACAGAGAGCAGAGCTGATCCTGTGATGTGATTCACCTAAGCTGATGTTTGAGGTATGGGGTTCCCCATTCAAACCTAGAGACCTTTGATTAGTTTATAAAACTAGTTTACTAGCGAATGGAGGGTGGTTCACAAAGTATTATAGGACATGTTTTCCACTATCATTTGTAATATGATTTCTCCCTTCATTTTTTATGGTATTGTAACAATACTGATGGTTTTATTTTTAATCATTTGCCTGCTTGTATTAGCCAAAGTACTGCACCTTAGAGCACGTAGTTAAAAATAAACATTTAAACTTTTCCGTGTCTCTGATTACTCTTGTTGTGGCTGATATGAGAATAATAACGAAAAGGTGTTTCTGATTCCCACCATTCCTGAGAGTACTCTAAGTCGCATGTTCTGGGTTGTCTAATCATTGGTAGCTTCGAGATGATAAGGAGAACGAATGAGACACTGATGCTAGTCGGATAGGGGTTCTGGGTACTGAGGTGAGTTCTTTTGGTACACCACAATTCACTGAGGATCTGGTTTCCTGTGCATAGTTCTGTGCATGAGCATAATCCCTGCAACAGGGCAGATTTACAAGCCCCTTGCACCACTTTTGCGTAATTTTTAACATGGGAAACGTGACGCCAAAGTGGCGCAAGGGGCTTGTAAATCTGCCCCCAAATTGATTGCAGCGGCGAAAAAGGTAGTGGGCCGGAAATCTGATCTTGCTCACCGATCACGCCAGCAATTGAGGCAATTGACTCTCCTTAAACAGTGGTGCGTGCTTACAGAATCATACTCAATAAAGCATATATAGTTGAGAATTAACAATGGTAAGGTACTGGAAATCACACTTATTTCAAGCCTGCTGGAGAAGCATAGAAAGAGGAAGGACAATGGTGGACATCAGGTCTTATAGGCCATTCCAGACCCCGATTGGCTGATGGTGGATGATGTCATGGGGCTGTTCATGGGAAATGACGTTTTTTGTGATTTACCAAATTGTTTATTGTCATTTCATTGGCTGCTGCGTGTTGTAGTAAAGTGAGAGAAGCATAATCTGCAGCCTCAGGTCCTAATATACCTATATGCTTATGTAATCTGTCCCGTACTCTCTCCTCATTTTCCCATGTAACAGCAAACAAAAAATATTTATTTGTTAAATAAGAATGGGGGCAGTGACAGCAAAGCCGCCTCTCCTCATGTCCAATAAAAAAGTGCCATTGACAGAACAGTCAGCATCCAGTGAACACTCAAGATTTTAAGAAATATTGGTCTTCTGGTATTGCAGAAACCCCTCCATATGGATACTGAAGTGAAATAATGCTGCCAAACCTGTGTGTGCTTAGACAGTGGCCATCTGGGGAAAATCAAGCATTGGCAATGTCAGTAGATGACACAGGCGCTTCAAATGGGCTTTGCACTTCTTGTTTATTATTATGTGCCCTAATTTCAAAATCTAGGTTTGAATTTGTTGTTGTCATTTTTATTGTATTAATAATGAGATTAGTTTTTTGGTTACCATGAACATCTTTTAATTTATAAGGGAAAGCCGTATTGCTTTGTTAGCTTTTTTGCATCAAATTTGATCCTCAGTGTAACCTATTTTCTCTCTTTCACATTTTAGGATTTTTAAGGCTTACTTTATAGTCATATTCCTGCATCTACAGAATGATGGGTCACATGCAGTCTCCTCAATCAAGCCTAATATTGTGCTGATAATGGCAGATGATCTTGGCATTGGTGACGTAGGTTGCTATGGCAATGATACAATAAGGTAAGGAAATACGATGCACGTTATCCCACCTTGTTACGTAAAAATGAGAACTAACCTAAGGCTCGAATCTCAGAAACATCACAATATGTGTTAGTGTTTTAACAAAAAATACTTGCACAGGTATATGAATGGTTAGGCCTCCTAGCTCAATTAGGATAATAAACAAAGAGAAAACTAATTTCCTTTTATTTTTCTAAAGGTTGGAAATGTGATGGTATACTTGATATTTATGATGACTTGCTTCATCTAATAAAAGACAGCAGTCCCATATAATTTGGATGGCGAGAGATCACCATACTAGTGTTTTGCTACGCACCTGGTTAAATGGCAACAAAGGAAGGAATAGCCCTAAAAGCAGAAGCTGTATCTGTTACACTATAGCAGCGCTCAGTTTAAAAAAGCTTGGTACAGCATCAGATGACTTTCTGCATTGGTAAAAGTCATTTGAATTTCCATGCCCATTTACCATCGACAATACATTGAGAGTTTTCAGTAACACTTCGCAGTGGGATTTATATCGAAATCCTCCATTTCTAACAGTAGAATGTGCAAACCAATTTTACTTCCTGACCCAGGCATGTTTCCATGTCAGCTCTTTTGTCAATATTGTGAAAGGTTTTCTTTTTTGTAGCCAAAGTGGGATGTTTGGATGTAAACAATGAAGTAGAGAATCTTGCATATGTAAAAGTTAAGCACTTTGAGTTTTAGACTACGTACTAATTGTAGTCACCAAAAGTTTTGTGTTATCAACTGTGGATAAGCCAGTTTAGTTTTTTGTAGCCTTTCAATCTTATTGAATCAATAGATTGAAACTGTGCATAGTGACACCCTGTTAGACATGCCATCTTTGGCGTGGTTTCCCCTGACTTTTTGCCCCTACATCCTGTATTTCTGATGCTGTCCTGGATTTCGTTTTTGCTGGCTTAGATGCTTTGGGCACTTTGCCACTGCTGATCAGTGTCAAAGTGCAAGTGCTCCCTATGTAAATTGTTATTACAATTGGTTCTCCCTGATTGGCATATTTGTTTTACTGATAAGTCCCTAGTAAAGTGCACTGAGTGTGCCAGGGCCTGTAGATCAAATGCTACTAGAGGGCCTGCAGCACTGATTGTGCCTCCAACATGAATAGCTCTGAAAAAATATCTCAGACCTGCAACTGCAGTCTCTGCACGCAGTTTTAAACTGCCATGTTGACCTGGCAAGCGCACCCACTTGCTGGGCCCTAACCTTCCCTTTTCTTACATGTAAGGCACACCTATGGTAGGCCCAAGGTACCCCCATTTGTAGGGTCAAGTGTATGGGAAGGGTAGGACATGTACTGGTGTGTGTGACATGTCCTGATAGTGAAATACTGACAATTTCGTTTTTCACTATTGAAAGGCTATCTGCCCCTTAGGATAGAATGGGAGATACTTTGTAACATCTTACAAGTATAAGTTCCCATTGAGACAAGATAGAGAAATAAAGTTTAGGCTGTCTGAACTCAGAATTTAATAACACATATTTTAGTAAAGATGGTTTTCAAATTATTTATTTGAAAATGCCACTTTTAGAAAGTGAAAGTATCGAATTAAGAGTGCACTCCTTCCCTTTCTGGTAATCCTTGGTTTATACATATTTTAACTTGCGTGCGCACCGCTAAATGACCCGTCCCAGGTCACTGTTTCAAAATGAGAACAAGAAGGCAGGTAACTCCCGCACTAGACTGGCGCACTGCTTTGGATGGGATCTTTTCCCTTACCAGTACATTAATCATCCATGTTTTGTCAAAAACTTATCTTTTAAACATCGTTTTAATCCATCTTGTGCTTATAAAAATCCAGGAGACAGCGAAATTCCATTGAGGTGTTTATTGGACATTTTCAAATGCAGCTGCTTTCCATTCCAGGCTTCTAAACAACGGCACGTGTAATTAAATAAACACCAACGCAAGCCTTGTTTCTTTAACCCAATGCATTTCGAGCCAGAGGCTCTTCGTCAGGGGTTTCTGCAAAATACAACAAGATCAACTGTACCATTTACACCAACAAATATACTAACGCAATGTGAAAAGACCCTACAGTGCTTACAACACCCTAGTGGTGTTCTACCAAAACATAAAACGCTATAGTCACACTCAGCCCTCCTGTGCTCAACCCACTGTTACCAACCCACAATTATCCCAACCAGCCTACAAAACGTGAACATTACCCTTGTCTCTAACCACTTTTTACCTGTCAAACAAAAGCCTTTCTTCTCAATACGACAAAACTACCGGTGTTCTCCATTCTGACAAACCCACAGAAAATGCACTCACGATCACCCAAACGCACCGTTATATACAATAACACACCCACTCACCTGTCGACAATCATCCTGAACTCTCCAACCACGTGATTCAATCGTTCCACACGTTACGAAATACCACAACTACCATAATGCACTCGCTTAACCCACAAAACAATCCTGCTGGCACCTCAACCACCTGTTGCACGCGTCTCATTCAAAACCGACTCAAACCCTCAATCAGAATCATATGGTGTTAGAGGAGAAGGGAACTTGTGGGTAATTTTTTCCTCATTAGTTCAGTCCGTTATTACATGAGTACCAACACTTGCAGCAGAGAAGTCTTGCTTTGAAGCCTGTTCTTTCTAACCACATTAGTACTTTGAGGGTTGTCACAAGCATAGACGTTTCTAGTGATATCCCTGGCTTAACAAAGTTGTGTGGCATTTAAATATGGCTCTATGTTAGGTAAACCCAAACCATCCTCTCATGGATATTTATACAAGGTATATCAGGAGACTCTAGGGGTAATCCCACAAAGGACAATAGTTTGTCTGTATTTGTTAGACAGATGGTTTGGGGAAACATGATGGAATTTTCTGAGCAATATATAAGAGATGTGCAAGAAGTTAATCTTTATACTAACTATTTTTCCTAGCCAAGAGATTTTGAGCTTACCCCAACTGTATAGGTTTTTGCACAAGACATCTAACAGAGGTGGTATATAATACTTGTATAAGTGAGTTATGGGGGCAGTGTGGTGGATCCCTATATATTGCATGTAATCTTTTGTGCAAACTAGACCATTATTAATTAATGGTGTTTTGCAGTTGCCAGTTTGGCCTGACACCACTGCTTCCTGGGATTTGGAATAGTTAATCTGGAAACCTGAGACGGCTACAGAGGCCTTTAACTCCTCTTAGGATCAGTAACAAGTATTTCAAGTCAGTCAAGAATACATCATCTACAAGTAACACTCATATTTAATAAAAAAAAAATTGATTAGGGGCTCCATTGCTGATTTAGAATTAATGCAATAATGGATTCCCTCATTGAATTTGTGACTGATTTGGAAGTTCGAAAATAGTTGTAAAGTTTAGATAGTGGGCCCATCAATGTGTCTTGATATGCTTTATAAAACAAGGTAGAAAACTCATCTGGCCCAGCCCAGAGGCCGCAATTGTTGTCAAACTCTTAATCTCTTCAAATGTCATGGATTCCTCAAGTATTGTGAAATTTCTGGTCTCTGAACAGGGATTTGAAAAGTCTGCTAAATATGCATCCTACAATTCACTGTCTAGATTTTGGGTTTGATACTGCTGGGTGAGTAAAGATTGTTCCTTTAAATTTTGTGCAGTGTTCTTGTTTCTCTGTTTAATCGCTATAACATTTTCTAATGGTAGGTTTTCTGTATTCAACAATTTCTCTTTTACTTTGTTATCATTGACTTTTTGCACTTACTGATCTCTCAATATCTCATCTTGAAAACGTTTGTAATTGCAAGTTGCCCCTAAGTCTGCTACAAAATTTGCTGTTTTCTCCTGGTAATTGCTTGAATCTTATGAATTAGAATTTTTCAACCACCCTATTCTATTTTGTCTGCAGTTCATATCCAGCTTAGGGATTACCAAAGCATAATTATCTAACTCCTCTTCTTCACCTTCTTCTTCTAGGGGTGGTGTAAGTTGCTTTAATACCTTGCAACCATCCTATTTATCATTATTGTTTTCCAGTGAGCCCTCACTGCAGGCAAACGCTATGATTCTGCTGCTTTTGCTGCGCATTAGTTCCTCTGGCAACTATAGCAGCTGTGGTGGCTTCAATTTATAGCCTATGGCCCTGCACATGAAGAGGCAGGAAGGGAGGGAGACTGATAAGCAACAGCAGCTGTTGCCCCAAATCCTTTCTCTCCTTCCATGGACGCAGAACGTAACTAACCTTTATTGAACCTTCTTGTACTAATTTGTGTTTTCTTGCAGTTTAGTGAATTACCATCAAAACCAATGGTGGACATCTACCAAACCTTTTGTTAAATGTACGGAGATAAGCACTGGGCTGGCGTCAACTCTACATTCATGGATGGTAGTCCATAAGGATGGTGGAGGTAATGCCCTCAGCCACCGTAATGGATATAGTAGTGTCTGTCAAGCAGTAAATCTAGCCATGGAAGTAACTCTTCTCAGGGTGGGACCGGGAGTGCCATTTTAGTTGTGTTTGCATGCTTCCAGTATCACATCATCCATAGTATGCCTACATGGGTCTAGAAAGCAGTGCAGAACCTTGGGTTGTGGCTACAGTTGTTCCATGTAGATGACATGTCAATATCCCCCCTCTGTGTGCTCCACAGTATTCACAGTATAGTATTTTCTGCGACAACCAACCTCTTAACATCCCTCACCCAGTCGGACACCATAAGGGCTCATAATGATCTTCAGTGTGTGTCACTCCCACATTTCGCCAGCCAGGATGCCAGGTCAGTCAATTTCTACTGCTGGTCCTTTTGTTTAGGATGGCCCTTAATGCCCAACAAGCATAGCTTAAGTTTTAACAGGTTTGTCAATCGGTTCCGACAACTTATATGCAATATACAGCCAGAAAGGATGGAGTGTGGGGTACATAACAAACCCTATAGTAGGAGTCTACATTGTCAGTCCTGCATCTTGGGCATCTGTCCAGTTGTGGATCATAAATTCTACTTGGATGTCTTGGGATTACATTTGTGTGACAGGGATAAAGATATCAGATCAGCTTAATTGTAGCATAATGAGAGATCCTAGAATTCAATTCCACAGCCTTGATCCAGTCTCCCTCATTGAGGGCTGTCCCCATATCTGCTTTTCACACAGCTCGGGTCAGCGTAACACATTTTGGCTACATCTACAACATTACCGTATAAAATTGGGATACAGCCCTCATACCAGTCTCCATGTAAAATACCAGTATCAATAACTTATGCCCCTGAGGTTCAGAAATGCAAACTCAACATCTCAGATGCTTGGCCTGCATTAGGCATCCACATGTCAAAAAATGCCCCGCTGAAGACTGTCAAATGTGTGAAGTTCCCTGAGTCGTAAATGCCACCCATTTGACTGGCCCCCACTTATATTCACAACATCCTAAGTACCAAAGGGTTAATACCACAGTATGTAGGGAGAATACAGATCATGATTTTGTGTTCATGCTACAAGTGCATCCGAACATTTAAGACAACACTGCTAGCAATACTGTGCCATCTTCAGAAGTTAGGGGCTAGAGAGAAGTAAATTTTACTTGGTCTCACTAAAAAGACTTCACTCATAGGATCTGGCCATATGCATAGCTCTACGTGTTCAATTTCAATGGATTTGCCTCAGCCAATTACCTGGCCAGCCACTGGAGCTGTGCCGCCAGATAGTATTGCTCAAATTCTGGAGCCTTAACCCTCCTTCCTTCAGTGTAACAGTAACTGATCAACTGCAGCTCTTTTCCCACCTCCATTCCATATCATGACTGTTAATGGGGACCGATGTTCCCCAAAAAATCCCTAGGGAAAATTACCAATATATTTGTGTAGTAGTAAAGAAGACTATGGTGTCATCATCTTGGATAATGCCACTGGTCCAGTAAGGAATAGTGATAGCTGTCTTCAGGAGACCAGCAACCAGCTTAGGACCTTGAGTAAATTGCGTACATTCCCAGATATTATGTTTAAGCCATAGTGCTAAATCTGAATCTTAATATGTCAGAGACATTTGCTTTGGTCACCCCCAAGGTACATTGTGTCAGTCGCCGTTTTTGCCCCAGCCTGTTTTGCTGTTGCTTGAGAATAATATGACTTCTGAGCCCACCCAAGATGTCTCCTGTTCTGGAATGCATGCCTGTGCCTCCCACTTCGCAGTCATCACTGTTCACCATGAAAAGCTAATCAGGTCAGTAAACAAATATGCTTTCCCTTCTGCTTGCAATATCATTGTGGCTTGGACTGCAGCAGGTACTGGAAGTTATGTTCTCACTGCTCCAGTGTAACTTCTCGAAATGAACACAGGCACTGTCAAAGTGACAGAAAAAATAAAGATGTTCACATTTTCATGGTGATGGAATTCTTTTATCCTGACTTGCTATAGAATACGAGTCCACTCTTTGTTTAGTAGCCGGGCAATTGCCAGTTAAGCGACAGGCCCCAGTGGCTGGACCAGAGGCACCAAAAGCCTGTTGAATCATTCAGTCATTAAGAAGTTAGATACATATTTTGCAGGCTTACTGTCATGCACAGCCACTCCTCCAGGAAGAGATCTATGCTGAGTCCTTGAAGTGAAAGTTCTAGAGTGACTCTCCACGTCTCAACTCGGTACTCGATAAATCACACACTGCTTTGGGCATCTTCAACCTGGCGCCATAAGCCTGAGACATCTGGGTGCAAGGCAGACTGAGAACTCTGTTTCCCTGAATCTTTCAGCCATCTTCTGGTGATCTGCCTTGAGATGCTCAACATACAGGCCACAATGTCAATCTTGGGTTCCAGCACAGATTGGCACCCTGACAGACCCAGAGCATATGAACAAATTTGTCAAAGGTCTTTAGCAGGTTCAATAGATCACCAGGGTTCTTCCAAGTGTCCATCTCTGCCATCACTCAGTTCGTTCTACAATCTATGTGATGTTCTGAGAGTGTAGGTTGTTGACGAAGCAATAAAGTAAACAAAAAAGTCAGGGTCTGCTTCAAAGAAGGAAACCCAATGAGTGCTTTCAAAGAAGGTAACCCAATGGGAAACACAGCATTCAAAAATCCAGATATATTTCTCAATTAGTCATGTATCCAACTGTAGGACAAAGGGGAATTAAGGCAACTGCAGCTTTACGGTGTATTATCAGTGTCCCAATCAGATGACCAGTGGAATAGTCCCTTTGTCTAGTAGCAGAAAGCTGCATGTGTGCTCACATCCTTTAAAGATGAGCAGCTCTTCCATTGTGTTCTGAAATTCAAGGGGAATGAGGGTCAATAAATAGCCATAAATTATTCAAGTCTGGCCAATAGGAGGAATTCAAAGGAGCAGCTATTTAGACCGCCTTCAGTGTTTCATCCTGTTGGTAATCCAGTGGGGAGCAATAGATTTCCCTTACAGATCACTCCTTAATAGTAGCACATGCCCTCAGTCTTGAAGATTAAGAAACCATATCATTTGGTTTAGTATTACTGTGATGACTCATGCCATATTTTTTAAGCCAAGGGCCCTCCAACCTTTTCTGTACTGAGAGCCACTTATGTTCAATGAAACACATTGAGAGCTACTAATAATATCAGTGTCGTATAATCTCAATTTTGTCATATGCATTTTAATTTAACCAAGCAAAAGCTTTCTAATTTAATAAGCTGGGTTAGACACAGGTGAGCTACTCAGAGGTAGCTTGAGAGCTACAGTAGCTCACAAGTTACTGGTTGGAGACCCCTATTTTGTCTGCCTATATTAACCATAACTGTTCAGGATTATTCACCTCTGCTACATTTAGCCTCTCTCTCTTTCCAGACAGTTCTACACCCGCATATTTAAAGGCTAGCTCAACATCTGGAAGTTACTTATTGTATCTTTTCTCAAGATCTTTTGCACTATTCCTATGTGTAAGCTGTGCACCAGCAACAATTTCAGAGTTTCGTTTTCTGCTGCTTCTGTTCAATTCAATGCCTGTATGTGAAAGAAAGATCCTACTCATGTTCCTTCACTGGAAACACTCCCAGGATCTAGAACTCACTACCTCCGGAGCTACGGACAAGTTCGTCCACTGTGACTTTTAAGAGGAGCTTCTAATCACTCCTGTTTGAAAGATACTTATTGTCCTAAGTCACTTTATTTTTGTTCTATCAAGGGCAGTGGGAAGCCCCTTCTTGGCGATTAATCTGCTGACTTCCTTCCTGTTCTTTCCTATATTTATGCCCTTATGTAACTTGAAACTGTTGTCACCTGACACCTTAATCACCATTTGTACTTTCTTTGTACAGTACAGCCCTCAGATACCCAGCGGGCATGTACATACTATATATAACGTACAATAAAAAAATAAAAAAAATAAATGTGAAAAACTATAAAAAGTCTAGATAGTGAGCATTGGACGCTCATTGCGACGAGGGAAACCCTTGTTGCTTTGCATTACAATATCATACTTTGCTTATTTTAATAAACATTCTCTGAATTCAAGTAGGCGTGTCAGCAGTCTCTTCTTTGGGAAGGTCGCTGGTAGTTGCTCTCATGACCAATGAAGGTCAACAGAGATTACAGAAAGTCTGCAAGTTGCGGATTGAAGGTTCACTGAGTTCAAGGTGGGTCGGTGACCCCATGGAAGGGATAGAGGACCACCAATAAGCTACTACAACCAACTTTGAGACAAGTCCATTACCCCCTAAGGGCATAGGGGGCCATTAATAATCATCTAAAATATCTCAGCATTTGTTCTTAATCTCTATGTAAATTATTATATATGTGGCATGTGCGGATATCAATTACTTGGTCCCCAATATTCTTCAGTGCATTTAATCAAATGTTGTTTGGTTAAATGGTTTGTTTGAGAAGGAGCCAACAAGGTTTCTATTTTTATAATCCTTTTCAATCTTGATTATGGAAAAGGTCAGCAGATCTGCACAATGTTGACCTAAGGCATTGTAATGATTATTTAGGAACTTGAATGTGTTGTGTTTTGGACGATCTTGAACAACGGTCTCTTTGGGTTAGTTTCCTCAAAGATTATCTTTTTGAAGTGAGGTTTCTTAGTACATTTACCTCTAGTATCTTCTCTTTTGTTGACCTTACAGTGTGTTTTTTCCGTCTCAAACGTACCTCATTCACTATATTACCTATCCCTGTCTTCTCTAGTTAGCCAGTCTTCAGCCCTTCCTCCAGTTCTTTTCAGCTATTATTGCCACTTTGTCTAGTATGGCTAAAATATTATTGTACAAGATGGTCTAAAATGTGTCCTGCAAAACATCCTTCTTCAAGTGAAACGGAATGACATTGACAGTATTTTCACATTCTGTGTGCCAAAACTTCTTTATATCTAAAACATTGTTGATTATGGGTGGCTTAATCATCGTAATAGTGTTAATTGAGCACCATTTAGGAGTACAGGAAGTGACAGACCAGGAAAAGTGTATGGCTTTCAGATTGTGTATGTGCACATTTTTGGTATATCACAAGAATAGAATGTGGTTCACATCTTTTGATAATCTCCAGGTCTTGATAGAAAAATAGTAGGCCCTGGTTTTTAAACTGGTATTGCTGCCTGCTTCCTTTTGTCATCAACCCACAGAGCTGCCATGATGTTGATTTACTTTGCCAACAATTGCATTATGGCAGTCAAGTTTAGGATCTTGTGGAGAAAGATGGCTTGATAATATAAGCTCTATTGGCCGAAGGCTGTGTTGAAAAATTAGTTTAATATAGCATTAAGTGTTCTGTTGTTCAGAATTTACTTTGTTGATCTAGATAAATGAGAGACTTACACTGTGAATTTTAATTGCTGTGCCTCCACTCTTGATTTTCCTGTTTTTAAGGGAGGTTTTGGGCTTAGAGGGACCAGCTCATCAAAGATAGCAATAGAGTTGTCTGAAAACCACAGCTGCATAAGACCTAACAATTCAAACATGTGCTCTTAAATCAGGTCATGAACCAATCTTTATAGTTATGGGTTTTGGGATGTTTATGGTAGCTGATATATGTGATGTACGCTGTGGGTTCATTCATTAGATATGATTTAACAGTGCCTTGTTTTATCCAGGATTCGTAGCATGTGTGACTGTAGATACACATACTGTGCACACTCCTTCAATCTTGTGTTGAGCTTGAATGATTTCAACTTGTTTTTCTTCGAATAAGTCTTTCTAGTCACGGATCCAGTGGCTCCTCCCCTTCACGGCACTCCAAATGTCCATCAGCTTCATCGTCTGTTTTTCTCCACCTTCGAGCTTTGACGTGCGTGCCGTAGCTCGCTATTGACGCCTTTTCTCGAGGCCTACTTGACCCGGGGACGCTGAAGCTGACATCAATCATCCCACGTACAATGCGGCCAAGATTTCTGTGACCAGTCGACGAGGAACTGACTCGATGACCACTCGATGTCTTCCATCTGGACTGGAGAATGTTCCACGTGGAGTGATGGAATGGCCCCAAATTTGACGGTGCCTACAGTGCAACTCAAAGTACCCACACAACAACCAACACCTGGTCTGCAATTTGTGGATCTCTCCAGAACACAACAACCAGGGCTGTGTGGAGTGTCAACAGTTTAAATCTAAAAAGACTTCATGAAACCATCAGGCACATCGCTTTGCCCACAGCATGGAGACCACTGCCAAACAGGAGGTGTTGGAGGGGGTCATTGGCACCAAAGAGGAAGGCGAGTACGAGGTAAATGACTTGGCAGTAGGCCAGCACAATGTAGCATATGGAGACTCTGAGGTTAACACCGGAGCCAGCGATGAAGAGCCGCAACCATCTTCTTCCATTTGAGTGATCCATGACATTGAGCCAGAGATATTCACAGGCCCGAAGATTAAGACCCCAAAATGGTTCATCAGTATAGATACCCCTCTAGCCCGACTCACAAAACATGGCTGAGAGACTTGTCGGTTTCATGCCCTAGAACGGATCGGCCCAGCAACCCATTCAAAGACACAGATCTTGGTGCTTCGTGAACTAGTGGTTCCAGTCGGCACCAAGAGAAGGCTTCAGAGCTGAGATAGGATGAGAGGCCTCTCAATTCTAATCTGGCCCCTAGCCATAAACTCAAACATGGTGCAGAGGAACCGAAGACTCGAATCTCTGGACCACACGCTGTCAGCACCGTTATTCCATGCAAGGACATTTCAGCCCCAAAGTAAAAGCAACCCTGAAAGACTGTGCATTCAAGGAAGGGAAAGACCCTATCCTCGAGAGACTTAACCAGTTCCTTGATTCGTGCCAGTGGACAATAAATCCACAGATTGGCAAACTCACGGCCCAGAAAAATAGGAGGCTAGATTTTGAAAAACGTTTAATGCATTCACAACCAAACTGACCTATGGTCAACAAAGGCACAAGCCAACCACCAATACCACACAGCTCACCTGTATATTCTCTCCACTCACAATCCCCTACAAATTCAGCCACTGGGAATGTAGAACCTTATTCTCCAGGGAATGACTTGAAGGGGCATTCGGACTACCCACAGAGCCTTGACATCCCATGGGAAGATTATAACTTTGACCCACAGGATGATCCAGATCTTGAGCCTGTTTTCAGGGATTCTGCTCAGGAACAGAACTATGCTTGGGACAATAGAACATCAGTAGTTCGGGTCTGAGTCACCCTGCCACCTCAGTACCATGAGCCTGAGTCCAACTAGCTATAGTGTCTCACTTGCCCTCCTACTCATAACCAGAGGGACAAGTGAATTCACACCCCCGAACACAACACTCCCGACCCTCTCGGGGATCGTGGTGACAGGAACTCCCTTTGGCTCACACACTTGTACTCGTCCACAATAAGATATGAAAGAAACACGAAGGAAGTTTTAAATGTTTATTTACACTATCATGCTCTGAAATGCAGTATAAGTGCCACAAACAACAAATAACTGCTTAGTAAAAATACCATCAGCATTGTCAATAAACCGTATATTATGAAAAGCCCTGTCATATTATAAGACAGAATAACCTAACCCCCCTCCCACAGAAGAAAACTGATTATGCAACAAAGATATCTGGGTTTAGCAGTGGACCCCATACCTCAGCATACACAGATGGATATTCTACAACTCAGATACAGCCGTGATCTTCTCTCAGAAAATACCTGCCTCTCTTTCTCTGTGTTAACTTGCTGCGTATACCTATATGACATGATCCACATGTTCATAAACAACAGCTGCATTTCTGTGTTATGTCTAGGTGTGGGTGCCTGACCAGAACAGAATAACAAAAGTGATTGTTTGAAATAGTCTGCTGTTCAAACTAAATCCCAGGAAAGAACAGAACGAGAAAACAACTGCAGGTTCTGTATAAAATTATAATGTAGCACAAAAGCAAACATGTTTATGTAGTAACATGTGCAAAGAGGCCTGTGTTGTGCACAGTTAGGCTAACATAGGGAATGGGCCCTATGTAGATCACATGACAAGCCAATCTCTATTAAACCATTCCTCAGACAATATGACCAGTTATTACACTGTTATACACAGGACTGCAGCATTCTACAAAGTGGACATGCATGTCACAACAGAGGAGGACGAGTTCCTGGTGGAGACTTTATCTAGAGCGTAAAAGTCTGTCCAGTACATACCAATTATAAAATCAATGCTTACCATCTGTAGAGATTTTCAAGGACCCAGTAATAAAAAGTAGGGTACCTTCAACTAGGGTAGAAAGAAAGAATAAGCTTTCCCTTCAGACCCACTCTACCTCAGAGGGCATTCAGTCCTAAATTCTCTAGTAGTGGCTACCTCACAGAAACGTGCAACAGCAGATGCGACTGGAAATGCACCTACTCATGACAAGTAGAGTATATGGATTGAGGCTGTAGGAAAGAGAGTGGATGTAAGTAATGCCAAGCATTGGCGCATTGCCAATTCTATTGGGCGGCTTTCCATACAGATCCAGGCACAATAGGATGAGACAGAAGATCTCTTCCAACACCTCTAAGATCTGCACAGAGTCAGATGTGTACAGGATACACAAGTTAATATCTCCCTGCTTCACAGATTGGCCTTCACCAGAAATGTGACAGTCACATTCGGAACCTCTTCAGATCCAGCCCTACTGGGGGGATAGTCTTAACACTGTCACATCCAAAGCGTATCCCAATCCTCAGAGTGTTCTCAATATCCAGAACCAAGTGGCTCTAATTCAGCCACATCATCACCTGCCAGCCAGGACGATAATGCATCTCCTGGGTATGATGGCTTCTTGCATAGTTATTGTGCCCCATGCAAGACTGCACATGCGCACTTTACGGGAGTGCTTAGCAATGGTCACGACTGGAAGGCAGTCTGGTGGATCTAGTGTTGAATCACTTTATGGTTAATTGTTCCCTGCAATTGGGGGACAGCGACAATCTGCTGCAGAGAAGGGCTTTCAGGGACCCACTTCCACAAGTGACCAAACCACAGATGCCTCACTCATGGGATGGGGGCGCCTATGATATAAATGACAGTACAACGAGTATGGACTGCTGAATAAATAACTAATCTAGAGCTCCTTGCAGTTCAGTTAGTGCTTAAGACCGTCCTATCATACATTCTTCACAAGGTAGTCCTAATAAATACAGACAATATGACAGCGATGTATTACAAACAAAAACAGGGAGGCCGTCATTCTCTACTTCTGTCCAAGTTAGCACAGATTATATGGAGATGGGCATTACACCAGCACATTCAACTCCTGACAGAATATCTCCCAGGAGTAGACAAAGACTTTGTGGACCTCCTAGGCAGGACGCAGCAACAAGTTCACTTGTGGACACTCCATCCACAAGTCCTTCAATGATACTTCCACAAATGGGTTACACCAAATCTCGACATGTTCGCAACAGCTGAAAACGGAAAAGGTCAGCGCTTCTCCTCCAGGTATCTTCTTCCACAGTTAGTAAGTAAAACAGTATGGAAGAACTGGTCATGGATATTTACCTACTCTTTTCTGCCAATCCCACCGCTTCTATATGTGGTGAGGAAGCTCAGGCAAACCTCCCTCACTCTGATTCTAGTAGCTCCCACACCGCGCAGCAACCATGGTATACCACATTACTAGAGTTGTTGAAGACCCCTAACAAGAAGCTCCCCAATTGGCAGGATCTTCTCACACAAAACAATGGGACATTCAGACATCCAGGTGCCAAACAGGTCAATCTAGCCTAATGGCTCCTGAATTTGTAGAGATTGGGCACCTAAGTCTACCATCAAAATGTATGGACATTCTTAAAAAAAGTGAGATCCCCTATCACTAGAACTTGCTATGCAGCTAGGTGGAAAAGATTTGTAAGTTACTGCTCGGTTCAACACATTGACCCTATTAACCCGTTGGCAGATTATGACTAGCCAGCAGACGTCAGCGACTAGACCTACTCGTTCCTGCCACAGAAACACGCCTGTTGACACGGACACAAGTCGCATACAGTGAGAGTGCGTCATGTGTAGTGCTTTTTCTTCTCTCTGAGCTTAACGCTCCCGGGAAGCAACGCTCGGCCTGCTAAGACTTTTCTTGTATAGTCCTTGCAGTGCCAGGAGACATGTGAAGCCCCTTTGTTTGCAGGTGGACGTGCCGTCATATTTGCCACGCTTAGGGATAGAGTGTTTGGCAGGCTACAATGTGCGTGTGTGCTGGGCTAGCAGGACTAGCTACCAGAGGCTGTGGTGGAGTGGTTGTGGTAGCCCGTGCCACCTTGTGTGACTCTACTGGAAATTAGATGTTGGGACGGCAGCTGCAACCAGCAGTTGGTAGTAAGACTCAATAATCCTCTTCAATATATAATATAAGAACCTGATACCTTAGACCTTAAGACAGCTACATCCACTACCGGTGCCATGCTGGACAGGGTTGTATAGGGGACTAGATACCACAACTGTGAATCCCGACATTGGGGAGTTAGAGTGGGTTAGACGGGTGGTGGTGAGGTTATTGGGGTGAGTTTCACCGCAGGGCCGTGGTTTGCAGTGAGTGTGAGGAATCTGGTGCTTAGTAAAAAAAGTGCTGGATGCTGGAAGTCTTGAAAGGGACAACTTTGACTGGGAACGTACTATCATTTTGTGAGACCCAAGTTTTCTGCCTGGCAAAAATAGCTGAGGATTGTCAAGAATTTCCCTGGACCATTACAATTGCAATGTTTTAATGCTTGAGATACCCATGGACTGATATAAATTGAATTAGCTGAGTTCCTTTGGTAAAAGTGGTGGCACTAGAAGAGAGTTTGTTATAATCGAAGACCGTCCTGTGCATTTTGAGAACCACAAAAATTAAGAAGCTAACAAACCTCACTGAATTCTTTTAGGGACTTCACATCACCCTTTAGGAGAATTTGTAAAAAAAAAAACGAATTAAGGTTGTTATGTCCCATGATAAAAGGGCACAACTGGGGCTCAGGTGAAGGTGGTGGTTTGGTTAGGCGGGATAGAGTGAATAGAAAGGTGATAAATACCCCATTGGGTAATCAGCTCTTAAAGGCAAAATGCCTTTGAGTAAGCCTGGAAGGGTGAGAAGGCCATCAACCCAACGAATAAGGAATGGAAAGGGGATGCACATTGATATTGGCCCACTCCCCTCGGAAAATCACTGTGTGGGTAATGCAGATGGTGGAGAGTTTGAGATATCCAACAAGCCCAACCTGGGAGTCCTTGACGAAGTCGGGCCACCCAAGGACTCACCATTGGTAAAATCTATAAAGGACTTGCTGAAAAAGCATTTCACAAACACAGTAGAAAGGAGTGAAAGTTAAAATTTATCAAGCTCGGCCTGACAACAGTTCAGGCCTGTCATAATGACTTAGAAGATGCAATGCAAGATGCAGTGGTCTCGGGTGTCCAAAGATTGGAGCCCAGATTGCCATCTTCACTCTGTATATTTATGGAAAGGTCTTTAGATAACACTTCTAGAGGCAATGCCAACAGGAAAGAAATTAGATACTTTACTGGAGAATTTCAGGTTGGACCTTGGACACGATGATTATCTTCTCTGCAACTGTCTTATGTCTCATAACCTTCCAGACTGCCAAAATTGTAACCTAGGGAGCCCAAGGAATATGACGAATGGGAATAAATTGTGTGCAAGACTTTCCCTTATTCTGGGATATGGATATGCCCCCCACTTCATCTTCCTCCATGCTAGATATAATGGTGCAAAAGTTTTTAAAAGGCATCTTTGAAATCACATACAATCTACCTCCAGATTATAGCCATTGAATTGCAACAAATCAATGACTGCATGGTCTCTCTTGTAAAGCCAGTGGAAGGAGTGGAGGGTGCATTTGGGCATGAAGGAAGGGGGTGCGGAGGTGGTAGTATTGCCAGAATAATCACCCACCTCGGTATATGTTTCAGAACATCCCATGCCAGTAAAAAGTAGAGATACTTCTCACCTTTCCAAAGTACCATCTCACAGAAACTGAGACAGAGAAGGAGAATAAAAGGAATGCAAAGGAAAGAAAAAGGGTAAAAAGGATATGGAAAGTAAGGAAAAGTCTGCATCCCGAAAAACCCAGCGGGAAAATATTAAACCTCAAGGCAAAAGAAGGATTAAAGATGACATTGTAAGAAGCCAGAAAGAGGATAAAACATGTTTAGAGGGTTGTGCACAAACCAACACTAAAGTAATAGAAAATAAATTAGAGTGTGGCTCTTGCAGGAAAAGGACAAGAGAAACCAAAATCGAGTAAGCTGGGATTGGGCCCAACTGTAGTAAAAATAATTGTGATCCCCTGAAAAGTAAGGGTTAGGAATATAGAATTCGGACAAAGGGAAAGCCTTGAAGATCCCCCAATAAAGTTCCAGAAGAGATAGCAGGCTAGCCATCATGACAAAGTTTAATCCAGTGAAGGTAGAACCCCTAGGAGGTGAGCTAAGGAGGAAAGGCGGACTGACTCCGCCACGGAGAGCACGTACCTGGAGTTGCTCCCACGTCCTCAATGCTGCATCTCTACGTGAAGGGACAGGAAAATTCAGGAAAGCTGGCCTAGCATAGCTATGTATGATATCAGAACCGAAGAAGAAAGGGGAAAATAAAGGTTTTTGAGCGTACCTGTTCAGCCTGCGAGTCATCCTGATGTTCGTTTTGGTTGCAGGGACTCCTAGGCGTTTCTGGCTGCTGACCTGGTATGCGCGCTGGCTCATCGGCCCAAGCCTCTCTACCCTCCATTGGCCTTGCCCAGCTTCAGTTCCACCTTCGGCTAGAAACATGGCTCTGTCGAAAGCCAGCGCCCGCATTTCCACGACTGCTGTACCAGTAGCAACCACCATGGCTACAGCAACGGACGACTCCCTGGCCAGTGGGCAGAAGTCTGTCACAGCAAAAGGAGCTCCTTCGTGAGTCGGCAAACTGATCTTGAAACTGCTGGAATCCGGTAAAGCAGTGGACCTCTTGCATACTGGGGGAGCAACGGATCTTCTATCCGAAACTGCAATTATTAATACATTGTTGAGCGCGATTCTCCCGGGTCAGGAAAATACAGCTGAGAACCAAGGTGTGTCCCCATTGGGATGCTTAGAGGTGGTAGATGTGTCAGGCAGCCTGCAACAAGGAAATAAAAACAGTATGTACACCGCACGGCGGTTGAGGCTAATAACATTGTTGCACTCAATGCTGACTGTTCTGGTGTACAGATTCATGCGCATGGTTCGGCTGTGATGCCGATATCCCAGCAGCACAAGGGGCCACTAAGTACACTAAAAGAATGGGATGTCAAGCTCGACCACCCTTCTACGGAAGTCCTATCTATCTTAATCTCACTGGTTTTAATCGATTCAGATGGAAAAGAACGAATGGCAGTTGAAGTTATAACCAGTAACAGTACCAGTACATATCTAACTGTGCAGAAAGAGATACAAGACCATGACCAGACCACCGGAATGGCTCATGAGACAAACAGCAGCTTTATGATAGATACCTCGCTATCTAATGAAGCAAGCTTCCTCCAGGACCCCGCAAAAACTCCAGAGGATACACACTTAACGCCAAGCCCTTTCCCTGGGAAGAAGAAGAGTAAAACAAGATCTATTAAAAGCTTTAAAAAGGCCATTGATTCCCATGGATATAATAGTGCTGCCACACATACAAAGGGTGGCCCTGATGGCAGTCCCCTGCGTAAATGGGTCATATCCAAGAGTGAAGATAAGGTTATGATATCCTGTTTATCAAGCTTGAGATCATGAACAGGATCTGGCTCAGACCCATAACCTACATTCAATGTTGGAGCACATGCTCCTCTATCAATCAGATGAAAGACCCTGAATCTTTGGATAGCTTGCCAACATTGGGTTTTTCTTCCTCAGTATTGATGGAAACTTTTGAGACTACTGCCTTAAAGGTTACTCCTGAAATTAGCAGCCTTCGCTTTCCCTAATTATTCAGATGCTGAATGATCAAAGGTTAGAAGCCCAAGAGCATTATGCGCAGGTAAGGGTGGATAACCTCTTAATTCAGCAGTCTCTAACAGACTTGAGTAACAAAGTGGGATCACTCACATGTGATATATCGGGGCTAAAACAACGGGTCGCGGATACAGAGGAGATTACTACATCGCCAGCCAATTACGATCCCTGCAGGGGAAAGTCGAAGACTTAGAAAACTGGCAACACCGGAACAACCTAAGGCTGGAAGGAAAGGAAGGATCTGACTCTGAGCCTTAATAGTGCAACTATTCCAAAAAGCTTTTCCGGATCTTGCATACTTCGACTGGTTCTGCCAAATAGAGCGGGCTCATAGAATACCACTTTTTTAAAATAATACTAGTTCAAGATATCCCAGATCAATGTTTATTTTATTTGGAAATTTCCTACTGAGGCAGGCTATATGTATTAAGCTCGTCCTGCCACTCCTATATTGGTAGAATCCTTTTCCATCTTCGTCCGATCGGATATGTGTAAAACCACTAAGGACAGATGCTGGAAGCTGTGTCAGCTCATTGATCGACTAAAAGCAGCGGGTGCAGAGGTCATTCTACAAGAGCCTGCGCACCTAAAGGTCGTCAAGGACGGCCACTCTGTGACTTTATTTACAACCTGGAGGCTAAGCAGGTTCTAGTCAATGGCAACAGGCGGCTGCTAAGTATATTAGGTTAAGCTATGATATAATATATTAGCCTAGATAGTGTATTAAAACTCGTTCCTCCTTTTTCTTGCTATGCTACTACTTTTTCTTTTTTCTGATACTTTAATTACACTTCCTTCTCTTTTTCCTCTTTCTCTCTTATTGATATTTTTCTGCATGTGATGCCAGTCAGTCAGTCAACAATAGCTTTATTCGGTTAATAATTAAAACCATCAAAGCATACAGAAAATTTCATTTGCAAATAGTTACAAATAAAGATAATTAACAAAGAAAATTCAAACAGTGCAAAATACACAAATATACATAAAAATAAGTTTAAACAGAAAACTGGCGAAAGTGAACGTTAAAAGATTAAAACAGGCCAAGATTTAAACGACTATTTCATGATTTCAAAAGAAAGAAGATAAAAAGGCCTGGTCTCGGTCTCTCGAACATTATAAAAAGGATAGAGCTAAAATATATTAGGTTACATTCGATTTCTACTTCGAATAGCCCCTGAAAGGTAACTGGCAACTCCAAAACAGACAAAAGGAGAGCCCAGCATTTGCAGAAAGACCAAGGCGGGCCTTACTTGGTCAAAGTGGCAGTTCCTAAAAATTGGGCAAATAAATTTCTTACGTAACAGAGTGTAAAATTTACAGCAAAAAATCATATGCAGCGTATTTTGTTCAGAGGCGTTATCACATGGACAAGGGCCCAAAGTGCCCTCTTTAAAAAAGCCCTTCGGGTGTGCTAGGAGCCAGGGTAACATGTCATGTTTAAACCTAATCAGTAAAAACAAATGAAAAGGGTTATTTATATAAGTCAAGTATGGCTGAATCTCATTGCCCATACTTAACATGACAAATCTTCTAACAGACGGTTTGCACACTTCCACGCCTTCTCTCTGCAACTTTGCCCTGCACATGAACTGAGACTTTAAGTCTTTTATTTTCAATTTGGACAGCTCACATGGTCTCTCAAATAATTCTAGGCATCCAAGGGTCTCCATATGAGATTTAATATATCGTAGCCAGGGAATGCACATGGCTTTATCGAGGACCAGACAATCTTGTATAATGAGCTGGTTTAGGGTTGGTGGGTGCTGCGCCCAAACCCTTAGCCAACCCATTAAAGGGGCAACGGCAATCTGGTCCACTAGATACTCGGCCCCCAAATCTTCATGTATATTAAAAATAGAAGTAGAAACAGGCAATGACAAAAGTTTCCGGAAAAAGGCATTTTCGATTAGTTGAATCTCCACTGCGGATGCATAGCCCCAGACCTCACTGCCATACAGGGCCATAGGCACACACTTAGCGTTGTATATTTTCAGAATCGCGGGCAAAGGCCTGCATCCCAGCCGTTTTGCAAAGCCCAACAACGCTCCAGTTGCCCTGGCGAGGATATTTTGTTTCAGCGCACGTTGCGCGACCCATGATCCTCGATCATCAAAAGTGACCCCCAAGTATGGAAAGGTCTGGACTTTTGTAAGCACCTGCTTATTGCAGAAGAATTTAACCTTTTTTGCAGCTCCATCTCCTATTGTCATAGAATGGGATTTCTTAAAATTTATTACTAAGTCCAAAGAGACCATAAAATCATTAAAACCATTTAAAAGGGCTTGAAGGCCTCTTGCAGTTCTAGCCAATAAGACCGTGTCATCCGCATACAACAACGCGGGAATCAACTTAGTACCTACTCTAGGGATGTCTTTACAAGATGAAGACAAAACATCCCCCAGGTTATTAATATAGAGTGAGAAAAGCAGGGGGGCAAGAATGCACCCTTGTCTCACCCCACGCTTCACCTGCCAGGCATCAGTTAGATTCCCGTCCTTATTATAACGGACCGCCGCAGTAGTATCTTCATGTATAAGTGCCAAAAAGGAAATCAGCACAGGGTCAAGACCCATAGTTGCCAGGGAAGCCCAAAGTTTTTGGCGGTTAACCAAATCAAAAGCAGTCGATAGGTCCATGAATGCTAAATGTAAGACCCCCTGCTTCGCAATCGTATACTTCCCAATGATGAGATGCAAATTAAGGCATTGGCCAACCGTGCTCATTCCCTTTCTGAAACCATACTGTAGGTCCGAAATTATGGAGTTATCCTCCAACCATGATGTTAACCGTGCTAGGACAACTTTACCC
The DNA here is from genome assembly GCF_964204655.1 of Triturus cristatus. Lineage (NCBI taxonomy): Eukaryota > Metazoa > Chordata > Amphibia > Caudata > Salamandridae > Triturus > Triturus cristatus. The sequence goes on along the minus strand of NC_140591.1, from coordinate 742,604,200 downwards.
ATTATTTTTGTTGCGGAGTCAAGAAGAGAAATAGGCCGGTAACATGCCGGATCCTCTCTTGCACCTTTTTTAAAAATTGGTACTATCACGGCCTTACCCCAAGAACGAGGGACACCCTCCTTTGCTGCCGCATTAAAAACTAAGGTTAGAAGTTTCGCCCAGTAAATAGAATCTGCCTTGTACAAATCCGCCGGGACACCATCGGGGCCGGGTGCTTTGCCCTTTGCCATTGATTCAATGGCGTCCTGAACTTCCGTCTCAGTAAAATTAATTTTCGATGACAGATTTGTATCCCCAAAATTTACCGGATTCTGGTCAGGAATCTCAGAATAAAGCCCACTAAAATGAGACACCCATTTATCTGGGGCAATAAGACAATCATTTATAGTATTTTCCATTTCATTAAAAAGTGGGCTGTTAATTACTTTCCAAAATTGGGAACTACTTTTTAAGACACTAGCGTCTGACAATTCTTCCCACGCCAATTTTTTCAGGCAAGATTTCCTTGCCTTTAGTGCTTTCTTGAAGGATCTTCTTGCCTCCGCAATCCTACTGGTATCTTTAGCGCCATCTTTTAAGGCCAGTAAGAGAGTAGAGTGCGCGCTACTACATGCCTGATCAAACCAGTTTTTATGCTTCTTGGGTCTTGGTTTCCCTACGAGAGTTAAATTGTCCATAACCTGGCTGGTTATTCGCTCAAAGGCACCAAGAATATCCCCTGGTTTAGATTCTATCGCTAGGCATATATTAAAATCCTCCAGATTACTGTGATACAATTTCTCAAGAAAATCACTAGGAGTAATAACCTCCCATCTCAAACGAGTTCCCTGTTTAATGGGGACTATGTTTGAGTTAGAAATTGTAGACATATGAATAGGCCTAAAGATATCATTAATGTTTAATTCCAAAGATAGTGGGTTGTGGTCACTAAGAACATTAGCCGTGACACAAAAAGATCCTATCAGTCCCTTCATAGTACAGGAAATTAATATATGATCAATAATACTGTTGTTACCATGACCAGTGAATGTAGGCACAGGAGATACTAAATTCTGCGATGGCATAAATAAATTAAAAGCAGAAACAATACTGTCTAGAAACATCCCACCTTTTGAAAAATCAAAAAGGGCTTCCTCCTGCGGGCAATAAGCCTGCTCAAAGTTTCCAAAACAATTAAATTGTCTTAAATGAATATTAAAATCGCCAAACACTAACAAATAATAAGGGGTAACATTATTTGCATCGAAATCCTCTAAAAAGGTAAATAAAGCCTTTAAATGCTCCAATTCGTCCGTCCTCGTAAATGAGTTATAAAAGTTCACAACTAACATTGATGGGAGGTTGACACCTACAACCTTAACCGCCAATATATTGGGTGAACTAGTCTTAACAAGTTCTGTGCTATACAATAGCTTAAGACTAAATAATAACAAGAGACCACCACTGGGTCTCCCCGAGGAAGAAGGGGCAGCATATTTAATAAAAGACTGGAACCCATCCAGGTAAAAGGGATCTCTGGCTTCCCACGTCTCTTGTAAAGCAATTATATGGTAGGAAGAGAGAAATGACTTCCAAACTGTATCCTCTCTTTTTGTTCTCAACCCCGCTATGTTCCATGACAAGGTAGTAACCCTATTTGTAAATACACTGGCCACACTATTATCCATAGCCAAAGGTTGGTGGGGGGAGTCCGTAACCACCTCCCTGGTCAGAAGCCTTACAGGCGGATAATTAAGTGTGCCAGCGGAAGCGTTAACTTTATTATCTGGAGTAAACTTAATTTTTAGCTGATTTATACCCTTGTCCCGATCAGTCAATCGGGTAACGGAACTAACACCCAAACCATAAAAACCAGTATTATCAATTGCAGGCATCACACTTCCATCATTTTCCAAACACACTCCACTGACTTCAATATCCATAGACTGGCTGTGCGCAACATGAAGTCAGTCATTTGTGTCCAGAGAACTAAGGACCTCATATCTGTTACTCAAGGCCAATGGTCTAATCGCAGGGACAGGTTGGGCATTGTAGCCACTATTCCCGCCCCGTCTCTGTAAGTGAGGTGGATAAAAGAACCCCAATGGAAGGATGTTCACATAATCATCGTGTAATCTAGACGTTCCTGCCTGCCTAAAGATATTAGCTACCAAATCTGGAGAGCTAAAACTCACGACTACACAGTCACCCTTAAGTGTCTTATTTAACTTCCCCACCCAGGGAACCCTTCTTACCATTTTAAAACACTTAAAAAGGTGGCTCCCCAAAACTGTCTTTTCAGCTAAAAAATGTAGGGCCTTGTTCCTCAAAGAAGACCAATTTTCTTCCTTCCCATCAGTAGATGGAGGGACATTTGCCAGAATAACAGTATATGGACAAGCCTCTGGTGGCAAATGCAAAGGATATTCTTTGGATCCCTGTGAGGGGGGCGAACTTACTCTCCTAGGGACATCCCGAGAGCTCACGTTAACACCCCCAGATGGTTCAACAGGTGGAGCAGCAGCCACTGTAGATTGGTTAGTAACACCTACAGTGGTAGATATCATGGAATCAGCTAGGTCGGATACTCTGGAAATAACTCCTACTAGGGTGGGTTTCTCCAGTGGATTACGAGTGTTTAAGATTGTTTCCTGACCAGCTATATGACGCTCAATCGAGGTAAGTCTATTCTCAATATTATCCAGTCTATTCAAAACCGGAGTCAAAGAAACCTTCAATTGCTCATCCATAAGCTTTAAAACATCAATCAGATTAAAACCAGCAGAAACAACAGGAACCTGGGCAGCATTCGCAACTGCCCCAATCGACTTATTCCCCTGTGCCAAAGGGGCCAATGTGGAAACCTGTGGAGCTAACTCAATAGCAGACTTTACAGTCCTAGGTTGTTTAACTTTTGGACGCGTTCCATTTGGACCCTTGGTCGCTTTTCTTTTGCCAGTTTTTAAGTTAGTAGTGGCAGACATTGATACTCGCGATTGACCAGAGCGAGTAGTTCGAGGAGAGAGATGAAGATCGTCAGTACAATCTAGTACAGAAGGAACAACAATGTCTCTCACTTCTAATGCAGTCTCCACAATAGATGGACAGCTAGGCAAGCTCACATCAATGATATTAATAGGGGCATTCAATTGTAATCCATGGTTAGACGATAGTCCTGGTTCCAGGGAAAGCCTCCTCTCAACACTTGCAATTTCTCTGGCAACCACAGTTTCAGCTTTCTTCAAAAAGGCGTCGAAAGTCCCCGTACCCCCCTTGGCCACAGCTTTGTTAAGATTTTTAGCCATAAAGGCAAACTAGGCGAACCAGGGGGCAGGGACAACTAACTTAAGCAGTAGTGCACACAAATACTGCTGATGAAATCGTCACAAACCTTATAAGCAAAAATGCACGTAACAGTGCTCCCAATTACCTTCAGAGTTGCAACCCCAGTTGGTGACAATCTCCACGAAGAGTCTGGTCGCTGGTAATTTCAGGCCCAAAGTTAGGGGGGTGGCCCAGCCCGGCCTCCTTTGGCCCCTGACGGCCACAGACGGCCCGCCCTTTGCCCGGGCTTAGCCCGGCGCGTCCCGCTCGCGTCCCGCGAAGCGGGTCTCCCAGTGATTTATGGCGCCTCCTGGCGTCACTACGTCGCGCCGCCGCTGAGGCAGCCGGGAAATGCAGTCCCGGGGCGGCGACGCGGAAGATGGCGTTTCCTCTGAGGACTCCTTGACTCTTGGCGGTGTCGGCGGTAATGGCGTGGCGTGGCCCAGCAGGTTTCAGGTAAGTTTTGATGGCTCCCCATGTGATGCATTGTGGGTGATGTGGTGGCACTTGGGGTTGGGTGCCTCCTGATAGCTGTCAATTCACCGGCAGCAGAAAAGGGTAGGATTCCTTTTTCAGGGCATGGGGGAGGAGTGAGTTTAAGGGGATAGCGGGGGGACTTGAGGGAGAATATGTCAAAGGAGGTGGTTACTAGGTGATAAATAATGTGGCTGGGGTTGGCAATAGAGAGCGCATAAACATATACAAACTTGTTATTTATTCTAACAAAGGTTTTAGGCTGAGTTAGTATGGGCTGGTAGTCCACGACCACGCTAACGCTACAAATAAGGAGTTCCAATGGAGCTAATTAGATGTTTTGGTTGGAATGTATCGGGTCTAAACATAGGGTTTAAACACCAACTAGTGCAGGAGGAACAGAAACTGTACAGGCCCCATATTGTGTTTCTTAAAGAGACTCACTTGGCTTATAAAGCCAGGGGTCTGCTTAAACATTTAGGCTACCAAATAATTGTCAGCACATCTCAGAGTTTTTCTATACGAGGGGTATCTATCCTAGTGAACAAGTCATTGGAGCATAAAGTTCTTAAGGTTTCTGCCGATCATAGGGGGAGATGGGCAATTGCGCAGCTTGAAATTATGGGTTAAATATGTGTTTTTCACTATATACGGACCAATGTCCATGATCCTGCCACATTGGATTTTTTTAACGCTCGAGCTATTGGATTATCAGGGGGAGCTTCTAATCATGGGGGATTTTAATTGTGTTATGAATTATGGCACTGATTCTACTAACCAAGCTGCTACTTTAAGAATGGTGAAAGTAAGGTCCTCTATCCTTGAACTAGCTCGGCTGCATTGTCTGAGAGATGCATGGTAGCCACCCTGTACTGTCAGGGCATACATATTAATCTGCTCCACACAAACAGTATTCCAGCATTGATATGTCCTGGGTCACTGATAAAATACTGCTATCTGCAGATATGGAAGTTTGCCCCAGGATAACTTCTGACCACAATCCCATCTTGCTTTCCTTTCATTCCCAAGTAGCAGACAAAGCTGAGCATTTTTTTTTGTTCCTGCGCTATTTACTAAAAGACATTGAGTTTGTCTCATTCACTCATAAAAACTTAAGGGAATTCTTTCAACACAATGTGGGTACTGCCTCCCCTTGTATAGTATGGAACTTAATGAAGGCTTATATAAGAGGGATTACCTAGTAATATATCTTACAGCAAAATAAAAATAGGGAGCCCACCACTAGAGATGCTTGTCAGGCACTGATAAAGCTAGAATTCCTTCATGCAGAGGCAATTTGACAAGGGGCTCCAAACCAGGAACAGCTGTATATTGAATTAATAGATAAACGTTCATCCCTGGGAAGGACTCTTAAAGGAGAAAAGATTGCTGCTAGCTATAACAAGCATCGCTCCCTTCAGTATGAATATGGGGAACAGATCAGGAGTGTGCTGGCGCATCAGCTTGCTGACAATAAGGCTAAGAGGCAAATCAGGGCTATTAAAGGGGAGGATGGCACATTACACATGCATCCACATTTTATAGTCGAGCAATTCTCCCAGTTCTATTGAAAACTCCATGCACAAACACATTCACTAGATGAAGAAGGTCCATTTAAATATTTAAAAGGGTGTGACCTCCTGTGTCTGAACGAAGAAGAGACTACTTATCTTAATCAAGAAATCCTACATGGCGATATCTCTGAAGCTCTGACAATGCTACCTTCTGGTAAGGCAGCAGGGGATGACTCTATACATTCGAGTTAATAAGGTCTCTAAGAGAATTATAGGGTCACTATTGGGCAATGTCATACAAGATATAGGGGTCAGTGGAGCAGTGACTGTATAATGGAACATGACAAATATTGTTTTTTTTCTAAAAAAGGATAAGCCTCCTGAGGAATGTAGTTCATATCGTCCCATATCCCTTATAAACATTGATGCAAAAATGTTGGTAAACTTTTGGCCACCTGATTGGCACCTGTGATGCCAGGATTAGTGTCGAGCCAGCAACATGGTTTCATTTTTGGCCTTTCGATATAGCAAGGAAACCTGCGATTAATATGGGGATGGTCTTGCTGGATGCCGAAAATGCATTTGATTGTGTGGTTTGGGGTGCCTATGGGCAGCCCTTTCATCATTTGGCCTTGGTGGGAGATATAGTATGTGCATACATGCTTTATGTAGTAAACCACAGGCCAAACTGCTCAATGCCAGTCTACAATTGACTCCTTTTCCGATATATCGCAGCACTCAACAGGGGTGTCCTCTCTCTCCACTATTATTCGCACTATTTATTGAACCATTTGTGCACGCGTTATACTCCAATACACACATACTACCAATGACATCAGGGCTTTTTGAGCTGAAAGTTACTGCCTACGCTGATGGTATAGCTATTTTTACACCCGACCTGGCAGTTGCAGTAGACTTTATTAGACTTGAAGCCAACATATTTAGCTTCTTTACCGGATATAAGCTAAATGCCAATAAGACACAAGTGCTTCTTAACTTTCACTCTGACAGGCCAATACTGGGAGAATGTTCAACAGTCACTTATTTTGGTGCTCGTATTTCCCTGCAGATTGAGACTAAATTATGAGCTATTGCTGCAATCTGTCATAAAAAATGTGAGAAGCTGGCACAAATTGCCAATCGGCATAATAGGGAGATGTAATATTATAAAAATACAAGTATTACAAGCATTTGTATTTTTATTTCGCTCTATACCCCTGTGCATCCTTAACTCTTTTTTAAGAAATTAGAGGGGGTGATAAGTAGCTTTATTTGGGGCTATAAGCAAGCACAACATGCAATAAGATTTATAAAACTTCCCTACAAACAAGGGGGTCACATCTTTCGGATTTTAAATTGTACTGTTGGGCGGTGTTTGCTGGCCATCATCGCAGCCTTTTGTCCCTTGAGAATCAAGACTTTTGTCACTGTCTTGCTCTTGGCTACGACAGTAGAATGTTTCTTTATAGAATCAATGTTTCTAATTATTTCAAGAGAGTTCATTTTAAGACTATCAGGGATACTGTGCTCATACTCATATGGCACGAAATTTTAACTAAATGGTCTCTATCCTCTACTCATGACAACTTTCCTTTATTTTTTTTTATTTTTTTTTATTTTATTAATGTTCCACAACAACCATACAATTACAGTTGACCAACAAAATAAATATAATAGAAAAAACAAGAGGGAAAAAAAGAGAATAAAACCATAATAGTTACACATACCTGTCATATATAACAGAGCTGAACATAATTATTTACTCATCAAAATAATCTTTTAACGGGCGCCAAATAGTAAGGCCAAATCGTCTCTTGTGTGGTTTTTTCAACATATACATACTAGTTTCAAGGTTATACAAATTAAATAGCTTAGAACGCCATATATCAAAGCTCGGTGCCTGTGGCTGCAGCCACGCTGTTGCTATTGACAAACGTATCACAGCTGCTATAATAAAAAGTAAAAAACGAAACTAAAAAAAGAATATGCCCTTGGGTAGTGCCCTCTCCAATACCCAATAAGATTAAATTCGATGACAATAAGAGAGATTTACCGAGAACATGACACAGAAAGTTTGAGATTTGATAAAAAAAAAGTGTTAAAGAAGGACAGGCATAAAACACATGTACTATATCGGCTTTACAAGCTTTGCAACGAAAGCATTCACCCGAATTAGAATATAGAGAAGAGCTGCCCCATTTCATCATCACCGCCGGAGTGCGGTATAAATTAAAAATAGTTTTGTAAAGTTGGGCTTTTAGTGACGCAGAATAAAGAACCATATGGGCCATTTTAATAGATTCTTGAATGCTAATAGATGTAGATAGAAGCCGACATGACCATTTCTCATTAGTTTTATCAATATCATCTATACGATGTGCTATAAGCTCCTTGTAAATAGTTCCAATACGTGATTGAGATCTAATAGCATCAATAATGCGAATTGAAGACCGCGACGTGGTACGTTTGTAAAGAAAATCACGGATCTGTAAATATTTAAAAAATTGATTATTAGATAAATCAAATTGCTGTCTAAGTGCATCAAAAGAAAGAAAAACACCCTCAGCAGAAACAAAATCACCCGGACATGTGATACCTTTAGAATGCCAGCATCGTACAACTGAATCACAAAAAATAGAAGGTAAAAGATATGGGGGCATATGTATCAACATCACCATTTGCGATTCTCAAATAGCGATTTTTAAAGAATCGCTATTTGAGAATTGCAAAACGGGATGTATTTAAAAAATTGCAAACTTTTTGCGATTTCTTAAACTTCCTTAATTGCGATTAGCAAATTGCGAAATCGCAGTTAAGGAATACCTGCCCATTCATTCCTATGGGCCAGGAGACCCATAGGAATGAATGGGAAGTAATTCTCAAATAGCGAATCGCAATTTGCTAATCGCAATTTGAGAATAATTTCAAAGGTGCAAGGGTGTCATGATGACACCCTGATGCACCCCTGAAATTAGCATGTGTGTGCATATGGCACACATACGTGCCCTAAGGGCATGTATGAGCGCCACGTGGCACTTTGTGAAATTAAAAAAAGTGCTTTTTGAAAGGAAATCGCAAATTACCACCAACTGGAAGTTGGTGGTAATTTGCGATTTCTTAAGGATAATTTGCACAACTTGGGTGCTTTTTACATATCATTTAAGAAATCGCAATTTGCGATTTCTTAAATGCTTACGCAAAATTAAGAAATCGCTAAATTAGCAATTCCTTAATTTTGCGATGGGATTTGCCTCATACATCCCGATTACCGATTTTTTAATCGCAAACGCTGTTATTTTGCGAATCGCAGCGTTTGCGATTAAAAAATCGTTTGATACATATGCCCCATGGTGCCCTAAGCGGAGTGTATATCATAAGTTTGGGTATATTACACATTTTCCTAACAGATTTCCAGACATTGAAAGCAGACATGATAGTTTTAAACCGGGTGTGCTTGTAATAACTACCATCAATATTGGAGATCAAACATTTTTTTGCAATCAAGCCAAGCGTAATTTGATAAATCGAGGGTGTTTCTGCCGCATTGGACATTTCTTCACCGGTCAAGAGAATACGCATCCTTAACAGTAAACATGAAATCTGATAAAGAGCAAAATCCGGAACTCCCCATCCACCGCGGGCAGGTGGCAGCGTCATAAAACGTGAAGCTCTACGGATTTTTCCTGGAGCCCAGAGATATTTTTCACAGACCGATTGTAACTGGCGAATCTGGCATCTAGGAATCAGAAGGGGAACAGCACGAAAAAAGTAAAGTACTCTAGGTAGTATAATCATTTTTAGTAAATTAGCTCTACCAACCAGAGTTAGGTGAAGACTCTGCCATGACTCCAGTGCCTGTTTGGTTTTTTCCAAAATATCCATCCAATTAACACTAACCAAATCCTCCAAATTAGGTCTGATCTTAATACCCAAGTAAACCACTTCTTCCACAATCCTACTGTCAAAAACTAGCGTTTGGTCCGTACACAGACATTGTGTCTTAGCTTTATTGAGTTTATACCCGGAGTATCTGCCAAAACATTCCGCTAGTTGTTCTATAGTGGGTAAAGCAGTATTTAAATCAGACGTAATGACAGCTATATCATCCGCGTAAGCGAGAACGCTGTACTTCGTACCTTGAGCTATAAAGGGGGGGATTTGTGAGTTAAGATCAAGCATTCTAATGAAGGGATTAATATAAAAAGCAAAAAGAATAGGGGAACAAGGACAGCCTTGCCGGGTCCCTCTACTAATCTGAACCTCCTCCGATTTAAGGCCCATAGCACATATCCTTGCAGTAGGGGACCGATAAAAAATCTGAAGGGCCCGAAGAAAACCTGGGTTAAACCCTAAACGTACCATGACCTCCCATAGAAAACTCCATGACACACGGTCAAAGGCCTTCTCGGCGTCGAGCAGGACAAGACCCAGAAATCTGGAATCACCCTGCGCGACGTCGAGAAGTGCAATGACCCTATTAATGTGATCAACCGTCCCCCGCCCGGGCACAAAACCATGCTGCTGTGGAGATACCAAGCCAGCAACAAGCGGGGCCATACGATTTGCTAACAATTTAGCGTATAGTTTACCATCGCAATTAACCAACGATATCGGGCGGTATAAACCTGGTTGATCAGGAGGTTTCCCCTTCTTCGGGAATATAACTACATGGGCAGCATCCCATGACTGGGGTGGAAATCCCAATCTAGCTGCCTGGAAAGTATTCAGCAGATCCTCACGGAGTTCTGGAAAAAAGGTCTTGTAAATTTCTGATGGAAGAGAGTCCGGTCCGGACGCCTTACCCGAGGGCAGTTTAAACAGTGCACACTCGATTTCATCGGCAGAAAATGGCAAATCCAATCTTTCTGCCTCAGCAGGGTCAAGCCTATCCCATTCTAGCACTGGTAGCCCGAAGTCAGGTGGAAGATCACCAACATCCGGCTGGCTATACAAATCAGAGTAAAATTGATAGAAAACGTCCATAATAGCCAGGGGTTCATGAACTAATACCTTTTGGTCATTATAGATAGAGTTAATTTTATATATTTGTTTTTTCGCCCGAATTCTTTGAGCTAAGCATCTCCCTGCAGATTCCCCAAACTCATACAGTTGTTTCCTGTAAAGGTGATATTTAAGCGAAATCTCTTGGGCCCATACAAGATTAATCTTAGCCTTACAACGAGCTAGTCTATCAAGGCTATCCTTAGGATCATCAGCTGCCTGTAGTTGAACTATAAGATCTAATTCAGCATTCCGCAATTGAGTAAATAACTGCATCATATTTTGTTTGTGCAATCTTTGAGCATGTAAGCCAAAACTGAGGACCTCACCTCTAAAACATGCCTTAAAGGAATCCCAGACTACCGCGGGTTCCGCTGAACCACGGTTAAGATGGAAAAAGTCTGGGATCCACTTTTTCATATGATTCACGAAAGGAATATCAAGCAGTAGTTTCCTATCAAAGGTGAAAGTCTTACTGTATCTTATAATAGCCACATTCGAAAAGGAAATAGCCACAGGAGCATGATCGGATAAAAATCTAGGATAGACTTGAATCTGCCTACAGGAGGCCCAGGCAGCAGGAATAATAAAATAATCCAGCCGAAAAAACTTAGTGTGAGGTGAGGAAAAAAAAGTATAGCCAGGTGTTTGTGGGTATAAAAAGTTCCACCCATCAACCAAGCCATGGTCAGCCATCAAATTCTTTAAAGCCTGAAAAACCTTAGGTTTACGACCCCTATATGACCAGGGAGAGAGGCTTGCCCAATCACTATCCAAATGAATATTGAGATCTCCACAGCACACAACTGGTGAAGGCCATAAAGCAAGCTCACCATTTAAGAAATCAAAAACATTTGCTTCATCAAGATTAGATCCGTATATAGTACAGAGGGTGAACCGTATATCTCCCACTGAACAATCGAGAATAGCCCATCGGCCATGTATATCTGCCAAGAAACGCTCAGTTTTAACTAAAGAGGGGCGTGCCAGAATGGCCACCCCCGCGTTGTATCCGATTGTTTAGAGACCACCAAAGTAACATACCCCAAATCGTCTAGCTTCTGCCGTAAGGACCACGAAATATGCGTTTCCTGAATACACACAATATCGGGATTGATAAGTTTCAATTCAATTTGCATCTTCCTTCGTTTCTCATAATTATTAAGGCCACAAACATTATAAGTTACAATTTTTAAATTCAAATTAGCCATTAAATTCAAAGTTTAAGAGCCCTTTAGTAAACATAGTCATAAATGCATGAAACAAAAAATCACATAAAAAAATCAAACAGTTGTGGAACATATTTTTCCTTTTTTTCCCCCTCCCCCCATACCCGCACCCCACCAACCCATTCCTTCCCTCCACCCAACCAGACCCCCCCACCCCACCATCTACCTCCCCCCCTCCCGCCACACCCTCCCAATAATGAGACAATAGGACCGCGGTCCTGGTGATGGGGAGCTGGAAACACTCACCCGCGGTACCCCTTACACAAAAAAAACATAGCTATAGCTATAGCACAATTTGCCACCTTCAGCCACATTATTATCTTCAACTCAACTCACAGGCGCCAACTGTTGCAAATATTCCTTAGCCAGCACTTCTGAAAAAAAAAACCTGTTTTGGCCCTGAACCACAACCTTTAGCTTTGCAGGGTTCATTAAGAACGCCTGCCCACCCTTCGCTTGAAACATAGGTATTAATTGGCAAAGGTGCCATCTGCGAGACACTGTTTCATGAGAAAAATCCGGCCTGACAAAAAAATGAATCCCTTTTGCCAATCTCTTACGGTTTGGCCGCGCCAGATCATAAACAGCTTCTCTCGCTAAAAAATTGTTGATTGAAATCAAGATGGCACGAGAATATACAGGTTCCAGTCCTAAGTCGGTAGCTTGTTGTTTTCTATGGAGAGGGAATCGATGGGCTCTCTGAATCTCTAACCCCCAATCCCACTGGGAAAGCTCCGGAAAAGCCTCTGTAAACAGTTGGATAATAAATTGTCTCGCATCATCCCGCTCTGCCCCCTCCGGAATACCCAACACTCGTAAATTATTCCGTCGCATCTGATTTTCAAGATCAGATAATTTCCAAGTGGCATCATCTTTTTGCTTTTTTAGTGCGGTCACCAAACCTTTCTGAGTTGATAGTTCATTCTCCAGAACTGAGATGCTGTTTTCAGTCTCATTTACTCTAGTGCCAATCTCAGCACTTGTCTTATTTATGCGTCTTATGGCATTTTGTAGTTTGCGACAGGCCCCCTTTGTTCTGGCATTCTCAAGCCTAGTCTTCGCTCTGTGTGACAGCATCGTCTCGTAAATCATTTCCAGCGTAATGGGTTTGGGAGGGTCAGATGAATTAAACGTGGCAGGATTCCCTGGGACGCTTCATGGCCTGAGGCGGGTGGCTTTACGGTGGAGAATGAATAATCCCATGTCAAGTTCTCCCCTAGGGCATTAAGAGTGTTATCAGGTATAGTGCCCCCTAGATCATTCACCTCTCCACTCAAGGTCTTGTTGTTTTTCCGAACTGTACCACCAGGGGCCGTATTCATATATCCACCCGTTATACAATCATCAATTTCTCCCTGCTCATACTCTGCCCAATCCCTGCCGGTCGCATCATCATCAGATGTGGTAGACCCATCTGATAGAGAAAAAAAGTTATCTAATGGGTCATTATCTAGATTAGACCCGGCCTGGTAAGTGCCTAAACCATCTTGTGTTACCGCCGTTTTGAGAAAGTCAGTAGATTTAAGAGGGAGAACTACAGGTCCCAGCATGCATCTTGGTAGACCAGTCAATGCAGTTGAAGTCTCGACATCCAAATCCAAATTCGCAGAAGGATCTGAAGCGCTTCCTATCGCTGATTGATGATTACCGTGACTCACCGGTATTTCACCCGTCGTGTCCGCCGATTCACATCCCTCCAGAGTAGAGCCGAGGACAGCGTCTGAAGTCTGCTGTATCCCGCTATCAGCCGATTTGTTTGATAGCTGTGTCGAGGCTTTGACTGCTTGTTTAACGAACAGAGGAGCCGTGTGTTTAGCAGCGGGCGAAATGACAGCAGAAGAGAAGGTCTTACCCGAAGGGGTCTTAGAGCGGGACAACAAACTAGGATCAGAGCCATCACCCAGCCCAGCATCAGCAGCCGTTACCTTCACCTGTCCCCCGGCTGCGAAGTCCGCGTTCACTGCTGATTTGCCGCTACGGGGCTTTGTATTCTTTGTCAGGACCTTGGGAGCTGCTTTCGGCGGCATTCCGGTAGTGGCTTGAAAGGGCCCGCCAACCGCCAGAGCCAGAGCAATAAGCGAACACCAGTTGCCACAACGCGAAGGGCAAAGACGCCAGACGCCTCCACGCGCCCAGATCACAGCAGATGCCGCAGTGAGTATACTCATCACCGAAAGCTTTTCAGCCGCACACGATTTACAGACGTTTGGGAGCTGATTAATGTAAACTCAAATAAGTTGTTAATTCTGTTAATCTAACTCTTCCTTGAATAATTGGTCCAGGACCATTGTTTCTTTATAATAAAAGATTATCAGCAACATTATAAGTAGGTGGTAACAGAAGAAAAGGGAACCCGTACATTTTGTTTGCTGCTATGAGCAAATAATTAAGCTGGTGGTAGCATGTTTGTGAGATAATCTAACCATGTAAAATAATAAGGGAAAGACAATCATGATTGAAAAAAGGTATTGTAATATGTGGTTTGATGAAGAGTGTGGGGCCCTTAAAAAACAGATAGGAAAAATGGAAAAACAAACAAGGATCCCCTAGAATATTGAGGCCAAAGCCCTAATTACTGACCTTAGAAGAGGAGATAAAGGGTACCTTGGGAATAAGAGAACGATCCACCAAGAAAAACGTTGAAAGGTCATGCTAGAGATGGTCAAAGCTAAAAATACTAAGAGATTAGGGGTTTTGGACAGAGGCAAAGTATAAGTGTATCGTAGGAGAGGATGCTTCAATACAATTTCTGGAGGAATTTTACAACCGCTCGACTTCAAACAGTACATGCCCATGTAGGTTTAATATAGAACATGACACAAGGGAACAGTTCTTGTTGAGGAGAATCAAAGCAACCATATCAGGACAAAAATTGACAAGAGCAGCTAGGCTGGATAATCTACCAGCAATAATTGGACAATTAAATATTGATTGGTCAACCAGCTTGTTTATCTGCTAGTTCAAAGAATTATACAGACATTTTTCCTACTACTTGGAAGGGACTAGTGATTAAAACATCTATATACAAGCATTTGCAATGCAATCGGTCTCACCTTTGGGACCGTATACGTTTTTAGCTATCCAGCACATTATTTTTGGTGCTAAGAAACGTAAGAAAGACATCACAGTACTAGAGTCTGAAAAGACTGCAACAGCAAATTCAGTTCTTCCAGAGCAAAAAACCATACAATTACATAATTTAATTGTTGCTCTGTGACGTTCTGATTTCCTATTTGAAACAAACATGCCTACTGCTAGCAGATGAGTGCAGAAAGACACTTTGAAATGTAACTTTTTGCTGTGCCCCCAGCATGATTCGCTACACACTTGTCTGTTTTTGCCAAATATGCACTCGCAGAGAAGGAAATCTGACGGGAATGTTGTAAATTTCAGAATAATGTAATGTGAATCGTTCGGATCGTTGTCTATGATGATGCCGGATTCTTATCTTATCTTACCATTCATAAGAATCCTCGGTCGACTGGATCTTTTTATCTGCTAGGAGCTGTAAAGGAGAGAACCTAAAGTCCCTATCACCAAAAAAATGCAACAATCAACTTAGACTCCAAAAGGATCACTGACTCCGACTTACCATTTGAGGATTTTATTACAGAGCCAAAAATAACTAAACATACAAACACCTCAAGACGAGGTTAAAAAAAATACATGGGCACTAATACAAAAAGCATTCTATGTACCAGTCTGATTCGGTGTAACATAAAATGGATCAATAATAGACAAATTAAGCAAGCAACGACTGCTCCAATGTCTAAGTTAGTCTTCATTAGTTACATAAAGAAAAAGAAGTGATCAGTTAGTTCTGTCCCTACTCTAGCACTAAGGTGACATCCCTGCTTAGCATTTCCCAACCCAGATCGGGAGAAAAAGGTGTCAGCTTGTGAAGACTTCCTAGGAAGTACACTCACGTTGCATGAGTCAATGGCCAATCTAAGTCTCTCTTCTAAGAATCTATCCCTCTCTTCCCTTCCTAACCGTTCTCTGCTCCTCTCTGCTCTTCTCTGCTGCTGCTCCCTCGGGGCACTGTCCCTAATACAAAATGAACAATCAATAGAACACGCCCCCGAAACACCTCCTTTCGCTGAACACCTCTGGAAGGTAATTTTCCAGAAACTTGCACTCCGTCCAATAAAGGTTTATATGACCGTGGGTCCCAGGCTTCTCCAGTGAGCTTCCAATTATCAGCATTCCACGATACACTGTAGCAGGTCTCCTCCATACCTAACTCCTAAAACAAAGAACATCAGTCTAACTAACTAAGACGATGTCCTTGCACCTGCAACAGAAAGCATGTGAATTGAAATAACCTTGCATGTACATGAAATCTGCTGACTGTCCTCAACTGAGAGCTCTCCCAGGGAAACACATTTCGGGCCTACATAATTCAGCCAACATAAGAAATAATTGGGCCTCTCGTAACTAAACGTGAACATCCATTAAGGCCTGTACACATCAAGGATTACACATTTTAAACGTTGTATTTATGAGCATTGAATTTCTTCACTTTGAGCACAATTAGTCACTTCTATACATGCAGACTCAATAATGCACGTTTAAATGTAATGCATTTTCATTACATGTAAATTAATGCTCTAGGAACTCTGTAATAAGCGATTACATTTATATGTTATTTATCAATTTCAACTAACACAAACTATTTTCCTAACATTACATTCACATTGTTCGTTATCACATTCACCTGTCTAATGATTCTCTGTTAATACAACCCATGAGTATATGTGGGTGCGGACTATCGGTGATTATGATGCACCCCTACAATTTTCAAAACATCTTAGCGCTCTATCATCTATAACAATAAGCTTCTGAAATAAATGCCTGCTGCGCAAATAAAGCCCCTGCGTGTTTGCTACTGGAAAATCATTTATTTAATTCTCTACAGAGTCATCACCAGCGTCGCTTCAACTCAGGTGACCGTTCCTTCTCAGGAGATAGCCATACAATATCAGGAAGGACAACGTAAGAATAACAAGCAGTGATCTCGGAGGAGTGGTGGGGCGGCCAAGCAGTGTTGTGGGAGGGGTAACGGGGTGGGGGAGACAGCATAGGGCGATGCAGAAAGACACACTTTTTTTTTAAAACCAATCTAGACATGCCAGCAAAGACGTGCTATTGGGTGCAAAGAACATCAAAGAATATATTTGCATGTTTGTTTTTTCAAATATATTTTGATGGAGGAAACCTTGTTGTTCCTTGCACCTGCTGCCACGTTTGTGCTTACACTGTTATGTTAACAAACTTTGACTTGAACATGGATCACCAGAGGGAGAGGATGTGGCGCAGCTGTCGGAACTGCCGACTGGGGGTCTTGAGGATCCATGTTCGTGTCTCGGTATCAACTCAGCATGCTGCAATTCTGGGCAAATCACTTAATTTCCCCCTAGCGCTGGATATCTACTAGGGTGACCAACCGTCCGTAAATTTCACGGACCGTCCGTTATTTTAGTATGATGTCACAAGGTGTCCGTAATTTGGGGTCCCCAAATTACGGATGCCTTACAGACATCATACAAAAATCAAAATGGGAAATTTCAGTGAGCACGCGGTTTCCCTGCTGTGGAAATATGGATTTTTCTGATCAGTTATGTCCCCTATCTTGGACCCCAACGGTTTCATGTATGAATCACAAGTACATGTATGCTCCCTCCAGTTCCAGTTATGAAGACGCAAACCCATGTGCGTCCACCGTCAACATGTCCTCTTTCAGATCCGCCATGAATAGGCCGGATATTCCATTCCTAAGTATGAAAGGCCACCGGCTTTATATGGTTCACTTATGCCATTTTACAGTCCAGGCAAGTAGGCCCTGATTCTGTCATCAAGCTTTTCTTGCTTTCTGCCTCTGAAGCTCCAGTCTGAGCCTGCATCTGTGACCATGAACTTTGTCTCATTCCCTGCGCGGCTCACGAAGCCTGACATCAGCCTGTTGCCTGCCAAGAAACTGTATTTCACCTTCGAAATTATCTGCTCCGTTCCCTGCCCGATGCATTCCTGTCTAGTAGTTTAAGTAAACATTCTGCCAGCTACCGAGCAAAGGCCCGGCTTCTCTGTCTTTATACAAGTAATTCATAGCCCTATTACTATGGAAGATTTCCACCCACGCATCTAGTGTAGACACTTAGACGCTTGTACACGCACTAACAGTCAGTATAGTCAGTATAGAATAAGATTCTACTCTAAGAGACCTCTCTTTTGGATAACATGGTTCTTTAAACATAGGATGTTAGATATGATTTGGGGATTAGGTTGACTTGACCCTCCAGACTTCTGTCGCCACATGTAGAGCTAAATGTCAAGTCCCCTTCACCCCCTAGTCGCACGTCAATCATACGTCATGCTGCTGCGCGCGCATCTCTGCCAAGTATTTCTGCTGACATTGCGAAATTATTTCATAGGTCCACCCATATGTGACATCATAACCAATGACGTTTCCTTGTTACTCCCAATTACGCCTCCTTCAGCTACGCATGTGAAATGTTATCTTTGCTATCAATTGTTACGCCTCTTGCATTGGCTTCACTGTAATGCCTATTGTATAAAAGTGAATAATTATCAATAATGTATGTACTTCACTTCCTGAACCTTCGTGGTGAAGGAACTTGGAGCAACCGATTATAATCGACCATTGGAATAAAGCCCATTCCGAACCTCTAATACCACGGATTCTGCCTCTTATTTACTGAGCTATTTTATTATGTTTCTGTATCAAATTAAGTCCCGGTAATTAAATTATTTACCACATAAATGGCGCCCGAACAGGGACACTTTCTCATCTCACGCGCCGGTGGTGCGTTGCAGGCCCGGTCTCCTGCCACAGCTGGACGGACAACAACGCGTACCAGCAGGATTTCCTGTATCTCCCTCCGGTCAAGCGGGGGCGACTGAGGCTGCGATCAACACCCAGACGAGGCGGTGAGAAGTGCGAAGTATCCCGACCAGAGCCTAGCTGAGAGAGCAAGATCCGAGGTATACAGAGGCCCACCAGTTTCCGAAGTCCCGAGTCGAGTCCAGTTCCCGAAGTGTCGAGTCGAGTCCAGTCCGGTCCAGTTCAGTTCAGTTCCGTTCCGAGGCCTTCCGTTCCGAGCTACCCGGTGAGTACCATTACTGGGGAGGCGTTCTGGCGTGCACATAAGTTGTGCCGGTCCAGACGGGTTTGGGTACACAAATCCGGTCTGCACTGTCTTAGCAGTGTATCTGTACTGTTTAGCAGTATATCTAGTTATCTAGTATATCTAGTATATAAATTCAGAATAATTCAGTTAATACCGAGTATTATGTTCAGTAATTAAGTTTCCTTAGATCGTATCATCATTGTGCTCACTTAAATGTTAAATGTTAAATGTTTTAGTACGTTCTGCATATTGTGGTATGAATGACTGTTCATTATTGTGTTTACTGTATTAAGTTTGTTCAAGATCAAGTATCAGATCAGTTCTCAATATGCCGCTCTTTTCGAAATTAAGACAGATCACAACTAGAAAAGGGGTACTCGAAGAAGCTGTTCCTATTCCTCCTAGGGACACTCCAGGGTACTTCATGTATCATAAACACGGCTTAGACGCTATATTATTTCTTGATTTATGGGTAGACTACACTAAGGAATTACCAGAAAGTCAGAGGTGGCCCGCGGCTGGGACCTGGGATGCAGAGTGCATCGTGAAAGTAGAGGAAGAATTATGGAAAAAGAAAGCTAGACAATCACAGAAAGACGCCATTGAATTATGGCGTAAAGAATCGTATAGACGTACAGAAAAAGCACGTAGACAGGAAGAGAAGAGTAAAGAGAATTCAAATGAAGTCCGAGAAAATCTATTAATTGAAGAAGGTGCACGAGTGAAATCAGAACAAGTAGACAGACAAAGACATGCCCTTATGAAGGGTATGTATCCCCTTCTGGCCGAGGGATTACCTAAGGCTACTGCGGGGATACCAAAAGACTTGCCACCCCCATTATTTCCAATAAAGGTACATCCCAAGGGGCATCCTAGAACCGCAGAAGATGTTTTTCTTTCCTCATATTTAGATGACGCAGCTCCCGAGTATGCTAACCCCGCCCCACATAGACCACCTGCCAGGGAGGTTCAACACCGAGATCCAGTATCTGTATCTCTACAGCAACAATTTCCGACACAAGTTCCGGCAAGCACATCTGGTTCTACATCTGTTCCTACAGCTACTTCTATAGCTGTGCCCACACCTATAGTTGCTGTATCGCGTTCAACGAATCCTTTCACGCCCGATACCCCAGATGGGGCTACGGGAGGTGCTACCAACATTTTTTCTACGCCACCCAGAATAAATAAACTTACCTTTCAAGAATCTGCACATTCACGTACCCCCAAACTCATAAATGCCCGTACGCTTAAGGAACTTCTTATAGATTGTAGATATGACCCTGTGCCCGGAAAAGAGGACGAAATGACCCTGGCATCACTACGTATCAGACGAGCCGCGGTGTATTTAGGGAAGTTACCAGGAATGACTGCGCACCTAGATAATATATATCATTTTGTCCAAACAGGGCGAGATTCAGAATGTATTAACAGAGCTATGGAATACCAGAAAGTGGAAATACAGGGGGAACTGTTACGTTTCCTCATAAATTGTGTGATCAGAAATCAAGACCGACCGGGGGTAGACCCGGAAGCAATGCAAATTCTTACCAGATGGAGCCGGAATATATCAGAAGGGAGACATGATAAGCAAAACTGTATAATAGCCATGTGCCGAAAGATCCGTAAAGAAATAGAACGCCTACACGAAGAGAGATTAGCGGTAGACCAGTTTGAACAAAATGAGGAGGAGGAAGGATCAGGACTGCCCACAGGACAGTCAGAAACCATAGCCTATGTAGGTAGAGGAAGATCTTGTAATAGTACTAGATGTCTTACTGACCCGATACGTCCGATATGTCTAGAAAATAACAGGAATTTTCAAACACCTATAATAAATATAAGGTCCCCCGAGCATTCGTTCCAAGCCGCTGACAAATTACTGCGAGAACGAAGGGGTTATCATTTTCTCGATTCTATGGATGAACAAGAATTAGCCAGATCAGCCGTTCATTGGGTTGACAGTCCCGGAAAGTATGATGATGATACAGTAGCACACACATTTTTGAATCTCACCCCAGATGAACAGCGTTTAGCTGGGATTTATATGATTCAACAACTTCTTATACTATATAAAAGCCAACATTCAGATCCTGGTCCCTTACCTGATATATTGACTGAATTACTCGCGAATAGATGGAGAGGTTCAGGTACTAAGCTAATTAAAGAAATACTAGAATCAAGAAAGCAGTACATTCTTTTTATATGCCCAGAACATGTCTCACTGCCCATTAAGGAAAGAACCACGTATTACATGGACAGACAGAATCCCTTACGAGAAGTACACCCAATAAAGGGCGAGGACAATGAGTTTAAACGTGTATTTGTATATACGCCCATATCGAAAATAGAATTGTTAGAAATGAAGAAAGTGGTACCCAGTCATGACAAAGACCCAGCGGGTTTCCACCGAGAAATTAAAGACATGTTACTCATGGGAGAGTATACCTATCCCGACATTATGACCATATTAAAGGTATTGATGCCTGCTGGCATTTATGAAAAACTCAAGGAAAAAGAGTGGGAGGTGGGAGACCAAAAGATAGACTGGACAGCATTAGAAAATGAAGAAAAGGCCCGAGGTCCAGGTTCGGGGCTTGGGGACAAAACTAAAGCACTACCAGGTTTACTAGTACAGGTACTGCCACGTTTATTAACCACAAAAAAGGAAGACTGGGGTGCAATTTCAGCCTGTAAACAAAAACAAGATGAAGACACTAGTGATTTCTATGCACGATTTGAAAAATGTTTTGGTATAAATAGTGGCATAAAAGCAAGTAGCGAATCATACCCACATCTGTTTGTGACAAAATTAGTTGAAAATTCCTTGCCCCAAGTGAAGAATAGAGTATTAAAATTCGAGAGTACCTGGCAAGGTAACACCCCATCACAAATGTTACAAATGTTACAGTATCATCACAATAGAATTAGAGAGGAACAAGATCATGAACAAAGACGCATGAAAGACACGAAAATGAAAATGCTAGTCTCCCAGACAGTTCCAGCTGAAGGACATAAAAAGGGTACGACACATTCCGGTGATTCAGCAGGACCTGTAAAAGGGACATGCAACTATTGTAAACAACCAGGTCATTATGTACACGATTGTCCAGTCCTGAAGCGTAATATCGCCACAGGTATTACAAAAGAAAGACCACGGCCACTTAGACAAGATCAGAATGAACAAGGAGCCTCGCAGCATGCACAGTCCATGCCAGCCCCACAACAGTCTATACAGTTTGTGCCAGCTGCACCTGCGCTGCCTGTTGCTGCCACACAAACCACGACACGACAGCTGTACCAGACCGCACAGTACGACTATCCTGATTATCAACGATATGCATGAAACAGCCTAGAGAGGGAAGTTGACTTACCCCTTATCGAGGTCCCTGTAGACCAAGAAGGACCCTATGTACATAGTGAATTATTAGGCCAAGATAGAAAATTTTTACTTGATACAGGGGCAAGTCGAACAACCATAAAACGTAGTGAAGTTCCAGGGGCACCCCTCTCAGGCTCACAGAATATTTCCCTTGGTTTTTCAGGAAAACCTATTGTTAATGAAGTATCACAGCCTCTTCCACTTACGATAGGACCTTTGACCCGAACTACAGATTTATTGCTCACTAAATCCTGTCCAGAAAACTTGTTAGGTATAAAAACACTGAAAGCTCTAGGAGCTATAATATGTTGTTCTCCGGAAGGAGTAAGATTGTTTTTACGTGATTTTAAAGGTCACTATGTGTCTAGAGACATGGATCCCCGACTACAGACTTTACCTACACATCTATGGGCACAAGGCCCTACTGATGTTGGTTGCATGAATATTACACCATATCGAGTTACACTAAAGGCAGGAGTGGTACTACCACGAATGCGACAATACAAGTTACCACCAGATGCTGTAGTGGCTTTACTACAAATCATTGACGAGCTCATTGCCCAAGGAGTAGTTGTGGAAACAGACTCCAATGTATGTAATTCACCGGTAATTCCGATTCTTAAACGAACAGATCCTAAGGCCCCGCCAGTATATCGATTGGTTATTGATTTGCGCGAATTGAACAAATGCATTGTGCCACAATTCCCTGTGGTCCCAGATATCTCGTCATTACTGACAGCTATTGATTCCGAAGCAACATTCTTTACTGTAATTGATCTAAAAAATGCCTTTTTCAGCGTCCCAATAGATCCGGAAAGCCAATATTTGTTCGGATTTAGTTTAAATGGACGTAGCTTCAAATTCTCACGCGCACCTCAAGGATTTACAGAAAGCCCCAGCATCTATAGCCAAGCACTGAAAAGAGAACTCGATAGTATCCACATGCCAGTTAACACTGCCTTGCTTCAATATGTCGATGATCTGCTGATCACCGCTAGAAGCGAACCCGAATGTGAGAAAGCATCACTGACAGTTTTACAATTTCTAGCCGAAAAGGGGCACAAGGTGTCCCCTTCTAAGCTGCAATTCTGTGTCCAGCGAGTTGTTTATCTTGGACACTCGCTGTCCAAGGAGGGAAGGCAGTTTACACCCGACCGCATTCAGTTAATAGCTAACATGCCAATACCCAAGACACAAAAGGAGGTACGGGCTTTTATAGGCCTCACTTCATATTGTAGACAGTGGATCCCTCAGTATGCATTTCTAGCAAAACAACTCATTCAGTTGACAACACAGGAGGCAGCCACATCGACTGTTCTCCCTTGGACTCAGGAACATACACAAGCTTTTGAAAGCTTAAAGACAGCCTTATGTCAAGCACCTGTTTTAGCAACACCATGTTACAGTAAACAGTTTACACTTTTTGTTACAGAACGCGAAGGTACTGCCTTGTCAGTACTCACACAGGAACAAGCAGGATCACACAAACCGTGTGCTTATTTTTCTAGTACATTAGATCCCGTAGCTCAGGCTCTGCCTGCATGCCTAAAATCAGTGGCAGCAACCGCTTTAGCAATCAGACAAAGCGATGCTATAGTGTTAGGACATCCATTGACAGTTCAAGTACCACATGCAGTAGAGGTTCTTTTGAATCGAACGCAAACACAACATTTAACTATAGCGCGACTTACAGGGTATGAACTAACATTGTTTCAGCCACATATAGAAATCAGACGTTGTAACACATTGAATCCTGCCACACTTTTACCTGTAATCGGAACAGACCCACTAGCCCATGACTGTATTGAAGTTATTACAATCACGACGAAACCCAGACAAGACTTAACCGATGTCCCATTGTCAGACCCAGACCTGACGTTGTATGTAGATGGTTCATGTATGAGAAAAGGTACAGGAGAACTAGTGGCCGCTTACGCAGTCACAACAGACACTGAAATCATTGAAACAAATTGCATAAATACCTTGTCCGCTCAAGCAGCAGAGCTCGTCGCTCTGACACAAGCCTGTATTCAAGCCACAAATAAAAAAGTCAACATATACACTGATTCACGTTATGCATTCGGAGTTGTACATGACTTCGGCGTGCTGTGGCGAGAGAGAGGTTATTTAACTTCTCACGGTGCCCACATTCAGCACGGACCCCTCATTCATGCCTTATTAGATGCAATACATCTACCCACTGCAATATCAATTATGAAATGTAAAGCTCATACGAAAGTGACTGATATCATTTCTCAAGGCAATGATCTAGCCGACAGAACAGCTAAACAGACTGCTCAAACTCAAACATCCGACATGACAAAGACAATAGTCCCGACGCCAACACATTGTATGACGGTTAAAGATCCTACTCTTGACGTAATTGATATACAGACACATGCTACACCAGACGAAATAAAGAAATGGACTGAATTAGGAGGGATCCAAACGGATCAAGGATGGTTGATGAAGGAAAAGTCTGTGTGGTTCCTTCCTGATTCAATGGTCCAGGTTATAATTAACACTGTACATAGTCCAGCGCATCTAGGAGAAAAAGCTATGCTAGACAGCATTCAACACATTTGGTTCAATAAACATTTACGAGCAGCAGCCAAACAAAAAGTTCGTACTTGTATGATCTGTTGTCAGTTCAACCCAGGAAAAAGCGTACCCGTAGAACAGGGTGGATTCCAGCCTCCTGATCACCCTTTTGAAGTCCTCCAGATGGATTATATCCAGATGGAACGATGTCGAGGATTCAAATATGTTCTCGTAGTTGTCTGTGCTCTTTCCCGTTGGACGGAGGCATACCCGGTTTCAGATTACACGGCCCCGACTACTGCCAAACAGTTGGTTCGAGAATTCTTCCCACGATACGGTTTACCACGTGTTGTTCACTCAGATAACGGCCAGCCGTTCTCATCCGAATTAATGAAACACGTTTCACTTTTGTTAGGCTATCAGTGGAAATTCCACTGTGTCCGACACCCCGAAGCAGCAGGTCTCGTAGAAAGACATAATCAGACCCTGAAAATTAGATTGTCCAAAATATGCAGACAGAAAGGTGTCGACTGGGTAGTAGCATTACCAGTTGCACTCTTTTACACAAGAATGGTAGCACACTCTCGAACAGGGCTATCCCCGTATGAAGTGATCTTCGGCAGACCACCAAATATGTGGGGGACGCCTATACCACGCAAAATAACTGATATTGACTGTAATATGCTGACAGATTACTTGGCTTCCTTGATGTCTGCACTACAATCTTGTCGTTCACAGGTAGCTGCAGATTTTCCTGACAACACTGAGGTGAAGCCCCATGACGTAATTCCAGGCGACCTGGTCCTAGTGAGGAACTTTGATCGAAAGACTCAGCTGGATCCTAGGTGGAAGTCGCCGCAGCTGGTCTTGCTCACCACAAGGACGGCCGTGAAGATCGAGGGCAGGAAAGGCTGGATTCATTCAAGTCATATCAAGAAATTTCATGGACTACCAGCGGATGTGAATACCACACCTCGTGTGTCTTCACCCATTGACTCAAAACTTCCTTTTGTTGAAAAGAGTAATTCCGAACTTTATAAACTAAAACTCAGGTCCAATCAGTCAAGCAATTTGATTGTTTAAGTCCTCTCCGAGGTGAAGCGGTTGAATTGTCTCTGACATGTATCCCTTGGACCTGAATAGAGAATGCACCCGAAAAATGTTGAAATGACAGGCGTACTGTAAATCACTGCGTAGTCATTGTACAGTGACGTTATTAATTTTGTTTTCCTTAAGTCTTTTAATAATTACCGCAAGTATATTGTTGCATATATATTATCCTATTTTTAGACACGCTTATAATGTTACTGCTGAACATTCTTTTAGTGAATTACCTCCGCTTGAGTTGTCTTATAGATTTGCGCTGCGCAATAACACGTTTATTAGTATGTTACATCATTCCCATCAGGTTAGTAATGCTACAAATTGTTGGATATGTGGCCGACTCCCTCCCTATCAGAATTATAAAGGAATTCTACCTCTTTTTCCATACCCGTTCACACACAACGGCTCCTGTGGAGCATGGTTTAGTTTAATTAATTCCTTAGATTCAAATTCTGCAGTTTATCAAGACAACTGGGTATGGGGAAATTTGAATTTAGTTTTACTTAAGGTCTGCTATCCTAACAAGGAGGGATTTCCCCAGAGAACAGGAACTGATCTAGAAAATGAAGTGTATGGATTAGGTAATTTTACGCTTAATCTTATGATCCTAAATGTCGAATCCGAAGCTACTCCAATTTTGCCCGCTATGTCAATATTTCCAGTAAAGGGTGAATTATGTGTAAGAAAGAATGGTTCCATACATATGGGCCATAGTAGATGCACCACTGTAGTAGAATTTAGTGATCAAGGCAAGTCTACATTTAGAGCTTCCCGCCATTCCTATTTTATATGTGGTCAGACGGCATATGTACGTTTGCCTCTAGATTGGGATGGTACCTGCTACATTGGATTCCTTTTGCCACCTGTTTTCCTAGCTCCTCCTGATTATCACAGAAATACTCATTTAGTATATACTAGAGTAAGGAGAGATCTCCCGATAGTCGATTACACTGAAACAGCATGGGAAAAATACACAGATTTCAATAAAGGTCTCTTTCCCTATATAGGTACAGTTACTAATAGTAAGCTGATACGTAGATTAACCAGAACCCTTGAAGCAGTAGTGAACGAAACTATTTCCGCCTTAGGCAATTTAACAGAAGAGCAGTCTGCTATGCGGATTGTTGTGCTTCAAAATCGTCTTGTCCTTGACGTCATCCTGGCCGATAGGGGCGGAGCTTGTAGGGTCATCGGATCAAGTTGTTGCATTTTCATACCAGAAAATTCGCCATCTGTATATAAAGCCATAACTCGCCTTCATAAGATTGTAAGCCAGATACACCAGAATACAGGCACCTGGACTTGGTCCGGTTGGTTTTGGAATATATTGTCTACCTTTGGATGGAAGGTCCTATCCTTCCTAGGTATTGGCTTTCTCATACTATTCAGTTGCTGTCTATGCCTACAATGTGGACCAGCGATTTGTGGTCTGTGTGCCACATCGTGTATTCCACCACCAAGATTTCATTCGTCCCAGAAGAAAAAAGAAGAACAAATGATGCTATATGAACAGATCAATGGATTGATGAAGATTGATATCTCTTGACGGGCAAGTAGGGGACAAGGAGGGAATGTGGAAATATGGATTTTTCTGATCAGTTATGTCCCCTATCTTGGACCCCAACGGTTTCATGTATGAATCACAAGTACATGTATGCTCCCTCCAGTTCCAGTTATGAAGACGCAAACCCATGTGCGTCCACCGTCAACATGTCCTCTTTCAGATCCACCATGAATAGGCCGGATATTCCATTCCTAAGTATGAAAGGCCACCGGCTTTATATGGTTCACTTATGCCATTTTACAGTCCAGGCAAGTAGGCCCTGATTCTGTCATCAAGCTTTTCTTGCTTTCTGCCTCTGAAGCTCCAGTCTGAGCCTGCATCTGTGACCATGAACTTTGTCTCATTCCCTGCGCGGCTCACGAAGCCTGACATCAGCCTGTTGCCTGCCAAGAAACTGTATTTCACCTTCGAAATTATCTGCTCCGTTCCCTGCCCGATGCATTCCTGTCTAGTAGTTTAAGTAAACATTCTGCCAGCTACCGAGCAAAGGCCCGGCTTCTCTGTCTTTATACAAGTAATTCATAGCCCTATTACTATGGAAGATTTCCACCCACGCATCTAGTGTAGACACTTAGACGCTTGTACACGCACTAACAGTCAGTATAGTCAGTATAGAATAAGATTCTACTCTAAGAGACCTCTCTTTTGGATAACATGGTTCTTTAAACATAGGATGTTAGATATGATTTGGGGATTAGGTTGACTTGACCCTCCAGACTTCTGTCGCCACATGTAGAGCTAAATGTCAAGTCCCCTTCACCCCCTAGTCGCACGTCAATCATACGTCATGCTGCTGCGCGCGCATCTCTGCCAAGTATTTCTGCTGACATTGCGAAATTATTTCATAGGTCCACCCATATGTGACATCATAACCAATGACGTTTCCTTGTTACTCCCAATTACGCCTCCTTCAGCTACGCATGTGAAATGTTATCTTTGCTATCAATTGTTACGCCTCTTGCATTGGCTTCACTGTAATGCCTATTGTATAAAAGTGAATAATTATCAATAATGTATGTACTTCACTTCCTGAACCTTCGTGGTGAAGGAACTTGGAGCAACCGATTATAATCGACCATTGGAATAAAGCCCATTCCGAACCTCTAATACCACGGATTCTGCCTCTTATTTACTGAGCTATTTTATTATGTTTCTGTATCAAATTAAGTCCCGGTAATTAAATTATTTACCACACTGCGAGAGGCCCCATGAGTTTGAAAGATTTCACTCAGGGCCTCTCGCACCTATCTTTTAAACTGTAGAGGCTGCCTGCAGCGGCCCCTCCCAGACCTCGCGCAGACTGTGGATTGGCTCGTTGTCATTCTGAGACTGCAGCTGATTAGCGCTTATAGAATGACAATGGGCCCAATTGTAGTGACAGCATGCCCCTAACAATTTGCTGGTGAAGGTGGCTGACGACAAGGGTTCTACGCCAAAGCTGAAAGATCTGGCTTTTTGATAGATAAGTTGGAAGGATTGCAGCGTCGGGTGGATGAGAAGGTGCAAGCTGGCGTGACCCAGGAAGGCTCGTTGCTAAGTTCTCAATTTCTGAAAGGCTTCCTCACGGGTATGTAGTGGCCTAGCTCCGAGCCTCAGCTGTCCTAGGTTTTGCTATTGGTGACTGCACCGGGATCTATGCAGCTCAGAACTATGCTCTTCCGAACATCGAGCAAACTATCCATGATTACCTCAGCTCTTTCAAGAAAGGGCGGCTGAACTAGCAAAGCACACCAGATATTGCAGCTCTCATGCTGCTAACCTTAAACAATCTGCACAGTGAAATATGTGGACACCTTCTTAATGAGAGAATTATACGCTGTTTTATTGTTGACTTGGAAAGGTGTTTGACAACTCAGCCGGTCTGCTCACACACTACGAATTAGGAGACTTAGTTTGGGGGTCGATACTGGAACTAAGGAGCCTTTTCATTTCCTTTTCTGACCTGAAGACTCTTAACACATAGTTGTACTGTTTTAATAGTTGATGTATAAAGTAAAAGTTGGCTTTATTTCAGCTGACATCTCTCATAATGGAAAGTGTACATTACTTCAACTGGTTTCCAAAGGTCAAGTTGTTGATGATACTTTTTCTTAAATTCTAAAGTAGCTCTGAATTGCAAAGCAGATGAATGTGGGTCTGCTTCAGCCAGGTTTGGACTCTGCTGCTCAATGCTACGAGGTCTCTGCTGCAGTGTTTTCATTTGGGAACATAACTTCTGTCGCCTAAAGGAAACCCTCCGGCTCTATACTCGGCAAGTGGTTTGGTGCCTTTACTTTATTGTAGCATTGAAGTTTTGGGTCGAATTTCAAGGTCTTCAGTTTGAAGTCTTTAAGGTTTAGGACTAACTGTATTAAGTTTGGCCCAGAATTATCACAACTATCTGCATGCTTACCAAACAAAGCGTATTGTGCCACTGGTCTGAATTTGCTATGAAATGTGCTGTTCCTTTCTTGCTCTGCTTAATAAATTATGTAGAGAACCTGCTAGTGACAGCGTGTGGTGTGCCTTCTCCTGCATCGGGCTAGGGCAAGGCATTCGGCTTTTGTCTTGGCACCATGCTGGAGAAAATAAAATCACTAACAGTGTTGTCACTGTACATTTAAAAGTCAGATTTCAACATACAAATAAAAAAATACTATTTAATGTTTGTTACATTAGCACAAATCTTGATTGCAGAAAGGGCCTGATGTCGCTTTGCAATGCTGCGCACATACTGAAAAACTGTGGAGTGCACAATTGTCTCAACCTTATATAAACTTATTTTGACTTGTATTTATTTTGGTTGTCTAATTACTTACTTATATATTATTGTGCCACCTCCTCCGATATGTCCGTAAAACATATGTTTTGTCCCAAATTTTTGTCCTGAATTTTGACCTTCTGTCCTGAATTTTTGTCCTGAATTTTGACCCTTTGTCCTGAATTTTTACACTGGCTGTCCTGAATTTGCACCCATGACAGTTGGTCACCCTAATATCTACTAATGTAATTTAAATTAAGCAAAAGAAAAAAAAACAAGCTTCTGAAGTCTGTCTTGTGCTTGACACGTTCACAAAGAAATCATCAGTGACGTGGCACCTCATACCGTGAAAGAAAGAGTCATATAAATGAATTGTTGGTTAAATTCTTCATGTGGAGCACTACTAGATTTGAAGCAAAAAATGCTACCCTATAGGTACCCTTAATCGGTAAATAAAATCAATTTTAAGCAAACATTAGCAACGCCAACAAGTCTCTCCAAAGCTAAAGGAAAAGAGTGTTTGGTCTGATACTTTAAGCATACAAATGTAGCCAGATTGACAGTTGTACTTCCGACCAATTTAAATATATCAACGGTAACTTGTCTTTTTATTTAGCACTTCACACACTCCAAATATTAGATGTTATTATTTCATGTGTGCTTATTTATTGCATTTCTAATGTGCTCCATCACTCATAAGCTAGTCACCGGGAACATGTGAACAATTTGTACTTAATTTTTCTAGATGATAACAAAGTCGGCGCTATAGGAATTCGAACCCATGACCTGCTTATTACCACTTAATTGTAAGTGACGAGCATTTAAGTCAGCGAGCCGGTCCTCGTATCTGCCAACAGATAGTTTTACACCATTTAGGAAAATACAGCAGAGAGTCCCTGCGCTTCATGTGCTGTAAATATGTTCTTATGCAGGTACTTTGTTTTTGACGTTCTGGGGAGAATGGCAGAGATGGCGCTGCTTGGATTTGAACTCCTGGTCAGCGACCACCACTTTGATCCAAGTGATGAGCACGTGCATCCCTCCGCTGGCTGACTAATAACTTTTCAGCTCCCAGAACAAGAAAACAATGAAAGTTCATAGCTTCTGCCACAAAAGAGCACTGCAGAATTCTTCTCTTTCCGCTCTGCCCATACATAAAAGGTTTTGCGTGCAGGTCCTTCCAAAACGATAAATAGCACATTAAGTATACGTCCTTAAAAACGATTTAAATAAATCAATAGTTCTCCCTTTCCCACCTCAGCCTCGATGTGAGAGGATGTGGCGTAACAGCCAGAGCTGTCAACTTTGAAGCTGGGGAACCAGGTTCGAGTCATGTAAGGAGCTCCAATACCTTCGGTCGAGTTTGCGCTATATAAGAAAACTGCAATTGTTTCCACGATGCGTTTGAAAAATATGACATTCCCACGTGGGAAAAAAACGAGCAGGAAGGACAGAGAGCATTCACAGTTGTTTAGAACGAACAGATGGCCAACCAGAAGGAACTCCGAGGCCGTGATGCACAGACAGGAGAGGCGGGGAGGGGGGGCATTGCCCACTGTGCCAGGAGAAAGCGTGAAGGCGCTATGATAGTCAACACAAAATTAACTACTTAGTGAAAACGCCTGGAAGGGAACTGAGAACCCAAAGGAGGGACAATTACAACAAATGCACCAATGAAAAGGAAGCTTTTCTGAATGGCACAACAAATAACGAACTGCAATGATCGGTGTTGCAAAAACCCACAGAGGAGATACAACAGTCTTGCAGACAGCACAAGCACTGTAGACTCGACCTAAAAAGGTGATGCAAGGACCCTAAAAATTATAGACAAACAAACCTCTTAGATGTGAGAGGGGAACTCTTCTTGAAAATACTCTTGGGGATGTTGAAAGAATGGGCAGAGACCAAATGTATAATCCCCATGGAACAAGGTGGGCTCAAGGAGGGGAACTTTACTATTGACCACTGCTTCAGCTTATGGGCTATAGTGCACAAAGCCATGGAACAAAGAGGAAGTTTGTACCATTGCTTCAAGGATTATCACTCAGTGTTTGATATGGTTGACCGGTAATTACCATGGGAAGCATTGAGTTATGAAGTATTAAGTTGTTTGCTTTTAATCTTACAAGAAATTCATAGGGATAATTAGTGTCAAGTGGAACTTGATCAAAGCTCATTGTCACAAAAATATATATTAGGAATGGCCTTAGACAAAGCTGTGTGTTTGGGACTATGCTATTTTCATTTTTTTTGGGGCAGATCTACCCAAAGTTCTAGAAATAATAAATAGTTTCAGCCTAAAGATGAACCGTACCCATTTTAACTGTTTTCTTTATGCTGATGATTTGGTCATTATGGACTTAACAGAAATTGGTTTACAGAGAAAACTAGATATGTTCTTCAAATATTGCAAAAAGAAAGAATTGATAATTAACCTGGATAAACCTGAACTGCTCCTGTTCGGAACAAAGAACTGTAAGTACACATGGTTGCTCCATGAAGCAGAAATAGAGGTGGTTAACAAATATAAATATCTGGGAATGTGGTTCACTGATAAACTGACATGGTAAGACCAAATTGAAGTATTACAGGCTAAAGCACTTTTGTTATATATCTCAGGAAAACATAAAAATAAAATACAGTAAGTCATAAAACGAGCAATAGTTATAACAGCAAATCATACATATAAATCCGGGATCAGGAAGGTCCAGCTGGTCTATTGTTCTATGAGTGGACGGCATACTTGTAAGCCTCTTTTCTTCGCCCTGAGGCCGTTGCATTTATACAGCCCCATCTCAAAATTAAATACATAAAATAATTTAGCATACCAGGCTTGATAGGTAGGAGGATCCACATCCTTCCATTTTGTTGCAATTAGTATACGGAGTATTGCAGTTACCATAAAACAAAAACAAACATGAATAGGTTCCAGCTGTAGAGTTTCATCACAGCCTAGTAGCATCAAAGTAGAAGATATTGGGACTGGCCGTGAAATAGTTCTAAGCAGAAAAGATTCTACCCCCTGTTTTAATTTGTTACGTTTAGTGCAGTCAAAGAACATGTGCACAATGTGTGCAGGACCTTTAGCACACCTTGGGCATATATCATTTTCCCGTTTTCCCCAGGCAAATAATTTTGCCGGAGTAAAATATAGACTGAAAACTGTTTTCAAATGTTATGCTTTTAAGTTAGCGGATAAGAACACCGTTTTAGACAACCAAAGTGACCTGCTTAGGTCCACATCCGAGTTCCCCAGTTTATTTGCCCAAACAGTTTTGATTCTCAAAATGTCATCCGCATTAGCCACGAGTATACTGGAATATATATCCTTGATAGACGGCTGTTTAAAAACCAGGTGCTCTAACAATTGTATTTTTCCCTTGTTAATAACCTGTGGTACCAAGGGTCAGATTGTCTCCCTTATTTGGACATATTTAAAGAAAGAATTAGCTTCCACCCCATATCTCTCCAGAAGTTCTGTGAAGGATATAACCCCATTCATATCAAGCATGTCCCCTATACTGTTGATTCCTGCCTGCTCCCATCTTTTTCCCAGTACATCATATAATGGAACAGGAAAATTTGATGAGCGCCACAAGTAAATGTATCTTTGTACCTTTGGGATTACTAAGTCTTTGTACACTCTGTGCCAAATGTTCCAAGCAGCTCTAATTTTTTAAATAACTCCCCTCAAGCTGTCTCAAAAGGATCCCAGGTGCTGCACCACCAATGGCCAATTCGAAGATAGAAGGTGGGGTTTCCTCCTGCCCTCGCGGGGTTGGTTCTACCTTGTTTTTAAACAGTATGCCAGTTTGACGCAACATTATGGCCAAATATTAATATAAAAGATTAGGGACTGCTACCCCCCCCCCATCTTGCGGTAATGTCATTTAAGACATGGATTGCCTAATTTTCCGCATAGAAAAAACGGAACAAAGCTTTAAAAACTCTTGCTAATAAGTCGGACATTATCATAAAAGAGGCTGACATGGGGGGCAATATAGTAATCATGAGAAACACTGACTATATCCAGGAGATTGAGAGGCAACTTTCAGATGGACAGGCATATATTAGATTAACATGTAATCCACTAAGTGATGTCACCACACAGATTCGGCAAAAATTGATCAATTTGAGAGAACAGGGGCTCATTTCAGACATTGAATTTAAATATCTGTTCAATGGTTCTCCTAGAGCACTATGTCTATACATCTTACCAAAAATCCACAAGCCAAGTGCTTTCCCACAAGGCAGACCGATTATCTCTGGTATAGGATCTCCGACTGAGCGTATATCAGAGTTCATTGATGTATACCTGCAACCAATGGTACACAATCTACCTTCATATCTCAAAGACACAGGAGACCTACTGAATAAACTGGAAGACTTTGAATGGTCGAGTGATTATACTTTTGTGACACTTGATGTCCGTTCACTCTATACAAGTATACCATTGGAAAAAGGACTTCAAGCTTTGGGTGAATTCCTGTAGCAGAGAGATGCGACACTCTATGAACATACACAAATGCTTCTGGACTTAACTCATCTTGTATTGGAAAACAATGTCTTTTTACATCTAGGTAATTGGTATAGACAAGCAGTAGGGGTCGCTATGGGTTCGAAATTTTCACCATCATACGCTAATCTGTATATGGGGGACTTCGAACAGAAACATCTGTGGAGAGCGGGCCCCCCAGAAGTGACTGTACATATTATATACTGGTCTAGATACATAGACAATATTTTTATGATTTGGTCTGGCAATGAAAACTGTCTTCTAAAATTGGTGGAACATCTCAATAACAACATGTATAATCTAAGCTTCACGTATAAATCTAACAAAAGGGAAATTGACTTTTTAGATTTGCTACTGTATGTAGAGAATAACAAAATCCTGTCTAAAATTTTCCGGAAAGAGACATCATGTAATTCAGTTTTACATGCTAAAAGTGCACATCCCAGCTCTCAAATTAATGCGATCCCATTGGGAGAAATGACAAGAATCAGGAGAAATTGTTCAGACCCCTCAGTGTTTGCCTTGGAGTTGAACAAACTAGAGGGACGTTTTGTGCAAAGAGTCTATTCACAAACGGTCCTGGATAAAGCTAAAACAAAAATCCTGAGAACCTCCAGGCACTCTCTGTTACATAGAACACACAAGAAAAAGTGTAAACAACGAGATAGTGACGGTAAACTGGTGTTTGTTACCGGCTTCAATACCTATAGCAACACAATTTACAGGATTCTACTTAAACATTGGCACCTACTACATTTGGAAAAATCACTTGCTAAACATATCACCAAAAAACCCATGGTGGCACATAGGAGAGGTACTACCTTACGTAATATCTTATGTCCAAGCTTTCTCCCTTTCACAAGTCAGCCGACAACTTGGCTTCCAACAAGACCAAAGGGTTTTTTCAAATGCACACAGTGCAATGTCTGCCCACATGCCCTCAATAGATTGACAGACTTCCTGGACAATACCAAAGTGAAATACTCTATACGTGAATTCATAAACTGCAATACTAGATATGTGGTTTATTGTTTAATCTGTGTCTGTGGGCTCATTTACGCAGGTAACACATTACGTCCCCTTAAATAGCGAATTTTGGCACATATTAGGGCAGTCAGAAACAACAATAGGGATTACCCTTTTTCAGTGCATTTCAATGATTCACACCCTTTGGCAAGTATAACAGGTATCCGCTTTCATGGTATTACACAAACACAATTACAACAGAGGGGGGGATCAACTTTTTAACTTACGCAGGACAGAAACGCAATGGATCATTAGATTGAGAGCGGTGGAACAGGGATTGAATTTCGATAGGGAACTACATGTTTTTCTATCTGAATAGATTGCTACCTACCTGGACTGTCTCTCAGTGCAATATGCAAGTAATTTTGTATTTTCAAAGAAAACCACAAAGTAAAGTGTCCATATGTTTATAAAAGTCACGCTGTAAATATATATATTTTCTGGGGTCAATATTTCAAGATCACAAACATCTTACGGTATAGGATTTTTTCACTGAGAAACTGTAATTTGAGAAGTGCTCACTCTAACTATGTCTTCTAACTGAAAAATAATGTGGGAAACTTGTGTTATGACGTAATTGGGTCAATGTGTCTTTGCATTGAATACTACCCCTAAATGTTTGAATCCTTCCATTCTCCTTTGGGTTTTTAGCTGGGGCGGAACTGGACTGCTCTAACATTGTGCTCTTTCCTCACTTTCATATACTTGAAATCTTTCCCAGCTTGTAAATGCTAAAAATGTTTTCTGGCTATGCTTGAATGGTGGGCACTGCTGTTTGTGGCTTGTCTCCCTTTTCTCTTCTCTTCTTATTGTTTTTTTTTTATAGTACATGCTTGTCACGCATTGACAGTGTTATGCACGACTTTCCGTCGTCTATACAACTATTTGCATATCAAATCGTCCGATTAGGTGTCGGGTTTAATTTTTTTCTTTTTTTGCTTCTAGAATTTTGATCGCTTTTTCAAACACCCCAAAGAGGTCTACAGACTACTCTAGAGTTATTATAGGTTAGATAAATACATATCCTTAAATTAAGGACCTGTTACTAAGCTTACGGACAATCAACCTACATTTTAACTTGTATAGGCTCTCCCTTTCCAAAATGGCGGATGTTTTTCTAGTAATGACAAGTCCGTCGTCTAATTATTGGTTGACCGGCTAATTACGCGTTAGCGTCTTCCTGTTTCCATGTGTATTTAAATTCAATGGTGAGGGGAAAACAAGAAACGCTTTTGCTGCAACGGACGGTGGAACTTTTTGTAGCAGATACATCGTCCCCCAAGGTAAGCGGGAGCAACATGTCCTTTCAATTGGAAATTAGCGAAGGAGCAAGTGAGCGTAAGCTTGTTTCGAGCAAACTGAGATTAGTAAAGCTAATACTTGTTATTGGATATGCAATCCTCTATCGTAACATGTCCCATCACTATTTGGGACTTTTTAGGCATCTAAATACTACTCGGAATAAACGTTGTAGTCTGTAGAAACGTACAATATGAGCACGGGTTATATATACTGAAATGGCGGCTCCATTTTGAGCCTTAAGATAAAAATTGTTGTTCGTAAGTAATGAATGATCTCTCGTTCGCAAGGTTGGATACCACATCAAGCCTGCTAGATAAGCGGTCAACTAATGGTATTTTGTAAGAAACTCTAAAGATTTTTAGTGTTTTTCGGTCCTTTCTCACGTCTGCTCATTTTGAAATCTTTTTTGCCCCTTAGTATCTTATCGCTCTAGTAGTAATTAGGGATTTGGAATCCCATATATTTTTTATAAACATGACTTTTTAGACATCAACAGACTCGTTCAAGTAACATAAGACGTGTTTTGAACACTTTTTTGTAACCAAAATGCTCTACCTTTTATGCTCGCTTCTTCATGTTTATCCTTCTCTTTGTCGCTGAATGATAGGGCCTTATCATGGTTCCCTAATGTGCGGGTACATAGTGTCTGGACGACAAAGACCATCACGATTACACATTTTCCAAATGTAAGTGTTACTTTATAAATCGGTATCTAACAGAATTAACGTTTATCCACTTTACGTGTTGTGGTTTTTACACTTCTCCTCACTTTCTCCCGTTCTCAGTTAGTTCAAACCTTGGAACTAGATCCTGGGACTCTACAAGTATTCAGAATATCGGAATTCATAGGGGATTAGGTATACGGAAGCCACCCCCATTTTGCGAGCTTCAAAACAGATGGTACTAACTTTGATTCTAATTTTTACAACTGGGAACTTAAAATGTTCTCTTACATTCACTGGAATATAGGGTCTGTTGAATTTGATCTCTTTAAATGTTAGTATTTTCTAGACGTTTATTTAGGTGAGGTCTATGGTTATGCACTTGAAGTTTCCAAATAGAGTTTACCGGTCGTTCTTCAGTTACTCTCCATCTTTTATTCTTGCTTTTTTCTTCCTCTTCCTTTATTTATTTTTCCTTTATTTTTCTTTTACATTCTCAATCTTTCATATCTCTGATTAGGGTGAATTATGATCACGCTACTTTGCGGTGTTTCCTTCACTTACATTGTTTATTTTAAGTTTAAGGAGACTTTGTTTGTTTTAGAATTAAAAAGCAACGTCAAATGTTCAGTTTTTTCTATGCCTTTTATGTATGTATATACCAATTTTGTACATTTATGATTATTTTCACAGCCTTGAGGAAGTCACGGTGGTGACGAAACGCGCGTTGGCTGTTTTTATGTCAAGAACTGGACTGTCAAGAACTTCATAAAACTACTCACTATTACGAGAACCTTTTGATATGAGATGCAATGCTTTTTGACATATGTTTTTGAATACTCCTTCAATGAATAAATCAGTGTTTTAATGATATACATGTGTATTCCTGGATGTTCTCTGTGTCAGGGGCCACTTTCTCACATTATCTCGTCTTTCCGCCTCAAGAGACTTGTATTTGGAATTGTCTATATACACAATCAGAGTGCCGGGGTTCTTGTGTTTGTACTGTCTTCACAAGCCTTTCATGGCCTGTGTGATTGATACCCTTGGTAGTGGGGTATTTTACCCCGAGTGGGCACCTGTTAAACGTTTGACCTTGTAAAATTGGATTTAGTTGACACGAATACCTCTTTATCTGTAAAGTATTTGTTTGGTTGTGCGACGATATATCCACCACTACCTTATGTGATAATTAGTTGGTCTTGTCTGTATTCAAGCCATACCCTGAGTTTCTGCCTAATTCTCGTGCCAGCTCCTCAATCCTTGCTAATGCACCAATTGGGTCAGCGGTGGTGACAGCTAAATCGTCAGGGTACGCTAACTCCTTGGTTTTAAACACCCCTTAACCACAAATGGTCTGATATGTTGGTCTTGTAGGATTGCGTTTATAAGTGGATCGATATATAATGCGAAAAGGATAGGGGAGCAAGGGCAGCCCTGTCTTGTTTACGGGGCTATCATTATCTTTTTTGTTTCCCTACCCATCAATTGAATCCTTGCAGAAGATTGGATGTACATGGCTTTTATGGCTGTTAATATAAGTGGGCCAAAACCCTTTTTACGAAGATTGTCCCAAAGATATGTCCATTCAACCTGATTGAACGCCTTTTGTGCATCGAGTAGTATTAGGGACATCTGCTCCCCTGAAGCTTCTGCTATATCAAACAATGATATTGCCCTGCGAATATGATCTGTAGTCCCTCTCCTTGGTATAAAGCCGTGCTGCCACGGACTTACCAGAGGTGTAGTAATTCTAGCCAATCTACACGCAATGATTTTGGAATATAGCTTTTCATCAGCATTTATCAAGGTTATTGGTCTATATGAGGATGGGTCATCTGCCATTTTCCCTTTCTTTAAAAAAAAGGACAATATTAGTCTCCAGCCAAGATAGAGGCGGGATTCCCCTCAGCTGAATCGCGATAAATAGATCCAAAAGAAGGGGGGGTAAGCTCCATCTGTAAAACCCTATATATTTCCATAGGGATACCTTCCGGACCTGCAGCCTTTCCTGAGGCCATCCCTTGAAGCACTTCTTTAAATTTCCCTATTGTCATATCTTCCTTTAGTTCCTGCCTGATAAGAGGGGGGTTTACCTCAAGTTCTTGCAGTGTCACGGACGAGATATTATGAATAGATTGATACGGAAACCTACAAAACGAATCATCTCTCCCCTTAACCTTGCCTTAAAGGCGTCCCATACCACTTCTCTTGACGAGCTAGATCTATTCATTTCAAAGTACTGATGGTTCCTCCCCCGAATATGTTCGGTGAACCCTTCGGTAACCAACAGTTTCCTATTGAATGTTCATTTGGTGCTTAGCCGATCGATTCCCAGTATTGGTATTTCCAACATTAAAGGATTGTGGTCCGACTTTTGATAATCTCCAGATATTAGTGCCCTCTATAAGACTAACAGAGATTAAAAAAATAGTCCAGTCTAATGTATTTCTTATGGGGGCAGGAATAAGATGTGATACCTGCCTCCCCGGGCTTTCGATGAGACCACATATCGACTAACCCACGGCTTGTCATCTTGTGTGTTTTACCAGAGCCTCTAATGCCTTAAAGACTTGTGGCTTCCTTCCTAAGTATTTATTCAAAAATGGCTTATCTGCATCTAGATTGATATTGAAACCCCCGCAGATGACCTGGGGGGATGGCCAAGACGCTAGTTCTAACTCACGCTCTTTCAATATGTCCGGGTCATCAAAATTGGACCCATAAATCGTACAACGTGTTAGTCTCCTTGCTATTGATGCTATAGCACACTCACCCCATTTATCTGAAAGTGTACGCTCGACTTGTGGCATTCGATTAGAGACGTGGATTGAGACCCCTCTAGTTGTAGTGGTCTGAGATGCGAAGATCACCTGCGTGTACCCTTGAATCGCGTTAAGCCCTCTTTTTTGCCTTGTAATATGTGTTTCCTGTTGGCAAATTATATCCGCTCCCATAGTTCGTAATAACTGATTTGACCTATCTCTCTTCCCCCTATCATTCAAGCCACCGATGTTTATAGAAAAAATAGACAGTCTACCCATCCCAAAAATTCTTGAGATAGCCGACTTGATTGATGAACCATTTCCTCCTAGTCCTTCCTGTCTTGCTTCTTAAATTGCTCTGATTTATTGCCTTCCTGAGTTTTCTCCCCCATCCCTCCCACTCCCCCCCGCACACTCCCCACCCCCACTCGAGGAAGCCCAGCCCCAGCAATTTCCCACCCCCCACCCCACACTGTGTGGCAACAGACCTGTCTCGGTCTGTGTTGGATGAATGGTGGTGCTCCCTGCAGTGGCATAAGCTTCCTTATTAGTGAATATATTATTTCCTTAACTATATTGTCGCACTTCCCTCCATATGTGGCATATTAACCCTCCCCTTTCTTTCTCCCCCTCGCCTCCTTCCCGGCTCCCTTTCCACCCCTTGGGAGTACACAGGCGAAACACCATACATAAGGAAGAACATCGTTCTTCTTCCC
This sequence comes from Triturus cristatus, assembly GCF_964204655.1. Taxonomy (NCBI): domain Eukaryota; kingdom Metazoa; phylum Chordata; class Amphibia; order Caudata; family Salamandridae; genus Triturus; species Triturus cristatus. The sequence goes on along the minus strand of NC_140591.1, from coordinate 742,563,213 downwards.
TCCAGTAAAATCCAGATCTTTGCACTCCCCTATACATCCCGTCACTCTAGTGGCCCTTATCACAACCAAAAAAATGCCAAGAATACCTCCAAAAATAGTGAGAGCGAAGATATGAAAGTATAAGAAGGAATATAAAATATGAGAAAAGAGGCCAGTAAGAAACACAACAAATAAGAGAAGATGTAAGATAGATAGAAACAAAAGAGAGAGGAGAAAAGAGCTATCCATTCCAGCCCTGGAAGCCTATTATAGTTGAGTCCCCTAACTTCCAAAAAGCTGAAAAGAGTACAAACAGAGTACAAACAGTCAAGCCGAGTCAGGATCTAACTAAAACAAACAACAACAAAAAAACCTTTCCGGCGCCAGGTTATCAATGAGTTGAAGTCAAGATCAGAAATCAAGATCAAGATACTCAAAATCTCGGAATCAGACCCTACCTGCGCTTAAGCACTCTTTGGCTTTGATTTCTGATGTGAAAAATGTATTTCGCTCATTCCATATAACTTTCAGCCGTGCTGGATTTAGGAGGAAGGCTTGAGCCCCTTTCTCCTGAAAGGGTTTGATAATTTTTCAGAGACACCAGCGACACTCGACTGTATAGTGACAAAAATCCGGCCTTGTAAAAAATGAGAAGCCCTCGGCTGCATGTTGGGCTTCTGGTTTTGTTTTACCAAACACCGTTCACTCCTCGCATGTAGTGTCTTGAGGGATCTTGCGTTACCTCCTAGGATGTGGGTGCTAATTTAAGAGGGATTCTTCGCGTGAACCACTAGTCGCAGTTTGTGCTTTACTAGAGGGCTTTTTTTTGGTTCCCGGAATCTTCTCCATCGCAATTATAACAGATTGATCTTGCACTTGCACTTGAGAGCTTTGGGCTGGCTCCAACCTGACTGATTGTTCCTGTCCGGTAGAACCTCCGCCCGCCCCAGTTTCATTCCTGTCCGGTAGAACCTCCGCCCGCCCCGGTTTCATTTTGCACTGCGTTCTGCTCTGAATGTCCACCCTCTACTTGTAGAGACTGTTGTGAAGTTTGAAAATGTCCAGAGGAGGAAGCCTCCTGAGCCCCTTGCTCCCCTTTTATCAAGTCTCCTGACACTATCCTGCCATGTATCTCCGACTCCACAAGGCCCCCTGGTACCTCTAAGCCCAACAAAGACTTACCGGTCTGTGGGCACTGACTGCTACCTTGACCTGGGGTCTGGCTTTGCTGTTCCGTTTCATGTGAAGGAGCGCTGTTCTCTGCTCCTGTAAGCAAATCCAAAACTTGAAGCGCCAGTCCGCTGTGGCTGGGGGACTACACCCCTCCCCTTCCCGTCCGGGGGATTCTCCGTCCGGACCTTTTGCTTTCGCCCGGCTTGCTCCGTCGCTGGAGCCGCCGGAGCCGCTTCTGCATCCGTCACACTCAAGTGAGGGGATGCTTGACTCCTCACTTGCTGGAGAGCGCCTCTCCCTCTCGTGCTTGCCTTTGGCCCCATCTCGGCCCACGAACTATCCGCGTCGCAGCACCCGGGCAGAGCAGCCAGTGCGTGTTCGAGACACCTGCAGCCAGCAATCAATTGCTCCGCCTGTTCCACCAGTATCGTGACCCAAAGTAGGTTATTGGCTGGTACGAGGGGGCCGAAAACTTGTCGATGACTTAGCATTCTTTTGACGGCGTCACCATTACTTCACTTTTGAAAACCGCCAGCGCTGGGAGCCACCTATGGCTGACTCACGCAGCCTCCATCTTGCTTCCTCTCAAGCATTTTCAAAGGTAAGTAGCCTTAAGAACTTTAGTAAAGCAAATATAGGGCCCTCCTTAAGACTGTTCCTAGCTGCCTTTCAAGCTATGATTCAACCCCAACTCTAGTATGGAGTGGAGGTGATTAGCTTGATTGGAAAAACTAATTGGGACCTGGCGAAAGGTAGGTACTTGAAATGTCTTTTGACTCTGCCACCCTCCTTTTGGATTCAGGCCATTTGGACTAGCCTAACAGCTTGGAATTATTTAGTTTACGCGAGTGTGATTAGATTTTGGAACTGAAATGACCCGAGTAATTTCTTAAAATCTCAATTCTGCATCAAATTGAGATTAAAAATAGTGAATTAAAATTGGCGGAGACCCTCATGCAAAGGCTCCACAATATAGTTAAAAGAATGGCAAAAAAACATAATGTACAACAAGAATCCAGTTTTCACCTTGCCTGCAAAGAAGTTTCTCATAGAAGATAACAACATTTGTAAGAGCAGTTTAAAAACTAAATGTGATCTTCTGCACATTCTTTTAGATTGTTTCTGGTTTCTACATCAGAGGAAAATATTGTTGAGACCTAGTCTAAGGAAATATGGTGTGAGGGAGAGGAGACAAGCAATAACTTTCCTGATGTACATGAGGTGCCTGGATATAACATGTGCATCAGTGAGTGTTATCACTTCTATAAAATAAGTGTTAGAGAGGTATACTAGAATTTATTAAATGTTCTAATCCCATTATGAAATAATTACATAATTTTTTTATAGGTTTATAGAATTTTATATTTGTGAGGCACTCATTGCAAATTGTTTTTATGAAATATTCCGGGAGACATGGAATATCTATAAAAGAAGTGTTACTGAGGTTCTATTTATGAACTAGGCTGATACTATAATGAAGGTTTATGAATTTGTCCTATGTTGTTTTATGTCACTTTTAAAATTATGGAGTATTTGTTGTAAGCTTATTGTTTTTATGATGTAATAGTTTAAAGACTACAGTCTGAATAAACTGAGTTTTGAGTGACTGAATCAGACAGTACAAAATGTGTTATGCTGCCTACTACATCTCCTACGGTCTGGTCAGGTCTAGCTTACACATCCATACATATTTACCTTGCAGCTATGGCTCTGTATTTACAAAACAGAGAACTGTGTTCACTGTTTAAAATACCTGTTCTCAAAGCATTCATGGAGGGTCTGAAAAGGGTAATACCTCCAAGAACTACCGGCTCCAACATGGAACCTCAATGTGGTACTAACTAGACCCATGGGGCCCCCTTTTGAGTCCTTAGATTCCTGTCAAAATAAGTATCTTTCTTGCAAAGCGGAATTTGTAGTTGTAATCACCTCTTTAGGAAGATTTAGTGAAATACAAGTTCTCACTTTAGAGGAGCTGTTCTTTCCATTACATAAGAACAGAGTAGTCCTAAGACCTAATGCAACATTTTTGCCTAAAGTTCTGTTGTCCTATTATCTTAACCAAACTATTAAGCTGCCAGGTTTCTTTCCCATTTGGCATTTGGCAGCTGAGAGAATGCTTCACACTTACGATGTTGAAAGAGCACTACCATACTACATTGACAGAACAAAATCATTTAGGATAACACAACAGCTGTTTGTAGCTTTCTCTAGCCCCAGGCAGGATTACACTATATCCAAAGTGGGTATTACTAGATGGATAGTCAAATACATTCAAGCTTATATATCAAGACCAAGAGGAACTTATCTGTCCCCCCACGGGCACATTATACTAGAAGGAAGTGGCTTTCATGGCTTTCCTAGATAACATTCATAAAGCAGCTACTTGGTGAACTCCACACACATTTACCAAACACTACTGTGTGGATGTCCTTGCCTTCCTACAGGCACATGTAGGACAAGCAGTACTGAGAACTTTATTCCAAGCACCTGCAACAACCAGTGGCTAGCCACTGCATGAGGAGAAGTGCTTAACAGTCCATGAGCAGCATGTGCATCTACAGTCACACATGCTGCAAATGGATTATGTTACTTACCTTGCAAGATCTGTTTATCGCATGTAGTGCTGTATATTCACATGCACCCACCCACCTCTCCAGAAGTCATTGATTGTTCCAGATAATGTACACATATTTTAGATATTGTCCTTCACACTTCATGGCCATCACTATGAATGCTATCTAGCTCTACTATACCCACATCTGATATCTATAAACAATCTGAAGATGGAGTCGATGGCCATGCACATTGCCTTGAAGAGGAGTCCCCACTACATCCCATTATTCGAAAGGCTTTGAAGAAAAACAAGTTGTAAAAGTCTGAGCCCCACACTAGATAGCAGGTGTGTGCACAGCATGCAAATCTACAGCAGGGCATGGGATGAATAGATGCTTACAAGGTAAGTAACATTATCCCTATTTCTCGGGTACCTGCTTTCACCAGGGTTTTAGGGTGATAGTGGCCATGTTTTTTAAATCAAATGTTCATTTTTCATTCCAGGACCCCCAACATTGACCGACTAGCAAAAGAAGGAGTGAAACTTACACATCATATAGCCGCTGCACCACTTTGCACCCCGAGCAGAGCAGCCTTTATGACTGGCCGATATCCACTGAGATCAGGTTTGAGACACTACATAGTCCCACTACAGATGTTTTCAAACAATGAAAGATTGACTTTGCATGGAGGGTGATTTAGAAGGAATAGCTTTCTCTATTTCTATATTCTGATGTTCTGAATGTTTAGATTGAATGATGTCTTTTCTGTCTCTATTTCATTTAAATATTAGTATTTTTAAAGCAGGTATTGAGAAAACTCGAGTGGGACTTGTATGTTTTTTGAAATTGTAAGCATGTCCATACAGCCCCATCTTTTCCCATAGCTTCAGCTTGTACATTTCTTTAAGTTATTACCCAGGAATTCAAAATAAAAGAGTGGACAAAGGCACTGCTTGCTGGGCATCTGCAGTCGAGGTTGTACTAATTTTGTTTTTGCAATCATAAAGGAACCTTCAGACAGTGTATCTCTCCTCATCTGTACGCAGTCAGGCATAGGACTTTCAAGTAGGTTCACAGCTGCAAGCAGAGTTCAATATGGGCCACTGGATCCACTGTTATACCACCGCTTAGCAGCAACCCAGGCCATATGGCATCCTCATACTCCAGTATCAAGCAAGGGCACATCAGAAGACATAGTATTCTACTCTCCTTTTAGGAGTTTAAAAAAAAAAAACTGAATTCCTCATTTCTGATAGATATGTTCAGTCTTGCAGGGTCTCTGGGTACAAAGTAGAACTGCTCTTTTCAGCTTCGTCATCCAGGGAGATTGGAAATATTATCATTATTCTAAAAGCCTTCTGCAAAGATTTTGGCCCCAGTTTTCCATTTTACAAGAAAAAGAGCAAACTCTTTTGGAAAAATGTCCAAGTCCCTGAAACATCAATCATAATTTTTCCCCAGCCTGGCTTCTGTTTGCTACCAAGAGTGCTTCCAGTTTCTCCCCACCGCTACAAAGTAAGGGTCATCTCGAGGCACTGGAACTAACTTTCTGTTCTGCTCCCTATAAAAAACAATTGCCCTACAATTTTGGCAATACCCATTCTGATTGATCTTCCTCTGCTGGTACTAGTGTTGATTTCCCACCAAGCAGTCTCATTAGCATATGTATGGAACTTCAGACATTTGTGAATTCAGCTACACCTACTTAACAATTAAATTAGAGGTAACAGTACATTAACTCAATAAAAACATAATTTATAATTACTGCCTTTCCAAACATATACCACATTCATTAGATGCATCATCATTTACATACACTTTTACATTTGGTAACAATAGCTTCTACTGTGAGGGAGACTGGAATGCAGTTACTGGTATATAGTATATGGCTAATAAAACAAACAAAAATCTAACCCAACTTAAAGGTTATTCGTTTTACCATATCACTTAATCTCAAAGCTTTATTTCTGCATCTGGATTCTTTTGCAAAATTCAATGCTTATTCCCCATTGTAGGATTTGCAAAAGTTTAAGGTGGCTTCTTTTCTAGCTCGTTTTAAAAAATGAATTGGCATTAGTTTATTGAACTATAGATCTCTGTATCTGCAGTGCTTTAAATGGGCCGGTACTCACCGGTACTGAGTACCAGCACTTCTTATTTTTATCACCCTGAGTACCGGCACTTCTCTACGGGCGTGGAGAGTACCGGTACTCATAGAGGGTAGGTGCATTGGCCTTTAGTGTTGGTAGCCTGTCTCTTTGTTCAGCCAAATCACTTTTATAGCCCTGAGCTGAGCCCCCGCTGAACTATCAGCGTGGGCTCATTTGCATGATATCCCAGTGTTTGCTGTCATGCTGTGTTTGTTGCAAGGAATGGAGGCAGCCCAGTGACAGCACAACCAGAAAAGCCATGGGAGGTTGAAAGGGCTTTAGTCCCACCTGATTCTTTTGTGTGAGTGTCTGCTTATGTGTGTCTGTTTGACTGCTTGTGTGTGCGTGTTTTTGTGAAATAAATATTACAAAATAAGGAAAGGTTAAAATACTGTTTGACTTATTTTGTATAAGGAATTAACCTGATTTATTTATAGAAACACATTTCTCGTGTGTGCTGCAACTATTAATTAAGCCAATAAACTTCGCATGTTTGCCTTTAGCCCCGCCCACTCACCACATGTAAATGAGTACCTGCACTATTTTTTTCCCATTTAAAGCACTGTGCATCTGGCTCTTCTTCTTCAGACACAGACCCAAGATATGCCCATTCAAGTAAAGTGTACTTTCTTTTTGGAATTCTCTTTCTTGCTAGTCTGTTAGCAACAGGCAATTCACTCTCATTGTTTTCTGAATTGATTTCTGTTTCTTCCTTTATTGGTTCTTTCTTTATTGATTCTAACCTTACATTCTTCCAGTCTTTTCTCTTGCAAGTTCTTTTCACTGTCTTTGGTGTTAGGAATCTTGCTACTTTACTTTTGACTACTGCTGCTGAGCCTTCTTCACTAGCCAATGAACTTGTGCTTGGATCAGCACCAGCAACTCAACTGACTTTGAACTACTTTCTATCTTTGGGGGTTCTTGTGAGACAAAGTTTCAACTGGAACCTTTCACTTGGCAAGTCAGAGACTATTTCTTCTCGCGTTTGCTCATAACTTTACAACAGTTCTTCACTCTGACTTTTGAATTGAAACTGGCTGTTCGTACCTTCACCAGGAAGCAGCTTTCATCAGCAGCAACTTCACCAGTTTCAACATTTTCTTCACACTCTCTGGGGATCCACAGAGTGAACTTGAGCTTGGCTCTGTAAATCAGTGATTATTGTCACCACTTCTTCATTCGCCATCCACATTCTTCCTGTGTGAGCCGCGTGGACCCACTGCGAGAAACTAACACTGCTGTGAAGTGTAACAGTTACAAGCGCAATGTGTTAAGAATCTTCCCAGCCATCTTCAATACACGCTTTGCGGGCATGCTTTTTCACCAGAATCCAGTGACCTTGTTGCAGGGGATGGCTCTGATTTTCTTTTGACAGTGCTGATTCCAAAGAGACAATTTTCCCCACATTAGCCAGATCTTTGCAGTAATCTAATACAGTGTCATCATTTATTGATACATGTGTTGCTGAGGGAATGTAGACAAATCTCATGACTATGCTTATTATCACTTTGGGGGCAAGAGGCCAACATTTTTGTGTGGGTACTTTTAATGCTCATGAGAACAAGAGAAAGAGCATCTGGCGATTTCAGATGAACTGACCCACATACTATAAACAGCTTGTATTTGATGGTGTCATTCATCTTCTCCTGATTGAGGACGATAACTAAAATGGTCAATCTGAAGAGCTATACAAATCAATTCAATTCTAATTTTTAAACTGACTTTCACGATCCGTCTAAATAGAAGTTGGTAAGCCAAACCATTGTATCAATTCTCTTAACAACAAATTGGAAACTGTCATGTTGTCTGAGGTAATGGTAGGGTAGGGTAGGCCTTAACCCATTTAGAAAACAAGCGGGCAATCACAAGAAAATATTTTAAGGCTATTGTAATCAGACATGTCATTGAAGTCTGCTTGGAGTCTTATAAAGGGACCTTCTTGTTTGCAAATGTGACTCCTAACCATCACAGTCCTCTTTCCCTGATTATTCCTCTAACAAACATCTCTGACACAGATCTTCTGCAGCATTTCTGAATTCGGAATTGAACTTATTAAAATCTCTGTCATTGCATCCCTTCCCACATGAGTCTGGTCATGCAAATAGCAGCCAATGTTATGTAGAATTAAATCTGAAAGAACATATTTATATTCAGGTGTGATCCACACAGTTTGGTAACTTTTTAAAACCTAATGTTTTACACCTTCATCACTCATCCTCTGATACTTCCTTCCGGAGATACCTCAATTTACTAAATAAAGTCTACACTGAGTTCAACTAGGCACAATGTACATTTCGTACACTTTCAGCCGAATTTTCACACGATTCATTTTGTTTAGTCTCTTGAACTGTGATTTGCTCATTTAATCATACAGTTGCAAACTCAGGTGTGCAGTATCTTGCTACCTGGTCATCGTATTTGTATCCCAGCATGACCAAATCATCTACAGCCATATGGGCAGCACACACTTGACCACAGCATTTCATTTCATTGTTGTATCACTTCCAACAAATCAAGAATATAGAAGCCATTCCTGATGGGGTACCAGAGGATATAATAAAACCCCTTAGTGACCACAACTGCCTAAAATGATGTACCACTCCAAATCTATACCGGCTGTTTGCATAAATCGTGACATTGAAATTATTTGCAAGGCAACTATCTCTTGTCAATCCAATCAACTCTGCCTCTTGTGCTGAAGTTACATTAGGCAGGTACGGTGCTTCAATAATTTCAGAAATGGAACATATTTCATAGGTGACTTTCAATGATCCCTTATGGTCTCTCTGGCAATAACCATCCACAAACAAAGTCAGATCTGCTGTTTCAAGAGGAATTTCTTCGATGTCTGGTCTTGGTTTGGTACATCATTCTGTGACATTTACACAATCATGTTCTGGTTCTTCATCATAGTATCTGACTTCATTGCTTTCTGAAGCAGGAAGTAGTGTTCCTGGATTCAGAAAGTGTATTTTCTGATAGAGATATGTTTAGTTGCCAGTATGGCTTACGCATACCTATTAAGGTGGCTGATTATCATGTACTGAGTCCTGGTACAGGTTAGCAGAATCTGATCTGAATGAGATACAAAACAATTAGCAAATGTCGCTTTGCAATCCTGCCACTTGTTTAACTGCAGTGCTAACTGCTACAATCACCTTCAGACAACCAGGAAGAGCTACAAGTACTGGATCCAACGAAGCAGAAAGATATGCCTTTGATTTTCATTATCCTTCCTCCAGCTCGCCTACTGTATCTTAGAACTACAATCATCACAGTGCTAGCCCAAACTTATTTTTAAAAATGTTGCTAGGGCACATGCCACTTCTAAATATTCCATATTCACCAAAAGTGCAAGTGCTTTGTTATGATGTTTTATATTATATTTTATAAAAAGCGGTTTTATTATCAGACAATGAGTCCTGTAAAAATGAAGACAGTCTATTAAAAAATGAACATTAAACATTTGGAACCTTAATCCACAAGTGCAGTTATTCACCGCATCCAAAAATGCATCGAAGTTCTCACCGAATATTCATACCAACCCAGAATTTTAATAAAAATGTCATAGCTTAGCATCTGGGAGTGTAGATACAACTTAAATCTCTCAACAGACCACAGTGATTTTCCCTAATCTGTTTATGACCTACACTGCCTATTTGAGCTCACTCCTATAATTTCATTAGCACAGAAGACTGACACCTTCTGAACTTCTGAGGACCAGAGTTTGTCCCAGAACTGCAGAGTTTATTTGTAGGCCAGGAAATTCCAGGCCTGCAAATCCCCTTTAAGTCTTATCGCTGGGCCCATCATACTTTTTGAGAGACCTAAAAACTTTGTCAAGCATTTACCCTTGCTCTTCTCCCAGCTTGTCTTCATACCTTGGGACAATAACTCAGCCCTGTATCGGCATTGTGTGGGAACCATTGTATTATAGGCAGTGAAAAGGGGGCTCGAAGATGGACCTCCAAAGGCCTCCTATAGTTTAAACTGCCCGTGTGTCCACTAATTCTTTGTGTAGGACCCAGTTCAACTTTTCAGAGAACATTATTCCTAGCTATCTGTATGAGGACACCACCTCCACCATCCTAGTACCCAGATGCCATTTAAACGTTTTCAAATTTTTCCCAAAAGCAATTTTTGTTTTTTCCGGATTAACCTTGAGTTCATTTTCCTCACAATAGCTATTAAATTTGTTAAATTTTCTCTGTAGGCCTGCTTGAGTCAGATTTAAAATAGTCAGATCGTCTGTATGGAGGAGGCACAATATGTGCCTACCCCCAATTTTCAGAGAGAAATAATTGGTGGAAAAAGGCACTACAGGGAGATCTGCAAGGAACAAGGGAAACAATATGGGTGCCAGGACGCAGCTTTGCCGTAACCCATTTTCTAAGGGTAATCTTTTCGACAAGTCCTCATTTAAATCAAATTCAACTTGGGGCTAAATCTGTGAGTGTAATTTCTGTAGAACTGCAAGTAAGCTGGAAGGTATTGTCTGTAGACGTAACATTGCCCACAAGGTACTTAGATCCACAAGATCGAAGGTGGCATTCCATTTAGTTACTTTTTCCATCTTACTTGACTTGCGGGCTGGTAATGGTTGCTGCTCATTTCAAACCTTTATTCTGCCGCTTTTTGCTCATTTCTGACCCTTATTTAGATTCATTCTCTTTTCCTCCGGGCCCTTGGGGGGAGCCACAAGGCCCCTGCGTCCCAACCAGCTCCCTGCCTCCTGCAAGAGCCGGCATTGCTGTGACAGACAGGGGGCTGCTGAAAGGCACCCTGTCTTCCAGAGCAATGTTTATAACTGTTTCTCTGCACGCATATTCGTGTGCAGAGAAACAGATAAAATCTCTGCTTTTTGCACGCCGGAGCTGTTTGACAGATCTGGCTTGCAGAAAGCAGAGTTATGTTTGGTTTAGCTTAGTGGGAGCTGGCAGCTCCATCAAGGAAAAGCAAACAGCTACCTCCTGAGGGTGGGCCCCTCAGGAGGTAGCAGCATACGGCCCTGGAGTTGGCGGTCCCCAGGGACATAAAAAGTTCCACACGACACCCCTTCGTCTTGTGAATCTGTACGATAGGGAGGTGGCGGTCCCCGGGGCTAGGGGGCCGCAACAGACTCCCTACAATTATTTTTCATAGTGCCCTGGGGAGGTAGTGGTCCTTGGGGCTGCAGGGGGGCCGTGCAGGCCATTGTGCATTAAATTAACTATAGTGCCCAGGGTGGTTGCGGTCTCTGGGCCAGCGGAGGGGCCACGGGGCCCACCATTAACGTAACACATGCTCCGTGGAGGTGGTAGTACCCTGGGCTGCAGGGGTGCTGCGCGGGCCCCCCTAATAATGTAACAACACTTTCCCCGGGGAGGTGGCGGTCCCCAGGGCTGCGAGGGGGTTGCACAGGCCCCCTCGTATTTAATTAACTATATTGCCCCAGGGAGTTGGTGGTGCCCAGGGCTGCTGAGGGGCCGCACAGGCCCCCCAGCATTAACTTTAAAACATTTGTCTCAGGTAGGTGGCGTTCCCTGCAGCGCGGGTGGGGCGGCCCACCCCACACATTTATGAAAGTGCCCCAGGGAAGTTACTGTTCCAGGAGCTTATGATAAGCCATAGGAGGGGACCCCATGTTCCCCCCCTACTTTACATCAGTACTGATGCCTCGAGGACCTGGCCCACCCTGGGGCCTATTAGAAAGGAAGCGCAGGCGCCTTCGCTTTTTTGAAGAAATAAAAATCTGTGGGGGTCGGGGATCCAATGCGGCTCCTGCCGAAAATATATTTTTTTAAAACATTTTTGGCCCTGCAGGGTCCCTGTGGGATCCCACACCTCCTGAGGGGCCTAGGGAGTCTTTTTATTTTAATGTTGTTCCTGGGACTCTGCTCATGCCAAGTCCCAAGATGACTGCCACCACTTCCTGGTTAGAAGTGTTGGCAGCCAATCAGATCTCAGCACCAGATCGGAAGAGGTCGCTGGTCGTCCGTGACCCTATATATACAATTGGAAATTTCTTTTAATAACTCCCCAACTACTGAACAGACTTAGATCACAAAAGGCACTTCCCTGGACCAACATCTACCTTTCTACCAAATTTAGTGTAACTCTGTTCAGCATTTCGGGCTGTAGCCATGTCTACAGTTCCTATGAAAATTAATTTGGGGAAAATGCATTTTGGGGCCTTGTTTTCTTAACTTACAAGACAGCAGCTGAAGTGATTGGCAAACTAGTTTTGAAAATTTCATGAGGATTCATCAAACTACGCCAAATTTGTTGGCAAATGAAAAAGTTGTCTTTCTATGGAAACTACATCCTAACTATAACTACCTACTGGCGACCACCAATACGATATATATTTATAGCTATAGATAGACAGATATGTATAGATGTGTAATATCTACTCAGAAACGGCTTTTCAAGTCTGCTACATAACTCTTATACCAGTGCTTTCTCTATATGCCATCACCGAAACAAACAATTTTGTAACAATGGAAACACATGGTAGATTTTACTTCTCCTTACCAGGGCATTTAGGGTTCCTCCTTGTGCAATGCGGAACAACATGTGCTGATATAACCTGGAGTGTAGAACAGCAAAAAAAGCTTTCATCTCCACTATTAAGAATACAGGAAAAACTGAAATTTTGAATGCTAGGGACATTTAAAAAAAGACCCAGAAATTAATTTCAAAACAAAAATGGTAATGCATTTAAACTAAGGACGTTAAGGGTTTTTGACAAATTGTTGCCAATGGAGAAAGGTACAATTATTTTAAATCAGAGGGCCTTATACATTTGCACAAATGGGTTACACATTCCATTTTTCTCTGTGGGCAAATGTGGCTGAATTTGTCTGCTCAATCTAACATGAATTCCGTTCTTATTTGCCCTCAATACAAACAAACTGGAATTGGTTTTGGTAGAGAGTGCGAAAGACACCCCTTATGTCGAGGTTTTTCCCCCTCCCAATGCTCTTCTATGCAGACAATGCAGTGCTTTTAGCTAGAACATCAATTGGAACTGCAGCGCTTCATAGAGGTGTGCACACGTTTTATGGTTAGCCTGGATTTACATGTTAATGAATCCAAAACATTTGTGTTAATCTCAGGGCTTGGACTCAAGAAACCCTGAGATTCTCCATATGGAATTGAGCTATAGAAGTGGTGCATAAATATACCTGTTTAGGAGTACTATTTGATTGTAAACTAAATTTGAAGGATATGGTGATTAATAGAGCCAATTTCATGGATAAAAGCATTGCCACAATTTTTAGATTCTCAAAAAACTTGGTTCAAAACCCATCAACGGAAATGTTAAAAATCTAGTTAGCTAAAGCTAAATCCGTAGCCTCATATGGGGCTGAAATCTGGGGAATGGTGGATGTTGTAGCAATACAGTGTGTGGAGGATGCTTTTTGTAAGAGACTTTTAACTGCCCCCAGTCTTGCTCGAATTTTATTTGCCACACCAAATTGGGCTTACTTTTTTTTAGTAGTGATTCAATTAAGCTGGCCCCTTTACTGTTGTGGCACTCAATATGAAAAATGGATTGTGTCAGACTCAACCTATTAGTGCTAAGGGATACCCAAAAAATGGATTATGCACTCAGAATCCCATGGTTGAGTTATGTAAAATCCACTCTGTCATGTCATCACTGGGACTGCACGATCTGTTATGATACCTCTTCGCTCTATGCTAGTTTTCCGAAGGTTAAGCTAAAAGAAATTTTCCTGCCCAAGGCATGAAATGACAGAGCGGGTGCGAATAAAGACAAAAGCTCAGTAATTTTATAACAGACGCTACCTCCTGTGAATTGTGGTGCACTTTCTTATCTGTCCTTCATTCAAAACTCACAGCATCGATTTGACTTAAGTTTTCGTCTAAAGTTGATCCCACTTATGATTGTTTTTCTCTAAAACACTTATGCACTGAATCAGTTGTCTGCCTACTTTGTGATAGAAAGTCTATCCAGTCTAATATGCACTTCTTATTTTTCTGCACTTTATATAGCCAAGAGAGAAAGAAGTACATCATTCCCCTCTTACGTGAACATGCTTTTACACCGTGTTTACCAGCTTTATATTTTATTCAGCAATTGACAGATCCCTATGTATGCAATACTATTGCTTCATTTCTCTGGGCAATTTTAAAACGTCAAGTTTTATAGTCACTGTGACTGTGTTCAGGAGAGAGTTTCTTCTTAATTTCTATTATACCAAGACTTTGAAGTCTGGCTTTTAATGGAAATTTTTAGGAAAGATATGGGGCATAGATTATTTTATTAATTATTAGTCCTGTCTTTCCTCATGTGTTTTTACTTATATATAGATGAACCAGAAGGAGGGAATAAATGTAGTGATGGATTTTGTCTGTATTTTAGTCATTAATATGGTACTATTATGTCTGGTTTTTAGAAACACTCCTGGGTGTCAAACAGTTATGTGTATTTATTGTACTTTTATGCGTTTTAACTGATGTGAAATAAAGTTTTTTGACTGACTGACTGGCATACAAATAGGTATGCCCAAGTTCATTCGGGGCCACACAGTGAATTAACTCAGAAAATTGATATTAACACGGTGTGTGTACTCGCCCCAACCCATTTTCTGCTGTATATTAATGAATGTATAAATTAGCTGTTAGATTGTAAGAATGATTCTCCGTGTCTTACAGGTCTTAAAGTTCCTGCTCTTTTATGCGCAGATGATACTTTATTGTTGTCCAAGACTCCAATGGGACTTAGATGCTAATCGAAAACATTTAGTTTGTTTTGTGTTGACCATGATTGGAAATCAATGTTAACAAATTCAGTTCAATGCTTTTAAGTATTTGAAAGGCAAGATTTAAACTAATTTGATTTCTTGGGATCAGCCTTTCATATTCAAATAATGGGAGTCCTCAATTACAAAAATCCAGCTCATTATAAATCATGGATCATCAGCCCGCTAAAACTTGCTAAAAAGTCACCTCACTATAAGGTGTCCCTGGGAATAGAGACAAAGAGCTAAAGTAGTGAGTGGCACACGGTAGGGGGCTGTATTATGGCGTTATTACAAAGTTGATTTGTTATATTAAAGTGAAAATAAGTGTATCAAGTCATTATTGATTATCCCAAATTCAATTGCCTTAACACCAATTTGCCATGTAGTAAATTTAAAACCTTTAATTTATTGGATCATGTATGTGTTATTATAGCTAATCAATCTTACATTACAAAGCAGCCTTGCAATATATAATCCAAAGACATGGCACTTTAAAACTGTCTTGCATCTCCTATATTAAAATATGGTTTGAAAAGCTAGGTCTAAGCGATTTTGGGGAGAATCCAACAAGAATTCCTTGCAATGTCCATCTTAACAGTAAGATAATGGCAATGTATTACAGGTATTCAACCTTTTAAGAATGGTGGGAGTTTAATAAATTATGTTTTATTATTCAAAATATATTTTAGGCTGGAGGACCTTCTAGATTATGTCACACCGGTCACTACTGGAGCACTTTACATTAAATACAGGCTGGGCATCTTACCCTTGGCTATTTTTACAGAAAGATGGTCTGACACCACATCCAAGTCTGCTAAGTGGCCAGTTTGCAACATTTGGCCAGAAAATGAGAAACATCTGCTATTATTTGTAGTATATCTTGTAAATCAGGGTTCAAGCTTATTGTTCCTTTCTGTAGACTCCTAGGAATGAGAGATCTTAAAAAGCTCTAAGAATCTGTAAAACAGATTCTAGCCCTGTGTTATTTTTCTCTCAGTGATCACATTTCTGGAATCTGTATGGTGAACTAGAAGGAAATTTGTTTCCTAGTTTTTTATTCCTGATGATCTTACGTTTATTCTGTGTTTGATTTTTATATATGGAATGTATTGAACGCTTATTGTATTAAGTTGTATTTATCATATAATATGATGAACAATAAATAAAGAAAAGAATAAAGAATGTATGTTTTACTATTTCTGTTTTAACAATTACTAAGTGCTCTAAGACTGTGAATAACCAATTTTCACAGCTTGGTACATTGAACAATATTGAACATGTGTATTGTAAATGATACTTTAAATTACTACATATATGCTATTCACCAATGACTCTAAAGATGTCCTTTTTCTTTCAAGGTAGATTTGCTTTCACTTTGGAGCGTCTGGCCACTTTTCGTTCTAGACACCTTTGCTTTGATTGGAGCTCAGGACTTCTGCATTCTTTCCCACCTCTCACCCTCGTGCCCAGAGTTCTCAAGAAAATCAAGAAGGACCTACCCGAAGTCATCCTAGCCTAGTAGCCCCGGACTGGGTGAGGAGAGTGTGGTACCTGGAACTACTGGTCATAAGCATCTGTCCTCCGCTCCACCTGGCCCTTTGGGAGGACCTCATGTGGCAGCAGCAGAGCAGGGTCCTGCATCTGAACCTACACAACTTACACCTTTATGCGTGGAGGTGGAGAGGCGACAACTAACTGCCTTTTGACCTTCTTCCTAGATAGTGAATGTAATTTTAGCAGCCTGGTGTTCTCCCACCAAAACAATCTTTGTTGTACACTGGGAGAAGTTCAATGTTTGGTTTTCTTCTAGGCATATTCAATCCTTACAAGACCAATTGTCTGATGTTCTTCTTTCCTCCCTGTCCTTAGCACAGCAACGTCATCTTGTGGCTACTGTTAAAGATTATCTGTCAGCTTTTTTATGATGGCCTGATCAGCTATCTCTATTTAAATTGCCTGTTGTGATGCATTTCATAAAAGGGCTGACCCACATGTTTCCTCCAACTCCTTTTGTAATGCCTCAGTGAGACCTGAATTTCTGATGTGCACACCATTTGAGGTAGTGCATAGCTGCTCTCTAAGTTTATTAATCCTGAAAGCTGTGTTCCTCATAGCAATCACACAGCTCACATGAGTGATCTGCAAGCACTCTCAGTCCAGCAACTTTATACCACCTTTTCCAGGACAAACTAGTGCTAACAACTAAAGCAGGGTTCCTATCAAAAGTGTGATTCATTTTCACATTGAGCAGTCTGTTACCCTGCTGGCATTCTTTGTCCCATCTCATCCATCCAAGGTGTAATAAAGGCTCCATTTCTTGGACGCAAAGAGATCCCAGAGTTACTATATCAATTGTATCGGGGACCATCGGGTGGACGAAGAGCTCTTCGGGGGTTTCTCATGGGACAAAGAAGGGAAAAACAGTGCGAAAACAGACCATCTCTTGATGGCTTATGCTTTGCACAAATATCTGCTATGAATTTGCCAAGCAACAGCCTCCAAAAGGCCTGCAGTCTTGTTCCACTATAGCCAAGTATGCTACCACTGCACTGGCACATGGAGTATCTGTCGTGGACATCTTCCAGGCTACTACGTGGGTGTCCATTCACATGATCATGAAGCACTACTGTCTGGATAGCCAAGTATGGATGGAGGGGCATTATGTCTGTTTGCTCCTGGAGGACTCTTTATTTTGAGCCATTAGACAAACCCACCTCTTTGAGAGCTACTGCTTTGGTAAATATTCACAAGGTGAAGAATCTGTAGTTTGAAGTATTCCATCAGAAGAAGAAGTTACTCTTTCTGGTGGATACACTATCTAACCCCAGTTTCCTCACCAACCCTCCTTCCTCCCTATTCTGTGTAATAGACTCCTTTTCTCAATCTTAAAAAGGTTGCAATTAGAGATCTGCACACTGTCAAATCTGACTAATTAGGGCTTCCAGTCTGACCGTGTGCACAGATATTAGAAAGAGAATGATATTGACGCACGGAGGTGGTGGATTTTATGTATCACTCAACATCACTTCTGCGGCTATATATTTATTACAAAACTGCATAAAATGGGTTAGATTATCCAGACCACCAACGCTACAATCACAGCAATCGTAATGGCCATCGAACATATGTATACTTATAAAAAAAATCCCTGGTTGGGAGGATACCTAGACATAATCGCAAGTACAATGTTCGCTTTAATTCAGGACATAGCATGTCCAGATATTCTGGACATGAAAGGCCATGGGTGCTATTGAAGTAATTGCTCGTAAGAGATCATGGCTCTAGCTCCTAGCATTTTTTTTATCTGCATGTATTTATGATACCGTTCTTTAATCAGAGCTGCAGTATCCTGTCTAACACTACGAGGAGCTTCCCACAAAGATATCAACTGTAGTTCCATTAAATTTTTTGTACATGTGACGACCCTGCATGGCCTCGACAGTAGCAACTGGCTGTGACTTCCTCAAGGGTTTCTAAATAAACTGTGGTATTAGGGTTTCTTACCATTCTTACACATCATCGGTGTATAGTAATATTGATACCCACTTCCCGGTTACAATTGGAATATCTGTAGGGTCTTCCATCAAAAGGTCAGCTGCATCATTTAAAAAATGGCTAAACAGCAAGGGAGCCTTGCCGGACACCTTTTTGACTGAAAAGGGTGCAATGCACTCCCTTCCTGGCCAATACTCTACTTTGGCTGTGTTATTAGTATGCAGAGCATGTATGGCCATTACTAGCAAGGTGTCAACACGCAGGTCCACCAGCGATCTCCACAGCTTCTCTCTGTCTACTAAATCAAAGACTGCATTCAAGTCCACAAATATTAGGTATAGCAATGTCTTCCTCACCACCGTAAACTTATAGGAGATCATATACACCCGGAGAGCCTGGTCAACAGTCCGAATGCATGGCCCAAATCCAACTTGTACTTCAGTCAAAATGTCGTGAGCATTGATCCACCCCTGAAGACGGTTGAGCAGAACTTTTCTTAGTGAATAAGTCAGGAGCCTGTGGAAGAGAGAGTCACCAACCTTGCAGAAGTCTGTGCAAATGTAAGACTCTGTAGCAAAAGTGTGGGAATCTTGAGAAACATTCCAGGGAAGCTAATCTGCAAATAGTTGGTTTTCCAGTTGGGTTAGAGAGTCCCGGGCATGCCTCAAGGTCTAGAACTTGGTTATCATTTGGGTTTTCTTGTCGCAAAACATTAATTTCAAGAGACCCCCTCCCCTTTGTGAATGTTGACCAAAACATTTTTTTTTTACTTTAAAACAATTACACTTACACTTTTCTTTTTAATGCAATCCAAACTGGTTGCATTTAAAAAAAAATGCTTTCTTTAAAAGCAATCACAGACATGGTGGCATGCTGACCCCAGTAGGTCAACATTCCTGTGATGGCAGCCATTCCTAGTGGGTCGCAATTTGTGACCTACCTCATTAATATTCATAAGGTATGTCGATTTGTGACTGACCAGGAATCAGTCACTTACAAACCGACATTTTACTACATAGGTCGGTTCACAAATGACCACACTGGGTGCAGGAATATTGGTCACAAATTGCAACCAGCTCTTAGTACATATGGCCCCTGGTTCTTAATTCCAATAATTAAGGCACTCTGGGGCTTATGTTAGTATACTTAAATGAAAACACATATCCTACTGAGAAGGAAGGATGCACTTAAGTGGGCTCGCTGATTCAGTTGGGTGCAACAAGCTTTACTGACTTGTACCACTGCAGCTCATCGGGGTACCTTCATACTCTTCTGGTGCAACTCCTGCCTACAAAGAATATAACACGAAGGTAGATTGCTTGTCATATATGTGCCCAGATCATAATGTTCACCTTAGTATCATACTATAGCCCTGTGTCTGATGAAGATGAATAACTTGCACAGATGTCAACATTACTATGTCTCCACGATGCTAAGAGTGGCCAGCAACATCCTCACCATACCACCATTCCATAGCTGGTATTGCATCTATCTGTCCTGGTAAAACAGATCACATGCATCCATAGCTGTGTATTTTGGACTATATATAAAATACGCAAGAGTTATCATATAAAGTGCTGCGTTATCCATAAGGGAAAGCATTAGTGTTTGCTAATTCACCATATCTTCTCTGAATTCCTTAAAACATTTAAAGAAATTCTAACCTAGATGTACATCATTGCCCTTAGTTATAAAAAAAAGCCCAAGTATTGAAAGGCAACTACAGTCATTTTATACGGACATGGCCAATCACCTGGAGGGAGGCAACGGCAGATTTGGCCAGAACAGAGGTGTTATTATGTCCAGAAGTCTCCCAATGGAGTTTATAAGATTTCCGAATATAAGAACACATTATCAGCATACAATGAATTAATGTCCTCCTAACCATGTGCTGTGCCCATATCAGACCTCTCACCAATGCATAACAGAGGATTGAAGGGTGAAGAAGTGTGGGGGAGCATTGCATTCTTATCTCATATTTTGGGTCAGCAACAAGGGTTCTGACATCTCTCATTTGACTTTTATTTTTACCATGGGGCATGTATAAAATGGTGATACCCAGGATATAATCGGATTTTGGCACTGTCATTGTTTTCTGGTTCTGGATACCAGTGTCTATACTTTTGAAGTTGAAGATGCCCCTTGGGTGCAAATGTTTGAGGATTAAATCTTTAATGAGCATTCCAACAATGCGAATATCATTGAACCTAATGTATTGCTCTGCATCTTCTGCTTATGACCTCGGATGTGGTGACACCCATTGAAGCTTTGTAACTCCTGCCTTCGGGGCCTTTACATCTTCTCAGAGCCTCATCACTGTTTTTCCATCGTCCCCACTCGACCAGAGAGTTTATGATGTCTACACATAGGAGGTTAAAGTCAGTGGCCAAGATGTTCATTTTGTTCTCCAGCACCATCCTCGATTCCCTCACTACCACCAGTACATCACACATTGTAGTCTGGGAGGTCCCCTTTTCGACATGTTCTGCAAAGTGCTAATCCTCCTTTAATTTTGATCGGTCATTACATAAAAATGCCCATCACTCATCTTTGCTCTGGTGCTATGAGCATGTCATGCGGTTGTGCCTCATCTGCCCTTATCAGGGTCCCGTGCTCTCCATGCCACTGGAATCAAGCTTTCCTGGCTGAAGAGGGGTGAAACCCTGATACCGGTCCTAGGGTGCTTGTTTCCAGTCCAGGGAGGACCTGGCTTGGCAGTTCGGGCTGGACTGTTCCCATGAGGCACAGGGTCAAGACTGATTTGCATATGGCTGGGTTCAAACTGGAACTGCACGGTGAGCAAAAAAACGATGGATTTAGGCCCAGATCTTGTACTGGGGTGAATGTATGACATTGTTCTGCATTCTGTCCATCAACTTGTGTTTGCATTTGTCACCCCGAGTGGGAAGGGTATGCCCAGACGTGGGTCCCGTGCTCTCCATGCCTCTGGAATCAAGCTATCCTGGCTGAAGAGGGGAGAAACCCCGAAACCGGTCCTAGGATGCTTGTTCCAGTCCAGGGAGGACCTGGCTTGGCAGTTCAGGCTGGACTGTTCCCATGAGGCACAGGGTCAAGACTGATTTGCATATGGCAGGGTTCAAGCTGGAACAGCATGTTGATCAAAAAAATGATGGATTTAGGCCCAGATCTCTGTACTGGGGTGAATGTATGATATCGTTCTGCATTCTGTCCATCAACTGTTGTTTTTGCATTTGTCACCCCGAGTGGGAAGGGGATGCCCAGACGTGGGTCCCGTGCTCTCCATGCCACTGGAATCAAGCTATCCTGGCTGAAGAGGGGTGAAACCCCGAAACCGGTCCTAGGATGCTTGTTTCCAGTCCAGAGAGGACCTGGCTTGGCAGTTCGGGCTGGACTGTTCCCATGAGGCACAGGGTCAAGACTAATTTGCATATGGCCAGGTCTAAACTGGGGTGGCACGGTGAGCAAAAGAATGATGGATTTAACCCAGATCTCTTGACTGGGGGTGAATTTTTGATTTGTTCTGCATTCTGTCCATCAATTGTGTGTCTTTTGCTATTCAATAGAACATATAGGGCCTTATTTATTGGGTATTGTCCCGTCTAGTTAATTACAAATGCAGTATAGACAGATGCACTCTACATTCAATGTCTGGGACATCTGCCACGTTTTTTTGAAGGAGTAGTTGGTCTACCAAATTCTAAATAAGGTGCATAGTCTTGTGAACGGGGCAAACATCAATGGCTCACTCTAGTTTACCATGTTTCAACTATACCTTACCTTGGTGAACATTCATTCCTAGTTAACCTAGTTAACCCAAGTCGTTCTCCCATTACCCATGTTCCAAAAGCCAGATTGTCACGTGAGAACATATGTTCATTAGATGGTTGACTTTTGGCTTCAAATATTGTGTGTTAAGCGGCTTTGCAGAAGACACTTGCCAGTGTAAGCCAAACCCACTCTCACTGGAAAGCCACTCACATTTATGTTCACCTAGCCCAGATCTGGTCATCTACTCTTTCTTGGTACCTTTGTTGCCCAGCAGTCCTTTACAAAAAATAAGGCATAGTCCACCCTCGAGAGCTAAATAGAATTCTTAAATGAAAGCTGTTGTGCTATGGGTAAAATGTCCCTATGCTAGAATGAGTCTCTTACAAAATGGACCAGGTCGGGGTAACCCATTTAATTCAGATTGCTGGAGGGTGAAAGCCCAGATCTAGTCATTATGCTTGAACTGTCTGGTTTACTGACCAATGATCTCTGTTATTTGCTCATGAAACTCTTGTGCAAACACACATTAAAGTTATGCATTGTACTGTACATTTTCTTTTCTCAACCCACACTTCACCCTTATGACTTTTATAAGAACAGCTGTCCTTACACACCATTTTGTAACATCAAACTCAATCACCATGAAGTGACATGGCCCATGTCATCCGAGAGCATGAACTGCTATCCTAGACCACCCTCCTGCATATGTATTTGTATCATTGCTACTTAATTTTAATTAATTTGTATTTAATGTTGATGCCAATTGCTACCCATTGACTTAATACAAATATTTAGCTTTTTATTTCACAATCTTGTATAGTGCGCCTGTGCAAATTGGTATTAGGGGACCTTACATATAGCTTAGCTCACATAGCTGCAATCAATGAGAAGCACAACAATTGAACCCTATAACTGTATGTAGAGCTGCATACAATAGTGAATATGCAATAAGGGAGAGACATTTCCATATAAGTCCTTGAAATGTCTATTTGTGAGATATTTGTTGAGTATGATGCGATTAATACAGGAAAAGGAAGCATCAATTTCTGATAAGAGGCTTCCTCAAGGCAAGAAGAATAGGCTTAATTGTGATGATGCGAGGTAGGGAAATCCTACTAATAAACATTCCATGGCCTTCTATAGTTTATTTGTTGTGCTTCATGTTGATTCCAAATCGTCACTTGGGTCTTATACGACAAAGATTTTAGGAAGGATTATGGCCTAGTTTAACAGAAGTAATGTATGAAGGATAAGCGCAAGAAAGTTCCAAGACTCAATTGACCAACCCAACGGAGGTGTGTGTTAATAATGCACAACTAATAAATACATACTCCCCAGCTATATAAACTAGCCTACATGCAGCTAAGATTTTCAGGAACATTACAGAATCACCTCTTATGTTCTCCCCCACAAAGCCTAGCATTTGCCTCATGGGACGCACAACAAACGTACATAACGATTTCAGTGAAGAACATTTGAGTACCCATTTGCCTAGAATATCCACATTTTAAGACAGTTGATAAATTGGGTAGGTCCCACTTTTACCATCAGTATAATGAAATGCACTTTGTGTATTAAATGCCGTAATTCTAGTTGTGTGTTATATGGTGCAATAAAGTACTTTTCTTTTGATAAAACAAAGTATTAGCTGGGCAATAATCTATTAAGCGTTGTTGAGTTCTTAGTCTGTAATGCATACCACTCACTGGATGAACCTTGGACTATTCATTCATGCTCCACTAAGTCAAATGCTAACAGGGTGTCCTTGGCGCTCAGTCATGAGCCCAGTAGTGCAGCTAAGCCTCGGAACTCCAGTGGTAACCAGCCCTAAATCTGATGATTGGAGCCCAGTAACCTCTGACTGGTCTGGGACTCCTGAAAAAGTTCCAACAAATTTGATACCAGGCAGTTTGGGAGTTTATTATGTATATATTGGCTAATTGCTGAAGTCTTTCAAATTCTCATGTGGCCTGATTGGATGTCTGTTTGAGATAATCTAGTGATTCCAACAGTGACAAGTGAGGGTGGCCTTTTCTAGCTGGATAATAGGGCCTGAAATTAGGAGCATTCCTTAATGAGGACACAGTTTAATATTTCACTGACCTGCAAAATTTGGTTAGCCTTAGCGAAGTCGTTCCTTAAATATGTACAATTGAGAAATTGGTTATCTATCAATCAGGGCTCACTGAGAGGCATATTGGGAGCAAGGGGACAGAGGAATGCCTCTTTGAATGGAAGCCAGCCTACAGGAGACTCTTGAAAACCAGGTTAAGCTGCAGGCACATTAACACCCATTATCCAAAGCTATGCTCCAACAAATGAGGCAGAAGAAAAAGTCAAGGACATATTCTATAGACATTTGCAAGCTGAGCTTGAAGCCGTGCCGAACAATGACCTGGAGATTGTGATGAAAGGAATTTTTTTAAAGAGTTTTATATAGCGCAAACTAGACCCGAAGATATCAGAGCACTTTACATTAGCACCAGTTTTGTTAGACAAGGACACATTTATTTAGTTAGGTACGGGGAAATAAAGTGATTTGCCCAGAATCACAGGATGTTGAGGGTCGTTTCCGAGACTCGCACCCCGTTCCCCAGCTTCGAGGTAGAGCGCTCTAGCCATAAGGCTACATCCTCTCCCTTGAATTCCAAAGGGAGACTTAAATACTAAAGTGGGAAATGACAATACGAAACACAACAGAGCCTTGGGAAAGGAATATTGTGGAACAATTAACAACAATGGAGAAAGACTGTTGAAATTTTATACCATAAAGGATCTGGTCATATTGCGATATTCACAAACTAACGTAGTGCTTTCCCATGGCAGAGACAGCTTGACCACCTGAAGTTAAGCGGCATGTGGAGATGCTCACTGCAAGATGCACAGAGTGGAGATAAGAGTATGTCAGCCTTGATCACCTTCTAGTGACCGCTCTTCTGAAGCTGAGGCTCAGAAAAACAGAATTCAAAACTTCAGAACAACAGCATTGTGATGTGGCAAAATTGGGAAACAACCTTTACAACGCAGTCATTACATCGCACTACCTTTACATAGTAGTCATTACATCGCAACATCATTTACATTGCATGTCATTACAACGCAGCCATTACATTGAATGTCACTACAACGCATGTTATTACAACGCATGTCACTACAACACAGGCATTACATCGCAAGTCCTTACAATGCATACCATTACGACGCATGAAACCCTTACACTACCCAACACTTACCCTACTGTTGCACTCACTGGAGTTAGAATAGTAATTTTTACCCCTACACTATCCAACACTTACCCTACTGTTGCACTCACTGGAGTTAGAATAGTAATTTTTACCCCTACACTATCCAACACTTAACCCACTGTTGCACTCACTGAAGTTAGAATAGTAATTATTACCCCTATACTATCCAACACTTACCTTAAATGCGATGTAATGGTATGCATTGTAATGGTATGCGTTGTAAAGGTGTAATGTGATGTATTGGAATGCGTTGTAAAGGTAGTTTCTGAAATGCGATGTAAAAGAATGCATTGTAAAGGATGTTGCGATGTAAAAACTGTGTTGTAAAGGCATGCATTGTAAATGTATGCATTGTAACATCATACATTCGGCAAAATTATAGGAACCCCAAGATCGAGAAGGACTTACAAATCAAAATCCATTTCCAACTTCTGGCAGACACGTACGATCTGTCTGAGCTGGCTGCAAATGCAGTCAACAAGAAATGAGAACAGGTAACTTCAATATATATGATGAGCAGTAAAACATGCCTGGGAACCAAGACAAGGAAGAGGAGAGAATGGATAAGGCAAGACACATGGAAAGCTATTGAAGACAGGAAGGCAACAAAAAACTCATGGAGGATAAATTTGAGAGGTTGCAGAAGAAGTGAAAACAGCAGTACATAGAAGTAAACAGAGCAGTCAAATGAATGACAAAAGCGGACAAGTGGTTGTACATGCATAATTTTGCCAGCCAAGCAGAGGAGACAGGCAGTGTAAGAGAACGGGGAAGGTCTTAAAGATCACGAAGATAGTGGTAAATCTTGTGCAACATATAATTGCCCCCATCATGGACAAGCAATGCAGACTACTCGGAATAGAAAAAGAGCAGGAAGCCCACTGGGCTGAGCACTTCAAATAAGTCCTGAACAGACCAGTACAAGAGGCGGAGACGGATTCAGAAGGGAATACCACCCCATCATAGAAAGAAAATATTGTCACTGTCATCCAATCTTTCAAGAGTGGAAAAGCTCCTGGACAAGAGAACCTGAATCCAGAAATATGAAACATCATCCAGGATCTTCCAATCACTGTTTACATAAGGGAAATAAAGTACCATATGGCTGGAACCAGGCATTATCAACAAGATTCCAAATGGAGCATTAACCATCTGTAACAAATTGTGTGGAATCACCCATCAGTCAATCCCAAGTAAAACCCTGGTGAAAATTATTATACAGCTCATTTCTGATGCCACGGACAAGCAGCTAAGAAAAGAAAAGGCTGGGTTCTGCAAGGGCCAATAGTGTGTTGATCAGAACCTTACTCTACGCAACATCATAGAGCAGTGTACAGAGTGACAAAGACAACAATACATCATTTTTATTGATTTTGAGAAAGCCTTTGACAGTATCCATAGTGACAGTCTCTGGCGTATACTGAGAGCTTATGGCATACCTCAGCAGATAGTTCTCCTCATTAAGAGCTTCTGTGAATATTTTACCTGCAAGGTGGGCAAGTTCAACTGAAATTAAGCCAGAGCTATCAGATGGGCCTTATTCTCTACACTGGAGGATCTTGGCTATGAGGATGACCTAGTCTTGCTCTCTCACACACACCAGCGCATGCAGGAAAAGACATCTTGCCTCGACATCTATGTACAGCAAGTGGGCCTGTAGATCAACAAGAAGAAATCAGAAGTCATGCCACTCAGCATCCCAATCCATTCACCAATCAAGGTGTGTGGAGAGGACCTAGCCACAACTGTAGATTTCACCTACCTCGGCAGTAGTACCAGACATATTGGAGGGGCAGACAGCGACATCAAGAACAGACTGAACAAGGCTAGAAATAACTTCAGGATACTGAAACATTTGTGGAGGTTCCTCAGCACAGCACCAACACCAAGCTGAGGCTTTACCAGAGCTGCATTCTGTCCAACTTCTTGTACAAACCAGTATGCTGGCAGATGACCAAGAGTGACATCACCAAACTGTCAGCCTTCCAAACTAGTAACCTGAGAAGAATCGTGTGCATTTTCTGGCCGCAAACAATCTCCAACCAGGAACTTCTCACCAGATGCAAGCAAGAGAACAGGGACACCATATTAATGAGAAATAGATGTAGATGGATAGGGCACACCTTTAGATGAGGGCAAGACTCCATCACAAGAACAGCTCTCCATTGAACCCCATAAGGCAAATGGAAGAGAGGCAGGCCAAAGAACACCTGGAGGCAAAATGTGGAGACAGAAATGAAGACTCTGAACCACTGCTGGGGCACTGTACAGAAACTTTCCCAGGGCCGACAGAAGTGGAGGTCCTATGTTGCTGCTCTACGTGCCAGTCGGCACAACAGGCAGTAAGTAACATATCTGCAAAATTACTGTACTCTCCATCACCTCTGAAGCACTGCTCAGTTGCTGTGATGCCAAATATTAATTTCTGGAGATTCAGAGTAAATGGCAAAATTCCAGAGTTCAGTTAACAAACTTAAAGGTGGTACAGGTATGTAAAAGAATACATAGGCCTTTGTTCAAATTTTAGAAGGTAGGCTAGGTACTCTGACAAAAACAAAGTAGATATTCCTTCTGCCCCATTTTCCACATTTTCAATTAACTGATGAATGCATAGGTCCCGCTTTCAAGAGTCTTCCAATTGGTATGAAGATTATTTGGTAAGTCATAGATGCCAGTCTGAAGTACCTAAATGATGTGGCCATTTTTCTTCAATTAGTCCCTAGAGCCTTTTCTCATAGGGAGTTACTTATAATTGATTGACTTTCATAGGTGATTGGTCCAAAGATAGTATATAAGTTAGCTGTTCTCAGTATGAGAACTCCAGAGAATTTCTTTACAAACTCCTTAGGCCAGGGGTGTTCAGCTTTGGTCCTAGAAGTCCAGGTCTGTGTCCAATTTTTGGTATATCAAGATTTTCATACGAAGAAAGTAAGTGCAACTAATGTACAAATTAATTGGTTATCCTGAAACACTGGCATGGTCCCAACCCTACTGAACCTTCCATGAACTCCCTTGCTATTTTATTTTTAGTTTGTTTAGTGTCCTGCTATTACTCTGATCTTTACTTTGGCTTACTTGCAAAACAAATACCAATGGAGACAGGGGACAGCCCTTCTGCGTGCCCTGCTATCACTTTGACCTATACCATTACTTCAACTGCCAATATTTTTTGATATCCAAATTATATTGATGTTTAGAGATAACAACACACAGTTAGTCATCATCATAATTATCTTCATCAAAATAACTTTATTCGGTTTCAGAAAGAGAACCATAAAAGTGCATAAAAACAACATTACATATTATGATTCCATTAACCTATTTACAAAGCAGCGTGAAAGGTAGTTCACACAATTCAAATATTAAAAAGAGATTAAAACATTTGCCTTGTGAGGCACTTTGTACGACGTCAGAGCACGTCCCTCCTCCATAAAAATACATCATAGCTTAGAGTATGAGATGAAGAATTGAGCGGTTCAGATTCAACTACAGTCCCTAATACTGTTTTCTAATAGCTATTGCAACTTTAATATAATTTGAAACCTTAATGCATAAATCATATGCTGTCAAAGAGTGCAAGTAATTAAAACCTTCAATATAAGAACATGGCCTAATTTCTTTTAAAATCGGGATTAAAATTCTCTTGGCTCTTTATAAAGAGTGCAAAAAAGCATAAAGTGCAATGTGCTCTGGACTGCCAGATTATCGCAGGGGCAGGTCACCAGGTTGTCTGCCCACCGAGTTTGTTTCGGAAATGCCACTAAGAGATGCAGAGTGAGTAGACATAATCTTGTTAAATAAAATCCTGTCTGTGTGTTTATAGAGAATGTTAAATAAAATTGCTGCTGGGTGGGAAAAAGACAAGGGGGGCCTGCTGCTTCAGGCTGACAGTGGCGTGTGTTTGCCCTTACAGAGTGCGCCTTTTTAATGATATTTTTCGCATTCTCATGAATGCCGGCTGGGCACTCAAAATATTGACCCAAGCCTAGCCTGTCCAAGCCATCCCTCTCAAATCAGAGCCAAGGGATAGTTAGTGCTCCATCCAGATCAAGACACTCTTTTATAATTTCTCTGGAGAACACCAACTCCTCCGATAACCAGATTTTAACCCATAAAAGTAAGGGGGCAATATCTATACAATCCTCTACAAAGCCAAGCCCCAACTCATGATGAAAAAAAATTGTAGGGGCACTATTTGGAGTCATCAGTAGCCTTTTTATGAATTTATTTTCCATAACTTGTATCTGGAGGCTGTTATGATAATCCCATGCTCCTGCTCCATATGTTGCCACAGGCACACATTTGGCTTTATAAAGTGTCACTAGCTCAGTCACTGGTTTGTGACCCAGTTTACAGGCAAAGCGAAAAAGCCCCTCAACAGCCCTGCCCACATGTTGCACCCTTGCGAATCCCAATTCAGCATATTATTTAAAAGATTCCCTAAATAATTAAAATTGTTCATTTTTTCAATTCTCTTAGTTCCCACAGCATATTTCCTAGTTTTCGTCATTTTACTTTTAGATCACGTGCCAGCATACAATCTGTAAATGCATCAAGTAACATTTGGAGTCCGTTTGCTGTCAGGGCCATTAAAACAGTATCATCCGCATAAGAGAGTAACTGGACCCGGGTGCCCCCAAAACGTGGACAGTCAATTTCTTTGTCAGACAAGAAAGTATCTAGACCATTAGTGTAAATTAAAAAAAGAAAAGGAGCTAAAATACAACCCCTGCCAGACACCTTCTGTGAAGGCAATAGGCCTAGTTTTTTCCCCATGTTTCAAAGTTAGTCAATTCCACACTGTTATACAAGATGTACACAATTGTGGTAAATATAATATTAAAATCCCACATCTAGCCCGCGGTATGCCCACTATTTGCCCCAGATCTTCTTGTATTTCCGAGGTGCATCCCGGTGCCTTGTAGATAGTTTTTCCAGTCCACATCTCTCCAGTACACCGTCACTGAGGGGGGCTCAGGTGACTCATAATTGCAGGCAGTGTCACTTTTGGCAACTAAGGTGGTCACTCCTATGAAGGTCCATTCCATCCTCAGCCTCACAACCTCCTCCAACAGGCCCATCAGAGCAACCCTAGGGGTGAGATCAACATGACGTCCTAGAATCATGGAAAGCTCGCATCATACCCCTTCCCAGAATGGGGTCAGTGCCGGACATGTCCAAACCACATGGTAGAAGTCAGCTGCAATCAGGGAGCATCGCACACAGCAGGCCTGATGGGTTCCACCAGTGCAATGCAACTACTGAGGGGTCAAGTAAGCCATGTGCAGGTAGTTAACTTGGATCATGCGGAGCATGAGGAGGTAGCCAGTTCTCTGCGGGCTCGGCGGGCCTCACGCCAGTAGTCATCCTAAAGTGCTCCCACCCATACCTCCCACCTCTGGCGCAGGGTAGAGAAACGGTTTGGAACATTGATGATCAGAGCAGTAAATCCTAGAAATTACTCCCTTGCCCATTCTCCCCATTAGGATCTTTGCTTCGAGGGGATTGAAATCTGAGATCTGGGTTCCTGTGGCAATATGGTCGGATAGGGTGTGGCGCAGTTGAAGATAACGATAGAATGGGAGTTGGTAGTGTTCCTGCATGTCTTGGAACTACATCAAAGCATCTTCACACCCAGACATCCTCCAGGTGAATAATCCCTATTGTATCCCAGGGCATAAATCTTTGTAAGCCAGCCACCTGGTGTTACCTTGTACCTTTCCACAGCGGGTTCAACCCAGTGAGTTTGTGATCCCAGTTAATGAAACCAAGGGCTGCCCTACATGAAAGCATGGCCACTCAGGTGCAGTCAGGGAGAGATTGAGGAATTGGAGACCCATAAAGCAGGCCTTGGATACCGTCTAGGCCCAATACGTGCAATTCTGCCTGGTAGGCAGAGTCATCCCATCGCCAGTTAAACTAATTGTTTATTGTCACAAGTTGTGTGGCTAGGTAGTAGCCATAGATATCTGGCATTCCCATTCCTCCATCATAAGGAGAGTGCCTGCCAATGATAAAGGCTACTCGGTGGCACCCCCCCCACCCAGAAAATGGCAGTGATTTTCGATGTCAACATCTGGAACCACCTTCGAAGATGTGTGTGCAAAACATTTGTGACGACGTACAAGAAACATGTGAGACTCATAATTTTAAACAATACTACTTACCCCAAGGGATTCAAGGGGAGCCAACCTCACTTCCGTAGGTCTCTAGTCAGTCCTGTCATAGGGGGCTGAGCGTTAGGATTCCACGCCAAGCCTGGGTAGCGGCAGAGATAAATACTCAGGCCCTCAAAGGAGAGACGGCATATCGGGATTGTGGGACACCAAAAATGTTCACCGGCATCACTGTCAACCAGTACCAAGAGAGACTTTGTCTTGTTGACCCGTGATCCGGAGGCCTCTCCATAGAGATGAGTGATCTCCAGGCATCGGCGGCCTGAAGTCTGTGGGTTTCCAAGGAACTGCAGGATATCATCCGCATAGAGATCTATGTGCTCCTCAGGGCCCCCCAGGACCATCCCCGTACCTTGGAGTCACACCTGATGAGGCGTGCCAGAGGTTTGATTGCCAAGGCAAAAAACAATGGAGACAGGGGACAGCCCTGTTGTGTGCCTTTGTGGATAGGAAAAGTCAGAGAGAGGATTAACCTATAACTGAGCAGTGGGGTAAGCATAAAAGAGGCTAACGAGTCTGAAAGAAGGGCCCGAATCCTGTGCATCTTAACACAGCTTCTAAAAAGGCCCATGCGATGGTATCAAAGGCCTTCTCAAAAGTAAATTAGGAGCAGAGCCGTAGGGCCGCAAACATGATGCGCTTGAGATAGGGCAAGTTGTACTCTACGGATACAGTGGCGAGTGTTCCTGTTCGGCATGAATCCACATTAGTCTGGGTGGATCAGATGGGGGAGGGCCTGCCTCAGTCGAGATTTCAAAACCTTCGCAACCATCTTGAGGTCTGTGTTTATGAGGGAGATAGGCCTATACGAGGAGCATCAGTCCGTGGTTTGGCCTGTTTTATGTATTAATGCAAGGAACGATCCGTGGTCCATCATTTCAGTGTAGAGTGCTAGGAGATGAGGAAGCAAAAGAGACTGATAGCGCTTGAGAAATTAGACCATGAATCCATCTTACCCTGGGCCAGGTCCGATATGGCTTTGCTAATCTCCTCAGCCTTGAGCGGTTGGTCATGGTCTTGCCTCAGAGTCAGGAGTATAGAAGGCATTGGGGTTTCCTTCATTAATGGAGATTCCAGTTCCCGTGGAGGTGCGGTTGTCTCAGCATATAATGTTTGGTAATAGTCCATGAAAAGTTGGGCAACCTCAGTTGTACACTCTTGGAGGTTACCATGAGCACCCCGGATGGACAGTACAAATCTGGATGACACGTTTTAGTTGGCCACCAGTAAAGGAGTTTCCTATATTTATCTCCATGTTCATAGACCCGCTGGGTCGACCCCCTCCAACATTGTTTGGCCTCCTCCAAGGAAATCTGCTTTAGTGTAGATCTCAATCAAGATCCCCCAAGGGGTGACAATGTATTTGCTCCTCCAAGGGGAAGATGCAGACCTCAAAACCTGTAACCTGTGTCAGCTTGCATGCCTCTTTGCCCCCAATGTATCCCTTGATCAGACCTCTAAGTGTGGGTTTGCTGAATTCCTATAGGGTCCTGGCGGAACCTACAGTGTTACAGCTAAGCTAAAAAAAATGCCCTATTTCGTCCTCCACAAAGTCGGTACAGTCCTGATCCACAACATACCAGGTATTGAGGCACCACATAGGTCACTAGGTCCCATGAAGATGTCTCCCAGCTCCAGGAAGAGGGGGGCATGGTCAGAAATGCCTTGGGGAGGATATGCACTCACCTCAGGAGAAGAACATCTGTGGCTGGAAGCCGTATTTGATCAATCCATGACGTCATTTTATGCTCTGCGGATGTGTGAGTGTATGTCCACCCAGAGGGGTGTCAAACTCTTCACGCATCGCACAGGCCCATCGAGTCAACCCATAGTGAGAGTTTGGAGCAGCCCAGCTGGGAGGTTCAGAAGTATCTAACACAGGGTTAGGGACTGCGTTGAAGTAGAACCCTATGAGTGTAGTCCCTGGGGAAAGGGACAGAAGATCTTGAAGCGTTTGTAGAATGAACTTCCTCTTCCTTGTTTTCAACTGCTTCTTTGGAGTCCTGTATGGCCTTGAAAATGACGTCCAGGTCTTTATGTTGGGTAGGGATGCCTGTGGCGAGAGGAGCCTTTTCTCCCCCTTAGGCACTGGTGGTAGGTCTGGTCTATTGGTCTATTTTTGTTTGTGCCAATGTCAGCTGTGGGGGCTTGCCTCAACCCATCCCCAGGCCTGTATCAAGCTAATGTCCCCAGGAGATACTATTGCACCACCCCTAGCCCACTTGCCCCTTCACAGCAGTACGAGTAGCCAATGTTGCAGAGTAATCACTGAGAGGCTCGTTGGGTTGTAAATTATGAAGTGTCAGGGAGCAAGGAGCTTCCCTCCTCGTTCTCAGGACCCGATGTCCAACTTAGTCGGGCAACACAGGTCAACAGGCAGGCAATGGCCCCTCATAGTAACTGACAAAGCATGGGGGGAAGGAAGGTGATGGCAGGTCACTCCCAGGAATACAGAACTCTCTCACAGTCAATGACACCCCCAAGTTGGGGCTTCCGGTAGGCAAAGAAGGCCCTGGGTGGAAGGGGGGAAGTCAGCTCCAGTAACAAGGTCTCTCTCCATCCATCTTTTAAGACAGTCTGCCAGTGATCAAGTCCCAGTATTCCCCTGGGTGTCCCCCAGGCACACCAGAGTAGGAGGGGAGAAGGATGGCAGTAGAAGGAGCCCCACCAACTCCAAGGCTTGGTAGCAGTAGGTCCCACTCCTCCCAGACTGTCTGGGGCCACCACACGTACCTCCAGGCCGGGCCACAGGAGAACGGGCCACTTGCTTTCATCTCACATATGCTCACTCCCCATGTCCACCAAGCACAGGGGCTCAGAGTCTGATGGTCTTCTCTGGTTTCAGGTGGGCCGAGCCCAGTCCACTGTAGTAGAATGCCCACACAGGCTGAGCCTTGCAGGGTCCTCAGCACATCCGTGTGGTGTCTGCATGTGGCCACTGCTTTCATGGCATGACCCAGTTCTTGTATGCGTGGGGTCGGTTGAATCCAGCTCCAAAGCCTACGTAAGGAGGCTGCCGGCTGCTGGGCAGGCCAGAGAGTTAAGGGGAGGAGAACCTCCTTTATATCGAGAGTAAAGCCAGTGGCGTCACTAGGGTTGGTGTCACCCGGTGCGGGTAACTCATGGTGTCACCCCCTCACGATTTACCGCATGGACCTCCTCCGCCCCGAGTCCGCCAGTGGACACAGTTGGCAAATAACGGGACCATACAGAATCCTTAGTAACGTTTGTAAATGTAGGTCCTATATTTACAAAATGTGCCTGTTAACAACAGTGTGATAATGATTCGTTAATCAGGTTGTACAGTGGGCTACCTGCTAGTCAACAGTTTATTGGAATTTATAATATCATAGGTATGGTACTTTTTACTGGTGTCGTGTTCCCACTATCCATCAACACGATATATCAGTGGTCGAAGTGGGGGAAAAATAGTAGGGGAACTGTGGGCGGAGAATCAGAGGGTGGGAATAACCCAAGGATTGGATCAGTTGGCAGAGGCATGGCCAGAATGCGCAAACATCCCAATTTTTTGTATTTGTTTGGTTTCACTGCCCAGTTTTATCAACCAATGGATACACGTGATTATTTAAGGTTATAATGAGTTATTGACAGTAAAATGTGTTCACAAAGTGGGATATGCTTCTAATCACAGAATGTCCCCAAATACGATAAAATGTGGAAGCACAAGCCATTTGTCTCCGAGCCATGGAGTTTCTGTCATCAGCACTTCTCCCTTTACCAAAACAGCAGTTCAAACATGAATGGCTAAAAATCCTAGTTTGCAAATGTTTTCTAAATAATAATGGCTCTGCCATATTTGCCTCATAATGCAAGATCTGCAGCATGATCTCACCATTTAAACTAATAAATTGTTTGTTGCTCAAACGTATCAAAAGTTAATAAAAAATGTGACTTGTGTTGCTGCGGAGTAGATGACAGTTAATAGCTCACTGTTCTATGTTAGGATTTTAACTTATAAACTGCAAGTAACAAAAGGATCTCTCTGACAAAAGCAGTAGCCCACTGGCCTATTTACATTATGTGCACTTTGTGATATGCATGGTACATGTTCTTTGCAGCAGGTACATTAACCCTCTGAGCTACCTTTCCATGAGTCAAATCTTCCATTAGACAAAATTCCGATCTCTCTCTAGGAAGAACATTAATCACCAGAGTCATCATGACATTTTTATTGTTACCGAAAATTACTGGAGGCCAGGAAGGAGGCAGCAAGCGCTTTTAAAACCATAATATACTTGCAAAAATGATGCCTCCACCGAAAGTGAGCACCTGGTGCGGTCACACCGGTTGCACCGCCCTAGAGCTGGCCCTTCTCAAGGGTCCTGTGATCTCAGTGACAGGGTCACTGTTCTAGGGTGTACTGCTTCATAGGCCTGCCGCAAAACTGGAGGTGAACTTCAGTATGAATAGTGGTGGACAAGCCTTGAAGGTTAACCTACACTTGTCATGCTAGGGTCCACCTGCTGGTGCTACGACACCGGGGCTTCTAATGTCTTGCGAAGCCTTCTAAGGTCTAGCATGAGATAGTGCTCTCTCAGGAGAGTCGTCTGGCGGACTGGTTATTAAGGCTGAACCTGGTTCCCCAGTTCCAAATTTAGCAGCTCTGGCCATAGTGCCACATCCTCTCCCCCACTGAACACCATACTGCCCCACTGAGAAAAACTCAGACTGCCTTCAACTACAACCCAATTGTTGCCAGCTATAAACACCTGGATGCGGCTCAATTTAAATTACGCACTGGGCAAGAGCAATATGTGGCCTACAAAAAAAAAGTGACAGCATCCTGGAAAAAGCAAACAATCATAGGGAATGCAAAATTTTGCAAATCATGTGAAATGTAAGCAGGAACAACATGGTTACCTTAACGCTTTTACACTCACTGTTCAGAAATCAGTGAGTGCTTTTGCCTGAAAAGTTAAGGACATGACAACAGGGCCCTGAATGGACCCATTTCAATGGCTATTGCTTATATCCTTACAAAACGTAAGCAGTATGGTAAAAAAAGACAACATCCCTAGATACAGAGCAGCAGTACAAATTTTGTTTTTCAATCCTCACATTGCAGTACCTCCAGGATTGGTGCACTAGCTCCAAGCCCAGGGAAAACAAAGCCAAGACAACAAAAATAGCGCTTCACTGGCAAACTCTGTAAAAGTGGCGCTAATGTGTTTGGGTGTGAATAAAAATCAATCTGGACAGTTTGCTACCACTCTGTCTTACTTTATTTAGTTATTTATTTTTCATATTTTTAAACTTTTATTCCTGATGCTGCATTTTGGAATTAAATGTCAGAAAAATACGACATTGATTTCCAGCAAAAGTGATTTTCTTTTTTGGATCCATTTCACAGGGAAGCAAATAAAAGAAAGGAGAGGAGACAGTGTGCACTGCGCACAGGCACGTCCTCTTCCTAAAAGGTTAGGTTGCTCTGCGCACACGGGCCCCAGGGCCGACTTTACCGCTGGTGGTGCCCTGTGCGACAATGTTTGTTGACGCCCCCCCAATGACCACCTCCACCATGGATTCTCTCACTAGCACCCTTTAACAGTGACCAAGTCACCATAACCACACTCTCTCAGATGCATTGAATTAGTTATATAGCGCCACTCATACAAGTGTAGGGTGTCCGAGCACTTTGCATCACACACACATTACACAGAGACAATCAATCATAGGTGTGTAAATCCGTGTATAGGAAATGATACATAAACCAAAGGACTGAAAGTGTAGGAGTCACATGTCATCCATACTGGGAGGCAGTATAGTGCTTGGTGTGCAGAAGCACAAACGCAGAGTCGAAAAAGAAACAACATAGTTGGGAGTTTTCTTTAATAATAAGAATCTATTTCTAGCCAAATTAACCCTTTTTGCAATATTAATCAATGTTCTAATAATGTATATTTTGAGGTGTGTATGCAGTTCTATGATGAAAGTTAATAGTTCACTATTCTATATTAGGAGTTATAAATTGCAAGTAACAAAAGGATGTCTCTTTTGAAAGCAGTAACCTGCTGATCTGCACTCTGTAATCTACTTGGCACACGTTCTTTGCAGCAGGCATATTAACCCTCTGCACTAACTTCACCTAAGTCAAAACCTCAACTTTACAAAACACTGATCTCTCTCCAGGAAGATAATTAATCACACCAGTTATCTTGACATTTATGTGAGGCCTGGTAATTGCTGGCGGAAAGAAACGCTGCAACAGGTGCTTCAAAAGCATAATAAACTTTCAAACACGGCGCACTGCCCTAAAGCCGGCCCCTGACGGGCCCTGTTGGTGTCACCCCACTTGAGGGTGTCACCCGGTGCGGTCCGCACCCCCCGCATCCCCATAGTGACGCTGCTGAGTAAAGCCCTCCATTTTTCTCTAGTCCAGACAGGGTCCATTGCCAGGCCCTCGGCAACCCCAGGGCAAACACCCAACCAGAAGTAGGGGAGAAGTGGCCCCCCCACTGCCTGCCAGGGAAGAGAGGGCTGCCACAGACAGCACATCAAGGTCACAGCAGGGGAGGATCTCAGCCGCATGAAACCAGGACTACCTCATGCACCACAGGGCACAGCCGTCCCAAGGCAAGGGGTCTCTGTGCAGGCTCAGGTGGCCGGCAGTACCCCAATACGGCATATGCCTCCATGGACCCACAGCAGCAGACTAAACAATCTCACCAGTCAGGACCCCAAAGCCAGCAGGTTGGTTGGTGGTCGTGCGGGGGTCGCTACAGCACTGGCTCTTCTTGCCCTGCAGTGTCCGGGCAAAGTCACCTCTGTGCGAGCAGCTCCGACAGCAACAGAAGCAGCGGTGCCAACTATCTACCTCCTCCTATGCTCACTCTTGGACATACAGCCGCCATCGTACTCCTCACCCTGCGGCAGGTCCTGCAACATGTGCCCCCAATACACCCACTCTGGCTGCAAAACTGCTCAGGCCGAGCCCCTGACATCTCCCTCAAAGAAGGAGAGCATGGGGAAGTCAGAGTATGCTGCTGTCGGGCAGGATGGCAGTGGATACTCATGGGGCCACTGAGGCAGGCTTAGAATACTTCCACCATATTGGCTACCCAGTCCACTCCCCCTCAACTGCCAGTAGGGAGACATACAATTGCTCTGACAATTAAGGTAGGCAAATAATTAGTTTAAAACTAATTAAAGATTTGATTAATTCAGTTTCACTGAGTTAATCTTAATATAATTGCACATTTAACATATGAGAGAGTTATGGCTTCACATTTGATTGTATTCATTTGTAATATAGTAATCTAACA
Organism: Triturus cristatus; assembly: GCF_964204655.1. Taxonomy (NCBI): domain Eukaryota; kingdom Metazoa; phylum Chordata; class Amphibia; order Caudata; family Salamandridae; genus Triturus; species Triturus cristatus. Next base: position 742,524,654 of record NC_140591.1, on the reverse strand, counting down.
TTTTATGTTATTAGAGTTTACTACTTTTGCAATTTAAAATTAAATATATTAATGTTTGCACCTGTTAGGATTTCCTCTAATTGTTAATAAATTAATTATATTGTAATTATTGTTGCTAAGAAGTGTTAGTTTATCCAATTCCAATTTCCAAGCTTTATTTCAATCATTACAGACCATAAAAGCAGAAGATAAAATAGCATATAATACATAATTTTTTTTAAGCATCACAAGGTATAACCAATAGCAGTTCATTATACAACCTTGATAACAAGTTAAAAAATTATTGAAATTTAAAAAGCATTTAAAACAGTGAATTCATATTTAGTAAGTTCAAAGCTGTGGAAGACGGAAAAGGTACGTTTAGACTGCACTAGTGGAATTTAAAAACTTGCGACGCCTAAGCCACATGGAGTTAAGGAAGCGGGACACAGCAAAAACAATCGGGGTGCGTTCCAGTTCGCATGACTCTAAGATCCTCCTGTGTCTGTCTGAACCTCAAGTTCCTGCATATTGGTAGGAGCCAGTACCTTCTAGTTGCAATATAACCTGGCCAGAAGAAGAAAACATGTGTAAGGGACTCTTCCTGACTCTCACAGGCCGGAAAGTCAGATGGGGAGGCTTTGGTCCATTTGTTTGTGAATGCATGAACTGGGAGGCAACCGGATCTAAACTGGACATAGAGTTTCCTTGGCATAAGTGGATAGACGTCATCGAGAAAAATCTCAAATAAATATTGGTCTTTAAAATTAAAAAAATCTGAAGTTAAACCGCCATTTTTAGCATTCCTATAGAGTTCACCCAATCTAAAAAGCCTGTAAGCTTTAACTAGCTCGAGTCGTGAAATAGACCGGGACGCTTCCTCCGGGTGGGTCCATAAATTTGGCCTGCCCAGTCCAAAGCACAGGTCTTTGATATGTGCCAGCCAAGATATTTTTCCCACCCCTGGAAGCCCCAGGATCGCCTTGAGTTCCGACTGGTAAACTAGTAGTTCGGGTGTCGCCCATAGTCGGCGCCAAAACGTCAAGGGTCGCAACTCAATTTCCTCATTTATGGGTCTAAGGCCAACGTCCATGCGTAAGGGGGTGAGAGGAGTACTTGGCGGTAGGCCCAAGAGTTGTCTCATTAACTTATTCTCAGTTCTGACCATCGCACCTACCGGGCGATGTCCCCAGAGTTCAGCCCCATACAGTTTATCATTTTTTAGTTTAATAATATAATGAAATATGTATTCTTTTACAATATAATAATTACACATTTTTAGTGTAATGTTTGGTGCAAATGTTTATGGATTGAAGTAAAGGATATTCCAGGTTTGTGGTTAAGGACATGTGATTGAAGTGATGATAGTTCAATATATTGATCTTTTTAATGAGAGGTAAAGGGAGACAAATTATTAGTAGGTTAAAGTGATGGCAGAGAACCAATGATGGTTGAAGTAATGACAGACCTCTGTTTCATCACCTTAATTTAATTTATGATGTATTGGTTCCTGAGGTCATACCGAGATTGCAGCTCATCAAAAGCCAGTAATCTGTTTTGGTGAAATAGTAGTTTGATTGTAGATATCCACACATAAAAAGCAACTGGAATATCTATAATGAGTGAATCGATCATTTCATTGAACCTATTGGGTATCCAAAGACTTTTGATTAGACGCCTCACGCACCTAATCATGACATGCTTCATCATCTGTGCCTATCCACAGCCTGGTAGGATAATACCACCAGGGCGGACTCAAACAAAGATGGAATGGGAGTTCTTAGATAAATCAAAACTGGATAAGCAGGGATCCAGGTGAAAAGTATATTACTAAAAATATCAACAGGTATACCAACATGGTTCGGCCCTCGCACAGAGACCATCTGGGTCTCGGGCCTTCACCAGGGCTTGTTATGTGTGTCCCTCCTTACTTATGCATGCACATCATGCACTATAGTGAGGCCTAAAGATCTCACCTGTCTCGGTCTTCAGTTCCTGGGAATTTCCTATTATTTCCCTGTAGGGATTGAAACTTTACATTATCTACATGATCCCTATCAAAAAGACTTTCTCGTGAATTATGATGGTCCATGCCTATATTGCTATTAAAGCAAGGTAAGGAGAAGGGGAAAGGGAAAGGGGGACACCACCCTGGGTATATAAGTGAGATAGTATTTCCAAATATTCCCAGTATAACGAGTGATTCATTCACTGATTCTTCAATGTTAAAATGTATTCTTTCTTTCTAGGAGACATATCTGTTGTATCCTATGATTTTAAAATACTTTTTTTAAACAAAACAACCCTTGTGGATAAGATATTATGTAACAGATGTCAAAATCAAATCAGCTTTATTCGATTTTATGTCATAAAATCATAAAAGCACAATAATAAAAAATAATTTGAAAAATAGGTTTTCCAGCTTCAGGGATGTTATACAGTACAGAAGAAACAATTCATGTAGGCAAACAGTAATACATCATTTTAAATGCCATAATGATGATATCACATGGTGTTACGAAGCCTTATAACAAACTTTAAAAAAGCCGACACGGCCAGAATTGTATATTCATTTTCCAGCATTTGCAATTTTAAAAAGGCTATTTTACATTGTTTTAAATTCCAACTTTTTAGTATGGGCAGCAAAAACTTTTTCCTGGGAGCGACATAGTATTTGCAAAATAAAGTGCAGTGCATCGTGGTTAATCTAGAGCATGGGTACTCACAAACTTTCTCTCGGGGGCCAAATTTACAGTGTGGTTTGTGGCCGAGGGCTGCACCGGTGGGGGCGGGGTCAGAGGGGGAGGGGCGGGACTAAAGCAAAAAAAAATTGTGACCATGAGGTTGAACACAGGTCCCTGCAGCAGACGCCTTCGTCCACTGAGCCACCAGACCCGGCATACACGCATCACTCTCTCTCCCTCTCCCCCCCTTCCCCCTCTCCCTCCCTCTCTCCCCCTCCCCCTCTCTCCCCCTCCCTCCCTCCCCCTCCCCCTCTCTCCCCCTGTCTCTCTCTCCCTATCTCTCTCTCCCTGTCTCTCTCTCCCCCTGTCTCTCTCTCCCCCTGTCTCTCTCCCCGTCGCCCTCCTCCCTCCGTCGCCCTCCTCCCTCCGTCGCCCTCCTCCCTCCGTCGCCCTCCTCCCTCCTCCCTCTGTCGCCCTCCTCCCTCCGTCGCCCTCCTCCCTCCGTCGCCCTCCTCCCTCTGTCGCCCTCCTCCCTCTGTCGCCCTCCTCCCTCTGTCGCCCTCCTCCCTCTGTCGCCCTCCTCCCTCTCTGTCTTCCTCTCTGTCTCTCTGTCGCCCTCCCTCTGTCACCCTCCTCCCTCTGTCGCCCTCCTCCCTCTGTCGCCCTCCTCCCTCTCTCGCCCTCCTCCCTCTCTCTCCCTCCTCCCTCTCTCGCCCTCCTCCCTCTCTGTCTCCCTCTCTGTCTCCCTCCCTCTGTCTCTCTCTCTGTCTCCCTCCCTCTGTCTCCCTCTCTGTCTCCTTCCCTCTGTCTCCCTCCCTCTGTCCTCTGTCTCCCTCTGTCTCCCTCCGTCTCTCTCCCTCCCTCCATCACCCTCCCTGTCTCCGTCTCCCTCCCCCTCCCTGTCTCCCTCTCCCTCCCTCTGTCTCCCTCCCTCCCTCTATCACCCTCCGCCTCCCTCCCTCTCCCTCCCTCTCCCTCTTCCTCCGTCTCCCTCTGTCTCCCTCTGTCTCCCTCTGTCTCCCTCTGTCTCTCTCCGTCTCTCTCCGTCTCCCTCCCTCCCTCTGTCTCCCTCCGTCTCCCCCTCTCCCCCTCCCTCCCTCTGTCTCCCTCCCTCCGTCTCTCTCTCTGTCTCCCTCCCTCTATCTCTCCCTGTCTCCCTCCCTCCCTCTGTCTCCCTCCCTGTCTCCCTCCCTCCCCCTCCCTGTCTCCCTCCCTCCCCCTCCCTCTGTCTCCCTCCCTCCCTCTGTCACCCTCCGCCTCCCTCCCTCTCCCCCTGTCTCCCTCTGTCTCCCTCTGTCTCCCTCTGTCTCCCTCCCTTCCCCTCCCTCCCTCTGTCTCCCTCCCTCCGTCTCTCTCTCTGTCTCCCTCCCTCTATCTCTCCCTGTCTCTCTCCCTCCCTCTGTCTCCCTCCCTGTCTCCCTCCCTCTCTCCCTCTGTCTCTTTCCTTCTGTCTCTCTCCCTCTGTCTCCTTCTCCCTCCCTCTGTCACCCTCCGTCTCCCTCCCTCCGTCTCCCTCCCTCTGTCTCCCTCCCTCTCCCTCCCTCTGTCTCCCTCCCTCTGTCTCCCTCCCTCTGTCTCCCTCCCTGTCTCCCTCTCTCTGTCTCCCTCTCTCTGTCTCCCTTCCTCTCCCTCCCTCTGCCCCCCTCCCTCTCCCTCTGTCTCCCTCCCTCTGTCTCCCCCAGACTGTGCCTCTCTGTCTTCCTCTCTCTGTCACCCTCTGTCTCCGTCCCTCTACCTCTGACTCCCTCCCTCTGTCTCCCTCTCCCTCCCTCCGTCACCCTCTGTCATCTCACCCCGTATGTGTGTCAGTTCTCAGCCTGGGCTGAGACAGCTTCCCAGCGCGCACACACAGCCGCACCCGAGTACTTCACAGGTCTTTAAAAGACCATTTACATGTTAATAAAGCTTTGTTGTATTTCACCTCTTAGGCTCCTGCATCTCCACTTTGACAATCACTGGATTCCCCGGCCCCCACAGAGCAGAGTCTCAGAGTCCGGGATGCTGCAGTGTTTGCTAACACTATTTCATTCATTTTTTTTAAACACAGGTAGGATGTCTGCAAGGTCCGCGGGCCGCCAAGGAAGGCTTGCCGGGCCACTGGCGTCCCGCGGGCCATACTATGAGTAACCGTGATCTAGAAGTTTCATCGCATGGACATAGTGGATGGAGTATTGACCAGTCATTAATGTCGGGAAATGTAACCATCCTGTAAAAGGAGCCATAGCGAAAGCGGGACAAAAGCATACGTGTAAAGCCACTCTCTACACATATTAAATAAGATTGTAAACCTGGACAAGAGGACATCAGCTCGTTTGCCATAACTGATTTTTTCTCTTTCTCGGTTAGCCACCGCTTGTTTTCCAGGTAGTTCATACAATGTAACTTGAGGGATTTTCTAGGGACACTTTCAAGACTGCTAGGATGATAGAAGTAATCTGGGTGACCAATCTCACTTGTCAGATTTTTTATATAATTAATCCAAGGCAGGTTGGACACCCCATCCAGATTAAGGCAATCCTTAATTACGTCCCTATTGAATTCCGTCTCTGATGACACCGATATCTTATGCCATAAAAGCAAGGGAGTGATCTTTATAATGTCAGAAATATAAGTTATGCCAAGTTCCCTATGGCAACAGTAAATTGAAGTCAACAGATGTAAACTAAAACAGTGGAAAAAACAGCTCTTTAAAATTTATCATGCTTACCCTTGATTAAGCGTTTTCATAAACCATGCGGTTTTGGAGAGTGGTGCCGTCTTATTGTCAAACTCTTTGTGAGCGGAAGACATTTATTAGAGAGAAATAAAGCACATCATTTGTTTCATGCAGCCAACCCTTATTTGATGAACAGGTTTTGGATTGTTTATAGAAAGCTTCCGCCAGAGGCGGGTACTTAGTCTCGTATATGTTGAGTGCCATGGACATTATAACATATTAGAACATTGGAATGTTGGCAGCTCCATTGAAAACAATGGAGCGCTACATTCCAATGTGTCTTTGTTCACAGCTCTGGCTTAGCTCTAGCCTTATAGCCCTTCGTAGCAGGGCTATACCGGCTTTTAAAGTCCAGCTGCTGTTGTTAAAGGCCCTCGCCTTCGGCTCGGGCCTTTAACGCTGCAGCGGGCCTTTAACAGCCGGTATAGCCCTCTACGGCGGGCTATAAGGCTATATTAAATCACTGTTGTTGTATACTTAACGGCCCATGAAGGTTGGAGTTTCGTATGCTTGGATTTTTTGTTTGGCCGTATTGCCCTTTCATAATTATAAACATGGTTTTCTATCGTACACCATGCCGACAGAGATATACTAATCGAGTGCTTGTGTAAACACTCCCTTTGTGACAGTATCTCAGGGCTGGCGGGTGGCCGAGTGTTTGTAGTTTATTTGTAATGGTGTTCTAAATCCTTTGCCTTTGAGGAAAAGTTTTCTTTTGGGAAATAAACGTGGTTAATTTATTTCATTTCTTTGTAAAAGGCAAATCACGTAAATACACCTGGGTGGGTAATGCATTCTGATTTCGAGCCCCTAGTGTGTTAGGGGCAGAGTTTCTCATGGCTGTCCTTTCATATGTGCCACTTATTCATTCAAACATGCACTTGCTTCGTCAAAGTACGCGCACCGCATTTGTGCCTAATTGTCTCCTAGTCCGCCGCCGAGTGTCAGACTGAATTTGGAAGGCTATATACATTCGTGCAATAGCTTCCTCTGGGCTCCTGTAATGACATCATGATTGCGACGTCATGGAATTCTGGGAGTGGCAGTCCTTTCTTTTCAGTCTTTTTTCTGTTTCGGTGATGTTACTACTGGGGCAGTTAGTTTATTAAGGAGTGGTCTCCTCTGTGGGACACAATCAATCATGGTGCCTCTTGAAAAAACCCATAATTTGACTTCTTTTAACTGCGACTTTTGGATATGATAGTGTAAAAATATATATATATAAAGTTAGGGGAGGTATCATACCATGTCCTTATCTTTATTTTTATATATTGAGACAATGTTGGCCTATGATCCTTTAGGTCTCATTCAATGTTATTAACTTCGATTCTTGATAAACAGACATTATCATTCTATAACCTTTTGGAACGAGTTAGTGACTCCCGGCTGGTGTCTATTTCTCTAGGCGTACATCACATATATGTTCTGGTTTTCAGAAAAAGGGGGGGAAGAACATGATGGATTGAAAGGGTTGTGGACTGGTTACTTATTTGCATTTTTCGCCTAGTGGGGCCCATGGTTTATCTTGACAGTTGTGTCCAAGGGATCTCTTCATTCAACCCAGATGTCATGCTGGATAGTCTATAGATCCATCTCTGCTCGCTCCTCAATAATTGCTCTTCATTTGCTGTGGATGGTAACTTCTCTATTACAGCTCAAGTGAGTTTGTTCTCTGAATGCCACTCTGATGGGAAGTGGCGCATTATCTTAGTGATTGTTTTCTTGCAGCGAAAGGTGCTTCTGTGTTCGTTTATGCGTAGTTTCACCTTTCTTGTAGTCATGCCAATGTACCTCTGGCCACATTTGCATGTGATTACATATACCACATTCGCACTATTACAGTTTGTGTGTGTGTGTGTGTAAGATCAAAGGAGTATGTAGTCCCAAGTCTAATTCTTTGGCTACTTTAATAAGTGGGCAAACATTACATTGTCCACAAGGATAATGACCTGTTATCTCTGGCAAATTCCACAGCGTTTGTAGTGTGCAAATTAGTTTTTCTTTCCGTTTTTGCTTTATGTGGACAAGTAAGTCCTTCAGGGTTCTCCCTCTTCTGAAGGCGAACATTAGCTTTTCAAGTTCCAGAGCTGTTAATGTTAGAGTTTTCCAATGCCATATGACTGTCTTCTTCACCTTCCATATATGGTGACACACACCAGTCTGTCGGATTATGATTTCTTGAGGGTTTCCAGCAGGGATTCTCTCTAGTTATTCCTGGCTCATTTTCTGGCCTCCTTTATCAGGTGCCTGGGGTACAGCTTATCTTCCAGTTTGCTTGTGAGGAGTGCTGCATGGCTGTCGTAGGTTGATTTTTTGGTGCAGTTTCTCCGGAGCCTGAGAAATTGACCCACTGTTAGATTATCTCTTAGGGCTTTTGGGTGGAAGCTTTCATATCAGAGTACCTTTTTCAAATCTGTGGGTTTACAGAATACCTCAGTTATAAGGTGGTTATTTTCTGCCCAAATTTTGAGGTCCAGGAAGGTTCATCATGTCCTTGCGAAGGTTCATTGTAAACCTCAGGAATGTGTCCCTTGTGGTCAACCACTCCATAAACTCTCGCTCTTCTATCACTGATCCGCTCCAGATTACCAGTATGTCATCTATAAATCGTTTCCACAATTTGATGTTTCAATTGGAGGGATTCGTGTTCTTGTAGATGTTTTTCCATTCAATATCATAAACATACAGGAAGGCTATGCTCAGGGAAAATGTGCTGCCCATTGATGTCCTGGGTGTCTTTAGGTAGAAGTCCTCCTCGAATTGAAAATAGTTCTGTGTTAAGGCCATATGGGCGCAGTCTAAGACGAAGTGTAATTGAGTTCCAATCGGTTTCATTCAGTAGGGTCTCTAGTACTTCAAGGGAGGCCTCCTGGGGTATACTCGTATAGAGGGCCTCTACGTTAAATGTAACAAATAGGTCTGTTGATGAATCAAAAGTGAGGTCCTGTAACATAACCAGGACGTCTTTAGTATCTTTTATGTAAGAGGGCATCGTACTCACCAGGGGTCTCAAGAAATGATCCATAAACTTATTTTAGGGAGTATGTAGAAGTAGGGTATCTTGTTTTTACATCCAGTGAGAAAGTCGGCTACTTTGTTGTAATCCAACCGTTCTCTTCGGCTTCATTCACCATAAAGTGGATGTCACCAGTGTTTTCACTGGTTGGGTCTTTGGTCAACTTTTTATAGTTCCTTTGTTTTCCCCAATAATATAAGACATTCACTGAGGTACATTTCTCTGGGCATGATCACTGTTACTCCACCTTTGTTGGAGGTTTGATTATAATGTGTTCCATGTTGTCAATTTCTTTAATTGCTTCCTGTTCTGCTTTTGCTAGCTTGTTGAACGTATTTATATTCTGGTCTCTTGGTTTGTCAATTTCAAGGGCCACTGCTCTTTCGAAAGCCTGTATGGCTGGAGGCATTGCATGGTTAGGTGGGCTGAATTTGTATCTTTTCTTTAGACCTGTATTGATATCTTCACTGGAGCCGGGTTGGGGTTGGTCTTTGAAGTACACCGATAATTTTATTTGTCGGAAGAATTCTGACAGTTCCACTCTTGGGTTAAATAGATTGTAGATATGCCTTAGGCTGTCTGTGCCCCCAGCATTAATGTTCATTTTCCATGACTTTATTAAGTGATTCCGTACTCTTAATCCCTCTGTGGCATATATTGTTGAGATTTTTTTGCTTTTTTTCAAGGCTTTGGACTGTGGTACAGAAGCGACCATTTTATATGGAGTGGGGAGAGCCATTATGATGAAAGTTCTATATGTTCAGTTGGTAATTTATCCCAAACAATAATGAATCTATTCGTGAGCTCTAAGAGCCACTGTGCTGATGTAACATAAAGGTGTGATAAAATTGAATATTTTGAAAATGTATTGTATCCTTGATTTAATGAGTGTGAAGCTTTTTTAGTTCTGATTCAGTAATCTCTCTGCCACAGAATCTTAGATAATGTTCTATTTATGGTGAATGATCTACTTGAATGCCTTAGAGGTACATTGTAAGTGGGATGGCATGGTTTTCATAACTCACAGTCTTACCCACCAGACAAAGTGAGAGTGTACCAATCTCAATGTTAACTTTGTGTTTGTCATTAATTGTGGTGGTGCAACCAGAATATCAAAGCGTCACAATATTGCGATCTGAATTCAGAGGGACAAAATACTGACGAGGTAAGTGCACGGAGGGAGGTATGAATTTACTATTCTTAACTCCACATCTCCATACCTTGAAGATATATATATCTCCAAGGTACATATATTTTGAGTTGGGCTTAGAAAATCTATACAAATCTACCTTTCATTATTTTGATCCTCAATCTTCTGGTTGCATTATTGTGACCCTTCGATATTCTCAACACACACTGCCGGTAGATTATATTATTTAGGAAGGCTTTTGCAGAGTTCACATGGGTAAAGCTATAGCACTTTTTCTGCAATACTCCACCCTGTGCCAGCTTGGGAAATCTACCACGAATGTATGCACATCCTTGGCTTTTATCTTTGACTGGGTTTGCAGTGGTCGTTTTTTAATGCATTTTGTTATGTTTCAACCTACCACATTCAAAGACGCCACCTTAGATGTGCATGCATCGATAGCAGCAAGCTTTGACTCCTTTTTAGGTCTCGCCTAGCGTTGCAGCGCGAATGCGTTGCCATCGCTTTGCGAGGCATGCAGAATACTCTATAGTGTGGAAGCTTCGAAGAAGCTCCGCCCACTCTCTGGCCCATCTTCTTCATTGACTTAGATTATAAAAGCTGCCTTCCGATTGGTTTTAAGCTTGTTAGATCCTCCCCATGACAACCATGTCAGTCATTTGTATCCTTCCATGGCTACTGGACCCTTCACAGCACGGACTACTTTCTTCCCCCTCCTCCGCTCCCCCTTCCTCACACGCACGCAGTTCCTGACTTCTTGGGCCCCCACACCCCTCTCCCGCGCACTCCCAGTTGTGCTCGTTTCTGGCTTGGCTCTGACCCTGCCTGTGAAACTCCTCGACCTTGCCCCATAGAACTCAGGATCACAGTTCCCATATTTTCATGCGCTTCAACCTCTGAATAATCTGTCATTGAGGCTTCGTCTCCCGCGCAGCCCTGTGCTGATCAGATTAGAAAACTGTGCGACCTGGAAGTGTCAGCAGCACTGGCTTCAAAACACGAAGGGGGTGCTGAGTCTCTTTCAGCGCAGAGCGTTGGACGCCTGTGACAGAAGAATCCATGTTGCTATGACAACTGTGGCTTAACATGTTGCTTGTAAAAGAGGCGATTTCGGCAACAGGTCTTATTTCCCTTGTCTCTGTGCAATTGTTAACGTTACGAACGTACACAGTGATACCCTCACCGCTGTAAAACCACGCCCCTTACTGCCCTCCCTCGTCATGCCCACAATAAGGCAGGCGAATAGACGTCACACAGAGGTGTGCGAATAGGACAGAAGTGTCCACGATAAATCACCCGTGAAGTGCCGCGCTGCTGCTCAGGCTGCAACTTTCCCTCATAGTCGGGCTGCTGGAGCACGCAGCACAGACCCTGCCGGGGAGCTGCTGCAGATGGCACAGAGAACCCCCTTCACTCGTGCACCCTGCCCTCCTCCCGCTTTGCGCCCGCTTCCTCCTTCTCGGAGCTCTGACCTACGCTTCACGTTTGGCAGCAGCGGTAGCTGTCTGTGAAGCCGCAACGTGGTCACCAGGGTGTGAAGCTGTGCTGTTAGAGCCCCAGGCACGGCCAATATCTTTGTAAGCACTGCGTGGCGCTTTTAGGGCTCGCATGAGGGTTCTCATCTCCGGAGACTGGAGAGACAGTCCAGCAATAACACAGTTCTTGGGGACAGCAGCATGGGAGCTGTGCCGCCTCCGCTGTTCGCATCCATGCGATTCTAAAGCAACAGTGCTCGCAGGCAGCTCCCAGGAGCCGTGTGACCAGGCATGGAGCTCGTCACACACATTATGATCATTACTCAGCACCGCCACCTTCAAATAGGTATTTTCTGCAAGAGGGCTTTGCTGCGGCTGCTATTGGGACTCTTGGCGTCTCTGGTTTCTCCAAACTGTTCATCCTTCTGAGTTCAGGAGACACCGGTGTAAGTAAAGCCAGCCAAGGTAAGCAGACTCCCCAGCCTATGTTAGACTACCAGCTGGCTCCTCTCCTGTGATCAACTCTTGCCAATTGCTGTCTCCAGCACAAACTACAATGTCCACCCCGGGATCCGAGTCCCTTTTAGTTATAACTGACTCTCTCGGTCTGTCCTACCCACCTGCACTTATCAAAGTCTCCAAGACGCACCTCACCATCTGTCTTCCTTCCATTGTCACATGCTCATGCCGTAGGTCCCGTTTCCATCACAAGATCAGTGTCCATTCCACCTATTTCCACATCCATCATGTGGCCTGTAGTGGTGAGTGCGTGTGCCAGTTTGTGTATGTTAGTGTTTCTGTATATGATAAGTGTGTGTGAGGCCTGCAGCGGGGTGTGTGTATATGTGTGCACGTGCGTGTATGTGTGTGTGCGAGAGAGTGCACCAGTTGTTTACTGTGTTTATTCATGGTTGTTTATATGTGCGCTCAGGTAGTAACTGGCGTGTGCTTGTGTGTGTATGTGTGCACTCAATTGTTTGTGTGGTTGCTCATGTGTACGTGGGTTGTAAGTCGTGTGTTCGTTTGCAAGGTCCCACTCTGTCTTGGATGTACCACTCAAGCTATTTCACCTTTTCCCGTATTTTGTTTTACCTTGTCCTCTCATCTGTTGTGTATTTTTTCAAAAGCATATTTTCTTAATTTGTATGCACTGTGCGAAACGCATTACCTCTTCAGTTCTCTCATTGTGGGCAAGCCACTGAAAGTTCCATCCGGCTGTGGCTCAACTCGGGGTATTCTTGGGCTCTCAAGCCCAAAACATGATGAGCTTTAATTTGGCTCTATCCTGTGCCCCAAGAATTAAAAACAAAAGATTGATTTTTTATGGAAGACAGAAATAGATAAACCTATATAGTGGCCAAACTGTACATTGTGAAATGACAAAAAACTGTGAAAACAACATGGCTTCCTTATTGACAAATTGTGTGATCCAAGGCAAAAAATGTAATTTAGCCAATCCTTCTTTTTCTTAATTATGACACATGCGAACAGTTTCAGATATTTGAATTCATGATGTGCTCTGCACAAAAGCCCTTTATATTTATAAAAAAATATCACTGCAGTGTGGGAGTAGTAAGTGGTGTTGGTGGTAGGGAAGTGGATTCAGCAGGAGAGACGGTTGGCCTAATGTTTTGTGCGAGGTGGACAATAGTAGCAAAAGTGGGCGATAGGTTGGCCCGGCAACCGGAGTTAGTGCTTCACAAGACAGGGTGTTTGATAGCAATGGGCTTTAACTAAAAAGTGAGTGCATGTGGTCCCATGGATAATATGGTGCATAGCTAAATACTTATAAGGTCCCAAAGGCGAGACCGTTGCATTGCAAATGCTTTGTTCTTATTTTAGCGCATCTCGTTCAAAGATGGTGGTAGTGGATGTGCCCATATCCGCTGCGGCCATCTATGAACAGGATTTGTGAGTATAAAACAAAAGACATCCGCAGATGCCTACCACACATGTATTGCCACAAAGCCATCTTAGAAAATGATCAGCAAAAAATTAGCATGGAGGCAGGGGTCTAAGACGATGCTAGGTGGGGGAATGGAAAAGTGGAGGTTAAGGAGATTTGGATGGCAGAGGAGAGGGAGAGAAAATACACCCTCAAGGCAACTGCAAAATAAGGTCTGACACCAGCAGGGAAAGAATACATCATCCAGTAAAGTCAAGTACAGCTTTATTCGATTGCTATTTCATACAATCATAAAAGCACATATATTAAACATTTATACAATTAAAAAGGACAAACATCATGTATATACATTGCTAAGTACATTGTCTATACACTAAGTAAAAAATCATTAAAAATGGAAATGTGTTAAAAGAAATAGCAAGAAAAACTGAGATCATATAGTGTTTAAATTCATCAGTGCTACAGCGGTACTTTTTTGCTACCATATAACCCCATTAGACTTGAATTACCATCCTTTTCCTGAGGTTAATTACATGCTTTAATAACATTACTATCTTCCAAATATTATGTACATTATCTAAGAATTGTAGAGCAATGAAAGCTGGCCTGCATTGCCTAATCCCCAAACGTTTTATAATGGAAACAATCCACACCTTTCTCTGTACTCTGTAGAATTTACAAAACAATAGCACATGGATGTTGGATTGTTCTGAGCAATTGTCACATGTACATAATTGCAGTTGTCGGGTCCAGTCATTCATTGTTGGTAGACTCACAATTCTGTGGAAGATTCCCAGCCTAGATCTGGTTAATAAAAAACAATCGTAACCACCAGGAACATCTTTGCAAATACGGTTGAATATTAAAAGTGACTAAAATCTGTTGATTCTGCTGGACAGTGGGTTTTAGAATCTCAGACGACAATCTTAGGCCTCATAATTGCTGGAGAGCCTCCTTTTTTAAGTCCTTTCTCCTGACCTTGTGCAAAATACTAGGGTCTGAGAAGTATTCAGAATGTCTGAAATCCTCCATAAAATTGCGGACATATCTTAGCCAGGGAATTTTTAAGGCCCCTTCCAGTTTCAGGCTATCCATCAGTATGTCACTATTTAATTGTGCCTCTGTTTTTGTCCACACGCTCAAGTTTGATAAGATCCCATATGTGAGGCAGGCCCAGTTCCGCATGGCAGACATATGAGGATGTGCTAGATGGGACGGACAAGATGTATCTCAAGAACATATTTTCTACTATTTGAAGCAGGAGGGGATTGGCAAGGCCCAGTATCCCTGCTCCATACATTGCTGTGGAGATACTCTTAGCTTTATATATCTTAATAAGCTCCACAGGGAGTCTCATACCCAATTTCCTTGAAAAATGTACAAGGGCAGTTGTGGTTCTAGCAAAAGCAAGTTTTTTTACTGCTACAGCTTGAGTCCATACATCTTTTCCGTCAAAGAGTATTCCAAGATACGAGAATCTCTTTGTGGGCTCAATCCTCTGTCCGTCAACAAACATGTCCTTGCACCTTTGACTGCCACGCCCACACCTCATAACAAAGGTCTTGGAGATGTTTACCCTAAGACCAAGCTCTTTCATAACATTAGAGAAGTTGTCAAGCACCCTCTGTAGGCCTACTTGCGTTCGAGACATAAAAACCGCGTCATCTGCGTAAAGGAGGGCAGGAATAGGACGTCCCGCTATCTGGGGAAAATCGTGGCTATTCTTGATTAATGCTTGTTCTAGGCCATTAATATAAAAGTTAAAGAGAAAGGGGGCCAGAACGCAGCCTTGTCTGACTCCCCTCTTGATTGGGAATGGGGCAGTAAGTTCCCCTCTGAGACTGAATCTAATTTGGCCTTGGGCATTATTATATAGGCGCCTGAGAGATAATTATTGAAACGTCCACCGCCCTCACCTTCAGGATCTCCCAGAGTTTCTCATGTTGCACCGAATCGAATGCAGCAGTGAGATCTACAAAAGCTAAAAACAACCTGCCCCCTTTTGCCTATGTATACTTCCCGATTAAAATGGCTAGATTTAGGCTCTGCTCAATGGTTCCCAGGCCCTCCTGGAAACCATATTGGATATCAGACAAAAGTTTGTTTTCCTCTTACCAGGTCTGAAGTCTCTTTAGAATAATTTGGCCCACGACTTTGACAAGGGAATCCAAAAGTGAGATGGGCCTTTAACAACCCGGGTCCTGGTGATTGCCTTTTTTTAAAATGGGTACAATCACTGATTCAGTCCAAGAAGCCAACAAAGGAGCAGAGCAGCAGGCATTAATTACTTGGGTAACGATAGGGCCCCATGAAGCCAAATTAGCTTTAAACAAATCAACCAGGACCCCTTCTGGGCCATGTACTTCATCCGGGGAGAACTCAAGGTTACAATGTTGCATGTTACAATCTAATGAAAGCTGCCCAGTATCAGCTTCAGAAATATCACCGGATTCATATACTCAAGTGAAATACTCAATCCAAAGGTCCTCACTAATAGCGATTTCCATGGACGGGCCATCTATTGGGATCAAATAGGGTGCTTTGACAGCTTTCCAAAAAGCTGAACTGTCTCCCAGTGACGAGGCCTCCAGTCAAAACACTAAGACCGAGATGATCCTGGGGGGGGGGGGGGGGGGGGGGGGGGATCAAACACAAGAATAAGGAGGAAAGATTCCTAATGAATTCAGGAAGAGGAAATGAGATAGATTAGAAAGAAATGGAATCTAGAACATGACGCTTCCCTATGCCTACTCTAAGTATAATGTTAAACAGTTCTCTGTCCAAAAATATTAACGATCAACTGTTTTCTTGAAATTTGCCCAAACGTTTTGCTGGTAAATCAGCTGAATACATCCAAGAAATTAATATGAATTCATGTCTTGTCTTTATTTAAACCAGTATGATTAATTATTTCTAGGCATGGATTGCGGCGACGGTTGGCGTGTACTCCTCTGGAGTGGTTCATCCGGAGGACTGCCACCAAATGAAACCACTTTTGCCAAGATTCTACAAAAGGAGGGATACACAACAGGATTAATAGGTATACAAAATGTGTTATTACGGTAATGTCAACCACACGAGAATAACCGTTATGCCTTGAGGAATTGAATTTCACTGCAGATAGTTCAAGGCTGTGTGGAATACATGTGCACATAGAAATGTCTCATATTACATTCGACTAGTATTAAAATGCTCCATTTATTGTATAATTTGTTTGCTAAACCTACATGTGGGGTGCTGTAACGCTTACCCATCAGGATAGCATGCTACACGATATAGGGTTCATTGATTAGGAGGTATGGAAACTTCAGTGGCTAAATTGCAATCAACATATATTGAGGTATGTGTAATCAGAGTTTTCATACAAACAAACAAAAACTTACACTTTTCGACCTCAAGCTGTTTATTTGTCGATTAAAGAGGATATACGCGGATGTTCAACTTGTCATAGGTCACAGTCCATGGAACATGCAGCTAGCAGTTTTTTTTTTTTTTAGGGATGGGTGGATCTCCGCAGATTTACATAAAAACTTGACGAGATTCCGCAGAGTTCTGCGAGCGGGTAGGATTCACCACGTTGCACTGTTCATGCTGATTTTTTGTGCCGGGAGCTTGTTCCACTCTGTATAATCACTGCAAATGGCACCACGCGGGGTGCTAGAGAGCACTGCTTCTTTCTGCCACTAGAGTAGATTTTCTACTGAAGCAGCATTTTTCTTTTGGTAAGGTGACAACCTTAAGTGGATTGGATTTATGTCCGTAATTCTGATGAAAGTGTTCCTCTTTCAATCTTTCCGAAAGTTGGGGAGCCTGTCTGAATGACTTTATCGAAGGCATGCAAAGTTTGTTAAGACCTGGCTATTCGAACAATAACATGAATAGTTTGCAAATTTTCTCCTGACAGGTCCTGCTGTACCTATGCGCCGGGAAACCCTTTTTGGGCAGCTGTTGCGCTTTACAAATCTAATAAATAAATAAATAAAGTTACACAATGCATTTCTGGGTTCCAACCGAGGGGTAAGTGAGGGTTCTAAGAAGCCTGGAGGAGAGTGCATGTTATAGTAGCATATCATCAAAATGATGCAGCTTTTAACCAGCGGCATTGGAAGTAGGGGTGTGGGAGGTTCTGCAGCACTCCCAGATTAACCCTACAGAAATCCACAGAGGAAATGAGTAATAAAGAGACCTTTAAGCTAGTTTTTATCTTGTCCCATTTGTCGTGAGCAATGTCTTTTAACAAACTGCTACTTATTTAACAATAAGATTGGCGTTTACTTTTCCTTTCTTTGACTCCAATGTGAGGGTAACGTGAACCAAGTGACAGTCCTTAAAAAAATTTACTTTACAAATATTGCAAAATATATCAGCAGTAAGAAACCTTCAAATGAAGTATATCGGCTTGTTTGGTAAATCTGAGGAGTGATCGAAACAAAGATTTTCATAACATAAAAACAAACTAATACATTTACTTTTGTAATACACAAGCGATAAATATGCCTAGAAATACAATATCAGCATTTTACTCTTTGTGTGCTACATAGGTTTAGCAGTGTAGCTGTACAACTTATGCACATTTAGTGGCCATTTGAAGAGGCCACTTCAATGGAAAATGTGCTCTATGTAAAAGGCAGTACCCCAGCATACCATGCTTGATTAATTTATTTGGGAAAATGGGATCCAAAATACACCACTGGAAATCCACTTTGCCCAACGGCTACTTTTGCTACTTTTAGCACTATAAAACATCTCTACATTGGCAAGGAAGTGTGGAATGGTGCTCACCTCTCTTCGACGCTGCCTGGCTCCTCCCTGGTCAGCCTGTGTTGAAGCTGCCCACCGCTCCTTCTTCTGCGGTGCTCATGCCACATGGCATGCGATGCTAGGCAGCGCCCCCTACAGTGCCCGCACCACTACCGCCTCCTGTTGAGCAACAAAACAAAAAAAATGAGGGGGGCTGCCCTTTGAGACTCTAGCAGTGACACATGTGGATTTAGGGTGTATTCCCCACTTGAGTGACTGCCCCTTGTTGGCACCTCAACCGTGGGGTATCAGGTCTGCCCTGCAATGTGGCCATCCTGCTTTAGCATCTCAGCAGGTGGTGCTTATGCCACAGGAGCCTAGCTAGCCCATGCCCCCCTCAGGTGTAGTAGAGGTGGTCCGATGCCACTTGCCCAGCAGTGTCGACTTGGGTCACACTGCTTCATCGTTGGATGCCATGGCTCACATGCCCTCACTTAAGCCCTTTGTCATTGAAGGTGCTCTCTCTTCACAGGCACCCAGATGGAGGGGCTGGTTGGAGCGCCTCAAGCTCTACTTCAAGGCCACAAATGTGCCTGATGAAAGATGACAAGACTTGCTGCTCCATCCCACAGACCAGCTGATTGCCCGGTGAAAGGTAGAAGATGTATCACCTGCAACAAATATAATCATTTCGCAAAAGTGTGCCGGTCTTCCACGTCACAGAAGCCCAAAGAGACAGTCAATGCCCTTTCCAGCTGTGAACAGGCAGATGAGGACATGAACGATGATGTTCCTAAGTACTCCGTGCACTCGATGTTTACCATAGGCAACACCGCAATCTCTCACAGACTGCTACCCCAGTGTCAGCTGCTCATTGGCCACCACCTGGTCAGAGCCACTATAGACACTGGAGCATCTATTGACATCACGTCAGTGGACATGTACAAGCACATTACAGAGCCTCCATGACAAGTCAAGGTGAAGGTTAGAGTCTTTGCCATTGGACAATCTCAACCCTTGCCCACGCAAGAGAACTTCGAGTTACAACTCTCACATGGGGACACATGTAACAGCACAACCATATACATGGTCAAAGGAGTTAAGGGCATGCTAATAACCTGCAGTACAGCTGAAACTCTGCGGTTGATTACATTCTCCCTTGGAGGGCAAACTGAGACTCTTTACCACATCCTTGTAGAGTTTGACGACCTATTCAGAGGCATAGGGTGCATGAAATACAAGGTGGTACGGCTGCACATTGATAAGTCGATACAGCCAGTTGCGCTGCAGCACTTAGAAATAGCTTTCCATCTGTAACCCAAGGTTGAGAGGGAACTAGAGAATCTTGTGAAGGTTGGAATAATCGAAAAAGTCACCGACCCAACCCAATGGGTTTCCCTTATTTTGGTGGCTAAGAAGCAGAATAACCCGAAGAAGTCCACATATGTGTAGACATGAGCCTGCTGAACATCGCAGTACAGGGTGAGCGCCACACCTTAGATGACCTCATGGGAGACCTCAACAGATCCAAATCGTTCTCCAAGGCAGGCATGCAAACAGGATACCTTCAACTTCCACCACACTCAGATTCAGGATACATTATGACGTTCTTGACACACGCCGGACTCAGGAAGTACTGTCATCTGAATTTTGGAATATCAAGTACAGCAGAGGCGTTTCAAAACACAATCCAGTAAGCTTAGCAGGACTGCAAACCATTTTCAATGTCAGTGACAACATTCTTATATTTGCAAATTCCATCGTGGAGCATCATACATGACTTCAGAAAGTGCTATTCAGGAAACAGGGCTAACCTTCCACAGCTTCTTTGGGTACACCTTCTCAGTGGCTGGCATAGCCCTGGACCCAGATAAAGTGCGGGACGTCAGTGAAGCACCTGCCCCGAGCAATGTGTCAGAAGTGAGAAGCTTCCTGGGGATGGTGAACTGTTGCGCCAATTTATACCAAACCTGACCACACTCACACAGCCACATTCAGCAACCTTACAGAAGCAATGACTCCATGGTCCTTGGGCGACAAAGAGGCCAAGGTCATCACAGCGACTAAGGATGCCCTTTTGGCTGATGTAACACTGGTGTATTTTGACCCGTCCAGGCCGACCACAATTGCAGTAGACGCCAGGCCCAAAGATTTAGGAGCTGTCCTCAATTAGCAACAGACTCGGGAAGAGTGGGTCCCCATTGCATATGCCATCTCTGACTCCTACAGAACAGCGATATTCACAGATGGAAAGAGAAGCTATTGCCATTAACTGGGACTGTAGGCACTTCCATCTGTATGTCTACGGCATCCTTTCACAGTCACGACGTATCATAAACCACTCATTCCCTTGTTCCAAGGCACCTCATCCAAGCTGCTGTGGTGTATTGAGAAGTGAATGTTGCAATTACATGACTAAAACTGCTGCATAGACAGCAGGCTACTTATCTTGCCACAACACGAAAAGAAGTGGAGGAGGCAGAAGAAACTGAGGAGTATATGAGATGTGTAGTCGTGTGGTATCACCCACTTCCCTTATCCATCCAGATGATCCGAGAAATAATAGCCCAGGATGAGTGCTAGCAGCTCACTCTAGAAGCTATACAATCAGGGAAGTGAAGCTCCCTCAAGGAGCATTGTGCACACTGCACTCTCAAGGCAAAGCAGATTTTAGACTCACTCCATCATGTATGTCATAAATTAGTGACAGATGCGGAAGGGTGCCTCCTGCTTCCCATTCCGGAATAGACCAAAATACCAGAGAAACTCACCATGGCGAATCGACGTCCCGTCATCAAAATTCCGTAAAAGTCCACCATTTTAGATTTTTGACCTCTATTTATATTCACTACCGGTACAGGTATTATTATTACATGCGCACTGCAGTCACGTCCTCGAGTGTCGGACATCTTAAGATCAGGCCCCATTTAAATATACCTCTGTTTATATTCACTGCCAGTGCAAGTATTATTACTGCATGTGCACTGAGGCCACATCCTTGTGTGTCGGACATGTTAAGATCAGACCCCATTTAACTATAACTCTGTTTATATTCACTACCAGTGCAAGTATTATTACCACATGGGCACTACAGTCACGTCCTTGTGTGTCAGACATATTAAGGTCAGGCCCCATTTAAATATATCTCTTCCTCATTCTAATTTTACGGTCGACCTTATATCTATCGAGACTTGGGATATTTGATTACCACTCTAGTCTATATTTCTATTTATCACCTTTTAATTTTAATATCGGGGCTTTCCCCTACCCATATTTTGATTCCATTAAGAGTGATCTGTTTAAAAAGTAATAATAGTAATATTTCTTTCCTCTTATATATATTTCTCAGAGGGAGTTTTTACTCAGTTATACTTAATGGGCCCGATTCACAGAATTAACTTAAGACAAAATCCTAAACTTAGTACCATTTTGGTATTCACAGAATGCACTTACTACTTCTGGTATTCACAGAATGAACTTACTACTTTTGCGATTCACAGAATAAACTTACTACTTTTGGTATTCACAGAATGGATTTACGACTACTAACTTTACGTCCGCACTCGGGCCGGAATTTCCACGAATATGTTGCTCCGATCAAAGAACTGGAAATTAGGTACGAAGGGAGGTACCAGGCATCCAGAGTTACCGGGCAATTTCGATCAATTTACTTCGATGAGTGATCCGTGAGATTGCACTGGAAGGGGGAAAGTGCAAGTAAGTGAAATGGTCAATGATGGATGAACCCGTAAGGGGCAAAGGATTAGAGCGCTTACCGAGATCAAGTGGCGTCCTCAGTTAACGATGAACAAGTGACGAGGAAGGCCAGGGAAGCGTGCTGGTATACATGCAGCGTGAGCGTGTGAGGCACTAGAACGTGAAAACGCGCCGCCATGATGGGAGAAGAGAGTAAAGATGGAAGAAAGACTTACCCGAAGGGGAGTCTTTGAAATCTTAAAACATTACATCAATAAACGAAACATTTTACATGTAGGCAATCCGGAGTAAAATCCACAGAATTAATTATTAAGTGCCAGAGTGTGGGAAATAAAAATAAAAACATCACATAATGCAATTCCTTCATATCAATGAGAGAAAAGAAACGTGTGAGGCACTGCGCCGTATTACCACGCCTCCATGCTGGGGAAAGCAAGGAGATGGAAGAGGCATAGATAGAGATTCAGCAAGGTGAAATCATCAAAATTGCGACGAGTATTGAAAAAATTACATCAGTGAGGCAAACACATTTTCGTTATTCAGGAGTCAAGAGAAGAGTAAGGATTTCTTAATAAGCGCCACAGTATGACAGAGGGAAGGAACTTATGCCATATAAGGACAGGATATTTCATCACAATGAGAGAGTATTTAAGAAGAGTCAATCTCAATCAGACATAAGAAATTTCAATGACAACAAGGTGTGGATTTTAGACAACCTCTAAAGAACTGTGAAAGAAATTGTAATTGGGGGGAAGAAGAAAGGCGGAGCCATTACAGTGAGGATTGAATGAGATTGGTCCACTCCTCATTGCGGTTCAAACCATCTTTGATGCTGTTGGTACGAATGATCATTCTAAGTTCTTCTTTAGTTAGGATTTTTGCGATGTCCCCACCCCTTGGGGGTTGCTTGATGGTCTTGATAATTGTCCACTTGATGTCATCCTCTGTATGCCCCATTTCAGAAAATGTTCGACAAGAGGGGCGTTGAGGGTTTTGCAGCGCACTCTACTTCTGTGCTGACCAATGCGTAGTTTGACTTTTTGTGTAGTTTGGCCAATGTACACTTTGTTACAGGGACAGGAAATCAAATAAATGACATTGCTGGTGTTACAATTGGAAAACGAAGTCAAAGTGATAGAAACATTGTTAAATACAAAACGCTTTCCTTCTATGGTCATGCTGCACACATTACAATTACCACATTTAGCATGACCAATGAGGGGTGCAAGACCCCAGTGAGCGTCCAAGGTCGCCAACGGATACAGGACTGTGTCCCACATATGTTTTGCTGTTGATGATTGTTTGTGTTCCATTGAAGAATTAAACTGGGTGTCCGGCTGGACATTCTTAATATAGTTTCGATTCTGTACTATATTTATTCCCTTTATTCCTTAAACTATTTTGAGGACCACTGTTTGTGTGAAATTATTGTTAATTAAACTGAGGGCATTGCCCACTCAAGAGGCATTGCCCTCTGCAGTGGTTCTTACTGAAAGCAGCTTCTCCTTTGTAGTTGGTATAATAGAGGGAACATAGAGAGAAGTCTGTAAACCTTTCTATTGTAGTTCTGTGTGATGCAAAACAGAGCCTACCTCACCAAACTAGTTCTGCACAGCATAGTCTACTTCACGACCCAGCTCAGGTTAGTTTGGTAGATTATAGGCCAAAGACTTCTGAAGGAATGGGAAAGTGGGTGTTAGACCTGGCATCTTTCGCGTATTTACCGTATTTTTGCTTTCTGGCCTCCTGTTTTCAATGATATGTTGGACCTCATTTTGTTGGTTTAGTGTCTCTGCACACTTTCTCTCTAATTTTCAATGTTAAAGTGCAAGTGCTCCTACGGTAAATTATGGTTATGGATTGGTGTTTCCATGTTTGGCTTATTTGATTTACTGCTAAGTCCCTAGCATAGTGCACTGTGTGTGCCCAGGGCTTGTAAATCAAATGTTGCTAGTGGGCCTGCAGCACTTGTTGTGCCACCCACACAAGCAGCCTTTCAAAGGTGTCTCAGACCTGCCACTGCAGTGACTGCATGCAGTTTTTACTGCCATGTCTACCTGGCAAGTGCACCCACTTGCCAGGCCCTGACCTTCCCTTCTCTTACATACAAGGGACCCCCCTCAGGTAGGCTCAATGTATCCCCATGGGCAGGGTGCAGTGTATGTGAAAGGTAGAACATGTCCTGGTGTGTGTGACATGTCCTGATAGTGAAATACTGCCAATTTAGTTTTCACTATTGACAGGCTATCTTTCCCATAGGCTAACATGGGAGTTGCTTTGTAACATCTTACAAACCTAAGTTTCCATTGTGACAAGATGGAGAAATTGAGTTCAGTATCCCTGAACTCAAGCTTTAAAAAGACATCTTTTAGTAAACATGATTCTTATATTATGTGTTTGAAAATACCACTTTTAGAAAGTGGGTATTTTCTTGTCTAACCATTCTGGCTGCCTCTGTATGGACTGTCTGGTTTTGGAGTGACAGGGGTTGGGGATGTGCATTCACTGTAGACAGCCACAAGGGAGGTTGAAGTATGTCCTGCCTTTCCCGGGTGACTCATAGTGGAGCTGAATAGACCTGGGTTGCATTTAGAGTAGTGGGAGGAATTTTCCTCGCACCTGATCATGCCCTGTCTCCTATGCACAATGCTGTCTCCACCTCCTGCCAGGAAGCTGGACCAGAGAGGACAGAACTGGTTTGGATTAAGCTGAGAGACTTTTGCCACAAAAGAGCAAAGGAGAATGTAGTATAAATATTGAGGCCTTGACTCCAGAACTTTAGAACTCTTTTGGACCAAGGAACCTGCCAAGAAGAAGAGCTGGAGAATCTGTGAGAAGGATCTACCACTTTGATGTGTGCTTTGCTGTTTTGGCCTGTGGTGGCTGCTTCTGTCTCAGGCAGAGAAAGGACTGGACTGATTTCTCTACAACTTCTTTTGTTTGTATTTCTCCAAGGGCTTGAGGTAGAGCTTGCCCCCTGTTCAAGGAGTCTTAGGAACAGCAAAGAATTCAAGTTCATCTGCTACCAGCACTGGGAACTGTGTGTTTTAGGCTGCAACAGAAGAAAAAGCAACCCAACGCCATCAACGATGCTGCTGCCTCTCCGTGTCCTGAAGGCACTGCAGAGGGCACTGCCGCTCCTAGCACTGCAACTCTGGTGTCAACGACACCGAGCCACTGCTTGCACTGCGACCTGTGGTCACCCCACTTCGTACCGCCGTGCTTCACGCTGGTGCCCTTGTATCCCTGAAGCCATTGCTCCACGCCAACATCAATGCCGCTGATTGCACAGTGGTTTGAGGGCACCTGCTCGTAAGTTACATGACTCACCGCCCCATGCTCCACCCCAGCCTTGACCTACTGATGCCAGCGCCATCGACTCCGGTTCGTCAGCTTACAGCAGCGCTTCAACACCGACAATGCCGCTGCTTGTACCGTGAACTGCCAGCACCGTGACGAGCACCACAGCCCTAGTCTCACCGACCCTGCTGGATGCCGTCACCGAGCCTCTGTCTGCACCACGACCTGAGGGCACCGCATGCCGCACCACTGCACTTTGCACCGCAGCCCCGATGCCCATTGACGCCAGCGCTCCTAACTTTACCTGCACAGAGTTCGAGCTGCAACACGTGCGGTGTCAAGCGCCCGACGACTCCTGCATTGACCTCTGTAACAGACGTGTGTCGATGCCGACTCTTCGGAGCTCACAGCGAGGTCCCCGACACCCTACATTTCTACAGGTACTTTTTTGCAGGTCTTCCCGACACTGTAGCTGGCCTGCGACACCGCAGTCAGCCAGAACCGTTTAGATTTGCTGTTCACAATGCTGTAATAGCCCCGGACGGAGCTATCGACTTCAAGGAACTGTATTTTAAGTCCATTTTTCCTTATTGATATTCCTAAGAACTGTATGGTGGATTTTAATAGTTTTGGTCTTGTTTTGCAAAGATAAAATATTGGATATTTTTTTAAAACTGGTGTGGTGTCCTTTTGTAGTGTTTTCACTGTATTACTGCTGGTTATGTGCAAATGCTTTATACACTGCCTCTGAGATAAGTCTGACTGCTCGTGCCAAGCTACCAAGGGGGTGAGCAGGGATTATTTTAGAACTGTATCCCTCTTATCCTGACTAGGAAGAAGGGTCCTGCCAACTAGCGACCCCCTTTTCTAACAGTGGTTGTCAGTGGTGAGGATAGGACTTGTATTTGCACTTGACTTACAGTGTACACTGCAACCATATTGCAGACCATTAAGTACCACATACAGCTTTCTTTTTGGTCTATTTTAGTGTCCCTATCTTTTTTAAATTAAACTTCCTATTGCATCATGCTTGATTCAGCTGCATCATTGGTTGCATCCCTAGAAGTGGTCTTTGAGGAGGAAAGGTTGGAAACCTACAATGTAAAAGAGTTGAAGGCTATTTGTGAAAACCTAAAGGTCCAAATCAGAGCCCTCACGTGGGAAGAGGAACTACAGAGGGGGCTGAGGGCCTGGGTGGCACCAGACAAGCCAGTGGGCTATCTGGAGACCTGAGTGTGGAGGCAGAGGAGCCTATTTGTATGGTGGATGTGTTTCTGGGAGGGGAGGGGCCCTCCAGGCCAGGCAGCAGTGGTTTGTGCCCAGAGGAGCTGCTGGAGGACAGGAAGGAAACTAGGAGGCATCAAATAGAGGTTGAGAGGCTCAATATGGAATCACAGAAGATGGTTTTAGACCATGAGCATGGTCTCAAGGAGCTGCAGTTAAAAAGTAAATCCAGCACAGATGGTGGCTGCATTTCCAAAGTGCACTCAGATAATATATTTCACATTCCCAAGAATGTAAGAAGGGAAATTAAAAGGGGGGATTACATACTAAGGTGTTTTCTGGGCTATGAGTTATCCATCCACATGAATGGAGTTCCTGAAAGGAATTGGGGAGCAGGATTGTGGCCTCAGTTCTCAGAAGAGGGGAGGGACACCTTGTTGGCTTTGGGTAAGGGGTACAACCTCACCTACATTGACATGAAGGAGGCCCTTCTCACACCTGAAAAGTACAAGGATCAGTTTGGGTCCAGTAAGAAAACTGATTCCCAGACATGGTTGGAATGTGAGGATTCTTTCTGCAGGTCACTGAATGGTTGGGTGAAGTACAGCTAGGTGACAGATTTTCAGGGGCTGTACACTTTGATTGTGTGGGAGCACTTGTCTAGTCTATGTTTTGCAGAGCTGTGCCAGCACTTGACTGATAGTAAGCTGACTGACCCCAGGAAGCTTGCTATGAAGGCGGACTGCTGGGTGAGTACCAGGGTCCACAAGAAGGTGTATAGAGGAGATTCCGCCAAAGGTGGGCATGATCCCCAATGGAAGAGTGGGGGGGAGAAGAGTAAAGGAAAAGAGGTCTCTAAAGCGCCCCAAACTAGCACCCAGGGTAAGGATTCCCATCCCCCAGGACATAAGAAGCCATGGGTCTCTTCAGAGAAGTCTGCAGAGACTGGACCCTGCAAGTGAGTGCTTAGCCTATGAGCAGGTGGGTCACTTGAAGGGGGATCCCAAGAGCGCCAAGAGGCCACAGCCACCCACCGGTGGGCAGTCCAAGGTGTTGGATAGTGTAGTGCTTGGGGAGGAGAAATACCCACAGGAGGGTGGGGAACCAACAGAAATTACCCTTGTCTCATTCGGGGAGTGAGCTGGTCCCTGGAAACCAGCTGCCTACAAACACTAAGAAGTACAGCGCCTGGGTGACCATCAATGGGAAAAGGGTAGAGGCTCTCAGAGATACTAGAGCCAGTGTGACCTCATTCTGGTGTCACCTGGTCTCTGAGGAGCAAGTGGTCCCTGGGGCATTCCAACAAGTAGTTGCTGTGGACAACTCAGAACGCCAGTGTAAATGTAAGGTGGCACAGGTTCCCTTTGAATAGGGGGTTCTCAGTTCCCTTGAGGGTGATTGTGAGCCCTACCATGCATGTAGATTGTCAGCTAGATAATGACCTGGAACAGTCTTAATGGAAGGATATGGAGTTCACGTCTCATTTGGAGATGCTTTGGTTACCAGAGTGGGCATGCGTGACCACTCTGTCCACGGCGGCCTTTAAGTGTGATCAGAAGGACCTAGAGCCTGAAACAGTGGACCAGGTGCCTGCCAAGAGAAGGGCAAGGGGAGTGGGAAACCTGTCCCTGAAGTTCCCAGGGTCCGGAAGGATGATGACCTTGAGAGGGATGCCCTAGCACCTACATGGGAACAAGTGGCTGAGCTGACCCATTGGCAGCAAGAAGGGAGTTCCAGCAGGGAAGAATTCTGCAGGGAGCAGAAAGAATGCCCTTCTCTAGAGGGTTTGCGGCAGCAGGCTGCAAACCAGGCAGCTGGTGAACAGTCTGGATCTCACTGGATCTACTGGGATAACGGTCTAATATAAAGCAAGCCTAAGGCCGCTGAGCTTGGGTCAGCCTGTGTGCTGGTAGTACCCCAGCACTTCAGGACCTTCCTACTGGGTCTGGCTCATGAAATGCCTTTGGCAGTACATATGGGGCAGGACAAGACCTTTGGCAGGATTGTTGCCCACTTCTTTTGGCCCTAAATGCAAAGGCAGTCTGATGCTCATTGCAGGTCTTGCCAAACTTGCCAGGCAACTAGTAAGAGTGGGAGGAAGAGTAAGGCTCCTTACCAACCTTTTCCGGTTGTTGGCACTCTTTTTGAGAGAGTGAGGATGGACATAATAGGGCCTCTGGACCCCAAGACAGCCATGGGCAACAGGTACATCCTGGTCTTGGTAGACCATGCCACCCAGTCCCTCTCAGGACAACGACGGTGCCAGTGGTGGGCCGGGTGTTACTGGCGATCTCTTCCCGCATGGGGTTCCTCAGAGAAGTGGCATCTGACCGGGGTACCAGTTTCATATCGAAGTATGTGACATCCCTGTGGGAGGATTGTGATGTAACCTACAAGTTCACCACTCATTACCACCCAGAAGGTAATGATTTGGTGGAGAGATTCAACCAACCTTTAAATGCATGATCGAGGGTCTAACTGAACCTATGAGGCGTAATTGGGACGTCCTCTTACCATGCCTTCTATTTGCTTACAGGGAGGTACCACAGAAGTCCTTAGGGTTCAGTCCCTTTTGAGCTTCTGTATGAACACCCTGTGAGAGGTCCTCTCAGTTTGATGAAGGAAGGCTGGAAGATATCTCTCAGGAAAACTCCCCAGGATGTATTTAGCTACATGCTGGCCTTCAGGAACCAAATTTCGTGCTTCAGGAAATTAATTGAGGCAAACCTAGAAACCAGTCAGGAGGAAATGAAACGCTGGTATGACCAGAATGCGACTCTGGTAGTGTTTAAGCTGGCCCGGAATTGTGGGTCAAGGCCCCGATAAAGCCTTGTGCTGTTCAGGACAAGTGCACTGAGCCTTTTGAGGTGGTGTAGCACTAAAGTGATGTCACCTAAGTGACTCCAGGAACCCTTTGAGGGTCCCCCATGTGAACCGCCTCAAACCTCACTTGGAGAGGTCTGAAGTAAGCATGTTTTTGGTGACAGATGATGGGGTGGAAGAGGCGAGTGTGCCTCTTCCTGACCTCCTGCTACCAAGGAGCATGATGGGTCAGTGAAAGGTGTGAACCTCTCCCCTACACTGACCCCAGAGCAGCAGAGTGACTATCGCCAGTTGTTGGGGCAGTTTGCCACCCTGTTCTTCCTGACCCCAGGTGTCACCCATTGGTGTACCCAGGACATGGACGCTGGGGACAGTCCTCTTGTGAAAAACAAGATTTACAAGCTGACTGACAGGGTCAGAGCCAGCATCAAAGAAGAGCTTTCTAAGATATTGGGCAATAGTCCTTGGGCCAGCCCAGTTGTCTTGGTCCCAAATGTTTCTGCTCCCGGTGCCACTCCTGTTCTGCGTGGACTACCATGGGCTCAATGCAGTTACCAGGACTGATGTGCACCCCATCCCCAGAGCTGTTGAGCTTTTAGATAGTTGGGAGCTGCCAAGTTTCTCAGTACTTTGATTTAACATCTGGGTACTGGCAGATTACCTTCACCGAGGGTGCCAAATAGAGGTCTACATTCTCAACCCCAGAGAGGCACTACCAGTTCCTGGTGATGCCCTTTGGGTTGAAGAATGCCCCTGCCACCTTTCAGAGGTTGGACAACCAGGTGTTGGTTGGACTAGAGGATTTCAGTGCTGCCTACCTGGATGACATCGCAGTGTTCCGTTCAAGCTGGGAGTATCACTTGTACCACCTCTGGGAAGTGTTGAAGGCTCTACAGAGGGCAGGCCTCTGGATCAAGATCACTAAGTGCCAGATCGGACAGGGCTCTGTGGTGTATTTAGGGCACCGGGCAGGAAGCGGCCAGGTGGCGCATCTACAAGCTAAGATTGACACCATTCTGGCTCGCGAGCCCCCAAAACCCAGACAGAGGTGAGGGCCTTCTTATGTCTCACTGGTTATTATAGGAGGTTTTTCATAGGTCTTGGCACCATTGTTGTCCCCTTGGCCGTGCTGACTTCCAGGAAGCAGCCAGAAAGGTGATCTTGACTGATGCCTGCCAGACAGCTTTTGATGCCCTGAAGGCAACCATGTGCAAAGCACCCGTTCTCAAGACACCCTACTTCTCCAAGGAATTCATAGTGCACACTAATGTCTCAGAGCGTGGTGTGAGAGCGGTGCTCTCACAACTGAATGAAGAAGGCCTAGACCAGCCTGTAGTCTTCTTTAGAAGGAGACTACTCCCCAGGGAACAGAGGACGCAAGTGGTGCTATGTAAAGTGCTCTGATACCCGAAACCGGGTTGAGTTTGTGCTGTACAAAACTCTGTAAAAAAAAAAAGAAAAGAGGTGGAGTGCCGTAGAGCGAGAAGCTTTTGCTGTGGTCTGGGCACTGAAGAAGCTACGACCCTACCTGTGTGGGGCTCCCTTCTGAGTTCACACAGACCACAGGCGCCAGGATGGTTAACGCAGATGCGGGGTGAGAACCCAAAACTGTTGAGGTGGTCCATCTCCCTACAGAGAATGGACTTTATGGTGGAACACTGCCCTGTCACAGGACATGCCAACGCTAATCGTCTGTCTAGGTTCTTCTGCTTTAGTGAAGAGAACTCCCAGGTGGTTGGGCAGTTCTCCCTACGTTTAGCTGGAGGGGAAATGTGTTAGACTTGGCATCTTTTGGTGTATTTCCCCTGTCATTTTGCCTTCTGGCCTCCTGTTTTCAATGGTATGTTGGACCTCGTTTTGCTGGTTTAGTGCCTCTGCGCACTTTCTCACTGCTGTTCAGTGTTAAAGAGCAAGTGCTCTTACCGTATGGTTATGAATTGGTGTTTCCATGTTTGGCTTATTTGATTTACTACTAAGTCCCTAGTATAGTGCACTGTGGGTGCCCAGGGCCTGTAAATCAATTGCTGCTAGTGGGCCTGCAGACCTGGTTGTGCCACCCACACAAGCAGCCTTTCAAAGTTGTTTTCAGTCCTGCCACTGCAGTCTGCATGCAGTGTTTACTGCCATGTCGACCTGGTAAGTGTACCCACTTGCCAGGCTCTGACCGTCCCTTTTCTTACCTGTAAGGCACCCCTCAGGTAGGCCCAAGGTACTCCCATGGGCAGGGTGCAGTGTATGTGACAGGTAGGACATGTCCTGCTCTGTGTGTGGCATGTCCTGATAGTGAAATACTGCCAATTTAGTGTTCACTATTGACAGGCTATCTGTCCCATACGCTAACATTGGAGTTGCTTTGGAGCATTCTACAAACCTAACTTTCCATTGGGACAAGATGGAGAAATTGAGTTTAGTATGTTTGAACTCAGGATTTGAAAAGACCTCTTTTAGTAAAGATGATTTTTATTTTATGTGTTTGAAAATGCCACTTTTAGAAATTGGGTATTTTCTTGCCTAATCGTTCTGGGTGCCTCTGCTGGTTTGTGTACTGATTGTGTGGTTTTGGAGTGACAGGGGCAGGGGATGTGCATTCTACTGCAACCAGCTACAAGGCGGATGAAGGTGTGTCCTGCCTTTCCTGGGTGACTTATAGTAGAGCTGAATAGACCATTTAGAGTAATGGGAGGAGTTTTCCTTGCACCTTAATAGGCCCTGCCTCCAGTGCACCATACTCTCTCCACCTCCTGCCAGGAAGCTGGACCAGAGAAGACCAAACTGGTTTGGTCTAAGCTAAGAGACATTTGCCACAAAAGAACAAAGAAAAATGTGGTATAAATATTGGGGCCCAGACCCCAGAACTTTAGAACTCTTTTGGACCAAGGAACCTGCCAAGTAGAATAGCCGGAGAAGCTTTGAGAAGGAACTACCACTTTTCTGTGTGCTTTGCTGTGTTGGCCTGCAGTGTCTGCTTCTGTCTTGGGCAGACAAAGGACAGGACTGAGCTTTCTGCAACTTCTTTTGTTTGAGTTTCTCCAAGGGCTTGAGGTAGAGCTTGTCCCCTGTTCAAGGAGTCCCAGGAACAACAAAGACTTCAAGTTCATCTGCAACCAGCACTAGGAACTTGGTGTTTTGTGCTGCAACAGAAGAAGAAGCTACCGAATGCAGTCTACAACACAGCTGCCAGCTCTGTGTCCTGAAGGCACTGCAAAGGACACTGCCACGCTTTGCGCCGCAACCCTGGTCTTACCGACACCACCGCCTGACGCCACCGAGCATCTGCTTGCACTGCAACCTATGGGCACCGCACTTCGCAATGCCCCGCTTCACGCTGCTGCCCTGGTATCCGTGCCGACATCGACGTGGCTGCTTCCACCTTGGTTTGAGGGCACCCCTCGTTAGTTACACAACTCACTGCCCTGTCCCACACCGCAGCGTTGGCCTACCGATGCCGGCACCATCAACTCCGGTTCTTCTGCCAACGGTAGCGCTTCAGCAATGAGAATGCCGCTGCTTGCACTGTGACCTGCCAGTACGGCAACGAGCAACGCTCCACTTCGTACCTCAGCCCTGGTCTCACCGACGCGCTGGACACCTTTACCGAGCCACTGCCTGCACCATGACCCGAGTGCACCTCACTCTGCACCACTGCACTTCACACTGCCGCCCCAACGCCCGCCGATGCCAGCACTCCTGACTTCAACCACACAGAGTTCGGTCTACAACGCTTGTCACTTCCACGGCCCTACAACTCCTGCACTGACTTCTGGAGCTGACGCCTGCTGACACCAGCTCTTCGAAGCTCATTGCGAGGTCCCCTGCACACTACGTTTCTAAATTTACTGTTTGCGGGTCTTCCCGACACCCTAGCTGGCCTGCGAAGCCGTGGTCAGCCAGAACTGTTTGGATTTGTTGTTCACAACGCTATTGAATTCAAGAAATTGTATTTTAAGTCTATTTTTGCCTATTGATATTCCTAAGAACTGTATAGTGGATTTTAATAATTTTTGGTCTTGTTTTGTACGGATAAAATATTGGATATTTTTCTAAAACAGGTGTGGTGTTGTTTCGTAGTGTTTTCACTGTATTACTGCTGGTTATGTGGAAATGCTTTACACACTGTCTCTGAGATAAGTCTGAGTGCTTGTGCAAAGCTACCAAGGGGGTGAGCAGGAGTTATTTTAGAAGTGTATCCCACTTATCCTAATTAGGAGTAAGGGCCCCTAGTTGGACAGGGTAACAACCTGCCAACTAGAGATCCCCATTTCTAACAGTGGGCTAATGCCTAGGGCCCTGTTCTGCTTGGGTTTTCGGATCAGATAGAACCCGCTCATCAGAGCCTCACTAACCCAGCCAGAACGTTACCCCTTCCCTAGAACCTATTTACAATCCTACAACCACATATATCTATCACCTAAGGACAGGGGATTCCTACTATGCATACCAAGATCTCACAATCGGCGGCCTCGCGATTCCATACGGATCCAGACCTTTCTGTCCATACGACAGTATCACAAGTGGCGGCCTCGCGGTCCCATACGAACCCAGACCTCTCTGCCCATACGACAGTATCACAAGTGGCGGCCTCGCGGTCCCATACGAACCCAGACCTCTCTGCCCATACGACAGTATCAGCACAATCGGCGGCCTCACGATCCCCTACGAATCCAGACCTCTCTGCCCATACGACAGTATCACAAGTGGCGGCCTCGCGGTCCCATACGAACCCAGACCTCTCTGCCCATACGACAGTATCAGCACAATCGGCGGCCTCGCGATCCCCTACGAATCCAGACCTCTCTGCCCATACGACAGTATCACAAGTGGCGGCCTCGCGGTCCCATACGAACCCAGACCTCTCTGCCCATACGACAGTATCACAAGTGGCGGCCTCGCGGTCCCATACGAACCCAGACCTCTCTACCCAGACGGCAGTCTCAGCACAATTGGCGGCCTCGCGATCCCCTACGAATCCAGACCTCTCTACCTAGACGGCAGTCTCATACGACAGTTCATCCTATGATCACCATAACATACAAAAAGGGAATCAGTCTCACTATTCATCAGATCACACAAGGATTGCCAGTTCGAGCATAGCCTGTTCTCAGGTTCGAGGAGCTCCTCTTTCCCTTATTCAGTTACCACTTACCTGATCAGGGTTAACATCTGTTCATGTAGCCGCAGCTGACTAGAAGAATAGGCTACCCTCTTATACAAGAACACACAGCACATGTTGGTTCACTACAAACTGGATACTTTATTACTCATTGCATATACAATCACATAACATTACGATATAACACATAACCTGCAAAGAAAAGTGAAAGATTAAGTTGTACACTCTAATAAGAAAGGGTCGACATCACCTTAGTAGTATGTAGCCTGCACTCAGTGGTCATCTAGGCTCCCTTCTCGTCTGTGCCTCGGCTCGCCTGGAATCACCCTTCTCCGAGTCACTGGGACCTCTTCCTTATCGGCTACTCTCTCCTCTCTGGTTATTCTGTTAGGAAAGCATCTGTCTCTCAGTTCTTCTCCGCCTTCAAGATGGCGTCTGTCTTCCCTGGAATAAGTAGTAGCTTTACTGCTAACGGCTAGATGCCGCCTACGGACTGAACATGTAACTGCCTCAGACTTTCACTAATATAGAGGTGCATTTCCTCATGGAAAATTCCGGCCCGTAACCTGCCGCCCACCAAATTCTTGTACCTCCCCGTACCAAGGACACGTTCCCAGCCGGCCGGCCTGATGTAGTGTCTTCGGCATGAAGAAAAATACAATCCTTCGATAAGGGCCGGCCTGAACCGGTTCTCTCCAAGCGAATAACACCTCATAACTAAAACATTACTCTTGACCTAGAAGAATCCCAAGCTGCCGGAGCAGAAAGAAAGATGGAGTCTCTCCCGTTTGAGGCCTACCAGGCCTGAATTCAGTACGGCTCCATGAAATATCCTCACTACAGGACAGGTTATCCCTAATACTAACGAATCTATCCCCTAGGCTATATGTGCAAGCCCTGATCTATGGGGAAGAGCACAGAATCATGTCGAAGTGCCTAGTAAATAGGCTCCATTCACTACTCTAGCCCTTAGGCTTGAATGGTAAGAGACTGAAGTCACATTCAATCACTTGTTAACACAAGAAGGCCAGGAAAATCGAGCAGAACATTTCACCCTTGACTTCAGTCTATTATACATTCATTAAACAGAACTAACATCTGTGGAAGAATAATATGAAACAAAACTAACTGATCTATGTCTAGTACCAGGTGTACAGAATTGAAGTAGTGAAGGAATACACTGAATAAAGCAACAGATGGAAATCAAAATGGCGATAGTAATCAGAATACCTCCTAATATTTGACGTAAGAAATGCAAATCAGGTAACCAATTAAAGAGCCAGTCAAACCAGCCCTGGTCAATGTGTTTTCTAACTTCTTCTGTCAAGTCATGTAGCTTATTAATGTGAGCTCGAATGGATTGTGTATGATCAGACAAGTTAAAACAACAAAGACCCTCAAAATCAGAACAATCGTGTCCATGTTTAAGCAAAAGATAATCAATGGCCGCTCGATTTTGCAAGATAGCCCTTCGTTCACCCTGGGCGTCTAATAGCATGTCCGACAGGACTGTAGAAGTATTATTAATGGATTTCACCATCCAGCAGGCCATTTTCTCAATAGATTTGGCATTATAGACTGCCAAAGCAGGAACACCAATAATTGAAATAGCCAGGCTAAGGTATTCGGACTTAGAATATAAATGCAAAGATGAGTCACAATCCTCCTGTAACCTCACTGTATCTCGAATCACACGAGAGTTGGCATTCGGATGTGAGGAAAACATCAATAAACTCAACCTAGTAATGGCACAAGGGCCTCCAGAAATATTTGCGGGGACATATGGCCAGGAAGTATTACCACATGAGAAAAGCCATCCGGCAGGTAGTAACATCGTGCGATAATGACTGGGGGCAACTACCATACTCTTGCAAGTCATGTTATTCTGAACAGAAGTACATATTTTCGGTGTCCTTTGAAGGCACAAAGTTCGTTCATGAGTGGTGAATGAGGTGGCACCTTTCAATTTTAAACGCATACATTCCGAAATTGCACTAGGATTACACGTAAGGAAAAAACATAAATCACCTTGTGTGATATTATAAGTAACTATTTGGGACTGGATGGGGGGTATCGGGTCTGACAGTTCAGTACACAAGGGGCAATACTGATGGGTAGCGAAATCGCCCAGAAGAACATTGGGGCGAGCGGTTGATATATTGAAAATATGAGTCAAAGTCTCTAACGAAGCAGGGACAGCAACCAAACAAGTTGCCAATATATCAGTTACCGATCTCATCGGTGTCAAGCAGAAATGAGGGGTCTTCGTCACTTGCTTGGCCAATGTAACCCAAAAGTTTGGCGACGAATCCCACGCAGCGAAGGAACGCGACACTCTGGTTCTCAACTCAGCCCGGGTTGATGGGATCCCTCCTCTCTCGTCGTACCATCCCAAAAGGAGTCCAACACCAACACATCCTGCAGCAACAGTCCAAAGAATGATCTGAAAGAGAATCAAATACAGGCATTATTCATTCTCGTAAGTAACATTTGTCAGCCGGGACTGCTTCCCAGCTATCTTCCCCTGGTCTCATAACTAAAATGGTGTTATCTTGACCGGTTGCAATGACCTCTGCTTGTTCAGGGGGATTCTTAGGCGACTGCACCCAAACTCTGGCCCCAGGATTATCTGTGGAGCCAAAACCTTTCTGGCCTCGTCCAGTTAGCAACGTTGGGGCAGTGCCTTTTACCATCTCACCACTGAAGACAGGCATTATTAGCAATTGAGCCACTCGGTCAGTTTTATGTATCAGTAAGTCAACCTCACTGCTATTCAGCAGGAGCACCTTAATCTCTCCCTGATAATCACTATCAATGATTCCTCCAAGCACCTGAATGCCTTTTACAGCCAGCCCCGATCTAGGGGCAATTAATCCGAAATTTCCAGGTGGTATCTGAACACCAACACCTGTCTCAATGATGACTCGATCTTTACTTTTTATAATGGTGTCATCCATGGCATGCAAGTCTAAACCTGCCGACCCTGGGGTCGCTCTGCATGGAGCCAAAGCTCCGGGAGTAATCTCCCAGTACATCACAGTCTCTCTGATCTCGTTAGGTTTAGCATCAACATTCGGAGGAAACAAACGCATAAGTGGGGATTCAGCATTTAGAAAAGGACGGTTATTCAAAATCAATAGCGCTTGAGGCAAAAAATCTCGCCAATTCTTATACTTGTCATCTGTTAATTTGCGAAGTTGGTCTTTTAGCAGGCCATTCAACCTCTCCACAAGACCCGAGGCCTGTGGATAATATGGTATATGAAATACCCATTCAATATTGTTTTCCACACAGAATTCCTGTACCAATCTTCCACGAAAATGGGATGCATTATCAGATTGAATTTGGAATGGCACACCATAATACATCATAATCAATTCCAATGTTTTAATAGTATTCAATTGGGTAGCTTGCTTACGGGGAAGGGCCACCAACAGGCCACTGTATGTATCAACAATGGTGCAAACATATTGACAATTCCTACTCATAGGAAGTGGACCAATGTAATCAATCTGCCAAATTTGAGCGGGCAATTTCCCGCGATGTAAATGACCTTTAACAATTTGGGGCACTTTGCGCTGCCTGATATGCTGACAAATGGGACAATGTAGAATAACATTTTTAATTAAATCTAGGGGAATATAAATTCCTCGATCAGCAGCCCACCTGCTAGTGGCTTTCTCTCCAAAGTGTCCTGCTTTCTGGTGGGCCCATTTCGCCAATCCCGCAATATCAGAATCTTGCGTGTCCACCACTGCCTCAGCAATTTTAGATTTCTCATCTGCAATGTTATGAAAGAATTTGTCAAGAGAGTCTATCGGGGTATGAGCATCCACATGGAAGATTGTAACAGTACTCTGTGGGAGCATTTCCCAAATCTCCTGCCATAATTCTTTTCCCCACAATTCCTTGGAATGGATTTTCCAACTATGGGAATGCCAAGTCGGTAACCAAACTGCCAGTCCATTGGCAGTAGACCAAGAATCGGTAAAAATATGACATGTGCCTGGTAACTCTTGTTTCAGAACTTGATAAACAGCATAGAGTTCAGCAAATTGACTGCTCTTACCCTCACCAGTTGTACTCAGCAATTTTTGTGTGATCGGATTATAGGACACTGCCTTCCAATGCCGTTTCGTCCCTATGAACCTTGCTGAACCATCCGTAAACCAGACATGGTTTCTGTCCTCTGCGGACAAATCATCAAAAGGTTTACCTCACTTAACAGGAGACTCCTGTACTAAAGGTACGGAACATTCACTCTCAGTTTCAGTTGATGGCGCCCGTGCCACCTGCTCATGCAAAGATGCAACTCCTTTTTGTCCCACACGTGCCCTGTCTTGTATATACCATTTCCATTTAATCACACTCGCCTCTTGAGCGTGTCCAATTCGGTGAGTTTTCGGCGAACTCATAACCCACTGCATGATAGGAATTTCAGGTCGCAAAACTATATCATGTCCCAAAGTCAATTGCTCGGTATCCACCAGAGCCCAATAACATGCAAGTAGCTGTTTCTCAAAAGGTGTATAACGCTCACCAGCATCAGGTAACTTTTTGGTCCAGAAACCTAACGGTACTCTACTCTTACCTTGTTTCTGCCACAAACTCCAATTCGCATAAAGGCCTTGTACAGACACATTCAAATCCACATCACCATCACATACAGGCCATAAATCCAGAGCATGCTGAATTGCTTCTTTTGCCAGACTGAACGCATCTTGCTGTGGTTTACCCCATTCAAATGCATTCTTTTTCCGAGTGACCTGGTACAAAGGGGCCAATATTTGACTCAAATGAGGAATATGCTGGCGCCAAAATCCAAACAAACCAATGAAGCTTTGGGCTTCTTTCCTATTTCTCGGAACTGCAAAATCAAGAATTTTCTGTTTAACCTGAGGGATCACTTCTCGGTGCCCTTCATGCCAATTAATACCCAAAAATTTCACAGCCTGGGACGGACCTTGTAATTTATCCGGGTTGATTTCCCAACCTTTCTCACGCAAGCACTCAATGACTCTATCCAATTGGGTCTGAACTTCCTCTTGTGATTCACCTTGGATCAAAATATCATCAATATAGTGACATATCTGAATTTGTGGATGAACTGGTACCTCAGCCAGATGCTCTGCCACCAGCCGGTGACATATCGTAGGACTATGCACATAGCCCTGAGGAAGACTTCTAAACGTCATCTGACGCCCGTTCCACGTAAAACTGAATTGTTCCTGACACTCAGGGGCAATCGGAATCGAAAAGAAAGCATTAGCAATATCAATGGACGCATACCATGTACCTGGATGTTTCTGGATTCTTTCAATTAGGGTAATAACATCCGGTACTGCAACAGTCAAAGAGGGTGTGTGTCTATTCAATTCTCGATAATCAACAGTCATGCGCCAAGAATTATCACTCTTACGTACAGGCCAAACAGGATTATTCCAAGCAGAAGTAACTGGGGTTATAACTCCTGCATCCACCAACTCCTTAATAGTGGTACTAATCTCTTCATGACCACCTGGAATACGATACTGCTTCTGACGAACCACTTTTGTCGCCTGAGGAACTTTTATGGGGGGCATTCTTAAACGACCAACCCGTACAGGCCTGGACGATATATAATGTTTAGTTCCAAATTGGTAACATCCATCATCTAAGTGCAAAGTCATTCCTTTCAAAATATCAATTCCAATTATGAATTCTAAGAGTGGCACCACTAATACAGAGTATTCTTTTCTAGGAATTCTACCTATTCTCATTTCAAGTAAGGTTTGAACTGCGGGAGTTTCCTTTCCACCTAATCCGGTAATTGTAAAAGGCTGACCTTTAAACTTCTTTGATTTTCCATGAATAAGAGTGGCCTCCGCTCCTGTATCTACCAATGCTCGGGCCCTTTGGATATTACGATGTCTCCAATAAATATCAATATCTACATAGGGTCTATTATCTCTGTGAGCCCATCTGTGTACTGGAGCTTGACCTATTTCCTAGTCCTTTTTATTGTGTTCTGTGTACCAGGATAAATCAGGATAAAGACTCTCACGGTTCCTAGGTATCGATACCTCCTGTTCATATCCATCTCCATTACAAAATGGATTACTGTTCCCTGCATTGTACTGCGGGTTTCGATCGGCCAATATGTGTTGATCCTCTCTCCTTCTCAACTCAGGGGATTGATCCCTATCATCTCTACGTCTGCTGTTAACATAATCCTCTCTCCCCCTCTCTCTTTCCCCCTCTCTCTCCCTGTCTCTCTCACGACGGGGGGACAAATCACGCGCATAACGTCGATCATCACGACGATCAGAGCGCCCACGGCGGTCGTCATCACCGCTACCGTCAGAAAAACCACGATCACACTCAGTTGTCCGAACACGCCGGGCACCCTCCTTTCGATCCAAGCCACGTTTGTGAAACATTTCCCACAAACGAGAAGTAGTCTCACCATCAATGTCCTCCTTTCGCACACCATCAGCCAGAAGAGCAAGAAACATATCACGTCTAGTAAATTTATTTTCACCAGGAGTACGAGTGTCAGGCCGGGACTGCCGTTCAGGTTTAAACCACTCACCCAACTCACCGGGTTGGCGTACCGATTCCAGCACCACAGATAACATGTTACCAGTCTGATTAATCAATAAAGTCATCATGACCTGCTTATAAACAACAGGGGAAGAACGAATAATACGATTCCGCACAGAAGATGTCAAGAAAGCATCAAGCAACCGGTCAGCAGTATTCAGAAAAATTGCCGTTTTCATCACCTCCTCTTTGAGACGTTGCGCAGCATCGCGCAAAGTATACCACGGTTTGTCATTCACAGGCCAGTCAGACTCAGTAGGATATTTTTGATTACAACCCTCAGTCGCCAATTGAAGCAAAGAAATTTGACCACCACCATTAAAGTTACGAAAATGATCCTGTACAGTAGAATCCGAACTCAAGGAACAAAACTTCAAACAATCGCCAGCATCCAACATAATGCCAGCAGCGCCCAGTTCATAAAGGCGCACCATCCATGTGAGCAAGGGCTCACCAACTCGCTGCCGAAATCGCTGCAAAATATCACTAATTTCTTGTTGAGTAAAATCCTCCAAAGAGTCTAAAGCAATACCATTCGGAGCACCGGGAGCCTGCTGCACCTTCCGTCGAAAAACTGGATGCGCCGAGACCGCGGGATGAGCATCACAAGGAGCTCGACCAGTACACGTAGAGGAACAATCAGTGGAAGAAGCATCGACCCCGCTCGAAGGACGAGCGCAATCACGGGGTGCACCATCAGAGGCGCAAGAAGCAGATTTAAAAGCACGGCCGGAGCGAGAGGACTCGCGCTTGGCAGACTCCTCACCCGAGGAAGGAGAATCACTCGAGTTCCAGATATTACCATCCCATTCATCAGGATTCCAATCCATTCCGGCTTTCGCTACGACCAGACGCACCTTCCGTGTCGAAACCCGACCACGCCGATTCTTGTATTTATAACGAGCAATTCGCACAGCCGCTCTCTCGGCAATAGTTTGGTACGTCTCAAGTTTGTCAGCAAGTAACTTATTTTGACACCGCAACAAAGTATGAGCATTCTGAATCTCAACAAAGTTCGCTTCCAAATCCTTATGCAAGTTCTGCAACTTCAACAACCTCTCATGGAGAATCCTGTACGCAGACAGAACAATCCAACCTCTGCGCCCTAAAACGGGAAGCTCATCACCCTTAGATACCGGCGCCTTCTGTAAGCAAGTAATCACCTTAGCCGGCTCCGCCAGCTCCAAAAAAGAATTCCAATTCTCACTCAAACCAGTAGAATCAGCCCACTCACGGGCTAAGGCTTCATAAGGCGT
The DNA here is from genome assembly GCF_964204655.1 of Triturus cristatus. Taxonomy (NCBI): domain Eukaryota; kingdom Metazoa; phylum Chordata; class Amphibia; order Caudata; family Salamandridae; genus Triturus; species Triturus cristatus. The sequence continues at coordinate 742,482,976 of NC_140591.1, read as the reverse complement.
TGAATCCCAGCCGGGAATATCAACGGGCAACTTAAAAGTAGATTTCGACTTTCTAGAAAACATTTTTGAAAAGAAAGAAAAAGAGAAAAAGAAAAAGAAGAAAGAGAAAAGAAAATTACACGCAGGTAGATACAAATAATATACAAACAAAACCACGCACGCGCCAAAGGCAAACACAATACAATCACAACGCACACAGGTTTCGTAAACGGTTCGTGACGCCAAATGTTCTGCTTGGGTTTTCGGATCAGATAGAACCCGCTCATCAGAGCCTCACTAACCCAGCCAGAACGTTACCCCCTCCCTAGAACCTATTTACAATCCTACAACCACATATATCTATCACCTAAGGACAGGGGATTCCTACTATGCATACCAAGATCTCACAATCGGCGGCCTCGCGATCCCATACGGATCCAGACCTTTCTGTCCATACGACAGTATCACAAGTGGCGGCCTCGCGGTCCCATACGAACCCAGACCTCTCTGCCCATACGACAGTATCACAAGTGGCGGCCTCGCGGTCCCATACGAACCCAGACCTCTCTGCCCATACAACAGTATCACAAGTGGCGGCCTCGCGGTCCCATACGAACCCAGACCTCTCTGCCCATACAACAGTATCAGCACAATCGGCGGCCTTGCGATCCCCTACGAATCCAGACCTCTCTGCCCATACGACAGTATCACAAGTGGCGGCCTCGCGGTCCCATACGAACCCAGACCTCTCTGCCCATACGACAGTATCAGCACAATCGGCGGCCTCGCGATCCCCTACGAATCCAGACCTCTCTGCCCATACGACAGTATCACAAGTGGCGGCCTCGCGGTCCCATACGAACCCAGACCTCTCTGCCCATACGACAGTATCACAAGTGGCGGCCTCGCGGTCCCATATGAACCCAGACCTCTCTACCCAGACGGCAGTCTCAGCACAATTGGCGGCCTCGCGATCCCCTACGAATCCAGACCTCTCTACCTAGACGGCAGTCTCATACGACAGTTCATCCTATGATCACCATAACATACAAAAAGGGAATCAGTCTCACTATTCATCAGATCACACAAGGATTGCCAGTTCGAGCATAGCCTGTTCTCAGGTTCGAGGAGCTCCTCTTTCCCTTATTCAGTTACCACTTACCTGATCAGGGTTAACATCTGTTCATGTAGCCGCAGCTGACTAGAAGAATAGGCTACCCTCTTATACAAGAACACACAGCACATGTTGGTTCACTACAAACTGAATACTTTATTACTCATTGCATATACAATCACATAACATTACGATATAACACATAACCTGCAAAGAAAAGTGAAAGATTAAGTTGTACACTCTAATAAGAAAGGGTCGACATCACCTTAGTAGTATGTAGCCTGCACTCAATGGTCATCTAGGCTCCCTTCTCGTCTGTGCCTCGGCTCGCCTGGAATCACCCTTCTCCGAGTCACTGGGACCTCTTCCTTATCGGCTACTCTCTCCTCTCTGGTTATTCTGTTAGGAAAGCATCTGTCTCTCAGTTCTTCTCCGCCTTCAAGATGGCGTCTGTCTTCCCTGGAATAAGTAGTAGCTTTACTGCTAACGGCTAGATGCCGCCTACGGACTGAACATGTAACTGCCTCAGACTTTCACTAATATAGAGGTGCATTTCCTCATGGAAAATTCCGGCCCGTAACCTGCCGCCCACCAAATTCTTGTACCTCCCCGTACCAAGGACACGTTCCCAGCCGGCCGGCCTGATGTAGTGTCTTCGGCATGAAGAAAAATACAATCCTTCGATAAGGGCCGGCCTGAACCGGTTCTCTCCAAGCGAATAACACCTCATAACTAAAACATTACTCTTGACCTAGAAGAATCCCAAGCTGCCGGAGCAGAAAGAAAGATGGAGTCTCTCCCGTTTGAGGCCTACCAGGCCTGAATTCAGCACGGCTCCATGAAATATCCTCACTACAGGACAGGTTATCCCTAATACTAACGAATCTATCCCCTAGGCTATATGTGCAAGCCCTGATCTATGGGGAAGAGCACAGAATCATGTCGAAGTGCCTAGTAAATAGGCTCCATTCACTACTCTAGCCCTTAGGCTTGAATGGTAAGAGACTGAAGTCACATTCAATCACTTGTTAACACAAGAAGGCCAGGAAAATCGAGCAGAACAGGCCCCACCTTCCAATGCCCCCTTAGGAAAGTACACTTTTACTCTCTTTGACCTCTGTGTATTGTATTTCTCTACTTAAACCTCTCTCCCTCTCTGCTTACCTTTACATCTCTGACCAGTGGCTGGGAATCTGTGCAAAGCATTTTTCGACTATCTTGTGTGACCCTGTTAAGGTTTAACCTCTTCTGTGCCCATGACAAGACTATCTCGTCATGAACCCCACCCACTAATGCAATGCCCGGCACAGGAGGGGGAAAGGGCGTGGCACTGAAGGGGTTAACATATAATTTAGTATTGCTTGGCATCATGAAAGTTTGAATGAGCAGAGAAAGGGTAAACAAATTTAAATTTAAATTTGATCTGTTTAGGGGTCCCCATAATATGTCTTGCCCGGGCACCCAAAATCCTTAAGATGAGTTTGATATAGGCGTTTCTGTTAATATTCTTAGGCTAACCTTCTAGTCACTGGGTATGATGTACTTTATCACATCCCTTGCATGAATGTTCTTCGTAGTAGAGAGAGATGTCTACTTTTGTAACCTTCCCATGTTAATTTCCTTTGACATAAGGGAAGTAACACATTTCGATCCTTTCAGTGTTAGGTCTGCTTGAAAGATGGATGAATGTGTTTTAAAATGTCCTTATTAGGTGTTCTTGAACACCTGCAAAGTATTTTCTGAACCTTTAGCCGCTGCAAATGACACAGCAATCTACTTTTCCAGCAAAAATATGCTGCTCAATTCCTCTTGCTACTAGAGCATGTATTCTGTCCCAGCACCATTCTTTTTGTCATATTATTTCTGAAATGGTGCTGTTAATACCACAGCCACCTCATAGCCAGTGCCAAGGTCCTACTCCTCAGAATGACCAAACTTTATTCTACCTATACAATATTTTCCACCACTCCTCCCCTCATTTTCTGTGCAGGCATTTTCCTTTCAGGTCCCTTCCCTTTTCCCTGGCCCAGTCCTGTGATTGTGAATGTTTTTTCCCCTCTGTTATTCTTACCTGAGATTTCCTGGGCTGGTAATGGTGGATGGTTTAAGACTCTTGTCAGTTCTACTAACCCATCACCCTTTTTAATGAGTATATCACAATTCTCCCCAATGGTCTCATAAATTACCTGCAGATGTCAATATGTTGTATAATTCACTGCAAAAATTCAGGATTTAGGCACTTTAGGTTGACTTGACTCAATGTACGCTGTCTTTAAAATTGCCTTGATATACCTGACTTATTATAGGACTCTTTGGCAGTAAAGTTCCTTGATGCAGATAATGTGTTTCATTCTATCGAATTACTTTTTCTGGTTGAGATTCGTTGGATGTTTTGGCCCCTTCTTCTGTGTTGGATTATTTCTTGTTACACTAAGCCTACTGCGGCAATCTGGGTGAATGGAATATTATCTGACGTGTTTAAAGATTACAAGATTAGGGTGGCCCTTTCCCTATTTTGTTTGCTTTAACAAGCAAGAAGGGTTAGCAGGATCAGGCAGGACTATATGTTCCTGTCTAATCCTTTCTATTTTCAATACAGTTGTGAGGCTAGCCCATCTCTGTGTCCTTACAACATACATTTTTTACTGCTGACCAATGATTTACTGTTTTCAGACTCCTCTCTCCATTCAAGGTCTTTGACAAGCACTCCTGGAGTTCTATAAACTGTACCAAATTCACCTCATTCCAGTTGATCACCCGGGTTCCCTGCGATGTATTTATCGTCTTTCTATTGATTACATGAGAATTCTGACACAAAGCTCTGTTAGCCAGAATAATGATTGCTTGCACTATTGTATAACTTTTTGCACGTTTTTGTGTTCCTAGTTATTTTTTCGAATGTTATTAAGGACGTTTATCCTTTCAGCCAATTCTTGTATGGTTTGGTCGAGATTTTAAACTCAAAATGCATCTTTTTATTGTGATATCCCACCCTTAGTTTTGGCTCCATAGGCTCCTTTTATGTAATGCTCAATTTCTCTCAGTGCAATATTGGGTATAGTTTAGGCCGACAGGCTAGACACTGCTCTGTCTGTTAAACACTTGAATCAAATCAAAGTGTGCTAATGATGTGACTGCCATCCTCGACCTGTCCGGCTTTCACCTGACTCAGTATTATAGACCTCAGCTAAGGATGCTCGAAGTAGCAGTTACATGAATTATGGTCTACGCTTTACGAGATAGGTTAGCTACATAAAATAGGTTGGACCCTGGATCTTTACTCAGGCCTGAATTCATTCAGTGATTGGATTTACCCTGTGCTGGCAAGGCAGATCCAATTTAATGGGCTCTTTTAAAGACTGAGAAGTCGAATTTCATTAAATATTCAGCCACAGCTCTCTTTTATCATTATAATCTCCAAAATGTCTTTATAACTGAAACTTGGCAAATCCATTATAGTACCTTGATCTTAGATGAACTGGTTCTGCAGGGCTGCAAAATCATACATGCAGATCAAGTGGGTAAAAGGTACGGAGCAATAGCATGTATACATCAAGATTCCCTATCGCTAATGCAGAGCATTTCTAGGACTATTCGACATGTGACAATCTTGTCCTAAAATTGAACTCTAAATTATTTTAAGTTAGTTTGATCTTAGTTTATCTTCCTGCTCATTCTCCATCCGCCACAGTAGATCTGTTATTTGAAGAAATTAGCAATTTCTGCTAACGAAAAGACAATCTTGTGTTGTTTGGAGATCTTAGTCTAGGATTGGGAACCCCTACTGCTCACACCTTACATTTAAGAAAATCTGGGCATTTTAAAACTTCAACTTTTATCCAGTCACCTAATCCATTCAACTGGTCACGCTCTTGACCTCGTTTTAGCTGCATTTGAGGATCTAATCATTCATAAACCACCCCTTCGATGAGGTCAGATCATTTTGACATTCACTTTATTATCCCTCTTCTTGTGATTAAGAAAATTACCTGTAGAAGGGTAGGAATGAACGGCTTACTTGGAAGTTGTCTTTGGCTAAAGATAGTACGGATACAAGCTCCTATTAACTAGATTTACATTTTCTACTTAATTTATAGACCATCTTACCACCTTATGAAATACATTTAATGAAAGGATACATTTTTTCTATAACAAGACGCTCCCTAATCAATAAAAAGCTATTCCACTTAGAAGGAAAATTAATCCATGTTTTTTCCTGGATCTAACCAAATGTAAATTCAAGTTATGGCAGTTACAATGCCACAAGTGTAAGACTACTTCTTGTATTCAAAGCGCATAAATTCTACCAAGACAAAGAGTATTCCTGAAATATCAAAGGAGCAAATAAAAACCTCACATCTTGTCTATGCTAGTAAACACTCCCAATTTAACAAAATAATTTTTTTCCGTTGTAAAGTAACTGGAAAATTCTAATGTTGCTCAAAACGATATACCATCTTTGGCAGAACTCTGTGATAAATTATCCAGGCTCTTTATCGACAAAATTACCTCCATGAGGTAGCATATTGTTGTATCTTTCCCACTTTGGTTTGTCCCAGTTCCCCCCACCCTCTCCCCACTAGTGGTACCGTCATAGAATGTTGGGAAGAAGGCTCTGATGGAATGTTGGGGAGAGAGCCTGAGGAGGTGAACACCAGCGGCAAGCTGGAGATGTAGCTGTACTGACATTGGAATAAAGAAGAAGTTACTCACGTTTGTGTCAGTCATTACTTCATTTATTGGCGACGAGGACGGGATGCTGTGAAGGGACAGCGCTGCATCTTCCCCTGTGAGTTTCGTCTTGCAAGCTGGCGGTGTAGTTCATCACCTAAGTTGAAACGTATTCACTGTTAAAGAAGAAAGAGTCTGGAAGAAGAGTGCGGGCGAGTCTGCTGCATCTTTATGAGAATATTTTTTGAAGGAAAATGAAGAAGCAGTGAGGTGATTTAAGGAGCACGTATTCAGTGGCTACTCAACATTGAAGTCGTATCTGCTCTGAAAGTCACCTTAGTACGGTGTGGCGGAGAGGTCACTGGGGTGTGGACCGAGGAGGATACGTGCGCATCGCAGCGTCTTCAGTGGCAAAGGAAAGAAAGGCAAAGAAAAGGAGTTCGCACTGGAAAAGCGAAGCAAGGTGGAAGAAAAGACTCTATCCTCGTTATGCTGGCAGACTATGAAAGGAGCCAAGAGGTTTACGTGGTTCGGTGACCGGGACGGGTCAACACAGCTGACGCAGTGAGAGCGGAAAAGAAAAGAAAAGCTACAACGTGGAAGGAAGCGTTGAGGTACGAGCATCGAGGTGAGAAAAGGGTGAGGAGATTCATCTACACGAACGGAGGAAGGAGCTTGGTATGTGCGATCACCTGAGGAGGAGCGCTGAATTTCAGTCATCGCGGTGAGAGAAGTACGTGATGAGAGCTTTCCACACGTAAGAGGACTTCCGGGTAAAGTTGAAGAGCAGGTAAAAGTGACGGTGATTACAAGCAGCAGATTCTACAAATTCAAATAGCGCATTATGCCAGGACTTTGAAAGCTGTGGGAAGGTAATCAGCGTTAGTGTATCTTAAATAGATCTTCGTTCAAAAGAAAAGAATTTACAGATCGGAGGGACTGAGCCTACGGATGGAAAGGAAAAGCCAGTGAATGAGGCCATCAAAGGAGTTTTGGGGACAAAGACAGTGAGACTTGCAGTAGGTTGCGTAGCGAGTGAAAAAAAAAAGGGTAAAGGGGATGCTATTAACCTTTTTATTTTCAGAGGGAAAATGCGAAGTTCTAATGATATGTAGTCGCATATGTTAAGCAGTTAATGTGGTGAATAGCATATTCCTTAGTATAGAGTTAAAAGCTTAGCGTGTACAAGTGGTTGTTACCTTTAGGCCCTCCTCCACATCCTGTTTTTCATCCTAAGTTCCCCTTCGCTACCAGGAAATGGCAGGAGCAGGCATGAGTCAACCGCCCGCGTTTTTGAATGAAGTAGGAGAACCGGAAATACCATGGCACAGATGGGAGGGTATTTTTAAGTCATACCTTATTGCCATTGGGGGTGGTAATTTTTCGAATGTGAGAAAGCAGCACATTTTATTGCACAATCTTGGTGTTCAGGGAAGGAAGGTATTTGAGGACATCACAGGGAGATTAGTCGAGGATGAAACAGATGATGAGGAGGTAGGAGGGGATGTGTATGAATACACATTGAGGAAGTTGGAGGAGCACTTCAGACATAGAACAAATGTAGTACTGGAAAGGCATACATTTTTTAAAAGAAGCCAGAAGAGGGAGGAGAAAGTTTCATCGTATGTAGCAGTCCTAAGGGGTCTATCAGCAACCTGTGAGTTTGGAGTTTTAGCGGATTCACTTATCAGGGACCAGTTGGTGCGGTGTACCAATGATACTAAGGTGCAGGAAGAATTGTTAACAAGGAATCCAGATTTAGAGGAGGCAATAAACATTGCCAAGGGTTTAGAACACACAGCGATATGCATGAAGGAGATAAGAACATCCTCAAGTGAGAGTAGAGACAAAGGAGAAGCCAAAGCGGGAATGACAGAAGAGTCAGTATGTAAAGTGGGTGATAAAATAAAAGAGGCTCCCAGGAAACAGATGGAGAGCTGGTTGTGTTTCAGGTGTGGCAGTCCCAATCACTTGGCAAATAATTGGAGGTGCCCAGCCAGGAACACGGTATGCAGGAAATGCGAAAAGAAGGGTCATTTGGCAAAGGTGTGTAAAGCGTTTATACCCAGAGTACATGAAATTGGGTGTGCTGAGGCAGAGTCGGGGGATGGAAAAACATATATTTTCCAGGTTGGTCATGGAAGCATTGAAGAGAAGGTACAATATCCCTCTTGTGAGGTTATCTTGGATGGTGAAAAATTTCAAATGTATGCAGATTCGTGCTCACCATTTACACTCATTGAGGAGAAGGGATTTAAAGAAAAATTCATTGAAAAGAAAATAGAAATAGAGAATGCAGACATCAATCCTTTGGGTTACAACAAGGAACCCATTCCATTAGTGGGCATGGTGAGGATGAGAATAACTTTTAAGGATAGGCACACTGTAGGTAAAATATACATCACCAAGCAAGGGTCGAATCTCCTAGGGTGGAAGCACCAGAAGGATTTGGGCATTACATTGGACCCAAACAATGTGGAACAGGTCATGTTGGTTGAACCTCAGGGAGTGAGCAATAATTTAATTAAAGAATTTCCAGAAGTGTTTTCAGATAAATTGGGGAAATTGAAGAATTACATGCACAAAATTGTCTTGAAGGAGGGAGCGAAACCGGTGGTGCACAAGACCCGGTCTATTCCATTACTCATGAGGGAACCATTACAGGAGAAACTTAGGAAGTTGGTAGGACAGGGTGTGATAGAGTAAATAGAGAGCTCGGAGTGGTTGGCACCCATTGTCATTACAACCAAGGACAAAGGGGGCAGCATCAGATTATGTGTGGACTTGAGAGGGTTGAATGAGAATATTCTGGTGGATAGACATCCCTTACCAAGGGTAAACGAAAGGATGAGCACTATTCAGGGTGCAAAATTTTTCAGTGTGCTAGACTTATCGTCGGCCTACCACCAGGTGGACCTACACCCTGAGTCACAGCTTTTGACGGCCTTCACCACCCCATTTGGAAATTTTAAATTCGTGAGGATGCCATTTGGATTGGCGTCGGCCGCCGCTGCATTCCAAAGAATAATGCAACATATCCTGAAAGATTGTAGGAAAATCTTGTGTTTTCAAGATGACATTTTGGTGTACGGTTCAAGCGAGCAAGAACATGAGAAAAATTTAAAAATGGCGCTCAACAGATTGAAGGAGGCAGGATTTACTACCAAAGAGAGTAAATGCAAATTGGGTGTGACATCAGTGGACTATTTGGGGCACACCATTTCGGAGGAGGGAATAAAACCTAAAATCGATTTGGTGGAAGCAGTCAGGAAGGCAAGTACTCCCGCGTGTAGGGAGGAGGTCTTGTCATTCCTGGGTTTGGCAGAATTTATGGCAAAGTATATAAGGAACTTCTCAATGATATCTCAGCCCTTAAGGGATCTAATAAAGAAAGACTCAACGTTCACTTGGGGGAAAGAGCAAGAAGAATCTTTCAAGCTGATAAAGGATGCCATAATTTCAGCCCCATTCATAGGAAACTTTGAGGTAACAAGGGATACCTTGATAACAACGGATGCCAGCAGCAAGGGAATTGGGGCTACATTGGCTCAGAGAGTGGAAAATAAAGTGCGTGTGGTAGCATTTGCATCAAGAACATTAACAAGTGCAGAAGCAAACTACTCGACCGTAGAGAAAGAGGCATTAGCGGTGTACTGGGCAATAAGACATTTCAAGTTTTTTGTGTGGGGTACACCATTCGAACTGTGCATGAATCACAAACACCTACTGGCCATTTTCACAAGAAAGGAAATGGAGAATATGACTCCTCGCATTGCAAAATGGGTCCTGGGGCTACAAGGGTACAACTACAAGATGGTGTATGTACCAGGACCACAGAACAAGGTGGCAGATTTCCTATCAAGGTCTCCTATGGATTCTGACGTAGGGGGTCAAAGGGAAAAGGAGGAAGTTCTGGAGATTTCAGTAAAAGCAGTGGACAAAGACCAATGGAACTTCCATATGGGACAAGATGATATCATTAAGTCCGTAAAGAACTATGGGGCACATGCATCAACAATGCCATTTGCGATTCCTTATTAGCGAAAAATAAGGAATCGCTAATAAGGAATAGCAAAAGGCTATGCATGTAGGAATCGCTATTCAATAGCGATTCCTTAACTTTCCTTAATTGCTACTAGCAAATTGCGAGTAGCAATTAAGGAATGCCATCCCAATCATTCCTATGGGCCTCCAGGCCCATAGGAATGAATCGGAGATTGCATGAGCAAATAGCGAGTACCAGTAGGTTCTCGCAAATTGCTCATGCAATTTCAAGGGTGCAAGGGTGTCAAAATGACACCCTATTGCACCCCTGAAATTGATATGTGCACATATGTTGCACACACACATGCTCTATGGGCATGTGTGTGCGCAACATGAAACTTTGAAAAATGCACAAAAGTGCATTTTTCAAACTTTTAGCAAATTACCATGCAGTTCATCTTCATGGTAATTTGCTCCCCCTATTAGCGAATTCGCTAATTTTTTAACTTTCATGCATTACATTTAAGGAATCCCAAATTGAGATTCCTTAAATTAAGGAATCTCAATTTGGGATTCCTTAAATGCTATCGCTATTTAAGGAATCGCAATTTAAGGATTCCTTAAATAGCGATTTTTGCTTTTGGGTTGATGCATTGGGATTGGGTATTTTTAACTCAATACCGGGAGCTATTAGCGAATCGGTATTTTACCGACTGGATTTTGGCTTGATGCATGAGGCTGTATGTAATTAAAGGATGGCCAACCAAGTGCAAGGCACTTCCTGAAGAGATACATCCCTTCTGGAATGTGAGAGATGAGTTGTCGGTAGAAGGGGATTTTCTTCTAAAGTCAAAAAAGATAGTTCCACCGGGGGGTCTCAAGAACCGCATTATAGACCCTTCGCATGAGGGACACCTGGGCAAGAGTCTGTGCAAAGCCAGATTAAGAGCTGACTTTTGGTTTCCATGCATGGATCAATTGATGGAGGAGAAAGTGAATGAATGTGAGGCATGCAGCTTAAGTGACAAAAGCAAGGTGACCAGGCGGATTCCTCTGAGACCAGTAGAGGTACCTGAGGATCCATGGAGCAAGCTGGGGCTGGACATTGCGGGCCCCCTGCATGGGTTAGGTACACAGGATACGTATGTGTTGGTCCTGATTGATTACTATTCAAACTGGATCACACATAAATTTGTGAGTAAAATCAATACAAGGTCTCTAATTGAGTTTTTGACCGAAGTGTTTTCTAAAGAAGGCATCCCAAGCAGTATCATTACAGATAATGGGGTACAATTTGCATCAGAGGAAATGAAGGAATTTCTAGCAGATATGTCTATCACACACATACGTACACCTTTGTATTGTCCAAAGGCCAACGGGAAGGTGGAGAGAGCAAATAGACTGCTAAAGGGTTGCATTCAGTTGGCTGTAACATCACACAAGCCAGTAGAATTGGCGGTAAGAGACATGTTGTGGTCCTACCATACCTCTCCCAATCTAGCCACTGGGTATTCACCGTTTGAGCTTTTGAAGGGGAGAAAGGCGGGCACTAAGTTGTCTCCAAATTGGATGCCTCGAAGAAAAACAGGGGGAGTCAATCCGTGGGAGTTCAAAGAGAAAGTATCGGACAAACAGCGAAAATACAAGCAGTGGTACGACAGGAAATGGGGGGCAAGACACAAGTCACTTGTACCGGGACAAAGAGTGTGGATAAGAAAGCCGTTTGGCTTGGGCAGCAAAGGTGACAAATTCTTTCCTCCAGAGAAGATCAGGGAGGTAAGGAGCAATGTGGTCATACTAGAGAATGGGAAAATGTGGAGTATGGATAGAGTGGCCACGAATCAGGGCGAAACTAGGTCTAAAGGAGTAGACAAGACCCTGGGGCAGGGTGGCAGACGTGAAGAGGAGCAGGAGAGCAGGGGGCAGAGATACAGAAATGCTCCCACATGGCACAAGGACTACATGATGTGTTGAAGGGCTATCTTTCACATGACTTAACAGGTTCCCCACAGGTACCACGTGTTTGGGTTCTCTTTGGGAAGGGAGATGTGTTGTATCTTTCCCACTTTGGTTTGTCCCAGTTCCCCCCACCCTCTCCCCACTAGTGGTACCGTCTTAGAATGTTGGGAAGAAGGCTCTGATGGAATGTTGGGGAGAGAGCCTGAGGAAGTGAACACCAGCAGCAAGCTGGAGATGTAGCTGTACTGACATTGGAATAAAGAAGAAGTTACTCACGTTTGTGTCAGTCATTACTTCACATATGAACTCAAAGACTCTTTCATAAACCACCACAAGTAACTCACTCTGCTCCCCAGATATTTTTGAGGCACCCCTAGAAGAATTCTAACTATTACAGAATCACACTTCATTGAGATGGCCTCTAATGGTAGCCTTTCAGGGTCCCCATTAGCTATGGTTATTCTGAAATACATGCAGGAATTGACAGTTGTTTTGTCCAAAGAGATTGTTTAAATATTGAATTGCTCCCTAAAGTCTAATTCCATTCCTCAGGTTACCGGTATTGTTGTAGGTGTGCTGATGCTACAGATCGCATCAGGGTTATGAGTTATGTTTTTTTATTTTATTTTTATTTCCAAGTTTTACTGCTTCCCCTTATTGATTGCTTCATGTACTGTGTCAATCCTGAGGAAAGCACCTGTCCTGCCCTTGCTGGGAGTTGCACATGTCGGAACATGCACTGCAAGGTAACTGAGAAGGGGGTGGCTTTGGTGTACCTATGCTATAGGTCTCCATTTGTAGGTTCAAATTTGTGTGCAACATGCGATTGCAAACTATAAAATCGATAAAGAGCTATTTAAAAAAAAAAAATGTTAGCATGGTTTGCTGTGTTTTTAAATTCATACTTTTGTACGCAGGAAAATGGCACCTTGGTGTGAACTGTGAATCTGGAAGCGACCACTGTCATCACCCTCTTAACCACGGCTTTGATTATTTTTTTGGCATGCCTTTTACACTTCTGAACGATTGTAAAATCAAGATGCCTTCAGAACTACATGCCGCTTTTCAAGACAAACTCTGGTTTTACACTCATGCAATCAGCCTTGCTGTCATTACCCTGGTAGTTGGAAGACTCACTGGTTTGTTGCCAGTAAGCTGGAAAGCAATCACCGGCTTTGCCTTTTGCGGCGTCCTCTTCTTCTTTTCTTGGTACTCGTCTTATGGATTCATCCGCTATTGGAACTGCCTGCTAATGAGGAACTACGAAATCACCGAACAGCCGATGGATCTAGAAAGGACAGCCTCTCTTGTGGTGAAGGAAGCTCGTGCATTCATTAAAAGGTAAGTAAAATGAGACATGTGCTCAATTCAATTCAATAAGTCTAAATGTGGTAATCAGAGTCACCATAAAAAAATAAAAGTAAAAAAAAAACTATAATATAGAATTCATACATAATAAAAATAGACAATAAAATTACTCATAAAAACAAGAACATTAAGACAATTAATCTGGTCTTGACTTCTTGGACATCCACACAGCTTGTAAAAAAGATAAAACTGTAAAAATCCCCCGGCGAGTGGGAAGCATCTGAAGGTAGATCAGGGCAGGCCTAACTTGTTTAAAATCCAAATATTTCAGCAAAACGCTTCCTTGGCCAGCTGAAGTAAGGGCAAAACATTATAAAAATGGACTATATCCTGCAGAGACAGACTGTCCCAGCGCAGGATGCCCTTTCCTCAGCCCAGACCACCCACATGGGGACCCCAGCATGTGATGCAATTGATTGAGTCTGAACCTGGTCAATAAGAACCTATCATGCTGTGAGGCATGTACTCATAAAACAAGTCTTCAGACCGTGCATTGATGCATCTCCTAATGTTTGGGCCATGCCTTAATTTGTGGAGCAGAAAAGGCAAAATAAACACAGAGCACCAATGTACAAGTTTGATAAATTACAAAGATTTTATAAACATTTCAAAATATATAAAAATCAAGAGATCATAATCCTATTGATAATTAATTTAAATAGCGCTATGCATTCTGGTTTCCTATGCCTACTTTTCAGGTAGAGGACATAACAATTTCTTCCATTTTTATTATCTTTTTGTTGAATATTTGTTTGTTGTACAGGCATAACATTACAATACCTGGTACATTCAGGAAAAACTTCAATTAAATTGAGGCTACCTACCCACTCTGATAGACAAATAAATTGATTAGTGCATAAGACAACTTATGTTTGCAGGACAAAACCTAATTATACAAAAGTAATAGTCCAATGGTTGAGCCCAGTGCTTTAAGTGGGCTGAAAAATATTTGTATTGGGAAGAGGGGAGATTGGTGGCCTCTACCTAGTGTCACACATCTTAGGTTTCACTAACGTAAATTAGTCATTGTCCCTGCCTAATTGCATTGAGACCTTGTTGCCATGCAATTAAGAGCTCCTTCGAGCCCATCTGCAATCTCACCTGCCATGTGTTGGTCCATGTTGGCATGTGTTAAATGATTCACAGTCAGCATTTAGCTGGAAGCAGTATATTCTGTCTCCAGTGTTGAGAAGACTTGGTTATCAGAATAAAGAGCAGTACCTCACCTGCCCATATGTATCATGAATTCGCAACCAAGCACTCAGCCTACCTCTGGCTGTATAATTGGGCCGCTGGTTGCCAGGACATGATGGGAGACTGTCCTCCATCTTGGGACTTGGAGCTAGCACCAGAGAGATCCCTTCACACACTGACAGTGCACCTGTAGTGCACCATGGACAAAAAGTAATTTTCCAGGGCCGCATAGCAAAAGCTAGTACATGAACTTCAGCTTCCCACAGAGAGTCTCAATCCTCGTCACTGGCTCTGCTTCCAGGTGCCTGCCCCCGCAGGCTGAGAATCCCGAAGATCAGTGATGCTGCAGGGTCAGTAAGTCACTCAATCACTGTACCTCCAGGGTTGGGAGTTCAGAGGGTTAAAGAAGAGGATAGGAGTGGGAAATGAAAGGGGAGATGTGTTTCAGGCTAGATCAAGCTAGACTAGGTGTTCTGGGTTTTGTAACATCAGGTGGGCGAAGCGATGTGAGCTGGCCTGAGACTGCCTGCTCTGTTCTGGGCTGTGTTTACATAAAATACCCATAAGGATAAATGTCGATAGGCCGGACAGAGGTGGAACAGAATTGAAGTGCAATGATAGGAAGAGGCTCAGCAAGCCACATTTCTGTATCACTAACAAAAGGCAACATGTATAGCAAAGAGTAGAAAAGACCCTAATGCAGGACAGATGTGGTACACAGGGTCCCCAGATTTCAGATAATCCCAGGATCTACATGGCTCTCCTGGTGATTGTAGACCCTAGGCCCAATTACTGTAGCCATTGCACATGGTCATTGAGAGGAAGTTGGGTTTTTCAACAAAGTTGACAGTTGCAGGTCATTCTGAGTCATTAAAAGTAGTGGTATCTTTGGGTCTCTGTTTTTCAGAAATGCCTAGGTCTGATAGAGCTCCCTAGGTGCAGGAGGACCAATAGCCCAAATACTGCTTCCAACCCCCATGGCAATTGAGAGGAAATTCTGTGTTTTTATCCAGGAATTGACATTTGCAGGGAATTCTGGACCAGAAACCCCTGTGAGAAGTTAAGAAAGCTTAAGAGCGAATCGCACCAATTGTCAAAAAAAGCATAGAGTTCTGGGGGGCAAAAGGCTTAACAGCAAAGTGGTTAATTGTGTTGTTGGCGAACATATCTCTATGCCCATTTCAATGATGACTGTTATTTCTTTTTCAGAAACCAAAAGGGGCCTTTTCTTCTCTTTGTTTCCTTACTGCATGTGCACACACCGCTCGTTACCACTGAAAGGTTTCTTGGCAAGAGCAAACATGGACTGTATGGAGACAATGTGGAGGAGATGGACTGGATGGTTGGTAAGTTTGATTTTATGAGTAGGCTTGCAGGTACAGCTTTCACAGAGACTACTATTGCATTCCTTTTTACAAGTAATTTCTCAGTCTTCACTTTCCTTACAAGTGCTCTCAACCAGATGCAGACAAAGTAAAACTCACCTGCCTCATCATTACATTAATTTATAACTCTAACCCTTGACAGGAGCACCACCTTTTTATCCATGAAACAGGCAGCCGAAATGGAAGTCTCTCATTTAGAGAAACCTTAACCAAATGTATTACTCAAACACGTATTTAAAAATTTACTGGTGGACTCCCCAAGCCATAAAACCAATTTCACTGTCCCCTGCTAGTTTCTTTGACATTGACACACCTCTCCCCACACTGAATGGTACTCTCCACATCTTTGAGGACACATATGCTCCTTGTGGTTTGAAAAGATCAAACCAATATCAAACCAAACCCCTATGCAAAACGGAATGCTGATCTTCGGGAACAACTCCTCCTTGTGGAACGACTCCTGCTGGCCTTCGTAACTAGGACCAGTGTCCTCTCCGACAGACCACACATGCAACCTTGGCATCATCCTGGACAGCAAAATCATCATGAAAAGCCAGATCAACGCTGTCTCTTCCACCTGCTTCTTCACACTTCGCTTGCTCTGTAAGATCTTCAAATGGCTCCCTGTCAACACCAGACGAACCGTCACTCAAGCCCTAGTCACCTATGTAGGAATCACCACGCACCGCCTGAGGAGACTACAGGCCATATAGCACTCGGCAGCCAGACTCATCCTTTACCTCCCCAAACGGACCTACACCGCACCACCTCAAGAAGGTTCACTGGCTCCCCATTCAGAAGAGGTGTCAATTCAAGATGCTGATCCACACCTACAAGGCCATTCACAACCAAAGACCAGCATACATCAACCAACGCCATAACTTCCACCAACCCTCCAGACACCTGAGTTCCACCTCCCTAAAAATTGCACATTCTCCCTGCATCCGCCGAAGCAACAGCAGAGGACACCCCTTCTCCTAGCTAGCGGCAACATTTTGGAATGGCTTCCACCTTCATCTATGGACCTCATCTTCTGGAATTCAGGAAAGGACTCAAGACCTGGCTATTTAACCGAGACTCTTGGTAGCACGTTCTCAGCACCTGAATACCCATGCGGGTGATTAGCCACGCTCTATATAAATCTGATTTGATTTGATATGCACTTCATGCTGAGGAACTGAATACCAACAAAACAAATACCTGCAAACTTGAAAAGACACATTGTATACCCAAATGGCCCTCTTATCTTGCCACCTTCTAAATTGCAGTAATCATATAAAACCTTCATGCAACCAAAGTTCATTACTACCTAGTCCCTTTCTTCAGCACTGCTAACAAAGGGGTCAAACATAGGTCCAACACTCTCCCAACCCAGTCCCAGCCACCATTATGCCATATAGAAGTCCCTCATTGTAAGAAAGTGGTTTAATAGATAGGATGAATTGAAGTCCACCACAAGTAAGAAAGGCACCATACTGTTCGGTTGAGTAAAAGGTTTCAGTAATTTTTACCTGCGCTTAACTCTTGGTAGCTATGACGCAGAGCAGCAATGCTTAACCTAGAGCAAATGTGTAAATCATTGACAAATACCAAAACAATTAAAAAGTCAACAACACGACACAATAAATACCCCAATTCAAATGATAAAAATAGAGAATAATTTAATGAGCAAAATGACAGCAAAACAACAATCTAATCAAGGAAACCAGAAATAGGAATTGTTAAAAATGTAAGTAATAATAGCGCCAAAAAGCGCAAAGCACCAATGATAGTCAATGGTCACAGTAGACCAGAACCTAGACGTGATTTCAGGCCAACTGTGATGGAGAGTGGGTTGCATATACCAACAAGGTTCAACCTAGTCAGAGGTTTTCCTTTGTGACTTAGGGGCTGATGTAGAAGTTTAGCAGACGATTTTTAGTCCATTAGGGCACAGAGTAAATTACTCCATGGCTCCGACGGAGTAACTTCCTGGCAAATTTTGAAATGCCCATCAGACTGCCAGATATTTGAATCCTTGACAGGAACCGCCATTCAGGCTGCACCTGCGTATGCATTGGGACTTTTCAGTTCAACTCCATCAAAAATGAAGGAGCCGTACAACAGTTTCAAAAGTTTATTTTTATTTTCAAAACAAAACCTAAAAGTAGGTTTTTGACTTTGAAAATTAAAAAGAAAACAGTGCACCCCTCACTGTGGAAGTCATCTCCCATGAGGAAGGGGGCATTTTTAGTTTTTCACTGCCCCGTACCGCCTGGGTTTTCCTGGTATTCACTGGCAGTAAAGAACAGCTATATGTCTGCCCATCTCAATTGGATGGGTGGACATGTAGCAATTTCTCTGACAGCCCTTACTACATTGGGCTATTGAAGAAGTTTGGCCATCGAGGAAAAGGAATTGTCTTTGCTGTCGCAAAACTATGAGTTCATTTAATCTAATTTCGGCAGATGGACTATTATGTTGGTGGTAAGCATACTCCGTTGCACCCGTATTCCATCAGTAGGGTAAGGAAATAAAGCCTGTTTCTCTCTCAGGGGATCTTCATTGATAATCATAAGCACTAAATTATCCCACCCATGTGCCGGACACCGGAGCAGTTCTTTCAAAGTCATTTTTTGCAGTATGTTTGCCTTACTTTGGAAAGGCTTGGAGGTGCATGTGGCAAAAGTGTAACATTTGCAGCCTTAAGACAGGCTATATAGCCAATTCTATTAATTAAGAAGAGGCATACAACCTTTAAAAGTTGCTAAAAATAAGTAATAGTGACCTATTAAAACGTCCTTCAGCAACTATTTTTACTTTTTTTAAGTGAATGAAAGGGTAGGATATGGCAATGTAACTGTGCATAGGCTGCTGCATTAAAAACAATGAGAACAGAGTACTATGCCATTAAGGGCTCTCTGACCTCCAATGTCCCATCATGCCGTGCAGGTGGGAGTTTAGTCAGGTCTTTTTTCTTGCTCCTTCTGACAGTGTCCTGGAGCAGAAAACATAATTTTAAGGCTTTTTCATACAGAATTATTAACTAAAACCTTTTACTACTATTTTCATGACAGGAAATGTATCTAAGTTTTTTTTTTTAAATGCCATCTCATTTTTGTGAAATGCTCTGACTGTGGAAGAAAAACGGCAAAAACAGACCTGGGCAAAATCTGTATCCTCTGTTAGCCATATTGCCAAGACCCTAAGACATGTTGTCACTGCAGGACCATCGCCGAAAGTACTTTGAGAGAGAAAGAAAATATTTGCCTGCATAGTCAAGTGGAACACTGGAGAAGGCAAGATTCCCTGGCTGAAGAGACATCTGAGTGGCAAGAAGAGACTGTTCACTCTGCCAGAGCAACATCTCACCCTCTGAAGACTCCCTCAAGGGGAAATCCAGAAGAAGATCTGGTGAGAAATAACATCCCAGTTCAACGTCAAGGACTTCGACATCAAGAGGTACAACACGTACTTGCTCGCTGTCAAGAACTGGTTCAACGTTGAAAAACACATGCGACATCCAGGAGGAAGGCACCATTTTTTTGAGAGGTCCTTCAATTTCAAAAAAGTGGTCGAGGTCAATACATGGTAGTATGTCGAGACATGATGTCCTTTCACAGGGAAAGATGGCAAAATGGTTTTTCACATATAACATCTCGCAGACTCGTCTGAATCAGATTCTTAGTACTCCGGGGCCTATTTTCCATCCAGACCGTCTTCTCCAGTCATCATACCAAATTCTCCCCATCCCATAACTTTTCAAGTTTTGGTGGTATCTTTGCCTCTTCATTCTCCTCCTCCTCCTCCTTCTCCACCTCCACTTCTGGTAATGCCAGTGATTACCCCGCCAGCAAACCCGCCAAACATTCCTCCTTGGCTACCACAGTCGTGTGTACCTGTGGCACCTCCACCTGGATGCTCTAGATGTGGCTAATGCCATATCAGACCTTCCCACCATCATCTTCACCGTTTGAGATCTCCTAGACAATCACACTCAAGACAAAGACAGGATTTTCCATCCCGGTCAAGATCTTCAAGGTCATATCACACTACCTCTTCTTCTGGTCTGTATTCTCCTCCACTATCAGACTCACCACCACGGATAATCTCTCCTGTCGATGATATCAATACTTCCCAGGAAGTTCTAAGTTCTAATCATAGGTAGCAATGAATTAAGTATGGATTTGCCAACTATCGCAACCACTACGTCGGTCATCTTTGGGACGATACATCAAAAGCCTGTTTCAAGACCATTGCTTCCTCTGGCTCCATGTCTGTTGGAACCAGCTATGGATTTATTCACGACCCCGGCTTCTGTTAATGTTACACCATCTTGCCTTCAGAAAAAATACAGACCTTATGATCAAGAACCATTAGTTATTCACAAGGATCATACACCAAACTCTGTTATCTTGTCTGCTGTCTGAAACTACATACTACAGCTCCTTCTTCTAGTGTTCCTCCTGACAAGGAAAGTAAAAATTTCGTTTCTCTGGGCAGAAAGGTTTGCAGCACTTCATGTGTCATTATTAAGGTTGTGAGCATGTCTGCCCTACTTGGAAGATATGACAGGTCATTTTGGGACTCTAGTCAGCAATTCATAGAAGTCTTTTCCAGACACAGACATCAAGACTTTCAAGAAATTGTCAACAAAGCCATGATGGTGTCTAATCACTTAACCAGTGCTGCAGCTGATACCTCCACAGTAGCAGCACATGGATACTGTCATGGTCTAACGCTACGTCGCTCATCCTGGCTCAGATTCACAGCCCAGCACTGGATTTTAAACGTCCCTTTTTCAGGGAACAATTTATTTGTTTTTCATGCTGATGATTCAATGTCTCACATGAAGTCTGAACTCGACACTCAAGGACAGTTGGACTGGAGAAAAAGAAAGAATTAAGGGGACATTTCTATAGGCACTTTAATGGCTAATACATCCATCAGAGGGTTCAAATTCGTCATTGGCTTCAAGGGCATAAAAATTAACAGCCAAAGAGACATCAACAATGCAGACGTCAGTCGTGTGGCAAAGTAAGGCAGCAAACATCTGCCAAAGCCACTAAATGCACAACTGGTGGCAATCAATGAGTGCCTTCTACCCACTCCAGTAGGGGGAAGCATAACATCCTGTCTGGTAGAGTGGAGAAATATGCCCATCAACAAATGGGTCTGAATATTATAGAAAATGGATACTGTCTCAGATTCAAGTATTCTCTACTAGCCATCCCACCAAAGAAATCATCCCTGTTCTTTTGGGAAGAACTACAACAAGACCCGACCGATCAACGCCGTTACCACCAGCTGTTTCAACACGCTCTGCCTCCTCCGAAAGATCTTCAAATGGATCCCCCCTGAATCACGAAAAAACGCCACCCACGCCCTCATAACCAGCAGACTGGATAATGGCAACTCCTTCTATGCTGGAATCAACAAGTCACTGCTCCACAAACTCCAGACCATAAAAAACACCGCAGCCAGACTTGTCCTCTGCATCCCCCAACACGAACACATCACCCAGCACCTACGTAACCTCCACTGGCTCCCCGTCGCGAAGAGAATTACTTTCAAGATACTCACCCACGCCTACAAATGCCTGTACAACACCGGACCCCAATACCTCAACGAAAGAATCTCCTTCCACGTACCCAAGAAAAACCTCCGATCCGCCGACCTCACCCTCACCGAAACCCCACGCATCTGCAAAGCCAGAACAGGTGGAAGGTCCTTCTCCTACATCGCAACCACGACCTGGAACCAACTCCTGATCGACATCAGATGCACCCCCTCCCAGGAACTTTTCAGGAAGACACTCAAGACCTGGCTCTTCGACTGAACAGAGCTACCCACCAGCGCCTTGAGATCCTCACGGGTGAGTAGCGCACTTACAATGCACCTGATTGATTAAAGTCTCCACCCTCTTGCAAAAACATGCTGTGGAATGGAAATGTATTCCCCTTACTTTAGACGTAAAAAAAAAAAAAGCAAACAAGTAGGTTTTTCAAAGAAAAGTTCAGAATGTTGGCTCTCCATCAAATGTACCTTAAACTCCATCAGGGAGACTGGTTTTGCCCAACAGATCTGTAAGATGTCTATTTTAACATCCTGATAGCCAAGAAATATAGGAAATTCCTGAGGTTCAAGGTAGGAAGAGACCATTACCAATACAAAATTCTGCATTTGTCTCAAATCTGCACTGCTGACTGTCTCCATATGCATGGCAGGCATTGCAGCTCACCTCAGGAAAATAAGAATTTTCATCTGCCCATATCTAGAAGACTGGCTCATCAAGGTGTTTTCTAGCCTACAAGCGTACCAACATTATAACATTACTGTTTTGATCCCCAATCGACTGGGACTGTATGTAAATTATGAAATTTCAGTGCCAGTTCAATTCCTTGGCTATCTTGGAGCAGCCCTAGCTATGGTGCACACAAGAGTGTTTCCTTTGGAGAAGAGATGATGATCTATCCTTTATAAATGTTGCAATCTGAAGAGAACAGCCCATCCAACGGCAAGACAAATATCCTCTCTGCTAGGATCAATGTCATCATTTATTTTTCTATTCCAGAAGGCATGTCTGTACATGAGGCCGCTGCGAAAGTATCTGGAGGACCAATGCAATCAATTCTCAGTAAGATGGGAGGACAAAATGAACCTAACTCATGTTAAACAATTACCTTGACTGGTATGTCACTCAGAGAATCTTCTGAAAGGCATGAATTTCAATCAAGGCATCTTAACTCAAACCATAGAGATGGATGTTTCCCTCTTGGGTTGAGATGCTCACATGGACCACATTCAAATTCAAGGCATGTGGTCTCCAGAAGAACTGCCCTACCTACTGGAGTTGAGAGAAGTGTACTTAGCCTTGAAGGCTTTTCTCCCGTCCTTCAGGATGAATTACCTCCTTGTTCAAACAGACAATACAAAGACCATGCATTATCTGAACAAGCATGAAGGAACGAGATTCTGACTGCTGTCTCTGAAAGCACAAACAATGTGGAAATAGTTATTGTTAGAAATGGGATTTCTGGTTGGCTAGGGCTTGCGCCAAAGCCAGGCAGAAACCACCACTCTAGTCAGGGCTGGGGAGTTACACGCCAAAGATAACCCCTGCTCACCCCCTTGGTAGCTTGGCACGAGCAGTCAGGCTTATCCCGGAGGCAATGTGTAAAGCGTTTGCGCGCGCACCCAGCAACAACACCCAAGGCCCACCACAAAAGAAACTCCACACAAGGTATTATATGAAAATAGCCTTTGTATTATACCAAAACACATTAGATAAAAACACACACTCTACAATGTGCCAACAGGCACTGGCAGAATTTACAAGGGATTATATGTACAGGGGACAGGGCCACATGGACCACTGTCAGGAATTAGCACTAATCACCAATTGTACATGTAGAACATAACACAAATTACCACTGTAGAACACAACCAGTAACTACTGGTGCAATAATGACCTCAGCATCATCACACTAGCATCAGGTATAAAACCTATCCTGCATCCATCACAGGGGCATAAACACATTATGCAATTTCTCATTGGTCTAACGCATTAGACCTAACCACCTACGTATACCTACACTAGAGGCGTATATCGCACAGGGAAGTACAATCTCCCTAACACCACCCTAAACCGGTAAAACAACCTCCTAGGCAGAAATGACCACATTTAGAGGTATAAAACACAGGGTGCGCAAAACATGCTATACACAGTACATTTCCTAGCACCCAATCACATTAGCATGAATCACAGGGTGCGCAAAACATACTACACAGTACATTTCCTAGCACCAAAATCACATTAGAGTCCAGGTTGCGCCAGAACCTAAACGTAGCAGCTGCCCACTACTTGCTGGGCAGCTGGAGACAAGGACAGGGCCTAAACGCTGCAGCTGGCACTAAGTGCTGCGCAGCTGGGGAAGGCAAATAGGAGGCATGGGCTCTCACTAGCCCCTGAAACCATATGCCAAGACGTTGGGGCCATCTGGCTCAGAAAATAACATGTCCCCATGGAGCGCACGGGCTCCTGAAATAATTGTGCGCCAATATAGCAAAGGGGCTTGCCCCAAAGTACTGTGGAGCGCACTGGCGCTCTCTGTGCAACCAATGCTGGGCTGGAGCCTCTCTGGCTCTCAAGGAAATGAGGGGGGCCAAACGTTGGAGCCTTCTAGGCTCTTAAACCAAACTTGCCCACGTGTTTGGAGCCACCCGGGGCTCTTAGAATCATTCTGCCAATCGCTAGAGCCACACGGGGCTCTTAGAAGAATAACCATGTCCCCCTCGTTGGAGTGGCCCGCTCTCTTGCGGGACCACTCAGCACCAATGTCAATAATCATGCCCCACGTTGGAGCGGAGGGGCGCTCAACCCAAACATGCCCCCTTTGGAGCGGCCCGCTCTCCTGCGGGGCCGCTCAATCCCAGGCACCGTCTCGGTGCCTCCACCGGCACCATCGCAGTGCACACGGAGACCCACTCACCGGTTTGCAGGATCCCCGGCAGGCTCGGCTTCACTGGAGGCACTCTCCCTCGCTTCAGCGGCCGGTTGCAAAGAAGGCTGCGAAGCAGGGAGAACCCTCTGGACTCCTGGTCGACTCCTCTTCGGTTCGTCCCAGCGCGGACTCTTCTCTCGCGGGGCTTCCTTTCCCGGAAGCCCTGCCCATGGAGTCCCTACCTTCCGGGCCCCGCTGGGCAGCGGCCCGGAAGGAATTCAATGTGCGGCTCGGGCCGCGGCGGTGAACCTCGGCCACAAAATGCGGGGTGGCACCCGCATTAAATAATGGAAGAAGCGGGGTGGGCACCCGTAACGGCCGCCAATGCGGGGTGGGCACCCGTGAGATAAGCATAAGGCAGGGTGGGCTCCCGCCCACCGTAAGTAACAAGAGCGGCAAAGAGGGGTAGGCTCCCTCCATGCAATCAGAGTGACGGGGGACTCCCGCCAAGGCACACAACGCGGGGTGGGCACCCGCATTAAAGGTATTCACATAAGCGGGGTAGGCTCCCGCAATTACGATACAGGTATCACGGGGGAATCCCTAGGTAGGGGATTCCCCCAGCAGGGGCAGCAGCGCCGCGCTGCGCAGCCCCATCCTGCGCAGCCCCACATTCTCCATCAGCTGGGCAGCTCCTCGAAGGTAGCGCTGCCAGGGCGCTGGAACCCAGGAAAAGAAACAGAGCTCTCACCAGGCGCTGGAAGATCAAAGCATGCCTTGGCAAAAGCAAAAATAAAGCAATAAGTCCAAGAAGTCCATCAGGCATCCAGGGGCTGGGCAGGGCCCAGCGAGGCAAGCCTTCCCCTGAGCCCCAGCAGCAGCACGCCCCTGGTAGTTTCTAGTCCAAGAACAAGAACATTTTCATGGGGTCACAGCCCCTCTTTTATACACCAAATCTTTGTTCTCAAGGTGCAGGGAAGGGGCGAACCAGTTACAACTTGTTCCTGAGCACTTTGTTTTGCTCAGCCCCTCTCCCTATTCACAGGGCAGGCCAGGGTCATCAGTCGCACCACAGGGGGCGGAGCCAGCATTGTGTGGGGAAAGCCCAGCCCTATTCAGGACCCAGGTGTACTCCTCCCACCCATCTAGCTGCTGATCTCCCTATTCACCACTGGGTGACTCCTCCTGACTCTGGGGATTCCCTAGCCCGTCACCTGACCTCAGCCAGCCAATCACGCGACAGGCAGTCACTGCACATTTATGCCAGCGTCTAGAAGTGGCACTTCCACACTAGACACAGCCACGCCGCACACATCATCGCGCAGCATTTAATCACACGAGTCCGCACATACCAAACTCGCACCTGCACTCCCCACGCATCAGGAACTACCAGGGACACATACATTCCCCCATGCATTCCTATGGGAGGGCAGGTCGGTCTCACTAAATCCTACACAGAGCGCACGCGCTTTCCACTGGGACACAGTGTGAAAGCGCCTAGAGGCCTAAATCCACTAATACACCATAGGGAAAAAGCTAATATACTCGCAAAAAGTTTAGGGGTGAACCTGCCAGAAGGGCCAAGTCCAACAGTTATAATCCAGAAAACTTAGGATCACAGCTGTCCATCTTCCAGGAATCCAGAATGTTCAAGTGGATCTCAGCAGAACCATTCAGGAGAATCACAAATTTGTAGTAAACAACTTTGTCCTTCAAGACATCTTTTGAGACAGGGCTTTCCCTCAAATATAACTTTCCTCAGTCAAAGAAAAAAAAGCTTTGCCTTGAAGTTTTTTAAGGTAACACGTTGGGGAATGCCCTATGTATCGAGTGGTCATGAAAATCTCTTCACCCCTTTCTCCAATTCCCTTGCTGCCAACCGTGGTCATCAAGCTGTCTCAATGGAAAGTCAGAATGATTCTCATTACTCCGGAGTGGCCATGACTATGGTGGTTCACAGATCTCCTTCACCTCTCAGAACGTCCACACTGGTGGCTATCTTGAATGCTAGACCTTCTTCACTGATTTAGAGGTCGGATTGAACACCCCAAACTTTAATCTTTGAACCTGGCATTTTGGCTTCTGAACCCACACAATATGGTCAACTGAGCATCCAACAGGAGTGCATGGATGTTTTGAGAGATGCCAGAAGACATTCTATTAGAACTTCATGTTCTTTTAAATGCAAAAGATTCTGCATCTGGTGTGCTCAGAACAATTACAATCTTCTCACTTGCCTAGAAGATGTGTATCTTTCATACCTCCTTTATTTGGCAAGGACACAGCTGCCATTTTCTTCTATTAAAGTACATCTTGCAGCAGTCATGATCTATAAAAATATCTTTAACTAATGTCCTTTTTCAAAATGCTTGTGGTCAGGAATTTCCTGGAGGGTATTTAGAAGATCTGTCTGCCTATCAGAAGACGTTCTCCTCTGTGAAACTTAAATATTGTCCTTTCTCGCCTTATGGGTCCTCCCTTCGGGCCTTTATATAAAGCCTCCTTTTAGCACCTATCCTGGAAGGCTTCCTTCTTGATCGCTATATCCTTGGCACATAGAGTTAGTGAGATACAGGCCCTATGTTGCCACAAACCTTGCATAGTATTTCATAGCAATAGTGTAGTGATGAGGATCCATCCTAAATTCCTCCCTAAATTTATGTCAGATTTTCATGTCAATCAGAATATCTCCTTACCTAACGTTTGTTTTTAAAATCCCTCATCTCCTCAATAGATCTCCATACTTACATGTTCAAAGGTTGTTGAAATTTTATCTGAATAAGATTAATCCTTTGAGGAAATCATGGTGCTTGGCCCAGATGCTGACTAGAACAGATGCTTTTGTCTCTGCTCAAGGTCGCTTGATAAAGCCTGCACCATCCAGATAACTGCCACCAGTCCCCCCACACCACACATTCCTGGAGTGACCCCTGTGGAGTGTTCCCAGTAAACTGAAGTTGACGGCGTCCCTGGGTCTCAGCCAATCGATGTGCCAAAAGAAGCGAGATGATGCTAGTCCACGGGAATGTGCCACAGCTAAATGCTACAGGTGGTGGTTGTCTGGGGCACAGTGGCTGTTTGTGCATTAACTGAGAAGCAGAGGAGCAGAGCGCTGAGGACCAAAAAGCTGGCAGTGCTTTAGCCTGGGAGGTACCTTGTGGTCGGAAGGAGCCCCAGCAGCCCGGCCTCAGAAGACTAGAAAATGCATGCGAGTCGCCCACAAGCCTTCATGGAGCTCCTGGAGAAATTTGTTGAAACATCAGGTCTTAAAATCAACTTGACGAAATCCTGCCTGCTCCCTCTGGGATTAGTAACTGACAATTGCAGGGACAGAGCCCTACAGACCAGTCCGGAATGGTTCTTGACATGATTCAGTACCTGGGAGTGTGTATATACCACTCAACTGAGGGCAATCTGTGCAGGGCTCTCACATTGATCTGATGATTATCTGTCATTCTGTACTGCCCTCCCACTCTCCCTAATGGGTCGAGTGGCAATCACTAAAATGCCTATAGTGCTGTTGCCATTATATTATTGTGCAGCCCTGCGGTGTTTCTCCCCTGCTCCTTTCTAAAGGATCTACATAGTTTACTATCGGGCCTAATATGGTGTAAGGGTAGGAAAAGGTTTGCACTAAAAAAGCTACAGCGTCTGTTACTTGATGGGGACTAGGTGCCCCCAATTATGAATTATACTATGCAGTGGCAGAACTGCAATGACCAGCATGCTGGTTGGGGAAATGCACCTGCATGGAGAGATCCAAGGTGACACTAGTATTTGGTAATGTATCCAGACGTACCTGGATCATCAACCCTTCCAGGACGAAGCCCAATGAAATCGACCTGATGATGGTGATGAGAACATGCGAGCATAAATGCATACATAATCGCGCCCCATTACCATACCTCCCATAGTTACCAAAATGAGAGCTGTCTGAGATGCAGGATATCCCACTCGCACATGACGTGCCACCCTAGAGAGTTGCCGGTGTGATACTACTCAGCCATCTCCACACAGAAGGTGGTTTACGCACATTCCAGGAGATGTGAGACATATACTGTTAGAAATGGAGGTCTCTAGTTGGCAGTGGCTTACACCCTGTCCAAGTAGGGATCCTTATTCTAGTCAGGGTAAGGGAGTTACACACCGAAGATAACCCCTGCTCACCCCCTGGGTAGCTTGGCTTATCTCAGAGGCAATGTGTAATGCATTTGTACAAATGCACACAGTAGCACAGTGAAAACACTACAAATGGACACGACAAAAAACCCCCAATAACAAACAAGCATTAGAACAGGCAGGAAGAATTTGCCAGCATTGCAAGAACAAAAAAAACATTTTTTATGTTAATTCGTTCAGTTATGCATAATATCTTCTTGGTTATATATAAAATAACAAAAATGCTGACAACACTTTTTTACTATAACTTTTCAACATGCTGCACTGCAGCCACACTGCTCTACATCATAGCTTAAAGACATTGGCAAAGCCAATATCTCTGGCTAAACACTTATAAGGTGCCAAAGGCGAGAACTATTGGCTATGCCAATGCTTGTTAATGTTGATTTCTCGGATATAACCGCAAACATTGCCTGCAGCAAGCTCAAATCCATGCAGTCTCATTTCCCTTGCAAAGCACATATACAGTATGTTTTTACAAGTTAAAAACTGTCCGATTTGCAAACATGGGTCACTTTTTAGATTTGGCCTACATTATAAACCTGCTCCCCTTATATACACTGCTGGGTTATGACAGGGAGGTTCCAAAGACCCATAGGTGCCTTTTTGCCTTTGGTTTGGTGCTTGAAAGATGCAATATAGTGATGCCAAGGGCCTGTTTCTGACACTACAAAAATGGATATGGCATATTGTAACACTCAGTCTGATGCTTATCATGCACTCATGCCAATTTGCAACCGCCCAAAAGATATTTGGGAACCCTACCAAGCCTTTTTTGCTAGATCAGGTGACGATGGAGTGACTGAGGAAGTGGGGCCTTAGGTAACGGCACGGCCTTGACAACAGATGCTCCTCAAATGAATGGATACATACATATTACGCTGTGTGTGGTAATCCCGAGCACTGTTGGTAGCATTGAGATGTTATAAAGTATTGAAATGACTGTTGTGGGACCAGCTGCAGGGCCATCCCTGGTTTGGAATTTGTGGAAATTCGGTAATCAATGTTGGCACTGTTGTTGTTTTTTATTTTGACAATGTGTAACATTCTGCACTCTTGGACCTTCCCTGACCACTGCCATGCTAACTGGGCACATGTACTGTTTACCCTTGTCAACTGTGTACCATGCCAGAGACTACTGTGTCATCCTATGCTGAATGGTTGTTGAAAATGTAAATATAGTTTTTTTAAAAACATTCCAAACCTGATTTCAATTTACTATGCTCTAATGCTTACGTGAGAGTTCTACTGCCTTCATCAGGAGCCACAAAGATTCCGTCATTATATACTATAACGACACTTCATCTCCCCCTTCGTTAAAAAAAAAATCCCTTTTTTACAAATATATACAATTTGAGCTCTTCAATGAGTCTTCGTAGTACATGGATCACATGTCCCGACCATGTCTTCGGAAACTGGGGGCAGGCAGTAGAAATGTCCATGACAGGTGTTGGTGATGGAGAAACAGCAGCAGTTAGGGGTTCTTCACTTATCCTTTTAGAATCAGTCCCTACAATGACATCAGTGCTTGACGAGAAATGAGCCGTGTTAGACCTGGCACCTTGGCGTGAGTTTCCCTTCCACTTTTTGATGGTGTGCCTCGACTGTTTTGCTGGTGTTGTCCGCTCAGGGCACTGCGCCACGGCTAATCCGTGCCGCAGTGCAAGTGCTCCCTAGGTAAAGTGTACCTGTAATTGATGTCCACGATTGGTTTATTGGATTCACTGTCAGTCCCCAGTAAAGTGCACCAGGGGTGCCAGGGCTCGTGAATGCCAATGCTGCTGGTGGGCTTGCAGCGCTGGTTGCGCCACCCACGGAAGCGGCCTTGTAAAGTGTGTCTAGGGCCTGCCACCGCAGACCCTGTGCGCGGTCCGGGACCGTCGCGCTGACTGCGCAAGTGCCCCCACTTGCCAGTCCCTAAACCTTCCCTTACCTACATATTAGCCACCCCTCTGGTAGGCCCAAGGGCAGGGTGCATTGTAGGCATAAGGTAGGACATGCCCTGATGTGTGTGGCATGTCTTAGTAGTGAATTACAGCCATTTTCGTTCTTCACTATTGAAGGCTACCTGCTCTCCATAGGCCAGAATGGGCTGCTGGGATCACGCCAACGCTGTGACCCCAGTGGACTCAGAGAGCATGGTAGAAGTGTCAAGTTTAGTATGCCTGAACTCAGGATGATAAAATACTTCTTGTAGTCAAGTTTATTTTAATATCCTGGGTTTGTAAATACTACTTTTAGAAAGTTAGTATTTACTGACCTGACCATCTCAGTCCGCCTCTGCTGTATGTGTGTGTGTTCTGCCCAGCAACAGTAAGGAGCAGGGTTGGGGAATCCCCAGAGACAGGTTGGCTGCCAGGTGGTGGGTAGAGAGATTACACCTGGATGGGTGGGAGGAGTACACCTTGACTCTTGAATAGACCTGTGCTCTGCCACCACAAAGCCGGCGCCACCCCCTGTGGGGCGGCTGATGTCTCTGCCCTGCTGCTGAAAGGAAAGAGCAGAGTCACCATAACAAAGTGCTCCAGAACTGGACTGAGCCAGGCCTAGGCCCCCTGGCGCTAAAGAACAAAAGAATCATGGTATAAAAGTAGGAGCCTGGCTCCTAAGAAATCAGAATCCTGTTTACCACAAAGAACCTCTGCCCGACTAGAAGGAGAAGAAGACGCCGGAGGAGCTGGCCTGCTGCTTGCCTTGCTGAGAAAGGAGAGGAAGAGACTTACTGAAAAGACTTTGCTACTTTGTGCTTGAACATTCTCCAAGGGCTTGAACTGAGCTTGCCCCCTGAACTGAACCCCAGGAACAGTGGGTTCTCTGTGCTTCTTGCTCATCCTCCAATTCGAGCCGTGTGGGCATCCCGCTGGAAAAGAGACTGCGCCCCTCATCGCCCCTCCTAGGGCCGTGACACTCAGAAGCTCGCCTGCCTCAAACCCGTGAGAGCCCCGCTCCGTCCCGAGCCGCTCTCTGTCCCCGGGCCAGGCCGCCTGCATCCCTGTCACCGCCTGCTATTGGAGCACGCTGAACGCGCTATCACCCCTCCCGCCGGAAGCCGTCCGACGACTGTGATCTACGCCGGGTCACCCAGCTGCACTGACTGTGCCCTGTGGCCCCGCTTCGCTATCCTCGGACATCTCAGGCCGCGCCGCCCCCGCTGTGGAGACCCTCCTGCACCGCCGTGCTAAAGGGTCGCGGGCCGCGCCTGCCTACTTGCCCACACCTGCTGATTGAGGACCCAAGAACACTTCCCAAGCTGAGAGTCGCACCGACCTGTGCCGTCTCTCCACATCACGAAAGAAGTTCCAGTATCGGGCTCGGGGCCCGCAACGCCTTATTTCCCCGTTCGCAGGAACCGATCTCTGTGAGTACTGGAACTACAAGTAAAGAGACTACGAACTATCCATTTGACGCTACGAACCAGAACATTTGCCTGCTGTATAACCTGGCGGCCTAGCGAAAACGTTATTGGTCTTGTGATAAGTCTGCTGAGATATATATACCTTATTTTTACATAAAGAATCGTATTTTTATATATATCCAAGTCTGGTGTCCGTTTCTGGGGGGATTGATGTATTTACTGTGTGTACGATTGTAAGTGCTTAACCAACAACGCCTGAGGAATCGCCTTGGCTGCTCACGCCACGCACCTAGAGGGTGAGCAAGGGTCATTCGCGAGGGGTTATCCTGCGCCCTGACGTGGAGGAGAGGGTTCCTGCTTGACACAAGGGCAACCTTGCGCCAACCAGAGATCCCCGACTCTAACATTGTTGGCAGCGGTTGGGATTTCGGATTTGCACTTGTAATTTGCATACAGTGAATTATTAATCACCAGATAGTGAGAGCAGACCAAATAACGCAGCCACAGGTTTGTAATTGTTGAACTTTGTTGAGACATCTGCCATTACTGCAACCATGCCTGGCTCACACTCCGCTGGGAGGGCCCTCTCTGTGATTTCTGGAATCGATGAGGTGGATTGGGAGAGACTGGAAGGCTACACGATGGAGCAATTGAAAGGCTACAGTGTACAATTCAGAGTCCCCCATGCTGGATGCAAGAGGAAGCCCCAGTACACCAAGGCGTTGAGAGCCTGGAAGGAGTCACGAGACCTACGGAATGCGGGGGACATCGTTCCACCCGACAACCTTGAGGAGCCCAGCAGAGTCCGGTCGCCAGAGGAGCTGGCAGACAGGGCAGCCGACAGGGCGCATGCAATGGAGATGGCAAAGTTGGCAGGACAAATGGAAATGGAAAAGCAGAAGTTGGCCCTGGAGGCACAACAACGCCAAATGGATCATGATATCAGATTGAAGGAGTTGGAGCTGAAGGCGAAAAGTTTGGACACCGCTCCTTCTGGTGGCAGCACTCCACCAGCGCAGGTAGAGTCCAAGGTGTACATCCCCAAAGATGTAGTAAAGGAGTATTTCAGAAAGGATGACATAGGGCAGTGGTTTAGGGCCTACGAGGTGGCCATGTCCTCACACCGGGTCCCTGAGAAAGACTGGGGAGCGGGGTTGTGGGGAAGGTTCCTTGCTGAAGGGCGTGACACACTGTTAGATTTACACTTAGATCTCCAAACCTCATACCCCCATATGAAGGAAGCTTTAATGACCAGGTATGGGTTAACTCCTGAGCTATATAGACAGAGGTTCAGGGAGACCAAGAAGATCCCTGAGAGTACGTATGTGGAATATGTGACCTTTTTCTGCAGAGCGCTGGATGGTTGGGTGAAGGGTAGCAAAGTGAGTGATTATCAAGGGCTGCTTGATTTAATTGCATGGGAGCACTTGTCCAGTCAATGTTTTCCTGAGCTACGCCAGCACCTGATTGATAGCAAGCTGTCCAACCCGAGGAAGCTTGCTGAGGAGGCGGACCGCTGGCTCAGCACCAGGGTCCACAAGGGTCAAGTGGGAGACTCCGCCAAAGGTGGGCAGGGTCCCCAGCAGAAGAGTGGGGGGGACAAGGGTAAACAGAAGGGGTTCCAAAAAGGCCCCCAAAGTAATTCCCAAGGGAACCAGCAGAAGGGTTCTCAGCCTCCCCCACCCCCGCAGCAGAACGGGGCCCCGACAGGTAGACCTGTTCCAAAGGGGCCCTTCAATTGTTATAAGTGTGGTGACCCGGGTCACATTGCCTCTGATCCTAAGTGTCGCCTGTTTGGTAAGACCGCACCCACTGGTGCTCCACCCCGGCAAGTAGCTAGTGTTAACTTTGGGGAGGAGGTAGCAGTCCAGGAGGGTGGGGGTCCCGGGCAGATGACCCTAGTCTCGCTAGGAGACAGTGAGATGGTCCCTGTAACCTACCTGCCCTCTAACACTAAGAAATATGGGCAGGTGGTGACCATCAATGGAAAGAAGGTTGAGGCTCTTAGAGATACAGGAGCCAGCGTGACCTCGGTGAGGCAACACCTGGTGTCTCAAGAGCAAATTGTACCCAATGCCTACTGTAGGGTTGTCAATGCTGACAACGTAGAGAGTCGTTGTCCAATGGCTCAAGTTCCCTTTGAGTGGGGGGAGGTCTCTGGTACTCTACAAGTCGCTGTGCGAACTGACATGCCTGTAGATTGTCTGCTAGGGAACGACCTGGAGAGCTCCCCTTGGGAAAAGGTGGAGAAGACCACGCATCTGAGGATGGTGGGTCTACCCGACTGGGCGTGCGTGACCACCCGGTCCATGGCAGCCAGTAGGGGTGTTGAGAGGGTCCTGGAGCCTGAGGGAGAGGTCCAGGAACCGGCCTTAGGGAGAAGGCGCAGGAGGCGCGGGAAACCGGCCCCCGAAGTTCCCACGGCCCAGGAGGAAGTAGACCCTGAGGGGGATGCTCTGGAGCCTACCGGGGAACAGATTGCCGAACTGGGAGATCTGCCTGAGCTGACCCATTGGCAGCCAGAAGGAGGTCCCTCCAGGGAGGAATTCTGCAGGGAGCAGAAAGAATGCCCTTCTCTCGTGGGTATGCGGCAGCAGGCTGCAGACCAGGCCAATGGTGTTCAGGCCAAAACACACTACGTGTACTGGGAGAGTGACCTCCTGTATTCCGAGCCTAAGGCTGCTGAACCTGGGTCAGCCCGTGTGCTGGTGGTACCCCAGAAGTTCAGAACCTTCCTACTGGGGCTGGCTCACGATGTGCCGTTAGCAGGACATTTGGGGATGGACAAGACCTATGACAGGCTTGTCACCCACTTTTACTGGCCCCAAATGCACAAGAATTCCGATTCCTACTGCAGAACCTGTCAGACTTGCCAGGCAAGTGGTAAGAGCGGAGGGAAGCACAAGGCTCCTCTGCAACCTTTCCCTGTGGTCGGTACGCCATTCCAACGAGTGGGTATTGATATTGTGGGGCCTCTGGACCCCAAGACAGCCCTGGGCAACAGGTTCATCCTGGTCTTGGTGGACCATGCCACCCGGTACCCTGAAGCCATCCCTCTGAGGACAGTGACGGCCCCCGTGGTGGGACGGGCACTGATGGGAATTTTCTCCCGAGTGGGATTCCCTCTAGAGGTGGTGAGCGACAGGGGGACCAATTTCATATCCACGTATATGAAATCCCTGTGGAAGGAGTGTGGGGTAACTTACAAGTTCACCACTCCTTACCACCCCCAAGGAAATGGGTTGGTTGAGAGATTCAACCGAACCCTCAAAGGCATGATCATGGGCCTGGACGGTCCAATGAGGCGTAAGTGGGACGTCCTCTTGCCATGCCTGCTCTTCGCTTACCGAGAGGTGCCGCAGAAGTCTCTAGGGTTCAGCCCCTTTGAGCTTCTGTATGGTCACCCGGTAAGAGGACCTCTGAGTTTGGTAAAGGAAGGCTGGGAGCAATCTCCCAGGAAACCTCCCCAGAATGTATATAGTTACATGCTGGCCTTCCGAAACCAGACTCGGCGTTTCAGGCAACTTGCTGAGGCAAATCTGGAAGCCAGCCAGGAGGAGATGAAGCGGTGGTACGACCGGAATGCCACTCTGGTAGAGCTTCAACCTGGACAAAAGGTGTGGGTCTTGGCCCCAGTGGAGCCGTGTGCACTTCAGGATAAGTGGACAGGTCCATTTGAGGTTGTGGAGCGCAAAAGTCCTATCACCTACTTGGTGGACATGCAGACTCCCAGGAACCCTTTGAGGGTCCTACATGTTAACCGCCTTAAGCCCCACTTAGAGAGGACCGAAGTGGGCATGCTGCTGGCCACTGATGATGGAATGGAA
This sequence comes from Triturus cristatus, assembly GCF_964204655.1. Lineage (NCBI taxonomy): Eukaryota > Metazoa > Chordata > Amphibia > Caudata > Salamandridae > Triturus > Triturus cristatus. The sequence goes on along the minus strand of NC_140591.1, from coordinate 742,447,538 downwards.
GAGGAGACCGAGCCTCTTCCTGACCTCTTAGTGGCCTCTGAGAAAGATGGGTCAGTGGATGGAGTTAACCTCTCACCCACCCTGACGCCCGAACAACAGGAAGATTGCCGCCACTTGCTGGGACAGTTTTCCGACCGATTCTCCCTGGTTCCTGGTGTCACAGATTGGTGCGTCCATGATGTGGACACAGGAGACAGCTTACCTGTAAAGCACAAGGCTTACCGGGTAACTGACAGGGTCAGAGCTTGCATTAAGGAGGAGGTCTCCAGAATGCTTGCGCTAGGGGTGGTTGAGTCCTCCAGCAGTCCTTGGTCCAGCCCCGTGGTCTTGGTCCCAAAGGCTGCTGCGCCGGGAGCCACACCTGAACTCCGGTTCTGTGTGGACTACAGAGGACTCAATTCAGTCACGAAGACTGACGCGCACCCCATCCCCAGAGCTGATGAGCTCATTGATCGGCTGGGGGCTGCCCGGTTCCTCAGTACGTTTGATTTAACGTCTGGGTACTGGCAGATCGCCTTGACCGATGGGGCCAAAGAGAGGTCCGCATTCTCTACACCAGATGGGCACTTCCAGTTCCGAGTCATGCCATTTGGGATGAAGAATGCCCCTGCCACCTTTCAGAGGTTGGTCAACCAGGTACTGGTTGGGCTGGATGCGTTCAGTGCCGCCTACCTGGATGACATCGCAGTGTTCAGTGCCACCTGGCCTGAACACCTGCGCCACCTCTGGGAAGTGTTGATGGCGCTGCGCCGAGCAGGCCTCACGATCAAGGCAAGCAAGTGCCAGATCGGGCAGGGTTCCGTGGTGTACTTGGGACACCAAGTGGGGAGTGGCAAGGTGGCACCCTTGCAACCCAAAATTGAGACCATCCTGGCTTGGGAACCCCCCAAGACGCAGACCGCAGTGAGGGCCTTCCTGGGGCTCACTGGGTACTACAGGAGGTTTGTCAAGGGCTATGGAACGATCGTTGCCCCCTTGACAGAGCTGACTTCGAAGAAGCAGCCCAGGAACGTGATTTGGACTGACACCTGTCAGAAAGCTTTCGACACCCTGAAGACTGCCATGTGCACGGCGCCCGTGCTCTTGGCCCCTGACTTCTCCAAGGAATTCCTAGTACAGACAGACGCTTCAGAGCATGGTGTAGGGGCTGTTCTCTCACAGATGACTGAGGAGGGCTGGGACCAACCCGTAGCCTTCATCAGTAGGAGGTTACTTCCACGGGAAAGTAGGTGGAGTGCAATTGAGCGAGAAGCATTTGCTGTGGTCTGGGCGCTGAAGAAGCTAAGACCCTACTTGTTTGGGTCTCACTTCCGGGTTCAGACGGACCACAGGCCCCTCAGATGGTTGATGCAAATGAGGGGTGAAAACCCGAAGCTGTTGAGGTGGTCCATCTCCCTACAGGGTATGGACTTTACGGTGGAACACCGTCCTGGTACAGATCACGCCAACGCTGACGGTCTGTCCAGGTATTTCCGCCTTAGTGACGAGGAACCCCCTGGGCAAGGGTTGTTCTCCCCACATTTCAGCTGGAGGGGACACGTGTTAGACCTGGCACCTTGGCGTGAGTTTCCCTTCCACTTTTTGATGGTGTGCCTCGACTGTTTTGCTGGTGTTGTCCGCTCAGGGCACTGCGCCACGGCTAATCCGTGCCGCAGTGCAAGTGCTCCCTAGGTAAAGTGTACCTGTAATTGATGTCCACGATTGGTTTATTGGATTCACTGTCAGTCCCCAGTAAAGTGCACCAGGGGTGCCAGGGCTCGTGAATGCCAATGCTGCTGGTGGGCTTGCAGCGCTGGTTGCGCCACCCACGGAAGCGGCCTTGTAAAGTGTGTCTAGGGCCTGCCACCGCAGACCCTGTGCGCGGTCCGGGACCGTCGCGCTGACTGCGCAAGTGCCCCCACTTGCCAGTCCCTAAACCTTCCCTTACCTACATATTAGCCACCCCTCTGGTAGGCCCAAGGGCAGGGTGCATTGTAGGCATAAGGTAGGACATGCCCTGATGTGTGTGGCATGTCTTAGTAGTGAATTACAGCCATTTTCGTTCTTCACTATTGAAGGCTACCTGCTCTCCATAGGCCAGAATGGGCTGCTGGGATCACGCCAACGCTGTGACCCCAGTGGACTCAGAGAGCATGGTAGAAGTGTCAAGTTTAGTATGCCTGAACTCAGGATGATAAAATACTTCTTGTAGTCAAGTTTATTTTAATATCCTGGGTTTGTAAATACTACTTTTAGAAAGTTAGTATTTACTGACCTGACCATCTCAGTCCGCCTCTGCTGTATGTGTGTGTGTTCTGCCCAGCAACAGTAAGGAGCAGGGTTGGGGAATCCCCAGAGACAGGTTGGCTGCCAGGTGGTGGGTAGAGAGATTACACCTGGATGGGTGGGAGGAGTACACCTTGACTCTTGAATAGACCTGTGCTCTGCCACCACAAAGCCGGCGCCACCCCCTGTGGGGCGGCTGATGTCTCTGCCCTGCTGCTGAAAGGAAAGAGCAGAGTCACCATAACAAAGTGCTCCAGAACTGGACTGAGCCAGGCCTAGGCCCCCTGGCGCTAAAGAACAAAAGAATCATGGTATAAAAGTAGGAGCCTGGCTCCTAAGAAATCAGAATCCTGTTTACCACAAAGAACCTCTGCCCGACTAGAAGGAGAAGAAGACGCCGGAGGAGCTGGCCTGCTGCTTGCCTTGCTGAGAAAGGAGAGGAAGAGACTTACTGAAAAGACTTTGCTACTTTGTGCTTGAACATTCTCCAAGGGCTTGAACTGAGCTTGCCCCCTGAACTGAACCCCAGGAACAGTGGGTTCTCTGTGCTTCTTGCTCATCCTCCAATTCGAGCCGTGTGGGCATCCCGCTGGAAAAGAGACTGCGCCCCTCATCGCCCCTCCTAGGGCCGTGACACTCAGAAGCTCGCCTGCCTCAAACCCGTGAGAGCCCCGCTCCGTCCCGAGCCGCTCTCTGTCCCCGGGCCAGGCCGCCTGCATCCCTGTCACCGCCTGCTATTGGAGCACGCTGAACGCGCTATCACCCCTCCCGCCGGAAGCCGTCCGACGACTGTGATCTACGCCGGGTCACCCAGCTGCACTGACTGTGCCCTGTGGCCCCGCTTCGCTATCCTCGGACATCTCAGGCCGCGCCGCCCCCGCTGTGGAGACCCTCCTGCACCGCCGCGCTAAAGGGTCGCGGGCCGCGCCTGCCTACTTGCCCACACCTGCTGATTGAGGACCCAAGAACACTTCCCAAGCTGAGAGTCGCACCGACCTGTGCCGTCTCTCCACATCACGAAAGAAGTTCCAGTATCGGGCTCGGGGCCCGCAACGCCTTATTTCCCCGTTCGCAGGAACCGATCTCTGTGAGTACTGGAACTACAAGTAAAGAGACTACGAACTATCCATTTGACGCTACGAACCAGAACATTTGCCTGCTGTATAACCTGGCGGCCTAGCGAAAACGTTATTGGTCTTGTGATAAGTCTGCTGAGATATATATACCTTATTTTTACATAAAGAATCGTATTTTTATATATATCCAAGTCTGGTGTCCGTTTCTGGGGGGATTGATGTATTTACTGTGTGTACGATTGTAAGTGCTTAACCAACAACGCCTGAGGAATCGCCTTGGCTGCTCACGCCACGCACCTAGAGGGTGAGCAAGGGTCATTCGCGAGGGGTTATCCTGCGCCCTGACGTGGAGGAGAGGGTTCCTGCTTGACACAAGGGCAACCTTGCGCCAACCAGAGATCCCCGACTCTAACAAGCCACATGTCATTAATGCGAGGAATCTCGCGTAATTAACTTCCCAGGACGCAAGGCAGTCACCATGTGTTGTTTGCTGGTCACAACATGAAATGGTTCAGCATCGAAAATAGCATCTGCATTAGTTGTCTATGCTAACAAACAAGAACTCGATCTCTTCTAATGAAGGTGACATTTTTTGCATGTCAATGCTTTTCTGCTTAGGCTTTCAGTTTCCTTTTATGATCCAATCTTTCATGCGTGTTTGTTTCTCATTATTTGCTATTCTGTCGGTCCATTAAGGTAGCTTGGTCGTCATGGCTCTCCCTACCATCAAGGTTACAGGGCTTTGACCTGTGGTCAAGTGAGGGGTCAAATGGTAACCTTGAAAGGTGGAATTTAAGACCGCTTTAAGGTTGAACGTTTCTAGTTCAGCACACTGGGCAGCTTTCTTTAAAGTACTCATGGAACGTTTGACAAGGCTATTGGCGTGTGGTTAAAAGGGGTGCTCTTCTGATGATTCACTTTAAGATGACTGAAAAAGTCTTTGAATTCATGAATGTTGAAAGCTGGGCTGTTGTCAGACTTTAAAATCACAGAAACACCCCAGGTCGCAAAGATGCTGTTTAATCTCTCACTGACACATTCCTGAGTGATAGACAAGAGATTTTCTAGATAAATCAGGCTCCTGTGATCTGTGTGGAGATGATATTCAAGATTTGGTACTGGACCGGAAACAAGCATCCTGGGACCAGTTTCTGGCTAATCAGCCATCATCAGCCAGGCTAGCTTGAATCCAGTGACAAAGTGAGCAAGGACCCACGTCTGGGCATACCCTGCCAACTTAGGGCGAACATATCAAAACCAAAGGGGATGATGCCTCTGGATTCAAGCTAACCTTGCTGATGACGGCTGATTAGCCAGAAACCGGCCCCAGGTGCTTGCTTCCGGTCCAGGGAAGACATGGCTTGGCAGTTCGGGCTGGACTGTTCCCATGAGGCACAGGGTCAGACTGATTTGCATTTGGCCATGTCTGAACTGGGGTGGCGGAGTGAGCTAATGAATGATGATGGATTAAACCCAGATCAGTTGACTGGGTGTGAGTGCTTGCAGTGTTCAACACTCCGTACATTATCCCCTTTGGTTTTGCTTTGTTCGCCCTAAGTTGGCAGGGTATGCCCAGACGTGGGTCCCTTGATCACTTTGCCACTGGATTCAAGCTAGCCTGGCTGATGACGGCTGATTAGCCAGAAACTGGTCCCAGGATGCTTGTTTCCGGTCCAGGGAAGACATGGCTTGGCAGTTCGGGCTGGACTGTTCCCATGAGGCATAGGGTCAGACTGATTTGCATATGGCCATGTCTGAACTTGGGTGACGGAGTGAGCTAAAGAATGATGATGGACTAAACCTAGATCAGTTGACTGGGGGTGAGTGCTTGCAATGTTCAACACTCCGTCCATCATCCCCTTTGGTTTTGCTTTGTTCGCCCTAAGTTGGCAGGGTATGCCCAGACGTGGGTCCCTTGCTAGCTTTGACACTGGATTCAAGCTAGCATGGCTGATGACGGCTGATTAGCCAGAAACTGGTCCCAGGATGCTTGTTTCCGGTCCAGGGAAGACATGGCTTGGCAGTTCGGGCTGGACTGTTCCCATGAGGCATAGGGTCAGACTGATTTGCATATGGCCATGTCTGAACTTGGGTGACAGAGTGAGCTAAAGAATGATGATGGACTAAACCTAGATCAGTTGACTGGGGGTAAGTGCTTGCAATGTTCAACACTCCGTCCATCATCCCCTTTGGTTTTGCTTTGTTCGCCCTAAGTTGGCAGGGTATGCCCAGACGTGGGTCCCTTGCTAGCTTTGACACTGGATTCAAGCTAGCCTGGCTGATGACGGCTGATTAGCCAGAAACTGGTCCCAGGATGCTTGTTTCCGGTCCAGGGAAGACATGGCTTGGCAGTTCGGGCTGGACTGTTCCCATGTGGCACAGGGTCAGACTGATTTGCATATGGCCATGTCTGAACTGGGGTGGCGGAGTGAGCTAAAGAATGATGATGGATTAAATCCAGATCAGTTGACTGGGGGTGAGTGCTTGCAATGTTCAACACTCCGTCCATCATCTCCTTTGGTTTTGCATCATTTTGTATAGGGCGGCTTTTCCGAGTAGTGTGAGGGGAAGTGTCTTCCAATGTTGCACGTCTTCTTGGAGTCGATGTAAGAGGGGAGCTAAGTTCCGCTCGGTAAAGACTGCTGGGTCTGTGGTGACATAGATTCCTAAATATCGAAACATTTCATTTACTCTTCGTGCTGCACAGACCCTGGGGAGTTTGGTGAATGGACCGTAGAGAACATATATGAGCGACTTGTCCCAGTTGACAGTTTTTTTTTTTTTAAACTGAGTGTTTTTGGAAAAAGGTGAATATATGCAGTACTCTATGTATGGAGGAGTATGGGTTAGCTAAATAATGTAGAATGTCATCTGCCTACAGGGAGATTCTGTCCCCCCACTCCTCTGTCCATTTGAGACCCCTGATGAGCGGATCACCTCTGACCCATATAGCCAGTGGTTCCAATACCAGTGCGAATAATATTGTTCAAAGTGGGCAGCCTTGTGGCGTCCCCCTCTGCAATTTGAACATCGATGATCTTCCCCCATTCACTGTAACTTGTGCTAGGGGCTCTGAGTAGAGAAGCCGTATCCACGACAAGTATTGCTTCCCAAATCTGAATCTCTCCAAGGCAGCGAATAGAAAGGGCTATTCAATCATATCAAAAGCCATTTTGGCATCTAGTGACATTATTACCGCCTCTTTACTAATATTCCCTGCCCTACCTAGTACTCCATTGAGGCGCCGCAGGTTGAGCGCTGTGTATATACTTGGCATAAAGCCTGATTGGTCGAGGTGGACAAGTTTGCGCAGCAGGGGAGACAATTGTGTAGCAAGGATTTTGGCAAGAATCTTGACCTCTGCGTTCAGCAGGGATATGGGCCAGTATGAACCACTTCTTTCGGGGGATTTTCCACTTTTGTGTGTTACGACAATATTGGCAAGTCTCTGACCTTCAGGTAGGGTACCTCACGTTACACTTTCTTTATACATCTTTACCAAGTATGGAGCTATTGTAGATGCAGTTAGTTTATATAATTCTATCAGTCATCCACTCGGGATCGTTGCTTTCCCTGTCTGTAGTGCCCCAATTGCATGTATCATCTCTTTTTCGGTCAAATCGGACTCCAAGCTTCCCCTGTCTGTCTCATCTAAGGCGGGAAGATTGAGAGTGGCCAGCAACTCTTGAAACCCTGTCTGTGTGGACGTCCCGACGGCGTGTATAGATGACTGAAATATGCTGCGAAGGCCTCCGCTATATCCTGCCTGTCTTTAAGCGGTGTCCCCTCATTTGATGTAATCTCAAACACCCATCTGGTAGCCTTTTCCCATTTACCCAACCATGCTAACAGTTTACCCGCCTTATCTCCTACTTCATATATTTGATGTTGGGTTGCTGAATATTGTGTTCTTGCCGCTTCTTCCGCAATATCTTTATATTCTTTCTGTTTAATCTGCAACCTCTGTTTGGTGTCTGGGGTATCTAGTAATACTAACTCTGATTCTAACTTGCATATCTCTTCTTCTATTGCGAGCAGTTATTTCAGTTTTTCTATTTTATGACCGGCTATGGCAGAGATCCTTTGTCCCCTAATTACTGTCATGTATGCTTTCCACATTGTCTGGGCTGAAACCACCGACCCATCATTTTCTTTAAAGTAATTAATGGTCGCTTCAGCCAGGCCCTCTTTAATGATTGGTACGCTAAAATACAAGGGATTAAGTGCCATCATTTGTCTTTTGGAAGACGGCGTACCCCCATATTGTTCCACCATTGGAGAGTGATCCGAAATACCCTTCACGAGGTGAGCCAACTCTCCGAACATTGAAAGCTGATCTGCTCATGTAATTTATATGGGACAGACTTCCATCGACCCCGGAGTGAAAAGTATATTGGCGAGTTGTGGGATTATGGACCCTCCACACATCTACTAGGCCCATAGCCCCCAGAAAGCCTTCCAGAGCCTTCCCAGAAGCCTCCCTTGGTTTGGCTGGCTTTCTATCCCAATCTCGTTTAATGGCTGCATTACAGTCCCCCCTATAATTAATTCTCTCTCCGGTAGGTTAATTATATGTGACCCTAAATCAGCTAGGGTAGAGGTATGCAATCTGGGTAGTACATAGAGGGACTTGATGTTCAATATCCTGCCTTCCCGGTGTCCAGACAGGGTCACAAACCTTCCTAGTTAATTGTGTTTGACTGTTTGTATTTTAAAGGGGAAAGATTTACGCATGAGAATGCCAACTCCCCAGGACCCTCTGGTGTACCCCGCATGGGCCACCAATTTGTAGCCCCATCTATTTATTGCACAATAATAGGTCCCTTGTACGTGGGTCTTTTGCAACAACACTTCATCCGGTGCTTGCTGCTTCAGGTACTGCAATACTACCCCTCTTTTGATTCTATCCCCCAGCCCCTTTACGTTCCACAAGAGTATTTTCAAGTTGCAAGGGGGGGGGGGGTGCAAATGTCAAATTTCCATGCATTTCATGATCTCGGTAGACACCCTCTGGGGGTCCAGGAAAATACCATGTCTTCTCAGGGCCCCTAGAGGCAATTGGGTGTCCGATACTTTCACAGCTAACTGCTTAACGTTCTGTGATGCCATTCGTCCTGCATATAGTTTTTGTTCTGCACATGCACTGCAAACTTTCTCTTCCATATTCAACTTTAAATACTCAAAAACTCTGTAACTCTCCCTTACGTAACTACCTATCCCTACCCCGCTCCCTGCCTTCCTGCAATGTGGACTTAAAACTGCCCACCCCCCAACCTTGCAGAGTGCCTGTGTACCCTTACCTATAGAACACAACATTGGGAAATGTGACCTTGCTGGTCCCTCACTAATCGCAGTTTCTCCCCTCTAGTCTAAGCCATTTTGATACCGTTTGCGCTAGGGCTATCTGGACCAAACATGCAATAGAAGGGGTTACTGATGACCCACTATATACTGGTAAGACTGAACTGTTTTGTCAAGGGTCCTACTACTGGATCACGCCAATGAATGTTAGCATGTTTAACAGTTACAAAACTTCTCTCTGCACATCCGAGGGAGCCATCAGAGCTCTTTTAGAGTATTCTTACTTCTGCTAGTGTCTTATGAGTCCTGCAGTTACTTGGCGGTACCGTTTTGCCCCTCCTCCGTCTCCAAGCCTTCACCTTGTCCACGACTATCTTGTTGCCTCTCTTGTCCCTTTGTACATCTTTGGGGGTTAGATCTTTGGATTCCGGGTGTACTCCATCCTTCCAGCCACTCCAAGGCGTCCTCCGGTGATACGAAGAACCATGACCTCCCTTCCGCCACCACACAAAGTCTGGCCGGGAAGAGAACTGTCTTTGTCCCAGAGCGCCCGTTTCACCTCAAGGAAGGAGCGCCACATCTTCTGAACCATCATCGCAAAGTCCGGGAAGTAGGTTATAGTTGAGTTTTCGAACTTTATTGGGGGGGCTGAGTGAAACTCTGACATTTTTAATGGGTGTTGAGTGGTTTTCAAAGACAAGAAGCTGCATAAATGACAGGCCTTTAAATTTCTTTCAACTCTCGTCAAGATGTGGAAACCAGACTCTGTCTCAGAGAGCTTGTTTGGTGGCAACAATGCCATGATGTCCTTCATGAGCCACTTCAAATATCTGTTGTTGCAGACTTTCAGGAATGAGAATTCTCGACCCTCTTAGAATAATACCTTCCTGAGTAATAGACAGTTCATCTTTGACATTATTAACCTTTTGATATTCACTGGCAGTGGTAGTAGGTCGAGGGTGCTGGTTCCAAGACTGATGTCTAATAATGTATTTCAGTTTCAGCATGTTACTATCTTGACTTGTAGCAGTAACAATGTGTTCCAACAAAATGGCAGATGGAGTGCTCAATTTCACTATGAAATTTATGTAAGCTTCAGCCATCTTAGAATGGGTGCCAAGGCATTGTAGAAGCAATCGTGAGAAGTAGTCGCCAGGGTTTTGATCTTTCCCTGGACAATGCACAATGGTGTAGATGCACTTTTGTAATCGCAGATCCCAACGTTCAATGTGAGGAGGCATTTTTGCCTTTGAATTTCCAAAGATAGTCAACAATCTAGATGATCGCTCCCAAGCTTGAAGGGCTTCCCATACAAGAATATCTGGAAATGTTCATAAGTCCACACCACTGCTAAGCTTTCTTTCTCAGGTTGTAAATAAGCACGTTCAGTTTGGGACAAACTTCGGCTGGCATATGCCACAATATGTCTTGGAACATTTGCGTGTCCGTTGTGCTGTGTAAGGATGGCACCCAACCTGACAGGGCTAGCGTCAACAACAACCTCAGTATGAAGCTTCAGATCAAAAAGGGCCATTTCTGTAGGGTTCTCAATAGCTTATGTTTTTCTGGAAGCTTTGCTCGCATTCATTTGACCAAAAAAAAGGAAACATTATTTTTTGTCAAGTCTCTTAAGGCGCACTGACAGTGGCAAAGTCTCGTATGTATCTAGAGCAATAGCTGGCCATTCCAAGGATGGAATATAACATGGAAACATCTTGTGGGGGTGCTGGCAGTTGACAGTGCTTGCACTTTAGCAGGATTGGGTGTCATGCCCCCATCAGAAAAGATATGGTCAAAGAATTTTAACTTTGTCTTACGGAACTCACAATTCTCGGCATGCAAAGTCAAACCGGCATCAGTTAGCAACTGACACAGTTGCTTGAGAGCTTTGCCATGTTCCTTCTGTGTAGCTCCGAAAACCAACATGGCATCAGTGTGATTGAAAGCATTTATGACAGGCTGTATGATACATCGACTGACATCTTGGAATAGCTCTGCAGCTGATGACAAACCAAAAGTAGTCTCTTGTAACAGAACAAACCAAGATGTGAAGAAAAGGTTGTAATGTACCTGCAATTCTATTTGAGTTCCAACGGATGATGTCCTTTATTCAGATCCAAGTGAGAGAATACCTTTGCACCATGTAATTTTCTTATCATATGAGCAATGTGAAAACCTAGATGTTGTTCCCTTTCAATTGTCTTGTTTGCTTGATGCATATCCATGCACATGTGTACAGCTCCTTCATTGTCCTTTTTGGGTGCTACCACTATGGGAGCAACCCATGGAGCTGGGCCAGTGGAACGCTCAATGATATCATGTTTCAGTAAATATTTAAGTTCTTTTTCAACAACTTCCTGTAAGTAAAAGACAATTAGTCTTTTGTCTTTGAGCAATAGGACAGACCTCCTCTTTAATGTGTAATTGGACTTTCTTAGTCTTTAGTTTTCCCAACTCATGAAACAACAAAGGGAATCGACTTACTATTTTGTGATGAGCATTCATGTTATAATTGACAGATATATGTCCCATATCAGTGGCTGTGCTGAAGCTGATTAAACATCCATTCCTGTACAACAGTACATGAATGGGTGCTTGTACTTTTGTCTTTCTTATGCTTCATCGTTACTACAAATGAACCTTTACTTTTTAGCAGTGTTGAAGCAGCCCACATAAACAATTTGGTTTTTGATGGCGTAAGTCGGGGCACACAGTGCCGTCTTAACACATGGGCACGCTGGGCAGTTACCCGGGAGCCCCACGAGCATAGGGGCCCCATGCAGACCAGAATTTAACACTAATTGTCTGTTAAACATTTGTATTCCTGTGAGTGGTTGTGTAGGCAGGGCCCAGTGCAATACCTTGTCCAGGGCCCTATAATACTGGTAAGACGGCCTTGGGGGCACTGGAGACAGTTCATTATATTTCTCCTGATGCATAATAGTTATTGATGCACCACTATCAATAATGAAAGGTATTGAAGAACCATTGACTTTCAGTGGGATATTCGGACAGTGTTTGAATGACATTGGTGCTGTGTCATGTCGGTTTCCCTTGGACCAATAATTTTTCTCACTGGCGGCCAGTCCAACTTGTGCATGCTACTCTGATGTAAACATTGACATGGCACAGCATCTTCTTCACTTTCACTTGAAATTGACACAGAAGAACTATTTGATGAAGATTTAGATGGCGACCAACTTTGTTTGGTGTCGATTTGCCTCAGCTGATGTGGTATTGTTGCCTTATGGACGTGCGTCGAACATCGCGTCTGAAATATTCGGGCGGCCATTTTGTTTTCATGCCGCGACACATCTACTTTTTCCTTCACTTTCCACACCATCACAAAATGCTTTGCCTTTTCACAGCCTTTCCAGTTCTGCCCAATGGTGGGACATTTCCATTTGTGTAGAAATTAAAATTCACACCAGAAGCACAACTTCTTTTCCTTTGTAGAATTCACTCTTTGTCCTTCAGCCATGTGCTTTGGCTTATTTCTCACATTCATGACTGACTCACTCTGGGCATCTTCGACCTCCATGTCAGCAGCTTGTCAATCAGCACGCTCTTTAGCTCTGGTAGCCATGAGAACTTGCTCCAGACTAAGAGTTTCTCTCAGCATTCGTCGTCTGAGCAAATCTCACAAGCATCCTTCAATCACTCTGAGGGATATAGCTTCTTCATCATCAAATACACAGAACTTACAGTGTTAGATGAGTGTATCCAGTCTCTCAACTAATTTGTCCATGGTCTCACCAGCTTTCTGTCGTTCTTAACTGAAGATTTACCTTTTGTAGTCTCCATTTGGCACTGGATTGAACTTGAGATTCAAGGCTGCTTCTATTTGACTGTATATAATTTCATCAGCTCACAGCATTTTCTTTATGACTTCTTTTACACCTTCACTAGCAAGACTCTTAAGGTACTTGATAATCTCCTTATTATCTGCTTTTTCAATGCCATCAATGAAATAATCAAATGGTTTTATCCAGGCAGTCGACCTGTCGCCAATATGCAACTTTTTGGTGGTATTGAATAGTGGTGGTAGTTTAAAGAAGGTGGCGGCATTGTAACCATTTACAAGATTGTCTAACACTTAGGGTGGAGTTCATTTTGACTCCGTCTGCTGGTCATTTGGACCTGCTTCATCTATACCATCTCCAAGCCCCTGTGCTGTTCTGGCCTCTGGATCATCTTGGATAGACCATTGAGCCTTGACCTCCCTCTTTGTCTCCATGGGAGTCCTTTCCTTTTAGAAGACATCTGGAATTGTTCTGAGCTGCCACCTAGTTGCTTTGATGATGTGCTGCTTCATGTATTGATAGATCTGTAAACACAACCCATGGCACTTCTTCTGAGGCCACTCCACCTCTCTCTCTTTACTCAGTTCTGGTAAGCTGATTCCCGTTTCCGATATTTGGAGTGCTTTGCTTGTAAGCGAATTTTTTCACTGCCTGACATCATGTTGAACTCTGCCTCACAGCACTTCTGCTAGCAGTGTTATTCTGCACTTTGTTGCTATTTCAAGACCTTTTTGCATCCGCCTATAGCGTTCTCACTCAATAGGAATGTTTGGCTTTGAGTTGCACAGTTCTTCCTTGTTCGGCCTTCCCTGATGTGTAGACTTCTCAGTGAAGCATTCATTAATTTCAAATGCTTTACACAGAACTGGGACTGTGCTTTGATTCCACATATGCCAAATGTCAATTCCTCACTTCGGCAAAGGTACCCATGGCATCTACGAGCAGTTTGCTGGACCGCAGCAAACTCTCTGGGAGAGCACTGCCGACCTTCAGGCAGTTTATCTCCCATCTCGTCACCAGTTGTAGCGTCCTCCCAAGCATAGGTACTCGCCAAAGACTGTGGCACACACAGAGCTTACTATAACAAGTCTTTATTCTTCTGTGTGTAACTATGACCCCAACATTCTAAACCTGCATTCAATTCACTACACTCCAATTCTTACGTCACAGTTCAACATAGTCCATCAGAGCCACAAAGGTTCTGTCATTACATACACAACACTACACCCATCTGTTAGATCTCTCAGCCCTAGAGTGGTCTTCCCACCAACCTTTTTTGTCTTCCTCCTCCATTTTTCCTGATTTATTTTTTGCTGACTTTAGGACTCAGAGCACTTTACCACTGCTAACCAGTGCTAAAATGTATGTGCTTTCTCGTCTAAACATGCTAATATTGGCTTATACCCAATTAGCATATTTAATTTATGTATGAGTCCTTAGTAAAGTGGTACTATATGTACCCAGGACCGGTACATTAAATGCTACTAGTGGGCCTGCAGCACTGATTGTGCCACCCACTTAAGTAGGCCTTTAAACAAGTCTAAGGCCTGCCATTGCAGAGCCTGTGAGTGCAGTTTTATGCTGCCATGTCGACGTGGCAAGATAAACCCTTTGCCAGACTTAAACCTTCCTTTTTAATACATGTAATCCCCCCTTATGGTAGGCCCTGGACAGCCCAGGGGGCAGGGTGCAATGTGTTTAAGTAGTTGGGCCTGTTAGTGAAATACTCTTAAATTCATTTTTCACTACTTATCAGTCTATCTCTCTCATAGGATAACTTTGAAGTTGCCTAATTCCTTTTTGTAAGTGTAATTTCCAAGTGGGTAGAGATAACTGGTTCATGCTTGGTGTCTCTGGAATCCCAATTTAAAATCTTAACTTATGGTGAAATCAGATTTTAAATTGCAATTCTGAAAATACCACTTTTAGAAATTGTGAATTTCTTGCCTTAGCCATTTGGTCCCTGCAGCCTGGCTGTAGTCACATGGCTGAGTGTAGTTGGCAGTTGGGCTTTGTGTATTTCTCCCAGACAGTTAAACTCAATGGGAGCTTAAGTGTGACTGGATGGGACATCACTTGCAGGATGGGAGTGAGGAGCTGAACCCAGCCTCACTCACACCTGAGGAGGCAGTGTTCTGTCTTCACACAAAGGGCTTCATACCCCCTGTAGTTAGTCTGGAGCCAGGGCCAGGAAGGCAGGGCATCTGTACACTTCAAAGGCCTGCCTCTAGAAGCTTTTCCCCACTAAAAAGACACAACTGTGCGTAAAAGAAGGGCCTCAGACATCACCACTTCAGTACACTTCTGGACCTGTGGGTACTCTGCCTGTAAGAAGGACTGTCACTTTGCTGGACTGCTGCTGTAAAGGAACTGCTGCTCTGCTTTGCTGACATGCTGCCCTCTTGCCTGGGGAAGAAAAAACGGAACTGCAACTTCACCTTGTACAGAGGACCCCAGAGTGACTCCAAAGGCTAGCCTGCTGGCCTCCTGATCTGAGCCACTGGGACATAAAAGACTCCCCAAACAGCACCTAAACCCGTCTTCAGCAAGTTCCTGACCCCCGAGTGGTACCTCTCAGGTCCTGAAACCTTGGTGTGGCTCTCGAGCTCATGAAATCAAGCTTTAGCTTCGATTTAAATTTGTAAAGCACAACAAATGCGCACAGGCGCTTTGACGCTGGTGTCTACACTACCGAAATCACAGAAAAGCATAATCGAATAAACAACTTGAACATGGTTCTCCAGCTTTGAGGTCAGCCACTCTAACCGTTAGACCACAGGTTAGATTGTGACCTTAAATGCAATGCATTTGTTTCTAGAGGAGAGCTCTAGCATGCTCAAAGCTTCTGCCACCCCAGGTGGCTTTACAAATCTTATGGACTTCCATGGTCTTAGCAGAAGCATATTGCAGACATATTCTGAGGTGTACTTTGTTGTCCTTTCCCTCAGGTAGGCTGTGCCCATTCCATGCAGGGCTTTGTGTGCTATACAGAGTGATTTAAATGTGACTCTGCTCTCAATCAACAGCCAGTGAAGCTCCTTAAGCCCTTTTGCGGCAATTCATATTTCTTAAGGTTTTTCAAGAGACGAACAGCACTGGTCTCTGAATCTTTATTATCAGACCTTGTTGCATGCCCAGATAGATGCCATTGCAGTAGTCTAACCGTGAAAGCACGAGAGAGACCACTACAGTTGTCTGTAGGGATAAAAGGTAGCTCTTTTTTTAGAATTTTTAGGAGGTAGCAGCAGGAAGAAATCAACTGATTTTTATGATTTTTTAAAAGTTAATTTTGAATTGAAAAGCACTCTCAAATGTTTTACTTTGTTGACTGGGTTGGGTAGAGAGCCAAGTGTGGAACGCCACCAGGAGGGATTCCAAAAAGACCAGTCTGACCCAAAGAGAAGCAACTCCGTCTTGTCGTAGTTCATTTTTAGGCATTAGCTTTCCATTCAGTTGACAATATCTGACATACAGTTCTTGAAATTCATAGCTACCTTGTCTATGTTTAGGTGAATGGAAACAGCAATTTGTGTGTTATCCCCATATGATATTGTGTTGAATCCAAATGATCAAATCAAGGCGGTAAGTGGAGCAACATAGATGTTGAATTAAGTTGGGCTTAGTGAGGACCCCTGCTGGACCCCACCTGGCAGAGAGAAGGCGCTGGAAGTAAAGTCTTTAAAAGAAACAGACTGAGTTTTGTTACTAAGGAAGGAAGTCAAGAAATTAAGGGCATTATTTTCAATTCCGAACTCCATGAGTCGGTGTTTCAAAACTTGATGGTTTACAGTGTTTTTGTGCTCTTGGTGAGCTTGAGCAGGCCCGAACACATCAGAACCACGCCTCTTGCACCGAAAATCTATGTGAGCCACCCCAACCTGTCTCCTTGCACAGCAGCATCACCAGCCTGTGAGTGACCGCCAAGGTGATGCTTCAGTTGGCTCATCCACAACACCCGGCCTGCTCTTTGCACCACGCCAACCACCGGTAGCGATTCTCTCCTGTGACCCTCTCCAATGCGAATGGGACTCATGGCACAAAACTTGAGAAGGTAAAACTGCAGCGGAACTTTTCTGAAACTGTATCCAACCCACGCTCCATTGTGTTCGGCCTGAACTTTTGACCAGATAGCCATGGTTGGTATTTTACAGTTTACTCTTTAAAAATTCATAACTCTGGTTCTACTGATTGGATTTTTGTCATTTTGGTCATGTTTTATTTGTAAAATGTTGCTCTATATTTCTAACTCGGGTGGGATTTTTTTGCGTGGTGTTTTCACTGGTTTAATGTTTGAAGTGTAGCACACATACTGTACACATTGCCTCTAAGTTATGCCTGACTGCTCTGTGCCAAGCTACCTGGGAGTTGAGCACAGGTTAATTTAGGGTTTGCTTGTGCTTTACCCTGACTATGATTGTGGTTGCTGTTTGACCACGGCTCACACCCCAGTCAACCAGTAACACAATTTCTAACATCACCCCTTACTTCCATTTGTTGACTTCATTGTCACCCTTGTTTCCTGGCTTCTTTTTCATGTTTGAGCTCTGGCTTGTTCTGGTTTTACCTTGTTTCCAGTATGTTTCTCATCCCTTGTAGCATGGGCAGAGTATGACTTCCTGTGTTTTTGTGCATTCTTCCACAGTTCTAGCTTTTTACATTGGTCTCCTTTATCCATGTGCTTGCAGCATCTATTAAGACTCTGTATCTTTGCAGCTCTTCTTCGTCTTAGTCCAGTTTTGTGGTTCTGCTTTTATATGCTCTTCCTTTTTTCCCCTTGTTTGCTTTTTACAATGTTAATTTGCTTTGTGCTTGAGGCATTTCTTCATTCTGATTCTGTTTCGTGTTTTTTCTAATTTACCATCTTTTTTCTTTTAGTGTTTTACTTTTTTTTGAAAACATGTGGTACTTAGAAAAAGCAACCATCCACCATAGTAATATAAAGCTTTGAAAGATAATGAGCGTATCCAAGAGAACCTCCCACAACATCTTGCGGCATTTAACAAGACAGTTCTGCTATTCATACGTCCCCCCCTTCCCCGGCCCCCTTCTCAGTTCACCGGTCAGTGATGTAGGGCTAGATTTCTCATTTTTGTGCGGACATCCCCCAGATGTATAGATTCAGATGTCTAGTGACATGCATCTGTCCAACGCTGACTTCCTATTCTCTAGTGATGGAAGTTCCTCTCTCTTCCAGGTGATGTCTCTTTTGCCACTTCTCGACCCGGCCTTATGTTTATCAGTATCTATCACCATCATGATATGGAGGAGTGCAAATTTCATGTCTCCATGTAAGGTCCAGCCCAACATCCAGCCCATGCTTGCAATCACCAATTCCAAGAGTTGATTTTCGAACATGCCCAGACAGTTGTGAAAAAGGTTCCCCTTCTCAGTATTGCCCATTGTCCTGAGTCTCACTTGTGTATAGTACACCCTGTGGAGGTATTTCCATTGTTTGAGCCTGAACAGGGAGGCAATTACGTATTCCCTGGTACTTTCCTGCAGTCATCCTCTGAGAGTTATCCCAGGTCTTCCTCCCAGGCCTCCCATAGGTGACCTAAGGTGTCCGATGTATTAATCACTAGAGATTTGTACACCTGGACGATTTTGTGTGTAGTCATGGTATCTAGAAGGATTTTGGCCCCTACCGGGCTTTAGTCTGATGCCTCATGAAACTCTACTTTATAGGGAATGAGGGTGTGTCAAAGCTGTAAATACTTCAAAAATTGTGTGCGATGTAAGCCATATTCCACTTGAAGATCTAGAAAAGATTTCATGATGTCACCTGTTAGAATATCGCCCACTTTAGAAATGCCTATCATGTCCCAGCATTTGAATCATTGTAGACTGGAGACTTGCAGCATCTTAGTGTTGCACCACAGTGGGATTTCTATTGTTAGACATCTTCCTCCATCTTAGAGCCTTGTGGGTTTCTGTCCATATTTGAAGTGTCACAGACGTAGCTGGGGGGTAGGTAAGAGGGGGCATCCCCTTACAGCATATGTGTTAGAGACATTCCGCATTGCCCATTTTTCATTAATGATTTCTGGGTCAATGCCTGTGTCAAGCTGCCCTGTAGTATGAGTGTTCGACCTGGCCCTCTCTGCAGTCTCACCCCCAAACCTTTTGTCTTTTACCTTCCACTTTTTGTTGAATTTGTTTTTGTTGGGCTTAGGACTATGTGCCCTTTACCACTGCTAACCAGTGTTAAAGTGCTTGTGCTCTCTCCTTTAAACATGGTAGAATTGAAGTATGCGCAACTGGCATATTTAATTTACTTATAAGTCGCTTGTAGAGTAGTATACTATAGACTGAGGGCCTGTAAATTAAATGCTACCAGTGGGCTGTAGCCTGTCATTTGTCACATGACTGGGTGTAACTGACAGGCATTGTGAATTCTTTTCAGACAGTCACACAATAGAGGGATTAAGTGTGCTTTAATGGGCCATCTTCTGGCAGGATGAGGGGTTGGAGTTGAGCACAGCCCCGCTTGCAACTGAATAGGGAGTGCTCTGCCCTCACACAAAGGACCTAACACCTTTACATTGTCACTGCAGCAAGCTTGATGCCAGGGCAGGGGAGTCAGGAAATGTAATGCACCTCAAAGACACTGTCTAGAAGCTTCTCCCATCCTCAGACACCAAATCTTCAGTACACTCTGGACTTGTGTATATTCTGCCAAGAAGGGCAGCTGTGCTGCTGAAAGGACTGCCACTATGCTGGACTGCTGACCTGCTGCTGCCTAGCTGAATTGCTACCTTTTTGCCCTATTGCCCTCTTGCCCGGAGAAGAAGAACTGGACCTGCAACTTCATCTTAAACTCAGGGTTACCAGAGTGACTCCAAGGGCTAGTCTGCTTGCCTCCTGATCAGCCTCAGGGACATAAAATGCTCTCCAACATCCTGCACCAACACGACCAAGCTGAAGTGAGTTTCTGACCCCCAAGTGATGACCCTAAGGTCATGGACCCTTGGTGTGGCCTAACAGAGTTGTATTGATGTTTTTGGGCTGTTCCTGACCTCAAACAGGCCCATCCCCGCCAATACCTTGTCACACACACCGCGATTCAACATGAAGCTCCGGCAGCTGCCTCTTAGTGCTACAGCATCAACCGCTCATGGAGACAGCCAACACGAAGCTCAAGCAATGCCTGTCTGCAACACCTGGCCTGCTCTTCTCGCTACTCAGGCAGCCTCCCATGATGCTTTTTCTGCTGATTTTGCCCCCCCTAACACGAACGGAACTCTTGTCACTGATTGAATAAGGTAAAATTCAGCAGGACTAATCAGGTGACTGTAGCCGACCTGCGCTCCGTCGCTATCGACATGAACTTGCGACTTTATCCAAAGTTCAGTGCTTGCAACAAGCAGAACAGATAATCCCATTTGACTAAGAGTAATTCTCTATGGCCATGTGTAGTCTGTTATTGGTCTCCTGAAGCCACCAGGAATCTAGGTGCCAACCCAGTTGAGGTTGTCTGGGGGCCCAGTTGTATTAACAGTTTTACTGGGGAGTGGTCTGACAAGCCCCTGGCTTGAATGTGGGTGTCAATGAGTCGCCGGGCCTCTGACTTTTTTTAAGAGGAAGTATTTGAGCCGAGAGAGTTTTCTATGTGCCCTGGAATAATATGTATATCCCTTATCTTGAGGATGGAGGGCCCGCCATCAGTATACCAATCCCATTGCTTCTGTGAATCGGCCAAAGTTGGAGTTCCATGGATTTCTCTGTAGATGTGAGTGGAACTATCTAGTCCCCAGTCCCTTACTCTGTTAAAGTCACCCCCGAACACCTAGAGCCCAAGCGGAACCTGTGTTGCTAGCACACTCAGTGTATTGAAGAAGTAAAGTGTAAGTAGTGGGGGGCATATACGCTGGCCACAGCTATTGGACGACTGTAGAGTAGGCCCAACAGTGCCACTTATCACACCAGGGTGTCAAGCTATAGTTTCTGGACTGTCACTGGCAATTGATTATGAATCTAGATGGCCACCCCTCAGGAGCTCCTGACACAGCGGGTACAAAACACCTGTGAATAGCCATAAGAAAAAGGACCAGGCACCTGGTACCGATCAAGTGCATTTCCTGGATAAGAAGTATGTCTGCTTTGTAGCGTATGGCTGCCTTTAGCATTGTTCCCCCTTTAACAGGGTCTAGAATCCCATTACCATTCCAGGTCAGGAGGCAAACTGTGCCTGTAGTGTTACTGTAGATGGGTCGGTCACGAAACAGGTCTACTTCTGAGTAGGGCATCAGTGAGGGAGACACATAACAGGTGCACATAGCCGCATTGGTGTGGAATGGCATTAAGCTTGTTGCAGGGATTCTGCTCATGCACAGAACTATGCGCAGGAAACCAGGACCTCAGTGAATTGTGGTATACCAAAAAACTCGCCTCAGAACCCCTATCCGACCAGCATCAGTGTCCCATTCGTTATCCGTATTCTATCGGAGCTCCAAATGTATAGACAACCCAGAACAAGTGACTTAGAGTACTCTCAGGAATGGTGGGAATCAGAAATACCTGTTTGTTATTATTCTCATATCAGTCCACAACAAGAGTAATCAGAGACACGGTAAAGTTTAAAACGTTTATTTTATAAACTACGTGTCCTAAGATGCAGTACTTTGGCTAACATAAGCAGACAAATGATTAAAATTAAAACCATCAGCATTGTTACAATACCATAGAAAATGAAAGGAGAAATCATATTATAAATGACAGTGGAATACGGCCACCTTCCCTTCACTAGTAAGCTAATATTATTAAACTAATAGAAGGTCTCTAGGTTTGAATGGGGAACCCCATACCGTAAAGATCAGCTTAGGTGAATCACATCACAGGATCAGCTTTGCTCTGCGCCTGGGAAAGTTCTTCTCCAGAATGTGTGTCTAATGCATGCAAACTGCAATATTAAAAGCTCTCGACTTTTAGGTATTTGCAGCTGTGTGCGTGTTATGGCTAAAGTGTGGGCCGATCAACCTGAACTCAAAAACATGCATTGTCTGGCAGCTCAGGCTTTTTCTACACACAATGTTCAGACCAAGGTCGCAGTGCACGTCTAAGGATGTGAACAACAGACAGTTCTTATGTGAAGAAAAGGCGAGCAAGCAGTTGTCAAATAATAACATGTATCTGCAGTGTTGTGTGTAAAAGCAGCAAAAGTGGCTAATGGCTTTCTAACATCTAACGCGCTTATGCTAACATAGCAATGTATGTATCTAAATCGCAGCCTTCACTACAAGCTGGCATATGCATGTGTTACGAGAGAGCAGCTGTTCCAATTGGTAGAAACCCAAAACTCCCCACCTTCTCTTGCCCCCTACCTCAAAAACTTGAAGTATCTGTCATGGAATAAACTATGAACTGTGGTCAGCTGGACAACCAAACCCCAAAAGATTAAATGTTCGGACGGGCTATGGAATGTCTCTCTGCTGCTTTTCCAAGATTAGTGTTTCCGAAGTTAAACCCTTAAGATCTGAAGGGAAATCTAATACTGTCTACCGGGTGCGGATCCAGGGATGGCGAGAGTCTTGGTATGGGACTGGCAGCATAGCATTCTGCAGAGCGACATCTCCGCCATGTGCAGTGCAACCGTGTTGGCAGTTGAATCAATACTCAGTGTTTCGTGGGGATGTCTGGGCACACAGGCGAGCACCTTACTGTTTGTCGATGGTCATGTCTCTCCTTCAGCCACTCCCAGACGACCTCTGGAGTGTCGAAGAAAAGCATATTGCTTTGGTAGAGGACTTTCTATTGTGATGGGAAGAGGAGTATGTATTATATTCGGACGTGTCTCAGTTTTTGTTTAACTTATAAAAAGGTTCTTCTCTGCTGTTGTACCTTTACCAAATAGTATGGGAAGACCATCACTTTAGTTGTGTTACAAAGCAGAATTTCTTGTTTCCGCAAGGTTTACAGTCAGATTGTCACAGACTGTTTCGGAGAAGTCCCTTCCACCCCTTCCAGTACTCCCATGATCTCTGTGAGAGCAATCCTCCCTATCTTCCGCCTGCTTTTTGAGGTGATGGATCTATTTCTGGAGGCCAGTGATCATAGTTTGCAAGGGGTGTAGTGTGTCTTTGGCCTGGAAGATGTGGCTCTCAGCTTCTGTGTTGCGCAGATCTTGGCGCAGGGGGGACATGTCCACCTTCAGCTTGTATATCCTCCCTTCCAGGGAGGTTGGGAACACCTGGATTGCGTGCATGATGGAGTTCGACATGTCTGGGGCCGGTGGGGTTTCTGGCTGCAGGGTGATCCACAGGTGGGTGTCATTGCGGGACTTTTGTATTTGTTGATGCATCTGGCCTGTGCACCAGCTTGCTAATCTTCCCCATTATGTGGAACAAGGGGACACTAAGTAACAAAAGTCAAGCCCCCCACCCAGGCATGGATAGATGGGATGTCAGGCAGGCCCTTAGCCTGCCTCCAGTAGCTAAAGATGCTGGGCTGGGTAGAGAGAGTGAGCTACAGTCATCAAATTCATGCCAGCCTCCGAAGTTCTTCGCTTGTGGGACTTGCGGTCTCCAGTCTGTAGGGCCTGTGTCTTGTATGCGGGCCAATACCTAGTCACCTCGTAGCTGCTCATGGGTCCCCAGCTGCAGTGGCTCAGTTAGATCATGAAGGAGCGATTCATGTGCAGGAGTAAACTGCGAAGAAAACCAATGCCCCACCTGGCTGTGGCCTGTATCAAAGGGGGGCAATCACCGGGGTGGTGGCATCGCACAGAAGCAGCTGCAGACCCTTTATGCTCAGAAGCGGGTTGGTTGCTGTTTGGCCCACTTCGTGCCCGCCAACTGGCCAGAGCTGCAAGTTCAAGTCCTTACTGTGTGTCCAGGCATCAGTGTTTGTTTGCGCTCAGGCCCATCGCTGCGTGGGTGAAAGAAGTTCTGGCGCTCCTGTTGCTGCATATGCCACTCCTCTGGCCTGTCTGTCAGCTGCTTCCTGCATGGCCTCTGATTCTGGCCCTTTCCCCTGTCCCCAGACCTTGAGGGGGAGACCGGCATCCCCCCTATAAGTACTCCAGTTGAAAGGGAGATACGCCAGGCCTAAATATCGAGTATGCCATGCCTTGGCCCACTGATCTCCTCTACCGTGAGGAACATGCCTGGCATGGCGGTGCACGGACACATACACTGTTGCAGGTCAAAACCCGGCCCGAGTGTCTTTCCTCAGGCAGGTGTCCGTGGGACCCAAGGAGCCCTCTGGATGGTTCAGGATGCCAGACTTGGGCAGAGAGTCAGCGGAGCTCAGTAATGAGTGGCTGCATTGCTTGGCATCATAGCCCCCCTCCTATTTTTTGCTTTTTACAATTTAACTTTTTGTTGTGCTTCCAGCATCTATTTAGAGTGTGTGTTTGTAGCTTGTCTTCCGTTTGGTCTTGCTTCATGTTTTTGCTTTAATCCACTCTACTTTGTCAATGTTTGCTTTTCTCAATTTAAATTGTATTTGTGTTTGCAGTATTTATTAACATTGTGTATGTTTCTCCCTTGTCTTCGTTTTGGTTGCGTTTTGTGTTTTTGCTATTACCCGCTTCCCTACCTCGTTGTTTGCTTTGCTGATTTTTTAAAAATACAGCAATGCCTTCATTCTATAGATATTAATTGATCTCTTTTTAGATCTTGTCTAAACAGCATGCATGTGCTGTTGCAGCGAGGGGTATTGTATGCAGTAAAGGGCTTGGAGCCCCGCAATCACTTCCTATTTTCAGGCTTGCTTGTCAGTCATTGTAGCTGGCTTGTGATTGGGCACTATACTCATTACTAATAGAAAAACTCCCTTTTCTTAACACTCATTCACTGACTCATACCATACATTCAATATAACTTCTATTGTAAAGGTAGAATAGTTGGTTTTAATTATCTGTGACTGTGAAGTATTTACTGTTATTGCTGTTCAGAATATTAAGTGATTTAGACTGAAATGGAATTGATGTTTTCTGATATCCAGTACAATCCAATAGTGTATATATCATATTGTAACTCTAAATATAATAAATGTGTAATAAATTAGATGTTTCTACATAATGCAGTGTTTGGTGTTTAATGATAATATATGAATACTAATTGGCAAGAAAGGTCAAACCTTTACAAAATAAGTTATTTTGAGTGGATTGGTTGAGTCAGTGAATGAGTGTTAAGAAAAGCAAGCTTTTCTATGAGTGAATTCACTTTGAGCCCCTGTCCCTTTTTCGATAAACAGGGCACCTCTCCCATTTTTGCGGAGACTTGCATATTACATTACCTCCTTTTAATGTTTTAGAGCATAGACGAAGAACTAATTAATTGTATTTTATTTGTGTCTTTCCGCTACTGTAGCTGTGCTTACAAGAAAGAACTTATTTTTTCTGCAACTTATTTGTTTGGTTTCGTATCAGTATTTTGCATTTTTTTTTTTTTGTTTCTGATCGGCATGTGTTTTTGTTTTGGTATTGCATCGATATTAACAACTTTATTTCCGTTTCATCTCTTGTTTCTGATCGGCAGGTTATTTTGTTTCGGCATTACATTGGCATTTTTGTCTTTTGTTTACGATTGCCATGTATCTTTTAGTTAGCTGTGCATTACATATTAAAACAATAGACCACTCTTATCAAAGCCGCTTTAGATATACAAGAAATAAAGCACAAAGAACACAGGTGTATGTACCCACACCCAATATGGTCGATGAGCAGCTGTCCAACGTTTGGACAATGTCTAGCTCTTAAAAATGTAATTATAGAGGCTTCTGCAGTGTTTCCCCTAACCCAATGACACAAATTCATTTCTGAGATTGATACCTTAGAGGGGATATTTGGAACGGAGCCAGACGGCAGAGAATCCACATGACCCGGTAGAGGTTATATGTAGGCTTTCCATGCATGCCTCATTAATCTCTTTCACTGAACACAGGGTATACCTTCTATTGCCATGTGTTGACATTAAAGGCAAGCACCTTTGCTGCACTGCGCATGGGGGAGCAAGGACCATTGCAAAAGGGGCTTTTGTCCATTATACTCACAAAGACTGGCATCGCGGACTAGCGTGGGCAGAGGCGCTCTCTGAGCTGTGGCCATGTTAGGGCCAGGCCCATTAATTCAAGCAGAAAGTTTGTATCTTCAAGACAATTAGGATCAAGTGTAAGGCACAAGTCAGGGGGGTGGTCCAGGGTGAAGGAGTCCCAAACTCCGCTAATTTTAGAAAGAGGGTGCCGTCACCCTTTGCCTCAGTCCAAAGACGCTCAGCGGAGTTTCCGTTTGTTGTCGAACAGCACTCTCATGTCTTTGGTGCCTTGATTTTCTTTTCTATTTCTTTACTTTTCTAGTGCCTCTTCTGATGGGGCTCCCCCACAGAATGTGACGAGGGCGACATATTGACATTAGAGCCCCATTCGCCATGACAGAACAATTTAACGTGAAGCCAGTTTAAAATTAATAAAGGATTCAATGTCCTGATGAAGTTCTCATTAGGACGAACACCCTGCCACAGATTTTGAAACCCTACGTGTCACAAAAAGAGATGAAAATCATATTTTGAGAAGTTTTTTTCTTGAATCAGGAGATAGTAAAATCTCAAAGAAACACTTCAAATACACATAAAAAAGAAAACGACTCTTCTATAGAGTGATACTTTCCTATATCCACAGGGGGGTTGATTGACTGACAACACATCTGTAAATATTGTGTTATCTAAATATGTTGTCGCTGGAACATCTCAGTAATATTTGCTGTAATCTTATTTGTTTGATATGTCCCCGATATTATACATAATGTAAGGCTGTGTAAATAAGTTGTGTTCTTATGTACGGTTGATGAGTCTTGTGCTGGTAAAACAGAAAGGAAAAGAGTCAGTGATAGAGTAGCTATACACGTGAAGCAAATAAACAAGTGTCAGGGGATTTTTTTATACTGAAACAATTGAGAATCTATGGTTAACCAGGGGAGTTTATTTTCTTTGTGGCCATAGCAGAGGGGCATCTCCCAAGATACCTTCTTTAAGACACAGATGTGTGAACCCCAAATCAAACAAGATCACAGTGTTTGACTGCTCCATCGAGAGGAGGAACTCATCACAACACTAGAGGGTCTTTTTGTCATGGAGGAATATTTTGGAGGGGGAAGGCTAGAGGGTGTGGGCCTGTCCACTTACCCTGCTGCTAATAGCTGTGTAGGGCAGAGAAGCTGCTATATATGCTATCAAGATGGGCCACTAATGCCACCCATTCCCCTAAAAGAGTTGACCGCCTTTTTGGGAGAATGCAGTCTCAGGACTAGGGGGGTATCCCTAGGGTGTAAGGGTGGAGTTCTAGCTTTGTTGGGGGCTGGGGGCTCGCCGGGAGATTCTTATAGAAATATCATGAGATGGGCTGGCGGGTTTAAGAGTTGTGGGCCGGTCACTTAAAGGGACCTGATCCTGAGAGGGCAGTGTCTGGGTTACTGCCCACAGGCATTTCCTTTATTGCCACAGTGAGTCAGAACTGCTTCCAAAGCAGAGGGACTTTCCATTTTCACTCAGACGTGAATGGATGGATGTGTGTATAAGTTAAAAAGAGGCAATGCGTAACATAAATACTTTCGCACACGCCTAAATCATTACGTCCGCTGTAACAGAATGTGAACACCTACCCATACTCAGATCGGCCTATTTGCAAATGTGCTTGAATACAAATGTTAAATATACGCAGTGCATTGAAGATTTTGTGAGCACATCTGAGGCAAGAAACACTTGTACGGCATTCTTTACCAACCTCACCGCATAACACTGGCCGCTGGTGCATGAGGCTGGTGGATCTCAGCCCCTCTCCACAGCACTGCCAATCGCCTCCACAGTACATCACACACATCTCACAGTTTTGCACATGAAGGTCAGTTGCCTTTAGTGCCCCCACTATCACAGCGTGTATGTAAACGGAAGGAGTGAGACTAGCGACCTTTGAGCTGACGGGTGTTTGTCAGTCCTACAGGCACTGAGTCTTGAACTACAGCGCTGCTACTCACAAAGTGCAGATCTGGGTGCAGGATGCCAGATTTTAGTTCGACAGATAATCCGTCCAGTCCTTGTGTGCTGGGAAATGGATCGGGAGGCGAGGATGTGGTTTAACGGCCAGATCTGCCTACTTTAAACGGGGGAACCAGGGGACTTATTTATGAGCCCTTGCGTCACTTTTGTGCCGCCGGTGCAACACTTTTTGTGACGCACCAGCAGCGTAAAAAGTGAGCCTTGTTGCACCATATTTACAAAGTGACGCATCTACCTAGATGCGTCACTTTGTAAACCCCTGCGTCACATTATACCTGCGGGCATTCCGACGCAGGAAAGGGTCGTAGAAGTGACAGTGAAATCTATAAGATTTCACTGCGCCACTTCTAGGACGCAAATGCGTCAATATCTTACGCCTCATGGCAGGCGTAAGACTGACACAGGCACATTTCACATGGGATTTGCCCATGTGTAATGACCCATTGCTGGAGATGCGACACTTTTGTGACACACTTCAGCAATGTGTCAATTTTGCACCTACAGATACGTCAGAAATACTGACTATCTGTAACTCCATGCGACATGATGCGTCATACTGTAAATATGACACATCATTGGTGTCGCAAGGAGGGCGCAATGAAAAGTGACGCATCGCTGTTTTCTCGCAGCGATGCGTCACTTTTCATAAATGAGGCCCTAGGTTTGAGTCTTGGTATCTGCGCAACATCCTGTGATTTTGCTCTTATCACGTAATCTCCCTTCGCCTACAAAAATGAATGTTTTCTGGTGTAATGTAACTATTGCTCATGTAAAGCGCCCCAATACCTTCGGGTCGAGTTGGCGCTGTATAAAAACTGCAACAAAAGCACAGCAGTATTGGATAAAAAAAAAAGTCTAAGCTCCTCTTCAGGTCGTTAAGGGGGCGGGGTGTAGGGAGGCAGCAGCTGCAGCCCATGAGAGGAATAAAGGTGCTAGGGGATGGAGGTGTTCTTCTGGGAATGGTAGGGAGATTAAGTGAACAAGGAGCAGCAGCGAGGAAAACATAGGGCTCATAGTGAAAGGATTCATGTAGCAGGGGCAGTCTCCAAGGCTGAACAAAAGGAGGGACTACTAAGTTTATTCACCAATGATAAGCCAGCATTTTTAAAGGACAGGAAGAGGAACCAGTGAAAAAGATGGGTGTTTTTATGAAGCCCATATCTTAGATACTACATGTCTCTTCGAGATAGCGTATGCGCTGCCTAGGCAAGACCTAAAAGGTGCAATGAAGTGGCTACCGTTGTCCGCGTCATAGTGCTTTTCCCCCTCTCCCTCCCACCATTATCTGTGTTCCTCCTCGCAACCATCTGCCCTCCTTATGTTGACTATGTTGCCCCTCTGCCTTCCATAACAAAAACAAAAGCGCTATGATGGGGACACCACTGCCTGCATCCTAGCCCTTTTGTCTTCCACCCGTCCCACCTCTCTCCCTCACTTTCCACCCTCCAGGGCTGGCCACATCATAGTGCTTTAAAAAAAAAAACTTTCAGCTATACTGCACAGCAAACCGCTGCTGTAAAACATGGCTAAAAACATTGACAAAGCCAGTTCCTCGCGTAGGCGAGACCTTTTGGCTTTGTCAATGCTTGTTCAGTTGGCAATGAAGTTATTTATATGTATTTTGTTATTCTTGGTATGTATTCTCCATTATAGGTATTGTCCATTATTACAATGTTTATATGCAATAAGAAGGTTGTGTCTTTAGGTTTATTATCTTTCTCCAAAAATGGAGCAGACCGAGCACATTTCAGTAATTACTGATCTGTAAACATCTCTCTTTTCTAGATTGTTTTCACGCATTGTCTATTTTTAATAATTAATGCTTGCCCATCTCCTATTTTTCTTAATGAATGGGTACGGTGTATTTATTGGACTAAGGTGGTGAGAGTTATAGAAACACATGCGTTGTAATTTATGACAATCACATTGCATAGTCAGCAAATCTTTTAAGAAATAGCATTAACCTTCCTGTTTCTACACACAGGGAACTTTGCTGTGTGATTACATTTTATTCTTTTTTACTTTAGCTATTGGAACAATGAACTGGGGAGGTAGTCCTGCTGTCCCCTGTTTCTGTGCTTTAATGGGTGCACACTGGCTTGCACAGCAGGCGCTCAACCCATTGAGCCACTGCAGTGCACATACTCTTTGTGCAGCATCTTTTAGTTCCTTGCAGTTAAGTTCATGTTGCATACTGAGCTGCGCAGCAGGTGCTCCATCCAGAGTCACCTCACCATAGGAGACGCACTCTTTGTCAAGCATCTCTTGGATGGTGGGTTGAAATGCAGTGCATTATGTTTGGCTTTTCCACTGCCACTGATATAATAGGATTGATGTATGGACACAATAATTGAATGTCTGTTTCAAATAAATATGCATTTTATTGGTAAGAGTGGACCTTAATTGAAAGCGAGCATGTTTGGTGGCACACTAAATGATACAGTAAAACTAATATAGCTTGAATAATTGATGCTTGCACCAGGGCTTGTATCAGCTGCAGTACATGCTATAAACATGCAGAAGTGCCTATTAGTAAAATGCTGCTAGTGTCATTTTAAAGGTGTGTAAAAGCCAGTTCGCATGTTAGCAGTATGTCCTATCATAGATTTTCCTTTCATTAGAGGATGCTAAAAACTCATTCACTTTTAAGTATGTACAAGGTATGCTCATACATGTTGTGGCCTCCAGGCCAGTACTGACTCCTGTAACAGCAGCTCCGACTTGGGATTCAGTGTGGGGTTGGGTAGCAGAGGCACCAAGTCTTTGGGCATCACCTCAGTGCTAGGCAGCACGGGATACATTTTTGACTTCACGTCTGTATGTTTTTGTTCCACTGCGAAGGATCTGATGGGAAACTGTGACGCACACCCCTCACAACACAGGTCAGCTCCGCCTTTGCTCCCAATGGTATTCACCAATGTCTGGGTGCTCCTCATATCAAGAACACTGCTGCCTGCTGCTCCTTGAAAGTCTCTTCTCCTGCAGAGCCAGGCACTTTTTTCCCCTCTCTGAGCATACAGGCAGGCTTCTCGTGCAAGACAGACCTTCGGATGCTTCAGCATGTTATGCAGAGTTCAGGCATTGTCCCCTAACCTCTGGGAGGCTAGGGGACACCAGCCCTCGTCACACAGCAGTTCTTTGAGTACTCTGCAAAGCATGCTCTTTGTTGGCCAGGAAGGACTTGGAAAGTGAACAAAGTGGGGTTGTTTGGATCTAACTTTAATGCCAATTGGCCAGATGGGTTGTGGATCCACTTTCATGAGTTTTCAGAACTGGTTTGAGAGGATCCTCTTACAAATGTTGTTTTCCAGCTGTTGCCCATAAGCAGCCTCTGTGCAAGGTGGTGGCAAGTAGCAAGGGGCTGCCTTCAAGCAGCAGTATGTAAACCATGAGGAAATTGGATGACAGATCTCTTCACATGGCTATAATCAACCTTCCCAAAGCAGTAATCAGGGACAGACAAAAGGGAAGGCAGTGCCATGCTTAGAAACATCCTCACCATGAACAATAGAAACTGCAGTCTCACCCCTACAACCTACTAAATGGCAGTGCTCATGAATAGCGAATCAGCAATCCTTTGCTAGTCAGGTCCTTGCTGAAGTTTCATGGGAAGCCCTGTCTCCATTCTCCTTCACTTCATTGCCACAGGGTTGCAGGCAATACACTTCCACTATCTAGAAAAAGCTGTCCTCACCCTCCATATTGTGCCATATTAAACTAAGTTCATCTGAAATGGATCTACTGACCCCAGTACTCAGTCTCATACCACACCTACTGTCCTAATACTATACATGTGTTACACACTCACTGCACGCATATGTCAGTGCAAGGCTCTAAGATTCACATAACAGTGGAACCTTATTCGAGAGGAACCAGTAAGATCCCTCTTCTTGACGCAGAGAAAAACCCTTATCATACCAATGATTCACAAAATACAGTACTCTGCCACAACCGCATTATGTGATGCACCCAGGGCGTGGGCAGGAGTCCATTGGCCACCATGCAGACATGCCTGGTACACCTCCCCAGGTCATGGAACAGGCTCTGGACCTCGCATTACAAGGTCACGTCCAAGCCTTTGCACATAAGCTAGAGCAGCCTGTAGCTATGGCCAACATAAAAGTCAGTATACAAGTTTCACAAGTAGTCAGGTTTTCAGGGCAGGATTACTTTCCTCCGTTCCGTCATATGTCCGAGTTTACTACACCCCCACCCTGCCTCTCCCCCGCCCCACAACACGCCCTATGCGAGCCGCCACTGGGCTAGAGCCAGCTGTGCGCCATTACAGGGCATCTGCAATGGTGTGGGTACCATAGGTCTGTGTGCGATATATATTGTAAAACACTCCAGGTATTCACAGGAAAAACTATGTTATGGTTAAGGAGTTGGAAGACTGAAAAACAGTTGGTAAAAAAAAGGTCAAATATGTTCTGATTACAATTTCAATCTAAAAACCACTGAAATTAGGCAGTTCTTTTTAGCAGCACAACCAATTAGTAATCCCAAAAGCACTGCTCATAATGTCCCAAAGGATGTCAATGACAACATCACAAATCGCGATACTGTCATCAGGGTGACATTTTATACCACATCACCATTTACATATTTGATGCCATCTCTATGGGTGGCAATGGCAGTGTAGATCAATACCAACAAAAGAACATTTTGAAACCAAATACAATCTCTAGGCATACCAATTTTATTTGAGTAGGCTCAACCCTAACAGTGAAACAGCTATGACCCTGGAAATCATTGTTCCACCGAAATGAAAAAAAACCTGCAAAGTGTGGCATTCTACCTACTGCTGAACTAGGGGTGAAGTAATGAAGTTGTAAGAGCCTATTCTGGTTTATGGGTCCATGTGGGGGCTCTGCGCAGGTCTAAGCCCTGCACCAAAATCCAAGGACATGGAGCTGTGAGTGAACCATGCACTCAAACCTCAGTGCACCTGGCTAAAACCCATGGGCAATTGGTTATGTCCATATGGAGCTGAGTACATGGCCTGATAACTGGAGGACGAAATCATATTTGGAGTAAGTTTACAGATTTGAGAAAGTTTACTACTTTTTGGTATTCACAAACTGTACCTTTTCTAGTAACTTACAATTTTGAAGTAACTTACACCTCTGTAGTAAGTCCAGCACTACACTGGCAACCACTGGTCATGTAATACCCTCTCATAGAAATAATGGCGATAGGGACTTAAAATAAAAACCCATAGGCAATAATGTTAATTTAAATTATTTAAAATATAACAAAATATAACAAAATATAAATTCTGTTGAAAAAATATAAAATAGTACATGGTTCCTATTTAATTATAAAATATTTATTGTTATTACATATTTTCATTATAAAAAATGTAAAATCTTTACATTCTAAACATTTATAAATATATTCATACTTTGAAATAATGTATTTTTAAAATAGTATATATTTATCATTTAATTACTCAAAAAAGTACCCATTGCGCAAAAGTGTAAGTTACCTTTGTATTCCGGCCCACAGTGTTAAACTGCAGAAGATGTCAGATAATCACTATACAAACAAACTTGCCGATTGTGTCTGAAATGTCACTTTCTTTCAGAAAGAAACAAATATGCAAGTAAACAAATGCGTAGCAACATTGATTTTGTGATGTCAGTGGGGAGGTCATGTGTGTGGTCAGGCAGTAGCTGGCGTACATAAACTGATAAAACCACAGACAGACATCCAAAGGGAGTGATTTTTTAAGGTCTTGGCTTGGGACATATTGGGCTACATGTATCAAAATAACATTTTGCGATTACCAAATAGCGATTTTTACCTAACGCTGTTTGGTAATCACAAAATGCGATGTATGTAAAGAATCCCTAAAGATCTTGTGATTCCTTAATATTGCCAAATAGC
This sequence comes from Triturus cristatus, assembly GCF_964204655.1. NCBI lineage: Eukaryota > Metazoa > Chordata > Amphibia > Caudata > Salamandridae > Triturus > Triturus cristatus. The sequence continues at coordinate 742,414,214 of NC_140591.1, read as the reverse complement.
GATTAGGTAAATAAGTAATCGCTATTAGGTAATACTACTCCATTTGTTCCTATACGCCAATGGTTTTGTATTTGCTAGTTTGTGATTTCTTAATTAGTTATCATAAATTAAGTAATGCAAAACCAAGGGTGCCTGTGCACCTAAGTCACCCCTGAAGTACGCGAACATGTAAAGCACACACTAGGGGCTTGTGTGCACTACATGGCACTTTGAATAACGCATTTTCTGTGCATTTTTAAAAAAATGCACATGCTTACCATCAACTTGGAGTCGATGGGGATCGTATTTCCTAAATGAAAAATTTGCATTTTGAAAATGCTTGGCCCATGTGCATAGAGAATTGCAAATTACGATTCTCTATTTGTAGTCACAATTGTAGGCAATCGCAAAAAATTGCAATTACCCTAAAATGCACCGCCAAAGCTTTTCATACATCTTGAAAGGCTATTATGCGTACACAAATGGCTGAAGTTAGCGATTCACACCGTTCGCTAATGCCAATTTGCTCGTTCCATTGTTTGTCTCATATTCTTTGTCACCATTTGTCCCTGGCATGCTTGGCCATGTTTTTTCCTGTGTTTAGACCTTCCCCAAGAGCATGGACCAATTACTTGTAAACATCCACTGCTCCCATTTTTACAACCATTTTAGGACCTACTTTTTTCTTTCTTTTTCAGAACTCTACACAGTACTTGTGCTTTTACCAGCTTCATCTTCTCCTACCCACCCTCATACGCCATCCACAGATCACCCCCTTCCTCATCACTGTTTTTCCTATTGTTGCTGCTTTTCATTTCCCGCACCTCCTCCCTTCCATCTCTGCTTGCTCCTTTGCACCTCCCGGTGCTTGCCCTATCCACAATAACCTCCTCCCCATCCCCATCACTGCTTTTTTCTTCGTTGCTGCTTTCCTTCCCCACCACCTCCTCCCGCCAGTCTCTGCTTGCCCTTCACCTCTCTGTGCTTGCCCTGTCCACAAATCACTACCCCATCACTGCTTTAAACCCCATTGTAGTCTGTTTCGTTCTAGTGTATGGTGGTGTTCTGCCTTTTAATGTCCTGTTAGTGTAAAGCTGACATGCTGATTGGAGCTTGTGTGCACCGCTGCTATTACTTGGCACACATGCAGTCTATTTTCCACACACATGGGTATGGGTACTAGGTGTATGCATGTTTACACTATATTTGGTCGTTCAGAAATGGTGTTTATTGCTGGGGAATCCGACCTCAAGTGAATCAGATACACTTTAATACAGGGCTTGCCAAAACTTCTAAAGTGCCTGTGTCTTCTGCTTTAATTCCATAAACATGTTTCTCCTGTGCAAAATGATTGAAGTGTTCGTGTCTCAACTTGTTGCTAATCACTTCAAAAGGTGGGACTCTTTTTCTTCAAATTTCTCCCTTGGGACACTTTCTTAGTTTTTTCCCATTCACCGGTGAAGTGTTTCTGTGCACCATTGTTGCTTAACTTGAATTCTCTTCTAAGGAGCCAGGCTGAGTCTTGATGTCAACAAGGTCTGCCTGCCCCTCAGTGGCCATTGCAAAAATAGTTCTTTTGATGTGGTTCCCGATGCGATGTATGTCCTCATGTTAACTACTGTAAACCAGCCTAACACTGTAATTCTTTTTTGTCTTTTTGTGCAGTTTTATATAGCGTCAACACCACCTGAAGGTATAGGAGCACGTTACATTAGCAACAGTCACTTTTTTTGTGCAGTTTTATATAACGCCAACACCACCTGAAGGTATTGGATCACTTTAAATTAGCACCAGTTCCTTTAGACAAGGACACCTTCATTTTTGTAAGCACTGGGAAATTAAGTGATTTGCCCAGAATCAAGGATGTTTAGCCAAAACCGAAAGTCCAGCTCTATATGCGGAAGCTCTGGCTCTTACACCACACCCTCTCCCAAGAGGACTCCACATCGTCTCCCTAGCCTGGGCCTCGGTTCCACATTTCGTGACTATGGGCAAATCACTTAATCTCCCCATGGCTGCCCGCAATTTCTGTTGATTGAATTCTCGTCAAAGCTTGCCTCCGCTGAACTTTGTTGCATAGATCCCCTCCCTCACCGACACTGTTTTTCACATTTTTTTGGGGCAGTTTTATATAGAGCCAACACCACCCGAAGGTATTGGAGCACCTTACATAAACACTAGTTACTTTTTTATGCAGTTTCATATAGCTGACACACAAAATTAACCCTTGGGTCTGTGAGCCTAGTTGGAGATAACACACCTACCTAGAAGGCATCTGAAGGAGCCAGGTTCCACGTTCTAGATCTGCTCTGGAACCTCTGAGCGCTGTCACTTTTTATAAACGTGAAAGTGTGTAGGGGAGAGAAATCATTAGCAAGTCAATCATTTCAGTTCCAACTTACTATGACTCCTAAGAATCACAGACTCCCAATTAGATTTAGTTAGTTTATTACAAAGCCAAGAACAACTGGACATACAGGCACCTCAGGGTGAGGTTGTAGAAACACATTGGAACTAATACAAAACTAAATCTACAAATGAAGTTAAGGCAGTGCAACATGCAAAACATAATTCGTTCCAGAATGAGGATACAGAAGATTATCACAGAGGCATCTAGATTCCCCTTCATTAGAAGTTTGTGGGTACAGGGCATTAATCTTTCCCTACACTAACACTAGCATGACATCCCTACATAGCATTTCCCAAGGCAAGACAATTAAGGTGTCAGCGTGTGAAGGCTTCCTAAGAAGTCTCTTCACATCAGTTGGGTCGAGTAGCATAAAGCTACAGAGCTCATTCTAAGATGTTCTCTCTCTCAAGGCAAGCAGAAGTACCCGGACACTTTTCCTAGTTACGATACATCAAAACCACAAGTAGTATCCCAAGATGCTTTGCAGATCACGCCATCCAGTCAGACCACATCCTCATAGGTAACTTTCTATTAGGTAGCGATGCTCCCAAGCTTTTGCGAGATGACCTTGATTCCCAGGCTTGCTCCGATGAGAAACTACAACAGTTCTCCATTATCAGTATTATATTATAAATGTATCCTCTTCTCACTAAGCCTAACTCCTAAAACAAAGAAATTATTCTAACTAACAAGGAAGAATCATCCACCTGCAACAGAATGTGAGAAAGAACAAATCCAAATGCACAATTAAATCTAATGCGAGAGCTTCCAGGGAAAATGCACTTCAGGCCTACAGAAATCCGCCAACATAAGGGAATAGCACACAGGCCTTACGAAATTACATATAAATTAACACTTTTACTGAGCACTTCTAAATTAACACGATTCATAAGCATGTCAAATACTTAAATAATTCTCAACAGCATGTCCGAATTCTACACGTTAATGTATTCAGCTAAACACATTTGTATTCAATGTCAATCTTTGTACGTTTACTTTAAAATATACCTAACACACCACAATTCACGTTATTACAGTATACGTTCTAATGTCACATGTTAATACAACAAAGGAATATATGCGGGTGCGGACTATTCGTGATTATGATGCACACCTACAGTTGAAAGAACAACATTTGTGCTACATCACATCCTTTTATAGGACTGTTTCCCTCGCCCACCGGAGGTACGCCACTGGGTTCAAGCTAGCCTGGCTGATACAGGGTGATACTCCGAAACCGGTCACAGGATGCTTGTTTTTCGGTCCAGTGAGGACCTGAACCGGGAGTTCGGGCTGGACTGTTCCCATGGGGAGCAGGGTTAATGATTTGCATATGGTTAGGTCCAAACTGGAATGGCGAGCAGAAAAAGTATAGGTGTAGGTCCAGATCTGTGACTGGGGGTGAATGTTTGACAGTGTTCAGCATTCCTTACATCATCTTTTGTGTTGCAGTTTTATAAAGTACCAACACCACCTTAAGGTATCGGAGCTGTTTAAATTAGCACCAGTTATTGTTTTTGTGCAGTTTTATATAGTGCCAACACCACTCGAAGGTATTGGAGCACTTTACATTTGCACCATTTACTTTACACAAGAACACATTCATTTTTGTAGTCACGGCGAGACTAAGTGATTTGGTCAAAATCAAGGATGTTAAGCCGATGCCTAAACTCAAACCCAATTTACCAGCTCCATAGTCAGCAGCTCTGGCCCTTACACCACATCCTCTCCCGAAAGGACACCATATCATCTCCCTAGGCTCCGCCTCAGTTCCACATTTTGTGATTACGAATAAATCACCTAATCTCCCCCTTTCTAAACAAAAGCATTGGCAAAGGCAGTAGGTTTCACCTGTGCGAAATGTATTGTTTTTAGGTCTTGGCTAGACAGTGCACACGCTGCTTGGCTAGACAGCACATGTAGTGTCTTGGAGAGACCTGTTGTGTTCTATCTGTGGGCTTACAGGCCGCCCATCTCCTACCATTGGTAATCTTCAGCGTCGCTCTCATTTTTGTTGATGCCATTCATCACGGCATGTGGGCATCATGCCCTCTCTTTGTGTTTGGTCCTTCCATAGTGCAGGGACCAAGTACATGTCTCCTCACGCTGCTCCTGGTTTGTGCAGCAATTTTTTCTAGGTTTTCAAGCACTCCATAGGAGTACTTGTGTTTTCAGGCCATCTCCCTTGTGCACATACACACATACCACTAGAATGTATGTGTGTGTACATAAACAAATGCATTTCTTAAAGAGTTTGGTTAAACACAAACAGCACTTTTTTCGCCCGATCTGATGGTATTGTAGTGCTCACTCAGTCCTGCCATAGTGCGAACACGAGCTGATGGTACTGTAGCGCTTTAAGTGCCCACCAGTTACATTCCACAATGACACATTCATTTTTGTCACTGATCCTACTTCAATTGTGGCATTTTTTTACCCCTTCATTGCTGATTCCTCCCACCCTCTCCTGTTGTTTCTTGCCTACCTCCCCATCCCCTCCTGCTTCCCTGCTTTACCCATCACCCCACTGCCTCCATCATCACTGCTGATTTTAATTTTCATTTTTTGTATGGTCCGATGGTATTGGAGCACTCGTTCCGTCTCCGTCTTGCCATAGTCTCCCTTGTACACATAGCACTAAAATGCATGTGCATGTACATAAACAAATGCATTTCTTAAAAAGTCGTTAAAACATGAACAACACTTGTTTTTTTTTTTTTTGCACAATCCAGTGGTATTGTAGCGATTGCTCTGTCCTCCGTCATGCCATAGTACGAATATGAGCCAATGATATTGGATTGCTTTAAAAATGTTATGTTATGTTATGTTAAAATATTTTTATAACACGCAATAGTTACTCCGAAGAGTGTCCCAGCGCGAACCCAAGAGGGGGGAGAGCCAAGGTAGGAGCAAGAAAACACTTATGGAAACAGATGAGTTTTAAGGAGACGCTTAAAACAGCCTGGGTCCTGGGTATTTCGCAGGAGAAATGGCAGAGAATTCCATGCAGCGGCAGCTTTGACAGCAAGTGAGCTGCCCCCAATCCTAGACCGGGAGAAGCGTGGAACCCTTGCAAGTAAAAGAGCTGATGAGCGAAGGGTTCTGGTCGGCACATAAAAGTGCTCCCCAGTTACATTCCACAATGACACGTTCAGTTTTGTCGCTGATCTTGCTTCAATTAAGGTATTTTCCCCCATCCTTGTTGCTTCCTCCCGCCCTCTCCTGTCATTGCTTGCCCATCTCCCCATCCACTCCTGCTTACCTCCTTGACCTGTGCCCCCCACTACCTTCCTTATCGCTGCTGCCTTTATTTTCAACTCAGTCGAACCTGAGATTCGAACCTGGTTCCCTAGTTCCCCTGTGGGCAGCTCGACCGTTGCGCCACATCCTCACTTCACGTCAAAGATCCTGAACTGTTTGTCACTGACACTTCCACATTTGTTCAGGAAGACCCCGTCAACACTGAACAAGCATTGGCAAAGCCAATCGATCTTGGCAATGCCCTAGCTATTGGCCATATCAAGGTAAATGTCTTTTAGTCATGTTGTCTAGCAGCACATCTGCTGTTCCATGGCTGAATGTCACTGAAAAAAGCGCTATGATGCGGCCAGCGCAGGCCACATCATAGTGATTCTTTGTGTTAGGAGGGGCAGGGCAATAAACTCAACTTGGGGGGGAGAGACTCGGTAACAGCTCAACATCCTGGGATTTTGGGCTTTCAGTGTCTATCAGCCATGCTGAGCAGCATATGTGCTGCTAGACAACATAGCTAAAAGACATTCACATTGACAAGACCAATAGCTCAGGCATTGCTGAGACATGTTGGCTGTGCCAATGCTTGTTAACATGCTTATTGCTGACCCTAGGACCTTGCCCTTCTCAGAAGTTAAATTCAGTTTGGACTGTTTATGTTTTAAAACCTTAATACTGATACACTACTACGCCTTGGGAAATATCATTTTTACTTGAGAAAAACAAAATTGGCTAAGCCCTCAAGCTTGTTAATGTTCAAGCAACATGAGCATATATTAAAATCAGAATGAGTAATAAAGCTCTTAGATGCAAAAAAATTTAAGAGCCTACATCTGTTATTAATGTGGAATTTTGGAAACACCATATTGAATACTTATTGCCTGATTATGACTTTGGTGGTGTGGAAGCGGGTGGCCACGACAGCGCCTTGTTCTCAGAACGCCAAAGTTTACCGCTGCTCACCAGATTATGGGTTTCCTCATTGTCTGGCGGACGGGCACTGCGGCGGTCCCTTTGTAGTGCCTATTAAATAAGCACCACAGTGGGGAGCACCTAAGGCCGTTCTTGCACGGCACAAACTGTGCAGTCCATGCCGTGCAGGAAAGGGGATGCATGCAGACAGGAGGGCACAAGTGCACAGGGGAAAAAGGGGACTCTGTAGGATCCCCTTTGTTTCCCCACCGCCAGTCTTTTCATGGCGGGCTCACCTCCATGTAAAGGCTGGGGCTGGGGAAACTCGTAAAATGCTTCGCAGTGCTGCAGCGGCACTGCCAACCATATTGCTTTCCCAAATCTTTGTCACAGCTGCGAGATAAGAACAAAGTAGCTGCTGAATACTATGCATGAATGGATATATTCTCATATCAACATTTGAAGCCCAAAGCCTACTTAACTCAATTCTCACCTATGCTAAAGTATCAAATATGCTGTTTTGTTTTGAGCAGTTAGAAGCGAAAGATCTAATCCCTGTTTGCAAGAGTCGTCAACAATTCTAAGCTGCTGCCTATATGGGTATAAACACGAGTCATTAACTCACATTTTATGCGCACATCCAGCACTTTTAGTACAGAGAAGGAAGCTGTGCAAACCGGCTTTTACACAACGGCAAGTGCGCACTTGCAGGCAAGCTGCAATTGGTTGGCTCAGCGGAGACTACAATGTGGACTAAATTCATGTGGCAGGTGCAAAAATTGCTCGACAATCCCATGCAATCACAACTGCTCAAACGCTATTTCAAGTCGTCAAAACACTTTCTGTTCCTGCAAATAAAGCTCTAGTTGTCTCTCTCTCTCTCTCTCTCTCTCTCTCTCTCTCTCTCTCTCTCTCTCTCTCTCTCTCTCTCTCTCTCTCTCTCTCTCTCTCTCTCTCTCTCTCTCACACACACCAACCGCAGTGAGACAAGCTAGCCATAAGTTGAAGATATTCAAGCCACTTTCTCATCTACATAAAACCACAATTTGACAGACAGTGCTGTCACCACCGCTTTCACAATAGAACATAATTTGCAACAGGGTCCCCATGTTAGGACCTACTCACTGAGCTTGTTTCAGCCCCTGGACCCCCCCAGCTATATTCCCTACTCTCCTCCATTAAGTCGGGCTCACCCCTTGATCCCTGCCCTCCCTCAGTTTTTGGCAAGTTGAATCATCCTCAATGGACCTTCTCGCACAGCTTAATGCCTCACAATTGAGGGTATGGTACCTAGGGCATGGAAGCAATGGTCAGGCCCTCACTCAAAAAAACAAATCTGGACTCCTGAATCTGGGTCAACTACAGACCAATTTTCTTCTTGCCCACCCTGTCTAAAGCCCCAGAAAACATGTGAACAAGCAACTCACGATATACCCAGAACTCAGTGGCTGGCTCCACCCCTTACAATCAGGCTTTAGAGCTGGCCAAAGTACAGAGTCTTTCTTACTGGCCATAACAGAATATCCAAGGCACCGCCACACTGATTCTGCTGAATCTCATTGCGGCGTTCGACACAGTGAACCACAACATTCTTCTCCAAAGGCTAGAGGTTGTAGGGGTGAGGGACATGGCTCTGTCCTGGCTGAGCTTATTCCTTAGGGACTGTGTCTTTCAACTTCACACCCACTAGCATCGCTCTGAGTCACACTATTTACCATCTGGGATCCATCAGGGTTCCACTCTAAGCCCTACCCTCTTCAATTTGTCCGTAAGGCCACTAGCGGACATTGTTGAAACATGCAGCTTCACTCTCCAGTCTTACGCCCATGATACTCAGATCGTTATCTCCCTGTCTGCCCAGGAGAACCACAGTGCAGATGCACTGAATAGCTACCTCAAACAAGTCTGCACCTGGATGAACACAAACTCATTGAAGCTAAACGGCGAAAAAACGGAGGTTCTATTGCTAGACAACCTTCCCCACCTATGGCGTTCACATCTTGCTCCAGTAGTCAAGAATATTGTATTCTGGCTGGACGATAATCTATACATGAGCCTTCAAATCACTAAAGTGTCTGACACCTGCTTTGGAATCTTGAAATGGCTTAGGAAAATTCTAGGATCTCTCCTGTCCTCGGCCCAGCGAACAGTCATCCATGCCCTGGTCATCTCAAGGCTTGAGTACAGAAACTTTATTTACCTAGGGTCTGAAAGTACCTTCTTAAGTGACTCCAGGTAGTGCAGAACACAGCTGCTAGACTCCTACTTTACCTCCCCATCCGAAGTTCCATCCCACTGCCATACTGCTCTGTGAGCTACACTGGCTCAAATTGAGCTCAATTCAAGGCACTGTGCTACGTACACAAATGTCTTTCAAACTCTGGCCCCTTATACCTCAAGATCATTGGTGTTACCCTACACACCCAACCCATCCTTGTGTTTGAGTAACCTGGAGCTAGCTGCAGTTCCCAGAGTTAAGAGATACAGACAAGGAGGCCGAGTCTTCTACTTCCTAGTACCAAAGCTGTGAATCTCTCTTCCCCATGTTCTGAGAGCCTGTAGCTCGCTTTCCATCTTCCGTAAGAGGCTGTTTTAATTATTAACCTCAGGAGCAGCCCACAGGATGTCTCTGGGCACCTATCCCGCGATGTAGCGCTGGGAAACCCTTGGTTGGGTAGCCATGCACTCTACAAATCTGATTAATAATAACAATAATAATAATACTCCAATAAGGGCCACAAGAAAATACTTTCTTGATACCTAAATGCTAAAGTCTTTTAGAGATCGTCTGAGTACTCTTGCACTTTAACTAACATCATCAGGAACTCAGTAGTGCAGGATTTAATGCTCAACAGACATGAGACAACTGCCTGGGCAATTTCAATTTAATATTGGGCCCATTAATTGATAGACTCAATGCCCTTGTACATTGGCTTTCACATTCTTTTAATAGCTGTTGGCTTTTAGTCTTAGAAGCGTTAAACCAATTTGTACAACAATGTTTTTAAATCATGTATTTTTGATGACCTTGAAATTAAAATGATTTTAATTATTCAATCAATAAAGTATTACATTCCTTATACACACAACTGTTCCGTTTCCTAATTTCAGGAGAAATTCTTGATGCGTTGCATGAAGGAGAATTGCAGAACAACACGCTGATTCATTTCACATCTGACCATGGGGGCTATCTGGAGGGCCTTTATGGCAATGTGCAAATGGGAGGATGGAATGGAATATATAAAGGTAAAAAATAGATAGTCCATGTCTGAATAAATGTATGATTCTCCTAGCTTGCGTACCATGTTTAACTGATGTTCAATTGCAGTTCTCAGAAGGTCACCACAAAATGTTTTTAAAATATACAATTAACTTTTTTTTGCAGTTCTAGTACAATTGTGAGCCCTGTTACAGGAGAATTGTCTACATTCCCCAATGAAGAGTGTCGGCAAAATGTCATGGCAGTAGCTGCAAGTTACCACTTCTGCCTCTAGAGCTGTATGTTTTAATTTGGTATGTCAAAAAGCTAAATTATTATTATTATTATTATTATTACATTTATATTGCGCGCGAATCATCCCCCGAGGGATCTCTCGGCGCCTGTGAAGGCAGGCTTTGACGGCCCTGGCAGCTCAGTTAAATAGCCAGGTCTTTAAATGCTTCTTAAAAATGGTTAAGTCTGTGCAGGAACGCAGATCCCAAGGCAGCTGATTCCAATACTTGGGTGCCAAATAGGAGAAAGCACGCCCACCCATTTTCATCTTCCTGATTCTTGGCATTTGGAGAAGTTTTTGGCCACTAGATCTTAGGCAACGGACCGGAGAGTACCAAACCAGCTTATTTGTAAGATATGCCGGCCCCTGTCCGACCCGTGCCTTGAAAGCTAGGCAAAGAAGTTTAAAGAGCGCCCTCTTTCTGATCGGTAGCCAATGTAAGTCTCTCAAAAGCGGGGCAGACGGCGTGAGTGGCGGTTTATTCAGAGCAAAGCGGGCCGCCGTATTTAGTACGACTTGTAGCCTTGACAATGAATCCTCCCTCACTCCCACCAGAAGAGCATTCCCATAGTCCATTCTACTGACTAGCAGTGACTGGATCAAAACCCTTCTAGCAGAGAGAGGAACCCACTGGAAAATCTTCTTTAGAGTGCGCATCAGGCCAAAACATATCCCTGTTAAAGTTTTGACATGTTGTTCCATGGATAAATTGTTATCCAAAATCACACCCAGATTTTTTACCCATTTTTTAGGGAGAGGTGGAGAGCCTAATGCCTCTGGCCACCATTCATCTGTCCATAGTTCCTCTGCCTTCCCAAACAATAAAATCTCCGTCTTGTTGGGGTTAAGTTGGAGATAGTTGTCTTTCATCCAGCTGGAGATTTTGATCATGCAGCTCTTAAATCTCTCTCTAGTCAGCAGGTGGTCCTTTTCTATGGGGAATAACACCTGGGTGTCATCCGCATAGGAGATAGTTTTGGAAACCACAGGATTCTATCATGGCAGCCAATGAGGCCACATAGATGTTAAACAATGTGGGGCTCAAAATAGAACCCTGCGGTACCCCCTTCTCCACCACTGCGGACTGAGAGGCGAAAGAGTCTATCTGCACACACTGGGATCTGTCTGATAAAAACCTCCGCATCCACTCCCAGGCTCCTCCAGTGACACCTATCTCCCGCAGTCTATTCAAAAGAATTCTGAAGGCTGCTGACAGATCAAGTAGGACCAGCACAGCCGGGGTCCCACCATCCAGCAAAAGCCTGATGGTATCTGTTACCTCTACCAGTGCGGCCTCCGTGCTATAACCAGCACGGAAACCTGACTGCGAGGGATCTAACAGGCTGTACTGAAGCAAGTGATCCGACAGTTGGCGGTTTATCAGCGCCTCCATAATTTTGGAGCATCGTGGGAGGAGCGAGATGGGTCTATAATTCTGCAGATCAGCACAGTCTAACGATGGTTTCTTAGGCAGAGGTTTAATAAAGGCCTTCTTCCAGATGGCCGGGAAAGAGGAAGTCGCCAGTGACAAACTTCTGTCATTGGGTTGACAAGCTCTGTGGCTAAATCTGACAGCACATAAGGGGGGTCTATATCCGACGGCGAACCTGACTTCAAGCCTTTCAATAGTGGTAACACCTGTTCCCTGGTAATGGCTGTGAACGCCTCCAATCTCACAGGCGCAGAGCTCACAGTGTTCTGACTTTCCTCCCAGTTTTCTGGTAATGGCTCAAAAGAGTCATAAATACTATCTATTTTATTTTTTAAATGACTCGCTAGCTTGTCGCAGAATTCCTGGGAGGAAGGACACGAAGAGTTGGTTGCACTAGGTGCAGTAAATTCCTTTAAAATCCTAAACAATTCTTTAGAGGAGCCCTTTGCCCCCTCTATGCGGGTGGCCAGAAAAGTTCTTCTTGCCAAATTGCAATTATTTAGGTACCTCCTATGAGTGATGTTATATGCCATTCTATCTGTATCCGTTTTAGTTTTCCTCCACCTTCTTTCTTTTGTCCTGCATGCAGCCTTCTCAGTCTTTAGAGTGTCTGAATACCACGGGGCTGGGCACTTTTTATCGTGAATTATAACTGATTTGATTGGGGCAATCTTGTCAAAGGTCCTACTGACCTCTAGCTCTAATTTATCTAGCACTGAGTTTATGTCCTGACATTCACTGAGCTGGGGGGGAGCAAATAATGTACCAAAACTCTTAGGTGAGACCTTCCTCCATTGTCTACGCAACACCCTCCGTCCTTGCGCTTTTTCCGGACCCTTCGGTGCCAAAAAAGAGAAACACAAGGCCCTATGGTCCGACCAACTCACCACTAAGGGAGGTTCTGTAAACAAGCTAGATATATTAGTAAAAATATTATCTAGCGTGTGGCCTGCCGAATGAGTAGGGCCAGCTACTCTAGGCAATAACTCTAGTGATTCCAAGGCTGTTAGCAAGTCAACAGTGTCAGTGTTAGAGTTCATATCAAAGTGAAAATTAAAATCTCCTAGGAGGAAAAAATCCTTCGCTTGCAGGACATGTGGAGCCAGAATTTCTAATAGCGAGGGACAGAAATCCTTCTTGTTTTCCCCCGGCGGATGGTACACGATCGGTCCTATTACTTTATAATCATATGCCAGTTCAATATACACAACCATCAGCTCCAGCATGGGGGATAAGGTTGTGTCTAACACCTTTACATTTACCCCCGATCGGAACGTGATAGCCAATCCCCCCCCCTCATTTTCCTATTCTGTCCAGCCTTAATACTCTATAATCCGGAGGAAAGGCAATCGCTAGGGACGGGGCCGAGTATGTTTGTAACCACGTCTCAGTGAAAAAACATATCTCCGGTTTGCAATCTTCTAACAAATCCCAAATTTCAGAGGCATGTTTAGAAATAGATGTTTCATTTTAAGAAGCAACAGCTGAACAGTTATAAGAATCTGGCTGTTACTACTGGTCCTTCACTGCTGAGCAGGCAGAATATCAAATCCAGCCGTAGTGTCACTGCTGCATCCCATAAACTGTAACAAGACCACAGAACTCCAGTTACCATTTCACCTGTGGCCAGGCACATCTACTTTAGTGTGAAGGCTGGTGGAAACAGAAAGACTGCCGTGGCTTTAGAGATGGAAGTGTGGCGTAATGCCAGGCCGGCCGGCCTCCATCTATTTTTTTTAAATATCTCTGGCAAAGTGGGGGCAACCCCCCAATCTCCACCCCTGGAGGACAGAGTGGGCCTTAGGATTTAGGAGTGAGGGTTTTCCTTGATGTAGGCTGGCCCCAACCACATACTCAAAAAAATACTAGGGTCTAGTGGGCTTTCTGCCCTCCAAGGGTAGCAGAAAGACTGGGCTTTTGGAGTTGGGGATAGGCCTGATGCCTTGGTTGAACACCACCCCAATATTCTTTTAATCACTTTATCACTGGTGTCTAATAGGCATTCTCCCGCCGTCTCCCCTCTCTCCTGCGGGGTCAGATCGGGGTGAATACTCCCAGTCGGCTTCCAGGGGGCAGAAATATTGTTGGACTGTACTGATCTGAGGGAATGGCCTGATGTCTGGGTGAGCCAACCAACTCCTTCTTTTGCTGACAATATTTCCCTGCTGTCTAGTGGGATGTGTGTACCACCCCCATAAGCCCCTGGAGGGGCAGAAAGACTGCAGGGCCTTTTCTGGTGCAAGATAATGGCCCAATATCTTGGTGGGTCACCCACATCCCTTCTTTGCATTTTTTCAAATGTTTCCCTTGTTGTCTAGTGGACTTTCTGGCCCCTTGAAGGAGCAGATTGATTGTAAACCTCATCCCCCCAGCTGGGACAGAAAGACTGTTGTGCCTGGCTGGGTACCACTTGCTAATGCTCAGTGGTCTGCTCCCTCTTTAATAGTTTTCCTTGGTGTCTAGTGGGGTGGATCCCTGTTTGGGGCTCACCGTCTGAGGGCAATCCTCAAGCAGGTATCTACCAGGCGAAGAGAGAGCGCTTGAAAGGGGATATTGTACATTCTTCTTGTTGAATCAGCCTAATGCATCACGCTTACATTCTAATCTCTTATAAATCTTCTAGAGCTCTCAGGCCTCTCCTGTCTGCTCCTCGGGCTAAACCACAGAATCTTGTCTACTGTGAATGAGTGCATCAGCCACCTTGTTTTCCAAACCTGCAATATGCCTGCCTCTGAAAAATGTTTGCCCTCCTAGCACATGGGAACGAGCTCTCTCAGCAGCCTCAGCACGTATTCATTCTTGCTTGTCATTCTGTTCACCACATACACAACAACTTGGTTATTGATCATAAATGTCAATTTCTTGTTGCACAATTATTGGTCCGCAAGCAACTTCGCAGTACACAGTACACCCCACAGCTGCTGGCTGCTGATTTGTCTGAAAAAATCCCCACCATCCATGTCAGTCGGTCATCATGAAATAACAATGTGATGCCATTGTAGTGATCCAATAACTGCAGCCACATCCTCAGAACCTGCTTTGTTCTCTCTGTCATTCATACTCTATGGTTCAGTTATGCCACCCCTCTCATTATATATGTCATTTTAGTGGTAGGTCATTCAGTCTTTTCATCGGCCAATGGTAAGTCAGATGTCTCTGTAACCCTCTCCCATGTCTATATCTGTTGATGGCATTCACCTGCCACCCCTTCCCTGTCAACCATCAAAAAATCGAATAGTGCTGTATCCGCACAGACTTTGCCAACCTTCATACCACCCAATTCATAAAGGTGCTGAACTTCTCAAACATAATAGAGTCCACCAAGCACCCCATGGGCATGGCCATATCCACATAATTTGCTGCATGGAACTGTATCCGCAGGAGCTAAAAATCCTGTGGTTGTACCTGCAATAACCAAAATGCCAATTTGATGTCTGCCTTTTTCATATCTGCGCCCCTCCACATCGCTTCACCAAATGTATGACCATATTTATTACTGGCATAAGTCACTGTATATTCTGACGAGTCTGTAAAGTCATTCACTGAGGCACCATTGGGCAATGAGAGGTGATGAAGTAAGAATGGAGATTCTGCAAATGGCTCTGCTGTACATCTAATTGCCACTTCCTTGCCCAATATTTTATTAACCACCAAGGGGTGTTCCCAGCATGATCTTAAATTCTCAGTACATCTGCCTGTGCACGGTCCCCTGTAGGGTATTCAGAGGCCCTTTGTAGTCCCACCCACAGACTAGCAACAGCCCCATCCAGGTACTTCAACAGCCAAGGGAGCATGGCTCCTTATTTAACTGGCGTAATTGCTTTTTCCCACAGCCCCTCTTTTGCCACACCTGCCCCTTCCAACTGTCAACTGCCCATCGCCCCCTTTGTATTGCAAGACAGAATGCCCTCCCCCCAATGAAATTTGGAGCAATTATGCCTGAATCAGCAGGGAAACCTATGGCAGACACCTCTGTTAAAGTTCCAGCAGGTGCCTACTAGGCCTTGTTTTGTTGCACCTCCCTTCATTCCCCCTTCCTAGGTGGGATGCCTGTGAAACGGCACTTGATGCAAGGGCAACCCACTTGCTGTATGAGCCATTTGTAAAGGTTTAGCAGAGGTCATGTACTGTAAATACAGTTCATTATCTATTGCCCCCCAAGATTTGGTGGTCAGCACACTTTTCCCACATCTACATTTTTCATCATTACCAAAGCTAGGCCAAAACCCCAGAGCTGATGATGACCTTCCTGATGACATCCATATACTTCCACAGGATCACACTGCACTCTGGAGCCCTGTCCCATATGACGCTGCCGTATGTGTTGAAGGTCGCTTTTCATATAAACAAACAGGACCTAGCTTGCTCCCCTATTCTACTTGACCAGGTAGAGGGCGTGGAGTGTCTAGGTTTTCAATGCATGGTCTCACCTCACCAGTGCATCACAGGAATGCTTATCTACAGACCGCCGTGGGCATTAGGGAATTTTATTAACTCGCTACACGAATGCACCACCTCACTCTCCCTAAGATATAAACACCTACTCATTCTGGGGGTCCTGAACTTGCACTGTGACAAGCCTACTGACCCCCAGGTGAGGGCCTTGTTAGAAATCATGGCAGCCTGTAATCTCATACTCTTTGTCTCAGGTCCCACTCATGAATTTCGACACACATTGGACCAATTCTTTTGTGACTTACAGGTAATGGTGCATCTTCCATTACAGGTAATCTGGTCATATCAATTTCTTGTTAATTTTCGGATTCCAGTCACAGAGAAGCCGAACCCTCCAGTAGAATCTAAGGAAGAGCTCACTAATAGAGTTCTTCACAAAATAGATTTCCGTCCTTTAAGTGTGCACTAGACTCCTCTGCCCCCCTCCTTGATGGGCAACCCTGAAACTGACGCCTACCTGATAGAAGGGTGGCTGAAGACTAATATTGAGGCAGCTGCTCCTTAGGCCAAACGCACGTCTAAGCAAACTGGCCATTTGGCTCAGTGGTTCAATGAACAACTGAGAACCAGCAAAAGTAATTGTAAAAGATTAGAGAGGGATTGACACAGGCAGTATCTTGCTGAGGACAGAAATACCTACAAGGTAGCGCTAAAAGCACACCACAAACTAGTAAGGAGGGCCAAAATGAGTTATTTTGAAGGTAGAATCGCCAATACTAACAACAGTGGCAAGGACATTTTTTAAATTGTTAAAGCTGAGATCAAACTAGCTCCACCATCAGCCGATTGGGCAATGCAGATGGCCTGCTCCCTTCATGATCAAATAAAGGCGATCCAACAGTCATTTTCCTTGGAGATGGAAGATATCACACCCTCCTTCCACGCACAGGTGGAATGTGTCTCTCCCCTCTCTTCCCCAAAGGGCCTCTCACAAAGGCCATCACTGTCACAATTCCCAGTCATCAAACTGGAAGACTCACTCACTCATCTCTTGGGTCTCAAGTCAGGATCACCCACTGATGCATGTCCTGCTAAACTAATACCTACATTAGCAGCCATCTTAAACGCACCAATCAATGAGGTTCTCAACTCCTCACTGGTAACAGGCGTCATGCCTTCAGTCTGGAAGCAGGCGAAGATTTTGCCTCTCCTGAAGAAACCTAACGCAGACCCCAACAATCCAACTAACTCTAGACCAATTTCCCTTCTCCCTGCTTTTGCCAAGGTAATAGAGAAACATGTTAACAACGTAATCATGGAGTACATGGAGGAACATAATCTCCTACACCCCACGCAATCCGGGTTTAGGGCCCACTACAGCACGGAATCTGCCCTGCTAGAAGTGACTGAACACCTCAAAGTTCAGCTGGATGAGGGGGGAGAGTAATTCTGATCCTGTTAGATCTGTCGGCTGCATTCGACATGGCGCCCCATGGGATGCTCTTAAACAGATTAAAGAACATCAGCATAGAAGGGAAGGCATTGGTGGGGATTACATCCTTTTTGGAACATAGGAAGCAGAACATCTGGACTCCACCTTTCCCAGCCACAATGCCAAACATAAAGATGGGAGTCCCGCAGGGCTCCACTTTAAGTCCCACCCTATTCAATTTATACATGTCACCACTAGCACCATTAGCAGAGGCACATGGCGCCAAAATTGTCTCTTATGCTGATGACACGCAGCTAATCTTCTCATGCAAGAAAGGGGATGATTTTGATGGGATGCAATAAGATGCTGCCTCACCAATGTTTTTAAATGGCTGAAGCAGAATCATCTTAAGCACAATCCCGACAAAACCGAGATTATGTTCTTTGGTCAACTGGTGGAGAACAATTGGGTTCAGTGGTGGCCTTCAATTCTCCCCTCTCCCAGCACTGCCCAATCGATAGTGAAAAACCTGGGCATCAACATTGACAACGAGCTCTCAATGCGGACCCGAGTTCAAACCCTAGCAGGAACTTGTTTTGGAGTACTACGGATGCTTAAGAAATTTCTGCCACTTCTCCCCCAGGACTACAGGAAGACAGTGGTTCAGGCTCTGATCACATCCAGACTGGGCTATGTTAATGCCCTCTATCTGGGTTTGCCGGACTACCTGCTACAGCGCCTCCAGGTAGTGCAAAATGCAGCAGCAAGAGCAATTCTTAAACTCAAACGAAGATCACATATGACCCCCCATCTGAAGTCCTTACATTGGCTCCCACTTAGGGAAAGAATAAAATTTAAGGCTCTGGTTATGTTTTTTCAAAGCCTTCCATGGAACAGGCGCCGTCTATCTTCAAAAACGATTCAGCCGATATGTACCCACCAGGACACTTAGATCGTCCATTGCCGACCTGGCTTGCATCCCCAAAGCTCGTCTGGCACGCAGAGGAGGCAGATCTTTTGGGAGGCCACATCTGCAATAAACTACCCAAAGCTCTGAGATCTTTAACAGTGCTCTCCCACTTTAAAAACAGCTGAAGACTTGGCTATTTAAATACTAAGCTGCGTAAGGTATGCACTTGTTAATTTGCCAGCACCGGAACACTCCGGGAGGAGTAGCTGTGCGCTATACAAATATGGGTCATTCATTCATTCATTCATTCATGGAGTCCGGAGGAGCTCAGGATCTACAGACCGGTCGACTTAGTTGCGGTTCCTGCAAATTCAGGGGAGTGACTCCTTCACTCCAAGGGAGATTACTTCAGGTGTCTTTGATGCTTCACAGGCCTTGGAGGTTCCTGTATGATGCACAGGCACGGACGATACAGCAGACTGGAAGGGTGACGGAGTCAGGCCCAAACGGAGACCAGCGAAGTCCAGGGTGCCCAGACGGTAGAAGTGCAGTGGTGTCTGATCTGAATCTTATCCCATAACGCATCTAGGCACCTACACCCAGGTAAGCCCTTAAGTACCATAGGGAAAGCGTTGGGAAGATTCAGGGGACCCTCCCAGGGAAGGGTCTGGACAGGGGGGAGGTTTCTCCCATGTCCTCTGTCCAGTTTTGTGCCAGACCGGGTGCCAACGGCTTCCAGAATGGTTTGAACTGGACTATGCACAGGGACACCAAATGTGCCCCTCCTGCAGACTTTCAGGTGCTGGCAAGTGCACACACTATGTCCCAATACAGTAAATCCTGTCTGGGAGGTGGTCGCACCTCCCTGTGACAGGATGCCTATTGTTCCACCTTCCTCTGCTCAAGCTTGGCTCAGCAGCAGGAGGGCAGAAATGTGTCTCTGGTTGGCTGCAACCATTATGTGCTATCCGGTACTAGAAGGTTGGCACTGGGAACGCTGAAAGTCTAACGGATGGCTCTTCCAGTGCTGGGAATTATACCTCCCACACCATTTATGGTGTGTGGGTATAATTCCAACATGTTTGATACCAAACATGATAGGATTCGTTGCAGCCATTTTCGAGATGGTCATCGTGTAATGACGCGGTGCCCCTCTATATATTATATGGCTGTTTCACTGACAGCCCAGAAGAATGGACTCGGTAGGCTGCAGGGGTGTCCTGCTCATGCAGGGGCACCCTCTCACTTAGAACCACGCACCCTGCCTTCAGGATTGCAAAGGCCTGCTATAGGTTTTAAGTGCAGTGACCCAAGATATAGTAAACCTATATCTTTAGTAAGTCGTGCAGGCACCAACTTACACAGGCTGCAATGGCTGGCCTGTAGTTCCATTTTGAATGGTCTCTCATGGGTGGGATAATACATGCTTCAGCCCTGAGGAAACCACTGGAGTACCTATGCCCTGGGTACATGGGTACCATATACTAGGGACTTATAAGGGTATCCCAGTATATACTGGGGTCCTGATTAACAGGATCCCAGTCAGACTAGTCAAAACACAGCTTGGCACCAGGCAAAAAGTGGGGGTTACCATGCAGAAGGATCATACCTTCCTACACCTCCCAACCCAGCAGTGGTGAAGGCCAAACAGCCTAGCAGCTTGAGCCCCTCAGTGGTCTGACCCAAGTGGATGGGTTGGGTGGTGCTGGTCCTGGATTGTGCCTGGTTCTTCGGCCTCCATGCACCATGTCATTGCCTTTCTCCACCCATCTCATTTCCGCAAAGCTTGGAAGGACCTTCCCAAGTGGAATCACCACCGTAGAAGCCAGGACCCTGCTTCTTAGTCAGACTGCACCTTGACCCGCCTCTCCCTTCTGTCTTCATTGGTATCCTCTATGCTTTTTAAGCTTCAGCACCAGCATGACCATATCCCCAGCGATAAATCCTTGATTGGAATGTTAATTGAACATGGAAGGCTCAATAGGCCCTTACAATTCCATTTAAGGAACCCATTTACTTCAGCTTCAAAAAAGTGCAAGTTATACAAGGTGGAAATGGTAAGTGGGTAGGACTGATGCAGCACAGGGCCTTGTTTGAGACATATGGAGGCCATTGAGCCTGATTTACTATTATTCCATTCACAAAAAAAGGTTGTGAATCGTGTCCCAACTTTTTGCAAATGAGATCTGTTGAGGTTTCTAGTTGGCAGAGTATACACTCTGTCCAAGCAGGAGTTGCAATCCTAATCAGGGCAAGTAAGATACACCCCCTAAATTAACCTGTGCTCACCCTGTGGTAGTTTGGCTACAGAACCCATGTAGTGTCCACTGAAAAAGTACCTTGTATGGAGTAAAGCATTAACGTCGAGAGCACGATGCATCTGTCTTTTCGACACAGTCGTTTCGAAGCATTGCAGTTGGTTAGAAGCGTTGGAGTTGAGCCTTGCAGACGGTGTTGAAGGATCGGGGCTGTAAAGGCGTCAAGCCTTGCAGACTGTGTTGAGGGATCGGTGCTGCGTCATCGCCAAGCCTTGCAGATGGTGTTAAAGGATCAGCGCTGCATTGTCCTTGATCCTCACAGTTGGGACTCCCTTCATCGTCATATCGACACTGCATTGGCGAAGGAGGACGCTGTGTCTGTTCCGATTGGCGCACATGGGCCACTGCAACGATGTTTGAAGAAAACACCCCTGACAAGGGTTGTACTCACATATGGCAGAGTCTAGCATCACCAGCAGAGTTACAAGAAGTCTTTTGTGTCCCTAAGACTTCAGAAACAGGAGGCAAGCAAGCCCTTGGAGAGTGTTAGGTTCAAGAATGTAGAGAGCGGGTCCAGTCCCTCTCACTCCCAAGCAAAAAGAAGCAGGCCAACATAGCAGAGCACGTAGCAAAGTGGCCGTCCCTCCTACAGCATAGCAATCAGCAGGCAGCAGGCCAACATAGTAATGCATTTAGCAAAGGGGCAGTCGCTCCGACAGCACAGCAGCTCTTCGTCTAGACAGAATGTCCTTGGTTCCAGTAGAGTTCTGACCAGGGGGTGTCACTGGTCCAGTACGTATACCCAAATGTGAAGTAGAGTTCTGATCAGGGGGTGTCACTGGTCCAGTACGTATACCCAAATGTGATTTTGAAGACATCAAAGAGGCATTTGAAGATCACAAGGTCCCTTCTTTTCCTGCCGTGGCACCGGACACACTACAGGGGAGTATGAAGCACTTTGTGTGAGGACAGGCACAGCCCTATTCAGATGCAAGAGTCGGCTCCTCCCTCCCAATCTACCTCAGGAAGGCCTTTCAGCCTGGTGATGGGTCATCAAGATGCAAATGTCACACCCCAGCTCCCTTTGTGTGACTGGCGTGAGGAAATGCACAAAGCCTAGCTGTCACCCACCTCAGACGTGTATTCAGAGACAGGCACTGGCACAGAATGGTAAAAGTAAGAAAGTGCCAACTTACTAAAAGTCCTAGCAATAATGGAGACAAATCCCCACTTGAAACCTCGAGCCTGAAGCTTCATTAGCCACGAACTATTTTTAAAGAGAGTGAAGGACCGTCATTTGTTACAACACTTCCTCTGTGGGGCCACGCCTTTGGGCCCCTCTCCCTGAAAGTAAAGATCTGCAATTGCTGTCTACTGTTTATAAATCGTCTTGGCCACGCAATATTGAAAACCAGATTGGCAACCACTGCTTGTTACATATTGCTGATGGTTACATTTAATCGGCATAATGCAGTCTGTTCATGAGAAAGACTAATCCAGCCCTGATGAGAGTGCGGCAATTGATTTAACCGGCACTCGAAACGCGTCGGCAGACAAAGGAACTCAACTCCTTGGTTAAATATTGCAAATATACCCCCTTGTGTCCCTGATATTTCAGAGGATTTGATTTATTCCAAATATAAGGGCGTTAGCTGTCTAATTCATCAATTTGTATGACAACTTTGTATTTCGGATTGTGTATATAATGATTGTTCTTTGTGACATTTCATTTGGTTGTTTCAATGTTTGATTATTATGAGTTTATTTGTAATTGTATGTCAAAACACATTTTTCACGTTGTTCATTTTCATTGTGTAAGTACTAATGTGGTATTTCGTGTAGTTCATTATGTGTTCTTTTTGTGATCAAAGATATTAATAAATAAAATAAAAATAAAATAAAAGGCAGAAATTACTGCTTAGGTAAACGTATTAATTTTCGTTTATCTTACTTCATATGAATAAGTGTTGAAGTCACTAGAGGTATAGGTAATTTTTTTTATTGTTATTTATTTTTATTTTTTTTCTTCTGTAACTTACTAAAAGTGGCATTTTCAGACTTACATTTTAAAATCCAAATTCACCACAAGTTATTATTTTAAATTGTGCGTCCATCGACACCAAACTCCAAATTTCTATCTGCTCCCAATTGTAAATGACACTTAAAAGATGTTTAAGGCATTCCCAATGTTAGCCTATGTGAGAGATAGGCCTTGCAGTAGTAAAAAACAAATTTAGCATTTTTTCTTTACCAGGGCATGTAAAACTCAAAAGTACATATCCTGTTTGTAAATACACTGCGCCATGCCCATAGGGCTGCCCAAGGCCTATTTTAGGGGTGACGTGTCTGTAATAGAAGGGAGGGTTTGGACCTGGCAAGTAGGTTACCTTGCCAGGTCAAAATGGCAGTTTAAAACTGCACACACAGGCTGAGCAATGGCAGGCCAGATACATGTTTAAGGCATACTGAGGTGGGTGGCACAATCAGTGCTGCAGGTCCACTGGCAGCATTTACTTTACAGGCCTTGGGCACATATAGAGCACTCTACTAGGGTCTTATAAGTAATTAAATATGCCACTTATGGATAAGCCAATGTTACCACATTTTAAGTACAGAGCATGTGCACTTCAGCACTGGCTAGTAGTGGTAAAGTGCCCAGAGTCCTAAAGTCAACAAAAGCGAGGTCAGAAAAAAGGGAGGAGGAAGGCAAAAAGTTTGGGGGCAACCCTGCAGAAAGGGCCAGGTCCAACAGGATCGTATTTTGAGAAAACCAACCTACGCATTAATAGGCCAGTTCATAGAATACCGATTTGTAGGGGGATGCAGAACGACCTGCCTAAAAAATAATCATTAGGTAGGTCATAATTTGCAACACTGCGCGATTGGCTGCAATCACATGGATGGTGGCCTGCAAGGGAAAGTAACACCAGCCTTATAATTACATTCCAAATGAATATTTTTTTAAGCAGTCTGTGTTCCTTAAAAGAACTAGTGCTCCTGTAAAAATATAAAAATATATATGTTTTTCGTTTTGGAAATCTTGAGAGGGAAGCAGACAGTGATTTCCTAGCCTGCTGCCTTTTCTCTGCTGAGCCTGCGAACAAGATTCCCAAAGGGCAAATAAGAACTCCTTCCCCTTTGCGAATCAGCTATGTTCCGAACTCGGGTGTCGGTAACTCATCAGTAATGTGGCACCGCAATTACAGTCGTAATCTATTCATGCATTCCATCCTGAATGAGAGTAGGGTGGGGATGCTTCTTTCAAGCTTCCCTCGTATTTGTAATTCAATAATGATTGCAAAGTCCTTTTACGAGTCAGAAATCATTTTCTGGCTCATAAATGTGCTTTTGTACTTGAAGATAAGTCCTTTTGCGTCTGCTAACCCAGTGATTTTGCAAATCTCAGGGTTTGCAATCACAAAAGGGCTTTGTACATAAGGCCCCTGGTTTCTTCAGTGAAGTCACCTAGACATACTGTTGGCATTCTTGGCACAATGGTATTCGCTTAGCCTCTTGGTGTAATAGCTAGACCTATTTGCTTTTCCAGTGCTTGTTTTATACTATATAGCATTGAGAGATTTGAAGGAGGCTGAATTTAAATGCTTGGGCTTGATGTAATGCAAGAAACATTTGATTAGGGAGGTGAAGCCTCTGCCCTAATAGCATGAATGTCATTTAGGGACAGCAAGGGGTAGCAGCCACTTCCTGTAGTTTGCTATTTGATCCCTAGCAGAGCTCTTGCTACAGCCAGTCTTTGGGGATATTGAAAGCTGAAATGTACTTTCTGAAGCAGGGTAAGTGAGGGACTTTGATGTCAACCATGCATTATGTGATTTCAACTACCCCTGGCATCTTTTTAGTGAATTAAAGATGATGCACAATAAGCATGGTGTACCAAACCCAGAATCATGAACTTAATACATTTGACCATTTGGAGTCAATGCAGAGAACATGTAGCCGGTGCTGTAACCCTGGTGCATTTGGCCACATAGGAGCCTTGTAACTACATTCTGCAGACTATGCACAAGATGTTTACTTTATTCTTAGTAAAAGCTATAAGTGAAAAATGTAAATCTGTCTTTATATAGGCAATCCAAAGATCAGCGTAATTTATTTTTTATTTAAATTACAAGCTGCACAGACCTACCTTTAGGTTGTCATTCAGTCATTTTTGTATGTTAAGCTGAAAATCGGTGGTATTTTGGATTAATTTGGGTGACAACAACCTCCGCCATTTCTGCCTTCTCGTAGTTTGGCATTAGCACAAAATTGGGAGCATGATGCTGGGTGTACCTGTCAACGGTGCAGCAGGTGCACTAGCACCCGATCCCGGCGAACTTTGATTATTACTGCATTTTACTAAATGATTACTTGTCAGGGGCCCATTTTTTATTGTACCATGACAGACTTACTGTGCCATTTTGGGTCCCCACCATATGTGGGCAGTGAGAAAAAGAACTGTGAGGAAAGAGTGTAGAATGGCAAGCCAAGATAGTGAAGTGAGGTAAGTGAAAAACCCTGAAAAGACCCACTCGTTGGAGTCTCATGGTAAATGCATGTAAACACAGCCCTGCCCTCTTCGCACCCCAGGTCGTGCGAGTTCCCGACAGTTGTCATTTATTTCTCTGGCACTTTTTACAAGTCTTACCTGCTTGAGGAAGTGTGCACACACTACCAAACTTTATTCAATAGCAGGGCATCGCTAAATTGCACCGTACGGTTGTTCTCGTGCACATGCTGCATGGTTGTTGAGGTGGAAAACAACCTTCCAATGTAATGATGACAGCTGTCAAGGCAGCAGCGCAGGACAGATATGTATGTATGTATGTATGTGTGTTCTTATATAGCGCTCGATAGTGAGTGTAGGCAGGCAGGTTGAGGCAAAACTAGTGCTCAGCCTCCAGCACTATTATTGGAAAGCAGAAAAATAACATTGGCTACAGTGATGCCCCTAAACCGGTCCCAGGATGCTTGTTTCCGGTCCAAGGAGGACTTGGGTTGGCAGTTCCGGCTGGACTGTTCCCATGAGGCACAGGGTCAAGACTGATTTGCACATGGCTGGGTGTAAACTGGGGTGGCATGGGGAGCAAAAGAACCATGGACTTAACCCAGATCTATTGACTGGCGGTGAATGTTTGATTTGCTCTGCTTTCCGCCCATTATCTGTGTGTCTTTTACAGTCACGGCTGCCCATTGTCAGGCATGAGTGTCTTAAATAATATGAAGTAGCAACTGGAGTTTATGGCGCATGTTGATTTACAGGCAAAAAAATGAAAAAAAAGAAAATGACAACTATGTTGCTGGGAACAAAATAGCCTACCCATCCCGAAGCCACTATATATATCTCTGGAATAAAGTGAAGTGCCTTATGTAGCAACTGCATGGTGAGGCCCTTCAGTGCTCATTAGCGTAAATGGCAAATCAATTCAGCTGAAGTTTACAAAACAGTTGCCAACTTGAGCATTAGAGGATTCATGTTGGATCTCTAATTTTCTCCAGGTGATATTCTTAGCTGTGTGTTTAGTTTTCACACCAGATACTCAAGCTGCTTTCAGAATGAGCCTTAGCGCTAAACCGTAACACTGAATTTTGGATATGATTTCATGCAGTTATTCATTATCTTTGGTATCATATGATTGTTTTACTTTAAACGTTCACGGTTTGCTTGTTATCAACCAATGTTTACAGCAGTACTTAATTTGTCAATAAATAAGTGCCAGGGGCCTCATGATGTGGCCATTATAGCATGCACCACCCACTGCCCCTGACAGTACCAACTCGACTACTAACCATTGCACTCTTACAAGCCTGGCAAATCAGAATATTCCAGACCCCCAAAGCTATAAGAATGGTTTGGGTGCAGGTATTAGTCATTTTTAATGTATATTAAAGTTGTTCTGCTCCTCTCCAAATTAGACAAACAGCACCACCATGTGGCAGACCATCATAAGTGCCGGTGTTGACAATTAACTGCTGGTGCCAAGCACCGGAAACAACTGGCTCAAATTAAGCACTGGTGTACAGGCAATGTATCCACTCTAATAGATTTATCTTTTATCGTCTTTAGGTGGCAAAGGCATGGCTGGCTGGGAAGGTGGTATCCGTGTACCAGGAATATTCACATGGCTGGGTGTGTTACCTGCTAACACGGAGATTGATGAACCTACAAGTCTTATGGATATTTATCCTACAGTGGTGCATCTTGCAGGAGGAACATTGCCGCATGACAGGTACACACACTTCTCAGCTTTTTAGCTCCAATGTTGTGTGGGAATTCTGGATGGAATGTGGAAATTCTGGATGGTAAGACTTTTGAAATCGGGTTCATGTTAATGAGTTTTTTTGTCCCATGTGTAGATATTGAATTTTGCACTCCCACACTTTGACAACTTGAATTTGAGTGGTAAAGGAAAATCAGATATGGATTCTGGTAAGTCTTGTGCTAAAAACATTTTCTATGATTTTCCCTTTCAGATGGAACAATTTCAGAACTAACATAGGCAAGTCATAAAACGGCCCATGAAATATATTTATCCATGCACATCCATTTGAAGTTGAATGCTAATTCTTTAACTGACAGTTCAGACTCCATAAAAAAAAAATCAGCCTTGTGTACTGCGAAATGATGGAAGTCAGAATGCACAAGCCTCACTGGGGACAGTAACACAACACCCCAGCCCCCCTCCTTGCAGACTACAAACCCTACATTTTCAATATAGAAAACTTTTCCCTGTTTCAGGAATGCATCCGGCCACGTGTCAACCTTTCTGCCTTGCAACATCCCCCAAAATAGATGGAGTGGAGGCTGGTGCTTCTACAGCAGTGTGACAGATAATAATGGAAAACACAAAGCCAAGGAACGGCATCAGTCTTTAAGTCGTAGACTGACGATAGACACCATATGAATTTACACTTCCAAATGAATGAGGTGGACAGCCAGCTTCTTGTATTAAATGCATGATTTACATCATATGGTTGAAGTAACTGGCCAGTTATATTAGCTCCACCCATGTTTTGGTATAATTAAGCAGATAGTTGGGTGTATGCACTTTCAGATTACCCAAACTATAACAGAAAAGTCCTCTCATCATGAATTGTAATGAGAACCTGTACTTACTGACTCCAATGATTCTCATAGCTAGCAGTACATTGCAACACAATACACTGTACTTTTTATAAACATGTTCCTGCCGGAATCCAATGTGGTTCCTTCAAATTGTCCACCATGCCACAGTACCGGCATTGTATGGTTGGTTGAACAGTTGTGTTCATGTACAGAAATTGTCTGTGTAAAGGTTATAAGCACGATCCCACACAATCTTTTTTTCTGTGTCCTCATATGACAACAGACTCAATGCGCCACAACCTAAGGGGTCAGTTGACCATCCTCCATTATCACTGTGAATCTCCGAAGTGGGCGAGAACAAAGAATGGGAAGGGGGTGCCCTGGTACACCACCTCAAATCTGCAAGTTAGGCTTAATCATAGGACCAGCAGAAAATCAGGGTTGCTCTTTCTCCATAAAATGTATGCCACCCAGATATCTTCCATCTTTCCACTACTCTTATAACCCAGATCAAATTTACAGACTCTGCCCACTGATTTCATTCAGTTCCCAAGAGCAGGCGGAGTGGGTTTCAGCCAGTTTATACAGATCTCCCTAATTGCCAACAAAATGAGATAGAAAAGCAGGCATTTTTTTCTGTGCACTAATCCAGTTGAACATTCATCCCAAACAGGATCAGGAGGGGGGCACACTGTGATCTGTTCCCACTGTCAACACACTGTCCCAAAAGATGCTCAAACTGGGGCAAGGCACAAACATATTAATAGCAATCGCGTTATCCTCCCCGCATTTATTACAATGGAGGGGTGGGGGGGCATCTACAGCCAATTTTGCCCAAGTTAGATATCTTCTGTGCCAGGTAAAAAGATTATTTTTCCTAAGCGGTGCTGATTTGACAGTAGAGTAAAGGAGGCGTAAAGAGGATTGTCGAATGTTGGCATGTTCGTCTACCGGTTGATATCCAACCCAAGGTTGGACAGGTATTTTGCATCTCTCCCTCTCTGCCTTCAGCAGCCCCCAATACCAGACAGAGATCTCCTTTTTTATCAGCTTGGGGTCCTGTAACCTGTCTTCCATTGCCCATCCCTCCCTGGTATCCCATTCATGCCCAAACCTCCATGAAGCCAATTGAAAATATTTATACTATGGCTGTGTGCCATTAATTTCTGTACTTAGGGCCTCCCATAAGATTACCCCGATGCCTTCCCTTAATTACCCCCATTGATTAATACCCACTTTAATCAATGGGATACTTTGCTTCTCCTGCAAAAAAGAAGGTGTACCTGGGAAATTCCAAACTGTGGCAAACTCTGAGTAATATGAAATTCCAAGGATTTTCCTTGTGCGATAACAAACATCGAGAAAGCCCCACAATACTTTTAGCCAAACCTTCATAAAGTCCTTCTGGTGTGCAAACTTATACAGGAAACCATCCTGCCCACTTAGATTCAACAACCCTGTTTAGCTTCTGCCCCAGCTAAAGTAATCTGCGCTCCCCAAGAGCACTCTACAGTTCCTAAATTGAAAGGAAAGTTAATATGGGAAAACATCTGGCAGTGTCACCCCGCCCTCAGCCATTTTTCTCTGTAGTTTCTTCCAACTAAGTCTAGGACTTTTAGAGGCCCATATAAAACTCCCTATCATCCTTGAATCTTATCGAAACTGCTTTTGAAAAAGGAGAGGGGGATATTGTCAAGAGTCAACTTGGGGAGGATTGTCATCTTTACAAAATTTGCTCTACCATAAAGGTCAAATAGAAGATGACCCCACCTAGATAGGAATGCTTCAATTTCCTTCCTCACCTTCCTCAAATTATACTCCGGTACCTCTTCCAATTTATAGAAAACTGAGGTATGCAAATACATTATCAGCCTGGCATTGCGCCCCCCCAGTACTTGCTATATTCCATACCATCACTTCCGTCTTATTTATGGAACAGCCCCAGAAGGCCCCAAATGCTTCTGTTATGAACTCTATATGCTCCATTGTTTCCTGTGGATTGCTCATATACAAAATTATATAATCTGCTTAAAGGTTCAGCTTGAGCTTATACTACTGTGATTCAAAAGGCACAATTTCCGCTTCTGCCCTAAAAGCCTGCACCAACGACTCTATATACAATTCAAAAGTAGTGGAGGCAGTGGGCAACCCTGACGTATCCCCCTCAAGATCTTAACCTTCCTTGTCAGTATCCCAATAACCAAAATCTAAGCTGACAGAGCCTTGTAGAGGGCATTAACAAGTAGTAGTAAGAGGAAACTTTATTGTTTGGTCAATAAAAACTGCAAGAACTGTGTGCAAGAAGCAGATAATTATGCAAATATTAAGAAAAGAGTTATCTTTGTCCCATTTTCCTTTTGTGTGAGACAGAGTCAATTTACTGATCTATGTCCTCACAACTTTGAAGTGAGTTAATGCATTGTTCAACAAAAAGGGATGCTTTGTTTTCTGAAAGGCAGATACATTTATCTTTGCGTGCTCTGGTGAGACTTAATCTCAAAAGCATTAGTAAAATGCAAGGGATCAGTTTAAAATGTTAAAATAGCAGCCTACAACATCATTATCCTTATTGACGGATTAGATCCCTAAGCAGATTTAATATGTGCAACCCACTTTTGATGCCCCAGACCTGGAATAAAAGTACTGTGCACGGTCCCATTCCCTATTTAGATCTCTCTGTCGGCCCCGGGACTGCTGGTCAGTCTGGCACAGGTGAAATAGTGCTTTAACTACAGCAACAAAACCTAAGAGGTGTCCAAATACCTCTACAATCTCCCACAAATAAGCCCAACACACCATATTGAACTCCTTGGTGGCGTCAATGGTAACAATAGCCAATGAGTCTGAATTTGCTGTTGCCCTGGATACTGGAGATTAAATGGTAACATTGAACTTGCAGGATACATACTTCTACATTCCTGTCCTGCCTGCCTTCAGGCATTATCTGCGGTTCATGGTGGACCAAGAGCGCTTTTCAGTTTGCTTTGCTCCCTTTCTGCCTCATCAACGCTCAAGGGTGTTCATGAAAGTGATGGTGGTGGTTGCAGCACATCTGTGAATGTCAGGGGTTTCAGTCTTCCTCTACTGCGATGATAGGCTGTTGAATGCAGACTCAACCCAGGCAGTCGCTCTCACCTCACGGCTATGGTGGAGCCGCTACATAACTGTGCACTGTGGTTGATAACCATAAAAATAGCTTTCCTAGTGGCCAGAACATCGGCCAGGAGGGTCAGCTAACTGCAGGCACTGTGTGTGCACCTTTCTAATACTACCTTTTGGCAGTCCTTCAAACATGTGCCTATTTCCTTCCAAAGTAGTGACACCCTTTCATGTAGGTTAAACCATCTAAAGAAGAGGAGAGATTCCACTGCTTGGACCCAAAAAGAGCATTGACATTCTACCTTGATAGTACCATTGAATTCCCTGTGGACAATCAACTCTTTGTATGATTTGGTTGGCGCTAAGAAGGGGAAGGCCGTGCAGAAATGGACCATCTCATGAAGGATAGTGCACTGTATAAATATCTTTTACATACTTGCCAAAAAGCAACACATTCTCTGGGATGCATGCTCATTCTACTAGAGCCAAAGCTGCAACCACTCTGTTAGCTGGTAGATTCCCTGTCCTGGACATCCACCAGGCAGCTATGTAGGCATCTCTGCATACATTTACTAAACACTACTGCCTTGACAGCCAGTTTTGTAGTGACAGGCACTTTGCCAGTTCGGTCCTGCAGGACTTTTTGGTCTGAATCGGTTTTGCAGACTCATCTGTGGGGAGACATTGCCTGGGTATCCATTCTAAGGTAAGGAATCTGCAGCTACAAGTCTCTATCAGATGAACAAGTTACTTATCTTTGGTAGCACCTTATCTGATATAGACTTGATCTAGGTGCAGATTCTTTACTGACCCTACCATCTTTCCGGCTCTGCAAACTGATTACAATGTGAGGGTCGCTCTTCTAAGGGCCTTCGAAATTCACAACAGTTGTCAGTGTTTTTCGTGGCTCCACGCTCCTGGCGTGAAAATTCATGAAAAGAAGCTTTCGTCAGCTCGCTGGGGTGGTGCCTATATATGCACTACACACGTCATTTGCGGCACGGACACTGCTGCCTACAGGGAGCCAAACAGCACCAGCTACCGGCATGCATGGTTGCTGCTCAAATATTTCTGGAATCAGTCCGTCGTTTGGGGTATTTTCTAAGGTAAGAAATCCGTGGCTAGATGAAGTCTTTACCAGAAAAGGAGTCACCTAAAGTAAGTAACTTGTTCAATTATGTTATAGCATCCTGCCTTTCCGAAAAACAAAAACTAGTAGCTAATTCACTGTGCACTTCAGTGTTTAGCTCCCTCTTTTCCCATCCCCATGTATGAAAGAACAAGATAATTCCCTATTTTGCCTCAGGTTCTCTAATTTACCCAATTCCCTCATAGACTCAGTTTTACCTGATCTTCCCTCCCTATACCGCCCCTGTGATCTTCTCTTTCACTGCAACATATATTCGTGTTTTTAACCTCTGATTCTTACCTTATGGCCATTTTGGAGGCCCCAGTCTCTCATCTATCTGTTAAATGTAAAGTGCACAGTTTTGAGTGGTGCTATATAAGAATCATAATTAGAATCTATAAACTAATATGGAAACATTTGCTTGGTACGAGGAGATACATAATTACTATGGCTATTGTTCCCGGGCATATAGAAGTACTTTAAAAGCCTTCTTAGATTTCTCTAAAGCCGGCTAATCTAGAAGGCATGACCTTGGTTTATGGTACACTGCCTACAGACCTCTTATGGTGTTTGCTCTATGAAAGTGGCTCCAGTACAGGAGCTTTGTAAAAAATAATTACTTTTCTACGATGGCAAATTTTAGACTATCAAGTACAAGGTTACATGATTACATTGCCATGACCCTAGTCCATTTCAGCTTCCTCCTATTCTGCAACTTCTTTTCCTTAGCTGAGAAAAGCACTCACCAATTGGAAATATATTGTCTTCATCCCCTTCAATCTTTGTCCAGTCCAGTCAAGGTGTTGACCTATTACCATCACATCTTTGTCCATTAACACGTTTGACACTTTTGCCTTTGTCATCCAGTATCTCGAAATCATTGAAGTATCTCTCACCACTGGAGTGGCTCCTTTGGCAATAAGGCTTGTTGCACTGGCGGAATGTCACTTTTTGTGATGTTCTGTGGCGCAGGAGCCTGCTCCATATTTATGAGACAGCACTAAGCCACTTTTTTTGGCTTAATGTTGCCTTGTAAATATTGTTCCCTTTAATGCAGTTTTCGGCGTTAAAGGGGCGTGCAATGGGTGTTGCTGTGGGCGTTCCCAGCAACATGCATGGCTTTTTGACACTGCCCCAGATTTACAAGAAATCCTAATTATGAGGCAGCAGCAAAAAACGTATGCCTCCCCCAGTGGAGGCGTAATGGAGGCACAGCGAGAAAAAATATCTTTATTTCTCCTCACTTTTTCTCACATTCTGCAACACACACAGAAAGAGGTAACGCCTCTTGTTATTGCTTTTGAGAAGGAAGATTTCCCTTTTTGCACAAAGATAATCATCGTCACAATGCAGGCAACCTTGCACCATGGTACAAAGCTGCCTGAAATGGAGCACAGCAGCCATTGTGCACCAGCGCCGGGGAAAAAGACACAAATCCCCATATCTGATAGATATGACACATTCCTGCCCTTTTCTTTTGCCTTAGGGCAGCGCAGCGGGAAGGCCTGCTGTGCTGCCCTACGGCAAAACCTCATAACTGAGGCCTGAAGAGTGCAGTGGTCACTCCTTTTCCTTAGAAACACTCTTTCAGTCCAAACAACCCAAATACATGTTGTCACATACTATCCTTTCTGCAGCTTTCCAGATCCAGAAGAGCATGATGATGGCTCAGCACAATGACATCTGGAGGACTCTTAGATTTAGATTTAGATTACAACCCTGTGCAGACCCTACAGAGGGAGTTAAGCAGCGTGGATCTCTGTACCCCACGACTTTATGGATGATAGTTGATGCTGCTGATGCCTCAGCCCTGATATTCACTGAGGTTTAGAAAACCATTAACATAGTTGATCATAAAACTAGCTTGGCTTCCTTCTGGAAGTCGAAGCAGTGGGACTGGCACAGCCTTGGATTAGATCCTCTTTAGCCAAATATCTCAGCCAGCTCACCACACATCTCTGCATTTTGGTCTATTCCTAGTGACGTTCCATGTTCTGCCCTCCTCCCTTGCCTTTGTAAAACTCACCTTTATCTATGTTACACTGTTCGTGCATGTAAACTCAGTGTAGCCAAAGGCATATACATAGATGACTGCTGTCTGAACTAGTAAGGATTCTGTAGTCTGTGCAGTAAGTCTGCTTGCTGGACATGCAGAATGTCTAATCCGAGAGATAGCTATGTTGTCCATGTCTCATATTGTGAAATGGTGTACATTTGTGGTTTCCCACCCTGCAATTTCCAAGTAGATTTTAAGTAATGGGGTCAGAAACGTGTTAGCTTAGACTAGAAGGGGAAATGAATGGAAGTGGTTGGGATAAGTGAAGAAAGACCCTATGAACATTTTCAAAAACGATAGGGTGTGTCAAATGACATATCCCAGTTATTTTGACCGCATGTAAAACATACGACTTTCGAGACATATTTTGAAATTGAGCAGTAAAGTGCAGCATATGGTGTGTAATCCTGAATTGGGACTTACTCTGTGGATTCTGACCGATCTAGAAACAAGAAAAAAACATGCCTACATTTTTCAGCTCCTCAAACTGATCAGGTTGTACAAGGATTTGTGAATCGCAGTTTGTTTACTGTAAATTTACATGGCTCTAAATGAACTTAGTGGTCTTTATGTACGACCATTATCTGTGCTTCTGCAGGAAGCTTTGCCCGTGACGTTTGCTTGTTACTTATGCGTGCATTCCTAAAATCAGCCTATATCTGTTGTTAAGATTAATTTGCATAGGTAGTGCTGTGAAAAATCTGTGCATCAGCTAGGTGTGATGATGTGTTTTCTTTGATTTCTTGTGCAACTTTGTTTCACTTTAACTCGAGCTGCAAATGTTTGCCCCGCCTTAATTTATGTAGATTTGATTCTTGAGTGCTATATGACGTTTAGTATGTCACCTACCCAACAGTTAAAGGCATAACTGGAAATTTATATCACATATCTGATGAAAAATACACTATTTTTATAGAGTAAGGAGGTTTATAGAATGTTCTGGTGTACAGTAGTTGGAACATATACATTGGTTTTCCAACATAAATAAATTCAGTGATGCATATTCTTTCTGTTAACTTAGAGTCATTGATGGACGGAACCTTATGGACTTACTCCAAGGAAACACTAGCCGCTCAGGCCACGAGTTTATGTTTCACTATTGTGGGAAACACCTTCATGCAGTACGCTGGCACCAACGGGAAAGTGAGTATCAAGGTGACATTACCCATATTTAGAAAGATATTGTTTAAAGTACATTTGTTTTATCATTGTGCTCCTGGCCTGTCAATATTTGATTTGTATATCAGTTTAATGTCACTGGGAGGCACACAATCTTTGTTTAACCCTTTATGCCAAATATTTTTTTTGTGAGTGCTGATGCTAATTTACTCCCACTTCAGGCTGCAACAAAACAGTAATAGGAAACACACTTAGGCCAGTGACTGAGCTGTCTAAGATCTGAGTTGATAAACTGTGTGACCGTCAGCTCTATTGGATCAATTGTTCAATTATAGCAAAGGAGATCTTACCCACTATTTAGAATTTGGTAATAAATTATCCTGACTCCAGAAACTGAACTGTCCTTTTGCACACCATAAGAGCAATCAAAGGTCACTCCAAATTTAGAATCCGAATGAAGTCTTGAAAAATAGAGTGACAAACTGAAGTAATTAATGATTTGACTACCCTTCAATAATCGCATTAATCATAGTCCCTCGTCCTCACCTCTGTCTTCCGTCTCATTAGATGAGATTACTTAAATACTATTTCAAGACAGACTATCTCATACATCATTACATGAAATTTCAAGGCTGTCCGAAGCACATCAGTCTTCCAGGAGAGAAAGTGGGCATCGAGTCTTAGATAGGGAACAGGGAATTTGAGAATGTAGTTAATATTATCTAAACGGCATTATTTCTTCATCCTTTTCCTCATCCTTCCTTTTTATGAATATATCACATTACAAGCTGGATGTCCTGGCTTCAACCAAGCATAAAAAAGACTCTCCCAACACTTGTGATCATAAAACAATCATGGCCCCAAAATGATTAGTCAATAAGGGAACATGGGTCAAGCATTTGCTGTGAAGACAAGAAGAAACCCTGATTTCAACATTTAAGTAAGGTCACCAAAAAGAAGACCTAGTTTTGGGGGCACCACATCTCCACATTACTGTCCCAAAGACAGCAGACCCTAGATTGGATAGGCCATTGATCCCTTGCAGATCCACATCAGAGGTGGCAGCAGTAAGACAAATTTGAGTGTAGACCAACTACAGAGACAAAGTGATCCGGTGCCTCCAAAGGAGCATGAGAAACAAGGGTAGGAGCACTACTTAAAATGATATTGAAACATAAAACCTGCAATACTAAAAAGGGTCAATAGAATGGTCCCAATTTAGGTGGAGAGTGTTAAAAACAAAACACCTTAATAATTCGCCATCAGCGTTTTAAAGCACTAGAATATGGTGTGGGGACCCTTCATACTTATATGGAGTGAGTGATGGATTACTATGAGAGTAAAAAAAAATGTTTACCCTGCTGATTGGCAAGGCAGCACCCGTTCTCCTGTTGTGGAGTCAGTCTGAATGTGAAGGTTTGTGTGTGTCACAGAGCAGGTAGCCCAAAAGTAATCCAGGCTTCCTAATACAAGACAAGTGATATAAGTAAGAGATATTTTCAGGTCAAAGAGGATTATCTGCCAACCCTGAGTATTAGCTCCATGAGAGGTTAAATGGCCACAATATTTTAATGAGGGTAGAACCCTGTATGCTAGAACCATACATGGACAACCAACATTTGCAGCTCTCCACTCCGAAACCTGTGCCTGCAGGATGGACACAAACCAAATGCTGAAAAGACACTCAAATCCTCCACCAACAAATAGGGGTAATCGGACCAGGCTTGACATAGCCAGCAACATACATGCATAGCCATGTCCCTCATTCTCCCTCTCAATGTGAAGCAAACCACATAGGGAACAGCAAATATAGGAAAGCAGGCACTGTAGTGTGAAAATGAAAGAGCGCTTAAGCAGCACCTACACAAACTGGGGCGAGTAATAAACTAATGCAAGAAAGGTTAGAAATTCACCAGATTCAATCATAATTTGGTTTCTCCTATCACAATAGATATTGGACTCCCCTCTGTAAGATTATGGGAGCCCAGTGGATCAGCATGTGTTTTAATGTAGGATCATGTCAGGAAACTACTCCCAAGTAAAAGATGTCATGATTCTGAATAACTGTATAAGGTAAAGCGACAGTGATGTGATAGCACCATGCCGCCCTGCTCCTCATTTCCTAAGTTCTGACTCATAAAGTGTGTTTCCTGCACAGGAATCACAGGAATTCTCACCCTAACTTCCCTACGAGCCAGTCCACATAATATTTATGAATTGCTCATCAGCACACTACCTGTCTCTTCTAGAGACGGTAGCCACCCAAATCGGTATTCCTTTTAACATGGGTGACTACCATGTCAGGGCCATGGCATGCCCTAGGTCCATATGCAGTGAGTTCTGTCTGGCCAAAGACCACAGAATCCCAGCAACAAGTACAGGATTGGATAAAGAACGGAGCTAAATCCATATGCTTTGGTGCTTTGATGTAATGCCCGCCTTGGGACTAATCTCTGGACTCATGCATCTGCATTTATGTGTTCACTATTTGTTGTCTCGATATCAGAATAGACCTATCCTAGAGTCAATACTTTCCTTCTCATAATGCCCATGTATTCAGTTTCTCACCTTATATACCCCTCGGTGCACATCTTACAATATCAGAAGTATGAATGTCTGGATTTTCCCTGCCTCTATATTTGATTTGTCCTGTCATAGTGTAAACATCTTGCTGTCCAGGTTTGACTAATTCATGTATTGTTGTCTTCCTATCTCACAGAGACTATCACAAATATCCTGGGTCTTGGAAAGTTTTACAAACGGGGCAGGGACATGCAAGAATTGTACCTAGTTCAGCAAACCTCTGTTTCATTTTCTTTTCTCTGGCTTGGGAATAATCCCAAGCATGTGTTTTGTAACTGTAAGTGTGGGTATTCCTCTCATAATAGCATGCAGTCTGGTCTATACCTCAGTCCAGAATGGTTCAATAATAAGTCATATGAAGGAAGAAGCCCCTCGGACACATTGTGGTTCTTGTTAGATAAATCCAACCTAAATTTAGAAGGGGTAGGTATGTCCTGTACAAGCAATTAAACAACACATATTTTAATCTAGTGTTTGTTCAGATTTTCTCCTAAGGAGGCTATTTCTCAGTCCTTCTCTGTAATGGATTCAGGACAACCCTCATTCCACTGATCCTCCCACCTTTATCCATATGTAAAAAAAATATTTTTATTGCCATTTTGATATTGACATTGGCGTTGAACAGCCTACAAAGCATATTGCTCAATATGAACATTACAGGTGGCATAACACATTACTGTACAATGCAGCAATATGAGCCACTGAGGGTTATAAACAAATGCACCACTAGTACATAAGTGAGTACCCCTAGACATAGGCAATGTTAACATGTGCCAAGCATACAATAAAACAGAACTATCTGCAACTAAGATGAACGTAACATGCCTCCGTCCTACGTGTGACAGTTAACAATGCGACAACTGAGTGCAGTAAAGGATATACCCTGGACTGCTTTATGGAATACGAAGGTCAGACAGGAGCCTGGTCAGTATCAGAGGTTGAAATGTATCTGGGGAACAGCAAGTAAGGTGCTCTAAGGCGGTTGTACCTCAGTTTGCAGACCCTTGCGTTCGCTCTCCAGGAGAGTGTCCCAGCTATCAGAGATGGGGCATTTGCTTGGACCTAGTGTTTCCTTTCTATGTGATGCTTTACTTTCCCCCAGTGCCCAGGCTACCAATCGAGAGTGTCCCAGGCCGAAGTTGTAGGAGGGGTTGCCCATTGCCATTTATGGATGATCAGGCCCTTGGCTAGGATAAGGGCCAGGTCTGTGAAACATGCCACACCTTTATTTGTCTTGGTATGGTGTATTAGATCCAGCAGGCACACTTTCCTGGTGCATAATGTGGAACGGCCCCTCCACCACACTAAGTGTGCCGTAATGTCTAGCCAGTACCAGATAAGAGATGGACAGGTCCAAAACATGTGCAAAAAATCTGCATCTGAGGCAACGCACCCTGGGCAGACAGCACCTGTGTGACGAAAGTGTTGATTGATTTTGTGGTGGGTTAAATAGGCTCTATGCAGTATGTGAAATTGTATTATTTGAAGTGGGCATTGTGGGCTATCAGGGTATGTTAAGCTAACATTTCCTGTCACTCTCTATCAGTGCAAGGATGCCCAAGTCCGTGTCCCAGTTTTGGTGCAGTTCAGTAAGGGGAATAGCAGCGTGATTACGCGTGTCGGGTGACAGTCCCTTCCCATTATGTGTAGGTATTGGATTGTGAGGTGTAGTGGTGGTTCCCTGCTGCATGTCTCCCTATTGCATCCACAGTGACTGTACAAAGGAAGGGTGTAATAGGAACTGCCCTGGTGGGAGATCAGCGTCCGTGACAAGCTTCTCCATAGGTATGAGGGCCCCATCAGGGTATAAATCACCTACACTGTGGAGCCCCGCCACGTGCCAGGGACCCATTACCCTTAGGGAGGTTGCTACATTGCCCCTCTGCATGCCAAGTAGTGGTAGCTTGGGGGGCGGGGCTGGGCAAGATGGCCACATAGGGCCGCATAGATGGCCTTCCCCAGAGCCTCTGCCGGCACTGAGAATATACAACAAAAATCCTGCATTACTACTGGGCGAACTGTCACGTAATGTGGCCGGATTGACCCCCTGGCTTACTCCTACTGACACTGGTGTTTTTTGGAGGCCTCTAAATCCTTTTGCTGCGTGAGCTGGCTGGAGAGGCCTGAACAGGCGTGCCCTGCTGGGCCTTGCGGCCTGCGCTGAGTACAAGGTGGCGATGGAGTAGTGCATGGCGGTCGCGGTGCCTTTGATGTGGTGCCCCACGGCGACCCCCTCCTCGGACCTTAAGGAATCTGCAGCCCCGAAGAGCAGCCTGAGTGCCCCCCAAGTAAAAGACCAAGCAGCGCTCAGCTGTGCCAAATACGGAGTGGTGGATCCCACGTTGGCGAACGACAGTGGCTGCTTTCTCTTATTGCCTCCCCATTGCTGCCTGGCTGGCGGGCCCTGGGGGACTCTGCATGGCCTGGTCAAAGGTGAGGTTGCATTTCATAACTGTGGATAACTGTGTATAACAGCAGAACATCAGAAAATAGCAGCACTTAATCAAATCAACCAATCAATCAAACAGAATTTGTATAGCGCAGCACTGTCACCCGTAGGGGTATCTGGGAGCTGTGGGTGTGACATCTCTGCCGAAGAGCAGGATCTTGAGTTTCTTTCTGAAGTCTGTCAGGGAGGGTGCTGTTCAAAGATGGAGGGGCAGTTCGTTCCAGGTCTTGACAGCAATGTAGGAGAAGGAACGTCTGCGACAGATGTGGGGCTGTGCACAACTGCTAGTGAGGAGGAGTGCAGGTGTCGAGCAGATAGATGGAAGGTTAGTCGGTGGTTGATGTAGGCTGGTCCTTGATCATGTAGAGCTTTGTAGGCATGCATGATCATATTTTCTGGTTGGGGATCTAGTTGAGGTCCCTGAGGTAGAGTAGGGTAGGGGGTGATGTGAGTCTGTTTGCTTGTCTTTTCATGGTCAGTTCACTGTCAAGTATGATGCCTAGTTTGCGCATGTGGTCAGTTGAGTAATGATAAAAATGAAAAATGGAATATGCATAATTATGTTATTGATGAAGTCAATTTTAGGTGATATGCACCATCACCTGAGAAGTCATTGCTGATGCTTGTTATCAAGTCGTCATAAGTGAGGTCATGAGGGGTGCATTGGGGACAAGTTAGTCTTAATCATACCTGGTGAGTTTCAGTGGTATTTAAACTGATATTTAAATCCATATTGTCACTTCAACTGTACAAAACGATATCTATCTATCTATCTATCTATCTATCTATCTATCTATCTATCTATCTATCTATCTATCTATCTATCTATCTATCTATCTATCTATCTATCTATCTATCTATCTATCTATCTATCTATCTATCTATCTATCTATCTATCTATCTATCTATCTATCTATCTATCTATCTATCTATCTATCTATCTATCTATCTATCTATCTATCTATCTATCTATCTATCCATCCATCCATCCATCTATCTATCCATCTATCCATCTATCTATCTATCTATCTATCTATCTATCTATCTATCTATCTATTTCTGTCTATCAGTATATGTTAATATATAGTTATAAATATACATGTATATTTATATTACCTACTGGCAATCGCCAGTAGGTAGTTACAGTTAGGACATAGTTTCCATAGGAACATATTTTGTTGTTTTGCTAATACCTTTGGCGCCATTTGACAAATCTTCATGAAAGTTTCAAAACTAGTTTGCCACTCACTTCAGCTGCTGTTTGAAAAGTTTTGGGGTAATTTATCAAATGGGAGCCGAAAGCTATTTCCCATTTGGATTTTAGATATGACTACAGCCAAAACCGCTAAACAGAATTACACCAAATTTGTCAGAAAGATAGATCTTGGCCCAGAAAAGATCTATTTTTTGTCATTTGGTGTAAATCTGTTCAGTAGTTTTAGAGAGTTTTATTAAAGAAAAAAGATTTATGTATTTATGTATTTGTAGAACTGCAGTGGATCCTCCCGCCAACAGCAATGCAGTGATTGGCTGGCTGCAACTTGAAAGGAAAGTTGCGGTTGTCATTTTGCGAATTGGGACATGATTCTCAGGGGGCTGGTGTGAAAATAAAAATAAAATATAATATAAGGGGTCAGGATAGAGGTATCTGATGGAAGGGTTTATGAGGGATCCCTCATGGGCAAGAAATTGCCCAAAAATCTTTTTGGGGGGCACATAAGGATCAGCAAAACCAGCGCTTCACTCAGCGCAGTCCTCAGTGTGAATCTGTGATGGGTCTGCAGATTCAGAACCCAATAAAAAAACATACACTCACTCAAACACTCACACACCTATACAACCGCTGACACATCCATACACCCACTCACATACCCATTCACACACTTACTCACAGATCCACAAAACCACTAACACTCCCATTCACAGACCCATACAGCCACTCACACACCCATTCACACACTCACACACCCTCTCACATACTCATTCACACAGATAGGTACTCACAGACCCACAAAACCACTATCACACCCACTCACAGACCCACACAACCACTCTTACCCATTCACACACTCACACAT
Source organism: Triturus cristatus (assembly GCF_964204655.1). NCBI lineage: Eukaryota > Metazoa > Chordata > Amphibia > Caudata > Salamandridae > Triturus > Triturus cristatus. The sequence continues at coordinate 742,372,161 of NC_140591.1, read as the reverse complement.
CAACTCATACACTTATCCACACTCACTCACAGACTAATAAAACCACTACCACATGCACTTACAGACTCACACAGCCACTCACACACCCATTCACACACACTGTCTCACATACCTATTCACATACTTACACACCCATTCACACACTCAATCATACTCTCCGACCCACAATTCCTGTTACACCACTACCACATCTACTCACAGACCATACAGCCGCTCAGACACTCACTCACACACCCATTCACACACTCGAACACCCACTCTCACACTCATTCAAACACTCAGACAATGACTCACAAACTCACAAAACCACTACTGTACCCACTCACCCACTTACACATCTACACACTCACACACCCACTCACATACTCATTCACACACTCACAGACCCACAAAACTGCTACAACACCTACTCGCACACCCATACAGACACTCACATACCCACACATTCACACTCATCCACACACATACCAACTCACAGACCCATGCAGCCACTCACACACCCAATCACACACTTACATATCCATTCACACACTCATTCACACACCCACTCACAGACCCACAAAACTACTAGCCCATCTACTGACATATCCACAGAGCCACTTATACACTCACACACCCATTCACACATTCACACACTCACACACCCACTAACTCACCCATACAGCTATTTACACAGCCACTCCCACATCCATACAGCCACCCACACAGCCACTCACTCATCCACACAGCTACTTGCACATCCAATTATACACCCATTCATACACTCACACACCCACTCACTCATTCACACACTCACACCCACTCAAAGAGCCACAAAACTACTACTACACCAAATCACACACAGCCACTCACATACCCACCCACACAGCCATTCACACACACATTCACACACGCACGCATTCATGCATACTCACAGATCCACAAAACCAATGCCACACACACTCACACATCCACTCATACACCCACTTAAACTCCCATTCACACACTCATTCAAACCCTCACACATCCATTCACAGAACCTCAAAACCACTACAGCAGCCCCTTACTGACCCATGCAGTGACACACACACACACTCACACACCTATATAGTCACAGATCAATCCCCTCAGAGATTCAGGGATCCACTCACACACCCACTCACAGACCGCACAGGTATTCACACACCCATTCACACAGCCATGTACACACACATACAGGCAGTTACATACCCACTCCCACACCCATACAGCAGAATCACTGACATACCCACTCAGATACTCATACAGACACTAACATACCACTAGGAGATCCAAACAGCCACTTACACACCCATTTATACACCCACCCAGTACACACTTACACACCCACACAGTCACTCATACACCCACTGAGAGACCCAGTAAACCACTGCCACACCTACTCACATACCCATGCAGCCACTCACAGACCCAGTCATACATCCATACAGCCACTCACACACCCATTCAGTCTCTGATACATCCACTCAGAAACCCAGAGAACCAGTCACACACCTACTCACGTAGACACACACACACACATACAACCAGTCACAGATCCATTTAGATGCCCAGAAAACCACTTGATCACCCAGTTCACACACCTATTTAGCCAGTTAGACACCGTTCACAGATCATGAAGACCATTTTCCCACCCATACAGGCACTAGACATCTACTCACATGCCCATATATAGGCAGTGATACAGTTATATAAATTGCAATCAGATATGTTTGCATTAAATGCGTTGTTGTTTTGTATTGAATGTGTGCTTTTGGTTGGGCGAAGGAGTAGCACACAGGAAATGTCTGCTGCAGGATGAGGTAATTTTGAAGATGAAAGGCAGTTAAAATGGAGGACAGCAAGTAAAATATAAAAGAACATATTTAGATGGTGGAGATGTGAAGGGAACTAAAATTAGTTAGTGCTTTTATGAAAAAAGTAACTAACTCTATGATTGGCTTTGGAAAAATAAAAAAAAGTTGTGTTGTTTGGGATATGTTTAGAATTGCAAACAGTCAATCACACCTGCTACAGTTAATCTGAAGCTAGAATGCTGTTGAGAGAACATATTGTGAACTTTTGACCTACTGATAGGCAGAGACTATTGGAAACATGTGGCCTCATTTATGAAAAGTGACGCATCGCTGCAAGAAAACAAAGATGAGTCACTTTTCATTGCGCCCTCCTTGCGACACCAATGATGCGTCATATTTACAGTATGACGCATCATGTCGCAAGGAGTTACAGATACGTCAGTATTTCTGATGTATCTGTAGGCGCAAAAATGACGCATTGCTGGAGTGTGTCACAAAACTGACGCAACTCTAGTAATAGGTCATTGCACATGGGCAAGTCCCATGTGAAATGTGCCTGTGTCAGTCTTGACGCATTTGCGTCCTAGAAGTGGCGCAGTGAAATCTTATAGATTTCACTGCGTCACTTCTATGACCCTTTCTTGCGTCAGAACACCCCCCTGCATACATTATACCTGGCGCAGGTATAATGTGGCAGGGCAGAGGTTTACAAACTGACACATCTATCTAGATGCGTCACTTTGTAAGTATGCTGCAACCAGGCACATTTTTTACGCTGCTGGTGCATCACAAAAGGTGATGCACCGGCGGCGTAAAGTGACGCAAGAGCTCATAAATAAGCCCCATGGTTTCTATGGAAAGTGAGCTAAAAGAGTGTGGTGGAAAGGGAATAAAAGAGACTGCACTGTGAAACTGAAAAGCAGACTGGTGTACAATAATTGCTCAGTAGAGGGTGTATGCCTTGTAACTGACAACATTTTACAAAGTAAAAAATAAATGAAAAATATTTAAGCAGATTGGCGAATGCTTATAAGGGTTGTCGTATGGATCTCCAGGGCCATGCTGAGCCCCGCTGTAGCTCTGCAGATCCGCAAAAAACGTTACCAAATTGGGCTTCTTTAAAGGAAACATGGAAAGGGTTAAAATAGTGACCATTTAGAAGTGGTATTACAAAAATAAAAGTTGAAAGGAAGTCTGTGATTTGCTAAGTAAAGGAGTTTGAGTAAAAGCACAGCGGGAAGGGGAGCCATTATTGGTACTTTTGTACTGAGAGTAGACGAGTATTGCCCTATATCTGACTTGGGATTTTGCAGTGGAACAGATAGTAAGAGATATTAAAGTAAAAGTTGGACAACAGCAAAGAGATTTTTTAGGCATGTTAATTGTATTATAAAAAAGTATATTAAAAAAAGCATATGAGTGTATATAAGCTGAAAGAAATCTGTAGCTTTTGACACTAGAGTAAAAGGCAAAATAGAAGGGAGGTTAGATAAGAACATTAAGAACATTAATCAAAAATATACTAAGCAGCATAGGAAGAGGAATTGCTATACTGAAAATATGTTATGTTATATTAATTAATAATGTGCATGAATCACCCCATCAGGTGTATCCCGGCGCAGCCATAGGTTAAGGCTAAGTGGGCCAAGTAATTAAAACAATATTGTTTTCGGTCTCTTCCTAAAAAGAGAGTAATCCAAACATGTGCAAATGTGCATCAGTAGCTCGTTCCAATAATTAGGGGCTAGGTAAGAGAAGGACCTGCCCCAGAACATGTCTTTTTGACCCGGAGAACAGCTAACAAGGCTTTATTGCTGGATCTGAGAAGTCTAGGAGGGCAATAGTGAGAAAGCCTCAAGGGAACATAACTGGTACCTTTTCCTGTCAGAGCCTTATATGTAAGGCAGCATATTTTAAGAATAACTCTCTTCCAGACAGGTAACCAATGCAAGTAATGAAGAAGGGGAGCCAATGGTATCCCCGTTGGAAGATCACAAATGAGGCAGGCAACTGTATCCTGAATGACCCGTAGTTTTGATAGCAGCACCTCATTAGCCGAGGCCACAAAGGCATTGCCATAGTCCAAACAGCTATTGACAAGGGCCTGCACCAAAGTTCTCCTAGCTGTGACTGGAAGGAGCATGAAAGCTTTCTTCAAAAGTTTTATCATTTGAAAACAGGAGTCCTGAACTGAATATAGTTGCTTTATTAAGCCATTATGAATGAATGTGTTTGAAATTTGATGTTGGTGCTTGTGTATAGTATTTAATTTAATAGTAGGTCATTTGTACCCACTCACACAGTCAGGCAGGCACTTACACAGACAGTTACACTTATACAAAAGCACTTATGTACCCACCACTCATATAGTCAGGCAGTGACTGACACACAGTCACATGCCCATAAAAGCATTCACACATCCATTTAATCACCTATACACCCTCTTACATAGTCAGTTACACACCCATGCAGGCACTGTCACACCCATTCACTATAGAGCTATTTATGTGCCCAGCACTCAGATAGTCAGTTACACACACATGTACACACCCATAGACCCAGTTATACACCCAATCACCCACACATACAGCCACTCACATACCTATTTATAAAACCATAGAGTCGCTCACAGAGCCAGCCAGACAGTTATATCAGTGCGGGCGGTGAACTCCGCGCTCCCCTTTGACACGGAAATCAGGAAAAAACCCGCCCTCAACCGACAGAGTGAAGTTTGCCACCCACTGAGGCACCGCCACACCAACCAATCCAATTAAACTCTGCTCCTCCTGGACTGCTGCCCTCCATCTGTGTGCGTACATATGCACACGCAATACGCATATGGTGTCCTGGACTACATTTCCCATGGCGCCCTCTGAAAATTAACTTCCTTTCCTTTTTCCTGATCAGTGAGCAGGCGATCAACCCAGTGCCTGCGCTTCATTGGTATCTTACTCAGACAGCTGCTGCTCATCACAACTTTAAGGGCTCCAGTACAGCTGGCGGGCTGTTGGACTGGCAGCACCGAGCAGACCTTTCCTGCTGCAACCAGCCATGCAGCTTTTGGTTGAGAGAAGGCAAGCTGGATTGCAGCTGAGCAGGGCTGGTAGCTCTGGAAGCTGTGGTGTGAGCGGACTGGCCTGAAGCCCTCCGAACCCCTACCTCTGTGTGCACTGGACCCACCCACCGACAGCCCCTTTAAGACAGAGAAGGTAAGGGCGCAGTTCATGTACCCTTGGAAAGCAGGAGGCGGGGCAACAAAATGTATATTAATGTTTAAGTTGTGGGGGTGGCAGGGGTGTGTCATGTTTACCTTCCATTGCCACATGCAGAATGCCAAGGCGGTGCTTGGTGTATATCCTGAGGTGCATATACACCACCGTTGCACGCCTCTCACCTCGACTGCTGCTGCACATCGAAAGGCTCACCATGCACCATAAATCTAGCTTCAAGCTACACGTTCAGAAGCAAGTGAGCTGTGCTCAAAACTAGAGCACACTGAGTACAAGCACCAACTCAGAGCCATACTCTACTCTGGAGCAGCGCCTCTCAGAAGTAGACTGCACACGGGAGATGCGAGCACTCATAACGGAGCCCACTCAAGACTGCCCCAGCTGGGAATTGGATCACTAGTAGGGGGGAGCGGAACTCTGTGGAATTCCACTGAGGTTTTATACAACTCTGCTGAATTCCACGTAGTGCAACTCCACCTACCCTAAGATATAGGCACTTACACATCCACTCACACACTCACACAGTACTTATGTATCCACTACTAACAGAGCCACTTGCACACATAGTTATACACTCATATACTCAGGCTCCAACAAGCACGCACACACAGCGCCGCTGAGACTCTCATGGAAACTTTTGTGTGCTTGTGTTTCCGCAACAGGGAGCCAGCTCACCTCAGGCCCTTGGGGATAAGTTATTTCAGGACACAGCAAAGTCCTTTCAAGCAGGGGGACACAGCACACAGCAAAGTCCCTTAAGCTTTTCCTTGGTTAAAACAGCAAACTGCAGGCCAGCCCCAGAACACAAGGCAAGGGTCAGTCCTATCCTTCAGTCTCTTCAGTTGTTTCTTCCTTGGCAAAGCTCCTCTGGACCACAAAGTAGCTCCAGTCTTGTTCACACTTGATGAAGCCATTCTCCAAAGTTCAGGGGCTTCAGCTCTCATAGTTATACCCCTCAATGCCTTTGAAGTCTTTGGAGCATATTTTCAAGGACTTATCGCTGAGTTATCAGCACTTTAGCACAGTAAAAGTGGCAAAAGAATTATCACCCCATTCTCAAGCTGGTGCATACTGCCAATATCGCCAGTTTACCAGCGATAGCTTCCAGAAAAAACATCGCCACGGATGAGAGCGACAACTAACGCTAATGATATGCAGAGTAGGCGTTCCCGTGTAAAAACACAACCAAAACACCGGGGAATAGGTGTGGCGCTGCGGCCAGGGCGACTGACTCCGGAATCTGGGGATCATCGTTCGATCCCCGGCACCGTCGGCAGATTAGCCCAGCACCATGTGACTCTGGGTAATAGCTTGCTTAATCTTCCCGACGGCCCCCAGCGCCTAGAGACCCTTACGGGTGATTGTTCGTGCTTTCCAAATGTGGATTATTATTATTATTGTATTACTTCGCGATATTCTCAACGACCAGCCAGATCTGAGATGTGAACTAAAAACAGGTGAGAATGTGCGTTATCAGCAGGGATTTAACACCTGCCTTTTACTGGTGTAAAGCAGGACGACTACCTGCAGTATGAAAGGGAGCCCAGCCCAGAGCCACATCTGAAGACCAACACATGTCATGGAGACACTGAATATGCAGCTCGGAGACACAAGAGGTTCACAAAACCCACCGCCACCACCCACATGCCCCCCCCCCCAGACCACACCCCCCCAGACTACCACCAAGGCAGCCCAGAGCAGGACAGCGGACGTTTCGCAAACAGCATGGCCCCTCAGCCACACAATAGCATAATGTGGGGAGAGGTGGGAACCAAGTATGTGTGAAGGAGGCAAGTCACCCATGAATAAGAATGCACACAATGCCAAGTGTGGTGGAGATGTGCTGGACAGACCTCAGTATACAGAGCACAAACACTGCAGAGCACAAACACTGCTGGTGTTTGTAGTGTTGTGAACAGTGAACGCAACCATGTTACCTCAGGCAGTGGGGCAGACCTCGGTCATGTAGTTGTGTCGCTCCCCCTGTAAGCGTAAGCGGAGTGGGGTGGTCCGGTGTACGCCAGTCCAGCATAGGAGTGTGAATAAATAGGCCGGGGCTCTGCGCGTGGTTCACTTCCGGGAAGGCCAACCCATCTGATCACTGGCCTCCACGGCACAGGCCTGCAGCGGCACAGCACCGCAGAGTTATGTCTGTGCTGACTACTGCCTTCGACCTACACTGCGGTCAGCAGGGCTCACAATTCAGATCGAGTTGCGTTTGCAGATAACTCAGTCCAGTAGGCAACATTGCTACCAGTGTGGCCCGCCCGGACCACGCATCATCGCAGGCTTCACACACGCTGAGCGCCACAGGTGCCACTAACTCTGTGTACCAATAGTCAACACCACGTGGCCTTATTGAGGCAGAATTCAATAGGCAAAAGACATTGCTCCCAGTGCGGCCCGCCTGGATGACGCATCATCGCTGGCTGCGCATCTCCTGAGCGCTTCAGGTGCCACTAACTCTGTGCACCACAAGTCAACGTCATGTGGCTGTGGGCCCCTGCTGACCTCTGCCTCCGGCCTACACTGCGGTCAGCAGGGCTCACATGCATCAAATCCATTCCTGACCTTCACGGACAATGCATCATCGCAGGCTGCGCACCCGCTGAGCGCCACAGGTGCCACTAACTCTGTGCACCACAACTCATGGACCCTTTATGATTGAGTTACGTGCTGTGGACTGCGGGTGCAACAATGTCACCTCAGGCAGTGTGGAAGACCTGGGACGATGATGATGAAGATGAGGCACGTGTAACACACCCCATTGCAGCTGTAGCAGGAATATCCCGAAGGGATACAATCATTGACAATTTCATCACATGAGCACGCTCAGCTCTGGTGCCCCTACCTCAGTGCATCACTAGTCATGGCCCCTTCTGATTGAATACTGGGTGACCTCTGTACTTGCTCTGGCTACCTCCATGATGCTTCGCAGTTGTTTGTGTTATGTTGGTGTTTTCTGTTTTCGCTTTAATAGTGATCACCACTGTTCAAGTTGTTGCCAGCACCAACCACTCCCTGAGGGCTGGCTCACACTCACCCCACACTGGATATGTGATCCTGGTAATAAACAGGGTCCGGGCGCACTTTCCTGTATAGCCAGTTCCACTATCTATCCAAGTGTGTCTGTGTGGTCATTATGTATGAATGATGGATCTGGGCCCTACCACATTACATTGTGCTATGAACAGCAGATGCAACCATGTCAAATCAGGCAGTGGGTAAGAGCTTGGACATGTAGCTAAGTCCCCCCCCCCGTAAGCAACAATGTTGCAATGTAGCATGCACCCGGAGGGCGGGCTCGCTCGAACGGAGTAATGAAGGAGCGCAAGACCGCTCGGGGTCCAGGATCATACATGCCAAGTGTTGTGTGTATCTGTATTGCCGCAGCATGAGCCAAATGCCTAGCCACATTAGCAGCGCCAGTTCAGCAAGGCATGTACTATACATCTGTGTCTGCCCTATCCTTACCATAGGACTACACTCACGTGGCCCACCACCATCAAAGCCCAACATGACAGTGTCGTTGTCAGGCTTGTGGACATGCGCAGACAGGCATGACAATACTGTGCGGTAGGAGTGCAAGTGATGCAATCGTGCAGCGCATATAAGTAGATGGGTTCGGGGGGAGGGAGGAGTAGCTGTGAGCCAACGTAACACACAGTGATGCCGCTCATAGTCCACACGCAAGACATGTCAAAAATGAATCCCAAAGTCGCACTCATCCCACCCCACCCCCAACAAGCCACTTCACATTTCATGAATGCAAGCAGATTACAAACTTACACTAGGGATGAAAGCTCCTTTGTCTGAACTATCAGGCGGAAACACATCTGCACCTCCGACCTCGGAATTGCATGTGCCCGGTAACCCCCGACAGATACTATAGCAGCTGATGCCGACTCCCACACTATTCGCAGCCCGACGAGAGACCAACTTATACACACACCACACACAGGAGTCCTTGCTCAAAGTTATCTTGCATGGAATGGCCTTCTCACTTACTCCCACAACATCCCAGGCATACAACCGGTACACACTAAAACAACTCATTGATCCGAGATGTGGCATTTCATCCACAGAACTGGCGCAGGTTAGAATAGTGCCGCTTCAACAAGAGCCACTAACGCAATGGGAGAACATCCTGGACATATGCAAAACCCCTGTCACGTGGAACTGTACCGTAAACAAATGCTGCATTTACTGGGGGCAATGCCATTGGCAGTGCTTCGGATCAGTTACCGGCTAAGCTTCCACCTTGTCAACGTCATCTGCGTTCAGCCTGAGTTGCATTGTCGATCGTGCATATTCGAGTGGTCCATTGATGTCTGCCTATCCAACAGGACAGTATCTGAACTGGATTTTGACACGTGTGTGCGCCCCCTGTTGGCCCACGACCAGGAGTGTCACTGTGATACCCGTTTATGGGATGCCTTGATACTTGACATACATGCTGGCAGCTGGAACTGGGAGATTGCAAAAATCCTGGTGTGCAGTGACCACATTGAACCGCTCCTCTATTGGGCTGTATTGTTAATTGATGTAAGGGGTGGACTCAGCACATCTGTCTGGACCTGCTTATGGATCGCCTCGCTGTCCTGTTTGATGAAGTCGACAACGACCTCATGTTGGAAATGTTAGCCTACGAAGCTGCACTCGCGTTCATGGACGAGTAACTACATACCTGCAGCCACAACAGATTGGAACACATTGCACATGTCCCGACACATTGTTGCATCTTGGTGATCTGGTCACATATCTCACGACAACAGTGGGCATGGTTGTATTCGCCTGGACTCCGAATACATGAGCAGACAACAACGCGGCTTAACACACACCTGTGAAAGGTGAGGCACTCCCCCGGAGTGGACAGCGGCGCTTGGCAACGTTCTTCATTCTGACATACTGCTGCATTGGTCTGCACGTTGTGGCACTTATCTTGCCAGTACTGACACGCATATCCTAATAAAGTCTTTGCACCTTCACTTGTATTCAACTGTGATGAGTTGATTTGAATGACAATATGTGTCTCAATGCCTATCTGGGTCACAGCCATACATGCGCATTGATAGCATTACGTAGGGAGTACCTTTTTGTGGAATCACTGTCCCTACATTCATCCATGCTTTCATTCTTGATTGATCATGGCTATGACACATCTGTGTGAATTGGAATGTTTTATTCACATTCAGTGGAGTGTTGAAGCTGGACCAGTACAGGGCCATGCAAACCCCACTTTACATTGTTGGCCCGTGGAGGGCCAGCCAGAGTCCTTTCGGGATTGACAAGTTCATAGGGAGTCGAAGACTACAGTCCGCAGTGTGATTGGTGTGTCATTGGTGACCAAACCAAATATGGCAGTCCATGTGGAGGTCCAAGTTGAGTGTCGCTCAATGTATAGGGGGACAGTGGGAGGTGTTATTCCAGAGCATGATGCAGAGGGCAGAACCAAGCTGAATCCGGCCATATGGCACAGATAATTGCTACCACTTCATTTTAGCCATAATGCCAGATTCATCATCATCTTTGTCCTCTGATGTGTCAGGTACCTCACATGCGGGTGGTGGTGTTTTGTCTACATCACTGTGTTGCAGTGACACATCAGGGGACGGAAGTGGAAAAACTGCCGCACTGTGTGGCACTGACACTTCAGGGCGAGGAGATGTGGATGTAGAAGTAGCACCAGCATCCATCCGTGCAGGCCTTGTGGTGGCAATGCCATGACGAGGATCTGCAGGGCATGGAAGATCACAGCTACATCTCGCTGGTGTGCAGCCATGGCAAACATTCTTTCCACCTGCATCTGCTCCAAGCTCTCCATCATTCTCCTTAAGTGTCTCAAATCATGGATGACATCGCTGGGGACACTCTGACTAGATGGACCTCATGCCACTAGGTGATAGGATGTTAGAAAAAGAGCCGTAAACACAAGTCAAGGTCCAAAGCAAGGAAAAAGAAAAGAGTAAAAAAAGAGCAAAATGTTGGACTGACATATCAATACATGGGTGGGCTGTTCAGGCTTCTTTTTGTTTCAAATGTTTGCATGTTATGTACTTAATGTGCTGGTGATGTCTGTGGGTAGTAGATATCAATAGCAGCTTTGAGCACCCCGACCCAAATTACACAATACTACGGTACACGGCAAAGGACTTTTTTTGTGGATCATATACATTGTTATATTCCGATGTGTGATTTTCCTTTTTAAGGAACACTACTACCTTTGTTTTTGCTTTTGCATCTTATGTGTGTGTGCTGCATTGTGGGTGAGTTGCCCTTTCGTCTCTGATTTGGCTGATCCATAACCCTTTCATGCGGTGTGCCTTTCATTTCTGTGCTTATCCAGTGCTGAGATGTTGCAGACTTGCGTAAATTGGGCTCTTGGTCGGAGTTGTGACTCTTGGGCATGGTTTGTCCGCAGATGTGCTATACTTACTTGTGCATGTGTGCCATTGTGCCCATCTCCCCCATCCCCCCAGTCCCTGGTCGTTACTCACCTTGTTGATGTTGGCTCAGGTCATGTTGTGCAGTGTTCGGTCTCCCAACTCCTGCCACCGTCTCCCCAATGATGGTCCCAGGCTGGTCCTCCGTAGGGCTTGTGGGGTTATGGTTGTCCTCTGTACTTGCTCCGGCTACCTCCATGGTGCTTCGCAGTTGTTTGGGTCTTGTTTGTGTTTTTAGTTGCTGCTTTATTCGTGATTTTGGCCGCCTGACTTGTGGGACTTGAAGGCTGGCGCTGCTTCTCGATGGATTTTTTATTGCAGTTGTGCCCATCTCAAGTTTTTTCACGCTGGGGTTTAGATTTTTCTCGCCGTCCAGGGACTTTTATTGCTGACATTTGATGTTTTGTCTGTAAACTATCGCATGTTACCGCCGTGTTGAGAATACGACGTTGACACAGAGTTATTTTCCCGCGATAGACGGCGATAAAAAAAGATTGCGTTAACCGATTTTGGCGATGATTATTGCACGTTCTTGAGAATATCCCCCTTTGTGTTCAGGGGGCACTGACCCCTGTTCAAACCAGTTCTGGGTGCCTCCTGCCATGACACCTTCTACCTTTGATTAGTGGGGGTCTGGATTCTCAATAACTCAGCAGGAGATGGGACAATTGTTTTATAGCAGCAACCCAGGCCTCTTCACCTCTAGGGCTTCTCCTCCCCCTACACTCCAGATGCAGGTCAGCCTGTTGCTGTCTCACCTCCTCCCCTGGGTCAAGACATTCCCCAGATCCTATTGTTTTCAAATCCAGACAGTCAATCCACAGCCAGGCAGAGACACACAGAAATGTTAGAGCACAAAAACTCAGCCACTTCTAAAAGAGTGGCTTCTAAACACACAATGCAAAAACTACCTTCATAATAAGATGTGTTATTACATTGTGAGTTCAGGCATACTAAACTTCACCTTTCCATCTTAAGTCTTTGGGAAGATAGACTGGAAAACATATTACACAGCCTCCCCAGCCTGTCCTATGGGCAAGATGGCCTTTCCACAGTGAAAAACGAAATGGAGAATATTTCACTGTCAGGACATGGCACACACCTAAGTACATGTCCTACCTTTCACATGCACTGCACCCTGCCCAGGGGATACCCTAGACCTACCATAGGGGTGTTTAATGTGCATAGAAAGGGAAAGGTAAGGTCTGGCAAGTGAGTGCACTTGTCAGAACAGCATGGCAGTTTAACAAACTGTGCGCAGGCACTGCAATGGCAGGCCTGAGTTCTCTTTTTAAGGCTACCTGTGCATTTTCATTAGCAGCCCTGGCACACATAGTGCACTTTACTAGCAAGGCAAACATACCAATAATGGACAACCAATTACCATTACACTTTATACAGGGAGGAATTGCACTTTGACACTGTTTAGCAGTGGCAAAGTGTCCAAAGCATCTAAGTCTGCAACACCATGTCAAAAAAAAGGTCTAGGGGGAAAGCAAAATGTTTAGGGACTTTAGCCAAAAAGGGCCAAGTCCTACACCTTGCAACTGCAATCTACATTTATTATTATTATAATTCTTTTTTTTCTCCCTCATTCTTCTCTCTGCTTCCACTTTGGCACTATTTCCTCCACTTGGGTGTGGTGAAAGTTTATTACCCCAAGTTGCCACAATCATACTTACAGCTCCTTTTCTTTATTGTTTTGCACCCTCTGCAAGCCTCCCGGGATGCCTTCAATAGTACAGGAGCACCTAGGAGAAACAGAGAAGAAGAAAAAGTGAAGGAACTTCTACTTATTTTACGTCTTATTTGGGGAAGAATTCCAACTTATGTACATTCCAATATTGTTCAGGAAGAACTCCCACCTGTATATGTTGAGTCATCATTTGAAATAAAACACCCCAATATTTGACCAATACGGCCACCTCACTTCTGTTTCCGCCTGTCCCTCCCACAAACCCAGAGACCGAGGTCTGGTAGAGCAAAAGTATGGGTGGGCGACAGAGTATGCAGAGCTTTTCCCCCTCTGCGTTCCGCTTGGAGCGCAGAGTTCTGGCAAAACTGGGACAACCACTGCGTGGCTGAGTTTTTCTTGTGCGCTCGCCAACTTAATGTTGGCGAGCGTGAGCGTAAATTTGCATTTTCCTAGAGTGATTTTAGGGCTTAAGGACAACCCCAGCAAGATTTCTCAATACGGGTGGTTGCAGCAGGTCACAACCATTCGCATTGAGAAAGCTGCCGGTCGAGTAGAAAGAAGCAGCACCATCTGGCACGCTGCTTGGTGCCATTTGTGCTGATTTTACTAGGCAGAACAAGCTCCTGGTGCCACAAATCAGTGCAAGCAGCAGATTGTGCCCGAATTCCAACCGCTTGTGGAACTCAGTGGAATCTCATGGAGTTTTTATGTAACTCTGTGATTTCCGCAAAGTGAAACTCCATGAGTTCTGCCCAGGCCTAAACAAAAATAGAGTATTCCAGCAACCAGACAGTGAATACAAAAGGATTTTTTTAGCGTCCTGTTCTCTGCTCTTCAATAAGTTATATGTAAACCCAGTAGACCTGTCTAGCAGGCTTTGATGTGACAATGTCGAAAAGGATGCACACAGGCCCCATTCTGTTTATTCTGGAAGGTTACGGGTAGTCATCTCTGCCCCTTCAAGTCAGTCTTTTGTTTACGCCTGGGAGTCATTTCACACCTATTCAAATGCTAATTCCTGGCTGGGAGAAGTAGGGTGAGCAAATGCAAATTATCCTCTAGGCCCTTCAGGCAGGGAAAAGGTAACTAAAATCACTTTTTCAAAATATTTGTGACAAATCAGACTTCACCATTGAATAGTTGATTAATTATTTTTTTAAATAGTCCTATTCCCAAGATACTGCACTAGGATTTTAACCTCTAATTGGTCTTCTACCTAGCACAGCTAGGCCTGCCACAGTGAAAAATAGTTTTTGGGTGCTCATCATTGTAAGGACATGTTAACATTAAATTCCGACAGGACCTACTTTTTAATACCATTCATCTGCTTTGTGGGCTCCAAAGCCTATATATAAGGGGGGCTTATTAATATATATTTAAAAGGGAAATTTTGACCTGTCAAATTGGTTTATTAACAGGTTGAATTGCAGTCTTTAAATCACCACAGTCAGGCTACAATGGTAGGCTTAAAGCCATGTAATGCCACTATACCAGACAGCACAACAGTCGCTTAGTGACATTTTACTTATAAGCCCTGCTTACATTTTGAGCCATTTACTAGGGACTTACATCTATGTTAAATATACCAATTTAGAATATGCCAATTTGACCATGTCTAAGGGGGAGCTAGGCACTTAACCACTGGTTATCAGGGGTAAATTGCACAGAATTCTAAAACTAGCATAAATATTGGGTCCAGTGAGAGGAGAAGAATCCAGGGAGACCAGGCACAAAAAGGCAGATTTCCTACACACCCCATGAATGAAGAAGAGGATGTAGCTTTACGCCTAGTGCAGTCGACCTCGAAGCTGGGAAACCGGGTTCGAGTCTCAGCAATGACGCTCAACATCCTGTGATTCTGGGCAAACTACTCAATCTCCCCGTGCCTAACAAAAATGAATGTGTCCATCTGTAACGAAACTGGTGCTCATGAAAAAGCGCTCTGATCCCCGATTTCACGGATCTAGTTCGCACTATATAAAACTCTAAAAAAAATTACAACAAAAACAAGAAGAGGAATCAAGGTTGGCAACCTGAGTAGGAAATACACTATCTTTAAAGGGCTCATAATGAACCTATTTCTGCTTGGCCAATGGAGTCCAACATTTTCCGTAGGGGTATATGCCACAAGCCTGTCTGAAGCTCCCGAAGGCAGACTAGCATCCGTCATTCGAGCACTAGTTGGGTTGTGATTCACACCCTAACCACACTGGCAACCTGCACATTTGAGGCTGAGAGACAAAACTTGGGGGCATATCAGCAAGGAGGCGATATAAAATTATCGCCGCTTTTGTGTCCGTTTTCGGACAAAAAGCGGCGATAATTTTATCGCCTTATCAGCAAGGTCACGCTATCGCGTGAATCCTTGCATTAGCTCCCTTTCCCATAACGCCCACCTTTGCATCTCTAATGAGATGCAAAGTGGGCGTTCCGTCCCAAAATAACTGGAGAAATGTCGCTAACCGACATTTCTCCAATTATCAATGGGCACGCTAACAAGCATAGCGATAAGAAAAGTAGCGCTAACCTTGGTTATCGCTATTTTCCTTACGCCTGCTTTTAGTTTGACTTAGCCATCATATCCAATGTAAGGTGGACATCATGGCTAAGTCTGCCCTGCCCTATCAACAAGCTATCGCCAAACTTTGTTAGATTATCGCTGGATTTCCAGTGATAATCTCACATTTGGCAGTTAGCGCTTGGAATTTTATCGCTTTTGAGATGAGCGTTGCTGATAGCACGCTATCTCAACGATAAAATTCCACGTTACCCGGCGATAATTATCCTAGAGCTAAGTGCGCTTAGCGATAATTATCGCTGGTCCTTGATGATATGCCCCTTGGTCGGTTGCTTCACTGACAGTGCAACAGCAGATCAATCTGCCTCACATCACTCCTCTGTCACCTGCCCATCATACAAGCCTAATACTTTTCTTACATCCCAGAGAACCTTCCTGTTCTTGTGTATACAAAGAGGTAATCTCCTCACATTCTTGACTTTCCCACAAGCAAATGACACCTTCATTATTAGTAGGAAAAAGACATTTCAGGCTAAAGAAGAGACAATATGGTGAAAGGAGATTTTCTCTGCTTCCATTGTTTGGGCTAGGACTGCTACATGGCACAGTTTTGGCAGTACTCATTTTCTTCAGTCTTAGCCCAGCTCTTCTCTGAGAAGTGAGTCTTGCAGAAAACAAATTCTATATATGTTTCCATAAGTTAACTTTCCTTCTGTACTCCCTTCTCATTCTCTCCCTCCTCCACTATTAACCCTACTCTCTTCTCTAGCAAAAGGCCTGTCATCTGAGGAAATAGTAGCAATTATCAGCCAGTTCCTGTCCTAGACAACCCTATTTCTACGTCTCTGAATGCTGGCTCCAGCCAGCCGAGAGTGTTGCTTGAATCAAGCTCAGTTCTGCCCCCGGAGAGCAGAGCCTAGCCCGGTTACTCTTTCCTTGCCTGCCGCACCTTGTCACACTGCTACCGCCACAGGAACACAAGTCCCAGGGGGCATAGCGGAATCGCGGCAGGAGCCGTGCATTACCTTCGCGCCAGCCGGCGCATAAAGCCTCGTCAGGGCTCCCACGGCGCGGGACGCCCAGTTACTCTTTCCTTGCCTGCCACACCTTGTCACACTGCTACCACCACAGGACCACAAGCCCCAGGGGGCATAGCGGAATCACGGCAGGAGCCGGCGCATAAAGCCTTGTCGGGGCTCATTCGGCCCATCCTTGCCCGTCATTGCCAGGAAGAGACAGGGCAGGGCCATCCCCCTTGTCTTTGGATTTCTCCCTGACCTTGATCTCCCCTTACAGCTGTATTTATTGCACACCTGGACTCCCTGTACTCCCAACGGATTGAAGGTACTGAAAAACACTGTTTTACCTGGTGGTCCAGGAAATACCCAGACTTGTTCCACAAGGCATTGATTATCCTAAGGCATTGTTAAACTGGCATGTGTGGGAGGTAGCAGGGGTTTTTAGAGCTTTAACTGATGTTATGGGATCTAAAATTATCTGATTTGTCTATACAGCACTCGTCTCTGCATTGGGGTGTGGGGAGAACGCTTGAGATAGATACAGACTGTCTGAGATAGGCAAATTCTTTTACTTTATAAGGTCCCACTACCTCTATCCCACTTCCCCCCTCTATATTCGAGTGTGTTAGTGAGTAATTTAAAAACATTTTTTGTTCATAATCCTGCCTGTCGTTCAGAGCTAGATGGGTAAAAGGAAGGGTCAAGAAAGGGTCCAGGGCCTAGAAAATACTAAAAAGAAGAAGAAATCCCTAGGAGCTGTCTGGCATGAGACACTGGACCGCATTGAGGAAATTCTATCGGACTGCCATGAGATAGCTGACAGTCAACCAAATTCCCCTATCTTGGCAGAAAATTCTGTTAGTCTAATGGCAAATAGAATCACTATAATAGATCCCATTGCCCTAGCCCCTGATTACCCCATCCCCCTAGAAATTCCTGGAAAAGTTGTTCAGGCCAAGAAAATCCCACGTATGTTTAAGCTAAATTCTAAGGGTAAGAAAAAGGGCTTGTCCACAGCTAAGGGATCCGATCTTCAAAAAATCCCATGTGAGTCCTCTACCGTTCCCTATGCCACCCAGGTTGACTGCCGAAATAGGTTTGACTGCTTAATATGTGACGACCCTGGGGCTGGAGAGGTTACTCCTAGCGAACCCAGAAATGTTTATGCAAACGAAATGGCTGTACTGAAATCTGTCATAGAGTCCCTGGGAGAAGAAGTGGTCGCTCTCAGGCGGGAGGTTAGGATTCTGTCACAGAGGGCTATCTGTGGGAATAAAGTACAGCATGATCCTCCTAAAGTACCCATTCCTGTAGTTCAACCCATAGTTTAAGGCAAGGGCCCAAGGCAACAACATAAAGATGGATTGGTTGAGCCATCGTACCGGGCTCTACCGTCAAGCAGCCCATGCCAACTCCAAGATCTTGTGTGTAATTTCTCTGCTAGTAATAGGGATTCAAGAGCAGCAGGACCTACTTTACAAGGAGATAGCTTGGGCGTGTCAGGATTCAGGCACATGGACAGAGGGAAGGTGGTTCTAGATGAGGGGTATAACCCCAGGCTGAGGAATGGGGTGCCACTAGGGATGGGAACAGTCAGGAATGGAGTGTATAGGAAGTTGAACCCTAAAGGTAACTGTGATACAGTTTACCTCACAGACGTCCCTAAATTTCCAAGAGGAAGGCGCGAGGACCCTGACTCCTTAAAGAACAAGGTGACCCATTGGTTTAGCTCAACCTGGCACTGCTATTCCATAATCAGAAATGATATAAAATATGTTGGTAGGCTGAACACTCCGGGGGCAGTAAATGATACTATTGTAGTTAGATTTGTTGTCAATTGATTCTCGTACTTACCCCCCGGCAAACACCTCTATCTCTATCAGGTACACGCATCCATTAGAAGAAGGGGCAGTCCTGCAGAGAACATCTTGGGAGGGTCCACGTAATGGCCCGTGTGGGTCAAATAGTTTCCAGCAGTGACGGAAGAAGGATGATGCATTGTCGTATAGATGCAGACAGGACCACTCCCCTCCCCCACAGTATTCCTCGCCAGTAACTACTACAACGTGTGGCGTGTTTAATGCTACAAATGTAACTTCCGGCATAACCCTGAATGTCTGTTCAGTTGAAGCTGGGTGTTCTACTTCTCTATCATTCAGGATTCTGGTCTGGAATGTGGCTGGGGTTTCTAAACTATTGTCAGACCCCGACTGGTACACATTCATTGATACTTTTGACATCATTTTGCTACAGGAAACCGGGAGTTTGTCCGCTCCTCACAGAAGCGGCTTTTCCACTCTCGATATTCCTGCTATTAAGAAAAAGCAGGGTAGACCCTCGGGAGGCTTACTGGTCTGGGTGAGGAATGCTACAGGGTCCAAAATTAAGCACCTGCATGTAGATTCGCAGGATATTTTGGCGGTGGAGTTGACTCTATCTAGTGGTTGGAAAGGCACATTTTTTACTGTGTATAATAGGGTGGATATTGCTACCGAAGAAACAACTACTTTACGCATACTGGCCTATGCATCGTCCAAGTATTTGGATAACACCCCCATTATAGTGGCTGGCGACTTTAATTGTACGTTTGAACCTCTTGCTTTGACTGCCCCAGATCTGACCGAGGACTGAGATCGCGAGTGGTCAATTCCACCACTTAACTTGCCGAAGGTAAGACGGACGAAGAGAGGTGGCCAGTTGCTTGCCGTTACGCTGCAGCATGATTTAAGATTAACTAATGGAAGAACAAGGTCAGACTTAAATGGGGATCACACCTTTAACAGACCAAACCATTCAAGCAGAATAGATTACTGTTTAATTACCCCCAATTTATGGCCCACAGTAGATGACATGGCCGTGGTGAATAGATTTGAAAGTGATCATAACGCTCTTGCTCTTACTCTTGTTATGCAAGGCAATGTTCAGTCCGACATAAGGGGGTGTTCTGATCCAGGAACCTTGTCCCTTACTAATAATTTGAGGTCAGTAAAATGGAGCTGGGTAGAAAAACATCCGGAAGCGCTAGACAAAGTTAAGAGCAAAACTAGGGACCTAATTAGGCACCTAGGCAAAATCCCTAGTTCTGAAGCGGTAATGAGTTTAGGCCCCTGGCATTAGCAGCTCTATAAGGAAGTTTGAGAACTGCTCAGCCGACAAGCCAAGACACCTGGAAGCGGTTGCAATTCTGCTGGTTTCAAGCAAAACCCCAAAAGTTCCTGGTTTGACTGGGAGTGCAGTAAGTCCAAGGGGGAACTTATTAGTGCTGTAAAGCGAAAGGTCCACTCTGAGATCGTGCTCTGTAGAGCCAAGTACAGGCAGGTTATTGCCAGTGCTAAAAAAGAGTGGGAGGGCTTATTATGGTCAACCTTACGTACATCACTTGTAGATAAAGATCCCAAGACCTTTTGGAGAGAGGCCACTCACTGGCTAACAGGGGAAAGACCAGTGTTAGAATATAATATACAGCCTGAAGAATGGATGACATATTTTGGGGCCCTTTATGTTAATGACAGCTATGTAAGTGGCAAGACTACCGAGGCCGTGGATGAGGGGCTGATTGGGGAATATGAACCCCATGTCTTTTCAATCGAGGAAACCCAACTGGCAATTTTATCATGTGCAATGGCCCGTACCCCAGGCCCTGACAAAATTCCAAACAATTTGTACAAAGAAGATAATTCATTATGGGGGACGTACATTAATATGCTATCCAATCTGGTTCTGACGGGAGCACCTGTACCGCCATCTTGGTTGATTGCAGAAATTGTGCCTAACTTTAAGAAAGGCTATAAAACTAATCCTTCGATTTATAGGCCGATAAGCCTCATTGACTCTGTTCAAAAAATGTTTTGTAAACAGGTCTTAGGGAGGCTACAAGAATGGATGACGGAGTTCCAAATTTTAAGTGACTTTCAAGCTGCTTTTCGTAGTAAAGTTAGCACTTTAGCCCAGGTTTTCCGTTTTATTTGTATTTATTGGAAAGAAGTGGATGTCAAAGGTGGGAAATTATATGTGGCATTTGTTGATCTGCGCACAGCTTTTGATTCAGTGCCTGGTGTAAAGCTGTGGGGTGTACTTAAAGAGATGGGCCTGCAGACAAACATTTTAGACATCTTAATTCAGACTCCACTCCTCTAATACAGCACAGGTTAGGTGGGGTCCAAAAAATGAAGTTACAGATACCTTTCCTGTACAATGTGGTGTGGGTTGTGTGCTCACGCCTACCCTTTTTACTCTTTTTATTAATGGTGTTATCAATTTCTTGGACAGGGACGGCTGTGATGCGCCAAAAATAGGCACTAAAAGAATTCCCACTTTATTATTTGCGGATGATACCCTTCTAATTTCAAAGTCATCCCAAGGTCTCCAGCAGCTTTTAAATGATTTTATACATTTTTGTAATGATAGGGGGTTGTTTTTAAATGAGGGGAAAACTAAGTATATGATTTTTAACAAAATGGGAAGAAAACTATCAAGTAGACCGATATGTGCTGGCAATACTAGACTAGAACAAGTAGATGTATTTGACTACTTGGGTATTCGAGTGTCCCCATCAGTACACTGGGTTGCTCACATGGAGAAGGCAAAATTACACCAAATTGTCCAGTGTAACCACATTAGCAAGATCCATAGAAAAACAGTCTCGCGCCAGATTGCTCCAGCACTCGAAATCTATAACACTAAGGTATTGGGGAGCATAATGTACGGTGTAGAGTTGTGGGGGACAGGAAATATAGCGCAGCTAATTGTTGTTGAAAACCGCTTTTTAAGATCATTAGTGGATTTAGCCCAAAGCTCCCCAATGAAACCTTTGTACATGGATCTGGCACATAGAGAACTTATACCTAAGGTGAATTATAGATTGTTAATGTTCTGGTTTAGACTATGTACTGTGGAGGAGCTTGAACCATACCAAGAGACTCTGCTAGATCTATTGAGATTCCCCAAAGAGTCCAAAATCAACTGGTTTATTGCTATACAGAAAATCTTGGGGAAGTTGAGCATGGATGTTTTTTGGACAAACCCGGGAAGTATGAGACGAATCTCATGAGCAAGAATGAAGGAAGTGTTCTTGGAAACTATCTTAGCAGAGGATGTCATTGTCTCGGAATCTAGCCAGACCAAAGACTTTTTTACATCTAAATGCTTCCTATCCTTCGAACCAAGTATTGATGAAATCGTTCCCTCTTTTGCACGGAAGCTTTTTTTGCAATTCCGTTATAAAACACTTCCTACCAAACTGTTTTGTTCAAAATGGTCGAGCAGTACTACTTTTAATGATCTCTGTCCGACATGCCGAGGAAGTCCTGAATCTGTTGTCCATTTACTTTTTTTTTGCCCGTCCTACTGGCTACTGAGGAAAAAATGGATTCTCCCGTTATGTACTCTAGTAGAACGTGGTCATTACTTAGAGGTGTTAAAAGCTCTGTGCACTGATACTAGACAACCCATTGTGTTTGGTCTTTCTAAATGTTGGCATGCACTTTGGATCAAGCGAAGGAAACTATGTTTTTGAAACTTTCTCTTGCCCATAAGGAATGGCCTGTTCTGAACCTTTTTGTAATTGTTTAAGATCTTGTATCTATTAGCTCTGTAACCCAGCACATTAAGCACTTTAATTCTGATCAATCAGACTTGTTATTAGCTGTCATCGCACATTGCACTTTTTCCTATGGAGTTTTAAAATGTGTAAATTGTGTAATTGTCTTAGTAACTTTTATATTGTTATCTCATTATTGTTGTACATTTTGGTTTCTGTTGTGCTGTATACTTTTCAGGATCCTTGTGATCATAATAAAGTTACTGACTGACTGGCGCAGAGCCTAGCTTGCCTTGTCCATCCACGAACTCTGGGCCCTGTAGACACATTTTAGGGAAAACTGAAACTATCCCTTACTATTTTAAAGCTAGTTGATATGTCTTGGGCTAGCCTTGCTAAATCCGGGACACCTGGTCTCGACCTCTAGACATTTTCTATTGCAAAGAGGCAATCTGCCTTTAGTGGCATCAGATGATTAAAGTACGCAGAACCCTGCCAGACTGGGAAAAACCTGCCAATTACCACTCCAAAGTTGGTTGCAATGTCTTGCTGCATCCTTCTGACCCTCCCTATTACAGAGAAATGATCGCAATCTACCTATATTGGCATCAGAAGATGAATGTAGATCGATCCCTGCCAACCCGGAAAAATCAAACCAATCCTGACCACTTTAAAGCTGGTCACCAGGTATCTGGAAATCATTGCTGATTTGTGGGCACTTTTTCAAAAACTCACTGACCCTCAGCATTCCAGGGAAGTCCACCACTACCTACATTTGAAGAAGAAATACATTGAGTCCTGCCTAGTAGTAACTTTACAAACCCCTAACTTTGACCAGATATGTCTTGGCAACATGAGTGTTACTTGATGCATTTGTGGGAGCTTTGCAGCCCTAATCTGTCCATTAAGAGAGAAGTCGCTCACCTCTAGTATTGTATTGTATTGTAGAATTTCTGTAGTGCTCACTGCTGCAATTTGGGGCCCTGAAGTGCTTACTCAAACAGATAGTATGCTACACCATGTATTTTGTGTGTTTAGAAGGGTGCAGTTTTGAGGAAAATGTGGGAAATGTTTTCATGTTGTTCATGATGACCATCGAGGTGCAGTTGTCATGTTATCGAACGCAGGACCTGGCAGTGTGATAAATGAGGGTATGTAAGAGATAGACAAGCAAATTATAATTCTATGAAGGACTAAATCATATAGGCAACGACACAGAAACTGCCTAACCTTAGGGACAGCAAGATGCTCAGTAGTCTAGAAACATTGTAGACCACATTAGGACTAGGAGCATTATGAACCAAATATTTAGTTTAATAATGCTCGGATTTAGAGGTTTAAGCGGCTCCAGTACATTCAAGTAAGGTGTGTTCCTCCAACCCATTGTACTGCATTCTACATAACAATGCGTTAATATGTTCTTAGATCTACCAAAAGGTTTACTAACACTGATGTGAAGGAAAATAGCAACAGGCAAGAGGAACATATATGGATGGGGATTTAGGAAGTGGCCCAGAAGCAGAGGTCATTGTCAATGTTTTACGTTGGACAGATTACACGGGAAGGCATATGCATGAATAGAAATATAGGCTGTATGCGGTGGGGGCCAAAAATAATGAAATTACCGATATCATCCTCTCTTACTCAGATAGTTGTAGGAATGCATATCATGCCTCACACATATATATGTTTAATGTCTTTCTCCATTTACAATGTACCTTCCAGTTTGTGTAATTCTGAAGATGGCCCAGGGCTCACATCCTTAAATGATTTTATACATTTTTGTAATGATAGGGGGTTGTTTTTAAATGAGGGGAAAACTAAGTATATGATTTTTAACAAAATGGGAAGAAAACTATCAAGTAGACCGATATGTGCTGGCAATACTAGACTAGAACAAGTAGATGTATTTGACTACTTGGGTATTCGAGTGTCCCCATCAGTACACTGGGTTGCTCACATGGAGAAGGCAAAATTACACCAAATTGTCCAGTGTAACCACATTAGCAAGATCCATAGAAAAACAGTCTCGCGCCAGATTGCTCCAGCACTCGAAATCTATAACACTAAGGTATTGGGGAGCATAATGTACGGTGTAGAGTTGTGGGGGACAGGAAATATAGTGCAGCTAATTGTTGTTGAAAACCGCTTTTTAAGATCATTAGTGGATTTAGCCCAAAGCTCCCCAATGAAACCTTTGTACATGGATCTGGCACATAGGGAACTTATACCTAAGGTGAATTATAGATTGTTAATGTTCTGGTTTAGACTATGTACTGTGGAGGAGCTTGAACCATACCAAGAGACTCTTCTAGATCTATTGAGATTCCCCAAAGAGTCCAAAATCAACTGGTTTATTGCTATACAGAAAATCTTGGGGAAGTTGAGCATGGATGTTTTTTGGACAAACCCGGGAAGTATGAGACGAATCTCATGAGCAAGAATGAAGGAAGTGTTCTGGGAAACTATCTTAGCAGAGGATGTCATTGTCTCGGAATCTAGCCTGACCAAAGACTTTTTTACATCTAAATGCTTCCTATCCTTCGAACCAAGTATTGATGAAATCGTTCCCTCTTTTGCACGGAAGCTTTTTTTGCAATTCCGTTATAAAACACTTCCTACCAAACTGTTTTGTTCAAAATGGTCGAGCAGTACTACTTTTAATGATCTCTGTCCGACATGCCGAGGGAGTCCTGAATCTATTGTCCATTTACTTTTTTTTTGCCCGTCCTACTGGCTACTGAGGAAAAAATGGATTCTCCCGTTATGTACTCTAGTAGAACGTGGTCATTACTTAGAGGTGTAAAAAGCTCTGTGCACTGATACTAGACAACCCATTGTGTTTGGTCTTTCTAAATGTTGGCATGCACTTTGGATCAAGCGAAGGAAACTATGTTTTTGAAACTTTCTCTTGCCCATAAGGAATGGCCTGTTCCGAACCTTTTTGTAATTGTTTAAGATCTTGTATCTATTGGCTCTGTAACCCAGCACATTAAGCACTTTAATTCTGATCAATCAGACTTGTTATTAGCTGTCATCGCACATTGCACTTTTTCCTATGGAGTTTTAAAATGTGTAAATTGTGTAATTGTCTTAGTAACTTTTATATTGTTATCTCATTATTGTTGTACATTTTGGTTTCTGTTGTGCTGTATACTTTTCAGGATCCTTGTGATCATAATAAAGTTACTGACTGACTGGCGCAGAGCCTAGCTTGCCTTGTCCATCCACGAACTCTGGGCCCTGTAGACACATTTTAGGGAAAACTGAAACTATCCCTTACTATTTTAAAGCTAGTTGATATGTCTTGGGCTAGCCTTGCTAAATCCGGGACACCTGGTCTCGACCTCTAGACATTTTCCATTGCAAAGAGGCAATCTGCCTTTAGTGGCATCAGATGATTAAAGTACGCAGAACCCTGCCAGACTGGGAAAAACCTGCCAATTACCACTCCAAAGTTGGTTGCAATGTCTTGCTGCATCCTTCTGACCCTCCCTATTACAGAGAAATGATCGCAATCTACCTATATTGGCATCAGAAGATGAATGTAGATCGATCCCTGCCAACCCGGAAAAATCAAACCAATCCTGACCACTTTAATGCTGGTCACCAGGTATCTGGAAAGCATTGCTGATTTGTGGGCACTTTTTCAAAAACTCACTGACCCTCAGCATTCCAGGGAAGTCCACCACTACCTACATTTGAAGAAGAAATACATTGAGTCCTGCCTAGTAGTAACTTTACAAACCCCTAACTTTGACCAGATATGTCTTGGCAACATGAGTGTTACTTGATGCATTTGTGGGAGCTTTGCAGCCCTAATCTGTCCATTAAGAGAGAAATCGCTCACCTCTAGTATTGTATTGTATTGTAGAATTTATGTAGTGCTCACTGCTGCAATTTGGGGCCCTGAAGTGCTTACTCAAACAGATAGTATGCTACACCATGTATTTTGTGTGTTTAGAAGGGTGCAGTTTTGGGGAAAATGTGGGAAATGTTTTCATGTTGTTCATGATGACCATCGAGGTGCAGTTGTCATGTTATCGAACGCAGGACCTGGCAGTGTGATAAATGAGGGTATGTAAGAGATAGACAAGCAAATTATAATTCTATGAAGGACTAAATCATATAGGCAACGACACAGAAACTGCCTAACCTTAGGGACAGCAAGATGCTCAGTAGGCTAGAAACATTGTAGACCACATTAGGACTAGGAGCATTATGAACCATATATTTAGTTTAATAAAGCTCGGATTTAGAGGTTTAAGCGGCTCCAGTACATTCAAGTAAGGTGTGTTCCTCCAACCCATTGTACTGCATTCTACATAACAATGCGTTAATATGTTCTTAGATCTGCCAAAAGGTTTACTAACACTGATGTGAAGGAAAATAGCAACAGGCAATAGGAACATATATGGATGGGGATTTAGGAAGTGGCCCAGAAGCAGAGGTCATTGTCAATGTTTTACGTTGGACAGATTACACGGGAAGGCATATGCATGAATAGAAATATAGGCTGTATGCGGTGGGGGCCAAAAATAATGAAATTACCGATATCATCCTCTCTTACTCAGATAGTTGTAGGAATGCATATCATGCCTCACACATATATATGTTTAATGTCTTTCTCCATTTACAATGTACCTTCCAGTTTGTGTAATTCTGAAGATGGCCCAGGGCTCACATCCTTCCCCGTATCTTTCCTGGAGAACAGTGTTCCCTAATGTAATACTTTAGGTGAACTAGAGCTGAACCACTACAAGGTTTTATTTATGCCGCATCTACTCATTCGATACCTCGCACATTATATGGGGAGTCAGGGACTCAGGTTATGGCCGCCATTGCAGAGTCCTCTTCCAGTAAGAGTGGGAACAAAACTCAACATTATCAACCACGAAGTTGGGAAATATTCTTGCCGGGAGACGGGTTTGGACATGCAAAGCTGCTCTTTATATGACAAGCCACCATGGGCAGGAATGTTGACATTCAGGCAATTGGTCCAATTCACTCACTGTAAAGTATGCTCTGGCCCCTCCCAGATCAGGACATGAGCCTAAACATCTCCACAGTAGAGGAATACTGAGTTTAGGCCCCTCTTAGTAGATTGTTCCTCTGCGTCATCCATAGTGCTGCTGCTGCACGCTTTACCCTTGTGCTGGACAAGACCCATGGTAATGGCCTTAGGTAACGTAGAAAAGTGCTTTTCACATTACCTAAAAGCTTTTCAGATCCTGGTGGCGAGACTCCGCGATATAAAGCGATAATTCTGATAGATACTTGCACCTGCAGATTTCTCACCTTTTGAATATCCCAGGTACCAGTTTGAATCCAGAATCATTTCTCCAATACTTCTCTTACACCCGGAGGACATGGCACTTAATGACTTTGTATGATCATGGCACTTTACTTTTAATTGCAAATGGGTTTTTGTAATAGGAGCCTTTTATGGGTCACTGCATTGCCAACCTTCCAGCCTTGCTACCAGAGGCCAATAAATGGTATGTAATTGTGGAGCTTATATAGTGCCTATTGCTGGGAATGGCATTTTTGATATGTTCCTAATTTTGGCAGATAAGGAAAAGAGACACAGAGAGATAAATTGGGGGAGAGGATATAGCCTTACGGCTAGAGCTATCGACCTCGGAGCTCGGGAACCGGGTTTGAGTCTTGGCAACGACGCTCAACATCCTATGATTCTGGGCAAATCACTTAATCTCCCTGTGCCTAACAAAAAAAAATCATGTGTCCTTATGTAACGAAACTGGTGCTCATGTAAAGCGCTCTGATACCCGATGTATCGGGTCTAGTTCGCACTATATAAAACTCAAAAAAATAAAATAAAAAATAAATAAGTAAATAAATGAATTGGCCCAGTACACCGTTGGGAATATGATAACAACATTACAATTACACCACGTCTCCTTCGTGAGTTCAATCCAGACTGGACTAGTCCAAGAAGACATATTACCAAAGAAGAGGGAGATATCATCAAGGGGAACCAATATACATCACAGCATGTCTCATGCAGATCGCACAAAATTTCTTTGCTGCATCGCTGGTTCAATTGGCAGAAGAAATCAACTGGCTTTACTGAAACTTGAAAGCATGCCGTTAGGACAGTTGTGCTCTTCTTAAGTTGCTGTTCTGCATCCAAAGTGAGACAACCTGACAAGCTTGATTGCTGATTTCAATCACATCTGCCTCAGATAGAATGACAACCCCCTTGCTAGATTTTAGATTCCTTTTATCAAACTAATGGGTAGTCCAGCCCTCCCCGACCCCTACTTAATGGCGGCCGCTGCAGGGAAAGGCAAGCAAGATCACTGACTCATTGCCAGTGAAATTGTTCTCCCACCCTCGCAGCTCCACCATCAACTGAGGCCCCCCTGAGCCCCTGCACTCTCGAGTGTTGATGTTCAAGGTCCTCCTCCACCCGCAGGTTATACCTGCGCCTCATCCCTGGTGGTCCAGTGAACCCCTGACTCCTTCTCTCGCTCTGCTTTTCCTCTCCTTTTCTGCTCTGTTTTTACTCGTTTTTTTACCCTCATTTTTATTTCACCATTTCACTCTCTATCTCTTTCCTTCGCTATTTCCTTTTTCCCACTTTTTGCGCCATCTTTCCCCACCGCTGCTGCTCTCGCGGTCCCCCCAGCACGACCAGCGCCACCGGCCCAAGCCAGTTCCCCTCCCCACCTCCCAGCTGTCCAGCCCTCTCCTACACCTACTTAATGGTGGCCGCTGTGCTGACAAGCCGCTGACGTGCCAAAGGCGGGCCAAAGGCAAGCCCGTCTGAGCCAGTTTGTGACCCGACCGCAATCAGTGCCAGGAACCCTGGCCCTCCGCACTGCCAATGCTACAATCCAGCGGCACTCCATGCACTCAACCCAGGTCGCAACAACAATTGGAAGCTAGCATCACCAACCGACACCCACAGACCCTTCAGCTGTCACCGCTGCCGGAACACGTACAGCACCGCCAGGATCACAGACCCAGCACAACCCGCCCGCAAGAACACAACCGAACCGAAGACCGTGCAATGCATTCTCCTCAAAGTATGATCACTCCACAAACACGCCACCGAAATCTGGGACCACCTCGACAGCACCACCCCGGACGTAGCATTCTTATGGAAATCTGGACCAACACCACCTCCGGACCGGCCATCGCCATTCCCAAGGATACAAGATCTCCCAGAAGGACCACCCCACCCGCCCAGGAGGAGGAATCACCATCGTCCACAAATCCACCCTCCGCCTGAGCACACTCTCCGACGAGCCCACAGACCTGATGGAACACCTTCACTTCAAGATACAAACCAGCCCTACCACCACCCTCCAGGAAAACCCTCATCTACCGACCCCCTGGACCCCGCGGACCATTCACCAACTCCATCACAGACTTGATCTCCCCGCAAGCCATCGCATCCACCAACTACACCCTAGTGGGAGACGTCAACTTCCACCTTGACAACCAACTAGACCCCAACACCTCATCCCTCCTAGACAACCTCCACAACATTGGACTCCGCCAGATTGTGACCAAACCCATGCACTCAGCAGGACACACCCTCGACCCCCTCTTCACTACAGGAAACTCTATCACTTTCAGCCACAACACCGAACTCCCGTGGCCAGACAATCGATGCTTCCACTTCACCTTCAGAACTCCCACCATCCACAGACAACATCACCTGCTGCCACGTAGAAACTGGACCAAAATCCCTGACGACCAGCTCACCTCCTCACTCGGCAACTCTACCCCAACCACCGCGGAATACGACGACCCCAACACTGCAGCCCAAACTCAGCACAGACGGATCACCGTCAGCACCAACACCATATCCCCTCTCAAGAAGAACAACCACATACACACCAAGAAAGCTAGATGGTTTACCACCGAACTTTGAGAGTCCAGGCGCACCTGCCACCGCCTCGAGAAGGCCTGGAGGAGAAGCCACAACAACTTCAAAGCTACCACCAACGCCCACCACCAACTCATCAGAAACTCGAGGAAAACAGAATCTCCACACTCACACACAACCGCAAAGAACTCTTCAACATCATTAAGGAGTTCGTCCAACCCACCAGCTAGTCTACTGACATTACTCCCTCACAAGACCTCTGCACCAAACTCAGCACCTTCTTCCACCACAAAATCAAGAACATCTACGACAACTTCAACAACCTTCTTCCACCACAAAATCAAGAACATCTATGACAACTTCAACGAAGACAACCAACACACTGAACCATCACCAGCCACCCCTGACACCCTGCAACCAACGATTGACAGCTGGACAGCCCTCACCACTGAAGACACACTAAAGACGATGAAGTCAATCCACTCTGGGGCCCCCACGGACCCCTGCTCCCGCCACATCTTTAACAGAGCTGCCGACACCATCGCACCCGTGCTCTGCCACACCATCAACCACTCCTTGACGAACGCCTCCTTCCCCGACTACTGGAAGCACGTCGATATCAACTCCCTCCTGAAGAAGCCCTCGGTAGACCCCACCGACCTCAAAAACTACAGACCCATCTCCCTGAATCCGTTCCCAGCGAAAGTCATCAATAAAGCCATCTACAGCCAACTCGCCACCTTCATCGTAGAGCACAACACCCTCGACCCGTTCCAATCATGCTTCAGAAAAAACCACAGCACAGAAACCGCCCTCCTCGCCGCAACAGACGACATCCACTCCTTACTGGAGATAGGAGAAACAGTAGCCCTCATCCTCCTTGACCTCTCAGCGGCCTTCAACACAGTCTCCCACCGTACCATAACATGCAGACTCATTGACGCAGGGATCTGGGACAAGGCCCTCGACTGAATCAACTCTTTCCTCTCTGGCAGAACGCAACAGGTCAGACTCCCTCCTTTCCTCTCGGACCCTACACCAACCACCTGTGGAGTCCCCCAGGGGTCCTCCCTCAGCCCAACGCTCTTCAACGTCTACATGGCTCTGCTCGCCCCCATCGTCAGAACCTACGGACTCAACATTGTTTCATACGCAGACGACACCCAACTCATTCTCTCCTTATCCAACGAACCCAACGCAGCCAAACACAACATTCAAGAAGGCATGGAAGCTAGCGCCAAGCAGCTACCTACAACTCAACACCAACAAAACAGAAGTACTCATCATGGGCCCACACCCCGATGCCTGGAACGAGACCTGGTGGCCTCCGGCCCTCGGAAGCCCACCCACCCCCACGGACCATGCACACAACCTTGGTATCATACTGGACTCCGAGCTCAAAATGGACCACCAGATCAACTCCGTCACATCCTCCTGCTTCCACACCCTCTGCCTCCTACATAAGACCTTCAAATGGATCTCCCTTGAGCACAGAAAAACCGTCACTCCTGCCCTCGTCACCAGCAGACTCGAATATGGCAACGCACTCTATGCAGGAATAAACAAAAACCTCACCGCAAGCTACAAAACATCCAGAACACCCCCGCAAGACTGGTCCTCAACCTGCCAAGACACTGCCACATCTCCCAGCACCTGCTCACACTCCACTGGCTCCCCATCGAGACTAGAATCACCTTCAAGATCTTCACCCACGCACACAAAGCCCTCCACAACACTGGACCAGCATACCTGAACAGCCAACTCAATTTCCACGCACCCCAAAGATCCGTACAATAAGCCCAGCTCTCCTACGCTGTAGCTCCACGTGGCAGAAAGACCAGATCGGGAGGCCGTCCCTTCTCCTTCCTCGCGGCCAGAGCCTGGAACGCCCTACCGCTCCACCTCAGCCAGACATCACTCCCCATCTTCACGAGAAACCCCAAAACTTGGCTCTTCGACATACCCCCCTCCTTGATGGACTGGAAACTGCACCTCCCCTCTTCCCCAGCGCCTTGAGACCCTTATAGGTGAGTAGTCACGCTTAACAAATTTGGCGGGATTTGATTTGTAGTTTTTCACCGTGGAATCCAGAGCTTTCAGGAGCTATCAACATACAACAACCTAGTTTGGATTTCTTCACCCTAGGATCCATTCCTGATTGGTTCTGTGGTACCTAGCTATATAAACAGGTTAATATTCAACAAAAGACTCTGCAGTTAGACTGCTTGTTTGTCCAAGAAACTTTATACGCAAGACTCAGCACCTTATACTTTTGTGCAATGATTTTCCTTAGTTTCAGCATGTTATGTTGCTGAAATGGACCTTGCAAGTGTGATAGATGTGATTGAATAATGCAGCTCAGTGGTGATTACCTGTTGTGTATTGTTCAAACCAGTTATAAATGATGATTACATCAAAATGGTCGCACACTGCTGACCTACCTGCGTGTTACCCCAAAGAACTGTGGTCCCTGTAGTCAGCGTCGGCGGATACACCTATGCTCGTGTCGTGAGTGCAAGTGTGAATAGCGTTAGCCATCCCTGGACACGTGTTTCGAGGTAGTTGCCTCTCGTCAGCAGGGAGTAGGAAAGAGTGTAGGGTTGCAATGTAAGCTGCTAAAATCATTATCAGGTCTAGTACCTCTCGTAGCAACGCAGGTGCGTAACCTGAGTCCGTCGACTCCCGGGCTCAGAGAGCCACTAAATAGTTACATCAAAATGGTCGCACACTGCTACCTACCTGCGTGTTACCCCAAAGAACTGTGGTCCCTGTAGTCAGCGTCGGCGGATACACCTATGCTCGTGTCGTGAGTGCAAGTGTGAATAGCGTTAGCCATCCCTGGACACGTGTTTCGAGGTAGTTGCCTCTCATCAGCAGGGAGTAGGAAAGAGTGTAGGGTTGCAATGTAAGCTGCTAAAATCATTATCAGGTCTAGTACCTCTCGTAGCAACGCAGGTGCGTAACCTGAGTCCGTCGACTCCCCGGCTCAGAGAGCCACTAAATAGTTACATCAAAATGGTCGCACACTGCTGACCTACCTGCGTGTTACCCCAAAGAACTGTGGTCCCTGTAGTCAGCGTCGGCGGATACACCTATGCTCGTGTCGTGAGTGCAAGTGTGAATAACATTAGCCATCCCTGGACACGTGTTTCGAGGTAGTTGCCTCTCGTCAGCAAGGAGTAGGAAAGAGTGTAGGGTTGCAATGTAAGCTGCTAAAATCATTATCAGGTCTAGTACCTCTCGTAGCAACGCAGGTGCGTAACCTGAGTCCGTCGACTCCCCGGCTTAGAGAGCCACTAAATAGTTACATCAAAATGGTCGCACACTGCTGACCTACCTGCGTGTTACCCCAAAGAACTGTGGTCCCTGTAGTCAGCGTCGGCGGATACACCTATGCTCGTGTCGTGAGTGCAAGTGTGAATAGCGTTAGCCATCCCTGGACACGTGTTTCGAGGTAGTTGCCTCTCGTCAGCAGGGAGTAGGAAAGAGTGTAGGGTTGCAATGTAAGCTGCTAAAATCATTATCAGGTCTAGTACCTCTCGTA
This sequence comes from Triturus cristatus, assembly GCF_964204655.1. Classification (NCBI taxonomy): domain Eukaryota; kingdom Metazoa; phylum Chordata; class Amphibia; order Caudata; family Salamandridae; genus Triturus; species Triturus cristatus. The sequence continues at coordinate 742,338,497 of NC_140591.1, read as the reverse complement.
GCAACGCAGGTGCGTAACCTGAGTCCGTCGACTCCCCGGCTCAGAGAGCCACTAAATAGTTACATCAAAATGGTCGCACACTGCTGACCTACCTGCGTGTTACCCCAAAGAACTGTGGTCCCTGACGAGAGGCAACAACCTCGAAACACTTGTCCAGGGATGGCACACGCTATTCACACTTGCACTCACGACACGAGCATAGGTGTACTCGCCGACGCTGACTACAGGGACCACAGTTCTTTGGGGTAACACGCAGGTAGGTCAGCAGTGTGCGACCATTTTGGATTAGTTATTTAGTGGCTCTTTGATCCGGGAAGCCGACGGGCTTAGGTTACGCACCTGCGTTGCTACGAGAGGTACATACCTGATAATGATTTTAGCAGCCTACACAGCAACCCTGCACTCTTTCCTACTCCCTGCTGACGAGAGGCAACAACCTCGAAACACGTGTCCAGGGATGGCACACGCTATTCACACTTGCACTCACGACACGGGCATAGGTGTACTCGCCGACGCTGACTACAGGGACCACAGTTCTTTGGGGTAACACGCAGGTAGGTCAGCAGTGTGCGACCATTTTGGATTAGTTATTTAGTGGCTCTTTGAGCCGGGAAGCCGACGGGCTTAGGTTACGCACCTGGGTTGCTACGAGAGGTACATACCTGATAATGATTTTAGCAGCCTACACAGCAACCCTGCACTCTTTCCTACTCCCTGCTGACAAGAGGCAACAACCTCGAAACACGTGTCCAGGGATGGCACACGCTATTCACACTTGCACTCACGACACGAGCATAGGTGTACTCGCCGACGCTGACTACAGGGACCACAGTTCTTTGGGGTAACACGCAGGTAGGTCAGCAGTGTGCGACCATTTTGGATTAGTTATTTAGTGGCTCTTTGAGCCGGGAAGCCGACGGGCTTAGGTTACGCACCTGCGTTGCTACGAGAGGTACATACCTGATAATGATTTTAGCAGCCTACACAGCAACCCTGCACTCTTTCCTACTCCCTGCTGACGAGAGGCAACAACCTCGAAACACGTGTCCAGGGATGGCACACGCTATTCACACTTGCACTCACGACACGAGCATAGGTGTACTCGCCGACGCTGACTACAGGGACCACAGTTCTTTGGGGTAACACGCAGGTAGGTCAGCAGTCTGCGACCATTTTGGATTAGTTATTTAGTGGCTCTTTGAGCCGGGAAGCCGACGGGCTTAGGTTACGCACCTGCGTTGCTACGAGAGGTACATACCTGATAATGATTTTAGCAGCCTACACAGCAACCCTGCACTCTTTCCTACTCCCTGCTGACGAGAGGCAACAACCTCGAAACACGTGTCCAGGGATGGCACACGCTATTCACACTTGCACTCACGACACGAGCATAGGTGTACTCGCCGACGCTGACTACAGGGACCACAGTTCTTTGGGGTAACACGCAGGTAGGTCAGCAGTGTGCGACCATTTTGGATTAGTTATTTAGTGGCTCTTTGAGCCGGGAAGCCGACGGGCTTAGGTTACGCACCTGCGTTGCTACGAGAGGTACATACCTGATAATGATTTTAGCAGCCTACACAGCAACCCTGCACTCTTTCCTACTCCCTGCTGATGAGAGGCAACAACCTCGAAACACGTGTCCAGGGATGGCACACGCTATTCACACTTGCACTCACGACACGAGCATAGGTGTACTCGCCGACGCTGACTACAGGGACCACAGTTCTTTGGGGTAACACGCAGGTAGGTCAGCAGTGTGCGACCATTTTGGATTAGTTATTTAGTGGCTCTTTGAGCCGGGAAGCCGACGGGCTTAGGTTACGCACCTGCGTTGCTACGAGAGGTACATACCTGATAATGATTTTAGCAGCCTACACAGCAACCCTGCACTCTTTCCTACTCCCTGCTGACGAGAGGCAACAACCTCGAAACACGTGTCCAGGGATGGCACACGCTATTCACACTTGCACTCACGACACGAGCATAGGTGTACTCGCCGACGCTGACTACAGGGACCACAGTTCTTTGGGGTAACACGCAGGTAGGTCAGCAGTGTGCGACCATTTTGGATTAGTTATTTAGTGGCTCTTTGAGCCGGGAAGCCGACGGGCTTAGGTTACGCACCTGCGTTGCTACCAGAGGTACATACCTGATAATGATTTTAGCAGCCTACACAGCAACCCTGCACTCTTTCCTACTCCCTGCTGACGAGAGGCAACAACCTTGAAACACGTGTCCAGGGATGGCACACGCTATTCACACTTGCACTCACGACACGAGCATAGGTGTACTCGCCGACGCTGACTACAGGGACCACAGTTCTTTGGGGTAACACGCAGGTAGGTCAGCAGTGTGCGACCATTTTGGATTAGTTATTTAGTGGCTCTTTGAGCCGGGAAGCCGACGGGCTTAGGTTACGCACCTGCGTTGCTACGAGAGGTACATACCTGATAATGATTTTAGCAGCCTACACAGCAACCCTGCACTCTTTCCTACTCCCTGCTGACGAGAGGCAACAACCTCGAAATACGTGTCCAGGGATGGCACACGCTATTCACACTTGCACTCACGACACGAGCATAGGTGTACTCGCCGACGCTGACTACAGGGACCACAGTTCTTTGGGGTAACACGCAGGTAGGTCAGCAGTGTGCGACCATTTTGGATTAGTTATTTAGTGGCTCTTTGAGCCGGGAAGCCGACGGGCTTAGGTTACGCACCTGCGTTGCTACGAGAGGTACATACCTGATAATGATTTTAGCAGCCTACACAGCAACCCTGCAGTCTTTCCTACTCCCTGCTGACGAGAAGCAACAACCTCGAAACACGTGTTCAGGGATGGCACACGCTATTCACACTTGCACTCACGACACGAGCATAGGTGTACTCGCCGACGCTGACTACAGGGACCACAGTTCTTTGGGGTAACACGCAGGTAGGTCAGCAGTGTGCGACCATTTTGGATCAGTTATAAATGATGATCAGTGGACTGTCTACCTTTAATGTCTGCTCCTTGAAGGACAATATGTGATTGAATCACCCCCCGCAGACTTTACTGCTGGTAGCATCCTAACCATCACCTTATGTTCATTAGTATATGGATGAATGTCAAGATTAAATTCTCAAATTTACTCCAGGAAAAAAATCAGAGCATTTAACAGGTAGCACACATCTGACTCTTGAGATACACCACTGTTAATAACCCACATTTTAAGAGATAAATTTGTATTTAAACCTTCTGACTTCTGTTCATCTTGAAGACGTCAACTGTCTTTAAAGTGTCAGAAACTCCTAGGTTACAACAACATGGTCCTGAAAAGTTCCTTCCTTTCCCTGCCAAGGCTCTAAAAAGTTGAACTTTAGGGTGACAAAAGACTAGTGTTAGGTTTCTTTGTATGTGCTAGAGATAACCCCTATTGAAGTTCAAGTGGGGCAAGGAACAGCTCCATCCCCACTCATCTTGCCCACACCTAAGCTCTTTTGCCTCACTGTGTGGGAGGAATACACAAAGCCCTACAGCAGGGTCATGTGTCCCAAGCTACAGGTTGAAGACACCACAGGGATAGGAAAAGAAAATGTCATTTTATTTAATCTAGTATTTTCAGAATTGTGACTTGAAATCTGACTTTACCATTAAAGAGGGTTTTAAATTACAATTCTTTAGAGACCAAACTCGAGATTACTACCTACTCCCAAAGTTATTACTTATTAAGTGTAATAAGGTAACCCAATGTTATCCTATGGGAGAGGAGGTTTTGCAGTAGGGAAAACAAATGTATGGGCTTTCCACTACCAGGACATTTCAAATATAACAGTACATGTCCAACTCTTTAAATACACTGGACCATTCCCAATGGGCTGGTTACGGCCTACACCCGAGGTGACTTATATGTATAAAAAAGGGAGGTTTTGGCCGAGCAAAACGATTATTTAGCCAGGCCGAAATGGCCTTTTAAAACTGCACACACAAGCTGCAATGGCAGGCCTGAGGCATGTTTAAAGGGCTACTTAAGTGGGTGGCACAATGAGTACTGCAGGCTCACTAGTTGCTTTTAATTTACAGGCCATGGGTACATGTAGTACCATCTGAATAGGGACTTACAATTAAATGGGCCTGTATAGTGTAAGCCAATTTTACTATGTTTAAAGAAGAGAGAACAAGTACTTTAGCACTAGTTATCAGTGGTAAAGTGCATAGAGTCCTACAAGCCAACATAAACTGGTTCAGTGAACAAGAAGCAAATCCTTTGGGGATGGCCCTGCAGAGAGGGCCAAGTCCAACACCCTGACAAAGATTGTGGTTGTTACCCAAGTAGGGATTGCACCCTCCGCAACCAATAACCTAATTTATTATCTTCCATATACCCATGAGGCACTGATAATATACTATATTTAAAGCAGGTGGAGGGTCCAATAAAATACCAACCTGCCAATTCATGGATTCATTAGAGTTTTTTTATGTCCTAAACCAGCACTGTTTGAGCACTGTGAAATTTACAGAAACCTAACGGTCTCCTGTCCCACAGCTCACCTACCTCCATAAATGCTTGAAGTTGATTGAGGATCTTCACCTTTAATACATTGTTAATCTGAGTGATTTTACATTTTGGCTCAAAATTAGTTTGGTTTCTACACTGACAAGGTGATCTTTTTGAAGAGCTGTATTATATTCATGCTTTTTAAATTATGCAGGTACCACACATCCTGAACAGAGTGATCAGAAAAAGCTGTCATAGTCCATACAATATTTGAAGTTCTTTGTTCCCTCATGAAAGTTGGACACTTATCAATGGGTGATGAGGATTTCTTTTATTTAGTAAGGCTCTTACATATTTCTTGTATGATGACTTTCTCGAAGGAATTCACATTTAGGGGCCGATTACGATGTTGGTCGGAAAGCATATCGACCAATTCGGTCTTGGAATTGTTTCCGACCGAATCAGATTCGGGGAGTCCGAACGACCGATTACGATGGATCTGAACATCTTTCAGTCAGACTCCTATTGACTTCAATGGGAGCCTGTGTTCCGACGGAATACACAGGCTACCATTGAAGAAAGGGGTGGGTGGGGAAAACCGTGCACCCTGTGGCAGGCACCCCATGGTGCCTGTCACACTGTGCATGGTCTGAGAGAGAGGACCCATGGGTACCCCCACGGGCCCCATTCAGAAGGACCGGGGCGAAGGTGGACATGCTACAGGCCCACAAAGTCAGATTCTGACTTCCAATCAGTGTCGGAACAACCAATTCGGAAAGGCTGTCTGAATCCGGCATCGTAATATGTCGGTCGGAAATGAGATCTGTAGACCTGTACGAGTCTGCTCCAAACAACTCGGTTTCTCAGAATGCTGTTCCAAACGGATCCGAGTTTGGAAGTACGAAAGCTTTCCGACTATCGTAATCGGTCGGTCAGAAGGCTTTCCAAATCGGTCGGAAAGACGGGTTCCAAATCGGATTCGGCCAACCCGAATGCCATTTGGAGCCTTTCTGACCGACATCGTAATCGGCCCCTTAGAGGGAACTTGATGAGCCTCTTTTACAGTGAGATCTCACATCTGGGCTGAGTTAATTTTACCGTCATAAGTCAAGGACGTTGGTGCCATTTTGCAGGAAGGTCTCAAGAAATTCAAAATGTTTAAGCCTCTACACATTCTGCACAAAGAGCTGCAAATTTTATAAACAGAGGAAACCTTGTTTGTGATAAAAAATAGTCCTCATAAATATATGCTTTTTTTTAATACAGCAAGATTTGTCTGCAATAGACTTTCAAAACGACCCAAGTAAGTTGCTCCTTTCTGGATCTCAAGCCAGTGCCTTTCTCCAATTGACACTTTTCATTGCCAAACACGTTTTTAGCTAAGAATTTCTGCTTCACTGACCCAAAATTATGGAACTGGTGTGGGATTCTGATTCTGAGTAAAATATTTGATGATGTCAACTGTTGAAGCCCACTGTGTAGACCCCACAAACTTGTATCAGCTTCTCCAGGTACTTTTACCTGCTTGGAGCTTTTTTACATGGCCAAACCTTTTATGAGTGCTCCTGGCAACCCTCGCTGAGTTGCAGAGCCATTGTCCGACATCAAGCATGAGCAGGTTGGCCTTCACATAAGAGCTTCCTCTTCATTACTTGAGTTCTGCATCAAACTGAAGACCTGGCTCTTCAACTAGACTCGGCCCGGACACAGCACATGTAGCATCTGCTTAATAGCACTATAATATCCCCTGGCCCCAACTCTCTGAGTGTCTAAAAAGTTTCAGCGCTCCGTCCATCATCTCCTTGTGTTTGTCATGCCAATGATAGCCACAGGTGCCAACCCTATCGTCAGGCAATTTAGGTGCACTTGCGCCTCGGCCTGTTTATTAATTCTGATTCCTCCTAAAAAGCACATTAGATGAATTAGAAATGTTTTTAGACATTTGACCACCCTCTGAAAGATATCCAAGAATTTCAATACAAAGCCTATATAACAGTTCCTCATTGACTTTTATCGACATACTGGAGGTTTATCATAGTATCTCCACAAGTATTTTTGTAGCTTTTAACTGATACATTTATATACATTTATTTAACTATTGTTATATGGACAGTAAGGTCTTTTATAGTAGTTCTGTTTATTGATACCTGTGTTCCCCAGAACCTAGCAGAGGTAAGCTTTGAATCTAGCTTGTGATCCTACTGTTGAGCTAGGGATCCTTTGATCTGTCTCTGTTTGCAGAGTACTTAATCTTGATTCGGGCAGTTAAGTGGCTTTGCAAATGTTCAAGTAAACTTAAAGCCACTCACATACCCTACCCCCATGAGCCAATTTCATGTAGGTTTTATCCTTGCTCAGAGTTCTCCATGTTGCTGATGACCTTTTCCCACTATGGTGGTGTTGTTATCTACTAGTCACGTTTGAAATTTGGCATTTATATTTACTTTTATATCTTTTTTCTTTACTAGGTGGCACTGTGTGGAAGATTCACTATATGACTCCAAGATTCTCTCCAGAAGGCAGTAAAGGTTGTTATGCAACTGGCCTGTGCCAGTGCTCTGGACAAGATGTGACCCTTCATGATCCCCCATTGCTATTTGACCTTTCCAGAGATCCGTCTGAGGAAAATCCATTGTTGCCTGATGCTATTTTTCTAAGTGTAATAGACTTAGCAGTGAGCCAACATAGGAGCACACTAGCTCCAGTTCCACAGCAGCTGTATGGTTTCAAGAATATATGGAAACCATGGTTACAGCCATGCTGTGGGGTATTTCCTATGTGTTGGTGCGACAAAGAGGATCATAATTCAAACAACTAAATTAATATTTGTACATCTTATTTTTTTAAACTAAAACTGTACACTTCATGGTATTTCATAAACATACAGTATTCATTGTATTTACCCAGGCACATTATCATGTTTGTGATTAAGGTTACTGTTTTTCCCCCTCGTCGGCCCTTCCTACTCTGGCTGCATTTTTACAAACCATGAAATATGTGTCCATTACTCTTCTTAACATAACTGCATCATCTTATTTCTCTTAATAATCTACATTCCCCATCATTTATCTTGCTATTTCAGACTCTCATGCAACCTTTAAAAATGCTTGTAATATTTAATGTACATTTATCAATCGACTGAAATTATGTTGGCTTTGTCTCTCAAGCATTCATTTTTTTCTACATATCCATGCATAGCCAGATCCACTCAAACCAATTACTTTAATTGAGTTGTTAATGTGTATGACCAGTCACTTCAAGGCAATACAAGTTGTTGGCAAACGTAATTTCAGAATTTCAGTATAATTTTGTTTTTCTACCACTTCCTTTTTTTTATTTTTTGGATATTGTTCAATGCTCTATTAAGGCTTATTTTTACATCTGATTTAGTCGAGTGCCTTAAATTCTTACCGATTTTATGAATTGGCAGAGGGTGGGGGAACATGCCTAACATCGTTCAACGTCTATTCAAGTTTCTGTTACAAGCTAAATATGAATATTATACATTGAAAAAAAGTAAAACAGCTTGGATCATGGACACTGGTTTACAAAAAAGCCCTTAGTAGCATAGCCTTCTGAAGCCCCTGACTCCCAGTTTTGGAGCATCTAGGAATTACACCAATACTCTACAAGTAGTTTAAACTTTCAAACCAAGTAAGTGTTTTTGCCCCTCATTTGACCTTAGACACTTCATGGTTCATAGCCCGGAAAGCTTTCAATAGCGCTCCTTTGCCTCTGTTTGAGAGATTAATTCCAACCTTCTCTCTCATTTTTTCCCTGCACTAATGATAGCTTAATTAAATGGAACCAATTAAGTCACCCTTGGGCCTTCCTAATTTTCAGCTTGTGTATTTCCGACAGCGCTTAACCACGTCTAACTAATTCGCTTTTCTACCTGACTGCTACCTGCTTCAGAATTCACCTAAATAGCACCACCTGTTTACTAATTCCTTTAAAATAAATGCCATGTTTTAGCTGGTTAATTCAGACACCATGCTATCTGCACGTTGCTACCTGCTTCAGAATTCACCTAAATAGCACCACCTGTTTACTAATTCCTTTAAAATAAATGCCATGTTTTAGCTGGTTAATTCAGACACCATGCTATCTGCACGTTGCTGCTTTTTTTAAAAACACCCTCTGTACAATTTTGCCCTCTCCTCTTTTGATTCACTCCTTTATCATTGTTATGCACTCCATAATTTATCCCTTGTTAACTTGTTCTGTAACGCATGATTATAATGCCTGCCAATGTAAGAAATGATTTTCCCTTTTTTTCCTTCTAGGGAGCTTTTTTGTATTTACTAGAATGTATACAGTACTGTGGTTGAATACACATACACAGGGTCTTAAACAATTGTGTTCCCCTTCCCCTCCCCCCTTTTTAATTTCAGCTTGCTCACCATTGTCCTGAAGATGAACCCCAATAATTGGGTTCGAAACGCCGTCGACCACCCCACAACATGAATTCCTTATAACTTGTAAAAAATCAATTATGGAACTCAACTATATTGTTGTCAATGCGATGTCTTTTTAGCCACTATCACTATTTCACTCCACGCTTTTTTATGTGAGCACTCAAAAAATTGAATTTGTTCAAATAAAAACCTGTCATCTTTTTGACCTACATGATCCTTAACGTACTTTGTTTTTTGCTCCCTACGGAATTGACTTCACTTCTTAAAAAACAAGTGCCCCTTCTTGGGTCACCTTTCTTTAGGACCTTTTAGGCCATACCTGAACCATTGTCCTTAATTATTTACTATCACCCCAGGTTCGCATATTGGGGTACCCTTGTCTCCTAAAACCTTAGTAGCATAGGAGCATCATGTGGCTTTTGAGCCAGATCCCACCCCAGTAATTGATCATGTTACGTTAGTCATTGATGACGTTCATTAAAGTGTTTTTGTTGCCTTTTCCCATAGTGGCCTTACAGAATGTGATACAACTGAAGAAAAAATACAATATTTGCGTGATTAATAAAATAGCAAAAGAAAAGCTACTTAAGCACGTAATATCTCGACTTATAAATGTACTAGTGTTCTGACATGATATGGTATGAGTGCTGCAAGACATTGGATTATTGGTTGAGAGGGGCGGAAGCCCCACTGAGGTAACAACCACAATCCTCGTCAGGGTAATCCACAAAAGTCACTAAATTAACATGTGCTTAACCCCCTGGTAGCTTGACAGAAAAGCAGTCCGACCTAACTTGGAGGCAATGTGTAAAGTATTTATGCAGCACACAAACAATCATGGACACTTTAACATTGGTGGCGCCCTGTGCGACAATGACTGTTGGCGCCCCCCAATGACCACCTCTGCCACAGATTCCCTCACTACCACCCTTTAACAGTGCCCCTCAAATCTCCATAACCACTGTCTCTCGGATTAATTTAGTTTTATAACACCACTATTACCAGTGGAAGGTGTCAAAGCACTTTACATCACACACAAATTGCACAGAGACAATCATATGTGTGTAAATCAGTGTATATGAAATGTTACATCAGACAGGACTACAAGGTGTAGTGTAGGAGTAACATGTCATCGATACTGGTAGGCTGTTTAGTTTAAGAGTCCTTATTCTGCAAAAAGAACAACTTTTGAATTTAAAATGTAACACGATTGTTAGGGGTTTTCTTTAATAATAACATTTTTTTTCTTTCCAAATGAACCTTTTTGGCAAGATTAGGATAATGAAAGACTGGGCAAAATACATACAGCTCCAACATATACCTGGCAGTTTACATGCAGCTCTTTGAGGACAGTTAATAGCTCGATGTTTTATAGTAGGACTTTGACTTACAAACAACACATAAGAAAAGGAGCTCTCTTACAGAAGCAGAAACCCACTGGCCTATTTACATTATATGCACTTTGTTATCTTCATGGTACACGTTCTTAGCAGCAGGCACTTTAACCCTCCTCTCTGCCTTTGGATGAGTCAAAATTACCACTAAACAAACCTCCATCTCATTCCAGGACAGACGATTCATCACCTGAGTTATCTTGGCATTTTAATTTATGCCTGAAAATTGCTGGAGGCCAGGAACGCAGCATTTTTCTTTTTAAATGAAAATAGACTTGCAAAAAGGTCGCCCCCACCCCAAGTCAGCGCCCGGTGCAGTGGCACCGATCGCACCGCCCTAGAGCCGGCCCTGCAAACAATGATAAAGTGAAAACAATGTGAGAAAACTAATAAACCAATTCAAAAAAATAGAGTGAATTTTAATGAATAAAATGATACTACAACCTGAAATATTCAGTATTAAGGTTTTCGGAAAATATGATGCCTAAAAGCATAAAGCTGTACACTCAGTCATCTATTAATGCTAGACCAGTGGAGAGTCACAAGTTCAGGCTGACCTCGGTGGCGCACGGGTCGGTTACAATGACCAGCGTAGCCTCATTGAAAAGTTGTCTCCTAAATCCAGCAAGAAGCATTTTATTCACGTTGTAGGAGTCTATGAGGAGCAGGCTTAGTATCACAGGCTGTTATTGCTGTTGCGCAAAGTGCAGATCTGGCATTGCCATTCATCAGTGGTGATTGCAGTTGATACAAACAGCAGGTCTTCGCATTGGTGGTTGTCACATGTGGCAGAGTTTTAGCACGATCAGGCCCATGCACTGTCACAAAGAGCCAAAACCTCATGATTTTCACCTGGTTCAGGCCTGGTTTCAGATTCCTTTCTGTGTTTAGGAGGCAAAGCCCCCTGAAGTGTAAGTAAGGCTTTGCACTTCCACCACCTTAGTCATTGCATCAGGATTGCCCATCTGTCCACACATGTGGACAGATGTGTTACTGTCTGGAAGTAATACACAAACCACAACAGCAGAGCCATTCACAGGCATGTGTCCAGGACACTGGCGGAAGGCACAAATGGTTGAGACTGGAAAATGCCAACTTTCTTTATGTACAAAAACTGGGGGGGATAGGCCCAAAGGACCAGAACCAGGTAGGGCCATACTAAATTGAATACAAAAAGGAGAACCTCACTCCATTTGACGTTATGCTCTTATTATTTTTGAGCAAAAAACAGACCAGTATCTTTTCTGTTTGAATGGATTTTTCATTAAACCATTCCTTTCTTTGCAATTTTTTATATTTACCAAAAAGATTTTAGTTGCATGAGAAGTAAAGAGACAAACATTTTTCAAATTAACATACAAAACATGAAAAATACTTATGACAATTCACAATAGACAGTGCATGAAATACTTATAACATACACATTTATATACAACAACGTTGAACTTTTGCATCATAACATCAGAAACTAGAATACTCTTATCGCTATCTTGTTTTTGGGGCCAAACATGTGCCAAACACGGGAAAATGTTTAGAGTGTGTGCGTGGGGCATACAATTCAATACATATCCCTCATGTCACAACAAGTTTATTCAAATTCCTCGGTGTTGAAAAAAAGTGCAGACGCGTTTCAAGACCCAGTCCTCTGGTACGGGGACATCATGTTAATTGTAAGTGATTTCTAAAAAACATAAATAAATGATGCAAGCTCCGCATCAATGAAAATGAAAACTAAACACTACTCTCCTTGAATATGATTAATTCAATTTTCTGTACCCGATTGCCTGATTCTCTAACAGAGCTGCTGCTCTGACTCCTATTTGCGTTGTAACCAGAACCTCTCAACGGAAATTACTGCAGTGCGCTTCGTAATATATGCCGGGGGGAATTTCTACAAGCTGGTGCCCAACTAACAAAATTAGATTGCTTAAATCCAGACAGGCCTTCCTGTTAAATAATGTCTGAGAAGGAGAAACTATCCTTTTCAGAAGCACATATTCAAAACTTGATATCAACTCCCTCTCTTTTTGCTTCGGTTACATAAAGTACCTCAGCCCAACAATAAAACAAGGCTGAAAAATAGACTCGCTTACACAAAAAACACATCACACTGAACTTAACGGACATTTCCTGTTAGAGCACTTGAGAGCGGGCACCATTCCCTGGGGCCTTCAGGTTAAGAATATACCTGTTATATTTACCAATGATCCAGAGTATAGGAAGGGCTTCAGCTACATAAATACTAAATGCAGCCGTGACCTAATGGTGCATGCTATCGAAACTGCCTGAAGATTGTGTCAGAAAGAAGCCGATAAACTTGAAAAGTTAACTAAGGCAATAAAAGACAACCACACTGTTTCAGAAACCAAAAGTCTATTAGACAAAATAGAAAAAGAGATACTAACCTTTAAAGACAATACGATCAGCTTTAAAACAGCGAAGTTTGAGAGAGACTCAAAGTCCTTTAATATAGATCAAGTATACCCCTTTCTGAAAGACGAATTTTACACAACTGCTGAATCTCGTAGAACCCTGTCGAACTTCCAAGGACGCTCCAGGAATCGCTTTCTTACATTTTCTGAAAGATCGTCTTCAGATACTTACGGTTATGTGGATTCAAGAGGAGGTCCCTCAAGAAAGCAGGTTGCTTTTTTAGACGAAGGCAAACCAAACCAAAGAGGCAGATTCCAACCCCAACCCTGGAAGATAACAACGAGAAGGCAGTTCTACAAGTCCTGAAGCCCTCTACCATTATCAATTTATCTCAGAGGCTCTTAACCCAAGAGGAGGCTTTAGTGCTGGAATTGGGCCTAAAATGTGACCCCAATAGATCAACTGACTTCACAAAACTCAAATTGGAAGCGTTAGAGTTTTGCCGCAAAATTCGTCTAGAGGCATGTTTTTCAGGGAAAGAATATTCCAACACTAAAGAGGTAGCTGGTCTTTTGAATAAATCAAAATGTATTCCTCCAATTCATACTGTTCCCAAAGAAATTATGGCTTATGAACAGGTAGTCCTGTCTGGGATTAGCCAGTTGGAGACGAAGAAATGCTACATGAAACACAACATCACCCGAAAACAACAGATGTCCATCGACAATCTGAAACAAGACACATCTGTAGTGATAAAGCAAGCCGATAAGGGCGGGCCTTAGTTATTTGGCCCAGGGAGATGTATTGATCAGAAGGAAGAGCCAGGTATACAATCAGGAATGGTACCGGAAGGTTAAAGAAGATCCAACTAGGTCCACATAGGAATTCATTTCAGGAATATTGAAGGCAGGACTGGATAGTGGGTTTTTGGGTCCCAAAGAATTTTACTATCTATCAAAAAAATTTACCAGGATCCCGGGAATTTCCTTTTTACCTAAAATACACAAGCGACTTGATGACCCTCCCGGGAGACCTATCGTCTCAGGAAGTGATTCCCTTTTAGAACCAATTTCGAAATAAGTCAATTTTTTCCTCAAGCCATTTTTGGTGGATGTGCCATCCTACTTGCGAGACACCGCTGATTTCATCAACAAGATTGAAGGCCGAGAGTTCGATGATTCTTCACAATAGATGGTTTCCTTTGATGTAACCTCCTTGTATACACAGATACCCCAAGTGAGGCGCTCCAAGTAATAGAGGCATTTTTGGATAAAAGACCACGTCCCCATCAGGTACCAACAGCATTTATTCTACAACATGCGGAGGTGGCTTTAAGGAAGAACTATTTTAAGTTTGAAGATTCATTCTTCATCCAGGTGAAGGGTACTGCCATGGGCTGTCCCTTCGCTCCAGAGATGGCGGTTCTCTTTATGGCAAATTATGAAGATAGATTCATCTTCGATAACAACCCACTCAGAGAAAAAAATCGCGCAATGGCTGCGCTACATAGATGATATTTGGTGTCTATGGAGTGGGTCCAAGGAAGAGTTAGAAAGCTTTTATGGTTGGCTCAACACGTGCCATGAGGACATAAAATTCAGCTTGAACACCAGCAGGACAAGCCTGACATTCCTTGACATGGAGGTGTCCCCCAATGAGAAAAGATTGACAACCACTTTACACAGAGAGTCCACTGATAAAAATACTATTTTACATCACAGAAGTGCTCACCCAAGGAGCCTGAAAGGAAACTTGCCGTACGGGCAATTGTTGCGGATACAGAGAAACTGCTCAAGAAAATCTGATTACGAACAGCATGCAGAAATCTTCAAGGAACAGATGATCTTGCGAGGATATCCTAAGAAACTACTCAAGCATGCAATAAAAAGAGCGTGGTACACGCCTAGAGAAGATATGTTACAAAAGAAAATCAAACCACCATTGAAAAGATTGGTTTGTGTTACAACTTTCAGTACAGATACCAACACATTCAGACAAATTGTGTTAAAAAATTGGCACCGGTTGGAAAACCTGGAGTGCCCATTCCCGAAACCAATCTTTGCCATGAAGAAAAACAGGAGCATTGGCCAGCAGTTTGTGAGAGCTGACATTTTTCCATCGCAGAGCAAACAAAATCTAAGGACACAATGGCAATTAAAACCAGTTGAGGGGCATCACAAATGCGGAACTTGTGCTGCAAGTGACTCCACGATAGAGGGGATTGAGTTCTCACACAAAGACATTAAATGGTGTCATTCTGAATTCATGAACTGCAAATCCAAGAACTTTATGCAATACTTTGCCCCTGTGAGAAATTATATATTGTCAAGACAAATCAGCAGATCAACCAGAGCACCACGCAACATCGCTCCAGGATCAAAAAGAAGGTGGTTACTGCACCAATGGTGCAACACTTCATGGATAACTTGCACAGTGAAAGAGACTTCAAGTGGACAGTCTAGTCAGGTCTGGATACAACCAAAAATCTGATAGACATCAACAACGCGTTGCTACAAAAAGCTTACCTAATTCTAAAGTTTAATAGTGCAGTAACTGGCTTGAATGGGATGACAGAACTCTCAAGAATATAGCTCAGAACTGCATCTCCCAGAAAGCACTAGTCCGGTCTTAACAACAATGGGACCTGAATGTCAATGTGATTGGTCCAAAACATTTTCCCATGATTCACAGGGTAAAAGTACAGGAAGTGTTCACACGGAGAATGCCTAGCTGACAGTGAAGTTGTGGTTCATATCGGATATAGAATATGAATGTGCTCAGACTTAGAAACAGTAAGTGCGCTTCATGCTGGAATTTAGCATGTTTATAAAATCATTGACAAGTTTATGGCTTCAGTAATATGTCCCCCATTTTTTTGTAGGGATGCAATGATTACAGAAATAGATGCCTGCCTCTGTGCAGCCCGGGAACTTTTGAAAGGTACTTTTTAACCTTAGCCCGTCGAGTTGCCCAATGTCCATGTATTTAAATATACTAAAATAGGCACAATCATTTTAATGTCTTGTAGAAATTCCCCCCGGCATATATTATGAAGCGCACTGCAGTAATTTCTGTTGAGAGATTCTGGTTACCACGCAAATAGCAGTCGGAGCAGCAGCTCTTTCCGAGAATCGGGCAATCAGGTACAGAAAATTGAATGAATCATATTTAAGGAGAGTAGTGTTTAGTTTTATTTTCAATGATGCGGAGCTTGCATCATTTAGTTATGTTTTTTAGAAATCGCTGACAATTAACATGAAGCCCTGATGAGAGTCCCCGTACCAGAGGACTAGGTCTTGAAACGCGTCGGCATTTTTTTTCAACACGGAGGAATTTGAATAAACTTGTGACGTGAGGAATTTGTACTGAATTGTATGCCCCACGCACACACTCTAAACATTTTCCCGTGTTTGGCACATGTTTGGCCCCAAAAACAAGATAGCAATAAGAGTATTCTAGTTTCTGACGTTATGATGCAAAAGTTCAATGTTGTTGTATATAAATGTGTTTGTATATAAGTATTTCATGCACTGTCTATTGTGAATTGTCATAAGTATTTTTCATGTTTTGTATGTTAATTTGAAAAATGTGTGTCTTCACTTCTCATGCAACTAAAATCTTTTTGGTAAATATAAACAATTGCAAAGAAAGGAATGGTTTAATAAAAATTCCATTCAAACAGATAAGATAGTGGTCTGTTTGTTGCTCAAAAATAATAAGAGCATAACGTCAAACGGAGCCAAGTTACCCTTTTTGTATTCAACTTTCTTTATGTGGCATTTTCAGAATTATATCTTGAAATCCGACTTCACCATTAAAGAGGTTTAAAAATTACAATTCATTTGGGTGTAAACAGCATATCTCTTTCTGCTTCTGATCTAAAGTCAACACTTACTAAACTTATTACAGTAACGCAGTGTTAGTCAATGGAATAACTAGGCCTTACAACAGTGAAAGACTTTGAGTCGCTCACTGTCAGGACATGTAAAACTTAGAAACCTATGTCACACTTTTCAAATACAATGCACACTGCCATATGAGCCTTTAGGGCCTATCTTAGGGGTAACTTAAAAGTATTAAAAATTAAGGTTTAGGCCTGGCAAAAGGTTTAGTTTGGCATGCAGAAACGGCAGTTTAAAACTGCATTGGCAGGCCTGAGACATGTTTTAAAGGGCTACTTAGTGAGTGGCATAATGAGTGCTGCAGGCCCAATAGTAGCATTTAATTCAAAGGCACTCGATAATGTAATGCCATCTACTAGGGACTTGCAAATAAATTACGTGGCAATTAGGTGTAGGCCAATTTTACCATGTTTAAAGGAGAGAGCACAAACATTTTGGCACTGGTTCAAAGTGGTAAGGTGCACAACGCCAACAAAAATTATTTCAGCAACAGAAGGCGAAAAGCTGAGGGTGACCCTGCAAAAAGGGCCAAGTCCAACAGTTGCATTTAACATGATACAGCTGGGTATGAGCCATCGAATAACCAGATATACCTTCATATGTCCAACTGCTGTCTTAAATGCAAAGTCAGAACATGACATGCTGAAGGGTAACCCTCAAATGGCAATTCTTAACTAACATGTACCCAGACCCATCACTCATGTGACACACAAGCTGAAAATGATTTCCCTTGCCTTGTGCTAACCTGTAATGTTTAAAACTAATTTAGAGCCAGAGGTACAAAGGATCTTTGATTGATCAAATCAGAGGGTTTGAGAACACTGAGGATTTGCAAATGCTAAAACCCACCACAAAGGATGTGGTAACCCATTTGCAACCATATACTGTTTTCCTTTAAGGAGCTGCATTTAAAAAAAGACGGTTGCCTTATTTTAAAGCAACCACAGACTTGGTGGTGTGCTGATGCCATTAGGCCAACGTCCGTGTGAAGGCAACATATTGTAATGGGTCGCAGCTTGTGACCTTCCTCATTATTATTGATAAGGTAGGTCAAACTGCAAATCACTACAATTTGGTATTTTGTAAACCAACCTTTTAGTACATAGTTCAGTTCGGAAAATACCAATGCATCAGTAAAAGCCGTTACACAGCTTATGACCCTTTTTACCAAATGCATTGTATGTACATCTGGACAAAAGTCTTCTGTGTTGACTTGTTTGTAATCAAGTAGTTACAGTCATGTGCCCATAATGGGCACCTAGGTTTTCAGGTGCCCATTGCAACCTCTTTATATGCATGTACAAAATCAAATGTCTGATGTAGTCTCTCTGTGCACATATATACATGCAGAGCATCAAATGGCCACTGCCACCTATCCATGCACATGTAGGGTCTCACATACCTAGAGCATCCACCCCACCTGCTTGCTTGTGTGCGTTATTCGGGGCTTTTGCTCCTTCCCCTCTTACTTGTTATCCATTGTCCCTGAAGATCTCGGGGGCCAGGACAATGGTTCTCTTTACAGTTGGGGTATGCTGTAGCCAAACATCAGCCTCAACCTCTACTTCTTGTGCATCTGCAGGGGCAAACAAGACTTGCAATCTGCAAGTGACACACCTCTGCCTAATATTGCACATATTTAGTCAAACTTTATATTCTTGTGTTTCTTTTTTTGCACATTTTGTCATATGCAGTCATTTGTATTCTTCATACCTCATTAAAAAAGAGGCACTAACTGAAGAGGAGCACTTGTTGACATAGTCAAAAGACAGTTTTATT
This sequence comes from Triturus cristatus, assembly GCF_964204655.1. NCBI lineage: Eukaryota > Metazoa > Chordata > Amphibia > Caudata > Salamandridae > Triturus > Triturus cristatus. The sequence continues at coordinate 742,320,150 of NC_140591.1, read as the reverse complement.
GAAACAATCAGCCTAATCCTAGTAACTAATCTCATATTGCATTCATACAGAGCATACCTGGATTTCTGCTGCTATAGTTCACTTAAAAACCACTTAAAATAACTGTATCTGTAGACCTGCCTGTTAGCCTGGTTCGTTGGTTAGTTAGAAGAGAATGCGAAATGTGAACATTATGTCCAACAAATTTTACACTTCTTTACTTTGTGATTTCCCCTCAGTAACATGCCAACTGGATACAGAGTCTCATTACTCTTTTTCATTTGAGTGTAGTATACCAAACCTGCATAGATATATTTAGTAGTAAGAGGCTCAGTTAGTGGGGAAACAGACTTAAATATCTTATGCTCCTTTCCTAGTACGATTTAATTGAGCCTAAAGACTGTACGTAGAAATGCAGCATAACTCTAATATGTTGATTTTATATGTCCTTAAGCATCCAGAAGTGGCTGCTGGACTTCCCTGCTCGAGAAAAGCAAGCTAGAAGCCGAAGACAAAAATGGAATTATCTCTGTTTATGTATACTGCTCATGGAGGAATGTGCCCCTTGTTGGCTGTGGGAGAGATCACAGTCTTAATGCAAACAATGACAGAGCTCCCTATTGGCCAAGAGGGGATTCCTCATAGGTAAACTTGTTTTATAAAATGTACCCTTAGTCATCTTTGGTAAGAAATAGAAATTAGAGGTTCAGACCATTCCTAGAGAAAATATGTGTGGTGTTTTTGCAATAAGCCACCATATAATTGTTTAACATACAAACCAAGAAACTTGCAGTGTCCACACCATGTTAAGTTAAGGATCAATATTTAAAAAGAAACATGACACACAAAGAAGGCAACTGGATACAGCAACCAAAATGTATTTTAAAAATTCACATTTAACTGTAAATAAAATATTGGGGTTTAAAATAGCCTTTGTTTACAGTAACACCGTCAAGAATGAGTCTTAATGAGTCCTCTGAAGTTGCAAACTATCAGTCTAAATGCAGGTAGGACGTTCTGGAGTTGTTGTCATGTATTGTAGTTGATTTTCTGCAGAACTGGTTCTTGCACTGTATATGATCTCAATGAGCCAGTTGACAGACTCATGAAGATGCCTACTGGAATCCCTGTGGCAATCTGTGCTTGACTTCTAAGGATCTTCTTGAGTCCCATCGAAATTGGCTCTTCCAAGGATACATTTCTCCCAACAACTGACAACCGTTATCTTCAGACTTGAAGGCTGTATAAGTGCTTGTGAAATCAGTCTGGGATTTTATGCTTCCAATTCTGGACACGTCTTTATATCAGGCAATCATCAGGAGCAGTGTTTTCCAAACTGGGTCAGTCGCAAAGTGTAAGCAATAAATAAAGATGCCTTAAATTCTGTATTTATTTTTTCACATTTGCTGCACTCCAAAGACAATGGCCAAATGTCAGCTATGTCTTCAGACAAATTGTTGAATGTATTTCAACATGAGTATTGGTGTTCACTAAGTCCTCAAACTTTACAGTCCGAGAAAGAAAAGCCAAGTATTTTGTTACAGTCTTGCTGGAGTACAAGGTGTGTGCTAGGAAAGGGTGAAGGATGTTATTTTTTGTACCACACAAAAAAATAAGCTGTACACATTCAGTAGTTAGGAAAGAAAAAATGCTGCCCATTTTGTTGTAATTCTGAATTGTGATGTGAACAAATATTTGTATAAGATCAAAACAAATCAAGACACATTACTTGGTGATGCACAAATGATAATGATTCACTGAAACCCAGTTTCCACACATTATCAGTTGTGTGCATTGTAGTTTTATCAGTAAAACTGCATGTCTGTGGAAATTTAGTGGCCATTTCAACGGAAAATGTGCTGTCTTTAAATGAGTATGCTACCTCACGATGCTTTAGTTACATTAAAAAACTGCCTGTCTCATGTCCATTAAAGTTAGGTGGGCCACAATAGTTGTCATTCTAAAAATTGGGTTGTGGTTCTAATAAGTTTAGGAACCTCAGTGATACACACTCCCTCTGTGCCCCTACCCTTTTCGAGGGTTTACCCAGATAGAAACCCCAAGTCTCCATAGGCGTGGGTGTAGCCATGACATCAGAGAAGGGGAAACTGTACGGACAGTTATGCATCATGGGATCTTTGTTGATGGCCCTGTGTGGGGGGCCTGTCACTAGGCCAATTTACCATATTTCAAGTGTTTTCCGTGCTCCATTTAATTATTTAAAGCCAGGGCCGGATTGGCCGTAGTGGGCACCGGATGTTTTCCCGGTGAGCCACCAGGGTGGGGGCCGGTTTCGGGCCCCGGGGGGGGCGTTTTTGTTACCGGGGGTCAGCAATATCGGCCCCCTGTAACAAAATCAGCCGAAATCGGGCTAAGCAAACAGCTCGGCTGCACGCCCTCTCCCTCCAGGGGGGGCCTGCCGAGCAGTTTGCCAGGACCGGTTTCAGTTCCCAGTCCGGCCCTGTTTAAAGCAATAGAACAAGGAAATAAAACAACTAGAAAAGAAAAGAAAACCTCTTTACCACTTAAAGTCTGCCTGCTGCATTGAAATAGCAATAAAAACATGAAGAAATGCAGTGATACAGGCAGCAGACCATAAGACTTAAGGAAAAAGTAGACAGTCCCTTCAAGAATCTAACAACCTTTCCTATCCAATCTTCTGGTGGGGTTCTAAACATTTTTGTTTCTATTCCTGTGATGTTTTGCTCACTGTCTTTTGAAGTTTTGTGAGCATCCTGGCAGAAATATTCCTTTTCCAGTCCTTTTTTGACAAGAAGATGCCATCTCCTTAGGTCAACATGTCCAAGACAAATGCAGCATATGACAAACATGCCTTGTGTGTGGTCTGTCTCCTGAGTTCCCCTACTGTGGAGGATGGCTCCATCTGCCAGAAAATGTCCATGTGGACCCTGAAAGATCGTAAGATCTTTCACATCAGAGATATGTTGGTGGATGACGTAAGAAGCAGAAGATCAGGGAAGCCAATGACTGCCACAAAGCAGCCAATGAATGGGCTCCTTCTATTGTGTCTGAATTCTCAGTTACTAAGGACTCTCCAAGGGTGAGTCCAGAGAAAGGAATAGGCATAGGAGACCCACAAATCAACATCAAAAGGAATAATCTCTAACAGAATTTACCATTCCCCAGAATCTCCTCAGAGGTATCTGATTGTAGCTATCATTGTTCTGTTCTCTGAAAATCCTAATTCTACTAAAACCTTCCCCTGTACTATACAAGTAAGCCAGTTTGTTTTCTTAAAAAGGTTATTGTACCTCCAGCTGGAGCTATAACACCATCTCTGCCACCGTCATACTTGCCAATGTCACTGCATAAAAGAAATTACTTCTCCAAGATATTCAGAATCTTTTTAGGCTCTTTTTCAGTCACAGACTCTGCATCGTACGCTCTGATATTACCACCTGCCTCCCCATATATAGTCTCTCCAGTGAATGTTGTTTCCAATTTCTAAGAAATATTGTTGAGAGGTGAAGTTGGATATCCCTGTGGAGACACCTCAGATATCAGTCTTAATGATCTTTGATATTCTGAAATGCAGGCCTGTTTTAGGCCTTTACTTCTCTGGTGCCTGGTTTTGCAGAGCTTGCAAATGAAAAGTTCTTGTGTCTGACGGCATCTAAATTGGCACAGTGATTATTAACGAAATGTAATCCTCCAGGACAAGATTAGGTGTTTTTAAGATCAGACTCCAAACCGGTCCCAGTTGCTGTGAGCAACAGTCATGTTTGACCACTAGAAACACCTATGCCTCTGGAGAGGAAGAGCAAAAGGCAAAATGTTTTGGGCAGAAAATGTACACTCCAGTTGGCATGGTCTTAAAATCGGCTAATGCAACTGCCTTACTATACAGCTATGAATGGGCCTTATGTGAGTCCATGAAGGTGTATTTGGATGGCTTGAATGACAAGAGGAAATGTTTCCTGGAAATCCTTCATAACCTGCTGGTGTCAAACCAAGTGATTATAGCATCTTTTGACTCAGCAGTTATTGCTTCTGTGGAATGTTGCCAAGGTATTACATTGAGTAGGTCCTCCTGGCTCTATCTCACCTCATTACAAAATGATGCACAACAAAATATCTTAAACCTTTCATTCTCAGTGTTGGTCCTTTTCAGCCCACACACAGATGAAAAGATGCAGAAGATGAAGGTGGATTCAGAGACCATAAAGGGTTTGGTCTGAAAGATAAGGCGTTTTTCAGATCTCAATACAAACACCATATCCACTTCAGAGGACTAAAACTCCTTTCTGGCAACCACAAGGCAGCAGCAGCACCAACAGCCCCCACAGAGGCAGCAGTACCACAAAAGTAATCTCCCTTTCTCCAGCCAAATGTAACAATTTCTTCCCAGGTGCCGGGGCCATGTTTCCTTGCTGTCAAACAACAGGCGGTGATTTGATACACAATTTATGGGCCTGCTTGTCCCTGTCACAGTACTGGTTATCCTTTACCACCCAGCTGAGCCAGTCCACCGGTTTGGCCGCATTATACTGGGAGTTTTGCTCATTGGGACATGTGTGGCCAAAGACAGAGCAAGGGTATGCTTCCTCGACTTGCAATTTCTACTGGCTAAGCACATAGAGGCATATTTATGAGAGGCTTACATCACGTTTGAACCACGCAAAGTAGTACATGTGTGACGCAAGCCTCTAAGTCAGATTTATTACAACCACGCAAAGTGTGGCTTTGAATGGCTTTAAAAATTTGGAGTAAGGCAACGCAGTACAAATCAGTGCTTTGCCTCACTCTGCGCAAAGGGGTTGTTCCATGGGCGTTGCGGTGAGTGTTCCACGCAACTCTAATGGTTTTTGACACATTTACAAGGACTTGTAAATCTGGGAATGCGCCAAAATCTTACGCCTGCCCAGGTGAGGCATAATGAGGAGAAATATCATTCTTCACAGAAAGAAGAAAAAAGCCTCTCAGGATTGTTTTTATGCAGGAAGGTGCCCCAATCCTGAATGCAATGGAGGCACCTTTGCACCATGGTGCAAGGGTGCCTGCATTGGCCCTGGGCTGCCAAAACGGCACCAGTGCAACAGGAAAGGACAGGAATGTGTCATATCAGATTAATAGGACGCATTCCTGCCCTTTCCCACCGATGCAGGGCACTACAGCAAGGTGACATGCTGTGCTTCCCTGCACCACTAATAAATATGCCCCATAGTTACCTGCCAATGGAAGGACCCTCACCCTCCTCCAGTGAAGGTATGGCGCTGTACACTTATGGTTTGGGATAAGACGGAAAACACTGCTTTGAATGCTGAGGAAATGGAAGACTTATGAGGTTTTTGCAAGTATCCCATCTCCCAGAGCTGAGACAAGCTGTTGTTCACCTTCCAGTTGGTGTCTGTAAATATGTCACACCCTCTCTCACCCAAGGGCTCCTCACGCATTGCGTCAACTGCTACTGAATAACCTCCCCCACCGAGACAGACACACAAAGGATCACTCAAAACCGGCTGTATTCCCTTCCCTGCTTAGCAATGGGAACCACTGATAGACTTAAACCCTGTTCGCCATGTGCAGCTCTGCTGCCCAACACCGTATCCGCACGTCTGCATGCTCCCCCTAGATCAAGACCTGGAGCTCCTAAGCCAACTGATGCATCACACCTCTAATGCTAGGGACAATGGTCATCGCCCCATAACCAGCAGCACTTTATTTCTAACAACGACTGGCTGCTTAATAATTGGGATTTTCAATTGTTCCTTTTCTTCTCCTTTGTTTCTTGATTCCTTGATCGTTTGTATTTCTTCTGATGCAGTGGTGCCTCTCTAAATTGCCTTTACACAAGCAATGAATATTGTTGAATATGACACTGGCAAGAGTGGACTATTCTCTGTGTAATGCTGTGTTTATAACAAAATCAATAAAGACATTAGAAATAAAACAACAACAAAGTAATCATGGAGGCTAGATTCACAGCATTAATTGGAGTCTGGCAGAGAATTACAAAATAGGAGACAATGACTAGCCCACTTCTCTTTTGCTGTACAAAATCACCAAAGAAAGACAGACAGATGCTGAATTCAGTGGTGTAACAGAGGCCTCCACATCCCCCGCGGTGCGCGGGGCCCCCGAGCTACAGAGGGACCCCCACAGCACAGTAGTCGGGCCTGAGTGCTTCGGATTAAATCTGGAGCAGGGCCCCTTCATGTAAATTGCAGGGGGGCCCCCTCAACTTTCGTTATGCCAGTGGCTGAATTTTATGCAACATGGTTATGCTCTTTCTTTCAAGGCACCTCCTTCTTCTATAACACTGAAGAAGCCACCAGTTTTTCAATTACATTTTAAAAAAATGGAACATAAATTCTTCTGCAAAAGAGAGCCATACCACCACTCCCAACAACCCAAAAAACTAAAAAGCATCTACGTGTACTTCCTCTTTCATAATACTGAATAGTTTTGGATCAAAGAAGGCAAAAAAGTGAATTAGTAAATAAAAGTGTTGGATGCTGGCTTTCCTTAAAATTATTCCCCAGCTAAGACTAGGATTAACTTGGTTGGACAATGAAGGAAGGTAGGATCCTTCTGCATGGTTATCCCCAGTTTCTGCCTGGTGCTAAGCTAGTTTTGACTAGTCTGACTAGGATCTTGCTAATCAGGACCCCAGTCTATCTGCTTTCTCCCTAAATAGTTATGCTCAGTACTTGGGTACATCCCCGGTTGGATACTGGATTAGACTTTTAAGTCCCTAGTCTATGGTACTAAGGTACCCAGGGCATAGGTACCCTTGAGGTCCCCCATGGGCTGAAGCATGCATGATGCCACCCATGGGAGGCCATGAACAATGGAGCCTGTATAAGCTGGTGCTAGCACCACTTACTAAAGATACAGGTTTCCTATATCTAGGGTCCCTGCACTTAAAACCTATAAGTCACACCTATAGCAGACCTTTGCAATCCTGAAGGTAGGGTGCTTGGTTCTTAGTGAGAGGGTGCCCCTGCATGAGCAGGACACTTCTGCAGCCTATGGAGTCCATTTTTCTGGGTTGTCAGAGAAGCAACCATATACAGGAGCATCCCGTAATTACGCGATGACCATCTTGAAACTGGCTGCAATGAATCCCATCATGTTTGGTATCAAACATGTTGGAATCATACCCCCACACCATAAATGGTATGGGATATATGATTTCAAGCACTGTAAGAGCCCTCCGTTATGCTCTCCATGTCCCGGGTACCAGTCTTCCAGACCTTGACAGCACAAAATGGTTGCTGCCGACCAGAGACATGATTCTGTCCTCCCATTGCTGAGCCAAGCTTGAGAAGGGGAAGACAGAACAATAGGCATCCTGTGACAGGGAGGTGTGACCACCTCCCAGACAGCATTTAGTGTATTTGGGCAGGGTGGGTGCGCTTGCCAGCACCCCTCAGTCTGCATGAGGGGCACATTTGGTGTCCCCCATGCATAGTCCAGTTCAAACCAGTCCTAGGAGCCGTTGGCTCCCACTCTGGCGCAAAACTGGACAAAGAACATGGGATTAACCTCCCCACTGTCCAGACCCTCCCCTGGGAGGGTCCCCTGAATCATCCCAATCCTTTCCCTAGGGTACTTAAGGGCTTACCTGGGTGTATGTCCCTAGATTCGTCGTGGAATAAGATTCAGATCAGATACCACTTCTTCTTCTACTGTCTGGGCACGCTGGACTTTGTTTGGGCTCGACTTCATCTCCCTTCCAGTCTGCTGCATCATCTGTGCTTGTGCACCATACAATAACCTTCCAAGGCCTGTGGGCATCCAAGACAACTGAAGGAATCTCCCTTGGAGTGAAGGAGTCACTCCCCTGCATTTGATGGCACCACAACGAAGCCGACCGGTCTGCTGACCCGTAGCTCCTCCAGACTCCGAAAAACTCTGCATCACAGGTGGCCTGCCCTGCCCTGCCCTCATACCAAGTTTGAGGCCAGTATCCCTTGTGGGGTTTTCAATAACCGAACCCCTGTGCACCACATCAACTTGCAGTTGCAAAGGCTTTTTGGCTTCCTTCCAAGAAGATCTTCGGGCTCCAAGTAGCCCCAACCTCGAGCTGCTCTGAGAACAGAATCTTCAGCCACACCACATTATGTGCATCATGGCCTGCATCTTTTGGTGAGCTGCTTGAGGTCCTCTCGCGACTCCAGTGCCTCTGGCCTGTGCGTCCATTTGAGGATCACCTTTGCTTCTCTTGGGCTCCCCTGATTGCTCGGGGCCTGCCCTGGCTCCCCTGCTTGAGGTGAGTTCCCTGGACCTTGCTGGTCTCGACATTGCTTCTTTTTTGGTGCTTCCGCCTGACACCAATCCCTCAGCACTTGCTATCCTTCGTGGGACAGCTTGTGCACGGCTCCTGGATGTCCTCAGTGTCGCCTGGTCCTCACAGCTGCAGAGTCCAGGTCCTCATCATCTCTCCTGCAACACCCGACATCAGAGGGCATTCGTCGTCCAAGTCTCCTGGTCACTTCTGAGTGACAATGACTCTGTCCCCTCTGCTTGCAGGTGCCTCTCAACTTGAATTCACCTTTGGATTCCTCTGGACACTTTCTCCTTCTTCAGCAGCGGCACTTTCCTGAAGTCCTCCATTGGGTACTACGGCAGTTTCCGACATGACTTCACATGTATGCACCCGGCTTCCCTGTTGTAGGTAACGTGGGTACCAGGGTATCCACAGGTGGTGTGGCTCTCCAACCTTCTGTCTTCTATGGGGTTTCTTCAGGGTCCACTGGGAAGGGTCTACGTGTAAGTCGCTGTTTGAGTTTTAGAGATTAACTCTAAAACTCAAACAGCGACTTACACGTAGACTTGCACATAGTCGTGTTTCCACACTGCACACGCTCTCCGTGGGGTTCCTAGTCACTCATCTTTGGAGGTTGCTTGGGTCCCCAGCACTTCTAACCCGAGTCGTGGTTCGTATACCACTTTCTTAGTATATGGTTTGGTCCCCCTGGGGTCCAACATGTATTACATGCTATCTACTGTGTTTTTTTGTAAAGTATTGTGTGCATTGTGCATATTTCCGGGTAGGAGATATTTGTATGTGTTAGAGAGTATTATATAATAAATACATATTTTTCAAAATAGCTTGTGTGGTTGTTTTTCACTTAATCAATACTATAAGATTGCATTCTGGTAAAACAAGCTGCTTCACATTTCTTCTGGAATAAACCTGTAGGCTGCTCTCCACAGCTACCAATTAGAGAGCTTTTAAAGGTGGTCTAAGACCTCTTAAATGACCATAAGGGTTGTGTGGACTGGTGCAAGGTGTCCACTTACATAAGTGTACATCATATACCAGGCCAGCTTCTCACAGACAAGCTATATCATATAAGTAAGCTAGAGGTTAGAGCTATCCATCTGAACAAACAGAGGTTCAACATATCAGACAATACCTCGAAGGAGAATATAAAAAGATCTGGAAATGGCTAAATCCTAGTGAATTGTCACTAATTATGGTCCAGTACTCCCTCCGGAGACCAAAACAGCCAAGCAAATGCACTGAGCAGAATCTGTGAAGAAAATCATGAATATGACCTGCACAACACAGTGCTCAGAGATATATTTGAAGAAAAGGGGGTGGGGATTTTCAATTAGATATTTTTGCCAAAGCGGAAAATGTGAATTGGTAAAACTAAGCCTATGGATACCCGGAACAGCACTCTCTGAGGATTGCCTTTTGATCGACTGATAAAAAAAAGCCTGTGTACATTTTTCCATGATGCTGCTCCTGCCGACTTTGATATTCAAACTTAAAGAAATTCAGCTTCATCCTCATTGCCCCAAACTGGCCAGGGCAGTGGTGGTACACTTAGGTGATTCACCTCTCTGAAGTACCTCACAAGAGCCTGCAAAGCAAGCCCAATCTGCTGACCAGATTCCAGGAATGAGTATTCCATCCAAATCTGACACCCATGAACCTGGCTGCCTGGCTCCTGACTTGAAATGTTAACTTGTCAAAATACTGCATGAGCATTCTTAAAGAATCTAAGAGGCCTAATTCAAAGGTGTCACATGCTGGCAAATAGAAAGTTTTCTTCCTAAGGTGTGAATAGAAGAACGTTGGGGCATCTCATCAAGGCCAGGCGATAATTATCGGTCAGCGCTCTTAGCGCGAGGATAATTATCGCTGGCCAACTCTGAATTTTATCGCGGACATAGCGTGCTATCAGCAACGCTTATCTCAAAGCGATAAAATTCAGAGCGCAAGCTGCCAACTGTGCGATTATCACTGAAAATACAACGATAATCGCACAGGGTTTGGCGATAGCTTGCTGATAGGGCAAGGCATACTTAGCCATGATATCCACCTTCCATAGGATATCATGGCTAAGTCAGTTTCAAAGCAGGCGTAAGGAAAATAGCGATAACAGAGGTTATCGCTACTTTTCTTGCCGCTATGCTTCTTAGCGTGAGGATTGATAATAGGAGAAATGTCGCTTAGCGACATTTCTCCCGTTATTCTGGGGAGGAACGCCCACTTTGCATCTCATTAGAGATGCAAAGCTGGGCGTTAAGGGAAAGGGCGAAGAAGCATGGATTCACGCGTTAGCGCGTCCTTGCTAATAGGGCGTTAAAATTATCGCCGTTTTTCGTCCAATAATTTTTTAGCGCCTCGTTGATGATATGCCCAGTAGACTTTATCTCATACGAAGAAAAGGTAATTCTTCCACACCTCCTGTATTTAGCTAAATAGGCCTACAGCATTCATCAGAGTGCGTTTAGCCAACATCAATGCACTATAGAAAGTGCTGTTCTCAGATTTGTTTTTACCATTCCTGTTATTAAGGATTTCTTAGAGTGGTTAAAAAAAACTTTTTCTTTCCATTCGGAAACCACCTTCTCCTTGGGAGCTTAAAGTAGTTTTATCATGATTTCTTGCTCCTCTCTTTGAGGTGATGTGCAAAGCCTGTTTACAACATTTTTGTGGAAAATAGTTTTTCTGATTGCTTTCACTTCAGTTCTTGGGGTTAGTGAAATTCAAGCGCTTCCAATTAAATACATTTACATGGTTTTCCACTCAGAGAGATTTTAAGGACTACTCCATCTTTTCTTCCTACAATGTATTTGAAAGATCATTTAAGTCACTGGTACTGCTTGCTACTATCTGCATGCTCTCTTTTCTTTTTCTTGACACACAACCAATGACATAGACTGCCCCCTTAGTATTGTTTTGTATGCTTCCTGGATTGCTGTACTAGAATCTACTGTGCCGATACTTTCCTTAAACAAGCATTTGCAATGCAATCGGTCTCGACTTTGGGACATTTTATGTATATAGCAATGCAGCACATTAGGGTGCTGAAACATCTACTGTTCTTTAACATTGAGAAAAGTAAGCACCAAACGGCGTGACACGCCAGGTATGGGAACTTATGAATAGAAATATTGCCTTTCAGCAGGAAATTGGACAGTCCAAAGCTGTGTTTTTATGGTAAAATCAGGGCCTTCTGTGGTCATATCATTGAAAATACAAGATTTGAAAAAAATATTATTGTCTACGGGTGCTCGTGGAAGACAGTTTATATGGACTGGAATGTAGAGAATGCTAAAGTGATTCTGGCATTTTACTGACCTCTGCTGGTCGTTTTATATCAAGAAAGATAAATAGAGGCAGTTGCCAAAAAAATAAAAACTAGAAAGTCCCTAAGCAGAAAGCAATTCTGGAATTTTACTGACATCTAATGGTCGTTTTCTAACAAAACAGTTAAATAGAGGCAGTTGAGCAGAATGAAAAGTCCCAAAGTGGAAGCAGACAAGTCCTGGGGCTGATCTCCAGAGCCCACAAACTACATACACATATAAGTATATACTAAAGTATATACAAGAGGTCTCGAATGCTTGACCGAAAAACGGAGCCGTGGTCTTTTGAATCTTAGTCACCAGGTCTTTGGAGATGGACTGAAATCTCTACCAAGTATTCTGGCCCCCCAGAAGTGACCCACATGTGCATGGTGCGTAAGAGAGTGTCTGTATGTGAAAAGTTGTTGTGTGCACCAGAATAAAAGGTGCAATGTCTATCTGATGGGTTTTGCGTTCGCCTTCCATCGGAATCCAGCAAGGAGTCCAGTCACCACACTAATTCTCTGTGGAGTTCTCCTATCCATTTCCTCAAGCAGGAGTAAATTTATAATCCCACCCAGTATAAACACTCCCATCTGTAGTTGCAACAACAAAGAACCCTGGGGCAGATTTAGAAACTAACACAGCGCGGTGCCACAAGTAATTTTGATGCCACACATTGCATTAGTTTCGAAGCAGAGGGATTGCAACATGTTTTCAACAACATGTCACATCTCTGTGCTTCCCTCTGTGCTGGCACACAAAGTGCTGCCATGCGCCGCGCAGATACCCTTGCACTATGGTGCAAGGGTGCCTGTGTCGTGGAGAGATTGTTTTTGTGCAAGAAGGGGCCCCTTCCTGCACAAAATTGAGGTGATTTCCTCCTCCAATGTATGCTGTAGAATGCAGCACACATTGAAAGAGGGAAAAAAAGGAGAAATGAAAACATTTCTCCTTGTTGGACCTCGCTACACCACCCCTAGGGTGGCGTAGCATTCTGACGTATATCCAGATTTATGTTTACTCTGGAAATCCATCAATGGACATGGGTGTTGTGTGGGAACACAGAAAAACCCATGTCCCGCCCATAAGACGCAAAGTGTTGCTTGAAAAGGGGCGATATTGACAAGCACTGGTAAAGCCTCGCAGTGTGGCTTTACGTGTGCTCATTAATATCACGCAGCAGGTTGTGCCGCTGGTGCGCAACACAAAGTGATGCACCGGCAGACCAAGGGGCTTGCCCCCCCAGTGCTTTGGGTCCTGGGGAATGTAATTTAGGAGTGATATACACAGAACAGAGATTGAACCTCATTCCATCCCAGTGTTCTGCCTGTGACATGTATCTTCCATTGGTGTCTATCCATGTCTGCTGTGAAAAATCAGGTGTTATCTTCCTTATCAATAGTCTGACTCATTGTGAATTTGAGGTATAACCTAAGTGGGTCAGTACCTGGTATCCTTCTCTCTCGAGTGCCTTTAAAAATATTTACTCTAAGTCTTCTGGAGCATTATCATATCCAGTCCATGCCTCTTAAGGTATTTTGTGACAATCCCTTTCTATATTTTACTACCCCATCCATTGACATTCCAGCATATCACTTTCAGGTTAGAGCTACCAAATATCTCTGACTGTATTGGGTTATCTGGAGGCTCCAATTATCCTTCTCCCTCCCCAGAGTCCCTCCATTTCTCGTAATGGTCATTTAGGTCTTCAATGTAAGGTTTCAGAGAGGTGATTCCCAGTTGTACCCCTGAATGCCCCTCCCCCCTGCTGCCCTTATTTGCAAATTTAGAACTACCTGTCCCCCCCAAAGTGCTGAGTGCCTATTGCCCCAAGTAAAACACAGAGACCAGTTCTATCTCCTGTGATCTTGCTACCTTTCCAGTGCCTCCCCCACAACAGTGTATGCATAGTATGTGCACTTCCACTTATCAGTTACCAATTATATTGATATATTCTTATGTATCAGTTTTCGGCCATTACCGACAATTGCCCAAGATACTAATTTGCACTCACATTAGGTGTTGACAGCAGAGGTGGCTGTCCACATCCCCCAACCAGAGAGTGAGCCCTTATCGCCAATCTCTCTCTCTCTTTATCCCCCAGATTGCAGGCTCTACTGCCCTCTTGCTGATTCTGTCCATTGTGTTCTCATTATCGTGGGGTTTTTCCCCCTACCCTGACAAGATCAAGGTTTTTCTGGAGCATCATCGGCTTGATCGTGATTGGTCTCCTTGAATCACTTTTTTTTGCCTTGCCATTGCACACCTCCTTCCAGCTGATCTCCATCCATCCATACTTTCCCAGGCTTCTTCTGGCATCAAATGTTCCATGTTTTACCCTTAGCTAAAATCTGCATCTTAGTTGGAAATAGCATTATGTATTTGATGTCCCTTTATCTCAGTATGTGCTTGACTGTATCTTTGTCTCTAAACGTTTAGGGTAAAGTTTGGGAAGATCCTTATTTCTGGATTTTGATATTGTAGATGTCATGCAGTTTGGCTGCATAGAGGATGGCTTTGTTATCTCGATGATTGAACATCCACACTCTTATTTTTTGTGGGCAAGGGCTGGTCTCGCTGGTTGCAACGGGGCTCTGTGGGCCTATGCAATTGCAAAAAAGTTTGAGAGGCCCTTTGGTTTGAGTGTTTGTATGATGAAGTCCTCTAAATATAGTTCAAGGTTGGGCCCTTTAACTTGATTGTATAATTATATTACTTCTTGTGAACACCTTTCAGAGTCCTCCAGTCTTGCCTGAGCAATGTCACTTTCCTTGTGAAGTCAGTTGACCATGACCCAGAGGCCCTTTGCTTCTTTATTAAGGCAAGATGTTTTTCTACCTGTGAGACTGTATCACTCTTCTTTCTGATATCTCCTCTCAGAGGTGGTTAACTTAATAGCCACTGAGTCTATTTTAGGCTGCAAGTATTGCTTAAATATGTGTATTGCTGACTTAATATCCTTTAGGGAGGATTCCATTTCTTCTGTGCCCTCCTCTGCATCTCCTTGAGGCGAGGCCACTGCCATCAATGAGACACTACGACTGGCAGTTCACAGCACAGCAGATCTGTCCATCTTATTTTGTTGGCCATTCTTACCTCCTCTGTGGTAGCCCATTTTGCTTCCGACAACTGCAGGCAGTCTGTACAGCAGTTAAATTAAAACCAAACAACCTCAGTTTTAGTGGAGGTGGAACTAACTCAAGAAAAAGCGGTGCTCACCTTTGCCTACCTTGGATGGGTGGGAGAATGGGTGATGCACTCTCTCTATGTTAAAGTGGTGGTGCTCCTTCTGGGCGCCGCAGTGACCGCCCCAATCACGGCCTCTATTAGAACAGCACAACCAGGCCTGCTGCACTGTGCTCCCTTCAGTAGACAAGTGCCCATAGGTTTTCTGTGCTGCAAAAGGTGGACAGATTGCTATGTGGAAAGATCCATGTGAAAATATGCACAGCAGGTTGGCGGCTACACAGCTAGTAAGTATGCTGTCTTTGACAAAGGATGCTCTTTTCTTCTCCTTTTAGCACCCTTTCTGTTTCTGGACTTAAAGTCCCAGGACCGGCAGCCATCTTGGGTGGGGTCTGGGCTTATAAGAAGTAGCCCCGTCCATGCACACGGGATCACTATTGACTAGATGAACTTGCTGAAAGCCGTTTTCTCTCTCTCTATGGCAGTTTCCTATGCAAAGCAGTGGCATTACAAACTCTGGATGTAGTCCACCACATCTCCTGATTCTGCAGCCTCACAGCCTTAACAAAACCAGTCTCATAAGTAAAAACTAAATTTTGAGCTATTGCGTGAAGAATTTCAATTCTATTAAGGACATGGAGGAGAGGGTTAGGCTTCTCTTTCTTTACTTAAGCATTACAGCGGCCAATGAAAACTTTAAACTACAAAACCCAATCGGCTTTGCCACTCCTTCTCCCCCTCAATCACAGGTCACCCCATAGGGTATATATACAACAGTGTCACCATAGTCCGTGCTCTTTCTTTGCCAACCAACATTTTAAGTCCATGAACATTGACCCCATAGAAACAGAAGTCCGCCAGCCATCGGACATCGTTCACGAACCAGCTCCCATGAACGAAGATGAAACTCCTGCGTCATCAACAGGTACAGCAGCAGCCGCACTTCAAGACCCTTCAGGTCACTTTGGTCTCAGATCCTGAAAAGAGAACAAAAGCCATAATATCTCACTTCCAGGGGCCCCTTCCTGCACAAAAACAATCAATTGAGATGATTTCCTCTTCCAATGCATGCTGTAGAATGCAGCACGCATTGAAAGAGGAAAAAAAGGAGAAATGAAAACATTTCTACTTGTTGGACCTCGCTACACCACCCCTAGGGTGGCGTAGCATTCTGACGTATTTCCAGATTTACGTTTGCTCTGGAAATCCATCAATGGACATGGGTGTTGTGTGGGAACACAGAAACACCCATGTCACGCCCATAAGACGCAAAGTGTTGCTTGAAAAGGAGCGATATTGACAAGCACTGGTAAAGCCTCGCAGGGTGGCTTTACGTGTGCTCGTTAATATCACGCAGCAGGTTGTGCCGCTGGTGCGTAATACAACGTGATGCTCCGGCAGAGCAAGGGGCTTGCCCCCCAGTGCTTCAGGTCCTGGGGAATGTAATTTAGGAGTGATATACACAGAACAGAGATTGAACCTCATTCCATCCCAGTGTTCTGCTTGTGACATGTATCTTCCATTGGTGTCTATCCATGTCTGCTGTGAAAAATCAGGTGTTATCTTCTTTACCAATAGTCTGACTCATTGTGAATCTGAGGTATAACCTGAGTTAGTCAGTACCTGGTATCCTTCCCTCTCGAGTGCCTTTAAAAATATTTACTCTAAGTCTTCTGGAGCATTATCATATCCAGTCCATGCCTCTTAAGGTATTTTGTTACAATCCCTGTCTATATTTTACTACCCCATCCATTGACATTCCAGCATATCACTTTCAGGTTAGAGCTACCAAATATCTCTGACTCTAGTGGGTTATCTGGAGGCTCCAATTATCCTTCTCCCTCAACAGAGTCCCTCCATTTCTCGTAATGGTCATTTAGGTCTTCAATGTAAGGTTTCAGAGAGGTGATTCCCAGTTGTACCCCTGAATGCGCCTCCTCCCTGCTGCCCTTATTTGCAAATTTAGAACTACCTGTCCCCCCCAAAGTGCTGAGTGCCTATTGCCCCAAGTAAAACACAGAAACCAGTTCTATCTCCTGTGATCTTGCTACCTTTCCAGTGCCTCCCCCACAACAGTGTATGCATAGTATGTGCACTTCCCCTTATCAGTTACCAATTATATTGATATATTCTTATTTATCAGTTTTCGGCCATTACCGACAATTGCCCAAGATACTAATTTGCACCCACATTAGGTGTTGACAGCAGAGGTGGCTGACCACATCCCCCAACCAGGGAGTGAGCCTTTATCGCCAATCTCTCTCTCTCTTTATCCCCCAGATTGCAGGCCCTACTGCCCTCTTGCTGATTCTGTCCATTGTGTTCTCATTCTCGTGGGGTTTTCCCCCCTACCCTGACAAGATCAAGGTTTTTCTGGAGCATCATCGGCTTGATCAGTGATTGGCTCCTTGAATCACTCTTTTTTTTTTGCCTTGCCATTGCACACCTCCTTCCAGCTAATCTCGATTCATCCATACTTTCCCAGGCTTCTTCTGGCATCAAAAGTTCCATGTTTTACCCTTAGCTAAAATCTGCAGCTTAGTTGGAAATAGCATTATGTATTTGATGTCCCTTTATCTCAGTATGTGCTTGACTTTATCTTTGTCTCTAAACGTTTAGGGTAAAGTTTGGGAAGATCCTTATTTCTGGATTTGATATTGTAGATGTCATGTAGTTTGGCTGCATAGAGGATGGCTTTGCTATCTCGATGATTGAACATCCACACTCTTATTTTTGTGGGCAAGGGCTGGTCTCGCTGGTTGCAACGGGGCTCTGTGGGCCTATGCAATTGCAAAAAAGTTTGAGAGGCCCTTTGGTTTGAGTGTTTGTATGATGAAGTCCACTACATATAGTTCAAAGTTGGGCCCTTACACTTGATTGTATAATTATATTACTTTTTGTGAACACCTTTCAGAGTCCTCCAGTCTTGCCTGAGCAATGTCACTTTCCTTGTGAAGTCAGTTGACCATGACCCAGAGGCCCTTTTGTTCTTTTATTAAGGCAAGATGTTTTTCTACCTGTGAGACTGTATCACCCTTCTTTCTGATATCTCCTCTCAGAGGAGGTTAACTTAATAGCCACTGAGCCAATTTTAGGCTGCAATTATTGCTTAAATTTGTGTATTGCTGACGTAATATCCTTTAGGGAGGATTCCATTTCTTCTGTGCCCTCCTCTGCATCTCCTTGAGGCGAGGCCACTGCCATCAATGGGACACTATGACTGCCAGTTCACAGCACAGCAGATCTGTCCATCTTATTGTGTTGGCCATTCTTACCTCCCCTGTGGTAGCCCATTTTGATTCCGACAACTGCAGGCAGGCTGTACAGCAGTTAAATTAAAACTAAACAACCTCAGTTTTAGTGGAGGTGGAACTAACTCAAGAAAAAGCGGTGCTCACCTTTGCCTACCTGGGATGGGTGGGAGAATGGGTGATGCACTCTCTCCATGTTAAAGTGGTGGTGCTCATTCTGGGGCCCGCAGTGACCGCCCCATTCACTGCCTCTATTAGAACAGCACAACCAGGCCTGCTGCACTGTGCTCCCTTCAGTAGACAAGTGCCCATAGATTTGCTGCGCTGCAAAAGGTGAACAGATTGCTATGTGGAAAGATCAATGTGAAAATATGGACAGCAGGTTAGCGGCTACACTGCTAGTAAGTATGCTGTCTTTGACAAAGGATGCTCTTTTCTTCTCCTTTTAGCACCCTTTCTGTTTCTGGAATTAAAGTCCCAGGACCGGCAGCACTCTTGGGTGGGGTCTGGGCTTATAAGAAGTAACCCCGTCCATGCACACGGGATCACTATTGACTAGATGAACTTCCTGAAAGTCGTTTTCTCTCTCTCTATGGCAGTTTCCTAGGCAAAGCAGTGGCATTACAAACTCTGGATGTAGTCCACCGCATCTCCTGATTCTGCAGCCTCACAGCCTTAACAAAACCAGTCTCATAAGTAAAAACTAAATTTTGAGCTATTGCGTGAAGAATTTCAATTCTATTAAGGACATGGAGGAGAGGGTTAGGCTTCTCTTTCTTTACTTAAGCATTACAGCGGCCAATGAAAACTTTAAACTACAAAACCCAATCGGCTTTGCCACTCCTTCTCCCCCTCAATCACAGGTCACCCCATAGGGTATATATACAACAGTGTCACCATAGTCCGTGCTCTTTCTTTGCCAACCAACATTTTAAGTCCATGAACATTGACCCCATAGAAACAGAAGTCCGCCAGCCATCGGACATCGTTCACGAACCAGCTCCCATGAACGAAGATGAAACTCCTGCGTCATCAACATGTACAGCAGCAGCCGCACTTCAAGACCCTTCAGGTCACTTTGGTCTCAGATCCTGAAAAGAGAACAAAAGCCATAATATCTCACTTCCAGGAACTATATTACAAACAATGGGGGGGGGGGAGAATATCAAATCACAACAATCATATTGTTAATATAACAAAACATGTATCCAATATACACACATGAACAATAGTTATGACTAATCATATCCTAGGGTGGGATAATCCTCGCTTCCATGTCCTTACTAGAATCGAAAATTCTTGACACAAAAGTTAGACTTTTTTTTATTCCGTGTCAAGAACCTAGGCTTCAAGTTATGCTAGTTTTAAGTTGAGTCACCACATTAGAATCAACATCAACAATTGGCTTATGATGAAATACTTTAAATGTTGAATCAGAGGACCAATCAGCTGTAGCCATAATCTCCTCCAAGCGAGAACCAGTAATACAACCTTTTGAGGTCACAGCCCCCCTCAATGAATGAGTTCCAAAGATGGAGACATCAATACCAGCTTCGGACAATAACTACTTAACCCATCAGGCCAAGGTCGCTGAAGAGACCGGGCGGAAAGGTTTCTGCAAAGAAATCAACAATTGACCTGCCACATAATTTTTTAATTCACGAGTACAATCCTCATAACATCTTCAACATTTTACAACACAGTTTTTGATGATGTGGAAAAGCAGGATAACTCACATCTGGAATTTGTCTTAGTGTGCTTAGAGATTGCAAAAGAGGACCCCGAAAGGGTAAATACTCAACCTGCCAAATCCAAGGCCTTACATCAGAGACTTGTCTTCAAGGAAATACTGCACAACAGCAAAGTGAGTTTCACCAAAAATTGTTTGTGCGAAGGACCTTAATTTTCAGGATAATCCCTGAGAAAACAGAGTATGATATCAACATCCCACCCCATGGAATACCTTGGTTTTGGTGGACAAACCTCAAGAGTTTATAAACAAGAGGGTGCTCTCCCAGAGGTTTACCAACCAGATGAGGATAAACAGCCCATATAGCTAAACCAAAGTGATTAACCGTCCTATATGCCAGCCCCTGACTTGCCAAATAAGTTAGAAAATTTGAAATCATATGAATGCCTGATCCAAGGGGATCTACCTCTCATTCACACCAACAAACCCACCAACGCCAAGCTGATTCGTAACGCTTGTGTGTAGAGGGAGCCCAAGATTGTGACACGAAAAACATTGCGTCCTGAGAAACTCCCAGCACTTGCCAGCATCGCCAGAAATACTCCAGGCCATGAGGGACAACTACCTCTGCATCACTAATGGGTGTGGTAATCCAATTGGATCCCAAAGTTCCAGGAATGAGAAAGGTCGCACCAGACCTGCACATGACAGGGTTAACGTCACTAGAAACCATGACTTGCCTTCCAATAGGGGGTGAACAAAATAATCTCTGCTCCTTGACAGCGAACTTGCGCCAGCACTCGCTGAATCATGGCTAATGGGGGAAACACAAAGTTTGCCCGTTGACCAGGATTGAAGAAAAGCATCTGAGCTGAGCGCTCTGGGATTCAACCTCTAGCTGTAAAAGAGGGTTTGTTGCGCATACAGTTGGGACACAAAGAGATCCATTAAACACTGACCTAATTTCAAGTCCAGTTGTTGAAACATCCTGGGTTGAAGTCCCCAGTTGTTGTAAGCCCAAAGAAAATGAGAGTTCCAATCTGCCACCACATTGGAACTGCCCAGAATGTATTCCTCTGTCACCAAAAATGATGTTAAAGGGAATAATGCCAGAAGTCTCTGGCTATCTCTGCCAGGAGACAGGACCTCGTGCCCCCAAAACGATTAATGTACTTTAGAGCCGACACACTGTCCATATGCAATAGGATGCAACAACTTGTTTTCCTCAGGGACAGAGTCCGAAAAGCGAAGGAGTTTCAGGCAATTGATATGAAAGTAATGTTCTTCTGGGGACCCACTGATCCCTATCTCCACTGAGCCGCAACCGGCTCCCCAGCCCCATCAACTGGCATCCAATTCCATCACTGCCTACAGGAGTGATGCAAAAATGGCTTTGCCGTTCCATGCATCCATGTGATCTAGCCACCATTACATTTCCGTCCTGGCTTTCATGGACAATACAGTCTGTTCCGTGTAAGCTAAACCCCTGTGAAGATGTAATATCTTAAACAGTTGCAGACCCCGATAATGCAGAGGGCCCGGGAATATCACCTGAATCGAAGAGGCCAAAAGACACACCGGGTGAGCCAGAATCCTCAAGGATATAGTTGGAAAGGCAAGTGCTCTCCTCAACTCTTCCTTGATCAAAATCCGCTTTTTTAACAGAAGCAATAGTTGTGTCAAAATTGAGTCCACTTGGAACCCCAAAAACTCCATAGTTTGGGATGGTATGATGACAGACTTGTGCGAAATGATGTAATGTACAGAAATGATGCCAGTGATTTCAAAAGAACAATAGTCAGCACCTCTGCATGGTTTGCAAATGTAAGTCACAAAATGTCCATTTGCGTGCTCAATGTTATGCACCGTGCCATCCACAATGCTACTCAATATGGGGAGAAATAAACAATTCCTCCAAACACATCTCTCAATGAAACTTGGGTAACAGAGCACAGCACAAAAAGGTTCAAACTGGCAAACAACAACCAGTAAGGTGTTTAATACAGAACTCAAAAATAGTAGGTGTTTTGAATAACAGTTTCCAAGTCTGGAAAAATAATATCTAGAAACTGCACCCAGACTGGTAACTATTTTTATTGAGTGCGGAGGGAGCCATCCCAAAACTCTCCTAGGGCAGTGCCCTTGACTGCCCGTTTACTTGCCCATTGGGTGTTCCAGGGACTGGTGAATAGTCCGTTCGGAGTAGCACAGGGCAAGGAGCTGATCGTACTGTAATTATCTACGATCGGCTGCTCGCGCATGCGCAAACCGGGTAGCACTAAAAATGGGACTTCCCCTGTAGAACGTGCGATGCGCATCTGTCCCGCTCCCACTCCATGGATATGTGTGGGTGTCAACAAGCCTAGTTCATGCGTGTAAGCGCAGTGCCCTTATGGAAAATGTTGACAAGCAAAGGGCTTAAGTGAATACAAGTAACACATACACAGTAAATAAATCTTAAGAAATAAATATACTTAACTGGCTGCTGCAGCAGCAAAAAAAGAGGACGGACTTTGGTGCCACTGTTATGTATACACCCTATGGGGTGACTTGTGATTGGTGGAGAGAAGGGGTGGCAAAGCTTACTGGGTTATGTAGTTTAAAGTTTTATTGGCTGTTGCTTAAGTAAAGAAAGAGAAGCATAAGCTGAAGCCTCCGTTCCTGACATAGAATTAGAAGACAGGTCTAGTCTTCGGTGGTAAGCTAATTTTTGCCCGAGGTAAAGGTCTCAGGCTGAAATTCAGGTTGGGCACACATTCTCGTTTTCTCCCTGTTTGTTATAAGCTACTGGGCCAATTCTAGATCTACAGTCAAGCTAATTAGGCGACTTGCAGTGGTTAACACGCATTGGTCAAAGTATACAAGATTTTATCCATACTGAAAAGATCGCATTGTGCAGTATATGTGAATAGTCTATGGTGCTTTTAACAAGGAGAGTTTCTTTGGAGATTGTGCAACAGTCAATGAGAGTGTAGTTAACTCTGAGGTTATCCCTCATTCATATAGTGACACAAGAGAGTAAAACTGGGCTGATGCAATGTTCGACTGTCAATCGAAACCAGATGTGGATTCCCCAGGCAGACCGAGTCACAGGATGGTAAAGCAAGAAAATGACCACTTTCTAAAAGTGATGATTATCCACAACAGGGGCATCCCCACTCCCCAGAACCTGCGGCAAAAAAATATAACAGCTATTTCAGGGAGAAATGTATGTGAGAAATGTGAAACTAACCACCCCAGAAGAGTTTGTCAGAAAATATCACAATGAAGAATACAAACAATATATAGAAAAGTACAAATGAAAAAGTACAGACAGACCAAAAAGTTTTTGGGAAAAAAGCTTTTTGTTACTGAGATAATTTTTTATAAAGCATTAACTATATCAAAAAAGTAATACAAACGTACAAATGGTGCTCATAAAGTTGCACATCACAATATAATACAAATTACAGTCTAAACAGAAAACAAACACAATGGCAGGTGAAAAATAATACAAAAAGTGTCCGATGCATATAACTGGATAAATAATGCAATAAATACATCCTCTTAGGTGCGAGAGGGAACGTCAACAGCGTTTTGACCGTATCAATTTAATAGGTCATAATCAGGACACAAGGTGAAGATTTTGAAAGCAACCATCAGAAACCATAAGCGACGCAATAAATGGTCACATCAAAAATCCAAGTTCATTTAGATGCCTCATCTTGATCGTAGGACTCTAGGAACTGTAGCCCCAAGTTATATCATAAATGAGGAATTCAATTCCAAGCTCGGATTAACGATATTCGCATGACCGCATCCAAAAACAGCAGTGATTCATCGTGGACGGAGAACACAGCAAACTGGCTCGCAAATTGAATTATCGCTTGGTGAATTGTCAAAGTCCATAACATTGAAACGCATTGGCACATTATAACTTTTGAGAAGCTGATCACAATCAACGTGTTTGTATTGATAAAATGGATGTCAATAGGCACAAGATACACTTGCATACAGAAACAAAATCGCATCACTATTAGCAAATTCGCTGGACGTAAACTCTTTATCAACCCAGACTCAGAAATATGTGGTCAGGCAGGCTCTGAGACCTAGGCCTTGGGTTACTGATTGACAGGTGACAGGTGGGGTGGCACGTAGCCAGCAGACAAACATGCAAACAGGAAACTCAGCTCAATCCCAGAGGCAAGCACAGTGACACCACAATTGTCCAGGTAGATTGGTCCCGATAAAACACACATGGCCAGAAGGGTGCGCGAGTTTCCAAAACACCATAAAATCAGATACCACATGAAGTTAGGAGCACACAGACAATCAGGAAACAGCATACAAAGTACACGCAGTGACAATGGGCATCTCATGCCAGACATTTGGTCATGTTACCCACTGGCCTCCATTGTATCCACGCAAGGAAGGTCAAGGACCACCTGAATTTGTTACCAGGGGCCTAATTTACAACTCCACAGACAAGGCTCACAGTCTTTTACCAAATAAGGTTCATTGGAAGCACTTTATGATACCCAGAGATGTGTATAAAAATACATTCAAATTTATTGCACTTTGAGACAGTATTTAGACCCGCTTTTGTAACTGTGCTATTGGCCAAAGTGTTTAATTAAACCAACTGTTCCAATCTTGCCAAACACCTCTTGTCTTTTGTTTTTTTCAAGGTAAATTCATATTCAAGCAACATATGGACTTTTAACCTAATATAAATTCAGCAGGAAATAAGACAAAGAAGTAGATTGCCCTCATTACGGACAACATGAACTGTATTTTTATATTCTTATATTGTAAAAGAAGCAATTCTCCGCATTACTAATAATGAGGAGCATGAACATATTAGATGAACTCTGAACCTGTTGCAAATTTAGCAGGGAATAGCTTTTATGACAAGAAAGTACATTTCCCTCATTAGGGACCACAATAACTATATTTTTATGTTCTCATACTAGGGATGAAGCAATTATCTATTTTTATTCACAACATTTCTGTGGAAGAACACAGAAAGAGTCAATATTTGTGATTGTTGTATGTTATGTTCATATATATTTTAAAGAGATGATAGATCAAAAATCTATCATCTCTATAAAATTGTTTTTCAGTCACATAGTAGCTAACATAGAATGAATGCATAAAATTAGAACAGCATAAAAAACTTAGGAGTTAACACATAGAATAAAGTCCATGCGTTACAACAACCAAAGTGTTAGAGAAGTTATGACCTGGTAAGGTTACTGTTTGTGTATGCATTTATACTGCCCCCTCAAAGTCCAGCACACCGGATGCGTGTGGATCAACAGATTGTCATGGATTTGGAGAGGCGGGTGGTTAAGGAGAGGAGCAGTACACTCAAGTTTCTAGCAAGCCGCCATCTTGAATAGAAGTCGATACTCTATTTTTATCTAGCTCACACCAAACTTGGATCTTATTCTAATAGGACATAGTAGGATCTTTCTCATGGTGTCTTCAAGCTTAAAAGTATTGTGTTAATACAATTATATGCCTTATGGGTATGTTTCCTCTTGGGGAGGGAGAGAGATGACAGACTCTTGGGATCAGATAAAAGGTGCCAAGGTCTATGCATGGAATGAGAGTGGATCTGGGGTTTTGTGGGGGGTATTAGAGCAAAGCTTCAGGTCTGTGCAGGGCAGTGTATGGAACCGGGGTCTGTGAGGTGTATTAGGCTGGAGCCTAAGGTCTGTGCATGACTGGGGAGAGGTTTGGGATGTGTACAGAGCAGGAAAGTTGAGTTGGTTCTGCAAGTGGTAGGCTAGCAGGGACAAGGTCCAGTGGAATCTTGGTAGGGTAGGAGTTGGGCTGTTACTTGGGAGGAGAGCTGAGCAGGGACTCTGTGCGAGGTGGATAGACAGGGCTAGGGTCCAGTGAAGTCTGAGCAAGGCAGATGAGTGGGTCCGGGGACCAGAGCTCATTCAGGCTGACCCCAACCAATGGCAGAACCTGAGGTCCAGAGGTGAATTTGAGGCAACATTGGCAACTCTTCAGCCTTTTGTTTAGTTGTAAGCAATACCGTCCGGAGAGGCTTTGGCCACTGACATTGTTAGATGCCCCTAGCCATACCAAGCATCCTAGCCAGGAGAAGAGCTCTCACAGCCAATGGCTGCACCGGAAACTTCTGCCCATGTTTGGGACAGAGCATGCCCAGGGTCCTGGGCTCACTGTGCCCCTGGATTCAAGCTAGCCTGGCTGATGAAGGATGATATCCCAAAACAGGCCCCGGTATGCTTGTTTCTAGTCCAGGGAGGACCTGGCTTGGCAGTTCAGGCTAGACTGTTCCCATGAGGAGGAGTGTCAAGACTGATTTGCATATTGCTATCTCTAAACTAGTGTGGCATGGTGATCAAAAGAATGATGGATTTAACACAGAACTCTTGACTGGGGGTGAATGTTTGATTTGTTCCACATTCACTCCATCATTGTATGTCTTTCACTTTCTAAAAGTGGCACTTTTAAACTAGTAATGTTAAATCCAACTTTACCATTAAAGAGGATTTATCATTACAATTCTAAAGATATAAAACATGATGAGGCTACTCCTTTCTGATCAGAAATTACAGTTTAAAAGTTTTTTAAGCAATTCCCAATGAGAGGGAAAATTAGATGTTTATCACAACTAGGAAATTCAAAACCTATCGGTGCATGTCTTACCTTTTACTTACAGAGCACCCTGCCCTTGGGGCAACCTAGTGCCTACCTTAGGAGTTATATTTGTGTAATAAATGGGGAGTTTAAGGCTTGGCAAGTAGTTTTAAATGCCAAGTCGAAGTGAAAGTATACTACATACACAGGCCATGCAATGACAGGCCTTAGACAGGTTTTAAAGGCTATTTGTTTGGGTGGCACAATCAGTGCAGCCAGCCCACTAGTAGTTTTTAGATTACAGGCCCTGGGTATAAGGTACACTGATTTACAAGGGACTTATAAGTAAACTAAATATGCCAATTGAGTATAAAATGATGTCACCATGTTTAGGGGAGAAGCATATGCTCTTTAGCACTGGTCAGCAGCAGTAAAGTCCTCATGGTCCTATTGCCAACAAGAAGATACAGCAAAAAACAGAAGGTAAGCAGGCAAAACATTTGGGGGAAGGCCACCCTAAGGATGACAGATATAACAGTCATAGAACTCCTTAGTGATTTGCAATATACTCATATAGTACAGCAGAGGGCACTTTATCCCATATATAAACTATACATGGCAATAATAGATTACTGCTTGCATTAAGCATAAAATAACACACCTCAGATAGTTTGAACTGTGTACAGAATACAAATACAGCAAAAGAACTACAAGTAAAAACAAAAATTTGCTCATCCTGATGTCTTCTGCAGTGGTTTGGCTAATACCGGTCTCCGCCATCTTCTTACTGATCAAAAATTAAAATGTCGGGACGTGGTCTGTTAATGAGAGAAGAGGGCCACTTGAGCTGCGAGTTCTGCTCTGAGATGGGCTCCGAGCAGAGGCAGCGGCCTTCCCGAAGTGGCTGGGGGCATACTATACACTTCTCCCCCACTGTCTAGGCACCTGGGTAACAGCAGCTCGGAGACCGGCACCGACAAATGGCACACCTGAGCGAAAATACCCTGGCAGCCGGGAGGGAACACCGGGCCTAGAGGCATGAGAGGAGCCTTAGCCCTCATGTAAGTGACCGGCTCTGCCCTCCACCCAACAACTCTGCAACCTGGGGATTGACCTCCGCACCACAGCGGGTACGCACCAGAGGCCTGCGTTTGGCCCGCGGACACAGCAGGCAAAGTCATTCTTCACTGCCCTCGGCAGGGGACTCTTTGAGCTTTTCTTGCCCCGTACTTACCCCCAGAGTGCAGCCAAACGACAGACACCTACCTGGCTCCGTTGTGAAAAGGATGGTGCCCCCGCTGCTGCCGTATCCTGTGTCTCTGCCAGTTGCCATGGATCTTCGTGCTTGGCCAGGTAGTCCCAAGCATGAAGATCCATGGCAACTGGCGGAGACACAGGATACGGCAGCAGTGGGGGAACCGTCCTTTTGACAACGGAGCGAACTTGCCCCTTATCCTGGACAAAGTAACCAGCGGCACTTTACACTGCTTCGGAGACAGTGTCCTGGAAGTCAGCTTCGGTGCACCCGGCACCACGCTCCGGGAATTCGGAAGGCCCACAAACAGCCTCAGACAAGCTGGGAAGACCCCAAGGACCTTGTACTGGGACCCCTCAACGTCTAGAGCCAACGCGTCTAACGGGAGGTGAGAAGTGAAACCGGAAGGGGGCACAACATAAGGTGGCCCCCTGCTCTTACCTCCCCCCCGACCGGCATCCAGATGCCTGGGAGCAGGACAGGAGGGTAGACCTCATAGTAGACAGAGCTGATGCTGGGGCCCCTCCCACAGCCCCCACACCATCTCATGCTTAGGAGGTTAATGGCGAGTTGAACATCTTCCCTTGGATGACTTGTGAAACCCTGCCCATAGGGCTGGTGCCAAGGTCAGGCAGATCCCCACATTGACATTGGACTTTAGGAACAACTACAGATAGTGGATCTCCATGCACCACTGGGCAATTGGAAAGAAAGTGATCCGCATTTCCCATCACTCACTCTTAGGCTACCCACCACACTGTAACCTGTATTCCACGCTGCACAACCCCAGCAGAAAACAGAGACCGTAATGACAAAAAAGTGCACAGGAAGAGTAGGAAAGGGGGACCACATGCTCATCACCTCTAGGAGCTTCAATGAGTCTACAGATCCTCTAAGTAATAAGCCAGTCCTCGGCAGCAAATCGGAGCTGAACACCACTCTCAGGTCCTCCAACGTGGTGAATGGAGGGGCTCCTAACAAAAGGCTAACAACAGACAGCACACCCTCCCACGCCAGTCTCTAGGGGCCACCACGAAGTAACCATCTAACCGAGACACAGCTAGTTCTTCACAGGTGCATCACTGACCTCACTCTGCAACAATCAGGTTCACCAAAGCGCCAAACTGGAGCACCATCCTGTGAACAGGGGCAAATGTCCACTATCAAGCACGCGAGTAAGTCCTCCAGGCAACTCCTATTTACAGAAGCACTCAAGCAGCCACACAATATGAGCGCAAAGGGTGCTCCCCCCCCCCCATGAGGGGCCCATCTCAGCTCCCACGAACACCCACACAGGGCAAAATCATGGACTGTATCTTGCAGGAAATTTTGGCTGTAAGGAACTCCTGGATGGGGAGTTAAGCAGAGAGGAGATTACGCAAGCAGTAGCAAGATTACAAGTCCCCTGGTGAAGACGGTTTTCCAGCAGAGTTCTATCATTGGGCAGGAGAGGAAATTGCTGACACTACAGACGGCATTCCAGGAGGTGGAACACACGTCTGCTATGGGTCCCCTCTCCAACAGGGCAGTGATTACAGTCCTACCCAAATGATGGAAAGAGCCCCTGCTGTGTGGTAGCTACCGACCCATCTCCTTACTGAACTTGGATATAAAAATCCTGGCCAGCGTCTTGACCTCCCACCTGCGTAAAGTGCTCCCCTCCCTGGTACACCAAACACAAGTAGGCCGCGTACCAGGCCGCTCCTCCAGGAATCACCTACACACATTAGCCCACATGCTATGGGCTTCCAAAGGTCTCCGGATTGGCGCGTTGGCACTCTCACTCAACATGGAAAGGCATTTAATCGCATCAAATGGAATTATCTCTTTAAGGTAATGGAGGGCTTTGGCATGGGTGATAAATTCATCCCCAAGGTGAGACTACTATACGACAATCTGACTGCAAAGGTAAACTGTGGAGGCTTCCTATCAGACCCGTTTCCCTTATTGAAGGGGGACATGTCCAGAATGCCCCCACTCCTCTTTCTCCTATCCATGGAGCGCCTGGCATCTACCATACGCAACTCGGCCAGCGTCACAGGCATATGCCTACCGACAGGTGGCTCCAAACTTTACCTCTACGTAGACAACCTCTTGCTCACTCTCACGCACCTACACCATTCTCTGCCATCTCTGCTTCAGATCATGGATGACTTTTCATCCTTTTCTGGTTATAAAACAAACTGGGATAAGAGTGAAGCACTTCCCATCTCAGACAGCACAACAAAGGCAGCCATACATGGGTACCCTTTCCATTGGAAACCCTCACGCCTTAGTACCTGGGGATTCTGGTGAATAAAGGTATGGTGGGGATGGTCTCGGATAACCTTAACCCACTTACTCAGATGAAATGAGATTTTGAAAAATGGACTGTACTAGGCTTTCCATGTTGGGCAGAGTGCAAGTTGTATGCAATGGTAACCCTCCCATGCTTTCTTTATACCCTTTGTAATGCTCCCCACCCAGGTGCCTATCATACGTTATGCCTCATTGACTCCAGGATGAAATCCTTTTTGTGGGGTTCCTTGAGACCTCGGCTGACCCCGTTAAAATTGAAGGCCCGTCGTACCAGCGGGGGACTGGGCCTCCCGTCCATAGACCACTATGCTCTTGCCCTCCAGCTTTCCCAGTTGGCATATATGCTGCAAGGGGTCCAAGAGACACCGCAATGGGTACATATTGAACAGCATCTGCTGTCTGCAGATGTAGACCTCTCTGCTTTATACGAGACAGGAACATGCCAGCAGGACCCCACCCACCCTGTACTATCTGCCATACACAAGGCCTGGCAGTGAACACATCACCTGCTAGGTTAGAACCCACGACTCCACAAGGAAGCCCCCCTATAGGGGAATACTGGCATATGTATTAATGGACAGATACTATCCTGGCCCTGGTGGAAAGCAGTGGGTATATACACTCTCAATCAGCTCCTCAATGACAGACTTGAAATCATTTGCAAAGCTAAGGTAGGAGTTTGGGCCCCCCGCACCACAATCTTGGAGATTCATTCAACGACAGCACTGCCTGCAGAAATACCTAGGCTCGCGTCCTTGGTTCCTGTCAGCCTCTGCAGTGGTGCCACACCTATATGCATGGGGGAAGCACAAAGGGGTAATGTCTGGACTATATGGGGTATTTTCCTCCCATCTTTTCTCACAACCCCTGTAGCGAGCTCTATGTGCCAGATGGCAAACCAGATTATCAGTTTCCTATGAGGAGGATGAGTGGGCAGAAGCCCTAGATAGAGGCGCCAGGGAGGCGCATTTGAAGTTCTGTCTTTTTAAGAGCCTGCATGTCTGGCACTGGACACCAATGAAACTGCATAGAGCAGGTCTACTTCTGCATGCAAACTGTTGGAGGTGTGTGAAAACATGCTGTGACTCAACACATACTATATGTGA
This sequence comes from Triturus cristatus, assembly GCF_964204655.1. Taxonomy (NCBI): domain Eukaryota; kingdom Metazoa; phylum Chordata; class Amphibia; order Caudata; family Salamandridae; genus Triturus; species Triturus cristatus. The sequence continues at coordinate 742,289,232 of NC_140591.1, read as the reverse complement.
ATGCCCATCGGTGCAACCCTTCTGGAGCTTTGTGGACAAAACCTGTGCACTTCTATGCCCCTAAACCTACCACTCACCCCCTCCGCCATACTCCTACATGACCTATGGAACTTGTTGGAGCTAACAAAGTCGCAATGCCACCTCTTCCACACGGCGCTGGCCACTGCTAAAATATGTTTTCTTCGACAATGGAGGTCACCACCGCCACCATCATAGGAGGCCTGGCTACTGACTATGATACGCACTGCCTCACACGAACGAGTCATATACAACCTACAAGACCAAACTGACCGGTTTTTACAGGCGTGGGCACCCTTCTTGCATACATAGGAGAATAACAGAAATGATCACATAACAGGGAGCTCTGATCCTCTCCCCCCACTTACCATACCTTTACCCTCCCCCACAGAAACCACAACAACAACAGCATCAGAAACAGCAATAGATAAAGACACATTGACCGCAGCACGCAAGGTCACTCTATGCAATAAGACTATGAGAAGTGGGCCTGGTATATGCTGTCCACTAGTTATAGTGGGCACCTTGTACCAGTCCAAAAAAAACCTTATTGATGATAGCTTAAAGACAACCTTTATTGAAAGCTATCCTTGTGGTAGCTATGGAGAGCAGCCTTCAAGCTAAGTCTTGAAGGAATGTAAAGCAGCTTGTTTTACCAGTCTATAATCTCTTGAATGACTAAATGAAAGGCAACCACACCAGGAATATATATAAAATATATGTATGTATTACTAAACACACCCTGCTAGTCTCTTTATGAGGCTAGAGGTCAAAACACATAAGTTACACTTCAAATAGTACAGTAAAATTGCACAAATACACGTTAGGCCCTAGGGGCGAGCCAAACCATATACTAAAATAGTGGTATAAGAACCACGACTTAACTAGACACAAGGCCTAGAGCCTGTAGAATCGCTGGGACCCCAAGGAACCACCCAAGGTAGTGACACAGGGGACCCATGGGGGCCGTGTGCAGTGTGAGAACACAGCCGCGAGCTCCCGTTAGCTTCTATGGGGAAAGTCGCGGTTGGCTTTTTAAAGATTAGGGACACTTAGAGGTGAGCTAGGACCAAACCCTTTTGGACTTAGGAAGTTCTAGGGTCAACACCCACGAGAGCACCAGAGTACTCGAGTTACCTAATCCAGGGAAGCCGGGTGCATAGGTGTCAAATGGTGTCGGGTCGCGTCGTCGTTTTCAATGGGAGCCAGCGAAGAAGTGCTGCTGCCGGGAAGATGCGAAGTGTCCGAAGAGATCCAAGCCTGGATCGAAGTCGAGAAGAACCTGAAAGCAGAGGGGACAGAGTCTGGGTCACTAGCCAGTGACCAAAGGCACGATAGGCGAATGCCCACCGATGCCAGGTGATTTCAGGTGAAGGTGAAGCTTGACTCTTCAGCCACGAGGACCAGGAGGTGTCAAGCACATCCAGGAGCTGGATTCGAGCTGTCCCACAAAGGATGTCGAGTGCTGCAGCATCAGTGCCTGGATTGGACACAACAAGCCTTGGCAACAGCAACCCACGCAGAAAGAAGAAAGATGCTTCGGTGCAGACCAACAGGTCTGAGGTACTCCCCACGTGGTGGGGAGTCAGGGCACATCTGGAGAAACCAGAGAAGCCCAAAGAAAATCAAAGCTGCCTTCACAGAGACCCACCATTCGACGGACCAGGGATCGTGCAGGAGCCTCAAGCGGAAATGCAAGAAGCAGGCTCACGGAACACTCGTGGAGTGTAGGCCCACAATCTTCGGTGCAGATGGTGCTCAGGGCTTGGGCTATAAGTAACTCAAAGCATGTCTTCAAGAGACGTCGGGAAGTCAATGCACTTGCAAATGTGCACGGTGGCCAGGAGTTCAGGCTCCACGTTACTCACGAGGGCAGCGGGTCTCAGCTTTGCTGGGGACTCGGGTCGGCCTCTGAGAAGTCTGGAAATCCTCTTCCTGGGCTGCAAATACTTTGGAGTCCGGCAGGAGCTTCGGAGATGCAGACCGGCAAAATGCTTTGTTGGTGCCTGCCAAGCAGGGGAGTCACTCCTTGACCCCAAGGGATATTTCTTCAGTCCTCTAGTCTTGAGTAGAGCGGCAAAGTTCCAGGATTCAGCCTCAGAGTTTCGTCCAGTGAAATCTAAATTCATGTTGCCAGGGGTTCCTTACTTATACCCAAGAAAGGGGTTGGACTAACTCTAGGGACCCACCTATGGGAGGGTTTGGAAAGAGGGGTGGCTACACCCATTTCCTTTGTCCAGTTTCATGCCAGAGCAGGGGCTGGAAGGCCCTGAACCGGTTTTGAGCTGGACTATGCACAGGGACACCAAATGTGCCCCCAGTGCAGGACTTCAAAGCACTCTGAGAGTGCTCCCACCCAGCCCAATACACATCAGCCTGTCTGGGAGGTGGTTACACCTTCCTGTGACAGGAAACCTATTGTCCAGGCCTCCCCTGCCGGAGTTTCGGTCAGCAGCAGGAGGCCAGACCCTGTCTGTGGCTGCAAATTTCCATTTTGTGATGCTAGGGCTCTGTTAAGTTGGTAGTGAGTATACCGGTGCTGTCATGTCTCTCCTTCTAGAAGGGTGGGATCATATTCCCACATCAGGAATTGGTGTGGGGGTATGATTCCAATGTGTTTGACACCAAACATGACATGTTTCCATGCAGCCAGTCCAAAGTTAGCATTAACAGTATTAGGTTTAATGCACTTAAGAGTATATGGTCAGACTGCACTACTGACAACCCCGGAGGATGGATTCCAAAGGCTGCAAAGGAGCTCAGCTCATGCCTGGGCACCCTCTCACATATAACCAAGCACCCTGCCTTCAGGATTGATAAGGCCTGCCATAGGGGTGACTGATAGGTTTCTATGTGCATTTATAGGAGAGATATAGTGAACCTATATCTCAGTAAGGGGTGCATGCACCACCTTACCCAGGCTGCAGTAGCAGACCTGTGGTGTCATTTTGGAAGGCTTCCCAGGGGTGGCATAATACATGCTTCAGCCCCTGGTAGGCCTCTGGGGTACCTATGCCATGGGTACATAGTGTACCATATACTAGGGACTCACAAGGGCACCCCAGCATCCAATCTGTGGTGTACCTAAGGTACTAGAAATCCATTTGTAAGAGAAAGCAGATAGGCTGGGGACCTGATTAGCAGGTTCCCAGCCAAACTAAGTCAAAAACCATCAAAACACCAGGAAAAAAGTGGGAGCAATCATCCAGTCAGATTTCACCTTCCTACAAAGACTACCCCCAAGCTCTCATCTAGTCACACTCTCCCACCCCCCTCTCCCTCCTCTTCACTCCACCCCTACTACACCATTTGCTGACCATGTAACTAAAGCTTACCTCTATCCACCCACCCCCCCACTTATTATTTATCCTTTGTCATCCTGTCATCACTAGGGTTACTTCTAGTACCTAGTCTGCCTCCAATTATCTGTCTTCCCCCCTCCCTATCCACCTGTACCCTCATATGTGATTACACCCTGCCTACAATCTCACCCCTGACCTCACCCCATCCTTCGCTATACCCCAGCCTCTCTCTGCCACCCCCCCTCCCCTCCCCCTGACAACGCAGATCCGCAGACCCTTATTAAAAGGCCCCTTACTTTCACACAGGCGTCCACGGAGGAGACCGCTGACATCACCAGAAAATATCACGCTCCCCATTACCTCCATACCCTGGCCCCCTTTCTGCAGCCCACAACCATTTTTGACAACAAGGCACCCTCCCATCAATAATAGTGTAGATGGCAAGAAAGGCTATCTTCCATAAATTGCTGTAAATCTCTCCCACCTGCACACATCACACACCCCGTCCACATGTCCCCACACTCACGTGAAAAAACATGGCTCCATATCAGCCTACCATCATCACTATCACTCCCATGACATGCTATATATTCCAAGTGGTAGCCTAGTTGTCACTGAGGTCAATGGTAAGGCCTTGCATTTATTTGTCCCAGTTAATTCAATATTCGAAAAAAACTGAGAATTCTAAAATGTGGTTAAAAAGGGGCTTCTATAGGTTTCTGTGATCCCGAGAGTGTTACCAGGATGCCATCTGCATAAAAAGGGCTTTAGGCTTACCTCCCAGGTTTGATATTCCTTAATCATATGATGATACTGTATTGCTGTGGCTAAGGGCTACAGTGCAATACTGAAAAGCAGAGGAGACAGAGGGCAACCCTGAATAGTTTTTCCAATAATATTGAGCTTCGGATATGTGAAACCATTACATGCCACTACAGCTGCAGGATTAGAGTATAGCCATTTGAACTTGCTGATAAATCCATCCCCCAGTCCTAACTCTTGCTAGCTCCTGGAACAAATATTCTCACTTAACCCAACGGAATGATTTTTCAGTATCCAAGGATAAGGCTACCTTTTCATCTCAATCGTGGCTTATCTGTCAGATTTCAAGCAGGAGCAACCATAAGCAGGAGGTCGATGAGTGGTGGGGGACAAAGCCTACCTGGGTGGGGTGTATCAGTAGTTAATCTTAAGGCCCGCATTAAATTAATAAGATCGCCCTGTGGCTCCCACACTGCACAGGGTCTTCATCTGGCTGCTGAAGAAGAGAAATGCGTGCAGTATTCAATTCTGGGAGGCAGTTACATTTTACCAAATAGGCAAAGTTGGCCCCGGCCTGTGGGCCCCACTCCTTTTAGGGGCTCATTGACAAGGGATCAAAATAATTTTGATTTGATCTTGAAAAACAATTACAATCAAGCTTCCTTAAATTGTTTCCAATTAGTTTTTGTTTAATAACATTAATAATAGTTCATGTTTCGTTTTGTGTAATAAAATTGGTTTATTAAAATTGTTGATTGATTAAATTAAAAATGTATTAGGAAATAATTTGCAGGGGACGGGGGAGGAGGTAAAGTTTCAACTGCCTAGGGGCCTCCTCGGTGTTTAATCCAACATTGCTGGAAGGGGTTGGGGAGCTGGGGAGTGATTTCTGCAGAGTTTCTGTAAAGCGGGCACAACTCTGACTCTGCTCAGTTCATAAAATTCCATAAGATACCTGTCTGGGACTGGGGGTTGACCTGATTGCATTGCGTCAGTAGTCTGTGCTATTTCTTCTTCCGATATTTCGTCTTGCAGTTGTAGAGGGTCAGGCCTCCTTTTGTGGCCTGTCCCTTGTGCATAGGAAGGCCTAACAGAAGCACCGTACAAAATACACATCACACAGATGCGGTCTCAAGCCCCTTTATTTAACAAGCCAGAGGAGTGTTGAAGGGTGCAACATTGTCGTGCAGAGGCCGGTTTTCTTTCTACATGCCTCTTTTCCTTTAGTGGCTACATCCTACTCAGCTGCCGCTCTGGATGCAGGAAAAACACAAAGTCTCGGAGTCGTTGACTGGGGGCAGAATTCAGCCACAGACCATACGTCTGGCTCCAGGAGCTGGGGTTGGGTCCTGCTCCTGCCGGGCACACGAGAGGGTACCAATTCCAGGGGCTTGGTACAATGGGGTTTCAGCTGGAGTTGCTCCATTGACCCTCACTGGCATAAGGCACTCTCCAGCAAAGGAGGGCTCTAGATCAGGGGCTTTGTCTACTTCCGCCTCAGGAATGACGTTTCCCTCACTTCCTGGCCGGGGTCAGATAACTTTTTTGAAACAGGACACGTTCCGGGTCACCACTAGTGATCCCCTGCATGCAGAGACCATGGTCCCATTGGTAGTGATGATCTTCCAGACCTCGGGCTCGTATGCCATCTGTAAATTCCACCCTGGGTACCAGACATTGATGACAACGTAGTTGCCCACGCATAGCGAGGAGAGCTGTGCTCTTCATGCAAGACATGCCTTTTGATTGGTAGCTTCTTTACTGGCCTGGGTTGCTTAGCTGTCAAACTCTGGAGGGTGCCAGGCAGGGTCTGCTGGGATGTTGTCACGCAGGGTCTGTCAGTACAGCAGATGAGATGGGGCACATCCAGTGGTGCTAGGCGGGGTCTAGGCGTTTAAAAACTGGTGGAGACAACTTTTAGCATCTGATCCCTTTTCAACCGCAATCCGCAGCGCCCGGTTGAGGTTCAGCATGAAGCGCTCCACCTCACCATTTGCCTGCGGCCATCGCGGTGTGATCTTCCAGTGCTGTATGGCAAGAACCTCCCTCTCAATTTGGGTGTACCTCTTCTCGGTCTCTGAAAAGCGCTCTGCTTGCATACACCATGGGTAACCTGTCCTTGTTTGCATTTTCCTGTAGGAGGACAGCTTCAAGGCCGACTGGGCTTGCATCTACGACCAAATATGTGCTCTTCCCTGGGTTAAAGTAGGCCATGACTGTCTTGTCCATCAGAGCATTCTTGGTATCATAGAATGCTGCGTTTCCTTGCGAGGTCCAATCCAAGGGCACCACACTTTGTGTGAGGGCTCTTAGAGGTCCCGACAGAGAGGCAACGTTTGGTATGAAGCGACCACAGTAGGTAGCTATCCCCAGAAAGCTGCGGACTTCAGTCGGGTGGTGGGTATCTGCAGAGTCTGGATGGAGACAGCTTTCTTCAAATCTACTTGGAGGCCATCACGTGAAAAGATATGTTCGAAGAAGTACACTGACTTGGTAAAACAAGCATTTTGCTTTGTTCAGGGAGTGTCTCTCGCACATGCACATGATGTTCCTCTAGGCTGCTAGAGAATATCAGTATGTCATCGCTGAGGTTCAGGATGCCCTGCAGGCCTGACAGCGTCTCTCAGATGGTGTTTTGAAACACTTGAGCAGCCAACAACCACCCAAAGCTCAGACGTTTGTATTGTCTCAAGCCCACGTCAGTAGAGAAGGTGGTAATGTACTGGCTCTCAGGGGCAAGGTCGAGCTGGTGGTACCACGAGTTAAGGTTGAGCTTGGAGAACCCTTTCACCCTGTTAAGGTCAGCTAAGATATCATCCATGGTGGGTGTCAGGTGGCGTTCCCTCTTCACAGCCTGGTTGGGAAGGTGCATGTCAACGCAGAGCCTGATAGCTCCTGGCTGCTTGGGCTGTGGGAAGATGACCAGGTGTGTCACCCATGGGGTCGAGCCTGTGACCTTCTCAATAATGCCCAAATCTTCCATTTTCCAAAGCTCTTCCTGTGGATATAAGTAAAAGGGAACCCTTCGGTGTCTCAGTGCTGTCGGCTGGATCCAGGTGTCAATGTGCAGCATGAATTGTTTGTCTTTGAGCTTGCCGAGACCCTCAACAGCTGTGGAAATTCATGCAGGATGGAGTCTGCATGTGAGTCGTAAATTAGGTTGGCGAAAGATACCAGCCCCAGGTCTTCTGCAGTGTGGCAGCTGAGAAGAGTGCCTTTCTTTCCATACGTCATGTGAAATCTGTCCCGGTGGTATGTTTCTCACTGGCCACCTCCACTTCTATCACTCCTTGCAGAGGGAGGGTCTCCGTCCTACCATAGGTGTAGATCTTTGCCTTGGTGGGGGAGATTGGGGCGGGGTGTGAGGCGCTCATACTGCTCTGAGTCCATGACATTCACGGACGGTCCAGTGTCGATGAGTGCTTTTACCATGGAGCCTGACACTTAGATGGTGTACATGGGAGGCTGCCGCCAAAACTGGTTGGTGTGGCTGGCAAAAGACACCGCGAACACATTGTCTTCTTCCCCTTCCACGTTGGACCCACCTCATGGGGTTACGTCTTCCTGTCCGATTGAGTCTTCGAGCAAAAGTTGCTTTAGGTAGGCTAGCATTCCGCGCAACCTGCCAAAGATGGCTTTGGATCTCCCACTCTGGCAGACCTTTGCGAAGTGGTTTGGTGTGCTGCACCTGGAGCAGACTTTCCCTTTTAAGGTACAGAGACCGTATGAGGAGTGCTCAGCACCACAATTTCCGCAGAGCCCACCCATAGGCATCTTTGGGGCTGCGCAGGCAGGGCCTGGGCACTTCTGAATGGCACCCACCCTTTCTTCCTTGATGTGGGCTGGTAGAGAGGCGCTGGTTGTGGCCAGGTGCCTGTTGAGGGCCACTTTCATCTCTTCGGCTTGAGAATTTGATAGCTCATGGATCAAGCTAATATAGGGATGTCATCAAGTGATATTCCTGGCTGTCTGAGGATTAGCTGTCATAGCATCACCGACTAGCACCCTTGTATGAGTTGGGACCGTATCGCCTCCTGCTGGTCACAGAAGGTGCACATGCTTGCGAGTTTTCTCAGGCGTGCATAGAAGACATCAACAGATTCTGTATCAGCCTGTTTTGCTTGGCGCGGTTTGAAACGCTCGAAGCCTGGGTTGATCTGGGGGTCAAAATGCCTGTTTAGCGCCATCACCGCGGCATCAAAATTGTCGTCACCTGTGTCTGGGAGAGTCTCAAACAGATCATACTGCTCCCTGCTGCCGTAGTGCATGATCAGCGACCTCTTGACTGCTCCATCCAACTCCCTCATGCCTCTGAAGTAGTGATTGAGGCGTGCGGTCCATGATCTCCAGCAGGGGGGCACTGTTGGGGGTCGTAGAGCACACTGAATGGCTGGAGGGGGGGTCACTGCCATGTGGCTGTGGTGTTTCGGTGGCGGGCAGCATCCTTTGGCGGTCTGGCTTGGCTGGCTTGTGCCGGTGTGCTCATGGTGCAAGAGCTGGTCCTGTGAGCATGTGGGGCTGTGGTGAAAGATTACTGGGGATGGGCCTGACCCAAGGCTGGCAAACCGTTGTTCGTGTCTCTGGCCACTCTCCCCTGGTGTGTTGCCTGGCACCTCCTGTGGTCTTGACTGTTGTGGACTTTTCTCCAGGGTATCCTTTGAATTAGTAATCCCTTCTTAATTTTTCATGCAGTGTAGGGTGCCCCATTCGATTTCCTTTATGTATTTTTTTCATTTTTTTGTTCGCTTTTTTTTCTTTAATGTCCTGGTGTGCTGCCATACTCTCAACAGGACGTTGGACCATCCTCACACTTTCGCCGGGAGGCGGGCTCCAGTTAGGCAGCTTTCACTGTGCCACATGGCTGCTGGGGGCCTATGCTGCATGTGCGTGCTATTCAGGAGGGCGGGCTGGGCCTGCTGAGGCATATCAGCAGTGGTCCGCGTGGCAGAGCGAGGCAGGTTGGGCTGCAATCACCGCGGTTCAGCAGCACACGCGGACGAGAGTTAGGCCGGCAGCTTAGCTCTCACTTGGTGGAGGAAATGACCGGACATCAGCGTGCTGTAAAGGGGCCTCCGGAGGTCAACACAGGCGCAGAAGGGGCCAGACGTAGAGCAGTGGACGGGAAGCCGCCGGCTTGGTGCAACAGGATTGCTGCACAGCGACTATGGCCAGTAATACCAAGAACGATAACAGCGGCCAGCTGAGTGGCTTCGGGGATGAAGCTCATGCGGTTTGCTGTACAGGACAGCTAACACGTGAACTGGAGAGTGCGGATGAGTACCGGCCTCGTAGCTAGTGTATAGGGTCAGGCCTTCTTTTATGGCCTGTCCCTTGTGTACAGGAAGGCCTAGCTGAAGCAGAGTACAAAAGACACCACACAGATGTACTGGGTACAGGCGAAGACCCCGAGCGGTCTCCAGCCCCTTTATTTATCTCCTCTCGACAAGCCCGTTCCGAGGAGTGTTACAGAGTGCAACATCGTCATGCAGAGACCCGGTGGATCTCCACAGTAGTGACTGTGCTAAGTCAGAAGATATATCCTTTCAGACCAAGACGAGAAAAGTGTCTTCCTGCGATTGAGAGTCATTAGTGACAATTGTAGACAGTGATTTATACAAGACTTTAAAAGTTAGCATATCAAAAGTGTGTCATTAATTTACCTCGTCTGTTAAGGATTGCTAGAATAGCGTATTGAACTTTTTCTTGATTGAACTAAAAAGCTAAGAGGCAGCCTGCCTTTTCCCTCAATCAATAATAAGAGTGCTTTCTCAGCTTTTAACATCAATCAGTAAGGAACTATGCTGGAGGGCAAAGTGAAAGAACTTAGAGAGAAGATGGTTACAAACTTAAAATTAAAATCTGCACAAAGAGAGTATCTCAACAGAGTTGAAAAGTTGGAAAACTTCCAGGGAAGGAATAACAAACATTTTGAAGGTGCCAGAAGGCAGGGAAGGAGATTATATAAAAACCTATGTAGTGTGACTGATAAAAAAAGAGTTACAGGTTGAAGAATCTGAAGAGGAAATAGGGAGAGACATACAAAGTGTACATAGGGATCCATACAGGCTAAATACGAACAGGACGAAGCCCAGGAAGATCTTGATTAACTTTCTTACCTTCTCCTTAAAAGAAAAGATACTAGCAAAAGCTCTCAGTTTGAAAAAAATAGAGGTTGACGGGGCCAAATACGAATTTAGATCAGAAGTTTCAACCGCTACCGCAAATCGGCAATGGGAGTTAGGGAAGAGGATGAATCAACTTAAAAGTTTGGGAGCAGTGGTCCAGCTAAGATTCCCAGCCTTCCTGAAAGTAATGCACATTTTTCATTCCTGCGAAAAGGTAGATCAAATCATAAATGACCTTCAAGCAGGTGGCCTATAATCTCTACCCTACCCTACTCAGTTTGATTACTTGAAATTGATAGAATGAGTAGAGATGAAAAGGTAAAAGGCAAGTGAGATAGGATGTGTAGGGTAAGGCAGAGGAGGGGAGGGAAAGAAAAGACAAAAAGAAAAAAACAAGTATAATACATACTCTTAGAGTGAAATAAAATAATTAAAATACTAACAGTAAACAAAAGTAAAAAAAAAAAAAATGAAAAACACAATCACTTAAAATTTTATTCTCTTAGCTATTTTTTTTTCTCCCCAGAGTTGCTTGTTTAAGACAGGCTTACTCAGATGGTGAATATTTTAGAAGATCGTTCGCTCAGAGGGGGAACCCATATGGCCTTTGGCCTTGTAGAGTTAGGGAGGGTTTTTCTACGGGGGGGGGCGCAGGGTGCACAGGGTGGGGAGCTGTGGGAAAAAAAGAAACAATAGTTCCTCTGAAGTCTCTCTTAATGTTTCAGAAGCAGATTATTCACTTGGTTGTCATCGATGATGGGTGAGAGGAATAAAGGTATTATTAAAATGTTGTCTTGGAATTTAAATGGTCTTAGGGTTAGGGGAAGGAGGGCGAAAATACTCCAGTATCTTAAAGATGTCCCAGCTCAAATTATAATTGCTCAAGAGACACACCTAACAGAGAAGGAAGCAACAGATCTGTTTAGGTCACCGAAATGGATCACCCACGTGGCATGCACAGCTCAATCAGCCGTGACAAAGGGCGTAGCAATTTTAATTAAACGAGGGCTACAAGTGAATATGGAATCTTTTGTATCAGATAAAGCTGGACGATGGATAGTAGCTAAAGTAAAAATCTCAGCTCGGCTCTATACGTTGGCCGGTTACTATGGTCCTAACTATGATGAAGTGAAACCTTTAGGTGAACTGATGGCCGAACTTTTAAACTCTTCAGATCCAATTATTCTGGCCAGAGATTTTAATGTTTTAATGTAGTGTTGAATTCCGCTCTAGAGCACAGTAGAGCACAGGTCAATCCTAAAATGCTTGGATTAATAAAACAAATGATGAAACAACTAGGCCTGCAGGATGTATGGCGACAAAAAGTTGGGTCACAAAAAGGTTTTACTTTCTATAATAAGAAGTATAAACATGAGCCCAGGATAGACAACTTCCTCATCGACTGCAAGTTAAGAGATGACATGCTGCAGATTGATCATGTAGGAGTTCATCTGTCCGACCATTCGGCAGTGATGCTAAAATTGAAGATCAGTAAGGTGGGCACTCAATCTAGATGGACTCTCGATCGCATGATATTGCAGGATGAGGGAGTTATTCAGCTACTCAGAGTAGAGACAGAAGACTTTTTTTAGTATAATTGGGGGTCTACTTTCCCTGGAGTGACTTGGGAGGCTTACAAGGAGTTTCTAAGGGGCAGAGTCGGGGCTCTGGCCGCAGAGAAGAGAAGAAGTTATTACAAGGAGCTGGCGATGCAGGAGGTAATGGTTCGCTCCCTAGAAGATAAATTAACCAATCCAAAGCGCAGGTGAGGTGGCCAGGACAGGGTGGTTGCAGGAAGTGTCACAGGTTAAGTCAAGTTTAGCTATTCTACTACAAGATAGGGTAAGGAAGAGATGGGAGGCCAGCCAGAAGGCTCACTTCGAATATAGCGAAGGCTGCAGCAAGTTGCTGGCCTGGAAGGCCAAAAAAGAGCAAGTAAGAAATAGAATCGAGGAGGTGATATGCGAACAAACGGGGACCCTGATTGGCAATAGTAGCGGGATTGAGCAAACATTCCATAATTACTTTAGTAAAGTCTATCGAGAGGAGCTTAATCCATCTGAAAATAACTTAAAAACATGGCTAGGTCAGGACGTAGAAAACCCGCTGACATCAGAAAAATCTGATCATTTAAACAGAGTTATGGATACCTCAGAGGTAGAACAGATAGTCAGCTCAAGAATGGGAAAGCCCCAATGGCCGGATGGCATCCCCCAAGAGGTCTATAAAGTTTTGGCAAGCACTTTATCCCCCATTTGGGTGAAACTTTTGAACGATTTTTTTGTTAATGGGTTTGATCTGCCAGCCTCTTGGAAGGAAGCTATGATTTCTTTAATTTTGAAGCCCGGAAAGTGCCCTAAGAAATGTGACTCCTATCGGCCAATTTCTTTATTAAATAGTGATTATAAGATATACGCAAAGATCTTGGCAAACAGGTTGAATGGTTTAATGGTTGAGCTGATAGATGAGGATCAGAAACGACAACGACCATACACTATAAGGCACGGGCATACCATTCAATGCAATTTTTAATAGAGGGCAATTGAAAAAGCTTTTACAAGTTTCTTTTTCTTTGTCTTCCTTCCAAGTCTCGGTTCAAATACAGCATCTTCCTCCTCTTACCTACAAAAGTACAGTGTGATTCCCACGTTTTCGGACATAACAATTTCAAAACCAGGCACTCTTGAAATAACCCCTTCCGTGCTCCCGTCGGCCAACGGCCGTCTCGAGCACTACCTGGCTAGTGCTGCACACGTCCGTTGGCCGATGCGCCCTGCCCACAAACCGCCGCAGAAGAAGGAAGAAGTAAAAAAAAGACATTCCGTCAAACTTGTGTTTGTATTTGATTTGGAAAAATTGCATCATTGTCCATACTATAGAAATGCCCTTATCCGCTTAACCGCGGTGCGAATTCCGACGCGGTTAAGCGGGCATTTCTGTAGTATAGACAATGATGCAATTTTTCCAAATCAAATGCAAACACAAGTTTGCATTTGGTGAAAGCTAAGTGCACTGAATAACATGGAGTTCTTTTACATGCCAGTGAATAGGCCCGGAGGGGCAATTCTTGAGCAATTTAAATGCGGAAAAATTTTGGACTTCATTTCTTCGACGTGATGAATTAAACTTTGGTTATAAAGAAGCTAATAAAAAATTGATTAATTTTGACAATACTAAAGAGTACGAGTGATTACGTTTCTCAAATGCGTATACAGCTGTGCAACTCTTCTGTGGGACGGGACGTACGTGCCATAAAACAGTGTCTTTAATACTATAGCGCAAAGGAACGGAGCGCTAAAATAAGAGTGCATGCACGCTAAACTGGACTAAATGGATGAACTTTGAAGTAAGGCAGATGAATAGGTGTGCTTCAGACTTTTTCAGACACATGTGTGTGTGCTATATCAACTCTTTACTTTTCTCTGCCCCAAAACACGCAGCCTGCTATGGCAGTGTGTGTGTGTGTGTTAAGGTACAGGACTTCTAAGGGTAGCACAATATGTGCTGCAGCCTTTAGAGGCCTTCCTTGGTCACAGTGCCCTTATTGCCCATGGTACCTTTCACAAGGGACTTACATGTGGCCAGAAAGGTGCCAATTGGGGGTACAGGAATTTCCCTCCAGTTTTGGGAAAGAACACAGGCCCTGGGAACTTGATTGGCAGGGACCCAGGGCACATCAAGTTAAAGTGCATCAGAAATCTGGCAAAAAGTATGGGGGGTTTATTGCAACAGAAATCCACTTTCCTATGCTAAATATATGCAGAGGAGGACTCCTACTGTTATTAAAAAATGGTCTATGGTTCTGCTAACACCATGATTGTAGGGAAGAGGAAGTTGTGGCATTCCCTATGTATGCAGTGTTATTTGGAGAGAGATATATAAACCGGAGGATAATTCTTAAAGAGAAGCATCTGTCCTAGAAAGAGCCCCTTCAGTGTATGCATTTTGGACGAACAGGTCGAAACTGTAATAAGGTGTTTAACTGGAGTACCAAGCGAAGGGGCTGGTCCTGGCATGTGGATTCAAACTATATTGTCATGAGGCTGGAGCTTGCTTTCCATTTTGGCGGTCATCGCAAGTATGACTGATGGAGGCAGTAAGATGACAGAGGTTGAATCAGTGGCTTCCAATATTACAGGCCACCCAATGTGTTTGAGGGCTCTATTCAATGAAGGTATTTAATCTTTACCAACAAAAACAACAAGCATTGGCATAGCCAATAGGTCTCGCCTTTGGGACCTTATAAGTGTTTAGCCATGCAACAATTAATATTGTTACAGTAAGGATATTGTGCTGCATAACTAAATACTTATAAGGTCCCAAAGGCAAGACCTATTGGCTATGCCAATGCTTGTTATTTTTCCCAATGAAGTTGGACTGCCCCCTGAGCGCAAACGTACAAATATTGGTAAAACGGTCTTGGTGGACTCAGCTTGTCCTCTGCACCGGGTCATGGAGACTGTCGGTTACAGATTGCTGAGTTACTGAAGCTCGCCCCCTACCACCCTGTCTGCTGCTTAATCACACCCATAGAACGTCTGAGGATGGAAAATACCGGGCGCTGTGTAACCGATAATCAGACCGTCCAGGCACCGGCTTCAGACTTGCATTTACCGTCAGCGCCGTGTCAGCATCTAGTGTCATCACGGAAGTACTTAAAATTCCTTTTCCACGTTTTCCAGAGTTCGCTGCCATCCACAGACACTTTACACATGGCGGGCTCAGCCAATGCAAAGACACTGCTCTCTGACAGCATGCTGTGAAAATCCACGAGTCAACACGCTGGAGGAACGCGCAACTAAAACTTGTATATGCCAAAGATATTTTTCAAGAAATACAAGTGTGGGAAATACATTAAATGCAGAGAATGCCCAGCAAGAACACGTTAAAATGCACGCACATTTACTGGAAACGTTGTGGCCATGTGGCCACTCCTGAGTGAAGAGTTTTGAAGACTATGTTTAACCCTGCCGATAAATACTGTGGAACTGGTTCCTGGGAGGCAGGCACTCGTTCAGTACGTGTGTTACTTTTGAACAACATATCGAGGCTGGGAATTTCCTGCCTCCTCACAGTTGCTGGGTGACGAAATGTTAAGAAGTTGTCTTTTCACAATTGGCATCAGTACAATAACATATGTTTACAAAAAAAACTGGATTATACTGTGAAATCTTTCAAATAAGCAAACAGACATGTAAGAGAGAAAAACATTTTCGAATTAAAAAAAGAAATCAGGAATAAAAAAAAACAGCTAACAGTTTTGCTGCAGGAAAGTTTGGTCTTACAGATTTGATACTCGAATTGAAACAGGGCGGGTTGAGAAGGTACTAGTCAAATTGGCTGATGCACCTTAACTTACAATCAGTTGAGCTTTACTGTAGAAAGGTTTAGATACTTATAAAACCTCTTCTCACTCAGAAAACAACACGGCCACTGAACACATGCTACCAAGCATCGGCAAAGCCAGTAAACAGGTCTGGCTTGTTTGAAGTATACGTGTCGAGTGCTGTAACATGTCTGGATGAGGTAACAAAAAAACAAGAAAAAAAGGCACACTAAAACTAGTCAAGGACCATATGGAATGTGAAGAACAGGTTTTTAGTTTACAAATTTTATCACACGCCTTTCATTGCATAGGCCACGCCTCTTGGCCAGGATTCCTAATTGCACCTCTTTGGCCATGCCACTGCCACCCACCTTTTCATTACACTTAAAGCAATTACTATAGCTCACGCAGACTGGTGTGCGAGACCTTAAAATAAATTAGCTCATTGATTATAACCTTTCAAATACTGACCGAAGGTCAAATAACTAAACAAAAATAAAATAAATGCTTGATCCTAAAGAATATGCATTTAATTAAAGAAATATCAGCATTGTTTAAGTTACCGTACATGAGAGACCGCTTAACTAACGTTAAATAGGAGAGATGGCATTGTATTTTGCTTCAAAAGATTAGGGGCAAGTCACAGTTTCAAAACAACTATAAATTGCCAAACCTCCATTTAAAAGCGGTCTGAAAAGAATGACAAATAAATACAGAAACGGGCAGGAGGTTCAATAAAGGTAAACACACGTATGCTAAAAAGAGGGTGCAGTCGAGTCGACGTGCTATTGCCCAGTTTTCTCAGTAGTGCGGCATGAGAAGCTTATGGAATCTAAAACAGAATGAAAGAACAGATGAGAGCAAGCAGCCAGAACAATTCCAAGTTGCGGAGAAAGAGCTGACACTACACATTGTCTGGCATTCCCACATGGGACACGCCCCTTTGTATCTCACTGGCTAAGAGCAGATTGTTGGAGCAATTTTGCCGATCTTTTGGTTTGGTTCTCACCATTCCATTAACAGCTGCTGGCGAGACAGCCAGCTACACGTGTGCAGAAAAAAGTAACATTTTCATACAGTGGCTTAAAGTTGCTCGGCCCGCAAGTCATGGGCATGCCATTTAACAACTAGAACACATGAGTGCAGAAAAAAGTAACATTTTCACTCATGAGTGGAATCCTGGTCTAAATAAAAAGAAGCGTGGTTTGGATTGCCCGTCCACCCTCGTAGCATATTCTACAAATTCTATACTTGTGGTCTGCAATGTATTAAACCAAAACAGGCGAGCGTGTAATTTCCTGCTATTTCTGTAGAATGCTTTGAAAGGGCGCGCTGCAAGTTAAACAAGCCAGCAAGCCGGTAATGTTTGTGCAAACAAAACATGCGGGCGCGAACTAGAGTTGTGTGCGCGCGAAAGAGAAAGAGATCAGCAACAGAACATTGGAGAGGCGGAGCGAGGCACGCGCGCTTGTGCGCGTAATAACATAATAACAAGCTGGTGGCCGTCCTTTGGTAGCACTTGAAAAACCCGCTTACTAAATGTCTCGCCAGGCCAGCGCATGCGCTGGCTCTAGCAAGACATAAAAAGGAGAGAGCAGCGTTATAACGCCTGTGTGAATTCAGGTCATGTTCACTGTTCCCAACTAAAAACTGCTTTAGGCCACTAGCACAAACAAGAGTGTGTTCTAGAAATGCTGGGGCTGAATTGTCCCTTGCCCACATTATCAGATAGTATGGGTGAGTTATCAACCATCCCTGTACCCACCCCAACATGTGACAACGTTCTAAAGGGTAGAGTCAGAAAAGGAGTAAGAAAGACATGGTTGCCAGTGAGTGGCCTAACTCTTCTCCACTTGTCTTGGGATATGTGATAAAATGTCAGAGAGGAAACAGGACTGTTGAAGCTATCCATTTATTAATGCCCTACCACCTCTACTTAACACGAAAATACATTTTACAAATAAGCACTGACATGCCTGTATTATTGATCTCCCTACTTGCCAGGACTATAAAATAACAGCTCAAAATACACCTTCAAGGATTGGCATAATAGTACGTTATGTCTTCTAAAGTGTGGGAACATTTCTATTCCTCTCTTCATGAGTTTCGAAACAAAGCATAACACAACTGGAGACACAGCTACATGGGGGACAGTCAGAACACTGTCTAACTCTGACAGCTTAAATGGTAGTCTGATCAAGAGATAGGACGGTAAAGGTAGTTTTATCAAGAGATATGATTTGATGCAGGATTCATGAGGGCCGCAGGGCACATCTAAACCAAGTTGTGCATCTTAGGTCTGACATAAGGACTAAATGCCCCCGAGTTGGAAGCTTCATTTTCTTAGCGACTGAGGGCTGTTGTGGTAGATATTTGAGGAGTGCAGCGTCTTGCACATATAGGCACATGCACTAGCAATACCTTTGTGGTGGCATGGTGTGACAGAAAGAAAATGTAAGAAAAGGAAAATGCAGCACCTTACCTTCTACAGTTTGCAGGCAGGAGGTATTCAGCGTATTTTTGAGTATGTAAATATAGACATTGGAACAGAGGATTGATAAAGGTCGAGTGGAAGGAGTGCTCCTAATGAGCCCAACTCTTAAAGGAATCTTTTTGAAATGTCATTGTTCAGCATGCTTGCAGCTAAAAGCAAAACGTTCTTTACTGTGGATGAGGCAGTAATTCAACAAGCATTGGCCGCGCGCGTGAAACTCTGCAATAAAAGTCTGTCCGTTTCACTTGCGAGAGCGAGCAGCGCCAGGAGCGATAATTGCTACCATATGGGTCCGCGCGCTCCCGCAAGTGAATCTCCACACGTGCACGCGTTGCCATTGAAGGCAATGGAACGCGTGCACGTTTTTGGCTGGAAACCAAAATCGACGGCTAAAGGTCTTTTTGCCTATGCAGCCATGCGAGCTGCTAGGCGAGCCCTAAAAATGGGCCACCGTATGTTTTTTTATACCACTAAGGAGAATTGAACCAGTTAAGAACTATAACAATCATGCTTCCCCCTCACAGTATTGTCCCCAGTACCATATTGCCCAGAAATCTGGTCAAGTAGTGAGTCCCTCTTGACATCAGTGGTGCATATCCCATTTGTATAGTTTGTGCGATGCAATCATGAGGGAGTCCATGATAATCCGGTATCACTATGTCAGCACAGCTTTATACAGTCTACCCAGTTCCACTAACTTGTATAAATCTTCATGTATGTGAATGCGGATGAAAATGCTCATGTTGCTCTCCTGTTTCCCACTGCATTGTGAGCAGGCAGTCTTTTTAGTCCACTAGGGAAGGAAATTAAGTTGGGGCATGACTGTTGTATCCATATCTGTTGGTGTCCCGGAATCCAAGAAGCGTTCAAGCTTGTCTTAGTCATGGAATTCCATTGTCCAAACATCGCAAGTAATCAGCATATTAGCCAGCTCTAAGAGGCCAAAACAAATCTCCATCTTCTTGAGCCTTACCCTTTGTGCCAGGAAGCGCTTTCTATTTTTTCAAAGTTTCAGTCGAGGAGTCTTGTAAGGCAAAGTCTGAGGTCTACTGAGATGAATGCACCTTTATGCTTGGGTTCTTGAAGCATCTGGCACCCTTGTTGATACTGGACGAAGGACAGTATAATTTTTCTCAGGGTAGTAGGTTTACAAGTGGCTCGAGTGTGGATTATATGAGCATGCTGCAACTTGAGCAGGGAATACATTTTTTTTAAAAAGAATAATGCATTAGAGGAAGGCGATCCTGTCACCCTTTTTCTGATACCGCAAACCACAGAGAGACATATATTGTTTCTGAGATCCTTGCCCTCCAGCTCAATAAGCTTTGTTTGTATATGTCAGTGGTCTTGCTCCAAGTCAATTGCCTTAGGAATCGTTTGCTCCACCTTCATCACCCTCTCCCATGTCGCAATCAGGCAGGTGTTGAGCACTGCGATGTCTGTTCTAAGTGGCGTTATTTCTTAAGAGGTCCTTGCTGTGTTTCCTACAATAGGGAATACCAACATTTTAAGTGCAGCGACCTCCTTCAAAAATGCTTCTAGGGCAATGTCTTTTGACATGCTGTCCAGTGTTGTCATTGATTTGGCAGTGGTTTTATCCGCAAACTGTCTCAGCAAACAGCAACTGCCATTGAGGTTTCAATATAAGGGGGTGTATTGCCAACAGTAATGTCCTTATGAGCGTCCCTCAGGGTATTGAATGTGTTTGCCTACGTTTTAGAGGTTTTAGTGGCAGTATTCAGTTGGGCTTCATAAAACAGTCGCCTTCAAATGAGAAGCATCACGAGAGGCAGCTTTAATAAAAGCAGGTAGGCTTATGGTGTGTCCATGGGGACTTACTCTAGTTCTCCACTGTCTTAAATAGCGTTCAATACTATAATGTCAATGTATACCAATTGTAAGGATCCCAGAATTATGGTTTCCTCTTGCTTAGGGCTGGGCAATGTGTCTGCCTGTAAATTTGCATTGACAATATACAGCGTTGAAGGTGATGCCCGGGTACTGAGAATCAGAGACTGTGTATTAATTGCAGATTGTTCTTTTGAAATGGCCATTACATCATGAGCCGGTCGTCTGCAATATGGAGTGTGGTGACCTTTCAGAAAATGCACCATGTTGATATCACCGGTGAAACTCTGCTCCCTGTATGGTTGCTGCCCGTACCTGTCCCCT
Source organism: Triturus cristatus (assembly GCF_964204655.1). Classification (NCBI taxonomy): domain Eukaryota; kingdom Metazoa; phylum Chordata; class Amphibia; order Caudata; family Salamandridae; genus Triturus; species Triturus cristatus. The sequence continues at coordinate 742,269,033 of NC_140591.1, read as the reverse complement.
TTCTGCCTCTATTCCCGCCTACCAATACCCCTGCTTTCCCGCTAGTGGTTGCAGTTCACCTCTGTTAGCTGGTAGGTCAAGCAGCTGTCCCGCACAAGGTCACTCTTTAGTTTGGTTTAGGCCCACGTCATGCTCCTTACTGCTCACACGGTGTAAGGGATTCTCTCTGTCATGGCCAGTCAGGGTTTCATGGCATGAACCTCAGACAGACTTCGGTTTCTTCCTTCTAAATACGCCTCACAAGCACGGTGGTCCCCCGTAAATGTCATGTGATGTTAAAATTATTTCTAAAGCGCACGGCTGCCCCAGGGGCCTCCCTGTGCTAGTCACCGGAGAGATCATCAACCTAACTGGAAAACAGCCAGGTTTTCATCTGTTTCTGGGACTGTAAGTGGTCTTGAATCTTCCTAAGGTTGTGTGGCATGGAGGTCCATAGGGTCGGAGCTAAGACTCGAAAGGAGCAGCCTCCCATTCTGGCACTGATATGACGGGGGATGTGGGACAGGTTTAGATTGGCTCTAGCAGCATGTAAAATTGCATCATGGGAGCTAGGCTAGGTGCTCCTTGCTTATAACGGATTTTGTGGGAGATGCATATGGCATTGAACTCTGCATTTGCTGATGGGAACCCAGTTAATCTTGGAAGATGGGAATTGGAGCTGAATTTAGGAAGGGAAAAAGGCAGTCTGGCGGTGGTGACCTGCAATTGGTTCAGAACAGACTGCATTGTGCCCAGATACAGGATGTTGCAGTGGTCCAGATGTGAGATGAGTTAGAATTGTACAATAAATTGGTGTACTTGCTAGGAGAGGAGTCAGAAAAGTGGCTTAAGGTTCCTAAGGATGCCGACACAATGACCTGGTAACATCTTAACTCAGGTTTCAAAGGATAAGGAATTATCCATCCATACCCCAAGATTTTTCACCCATGATTTCGGTTCGGGGGGGCATAGTATTTCTCACCACCATTGATCACTCCAGAGATAGGTATGCCTGCCCAACAGGAGGATCTCCGTTTTATTGACATTGAGTTTTAAGCAATTTTCATGCATCCATCCCATGACCGCTGTTAAGCAGTTTTTAAAGTTGACGCAGCTGCAGCCAGGGGTCTGACGTAAATGTTGAAAAGGGTGGGGCTAAACGCTGATCCCTGGGGATGCCATTTGCCAGCGCTCTTTGGGATGAAGCTAACGAGGGGATACAACTTGAAAAGACCACTCTTTTAAAAAGGAGGTAAACCAAGTCAGCACTTTGCTCTGTACTTCCAGTTAAGTGAAGCGAGATAGTAGAATCACATGAGAGACAGTGACAAAGGCCACACTTAAATCTGGGTTATGCCATCATCTGCAGAGCTGCGAAGGGCTTCAGTGAATGTTAGAAAAGTGGTTTCAGTGCTATGGGATGGTCAAACCCAGTTCTAATATTTGATTTGATTTTGTTCAAGAAATTTGTTTATGATGTTTCTTACATGCATCTCCATAACCTTGAATAAAAATTGCAGGAGGGAGATTGAACGATAGTTTTCTGGGTGCGTGGCATCTAGTGAAGTCTTTTTTAAAAGAGGGATAACCTTGGCATTTTTCCATGATATTGGTACTACTGCAGTACTCAGCTAGATACTGGCTACTTCCAGAAAGATAGGTTTAATACACTCTTGACGGGTATAGGGAGTTAGTAACCTCTTTGGAAGATGAGATGGGCAAAATACAGACTGAAATAGGGCTAGATCCGGACGCCCCGGCTAACATCTTACAGGAAAGACAGAATAAGATAGTTGTTTTGAGTGGTGAATTGGATTCTGTCTTGAATTCACGGATGCTTGAGAGGTGGGAAGCGAGTAAATTAGCCCACTTTCAATATGGAGAGGGAGCTGGGAAGCTATTAGCTTGGAAAATAAAAACTGATCAGACTAGAAACAATATCGATGCAGTCATTTCTGGGGGGGAAACATATTCTTCTGACGAAGATATCGGACGAATATTTCGGGACTTCTTCCGTAATATATATCATGAAGATAAGAATATCGAGAAAGCGCAAGTGGAAGACTGGTTGAAGGATATATCCCTTCCAGAATTGTCTCTTGAACAGAGTATTTCTATAGATCGTGAGATTACGGAGGAAGAGGTCAAGCGGGCTATACAAAAATGTAAAAAGGGTAAGGCATCGGGTTTGGATGGCTTGCAATCTGAAATCTACACGTCCTTGGAGTCGAAAATCCTCCCATATCTTACAGTACTGTTTAATCAGATTCTTCGGGAAGGTATACCTCCTCTATCTTCTTGAAACAGTGCCTCTATAACCTTAATTTTGAAATCAGGAAAGCCAGCTTCTAGTTGTGGTTCGTATAGACCGATTTCCATTCTAAACTCCGATTATAAAATATTTACGTCGGTTCTGTCAGACAGGTTGGGAGCAATAGTGACTGGGGTACTGCATCTAGACCAGAAGGGCTTTGTGAGGGGCCGTCAACTATACGAGCTGACATATGATCTCATTGCAGCCATTGATATGGCTACGACAGAGTCTCTCCCATTAGCTATTCTCACGTTGGATGCAACCAAGGCCTTCGATAGGGTGAATTGGGTTTACCTGTCGAGGGTCTTGAGTAGGTTTAACATCAGAGAGATTCTGCCGAACTGTGAAACTCCTATATCAAAGCCCTTCTGCCTCCTTGTTGATAAACGGAGAGCTGTCTGATCCATTTAATATATTGCGTGGTACGCGCCAAGGCAGCCCTCTCCCCCCCCCCTCTTATTCGATCTATACATTGAACCTTTCGCTCAACGATTGAGGGATGAGCGTAATATCAAATCCTTCATGTTTGGGGGATGGGAGAAGAGGGTAGCCTTGTACGCGGATGATATCCTTGTCTTCTCCTCGGAGTTAAGCACGGCGCTTCCCAATGTGACGGCACTGGCACTTGATTTTGGGAAAATTTCTGGATACGAGATTAATGCTTCCAAAACGGACATCATGGTTTGGAATGATCCCGTATCCACGGAGGGGGTACAATTGAGCGCCAGTCTACGGTATTTAGGGATTAATATCGTCAGAGATATAAATGAAATTGCATCTTTAAACTTTACTACTGTTGCTAAAGAATGTAGAAGACTCATGCGATCTTGGTCTTCTCTTCCCTTGACAATCTTGGGCAGAGTAAACTTAATAAAAATGTCCATATTACCAAAAATATCATTTTTGTTTAACACCATTCCTCTTTTTTTTAACCTTCCTTAATTATTAAACTTCAAAGTCATATTAGCTCTTTTATTTGGAATGACCACACACCCAGGAGTGCCTGGAAAAAACTTAGGCGGCGTAGAGAGAAGGGGGGTTTGGCGGCACCTGATCTTCAACTATATGCATGGGCATTTCAGCTTTCCCATGCCAGGATGCTGCTAAAAATGCCCTCAAACTCAGTCATTGGTTGTATGTTTGCAGCATTGCTTAGAGGGGAGGGGGTGACCCAGCAGGGCTTCTTGTTTAAATTTGGTGACCCGAAATTTTTAAAAGAAGTGAAATTGAAGGTGCTGCGAGACATGGCAAAAACGTGGAGTAAACTCAGATGTTTGTTAAAGATTGATTACTTCACAAGTAGGGCACCATTGTGGGAATCACCAGGCTCTCCAGCTTGGTTGATGGACAGCCTTGCATTACCTCTAAGGGAGGCGGGGTTGGAGGTTTGGGGGGATCTATTGGTGGAAGGGGGTTTGCTTCCATGGGAGGCTCTAGTATCTAAAATAGGACCGGGCCTCTCTAGGTTCAAGTTCCTTCAAATTGCAAGCTGGACACACTCACAGATCTCTGCTGGGAACAGATGTTTGCTAGGAGGAGCTAGTAACCTAGTGACACAGCTACTGGACAAACCACCAGCCCGAAAGGAGGTCTCAATATGGTATGCGCTATTATTAGAAGAGCTGGATGGCGAATTCAAACTGCCAGATATGTTGTGGGCTTCTACCATTATGGACCAGAATATCGAGAATTTGTGGTTTACATCTTTTAAGACCATGTGGGACATTGTGAAACCTGCTTGGCTCCGTAGGAACCATCTTTTTACCCTACATAGGGCCTATTACTCGCCACAAAGACTCTCTAAATTTTCTAATGGTACCCTAGTGGCATGCCCTAAATGTGATCTGATTGCTGCCTCAGACATACACATGTTTTTTGAGTGCCCCCTTTTGACCCCATATTGGAAGGCGATTAGTACATCACTCTCATCGGTTTTGGGCCTTGATGTCCCAATAACTTCATCTCTTGTAATTTTTGGAGTTTCTCCTGAAGTTCGGGGTCCAGCAAAGAACCTTCTTTTTTATTGCATATTACTGGCCCGTAGGGAAATTTGCAGGAAATGGAAGGAACCGACTCCTCCTACTGAGTTTGACTGGCGTTCTGCAGTTTTGCAAACTTCTAAAACTGATCTAACGAGAGTTGGTAATTCTACCAAAAGAAGTTTCTGGCTTCAGTTGAATTGGGTGTAACTGCGGTTTTGGGCAATGGGTTTTTTTTTTTTCCCCATGGTCCAATGATTAAGCCGCTTGAGGTGTTCTAGGCGCTGCATATCCATTAGGGCGCCCTCGAGACTGTGTGCAATGGGTACTCGACTGCAGTTATAACTTCCTTCTCTCTGTCCCCAATGGTTGTCTGGCGGGGAGCAATTTCTTGCGCCCCCACTTAGCAACCAAGGGCGGAAAATGAGGACCAAAAAAAAAAAAAAATACACTCTTGACATTTTAAGATGCAGTTAGGTTTCGATGGGCTCTCCGGAGATTCAGATTGTACTTGATACATTAAGGTCGAAATAGTGTCGACGTCAAGCAGGGCCAGTTGATCCAAGGGTGGCCATTGCATGTGGGTAAGCCTTGTGTCAGGGGAGGGAGGCAAAACTGATTCCTCTTCCTTGTTGAAATGAAGAGAGATATAGTTGACCTTATTGCCAAAGTAATCAGCAAGTTTGATGCAGTGACTGTTTGAAGCCTCCACTAATTTGGGGGTGGATACAAGTTTAGTGAGGCTATTAACAATAGAAAAGATTTCCCAGGTGGGATTACAGATTTAAAAAAAAAAATAATTCTGTCTGCAAAATAGTCAGCAGGCACTCTTTTAATCAATTTCTGGTAGCATTTAATTGCTCTCATATATTGAGTTTTTGAGACTGTATCATAAGATGTGCGCCACTCACGCTCTAGTTTTTTTACAGTGCTTCTTTTCCATCAGCAGTATTTTGTTGAATCAGGCAACTGAGAGCTGTGTCCTAATTCTGTAGGACTTGGCTGGGATAAAATGATCTAAGGCAGAGATGATTCATGCTTTGGTGCAAGACTCTGCCCGATCTATAGTAGAGTCTAGTTAGGGGACCCTAGTCTCAATGAAACTTGAAAAGGCAGATGGGTCCAATTTATGCCATTGCAACACAGAATTGCTAGTACTGGTATTCATAGTGCTAGGAAGGTCTATGGTCATAGGCACTATGTAGTGGTCTGACAAGGTCACCGGGATAGGGACATTTGTTAGAAGGAAAGACATATTACCAAAAACAGGGTCCAACAGATGGCTGGCAAATGAGTGGCCTGTTTTACTAACTGGGCTAGCTGCTGGGTAGCCAGGTCATTGTTAATATCTTGGATTTCTTGGTCATTGATTAAATCAAGATGCAAATGCAAGTCTCCTAAGAAGTTGAAGTTAGACAGTTGGAGGGAGAATGAAAGATTCCCTGAACTGTTTAGAAGGGCCAGGAGGTCTGTAAATCAGAAGGCCTGAGAAGGTGATATTTTTCTTAACGGATAGTTTAAATAGCATAATTCACAGTCCTCGATAAGGCCAGAGGACAGAGTGCACTCAATATTGGTTCTATAAATAATAGCAATGCCACACCCTCTGCTTATAGGCCTGTCACATCTTTGTATGTGGTAGCCCAGAGGGAGGGCCAAAGCAGGTTCTGCATATGTGGAGTGGGTAAGCCACGTTTCGGTGAGAAATAGAACATCGAGTTTATGACCCAAAACTAGGTCAAATATAGCAGTATAGTGCCCGAACAGCGAGCGACAGTTAATGCTGTGCATTTTTAAAGTTAGTGACATAGATTTAGATATAGTTATTTACTTATGCCTCGGCTGAGCTGGTGCAGAGCACAACAAGGTTCCATCTGCCATCTTCCTTTGGCACCAGTTTCCTCCCCCTTTTGTTTTCCAACTTTGGCTGGAAAGACCAGGTCAGCCTTTTAGTCCTTTGGTTCTTTCAGGTTCTATACTCTTTGTATGAGGTCAGTTAATTATAGTGATGACAATTTGTAGTCATATGTAGCTTCCTGACATGTTTTCATTACAATGTAATTTCTGCATCTTTTCCTAGAAATCTGGAAGTTTCCTGGAAATCTGGAACTGCTTTATCTTTTCTTATCCTCATTGGGTCACCTTCTTCTGGGCCTTCCCTAGGAGAGAATAGTTGCTCAAGGATCTGGAGGTATGGCCGGCTTGAATGCTTTTTGTTATGACCCAGTTGGTTCTGTTTGGTCGTAGAGTGTTTGGATCACCTTGATGTTTGATTTCTTGCTCTGGGTCTCTTCTTGGGCAACCTCCTGCTCATATATGGTAGAGCTGTACAGCTCCCTGGAAGGGGGAGGTTCTATCTTGCTTCTTAATCACTATGTTTCTATTCCACTGACCATGCTTATTCACTTTTTGTCCAAATGTTTGGCATGACTTTTTTCTTCCCTTCCTGTTTCTGGGATCCTACTACTGTCTGATTACGTAATGAGGTGGCCATGAAATCTTGTAGCTCCTTGTGTGTGGTCCAGAGCGGAACTTTTCCAAGAGGAACTGCAAGAACTTGTTTGCCTTCAGTGTCTTTTGGATTTTAGTACACTTTCAGTTAGACATCTAATGTATAATCCCTTCTTTCCCTTTCAAGGCAGGTTTTTCTCACCAGTTCTACAATTTGGTGTCTCTGGATTTGCTCCGTCTGCTCGTGAGAGTAGCCTATGGTTTTGTATATTTCTGATCCTTGGTTGTAACAGAATGTTTAATTTGCTTGGAGAAATGGAGTTTCTCTCAGGATGATGCCTTTTAAATGCAGGTCCTCCTCAGGGAGGCCTGGAGGGTTTGGCATGTTTAAGGATGGTTCTGTACATTCAGCAAGAATTTGATTCACTCTAGTTTTATCAGTGATCTGTTATTTTTTTTATTATTTTTTTTTAGCAGAGTTTTATATAGCGCAAACTTGACCCGAATCCAATCAGGTATCAGAGCGCTCTACATAGCACCAGTTACGTTAAATGAGGACACACATTCATTTTTTAATGTGGTTTTTTTGGTTAGGCACTGGGAGATTAAGTGATTTGCCCAGAATCACAGGCGGTTTAGCATCATTACCAAGACTCGAACCCAGTTCCCCCAGGTCCGAGGTCGAGCGCCCTAACCGTTAGGCCAACTCCTCACCCCTATGGATGGTGTCCTCAGTATCGTTGGTTGTGCTTTGTCCAGAGGAACAGGAGGCTGTGGGATCCTGAACTTTGGGTGTATTTCATGTCATATCTTCCTGCACAGTGTTCTTTTCTGTACCTGTGCCTCTGCTAAATGTAGTTTTCCATCATCACTGCTGCTGAGTAACTACTCTAGCTGCTGGGGCTCTACTTCTCAGATGTCTAGGGGAGACAGTTCCCATTTTCTCTCCTGCTAACAGGCTAATGTAATAGGATGTTCCAGTTCAACAGCAGAATAGAGTTGTCATCACAACAGGTGATAAAGGGCACAGTTGGGTGGCCACCTGCGGGTCCTTTCAAGCTTCATTCTCCAGGCTCAAGATGGAGTGTCATTACTCTTTTTTGGAGTTGTAGTAGTAGCTGCCTTTTGATTGGTGGTAGTTGCAGCCTCATCTCATACATTTTTGGTCACTGCTACCTCCCAGCTTTCATTTCCCCCTCTAAAGTGGTTTAGGCTTATTAGAATTTCATTGGGCATGTCTCCTGCTGAACTGGGCAGAATTTCCCTTCTCTCTCACCAGCACAATTACATGTGCAAGCCAATCAGGCAGTTGCCCTCTGCTGAGTTTTTCTCCCATCTCTCCGCCCATCTGTTTTTTTTTAGTCTTTCTTCAAATGTTCTGTGTGACATGGGGGCGAGTCAGTGCTGGCTGTATTGAACCTTTGGCACTTTGTACATTATTTTTTTTGCATATAAAGGTTGAAAAGGTTCTTGCTATTCTACCTTGAGATTTCAGAGGTAGGCATTCATGGAGGTCTGAGGTTGCTTTGAAGGGACTGGCACTTTCTGCTCTGTAGCTTCTCCGTGGTTGATCTGTGACTTGGCTCCTGCCCAGAGCTCATGTTCTTCACTGGGTTCTATTTCTGATTGAGCGGGCTCTGCATTTCTCTCCTTTTGAACTTTTGGAGAATTTCCTTGAAAAAGGATACTGTAATGGGTCTATTTGTCTCAGCCATCACGGCTGCTGTGCTGGAGTATTTTACAGACAGGTTAGCCAAGTTAGTCTGTTCTTCCCATCAGTTCTCTTGGGCAAGTTGCGAGCCAGGTTATTGCTCTACCTTCTTTCTGTCGCAACCAATCAGTGCTATTTTTCCCTGTCTATGTACAGGGGGATTGCCTTCACCCTTTTTGGGCGACGGAGTATAATCCTGGTATTTATCAAGTATGGGTGTGCGTGGAAGCATTTAAGCAAACTGTGTGTTCTGTCATGTGATGGTTCAAGTCTGTGAAGTTTTCAGCCTTGCTACAGTCTGTGTTCTAGTTTAGCCTCTTAGGTGGATATGGTGCATAAACTGGAGTTGAAATTTGGTTCAGGTGTTCTCCTCTGTATCCTTAGGTTGATTCTCTGTTGTGTTCCATTGCATTGCAAATTTCCCATGTACTTGTAAATATTTGGTATTTCATGGAGAGTCTCCATGCCCAGTGTGAGGCACTGGCTTGGGACATCCTAGCACTGTAAAGGAGGAGACAAGGGATTAGTCCTAGGATGTAATTTCTTATTTACTCCTAATCTTAAATACTACTGGAACCATCTTCCTTGGCCTATTCCTTAAATACCCTTCCCTCGTTCCCAGTGAGTCTTGCCTTTCATTCAGAACTTTTTGCTTGGACCAGGTTTCAATGCCTAGTGTTGCAGGTTTGGCTGTTTGTTCTCCACCCATCATTGGACTCAGTTTCTTCCCGTCATTATCCACATTGTAATGTCCTGATTACTTACCAGTAATTTTACTAATAGGAGTCTAAGGTCTTCTGAGTAGCAGAAATCATGTTCAGTTCCACCGTGGCAGGCGACTTACTACCCTATATTGAGATCCTCTGCTCTCAGATTGGTCTCTCTTTGCCGACAAGGGAGCTACTTCCACAGTGGATCACTTTACAGCACTGAAGGGTTGCTGCATAGGGGCTGAGAGTTTTCTCCCTGCTAAGGGGAGTCAGTCTGCTTTTTCTCTGCCTGTGTCTGCCATGCGGGACACTGGCAAGGAAAATGAGTGACAGTAGTACCACCCTCAGTAGGGTGATTCAACCTTCACTGTGATCTGGTGGGCCCTTGATGGTTGGGCCAGCAGTACAGAGGTTTACACCAGCAGAGGCTCCACTGATATAAACCTTGTGCTTACCGCAACTCTTACTAGAGAGGAAAAGCATGGAATTGGTGGGGTGGGAGCATTGCTGCAAATTGGCCCAGCTCTAAATGAGGCCTTCATTGTCACTGTCCTTGGACTCTCCCCCCTAGATGTCACTGGTTAAAATATCAGCCATACCAGCTGTATCCTGTAATTCTGCATGTGATCTTTAGTGAGTATTCGGTGCAATATTCCTAAACTAGGAAGGGAGAAGCTTGTTTTGGAAATAAATAAATAAAACATTTTGGAAAACTTTTTTATAAGAAACCATGCGAGGTTGTGAGGCAAAAAGCCTTCTCAATAGAATGGAGGCTGTGACAAGGAAAGTGTGGTCTTCAAGTTATGAAGATTACCTGTTAGTATTCTAGATTTTTTTTTATGTCAAACATCAACATGTAAAGTTCTGTTCCTCTTGTGCCTAGATTAGACAAGGAAGAGGATTTGTGAATTGGGTTACTAACGGGCAACTCCTGAAGACAGCAAAGCATTTTACTAAACCAGTGATACTTATAGTACCACCTTTCCGACCTTTACATGCGGGCTCCTGGTCAATAGCAACACTGTGCTGCTGTTTATTTGACTGGGCACTAACATTCAGAACAATAATAAATATCTTTCACCGCTTGGGATTTATCGGGCCCGTGGCAGGAGAGAGGATCGCTGTGAAATAAGATTGATAGAGTGAAAGATTTTGAACTTCGTGAAAGGAGGAGGACTGAAGGATTTCAGAAAAATAATAATTGATTATTTTCAAGTGATTATCTTTTGAACATAGTGAAAAGAGGAGTATTGAAGAAATTATGAGAAATAAGAATTGATGGAATTCAAGAGACTTAATAAGGAATTAGGTGTGAGACGTTTCTATTTCAAAGATCAATTTAGATATCTGGTTGCGCGCCGCAAATTTTTGACACAACGTATTCGATGTTTAGAAAAAGAAGAGAATTCTTCTCTCTAAAATACAAGCTCTGATGAAGTCCTAAGGGAAGGACGAAACGCGTAGGCAGAAAGGCTGTTGATCTATAGAAAATGCAACTGTGATCTACAAATCGATTTTGTATTGTCGATTGAAGCAACTCGTTGAAGAATCAGCAAATTTGAAATAAGAAAAAAATAAAAGGCTACTGAAACCTGAAGGAAAGATTTCATGGACTCTATTTTTTGATGTTCCTTCCTAACTGTACTCTTTTATTGATTGTGGTTTTGATGACAGTGAACCACAGGAAGTTGACCATCTAACATTTTTCAATTGGGTGGTACTGTATGTGTTAGTTGCGCACATTGTGTTCCCTTACTAACATTATAGTATATTAAATCTGTTACAAGAGACAGTTTTGCACAGTGCACATCCTCAACTCATGTGTTCCACTTACATGTGATCATGAAGAAACATTAGACAAAGTTGAAAAAACAATTGCCTAGGATCACACAATTTGTTCAAGTGAGAAAGCCAGGATTGATCCCAGTTTTTTTGGTTTCACATTGTGAAATTCAGCCACTTGATGTACATGCTTTGCTTCCCTTATGCCCATTTTACACCACCCCAAACATCCCGTCCAATCGCCAACCTGCTGGCGGACAGACCACAGGCAATGATTTGTGGCCCCTGGTAAAATGTTTGCTTGTACCCATGCCATAAATTCAAGTGCTGATAATAATAAAGAGACTATGACGAGGCATTGCCTAGACAATTTGTAGCAAAATGAAAGTGTTTTATTGGATGATTATTAGGGGACGACACAAATGACTGTTGCCTACTGTGGATTCAGGAGAGCTGCTTTCCAATCTTGGTTTACAAACAAAACTTATGGTTTGTAATTGTGTTCCCCCCACCCCCTGGAAAATCATATAAAATAAGGAATCTATTCCATTTTATTGTAAACTTTGTAATGTATGAGAATTGTACAGTCTTCACTAGATCTACGCGAGTTAAAAAAAATATCAATTTCATACAAGCCACCTGAAGTATTTGGATTTCCAAAACATTTGCTATAGTGTTTTAACTATCAATGAAACTGGTTGAGGTCTCTTGTTGTTCTGTGAATGTTAGCAAAGGGCAAGACAAGGCCTAGTTTAAAAAAATCAGTGATGTGTAAAGTGTTTATTGTAAACAGTTTCTGAATTCAGGCTCAGCATGAGCATCAGTAATTTAACATAAAATATGTTTGACAAATGCAATGGTGTCAATTCACATACTTGATATGGACGCTAGAAACAGGCAGTTTCCTTCATTAAGCAATAGTCTGATCATGGTCACCTTCGGCATCACACCAACAAAATGGAAATATACCACAGCATGGCTGCAACCAGGGCTTCCACATAGCATTATACATAGAGAGCTGCTGAGGAACGGGCGTTATGGTCTTCTGATGGTCTGCTACGGCCTGGTCAATTCTTTTTATCAGCTCGAGGAAACGGGGCTCAGTATCTTGAGAAATGGGTTTAGCCTCAGAGGGATCTTTGGACAGGTCATAGAGCAATGGAGGGTAGTGATGGGCTACAAAGGGCCCATCACAATGGCACAGCATTACATCAAAACAGCCAACGCCCCCTTCTGGGTGAAATATTGGAGTGATATAATGAGCCTTCCATATTGCACCACCTGTGGAAAAAACATAGTTAAGAGATATTGAATCTTTTAAAAATGTTATTCATCTTTATCTCACAAGACAACTATTACAAAGCAAGATAGTGAACACGTTGGCTCCAGTCTATTCATCATCATGATAATACTTTCATTCGGTTTATTAGAAAATGAACCATATAGAAGCAGTAAATATACATCTCAGCAATACATATAATCGAATAATGCCAAATACACTGATTAGGACCACAAGAAGAATATCCTACAAAATAATTAATACAACACTCTAAATTAGGAGCGGTAACAATTCACTTATAATCTCAATTTAATGGGCTCGTTCAGAAAGCCAGCCACAGACCAACAAATATGCTCTGTAGTAAATGCTGAAATTACCAGTTTCCCCACACTGGTTTAGTGTCTTATTAACCTTCCCATTCATTATTATGTTTAGATCACACCCGATTGCAATAGGTCCAACTTCTTACCTCCACTAAGAAATGGGGTCTCTCCCTGATTAGGGCTGTAGATTGATGTGAGGATCAACCATCTGCCACCTTGTGCCCCTCTAACTGCCATCTATCTTTGCACCCAATCTTTCAATTGCACTTCTACATGGAAGGTGGAGGTGGACGTGCAGTACACCAGTATGCCTACTCCCACTGCTTTCATAACAAATGAAAAGAACTGATGTGGAAATTCCTTGGATCTAAGGCGGCTCTAATCGGTTGCCAGGAGAGGGGTCTCCAGAATTATCCAATATCCATGTCTAATAGAGAGTTAATGCAGCATTCTACCTGTTCTAGCATCTGACATTATATGTTGTAATAGTAAGTCTAAGCCTATGTTTTAACTATACATGCATGTTGTATGAGATGGTGTGTTATGTTCCATTGTGTCATTTACGGTATCAATTGCCCCAGCGGTATGGTAGAGTAGTCTGGCTCTCACCCAAAGTAAGTCCCCTCTTCTTAATCCAGTCCTGACTCAGAATTTTAACAGCAATTTTCTAATGTCATTTGTGCTAAATATGATGACTGTCTCACAGCTGTGTACTATAATATAAGAGTGGATATACTTGTGTTGGCCCCAGTTGGCCTGTCCTGCCACATGGTTTATTCTTAGCAATGTAAGATTTTCACACCTCTTAACCTCCCTTCATTTCATATGTTTTATATATCAGTTCAAGCATCTAACATTTCCTGTTCTGGTAGGCTTTGCCTCTGTCCATCTTCAGAGCCTGGTGCATCTACTGTGCTCCTGGGCAGCTCTGAGTTGACTTTCTGGGGCCCGGCTGTGTTGATTCTAACATCTTTACTTGATTCTGGGATCTGACCGGTCCGGCCACTAGTTTCACTCGTCACTCTTTCGTAGGCTTATTTTCTAGATGGTGCAGGACTCTGTGGTGCAGGACTCTGTAAGAACTTTTGTTGGCCATTGCTTCTCCTGCTAGTCTAAGATGATACTGAAGGGGTGCCCCATGTTTATCTGACTTCAGGACTTTTCAGAAATTATGTCACAGGACTAAACCTCGCATTTTTTGTAGTGTGATTACCAGGCGATCATGAGGAACTATAATTTGCACCTTTGTAAGACATTGAACTCTTTCACAGCTCCCTGCAAAAACCTGATCTATGTTGTTGAAATGGAGTGCCCATGCCAGGATATCCAGCAGTCTCACTATCCAGAGCTTTCCTATACCATCCTGTGAACTCTGAATTTGGATGAGCTCTCCCGCGACCTCTCCAAGAAGGCCTTAAAAAGGCACTGCAACTTTGTGTATTTGCCCTCCATCCTCTTGGGCACTCCTCTGATGCAAATGTTGATTGGTCTGGAGCAGTTTTCTAAGTCTACTTGTAACTCTTTAAGTGGATGACATGAGCATCCAGCATCATTAAATGTGCTTTATAATCTTCCAGTTCATCGTTTTTTTCATCCATCATGGTCTCCACTATGTTGACCAATGTATTAGTTCCTCTGTATCCTTGCTCACCTACTTCAGGGCTTCTTTCATATGGATTCTAACTGCCAAATGTATCTCTTGAAAGAACTCTTTCACAAAGCATTTGGTTCTAGGTTTATCCTCTTTAGGGTTTAGATCTTTCAAATCATTTGTGTCTCCATCTGTCTGCTTGATGAGGCAGGTTGGTCCTTCAAATATTTTGGATGTTCCTTATTGGAGCAGGATTTTGATATTTACTTCTTCTCGAGTCTGCATGTAGAGAGGCAAGGGCCCAGGTTGCACGAGGCTGTCTGACTTTCTTAAATCACTGCAGCTGGGAGGCCACTTCTATACCTGACTATGGTCTGTCCATGACAGATCTAAATTTTGGCATGTGCCTTTCTTTCTGTAGCATTCTTAAATCCCTTATAAGTGCAGGTTGGCCCCCCCACCACATCAAAAGGCTCCTGCAATTTTCACTTCTGCTCCTTCGAGCTGGGTGCGAGAACAGTTCTGTATCCTTGCCCTTTCAACCTTAAACTTAGTCAATTTCCATAATATCCTTTGCTGCATATCATGGGATACCAATCCAGGACTCTGGGATTCAGTCGAGAAGGACCAGCCCTCACCTCTGTACTCCGCTACCCTTTTATCTGTCCTTGCTTATATTTAGGGAGACAGTATACTGCTCTGCTCATTATTACTGGTTAATCTCAATTATGGGCCCAGCTCCCTGTACACACAGATCCCCAATCATTCAATCCTGAGTGCCCTTTACCTGCCTTTTTATTTTGTCAACAGAGTATCTGGCCCACAGTTTGCCTAATTGAGCCCTGTCTGTGGCTTTTGGTAGTGTCAGGGGTTCCACCTACTTTTGTGGGAGCTGTCGTCCTGTGTCTCCACTAAGGGCTGCTCTCAGTTGCTCCTCAGACATTTATTTCTGGGGAGGATGTCCAATCCCCAATACCAGCCAGTCTCTAATAATTATTTCAGGATGGACTGTATATGCTGGCCAAGTCAGCCAGTTATTTGCTTCCCAACCCTACTGGTGATGCCTTTGTCCTAGCTTTTGGCCCCTCAGGCATCCTGGTTCACCAGCCTGCTGCCCCATCCTTTTCAGAGGGGCCAGCGAGTCCCACTAGCCTCCATCCTTAAGGGGTAGCACTCCTGCATGTCTGCCGGGGGCCTCTCTCACAACCATTCCAGCAGGATATGCATTTCACTGAGGGTAGCAATGCTCTTTCATGCTGTCTGCCTAGCTCCTCAGTATGCAAAATTCACAAAGTTGAGCTGCATCTGGTGCTCTTTTCTCCTGAGTCTCTTCACCTGGGTCCCAACTCTGAACCCCCCCATAGGAGTCCCTTCTAGAGCCTTTATCAAGTTTAGCTAACCTAGGGGAATCATTGTTGGGAAGTTGCTTTACCTCCATGGGAGCATGGAGTACATGGGCCACGCAGTCATCAATCACACTAGACTGAATCCCAAAGACTGAATTATGGTTTTGAACCAAATTTGAATTCTGAAGGACTTTCTGGTTAAGAAATAATGGTGGCATCCTCACAAGCCAAACTTCCCAGGACTCCCCAGATGTGCAATTCTTATAAGTTTTATGTATATTATGGCTTTGAAAACGACAATTGAATATTACTGATAATACAAATGTGTAGAAATTAGCGGCTTGCAGGATTTCAAAAGAAAATCTAAGGATACATTGAAAATGCATTTTTACAAAAATCTGTTGACAAAGGAACAATATGAATTTTCGTACTTCACGAACACCAGTTTTATTTTTTTCCAAAGATACATATCAGGGGCAAGATCCTACCTGGAAGACCTATTATTTTTGGGTTGGCCTCACATACAGAAAGAGTTTCAGAATATGTTAACATTTTTTTGGGTCCTATAGTTTCCACTTTACCTTCTTTTATTAGAGATACTAAGGACTTACTGAATCAGATCTTGGGTGTATCTTGGGGAAAGGACTATTTCCTTCTAACAATGGATGTATCTAGTTTATATATCACAATAGATCACTGTAAGGGACTAGAAGCTCTTAGATTTTTCTTGTATATGAAATGCTGCAGCAACATTCAGCGTTCAAGGGCGATATTGGATTTGATGAAATTTGAGATTGAGAATAACCTTTTCTTAGATCAGGCTGAACTGTACCATTGGGAATGCAGAACAGCAATAATTTCCAGGTTTGCTCTCTTAGAGATTCTATTCATGGGTTTGTATGAAGAGGCAGCATGCCTGGAGTGGCGATGGACACTGACCCAACTAAGTAATATTTTGGGGCAGATACATTGATATTTAAATGATATGGAAGGGGGTCAGATGATGAACATAAATATCATCAGTATCTTAATGACAAGAACTTTAACGTGACCCTTAGTTTGGAATATCATAAAATTAATTTACTCCATTGGATGTAGAACTTTATATAGAGAATCATCTGTTACTAGCATGAATGTTCCGCAAACCAACGGCTGTGAAAACATTGTTGCATGCTAGGTCAGCCCATCCTCTAGAACAAAAAGATGATATACCCACACACAACATCAGTTTCATGGACAAGCACTGGCTCCAGTGCTTCATTGGATTAATGCATTCCCTGCAGGGATCTGCATTTAAATTTATGAGAGCAGGTTTGAATCTGGGAAGGTCCACTCCGCCTTTCATCATTCTGAAGTTGACAAAATAATTACTATGGAGTTGAGTAACAACAAACATCCAAGAAACTCCTCAGGGTGAATTAGCTCTTTACAAATACACATTATGTTATCTATAGATCACTGGCACTGACGTGAGAACTCAGACTGTTCCACAATGTGCAAACCTTTTCAAATCTCCAGGGTACGTGCAATACATAGGTGAAATATTCAAAATTAATATTGATACAATTATCTAATTAGAGCAGTTTCCTGCAGATTTGTACAACATCCACCCTCCTATGGAAGTCACCCTAAGACTTAATATAAAAACAATCAACTTGCTTGACCAGCGTGTCTAAAAATAGGTACAGACAAACAAACATCCCTTTACAAGAAGGCAGATTTTCACCTTCTCACACAATGAATGCTCATTCTCAGCCAGGCCATCACAAAGAGTTCTGAGGCAAACACCAGACATCAACTTCCGTGACTGAAAAATTAATACAAACAAGTTAATGTTGACTAATGTAGAATTCAGGGGCGTAGCTATCATTAAAGCAACAAGTGCAGTGGCGTCTGGGCCCAGGCATGAGAGGGATCCACTGCATCCAAATATACCCACTTTTTACTGTCCAGCTAGGAATTTGGAGGCTCATTTCCATTGCTTATACTATGCCCATGACACCCTTGCTACGCTAAAGGGGAACTTGAACAGGAAAATACCTCATCATGCCCCCTAATTATGACAAAACATCTGCCACTAACCACCTAAAAATATCAAGAATCAAAAAACAATTCTAAGAGAAGAGGAGAAGCCCCGTAACTGCAAACTTAAAGTCTCTTGCAGCTTTAAGTGCAAAGTCTTGCTACCCTATTGAGTGTAAGGGATGCCTTTTCGGGAAACAGTTTGGCCTGTCAATACTATCGTTTCAAGCAGGGATGAATGTACAATATTTCACATAAAAGGACACCACAGCAAATGTCATGTTTTGCTCATTTCTCCATTGGAGGAGCACTTGAAATCTATCAGTCTGGGTTCCATGGGGACTTCATAAAAGTATTTTGAAATAGCTTAGCTGGAAAATGACAACGTTTAACAATGTTAAATTCAGATCTAAAAACTTAAGGTGGATTATGGTTTCACTACACGTGTTCGCTAAGGAGGATCATCCTTTCTTGAGCATGATTTTTAATTTTTTTTATTTTGCAGCCATCTCATTAAGACTTTGCTTGACTCTACCACGTCTAGACAATGGATTAATCCACGGTAACGACTTTTTAATTTGCTTTCACATAACCTTTAAACCGATTTTACAAACATCTGATTCAGCCATAAAAAAAAACCTTATGACTGACCCTTCCCAACAATGTATTTGTCTAGTCCTTGAGTAAAAACTTGTACATTCAATTTCCCCGAGGATCATGTCTGCATTCCCTAGTTTCTCGTACAATATACAAAGGACAGATCACACATCTCCCCACATGTTTATTAGAGACATTAATCTATTTATTGTGATGCTTCATATAGTGCAATGCAGCGTCTTGTAGTTAGTTCAGATACATACCGCACATTGTTGCTAATTTAGAGTCCTATGGCAAGTCCTAAATAAGTGGTCATAAGTTGTGCAATCATTTTGCAATATGATCTATATACTAAATTAATTTTCACTTCAGTTTGTGACTATAAAATGGCTTTGTACATCTTGTCCATAGTTCCGTCGTATCTAAGGAAGAGTTCTGTCATGCCTGAAAGCTTATTAAATACACATATATAACAGTGAACTGTTACATTTGTTGGTTCGACATCTGCGTGGAACTTTTTGTGGCTCTATTTGCCAATATGCCTATCGGACACAAATCGACTTGACAGCCTCCTCCGCTCCTCTGCCTGCACTTCATTCATATCTAGATTTCCAGAACCTACCTGAAGCTTAATCCCACCAAGACAGATTTTATAATATTTTCCGTAAACAACATGCAAGAAATAGTACGAACCTTGCTCAATGACATGAACCTTGACCACTTCAAACCCAATCTTCCACCCAAAGCTAAATCACTTGGATTCACCATGGATACCAACCACACCACCAAGGATAGATTGCTAAGAAAACTAAGACAACCTGGTACCAGCAGGGCCGGACTGGCCGTAGCGGGCACCGGGCAATCCCCCGGTGCGCCGCACGGGTGTGGGCCGGTTTTGGGCCCCTGGGGGCCGATTTTGTTACCGGGCCGTTTTTGCAGCATGGCTGCAAAATCGTCCCTGTAAAAAATTCAGTCGAAAACCGGCCCTGGCAAAGAGCTCGGCGGCACCCCAAGCCCTGAGGGGGCCGGCTGAGCACTTTGCCAGGGCCGGTTTTGGTTCCCAGTCCGGGCCTGGGTACCAGCTCGGACTGCTGCAAAAAGTGAGACAATTTCTCCTAGGAAGCAGCTTCAGGACTGCTGTTCAAGCCATTGTACTCACATATATGTATGATGAAAAAAACTCCTTATTTCCTGTCCACCCAAGCTCCACACTGGCCCCCCTCAAAGGAATACTACAAGCACGGCATGCCCGATTGATGGCCTATAAAACACATGATCACATTGCCATCATCCTGATGGAACTCCACTGACTTCCAGCCCACACCATCTTCAGAACCAGGTAAATCATTTACAAAGCAATCACAAGCTGCACTCCTACCTATGCGGTGACAAACCCACCTTCTTTATGGGCTCTCCTACATAAAAGACACCATTAGATTGGAGACAAAGAAGTGTAAATACATCGACTGACGCTTTTCATCTACACATCCATGATCAGTAGCACCATCACCATTAGGACCGCCCTAGTACTGCTACAAGTCAGGGAAAAACTCAAGATGCACCTCTTTAGGAACAGTACATCAGTATGTAGTACTATTCCACAAGCCAGCTTCCTCTCAAACTACTTTTTGAATGTGTACTTACCTTTGACTCTGTACAATGCTTCACTGCCTTAGGCTAGATTTGCACTAAATGAATATGATATACATACAAGTATGCATACAGAAGTTATCATTTTCAAAGAGATTTGTTAAAATGGAGAGAAATCATATTGGTGCAAAGCTAAGACGGAACTGGTCTGGGACACTGCCGTTGTGTGATAAAAATAGTATTTAGCAGATGTCTTTTCTCTTTTTTAATATATGTTGTACAATATGTTGTAAACTTACTTAGGGCTTTTACCCGAGATTGCTCATTACTTATATTTTAGGTTTGCCTACATTCCTGCAAATATATTAGAAGATATAGCCTGAAGAGCAGCTGGTGTGCATGGTGATTTGGAGCCCCGGTGTGTACACATGCTTTCCCTTAGCAACAAGTCCATTATGGAGGCCATTTGGTGTATTCTGGTTACCGATTGTGGCCATCTGGGATAGCTCTGTAAGGCAGATGACTACAGTGGTCTTTCTTTAGCACCAGTCCTGCCTAGAAGATGAGTGATACTAAAGCTGTTTCAGAAGACGCTAAATAGGAAAAACGATTATTTTTTAATCATTCCTTGCGATAATTAGTCTTTAACATTTGGAAATATAGATCAAAACGGCTATTCACACAGAAATATCCAATTGTCGGACCTTAGATACTGCATGCAAGTACCTGCTGCCAAGTAATTTGGCCCATGTTTGTGACGGGTTTATTTTACTTTTGATATTTACTTACAAAGGCAAATCAGGATTTGCATAGGAAAGTTGGCCAAAGCTAATCAAAGTAGCACTATGCCGTAAAACGTGCTACTTTGTGTCAAGGGGGCATTCTATAGGTGCACATGGGCGTTTCTATGATGCCACTAATATGTTTTGCTGCAAATCCCTATCTACTAACATTGATAGATCTGTTTATGCGCCAAAACCTTATGCCTTCTCGAGGCAGGTGTTACAGATTATTTTTTTTCTCGATGGTTTTCAAACTTTAATGTTTCACACATACAAAGTAGGGTAAGTATAAAAGCACAGTTTTTGTACGCTAATTCTCTCCTTCCAATACAAAGCCTGTGCTTGACAGAACGTATACACCCTTACTCTATGGTACAAGGCTATGCACATTGGAGCATGGAAGCTTAAAGTGTGCCAGCACTGCAGATAGACAAATAGTGCCATACCCTGTTAGGGATGGCACTGTTTTCCGCTCTCCCTTTAACACAACGCAGAACAGCAACTTTGGTTTTTGTGCTGAACTGCATCACATTTTAGTACATTTCCACCCAAAGAACACCGCCTTTTATCTTCTGATATGGGCAAATAAGAGAATTTTTTTTCAGAAATTCTCCAGTCATCAAATTTTTTGACCTATTTGACTTTAGCTATGATCATTCTTTACCACTTTCACCAGATGAAAGGCTACCAGACATGACAAATATCAAGCAATCTTTGACATTTCTCACATCATTTACAAAAAAGTTGATGTCTTTTCGCACTGGGTATTATTTAGATATTTCATTAGTTGCCAAAGCAAAACTAGCTCAAGCTATACTAAGCTTCTGACATAAGTGTTGATTCAGTTAAATGGCAAAAGTAGCGGAAGTGCCATCACATACCCTTTGACTCGGATGACATCACAGAATATGACATCACACATTCTTTGACATTGATGACATTACATGTCATTTGTCCAAGTACAATAAATGCTAGATCACTACCACTGAGTCATCAAAAGGATTCTTATAATGCATCTCATTCCTGACATGCATGACGCACTAGTTCAACAGTGCCAAGACATCCGCAGAACGCTTGCAATGCATCCATCCGGGTTTGCACTGTCCTTTGGTTTCAAACTGGTTAATGTAATTGCGGCATAAAAAAGTTTATGTATTTGTATGCTATGAACATGTCAATTTCAGCAGTAGACACATGAAAGGACGCAACACTGGTATATATTGGTAAGGTTTATTCACACTAACAGCACCGGCCTCCTGGTCACCGCAAACCGGCTGCCCTCAAATCCCGCTTCCACCCATGCCCCAATGCCGGTAACCTCGGCATCGGAAAGTGGCGCAAAGACCCAACATATCCCCCTTCCTTACAAAATCAATGTATATACAAAAGTAATGTGGATACAGCTTCCAGGAAAAAATGCATAATCACAATTACAAAATATGCATGAAACGGACCTTGGAATCTGTACAGAAAACGCAAGAGCGCTAGTAATCACACTGTTGAACCATGTAAAAATGAAC
Organism: Triturus cristatus; assembly: GCF_964204655.1. Lineage (NCBI taxonomy): Eukaryota > Metazoa > Chordata > Amphibia > Caudata > Salamandridae > Triturus > Triturus cristatus. The sequence goes on along the minus strand of NC_140591.1, from coordinate 742,247,057 downwards.
AAACCAAACACAAATGCCAAAGAGCATGAAATGGAGACTAAAAATGAGCTCCATACCATAGTGAAAACATTAAAAACAACCATCACATCATGTAATCATCATACTTGTGTGGCACACGCTTTATTCCCCTTGAAGTTGGGCGACCTTCCGGAGACACCACAGAACCTTGAGGCAACCCCATAGCCATTGTTTCTCACACAACTTAGCCCTGGATTTGGGCACCACCACCAAGTTGCTCTTGTTCTACACTTTTTTGTTTTCCAAAACCGCAACCTGTTCTCGCACTTCCTTTACTCAAAATGGTGAGGAAAACCTTCACTGTCCCTTATGAATATGCCTGAGATTTACTATCCTCACATAATCACCCACTTGAACTTTGCATTTCCAACACTTGTTCCCTTTGAAAGTATACTTCTCCTGAACGCATTTCCGCACATCCAGAACTCCACATACCTTCTCCATGCCCAATTCTTTTCTATTCATCCACCCCCTGTTCATCCGTGAACTGCCACTCTGACTCTCAGACAAAAAGGAGTCATACCAGTACTAACATGTGGGGTGGTTCTAATAGCCCACAGCATATCCCTCACGGCATCTTTCCAATTTATGCCATTAACCAAGGCTAACTGAAGCTGATCTTTCACCACCCGATTCACCCTCTCCACAAGTCCATTGCTGCGGGGATGGTACAGTGATGTTCGTATTTGTTTGATGCCACAACACTGCAAAACACTACTCATTTGACTTGACACTTATTGACGGCCATTATGTCGGTCCCTAATTCTTCCATAAAACCCTCTCTCATGAATGTGTTCTGAAAGATTTGAATGACTACTCTACATTTGACACTATTGACAAATTTAAATTCAGTCCACTTAGACGTATGGTCAAGCAACACCAACATATATTTGGGCGAACTGCCTAAAACCCCAAAAGGACCAGACACATCAAATACCACTTTGTGCCAAGGTATTCCACTACTGACAACAGGAACAATAGGAGATGGCATAGTAACTTGTGCCTTATCGCTCAAAAGACATGCATCACACTCCCTCACGCAATGTTCCACAGCCCTGTCCATTCCTAGCCACCAGAAACCCTGTCTCACGTGGTGTTTCATGGCATGCATCCCCATATGACCTTTATGTGCTGATTCCAGCACTCTCAACCTCATTGCCCTCAGAACCACCAATCGTTCACATCTCAATTAGACCCCATTAACAATGGGCAATTCATCTGCATTCTTCCATACGGAATCAAATCCTCCCTCATATCTCCTGCCCTATGCCAACCGTTTATAAAACACTTAATTACCTCTTGCACCTCTTCATCTTATGAGGCTGCAGCTTGCCATTCTTTTTCACTCAGCACACCCGGGGTAACTACACTCACTGCACACACAAATTCCACATCCTTGTCATCCCCCTTGTAGCTGTCTTCATCCTAAATCACAGGTAACCTTGAAAGACAATCTGCTGCAAAACTCCGTACACCAGGCACATACTGCAATTTGTACTGGTACTCTTGCATTCGGTACTGCCATTTGGCAATACATGGTGTAGCTCTACCACTATTGACAGTACAAAACAAATCAACGAGAGTCTTATGGTCAGTGCGCAGCACAAACTGGCTTCCCCAAACAAAGTTTCTGAAATGCTGCACACCCCACCATAAACCAAGAGCCTCTTTCTCTATCGTAGAATAAGTTGGCTCCGCACCCAGATGTGCTCTCAATGCAAACCCCACAATTTCTTCATTGAAACACTCCCTTTTTTGCATCAGGACCGCACTTAAACTGATTGCTGGCATCAGTAGTGATGATACACTGATCAAGTGTTAAATGGTTTAACCGGTTTGGCAGACACATTGTCCTTCTTAATTGTCTTAAACACAGTATCATGCACCTCATCCCATACGTACTTTGTAATTTTTTTAACAGATCTGGTAAATTGGCAGTTTTAGATGCAAAATTCTTAACAAATTTTGCATAATACTCGATCAATCCTAAAAAAGACCGGAGCTGATCTTTGCTTCTGGGTGCAAGTGCTTGCTCAATTGCTCTTAAAATCTTCATCGTGGGTTCAGCACCTTTGCTAGACACTTGGTGACCTAAATAATCCACACCATCACATGAAAACCTGCACTTGTCTTTCTTTAAGGTTAAGCCTGACCGCTTGAAAATGTCCAACACCTTCTTGCATCGTGCACATTCACAGTTTTCCCATAAATCAAGACATCATCCAGGAAACATGCTACACCAGACACATTTAGAGACAAATTGTTCATCAACCTTTGAAATCTGAAGATGCCGAGGCAAGTCCAAATGGCATGCGCTTATATCGGTATGCTCCTTCAGGGGATCACAAAGTTCAATGTCTCGACTCATAACACTACTCTATCTGATAATAGGCTGCCGACATGTCAAGCATTGTAAATATTACAGCGCCATTTAAAGTGGATAACACCTCATTGATGTTGGGGAGTGGTTGCCGGTCTACCCAGATATTCAAATTCAGATCATGCAAATGCACACAAACGCAATGACTTATCTGATTTGCAGGCCACTACAACTGGGGCCAACCACTCTGAACTCTCAATGGGTAGAATAAAGTCCAAATCACACAGTTTCTTTAACTCCACCTTAAGTTCTTCCTCAAATTTTTAGGAACGTGCCCAACCTTGGGCACTCTTGGCTTTGCCTTATCATTCAAAATGATGCGGTATTTGAAACCTTTCAAACCACCAAGTCGTTCTGTACACACCTCAGGATAGGAATTAGTCCACTTATTCTCAACCATATTGCACATGTCACCACTGCACACTTCTAACAGCTGTTGTGTCGATAATACTAACTCCGGATGATTGGGATTGAGAATTATATCCAGATCCCCTTGCTCATTCATGCCTAAAAGATTGAACCATCCTTTGACCACATGCACAGTGCCACTTGCAACATTGTTCTCAAAACCCAAACTTGCATCAACTTTTCTAATACCTCCACCCTTTTGCCCCCATAAGCAAAGGTTTTAATGTGCGACTCCTGGAGATGATCAATATTCAATTTGTCAAATTCTGACTCGCCAATCAAAGTAAAAGGTGAGCCGGAATCTGCCATTTCTCTTATTTTAGATCCGTTAATAGTAATATCGCGCAACTGCGCTATTCTCCTCTTGCTCTCACACACATATTCCAGGTGATTAGCAACAACATCCACAACTGGGTCAGACAACATTAATATTACATTTTCATCCTCTTCAGACGTGTCTCCTTCGATACACTTCACCACCGGGTCATGAATATTCTTCCTAAACGATCTTCAAGTTCTTGAAAAATTACCCTTTTTTCCACACCTAAAACACTTCTGCCTGGCAGCTGGGCAGTTTTTGTACAAGCTTACATGCAACCTACTCCCACACCTAAAACATGACACCTCAGTCTTGCCACTTTGTTGACTGCCACCACCCGATACCCACTTAAAAAAGTTTTTGTCCAGCAGGGGTTTGCCAGCCCTCTTGATGACTTCTTTACTTGTTGCTTTGACTTCCTGCTCTGAAACACCTTTGCTCATCTCCTTCATGCAGTGCTCAGAATGCTCAATGCTTCCAGCAATAGTTAATACCGCTTCCAAACTTGGATCTTCAGTGGACAACAGTCTTTCCTGGATCTTGTGATTATTTGTTTTCTTGATTAACTGGTCCTTAATGATCTCATCTTTGAGATCTCGATAATTGCACGTCACTGCCAACTTGCGTAAAGCTGGCACAAAATCATCCATAGGATCATATGGTGCTTGTGCACATTGTAGAAACTTATGACGTTCCAAAACCAGATTTTTCCTGGGTTTGAACCTCTTTTTTAACGTATATATATCAGAAGCATATTCATCCATCACTCCATTATGGCCATCTTCCCCAGATCCTACATGCACCATCACAACTTCTAACAGAAGATTCTTAAGAATGTTCCTACCTTTGGTTCAGAGATTGTAAAGTAACAGTGCCTTCTTTTTCTTTGACGTGAGCGATTCATCATCTATTACTTCAAGATATGATTCAAAAGTCTCATGCCACTACTCCCAAAAAATTGGAGGTGTACCTGGGGATGCCAAAAATGGTGGAGGTGCAACCACTCTATCCATGACTGCTGTAGTGTATTGCCCCAAATTCAAAGTAAACACTTGCTATTTGTTCCTTACATAAAATTACATTAGCAATCAAAGTTATCTTTATTTCGGTCATAGACCATAAAAGATAATCATATCTAGAAAACATACATTGTTAAAAATAACTATTATAATTCATAAAAATATGTACAATAACGATTACATTAATTCATGAACAATTCATTAAAACAGTGAAACAGTAATAAGTTAAAATAGTTCTAAAAACAGTGGTAACCTAAAATCAGTACCTATTTGGATGGGCCTAAGAAATGGACGAAAGAAGGGAACATCTCCTCCGCCACACAGCATGCCAGTAGCGTGATACCGAGAAGACTATAGGTAATGATGTATCAGTCTTCAGGATTCTGTAGGCAACCTTACAGTGTGTAGTGCCCAAATTCCTACAAAGTTGAAGGAGCCAACGTTTTCTGATTGATTTATATGTGGGACAGAAAAAAAGAACATGTAAATCAGTTTCACTTGTAGCTCCACAGGTTGGGCAATCAGAAGGGTTATCTATCGACCACTTTCCTGAGAAGGCTCTCAGGGGCAGTGTACCATATCTGAATTGCATGTACAGCTTTCTAGAAACATTTGGCTCAATAATATCTAGAGCAGGTTCTATTTTAAACTCCTCCTTAATATTACAAAAATCCGTAGTCAATGGGCCTAGCTTATTATTGGTTAGCATCATATTTTTACTATTTAACCAAAATGCATTAACCAATTCAGCTCTAGAGAATTTAGGGGCAGTTATCTCGGGGTGATGCCATAGAGCAGAAATTCCCAATCTAATAAGCTCCCTTTTAATGTATACTAGCCACGGTATATTGGCTAGACCAGAAAGGGCCATTAGTGATTTTAGATCGTTTTGATAATTCACAAGCTCCGGTGTTGCCCACAGCCTCCGCCAATACAATAATGGCCTTAGTGCAATTTCTTCTTGAATAGACCTAACTCCCAAGTCCATTCTAAGTGGGTTAAGTGGTGTGCTAGATGGTAAGGTCAATAAAGACCTTAGAAACGAATTCTCAAATCTACCAATGTCTCCAGTTGGGGAGTGCCCCCAAAGTTCAACCCCATAAAAAGTTGCACCCCGTGCTTGTGCTTTGTATATCTCGATCATGGGTTCTATGGGTTTGGAGGTAGATGCTCTGTGCATTTTGAGGATCCCACCACAGGTCTGCGTGAGTCGTAATTTGGCTTTTGCTAACTGAGGACCCCATTCCATCCTATCCGAAAGTGTGACGCCGAGGTATTCAAACACAGTAACCCTGTCCAATGTAGCACCATTAAGAGAAGGATTAGGGCCATTTTTTTGGGGCGGGTTACATACCATAAATTTTGTTTTTGAGGAATTAACCTCGAGCCCTCTATGGGAACAGAATTCGGAAAAACTATCAAGGGCACGCTGTATCCCCATGGGGGATTTTGACACCAAAAGGGTGTCATCGGCAAACATTAGTGCCACCACCTGCTCGTTGTTAAGTTTGGGGGCATCGATGTCCTTAACTCCCCTCAGGTGGGCCACCAATGCATTGGTGTAAAGGGAGAATAGAGTTGGGGCCAGCACACATCCCTGTCTAACTCCCCGATTAACAGGGAACTTTGGTGTCAAATTGCCCCTCTTACCACACCTTACTTGGGCAAAATTGTCTTTGTGGAGCCGTTTTATAATCCCAAGTAAACAGGCAGGCATCCCCATCTCAGCCAAAACCGCCCAAAGAGTTTGCCGGGGAACTAAGTCAAAAGCTGCTTTGAGATCGACGAAGATAAGGTAGAGGCTGCCACCCTCTACCCTCACGGTTTTCCAATATAGAAGTTGTAGACGAAAAAGTTGGTCCACCGTGGATGTCTTCTCTCTAAAGCCAGCCTGGTATGGGGTTAGTATTGATTTTTCATCCATCCAGGCTTGCACTCGGTCTAGAATAATGCGTGCAAAGAGCTTCTGGCTAACATCGATTAAACTAATCGGGCGGTAGTTGTTTGGCAAGAGTGGGGAGCCTTTCTTGAAAACCGGGAATATCTCGGCACCTGCCCAGGTGTTGGGAAAAGGTGCACCATGAAGTATAGCATTGTAAAGGGAACAAAGATAGGGGATCCAAACCTCAGGTTGGTGCTTATATAGGTCCCCAGAGATTTTATCCAGACCTGGCGCCTTTCCTACTGGGAGTCTATTTACAGCCTTTTCTACTTCCTTGAGGGTTATGGTGTCAATGGGTTCATCATTCGAGTTAGGGAAAGGTAAGGACTCAGTGGCCGGAGCCAAGGGAGCGTATAAACTCCGATAGTGATCAATCCATTGGCTCGGTGCGATATTAGGGTCATCGGCCACTTGGCCCTCCTTTGTATCTGATTGAATGATTGCCCAGAATTCCCTCATATCTTTATTAATAAGAGCTCTTTTAATATCGTCCCATTTATCATCTTCCCAGTTCTGCTTGGCCACTTTTACGACCTGCTTATATTCAGTTCTCCTCATAGCCACGCTTATCCTATCACCAGATTTTAATGAAACCAGTAGAGCTAGTTTAGCCCTCCTACATTCGATATTAAACCAGGAAAGGGCCTTCAGGGTTTTCTTTTTCCTAGATACTATTGGGTTCAAAAAATTGCCCAATGTTGTAACTAACTCTGTATGGATTTGAAGTACATAATTTTCCCTGTTATCACTGTCCTGGTCTAAGGTGTAACATATTTGTACGAGGGCTTTGCATGTGGCCGAATAGACGGAACAAATTTTTTCCGGGGATTTGAGAATCATCGGCCACTTAAGCCGTCTTCTGTCACCAGAGAGGAATAGGGGTCTATGCTTCCCACTATTTTGTGTAGAACTATTCTCCGTCACTAAAGACAGATCGAGGATTAAGGCATTATGATCGCTATCGTGTCGAGGGTGAATCACAAAATCCATAATCCTGGGCCATGTTTTGGCCTCTACCATGATATAATCAATACGTGAAGTCTGTCCAGGTCGATTAAAAGTGTGATTCCCCTCTAGGTCCGACAGGAAACGTCCGTTGCAGGCTCTCAGTGAGTTAGCGAGTGTTAAGGAGTTTATTTGCAAGGCTAAAGGTGTCCAGGCCTTAATGGGTGGAATTTGGAGGGCCGGTATGGACCACTGTTCATCCTCCTCTCTAGTAATGGGATCAATGAGCCCCGGTAAGGGCTCAAACTGGCAATTAAAATCGCCAGCAACAATCAGGATGCCCTTATCTGCTACTGTTTGGATAAATTTATCCAAGATTTCTAGTGTGGGTGATTCACTACCTGACTTGGTAGGACGGGAGTAAACGTTAACCAGAATAAGGGTAGACCCAGAAGGGAATGTGAGTTGTATACATTGCAAATCAATACTTTGCGTAGTAATTTCAGAGATTACACATCCTAAATGTGACCCTATAAAAATAGACAGCCCTGCAAATGGCCTTCCCCTAGGACCCGCAAGGGCTAAGCTATTGACTGTGAGAAAGCCCTTTATTGTGAATTCCTCTTTTACCCAAGTCTCCTGAAGCAGACAGATATCGTACTGATTAATGAAAAGATTCCAGTCAGGGCAAGCAAGTTTATTTACGATGCCCGCGACATTCCAAGATAATACTTTTAATTGGTTATTTGGGTGGATATTCTTTCTTTCTGGTTGCGAGACAGGAGGCGAGGGAGAAGAGGAGTAGCAAGTCACCTCAATGGGTATAGCTCTGAGAGGGTAAGGGTCAATGGGGGAAGGAATATTTTGGGGAGTGGTGTATAAAAAAGAGGAAGGAATAGGACTAGTTGTAGTGTCCAAGTATGCAGGGTTTGTGTTTGCTGGAATGATTCCAGGGACCTGGGCACACATGGTGCCTGTGGTGGAGTTGGTCAAGGTGTTGGCATCAATTAACAGAGGGCACGTCAAAACCCTTTTATCTAATATTAGGTCAGTCGAATCGACCAGTCAATCAACGTCCTCTAACGGAGCAAATCGATTGTACACAGGAATTCTAAAGGGTGGGATGTTCAAGTTAAATTTCTGTGAAATATTTTGGGATGGACCTATGTCTGTGGCGATAGAGCCAGTTCGATGAGGAACAGGAACCCAGGGTAACTGAGGATAGAAGAATTCAAGGGGGGATGCATTGATTGAAGTTTGATGACCTAAGGGTAGTGTGGGATGAACGAGGATTTTGTGATTGGTCTGCGGGTATCTAAAATTAATAACCACACAATCCCCCCTCAAGCTTTTCCCCATTGGTCCTATCCATGCAACCCTTCTCACCATCAAGATCTCATTGGCCATCTCATAAGGGAATTGTTTATGTCTTGCCAACCAAAAAAGAACTGTATTTCGTAGGTCTAGGTGGTTTTCCTTAATACCCTCCTTAAGTTCAGGGACACCAGTCAATATGGTCACATACGGGGATGCAGCTGGGGGAAGATTAATCGTTGGCAAGTTTGTGACAGTAGTCTCAGTATTATTATCCAAAGGATTTTTACGAGCCAGAGTAGAAGTAGCTGTGAGCTCACTAGTGTTAGTATTCTGCACTGAAGGAGTGGGATTATTAGGACATGGATCTTGTACGTAGGGAACATAAGAAGAGGGCCTTCTAGTGCCATTATTTGTAAGGGATCCCTCTGTCGATATGCAGGCCTTAGTTGCCTTAGTTTGTCCAGCTTTACGTTGGGCAGGCACTGGGGCTAGAGATGGAATCTGAGGTGTAGGCAACCCATCGTTTTGAGCGTTAAATGTATTAGCCGTAAAATTGCGGGGAGGGTCAGTATGTACTTTCGTAAAGCTTTGGACTAGTTTTAAAATAGGGGCTACCTCCTCTTTTATAATAGACCTACATTGGTCAACAATATTAATCACCACTGTATGTACCCAAGAAGGATATGGTGTGTCCTGGGAAAGTGTTGGTGATGGAGTAATGAGAAGTGTTTGAGTACTAGAATGTATGGTTCCCTTTAAAGGACTCCCCTTAGTCTTCCTACTCTTTTTACTAGCCCTTATAACTTTCCTTTTTCTTCTTGTTTTGGGGGGCATAGGAATAGAACCCTCAGTAACCATGGGTGCTATTATAAGATCTTGGGTAATTGCATCCGATGGAGAACAAATCTGGCTAGTATGTGTTTCGTTAGAATGTAGCTCAATAGGATGGACAGGTGACCCCAAAGATGGAAAATCAGGGGTTAAGGAAAGACGGCGCTCAGTCAGTTCAATTTCCGAGGTGACCCAACCAATAGCTTTCTGGAGCATTAAGTCTATTGCAGTCGGGAGTTTGCCCTCAGGTGCTCTTGGTTTAGTTTGTTGGTGTTTAGTTACACATGCACGAACCCCTTGAACACGCTTGGGGAGGGTAGGTTTAGGCATGATGTACCGGTTGGTAAACTATCCAATATAAACCCCCGAATCACTTGAACGGCACAATGTCAAGTAGCAACAGTACCTTCTGTCCTTCGTAGGGGATGGTTGGAGCCAGATGATAGAGATATGGCCCGGCCCGGCCTCCTCTGGCCCCTGACGGCCACAGACGGCCGGCCCTCTGCCCGGGCTCAGCCCGGCGCCGCCCGCGTGCGTACCGCGACGCGGGGGGAGCCGGTGCTTTTGAAGCGCCTCCAGGCGCGCTGGTGGGCGGAAGTAGGCTGGACCGCAAAGGCTCACGGGAGCTGTAGTCTCCCCCAACTGCGGCCAATGGTGTTGTTTGGCGGCGGGGGAGACACACAACGTTGGCACCCCGCTGACAACGCGCTGCTCTGGACCCAGGACCCGGGAGATTCTGGTAGGTCTTGTTGGCTTGAAGGCTTGAGAAAATGTCCCCCGCTCCACCGAGGGAGCCGGTGCTTTTGAAGCGCCTCCGGGCGCGCTGGTGGGCGGAAGTAGGCTGGACCGCAAAGGCTCACGGGAGCTGTAGTCTCCCCCAACTGCGGCCAATGATGTTGTTTGGCGGCGGGGGAGACACACAGCGTTGGCACCCCGCTGACAATGCGCTGCTCTGGACCCAGGACCCGGGAGATTCTGGTAGGTCTTGTTGGCTTGAGAAAATGTCCCCAATAAAATTAAGTATCCTTTGCTCCTCCAAATATATTAGATGGCTTCCGCTTACAAAACCTGTGCTTGTACTTCACACTGCCTTTGCCACTCAAACATGGCTGCCATGGACGATTTCCCCATTACAATTAGAGGATGTGGTCCGTCGGCTGCGCTGTCGCCTCTGGTGCAGGAAACCAGGGTTCGAGACTCAAGGTTGCGTCCACATCCTGTGATTCTGGGCAAATCACTTAATCTCCCCGTGCCTGAATGTGTAATGTAAATACGGTGCTATGTAAAGCGCTCCAATACCTTCGGGTCGAGTTCGCGCTATATAAAAATGCAAAAAAAAAAAAAAAAAGGTGACCAATGATAGAGACATCCAGTACTAATGGCCAATTTCTCCCAACCATATTTTTCAATAGTTTCTCTTGTGTGTTGTATGTGACAATTAGCCTGGTTTGCTGATCTTCATTTTGTGCCCATGTAGAGTTAAAGATTGCATCACTGTTGGCCCTTGTAAGCAGGAGCTTGGATGCATCATATGATTGTGTTTTGGTGACTGCTGCATCAATCTTTTTTTTAGAGTATCCCCGTGCCGAAAGTCTTAATCTGCTATCCTGCTGAGCCTCCTTCAGGTCAGTGTCATTGCTGCATATTCTTTTGATCCTAAGCATTCTGCCACAGGGAATGCTCTGAATCAAATGCTTAGGATGGAAACTGGTTCATTTCCTATAGAGTTACCAGCAGTTTCTTTACGATACAATTTTGTCTCAATCTTTTTATTGACTATACTGACCTATACATCTAAAAAATGTACTGTTTTATTGCTCAACATTGCTGTAAATTAAGGTTGACATTGTTGTTGCTGATTGTTGACACAAACTGAAGTGCACTTTCCTCTGTACCCCTTCACACCCCAAAAAGGTTGTCTATGAACCTTAACCACAACATTACATGTGCATCCAATATGTCTCCATGGTTTGCCCTGAGGACCAGCTCCTCCCACCAGCCCATGTGTAAACACGCATAGCTGGGACAGAAGCTGGCCCCCTTAGCAATACCTCAAACTTGTTGAAAAATGTGGTTACGAAACATAAAAAAAAAAATTCTAGACAAAATAGTCCTATTGATCAACAGTTTGCTGTGTTGATGTAACCATATTGCTCTATTGCCCAAAAAGAACTCCAGTGCTCTAATGTCATCTTTGTGTTTTAAAATCATTAAAAGATAGTTGTCTTGCCATTCAAAATTATTAATTCACAGCAAAAAGTCACTGGTGTCCTGAATATAAGAAGGCAGTCCCTGAAAATGCTCTTGTAGGAAGTAGTCTATACAGCGTGAAGTATTCTCCAACAGGCTTTTGCGGGCAGAAATTATTGGCCTCCCAGGTGGTTTAGATGGATTTTTATGAATCTTCGGTATAAAATAAATTACTGGCATAACGGAATAATACTTTTTGAGGTATTTATATTCTTGTAAACTCAAAAGTCCCGCACTCTTCCATGCTAACAATTTAGAATAATATTCATTTCTTAATGTTTGTATTGTCTGGGCATTACTTTTTTTGTAACAGTCATGGCCGTTTAGTTGGTTAAAAGCTTCCTCCAAGTAATATGTTTTGGGCCAGATAACAATTTTGCCTCCTTTATTTGTGTTTCGTATAACGATTTGGTTATTTTTTTGTAGTTTGATAATCAAAGGACCATGATTGCTTATTTTCAAATTGGATCTTTGAATGCAGTGGTTCAATTTATCAATCTGTTCTATCATTTGCTCGTTAAATACATAGATGGAGTCATGTAGCATAAATGGGTGGAAGTTTGACTCTGGTCTAAATGGTGTAAAGACCGTCATAGATTTTTTTAACTCTGTGATGTTACTGTCGGCTGATTAAGGACCTCACCTGAAGAGATGTGTCTGCCACTTTCGTCCTATAGTTCTTGTAGATCCCTTAGTAATTGCACATCGGCAATTACCATATAAGTAGGGTTTGGAGAAGACATTTTCACTGGCGGAGCATTTGTATTTTTATTCGCTTTCCTTAAAAGATGGTATTTAAGTTTAAGTTTGCGTACACATTTGTAGCCATCCATCCTAGTTCTTGCGTAATCAAAGTTACTTTCAAGACAGAAGGATAAGCCCAATGATAACAGCTGTATTCTGCTTGATTTAAATCAATTTGTGCCAGATTAAATATTGTTTTGGCATCCGATGATGTTTGATTTATTTGCGTCTCAATCTGCCTGTCATTTACTTTTTGTTTTTTTCGTCATTGCCATTTATTTCTCCGTTCACGTCGCTTTTTGTTTCTCCCCTGCCTGTTCTGTTTGGTGTTCTTGGGCGTAATGTCTGCCATCTGACCTGACGTAAAAAATAAAGTTTCTGTGTCTGTTGGATCGTTTTAGGTCTAGTTGTTTCTGATTCTGACTCGCTTTCAATGGCAGAACTTAAATCCGATGCTAACGTGGTACCTTGCAACTCAGTGTTTGAACTTGATTGTTGCATGCTGGTATATTTTGCACCTGCAACAGTGATTGAATCATACTTTCTGGACAATGAATATTTGTCCACCCTCAGAGTTGTCATGTAGGAATTTATAGGCTTTTCTGTTTTAAAATGTTTCCTCTTCTTTTTGCGTAATCTTACCATCATTTCTTCACACATTTTAGTTGAGATATCTGTTAGTTCCATTTTGTTAATTTCCTCTTCTAAAGCATCTATTTGTTTCTGGAGCTCAATTCTGTTCGACTCTGCATATTTCACTTGGATTTGTATCAGATTTATAGACGATTCAAGGTTGCATTTAACCCATTCCCCCAACATATTGGGATTAGGGTTCTCATAACTTGGAGCAATCATTATCCTTAAGCCTCGGGGGACTCTTCCTACGTCCAGATATCATTGTAAAGATTTATGCTCCCACCATTTGGCTTGTTCGTGCTTCATCAGTTGCTCTAATTATCTAAACATGTCCATAACATTGGTGGAGTCTCCGCTTGCACTGCCACTCAGCGCTTGTGCCAATAGATTTACTGTGGGAGAGTTACACAACATTTCATCCACTGCTGCCTCCCGGTATATATATATATCTGGACGTAGGAACTCAACTGTAATATCTTATTACAGTTGACTTTGGATTTCACAATGCTGTTTGTGAGAACCAGCATCCCAGGGGAAAGGCAGGTCAAGTCACAGAAAATAATTAAAGCAGAGGTTTGAGGAACAAATGAAACATTGCTTTTTTTCTTCAGCTAGCAGGAAGAAAATATTTACTGCAACATTTTTTTTTTTTTTTTTTGCTCTCCTTAGGTAATTATAGAAAATGTAGTAAGGTTATAATAGTGTATATTTCTACACATTCCGAGATCCTGCACCTTTTGTTTCTTAAACTGACTTGTATTAAACTGATTCTAGTATCTTTTTGCAACAAAAATTAAAAACGTTTTTGATGAGTTTTATTTTCCACTAAAATTCATCTCCTAAAGTAACTAGAACTTGTCCCTCCACCACGCACAGTGTTGTCATCAATGAAGTCATTTCAGGTGTTGCAGTGAAATTATCAAACATGTCCTAGAACATGTCATGAGTGATGTAATATGGGAAGTAGTTAGCAGTGCATGGAGGGGGCGTGAGTTATAGTAACTTTAGTGCACGAGTTATAGTTACTTGAGGTAACAAACTCATTTCACTGTTTTTTATTAATTTAACATGATGCGTCTTCCCTTACGTTTTCACCTACCTATACCGTCCCATTATTCCTTATTTTTTCAATTAATTTTTTTAACGTAAAGCAATATTTTACCATACGTATGCCAACCCCTCAAAGTGCACAGCCTTTGAGGCCAGGACCTGTGTCCTATCCTCGGGAGCAGTCAACCCATGCCGAGCATGGCCCGCTCAGTGTAGAGATGGCCCCAGTGCAAATCCTACATCCAACCCACCACTGGCAGCTAACCCAGTCAACCCATCACCGTGCATGGCCTTTGGCTGTTCACTGTTTGGGGCTGGCTGCAGGGCTTAGCCGGGGGCCAAGCCTTGTACCCCACCTGCCGCTGGTGAGGGTTGGGAGGTTGGACACAGGGGCTGGCACCGGGCGCATACAGCTGACACTGATGTTACAATATAAAATATACAATATACAAGGTGCTATTTTAAAGTAAAGTAGACCTACTGACTTTGTCAAAGGGTCACAACACTAAATTTAAAAGATGCACCTATTGGTTTTCTGAAGGGGTCAACATATTAAAAAAAAAAGCACGCCTATGGCTTTGTCCAATAATTACCAAACATTATATTCAAATGTATATTTCAATAATTCACACAGTGCAATGTTTGATAAAAGTGAGAGTTAGACATAGTTTTATTTTAAAATAAAATCAACATACCTTCGAATATTTTTTTGAAACATTTTAAAGCTACAAAGTGCAGCCATAGAACCAACCACAAGGGGGGCCCTGCTCTCCAGCTGAGAAACGCCGCGCTCCAGTTAGGAGTGCTTTAAAAAAATATGGTAAGCTCTCCCGGGGTCATGGATTTAACGACCCAGGAGACACTGTTTTTTTGGGGCTTTGAGAGGGGGCCCATGCACCCCCCTCACTTTAGTAAATTACTAGCCTTGGGGGATGGGGTCACCAGGTCTTCTTGCAGACCCACAGAGAGGGGGCGTGCACTCCCCTCCCCTTTTTCAAATTACCGGCAAAGGGGAATGTGGCACCCGGGGTCTGTTTAAGGCTCAAAAAGTTGGCGCAAGCCCCTTTCCTTTAAAAAAAAATCTTGGCTGGGGCATGGGGTCCCCATGTAAAAGGTTAAAGGATGGGGTCTGCACATCCCACTCTTCTCCGTAATATTAACAAAGCAGCCCTGGCGGATCAGGTGCCCAAGCCCTATTCAAGACTCAATGAGGCTGGCCACATGTCCGCCTCCACATCTTTCATTCGTATGGGCCACCCGCGGGCTCTGGTCCACCCCAGGCGAGTTGTTTTTTTAGCACAGGATCCCATGCTTTTTTTTCCAATTTTGCTGCGGATCCACTGCAAATTTGTGTCAAATTTAAACAAAATATGTTTTTGGCTTGGGGGGGGGGGTTCCTTCTAGGACCCCATCACCAGGCCTAAGGGGGCATGGAATAGTTACCCTTTCCTCATATCTTTTTTGAGGTTTTTTCGAGGACAAGGGACTAAGTACCGAGTCCTAAGATGGCTGCTGCCATATTGCTGTTCATAGTCTTGAAGTCTGCCGACCTCCTGGATCCCTCACGGTGTAAAATATACCAGGTTTTTGAGGCTTAATATCTCAAAAACTGCTGAACGGATTTATACCAAATAACAACAAGCATTTGCAATGCAATAGGTCTTGTATTACTGAAAGCTGGAGGTATTGGCGTTGCATTATAATGTGCAACGCCAATAGCTAAAACTTTTATTAATGCGAGACCTATTGCATTGCAAATGCTTGTTAGAAGAGGTATTACACCTCTGAAATGTCAAGTAAGTCATTAAGGTATTGTAAAATGTCAGTAAACTACCTGTCTATCTGTATACAACCTTATTTGAGGAGGCTACACATTCACTACTTTCAACGGGCTAGAGCTATTTCGTGGCCTGGTAATAAAATATATTTGTAGCTCAGATCAGAAATCCAGAATGAAGAAAGTTTCTAGGCTGGAGAGATATGAAGGACGCCAATCTGTCAGATAAGAATTCCATTGTGCTCAAATCTGAACTCAGTAACTTTTTAAGGTGCGACTCATTTAAAATCCATACTGAATCTAAGTGCCTCTAGAACACACTGGTGTTGAGATGCATTCCCTGCCTGCACAACCTACAAATGAACTGATTGCCAGGCATTTTGTGGGGACAGTAACCATACATATCAACTCTTCACAACTTCAGAGTTGGAAAACTCCTGTTTTTTGCCCAAAATGCTGCTATTTTCAGCATAGTTTACTTCCTATTCTAAAATACCCCTTAGACCAATGCAATTATAGAGACCATGAATATGCTCATCTATCTGCTGCGAAGATCCCATGAGCGGTCCCAGCGCGTGCCATGCATGATTTACCGATGGCCTAGATTGTCACCAGCGCTGTGACCTTATGGTACCCCGTTTTACACTTTTTGTAAGATTTGTATCTGCCTTCTCAGATTTCAAGAGGGAGCTAGTGTTAGTACTTTCACTTCTTGTGACGTCACTGGGGTAAAGGGCACGTGCGGTCATTTGGGATATTAATGATTTCAGTGACATGGCAAGAACCTTCAGCTCCAGGTTATGAGAAACTCTGCCACCTGCAGTCCAGAGCACCAGCCTAATGTACCCTGAAGCAGCAATGGGGCCAATGAACATACCCTGGCCCCATGAGGTAAAAGAAGACAACAAAAGGCATGGCATGCGACTGCATACCCATTGAGAGAAAGGGGAAAGCTTTAACGTTCAGTGCTGGAGCACACTGATTTGGACTGCAAATACTATGGGCAGAATGAGCTGCATTCAACTCCTTCGACCGCTCATTGGCGTTTGACACCTTTGGAAATACAAGTGATGTAAGTGTTTCCTAAAAGTTCTTTCTAAGACGCCCTTTGAGAGGAGGGCCTGGGAGCTGGGTGCAGGAGCATGCTGCACTGTTGGAGTCCAGCCACAATATGTCCGTAGGAACGTGAGGACATGGTTAAAGAGGGCACGGGCACCAACCTGTGCTTTCCTCTTGCCAACGTGAACACCTGCAACAATTCCCTTGTTTCCAGGTGCGAAAAGTACAAGGTATGTGGAACCAAGACTTCAAAGTCGGAGACATCAAACCACCACCTCCCCAAACCTGCTCCAGCCCTTCACGTTGTTGGTTGCTTTGAGGTAAACGTGCGTAAAACCAGTTATCTGATGGGAACACATGCAACCCGGATATCACGATGTTGCACAACAACAACCTCGCTCCTGAAATTGAAACGTTGCTTGAAGCAAAGTGAAGCAAAGGCATGATAATGCCAGCTCAGCATCTGCACTTGCTTCTAGTGGAAGGAGACAAATAAAGCTGAAGCAAAAACGTACTGCCATTTAAAGATAACGTGACTCCAATCGCTCGGTCAAAATGCTGCATTTGTTTTAATAATTTCCAGCCTTAGTGTTTGAGCATTTATGTTGGCTGGGAATGAATCAGAAAACAGCTACAACATGTTCACAATGCTGCATGAAGATGTCCAATCCAACTTCAAGGTCTGCGTTTTTTTAAATCACCAAAGGCCCTTGCTTCAGAATGTTCAGGTTCCTTTGTTTTTTTGATAAATTAAAAACCTCGGGTCTTGATCTAAACCGGTTACACATCGAACAACCAGTTTGCCTTGTTGGAAATATTGTCTGGCATGTAAATAGTGAAATAAAACTTCCATTTATTAGCTTTATCTGAAACCAACGTGTCCCCAGTTTTCCAGCTGCTTGGCATTCACACTGCTAGTGTTTTCGATTTTCAACAAGCTTCCTGTTGAAACAAGCCCTCGGTGCCACACATGTTCTTTAAGTAGCCCTTTGCACAGTCCACGAACAGACTGGGCACTTAGGGAAGGTTAAAGAAGGAGACGGGGACAGAATTACAGCCATGCCCTTGCCTGGCATTGCAGAGTCTCCACCCAGACCGAACAAGCAGCGAACAGCGTCACTGCTGTGACAATCATGCATACAGCAACATACACACCCAGAGCGGATGGCTGCATAATGACTTCGCGGTGCTCGCATTTTAGGTGTCACTCTGCTCGAGTTTGCTATATTCGTTCCATCGGCGGCAAACAAGAAGTCTGAAGGAGTGACATAATGAGTTGGGTATATCATTGTCGTTGTGGGGGTGGTATTACTCCTGGCAATAATGCAATTAAACATTTTGACAACCCCCATGCACTAGGAATGATATTAGAAAAAGAGCCCTGCCTTGCCCTCGCATTTCAACGAAGAGGCCTTGCACGGCGTGATAATGGGCATTGCAGACTCCCATCAAGTACACAGGCTCTTTAGAAAGATGCTTTTAATATACATGTTTGCATATGACCTCACTTGATAGGTTTTTCAGTGGTAAAGAACAGACACATCCCGAGGCCTGAATTAAGGGGAAAGGAAAACGAGCGGCACTGAAGAAAAAAAAAACACGCCCGCGAGTGGTGTGCGCCCCATAGCAAAACATGTGTTTTCCATTATCGCGCCCGTGTCTGGGCACGATAATTGAAACCACATGGCCTTAGGTGCGCGTAATAGACACCAATAGGCCATGGGCAGAGCAATGCACCAGCCTTTGGCCTATTGCGTGCCGTCTTTGTGAAAAACACGCATGCAAAGGCCAATCGCAGAAGCCAAAAGGAAAAGCACATGCACGAGCGTGTGCGATTCCAGGCTCCGTTTGTAAACCCCGTACAAAAGGACTCTCGCTGCGCGAGCAGTGCGGCGCACTGCAACGCTATGCGCAAGACCTAAAATGTACACTTTCTGGGCCCTTTATCTCGGCCCTGCTTGATGGCTCACCCCAAAACTTTCCAAGATGGAGCTCAGCTGGATTTGTCTTTTTTTTCAAGTTTTGTGAAGAATCATCGATTGGCACCAAAGTTATTAGCAAACCAAACAATGCATTTTCTATGGAAACATGGTTCTAACTATAACTACCCATGTGAATGCACCCTTATTGTTGACAAATTGATGGAACTATAATGCCCATGGTCATTCAATAATTTACTGTAGTGATTACCCAATTGATGATAAATGACTTTGAAGACACCCCTTGCTTGTTATAGTATTTAAGTACCTCTCAAGCATTTGCTCCTCACATACATAGGATAATTTAAGTCCAACTAAGGCAATTCAATCCATTTACTGTCTCATGTTAGTTATTTTTTTTATGTGGTGATGATGATATGCGTTGCATTTCATCCAACAAAATCAATATTTCATTTTATTTAGGATGAATTGGCTACAGCTGACCCACAGAAGAGTCGCAGATTGATTTTGGTGCAGGAATTTGATTTTCTGCAAACAAAACTCATTATTGCTATTAACCTATTTACATCTGATACATTATGCAAGAAAGGATGATTGAAGAGTGTATTCAGGCATGAATTTTTCACAATTAGATACTATTTATTAAACTACTTTACAGTTCTTTATTTGAAATAATAATATTGTCATGACCACATTCCTCATCTAACTAGTGCATCAACAGAATGAAAAGACATGCTGGATTACTCACTGTCCTTTTGATGCCAACGCACTGCATGCAAATGCATCCCACAGAAATGAAACAGGAACTCATGCTCTGAGTGAGGAACATGACCTTGAAGTAAAGGCATGAGGTTTTTTCCATCAATTATCCTGGTTCAACAGAAGTAAAAAATATTTGATTATGGTGGAGTCATTGTTATAGATACACTTTACAAATGATACCTACTTCAGTTTAAAATAAGCTTTGCTATTGAGAACATGCATTCTTCAAAGTCCACTCAAGGAACCAGGCTTTCCAAAATGTATTAAATGACTTGTACCCAGTTCAATGTATTCAGTCTCCTTAGTGTAGTGGAATATCAATATACAAAAATTATTAAAATTGTATGTAGGAAAGTAGGATCTGCTTTCATGGTTACCCCCAGTTTACGGGTATTATTCTGTTTTATGACTAGTATGGCGGGGATCCTGCTAATAAGGACCCCTGTCACTGTACTCTCTCCCTAAATTTGACTATGGTAAGTACTTTGGTACCTTCCCAATTGGCTACTGATGTACCCTTCCAAGTCCCCACTAAGTGGTACTAAGGTACCTAGGGCATAGGTACACAAGCGGTCTCCTATGGGCTGCAGCATGTATTATGCCACCCATGAGAGACCACTCAAACTGTAACTACAGGCCTGCCATTGCAGCCTGTTTGAGCTTGTGCTAGCACCATTCACAACAGAGATAAGTGTTCTAATATCTAAGGTCACTGAATTTAAAACCTATAAGTCACCCCTAAAGCAGGCCTTTCAATCCTGAAGGCAGGGTGCTAGGTCATAAGTGTGAAGGTGCCCTGCATGAGCAGGACACCTCCCTACAACAAACCCCGGGGTTGATTCTCCAGGTTTTGTAAGTGCAGGCAGCATTTAAATGCATGTAGTGGACATCAGGCCAATTACGAGATGTCTAACTATATATTGGCTGCACCGTGTTGACTTGCCGTTGCCAAGGCTTGTTGACTCTTCACCAGAGATCTTCAGGCTACAAGAAGCTCCAGCATCCAGCATTTCTTCCTGCCAAGCTCTTCGTCCTCACTGCATCCTCTGCACTGTGGGCCTGCAGCTTTAGTGAGCTGGTCTAGGTCCTTCTGCGACTCCTGTGCCTTCAGCCTGGGAGTTCTCTTGAGGGTCTTCTTTGGCTCCAGTGGGCTACCCTGCTTGCTCGGGCCTGCTCTGACTCACTTGCATTTGTGGAGTCCCCTGGACCTTTCTGGTCCCGACACTGCGCCTTCTTCTTTTACCAGGTCTGTTGCTGCTGCCAAGGCTGGTTGGTGCTTCTGCTGGACACCGACCCCCTGGTTCTTGACTCCTGATAGCTCGTGAACAGCTTGTGGTTTTCCACAGCATTGCCTGGTCCTCACAAATGCAGCGAGAAGATCACCATCAACTCTCCTGCATCTTCCGTCATCAGTGGTCATTTAACTTCCATGCCTCCTGGTTACTCCAGAGTGGCATAGACTCTGTACCCTCTGCTTGTAGGTACTTATTTTCAAGAATCTATCCTTGGATTCCACTGGACTCTTTCACCTTCTTCGCCAGCGGCATCCTCACTGAAGTCCTCCATTGTGGTTTACAGCAGTTTCCGACATCACTTCGCACCAATGCAACCGGCTTCCCTGGTGTAGGTATCCTAGTTCCTGGAGTATGCACAGGCGGGGTGACTTTCCAACCTTCCATCTTCTACAGGGTTTCTTCAGGGTCCACTGGGAAGTGTCCTTCTTCAAACCTGCAACAGCCATTTCCTCATGTACTTGCATTGAGAATGCAGCTGTGTTACCACTCTGCACACAGCCTCCGTGGGTTCCTGGGTACTTACCTAGGGTCTCCAGCTCTTATGACTTTTCTGGGTCAAGTCTCAACTTCTGTCACAGTTTGAATTCCACTTCTTTAGTATATGGTTTGGTCTCCCCTTGGAGACCTCTGTGTATTTGTGCTTACTTATCTGTTTATTTTTGGAATATTGTGTTCATATCTCCGGGTATCAGATCTACAAATGTGTAAGTGAGTGTGTATAATAAATATAACTATTTTTATAACTAGACTGTGTGGTTCTTTTTCGTTTAACCTACACTATGATTAGTTCTGGTAAAACAAGCTGCTTAACACTTCTTTTGGACTAAGCCTGAAGGCCGCTCTCCACAGTAACAACTTAGAGATTAGTGGAGGGTGCTTCCCTTAAATAAGTGTGCACCATATACTAAGCCAACCTCCTACATTGGCGTGCAGAGGTTTGGATTTAAACCTTCACTGTTTTACCAGCTAATCAAAGTATGGATTTAGTGAAAAACCATCACTAGCATTAGGCACATATAAAAATATTTTTTTAGGAAAGTAACTTCTACTGAACTTTTAGATTGATTGTTAAGGGCCTTGCACACCCCTTTCTCCAATCTTTGGAAGTTTCATTTTCACTAGGATAGGTAGGGGCAACACCAAACTACACCTAGTCACCAAGTTTCTAATTATGGAACCCAGTGGGTCCCAACCTTATTGATACAGTGGTCCAAAGTTACAGGAACTGAGGACCATGTGTACCTCTAGAAAGTTAAAGACAGGAAGTAACCCCACCACTAAGCTCCTCTTAGAGCTGCTTTGCTAGATGAACTCCAGAACCCTGATAGGTCAGAAGAACAGGACAAAGTAGGTAGGGATGCTCCAGAAGATGGGTCAAGACGGGTGGCCCCTAGTGACCTTAATTCTGAGCATGATCAGGAGGAGTCTGATGACTCCACCCTGGTAAACTCCGATCCCCCAGGGAATAATACTGATAGTACAGAGGGCGTCCCTAGAGGTATGTCCACCTTTGTTCCTCCTAGGAGGAGGGTACAGAGGATGCAGGGGCGGTCTAGGCCCTTCTTTGCTCATTCCACTGCTTCTGGTAATTCCATCGGGACCCCCATCTCCAGCAAGAGGGATGACTTTTAGAGGGGGAATACCACCTGATCAAACTTGGGAGAGTTAGACTCCAGCTAAAGCAAAAATAGCTGGCCGTTGGTAAAGAGACCCTGAAAGTTCAGAGGGCTAGGATGAATTTGGGACTAGAGTCCCATGGTGGCAGGCAGCACTAGTGTACCTAGAGTCAGGTCATCCTTTGATACTAGGAACCTGAGCAGGACAGTCCCAACTTACCAGGAGGGGGTGATATCCATAAAAGGATCACTGCTTTAGAGAAGGCCTGTAAAGTACAGAATGTCCCTCAAGGGCATTGGGCAGCTATCCTGTGGCTCTCCTTTTCTAACAAAGGTAGAGACAAGCTCTTCACTGTTAAAGAAGAGGATGCTGATAATTACGCGGTCTTAAAGAGTGTCGTCATAGATTGGTTTGGTTTAACTACTGCACAGTACAGAGTTAAATTTAGGGACACACAAAAGGCACACACTCAAGACTGGGTTGAGTTCATAGACAATGCTATTAAGGCTATTGAAGGGTGGCTTCATGGAAGCAATGTACAGGACTATGAGGGATTGTGCAATTTGTTGCTGAAATAGCACCTCCTTAATAATTGTCAGAATCAACAACTGCACCAGTACCTGGTGGACTCTGATCTGACCTCTCCCCAAGAATTGGGAAAGAAGGTAGACTAATGGGTCCGCACCAGGTTAAGAAGAAAAACCATGGCGGTGGAGGTGACTAGAAGTAGCAAGATTCTTCTAAGGCCCCATAGAAGGGTGGGTATAAGGGTAAAGATAAAAAGGAGTCTTCCCAAGGTCCCCAAAAACCTGCCTCTGGGGGTGATTCCCTAAACTCCAACAACACGAAAAGGGAACCTTGGTGCTACCTGTGTAAGGAGAAAGGCCATAGACCAAGAGATGCTAATTGTCCTAAGGTCAGTACCAAGGAAGCTACTACCACTGCCCCCAAGGCAGCTAGTCCTCCTAGCACAAGTACAAGTAGTAGTACAACTCCCAAGGGATTGGTAGGGTTAATCTTGGGTTCTGAAGTCGGTTCTGGCCTAGTCAGAGCACCCACTCACGCTGTTCTTGTCTGTGACAGTGGCATGGATCTTGTCACTTTACTTGTAAGTCCCACTAACTTGGGAAAGTACAGGCAACAGACTTTGATTAATGGAAAAGAAGCAATGGCTTACAGGGACACGGGCAATTGTCACAATGGTGACAGAGAAACTTGTGGCCCCTGAACAGATCATGCTTGGTCAGTTGTACCAAGTGATCAACACCAGCAATGTCAGGACGTGTCACTCCTTGGCAGTTGTGAATCTGTTGGGGAGGGGTAACTGGTCCTGAAAGAGTTGTGGTTTCTCTAGACCTACCAGTAGATTGCCTGTTGGGCAATGATTCAGAAACTTCAGCCTGGTCTGAAGTGGAGTTCAGGACACATGCATAGATTATGGGAATCTCTGCCACTGCAATTGCTGTCAGCAGGTCTCAGGCCAAACAGATAAGCATTGAGGGAGCACTGGCTCCTGAAGAAATGGACCAGCTGGCTCCTAAGAGAAGGTGCAAGAAGGGTAAAGACTAGCACCACTCACAACAGATATAGGTTTTCTTATATCTGAGGTCACTGCAATTAAAACCTATATGTCACCCCTAAGGCAGGACTTTCAATCGTGAATGCAGGGTGCTAGGTTATAAGCATGAGGGTGCCCTGCAAGAGCAGCACACCCCCTACAAACCCCAGAGTCAATTCTAAAGGCATTGTAAGTACGGACATCCTATCCCAACACCGAGTCCAGTGTTGTATTTAGGATCCCATGTATTGGGGGGTCCCCTAGGGACTCCCCCGGTATTCCCAGTGCCAGCCTTCCAGGGTCTAACAGCAAGCTAGTGCTGCTGCCGACCACAGATGTGTTTCTGCCCTCCTTCTGCTAATCTGAGCTCAGGGAGAAGGTAGAATAATAAGTTTCCTGTCACAGGGAGGTGTGACCACCTCCCAGACAGGACTTAGTGTATTGGGCTAGGGTGGGAGCACTTACCAGCACCATCAGACTGCTTTGAAGGGCACATTTGGTGCCCTCCTTGCATACTCCAGTTGGAAACAGTTCAGGGAGCCGTTGGCTCCTGCTCTGGTGTGATACTGGACAAAGGACATGGGAGTATGCTCCCCTCTGTCCAGCCCCTCCTCTGGGAGGGATCCCTGAATTGTCCCAACCCTTTCCCTAGGGTACTGAAGGGCTTACCTGTGGGTGGCTCTTCAGATTCGTAGTGGAACAGGATTCAGATCCAAGACCACTTCTAGTTCTACCATCTGGGCACTTTGGACTTCGTTTTTGGAACCGAGACAGTGTCAAGGAAGAATCCTGCTGTTCCTGGTCTCGTCATCCTGCCAGTCTTCTGCTTCGTCTGTGCCTGTACTTTATCCAGGTTCTTCTCCAGGCCTGTGGACATCAAGGACACTCGAAGTATTCTCCCTTGCGTTGAAGGAGTCACTTCCCTGAATCTGCAGGCACCACAACTAAGCTGATCGGTCTGCTACTCTTGACGTCCCACAGACTTTGAATGGCTCAGCAATACAGGTGGTGGTTCTGCAACTCCCTCGAGGCCTACACTGTCTTCTCAGCAAGTTTGAAGCCGGTATCCCTCTTTGGAACAACTGGAACAGCACCCCTGTGCACCACGTTGACCTGCCATTGCCATGGCTTGTTGACTCTGTCCTTTAGGGATCTTTGGGCTACAAGAAGCTCCAGCCTCCAACATGCCAAGATGTTTGTCCTCACCACATCCTCTGCACTGTGGGACTGCATCATTGGTGAGCTGGTCGCTGTCCTTGTGCCACTCCTGTGCCTTTGGCCTATGGGTCGTCTTGAGGGTCTTCTTAGGCTTCAGTGGGCTCCCCTGCTTGCTCGAGACCTGCTCTGTCTCTCTTGCATTAGTGGAGTCCCCTGGACCTTGCTGGTCCCGACACTGCACCTTTTTCGTGTTACCACATCTGTTGCTGCTGTCAAGGCTTGCTGATGCTCCTGCCAGACACCAACCCCCTGGTCCTCGACTTCTGACGTGGGGAAGCACGTGGACGGCTCCTGGTCTTCCATAGCATCACCTGGTCCACACAGCTGTAGCGACAAGGGCACCGTCAACTCTCCAGCATCTTCTGTCATGATGGTCATTGGTCTTCCTTGCCTCCTATTTACTCCCAAGTGGCATAGTCTCTGTCCTCTCTGCTTGCAGGTACTTCTCTTCAAGAATCCATCCTTGGATTCCACTGTACTCTTTCAGCTTTAAAAAAAAAAATGTGGGGGGAGATTTATATAGCGCGAACTAGACTTGAAGATATCGGGTATCAGAACGCTTTACATAGCACCAGTTTCATTACACAAGGACACATTCATTTTTTGTTAGGCACAGGGAGAATAAGTGATTTGCCCAGAATCACAGGATGTTGAGTGTTGTTGCCGAGACTCAAACCCGGTTCCCCAGCTTCAACGTCAACCACTCTAGCTGTAAGGCTACATGCTCCCCACCTTCTTCACCAGCCACATCAACACTGAAGTCCTCCATTGTGGTCTATGGCGGTTTTCAATTTCACTTCACACCTATTTACCTGGCTTCCCTGGTGTAGGTATCCTGGTTCCTGGGGTATCCACGGGTGGGGTGACTCACCAGCTTTCCATCTTCCAAGGGGTTTCTTCAAGGTCCCCTGGGAAGGGTCCTTCTTCAAAACTGCAACTGCGACTTTGCCATTGACTTGCTGTGAGCATGCAGCTGTGTTTCCACTCTGTACACAGCCTCCGTTGGGTTTTTGGGTACTTACCTTGGGTGGTTCCTTGGGTACCCAGCTCTTCTGAATCAAGTCACAACTTCTGTCGCAGTTTGCATTCCACTTCTTTAGTATATGGTTTGGTCTTCTTAGGAGACCACTGTGTTCTTTTGCTTACTTACGCGTTTCCTTTTGAAATATTGAGTGTATTGTGTTCATATCCCCAGGTATACCAATGTGTTAGTGAGTGTGTATAATAAATATAACTATTTTTAAAACTACATTTTGTGGTTCTTTTTCATTTAACCTACGCTAAATTAGTTCTGGTAAAACAAGCTGTTTAACACTGAACTAAGCCTGAAAGCTGCTCTCCACAGCTACCACTTAGAGAGGTTTCTGTGGTTGTATAAGACCACTAAAATCACCATAAGGGTTGTCTGGATTAGTGCAGGGTGCTTCCCTTAAAAAAGTGTGCACCACATACTAAGACAAAATGAGGTTTTGAAATTGTGGCTCATGTTCAAGTTAGTTAGTGCCACTGGCCTTAGAGCAACGTACAGGTCGGAGCAGATGGTGAACATTAAACAGAGGAATGGAATTAGCAAGTTAAGACTGTTCTCTCCCGATTTCCTGTGCACAGAATTAGGGAGAGAAGATGGGAGATAAAATGATGGAATGGAATGCATGCTAGCTACACCCAATTTTTGTTTTGGATAAATATATAGGTCCAATACATTATTATGGGCCCTTAGGAGAAAAAGACTAGACTAGACTAGCAGATACGACGTATTACAGAACGTGCATGACACAAAGAACGTAAGCCTGTGTTTGACTTCATGGTCACAGGATCATGTGCTACTAGGTCTACTGAGCATTTCGAGGTGGATGAAAGGAGTACCATTGAGTTGAAGGAACAATAAGGATCTGCTATCTTGCGCCAAAATACCATTCTGAGTAAAAGTGTGCTTTACAAAAAAGTAATTTGATATTAAATATTCCGTTCAGCATAGCGTACAATTAAACACAACATGTTTTTAGATGTTACGAGGTAACAAAGAGTTAATAGGCTTTCTCTTGGGCTGCCGTTGGAAGTAGCACTCTTGGTCGACCACAGATTCTGGGCGTTGAGCCAAGCAGGAAAGAGACATCCTGTGGTTAGTAACGAACAGGAGATTGAGGGAGTTCATGTAAAAAATATGTATGTATACAGTTGGAACACAGAGAGCTGTGTAAAGAGAAATGAATTGCCTAGGATCACACGATTCGGTAAAGGGGGCAGCCGCGATTAAATGAAGTGTTTTGGGTTTCACGTTATGCAGTTTAGTGACTGGGTATGTGTGTATCTATATATATATATATATATATATATATATATATATCCCAGAGCCCCTCCAGCATGCTGAAAGGAAGAGGCCGCACAAGGAATCCAGGTAAGGGCTTAATTGGACAGCAGAAAAAGCGTGATGCATTTCGGCCGTGTGGCCTTCCTCAGACGCCGCTGCTCACCAAGAACATAGCCACGCCTTCTCTTTTAAATGGTACTGCAGTCTCCCATTGGTGGGAGCACCCTCCATCCCCAGTCATGTGATCGCCCACCAAGTGCCGCTCTGTAAAAACTGCAACTCCCAAGATGCTTTATTTTCGGGCAGGTGTTGCGTGGGGAAACAAAATTGAAACCAATGTGGCTGGTGTACTGCAGGGCAAGGCGTGGTGAACCCGGTGGTAGTAAGTCCTGAAGCCTCACCTGGGTCCCCGCATACGTTTCAACCAAGCAAGTGGAAGTCAGTCCGGCTGTAAATTGACTGTAATAAGTCAAATAAACTGCGTGAAGTCACGGGCTGCTAACTGGCAGCAAACCGTACTGACAAACACTGCGAGGTGTGCTGGTGTCAATCCAATCCCTTGGAAAACGACGAAACCTGCAGATGCAGAAGCCAGTGTGGACACCTGCCAGCTTGCGAAACGGGGCCTCTTAACGCGCCTCTGGCTGGCACGGCAAATGTCCCAGAGCCCCTCCAGCATGCTGAAAGGAAGAGGCCGCACAAGGAATCCAGGTAAGGGCTTAATTGGACAGCAGAAAAAGCGTGATGCATTTCGGCCGTGTGGCCTTCCTCAGACGCCGCTGCTCACCAAGAACATAGCCACGCCTTCTCTTTTAAATGGTACTGCAGTCTCCCATTGGTGGGAGCACCCTCCATCCCCAGTCATGTGATCGCCCACCAAGTGCCGCTCTGTAAAAACTGCAACTCCCAAGATGCTTTATTTTCGGGCAGGTGTTGCGTGGGGAAACAAAATTGAAACCAATGTGGCTGGTGTACTGCAGGGCAAGGCGTGGTGAACCCGGTGGTAGTAAGTCCTGAAGCCTCACCTGGGTCCCCGCATACGTTTCAACCAAGCAAGTGGAAGTCAGTCCGGCTGTAAATTGACTGTAATAAATCAAATAAACTGCGTGAAGTCACGGGCTGCTAACTGGCAGCAAACCGTACTGACAAACACTGCGAGGTGTGCTGGTGTCAATCCAATCCCTTGGAAAACGACGAAACCTGCAGATGCAGAAGCCAGTGTGGACACCTGCCAGCTTGCGAAACGGGGCCTCTTAACGCGCCTCTGGCTGGTGCGGCAAATGTCCCAGAGCCCCTCCAGCATGCTGAAAGGAAGAGGCCGCACAAGGAATCCAGGTAAGGGCTTAATTGGACAGCAGAAAAAGCGTGATGCATTTCGGCCGTGTGGCCTTCCTCAGACGCCGCTGCTCACCAAGAACATAGCCACGCCTTCTCTTTTAAATGGTACTGCAGTCTCCCATTGGTGGGAGCACCCTCCATCCCCAGTCATGTGATCGCCCACCAAGTGCCGCTCTGTAAAAACTGCAACTCCCAAGATGCTTTATTTTCGGGCAGGTGTTGCGTGGGGAAACAAAATTGAAACCAATGTGGCTGGTGTACTGCAGGGCAAGGCGTGGTGAACCCGGTGGTAGTAAGTCCTGAAGCCTCACCTGGGTCCCCGCATACATTTCAACCAAGCAAGTGGAAGTCAGTCCGGCTGTAAATTGACTGTAATAAGTCAAATAAACTGCGTGAAGTCACGGGCTGCTAACTGGCAGCAAACCGTACTGACAAACACTGCGAGGTGTGCTGGTGTCAATCCAATCCCTTGGAAAACGACGAAACCTGCAGATGCAGAAGCCAGTGTGGACACCTGCCAGCTTGCGAAATGGGGCCTCTTAACGCGCCTCTGGCTGGCACGGCAAATGTCCCAGAGCCCCTCCAGCATGCTGAAAGGAAGAGGCCGCACAAGGAATCCAGGTAAGGGCTTAATTGGACAGCAGAAAAAGCGTGATGCATTTCGGCCATGTGGCCTTCCTCAGACGCCGCTGCTCACCAAGAACATAGCCACGCCTTCTCTTTTAAATGGTACTGCAGTCTCCCATTGGTGGGAGCACCCTCCATCCCCAGTCATGTGATCGCCCACCAAGTGCCGCTCTGTAAAAACTGCAACTCCCAAGATGCTTTATTTTCGGGCAGGTGTTGCGTGGGGAAACAAAATTGAAACCAATGTGGCTGGTGTACTGCAGGGCAAGGCGTGGTGAACCCGGTATATATATATGTATATACATGCATGCTTCACTCCCTTGTGACAACTGTATTGTTTAAGATAAAGTAAGCTAAGTGTACATGGATACACGTACATTATTTATTTTTTTTGTTCTTCCCTGCATCCCCAAGAAGTGTACTAGATTTCCTGTCTTCGGTAGGTTTGGATAGATAAGCTCAATATTATTGTCTTCATCAACTCTTGTCTGGTTAGAAATGAAATATAAATAAGAATAAAATATAACATGGGAGTACACTTAGATGCCATAAATTTCATTTATAGGCAGACAGCCATGTGTCCATTATGATATTAAAGCTGCAACAACTTTCAACAATGCCTGAACGGGTTGCTTAAAAATAAAATAGGCAAAATAAGTACGTCAATTGAGGGAAATAAATAAATAAATAAATAATAGAAAGCAAAAATAGTTTATTGCCCATGGATCACCCTGTTTTCACTCACAAATTTTCCAATGTTCTGACCGCCACCTAACATATAACATCTTCACAAGCAGATATATATATAGAATGGCGCTAGGTATATTGCATTCTTGAAGGGTTTTGCCCACTTGAATGGCGCAAGGAGAAGTACTATTTTATATGTCTATTTAAGAGAAATAATGTGTATGTATATTCATGTTTTCATTTCTAGGTTCTTCAGAGTTGAAGAGAATATTGCTGTAACAAATTAGATTGTAAGGTGGAATGTGTTAAAATGCATTCTAATGCTGTGCATTCACCAGGGACTACAAAGGATGGATAATATATCATAAGATTACATTTATGTATTGAGGTTTAGTAATGAGAATATGAGTATATGCCAATACAGGACAGTGTGCATTGAATAACAGTGCTTCGTATTATAATGTTCTAATCTAAGGATACAACGTTTACAGATTTAAATATGTCTTTTAGTATACAGGTGCAATCTTTGAGGGTGTTTGCAATTAGATTTCAAGGTTTAAAGGATTGGCACAGTTTGACAACTATGAGTATTTTGATTCCCAAAGGTGTTACTGTGACAGATTTCCAACTATGTTTGCTGTTGGGACAAGCTATAGTACAATGTTTTCATTCTTCTTTTGCTTTTGGAGATAATGGATTTCTTTTTAAAATGTCGTATAGGGATGCCAACATACAGCATGCATCATTAATAGCACAATTATTGCAAGACAGACCTGTTGCTATTAAAGGGAGTTTCAATTGTAGAATGTGCTGCACACACCTCCTTCAAGGACTATGTATCAAGAGGTAAAGAATTTATTGATGCAGACGTATAAAAGGAATAGCATTAACTGGTTGTGAGTACACAATGGTTCAAATTGCTTCTACTGCACATGATACCATGATATAAAGATAAAGGATGATGATATGTACTATGTCCCGAAGTATATTATTGGAAGCGGTGGAAGAAAAGGAAGAATGGAAAAGGGGAGGATGAAGGCAAACAGAAGAGGGAATATGGATAGGCCCAAATGGGAAGATATGTTTACCAACGATAATGCTTGCTCCCATGGGCCGTCTTTTACATGGTTTATCACTTGTAGGATGTGATGGGATGATCAGACTGTTTTTCTAAATGCTGGTACTAAGGTTAAATTGGAAAGGGTACTTCCACTGCCCCAGGCCACTTCTCTTACCCACATGAAATGGACTTCTTCAACATAGCACCCTACTCAAACTAAAAGTACGTGTTGGTTATTGTGTGCACATTCAGCAAATGAACTGAGGTATACCAATCCAAGAACAGCAATACACAAGCTACTGTCAAATGCCCCCTGGAAGTGTTCATACAGCGCTTTTAAGTACCTTTGCTTTTGGGTTCTGACAATTGACCGGCGTTCATCTCACATGTGATTGAGGGGTTGTGCAAGGGGTGAGGAGCCAAACAGAAACTACATGTGTTCCACAGAAACTACGAAGTGGGAATGGTATCCCAAGCCCATCCTGAAGGGTTGCACGTGCTACACAGCAGAGAAAGGAAGAGAGTGTAAGCGGACCCAAACGATACATCAACTAAAAACGTCAGGAACGTCAAATGCCCCTACCCCTCAGTCTACAAGTTGTGACAACAAGACATCTTTACCTTCTTCATCATTTTGTTTTCTTCATTTTTGAAAGTGCCTAAGTAATAGAAGTGCTTGAAAACCTCTCAGATTACTTGAAGACAGGCACCAACGGTTACTTTTTCTGTTTACAGATATGATCACTGAAGCTCTGCATAATTCCTCAGCAAAACGTTTGAAAAGAGTAAAAGTACAGCAGAAGATGAGACATTCTTCCAACTAGTCATACTAGCCACACGTACCAACGATTGGCACAATGCCTCAAGACTTTCAGAAAAATGCGAAAATATGACAATACTAGCAGTATTGACCCCCATTATTGCATAATGACTACGCTCTTTATAGTATATTATGATCACAGTGCTATACCTGAGATATTGCTTAAATGACACAAATTGAATAAATAGCCATTGATAAAGATGGGACGGGGAACAGTTGACAGGGCAGGATGTTATGTTTGCACACACTGGCCTACAGACACAGAAAACAGCATGTGTTACAATGTCATACCTGTCTCTAAATATGTGGGCTGTGTCCTAAGGAGCGATATGCTCTTCAGCCAGCACACCATGTCCGTAGCAGTTGCACCTCCAGAGAATAGCAGAATTAGCACGGGGAGAGCAGGGATGGAACAGGGGATGTGAATAACTTAGCACTTATAGAAGTTGTAGAAGTAACTACAATAGGACTATACTAAATGTAAGAATTTTGTTAAAAAAAAATAAACAAGAGGAGGGAATGAAGCAGAGTCTATTTTTTATCATATAGTACCCCAGGCCAATTCTGCCCACACCTGAGGCATGAGACCCTGATAAGCCCCCACCAGCTAGCATAAAAGGAATCTGTTAAGTTGACCAAACTGTCCCAGCTGTTCTTTTTCTATGAATAGGCCCCAAAGTGTCTCTCTCAGACAACATCTCCTCAGCAAAGCCCAGCTCCCCCGGGGCCCCCGCTCCCTCGATGTGCTCTTCTTCTCTTACACCCACATAGTTACCGCAAGAATAGCAATACCGCAAGAATAGGGAACCTCCCGAGCTAAAAGAGACATCTCGCAATACCTGATGGTGTGGGCCACCGGCCATCTGTCATCTTTCATATTACTGTATCTGTTGCTAGCTTTAATGTAACTAAGACATGCAACCTATATCTTCCTAAATTTTCCGCTTTCCTATAAAAGTTTCCCTGAAGTGACGCAAATCCTGTTCAATAGATGTTCAATTTCATTATGATTCATGGTCAAACATCCTGTGACCTTTTGAGAAACTTTTTGTAGCGTGGGTGGCACTTCTATTTTCTTAAATATTTCCCAGAAGTGACCAAAATGCGTCATGTCCTATAGGTCAAAGGCACCTGATAATGTCATAATTTTGTGGCCAATAGCTCATCATTGAAAGAGTATAAAGATCTGCCCCTTAGTCCATTCGACGGACTACCCTCTGCAGTGACCCCTTGGGTCGCTAACACCTGTGTGGTCTCCTTCAGCCCTCTAGAAGTCAGGTTTAGCTTTATTCGATATAAAAAATATCATAAAAGCAGTACAATTTCAGATTAAAAAGAGAGACATATTTACAGAGTTTTTAAAAAAAGCAATTAAATCATAACCTAGTACAGCTTATACAATGCAATTTCCAATCCATGATTTTTGTTTTTTGTTTTTGTTTTTAAAAACCATAAAAGGTGTAAAACTATAAGTGTTAGCCAAAAACCTGTGTAAAAGAGAGACCCAGAATTAATACCACCAATTGACTGGTCTCTAATCACAATTCATGTCTGGACCAATGGGACAATTTGGCTTCCTTGCCAAAATCTTGCTTCTTGTTAGCCAAGCACAGCCCAAGAATTTGGCCACCCCGCATATCAAAGTGATGAAATATCTGTACATAGGATGCGGAGTGCATTGCGATGGCTCATTGGTCCTAGTAGTTGGCAAACCGGCTTTAACCACCTGTTTCTGGCAGACCTATACGCCGGACAGGCAAACAAGAGATGTGCAATGGACTCGTTATGATAAGCACA
Organism: Triturus cristatus; assembly: GCF_964204655.1. Lineage (NCBI taxonomy): Eukaryota > Metazoa > Chordata > Amphibia > Caudata > Salamandridae > Triturus > Triturus cristatus. Next base: position 742,213,332 of record NC_140591.1, on the reverse strand, counting down.
TCCCGGGCAAGGTGTAAGTGTCATATTTATCCCTTTCCAACTTGCAATTACACTGTTGGTAGGGAGTGTCCCAAATCTCATCTTCATGTATAATACCCTATCTCTGGGGGTCTGGATAAAATCCAAATAGGGTTCCATTTTACAGATGGTTTTGTGCTGAAAGAATCCCTCAGTCAATTTCCCTAGTCTGGGATTTTGAATGACCCGTGTCTGCACCCATTCCCAATAAATTCTTTTTAGAACCTGCTTTGTCGGTGGGATCTGACTGCACCATGCCTCTTTTAGACCAATGGCGGTTAAAAGTTTCCGAAGGTCCGATAGCCATTTGATCTTACTCCCTGTGTCGGCTATTAACAATTCATCAAGAGCTGCCGCATAATTAGACAATTCGGCAGTCCTCTGATGCCGGCCCAAAAAAGAAGAGGGCGCTGACGTGCTATATCTTGAATAGAATGCCTACCCAGGTCAAAGAATAAAGTCTTCAGAGGCGTCGAGGTAGGTAGGGAAGTCATTTCTCTCAAACTTATTTTCGGACATGACAAGTTCACCAACATTCTGAAAGCCCCAGAGCTCAGATCCATACAAGGCTGACGAAAGCGCTTTGCCATCATAGACGGCAAGCACAGGGGCCACTGGCCTACACCCAGATAGGCGTTGTTCTCTCAAGATGGCACCAGAGACCCTCTTGTGGTTTAAAAGCATCTTGGCTAGGTGGGGACCCCACCTCATATCCTTGGAGATGCGAATCCCCAGGTAGTCAAAACCCTCCACATTATCCAGCGGGACAGCATCCAAGGTGAAATTGTTTTTAAAACGTTTGGACGGGTTGATGCTCATAATCTTAGTTTTAGTAGTGTTAATTGTCAACCCATGCAATTCACAAAAGATGCCAAACCTATTCAAGAGCCTCTGGAGTCCCCCCGGTGATTTTGAAATCAAGAGAGTGTCGTCGGCGAACAGGAGGGTCGGTGTCTTCTCCCCAGCCAGGGAAGGAGCGTCTGCCGGCTCCTGTCGCAGGAAATCAACCACCCCATTGATGTATAAAGAGAACAGGGTGGGTGCCAGCACACATCCCTGGCGGACCCCCTGTTCACTGCGATGCTCTCAGTCAATTGCCCTTGGGACCCCCATCTTATTTTAGCATAGTTACCATTGTGCAAACGCTGTATGATATCAAGGATCATGGGGGGGGATACCTAGTTGTTGTAGAATGTACCACAGTTTCCCCCGCGGTACTAGGTCAAAAGCGGTCTTCAAATCTATGAAGGCCAGATACAGACTGCCTTTCCCCAGGAGTACTGTCTTCCAATAGATCATAAAAAATCTAAACACCTGGTCGATTGTTCCCACTTTGTTCCTGAAGCCCGCTTGGAAGTGGGACAGAATGCTGTTATCTTCCATCCAAGTTCCAATCCTGGCAAGGAGGACCCTGCCAACCACTTTCTGTATCACATCGATTAAGCTAATCGGTTGGTAGTTGGCAGGGTCCTCCATATTCCCCTTTTTGAAGATGGGGACCACCTCAGCACCTTTCCAAGAATCTGGCACAGGTGATCCCCTCTCTATTAAATTCAGCGTCAATAGGATGAAGAGTGCCCATGTCTCAGGATCATGCAAGAGCAAATCTCCAGGGAGACCATCTGGGCCAGCCGCCTTGCCTGGGGCTATGTTATTTATTGCTGTCTCCACCTCAGCTAATTCAAAGCAATCTAGATATTGGGCGGGAACACTGGGGGTGGGAAGGCAATCAGTATCTGGGGAAAGGGGATAATTATCAACAGCAGAATACAACTTAGCAAAATGCTCCAGCCATTGATTAGCAGTAACATGGTTAGAAATTGGGAGCGAGGTACTCCTGGCCCTTTTATTGATAAGATCCCAAAAACCTTTCGGATCTTTCTCTTTAGATACTTGTTTTAAATCTTGCCAATGGTTCTCATCCCAGATTTTCTTGGCCTCCCTCTGGGCCCCGGAGTATTCCTTCCTTGCTTTAGTAACTGCCAGGGGATCTTTTTTCCTAATTTCCAGTAAAAGGGCCGCCCTTTTTTCCTTACATTTTGTGGAATACCAGGGGTTACCAGCCTTTGCCTGGGTGCCTCTAGATCCTACTTTACCTACAACAGTAAAATAGGCACTCAATTTGGTGATGAATTCTTGGTAGGTCAGATGGAAATTTGATTGGACCTGCACTGATTTAGAGAGATTCATGAATTTACTGATCTCAGCATCTAGAATGCCCTTAATACTTTCCATTTTATATTCCTGGGTGGCAACTTTCAGCCATTTGAGGCGTCTGCAACAGTTAGTGGGGATTACTTCTCTGGTTGACAGGAGCGGTCGACAGCTTACCTCAGCACCACGTGCCTGCCAAACATTATTTAGTTCTAAACATAAGGGATTGTGATCACTGTCTGAGGAAGGATTAACTTCCATGTCTATCAGATCTCGCCATAGCCTAACATCCATAAGGATGTAATCGATCCTAGACGGGGAGCTGATCCTATTAAAAGTGTGAGCCCCGTGTAAGTCAGAGGTTGATCTCCCATTTACCGCTCTGAGATTAAATTCCTGCGTGAGTGCATTTATTTGGATGACCCTCTGAGACCACTTCCTAATGGGGGGTAACTCAAGGGCAGGAATATCCCATTTTGCATCTTCTTCGGCGGTGCCAAGAAAATCCTCCTCACCAAGCGGTTCAAACGTGCAATTTAAGTCACCCCCTACAATGATGTAGGAAGTAGGGGGAATGCCAGATAACATACTCTCCAGAGATGAAATAGTTGCAGAGCCCAGGGCACCCTTAGAGCCCCTAGCATAGATATTAAAAAGATCCAATGTGGGTCTGTTAGGAGCTCCTCGTACTGTTAGGTGCAAAATATCATGTGAGGTACAGTTATGGGTGGTAATTGACCAATTCAGGAAAGTGCTAACCCATATATGGAGACCCCCAGATGGGCGACCCTTACTTGAACTAATAGCCGGGCAAAAATAAGTAGAAAATCCCGACACATGTAGGGGGTTTAGACTCCATGTTTCCTGGAATAGACAAATCTCATATTTTCCAACTAGGGCATTCCATTCAGGGAGTAATAACGTCTTCTCTAGTCCTGCTATGTTCCAGGAAAGAATGTTGAGTTTGGTCTTAATTGATGTGTCTATTAACCCTATATCTCCAGAGATGTCATATGGTGTCAGGTTTCTATAGATTGCCCTACTCTCACAGATATCTAGAGAGGAGGGTGCAGCTGGGACAATGTGTTCACTGGAGCAGGTTAATGGAGGAACCACACTGTGGCCATTGCATGGTGCCAATGTCAGTCAATCAACCCTATCCAAGCCTGACTCCCCCCTAGGTCCCCCTGGGGTCAGAAGGAGTTTCGCCCCCGATGTAACCCAGAGGGGTGTGCTCCTGATTTGTATAGACGAGGGCTCTGGGGAGGAAGTGCGGAATTCCAAGGCCACTAGGTTCTCAGCCAGAGCAGCATCTACTAATTCCAACTCGATGCAGTCGTGCTGGGAGTTATGGTCCGATAACCTCCTTACGCTGATGATGTCCTCCCTAATGATGGATCTACAGCCCCTAACATGGCGCAGCCAATGTATAACCTTATTGCGAAGTGAATCTCCGCCTTCATACCCCTGACTGGGGGAGGGTTTGGGGACTTTCGCCATATATACTATTTTCCTATTATTTGGCACCCTGTCTGTACGATGTGTTCCGGCTGTCCGGGTGTTATTGGTCGGGACATGCTGCTCGTTAGGTAGGTGGCCTTGAATAACCCTAGTATTAACCCCCCTAGAATTTTCAATGTTACGATGGGGCTAGCATAAGCTTGGTTTTTCCACATATTTCTCTTGGGATTAGGAAGAGAGGGCATGGAAGGCGGGGCGGTTTCACAATTAGACCGTCCTCGTGGTCCCCTAGTGAATATCTTATCAGAGGAGACAATCTGGGGTCTGTCGATTGGGATGGCCACCGAAGCGGAAGTAGCTTTGGACTGGAGAGTTGGGGAAGGCAGGGAAGGGCTTAGCTTAACGTTTAAAGTCTCAATTATCTTTCTAAGTGAGACTACCTCACTTCGAACGATTTCAACTTTCTCCATGAGACCCTCAAAAAATACTTTGCAGATGCAGGGAATCAGAGGGGCCACTGCCTTAACAAGATCACACCTTCTCCTAGATGGACTAACTACTGCCTCCGCTACGGAGTCCAGTGCTAAGAATCGATTAGAACATGGGATAGATTGCAGAAACTCATCACCGATTTTCTTAGGACCGGAGCCCCCCGACTCAGAAGGTTTGGACCGGGGTGCAGGGGAGTCCAGTGCAGAGGTAAACCTCGTGTCATCCATTAGTGAGCTGTGAGAAATGGGATTGGGGCGTGTGATTTTTTTTTTTTTTTAACCATGTTCGGAATGACCTTGTGAGGATTATTACCCGACCCTCCCTCGTCACCCACAGCAATCACCGTGATGTTACCTCCCAATATTTCCTCGCAGTCGGTGACAATACTCTCAATTCTGTCTAGGACACAATTGATGGGTGCAAGTCTGGCTATTTTGGTCTTTTTACCCTTTTTACTCCCCACGGTGCCCCCACCCTCCATTGCCTTCCTCTTGCCCATTCAGTAACAATAACTATCTTGAGAGAGAGCTTCAAGGGAAATACAAAGATGAAACAATGGCCTTGTAGACCTAGTTCGTCAACGGCTTAGATATAAAAATGACGAAATTATCATTCGCCCCTTGGGGTGTTCGCAGGTCTTGTAGCGATATCAAAGCAATGTACCTTGGAGCCCTTGTCGTCGAGATTAGAGGGGGGGCCCTGTCCTGTCTCCTCCTGGCAATGACGGGCAAGGACGGGCCCGCCCTTGGCCCGGGCTTTGCCCGCACGCATCCCGCGCTGCGGGAGGCAAGAGGCGCAGATATGGGCCGTGGGCGCCTGTGTGATGACGCTGTCCTCCTGCGCCAACAGGGCCGCTGGGAGATGTAGTAGGCTAGACCGTTCCCCTCACGATGGACGTGGAACAGGGAAACAAGGTCAGACCCCCGAGGGAGCAGCCGTTCCCCTGGCGGCTCTCAGGATGTAAGCAGCTGGTCGGCACGTCCTTCAGCCTTCTATGCATCTTTGTCTGAAGCTCTAATTTCTTATTGTACTTTGAAATTGTCTCTTTCTCTATCCTCTGCATTGCCCTTATTCTAAAACATCATTGCAATTGCAAAGCAATAATGTTTGTTCCTCCTAACTTAACGTGTGCATTCCTAGCATTGCAGTCAAGTGTATTTTGCATTTTGAAAGGATTTCCAAAGATTTAAAAGATATTCACATTGCATTGCATGAGTTTGTTCTTCACTCCAGAAATGTGTCTTTAAATGCCAAGACTTTGCTAAGACTTCCAGGCTCATTATTGAATTTTTAAAAAGGTTCTTCTTTTCATATAAATCAGAAAGCTATTTTTCTCTATCGTTTACACGTCTATTTTGTCATACATTTGCAGAAGCACCCCCACAAATTAAGCCGCCTTGCTTCAGTGCCCCAGGACCATGAAATTTCACCCTTTCATTGCATTTAAATGTACTTTGAAATTGTAAATTCTTGCATGGTTAATTTTCTCATTTAAGGGTTTGACTTCTAGGCACTTGAGCGTCATAAACATGTATTCTTGTGTTGCTATTTCTGGCTGATTAGAATTGTAGTTTTGAATAGTCTTTCTGGAGCTAATGAATTGATGAATATATTCTCTGCTGTGTTAATGATTTGATGAATAAAAGTGCCACTTCAACGTAAGACCTTTGCTTCACATCCGTGTTCATTATTTTTAGATAATCAGTGTTTGTGTGGCCCGTGACCACCACAGGAGGGTCTAATGCATTCCTCAACACCTCCTGCATTGTAGAACAGCTTAAACGTGATTTTCAAAAAAGTTCAATTTTTCTGAGAAAAAGAAATGTAGAGGTAATTTGCCCACAAAGGAAGGTTGCCATTTATCAAAGTTTAGGTTCTGTTTCCGGAACACCATCCCTGGTATCCCGGGTCAGAAACTTAACATGCTTCTTTATAGATTAAATCTTACAACATACCTCTTCTTAATACCCACAAAAATAGTACGCTATTTAACTAAATACTAAAAATTACGTGAATTAAAAGTAGGAATGCAATTAAAACATAAAAAGAAGTCCAAGTGTTTAGAATGGGGGTCCATAAGTAAGAAGGGAATTAATGAATAAGAATGCAAGTCCATGTGGAAAGTAAAAATTCAAAATGTCCTATTGCAGGACATTTAGCAAAATTAAAGGACCTTTTAGGGTAAACAACAAGTGAACAAAATCAACCTAAGCAGAGAATGGGATGGATGAAGTATTCTACCTTTGGGTTTAACCTTTAACAAAAGTAGTCCAGTGGGACAGGTTTGAAAGTGATGTCCAAACAAGATTCCAAAGCTTCAAACAGCCTTAGATGGAGTTTGTGGTGAAGAAGATTTAAATGTATGCGGAAGAAATTGTCCTTTGGCTCTCAGTTGTAGAAGTCAGGATGACAGATTCAGTTTGAGCTTTTTAGCTGCGTGTTCTTCTTTAGATTCTCTGGATCTCAATTTTACCCAGTAGACAATGCTGATGGGGTGAAGCTAAACAGTGGTCAACAAGTGAGACTGTAGTTGTTGCAGCTTGCATTGGATGACACATCAATTTTCTTTGAACTGGTCATGTTTATATTGAGTCGGTGAATTTTATCTCTGCAACATTTTTTCTCTGGATCAGTTTTCTACTCAGTAGTTTTTAAGCAATAACAGAAGTACTACCCAAATTAGCTTTTGAGGTTGTTCGGACAAATGGAACAAAATTAAACAAGAGTAACCATAGCCCAGCAAAACCCTCCTCTCAACAAAGCCTAGGGTGAATGCTGAGAGGTCATAGCTCTTGCCTTCAACAAGTTACTTCGTGTATGTTTCTGACTCCAATGTTTTTGAAGAACCTGCAACAGCCAGGCAGGTACAAAAACTAAAAAAACGTAGGTGCCCAACAACCAGGCAAGCAGAGAAACAGAATAAATTACAAAGGGGGCTAATGTAGCTCTGGTAATAATTTCTCTGGAGAGGGAAAGGCACAAGGTATAGGAAACAGCTAACTATCATCTTAACCAGAGATCCAGTATCATCTTTATCCAAAGCTTGTAAAAAATGTTGACACCCACTTTTCATTAATGTTTCAAGTCTCAAGTCCTAATAGACTGGGTTTAATGTAGCCATGGCGTAGTAGGGCACTCCTTCCGCACAGCACAGAACTCCTCCCTCATGGAACAGCCACTGGGTCAGCTCAAGCAGGTTCCCCAGTTTGGCCACTTCTTGCCCTGTAAGTTCCGCAGCACCCTCTCAAGCTCATCCTGTTCCGGACCGTGGGAATTTAGAACAGGTTTCCAGCATCCCTTAACTCTCCTATTCTTGACAGACATCTGAGCCAGTGTTTCAGGCTTCAGATCCTCTGATCACCCAGGGCTGCCATGGACCGTGTGGTTAGGCATGCCCACTCAGGCAACCACATCTCCAAGTGAGACCTGTATTCCACCTCCCTTCAGGTGCTGTGTTCCAGGTCGTTACCTAGAAGACAATCCACAGTCATGGATAGGCTCACAGTGATTTTCAAAGAACGTGAGGATCCCCCCCCCCCCACTCAAAGAGAAGCTGAGCCACTTTGCACAAGCACTCACTGTTGTCTACTGACACAACTTGGTGAAGTACATTAGGATTCCTAACTTTACTACTACTAAATGCCTTCTGTGAATACCAAAAAATAGTACGATTAGGATTTTATCTCAGATTAGTTCTGTGAATCGGCCCCAACGTTTTTTTCTAGGTAACCGGTATCATGTTGAAGGTCACACTTAAAAAGTGCCATCTGAGGAACATCAAAAAACCTAAGGAGATTGAAATCCGATTTAGGACAGCGATGCTTGGCCTACTGCTGGTGAAGCAATTTAAAGCCATATAGATTTTTACCTTGGGGTTCTAAATAACGTGACTGCCAAACGGATGTGATTGAACAGGCATGGGCTGAAGAATTACGGCTTAAGGTGACCAGACACTATGAAAAAGTGAGCATTTGGCAGTGTGGGGGAATATGTCACATATAATGGTGAGTGAGAATGAAAATGATTCACCGGAAACAGTTCATTTAAAACAGCCTGTGGAAGATATACAGGTAGGAAGTACCTAGGGAACAACATATGTGAGTATGAACATCTCACAGTAAACTGAAAAGCAAATACTTGACATAAGGACTGGGTAGTGTTTTGTTGGCATACACATGTATTTGTTTACAAATGTATTATTATGGAGTTATGTTTATTAGCGGTGTGGATCAAGATGTTGAAATACTGTATGTTCGTAAGTGAGTGTGATAAATACAATAAAAAAGTAAAATCATGATATTCTGGTATACAACACGGAGTGAAGGATTAAATGCGTAGAGAGCAGAGTGTTCCAACTTCCAGTTTGTTGGTACCAAAATTATACTGATGTTAAATAATACTTATCAGAGTATCAACAGGCATCTTACTGACAAAGGAAGCTGAACATTCCCAAGAGCACATATTTCACAATATATTAGATAAGTAATCAGGATTAGGTCCAACCATCAACACATAGCATCATTTAAACACAGTTAAGAAATTAAGGAATATATATTGATTGAACTCAAAGTAAAGCCTGCTTTACTTTAGCAACACAATTTGTCGTTGATGCCTTGGTATCCATAGGTAATTCACTTTCCATATGGATGATGACATCTTTTTTTATGCAACTCATCTGAGCCCTTCATTCACCCCAGGCTGTGTGGTGTTGCTTCACTGAGGTCCACGATGTGAGTAGCTACCACGCGTTGTAGTCTCCGTTTATAAAAATTTACTAGGGACAGAATAGTGGGATGGAGTTGAATATTGTACCTGTCGTCTGGTAGTTCACCGCCTCCTAGATAAATTACTGTAGGAAAGATGTCCATTAGGCTTGTAGGTTCATCAATCTCAGTCCCAGCAGGTAAGACGCCTGGCCATCGCAAAATTCCTGGTACACGGATGCCACCTTCCCAACCTGCCATCGCCTTTCCACCTGCAGACAATCATTAAGACACCACTTTATATAAAGTTGTGGGGGGCACCAGTAAATGATTTTCCACAGTAAACATAATACCACTTGAGCTTATTTTTTTATAATTTGACATTTTTATGTAGCTCAGTAAGAACAAAATTGTATCAATGTGCTTTACTATTAACCAAACAGATGAAAGCAAAAGAATCTCACTTACACAGAGTCATGTGAACAACCAGAATGCTAAACAGGAAATAAATAGAATGCCACTGGGAATCCATATATCTGTGTGCATTACTTTGCCTTCATTTTATGAATGGGAGGCAAGCTCAGTGCGGTTTACTATGAGCCAAACAAATGAGAGCAATAGATCTATTGTGAAACAAATGAACAGCAACAAATCCAAATAAGGAGGGAATCAAATATATCAATTTCAATTAGAGATCATAAACAATTTGTAAATTGCTACTCTGTAATGAGGACTAGTTGGAATTCTTCTAATGAACAAGAGAAAAGCTTGGAAGTGCAAGGGCATTAGAAGGTAAGTCTGGGCGGTGAACCCCGCTCTCTTCGCGGAGTTTTCCACACCGCAATACGCGGAGGTCGCAGGTTTTTTTTCCTCACCCGCATTTATCAATGTGAATTTGGTGACTGCGAGCGAGGAAAATCCACCTCCTGGTGAGATTTTTCCTCATTTGCGATTGTCAACATAAGTTGGCGAGCGTGGAAAAACAACCTCTCGGTGAGATTTCTCAATGCAGGTGGTCAGATTTCTCAATGCGAGTGGTCGCGTATGCTCGCAACTGCTCGCGTTGAGAAACTGTCCGTTCGGTTTGAGAAAGCTGCCGGAGTAAAAATCTACTCGAGTGGCAGAAAGGAAGCAGCACCCATTTACGCTGTGCATGGTGCCATTCTCGATGATTGCACAGTGCAGACAAGCACCTGACACTGAAAATCACCGCAAACAGAATTTATCCAACGCATACGTACCATGGTGGATTTTTTTTCGCACTTTTTCGCACTTCGAAAAATGCCTAGCCCTAGAACTATGCCTATGCCTATGCCTAGGCTTATTGGAAGGGCAACATTAGAGCATTAGAAGAACTGTGGGTGGAGTGCAAAGCAGAAAAGAAAGGAGAAAATCGTGTGAGGTAGAGTGCATTTACATAAGTTCACAACTACAAAGGAAAAGCGATTCAATAAAATGCAATGGTGAACTACACTTACATTCGTGGTGAAGAAAGGACAATAAATCAATATTGGAAGACACGAGAGAGCAGAGGACAAACGAGTGCTTGTCTGTTTCTTGAGTGGTAATATTAGCACTTTCAAACTGACCAGTCCTAAAAAGGTACCATAGGGCAAAAGGAAGGGAGTATTTTTATGCTGACTACATGACAACCGCAATATGGAAATAAGGTTGGTGTGATTGCCGCTGGGGGTGTGTTTGTGTAATTACAATTGAATTTTCTTTTAAAACCTTCACATTGAAGACTGAACTAGACCTGCGATATCAATACAGCGATGAGATTTATATCAATAAGGCCAAAAAGATCACAACCAATTCCCACAAACAACATTGAACTATATTGGGGAAACTGTTACTGTAAAGATGGTTGCAAGTGTCAGTTCTGCAGCCTCAGCCATGGTATACTTAGTCATACAGACAGGTGAGCTATCAATAGTAGTGCCATCAACTGAGATATCTACAGTTACCCTTCTAACTAACCAAGCCATCGAAAAATTGAACTTCCTGCATGCATGCTTTATAGACCTGAAAGCAGCCATCAACACTGTCCCGAGACTCAAGCTAAGGACGAAAATGAAATCATGGGGAGCTCCAACCAAACTATTAGATGCTATTATCAATCTTTAGTCACAAACATGGGTTCAAATAAAAAGGAGACGGGCGAAGCCTTACAAACAAAATTCTAACAAGTAATGGTCTAAAACAGGGGTGCGTGTTGGCCCCCTGTTTATTCAACATATACACAGCCAAATGGAGAAAAATCTTCGCTCAACACAAGGTATTCCCCCAAAATTGGGGAAAACAGCAATAGTAAGTCTCCAATACGCGGACGATATCGTCCTCCTATCGCAAATGCTACTTGGTTTGCAGCGGTTGATCTCCCAACTTGGAGCATACACCACCTCCGCCCAATTAGCAATCAACCATCAAAAATCGAAGGTAGTGTGCTTTTCCAACTGCCATAAAAAAACGCCCCAAATTCATCTGGACGCTAAACGATAAACCTTAGTCCCAGCAACACATGTACCAAGGGCTAACAAAAGCCAAACAACTGCTATTTGCATTCAAAACCCTGCACAAAAAACTCAGCAGCTGCTCAACAAGCCATTTGCTCAAGGTTATCGCGGCAAAATTCTTGCCATCATATCGTACGGATCTGAAATGATAAATGCAAAGGACTCGAACGTTTTAAACGCAGCACAATCTTGTGTCTTCAAGAAATTATTTTTAATTCCACGCCACATTTCACAAGCACAGATAAGACTAGAATATGGTCTAAAAAACCAGATACCTGCAAGACAAGGAGGCTTGGTTAAATACCATTGGAGGATGAGGGCAGCTGAAGATAACACCCTAGCCCATTACTGTTGGCAGAAGCTCGAAAAACTATCCAGGCTAAGCAAATCCGTAATCCCAGTCCTAAAGGAATCGCTTTCTTCATTACAGTTAGGCACAGTTTGGTACACATTAATGACCTACTCCGAGTTTAAAAATGCAGCGAACAAAGTCATCAAGCATCACTGATTGCTAATAGACAAAGCCACCTCGGCCATGAAACCCCACGCATGGGCCGTGATGCAATCTTACAAAATGCTGAAACCCCAACCGTACCTGTCAGAACACTTTTCATATAAAAAAAGCGGAACCTAACCTTACTAAGGCTGAGATAATTTCCTTCAAAAGACCTCATTCCAAAATGGAAACAGACGTCGGTAACAAAAGCATGCTGCCTTTGCGGACAAGGAGACGAGCCACTTTTACACTTTTTATGTATTTGTCCTGCGCTACTAGACATTCGGAAAACACTCCTTCGAGAAATACTGAGGAGAGAACAAATAAGGACCTGCAGAGCAGCGGTCATAAATTGTCTTGGAGGCTTGTCAGTTCAAAAGTCCTGCAAAGGACTAGACAAGAACGAGTGCTGAACCGAAATGTATAATGTAATATCACTGAGGTGCTGGCTTTGGGTGAGAGGCGGCTGAATATAGCGGTAAGCGAGTGCCTTGAACCATTAGTTAACCACCACCAGTACGAGCCGCTACACAGGTAGATGATGCTCCCGCACCCCTTACCCTGGAACCCCTCATAGTGGTGTTCCTTTACAAGTCATTGACAGGGTCCGTGATGGTTCTCCGATGCTCCGACTAGTTTGGGGGCTTTGTTTGACTCTGCCCATGTTTTGGAGTTTCACTTGCATTACACTGCCCTACCCGCCACCCTCCTACTTGTTTTTCTATCATAGGTATTTTCCTGAATCCAGGTGTGCTTTCAACTAATTGGTGATCTCTTCACTATTTTGCCCCTATAGGACACTACATGATAGGTGTCCTATGACCCGCCGGCAACTGCTGAGGTATGACTCCTACAATTGTAGGTGAGTCCATTTGCCACTATCCTCTTGACGAGTTTGAGTCCTGTTTTTAAGTCTTTCATTATGATCTCACTGTAAGCCTTTCAAGAAACATGGGCACTTTAGTTTTGCAACAATGTGAAGCATGAATGCTCTTACCAAGGGTCATTGTTATTAACACCTTATAATTGCAGTGTTGAGAGAGTCGTTACTATTACTATGTCTACAACGATATATACAAATATGTTATTGTTGCTCTTCTTTAGGTCGTCCTCCATCATTGTGGTCACTTCTCCCACAGTTTGATTATTTGGGAGGTAGGTGCTTCCACCTCGCCATGATGTGCAGATGTATGTTATTTGGTCCTGAAGAATTGCCATTCGATCCTCCTGACGAGCAAGGCAAGAAACATGTTGACCTGTATAATTACGAGTAGAGCGTAAATATTTTTTTATCACAGTCACATATACGCCACTCGACCTTCATTTTAATGAGGCAGGGAACCTATCTGAATAAAGGTCTCTTATTGGATTCCCTTACCTTTTTTAATCACTGCACACACTTATTCACCACATCTACTCACATTGGGCCCCTCACCCCCACTACACCATACGGCGTGGAACAAAAGATCTCCGCCAAAGAGCCCCACATTGGGTGCCCGTCGGGTATTGCAGCGCCGACCCGACGAGGAGCAGGCCCAATGATGAAGCATGACACCTAGCTGGCTGGGTGTGTGAGGGCCCTAGTTCCAAACAAGGGAATTTCCCTATCCCCTTGTAATATCAGTTGGACTACCTCCGTAGTAATAGTTATTTTGGCTCTCTTACCTGCTTAAGTCTCTCTTTAGGAACTACATACTCTTTCTTGTTTTGATTATTATGGGCATGTATGTAGGACCTTTCAAGCCCACTTGTCCCCCCCTTTTTTGTTAAGTAATATGCACGGGTTACCCCCGTGGGACTTCTTCAGGTTACCAAAGATGCAAATTGCCTCTTCTGGCCCATTGTTTTTATCGAATATATATAAAATGTATATATATTTTTTATTCCTCTTTGATGTAGCATTCACCTTGTCTGCACACACATTGAGGGGCACTCTTTCTTAGTCCTGGTTTTAGTGGCCTTTGGATTTTTTAACTCCTGATACAGCAATTAGTTTTTTTCCTTATCCACCTGACACATTAAACATCCTCAGCGAACAGCAGTACACACCTACTACAGTGTATTCACCTAACACTTTTTTAATAGACTGTTAATTGATACTATGCTTTTTTGGCAACTACGCAATCGCTAATTCCTTTGGTTGCCTGTTTTCTATCTTATTATTGGGTTGGAACCTTGTTCCATTCTTAGCTCCGTATCTAGGACACTGCAAAACAGGTAATTTATATGCCCCGACTGGGTTTTACACCATTTAAAGATGGCCGACACGGTTAACCCCGCGTGTGAGTCCATGGTGTCCCCAGTTGCAGGCGAGATTACGTGCAGTTACCCTTTCGAGGCTGGCCCCGCCTGCAGTTTAGCGCCGGTGGTTATAGAGACACACACTGTAGCTGACTGTAGCCATCCGGTTCCACCGGCGGTGGGGTAGGTCTCACAGTAGGATCCCTTTCTGATCAGGTGAGCTTGTATTCATTTACGAGCGGTTCCGGCCGCCGTTGTAATATCACTGAGGTGCTGGCTTTGGGTGAGAGGCGGCTGAATATAGCGGTAAGCGAGTGCCTTGAACCATTAGTTAACCACCACCAGTACGAGCCGCTACACAGGTAGATGATGCTCCCGCACCCCTTACCCTGGAACCCCTCATAGTGGTGTTCCTTTACAAGTCATTGACAGGGTCCGTGATGGTTCTCCGATGCTCCGACTAGTTTGGGGGCTTTGTTTGACTCTGCCCATGTTTTGGAGTTTCACTTGCATTACGCTGCCCTCCCCGCCACCCTCCTACTTGTTTTTCTATCATAGGTATTCTCCTGAATCCAGGTGTGCTTTCAACTAATTGGTGATCTCTTCACTATTTTGCCCCTATAGGACACTACATGATAGGTGTCCTATGACCCGCCGGCAACTGCTGAGGTATGACTCCTACAATTGTAGGTGAGTCCATTTGCCACTATCCTCTTGACGAGTTTGAGTCCTGTTTTTAAGTCTTTCATTATGATCTCACTGTAAGCCTTTCAAGAAACATGGGCACTTTAGTTTTGCAACAATGTGAAGCATGAATGCTCTTACCAAGGGTCATTGTTATTAACACCTTATAATTGCAGTGTTGAGTGAGTCGTTACTATTACTATGTCTACAACGATATATACAAATATGTTATTGTTGCTCTTCTTTAGGTCGTCCTCCATCATTGTGGTCACTTCTCCCACAGTTTGATTATTTGGGAGGTAGGTGCTTCCACCTCGCCATGATGTGCAGATGTATGTTATTTGGTCCTGAAGAATTGCCATTCGATCGTCCTGACGAGCAAGGCAAGAAACATGTTGACCTGTATAATTACGAGTAGAGCGTAAATATTTTTTTATCACAGTCACATATACGCCACTCGACCTTCATTTTAATGAGGCAGGGAACCTATCTGAATAAAGGTCTCTTATTGGATTCCCTTACCTTTTTTAATCACTGCACACCCTTATTCACCACATCTACTCACATTGGGCCCCTCACCCCCACTACACCATACGGCGTGGAACAAAAGATCTCCGCCAAAGAGCCCCACATTGGGTGCCCGTCGGGTATTGCAGCGCCGACCCGACGAGGAGCAGGCCCAATGATGAAGCATGACACCTAGCTGGCTGGGTGTGTGAGGGCCCTAGTTCCAAACAAGGGAATTTCCCTATCCCCTTGTAATATCAGTTGGACTACCTCCGTAGTAATAGTTATTTTGGCTCTCTTACCTGCTTAAGTCTCTCTTTAGGAACTACATACTCTTCCTTGTTTTGACTACTTTGCATATTCACTTTTTTAATGTTGTCGTTTATACTTTCTTAGTGCTTGCACCACATTACATCCTGTCGAAGCAAGCATGTCAGTTCTTAATTTACCTATTTAGAATCTTTGTTCTCCTCCACACACATGAAGCCTGACGTGTTTATACCTTTTAATGCCTTTTTATTGGACTAATCGCTTTGACGTTTTACGCATTCCGGTGGCTTGTTCCACTCTAATGATTTAAAAAAATTCAAATAAAAGTATTTTCTATAACTGAGAACAGTTCCACAATATATGATTCAGTGTGTTATTCAAAATCATTTTCTCATTAAGTTGAGTTAAATCCAGCTACATTCCAAATAATGTCAGCCATCAAAGAGTACAACAAGCACAAAGAAGACAACTGTGCAAAACAGTTTAGTACTATATCCTCCACAACGTGACTATTTTAATACTGCTGGTGTCAAAGCCATCCGATGGATGGTTGCAAGTGGTGAATCTGAAGTTGAGCAGAAAATCAAGGACACAGCAAGGATTTTGTTTTAAAGTTTTAAATAGCAGGAACTCGACCCGAAGATAAGTATCAGAGTGCTTTACATGAGCACCAGTTTCGTTACAGATGGACACATTCATTTTTGTTAGGCACAGGGAGATTAAGTGATTTGCCCAGAATCACAGGTTGTTGAGCGTCCCTGCCGAGACTCGAACCCGGTTCCCCAGCTTCGAGATAAAACCTGCCGAGATGCGAACCCGGTTCCCCAGCTTCGAGATAAACCCTGCCGAGATGCGAACCCGGTTCCCCTGCTTCGAGATCGACCGCTCTAGCCCTGAGGCTACATCCTTTCCCCTACGTTAAAATGTGATCAGTCCTGCTTTTAAACCAACATTTGCATCTGTTCACCCCACCTCAGTCCCAATAGAGAAGATCCCAAAGAGGACCAGTAACAGCGGATTGCAAACAGTAAAACTTTAACAAAGGAGGAAGCTAAATTTAAGAGAGGAAAGTCTTTCAGTATACTCCCCTTGCACTGCCCAAGTAAACTCCTCTGGGGCATATTATCAAGACAGGCGATAAAATTATCGCTGCTTTAGCGGCAGAAAACTGCCGCTAAAACGGCGATAATGGGCTTGATAATATGCTCTATGGAATTCCAATTGAAGCCCATGTTAGATGTCCTTCACATCTAACATGGGCTTCAATTGGAATTCCATAGAGCATATTATCAAGCCAATTATCGCCGTTTTAGGAGCAGTTTTCTGCCGCTAAAGCGGCCATAATTTTGCCTTGATAATATGCCCCTATGTTCTCTAGCCATGAAGACCTAGGACTGCATCTACTGTTGAGACATTTGATTTCTCCTGATGGAGCATCTAATTGACAGCTCTTGTGCTGAGTGAGCTAACAGTGCAGGGCGCCAGATCAATAAATACACCTATCAACTTGTTGACTGGATCACCTAGGGACAACAATGGAGTCATCACAGTGCAACTGCACCATTTGGATGAGCACTGTGTAAGCGCCTCTGGTGGTGTAAGACACATTGATGCTGGCAGGCTTTGGAGCTCCAATTCAGAAGTGCACACAAGTAACATTAAGGACTTTGGCGTGGATCAGATTGAAAATGTAAACAATTCATCAGGGAGACAAGCATGTATGTTTTTATTTATTTACTGATTTCTACAGGTCTGCAGCACCAAGACTCAGAGGGCCTATAACACTGCATTAAGAAATATAATTTTTGCCTAAGGTTTGAGATAAAACCATTAAAGCATATCAACAACGTTGTAATAACTACAAGATGAAAATAAGAAGACAGCAGCATCACCGCCAATTTAAAACATATGCGTTTTTAACAGTTTTTTTTTTTTTTTAACAAGGGAGTGAGTTGGAAACGCAGATTGACAAATAGTGAACTTTTTTGTCTGCGCCTGTGAAACCATGATTTCATGCTTGTAAGAGATGAAATCTTACAGTTTATGAGAGAGACATTTCTTGCTCAAGATGCCAAGGAGTCCACCAGGCATATTTACCAGGATGGAGAGTTATATTGGGTTGTTCAGTGGAATTGCTTTGCAAGCAGTAAGCATATTTTGAATATAATCCTTGACTCAAAACCAGAGTAATTGTATACATATTGGGGAAGTATGAACAACATTTTCCTCTTGAAGAGATAAGTCTAGGCTGTGACTAGAGAACTGCTTTGAGTGGAAGAAGATATTATTGAAGAGCCCCCACCATACTGGTGTTTCTAAAATCCTTACGAGATATAACTAAAACATGAGCAGAAGCTTTTAGGCGCCAGGGCACAAGTCCTACAAAAAGAAGTGGGGGGGGACTGACCTAGTTTAGCAGTATGCAAGTGACATCACGGCGAGGGACATCACGGCGCAAGACATTACAGCGCACAGCATCACGGCGCACCACATCACACATGGCATCACAGGAATTGACATCATAAAAAGTGGCATCTCAAGCCACGACTTTACAGGAAGTGGCATCACAAGAAGTGACATCAGATCTAAAGCCCTCATATATATGTTTAGCAGGTCTATTATGTGTACGTTTGAGCGCATTGCGAGGCTAATAGCACAGTGAGCTATGGAAGATGATATGCGACTTCCACACCTTGCAAATCCCCAGTTTTATGTAATAAATCCTGTACATTAATTTACAAATTATATAATTTATTGTACATGTAATATGTACATGTTGATTTAAAGCGCTCTGACTCTCTACATTGAAATGAGTAGGGCTATACAAGAAAAATGAATGGTACTTAAATTATTTCAAAACCTCCTCAGGGGAAGTAAGCTCTAGATAGATGCAATTTGCTATGTGTAAATACTCGGAAAGACCAACACATCTGATATTCTTTTTTTTTTTTTTTATTGAACTTTTTATTAAACAATCATCGGCATATCATCATTGAAATCAGTACAATACAGAAATATGCATGACAATTACGACAGTACAATAGCAAATTACATGCAGTGAAGACATTCAAGGGGGAAGTAAATCGTCAAGCTCAATATCTTGTGGGGGAATGCAAATATCACCATGATAAGAGTTCCACTGTGAAAAAATGCGGGCCCATTTTTGGGGGCAGCCTCAGGCTGTAAACACTGTCTTTTCTCTTAACATACACCAGTCCATATTATTCTCTCACGTGTCCAGAGTAGGAGGGGCTGCCGCTCCCCAGGCCTGAGCTATATTTCTTTTTGCCAGCATGAAGCCCAAAGTTGCCCATTGTATTTGGTTAATGTTGAGATCAGTCAGCTCCCATATGTTTAGTAGGCATATACGTGCCTCCGGACGGATAAGGACAGTCAGTACCGCGCAAACCGCATCGTGTACCTCCTTCCAGTACCTTTGGATTAGGGTGCATTCCCACATAATGTGTATGAACGTGCCTGTGAGGCCAGATTTCCTACGACATTCCCCTGTTTCGGCTCTCCCCATCATCACCAGCCGAGGGCCTGTCATATATACTCTGTGCAGGATTTTAAGCTGGACGAGCCGAAATGGCCACCACCCGGGGCGAGGAGACCGCTTCCTGCCAGT
This sequence comes from Triturus cristatus, assembly GCF_964204655.1. Taxonomy (NCBI): domain Eukaryota; kingdom Metazoa; phylum Chordata; class Amphibia; order Caudata; family Salamandridae; genus Triturus; species Triturus cristatus. The sequence goes on along the minus strand of NC_140591.1, from coordinate 742,194,162 downwards.
CCTCATCGTCCAATTCTATCCCATCAGCTACCCATTTCCCCTTCAAGCTAAAAGAGGATCGTCCATGTGGTTTATTAATTTATTATAAATTAGCGAAATGGTCTAGTCTGGAACATGGCCATCTAATATTTTGTCCTCTAACGGGGATGAGTCGGGAAGGGATGTGCCTCTCGGGATGAGAGAATGTAGTGTGTGGCTAACCTGATTATATCGAAAGAGCTTGGCATCAGCAAGTTCGTACTGAGTCTGAAGGGCAGCGAATGGTTTGACTCCACCCTGTATCCACAGATCCTTGACTTGTGATATGCCGATCAGGTCCCATTTATCAAATCCTTTCGAGGACCACAGATTGCCAAGATTTGCAGAGTCCCATAAGGGGGTAGCCAATGTTAATTTACCCTCCCACCCCAGGGATTTTTTTGTTGCGTGCCATACCTTAACAGAGTGTCCAGTGGGCCCTGTAAGCTTGGATCTATTTTGTGGGTAAACAACGTTTACCACAAAACTTTTTCCCCGCAGGGAATCACAACGCGGTCGTTACAACGCAAGTCGGAACAACGACTTGCGGGGGGGGGAGGGAGGTGTTGGATTTAAAATCCAACACCTTCCCTAGTGTCCACACTGACTGGAGTTGGAATAGTAAATTTTACTATTCCAACATCCAGCGCCCCCCTCCGCAAGTCGTTGTTCCGACTTGTGGAGTAATGGTATGCGGAATCACAATCGGTCGTTGTAACGACCGCGTTGTGATTCCCTGCGGGGAAAAAGACGGCGGGATGACGACATAGATTAATTTGGTGTCGAGTAGAGGGGTCAGTTATAGCTTCCTCCGGGGAGGAGCCATTTATCCATCTGATAGCCCGGGTTGGCAAGATCTCCATATGTGCTATGATTAATGGCTTCCAGATGTGCAGCCCAGTAATATTTTTTAATGTCAGGTAGGATGATGCCACCATTGTACCACTTTAACGTGAGCTTACTCAGGGAGACCCGTTCCATAGCAGGTCCCTCTGGAGGCATTCGATTTCTTTGAAATATTTCGAGGGGACTGGATCAAGTGTATTCTGCAAAATGTAGAGAAAACGGGGTAGGGACATCATTTTAAAAAGAGCCACTTTGCCCAATAGGGAGAGGGGAAGGTACTTCCAGCTGGCAATGTCTCACCTTAAGCGGAGTTAATCGTGAAACAGAATATTTACCGAACACGGCTAAGATGTCAAGAACTGCTATTAGAGACTTTTTGGGCTCCGCTAAATAAAGTAGTATATCGTCCGCATAGAGCGAAATGCGGTCCTCCCAGTCAGGTGACCACCGCATACCATAAACAACTGGGTCTTGGCGGATCCATGCAGCTCGTGGTTCCAGCGCCAACGCAAAAAGAAGGGGAGAGAGTGGACACCCTTGACGGGTGCCCCGGCTCAGGACAAAGGAATCCGACTTGTTATTCACCACGACTTGCGCCATTGGTTCCGAATATAAAAGACGGACCCATCGCATGAATTCCTGGCCGAACCCCATCTTTCGGAGGACCGCAATGAGGTAAGGCCATTCAATAGTGTCGAATGCCATAGTGGCATCTAGAGACACGAGGACAGCCGGTTCAAGAATCGTGTCCGCTCTGCCTAAGACACCGTGGGAACGGCGTAGGTTTAATGCTGTGTTCCTGTGCGGTATGAAGCCGGACTGGTCTGGGTGTACCAATTCCGAAATTACGTTAATGAGACGGGTGGATAGGACTTTAGCAAGGATCTTGGGTTCAGCATTGAGGAGGGAAATCGGCCTGTAGGAGGCGCAGTCTGTTTTGGGCTTACCTTCCTTGTGTATGGTTACTATGGTGGCTATACGTTGGTCAGTTGGGAGCACACCTGATTCTCTACTTTCCTCAAACATGCTTTTGAGATGAGTGGACAATTTGTCAGGGCTGAGTTTGTATAATTCTATTGGGATGCCGTTCGGGTCAAGAGCTTTTCCTGATTGCAGTGACCTGATTGCTTGCGCTATCTCATCTGCAGTCAGGGGGCTATCTAAAAGACGCTCATCTTCTAAAGAAAGAGTGGGAAGTTTGATGTCCCGCAATAGTTCGAAAGATTCGTCCTCGGTGTAAAGCGCCACTGCGGTGTATATTAAGTCAAAGTGCCTGGCAAAGCAGTCTGCTATGTCTTGGGGATCCGTCAAGCTAACGTTATTAAGATCTTGTAGGACTGGGACCAACCTATTCGCCCATTCGCGTTTATCAAGCCAGGCTCTTAGCTTCCCGGCTTTATCCCCGAGATTATAGATCCTACCAAGTTTCTCTCTCCCCAGCATTTTCACTCTTTCTGTCAATAGTGCCTTATATTCATCTTGTTTAAGTTGCAATAAGTGAGCTAAGTCAGGTGTGACCGTCATCTCCATCTCTCTCTCTAAGTGATAGATCTCGTCCTCTACACTTGCAATTTCTCTATGTCTTTCTTTCTTTTGTCCGGATATCAGTTACAAGGCCTCTCCCTTAATCACTGTCTTAAATGCTTCCCATAGTGTCTGGGAGGAGTCCACCGTACCCAGGTTTTCGGCAAAGTATGTATCTATTGTCTTGGTGAGTTCTTGACGGATTTTGGGGTTGCGAAGATGCCAGGGGTTAATAGGGACTACCCTACACACCCTGGATTGATCAAGGAGTATATGGACCCAAAGTGATGAATGATCAGAAATGCCCCTAGCCAGGTGCCTGATTTCATGGATGAGTGAGATTTGGGGGGCGGGGATCAAAATATAATCTAATCTGGATAGGCTGCCATGCGCCCCCGAGTGAAACGTGTGTTGTATTCTGTCAGGGTTATAGGTGCGCCAGCCATCTACTAGTCCCATGGTGTCAAGAAAGTCTGGCAACCATCTATGTGAGGGCCCTAGTTCACATGGTGGGTGGCGATCTAGTGCACCCAAACTCACGGAATTAAAGTCTCCTCCCTGCATTAACACCCCCTCAGGCAGTGAGAGGAGAGTGGTACGCAGGTCCTGAAATGTGGTAGTCTGGAGGCCAGGCGGAACATAGATGGAGACCAGTGTGATAGTGCGTCCCTCCCAGAACCCAGTGATACCCACGTAGCGGCTCCTGTCATCCATCCAAGTACGGTCTATAGTGAGTGGTAAAGTGTTTTTCAACATTATACCCACCCCTCTGGAGCTTGTGGTGAACCCTGCATGCGCCACCAGCTTGTACCCAGATCTACACAGTGCTTTACATGAGCTACCTATCAAGTGTGTCTCCGGGAGCAGGACAATGTCCGGGGCAGTATGTTCTCCAATATATTAAGAAGCATGCCCCGGACATTGTCCTGCTCCAGGAGACGCACTTGATAGCCGAAGTAACAACTCTAACACAAGTCATGTGTCGATGGATGCAAATAACGATAAAACAATCCCCTTCCCCCCCCCCCCCAAGTCCCCCTTCCAACAACCTCCCTCCCTGCTTCCCTGCCCTCTGGACTTAGAACTGCCCATCACAAACTGGCAGAGTGCCAGTCACCCAATACACTAAAACGGAAAAGTAACTAAAGGTAGCAGAGAGGAGGAAGGCGACACTCCTTACCTCCATCCCCCCCCAAACCAAACTTCACAGGTAAATTGTTCCCATAAGGTCATGGAGTGCTTTGCTGAATAGCTATAGTTCAACGAGAGCTTTTGTCCGACTGTGGGGCCCTAGGACCCCTATACCTGGTTGTGTTTGTGCAGACCGCCTGTGTATTTGCCAGTTCTCACTCTTGTTCCTGTGACGTTTGATCTTCGCCCCGACTTCGTCCCCGGGGGTCACTGGCGGGTCGATTGTCCAGCCAATCCAAAGCCACCTCAGGATTGTCGAAAAACCATACCCTTCCCTCAACCTCGACACGGAGACGAGCTGGAAACATCATTTAAGTCCTTTGTCTCTGAGTTTCTTCTTGACGGCTAGAAAGGTTCTACGCTGTCTTTGTACCATTTGTATAAAGTCGGGAAAGAAAGAAAGGGTGGCATTCTCGTAGCGCAGAGGGGGTGCCGGCTGGGCGCATTGCAGGATAGCGTCCCTGTCCCTAAAGTTTAGGACCCTTGCAATTAGAGGGCGCGGGGGCGCTCCGGACTTGGGTCGCCCACCCAGGACCCTGTGTGCACGCTCTATGGTGAAGAATTTCCCCAGTCCCTTGGGTTTAAGGTGATTTAGGAAAAGGTCTTCAACAAACAGGTCAGGAGCTGGTCCTTCTGATTTTTCAGGCACCCCCAAAATGCAGATGTTATTGTGTCTAGACCTCCCCTCGTAGTCGCCAAGTTTACATTTGGCCGTCTCACAGAAAGATTTAAGATCACGTACTTCTTGCTGGAGCTGCGACACGTCGTCAGTCAGACTGGCCGTCTTGATATCCAGGGATTTTACTTTTTCATTAATTTTAGTTAGGTCAGCCCGAATGAGGTTCACTTCGATGGTGAAGGTGTCCATTTTGTGTTCCAGGGATGATTTGACCCCTTCTATGGCGGCCACGACATCGTGCAGGGTCAGTTCCGGAGTGGGGCTTGCGGAGTCCTCCCCTGCTTTAAGGGCGTGATGTGGATCCATCAGCGAGCCTTTGGGCAGGATATAACGGTCCAGTTTGTTTGACTGGACTTGCCTCAACCCCTTGGACACCTTGGTCTGGCTCTTATCCGTGTCTGTTTTACTCGCCATTAGCCCTCTGGGTCTCAGGGCACTCAGGTGGTGTTTGGACAAGGTCCCTTGCTGCGAGCAGTTAAAGGGTCAGCAACTATGAGAAGCCCGCCACGCACGGATTAGTCCATTGTCGGCGGTCAGCCCGGTTGGGAGCGGGGAGCACAGGAGGCACGCTAGTGATCAACAATTTTGTCTGGCAGGAGTGTCAATAATGATACTGGGCCGTCTGAGAGGTCACCGAGGTGCCATATCTGTCACATAAGTCATGGCAGGTACTGCGCGGTGCGAACCCAAAGGGGAATCCAGGGGGGGAGGGGAGGCAACCCCAGCACATTGCAGGCGTCTATTGGTGAGAGGATGAGGGCTAACACACCTGCACTGGCTACAAAACAGCCGCCTCCCAGTATTTGTGGTGCCTCAGCATCTTCTTATACTGGTAGACCGGCTCCGACAGGCCCTGGTCAGACGCCACCCCCGCTGCGCTACCGCACCTCAGGCCAGGGCGACGCAATCAGCTGTAGGCAGGCCGATGTGACGATGCGGGCGAAGAGGCAGTTCGGTCCCGGTCCCAGCCGCACCTCCTCAAACGCAGCTGGGGGGGGGGGGGGGAGATAGGATTCAGCTCGCTCCCACCTCGCTGGTAGGTCGTCAAGGCTCCGGCCTCACCAAGCCGCCGCGCCGATCCCGGCAATGCGCCGCTAGAGCCGCCGCCTCCACACTCGGTCCAGGAGGAGATGGGGCGTTAGGGGGGGGGTTCTCTCCGCCACCCCAGCTGCAGTCAGTGTGCCGCTTCAGAAGGCAAGATTTTGCAAGGTTCGGAAGTTGCGCTCCAACCGGCGACTTCCGGTCCGGGCAGCCGACTCCTCCTCGTGCCCCAGCCGTCGTCTTCTCACTTCAGTCCCTGGCTTGGAACTAATGAACAAGCCCAAATGATTGGAGTCTGTATCTCCGGTCCCAGGTGGCGTCGGGAAGTCGGGGTTTCAGCAAACGGCACCGCTTACTCTCTATTTCTAGTCACAGACCATAAGGGGCAGGATGGATGTTAGGTTTAGGGGGATGGTAGCGGCGGAGCCGAGATCTCAGGTGGCCATTTTGGTCCGACACATGGCTCCTCCCCACATCTGATATTCTTATAGTGCATGCATATCTCCTAAACAGGGACTGAACAAAGTGAAAAGCTGCCTCTCTTAAGTATGTGTGAAGTGCTAACAAGTGGTGAGCCTTTGTTTTCTCTCTGCTTCATTTGCATCAGGTGTGAGGCTCCTGACTGCTCCCAGCCAAGACTGGAACAAAAGGAGGCCTGATGACCCCTCAAATTCAGCATTTGTTATGGGCCCACCAGGAGTCTTAAATAAGAAAGCCCCGTCCTCGGCTGCATGTTGTTGCTTGTTGCAGATGGAAAGCAGACAACGTGCGGGCACTGCTGAAAGTGTCCAGGTGTTTGGAAGTTACACCGGGAGGAGTTCAGCACATTATTCAGTGGTGCCCAAATTCTTAGCTGGGTGGACGGCGTTCAACCTGTGAAAAAAGTGGGTGGACCCCGTCCTACCGCGTGTACCCCCGACACGTGCCCTGATAGGCGCTAACAGATGGTTGATTTTCTTTAGAATGAACATGGATAAAGGGAGAGCGGTCTAGTTTCTTGATTTGGGGAGCTAGAGAGCTAAGAAAAAAACATTTTGGTGTTTGGGAATGACATGGCAAAATCATTTTTGGTGGGAATTTAGCTTTAAGGCGTGGTGTTGCCTCCATTATTGTAATCTTTGTAGGTATGAGCAAAGAGTAAATTAAGGATGATGTTTCAGGTCAACATATTGATTAATGGATTTTTCCTAACCAGTCTAAAATTATAGAGGGTGGTTGGAGAGTTGGGTAGACAGTGCCACCACAGACTTCCTGAGCCCACTGCAACAAGAGACAGCACAAATTTAACAATAAAAACTTGTGAACCTTAACAACCTCAGTCAAAATGTATGCTTCAAGTTTAGATGTGGGCAGCATAGCCTAGTGAGCAGTAACAACGGCAGGACTCAGCTGAACAGCTTTCTACAATAAGTCGGCATTGGAATAAGGTGAAGGTCATCAAGCTGGCGGTACACCAGGGTTGATGGAACATACATTACCTTAGAAATCTGGCATTACAAATAATCCTTGAACGGACACACCCATCACATGGTTCGAGATTCTACACTGCAAGACAAATGAAGGTGAAGAGAAAAACGGGCAGAGGTAGATTTTAAGATCATATTTTTGAGGACTCGCTGGGCATATGGCTGCCAAACTACGCATTTGCTTGCGCCACATTGAAAAGCTTTGGGTCTCATAGATTGTTGGCATCCGCTTGGCAAAAGGCTGAGAACAAAGTTAAGGAGGGGAGTTTAAAAAAAAAAAAAAAAGGAAAAAAGTGTTTACCGTTTTAGCTCCTCTTGGAAATTTTGCTCATGCCTACAGCCTGAACCCATTGAATAGACTGACACTAAACATTTATTTTTAGGTTTGGTGTAAATCCGATCAGCAATGTTTTATGATATTAGCATTTACAAAAGGTGAATAGTGGTATTTAAAGGGTTAGCACTTTAGTATATCTCTGCTGCTTTAATTCTGAGTCATTACTTGTAATTTCTGTCGAGCACCTGAACTTTTAAAGACATTTGATGGCCGGATAAGGGCCCTGAAATACTTTTTCTTCTGATCTTGAAACTCTCAAGCAAGTTGTGACTTTAGAGTTTGCTAATGTGCAAAAAATGCATTTGCGCAGCCATGGGAGCCCAATCTTAGTGAGGCCCGACACCAAGGGAGTGCAAAGGGTACTTGAGGGTGAGTAAAACTCAAGTCCCACAACAAAATCGTTGCGTGACTCTAGAGTCATAAAATATTTTAAAGTCATATGACCGGCCATCCTAGGTATTGAACCAACTACTATTGTGTGGTTGACTCTCAAATCACTTCTCACTCAAGAAATTCACGACCAAAGGCAAACGTGTGCCCACAGTCAAAGTCCAAGCGCTTGAGCTCAATCCCTCCTACAAGCTGGGGAGAGGGCATATGGGTTATTTGTAGGCAAGGCCTTGCACACAACACTGGCAGTGCCTGACCAAGGCCGTGCACAGCAGGAGTTAGCTGACAGAGGGTGTAGGGTAAGCCTGGCCACAGACTCGGTACCAAACTCCCACTGCACACGGCCCAAGGCCATGTGCAGTGGTTGCTGGCTGACAGCAGAGGCTTGGGAGGAAGGTATGGCTACAAGCCATGCCCTCCTCCTAGCTCCTAACCTTGCACCCAATCCCTGCTATAAGTGGGCATGCACAGCAAGGGTTACAGTCAGTGGTGGGTTAGCCCAGTGGCAAAACCCCACTGTACATGACTGAAGGCCTTGCTCAGCAAGGGTTGGCTGACAGCAGAGAGGTGGACAGTTTGACTTGCCACTGGCCAGGCTCTCTGGCTGCTTGCGGCTGAAGGTCATGCACGACTGCTGTTGCGTGGCAGCAATGTTTTGGGTGAAGGGAATGATTGCAGTCCTGGTACAATAACTAGCTCCTGCACTGCACTGCTGATGGTAGTTTGCAGCAGGGGCTGGAAGTTATTTCAGTGTAGTTCACTGAAACAAGCACATTGTTCATCTTCAAAATAGCATGTCGCTTAAATTCGCCCTTTACTGCTACTAACCCAAACAACACATGCCATAAATTGTGCTGATCACCATGTTCAAATCATCAATTTACAACTAATCCAGAAACAAAGGGAAGAGCAACAAAAGAGAACAACAAGGTGGGTGATGCAAGTCATAGCATATGTTTTGTGTGGGTTTGGTAACCATAACTGGAGAATTATATTGATTTGTCGCATTTGAGCCGGAAATACGACTCCGTTTTTAACTGTTTGTTACAGTGAATCAATATAGGATAACCAAAAGCCTTGATCACTGTTGACCTGGCAGCAACAAACAACATGATTGTGTCAAGAGTCTATCAAGAAGTTTGGTTGTACAGAGGTTATGAATTTTAATGTAACAGGTAATGTCAAGTGTGGAGCGGAATATTGTAGAGTATTTGCCAATAAATGAGAATCTTGAGTTGTTGCTTCTTTAGCACTCACCAATCCAACCCCTCCTACTGGTGGTGCCGCAAGTTTTCCTTTGGTAAGGTCTTTGGTTTCTTGGGACAGACTTTGACAAAATGGCCGCTGACGCCACAATATAAACAGAGATTATTTAGTCTCCTCTTGTCTTTTTCTTCTTTTGAAAGAGGACCTCGCACTACTCCAATTTACTTTGGTTCTACAGATTTATTATTTTCTACTGTTCTTAATCCTTCTGGTCTTATCCGGTCATAACTGGGCACGCTTGAGAGAAATTCCCTCCTCTTTTCTCCTTTTCTCTCTGTCTGTCAATAATCTAATTCCAGGACTAAATCAATAAGAGCTGAAACTTCTGAGTGTCTATTTGGTATCTGCAACAAGGCATCTTTCAGTTAATCTTTTAGACCTCTGTAAAATAATGCTCCACTCTTATTTTCTGGCCAATCAGTCTCTACGATCAATTTATTGAACGGAGCAAGGTACACAACTAGCTCCTTGTTTCCATGTCTCAACTCCAACAACTCATTGTCTGTGGCTTTGTGCAATCCTTCTCCTATCAAATATTCTCAGAAAACTCCTTCTTGAATTAATCAAAGTCATACAGGATAGCTGAGACCTTGGAAACCAGTGGTAAAGACCAGGCGGCAGCATCCCCACTTAGATAGGACAAGACAAAGGCTACCCAGGACTGTGCATCAGGGGAAATTGCCGGCCGGCACATGAAATGAAGAGAGCACTGAGTTAGAAAAAGTTCGGCCTTTTAAGGGTCTCCACTAAAACGTTCTAGAGGAGCTAATGGAATAACTGGTGACAAGGAGTGAATAACCTGAGTGGTGCTTCTAGGGTGGAGAATTGGGGTGGAATTGGAAGTCTGAGACTCAGGAGATAACACTGCAAAACTGGTTCCGGAGAAATAACCGTCCATTATACTAGCTAAGTCTGTAGTTTCTCTTCTAGAAGCCAGCAAGTCCTGCCTCAAACTATGGTTCTCTTCCCTAATGGCTAACAACTCTTTTTGAATGGCTTCCAAAACCCCGCCTACATTTTTTAGATCAAATACTTCAGCTATTCTGCTCAGGTGAGTAATTAAATCGTGGACACTTCCCTCTGTCAAGAGTCTATCAAGAAGTTTCCAAAAACTTCACAGGAGCAGAAATAAGCCTTTTCCCAATGCCTGCCTGACATCCTCTCTGCACCCCATAATAGAACTAAAAGGGGGTGAAGGATTTCCCAGGGGGGAAAAGAGATGGTGATAGAGAAGAGGCTGTCTCGTCTTCTTCTTTAGGTGTCCTCAACTTCTACCACTACTTCTAGAGCTTCGTAGTGTTAATATTTATTTGTACACTGTAAAACAAATTAACACATTACTTCAGGCTAGAATATACTCTAAACTTATTATGCTCTTGAATTTATTACTCTTAAATAAAGAGCATACCCTTAATAAGAATTGCTATTGCTACTCTTCTGATTATATTTCTTTTGTTTTGGATATTCTTTTCTCATATGTCAATTAGTTAATTTCATTAAAAGCCCTTAATTGCTAATGTGAAAAAAATACCTTTCTGAAAATAGTTATAATGCAACAGATAGAACTTGTAAGAATGAAACTTTTCAATTAGTTCTAGATAACATTCATTTTTCTTGGCTTGAATTGAAATTATGTTCTAAAAACTTTTTCTATTAATTCCTTTTCTTGCGTGAACCGGTACTGGGTGACACTGTTGAAATAAGGTAAGTGATAACCTTCAGCCTTGGACTCTCTGGTGAAAAGCAATATGCTATTGAAAGCCTCTTCTGTTTTCTTTTTTCTTCATAGACTCCTCCTTGAACCTGGAACAACATCAGATGAGAGACAGAACACTATCTCTACTGACGAGCATGGGCAACGCAGAGCTAAACTACACTATACTATTCTGTAATACGCAGGAAAATATACTCCCCATCTCTCCTGACTAGACTCAGTGAAGTGTGCTGTTGGGAGAGTGCAGGTGTGCTTTACACTGATCTGTGATCCTTGCGCTCCCAGCTGGAAGACTGGAGCGCTGACCTCAAACTGCTAGTCGTGGCCATCTTGGAAAATCGTGAGCTTAACAATGTGGTCCATGAGGAGTCTTTACACTTTCTCCGGCGTCGGTGAACACTGGAGATCCGGTTCTGTTTGCTCCGAAACACTGCCCCCACCATTTGGTAGGTCTTGTTTAGCATTTGGCCCTGGTTTCTGACAGTACCCCTCCGCAAGGGGGGTTACCCAAGTCTTGCCTTAAGGGGATATTGATCATTAAAGGATTTTACTAATCTTGATGCATGAACATCAGTGTGTGACACCCAAGACCTTTCTTCTGGCCCATAACTCTTCCAATCAATCAGATAGAATTACTTGCCATTCTTCCACTTGGAGTCTAGGATTCTTTTTATTTCAAATTCCTCTCCTACTTCAGTTGGAATAATCTTCAAGGTATGTGTCCCTTTCCTGAGACTCAGTGAAGATCTTTTTAGCAGTGAGACATGAAATACTGGGTTCATCTTTAACTTTGGAGGTAGTTTTAACCTAAAAGTTACTGGGCTTATCTTCTCAATGATAAAGGGGCCAATGAAACGAGGTTGGATTTTCCGATTTCCTCTTAGTCTCAAATTTTTTGTACTGAGCCAAACCTTACTCCCTATAGAATAAATGACTTCCTGTCTTCTTTTCTTCTCAGCATAGTTCTTATACATTTCTTTAGATTTTCTAATTTCTTTCTAGCTGCTTCATGGGTTTCACTTAAGTGTTGAACTAAATCTTTTACTGCAGGGTCAGTTATTTCAGTGTTACGGACTATCGAGTTTGGATGTCGTCCATAGTTTAAAAAGAATGGCGAATAACCCGTAGAACTGTTCTTTGAATTATTGTGTGCAAATTCTCCTGCCCAAAGGAGATCTGGCCAATCCCCTTCCTGATCCAGCAGGAAAAGTCTCAAATACTGTTCTAACTCCTGGTTCGCCCTCTCTGACTGTCCGTCTGTTTCTGGATGATAACTAGTGGAAAACCTGGTTTCAATGTTCAGACCTCTTGTGCAAACCCTCCAAAAATGAGACAAAAACGGTGTACCACAACAGCAGGTCGTCCGCATAAAGTGCAACCTTGCTGCCGTAGGATTGAGATCTAAAGGGAGTTACATAGGCATCAGATCTAATCACCTGGGCTAATGGATATATATATATATATATATCAAATAACAGAGGTGAGAGGGGGCACCCCTGTCGTGTCCCTCTCAATATATTAAAGCTAGTTGTTAAAGCCCCATTTAACAAAATCCTATTCGAGGCATCCTCATAACACTTTTTTAAAGTACATAAAAAAATGGGTCCAAAGCCCATTGTTCAACACTTCCCACAGGTACTCCCAGCACACTCTATCGAATGCCTTGGCCGCCTCTAGGGCCACCACAGCCAAGGGCTCAACACGTTCAGTGGCAATATTTATAGTGCCAATGAACTGCTGGGTCTGTACCTGAATATACCTCCTGGGGATTAAACCCTTCTGGTCCAAGTGTATTAGTTGTGGTGCGAGTTTAGCCAATCTCCCTTCCAAAATGCTCATAAAGGTCTTCTAGTCCGCATTCAACAGGGAAATTGGTTTATAAGAATCTGCTCTCGAGGGATGTTTAGAGGGTTTCAGAATGAATACAATCATTGCCTCTTTCCTGGACCTAGGAACTTGGCCCCAGGTTGAAAGATCGAATTAAACAGAGTTTCCCGTATTGGGCCCAGCTCCTCTATCAAGAGTTTATAGAACTAATTGGAAAGTGCATCTGTAGCTGCCGCTTTGCCACTTGTAATTTTACCAAGACTCAGACGGATCTCCTCCCTTGTTATTGTAGCGTCTAGGAGTTCATGGCAATAAGATGTTAAACTTGGTAGGGAAATCTCCCTTAGCCAGGCTTTAAGAGCCTCTGGATTCGGAAAGTTTTCTTCCTTATATAACTCAGACAATAGTGAAACTAAACAGATTTGCATATCCTCCATTTTGTTAGAGATGGAATCCCTATTTTAATTTATGACTAGTTGGTTTATCTGGTTCCTAGACCGATCTACTCTAGCCTTCCAAGCCAGGAGCGCACCCGATTTTTCACCATACTCAAAATTCTGCATTGATTTTGCAAACCATTGTGCTTTACATTTCTGGTCTAACTTGATCCTATAATCCTGACGGGCCTCGTCCAACAATCTCTGCACCCATGACTTTGCTTCAGTCACCCACGATTCATCCAGGTTAGATCAGCCTCTAGTGAGCCTACTTTATCCTACATTTTTTTTTTTTAATTGGAGATTCCGCTCTATTCTTGGCACATATAAGACTGTGTAGAGTGGCCCTCACATAGGCCTTAAAAGCATCCCCTACAATATCTAGGCATGTGGACCTAATATTGGCTGCAAAGTATTCGACACATGCATTTTTAAGTGCTTCTGCTATTTCTGGATTGGTCAGCATTACTCTCTTTAGTGTCCTTCTTGGTCTTGATAGTTGACTACTGCTTACCAAAGAGATGGTAATCGCAAAATGGTCTGAAATATGACTTGGGTGGATATTAATAGATATTCTGTAATAGATCTAGCTGCTGTTGTATACGGCCGATCCGGCCGCAGCAATTCCTATGGTTGAACATCTTTTAGAGGAATTTGGGTCTTTATCAGGATATTCAGTAAACTCATCAAAAACCGAGATGATGTGCTGGAATATCCAAGATTGGTATGGGAAAGTTAGCCATGATTTCAACTATCTGGGTATTATAATTGTCAAGGAGATAGATAAGATCCCACAGATCAATCTAGATAGGGTTCCAAGAGAAATAGACCGATTGTTAGCAAGGCGGAAAAATCTCCCTTTAACCATTTTTGGAAGGGTCAATCTAATTAAAATGGTCATACTCCCCAAACTAACCTATCAATAAAATACAGGGGAAGATTGTAAGCTTTATATGGGCCTATAAGGGTGCAAGGTTGGCATGGAAGAAACTTAGACGTAGGCTTATTAAAGAGTAATTAGCTCTTCCAGATGTTAACTGGTACTGTGTAGCCTTCCAATTCAAAAACATCCAGATGCTGCTTGGCAAGGTAGATGATTCTACTTGGGGGAGGCTTCTGGGCGAAATGATGAGGACGGTAGGTGGGGATGGTTTTCTATCCAATTTCGGTGCCCCCAGGTACTTTAAGAAAGTTTGTCTAAAAATACTGAAGTCTGCCCTTCGTTTGTGGTATAAGGTCAGGAGTAGGTGGGGTCTAGGTTATTATTCTGACCTAGCCCCAATTTGGGAATCTCCTGGGGCTCCGTTATGTTTAAAAGACAGCTTGAGTACACCAATTAGAAGGGCAGGTATCACAAAATGGTCAGATCGGATATCATCGGAGGGCGTACACCCTTGGGAGGTTCTGAAAGCAAAGATCGGTAAATACCTCTCCAGGTTTAAAATTATTAAATTAACCTTCTGGTTTATAGCCATAAGAAAAAAAGCCCGTGGTGATTGAGAATTGGAGCTATTTCAGCAAGACGTTAGTCTTAAAAACAAGGAAGTCTCTAAGTGGTATGAGAAGCTCTTGGATGCGGATGAGAAGGAGTGTCCATCACAACATCTGGTTTGGAATGGGACTTCCCTTGAGTGTGACATAAAGACAGTTTGGGGCAATTCCTTGAGGCTCCTCTACAACTTCGTGAAACCAGCCAATTTGAAAAATAATCACTTCTCCACTAAAGTCAAAGTCAAGTCAAAAATGTATTTATTGCACAGTTACTTAAAACCATTTGCAATATAGCAAGGTAAGAAAGAATGCGATTCAATAACAATTATGGCTTTTTTCTTTCCATAAAAAACATAAAACAATATGGGCATTATATAAAAGTAAAAAATTAGTTAACTTTAAAAAGACATTATCACCATAGTATCAACTTCGTTTGTGCACCTCGAGACAATTTTTCTGGAATTATCCAAGTCCATTGTCTTTGTCAAGTCTGGAGCGAACGTCCTGCATGTATCTCCCGATTCTGGACAGATCCGTTGTTACTGTACAAGAAAATATGGCTGTAACTGCTTCTTTTGTTGTTCGGACACCTTTTCGTAGCCATATTGGCTTTAGTAACTTCCGACGGGATTGTGAGAACCCAGTACAGCAGCACATCAGATGTAGCAATGATTCTGTTTTGAAGTTACAAATTCTGCAGCAGATTTTATTTTCCAAGGTTTTCCAGCCTGGATTTAGTTCTTTTATTGGGAGAGGTACAAGTCTTGCCCATTGGATGTTTTTTAGGGCCTTTCTCCTCAGTGCTTGATCAAGATAAGGCTGGGATTGGTGGTCCTTGTAAGTTGTTATCACCCCAGATTGACCTCTTCCTTTTTCAAGATATATTAAGTCGATTTCTCTTGACAGTCGATAACATTGTTTGTTTATTGCCATTTTAATAATCGGGTAGGTTGTGCCTTCCTGGCTCCAGTTTTGTGTTGCCAAGGCCAAAACTTCTACTGCTTCCTGCAGATAAGCCTGCCATGGATTGGGTAAGCCGTCATAAATGGGTTTCAGCCTGCTCTTCAAGCTCCCGTTCGGCGCCTTAAGTACTGAATAGTAGTATTTTTCATGCGTACCTAAGCATTCTTTGCCCTGGTGCACCAAGCCGAATTCCAGGCGAATCCCGCTATTGCTGGTGTATTTCGGTAGTTTGAAGATACGTTTGTACGCCCGACACTGCGCTTTGTCCATCATTGTGCTCATTTTTCCGGGGAAAGCCTGCTGGGCGTATCCCGCGACTGTCCTTATTTTTGATTGTAGCACCTTTCTAATTGGGATGGTGGTGGGGCTCTGCATTTTCTCTTGTAACTTGCACAGAGCATATATTGTGGACTCCACCTTTGATTTCATTTTATGTAAGTGCATAGTAGCTTTTCCTGTATCACTCAGCCAGCACCCAAGGTAATTATAAAACTTTGAGACGGTTATTGTCTCTTTTCCCACATGCCATTTTAGGAATGTTTTTGTTTATACAGTTCCCAAAGATCAAAACTTTGGTCTTTTCCGGGTTTATCATTAATTCATTATTCAGGTTGTAATCATTTAGAGCGTTGAGGCCCCTTTGTAAGCATGTTTTCGTGTGGTCCATCACCACTAAGTCATCCGCATATTGTAAAATTTGAATTTTGTTCGCACCTATTTTTGGAACTGCTAGGTTAGCATTTTGGATCGGCTTGCCCATGTCCGCTGTATATAAGTTAAAAAGTGTTGGGGCAAGTACGCATCCCTGTTTTAAGCCCCGGTTTGTGAAACACTTTTTTGTTGTAATGTTATTTACCAGTTTGACTCTGATCCAGGTATTGCTATATAGCGAAATAATGGCATTGAGGAGGCCAGATGGAATTTGCCAGTTGCGCAATTTGGACCAAAGCTTGCAACGTGGCACTCCATCAAACGCTGCTGAGTAGTCTATAAAACAGGCATAAACACAAGGCTCCTGAGGCTTGAGCCGGGAGTGCGCGAGAGTGTTTACCGGTACTCCTGTTTTTAAATTCGTAATTTTTATATGTTCTGAGCGCGTCGCTATCTCTGACAAAACACAAACTTACTTGTTCTCTTGGCTCTTTTGGGGAACTGTGGGAGGAATCGTGCTGCAGTGGGCGGTGGGGAGGCACGGGGCTGTCGCTCTCCCGGGCAGTTGGAGAGTTTCAGCCATCTTGGAAGGAGTGGAGGTTGGCGGGACAGTTGTTTGGGCCGGATCGCCCAGGATTGTACAAATGCGGACA
Source organism: Triturus cristatus (assembly GCF_964204655.1). Lineage (NCBI taxonomy): Eukaryota > Metazoa > Chordata > Amphibia > Caudata > Salamandridae > Triturus > Triturus cristatus. The sequence goes on along the minus strand of NC_140591.1, from coordinate 742,177,668 downwards.
CAGCTGCAACCGCGCAGCGGACGCGTGCAGCGGGCGCACGCAGCGGGCAAGCCTAAGGCAAGCCCGTCTGCGCCGGTCCGCTGCCAGGCGCCAGGACCCCTGCATATTGCGCCGCGGATGGTATCAGGTACTCGCGGGAGGAGCTCCTGGCCTGGGCCTCCAATTGCCCATCCCTGCCTTGGTCCTTTCAGGATCAATCCTTTCATTGTGACTTTTGTTCGCTTAGACTGACCTCGGCAGAGAGGGACCCATGCTCATTAGATCTTAAGGAGTACAAGTTCCTCAGTCTAAATTGCCGCTCGCTGGCAAAGCATCATGCAGAGGTGTTCGACCTCTTGGCTGATGAGTCCCCCGATGCCCTTTTTCTAACCGAGACTTGGCTTAACCAAGACTCCGTGGCAGAGCCTTGGTTGGCCCTTCCTTCAGGCTATATGTTGGAGACTATAAATCGAGAGGGGGGGAGAGGAGGTGGTATTGCAGTAGTGGTTAAGGAAGCATATACCCTCAGCCTGTGTAAGGAGAACATAGTGGGCTGTGAAAGTGCTTCATTTAAAATCAGGTTAACCCACAATTTCACATTATCCGGCCTTCTAATCTATAGGCCCCCAGGGCCCACTAGCGGCTTTAGGGAAGACCTACTAAGTAAAATAGGACACTGTGCCAGCAAGGCGGCAAATTTTACTATTCTGGGGGATCCTAATCTCCACCTTGAGAACGGTGAGAAAGCTGAGATTGCCAGCTTCTTGGCCGATTTAGAGGCCTTCCAGCTGATGCAACATGTTCTCGAAGGCACTCACGTGGCTGGCCATCTGCTGGACCCTATTTTTTCCAATCTTAACCCTATAAAAATGTATCCTCCGATCCCGCCGGTCTGGACAGACCATTTCTTGGTTTCATTCTCTCTGCAGTTGCAGGGCAAGGCTGATATAACTCGTTCAGCCCAAGTTCTCAAGCGCCCATGGCACAGGTTAGACCTGGAGCTTTTCTCTGCCGGGTTATCTGGGCATAGGCCTCAGCTACCATCAGACGTGGATGCAGCAAATTCGTGTTTCCATGAATGGCTGATTGCCGGCCTGGGTAGTTGTATTCCAGCTAAATGGGGAGGAAAGGGACATGGGGCGTCGAACCCATGGTTCAATGATGCTCTATCCCTAGCTAAGAAGGGCTGTAAGCAGCTGGAGCGTGCCTGGAGACACTCATATGATGTGGCAGCAAAGTTAGAGTATCGGGCGGCCATCAAGCAGTACCATAAGGGTATTCGGAGAGCTCGTGCGGAGTTTGTGGCAAGTAAAATCATGGGTAGTTCTAATCCCGCCAAGACTATCTTCTGCCTGATTGATGGCATGAAGAGTGCAGGGGTCACTAGGGCTTCCCCTATTGCCTCCAACCTTCAGTGCGATGAGCTGGCTCAGTATTTTGTCAACAAGGTGGAGCAAATTTATCTGGCTCTACCAGGAGCAACCCTGGCTGGGGAGGGGGGGCCAAGGGGGGGTGTTATATCGGGGGGTAACAGCTTGGCCTCATTTCCTCTGTCAACGCCCCTGGAATTTGAGGCCTTGTGCTTAAAAATCAAATCTGGCTCCCCGGACGACCCGGTGACCCCCACCCATTTTCGCCAGTTTTACCCTCTGATCTCCAATGTGAGCTTAGAATTAGCTAATCTATCTTTGTTGTCAGCCTCTGTACCACGGGCGTGGAAACACGCGAAAGTTATCCCTTTTTTTAAAAAGCCCTCCCTGGAACCGGCTGATCCTAGTAATTATCGGCCCATTTCCCAGCTGCCTTTCTTGGTCAAGGTTGTGGAAGCACATGTGAACTCCACTCTGTCTAAATTCTTCGAGCAGTTTGCCATCCTTGATCCATCACAATATGGCTTCCGGCCTAGGCACAGTACAGAGTAAGCACTATTGATCGTGTCCGAAGCCATCAGGGGCAGTTTGGACGCAGGGGACTCTGCGGCCTTGGTCCTTTTAGACCTAAGTGCCGCATTTGACACTTTGTCCCATAAGATACGGCTCAAACGCCTACAGGATATTGGGATCAGGGATTCGGCTCTGGCTTGGATTCGGTCTTATCTAGAGGAGAGATCTTTTCAGGTCTTAGTACCTCCTTTCTCCTCTCAGGAGTTTGCGTTGCATCAGGGCGTGCCATAGGGCTCCATACTAAGCCCACTTCTGTTCAATCTATATGTCAGCCCCCTGGTGGAGGTGGCTAAGGGTAGGGGGTTGTCTTTGGTGTCATATGCTGACAACACCCAATTGGTGATAGCTTTCTCGAAGAAATGAAACACCAATTTGGACAAGTTTAGAGAAGATCTGCTGGCTATCTCCGATTGGATGGCATCAAACTGTTTACAGCTAAATGCCAGTAAATCAGAGATTTTGCTGTTCGGGAAGGACCGGGAGCTATGGTCCGAGCAATGTTGGCCGGACTGCCTCAAACCCGCCCCACTTCCTAAGGGGAATCTCGGTGTGTGGTTTGATAATGGCTTGACTTTTGAGAAACAAACGAAAGTCGTTGCGGGGGTCTGTTTCGTGCTCCTGCGTGGCCTTAAACCTTTGCTCAGGTTCTTCCCTCCCAAGGTGCGCCAGACCATTGTCCAGGCGTCGGTTCTGTCACGATTGGACTATGGAAATTCCCTCTATTTGGGAGCTAACAAGGCTAGTATTAAGCGTCTGCAGAGGGTTCAGAATGCGGCAGCTCTGATTCTGGTTGCATGGCCCAGATCTTGCTCAGTGGCGCACGTCCTCCCCAAACTCCACTGGCTGCCGGTTGACAAGCGTATTCAATTCAAGGCGCTGTGTATTTCACATAAGATCTTGTCACGGCAGGCTCCACCGGGGCTATTCCATCTGATAGAGTCCTATGTGCCCAAGCGCTCGCTACGATCCGTTGACCTTGCCCAGGTTTGTATAACCCCGAGTCTGGAAAGCAAGGGCCGGGGGGCGTTCCTTTCGCTGTATGGCAGCGAAACTCTGGAACTTGCTCCCGACCCCTATCAGAACTATTCCGAATCATTTGGCATTTCGCAAGGCCTTGAAGACATGGCTTTTTCCTACTTCTACTGTCTAAATCACTCTGTCTCTCTCCGTGGCTCTTGTTTATTGGACCTTGGTTTGCGCTGGGACGCCTCGTCGTTGAGGCAGCCATGCGCATTATAAATCCGAAATAAATAAATAAATAAACTGGTTTATTATCCTTACTATTGGCTTGGTGACCTAGATATTATATTGCCGTGATGTTGTCAATTGTCGAGCAGCCTTTGCAGAACACTGTTTGATAGAAGGGGAGAATTTTGTTTTCTTCAACCCATCTGGTTAATTCTGTTAGCAGGGTATTTGCATAGGCTTTCCCCTCAATGTCCAGAAGGGCTATTAATCTGTAATTCTTCGGTTCTGTATTATCGCCCTTCTTAAATATGGGTTGTAAGATTGACCCGCGCCACGAGTCTGGCACCTTGCCCTGTAATCGGCATTCGGTGAATAAGGCTGATAAGACTCTCCCCCAATAAGTTGGATCTTCCCTGAACATCGCAGCCGGCAGGCCGTTAGGTCCTGGTGCCCCATCTTTCCTTATCTTTTTGATCACTTTTCCAACAGCTCTTACGTCCTGGTCTTTGAGCATTGCTAGGTTTATGGGGTTTGTGGGTTCCGCGTTGTTATTTATGCTCTCTATGTACACCATGGAGCTTCCACGGTTAGTGAAATCTTCCTTATCCACGTATATTGCGTCCACATGTCTCACCCATGCGCCGGCATGTACGGCATTACTCTGGACTACTTTGTTGTTATCCAATTCTGCTATATAATGCCAGAGTTGTCGTTGTTTATGAGGTTTTGTTAATTCGTGGATTTTAATCCACTCTTCAAGCCTATTTTGCTTGATTGTCCAGAGCAGTTGTTTCTGTTCTTTATGCAATTCATTGTACTTGTCCCATGTATTTTTCGAGCCTACGTTCTTATATGCTCTTTTTGCCCTTTTTAAGTTACGAGTTATATCAATCAATTTTTTATTATGGTCCGTGGATTGCGTAATGATCATCTCCTTAGAGTTGGGCTCAGCTGTCTTCAAGCATGTTTTCAGGTCATTTGTCCACTCTGACCAATTTTCCCTATTAGGCGCAACACCAGGTTTATCCTCTGTATGTTCTTTCCAATGTTTTAGAGCCGTCACCTGGTTAATATTCCATTTTATTCTTCTCACCAGGGCATGTTCTTCGGAGCCTGTTGATTGGGAAACCGTTATACTTTTTTCTCGTTCTTTGGTAGTGACATTAAGTTTTACCTGAAGTAATGCATGATCACTTGCATCGTCTGTTTTAATTTCAAACTTTTCAATTTTGCTAGCAAGCTGATTGCATAGGAAAAAGTCAATTGTGGAGCAGTTCTTAAATGTGGGTCTCCCTTGGATGTTTGGGTCTGAGCTTTTTTGTAGATACTCAGCTGAATTAAGTTCATAATCTAGTAAGAAATTATTAAAAAGTCTTTCGGCGCAAGTTAGGTAAATTCTTCCGCACTGTTTTGTTCCTAAGTGATGCAAATTAAAATCACCCACGAGCATTTTCGCCGATGACCGATATTTACATAGAATTTCCTGTATTGTTGTAATCATAGATTTTATGACCTTTAATTTCCATTGAGCTGATGTATTTAAATATACATTAATCACAAGCAACGAGACAATGTTTTCCTTGTCGCTTTTTCCTTCCATTAGCAATACTTGTAGCATGTTTTAGTTGGTATTTATGTTCCTAACAGTTAGTTGTTTTGAGTGTTTGACATGAGTCGTGATCCCACCTGATGGTCTTCCGTAATGGTTATGTTTGGTAGCAGATTGATGGTAACCCGCATACCCTTCCAAGTGTACCGGTTCTGTTGCCCAGGTTTCTTGTAGACATAGGATGTCACCTTCTAGCAATTTATTTATAGCTGTTGCTTGTCAAAGGGCTTTTTGTAAGCCCGCCACATTCCAGGAAACGAGTTTGAGACATAGGTATATTTTTTGCGTTTGACCTGATATGCCAGTGTTTTCCTCAATTAACAAATTTGTTCTGGCCTTTGATCGAAGGTCTCCCGAAAAGTCCGCAATGTACAATTTTGCGTCAGGTATGGCGAATGGAACTCTGTGCATCACTGTAATTCCCCATAAAATTGTCCCTCCATTGGATTTTTTGGGGTGCCTCTGCTTTTATTATTCTATGTGCGGTTGCTTCCTCCTTGGTGCTTACCATGATATTTAAATTATTATAGTTCTGATCCGGTTGTTTATTCGGGGTACCTTTCAATATGCTACGAGGTTGTTGCTTTACTTTCTTTATGTCTTTGACCGAGCTCGATAAGTCAAATAAAATTTGCGGATATTTTTCTTGCTCAGGTATCGTGACTGCTATACCCCAATTTTTGAAAATATCTGTTTCTATGAGCACAGCTTCGGCGATGTGATGATATATCCAGGTCACTACTGTGTTTTCCTGGTTGGGGTATTCGTCCCTTGGTTCAAAATGAACGCTCTCTATGTCTGCACTTGTTATGTTTGACAAAGATGGAATATGTTGGAGGAGCCTTAATAGGTTGCCCCTATTTATGATGTCATGTCTGCCCTTTGATTTATAAGAAGGCGGGAAGACGCTTAGTCTCGAGTCTCTTCTATCTGCCAAGTGGCAATATTTGTAAATTGCGCTGTGCTGGGATTTAGTTACATCGGGCGCTGTTTCACCTGGAAGCTTATATGTAGGCCCTTGAGGTTGGGTCGTACCTTGCCCCCTTTTATTTTTGGATGTTCGTTTAGTATTTTATCCAAGCAAATAGTTGTTAACGTTAAAGCCCTCTTTGCTACCTCATCTTGCTCAGGTTTCTTCTGAATTTCTCTGACAGCCGATTGTTCAGCTTTCTTCTGCAATTCTCTGGTAGCTAATTCAACTGGACTTTTCACTGCCTCAGTACCATTGCTTGAATGTTTATTTGCTTTTATATATTTGGAAAAAATTGGATATGGTTTTTTATTTGATTGCTGATCCTGTTTCTGGTTAAATGTTATTACTGGTTCTTTAGAGCCATGTGTAGGCTGTTCCCAGCTTCTTCTGAGTTGTGTTGTCTTTTCAGCCTTTTTTTGTTTTTTTAATTTTTTCTTCATACGTATACTTCATATTCAGTTGTGTTGGTTGGGTTAAAGCTACTTGATTGTCCTCCAAATTTGGATTTTCTATTGTAACTATCAATTGATTGGCTGAGTCTGCGTCTATGCTTGGCGTATTTGATTCCTCTTTTTTAATCGATGTACTGGGGGCTTGCTAGCATGTTAGACTTATTGTCGTTGATTACCCTGGTCTTTATATCCTCAATGAGGGTAGTTAGGACTTCCGGAATTGTTGCCAGTTTATCGATTGTTGGGCAACAAGCACATTCCGTATTTAATGTGGTCGCGTAGGCCTGTGCTCGTATGATTAGAGAATTGAGATCAGCCAAATTTTGATCAATCCGTGATTGCATTTGCCATGATGTTTTGCAGGTCTACTTGTACATCCATCTTGTTTGAATGGTAGTTTAATGCCTCCAGAGTGAGTTGTGATGTTTTGAAGAAGATGTCCCATATTGTCCCTGAATCGGCTGCTGGCTCTGTTTTAGTTGTTAATGCTGGAGCATGGGTCTCAAGGCTTTGACTCAAATTCACTCCTTTAGGCGTTTTCTATAATGGCGATGATGATGTTACAGATTGTAAGGTTTTTTCTAGTACCTTGATATTCTAATCTGCTTCCTCGTGATATGCTTGCATTGATGTTTGATTGAGAATTGTTACCTGGACCTCTATAGGTTGTTGGGCCTCAGTGCTAATAAATAATTCCTGAGTTTTGTGCCAGAATGAGCTATCAGGCTCCTCTTGTAGACATTCTGTCGCATGCAGAGATTGTTCTCTAGATCTAATTAACTCCAAATCTGTTCTGGATCCCCATAAATTGTCTTGTCGTTCCATTGGTCCTTGTTGTAACATACACTCAGTTGGACCCATAGCTATTCTTGGGTCATTTGCGTTGTCGAGGGCATTTATGTCGTATACTACATTTGTGTCCTTTACTTGTGTGCCCCTAGTGTTCTTGTTTATTGGTGTAATTGGTGGGGGTAATTGATTTTCTCCCTCTTTTTTAGTGAGCATTGTCCCTTCTGGATCTTTTAAAAAGTCAGTCTTGCATGGAACTTTGTTTGTTCTTGTAAATATATGAAAGATTGGTGATATTAATGTTTGCGCCTCCCCCTTCGTTTTTGCTTTATTGTTGTTGGCCGGCATTCCTTGTGCTTTTCTTTTCCTTTTTGTTGCAGGGCAAGGTGCTCTGTCTCTTCCTGACCTCATATATTATTATATTTAATTTTCTTTATTTAATTATTGTGTCTATTGTTCAACTTCCCCCTTTTTCGCACAAGGCTGCAGACTCAGAGCAATCTCGGGGCACAAGGAAGACGAGGGGGCACTAAGGGACACTAAGGGTGGGGGACGATTGATTAGCTACAGACCGGCAATGGCTCATGCTGTTACCGACCAAAAGCTCTCTACATCACCTTACACCTTACAGCCTTGCTCCACGCTCCACCTTGGCTTGCTACCCCAGACAAAGCCAGCACAGCGTAAACACAGTGCCTCCCACCGGGACAACAGAGCTGCAATCTGCACCCTTGCTCCGATTGGTCTGCTCGGCCTGCCCCACGGCCACTGTGACACCCTCACCGGGCTACACCAACACCTTGAAGTCTGGTCTATTCTGGGCAAAGCAAACAGGGCACCAGGAACCAAGAACCAGAGCACGTGCAGCAATTTCGGCACTTTCGTCAACTTTGTCAAATATAATTACAACGACGGTGTCCTTCCTCGCACCGCTTCAGCTTCTGGTGACTGTTGACAATGGGGGCAAAGTTTTAAACCACTATGGCCCTCTCACTACGGCCTCGATCTCCCCCACTGCTTTCCACACCTGCCGCACTGTCCTGTGGCCACACTACCCCTCAACGCAGGCGGCGGCAGATACTGGGCTCCGCGGCTGTCCACACAACGGTGGGGGGGGGGGGAGTCGAGGATGGCTCACTGTGCACACAGCGCTGGCTTCTTTCCGTGGGGGTCCTAGCGGCACTCGTAGACAGTGGAGGCAGTGAAGGCTGGCACCCAGCTCACAACGTCGGAAGCAAAGGCAAACTTCCAACCGTAACAGCCCAGCACAGCACGGCAAGGCAAAGCAGGCGGAGGGGAGAAGCGAAAGGAGCGTCTCCCGGCGATGGCGGCTCTCTGCGTTGGTGTGGGCTCTCTGCCGCTTCTCACTCTCCTAGCGGGGCACCTTCAGCAACCGCAGCTGCCCAGCCGCCAGTAGCGCAGCACGGCAAGGTTGGCGGGGGCAAGCGGGAGCGGCCCCTGGCGATGGCAGCTCTCTGCGCCCGCACTCTGCACTCCGCCTCTCGCTCTCCTCTCGCTCTCCGTCCTCCTCTCACGATGGCCTCGTTCTTGCAAGCGGGAGCGGCTCCCGGCGATGGCGGCTCTCTGGGTCCGCACTCCGCCGCGCCGCCTCTCGCTCTCCGTCTTCTCTCTCTCTCCATCCTAGCCTCGTTCTCGCAATGGTCAGAAGCCGCTTGTTCCTTCTGTAGCCAGTTGCAACATGTGTTTTTGAAAAAGACATCTGTGTTCAGTAAAGACAATTTTTTGCCATCAGACACACTCCACTATAAACCGTCTACATTGGACTCCGGCTAAGACAGCAAAGTTTGCTCCAACTCCTCCCCCCAAGTCCCCAAGATGTGATTGTATAAGAGCTAATGATCAGCACATTTTTTTTTTTGAATGCTCGAAGCTGAGAGATCACTGGGGTGTGATTAGGATCCCCTTTAGGGCTATCTTTGGCGGAGAGATTACCCTGAATATGGGTCTTGTTTTATTCGGAGAAGACGGTTTAATTAGTAAGTGGCTGAAGAACCCGCATAAATGGAGGGATCCCCTGTCCCCAAAGGTGCAAGATTGGGATAAGGCAGCCAATAAAATCGCTTGTTTAGACCAGGCAGTGGTGAAGGAGACTAACCCCGACATTTGGCCTGACCTTTTGACATGGAGCAGACCCTTGGGTCTTGAATATTTTTCTTTAGTCCAATGGTCACACCATGACACCAACAAAGGTGTTGGTCTGATAAGGATTGCAGACCGAAGCGAATGCAGTGGCCGCAGGGCGCACAGTTTAGTGGGCGGCCTTATAAAGTATCACAGATGCTTTTTCTGGTGATATGAGGATTAAAAAAAAAAAAACTTTGTACCACGATCAGAAATGAGAACCTTTGGAATCCCATGTATCTTTACTGAATGCAAGTTAAACTGTGGAGCCAGTTCTTTTGCACTAGGAATGTACTTTAATGGGACAAAGGGAGCCATTTTTGTGAAGGCATCTACCATAACTAATATTGTGTCAAAACCCTGGCTAGATGTCAGGTCTAGAACCAAATTATATCGTCACAGTATGCCAAGGATGAGGGGGAATTGGCAATGGCTGTAGCAAACTCTGAGGGGACTGCTGAATTGATTTTCCCTGAGCACAGATCCCACAGTCCAATACATATTGTTTAATATCTTTGGCCATATTGGGCCACCAAAATTGTCTCTTGATCAGTTCTTCAGTCTTATTGATTCCCCTGTGTCTGGCCAATGGATGATCATGACAATCGTACAAGACTCTCTCCTGTAGCTCGGAAGTGGGTATGAATAACCCCCACCGCAGCATGGTAGACCATTTCAGATTTTGCGAGAAGATACTTCCTAGACCCATTGCTGCATTTTTTCTTGTGTCAAGGCCTCTTTGATCTTCTTATCCAAGGTTTCGAAGTCTATAACCCCCACTATTTTGGATTCGGGGATTATTTTCTTAACTTCAATAACCAACTTTTGCCCTAAAGTATCAATTCTGGACAAGGCATCTGCTTTTCCATTCTTGTTTCCTGGTTGGTAAGTAATTACAAAATTGTAATCTGCGAAGTAGAGGGACCACCGGAGTTGTTGAAGTGTAAGAGTTCTCGCCGACTTAAGGAACTGCAGATTTTTATGGTCTGTAAATACTGTTATTGTATGTCTAGCTCCCATCAGATAGTGTCTCCACTCTTTAAAGGCATCCTTTATGGCTGGTAACTCCTTCTCAGTCATGGTATAGTTGGTTTCTGCTGGAAGCAATTTCTGCGACCGGTAGGCAACTGGATACAATTGGCCTGTTTCCTTGTGTCTTTGGGGAAAAAACCCCACCAATAGCCTGAGCAGAAGCATCCGTTTTCAAATAAACAGGCTCTGCCGGATCTGCATGAAGCAGAATTGGAGTTGAAGAAAAAATCTCTTTTAGGGACTAGAAGGCTGCTTCAGCTTCTCTGGACCAAACAAATGGAACTCCTTTCTTTAACAAACGAGTTATAAGAATCACTTTTTGAGAGCTCTGCCGCTTCTCACTCTCCTAGCGGGGCACCTTCAGCAACCGCAGCTGCCCAGCCGCCAGTAGCGCAGCACGGCAAGGTTGGCGGGGGCAAGCGGGAGCGGCTCCTGGCGATGGCAGCTCTCTGCGCCCGCACTCCGCACTCCGCCTCTCGCTCTCCTCTCGCTCTCCGTCCTCCTCTCACGATGGCCTCGTTCTTGCAAGCGGGAGCAGCTCCCGGCGATGGCGGCTCTCTGGGTCCGCACTCCGCCGTGCCACCTCTCGCTCTCCGTCTTCTCTCTCTCTCCATCCTAGCCTCGTTCTCGCAATGGTCAGAAGCCGCTTGTTCCTTCTGTAGCCAGTTGCAACATGTGTTTTTGAAAAAGACATCTGTGTTCAGTAAAGACAATTTTTTGCCATCAGACACACTCCACTATAAACCGTCTACATTGGACTCCGGCTAAGACAGCAAAGTTTGCTCCAACTCCTCCCCCCAAGTCCCCAAGATGTGATTGTATAAGAGCTAATGATCAGCACATTTTTTTTTTGAATGCTCGAAGCTGAGAGATCACTGGGGTGTGATTAGGATCCCCTTTAGGGCTATCTTTGGCGGAGAGATTACCCTGAATATGGGTCTTGTTTTATTCGGAGAAGACGGTTTAATTAGTAAGTGGCTGAAGAACCCGCATAAATGGAGGGATCCCCTGTCCCCAAAGGTGCAAGATTGGGATAAGGCAGCCAATAAAATCGCTTGTTTAGACCAGGCAGTGGTGAAGGAGACTAACCCCGACATTTGGCCTGACTTTTTGACATGGAGCAGACCCTTGGGTCTTGAATATTTTTCTTTAGTCCAATAGTCACACCATGACACCAACAAAGGTGTTGGTCTGATAAGGATTGCAGACCGAAGCGAATGCAGTGGCCGCAGGGCGCACAGTTTAGTGGGCGGCCTTATAAAGTATCACAATTGCTTTTTCTGGTGATGTGAGGATTAAAAAAAAAAAAGAACTTTGAACCACGATCAGAAATGAGAACCTTTGGAATCCCATGTATCTTTACTGAATGCAAGTTAAACTGTGGAGCCAGTTCTTTTGCACTAGGAATGTACTTTAATGGGACAAAGGGAGCCATTTTTGTGAAGGCATCTACCATAACTAATATTGTGTCAAAACCCTGGCTAGATGTCAGGTCTAGAACCAAATTATATAGTCACAGTGTGCCAAGGATGAGGGGGAATTGGCAATGGCTGTAGCAAACTCTGAGGGGACTGCTGAATTGATTTTCCCTGAGCACAGATCCCACAGTCCAATACATATTGTTTAATATCTTTGGTCATATTGGGCCACCAAAATTGTCTCTTGATCAGTTCTTCAGTCTTATTGATTCCCCTGTGTCTGGCCAATGGATGATCATGACAATCGTACAAGACTCTCTCCTGTAGCTCGGAAGTGGTTATGAATAACCCCCACCGCAGCATGGTAGACCATTTCAGATTTTGCGAGAAGATACTTCCTAGACCCATTGCTGCATTTTTTCTTGTGTCAAGGCCTCTTTGATCTTCTTATCCAAGGTTTCGAAGTCTATAACCCCCACTATTTTGGATTCGGGGATTATTTTCTTAACTTCAATAACCAACTTTTGCCCTAAAGTATCAATTCTGGACAAGGCATCTGCTTTTCCATTCTTGTTTCCTGGTTGGTAAGTAATTACAAAATTGTAATCTGCGAAGTAGAGGGACCACCGGAGTTGTTGAAGTGTAAGAGTTCTCGCCGACTTAAGGAACTGCAGATTTCTATGGTCTGTAAATACTGTTATTGTATGTCTAGCTCCCATCAGATAGTGTCTCCACTCTTTAACCCCTTCGCTGCGGCGGGAATTCCGCCGCAGCGCGGGGGGGGGGGTGCGGGGGGGCAGCGCGGTGGCGCTGTGCTCATGACGGAGCCACTCCGTCATGAGCCACGGTTGAGCTGTGCTCATGACGGAGCGGTTCGGTCATGACTCCGCCCAGTTGCGTTGTCCCCCCGCACAGGCGGAGAAACAGCGTTGCGTGGGCGGAGCGGCCGCCACCGGTCGTGGCATGACGGAACCGCTCCGTCATGAGCACACGGCAACCGTGGCTCATGACGGAGCGGTTCCGTCATGAGCGGGGAAGGGGTTAAAGGCATCCTTTATGGCTGGTAACTCCTTTTCAGTCATGGTATAGTTGGTTTCTGCTGGAAGCAATTTCTGCGACCGGTAGGCAACTGGATACAATTGGCCTGTTTCCTTGTGTCTTTGGGGAAAAAACCCCACCAATAGCCTGATCAGAAGCATCCGTTTTCAAATAAACAGGCTCTGCCGGATCTGCATGAAGCAGAATTGGAGTTGAAGAAAAAATCTCTTTTAGGGACTAGAAGGCTGCTTCAGCTTCTCTGGACCAAACAAATGGAACTCCTTTCTTTAACAAACGAGTTATAAGAATCACTTTTTGAGAGCTTTTTTAATAAATCTCCTATAGAAATTCAAGAATCCAATGAAACTTTGTATTTCTTTCATGGCCGTAGGAGAAGTCCATTCCAGAACTGCCTTTATCTTTTTTTCATTCATGGTAATTCCTTCCGGAGATAGGATGAAACCAAGGAAATCCACAATGTGAACACTGAAAGCCAACTTCTCAAGTTTCACGTATAAGCTGTTTTACAGCAGCATTTCCAAGACTCCTTGTACATGTTCTTGGTGTTCCTCTTCCAACACTGAGTAAATTAGTATATCATCAATATGGACAATGGCACATATCTCTATATATTGGCTCAGCACATCGTTTATGAAGTGCTGAAAGGCAGGTGGGTGTTACACAGACCATAAGGCATGACCTGGTATTCGTATAGACCAAACTTAGTTCTAATAGCGGTTTTCCATTAATCTCCTTCTCTGATTCGGACAATATGATATGCCCCTCTGAGATCTAGCTTTGTGTAAATCCGTGCTCCTTTGAATTGATCCAATAGCACTGAGATCAGCGGTAAAGGGAACCTGTTCTGAATGGTTCTTCGATTCAAAGCTCAGTAATCTATACAAGCCCTTAAATCCCCCTCTTTTTTCTTGGGTACGATAAACAATGGAGAAGAAACTTGGGACTGGGATGGTCTGATAAACCTGTTCTTTAAATATTTTAGAATGTATTCCTTCAGGAATCAATCTTCCTTTTCAGTTAGGGAACAAATTCTGCTGCAAGGAAGATTCGCCCCGGGTTCCAACTCTATTTTTCAATCGTAAGATAGATGAGGGGGAAGCTTCTCAGCTTTAACTTCACCGAACACATCCTGGTAATCCTGGTACATCTCTGGAATCTCTTTGTATGTATAACACACGGAAACCCCGGTCTCACACAAGCAGGTGGTCAGACTAGACTCTTTTACTTGATTCTCAGTGTGATAACAGAACTCCCTACAATATACAGAATTCATCTTGATTGACTTTTTTTCCCAATCAATCTGAGGGTTATGTTCTGTTAGCCACGGGAGACCTAGAATTAACTGAAACTGTGGTGCATTGATTAGATTAAACTGCAGGAATTCTTGATACCCATCTGGTAAAATATGTTCTACCTTTTCAGTGTGACTCACAATTGGACCTGAAGAAAGGTTTGAGCCATCAATAGCTCTAACTGCCTCACTTGTCCTTCAAAATACCTTTTTTTTTTGCAAATCTATTTTTATTAAGTTTAGATCATAATACATGAGCATATCGTACGGCATCACATTTCACATATATCGGGTCAGAAACTTATACAGGCTGGTAAATCATGCCAACTGTCAAGAGGGGGGGGGACAACCTAGTGTCTGCTAGCGCGCCCGCCACCGCCCTCCTGAGATCCAGTCACTTCACCCTTAGGAGTTCAGATGTCATCTCGTGGGAAGGGGCCAACCCCACCACCCACCAGCCATGGAGCCGTACAGGAAAACTAAACTCGCCTAGGCAACTGAGGCGTCGGTAAAATCGAAAAGGTTACATGCAATACAAAGGAAAGAACCCATAACAAAGGCAGCGTGTACATTGACGTGTATGGTGTGCTCCTACCCCCAGCCCGCCCCCTCCTTCCAGATACCTTTTAATTCAATTTTTGTAGCGAACATCAAGTTGCAAAAGTTTCCTGTGGCTCCCGAATCGATCATCACCGGTATGTCTGGTTGTACAGAGGTTCTGAATTTTAATGTAACAGGTAAGGTCAAGTGTGTAGCGGAATATTGTAGAGTATTTGCCAATAAATGAGAATCTTGAGTTGTTGCTTCTTTAGCACTCACCAATCCAACCCCTCCTACTGGTGGTGCCGCAAGTTTTCCTTTGGTAAGGTCTTTGGTTTCTTGGGACAGACTTTGACAACATGGCCGCTGACGCCACAATATAAACAGAGATTATTTAGTCTCCTCTTGTCTTTTTCTTCTTTTGAAAGAGGACCTCGCACTACTCCAATTTACTTTGGTTCTACAGATTGATTAATTTCCACTGTTCTTAATCCTTCTGGTCTTATCCGGTCATAACTAGGCACGCTTAAGAGAAATTCCCTCCTCTTTTCTCCTTTTCTCTCTGTCTGTCAATAATCTAATTCAAGGACTAAATCAATAAGAGCTGAAACTTCTGAGTGTCTATTTGATATCTGCAACAAGGCATCTTTCAGTTAATCTTTTAGACCTCTGTAAAATAATGCTCCACTCTTATTTTCTGGCCAATCAGTCTCTACGATCAATTTGTTGAACTGAGCAAGGTACACAACTAGCTCCTTGTTTCCCTGTCTCAACTCCAACAACTCATTGTCTGTGGCTTTGTGCAATTCTTCTCCTATCAAATATTCTCAAAAAACTCCTTCTTGAATTAATCAAAGTCATACAGGATAGCTGAGACCTTGGAAACCAGTGGTAAAGATCAGGCGGCAGCATCCCCACTTAGATAGGACAAGACAAAGGCTACCCAGGACAGTGCATCAGGGGAAATTGCCGGCCGGCACATGAAATGAAGAGAGCATTGAGTTAGGAAAAGTTCGGCCTTTTAAGGGTCTCCACTAAAACGTTCTAGAGGAGCTAATGGAATAACTGGTGTCAAGGAGTAAATAACCTGAGTGGTGCTTCTAGGGTGGAGAATTGGGGTGGAATTGGAAGTCTGAGACTCAGGAGATAACACTGCAAAACTGGTTCCGGAGAAATAACCGTCCATTTTACTAGCTAAGTCTGTAGTTTCTCTTCTAGAAGCCAACAAGTCCTGCCTCAAACTATGGTTCTCTTCCCTAATGGCTAACAACTCTTTTTGAATGGCTTCCAAAACCCCGCCTACATTTTTTAGATCAAATCCTTCAGCTATTCTGCTCAGGTGAGTAATTAAATCGTGGGCACTTCCCTCTGTCAAGAGTCTATCAAGAAGTTTCCAAAAACTGCACCTGAGCAGAATGAAGGCTTTTCCCAATGCCTCTCCGAGATCCTCTCCATACCCCTTGATAGAACTAAAAGGGGGTGAAGGATTTCCATGGGGGGGAAGGGGATGGGGATAGAGAAGAGACTCCCTTGTCTTCTTCTTAAGGTGTCCTCAACTTCTACCTCTACTTCTAGAGCTTCCAAGTGTTAATATTTTTTTGAACACTGTAAAACAAATGAACACATTACTTTACGCTAGAATGTACTCTAAACTTACTATGCTTTTGAATTCTTTTCTCTTAAATGAAGAACATACCCTTAATAAGAATGGCTCTTGCTCCTCTTCTGATTATATTTCTTTTGTATTGAATATTCTTTTCTCATACGTCATTTAGTTAATTTCATTAAAAGCCCTTAATTACTAATGTGAGAAAATACTTTTCTGAAAATAGTATTCTGCAACAGACAGAACTTGTAAGAATTAAACTTTTCAATTAATTCTAGTTAATATTCATTTTTCTTGGCTTGAACTGAAATGATGTTCTGAAAACTTTTTCTATTAATTCCTTTTCTTTATATTTCTCATATAGGTACTTGCGTGAACCGGTACTGGGTGATGCTGATGAAATGAGGTAAGTGACAACCTTCAGCCTTGGACTCTCTGGTGAAAAGCAATATGCTATTGAAAGCCTCTCCTGTTTTATTTTTTCTTCATAGACTCCTCCTTAAACCTGGAACAACACCTGATGAGAGACAGAACACTATCTCTACTGACGAGCATGGGCAACGCAGAGCTAAACTACACTATACTATTCTCTAATATGCAGTAAAATATACTCCACTACTCTCCTGACTAAACTCGGTGAAGTGCGCCTTTAGGAGAGTGGGCGTGTGCTTTACACTGATCTATGATCCTAGCGCTCCCAGCTGGAAGATTGGAGCGCTGACCTCAAACTGCTAGTGGCGGCCATCTTGGAAAATCATGAGCTTAACAATGCGGTCCATGAGGAGTCTTTACACTTTCTCCGGCGTCGGTGAACACTGGAGCTCCTCTTCTGTTTGCTCCGAAACACTGCCCCCACCATTCGGTTAGTCTTGTTTAGCATTTGGCTGATTCCTGACAGATGGACCATAACACTCTTCTAGACCACCTTGAAGATGGGCTAGAGTCTTGGGCTCAGATGTAAAGTTGTTTGGATATTGCTTCATACTAAAGCCACCAAATCAGAATTGATCTTACAAAGGGGAAGCTCTTACAGCCCTGGTGCCACATCTCTGACATACGATCCTGCCGTGAGGGAAACGGCCATCGTTGGGGGCTTCTGTTCTATCCTATTTTGGCACACCTAACATCGCCGCCTTGAGGGGAATGGCCTCCAGTAAACTCAATCCTCCAGCATCCTTAGCCCCGGGCGCTTGCCGTAGACATCACCAGGCAGCGCCTGGGCTTCAATTAAGGCCTGCAGTTGCCCCGCTGCGCGGGACACTCTTACAGCCCTGGTGCCACATCTCTGACCTACGATCCTGCCGTGAGGGAAACGGCCATCGTTGGGGGCTTCTGTTCTATCCTATTTTGGCACACCTAACATCGCCGCCATGAGGGGAACGGCCTCCAGTAAACTCCATCCCCCAGCATCCTTAGCCCCGGGTGCTTGCCGTAGACGTCACCAGGCAGCGCCTGGGCTTCATTTAAGGCCTGCAGTTGCCCGCCGCGCGGGACGCTCTTGGGCAGCGCCTGGGCAAAGCCCGGGCCAAGGGCGGGCCCGTCCTTGCCCGTCATGGGCCGGAGGAGGCCGGGCTGGGCAAGTTCCCTGACATCCGTTGCAGTAGCGCTCCATTGTAATTGTAAGTACTGCCGTGACTGTGGTATGACTGTTTGATTCAGCTTGCTGTCCATTTGTTACTTGGAGTCGCATTGCCTATAGTGCGGGTTGAGCGGACGTCGCCAAGCCTCACGGGACTTGAAGCCTTAGGAACCTTTGTGACATTTCAACCCCCCTCTTTTGCATTGGTGGGTTACCTTAGGACCTTGTTGTTCTCATTGTGTGGGTCACGCAGGGTATAAGGTGGAATCACCTGCAGCTGGCAGAGGTTAACACTTTGACATCGCTTTGGTGGCGTCTTTCCCTGTGGAAAGCCTCTTGTTTGTATTCCTGTGCTTTGAGTTACATTAGCCTAGTTGTAGTTTTTTTCTCTAGTTTAATAATGACTAGGAGGGACAACAAAAAGATTCCCACGGTTACTGGGGGAGGAGTGGTGGGTACACTTGACCAATTTATAACAAGAGCAGCCTCAGTGCTGGAAAAAGAGATTGCTAACACGGAGCGACGGCTATCCCTAGAACCCCTCTGGAATGAAAGATCTTCCCTGGGCTCTTTAGCCGTAATCCGTTCACCTGCTCAAGCCTCCCCCTTGTTCTTGCAGACGAGGGTTACTGAGTCACTGGGTTCCCAACTCCTTAGCATCAGTGACAAAATTGTTAATTCCTCCATTTCCACCCCTCCCGTGCAAGTAGCTGCTTGTAGCAAAAAGAAAAGAGCTACTACTAGGGTTGTTGTAGCAAATAGGACCAAGCCCATGGTAGCTAAATCAGATACCACTGCCAAAAGGAAAAGGGGTGGTGAGCCGCAAAGATCTACTGCCGCAAAAATGCCGAGACTTAACATTCAAGCTCAAGTGGCGAATTCTAATCAGGGTATTGGACCGGTTCTCCCCCTCAGCCCTTTAACTGGCCCGAACTTCCAAGATACTGCCGACTTTAGCCTTTGAGGCGGTGAAGTTATGTGGCGCAGATTAGAGAATCTTATGTCCACTTTATTAACTCCCATTACATACAGACTGAACAAAATAGAGGAAGATTTAACTAAACTCTTTAAGACAGGCAATTCTATAAACAGGGATCTTCCTAATAGTGATGGTCAGCAGGATCCGTTACAGCCCTTTACTAACCCTTAGTGACTTTAGACTTGCTAGTACTCCATCTCAGCCCACAGTAGATCCCTTAAGTTCACGTGCTGGGGCATCAAATATAAGGGGGGAAGGGCACTGTCAAGACACCAGCTTAAACTAGCAGGTTACCCCTACACTCTGGGATTTTGGGTAATTCAGGCAACACGCTGGTAGAATATGCCCAAACTTCTTTGTGCTCCTCTTTGGAGCGTAAAAATATCCCAGATAGTAGGACTAATGACCTCCCACATGTCAGTAGTAGTGGTACTCCTAGTAAATGCCTCCATAGGGTAGGATCCACACCACATACTCGTATGGAAGATGATAAGGGCATGCAAAGATCTAGGTTGAACAGTGGCCCCCTCCATCTTCCGCCTGAAGCTGCACCCCTAGTGGTTATCTTGAGCAACGTTCCCCGAAGTCAGAGTAGACATCCCGAATCTACACGACAACTCTTGCATAAGACTAGACACTGGCTTAACGCTAAACTTAAGGGAGTAGGTTATTGGAATCAGGACATCCTTAACCATATGATTATGGCTAGACGTAGCTCATGGGTTGGCTTTCGAAAGAAGGAATTGAAGGGAGACTGTGTGATAGTAAACTTTGATAACACCCAGGCTCCAAGAGTGATACTCAATATTTTGGGTGGCCCCTTAAGGCCCAAAGCTGACTCAATTGTGGTTTTACCACTGGGGTTCTTTTACGAACAAGGCCCATACTTATCTCGCCCCGGACCCCTATTATGGGACCTGGTCCATTGAGAGTATGCTCGAGACGTGACCTTAGATGTATCGAGGCTCCAGTCCACAATAGGTTTGCTCCTTTATCTGATCTGGATGACTGTGATTGACCGTTACTAAGTATTTTGCCATAAAGGGATTTTATTGAGGAGCGTGGAAAAGGCCCTAGCTATTTGCCTTCCCCCCTACTAGCATCAACACAAGCTCAAGGTCCTGATCAACCATCTGTGAAATTGATTCCTCCTGTCTTGTGAGAACTTTTCAAGTGTAAACTTTTCTTCTTTGATGTCCTGGAATGTTGCTGGTCTATCCTCTAAACTTTCCTCAATTGAATGGTCGGACTTGGTGGACAGTCACGATTTTGTTGCATTACAGGAGACTTGGTCAATGACCACTGTTCACCGCCCAGGCTATTTGGCTTTTGGGAAAGCGGCAACAACCAAAGGGAAAGGACGTCCTAGTGGAGGGTTATTAATATGGGTCAGGCAACATTCATCTTTTCAGATCAGAGAACTGTATACGAATGATGGAGATATCCTGGCCCTAAAAATCTTGAGGGAAGGCAAGTTGGTGTTCACTCTAATTAATACTTATTCACGAGGGCAGGTGGGGGCAGATTATCTCCTACCATACAGTACCTGGACTCCTTTATTGAGGATCTAGAATGTCCTATCTCAATGGTGATAATGGGCGATTTTAATTGCACCTTTGAGCCTTTGGGTTTTGATGATGGCAACTTAAGTGCAGAAGAGGATTCCACCTGGGGTGTTCCATCTTTGTCCCTAGCCCCTATTAAAAAGTGGACTGAGGCGGCCCTCCAACTCAAAGGATTTTCCTTGGGTCGGGGCTTGAGAGCGGTTAATGGGCGAACTCCATCAGATCCTAATGGTTGTAATACCTTTTCTAACGGGAGAAGTGGTAGTAGGATAGATTATATCTTTGTTAGCTTGGACCTATGGTCTATTGTTTTGGACATGACTGTAATTAATAGACCTGAAAGTGACCATGACCCCTTATCTATGAGACTGGCCTTAAAATTAACAGCGAGTAACAATCTTGAACGGGACATGTTGGCAGGAGATACTGTAGTATCAAATGATTTTCGTCGCCTGAAGTGGGTTTCATTATCCAATAACAAAAGTATCCAAAGTCAACTTTGTAAGTTTATTGAGGAAACACTATCAACTCTTTCAGCTTTTAACTTATCAGATGAACCCCCTCAGTGCCTAACGAGTGAGCATGAGGCCCTCTTTGGTAAGGTAAAATCATTATTAACCACTAAAAGAAAGGAATGTAGACCTACTGTACGGAAGGCAGCCAAATGGTACGATAAAGAGTGCTCAGCAGATTTTAAGCTGCTTTCCCTGGCAATTAAGTCTAAAGACATTCAGTCAATCAGATCTGCTAGGGCTACGTATAAAAGGGTGCTTCAGAGGCAAAAAAACGCTTTGACGAGGACAGATGGGAGGAGTTAACGAAAGCCTCCCATGAGAAGAATTGGACACAATTCTGGCACTTAATAAAATGGGGCAGTGGGGTGGCTGTGCCTATCCCCCATAACAACGTTTCCCCTGACAAATGGGTTTCCCATTACCAAGCCCAGTTTTCCTGTCCCCCCTAGCTCTGCACCCGGTCATATCGACCTAACAACTACGGAGGTCTTAACTTTTGGCTTGGTGGAGATAGAGGCAGCCATAGAAGCGGCACCAGCGGGTAGGGCACCAGGCCTGGACTGTATTCCCTCGGACCTTTTTAAATTTGATAAAAATAACTGGGCAAGGTACATTTTTATTTTGCTAAATGCTCTGGCTCGGGGCGCACCTTTGCCTGTTTCCTGGCTAGGTGCGGAAATTGTCCCGATCTTTAAAAAAGGAGATCGTTCTTGCCCCTGCAATTATAGACCCATTAGCCTAATTGATTCACTTCAAAAGATAGTGGCTAGGACCATATTAGCTAGGGTTCACAAATGGATAGACGAATCTCAGGTGTTATCTATCAACCAAGCTGGCTTCCGGTCACACGTTAGCACAATTGATCAAGCATTCAGGTTTATAATGATCTTTTGGCGTACGGTCATATTATCGGGGGGGACTTTGTTTGCAGCCTTTGTTGATTTAAAATCTGCTTTTGATTTAGTCCCCCACAATAAACTGTGGGACTCCCTTAAGGAAGCTGGTATGCCATTGGCTCTTTTATCTTTTATAATAAAACTTCACACTTCAAATTTTGCACAAGTTCGATGGGGCCAGCAGGGTGAGACAACTGACAAATTCCCCGTGGACAGGGGCGTTAGGCAGGGATGCGTTCTGGCTCCAACCTTGTTCTCCCTTTACATAAATAGGGTTATCTCCTTCTATACTAACTACCCAACCGACGCCCCTTCACTAGATGGTTCCAAGGTCCCACTTCTTATGTTTGCAGATGACACGCTTATCTTGTAAAAAACTCAATCTGGTCTGCAGCGGGCCCTTGATCGATTTACGGTGTTCTGTAATGATCATGACCTGGTAATTAATGTCGATAAGACCAAGTACATGGTGATGCACAAACATAACACAGTTAAGAGCAAAGTGTCATTGAACGGTATCTCTTTAGAACAGACTGACACATTCACATACTTGGGCATCACCTTGAGTTGAAAGTTGTCCTGGAAGCCACAAGTAGATTTATTTGCACTTAAACATAATCAGCTAGCTGGAGCTATATCAAAATAATTTGGAGCCTCCTACACAAAATCAGTGGGGCCTGCAATTGCTCTATACAAAGGGAAAGTTAGAGCATCAATCATATATGGGGCGGAGATATGGGGTTACGATAATTTATCGCCCCTAGTCAAAGCCCAAAATAAGTTTTTACGTTCATTGACCGCCCTCCCCCAGTCAACACCCATTCAGCCTTTATTGCTAGACATGGGGTGTAGGGCGTTTGACGCTGATGCTAGGTATAGACCCCTCTCCTACTGGATAAGATTGTGGACTACCCCTGAACTTTTATCCTATGCCAATGCAATCTGGTATATTAAGGAACTTGACACGCAAAAGAGAATAGTTTGGCTCCAATATATTAGAAATGGCCTGTTTGACATGGGGCTGGGCCATTTGTGGTTGGATCCTAGGGGTAATCAATTTCCCAGTAAACTAGATTATAAAGCTCTATATTGGGAATCCTGGTCACGGAAACTTTGGTCCAAGACAAATAGTAGTTCACTAACTGGCCTTTTTTTGGACCATAAGTACCTGAGTAGCTTCGAACTTTACTGGAATTTTATCCCTAGAGTAGGGGACCGCAAACTATATCATCAGTTTAGAGTTGGGTCTCTCCCACTTAATTCCTTTAGTCACAAGTGGAAGGGTGGAGCTGACAGGTACTGCCCCACTTGTATTACACAGGAAGAGTCTATTGCTCATGTTCTGTTTGCGTGCCCAGCTTTTGCTCTTCCTAGGCAAATATGGCTTAAGCCCATTTGCTTAATTTTAGGCACCAGATCACATAAAACAGCAATGCGTATCTTGAGAACTAACACCCGAGAGGACATAGTTATTGCTCTGGCTACATTTTTAATTTGGTCCTGGGCTATTCGCAGGGTCTTAGTTAATAGGACTAACCCTTAGTCTCTTAAGTTTCAGAATTTATATGTACTTACGCCCTGTTATTTTTAGTTTTATTCATTTTATTCTTTTATTAAACTTGGAAGATTGCTACGTTATGTTATTGGTTTTAGTATGACCTCTAGGGCTGGACCCTTTCAAGGTTTCTTTTTTCCTTTTTTCTTTTATTATTTTGTCTCACATATACTCTTTATCCTTTTATTGTAGTGTATCTTTCATGATGTAACAATCGAATAAAGATTTGTTGTTGTTGTATCCGATCTTACAATATTACCATTCAAACAGGTCAACTGGGGTGCCTCCTAATGAATGACTCTTGTTATCACCTTTAAATTTTACAAGCAACCCATGACTGAGGTCATCTCATCTACAAATAAAATTCCAGAAGTGTGAGAATGGCACACATGTCACATTCAATTTGGGAACAACCTAGCATATTGGAGCAATTTCATTAACTGTCTTTGACACTTACTGTTGAATGAAATACAATCACTTAACTGATGCCAGAACCAAGCTGATACTGACCATAATCCTGGACGAACTTCCCTTCCATTCCAATGGCACCAAGAAGTAGGTGCACGACCAGCCCCAACAAAGATGATTATTAAAATGTGAACCTAGTTCGACCCAGAATTCTCTTTCTCACAGAAGTTCACAAATGTGAACCAGAAGATAAGTTGATCACACTGATGAAGGGTCAACCAAAGTAAACTTCTTATGGCACCAGTGGTGGAGCTTGTAGGGGGCATTTGCCCCCCTGTCTTCCACCTAAAATCTTAGTGCTCCGCTAAGTATGCCACATAAAAAGATACGAAAGATAGTTGACTCTAGCAACAGGGATATTCTACATCAGAGGGAGCTCTGAGGCAGAAGTGATCTTCTGTGTACTGTTTAAACTGTGTTTAATAGGGACTGTGCACTTCGTTTTTGGCCAGGAGAGGGTGTAAAGTTTTATACAAACACTATTGTCAGTGGACAAGTTAGGTCCTTACCTGCAGAAGTCCAAAGTGTGGATTGAGCCGGTCTGTCTCCTATGAGATTCTGAACAAGAGAAGCAGCTCCCAACTCCCTGGCCAGCAAACCTTGTCTAAGGTGCTGGGACCTTATATAGTCTGCTAGTGGTTGGTACATGTATACACTGATTGGTGGTTGTATCTGATGTTTCTATTGGATTAGGGTTAGTGTCCTCATTGGTTGGATATTTGAGGGTTCTAATTGGTTTCTGGGTCAGTGATTCAATCAATGTAGGGTTGGGGCTAGGGTTAGGATTTCTATTGGAAGTAGGGACTTGGGCTTCCCGTGTTATTGGTTGTTGGGCTAGGGCTAGGTTTAGGCCTTTAATTGGAAGTAGCGATTAAGGCTTCTGGGGTGATTGGTTGCTGGACTAGGTGTGGTACTAAGAGTAGGGTTTTGCTTTCTATTGGAAGTAGGGACTAGGGCTTCCTATGACATTGGTTGCTTGGACTTGGGTTGGGACTACAGGTAGGGGTAGGGCATTTATGGGACGTAGAGATCAGGGTTTCAAGAAGTTATTGGGTGCTTGGACCAGGGCTGAGATTGGCTGTAAGGTCCTGCTCTCGTATTGGTTCTAGATTTAAGGGCTAGTGTTGTGATTGGATAGGGTTAGGGCTAGGGTTCCTGTTAGAAATGGGATTTCTGGTTGGCTAGGGCTTGCGCCAAAGCCAGGCAGAAACCACCACTCTAGTCAGGGCTGGGGAGTTACACGCCAAAGATAACCCCTGCTCACCCCCTTGGTAGCTTGGCACGAGCAGTCAGGCTTATCCCGGAGGCAATGTGTAAAGCGTTTGCGTGCGCACCCAGCAACAACACCCAAGGCCCACCACAAAAGAAACTCCACACAAGGTTATTGTAAAAATAGCATTTGTATTATAATAAACACATTAGATGAAAATCACATAATTTACACTGTGCCAACTGGCACTGGGCAGAATTTTACAAGGGACTATTTACACGGGACAGGGCCACATGGACCACTGTCAGAATCAGCACAAATCACCAATTGTACATGTAGGACATATACTAACTGTAGCACAAATTATCACTGTAGAGCACAACCAGTAACTCCTGGCGCAATAATGACCTCAGCGTCATCACACTAGCATCAGGTATAAAACCTATCCTGCATCCATCACAGGGGCATAAACACATTATGCAATTTCTCATAAGTCTAACGCATTAGACCCTACCACCTAAGTATAACTACACTAGGGGCGTACATCACACAGGGAAGTATAATCTCCCTAACATCAACCTAAACAGGTGAAACAACCTCACAATAATAAAACCACATTTGGAGGTATAACACAGGGTGCGTAAAACATACTACATGAATTACATTTCCTAGCACTAAAATCACATTAGAAATCTAAACGCATTAGACACTAACATCCTAATCATAAATCACATTTAGGGCCTGGCGCCCTACAAACCTAACGATCCCCCTGGCCAACTGGCCATCCCAAAGAGGGGCTCAAATGCCCTGTGTCCCAAAAGTCAGGGCGCACTGCCTATGCAGCACAAGTCAAGGGTGCGCACTTTTGCGTAGACCTAAACGTTGCAGCTGCCCACTACTTGCTGGGCAGCTGGGAATATTGGTAAAGGCCTGGCACCACTGTGCCACTTCTGTCCCTCTCAGGGACTAACTCACATAACTGCGCAAAAACGTTGCAGCTGCCTGCGCTCTCGCAGGGCAGCTGGGACCACTGTGCCACTGGGCTCCATGTGCCTCCACACGGGGAAAAGCCTCGGCCCCTCTGGACCTTCTATAACAATTTCAGTGACGTTGGCGCGACCCGCTCTCCTGGTGGGACCACTCAGACTCTGTGCCACCGCACGGAGAAAAGCATGGGCCCCTCGGGCCCTCTAGTAAATAATTATACCCATCGTTGGAGCCCGCAGGCTCAGATCACTAACGACTTGGCCCCTGTGTTGGAGCCACCAAGGCTCTGTCCAAACATGCCGAAATGCTGGAGCCACCGGGGCTCTTAAAACAACTATGCCCCCGATGGAGCGGCCCTCTGCCATGTGGGGCCGCTCAAGCAGTAGGCACCGGCACTGGTGCCTCGGTCCCCTCTTCCCCCCCAGCCCTCGTCACTCACCGGCTGGGGCGAAGGTAGGACTTTACTTCTCTTGTGGCGCGGGGCTTCCCTCACTCCTGGGAGCCCCGCGCTGCAGTCTTCACCCGGGCCCCCTCCTGGGACCCGGGGCTTTACCTATCGGCTCGCAGAGGCGGGGTGGGCTCCCGCCCTCCTTGAATGATGCCGCCACGCTACCATGCTTCACCCGGTCCCCCATGTCGGGACCGGACTTAAAGGATGGAGCCCTCGCGGCTCCTGCCATGACTCCTTTTCCGGGGCCTGCAACTCTCGCGCCGCTTCCGCCCCAGCCGCTGGCCCCGCCCACGTCACAGGCAGTCTTGCCTGATTTCCGGGCGGCGGCGATTTTTGAATGCAGCTCGGGCCGCAGCGGTGATTTCTTTTGCGGGCAATACGGGGTAGGCTCCCGTGAAGGAATTACGCCAAAGCGGGGTGGGCACCCGCTACAATAGAGCAAAGTCGCGGGGTGGGCACCCGCGCACTATAATGAAAATAAGCGGGGTGGGCTCCCGCAACCATGATCAGAACAAGCGGACATAAGCGGGGTGGGCACCCGCAAGGCTCATAAAAAGGGGGGAATCCCTACGCTGGGGATTCCCTCAGCCAGGGCTGCAGCGCCGTGCTGCTCAGCCCCCAGGCTCTCCCTCTCCTGGAGAAGCACAGCGCACTACGGGCACAAAAAGGTTGGACAACGCTTTGGCAGCATCCAGGTGGCAATGTAGGGCCCAGGGGCCAGCACACAGGGCCCTCCAGCAGGGAGGCAGCCCCCATGGCGGTCCTTCCTGGGCCCCACCAGCAGCAAGCCCCCTCCTGTCAGGATCCAAGCGCTCACCAGGCGCTAGAAACAAAGTCCTTGAAGTCCATCAGGCATCCAGGGGCTGGGCAGGGCCCAGGGAGGCAAGCCTTTCCCTGGGCCCCAGCAGCAGCACGCCCCTGGTCGTTTCTAGTCTAAGAACAAGAACATTTTCATGGGGTCACAGCCCCTCTTTTATACACCAAATCCTTTGTTTCCAAAGGTGCAGGGAAGGAACGAACCAGATGCAACTGGTTCCTGAGCACTTTGTTTTGTTCAGCCCCTCTCCCTATTCACAGGACAGGCCAGGGACATCAGACGCACCACAGGGGGTGGAGCCAGCATTGTGTGGGGAAAGCCCAGCCCTATTCAGGTCCCAGGTGTACTCCTCCCTGCCATCAACATGCAGATCTCTCCACCCACCACCAGGGCAGACCCATCCTGACTCCTGGAGACAGACACACCAGCCAATCACAAGCCAGACAGTCACTGCACATTTATGCCAGCATCTAGAAGTGGCACTTCTACACTAGCCCTAGTAACGCCACACACATCATCGCGCAGCATTCACTCTCACGAGTTCGCACATACCAAACTCGGCCCTGCACTCCCCACGCATCAGGAACTAACATGGTCACTCAGATCCCCCATGCATTCCTATGGGAGGGCAGGTCAGTCTCACTCAATGTAACCCAGAGCGCACGCACTTTACACTGGGACACAGTGTTAAAGCGCCTAGAGGCCTAAATCCACTAATACACCATAGGGAAAAGGCTAGGATCAATGCAAAATGTTCTAGGGGTGAACTTGCCAGAAGGGCCAAGTCCAACAGTTCCCATTGGCTGAAGGGGTCACTTGATTACTAGGGCTATAAAAGGCCAAGGCTTAGGGCGTCTCAGCCCGGGTGGAGAGGACAAGGGCAATTACCTGTTTGAGCGTGTTCAAGACTGGTCGGGACTAGGGCCAGAAATGCTGCCCATGTTCACATTCAGTAATAGCTACCCCACACCATCCACAAACATAGTAACACATTCACACCAAATGTATACTACACACAACCCTATGCACGGACCAATGGACCAGCAAGCACTACAAACCCAACCAAACCACATCTATACACCCTTCTATCCCAACTACCACACATACCCACCATCACCTACAAACAATACACAACTCTATCCTATACCACTAACCAATCCACTCATCACTAACACAACCCCATTCAACACCATACATAACTACATCCCATCCAGACACACGCTCCCTGCTCTAATTACACCTAACAGACCACCTTTTATCACTAACAAACATATATTCATCCTTCCATCATTTGTCCAACCATCACCCTCCTCTCCCTACTACCATAATAACACTAACACACACACTGCACACCACCACACTTTTTAACTCATGCAACAAACCAGTCTAAGCCAAACACTCTTACCTCTACTTCATTCCCTCCTACACACAACATACACTTTACTCAAACACATCACCACCCCTTCTACCTTACAACCACCTCTCACAAACAATACTATACAACCAAATCCATTGCATGAAACAAATACACCAGCACCCCTTTTCAATACTCCTCAAAAACAAAAAATGTCACACACCAGCACAACAAGATCTTCAAAGCACAATACGTCAAAATACTTACCATCACAAAATACAAACATACACCCACCTTTCAAACCACACAAAGGAACAAACTCCAGTGCCAAGCTTTCTCTCTTCCACCACACCTAACACAGATACAGCAACACAGCAACTCTCTAACCGCCTCTCATCCATTGGACAATTTAGAACCTTACTACATGACCCACATGCTGCACCACCACCCCTGACTCATACACCTTCCGCCATAAACACACGCAAACAACATAAGCGACGTGCCACACCACACAACTTTGCTTCCCCATATCTACTGCACAACAATGTTACACCACGAAAACAACACAGCACACCATCTCACTCACAAACACCATCTCCACCACACACGCAGACCCATCAAAATGCCTTCTTAGCATGCTGGATGAGGAACATGATACAGAACAGCTACACGATTGCTATCCTAAAACAGCTAATGCCAGCACTAAAAACACACCTGCTACAAACACACACAATACTGTTCACTCTACTACAAAACAAAGTCTCACTATCACCAAAGGCTATTCTCTAAACGGTCTACTAATAAATGTTTGATCCCTCTCTAAAAACAAACATCACATCTACGACCTTCTCACAGATGCATAACGAGACATACTAATCATAACTGAATCATGGTTGGGAGAAGATATGGCTCCAGTCCTGCATAAAGCCATTCCTGTAGGCTATCAAACAATCACCCAAAATAGTATAGGCAAAAAAGGAAGTGGTCTAGCTGTTGTGTTCAGGCAAACATTACATGCCATTAAAGTGGACGACATCTCCATAAAGAATTGTGAGGCTCTTCTAACAAGATGCAATACTACACCGTCTTCATCTTGTAACTTACTGCTCCTTTACAGTCCTCCACCTAGCAAGGCGACATTCCCAGACGCACTTCTAAACACAGTTTCAAACCTGATAACAATGCACTCCAACTTATGCATTCTGGGTGACCTCAACATTTGGTTTGACAAACCCAATATGACCCATCCAAAAACAATAATCACTGGCCTAGAGGCACTGGACCTGCATTAGATTGTCCACAAACCCAAACACATCGCTGGACATATCCTAGATGTCATTTTTGCTAATACTGAACTAGTTACCTTTCAAACTATAACTCCAGTCACATGCTCAGACGACCACTTGCTTGCTTTCCAACATAAAACAACACTAAGGGACTCACCTAAAACTAGCTTACATCCATCCACCTATCGGCTGTGGAACAAACTCAATTTGGAACACTTGGAAACACAACTAACATCAAGTACAAATCTGGAAACAATAACTTTGGTTCAAAATCTATATGAGTGGTTACAGGAAGCTTTTGACATCCTGATACCACTCAAAACCACACAACAGCACAAAAGAAAAAAAAGCGCCTTGGAGAAACTAAGAAATAAAAGACATAAAACAACAAATTAGAAAGCTGCAACGTACCTGGCTCAAAACAAACGTCAAACAAGACAATCTTCACCTACAAAAAATTAACAGATTATACAAGTCAGCTATCAAAAAAGCTACTATTCAGACAGAATTCAAAATGCTAAATGTGCAAATAAAGAATTCTATAAAATTCTGAATGAATTTCGCAAACCAAATTGCCTAAAAGAAACTAATCCTGTTACTCGAGATTTCACAGACAAACTGGCAAATCATTACACAGACAAAGCAGACACATTGGACTCGTACTTAAAACAGAAACAAAGCACCAGCACTGACCCCTGTACAAAACAACAACCCAAGAATACTCTAACCCAGCCTCTCCGTTCCTTCCAACACATCTCATACGATGAATTTATGTTCATGGTCAAAGCAAGCAGGCCTGCTGGCAGCCCTTCTGACCCCCGTCCACCACAAACTTTCAAGACAATTCTTTTAACAACCTCTGCTGCCACTCCAGTAAAAAGAATAATCAACGATTCCTTAACTACCGGAATATTTCCAGAAGAACTAAAAAAATCACACATATACGCCCTTTACTGAAGAAAACAAACTTGGACCCGCTGAACCCTGACAACTACAGACCCATTACAAATGGACCTTTCCTTGGCAAACTGATAGAAAGAGCAGCGTTCACCCAGATGTCACAATTCATTGAAGAGAATGACATACTCTCAGACTTCCAAACAGGATTCCGTCCGGAAAGAGGCACTGAACCTACCCTCCTTGCCATCTGGGATGACCTGAAGAATACAGTTGACCGCAGCGGGATTGCTGCGCTACTCCTCTTGGGCCTCTCGGCTGCCTTTGACACGGTTGACCATGACACTCTGACACAAAGACTCTATGAAGCCGGCATAGAGGGAACTGCTCTAGACTGGATCACATCCTACCTTAGAAACAGAACTAATGTCATCCATACCCCACCTTTCTCGTCCAAACCATACTCCAAAAAAGCAGGGGTCCCTCAAGGTTCTATCATCTCGCCCATGCTTTTCAACATCTACATGAAGTCATTAGCGGTACTGATCAATCAGTTTCACCACACGTGCTATAACTATGCAGGTTAGACTCAAATACTTCTTCAACTGGAATGCCCCAAAGACATTGAAAAATCCCCAATTTTCAGATGTCTCAGAGCCGTGGATCAGTGGATGACTTGGAGCCATCTCAAATTGAATGATTCAAAAAAGGAAATACTCATGTGTGGCGATTGGATACGTTACGATCCTCTTGCTGCCTGGTCTGATGAACTGGGATCACCACCCAAATTATCAAAGGAAGTAAGGAACCTCGGAATGACCATGGACTCCAAGCTGTGGATGAATGCCCAAGTGGACAAACTAGCAAGATCAAGCTCTGTCACTATAAAAACGCTGCGATGAATTTTCCCTCATTCGGGATTTCCACACAAGGTCCAAGCTACCATCTCCCTTGTTCTGTCAAAACTTGAGTACGCCATTAGCCTCTACCACGGATCACCTTTAACAACCATGAAAAGACTGCAACGGATTCAGAACTCGGCTGCCAGGCT
The DNA here is from genome assembly GCF_964204655.1 of Triturus cristatus. Lineage (NCBI taxonomy): Eukaryota > Metazoa > Chordata > Amphibia > Caudata > Salamandridae > Triturus > Triturus cristatus. Next base: position 742,146,037 of record NC_140591.1, on the reverse strand, counting down.
ACTCTTGCACATCAAACCGCGAGACCACATCTCACCTGCATTGAAAGCCCTGCATTGGTTACTGGTTGCCAGAAGATCCACGTTCAAGCTACTCTGTATCACCCAAAAAGCAATACGTGGAATGGGACCGCTCTTCATCAGGAATAAAATCACCAAACACATTCAACAAAGGAACCTACGCTCTAAAGGGGCATCTCGCCTCAAAATCCCAAGATACAAGAAAAAAACCATGGGTGGCACATCCTTCTCTGTTCAAGCCGCCAAACTATGGAACTCTTTACCCCCAACATAAGATCCACCGACAACCACCTTATCTTCAGAAAACTACTCAAGAATTGGCTCTTCCCCACATAAGCACCATACGCAAACATAAATTTACAGCATATTCCTCTGTATATAAGCATTTATTTTCACTATAGATATGTATCTATCTTTGTGTATTCCTTTGTATGAACATGTAGAATAATTATGTTGTTGTAAGTAAATAAATAAATACATAAATAAATAAAAATCATCTTTGGTCTACATGTACTTACTTCCATTGTGCATCTATGTACCTTCCATGTACTTGGATCTGTGTGTCTGTTACCTTTCTCCTGAAAAAGCATAGCCAATGCACTACCCTATTTCTCGTCCTGTACCTCTATCAATATCTTTAATCTATATATACTTACCCTCCTTTATGCATCTATACACTTTCAATGTACGTATGGATCTATATATTTATCACTTTCTTTTAATTTAGCATTTCAAATGTGCTACCCTATTTCTCAGCCTATACTTCTCTCAATATATCCTCTGGCCCAACATTCTGACTCATCTCAAACTTCTTTCTACTACTCTTTCCAATGCACTACCCTATACATCTATCAATATATTCTCTACATCCACTCTCCCCTTTATCCCAAACCCCATACCACTACTATGATCCCCAAAATAACCCTTTCTAGACTCTCTCCTACTCTACCCCTCTTTGCTTCATCTGACACCTCTTTTTTACTATACCGATCCCCCATTACAAACCTTTATAAACTCTCCCCTCTGACTCTTCCCCTCTAAAACCCCTTTTAACTCATCCAAAAGCCTCCTCCTACTGCTATTACTGCTATGACTTTAAAAAAAAAGAACAAAAAAAAAGAAAAATCTCACTCTTCTGTCCTTTTACTATCCTTTTCAATCAAAATAACAGACTAACATGTTCACTTCTCAATTTCCATATTCCACTATACTAATTCACCACTAATCCTTTATGGGTTCCAGAGTAGCGTGCTACTCGCCAATGAAACGATTCAACACCCCATCAGGGTTACCAGCTCTATATAAATTCAAACCTTTTTCCCTTTTCTACCCCTCTCCAACCCTTCTTAATCCAAATAACTGACTAACATATCCACCACTCAAATTACCTTCATGTTTCGCCATACTAATTCAACACTAATCCTTAAGGGTTTCATGGTAGTGTGCTACTCGCCAATAAAGCGCTTCAAAAGTCCATCAAGGGGTAGCAAGCGCTATATAAATACAAACCTCTTTCTCTCTTCTATACCGCAACCTACCCTTCTCTATCCAAATAACTGAATAACATATCCACCACTCAAATTACTTCATACTTCTCTGTACTAATTTTCAACACTAATCCTTTATGGGTTCCCGGAGTAGCGTCCTACTCGCCATCAGGGGTAACAGGTGCTACATGAATGCAAACCTTTCCTCCCTTTTATCCCTCCGCTACCCTTCTCACTCCAAATAACTGACTAATATCCACCACTCAAATTACTTTCATATTTCATCATACTAATTCAGCACTAATCCTTTATGGGTTTCCGGGGTAGCGTGCTTCAACACCCCATCAGGGGTAACAAGCGCTATATAAATACAAACCTTTTTATTCCTCTTCTATCCTTCTGCTATCCTTCTGCTATCCTTCTGAATCCAAATAACAGACTAACCTATCCATCACTTAAAATGTACTTGCATGTTTCACTATACTAATTCAACACTAACCTTCTGTGGGTCCTGGAGTAGTGTGCTACTCGCCGAAAAAGCCCTTCGACACCTCGTCAGGGATAGTAAGCGCTATATAAAGGCAATTACAATACAATATGTCAGCTGGGCACAAGCATAATGGAATTAGTTTCCAATAGAGGGTTAGTTGTTTGTGCAATATCCCAGATGTTGCAGACAATTATTGAGCTTAGTGGAAGGGTGGTGTTACCAATGCATCTCAACTTTGCACTTCGCCAAAAGCAGCAGTATTGCAGTAAGATGCCTGCCATCATGAGGAACCTCCTTCAAATAGCCCAATAGGGCCACCAGGGGAGTCCTACAGGGGCCGTGGTCACTAATGGTGATCGCATTGTAGAAAGTGGTCCTATACTGGTCTACCACCGGGCTGTCCCATGCTAAGTGAAGAAAGGAGGCATTGTGTGCTCCACATGTACAGCCCCACACATATTCAGAGAGGCCCATGTGGTAAAGCTGGGCAGGGGTTCAGTGCATCTGGTGGAGAAAGCGAAGATGCAGCAAGCACAGTCTATAATGGGGGGAGAGGACCATACCTGGAAAAATCAAGACAAGGATTACAGTCTTCTTCTCCACTATATTGAATAAACAAATACAATATCAACCTTTAGTGATTCCATTATGGGACTTTGAATCGTTCTCTTCATGGAAAAATTGATTTGTTGGCTTATAGAAACCAACATCCCCTTTGGTTTTGGTTTGTTCGCCCAAAGTTGGCAGGGTATGCCCAGACGTGGGTCCCTTGCTCACTTTGCCACTGGATTCAAGCTAGCCTGGCTGATGACGGCTAATTAGCCAGAAACCGGTCCCAGGATGCTTGTTTCCGGTCCAGGGAAGACATGGCTTGGCAGTTCGGGCTGGACTGTTCCCATGAGGCACAGGGTCAGACTGATTTGCATATGGCCATGTCTAAACTGGGGTGGCGGAGTGAGCTAAAGAATGATGATGGATTAAACCCAGATCAATTGACTGGGGGTGAGTGCTTGCAATGTTCAACACTCCGTCCATCATCCCCTTTGGTTTGGCTTACAGAAACCACCAATATAATACCTTCATACGTTAACACTATTATTGTTAGTATGGAAATCTTTAGCAAATGGAGTGGCTTAAGCTTTCAATTGTCTCCATTTGTCTTGGTCAGCAATGCAGGTCCCAATACTGCATAGCCAGGGCAAGCAAGTATCCAGCTCTGCAGATGATAAAACCACTTTGTGGAGTAATAATAAAAAGTCAGAACTTATCATTCCCATCATATACTAACAAAGGGCATCTGAGCTCTACAAATAAGCCTGTTGGTTACATAGAGGTAAACATTAAAAGGAACTGTGTGATGCATTTCAAAGAACACAAATATGCAGCAGCGTTACATTTCATAACGTAGTCCCATGGGCAGTGAATGGTAGTTCTCCTCTGCACAATAATTCAAACCAGGTTAGGAACTGGTGGACATTGCTTTCCATGAGGAGAGGCATGGGACAGCTCAGGGGATTTTGTTGTTGGTTGCTGAAAAATATTCTTATCTAGCTTATCAACCATTAAAGTGGACATTTACTCTCTAGGTCATGGCTGTGCATGCTTACCTATGTGACAGCAGCCATTAACTTTATTTTCTTTGTGAGGAGTTGCGGTCCAAGACCTGTGAGTGATGACTGATGTCTATTCAAGCACACATATTTCAATAGGAGGCTTCTACTAGGAAAAATCAAAACCCACCAGTTTGTGTTCTTAGAATGCAGAGGGATAACCTTGACTGCATTGGTAAATATGAAACATTGATGGAACAGTGGCGTAGACTGGTGAGAGTAACAGAGTTTGATCGAAACATTTTCAACAGACAGGTTAATAGGAAATCTTGAATTTCTTGCAGAAGTGGAAAGAAATTTTCATATGTAGAACAGGATTTGGTATAAGCGTTACAAAGACATCTGCAGTCAGGAGAAGAAGGCACATGTAAAGAAGATGGTATCAGGGGCGGCTGGTGACATTTGAAAGTGGTGAGGCGTAAAATGATTGGTATACTGCACCGTTGCGAGCGAGCGTAGCGAGCGAGCCCGAACCACCATAAGGGGGAATTCGTTGTGATTCTCTTCCCGTGAAAATTTCGAAAAAAGAGAAGAAAAATAGTGCATTTTCAAGCAAATTTGAGAAAGCCGGAAGGTTAATAAAGCAATTATGAAAGTGCCTCTGTGAACTGTCACTTTTCTCTTTACCTATCTCTCTCCCAGAATTCACCACCTTCACCTGTAAGTGGCTGCAAGCTGCTCTATCGGTGTCACTCTCTTCCAGTGACACATTAACTTTCCCATCATCCAAGTATCCCTTCCTACCTTATCTCTTTCGCTATCTCAGCATCTCCCCTCCTCTGTCACTGGCTGGGTGCTGCTGACACTGCCCAGTGACTGTCTCTTGCTGCCCCTTCCATTGTCTCGCAACCCCCCATGCATTCCTCTCTCCCTATCTTGCTTCCTCTTTCTATCTTGCTATCTCTTCCTATCTTGTTGCTCTCACATCCATCTTGCTTGCTATCCCTCCCTACATCTCTGTATCCCTTCCTCCCTTGTCTCTTTCTCTGTCTCCGCACCTCCATTCCCCCGTCATAGCAAATGACAAGTAGTTACGACAGAGCACATCTCACACAAGAATCGGATGAACTATCTCTAGAGTCTACTATAGCGCCTAATATGTACCGGTGATTGCAGGTGGTGGGCACTTAGCGCTGCCACTCTTTTAAGGTCCGGCGTCCGGTCCGGGGCGTATTTCTCATCATCTCAATAGAAAGAGAAGGAAACAGTGACATAAGGGAATAAGGGTGCAGAAAGGAACGTGTGAGAGTAACGGAGCTGACCTAATGCCCATTGCTTTTACCATTACAAAACGAAAGCAGAATGGTTTAAAAAGACCACATTTGTGAATACAGAGCCGCAGTATGCATTTTGTTTTCCAATGCACGCACCCAATAAGCAGGTATTTCAGTACCTCCAGGAATAGTGTGCTTTCCCGCCCAGGGAAAACATGGTTGTTCAAAGAGCGAGGAGGCAACAAAAGTAGGGCTTCACTGGCAAACACTGTAATGTGGCGCTAATGTGTTTAGGTGTGAATAAATCAATATGGCCACCTCGCTTTAGTTAGTTAGTTAGTTATTTTTCATATTTTGAATGTTTTATTTCTCTCTACCCTGAGGCTGCACTTAGAAATTGAAAAATGTCAGCAAAAGACTACGTTTCCAGCAAGTGTTTTTCTTTTTTGGATCCATTTCACAAGGAAGCAAATAAACGAAAGGAGGAAAGAGAAGGTAATACCTGTTTCTTGAAGTCTCTGACCGGTTTTTACTACATGAGGAGGAGCGAGACAGAGAGGGAAGAGGGGGAACAAAGGAGGGGGGAGGCAGCTGCCAGCTGCGGGAGAATTGGACTCAAGCAGTGACTTACGACAGAGCACATCTCACAATCGGTTGAACATCATGAACTATCTATCCATAACGCCTAGTGAGACCTAATGCCCATTGCTTATATCATTAAAAAACAAAAGCAGGATGGTTTAAAAAGACCACGTTTGTGAATACAGAGCCGCGCACGCAGTATGCATTTTATTTTCCAATGCACGCAAGAACGTTCTTCAAAGAGCAAGGAGGCAGTCGTGGGGGGGGGTTGCGGGGGGGGGTTGCGAGGGGGGGTTGCGAGGGGGGGTTGCGGGGGGGGGGTCAAATGGGAAGATACAATTAAAATTAAGACTAAAACTTACCTGACCGCCTCTGCTCCTGGTCCGCGTTGGCGCCTCTGCCCTCTTCAAACAGGAATAGCACGTCAGCACTGGAGTGGCAACCCCTCAGCCAATCCTGGCGCTGCTGCAGCGCCAGGTTTGGCTGATGGCACAGCTTACTCTTCGCCCGCCGCCTGCCCATTAGGAGACCGAGGGGCTCCTAATGGGCATGCGCAAGTCCGTGAAAACACAAGTGCGCATGACTGGGCACAGGCTAAAAATTAGCTCACCTTGCCCACTCATGCACACTTGTGCTGCAGTGCTGCCTGTCCCTGGCTGGTCTGACAATGCAGGTCAGTCAACATGACGCCGGACCGCCCACGGTCCGACGTCATGCTGACTGACATGCATTGTCAGTTCTCCCTCGGCGTCTCTGAACTTAAGTAAACTAAGTTCAGTGACGCTGAGGGAGCTGCGGGCGTGGGCAGGGGCGGAGGGGCAACGCCCCAACACCCCCAATGGACGCACCGCCACTGGATAGTATAATGGAGAAAGATAATAGCATATTGCTGTTGCTTACGGATATCAGGTCAGCAGTAAAATATGATATTTGATTTTCAAAGTAATACTGAACTTAGGCAAAAACCTTAATATACCCGGCAGATACTCTGATACACTAGATGTTATTTTCTCTGAGGTAAAACTTAGTTTACTTTACATTCCGGCGCTCCCCTTTTCTGCCTCGCAAAATCAATTTTTCCATTTATTGAAAGAGAGACCATGGCAGACTGCAGCAGTTTTCGAAAATGTAAAAGCCCTCTTAAGTTCTCTTAAGTCTTCCTAAACAAGTGTAAATGACCCGATACCACTGGACTATCACTATCAAGTTAAAAATATTATGGTACTAAAACAATATGGCCTAAATATTGACATCCAAAACACTGTGATGGTAGGTATATGGGTACGCGCAGATGCACTATTCTTCACTGCAGATGTATCTCGCTTAACACTATATATATCTTGAAGGTACATAAATGTGTATCTAAGAATACTACATCTCTTCGTGGGTATATGCACTTACCTTCAAGATCATTTGCTTCTTGATATTTAGGGCTCAATATGCTGGCACCTCAATATTTTTGTACTTGATATTCTGGTCTACAACTGTAAATCAGAAAGCTGCCTCCTGATCCCCATGAGCAACCAGTAACTGCAATATGTATTGAACAGCCATGGTTCTTTGTCAGCCTCTTTATTTCTAAGCATTGTCAATAAAACATTTGCTGAGGTTTCTAGTATTCCTCAAGGGTTGAATACCATGGCAGAGAGAGAGCTTGGAGGCCAGCCGGAAGTGAGCAAGGCAAAGAGGAAAAAATAAAAATAAAACATATGTTATCTTCTGTAACATTTGTAAATTATGCCTGAGTGAAAAGTTATTTGTTTGAACTGTGCCTCACAAAGATACATTCAAATACTACACATTAGTATTTTCTTGTGTGCTTGTATGCTTGGATGTTTATTCTTTCAAATTTGTACAGAGATTGATTTTCCTATGAGTGTGTCCTTTGAGCTTCTAAGAGGGAGTTTCAGTTATCTCCCATGTTAAACCAATCACTTACACTATGTTGGTGTGTGGTTAGAGCAATTAACCCCTTTTTCTCTCACTAGAAATTCTCAGTGAAGTTCCCTTTTTTCAGTAAGACAATCTAAATATCCTTGACAAGTACTGTGTTAATCACACGTTTCAATAACATTTTAGCATTTTGTAGTGTAGAAATGACAAGTGAGAGAGAAGATTTTTTATCTTTTCATGGTTATCTCCATCACTAATAAGTGTTCTTAACGATAACCTCTGTTAATGACTTTGAGCTATTGTTTTCTTTTTCTTTTGTTCCAAGAATGTTTCACCAGACTACTTGTTAAAGTCACCTCTCACCTTTGTATATTCCATTCCAGCCACCAACTTGAACATTTCCTTTTCTGTCCTCCAAATGCGCTCCATGGTCAGAGGCAAAGTAGACAAGCGTATTGTTCTTCAGTCCTTTTTCGTCTAGAGTATTGAGAATGTTCCCTGTTTTAAAAAATGCATTTTACATGTTAGATTGAAGGTGTAGCCAACATCAGCATCTGAATTTTGCATGAAAAGCAAAAAATGCCCTCGAACAATTCTTCATGATAACCAGTGGAATGAATCATCTTAAGTAACTTGCCCTCTCAAAAGACAGCTGTACCTATGTTGTACTAAACATTAGACCACAATCATTCTTTAAAGAGGTGTTATAGATCAAGTGCTCCATCTACAAAGTGGTTAAAATTGCGCACCAACGTTCTGTGACCATTAAATTATTGTGAGCCCATCTATGTGCTAATAGGTCAGTTAATAAAATAAGGGCATCGTAGTGGGTTGCAGACCAATCTGTCTAATGAATATGAATTAAAGCAATTTGTGACCTACTACGATTGGCTGAAATCACAGGGATGATGGTGTATAATGGTGAGCAAAGCAACATGCCTGTGATTACTGTAAAAAAACTGAAAAAGTTTTTTTGTTTTTAATGCAGACCGATTTCTTTAAAGTAAGCAGGGCTGCATTTAAAAAATGAAGTTTTGTTTTCATAGAAGTTTCAAAAAGAGTTGGTAGTGATCCCCTGACCCGCTTCCTACTTCCCCAAAACATTTACACTGCAAAAGCCATTATTACTGTTCTTAAAAAAGAAGAGGGAACCCTGCAATCTTTGCCAGAATTCTGCTCTCTGCTGCCCAGTAGAAGACCTGCACTGGAGAGTTGGGGACGAGGTCTACTTCCCCGCTGCTCATAATGTAGGTTGGTGCAAGGGCATTAACTGGGCCCATGGCTGCGGATCGCCATCACATTTAGACCCCAAAGGGTGTGGCTTGGCCTACTATTAAGATCGGGGCCTTTTTTGTGGCAGTCCTGCCTATGCCAGAATGTGAACCAGGGAGCCTTGATACTGTGCTATCTGTAGTGCTGTGGTCTACCTGGGCTGCTGATGTCCATCTGATTGATTTAGTCTTAGCTCTGGATCACATTATTGGAGGCATGTGGCTAGCCCAGTGGCCAGTCAGCTGCTTGCCTGCACCTCCAGGTACCATAGGGGAGTTTGGATGCATAGGGGGGAAAAAGAGACACAAAATGGCTGGCCTTGTTCTCCTGGGCCCATCACAAAAACCAGTCTACTTCATGTTACTGTATAAGAAATGTCATCAAGACAATTAATCACTCTTGTTGTCCTCTGTTTATTCCCTGCTGGGATTGGAAGCAAGACATTGGCAGATGGGGTGTGGGAAACTGGGATAGCCTCTTGACTCACTGCCACTTACATCCTAGTCGACTAGAGATCACCCATGAAACAGATTGCAGAGAGAAGGACTATACTGGCTTCCATTTACGTTTCTTAATGATCTCTTTCCATTCATGAGGCGAAGAACCGGTGCACCAGTGACCTGACAGAACACCACTGGCACCTTTGACTGACCTTGATCGGAGTGTAGATCCACTACCTCGTGTTCTTAAGATAAAGAGCTGCGCAAGTTCACTCACTGCAAGCACAGGAACAATGGGGAAGAGCAAATCAGGTGGCCCAACACAGCAGGTCAAGATTGATATATATGCCAAGTCATCTCAGGGAACCACTCAGCAGAAGGTCTTAGTTGAAATGGTTGTGGATGGCTCAAACTACAATGCCACAGCAAATTCCATCCTGAACGTCTTCTAATGCCTGTGCCTCCCTGTGGGGGAAAATTGGTCAAGGGGACTTGATAGCTCTCTCCTTTGTAAGGATCTTTGTAATGTGGATGATCATGTCACAGAAGCAGGAGCCTGCATTCCACTAAACGGGAGACACTGTCACTACATTACTGTATAAAGTGACTCACCATCAGTCTCATATTCTACAACACCATGTGCCCCAGAACTGCTGGTGTGTAAAGGGGAGTGGAAGGATCTGGCCTGAACAATGTTTCCCCTCGTAGCTCAGAATTTGGGTCCCATCAAAGACCCCAGCCCCATTCTTTATTATCTTAAACGCATAAGGCACTACTCCGGAGCCCTTCCATCCATCCAGCATGTCACCTAGGTGAAGAATAGTGAGAATTCTCAACTTTATGGAATTTATGAAAGGAAACCGTTTATGAGAGATTTCGCAAATGTTTGAAAACATGGCTCTTTATTCTGTAATGTTTTTGTTCCCTTTTCTATTTTCCACCTACCAGGCTGGCACCGGGAAAACCCTCGGGGGAGCTGTGCACCCTATAAATCTAAAAAACCATAACATAATGCTATCTTCCGTGCTTCCTGCCAAAAAGGAGAGAGGTTTTACAAAACTACCCATGTCATACTATTCCCAGACTATGCAAGTCTAGTCCAGCACCAATGTAGAGATGAGAAAAGATCTCCAGGGACTGGCCAGCAAACTCAAGGCATAGAAACAATAAGGAAGCCCTCTGGAACCCCTATGCCTTGATAGGGCATAGTCAGGAAAAAAAGTGTTGTCAACATACCAGAGGAGCTTTGCTTGTCCAAACGGAATATGAGCATCTTCAGTAAAATAATGTTCAATGGCTTCCCGCACCCCCTCCCGGAAAACCTGATCTTGCAGCGCGGTGGATTGCAATCGCCATTGGAATTGAGGTGGTGTGTACGTGGGTATGAGCATTGTGAGCAATGATGGGGAGTGATCGGAGAGCGTGCGAGGCAAGTGAGTAACCCCAGGGACCCATGCGTTTATATCACTTGTAGTCAGCCAAAAGTCAAGTCGCGACCATGACTGATGTGCATACGAGTGGCATGTGCCCTCTCGCACCTCCGAATGTCTTAACCTCCGAACATCTATGAGGTACAAATCCTGCATACCATTCCTGACGGCCTGTGCAGGTTTTTTTAGTGCTGGTTCGGTGTTGGAGTGACGGTCCATTGCAGGGTTTATTACTACATTAAAATCACCCCCACAGATAATCGCAGCTGATAGTAACCTATGTATTTTATTCCACAGCTCCTCGTAAAAACCCGGGTCATCTATATTAGGCTCATATATATGGACTATGGTCAACAGCATCCTGCACAATTTCCCATGCACTATTATATAAGGGCCATTATCATCAGTTTCCTCATGCAACTTTACAAACGGGAGACCCTTTTTTATTAAAATCATAAATCCTCGTGCATATGAGGAGTAGGAAGATGCCAATCTTACTCCAGCCCATCTAGTGGCCACCGCTGCCGCAGCATGCTTTGTGAGGTGAGTTTCCTGCAACAACGCCACTTGGACGTTATGACGATCTAGGTAGGCCATCACCTGCCTCGTTTTCTTCAGATTATTAAGTCCTCTGACATTCCACGTTATCCAATTTAGTTTACCATCCCCAGTTGGCACCACTCCTTCCTGACATCAATGTATACATTATAAATTCTGTATCGTTTCTCACTCATGCATAGTATCCTCAGTCTGTGTGTTCTGTATTGCACAATAATGTATTTGAACAGTCCCAGAACAAAGCCCCACACCCGCCCCAACAGCCCAATTATATCGAGGATACCCACCAACACATCTGCAATCATAATGCATATACCAATCAGCAGTACCCTTCGTGCTATACATGTTATACTGATGTATCCAAAAACAACCCCAACAAACCCCCCCATTTCAGCATCCCAATTATGCTAAGGATCCCCAGAGAAAATAAAAAAAAACACATCTAGTCCTCCACCCCTCTGTAGGCCGCTAGTCAGCCCACAGTACCCACCCTGAACCATGAACTATGTGGGGTGTACCCTCTCGGAGGTCACCAGCTGCCCACTGACCCCCCTCGATGTAGTAGGGGGGGCGGGGCAATTCTAATGTATTCTCCCATCCAATGCCTGAAAACAATACCGGCACATAGACCGTATAACAACATTCCTAACAAAAGGGCAGACCAGTCCACGGCCACTGCCCGTATTCTTGAACTGAGGCTCTGTATGCCATCAAGGTGCTTAACATGCATAGTACATCCTGAAGTTCAGCTGCGGCAGTTTGTGATTAACCATGCAATCAGGAGTTAGTCATTGACAGAGTACCTGTACCACACGTAACACAGATATTCATCTCAGCTCTTAGGGTGCAAACGCTGGAGTGCACATGTATGTTTGTAAGTAGGTCCAGCTTCCCCACATCTTTTTTACCATGACATGCCAGGTTTGTAAGTCTCCATTAGCATATACCATCCAACTCCCCATCAGTTGACAGGGCAATAGCCAGGGTCGTCAGTCTTCTTTATCCACTTCATCCCCAGCCACTCTAACAGTTTCTCTTCGCTCCAATTGTTTTATAAACTCCATAGCGTCTTTAGGGGCTGTGAAGATCCTGGGCTTACTTCCATGATGAATTCGGAGTCGAGCCAGATAAAGCATGGCGTATTGTATTTTTAGTGCCTGCAATTTCTTCTTGACTTGTTGGAATTCCCGCCGGGCCTGCTCCACCGCTGTAGTGAAATCTGGGAATATTGCGACCTCCATTCCCTGATACTTCGTAGTACCCATTTCTCTTGCCAGCCGGAGTGCAGCATCTCTATCCCGATAATTGAGAAGTTTGGCAATTATTGGCCGCGGGGGTGCCCCTGGGACCGTGCGCGGCGCAAGGGATCGAGTCGCCCTCTCCACCACCAGCATGTTGGAAAAATTCTTCGCACCCAGCATCGTCTTGAGCATGTCCTCAACATAGAGTTCCATTTTCCCTGTCTTGGTAGACTCAGACACCCCAGTAATATGAAGATTATTCCGTCGCGACCTGGCTTCCAAGTCTTCATTCTTCGCTTGTCTTACCGCCAACAGTTTTTCCATCTGCGCGCAGGACTCAAACAGATTCAGCTTTATCTTCTGTGTTGGAGATTCGCTGTTCAGCCTCAGTTATGCGCACACTGTGCTTGTCCAATTTTGTCGCCATATTGTCCATGCGCAGATTAAGTGTATCAATTTGACTGTCTATCGTGTGCAAACTTGGTTGCATGGCCAGCATCATACGCTCCAGTTTGCTGCTACCGCTAGCTTCCATGTCTGTCTCAGTGTTTGATGCCGGCTGCATGGTCGACTTTTTAAGACGTTTAGTTTCAAATGACAGCTTGGGCTGTAATTACTTGTCCAGCTTGCCCATTTTGTTACTGATCATGTGCCCACAGGTGCTTGTCGTACAGCTAGAGAGAAGAGATCTAGCACTTTAGTTGCGCCGCTGCGGGTGTCTGTATGACAGCAATGTACTCTTTTGAGATCTTCCCTCGTTCTTGAAAGATGTTCGGGCCACTGCGCGCTGCTTGACTCACTGTATGCGTCGGTATCAGTGTCCACCTAGTGCTTGTCAAGTCACTGTATTTTATTGCTCAGAACGAAAACACCTTAACCCAGCACTCCATTCGTACCGCTATCGGCGACTATATGACAGCAGCATCCACTTGTGTGAGCTTGTGCGCAGTTTGCAATGGAGTTTGGGCCCCCTCCCACAGCTTGTTCAACTGTAGGTGTCTGCATCCGTGTCTACCCAGGAAGGAGTCGGTCATTGCACTCCAGCGCATAGAGCAAACACACCACACAGGCTTGCAGTCAACTTCTCCACTTGTACAGCACAGCACTGTTATCCACAGCCTCACTGCACCTCAGACAAAATGTCCGGCAGGTAATTTACAAGGGCGCACTTAATCCCCCACGTGTAGTACCTCAGACTGGGGCAATCGTCCAATAGTCAACTCTACACAGTGGGAACTCTAAAATATGACCCACAGGCACCGGTGTTGCTGGTTCTTTCCACTTTCTCCCGCTCCCAGAGTCATTAGAGGTATGCCGTCCGCATTCCTCAATCTCCCGAGCACCCAAGATGGCGGACTAACGCCTATCAGTGAAATTCCAGGTCGTAACGCGTATGGCAGGTAGGCATGGACACCGCAGCCCTCAAATAGAAATAGCATCGCGATCCACTTCACAGCGCTAATTTTGGGCCCCTCTGCACAGAAGTCACAGATGCCGCAATCCGTTCAATCAGCGAGCGGCACTCCCCGACCTCAACCCCGCAGCGCGGTATTCTTACTGGAGCCGCAAAAGTCAGCAAGGCCACTGCTGCCGATGCCGCACAGAGCCAGACTTTGATTACCTTACCGCAGAATGCAGTCAGAGTCTCACCGTCGCCACTGTTCAAACTGTTATACGCGCCGGGGTCCCAGCCACAAATGTCACCACATCACGCCTCCAATCGCACCTTGCCACTCGTCTCAATGTAGATTATGTACCACTGTAGGCACAACGTTCATCGGACTGTTCACCCTTTCATCACCACCCGGTACATTTATCCCACTGTCTTGCCGCCGACAGGGATCCACTTCCAGGAATCACAGCAATCGGACCACGGGTGTCGCCATCTTGTCAGCAGGAACAATTATCAACACTATGCCTCAAATCTTGCACATAGGGCTGCCACAGCTACATCAGTCCATTTCATACAGATCAGGGATCCAAATACGCAGCGATGTGCCACAGGATGGCTGGGGGAAGTACAGGATTTTTAACGGATTGTGGCCCCGACCAGCAGAGCAGCACTAATGTGCAGCCATCTTGCTTCGGGCTCGCTGGCGCCCCCCAATGAATCCAATACTTGATCAGCAATGATGGAATAAAATCCAATACTAAATATCTCCAAATTATTATTTTCTTTTTTGCAGAATGGAAAATATGCATGCCTTACACCCATCAAACTGATGGGTGTTTGACATGTTTGAGAAGACACATGGACCGGTGACCTTCAGAGCATAACAATATAGTACAAATAATTTGTGCGCATTTTAAAAATAGATAGAATGAAGGTGCGCTGTACAGAAACGTTTCTCTGAACATCGTTATTTGGCATCTGGTCCAGCTGTCCCCTTACACTCTTTAAATAAATAATTTTATAAAATTGTTCATTTCAATATCAGAACTTAGACATCAGAAAGTATCAGATAACACACAACTTCCACTTTGGAATTCACAGAAGAAGCACTTGAGATAGGTACTTCAATTCAACAAACTGTAAACAATTACAAAGAAACTAGGAGACCAGAAAAGCATGAAAAATGTTAAACAGTTTTTGGCAAAGACAAACTATTGCCTACACTTAATACACTAATAAAATACAACATAATACAATTAATACTGGTTTACTTGAGAATAGGTCTGAAACTGACTTGGTGTCAATATCACAAAACATTTTTAGACAAGCGGTACACAACACTAAACAAATGTAGCTTAGATATTATGTTACTTACTATTGAACAGCTTTTAAGCATTTTGAAGAAAATATAAGTGACCATTTTACAACTGAAAACACTTTCCAAACCCAAATTAATGAAAGCGATAAGAATAAAAGTTTGGAAGAAATCAATATTAAAATGTATTCCTGCAAGAATGAAATCAATGAACACAAGACATTATGTATTGAAGGAACACATACAATTACTTAAAAGAAGAAGTTAATAGCGGGGCAGAAGTATTAATGAATAAACAACAGATATCATCAGAATCAAGCAATGCAGATGACGTTCAAAGTGATGGAACAAAACAGCTGCAACACCAGATGTATATGTAGGAAGCACTTAAAATGTTGAAACAGTTATAAGACCAGATAGATGTACAGGTAGCAAACTACTCAAATATTCAAAAGTCCTTTTTCAGAGGCATGTTACACAAACATGGAAACACCGAGGGGACACCATAAAAAGACCGTTTTGGATTCCAACAGAAACAGTCATATTTTAAAGCATAACAGCTCACAAAAGAGACAATAGTGCTTTGAAGGGGAAGTTTATTTATATCTATTCATTCCAGCACAATATTAGAAACAGAAGCCTAAGCATTATTTTACTTCTCTCGAAAGATAACACCCAAAACTGAGTCTAAATATAAGGAGTTTAACTATGTGGACCTATTTATAACTGCAGTATTGAATGATCTAAGCATTATCAATTTTGGTAAAGTAAAATATTCCAACTTGAGTAATAAAGAAAAATCTGCCATTGAGAGGCTCAGTAAGAATCTCAAAAATTGCAGACAACAGCGGTGCAATTGTACTTATAGACAAGGATTTTTGTGATAGAATAATTTAAAAACACTTTTGTGATGACAGTAAAGAAGACGTTTCTCTGAACAACTGATACAACTTCAACAGAGCAATTCAAATCATTATTAGACACAATATTGAAAAATGCGATGGTTTTGATTTGGATTACTGTGATGACAAAGGGCCTGATATAAATTTTGGGGGATAGTATAGTGTCCATCATGGTGGCAAAGGACATTACCTCCGCCATGCCAAGGGTACTCCATACACCAAATTTAGAGAAAACTGTCTACTTTGTGGCTGTCACTGTACACTGAAAGTAACTACAGAGCGGGTTGCTTTTAATGTACTAAAAGTTTGCTGTATGGCTGCCATCAGCTTTGACAGGCTTACTCAAACTATTGAAATGTTTTGTCTTTGAAGAACAGAATCTCAAAGTGAGAGTTTGAGAGATGATGTTGGATGCTCCCTCTCTAGAGACTATGGGTACCTTCAGCTAATGCTACTTTGTTGAAAATAGCCATGCTGCCTTGAGTAAAGTTATTGAAATGGATGCCTTCAAGGTAGTTGTATGTCATCACTTTATAGCCAATACATGGGGCACCAGACTAGCATTGATCAGAAGCATTTTGGAGACTAAAAGGAAGATTTGTGAAGATGGAAAGCTGTAGGGTTTGTCACAAGGAGCTTAACGACATGCAGAAACTGCACTGGGAATAGATGCAAAGTCTGGGGTGTGTGGACTATAGGGTATATATGTCCCAGTGACATGGAGAGGGAGATAGACCGGGGCATATATTGTTGCGGTTGGAGATGCCTAGGAATGTGATGGGAGCTATGAAGACACAAGGTAGATTCATGCTTAGCACTCAGGTGGGGATCAATGGTGCCTTTACAGATTATTATCGCTCATTGTACTCTGCTCTGCTGGAGCAAGACCATGCTCGGTTGAGGGCTTACGTACGTTTAATTCCTCTTCCTCACATAGACTGGCTGCAATTCCAGGAACTAGAAGTACCCCTGCAGCTAAAAGAAATTCAGGCTTCTATGTTCTACATGGCTTGGAATAAAACACTGGGGCTTCATGGGTTTAACACTGTGCAGAAAGTGTTAGATATGTACCATGCTTCTTAGCACACAGACCATCCCCCGTAGCCTCTGCAAAGCAGGGGAGGCTTCCCATGGAGGTACACTATTACTGCCTTCTGTCTGTATTAAACACAGATTATAAAATCCTTGACAAGACACTGATGAATCGTTTGTTACCGATTGTCAAGAAATTGATCAAACCAGATCAAAATGAGTTTATAATGGGGAGGCGCACATTTTGGAACATTCGGTGTCTTCTCTATCTGATGGGCGCAGCTGCAATGTAGCAGGGTCCCCTGACATAGAAAGCGCATTTGATACCCTTGGTTGGTCTTTCCTTAGTGTCGAGGCTGGAGGCCACGGGGTTGGGACCTGTAATACTCCGCTGGATTCAACTACTGTTTTCTGACAGGTTGGCTAGAGTTAAAACTGGTTCAGAGATCTCAGCGTTTTTTTTTTATTGTGAATAGAAGCACATGGCAGGCCTGTTCTCTTGTCAGTGCTTATTTTTGAGCTTACAATGGAACCTGTAGTGTACTTGCTGTGTTCCAGGTTCCCGCATGCAGTATTCTTTTGCACAAAGTCTGGTATATCATTTTGCTTTATGCCGATTATGCACTTATCTTCATTTGGAAACATTATAGGGTCTTCCTGTTGGTTTCCCTTCAGTTACAGGACTCCTGACAACCAAAGTGGGTTAATATCACAAGGAGGGACAGGGGCTTGGGAGGTCCAGCACACAGGCCCCATGCAACTGTGGAAAAACAGAAAGAGTATGCTATTCCTATGAGGGAGATAAGGGAGAAGGAAAAAGGGGAGAGGTGGATATTGGGGGAGGTTTCACAACCAGGTGCTGGAAGAAGAGAATGCGTAGTTGCACAAGGATAGCTCCAATGAGGAGCAAGGGCCCTCACACACCTCGAATGGTGTCATGGATCATCATAGGGCAGCTCCTCATTGGGCCGGGGCTGCAATGGCCAATGGGCCCCGTGAGGGGTCTCTTTGCTGGATGTCTTCTCTGGTTGCCATCGTGAAGCTAAAGGTATTGGGAGAGGGCTTGTGTAGTGAGTAGAGCTGGGATGGAGTGAGTGTGATTTTAAAAATAACTACAAGGATCTCCAAGGGTAGTTTATTCGCTGGGATATTGTGCTATGAGTTAAAACACCGATTGGTAAGTCGTGGACTGAATAAGGAGAGCTATACCCGCTTCAGTTCAGAGGATTTTGTAAGGTGTGCAGGGGGTCGACATGTTTCATGCCCTATACTGTCCAAACTGATCTAGGCATTTCATCAGGACCTAAATCTCATCTCCTACTCATAAGGGATGGCTTTGACTAAGTGAAACTCAAAAAGAAAGTCACGTGCCCTAAAGTCTGGACTCTAAAGTAGTCCTGTTAAGTGATGAAAGAAAGAGGTTAAATTGTATACCTTCTGGGGGAAAAGCACCTCTTTAGAGGAATAGATTTTCCCCAAACGTGTCTGGCCAGGGTTATCGCTAATTTAGCAATTGAGGGAAACTCGAGTTGAGGTACTCATCCGAGGGGGACCTATTTGCATCTGGCCATCACGGGTCTACTATTTTTACAAACGATATTAAACACTTCGATATTTTTTACATCGATATTACTTACCTAAAATCAATATTCTTGACCAAAATATTTTGTCTGATATTTCTGACCCAAGATATTTTTACCTCAATATCTGTGCAAGTCGATATTTTTACATCGATATTCTTACTCTGCACCTTTGGAAGGAGATCTGTAAGGGCCTCCCTTCCAAATATTGATTCCTTAACGTATGTATTCATGTTTTGTGACTGAAATCTGGTCGCAAAATACTATTTTGCCACATCCTCAAAGGAAGAGTTAAGCCATTTACTAACGGGAAGGTGTCCTGTTAGACCCGTCAGCCTTAGGGTGGTCTTCTCCTAAATTGTTTTCCTGATTGCCTCCAATTTTGCCTAATTCTTTTTGTTGGTCTTAGGACTCTGAGCCTTTTATCACTGACAACCAGCGCTAAAGTGCATGTACTCTCTCCTCTAAACATGGTTTCCTCGACTTATCCACAATTGGCATTTAATGTAATTACAAGCCTCTACTAGAGTGTACTCCACCTGCACAGGGCTGTGAATTAAATGCTACTAGTGGGCCAACAGCACTGATTGTGCGGCCCATACAAGGCCTCCAACTGCAGAACCTGTGTGTGCAGTTTACACTGTCATGTCGACTTGGCATTTAAAACACCTTGCCAAGCCTTAAACTCCCTTAAGGTAGACCCTTGGTAGCACATAGGGCAGGGTGCTGTGTAATCAAAAGGTAGGACATGAACTTTAAGTTTTACATGTCCTGGGAGTGATAAACACCCAAATTCATTTTTCACTACTGTGAGGCCTACCCCTCTGGCTGGTTAACATTGTAAATTCCTTATTACACTTTATAAGCTGTAATTCCTGATTACGAAGGCGTAGCTCTGTCATGTGTAATTTCATTGGAATAGTAATGATAAATCATATTTACAGGTAAAGTCGAATTTATCATTACCCTTTTAAAAATGTCACTTTTAGAAGGATGGCATTTTTCTGCTCTTAGCCATGTGTGCCTGCAGCCTGACTCCAAAACACATCTAGGGAAGGTGACAGCTGGAATTTGTGTATTCCCTCTACTCAGCCTCACACAAAAGGTGCTTGGGTGTGATCGAGTGGCCATCCACATCCAGATGGGCACTCCAGAGCAGGATGGGAGGGAGGAGCTGACACAGCTGAATAGGCGGTGTCCTGTCCCCACACAAAAGTCTTCCCTGTAGTGAGTCTGGAGCCAGAGCTGGGAAGAAGTATCTCTGTGCACTTGAAAGCCCTCCTTTGAAGTCACCTTCACTTCAAAAGCAGCACTGGGTATTATTATTATTATTATTATTGTTATTATCTTGTATATAGCGCGTGGCTACCCAAAGGTGTATAACAACTGGACATCTGACCGTACCACTTCAGTGCACAAATGGACCTGTGAAGAACTCTGCCAGGTGGAAGAGCTACTGTGCTGCTACAAGGACTGCCACTCTGCTGGGGTGCAACTTCAGAAGAACTCTTATTCTGCTGTGCTGCCCTGATGAATGCTGCCCTCTGCCCTGACTGAGGAAGGGCTGGAGCTATCTCACTTGAACCCAGAGTGCCTTAGAGGGCATGCTGGCTTACCTCCTGTTTCAAGTCTTAGGTACAAAGACATCAATTCTTCCTGCAGCAGCACCTGGACTTTGCTTACTGCAAGTCTTGCCTTGCCAAGTGGTGCCAATCCAGTCCAGGGCCCTTGGAAGTGGGTATAAAGTGTTGCTACAACCAGAGCCCACGCATCGATGACATTGTGCTGATCGAAACTGGTGCATCTCCCTCAATGCATCAATGCTGCTGTGAGGACCATGGGCACCACAATGCCGACTGTGCAGCACATTGTCTCCAGTCTCTGATGCATCTCCGACTTTGCGCGACTGGATGCCGACTCGACTTTAATATTGTGCTTCAATAAAGACACATTGCCTATTGCTTCCGCATCTCGGCTCCGTTGATGGCGCATCTAAGATACTTTTCAATGGGCCAAGGCTGGTCCCTCTATCCGACCCATGCTCCATCGTGGTCAGCCTGAAATTTTGGATTTACCCTGGTCTAGTGTAACCAGATAGCCCTGGTTGGCGCTTTAAGCCTCTAAGTGCTACAATTTCATTTAATCTTTAAAAATTCATCATTCCGGTTATACTTATTGAATTTGTCATTTTGGTCTTGTTTTGTTCATAAAAATATAATCTATTTTTCTAAACTGGTGTGGAGTCTTTTTATGGTGTTTTCACTGTGTTACTGTTTGACGTGTTGCACAAATACTTTACATGTTGCCTCTTAAGTTAAGCCTGACTGCTTTGTACCAAGGTACCACAGGGTGAGCACAGCTTAATTTATGGTGTGTATCTGACTTACCATGACTAAGATTATGGTTTCTGCTTGGATAGGGTGCATTGCTCTGCAACCTAAAACACAATTCCTAAAAGGTCTACAAGGGACCACTTAACCTTTGTGAATGTTTCCATTGACCTCTGTCTGCTCCTAATCAATATGTGTGTTTTTTGTTTAGTTTATTTTTAACACATTCCGTTTTCCATTAAGGATAAATAGACTGCTTTATTTACAAGAAATCTTAGAATTTGTGGTCTTTTGACATCAGCAGGCCACCATGGCAGTGAATTTCGCCAATCGTATTGGGTTATTATTTGCCACCTACCTCATGCATATTGATGAGGTAGGCTGAATTTTGACACACTACAAATCAGTATTTTGTGAACCTACCTCTTAATACCTAGGTTGGTTCACAAAATACCAATGGATTCGGTAGAAGCTGGTGCGCAAATTGCGTCCAACCTTACCAAATCAATTTTTGTACATTCCGTTAAAGAAACTGAAAATTGCGAATCGTTCTTTGTTGCAATTTAGGATTTATTGATTGGAATCTTTGTACATGAGGGCCTTAATGTCAAAATTAACACCTAGCAGAAGTTGGCACAAACAAGGGGGTGGGGGGGTTGATGTCCCAGAGAAACCAAGGCATTGCAAACGAGTTGCGAAGCACAGCACACATTCCAATGCATACAACTCTTCTGTGGTTGTGTATGCATAGGAATTTGTATTGGGGTATACTGCCACTACAAATCCAGTTTTGGACAGCACACAGTGACCTAGGCGCAATTTGTTTTTAAGAACTCTATTAGTATTCTTCAATTTTTACACTACTACATTTCATATTACTTTATAACCTATAATTGCTATGCTTACTTCTTCCTGTACCCCACATTATTGAT
This sequence comes from Triturus cristatus, assembly GCF_964204655.1. Taxonomy (NCBI): domain Eukaryota; kingdom Metazoa; phylum Chordata; class Amphibia; order Caudata; family Salamandridae; genus Triturus; species Triturus cristatus. Next base: position 742,124,318 of record NC_140591.1, on the reverse strand, counting down.
CTTGAGTTACATTTGTGGAATTTATATAGCTATGTATTTGTTGTATTTAGTCAACATATCTTGTTGCATTCATGCATGTTGTTGCATTCCCCAAACCCCAGTCGGAAAACATTTTGTTTTTGTTTCCCCTGGAGAGTAGTCTGCGTTAATTTGCTAAAACTAACAGCCCTAATGATTGTGGAGTCGTATGAGTCTCTAATGCCCCCTTCTAATTCCGGCTGCATTAGTATATGTATTTATTACACAACTCAATTCAGTGTCCGGTGATTGGTTTTTCTGTACATCCCTCTTTTTTCCTTTATGGAGCACTCTACTTTCTGTTTGGCCTAGGCGCCATTGAGCGAGGCTGTGTCTGGTGCAAGGTAGGCTGTTTGTGCAGGGGCACAGGTGAGGACACCAGCAGTAGTCCAATTATATGCGATAATGCTCAGCACTGTGTTTTCTTTCCCCTTTCAGCAATACACGCAGCATGAAATTTTTGCTATGCTGTGGTTTAAGAAAATTAAATACATTAGGGCCTTTATTTCCTCTATTATGGATTCTATATCTGCCTCCTCCTGGCTTACCCTCTTAAAAGTAGCAAGATGCACTGGTTGAGTTATCAGCAGATATCAAAGCATCAGTAGCATTAGTCCGGGTCGGACTGGGCCGCACGACAATGTGTGAGTGCCCACTGGGCTGGTCTGACAGATCAGTGTGTGGGCAATTTTCATCAGTTTGTCGACCTGTTTTATGGCCAGGTGGGCCAGTTCTTTTCTGTTTATTTCCTTGATAATACAATAAATATTGCCTGCAGTGAACACAAATGCAGTAAGTGTACCATACCTTGGAAAGTATCCATACAGCATGTCTTTACATGTTCAAAACTGGCCTGATTTGCAAACGAGGGCCATTTTTAGGTCAAGCATTTGAGACCTCTTGTATATACTTTAGTATATACTTATTATATACTTATATGTGTATGTACTTTGTGGGCTCTGGAGATCAGCCCTTAGGATTTGTCTGCTTCCCCTTAGGGACTTTTTTTCTGTTCAACTGCCCCTATTTAACTGTCTTGATAGAAAACGACCAGCAGAGGCCAGTAAAATACCAGAATTGCTTTCTGCTAGAAGGCTTTCTTTTTAAAAAATTTCTGGCAACTGCCTCTATTTAACTTTCTTGATAGAAAATGACCAGCAGAGGTCAGTAAAATACCAGAATCACTTAAGCATTCTCTAGATTCCAGTCCATAGAAAGTGTCTTCCACAAGCACCCGTAGACAATAATATTTTCAAATCTTGTACTTTCAGTATTAGGATCACCGAAGGCCCTGATTTAATATTAAAAACAGAGCTTTGGACTATACCATTTCCGCTGAAAGGCAATATTTCTCTCCATGTGTCCCCATACCTGGCGTGTCACGCAGTTTGATGCTTACTTTCCCTGCATGTTCAAGATCAGTAGATGTTTCAGCACCAATGCTAATGTGCTGCATAGCTAAATACAAATAAGGTACTAAAGGCGAGACCGATTGCATTGCAAATGCTTGTTCTTTTCTAGCTATCTGGTTTGCTAGTGATGGTCACTTTTGTTTTGGTGCCCTTGCCTATGTTTTTGCCCCAGTCTGACCCTGGCATTCGTAAGCATGTTTGATTCTCATGGTTAGGGAACCATTGCACTCCACAGTTCTGTGTGGCACTGTGGGCCTGATTCACAATGTGCCTCTGCACACGTGGTGCAGTTGTGTGGGGCTTGCACTTGTGGCAGGAGCCCCACACGCATGGTGGGACTTCCTCAGTGCAGTTTCTAATTACCTAGGTCCTGCCACGAGTCCGGGGCCCCCCCACGACTGCTGGGCTTCTGCCACGAGTGCAGAGGCCATTTGTGAATCGGGCCCTGAGTCCCTAAGCAGTCCCTAAGCAGCAGTACACAGTGGGGCATGGGTAGGCCCAGCGGCAGAGGAGGCACTTCACCCTTGTGACCCTGGTCTCTGCCTTCCTCTTCACAGATGTACAAAGCTACTCCAAGTCAAAAGGTGAACCTCCGTATATGTAAACATAGTCAGCTAATAATCAATGGTAAACAAAGTTGGACTCAAACATTGGAAGGGATACAATTATTTAAAGGGATTTTCCCTAAGGCGTGTCCCAGATTTGTGGCATCTAGCCTACAATGTGAGCTGTCACTTTTGTTTTATTGACTGGAGCCGAACAGCCTCTGTCCCATCAGTGGCAATTGCTGGCTCCTGGCCACATATAGACATCAGACAAAGGAGGTGGGGTATTGGCAGGTAGCCCATTTCCCTGTCAGGTTGTTTAGGTTCCTGGCCACAACATTGTGCCCAGGTATCACTTCTCTCAAACTATAGGCTGAAATGCTGAAACTCACTTAATCCAGGGAAGGTGAACTCAAATGGTCCTTCCCTTTCCATTCATATTTATGTGGCTTAAAATCAGGCAGATACACTTCACTATACAGTTATTTCAGCAAGGAGAGGGGAATTGAAAGAGCAGCACAGGGAAGCAGGCATGAAAATTAAAGAACCAAGCTCTAATTAACACTAATCCCTATGAGGCAGCCTCAACAGTAAAGGTTATAAAACATGGGATGAACCTTCAACTATGGGCCACCCCCCTCTCATGTACCCAAGTACAGCACACAGACACTACTTCCTATCAGGAGGAATCATATGGTGCTGTCATAACAGGTGACAGAGATTCTTAGGGCTGGGGTTATCTCATGCAGGTGCAGCTAAAGAGGCCGTTACGCTAAGACCACTAATCAGGAAACAAAAATGCCTCCCTGCATTAATGACCCAGAGGTCCAATAACCTCATAAAGATAAATAACCAAACCGACTGAGGCCGCTACACGAACACCTCAAGCGCTTATTTCACAACTGCAGATTGGCCACAGAACATAAAACAGAAATATAAGGCACGCTCGAGTTCCCTGAACTGAATGCTTCATTCCTTATGGAGGAATGACACCCAGTATCAACCACCGAAACATGCTCCACTAAGATACTTAGTCCTTCTCAGGGACAGACAGAACAGAAAAGGAGTAGTAGCCCCTATATATAAATACTTCTTGAACATCAAAATCCTAAATGAGCTCAACTCCCAACAGTCAGTGCCTTGAAACTGAATATGAAAACTAAATGAAACATCAATGTTGTGCAATAATATTTACCAAAGTCACAAGAAGAACTTCCTTGAAGGTAGACGCCCTCAAAGAAGTTAGCAGACTCCAATATCATGCTTTTAGCAGAATTTAACGTTCACTTGGATAACAGAACTAACTCTGTCCCTTTAAATTTTGCTTTCGTCTTTTAAGAAAGCAATCTCATAAAATCTAAACTGGTGCACCCAAGTCTGTGGCTGAAGATAAAAATCAGTGCAGGCTGCATCACATTGAAAACCATGTGTCAATGTGATCCAGAAAAGTTTATTGTCTCCCGCCCTGACTGCTTCAACCAGAGCCTCCCACACTCCCAGTTCATACTATGTTTCCACTTTGGACAGAGTAGCTTTATAATCCTTGCTAGCGGTGAAAATTTCCAATCTATTACCAGACTTTAATTCCCTATTCAAGTTGAACCTAGCTGCCCTACACTGGCTATTAAACCAGGCACGCTGGGGTTGCAGCTTACTTGTCTTACTTAGATCTTTAGTTAGTAGCACCTAAATATCTTTATAAAACTGATCTTGAATGTTATTTACAAAACGATCAAGAAAATGAGGGGAAGAGGAAGGTATACCCAGGTCTATACACCGGCTTCTTACACCAGGTTTCTTGAAGGAGACAAATGTCAAAAGTGTCCATAAACGTCCCCCAATCAGGGTCAGATACTTTTGCTTTCAGGCCAGCAACATTACATGAGATACAATTCAAGTTTGTAGATTACAGCTTGGAAGATATAAACCCAAGTAAGGATTCCCTACTGATGGGTCAAGTCATTATTTTAGGGCTCCCATTCCTTCCTGTGGCCCTGGGGTAGATTCTGGCCCCTTGTTAGCCTGGGGTGGTTTGAACTTCAGGAGGATTAAGGTTTCTGATGGAAACAAAAACACAGTTTCAAGCCTATAATGTTATGGCTAATTTATGGGAAACTAGTTTGAACTCCAGACAGTCAAAATCATCCTCCAAGTGGGTAAAACACTTCACCCCATGACGTCCTGCCATATGAATAAGGGGCTCTCCTCACATAATGCATCCAGTAAGTCACTTTATTGACAGTGACTGGGCATTTACCTCCGCCCACTAACCTTTTCTCCAAAATAGTCTGGGTCATTAGAATACCAGAACCAAGGCCATGGTAGAACAACCCTCATGTGGTTGGAGAAGCAATAATACCCCAGATGTTCCTCACAGGCCCCAGGCCCACTGGATCAGATCTCATTGCTGTAGAAGGGTTAAGACTGGAAGAATGTGCTGCTGTTCCTCAAGAACGGACCCTTCCCGCCTTCGCCGCCGCAGATGCAAATTAGTCAGGTGGCTTTGTTCCAAAGTTTTTGTGATACTGGGCAAGGGTTACCCCAGGTTGATCTGAATGGAGGGTGCCTCTTGCATGAAGAGCACACGTGGCATCCTCACGGGATGCACAATGCTCATTGACATTTGCCAGAGTGTTAATCGACTCTGAAAATCCGTTAGGAGTGTGATTTGGGCTCTCACTTTTACTTTATCTACCCTATCTGTAACAGCTTTAAGGAGACTGCATGTCAAATTGGAGGGGTGTGGAGGATTGGCTCGTCAGACTTTCAGTGCTCCCCCAATGGTATTGGACCAGGACCTTTAGCACTGTCCAAATTGGCAAGAGAGGCTAACCAGTTGCTACATGAAACATCAGGCATGATAGTAACCATGCCTAACACCGCGCCCAAAGGGGCTTCTAGTGCGGGCATAGTGTCTAGAGGAGCACTTTGTGTCTAGAGGAGCACATAGCCATTGTTTGAGCTCAAGAACTTTCCAGTGCTTTGCCACATAAGTGGCCCTTTTGCCACCATTGTTTTGTAAAGATTTCCATCAGAGATCTCCCAGGCTCCCCTGTGCTATGAGGCTGAGCCAGACAAGTGGCCAACTTAGGTTTAAGACTGCTCAATATCGATTCTTCTTCTATTAGCATGTCTGTTTTGGCTAACGTGTTTTTACTTTGTGCCGCACTCAACTTTTTCTTTTTGCTAAATACCTGCATGGAAGTCTCCAACGACCTCCTCTTTCCCATGCTTGTTTTCCTGGTACCCCACAGTGAGACTACCTAAAACCTCTGACCAATCTACAAGGTAAGGGGATTAAATGTCCTACCTCCCTAAAGTTGAAGATGTCAATGTGGTGGACCTGTCCTGCCTCTTCCTGTGGTGCGGGAATTGATTGTGCGCTTTAAGCGCAAGGAATGGGGACGGCACCACCTGGTACGATGATGTCTGGGGCCTGAAGTCCTCCCAAACGGCCCGCTGTAGCAGATCAGCAGCATCCTGCGCTGTGGGAGTTGGTGTGCTTTAAGCACAAGGAATGTGGGTGGTGCCTCCTGGCACGATGGTGTCTGTGGCCTGAATCCCCCCCAAATGTCCCCAGCAGCAGTTCAGCAGCATCACGCACTGCAGGAGTTGATGTTGCTCTTTAAGCGTGAGGAATGCGGGCAGCGCCTCCTTGCGCAATGATGTCTGGGGCCTGAAGTCCCCCCATAAATTACCGCCAGCAGCAGTTCAGAACCATCTCTTAACATAATAAGACAAATCACGCTTAGCAAACGGTCTAGTCTTGATTTGTTCATCATTAAAAAAAAGACCAAATTATGATTAAAACCCTATTTCAATTGAGTAGACAAACCATTTAAAAATTCCGATCAACCCACCTTTCACCAATACAAGTATAAAAGAACAAGACAAATTTTCCTTGATGATTGACTAAAAGGTTATGGGCAAGAAAACAGCAAAATAATCACTCACAACCAGATTTGGAAGATGTAATTCGCAAAGCAATAAGCTATAACAACATTGCAGCATCAACTAACTACAAGGCGCCTCTAACCACCTTAAAAGTGACATAGAGACATAAAATCAATTAGTTGAATTGAAGAGCGATAGACACACATTTTAAATCCAATTTTAAAAGCCCTATCAGCCAAGAAAACATACAGAAAACATTATACTTCGAACCAACTTGTCAATTTTCCAACAAATACTTAACACAGAGAAAACAGACCCAAAAACTAATTGAAATGACTATGAAGCCCCTTCCACTCGTTATACCAGACACTTCTCTATTTAAATACAGTTCACAAAGTTCTTAAAAAATGCAGAAGGTGAGGAACATATTTTTGTTGACACCAGATTTCACTCCTTTAAAATAGATTTGCAATTATGTAGCTGAATAAGACTCAGCTGAACCCATTCTTAAACTACACACTTGAAAATAACATAAAACTTCATGACCACCATCGTACAATGAAGACCTGATTTTCTCCTCTTTAAGCCAAAAATGGCATCTCACATCTTTCCATGTTGAGTCAAAATCGATAAATACTTCCTGGATGATAAAAGATTTCGCAGCTGCCTAAAAAGGTAACAATAAAATGCCCTCAGTAGAGATAGAAGAATCCATCAGTTTCACACTGATTAAAAGCCATCAAGAGCACAGACAGCTAACAGTTGAAAAGAACACATATATAAAAAATAAATGTATTGGCGGCTGATGACACACTAAAGATCTCAGAAAGAGTAGAATTTTACATGTAGTCTTTCTCAACGTCACAGCAAATTTTGACATTGCTGACAAGTAAGACCCTCCTTGGAACCCAGAATGAGGATGGCAATTGGAGGCATGATCTTAAAATCTATAACGTATGAAGGGTAGATCATACTTAGTAAAAAAGACATCTGATCATCAGAACTTTCTATGTTACTATGTGGAGTGCCACATTAATCCTTTCCAGCTTATCACTTTTCAGATTGTGCGAACAATTAGTTAATGCAATGATCAGGGAAACACACCTAAATATGCATCAATGTGTAGATAGCACAGAGCTCTACTTAAAAATGGATTCGGAACTGTTCACAATAGATCTACATAAAGACCTACATCTATCTCAGTCAGATTAATCCAAACTCTTCCTAAAACTGACTAGATTATTTTTTCTTTTTTTAAATCAAATTGAGTGACAACCTAACATATTAGGATTAATAAAGCCAGCAACCTCTAGCAAAGCAAAGCCTCTTGTTTTTATAGTGGAGAGCAAACTAGCTGTAGAAAAACACTCACAATATAACATAACATGCTCAGTGGCAACTGAACATCATTCACAATCTCAAATAACTGTTCTGGGGAAATGACCTAAAGAGGACAGTCAATCCTCAAGGAACACCCGAGCTGCAGACCTTCCTAAAACTTGCGTGGATCCTGTAAAGCTTTCCTATTCTCAGCAGCAAAGGCAAAATATTAGCACAAAAAGACAGACACAGCATACTTAGGATAGTCTGCATAAATTATAAACGCCTTACATCTTAACTGTATTACTTAGCCATGAAGCTCAAACTCTCACGAGAAGACAGACAATCCAAATGGACAGAATGGCTAATGCTAGAATACAAAAATCTAAGAAGCAAAATATATTCAACTAATCTTTTTCTGGGACTGCACCTAAAATTTGTAGGAACATTCTCCCGAACATACCGATGCTCCCTGATACATTTCTTCTAAGAGGAGGGTGAAAAAACTCATAAGAAGCAACATTATGAGCTAACATACAATATAACACAGAATGACAATTCCAGAGTTCTTCGGACCTAAATTATGATGGGACTGGAATGATTTTCTTCTGAACTATGGACCTGATTTAGAATTTGGCAGACAAAGTGCTCCGCCACAAATGTATGCTTCTGTTTTCGTCTCACAAAGTCCCCCGCAATCATCAATAGACTGAGCAGTGGATGGGCAGGGCACTTTTGATTGTCCTTTGGTTCATTTGCATTCGATCCAGCAGTTCCAGTGTCATCAGGAAGATGCAAGCTGCATGAGGGAGGGCTCCTTCTATGCCTCAAAAAAGATTATGAGCAGGGAACACATAAGTCATCAGGGTTTTTTTCAGACAGAGGTTTTTAAGAGACAGTTTTATGTTGTTTCAAGTTTCGCCTGTCTTCCCTGTCTGACTGGTGGGGGAGGAGAGACTATTTTTTTCTAATTCAATTTAAAATACATTTATCACATAAGCTGTTTTTTTGTTGTGAATAGGTTATGATTATTTAGGGAGCCATTTATGGCCTAGAGGTTAAGGTCTATGACTCACAGTGTAAACAATGTATTTCTTGGCACCAATTTTTCTACACCTCTGTTCCAAGAAGGACTTAAAAAATGGATTTTTTTTTAGAATCAGACAGTTTTTAGGCCAACCTTGGGGACCTCTTAAGGACATATGAGGGGTTTATTTCCTTTATTGTACTTTACCAGAGGAGCACACTAAACCAAACAGATGATCTCAACTATGTCTCCTATCATACCTAGGAAAAAGAAGTCAGCGGTGTATGGACTCTAGAGGTAATTTGCTATGGTTACTCTCTGGAATTCGAGATGATCTGTCTAGTTTCAAAACTAGTCTCTACAACTTACACCCAGAATTCCATCAAACAAGGAGCACTGAAACAAGAAACTGTAGAAATACTTTTAAATAAATGAATCTGCTCAGTAACAATCTTGTTGTGATTCCTTAAAAGGTATCGTCTATTTTTGTGGTGCCATAGGCTCAGCTGCAATGGGGATCATTAGTTTGACATCTTCTCCTACATTGAGCACCATCCTCCCAGGAGATGGGTTGTCAGGTTCCACCACTAATCAAAAGGTTTTTATAGGTTTATAAGGGAAGATTCGCACTTCAAAGTGAAGCAGGGGAATCATTCTCTTCCCCCACACCTCATCAATCCTGATGCCAGATAAATGCCAGATTTGTTAAAGAGCAACTAGTGTCATCAAATAATTCAACTAAAAGGTCTTACAGAAGAGATGCTCTTTTCAGAAAACTATAGAGAGATGATAGTGGACAAACCTCCCCGAAGCGTACGCCAACATGCAATCAGGGACAGGATCTCTTTCTCTGCCGGTCTTTGTGCATCAGATAATCAGATGGTCAAACAAACATTTGGCCACTCTCTAAGCATCTATATTCAAGGGAATGAGAATGTAGTAGTAGACATATTAAGCTGACTCTATCCTCTTTGCCACAATTTTGTCAGGCTCAGCATGTCTTTGGTGGAATATGTCAAATGTTTGGGATCCACCAGGTAGACCTGAAAATGCTCTTCTTCCGAAATTCCTATCCAGATACCCAGAAGAATGGTGTTGGGAAGACCGCTTAAGATTTCAATGGCCTTACCACTTCCTTTGTACATTTCTCCTATTTCCACTGATAGCCAATTTAATGGCTAATCTTCATAAGGAAAAGTTGCATCTGATTTTTGTAGCTCACTTTAGCCAAGAATGAGGTAGTTTTCTTCACTCAGAATAATGTTCCAGATACCAGAAGGGGTTTTTCCAATAGAGCCATATCCTCTGCGAAGGCATCTTGTTCCTCCAATGTCTTGTCAGAAGATATGTCAATCAATTTGGCTGTTAAAAATAAGGGTTTGAATTGCTATCCTACACCTGTTGCACTTTCAGTACAGGAATCCTATCATCAATCTACTGGAAAATCTTCTCAGTGTTCTTATCCTGGTTCTTTAATCCCTCAAATTGAGAACCTAAGTGGCTTCTTCAACTCATGCAATATTAATCACAAGGCTGAACTAAGAATCAAGTTCAGAACAGAGGGTAAGGTTAGAGATAGCAGGTGCAAAAAAGCCTGGTATGAATGGGTTATACAGTATATGATAGTCACAGGAATACTACCACAAGCATACATGCGTCAATGAAAACAACTATGACATAGATAACTGAACATTATGTACACATGTAGTTATAAAATAAGGTTATTCGGACTATCCTGTTGGAGTCTGCTTCTCCTCTTAGAATTATATGCTTTTCTTTCAGAACTAATAAAAAATAATCACAATATATGCTTCTAGAAGCAGTTATCCCACTTTTTTAGGTTTTTTCTTAATAATATATCACATAGCAAGAACTTGACATCAAAATAGATATTAAGGACAAGATGTACGACCATTGATGTTTGCGGCTCATAAATTGCATTAAATTGCGAGTTGCAATTTGCGAGTCGCATATATCAATGTACAACAGTGTCAGAGGCAGTGTTTGCGATTCTCAAAGGGGTCGCAAATTGCATGCCTCATGCATATTAATGAGGCTGTCACAATTTGCGACCCCATTGGGAATGGCTGGCACTCCCAGGGAAGGTGGCCTGCTGGGTTCATCAGACCACCATGTCTGGGACTGCTTTGTCAATAAAGCATTTTTTTTAATGCAGCTCGTTTTCCTTATAGGGAAACGAGATGCATTAAAAAATATATATATATATACTTTTTTGTTTCATCTTTGAAGAGCAGGTAGTGGTCCCTGGGACCACTGCCTGCGCTGGAAAAATGTTTGCGCACCCATTTACAAAGGGGAAGCGGTCCCCTGGAGACCCCTTCCCATTTGCAAATGGTTTACCACCCTCTTGAAGAGGGTGGTAAACTGCGACAAATGAGGTCGCAAAACATTCCCACATAGGGGTTCAGAGTCGCTATTAGAAAGGGACGTCTTTGGAACGCCCCTTCCAAATAGCGAATCCCAAATCCTATTTAGCGAGCCGCTAAATAGGATTAGTACATGGGCCACAGGTTTTTTGCGGGCGCAAACGGGTCTAAAACCCATTTGCGCACGCAGAAAACCATTGTACATCTGGCCAACAGTAACAGAATATACAGAAATATATTGTGATACAAAAATATTGCATCTAAAGCACGGACTACACAAATATATTAAATAATAGATGGGATTTGGTTTACCATAGGTATATCCACATATATGTACCTTGATTACATAATATACATACATAAATACATATACACACACACACACACACACACACACATATATATATATTTATATATATATATATACATATATATATAGGCGTGTAGATGTGGAGTTAAGAATAGCATACCTATACTTACCAGTATATACTTACCTTCACAATGTTTTGGTAGTCAATAATCTGTCTACAATTTTCTGCAGCACAATATTTTTGTGCTTGATACTCCGATATGCAAATCAATGCCCTCCAACAACGAGTGCAACCCCACGACATACCTTAGGTGAGCCACATCCACAAGGGTAACTTACCAACCATATCGTCCATCTCTTCAACATAGTCTCCGTATGGCCCATGTTTACTTTTTTGATTAAACATTTTACTGACAATGAGCGGGCTGTGAACATGCAGGAGCGAGAACATGAGGATGAAAGGGCTTTCTCGGTTTCTTGAAAACAAAACAAAACAGAACACCTCCATATTACTGAATGCTCATATTCCACAAGGGACTTAAACAATGACCCATTTTCTGCTGATGTTCAATAATGAAGAAGGCTTCCAAATTGTTTTGCTTTAATATATTGAACTGCTATGTGGCATACCAGAGTGCTGCAGAGTACTACAATTGCTCATACTATATTGAAGACCTTAATAATTACAAACTGGTTTTAGATATTACTTCATACCACAGTTTTTGTGGCTGCTAATTTTGGTAGAGAAGAAAGGCTACTGTTGGCCAATTTGATGGAGCTCAATGTGTTTAAGAAGGGTAGCCTGGATATATACTTGCACATACAGAATAGAAATATCATTAAAAAAAAGGTAGGCATCATTACGAACAACCTGATCATTACGAAGGTGCTGGTGACACGAATAACTGACACTATCAAAATTATAAATTTTGAAGGATTACCACACATACAGGTATTTAACCAGCTGCAAGAAGGCAACATTTCCAGTTGAAATGCCTGGCAAAAACGTGCTAAAGTATACAAAAAAAATGATTAATGAAATGATTGAATTAATCTCAGCCACTGGTAATTACTCAGGCCGCATCCCAACCCATCGTTATTTTGCACACCGTGTCACCTCAATTTGGACCCATCTACATACCAATCAGTCTTGACCCCGCTCCAATCGGAACAGTCCAGCCTGAGCTGCCAAGCCAGGTCCTCCCTGAACTGCAACCCAGGACCATTATAAGGGCGAAAACGGCTGGGTTGCATGCTCCCATTCACAGATGGAAATTGCCTTTCTTTCAACTCATGTTCTTTGTTTCTGAATTCCTACGTTTGATGCTGATAAATGTATATGCCAGGTCTGGATCTCCTAGTAACATGTCTGCTACTTTTGTTTTATTAGATGAAGTAATTGAGATATACCAAGATGAGGCTAAAATTATGGTTGGCGGTGATTTTCATGTAAAATGTGAGCCCTCTTCTATCATTAACGACCTGGTAGAGGCAGAGGAAGAGCTATGGGGAATTCCTTGCCTTATTGATAAAGCTCGACAGAACTCCTTTTCCAAATCTTGCTCTCCATCTGGCATCCTATGTGGTTATGGCGGGGAGATAATTTTAACGCCGTGCTTGATAATATGCCCCCAAGCTTGTAAAGGGCGCACTCGCTCTGACTGTAAAAGATCACTCACGTTTCAAAGAGGAATTATACTAATGTCATGGATTGTGTTCTATTGGACATTAGGCTTTGGCTGCTATTAATTAATGTGGCAGTGGTGACCCGACTAGACAGTGACCATAACCCTCTCACTACTTTTTTGAAAGGGGTGCCATTTGAAGGGCTAGTATTGGCGGCGACATGGCTGTCAAGGCTCCGATCACTGATAATAATCGCAGAAGGGTTCATGGCCCTGGCTTATCGCCAACCACAAACTGTATGCTGACGTATATAACTGGTTTGCCCTCTTTGTCTCGAAATCGATGTCAGCTCTATGCTACCAGAAGCTATCCTAGTTGTTCATCAACGCTTTTTTAGTTCCTTATTGGATATTCTCTAGGGAAGCTGGTAGTAAGAAAACAGAGGCTCTCACATGATCCTAAATAGTTCAATCTTGCTTGTAAAACTGCCAAAGTAACTCCTAGAGTGGCCATAAAAGCAGGCGTACAGGTCAACATCAATGAGGCTCGGTACAAGTATACAGAAGCAATGGGGAAAGCTGAACAGGATTGAGATGAGCAAATTTGGGACTACTTGCTGTGTCTGCCAAATAAAATGATTGTTGAACATTTTGGCGTTTAGCTTCTCGTGGGAGTGCAGATGCTAGTAACAGTTTCTGTCACAATATTGAACCAGATAAGTGGGAAGAACACTTTGCAAAGATATTTGCCCCAAGTACTCCAGGTACCCCCTCTGATGCCAACAATTGCCTTTTTTCCCTATGCGGACACCTTGTTGGCCCCCTATTCAGGGAAGTTGAGAGTCCTTTTTAGGTCGAGCCTAGGCAGCGCATGCGCTGTCTGCAAGACCTGTAGGAAACAGTATATGGAGAGTAGTCCCACCTGCCACTTGCCATTTGCTCACTCTGGCGTAGCTCTGCTTAGCTGGCTCAACATTGGCCGGTGATCCAAAATGTCACTTCCGTTTTGTGGGAAGCAGCACCGACCAACTACAGTTTAGTTACACTGTAGGTTGATATCTCTTTTGTTTTGGGACTACTTCATCGTCTTAGTGTCCCCGGCCTCGGAAACAAATGCTTGCAGTGTCGGAGAGGAAACGACCTTCGGTTTCATGCCAGTCAGCTCAAGTGATGTCTCATTTGTAAGAAATTCTATTTTCTTCGCGAGGGACACTCAGGCTGAAGCAGCATCAGAGGTGGTATGGTTATACATATGCTCCCCGCCAAATCCACCCCAGCTGGGAAGCTGGTCCGTGAACGGCGACCTGTTTACTGGCCTGGGTGGCCACAATCCAAACACGCTTAAAACGCCATTACTGACGCAGCTACTCAAAACCCAGAGCAGTTTCAGGCAACACTTGTTTGAAAGATGGTCGGATACAAACTCCAGTATCACCGCAGAATGTACTCTTGCTACTTTCCACGCTGAGTAACTATAAAACGGGGACACTTGAGTTAAGTGTACAGCTTCAAATCTGCGTTGGTTGCTTGCAAACGAGATCAGCTGTTAACACAAGTGCTTGTTTAAAAACTGCTTTCTACACAAATCTGATTTAATATGCCCACTAAATTGTATGCCTGGCAGATAGAATGCAAGTTAGTCGGCATAATAAAACAGATTTGTGAAGAAAGCAGTTTTTAAACAACCGCTTGTTTTTAGCCGATACTCAATTTACTTTGGCAGTTTTATAGCGCAAACTGGACCCGAAGGTGTCAGAGCCCTTTACATGAGCACCAGTTACGTTACACATTTATTTCTACGCACTGGGAGATTAAGGGGCATATCATCAACGGCCAGCGATAATTATCGCTGGCCGTGTTTAGCCTGCGCAAAATTAACGCCGCCTATCGCCGGATTCTATCGCCCGGTGGGCGCTCTATCAGCAAGGCGCATCGCCAAGGCGATAGTAATCACGGCAATAGCGGCGATAAGGCGCAATAACACAGGATAACCTGCGATAAAAAAGCAGCGACAGTGAAATACATCGGTGATAGGGAGATGTAGACTCAGCATAACGATCCACCTCCCATATTAAACATGGTTAAGTCAATGATTTAGCAGGCATAAGGAACCGGTGATAAAGCCGGTTAGCGCTACTTTTAATGTCGCTAGGCCGGTTAGCGATTCCCTTATTAATAGAGAGATCCTTCGTTAGCGATTATTTTCGCTGCATTTCTCACGGGAACGCCTACCTCGCATCTCATTAGCGATGCGAGGCCAGGCGATAAGAAAATGGGCGCTGAAGCATGGATTCACGCGTTAGCGTGACCATGCTGATAGGGCGATAAGATTATCGCCGCTTTTCGTCCAAAAACGGCCTCAAAAGCGGTTGATATGCCCCTAAGTGATTTGCCGTGTGAGATTCCTGCTTAAAAGGGAACTTTTATTTGCTCAAATAATGTAAACGATCATGACAAAACAGTGCTCTGGGTTGGAATAGCTCCAGCTGCACAGGTGCGAGCCATTCCTGCTGAGATAGGATGCCTTACTAATGCCAGAGATGATGTCCCTGTTTACATTTTACCTCAATTTGCTTTCCCTAAGGGTAGTTCCTTTTCTCCCTGCTGTTTCTTTGTTGTTTTCATTTCTATAGTCAAGGTCCCTGGAATTATGCAGTAGTAAAGCGCAAAATTATCCTACAAGAAAAGGCAAAACATGAGGCATGATGCAACACATTTTAACAGTATTACTTTAGCATGTTGTCCTTTTTACACATTACACATGTTATCACTGTCTGGGCAACAATTTCACATCACTAGTACTACCTAGTTTAACAAACAAATACAGAAATAGACAACTGAATACCCAGTTAACCTTTGCAAAGGGCCCTCTACTGCGTGCAAACACATGTTGCCATGGTTTTATTAACTTTAAAACTGTTTGAGCTACATAATTATTTTTTAATATCTCAAGATTATGCAGCAGATAACATTTTGTGGCAAATCCATAATTATGTGGAAAACCCTACAGCCATAGAATCGCATAATTCCAGTGCCTCCTGTGAGCTGAGTTCCCTTTAGGTGTCTGGCTGTGTTCAGATTGTGGAAGTATGATTATGTTGGCACATTCAGATTCAGAGCTATGTAACTGAAGCCAATGTGCCTGTCAGTGCTTCATGAAGGTTCAGGCTACATATCTGATAGCTCTTTAGGTCACCTAAAAAGCACTTGTGCTGTCTCTTCCAGTCATACTGAATTCACGTATGGATTTTAAGCTCAGCCCATCTTTTCAATTGGCTCCTGTTACTGACCTTTGTAAATGGAGCCTTTTAATTCGTAAATAGGCTTAGTAGTCCCTCCTTAACTGCTCTTCTCATCACTCTTCTTGCTTGTGCATCATGCTGCTCCACAACATACAATTCCAATCCAACCCACATAATTCCACTACACACCACACACATACACTACATACAATGAAACAAATGCAAGACCTGTTGCATTTCGAATGCTTGTTTAGTTTGGAAGATACCCATGCTGCAATTTGTCAGTTAAAAATGGCCAAGGCCCCAAGACCTGACCGGATTCCAGGTGACTTGTATAAGACTGAAGCTTCTGTGTTGGCCCCCTACAGAAATATTTTATCCAATACAATTGTGGCTGGTGCAGAAATTCCAGACACTTGGAAGGGGATGAAGATCTTCCCAATATTTAAGAAGGGTGATGCAGGCAGTCCCTCGAACTATAAGCCTATAAGTCTAATTGACAACTTACAATTATTTTTTTGCAAGGCAGATACTTGCTAAGTTGCTTAGCTGGGTTGAACAGAATGAAATTCTATCCGCCCTGCAGGCTGACTTTCATGCCAAAACAAGCACTTCTGACAAGGTTTTAGGTTTGCACTCCTTTAATGGAAGTATGCTCAGATAGGTAGACAAAGATTATATGTTGCAATTGCAGACCACTGAGCAGCTTTCGACTTGGTACAGCGTGAGAGGCTCTGGGAGGTGCTAGCTAAAATGGGGCACCTGTCACTCTTCCAAATCTTCTCATTAGGCTGCATGAGGGGACTTATGCCCAGGTTTGCTGGGTCAATGGAGGAGAGTTAACTATCCGTATTTGTATTGCGCGTGCCGTTCGACAAGGTTGTGTCCTTGCTCCTTAGCTATTCACGTTATAGACAAATGGAGTGGTTGAGGAGCTTCAGGCCTGAAAAAATGATTCCCCATCATTGAATGGCAAGAAGTTGCCCATTTTATTATTTGCAGACGACTCTCTGCTTATTTCAAAGACCCCTATGGGATTACAGTTGCTTCTGAATACATTTTTGGGCTTCTGTAACCAGCGAGGCCTTGAGCTAAATGCCAATAAAACTGATTACGCTAAATTGTACCCCTGTCTTCCTCCTAACTATTGGCATTCAGGATCTTTTATTTACCAATTAAACAGTGATGGAGGGGAACAACACTTCATAACACAATGACAATATTATACCTGAAAGTACCACAGACTCAGACTTTAGGTTTGTCAATTTATTTTAAGGCCAAGAATAATAAGATGTATACACATCATAAGATTAGCATATAAAGATATAAGAAAATCAATACAGAGCCGATTCTACGAATATAAGTAATTCGGCATAACAAAAATAGAATGGTAAATTCGAGGATCAGGATGCAACTCAAAACCGACACAGAGTCTAGGTCCCTTTATATCTGAAATAAAACAAATCTGTTCCTACACTGTACTAAGAGGAGATGCTATCTAATACCCTTCCCTCTATTCCTAAAGGTGTCAGCACATGTTGACTTCCTAAGAAGTACTCACGTCAAATGGGCTAGGAGTGAGTTCTAAGATGCTCCTTTCTCTCCGAAAGCTAGCAGAAGTCTGGGGTCTCTGTCCCTGCGCATCATACAATATAGAATTCGATTCTTTGCTTCATCCTGGTAAAATTTTCCATTGCAACTTTTTCTAAATGGGGAGGTTCATGCCTTTTAATTAAGGCATCTTTGTTCGGCGTGGTGACCTTGATTCCCAGAGCAGCCAGACTCGAAAGATCTCCTCCCTTTTCGCTTCCAACTGTCTTCAAAGCATTTTTTGTATCTTCTCCAATCTGAAAATAACAAGTTGGCATTCCAATACCTGCAGTAGGATGAGAACACTGCTATTTCTTGAAAAAAACAGGCATTTCATTATTTATTTCTCGAGAAGCCAAGGAGGTGCAAAAACAAGTACAGCCTTGGGCCTAGGAAGTCGGGCAATTTAAACAATTAACGGTTACAATATATGATTATAAACTGTCCTGCTCTCTGTATATGCAGACATGACGATACATACATGATCATATTATAACATTGCACTACAAAGAATGTGTAAATGAATCTACTGAATACATGTTCAGGATTATAAAACACTGCAAACTATATACTTGCTTGTAGGTGCATGGCAACTATGACTATAATGCACCCATACAAATAGAGTACTGAAAGCGCTCTATCAGTTCCCCCCTCTTATGATTAGTGTCATAACACCAAATTACATTCTTTCAGGATTTCTTCCTTGTAGAAGAGACCGACCTAAACAAAAGATGTAGCGTGCTGTCCATGTCTAAATCTCTCTAACCCTTTAAGATGCTGTTAATGACTGTCCTACAGTCTTTCCATTTGCTGTTCTCGCTTTTTCCAGGATATTTTCCTGATGTCTGGGTCTTTGCCATTTGCATGCTTTGATGATTCCCAATAATACAGTTATACAAATGACAGTTATGATGTGTTTCAAGATGTAACCCATGATTCCCTGTCCCAAACTGCCAAACCAACTGCCAATTTGTCCAAAACCCTTTCCAATGTGATCACAGAGTCCCTCAGCAGCCAAATTACTCAATTCTTGATGGATAGCTGAAATATTGGCAATACATTTTCTTATATCCGGACTATTGTCAGGAATATAAGTGCAGCACTGTTGGACTCTCAATACTTTACAGACTCCTCCAGCTTTTGCTAGTAGGACGTCTAAAGCAAGACGATTTTGAAGAACCATAGCCCTTATCGAGACCATCTCACCATCCACTAATAGCAGAATTTGGGCTGTATTCACGGAGAGTTTATCCACTATTGTCGCCAGCTTTCGAATCTTTACATCATTCAAAACCACACCTAGACTAGGTATCATGGCTTCAAACACATCCCCAATAATTTCTCCAGCACTTACACCACGTTTTCCCCTGTGAGAACCTTTGCCTTCCAATGGCCATAAATCATCCACATGGAATATCTTGGGAAATACTATGGCTAAGTAGCATGTCCCATACCAATTCTTGGGCAGTTTCACATAAGCATTCTCACCACATTCAAAATAAACATTAGGCACTATGGTCAATTTATCCAATAGTGCTTTTCTTATGGACTCTTCAATCAGAAACACATGTTCACAATCACTTTCACCCACAAATATTTTATCGTAATATGTGGACGGATGTCTAATGCACAACATTCCTTTCTGCTGAAAGTCTAAAGCTATAGGACTTGAACTCCCCTTTGCCTTGTGATCTAATTCTCCTTTGGTCCATGGCAGTAGCTTATGCTTCAGATCTGGTCTAAACAAGGTTTGCCTATGTCGACCCTCTATCTGATCTACACATTGTTTTTTCAATGTCAGTTAACATGCAGGTCAAATTGTGTCTGTGTGCATAGGACGTATCAAAAGTGATGGTAGGCACGAAGTATTTAGACATGCGCTCTACATTCTTGTAATAATCATATTTGTTCATGTTTTCAAGGACTGGAACTTCAGAGAGTACCGCATCATATTTTGACAAATAATATTCAAAATGGGCTTTGCTATAAAACATACTGAATAGAACACTGCATGTAATGCCGTAAGTTAAGGGCAAATTATGGTATTGTATGCCTTCCTCTACTGAAGCTGGTAATTGCATGCACACATAGCAGTCTTTCGCTTCCATTGTCTCCACATACTCGTATAAGAAACGGGCATATGCATTCAGCGTAAAATCACCTTTTGACAAATCTACATGCAATCTACGACTAGTTTCCTTGATCATTTCCTTATCTTTGATGGATGGACCTTCTTCTATATCGGCATTTGAACTGGGTGGGGTAAGGGTAGGTTGTTCCCCATTCTTTTCATCATTGGAAGACCCACTCAAAGATGTGACAATCACCACAATGACAAGCAGCACCACTGCTATTAGAGTTCCGACAATACACTTTTGTTTTCGACCAGATGTTTCGGAAGCAATATTTCCACTGTCGTATTTGACACACCAAAGAAACGTTGAGAGTCTCTGTTTTTCTTTTCTGTACTTTTAGTTCTAAATTACAATGTCCTTATTGGATTTCTTCACTCGATTATTGCCAAATTTAGTCCATCAATACTAAGCCTATTGTAGAGAAGTAGTCAGCCCTAATCCTGAATTATTCTCTCTATTGAAAGGAGCCTAATTTTAATTCTTCTTTCTCTGGGGTCTTCTTTCTAAAGCCTGAGTTCTTTGATCAGATCACAGTTCAAGCTTCATCTCTAATGAGGTTAGAGCCAAGTATTTGGAGAACCACTTGCAGGATTTCAGCACAAATCTCTCCCAATTCTAAGGCAGTAAGCTGTTGACCAAAAGAAGGGAAAACAACGTGATTAAGTGTCAAGAATCGCAGTCCACTCAACCCCGGTGGATTTGGAACTTGCAGTGTCAGGGTTGCAAAGGCTTCAACTCCCGGGACAAACAACTGAATATCAATCGAGAGGGTGTCCCCTCCGTAGCTCACTGTTCCAGTTCCCAATCTCCCAGAATTCCTTGGGCTCTGCATCTGCATCTGCAGCCAGATATGTCCACTCAGGAGATGCGTACTTCTGAGACGGTGTTCTTTTTTTCTTGAGCGTCTTAGATCATCTGGATTATCTTCTTGTTCACTTTATTCAGATTCAGACGTTTCAGGAATTGGAGCAAGATTTTTCTCAGATGCAAGTCTCATGTTTAGCCTTTCTTTTCTTGTTGGCCACTTTTCTGCTTTGGCATCTACTCTCCACTCTTCCTCCTTGTCTGTTCCTTCTACACCCGGCCGTTCATTCGGGTCTGGTTCAGAGGGTACTTCTACTATGTTGTCGATTTCAGGCTCTGGGGTCTGCTCCTCCGCAAGCAGTTCTCTTTCCCCTTGTGCTGTTTCTCTCTGTATGTCTTCAGAGTTAGTTGTTCTTCGGATAGCTTGGGGAAGGGGTGTCTCCTCTATCGGCTCCGGGACCTTGCGGGTATGTGAAGCGTGAATCCAATTTGGCAGTCCTCCACACTTCACCGCTGTATTCGTGACCAACATCACCTGATATGGTTCTCTCCAGCGGGCATCTAGACAGCTCTTCCGCACGTGCTTGCGTACAAGAACCCAGTCTCCGGGGTTCAGATCATGTAGCAGGTCTCTCGAGGTGGATGCAGTCGCAGCCTCGACCTGGTGGGACACAGAATTAACCACATCAGCCAGTCCCCTACAATAGTCCAATACCATATCATCAGTGATATTAATCAATGTTGTTGCTGGCACCATAGGCAATCTCATAGCTCTCTCTGTCAGTATTTTATGAGGGGATAGCTCTGTCCTTCTATCAGGAGTGCTGCGCAAACTCATGAGAACAAGTGGCAAAGCATCTGGCCACTTCAATGCAGTTGATGAACAAACCTTAGCCACTCTCATTTTGATTGTGCCATTCACCTGTTCCACCAGACCAGATGCTTCTGGTCTGTAGCTACAATACAATCTCTGGTCTGTGTTTAAAGCAGCACACAACAGTTACATGAGTTCACTATGGAAGTGAGTTCCTCTATATGTTTCTGCTGAAGTTGGAAATCCGTACCTTGGGATGAGTTCATGCAATAGCAGTTTTGCCACAGTGAGACTATCACATCGTCGAGTTGGATAAGCCTCAACCCAACGTGAAAAGATACACACCACCACCGAAACATCTCTCAGCCTATTGTATCTTGGCATCTCAATAAAATTCAATTGCATCCTGTTAAAAGGACCTCCTGATCTCCCAATGTGACTCATTGTAATCACAGTTCTTTTTCCTGCATTCATTTGCTGACACGTAACACATCTATAACACACTTCTTCAGCAATCACAAAAAAGCATGGATTAAACCATGTCTGCCTGAACACTCGCACCATGGCTTCTCGTCCCAGATGAACTGCTCCGTGAATCTGCCTTGCCATTGGACTCAGCAAACAATTAGGAAGTATTGCTCTATTATCGGTTGACACCCAAATGCCATCATCTCTCTTTTTACAGCCTGCTCTGACTCATGAAGCAGTTTCTTCCTCTGAGACCTCATCTTGTAACCGCTTCACTTCGTTCCATGTATCAGCTACAGCTAACATCATGCTGAGCTCTGTCCCTTCTGTGCTTTCTCCTGTATATTGCCCATTAAAAACACATGCATGTATAGCACAAAAACGAGCTACTTCGTCAGTGTAATTGTTGCCCTTTATGACAAAATCTTCTCCCTTTCCATGCGCAGCGCATTTCATGACTGCTATAGCCCCTTTGAGACCACAGCTGACCAAAATCATGAACTACACCAAACCCGTATTGTCTGTCCGTATAGATCGTTACTCGGAATCCATGTGAAATAGTACAGGCATGTATCAATGCAATGATTTCCGCTACCTGAGCAGAAATTACTCTATTTAAACAGGCAGCTTTTACTACTCCAGTGATGGTGCATACAGCAAATGCTGCTCTTAGGTACCCTTCATTGTCTCTTAGAAATGAACCATCAACAAAGAGGATCAAATCAGATTCAGGTAAAGGTTCATTGACAATGTCAGGTCTGGGTTTGGTAGATAGTTCAGTGACATCTAACAGTCATGTTCTTCACAATTTTCATCTCCATCTTCTTGGGGGACAGGCAACAAAGTAGCGGGGTTCAGAGTGGTACAACGTCTTAACATAACATTTTCAGATGCTAAAATAACTTGCTCATATTTATTCAACCTATTGTTCGTAAGGTATTGCGTTTTTGTTCGGGTCATCAGTAATTCCACAGAATGTGGTACATAGACAATTAAAGAATGACCCATCACGATGCTTTCGCATCTTTCAATGCTGACACCAGTTGCAGCAACGGATTTCATACATCCGGGCAAAGCAGAAGCTACTGGATCTAATGTAGCTGAAAAATGGGCCACTGGTCTACGGGCACCCCCATGTGTCTGTACAAGGACTGCTAATGCACATTCCTCCTTCTCACAACAGAAGAGCGAAAACGCTTTATTATAGTCTGGCATTCCAAGAGCTGGGGCACGACATATGCTTTCTCGCAACTCATGGAAGGCTCTCAAGCATTCTTCATCCCATTGTACCGGATCACTGATGTCTTTGTGTGTTAATCTTAACAGAGGCTTTGCTTGTAAGGAAAAGTTTGGGATCCACTGTCGACAATAGCCGACCATACCCAAAAACATGCAGACTTATTTTTGTGTTTTCGGAGTTCCCATTTGCAAGATCGCCTCTAATTCGATCAGGTGACACTCTTCGCTTTCCTTTCTCAATGCGATGTCCCTGATACTGAACTTCAGGTAGACAGTATTGTAATTTGTTTGGAGACACCTTGTGTCCATTCTCTGCCAAATGGTTTAACAAAGCCACTGTGTCTATCCTGCATGCATCCTCATTTTCTGAGACGACCAAAAGGTCGTCAATGTACTGAACCGGGACTGATTTCTGGGGCATCACCAGTCCTTCGAGATTCTTTTTCAGGCACTGGCTAAAGATGGAGGGGCTTCCTGTACCCTTGTGGGATTCTACACCATGTTAGGACAAGGTAGCCCATCCAAAATGCAAATAAATATGGCTATCCTCGTTTAACGGTATAGAAAAGAACGCCTGACACAAAGCTATGACAGTAAACTATTCCGCTTCACATGGTATTTGAAAGAGGATCAAGGCTGGATTTGGTACCACAGGTCAACACGGAATTACAATTTCATTAATCCTGCGCAGATCTTGTACTATCCTATACTTGCCGCTAGGCTTCTGCAGTCCCATAATCGGTGAATTACAGGGACTTCCTCCTATTTCCTTTAGAATGCCTTGTGCAATCATTGACTCAATGACAGGAGTTATTCCAGCCAGTGTTTCCACGGACAGTTTGCATTGTGGAGTTCGTGGAAACTCAGCATTCAGTTTCATCTGTATCTTCACAGGTGCCACACCTCTGATTAACCCTAACTCTTCACCTGTGAAATCCCAGACTTGCGGGTCAACTGAGTCTCTCAAATCATGCAGCAATTCTGCTTTTGTAAGAACCACAAACAGTTCTGCACACATGCTCATATTAGCCATTTTAAAATCATCATCATCATCATAGGTCTGCAGCTCCACACAGTTCGGAGTGCTTGAGATGTTACAATTTAATTTGCACAACAGATCACAGCCCAAAAGACAGACCAGACTTGTATTACATGCCACAAATTGGTGCTTATCCTTGAACGGCCCTATTCTAACAGGTAATGCATTTGTCAATGGGTTGGTCATTCTCTGATTACTGACACCCACTACTTGTATCGATTATCCAGAAAGTGATAAATTGGGAACCATATCTGTTCTTACTGTGGAACGTGCAGCTCCAGTATCTAATAAAAAGGTAACAGGATATCTGTTCACATCTACATCCACAAATGGCCCACTCTGATCTACCTCCAATATAGTATCAAGAGGGCATTCTTCCTGCACCCCCCTCTGGTACTCTAGAGGGCCCTGAGATTGATGGTATCTGTCCCGTATTTCAAAATACGGCATCTGTTGATATGTCTGATTGTAGATGGGTATTCTGTGGCTCGCAACTTCCATACACGGAGCTAGGTCTAGTCAGTGTCTGGAGAGTCTCACTCATGTGTCCCTCTCCCTCATATTGAATCAGCGGGATTCAATCGACACTCGCACTTCTAATGTCCCGTCTTGTGACAATAATGGCAGGCAGTCACCTTTTTCTGTTGTGCCACCCACTCACTTCTACTCATCTCTGTACCTCTTCCTCGTCCCTGACCTGGTTGGGTTGTCATTTGCTGACCCATACCTCGGCCACTTCCTCTGCCTCGGCCCATACCTTCTCCAACCCCCTGAATGTAATCTACACTCCTCAACTGAGCCAACATCACCTTGTCTTGCAATTTCTTTTGTGCTGATTCCACTGGATCGCTACAATATTTAGCATACCGCAATATTTCATCCACCGACATATTCTGCCAACATATCAGGTGGTGTATCATCAGACTAATATCAGATTTCAAACCCAACACAAACTTGGAGACAAACTGTCTCATATCCTTCCGATCAATAGTATCCAATCCACTATGCTGTTTTGAAAGCCAATAATAATCAATCATAGTAATCATGCACTGATTCCTTAGGC
Organism: Triturus cristatus; assembly: GCF_964204655.1. Classification (NCBI taxonomy): domain Eukaryota; kingdom Metazoa; phylum Chordata; class Amphibia; order Caudata; family Salamandridae; genus Triturus; species Triturus cristatus. Next base: position 742,099,386 of record NC_140591.1, on the reverse strand, counting down.
TCTTGAGTCGTACGATCAATTTTAAGCCAATCCACAATCTGCGGTGCTAGCGTAGACTGCAACCAAGTAATTACTTGCTCATATTTTCTCATGACATCAGGTGAAGGACCACACGTTACAGAATCTCTAGGAGGCTCTGCCATTCAATAGCAATTTTGCATGCAGCCCACAAATCTGCCGGAAACTACTATATCAAACAAAGTATTCAAATCTATCCACAACACCTTCGAGATCTTGACAAAGCGGTCTATCTGCTTGTACAGTTCTGCAGGTTTTTCCCTCAGCCGAGGAAAATCATTCCTAAAAGCAGCCAAATCACCTCTGCTCCATGGCACATGTACATACCCTCCATTCTGTACTTCTCTCAAAGGGAAATTACCATCTTTCCCCCCTGAGGTGAGGCGGTCCCTATTCCGGTCTTAGCACTTTTCTTTTTGGCCCACCTCTCTTCCCATCTGTCTAATGCTTTCCAAGCATGCATACCTAGTACCAGTTCTCTAATCTGGGCTTTCAACCCAACAGTTCGCTTTTCCTCCAACTCCTTGTCTGTGCAATTTAGTCTGCAAGAACCCTGCATCATCTTGGTCTTTGTCAAATCAACATCATACTTTCGTGCTAACTGCCATTGGGCATCGTAAGCCCGCTTTGCCTTTCTTGTAATGTCTTTGGCTATGACACTCAGATAACACTTTCTAATTTCTTTCCGTTTCTACATCTTCTCTGTCACAACTCTGTGTTCTTCTCGGTATTGCTCCTTCTTCCCTCTTTGCTGCTGAATGATCTTCTCTATTCCAGCTCCTACTCCTCCAGTGATTACCTACACACACACCCTGCGGCCCACACAGCATCCTAGAAGGCTCTGCCCTCGTCCTCTCTTCTCTTGGCCATATTGACTCCCTCACTGGTTGAACCCACATTCGGAGGTCTCACCTTGAGTTTGCCAATATTCCTGTTGGTCTCCTTTCTAACCCACTATCCATTCGTGATGGATCTGCAGTAGCAGGCAGTGGAGTACTGTAAGCCACAGGTACCTGTCCTAAACCTGCTCTCGTTTGTGTAAGGCTTCCCCCAGATATTGTCTCTTCCCTGTCACCTGTATATTGTTGACTGTCGTTGTGTCTCTCGTCAGGAGTATATATGGGAACTACTGGTCCAATGGTAACTGGTGCTGACAGAGCATCTGGTAACTGTATATTCCCTGTAGGTTGAGCTGATTCGTAATTGGGGTATCTCATTCCCCCTGACCCTCCAGGGATCCGTACCATGGCTATTTTTCTCTTGGCTCCTGTTGACTGTTCTTCCGATCCCACCTGCCCTGCTCCTACTGTCTCCTCTAGTTCTTGCGACATCTCTGTCTCTGTCTTAGAATCACAAGGTGGAGGTCGCTCGGCTAAGAGCCTGTCCAGAATACTATCATCTGTATCACTATCCTCATCTTTCTTGCTCTTTCCCTCTGATTCACCTGTTAACTATCAAAAGGGATACAAACGTTCGCCTTCTATCGTGTCTACTCTCCATCGTTTCAGCTGTGCATCCCATCTGGCATCTTGATATGCCTTCATTGCTCTCCTCATTCGTCCCTGTGATGTCTCTTTTTTCTTTGCTAATGGAGCTCTCATCCAAGCGTCTAATGTCTCAAATTGTGTGGGTCGAGGTGGAGGCTTAAGGGCAGCCATCACCCCCCTCAGCTGGTACAAAACCTCCATGTGAAATGACCCATAACGAGGGAAAGACAATTCCCCTTCCTTCTCTGTGATTTTATGCCAATTCTGAAGCCAAACGATTGTCTGTAAACCCACATTCATTGCCATATAATGTGCAGGGGTATCCTCCGGTGGAGTTTCCTCTCCAACCCGGGTCACCACCCCTCTGTCGCCTCTGCACAAATCTCTCAAGACCCGAAAGTAACGCATCATGACAATCGATCGAATTGCAACCCACAATCCAATGTTCGGCTACACCCGCAAAGCAACCAATCCCAGCGCGGCGCACCCTGACGTCACTGTTTACTCATTGCAGCGGCTCACCCGCCTTTACAATTTTGCTTCATACACTTGAACACTTCTACAAGTAACTGTATAACCCAAAGTTATTGACCAAGTAACCGGTTCTACCACAGTCTGGCTGAAGAGCCCATAATAAGGGCGAAAACAGCAAAGTTCAAACTGAGGTGTCATGGTGGGTGAAAAATGATGGACAGACGCAGCCTGAGCAATTGCCAGTGGCTGAGATTAATTCAAGCAGTCCATCCATCACCTTGTTGTTGTTGCACAATAAATGGGTTCGAGCATGTTATTCTCCATATTCTCGTTATTTACTTCCATTGCAGAATTACTGGGACCACCAGTAATGGTAAATAAAGTGGAGGGGAAAAATGGTGATTATTCTGAGCCACTCACAATGGAGGTTTTGTTGGGTTATGGGTCACCTGTGAAGCACCTGTGTAATATCAATGGAGCATTGAACACCATGGATTCCACATGTAATGATGCACCAAATAAGGAGATTCTCCTTTAAAGAAGCTTTTCTATTTACCCATGGAACACCTTGTTGGTATGCGAGTGTACTGACAGAGGCACTCCACATCCTTTCATCAAAATGTGTTATCAACCGCCTTTATTACTGCTCAGAGGTGCCGGTGCATTTAATATTCCATAAATGGCAAAGTTTGAAATGAGTGACCAATCTGTTAGATTATCATTGTAAACAAATCTTCACCCAGGACATACTGAAGAATTTGGTGGAAATGACTCCTACCAGGATCATCTACATCTTACCAAGTAGTCACTGCATTGTTTCTGTTAATCGGGTCCTCATGAAGAGTTGATGTATCTAAATCAATAAACTAAAATAGTAGATTGTAGGTACTCTGTGCGACAGTTTCTTTTATTTTGCAGCAGCAGCAATTATTGGCCACTTCTAAAGCCTGTTCATCTTTTATTATTTCTGCATTATACAATCTTGAGTTGATTTTGGAAACTCACATTTTGTTATCCAGAACAAAAAAAGTGCCACTGGAACCATGATACACCTTACTGACGAGCCCCAATCAGGATGAACCTTGTCTTGGGTTGCTTGTGTTCTGGTTCAGGGATGGCCTGGCAGTTCTGGCTGGACAGTTCGTATTAGAGCAGGGTCAAGACTGATTTGTATAAGGCTCGGTCTAAATTGAGGTGGCATGGTGGGCAAAAGAAAGATGGATTGGAATGCTACTCAGATTTCCAGTGGTTAGATCTATTGCAATCATTTCTCCAATCACATTTTGTGTATCTAATAATAATAAAAATGTGTGTGCCTAATATTAACAGCAACAATAGAATAATAATAATAATAATCTTGCAATTATTTTCAATCAGCGATGTTGTCAGTACCTACCTTGCAATGTAAGCCTGTGCCTCCTTCACCATTAGAGAAGCAGACCTTTCCAATCTTATGGGCTGCTCAATGATTTCATGGTTTCTCATTAATATACAATTCCAATACCGGACAAATCCATATGATGAATACCAAGAGATGAAAAACAGGAGGCCACAAAATGTAAAACAGGTGTAGACTTTCCAACTAATTGACAAAAGACCAGTGAGTTTTCCTATAAGTAGCGTGAAGACTGCAAGGGCTACAAGTTGACTGCACAACATCAGCCTGGATTGAAGATGGGGATACAAAATAGTACCACCCATACCATCACAGTCTTCAAAAAGGGTAAAGGGCATGCCATAGAAATAGTCAAACCCCTTCTTCAAGGGATGGTGACAGTGGTCATTTCGAGATTCACAGGTCAGTCCAAGGTGCCATTTACCTGCAAAATAAGACAACACAGACTTTACTAAAATGTCTTGCTCAACCAAAATATACAGTGTAAACATGCATTTCAAAATGAAGCTTTGATGTTTAAAGAATCACATAGAAATAAATATTCTCAGCTGGATGCAGTGCATCAGTCTATAACTAGTGATGGCTCAGTAATGGGAAAACTCACCAGTAGCTGAAACCTATCGTAGCAAAGACTCTCACCTAAGCCAATACACATAGTATTTGGCCTATTAGGAGAGACTGGAAACAATTCAAAATTAGGCGTCTTTTACCACGCCTACATGGGCAGTGCAAAACCTGCCATGCCAATGTCACTCATAGTGACATTTTGTACTTAAAATAGATAAACAAAACACGCCATTTTCATCACGTGGCTCAGTGTTCAGAATTCCAAACTACCCTGGAAGTCCCAATGAAGTTTGAAGCCTAGTCAGGGCTTCAGGAGGTCAGATAAATTCTCTCAAATGTCGCACCATGTCACTCAGTGTGCACATATTACAAGAATGGGTAGTGGCTAGGGGAGGACCCTGGGGACCTGGTTTCTATGCGTTGTGTCACAAAGTGCCAGGGATGGGTACAGGCAGGCCTCCCCGCTCGGCCAAAATCAGATGCTCTGTCTGAGCCCTGGGTCAGATCCACGGCTGGCCCAGGGGTGGAAACCCCTGGCCCTGGACTCCACTCCATGGCCCGCTATGTCACTTGGGGCCATATGTAGGGAGCCAAATTGCGATCGCAAATGCTGAACTTCTGCGAATTTCAGCGTTTGCTATTGCAATTTGGGCAGTGTGCTATGTAGCAGACAAAAACCCACTCGCAAAAAAAGGAATCGCAAAATTTGCGATTCCCTATTTTGCGAATGCATTTAAGGAATCCCAAATTGCGATCCCTTAAATGCAATGTAGGAAGCACACAAGTTGTGAAAGTTTGGCTTAAGGAATCGCAAATTACCACCAACTTCAGGTTGATGGTAATTTGCGATTTCTTTGAAAAATTCACTTTTTTGCATTTTTCAAAGTGCCATGTGGCGCATATAAATGCCCTTAGCGCATGTATGTGCGCCACATGTGAACACATGCTTATTTCAGGGGTGCAACAGTGTGTCGTATTTACACCCTTGCAACCTTGAAATTGCATTCTCAATTTGCGTTTCTCTAATTGGGAATCACAAATTGAGAATGTCTTCCCATTCATTCCAACGGGCCTTCTAGCCCATAGGAATGAATGGGAAGATATTCCTTATTTGCGAATCTCAATTTGCGATTCGCAAATTAGGAATATGTAGAATTCGCAAAATATTTTGCAAATCCTACCTACATTGTGTTTTGCTATTCTCTAATTGCGATTCCCTAAAAATCGCAATTTGAGAATCGCAAAAAACATTTTTCCTACATATGGCCCTTGGAGCCTGAAACAAGGATCAGCTGGCCTGGGGAGGCCTTTCTTGCATGCCCAAGATAAGAAACTGTCCAGGCCCCTGGTCAGAGTTGGGCTGGCATGAGGGTGGAAGGCCCGGCCCTTGCCCCCTTGTCTGGCCTGCCGTGTCACAAAGAGCCCGGGACAAGGTCCATCAGCCACATGGAGGTCTTTCCTGGTTGCCGAGGTTTAGAAGCTCCAACTGGGCCCCAGGTCAAAGCTCTGGCGGGACCTGGAGTGGAAGCCTCCAGACTTGCATTCCCTTCTCTGGCAACCAGTGTTGCAAAGGGCCTGGGGCGGGGTCTGCAGGCCAATGGTGGTCTCCCCTGCTTGTCTGGGTTCGGAAGCTCTAACTGGTCCCCAGGTCAGAGCTACAACTTACTAATAGGTGAAAGCCTCCAGCCTTGTGCGCCGTTGCCTGGCCTGCCATGTCTGCAAGGGCCCCAGATGGGGACCCGCAGACTCAGGGAGACTTCCCTCACATGCCCAGAATAAGAAGCTTGGACCAGGCCTTTGTCAGAGCCACAGCGGGCCCTGTGGTGGAAGACCCCAACCCTGGGTTCTGTTCCCTTGTCCAACATGTCTCAAAGTGCCCCGGACAGAGAGCAGCAGGACCAGAGAGGCCTTTCCTAATTTCCGGGGGTAATAAACTCTGACCAGGCCCCAGGTCAGAGGCCCAGGGTGGAAACCCTTGACCCTTACCTACTTTCTCCAGCCTACCGTGTTGTAAAGTGCAGACAATGAGGTCCTGCAGGACCGGGGAGGTTGCCCCTGCTTGTATGGGTTCAGGAGTGCTGATTGGGCCTTGGCTCAGAGCTCTGCAGGCCCTCTACAGTTTCTTGCCTGATAATCAGCTCTGGCTCTAAGAGCCTGGGCCTCAGAGTCCAAGTCCCTCTCCAAGTGCGAGTGGAATCTTTTTTCAGAAATGACAGCGCAATCAGATAGATGTCCTTTAAGTCTGGGCATCTGGTCGCTCACCATGTGTTCCTTTGGCACGGTCAGATGGCTGTGCTACCCTGGAAGCCCTAGTGATGGGCTCATTTGACTGACCCCAGCCAGGGCTCCAGGAGGTTTTGTGCATTTTCTCAGACATCCCCATCTGTCACTCAGTCTGCAGGTATTCCAAGAATGGGGTTTAACCTTGCTCTGGGTTGGGAGGGACAGGGCTCCTGGGACCCCAAATTCTCTGTTTATACCCACTCAGGTGCCACCAGGGCCTGGGTGGGGCTACCTGGGGGCCTGAGTCTGCAGCTGCTTTCCAGCCTTATCCGATAGGCCTTTCCTGCAGCCTTGATTTCATGAAAGCAGATAGGGATATGAAGCGGACATCCCCGTTCAGTGCGGCCTGTTTGGGTGTGTTCTAACCAGCACTATACTGTGATTACAATGACCGGGCAGCAAACCTGCAGAAGGATAATTAACGGTGGAGAGGCTTGAGCGACTGAAAGTAATATCCTGTCCCTCTGGGATCTTTCAGATGAAACCAAAGGCAAAGGTCCCAGACCTCCGCTTGTGTGTTCTGGCCAGAAGAGCGGTCTGTAGATGCTGTGCACTTGGGTGAAGACCAGGCATGGGGTGTCGGTAGGGAGGACCCAACTGACATGTGAGGGACAGGGCTAGTAATGTCCTAGGCCCTCTGTGAGGGGCACGATGGGAGAGATTGCTCTCCTGAGAGGAACCCATGCTCACATAGCAGGCACCTGGGGGTCAGTCAATCAATCAATCAATCAATCAACGGTTTGTAGAGAGTGACTACTCACCCATAAGGGTCTCAAGGTGCTGAAGGAGGCACTGCTGGGCCATTGGAGGCGCTAAGGTTCCGCCGAAGAGCCAGGTCTTGAGTCCTTTGTGAATTGAGGCAGGGATGGTGGTTGCCTGATGTGGAGAGGCAGGTGTTCCAGGTCTTTTCTGTGAGTAGGAGAAGGATCTTCCTCCGGCTGTGGTCATGTGGATATGTGGTACGGTAGCCAGGGCCAGTTGGACAGAGCGGAGGACTCTGGTGGATACGCAGAATGCGAGGCGGTGGTTGAGATACTCAGATCCAGTGTCAAGTAGGGTTTTGTAGGCATGTGTGAGGAACTTGAAGGTGATTCTTTTGTTGACTGGGAGCCAGTGTAGGTCTCTTAGGTGGAGGTGATGTGGCTGCAGCGGGGGATGTTGAGGATGAGTCTGGTGGAGGCGTTCTGAATGTTCTACAGTTTGTTGAGGAGTTTCTGGGTGATGCCAGCATAAACAGCACTGCCGTAGTCAATTCTGCTACTAATGAGTGGATGAGTGACTGTCTTTCTGGACCCTGTGGGGATCCACTTGAAGATCTTTTGGAGAAGGCATAGAGTCTGGAAGCAGGATGATGAGACAGCGTTGTTCTGGTGACTCATGGTGTGTGAGGAGTCCAGGATGATGCAGAGGTTCTGTGCATGGTCTGTGGGTGGGGGGGTCCAAGTGCTACGGGCCACCAGGAGTCATCCTAGGCAGAGGGGGTGGAACCCATGATGAGAACTTTGGTCTTCTCCGAGTTGAGCTTGAGGCAGCTGCTCTTTAACCAGGCAGCGACAGACTTCATCCCATTGTGAAAGTTGTTCTTGGCGACTGTGGGTTCGTTGGTGAGGGAGAGAATCATCTGGGTGTCATCGGCGTAGGAAACTATGTTGGGTCAGTGGATAGTGACGATGGCTACATGCGGGGCCATGTAGATGTTTAAGAGAATGGGGCTCGGGTAGGAGCCCTAAGGCACTCGGCAGCTGAACTCTGTGGGTTCCGAGAGGAACGGAGGTATTCTGAATCTGTGTTCGGCCTGTGTGGAAGGAGCAGATCCATTCCAAGTTATTGTCACGGATGCCGGTGTCGTGGAGTCTTGTGCATATGGTGCGGTGTGAGGTTGTATCGAAGGTGGCCGAAAGGTCCAAGAGGATGAGGGCTGAAGTTTCTCCTCAGTCGAGAAGGGCGCAAATGTAGTCTGTGGTGATGATGAGAGCGGTCTCATGCTGTGGTTGCTTCAGAAACTGGATTGGAAATATGTCCAGGATGTAGTTGGCTTCGATGAACTCTGAAAGTTGGGCCTTGATGGCCTTCTTGATGACTTTGGGTGGAAAGGGGAGAAGGGAGATGGGTCTGAAGTTCTTGAGGTCCGTCGGGTTGGCAGAGGGATTTTTCAGCAAGGGTTTAATGTCTGCTTGTTTCCAGTCTTCCGGGGAGGTGGTGAAGTTGATACAGGTGTTCATGGTGTGGCAGAGTTCGGGGATGATGGTAGAGCCTGCTCTGCTGAAGATGTAATCCAGGTGCTCCGGAGTGGATGCTGTTCCTGATCTTGAGGGTGTCATCTACGGTGAAGGGGCGGGGGGGAGGAGTCGAGCTGAGTAGGGTTTGTTAGGGTCCTGGGTTGTAGGGTGCAGTGGTTGCAGGGGGGAGGGTCTTTGGGCATTGAGGCTATCAAAGCTGTCATATATCTCCTTGATCTTGTGGTGGAAGTAGGTGCTGAGGTTGTTGCAGAGGACTTGGAGGGGGGGGGGATGGCAGCAGTCTGTGCTCGGTCTGGCAAATACTTTGACCACAGTGAAATGTTCCTTACTAATGCGTGCATTGGTGTTGATCCTTTCTTGTGGGGCCCCTTTCTTTGTAGTTCTGATCAGGTGGCGGAGTTCAGTCACAACGGTCTTGAATGCTTAATGGTCTTCCGGGGTCTTTCTGCTCCTCCATCTCTTCTCTAGTCGTCTGCAGGGGCGTTTGGGCTCATGGACAGGAGAGAACCAGATGGCTTTCTTGGAGTGACGCTTGCTTGGGACTTCCTTCAGGGGAGCCAGAGTGTCAGCACAGTCTGAGATCCATCGGTGAAGGTTGCGTGCTGCGGTGTTGGTGTCTGTGGATGTCTGTGGAGGGGTTTCGCTGAGGGAGGTGGTAAGCTGTTCTTTAGTGACCTTGTTCTAACTTCTGTGATAATAGCGGTGGGTTTGGTGAAGGAGAAGTGGATGCATCTGTGATCGGTCCATTGGAGCTCTGTGGTGTGGTTGAAAGTGCTGTTGTCTCTGACGGAGAAGATGGGGACGAGAGTGTGTCCTGCTGAGTGGATTGGGGAGGTGACCCATTTTTTGTGTCTCCCAAGGTTGGGACCCCTGAAGGACCAATCACTTGAGGCACTTTAAGCCTGATCCTGCCTTGGTTTCGAGTGACAAAAGAGTGGCTTGTCTTGAATGGCAGGGCAGCCTGGATGAGAAGAAGCCAGGCCATGAGGGAACTTCGGCTCCTCTTAATGGAGATGCCGTGCCCCTTGAACTCAGTGTGAACTGCTTCGAGGGTGGGATGAGATTCTGCCCCACCTTATCAAACTTCCATGTGTGTATCAGAAGTGGGTGAGCTGCTTTGAAGGTAAGGGGGAACCTCGCTCTTCTCCCCTCTGGAGCCCTGGCTCCAACCTACCCTAGTGGATGGTGGATGGCTGAGGTGCATGTGAAGCAAACCTCCTTCATTGCAAGGTACCTGGCAGACTGGTCCTGTGTGGCCAGGCTGGGGTTTAAAGACTCGTATGACCCTGTTTGGGAGGGCAGGCGGTGGAACTTCCTGCCCCTGCTTTCATAGGAGCCTCTTGCTTGCCTGCCTGCTGTGACTGTGGGGTAGAGCTCCTCGGCCGAGCGCTTGAAAACACTTTTTCAAATTGTGGAGGCTGACTTCCAAACGGAAAGCTGGATTGTTTCACTGTGTGGTCAGTGGATGGCTGGTGCGGATTTTCTTCTGCATCTCCTGCATCCGAAGATGGGTCAATGTTGCGAAAGTTGCCTGTAACTCTTGTTGGTACATCACGCGGCTTGGGCTTTGAAAAAGAATACAGCTAGCTGCGAGAATTCGAGTGAACTGCAGGAAACATTGACAATCGGCACTTCAAACACCCTGGGGCTCTCCTAGGCTGCAGTTGGGGCTGTTGCAGGAAGCTTTGCTCCCTTCGTCCTCCCAAGGTTAGATTCCTGATCGCTCATCATGGGAGCCTACCTTCTAGTCCCACTGCAGGTGCTCCTGGCTTTCATTCCTTTGGTGGAGTGGGTGGCTACCTGTTCTGCCCCAAGCCTGAAGGAACCCGGTTGCCTGGCTGTGTGCTGTGCATGGCTGTCTGTGTGCAGCGCCGTGGTTCTCCACTTCTGCAGTTGGCATTGGGATGATCCCCCCGATTGCTTGCGCATGCTGGTTTCCATGCTGGCCCCACAGCCTTTGGTCTCCAATCTGGGAAAAAGTGCACTGCTGTAGAGCATCTTATGCTTGACTCCACCCTATTATGTTTTGATCATGCCATCTATACGTACACGTGATCTCATGTATTTGTCTGATTTAATATAATTAATGTAATGTAGTACACTTGAACAGATAGAGTGCATTCACTGTATAATCTGCATTTATATCAGTGTGCATACTAATGTTTTTCTTACAGTGTCACAGAATTGCAGTTCTCATATAAATCTACATTTGGGTGGTTTGAATAATATTGCATAATTTCTGAATAATCATGTATTCATTTAACTGCTAATCAGCATTTGTATTATCACTGTATATGTATCCATAAACAAGCAGTTAAACGTGTAATGAATGATTGTTACATAAACTTGACCAAAGGCCTTAATCATTTAGATTTAATGGTTATACTTCAACAAGAACACTTGCTTGGGTTACAATGTTTTTCTCCTCTGCAGGTGCATTCATATGATCTCACAGTTAGTGAAAGGCACATTCTGTGTGAGAGAGATAGTGAGGCTCAGGAGGCGTATTATTGGCAAGGACGAGAAGCGGTAATGACCAAAGGAGGACAGCGGTCCGTGCTGTATCAGAAGACGGAAGCAATCCAAGAACGTTCTAATGTGCGTATCAGAAGAAGGGAGTTTCAAGTGTACCAGCTAAAGTTTTACCATGTGAAGGTGGATGAGACATGGGATATGAGATTCTTAAATGTTCTTTGTGGATTTAATTGATTATCACACCTTAGCGTCCGGCAGATTCCTATTAGACTTCGAGGGGTTAAGACCACTTTGCTTTTCTCTATTCTGTGGCTTTATTCTACAAAACCTTTCATGTGAGAGAACTTCTACAGTAGCTCTCCATAAAGCAGACACCTTTCTGCCCAATTGGATCAAATTAAAGTTTCCCTATACATACTAATTAGGTTGGGCTTAGTTAGGGAATCTGACTTTACTCCTGCATAGGCAAGATGAAGTAAATCATATTCTGATCATCAAATTCTGTTTTTAATCTTCTGCATTGACATTACTGAATTTGTTTGTTTCATGTTGTTAAGGCTTAATTTAGTTAGACTGTTTGATCTGCCAGTCGTGATTCTGTAGTTTTACGTTTTCTTAAGCCTAGTGTACATCAGCTTGGCTCTGAATTTGTAATAAATCTATACTAAATCCTATTTACCAACGTTAGCTCCTCACTGTGTGGCCAAATGGGTTACACTGTAAATTGAATTTGTGGATGTAGCTAACTCCTCTTTATTGTTCAGGCACCTAGAAAGTTCTGTTGCAGGGAGATTTGGACAAAGGGCCCAAGTGCTCCAGCAGATGGTCCCGGAGGATGGCTAGGTCCTGAGATAGGGGCGTTATAATACTTTATATTAAAATATTTCAGATCCCAGCCTCAGCCCTAGCCCTGGACTACATGTTTTGGTTAGGATTTACTGAGTTCAAACTCTTCGGTAAGGGTTGTAACGATGGAGGTGTGAGTACCAATAGGGTTGCAAATTTGAAAAGCTTATGCTTAACTTGTGGTGTTTATGACAATTCGGTGATGTTTGGCGGAGAGGTTTTGAATGTAGTGTGAATGTGGAGCCTAATGTGGAAAAGTTAGAGTTATCAGGTCTGACGTGGCCTAAGATCCCGGAATGATATTAAAAAAGTGCAGAAGACACTGTATTGTAATTGTCTGCAACGCTTTTATGGTGCTTGTCATGAAATGTTGTCAACAGCCCAATTGAGATAGGGACATCTATCTTGTGTGTGAAAATTAGGTGTTTTTAGTGTGGTGAAGCTTTTTGAGCAGAGAAAGCTATACTAATCGGGGTGATTCCCCTTAGGTCGAGGTTTTATTTGAGTGTGTGTCGGAGTAAATCAGAAAGTGTTATGCTGAATAATTTCTTGTATGATTGAATATTGTTGAATTCTTAAGTGGAACAGACAAAGTCATTTGTTGCAATTGCTTTAAATTTGCTTGCATGCGTATTGCTGAGAAGAGTGCATTTATACAGATTGTAAAGGAGGGTAAACTGCTGGGAGGAGTGAGGCTGACATCACGGTGTGTTGCGCTGATATTGGTCATTTGGTGTAAAGCCACGCTGTTATTTGTGGTCTATGTCACAGAGTGCCACTCTGGTATTGGTTGTTAATTCTACACAAAAATTGTGAGTAAACTAATATTTGTTGTTCTGAAACGAAATTCTATTAGTGATTATCGGCATTGTTACCTGAAAATTAAATATTTTAAAGTTATACAAGATTTGATTAGGGCAGATGTGACAGTACCCTTGGAGAAGAGGCATCACACGAGCATACTGCAAGTCTTTATATGGCGATAAATGTAGGCCTCCACACTTGTATTTGGCTTAAACAATGACATAAGATCACTGAGAAAGAAGGTGCACTGGCATTTCCATGCTATGGTACATTTAATGTAGGAATTATTGAAAACTTTAGGATACTGTATGAAATGAAGTCACAACCTTGACCTACACAGTTTGATGCACTCAATACTTGGGAGTGTGTGGGGCATGCCACAGAGAGGGAAAGTTCTCAGGGAGAGGGAAAGGTATCAGGCAAGAACTAGAAAAGCAGTGCGTACAAACGTTTATGCAAGGTGGGATGCAGAACAGGGATGCAGAACAGAGGAAAGGGAAAATGGACATGATAGAGGGGGCTAAATTATATGCTGCATTAACAGGTGATGAACTCGAGAAGGGAAGGAAAGAGAAGAGAAAGAGGGAATGAGTCAAAGGAACAAGATGAGAGTGACGAAAATAGTGACTGTGACTCTAGTGACAGTCTTCTAAATATGTTGCTGTCAGAATGCCCACCTCCGTATAATGATATAATGGAAGGTGGAAGTGCTAATGCAAATGGAAATTCAGGAGTGGCTACCACACCAATAAGTGTGAACCCTAGTATGAAGGGAGCCACCCCTATAAATGTGAATCAAAACCTGATAGGAGAAAATCCAGGGATTTGTGTCTCTGGTACCTCCACAGGTCCTAACATTCCAGATGTGCTCATTGTCCTGGTTACCATTGGTCCTGTGGTTTCAAATGTATTCCCAGTTCCACAGGAAATGTAAGACATAATTTGGCTTTCCCAGCCAAGCCAAAAGCCCCAGAGAAGGCTCCCGCAAGCTGGAATGTGGGAAGATCTGCCCCCTTGGTTTCAATGAATGAGAGTTTCCCTTGGGCAAGCACAGATTCAGTGATGAACCCGACATGGTTTGGACCTTTAAAGTTATTCCTGGGATTGCAAGATTTAGGTACACTTACCAAAGAGCCACCCTTGAACACACACAGTGATTTCCCTAGAGAGGGGGTACCACCTAAAGCCCGTGAGGTGTGAAAGTTTTAACACTCAGGAGTTGGACGATAGGTTGAAGGTTCCAAATACAAGTTCGAACGAGAGTGGAAGCACACAATTAAGTCAAGGAAAGATTAAGTCATCATTAAGGGTAAACTCGGTGGATGTAAGTAAATTAAAACTTGAAGTGTATGAAATGATAAGTGGAAGTCTTGAATTGGCTCAACTGGATACGTTCCAAGAAGGTGAACTTTTGTTTAGGAGTAAGGATGCTACCAGACGAACAAGTCAAGTCTGTGACAAATTGTCTAGCAGATCTCGAAAACATGAAGCAGATCTAGATAGAACCAAGGCCGTATAGAAAATCCACAACTCTGTTTTAGTGTTTAGGATATAGTGTATGAGAATACCGGGAAGGAAATTTCAGATTCGAGAGTTAATTCATAACCTTCAGATCTGGAGTACATTAGTTAAGTGGGAAGGTAAATGGGTGAAGAAGCGAGGTGCCAAGAGATCCATGAGGGAAATGTCTCCACCTGGGGAAGGGGGAGCATGTGCTACACGTTTTCCTTTATGGGAAGTACCCAGTGGAGGTTATGTTCATATACCTTGGAGTAAGAGATCTTACTTCGTTCACATATGACTTTCTGAGATTGAGAGTGAACCCTGTAGAAAGTTGAGCGGTTTGTGAAAATCTTGAAGGTTTTCGGGACTGATTTGAATACTCTATTTGATATTGTGGTCCCAAGTGACTTGTGGACGGCAAGTAAAATACCCACGGAGCTGACAGAGAGAGCTGACAGGGGACTCACTGACTAATGGTCTGTCACCCACAGAATGGGGAAGTATAACCAAGTGATGACATGGTTGAAGTATAAAGTATCGCCTCTAGATATTGACTGGGTCAGGATTGAACGAATGACCCCGGAACCCAAAGAGGCAATTCATGCATATCATGAGAGATAACTGTACAGTGGAATGGAAACATTGGAGCTCAAGGATATGATACTTTTTGTGTCCAGGTTTGTAACGGGACTAAGGCCTGAGGTTAGCATGATGATTCAACAGCATTTGATTTTTTGGCAGAATAAGTCAGTTGATGAGATTTTGAGATGTGCCAATTAAGATAGAAAACATGAGGCAAAATAAATTGAAGGAGAAAGTGATGGTGGCACAATTGAAGGCGACTCAAAGTGGTGGTCAAAGTCAGCATTTTTTAGGGAATTTTCCCCCATGCAGGGAGTGTATCAACTGGGAGCTCCTGAAATGCGAGGTGGATTTCAGCCACAAGGTAGAGGTTGTGGCGTTCCAATAGACCTGGGAATTGGAACTGATATAGCTACTCTGAAAAAGTCCAATCTGACATTATTGTAATAGGTTGGGGCATTGGAAGCAGAATGTCATCTTAATCCTGCAAATCAAGGTAAAAGTCCACAGTTTACACAGTCTCAGAATAATAACCCTGTGCAGCGCAAAATGTGCTGAGACCAAGGTCTCAAAATGTCTATGTGCCACAAGCCCCAGTGATGCAAGTTCCATAACCGCTGATTACGCAGCAAGCTGCTAATGGTCCTAGATCTGCTTTGAATCAGGTTCTAATTACAAACCAAACTTCTTTCCTGAATAACAATGCTTTCCAGCAGAATCCCATGTTTGACACAGTTGACAACTATGGTTCCGATCAGTCTGCCTGACTGTGCCTGAGAGAGGAGGAGTATTGCATGCTTTGCGCAGTCTTGGAGGTAGAGCAGAGGAGTCCATTTATAGATGGTATGGTAAATGGCCACCACATATCATTTTTGGTTGATACTGGTGCTACCCATTCTACTGTGAGAACAGTGGAAGTTCAAACCTATCCCTCTTGTGAAAAAGAATCCAAGTTGTAGGCGTTGCAAATAAACAAATGACCAATCCTGTAACTGAGGATGTGCCTGTAAAAATAGCAAATTGAGAATAATCACCATTTTGTGGTATGTTAATCTTGACCTGTGAGTTTGTTGGGACATGATTTGTTGTGCGTGCTGAACTGCACTGATTACTGCACAACAAGTGATGTGGAGTTTCAGACTCACGATGAAGATGTTGCCTTTAAAATGTTTACTCAAATTCCAGCAATTGAACTGTTCCCTATGATGACAAGTGAAGAGAGACCCTTGGATCTCATAAATACAGTGAGGTCAGAAGTGTGATATTTTTCAAGGAAGGACATTGGATTCAAAGGAGTTGAGCCATTCCATATACAGATATAGCCAAATGCTGAGTACCCAAAAACCTTGCAATATAATTTGACTCCTGAAACGGTTGCTTGAATAACTCCAGTGTTCGCGGCAATGATCCAACAAGGTATTCTGAAGAAGATTATGGGGAGTCCATGCAACTCTCCCATTATTGGCTTACAGAAGCCTAGTGGAAAGTACTGCACAGTGCAGGGCTTCCAATGAGAAACAATGTTGTGGTTTCCTGTTGTCCTGTGGTACTGAATCCTGTTGTGATTTTGTTTCAGATTCCATATGAGGCTGAGGGGTTTCTGTCATCGATATTTATCAGGCCTTGTACTCCATACCCTAGCAAGAGGACAGTCAATTCCTCTTCATGTTACAGTAGGCGTGTTTTGACAGTGGAGTGGAGTGGAGAAGTGTAGCTCACTGATTAGAGGAGGCATACCCTGAAGCAGAGGTCAGACCCGGGACCAGGGTTTGATTCCCGACGCGGCAGGGTCTGGAGCCCAATTGTCCACGGACTCGATAATTCTCGCTTCGGTGCCTACTCTAAGCATGAGTTCACACTATGCAGCTCTGGGCAACAAGCTTGCTTAATCTCCACAACAGCCCCCCGCGGCGGGATGCCTGGCTTTCACCTTGGCGATACTTAGTACGGGTTATCTCACAGGGAAAAACCAGGATGGGTTCCCAATGCAAGCGCCGAGATGCCCAAGGGTAATTTGAGCGCTATATAAGACCGCACATGCATACATACATGGTGCGGAGTCCCACAAGGGTACTCGGAGTGCCCATTACTTTTTAATCAGATCCTTAAAAAGAATCTGGAGTCCTTGATTATACCCTGTAACTATCTTGGTGCAGTATATTGACGGCCTGCTGATTGCGTCAAAAACTCAGGAAGCTTGCAAGATGGATACTATTGCCCTGTTGAACCACTTGGCTGAGAATGGACATATGGTATCCCCGATAAGTTGCAGTACTGTTTGAGGGAAGTTTTGTATCTTGGCCATCACATTGACAAAGGAGTCAGAAACGTGTTGAAGGAAAGAATCCTGACAAATCAGCTAATGAAAATGCTAATAACCCTGAAAGAAGTCAGAATGTTCTTGGGAATGGTGGGCTACTGTTGCCAGTGGATACCCAACGTTTCCCTAGTGGCCAAGCCTTTCCTGTGGCTGACACAAAAGGATGTGCTGGATCTAGTATCCTGGGATAATGATGGATTGTTTGCCTTCCTAGAGCCAAGGGAAAGTCCCTACCGTGCTTCGACACTGAGAATGCCTAATTACAACAAAGCGATTTTGCTTTTCTTGAGTGAGAGCGAGGGCACGCTCTCCCAGTGCTTACACAGACTCACAGAAGTGCCTGAGTCCTATTGCTTACTTCTCTACTACCCTTAATCCAGTAGCTGTGGCGTTGCCCAGATGTCTTAAATCTGTGGCCTCCGCCGGTGTCAGCATAGAGAGATATGAAAGCATTGTTATGGGTCATCCCATTCTGTTGATTCTGTTGAAACATACTCACACTCCACACTTAAATAGCCGCCTGACACGATATAAACAGATCATACTGGCGGCTGAAAATTTGACCTTAAAATGATGTGCTGTTTTGAACCCTGCCACCTTGTTTCTCCTCTCTGAGAATGACAATAATGACAGTGAAGTTGAGCATGACTCTGTCAATGTTACTGAACTGTGTATTAAGCCAAGACCAGATATAGAAGATGAGAAACTGCCTGAATCTGATTTTGTATTGTTTGTGGATGACTCATGTTTGCAAGACCATGAAGGAAATGTATGTGTTGACCCACGCAGTTTGTACAGTTTCGAGAGTAGTTGAAGCTTCGTGGATCTAAGGAATGTTTTCTGCACAAGTGGCTGAATTGATTACTCTTACTAGAGCATGCTGTGTCTCTGACCAGCAGAGAGTGACCATTTTCACTGATAATCAGCATGGCTTTTGTGTTGTTAATTACTTTGGACAGTTATGGCCCCAGAGGGGCTTTATGACCTCCTCGGGGACACTTATCTGAAATAGCGAGCAAGTTCAAAATCTCCTTGAAGCATTTCAGATGCCTACTCAGATTGCAGTTGTCAAGTGTGCTGCTTATTGTAAGGGTGATGATTATGTAACTTTTGGCAACAGATATGCCGACGAGGTTGCAAAGTATTGTGCTCACAATACTTGCACCTTCAATGGTGAATACACTAATGAGGGGACAGACGAGACAAACTACAATCTTTTATTAACAACAGCGGATATCTGGGAGGTAGTCAAGAGGCTGTAGGAAGAAGTATCAGAGGCAGTGCAGCAAACTAGTTTGGGTTTCGGGAGATGGAAGACCTGTGTTGCCTAATTATCTATTACCACTGATAGCCACAGTCCTACTCAAGTGGGGGAATGCCATGGTCAAGTTGTTCAGTCAGACTTGGTTTAATCCAAGGTTTAGATTGAAGGCTCTGTTGTTATACCACAGATGTGATGTGTGTCAACAGAACAATGTAGGGTAAGAACTGCAATGACATCAAGCCACAAAGGGAGATCAGGTGGTCCTTTCAACAGGATGCAGTTTGATTTCATTCAGATGTCCATGTGCAATGGGTTGAGGTAAGTACTGGTTGTTCTGTGCATCTTTTCACAATGGGTTGATGCATACCCGACTAGGAGAAATGACAGTCTCACAGTAGCAAAGGTGCTTGTGAGGAAATTAATACCTAGGTTTGGCTTTCCTACTTCTCTGGAATTGGACAGAGGCACACACTTCAACAATGAAATCTTGAAAATGTGTGCAGCTTTACAAGTTTGAACAGACTGCATTGTAGCTTCAGACCTGAGACTTCAGGTCTGTTGGAGCAGGTCAGTGGGACTTTGAAATCCAGACTGCAGCTTGTGTTGATGAGTTTACGCAGCATACCTGATTGTAGGACAGGATTGCCCCCCTCCCTCCCATGAAATAATTATGGACAGAACAATGAGATTGCCAACTATATCTGCAAATGTACTTGTGAACATTACTGATGATCTCATACTTCACTACTGCAAAGAACTGGCTGGCATGGTGCATTCTGTGTCTCATCAGGTTGAAGCCGCCACTGCTCACCTCATAAAGAACAGTGCCATGACCTTATACCAGGAGACTGGGTTCTGGTGAAAAAACACGTGCAAAAGAGTTGTCTGGCATGGTCCTTTTCAGGTGATTATGGTAATTACAACTGCTGTGAAGTGCGAAGGTCTCCCTAACTGGGTGCATGCTACCCACACTCACTGAGTTCTGTGTCCCCTTGATGATGTACAAGTACATCTCCCAGAAGTACCAGTGGTGGTCGAGAGATCACAGGAGCAGTCAGTCAATCTGTAGGGGAACAGTAAGAATCTGAAGCAGCACTTGTTCATCCTGAGGGAAATCTTGGAGAGTCTGTAGCTGAAGCAGGAGTCTAGTCCTGTGGTCGTGAACGAACCAGGTTCAGACCCTGATGAAGGACCTAGTGTTTTAGATCCGTGAGTGGCATCAAGAGCACTTTGGCTGGGAAGACGGGAGGGAGGGAGACTTGTTTCACAAGTAAAAGGTGGGCTCCAGGCTATTCGGGAAGGTACTGATACTTCTGATCTGAGTGACGGAGGATGTGATGGGACTGCACTCATGAGATCAAAATGACCTAGCGTGCCCTGTCCAAGGTACTCTTCCCCTGAATGGACTTACTTTGTTGCAAATGACCGAGAAAGAGAATTCTGGGATAACTGTAGAGATGCAACTACAAGTCTGGGAATTTTATTCTCAGATCAATCTTACTTTTGAACTTCCTTTGTTGCCCAAAATTCATTTCCTATATGAGAGAGAGTAAATGAACTGAGAAATTTCATTTTGGAACCGATTGTCAATGAACTTGAACTGTTCCGTATCAGAGACATTTAAATAGACTTTGTAGGAGAGTATGAAGAATACTGAGGCCTGAGTCTGCAATACTGTAATTTAGAACATGGAGTAGGGTTAAGGAAGTCCACGTAGATTTTGTAAATAATCAAGTTACTACATACTCATTGAACTGTGGTTTTGCTATTTGCATAGGTGGAAACCGACAGAGAAGGTTCTTCTGCTGCTAAATTCCACCCAACAGTTCAATTTTAGGGAATTAATGGAAGTCAATCCTAACACTAGTTGACGTAGGTACATAATAGCAGGCAGACCAGTGGGTGTAATTGTAGTACTAATTATTTTGCTTCTAGGATTATATCCATCTACATCTAATCCAGTAGAGACTAAGGGGCCAATTTCGATGGCAGACGGACCCGAGTCTGGTCGACATCGATCTGGAACTGGGACCAACCGACCTCTTTTAGGCGGTCCCAGACCAGCAATTAGGAAGCGACCGAACACTGTTTGGTCGCAATCCTATTCTTTACAATGGGAGCATGCATTCCGACCTAAATGCAAGCTCTCATTGCAAAGAGCTTAGGTGCAGTTCATCCCTGCCGTCCTGTGGCAAGGTGTCTGCCACCAGGCGCAGGTGATCAACCGGGGGCACTATGGTGCCGCCTCAGCCACCATCCAGAGGCCTTGCCCCCATGGGGGCCCTGCTGGGGCCCCCCAAAGTCAGATTTCGACAGCCTTTCTGTGTCGAAAGGCCGGCACAGAAATGCTGTGGGAATCCGCCATCGTAATCCCTTGGGCGGAAAGAGCCGCACTTGGGATTACTGGCCCCTCTCCGAATGGCAGACGGGCTCTCCAAGCCAGTCGTAAGCCATTCAGGAAGCCCATTCGGATACCTTTCCGACCGACCCCATCATAATGGGTCGGTCGGAAAGGAATCCAATTGGGACATTTTGATGTGGTCGGAATTGCTCCAACCGATGGTCAGAGCCGTTTCCAACCGCATAGAAATTGGCTCCTTAGTCTACAACCATTTCTAAATAAATCATCACAACCCAGAGGTAACAGCTTGCATTCATTAGATGAGACAGTTACACATAGATCCATCTAGAGGCCATTATTCTGCAAATGTTTATTTTAAAATGATTTATGAGTATATTAATACTATGGATGACAGGGATTACTAAATCTGTACGCAACTGCCTGTATCAGCTGCAGAGGGTACTACTTACCACCATATTCCTTTGACTTATGGTGTTACATGTAGTATTTTGATAAGCCTTCTGTATGGAATGGAACATTTTGAATATTATTTTTCCAATCAGAATTTAGTTTTTTTTAGCTCCCCATACTTGAGCATATAAGCTGTCTCATTGACCCCAGTGCTAAGCTTCATGGAATCAATAAAAGGTTCTTTAACCCCTTCAGCGCTGCGCGGATTCCCCCGCGGTGCTGAAGGGTTCGAGCGCGGGCGGGGCCATGACGGAACGGTTCCGTCATGAGCACAGCTCAACCGATGCTCATGACGGAATCGTTCCGTCATGAGCATGGAAGGGGTTAAATCCATCATGACCATAGACACTGCCTATGCTCCCAGTCACAAGTTGACTTGTCTTCTAACAGAGGTTGAGAAGAAATTTTACATTTGGATGAAGACTGGAGGAGAAATTTGGAATCTAAGTCAAACACAGACAAAAATATTAAGAATTAGCATAAGTGAACTAAAGAGGAAATAGAGCATTTAGTGACAGGAAATCAATCAGCATTGATTCTAGATTGAAAACAAAGGGAAATTATTTATGTTTGTTGAGAGGTCCTCATTTGACAATCATTTGTGTTGAAAAAAGTGAGTGCAACCATATATTTGAAGTTAGGGGAAATTAGAATTTATTTTTAATGGGTGATGATCCTGTTATTCCTGGAATCTACTATATTTGTGGAGGACGTGGTTATTTCACATTGCCTAGAGGCTGGTATGGTACTTGTTATCTAGGTTTAGTTTTCCAAAAGATTTATCATGTGGAACATCTCAATTCCAGGCCTAAGCACGGTGTTAGTGCAGGAGAATGGTCAGAGATATTTTTGTTGTGATTAATCCATCTCTGGCTGTGATTCTGAATGATATTAAGATAAGAACATTGATATTAAGGTTAGAAAGTGGATGTTGGCTACTAGTACAGTTGGAGCTTTATTAGTTATAGATACAGAGGTGGCTATCAGATCCATGGTTTTGGAAAACCTCCTGGTGTTCGACATCCTGCTTACAAAAGAGGGTGAAGTCTGTCAGATGTTAAAGGTCCAGCAATGCTGCACCTCCTTTCCTGGCAAAAGTAAGGACTTCAAGACATTTATTGAGACTATTTCTGGCTTGCACAAGGTTTTGCAGGGGTTGGAAGCAACAGGTGCTTGTGAAGCCATTGGAAATGGATTTTCTGGTGAAAAAACACGTGCAAAAGAGTTGTCTGGCATGGTCCTTTTCATGTGATTATGGTAATTACAACTGCTGTGAAGTGCGAAGGTCTCCCTAACTGGGTGCATGCTACCCACACTCACTGAGTTCTGTGTCCCCTTGATGATGTACGAGTACATCTCCCAGAAGTACCAGTGGTGGTCGAGAGATCACAGGAGCAGTTAGTCAATCTGTAGGGGAACAGTAAGAATCTGAAGCAGCACTTGTTCATCCTGAGGGAAATCTTGGAGAGTCTGTAGCTGAAGCAGGAGTCTAGTCCTGTGGTCGTGAACGAACCAGGTTCAGACCCTGATGAAGGACCTAGTGTTTTAGATCCGTGAGTGGCATCAAGAGCACTTTGGCTGGGAAGACGGGAGGGAGGGAGACTTGTTTCACAAGTAAAAGGTGGGCTCCAGGCTATTCGGGAAGGTACTGATACTTCTGATCTGAGTGACGGAGGATGTGATGGGACTGCACTCATGAGATCAAAATGACCTAGCGTGCCCTGTCCAAGGTACTCTTCCCCTGAATGGACTTACTTTGTTGCAAATGACCGAGAAAGAGAATTCTGGGATAACTGTAGAGATGCAACTACAAGTCTGGGAATTTTATTCTCAGATCAATCTTACTTTTGAACTTCCTTTGTTGCCCAAAATTCATTTCCTATATGAGAGAGAGTAAATGAACTGAGAAATTTCATTTTGGAACCGATTGTCAATGAACTTGAACTGTTCCGTATCAGAGACATTTAAATAGACTTTGTAGGAGAGTATGAAGAATACTGAGGCCTGAGTCTGCAATACTGTAATTTAGAACATGGAGTAGGGTTAAGGAAGTCCACGTAGATTTTGTAAATAATCAAGTTACTACATACTCATTGAACTGTGGTTTTGCTATTTGCATAGGTGGAAACCGACAGAGAAGGTTCTTCTGCTGCTAAATTCCACCCAACAGTTCAATTTTAGGGAATTAATGGAAGTCAATCCTAACACTAGTTGACGTAGGTACATAATAGCAGGCAGACCAGTGGGTGTAATTGTAGTACTAATTATTTTGCTTCTAGGATTATATCCATCTACATCTAATCCAGTAGAGACTAAGGGGCCAATTTCGATGGCAGACGGACCCGAGTCTGGTCGACATCGATCTGGAACTGGGACCAACCGACCTCTTTTAGGCGGTCCCAGACCAGCAATTAGGAAGCGACCGAACACTGTTTGGTCGCAATCCTATTCTTTACAATGGGAGCATGCATTCCGACCTAAATGCAAGCTCTCATTGCAAAGAGCTTAGGTGCAGTTCATCCCTGCCGTCCTGTGGCAAGGTGTCTGCCACCAGGCGCAGGTGATCAACCGGGGGCACTATGGTGCCGCCTCAGCCACCATCCAGAGGCCTTGCCCCCATGGGGGCCCTGCTGGGGCCCCCCAAAGTCAGATTTCGACAGCCTTTCTGTGTCGAAAGGCCGGCACAGAAATGCTGTGGGAATCTGCCATCGTAATCCCTTGGGCGGAAAGAGCCGCACTTGGGATTACTGGCCCCTCTCCGAATGGCAGACGGGCTCTCCAAGCCAGTCGTAAGCCATTCAGGAAGCCCATTCGGATACCTTTCCGACCGACCCCATCATAATGGGTCGGTCGGAAAGGAATCCAATTGGGACATTTTGATGTGGTCGGAATTGCTCCAACCGATGGTCAGAGCCGTTTCCAACCGCATAGAAATTGGCTCCTTAGTCTACAACCATTTCTAAATAAATCATCACAACCCAGAGGTAACAGCTTGCATTCATTAGATGAGACAGTTACACATAGATCCATCTAGAGGCCATTATTCTGCAAATGTTTATTTTAAAATGATTTATGAGTATATTAATACTATGGATGACAGGGATTACTAAATCTGTACGCAACTGCCTGTATCAGCTGCAGAGGGTACTACTTACCACCATATTCCTTTGACTTATGGTGTTACATGTAGTATTTTGATAAGCCTTCTGTATGGAATGGAACATTTTGAATATTATTTTTCCAATCAGAATTTAGTTTTTTTTAGCTCCCCATACTTGAGCATATAAGCTGTCTCATTGACCCCAGTGCTAAGCTTCATGGAATCAATAAAAGGTTCTTTAACCCCTTCAGCGCTGCGCGGATTCCCCCGCGGTGCTGAAGGGTTCGAGCGCGGGCGGGGCCATGACGGAACGGTTCCGTCATGAGCACAGCTCAACCGATGCTCATGACGGAATCGTTCCGTCATGAGCATGGAAGGGGTTAAATCCATCATGACCATAGACACTGCCTATGCTCCCAGTCACAAGTTGACTTGTCTTCTAACAGAGGTTGAGAAGAAATTTTACATTTGGATGAAGACTGGAGGAGAAATTTGGAATCTAAGTCAAACACAGACAAAAATATTAAGAATTAGCATAAGTGAACTAAAGAGGAAATAGAGCATTTAGTGACAGGAAATCAATCAGCATTGATTCTAGATTGAAAACAAAGGGAAATTATTTATGTTTGTTGAGAGGTCCTCATTTGACAATCATTTGTGTTGAAAAAAGTGAGTGCAACCATATATTTGAAGTTAGGGGAAATTAGAATTTATTTTTAATGGGTGATGATCCTGTTATTCCTGGAATCTACTATATTTGTGGAGGACGTGGTTATTTCACATTGCCTAGAGGCTGGTATGGTACTTGTTATCTAGGTCTAGTTTTCCAAAAGATTTATCATGTGGAACATCTCAATTCCAGGCCTAAGCACGGTGTTAGTGCAGGAGAATGGTCAGAGATATTTTTGTTGTGATTAATCCATCTCTGGCTGTGATTCTGAATGATATTAAGATAAGAACATTGATATTAAGGTTAGAAAGTGGATGTTGGCTACTAGTACAGTTGGAGCTTTATTAGTTATAGATACAGAGGTGGCTATCAGATCCATGGTTTTGGAAAACCTCCTGGTGTTCGACATCCTGCTTACAAAAGAGGGTGAAGTCTGTCAGATGTTAAAGGTCCAGCAATGCTGCACCTCCTTTCCTGGCAAAAGTAAGGACTTCAAGACATTTATTGAGACTATTTCTGGCTTGCACAAGGTTTTGCAGGGGTTGGAAGCAACAGGTGCTTGTGAAGCCATTGGAAATGGATTTTCTGGTGAAAAAACACGTGCAAAAGAGTTGTCTGGCATGGTCCTTTTCATGTGATTATGGTAATTACAACTGCTGTGAAGTGCGAAGGTCTCCCTAACTGGGTGCATGCTACCCACACTCACTGAGTTCTGTGTCCCCTTGATGATGTACGAGTACATCTCCCAGAAGTACCAGTGGTGGTCGAGAGATCACAGGAGCAGTTAGTCAATCTGTAGGGGAACAGTAAGAATCTGAAGCAGCACTTGTTCATCCTGAGGGAAATCTTGGAGAGTCTGTAGCTGAAGCAGGAGTCTAGTCCTGTGGTCGTGAACGAACCAGGTTCAGACCCTGATGAAGGACCTAGTGTTTTAGATCCGTGAGTGGCATCAAGAGCACTTTGGCTGGGAAGACGGGAGGGAGGGAGACTTGTTTCACAAGTAAAAGGTGGGCTCCAGGCTATTCGGGAAGGTACTGATACTTCTGATCTGAGTGACGGAGGATGTGATGGGACTGCACTCATGAGATCAAAATGACCTAGGGTGCCCTGTTCAAGGTACTCTTCCCCTGAATGGACTTACTTTGTTGCAAATGACAGAGAAAGAGAATTCTGGGATAACTGTAGAGATGCAACTACAAGTCTGGGAATTTTATTCTCAGATCAATCTTACTTTTGAACTTCCTTTGTTGCCCAAAATTCATTTCCTATATGAGAGAGAGTAAATGAACTGAGAAATTTCATTTTGGAACCGATTGTCAATGAACTTGAACTGTTCCGTATCAGAGACATTTAAATAGACTTTGTAGGAGAGTATGAAGAATACTGAGGCCTGAGTCTGCAATACTGTAATTTAGAACATGGAGTAGGGTTAAGGAAGTCCACGTAGATTTTGTAAATAATCAAGTTACTACATACTCATTGAACTGTGGTTTTGCTATTTGCATAGGTGGAAACCGACAGAGAAGGTTCTTCTGCTGCTAAATTCCACCCAACAGTTCAATTTTAGGAAATTAATGGAAGTCAATCCTAACACTAGTTGACGTAGGTACATAATAGCAGGCAGACCAGTGGGTGTAATTGTAGTACTAATTATTTTGCTTCTAGGATTATATCCATCTACATCTAATCCAGTAGAGACTAAGGGGCCAATTTCGATGGCAGACGGACCTGAGTCTGGTCGACATCGATCTGGAACTGGGACCAACCGACCTCTTTTAGGCGGTGCCAGACCAGCAATTAGGAAGCGACCGAACACTGTTTGGTCGCAACCCTATTCTTTACAATGGGAGCATGCATTCCAACCTAAATGCAAGCTCTCATTGCAAAGAGCTTAGGTGCAGTTCATCCCTGCCGTCCCGTGGCAAGGTGTCTGCCACCAGGCGCAGGTGATCAACCGGGGGCACTATGGTGCCGCCTCAGCCACCATCCAGAGGCCTTGCCCCCATGGGGGCCCTGCTGGGGCCCCCCAAAGTCAGATTTCGACAGCCTTTCTGTGTCGAAAGGCCGGCACAGAAATGCTGTGGGAATCCGCCATCGTAATCCCTTGGGCAGAAAGAGCCGCACTTGGGATTACTGGCCCCTCTCCGAATGGCAGACGGGCTCTCCGAGCCAGTCGTAAGCCATTCAGGAAGCCCATTCGGATACCTTTCCGACCGACCCCATCATAATGGGTCGGTCGGAAAGGAATCCAAATGGGACATTTTGATGTGGTCGGAATGGCTCCAACCGATGGTCAGAGCCGTTTCCAACCCCATAGAAATTGGCCCCTTAGTCTACAACCATTTCTAAATGAATCATCACAACCCAGAGGCAACAGCTTGCATTCATTAGATGAGACAGTTACCCATAGATCCATCTAGAGGCCATTATTCTGCAAATGTTTATTTTAAAATGATTTAGGAGTATATTAATACTATGGATGACAGGGATTACTAAATCTGTACGCAACTGCCTGTATCAGCTGCAGAGGGTACTACTTACCACCATATTCCTTTGACTTATGGTGTTACATGTAGTATTTGGATAAGCCTTCTGTATGGAATGGAACATTTTGAATATTATTTATCCAATCAGAATTTAGTTTTTTTTAGCTCCCCATACTTGAGCATATAAGCTGTCTCATTGACCCCAGTGCTAAGCTTCATGGAATCAATAAAAGGTTCTTTAAATCCATCATGACCATAGACACTGCCTATGCTCCCAGTCACAAGTTGACTTGTCTTCTAACAGAGGTTGAGAAGAAATTTTACATTTGGATGAAGACTGGAGGAGAAATTTGGAATCTAAGTCAAACACAGACAAAAATATTAAGAATTAGCATAAGTGAACTAAAGAGGAAATAGAGCATTTAGTGACAGGAAATCAAGCAGAATTGATTCTAGATTAAAAACAAAGGGAAATTATTTATGTTTGTTGAGAGGTCCTCATTTGACAATCATTTGTGTTGAAAAAAGTGAGTGCAACCATATAATTGAAGTTAGGGGAAATTAGAATTTATTTTTAATGGGTGATGATCCTGTTATTCCTGGAATCTACTATATTTGTGGAGGACGTGGTTATTTCACATTGCCTAGAGGCTGGTATGGTACTTGTTATCTAGGTCTAGTTTTCCAAAAGATTTATCATGTGGAACATCTCAATTCCAGGCCTAAGCACGGTGTTAGTGCAGGAGAATGGTCAGAGATATTTTTGTTGTGATTAATCCATCTCTGGCTGTGATTCTGAATGATATTAAGATAAGAACATTGATATTAAGGTTAGAAAGTGGATGTTGGCTACTAGTACAGTTGGAGCTTTATTAGTTATAGATACAGAGGTGGCTATCAGATCCATGGTTTTGGAAAACCTCCTGGTGTTCGACATCCTGCTTACAAAAGAGGGTGAAGTCTGTCAGATGTTAATGGTCCAGCAATGCTGCACCTCCTTTCCTGGCAAAAGTAAGGACTTCAAGACATTTATTGAGACTATTTCTGGCTTGCACAAGGTTTTGCAGGGGTTGGAAGCAACAGGTGCTTGTGAAGCCATTGGAAATGGATTTTCTGCAGCAGGTAAATGGTTTGAAAATCTGGGAAGTGGAATTTTGGGTGCTATTTTGAAAACCCTTGTGATTATTTCCCTTTGTGTAATAGTCCTAGTTGTGATCTTTAAGGGATGTAAGTGCATGAAAGTCAAACGAGACGTGAACAGTAAGACAGTGGATGCAGAACTAGAGGAGAGTCAGAGTAATTTTAGCTCCACCCTTTTATGTTTTGACTGTCCCATATATACATACACATGGTCTTGTGCGATTTAAAACCATTATCATAATGTGATGCACTTTAACTGATACAGAGTGCATTTACTGTATAATCCCAACATTTATATGAGTGTACATACTAATATTTTCCTTGTGTCCATGAATTGCAGTTATCACATATATCTGCATTTGTGTGGCTTGAATAATATTGCAAATTTCTGTATAATCATGTATTCATTTAACTGCTAATCAGCTGTTGTATTATGACTGTATATGTGTCCATAACCATGCAGTTAAACGTTAACTTGACCAAAGGCTTTAATCATTTGGATTTTAATGTTTAACCTTCAACGCAAACGCTTGCTTGGGTGCAATGTATATCTCTCCTCTGCAATCATACAATCTCAGAGGTATTTAAAGTCACATTGTGTTTGAGAGATAGTAAGGATCAGGAGGAGTATTATTGGCAAGGATGATAAGTGTTAACGAACAAAGTGAGGACTACGGTTGGTGCTATATCTGAAGATGGAAGGACGTTCTAATGTGCAGATCAGAAGAAGGAAGTTTCAAGTGTACATGTCAAAGACACGCCATGAGACATGTGATACGAGATTCTCAAATGTTCTTTGTGGGTTTAATTAATGATCGCACCTTAGATTCAGGCAGATTCCCTTTAGACTTCGAGGGATTCAGACCTCTTTGCTTTTATCTGTTTTGTGGCTTTATTCTAAAAAACCTTTCGTGTGAGAGAACTTACACAGTTGCTCTCCACTTTCTGCTCTATTGGATCGAAATAAGATTTCCCTAGTCGTACTAATTAGGTTAGGCTTAGCAAGGGAATCTGACTTTACTCATGCAGAGGCAAGGGAAACATAAATCATATTCTGATTATCAAAGTCTGATTTTAATCATCTGCATTGCCATTACTGAATTCCTTGCTTGTTTCATGTTACTGCTTAATTTTGTTAGATGGTCTGGTCTGGCAGTAGTGATTCTGTATTTTACAACATATTCTTAAGACTAGTGTATATCAGCTTGGTTCTGAATTTGTAATAAATCTATACTCAATCCCACCTACCGACTTTGGGTCCTCACTGTGTGGCCAAATAAGTTACACTGTAAATTGATTTTGTGAGTGAGGCACCGAGAAAGTTCAGTTGCAGGGAGATTCGGACAAAGGGCCCAAGTGCTCTAGCAGCTGTGAGCCCCTGTGCAAAAGAAGGTGCCCCCAGCAGAATTTGTCCAACTCCCCTATGCTTCGGCATCCGACTATGACCTCAGCACTATCAAGGTGACCCGCTGAATTTAAGCATATTACTAAAAATGGAGCTCCTGGTGCGACTGTACATGGGACAGACTGTGCTCCGTGTGCCGCAACAGCATCACGCCATAGGGCACGGAGTCCCACTCCAGGTGCGAGGGATGTGTAGAAATGTTGGTAACCCACCGGATCCCTCTTCAAACAAAGACCAAGCAGTTTAACATGTGCAGGAGTCCTGAAAAATTAACACAAGAAACTTTCCAAACCAATTTTAAAATAGAGGACATTTTATTGAATAAAATGACATCAAAATTAGTTAAAGCTAATTGCTGCAACCAGAGTTATGAATATTTAAATGTTTTAGTCCAATATTGTGGCTAAGGGATGAAAGCATCTACCACTGGTATCTGGTCACACAAGACTGGAGGAAGTCAAAAGTTAAGTTTGACCGCGATGGAGATGGATACGAAGGATGGATTGAGCATAGTATTGGCTTACCTTCGGGCTTGGAAGAAATTTAGAAGTAAAGTTCCTGAAACCGTTGAGGATAGCGGGGCAAGACAGCAGGTGGTGTCCGACAAGGATTCGTCGCTGTTGGGGAGCCACTGGATGACACTGCGATGAAGATATTTACCTTTGGTCTTTGTCACGGTTTTGTAAGTCAAAAATCTCCAGCGGGCCAAAACTGCAGGCATTAGCAGACGAGGGCTCCATGAGGCAAGATACCTTCAGTGCAAGGTCTCAATAAACAGGATTTTCTGTTGCAAAGAACGTCATAGCAGGAGACACCACAAAGTCAGGCCAACTGGCAATGCACCTTGGATGGGTCAGCTGGCAGGTAGGTCCCTGTCTTCTGTCAGTTTTCAGGGCACTTTTTGGTGGAAAGTATTCTAAGTCCCAGGTTTTTGGAGAAGTACTGTCAAAACGAAGGGTCTAGGACTTGGGGGGCACCACTTGGTGGTTAGGACTCATTCCAGCAGGATCTGGGTGCAGGGCCTCAAAAGCATGTTATTGTTCTTTATCTCACAAAGGAAGCCAGTCAACTAGACTTGGAGTCACTTCTGATGGTCCTGGGTTCAATAAGATTGTCCAGTTTTTCTTCTCACAGAGCAGGGCAGTCCTCAGGCAGAAGGACAGCCCTCTGGAGGTCCAGGCAATCCCCAAGCAGCAGGACAGTCCTCTGGTAGTAGCAGGGTAGAACTTCTGGGGTGGGGCAAGGCAGCCCTCTGGGGTCCAGGGAGTCCTCTTTCTGCAACGTCCACAGGTCCATGAGTATACTGAAAAGTTGTTCTGCGGGTCCAATATTTATACCTGGTGCCAGCTATTGAAGTAGGGGAGGCATCCTGGGCTGCCTTATCTGGTTCTGGAATGTTCTTCCCTATCAAAGTTCTCTGAAGTCTGGGGTGACAAAAGACTAGTGTCCTGTTCCTTTGGGTGTTCTGGAGGCAAGTCTCTTTGAAATGTAAGTGGTGCAGAGAACAGTGCCCCCTAGCCATCCTCTCCACACCTAATTCCCTATCTGTCACAATCTAGGAGAAATACACAACGCCCAATAGCAGAGCCATTCACAGTCATGTGACCCAGGACACAGACTTGGGTCACCAAATGGTTAGGAAAAGAAAAACCAACTTTCTAACAGCAGCATTTTCAGAACTGTGTAACTTAAAATCCGACTTTACTACTAAAGGGATTCTAAATTACAATTATTGAGAGCCCAAACATGGTATTTCTATCTGTTTCCAAGCAGAAGTTATGGCTTATTAAATATAGTAAGCTAACCCAATGTTATCTTATGTGAGGCCTCACAATAGTGAAAAACAAATATAGTCTTTTTTCACTACCAGGACAAGTAACACTTAGAAGTACATGCCCAGCTTCTCAAATACAATGCACCCTGTCCTTTGGACTGTTTAGGCCCACCCTAGAGGTAACATATGTATTAAAAAGGGAAGTAGGCCTGGCAAAAGATTTTTTTGCCAGGTCAAATTGCCATTTTAAAACTGCATATTCAGGCTACTATGGCAGTCCTGAGCATGGTGTAAAAGGGGTACTTATGTGGGTGGCACACTAGGTGCTCCAAGACCACTAGTAGCATATCATGTTCAGGCACTGTGTATAAGTTGTATCACTTTAATTGGGACTACTAAATAAATAAAATGTGTCAATTGGGTGTGAGCCAATTTGATCATATTTTAGGAGGAAGAGCACTAGCCCTTTTTCACTAGTTAGCAGCGGTAAAGTGCACAGAGTCCCAAGGCCAACACAACACATTTGGAAATCAGGAGGGGTGAAGGCAAAATTTTGGGGGTGAACCCACAGAGAGGGCCAAGTCCAACAGTAAACAATTCCCCATGCAAGTGAGAGCAATTGCAGTGAATGCCTGTTGCAAATTCGACATAAAAACCTTTAGCGGTTAACATTTTGGTGCACAGCACCTTATTTTGAATGCATCAAATGCTCTTTAAGAATGTATTATAAAAATGTATTTAAGGGAGCAGTGGGAACATAGGGTCAGATATAGGTAAAAAGATATTTGCGAGTTCTTAAGAGCGATTTTTATGGAATCGCTATTAAAAACTCGCAAACCGCTATGTAGATAAAAAAGAAAATCGCAAATAGTTTGCGATTCGATAAAAATTGCGAACTCCATTCCGAATTGGTATTACCGATTCGGAATTAACGAAATCGCAAATTTAAAAAAATCACAAATTAGCGAATCTGCCATTCAGGTGCACCCTGATGACATCACACACAGGAAGTGGCCACACCCATGCTGTTTCACTGTGCCTGAGGCTGCGGGAGAGGCAGAAAGCAGGAGCACACACCCAGGAGCTGCACAGGAGTTACCAGGCAGACACCAAATACCAGGAAGGACACACAGCAGTAAGGAAAGGAGCCTGCAGAGAGGAAGAGAAAGTAGACATTTAGTGAGAAGGAGTTGGAGGTTTTAATTGAAGAGGTGGTGAAGATACACAACCAGTTGTTTGGAAAGAAATCCCTGCATGTTCCTGAATCCCAGAAAAGAAGGATATGGCTTGAAATACAAGGCAAAATTAATGCCATTGGTGTCACCTAGTGCTCCATCGATGAGCTGAAGAAGCGCTGGTATGACCTGCACTCCCGTGCGAAGGAGACGGTGGCTGACAGGCTAAAACAAGCAAAGAAGACAGGTGGCAAGCCATCCACAGTGCCTGCAACCACACCCCTGAATAAATTGATGGAGTCCACCCTCCAGCCTGAGACGATCAGTGGCATAGGCGACGTGGACAGCTCAGCCAGAGACAACAGACAAGGTAAGATGCATGAACAGCATGGCCTGACCCAATCCCGAATCCCCCATGAGCAAGACAGAATTCTACTCCAGTCCATATTTTGCAAACAACCAGCAATGCATCATGGGAGATGTAGTCCCAAAACCAATAAAGCATACCAGTGAGTCAACTGAACATGAGTGCAGGGGCCCCACATCTGTCAATAAGCAAGTGGAGGACTGTTAGTGTGAATAGCAACTCATGTAATTTAATGCAACACATATGCTGAAAGTCAGTAAATGGACATTCTGTATCCACAGGCAAACCTGTGTCCCAGACTGCTGAGAGGGAGACATAGAGGCACCTGGGGACCACCATATTCAGGAGGAAGAGACCCTGTCACCCGCAGATGTCACAGCAGCACCACCACCACCACCCAGACCCAGGAGGTACACAGTGGGTAGCCTGCAGGAGATGGATGGGTCAGAGGAGTAGAGCACGGGAGCCCCACAGACCATGCATGAAGAGCCTGCATGGTCTCTTGAGATACAGTCACCCATGCAGCGTAGCCACACCAGTGGTCCCTGACGCAGACCAAGGGCACACAGTCCAGATGGGCAGGGTGATGGATCCAGTGTCTTCACATGTCTTGGTGAAGGTGCAGCGGCTGCAAGGGAAGACAATGCGATCAAGGCAAAGTCCAATGGTGTCCTTGAACAAGAACCTTAGGGACATTAAGGAGGGCATCAATGGACTGAACAACACTGTTGCAGAGGGCATGCGGGACATGGCTGAGGCAGTAAGGCTGTTGTGCAGCAAATTGGACAGTGAACGTGGCGCAAGGCGCAGGGAAAAAACAGCACATGGAGGGATACACAAAGGCGGTGAACCGCCTATGCAGTGCCACTTCTGTCCTTAGCAAACTCACGGTGGCCATGCAGTTGGAAATGGCCCACTGCAGCCAGGATGTTGCTAGGGGGTTGGTGCATGTCACCACAGTGGTTGAACTGCTCCAGACAGCCAACATTGCTGCCACAGGGTCTGGGGATGGTAGAGACAGTGAGGAGGTCACCAGCCGCAGCAGCATAACTCCACCCTTTGCTGAGCCCAGACAGCGTAGTGCAACTGCAAGGCAAGGGCCAGCAGCAGAACAGTCCTCTATGGAAGGCAGTGTGCAAACTGAGCGATGCACTGCTGTGCGTGGCCACAGGAAATGAGTCCATGCTGCTACCGACATCCGCAGATGGGTGAGGTAACCACTGATAGTGGATGACAATTTGCATGCAGTGTGTTAATGCCATGCTGGGCTACTCAAGGCACTCAGAGGCCAATATGGTGAGGCGGTGTGCATTCCTATTGCCTGATGTAATGACAATGAAACACCATTACACAATTGTCATTAATTGCTTTGTCTCATTACTTACTTAGTTGCGTGTGATCTCAGTACGTCTGTGTCTCCCATCTGCCGCTCCTATGACACCTGCTGCGCTGTGCAGTGGCCGTGGACATTCCTCCTCCTCTGAGTCAGAATCGGTGATTTCATCTGGGGTTCCCTTCTTTGTGACCAGGTTGTGCAGCATGGCACAGGTAGCAATAATTTTGCAGCATATCTCAGGGAGGTACTGCCGTGCACCTCCGCTCTTGTGGAGGCAGTGGAACCTGCTCTTCAGGGGCCCAAATGTCTGCTCCACCACATTCTGCGTGGACTTATGGGCAGCATTGTATCTCCTCTCACTTGGGGTAGATGGGTTGAGGAATGGGGCGAGTATGAATGCACGCACCGCATATGCGCTGTCACCCAAGTGGGAAAGGTTGGAACATCAATCACAGGCAACAACAAATACAACCAAGGTATACATCAGGGTGTGTCACATGCATTTACCTAGCAGATATTCTTCTCCAAATTCACCCCAGCCAGACGTGTATAGATTCCACTGTGCCTTAAGATGTAGGAGTCATATGTGCTCCCTGGGAATTTCGCTACTATATCAGTTATGATGTGAGACACATCACAAATGACCTGAACGTTGATCGAATGATATGATTTACTGTTCCAATATATGTACTCAGCAGCAGATGGGGGGCAGATTGCGATATGTGTCCCATCGATGCACCCGATGACATGTGGGAACTGGGCCATCTGATAAAAATCTATCTTGGTCTTACGCAGTTTCATTTGTGTTGCGGGAAACTGGATATAATGGTGCATTCTTTGAAGCATGGCATCCAGGAAGGTGTTGAAGAAGCGTGACAGGTAACTTTGTGAGACACCTCCAGCCACAGCTATTACTCCCAGGTAACTACCTGATGCAAGTAGGTGCAGGGAACAAAGGACCTGCACATGTGGTGAAATTGCGTGTGCCCTGTGTGTCTGCTGCTCCAGGATGGGGTGCAGGTCACGCATGAGGTCTAGGATGGTAGTGGGGTGAAGCCTGTACCTCTCATGTATTTCTTCTTCTGTGAGTTCGAAAAGGGTGATGCGCACTCTATATATGCATTCCTGTTGCCTCCTCATCCTCTGTGCTGCTGCTTGAATCCGCATCCGCCTTGCAATGTCATAGAGGGCTGCCACTGTGCTGAGACTGATGCATTCTGGGGCTGTTTATATGCAGTGCATCTGGTTACCACCTGCTTTGAGTTGGTAGTAATTTGCGGCTCGCAAATAGCGATTTTTCGGGAAATCGCTATTTGCGATTTTTCTTACATTGGTCTGCGATTTTTTGGGGATTTCGCACTTTGCAAGGTGCTACTTTGGAGTCGCTAACTGACTTTGCTTTTTTTTAGCGATTCCTTAATTTGCGCTTGCCTTTTTCCCTCTCTACATTTCACATGGGTTTTTTGAGATCGCAAACGTAGAAATTCTGCGAATTTCTGCGTTTGCGATCGGTATTTCGTTTTCTACATCCGGCCCATAGTCAGTTACCTGGCATTGGCCAGCCAGAAAAATCATTGCAGAAAACTGGTAAATCTGGTTATAGTTCTCTCCTATTTGTCAAACATTGTTTGGAAAAAAAATGATGAGGTGATATTTGCTTTTGGGTTTGTTTGTACCTCCCTGAGATTGTGGCAAAAGGATATTGATTACAATTCTTGTGTTCTTTATTCTCAAATTTAGTTCTTGAAAATAATTTAAGAATCTATATATTTATATGCATGCATCTGTTTATGATTACACTCCTGATGGGAAGTAGAAACTCAGGGGAGAGTAGAGTTTGGCAGATATTTTTGAGGGCTTCTATGTTGATGACCTGAGGCACCTATTTAAGTGGGGATAATCTCCTCTTCCTTCAGTCAGTGGAGTTCCTTCTTCATGTTACGATAAGCAAGCAAAAACAAACCCTTCCCTCCTTCTCCAAGGGAGGATCTCCTGCATGAAGTTAAACAAGGTGCTAATGGAAAATCATATGTATACCTTATGGCTGAACAGAGATTGCAGTAAATAGTGAAGTTCCTGTGAAAGACAGAGGGTTGTGCTCATCTCCTTAGTGAACTCTCGATGAGAAAGATAGCACTCAGTCTCTTCTCCCTCTTTATGTTCCTCATGGCCTCACCAGAATATGTAACGGAAGAAATACATTTTCCTGGTGAGTCTGCTGTTCCCAGATGGAAATAAATGTAGAGAGATTTGAAACCTGGGATCTCCTACCTTTCCTCCAATCTTCAGTTTCCTGCAGAGGAAGAACTAATACTAGAGAGGAATACTTTTGCCAGAGTATCTGTCCCAAGATTTATGGGTAACCTGTTCTGTTGGCTAAGTGTGAACTTGAGCTCCCCCAATCTTTGGCCATAGTTGCTCTTTTTTCCAATCTGGCAAGGCACCTTTCCCTTTTGACAGATGATATTATGATATGTGACCTAGTGTACAAAAAAGAAGCAGAGGGTGCCTTGAAAATAACAGATGCATGCTCAAGCCTCTCAATGAGGTGGGACATTTATGGAGTTTATGTTTTCCAAGACTTGATTAATGATTTCCAGCCTTTTTTTTAAGCTTTCAGGAGGTTAAAAATGTTCCACAACTTTTGGATGTCATGGGAATTTAGGGTACATTGCTCTCACATGTTGCGTTGGATGATCTAAGAGTATCTGCAATGGCGTCTGGTGGAGTAATGGGTGGTAGATGTCATCAATATTTGAGGGGATGGAAGGCAGATGTAGCCTAGAAGAACTATTTAAAGAGAATACCCTTTGGTGGTAGTAAACTGTTTGGGGAGAAAGAGAAGAGATTCCACATAAATATTTTAAGATCGAGAAGCATGGACAAACCATTATTCATAAACATAAGTATTGTGGGAAAAATAAGTATTTTAACAAAACAAGCATTGAAAGCAGACCCTTTCCTTAAACCTAGCTTGCTTTCAGACTAAGAATGCTCAGAACACACCAATGGTGGGATTGCCCCGACCTTCAGAGATACTGGGGGAGAGGGGTTTCTGCCATGTCCCAAATATGCCCTAAACCAATTGATGTATCCCCTCGTCTCGGTCTTTTGAATGTTTGGGAGGCCACGGACCTAACCAGTTTTGAACGTCTCTGGGTCACACAGTGATGTATGATCGCCAAACGCAATATTGCTAGAACCTGGAAGGGTGGGGTTGCACTCAGACACGCTGATTGGGCATCGGACATGGACTGGTACATGCAAGCGGAGAGGGCGGTGTATGAAAGCAGAGGTTGCCCGGGTAAATGGACCAAGGTATGGGGCCCCTGAAACGAAAGTAGAGGTTTTATCTTTACCCCATTTAATGATGCAATTGATGTTGTTGACAACGTTACATCATAGGCTGGCTGTCGAAGGGATTGCGGATATGATCGAATTTTCCTTGGACCCAATGTATTCATTTGTTTCATTTATATTTTCGGTTATCCTCAGTAATTGTATTTTGTTTTGAAACTGCACCAGTATTGTTTCCATTTGATTTATGTTTATTTTCAATAAACAGTTATATATAAAAAAAGGAATGCTCTGAACAGTTCTTTTCAGCAGTCTTCTGTAGGAGAGGTGGAGGAGAAATGAGAGA
The DNA here is from genome assembly GCF_964204655.1 of Triturus cristatus. Lineage (NCBI taxonomy): Eukaryota > Metazoa > Chordata > Amphibia > Caudata > Salamandridae > Triturus > Triturus cristatus. Next base: position 742,061,219 of record NC_140591.1, on the reverse strand, counting down.
CAACAGCCTTGAATATGTCGAGCACAAAGTAGTCTGGAACCCAATGGAAGGCTGTCTACTTTTGTAAATTCAGTCGCAGATGTATACAATGGATTTTCATTCAACTCGTTCAGGTCCTGATTTCATTCAAACCCTATGGCGCAAGGACCCAATCTGAACACAGATGTCAACAGGACAGTGTTCTTTCTCTGGCCATGAAAAAAGTTATCCTGACATTTAGATGAGAATGTCATGGTGGTACAGGATGATTATAGATGTGCAGCTCCACAACATTTGTTTCCCCGACTGTCCACTTTAATATGAACTTATTTCAGCAGGTATTTCCTCTGGTTACCGAATGGGATTTCTTTACAAAGGTTATTCTGCAGGAGGCATATCTGCATGTCCCAGTGGAGGAATCCCTTCAGAAATTTCTCAGACTCACAGTGGGGGAGCAGCACTGGTAGTTTCATGTCCTTCATTTTGGGTAAAAGACTGCACCAAGTGTATTTACCAACATTCTGGCTCCTGTGATGTCCTTGCTTCACAATCAGGAAATCAGTGTACATGTCAACCTAGATAACCTCCTGATTCAGTACCCATTGCATGCACAATGAGCCTGGTTCTCCAGTGCTTTGGTTTCCTAAAAAACAAGAAGAAATTGCAGATGCATATTACACAGAGCCTGGAGTACATAGGATCAAGATTCAGGACAGATCTGGTGAAGTTTCTTCTTCCTGAAGAGAGAAGTTAGGAATCACCCGAGTCTGTTGATGTTGAAGAACTCCAGTAAGAGAATAGGGAGCATTTGATTTGCTTTTTCGACCCTGCCTGCTTACCTGTCTGCAGAGGACTTCACAGCCCAGGGGGAACCGCGGCCGGAGCCGCATCATCATCACGCCAGCCGGCGCATAAAAGCTGCCTTCAGCTCCCACTGCGTGGGACGCGTGTGGGCTGGGCCACCCCCCTTACATCTAGGCACCAAGATAAATTCTCTAGATTGCAGAGCGGACCCCAGGGCGACCAAACAAGGACATAAAAGGTACTGTCTTTTGCATCGTGTGTTACAGCGTATCCCGCTCGCAGAATGAGCAAGCGCAAGGCAATGGGCTCTTTGGTGGGTGGTGGGGTCATGGGGACTCCAGATGCCGTTTTAATCAGAGCGAAATCATTATTCGTTCACCAAATTGAGCTCACGGAGAAAAGACTGTCCCTGGACTCTATTGTGGCTCAAAAACGTTTGTCTATGGGCGGTTTAGCTATGACGAAATCCCCCAATAACGGGGCTCTTTCGTGTTTAGCTATGTCGGGAGGTAGTAATAATGCAGAAAGAGCTACCTCCATCGTCTTGCATCCGCTGTTATCTACTCGGTTATCCCCACTGTTGCAAGAACTCAGAGACGCAGTCTGTTGATAGTGGCCTCGCTGAGAACGTTGCAAGGGACACTGCAGGGGATACTGACTCTGGTTTATTGTCAGGGCAGGGGGCTGGGGCCATTGCACTGATTACACCGACTGCAAATAATGTAGCTACTTCCAGTTCAGGTGGGGAGGTTATCACTCGCTCAAAAAGGGCATCTAAACTTAATAGCTCCACAAAGCCACCAGATAGCGACCCGGCTCCAGTAAAGCGAGCCAGGGGTGGGGGGTCTTCCAACCCTAAACAAAAAAAGAAACAAAACGTCAAAAGTAATTAGGCCCCCTGACACAGCAAGCACTCTAGACAATCAAATGACCCAAAACGGTGAAGATGACAATGCGGGGCAAGGAGTGGTCACTGAGCTTTGGAAAAGGATGGCAATGATGCTAACTGCTCTTTTGGAGCCCTTATTAGTCAAAATCAGATCTATAGAAGAAAAATTGTCATGGTTTTTGATACAGAACAGTGCACCAACTATCGAGGTCAACCGGTGTGCATCTAGCTGTTCTGGGGCACAGGAGGGTTCCAATTTATCAGTTGCACCCACCAGAGTAGAGGGGAAGGGGGAACACATTGCCAATGAACAGCCCTCGGGCATACAGGATGGGGCGAGCAGAGTGCCACCCCCAGGTCCCCCGGAAGGAAACTCAAACAGCACAAATACTAAGCCCAGGGGTCATAGGCACTTGAGGGCAGGGACCGAAGGTAACATCACAGTCCAACAATCAGACCCCACTAACTAAGGGGGTAGAGCCTCCACAAACCAAAACTCTGGGAAGACGCCAGTTTACAGTGCTCGGGCACCCCAGACTTGCCGTCTCTAGATCTACCATCCGCATCATGTCCATATACAGTGGTCCTGACAGGTGTCCCGGCCTGTACGAGTGATGGAGAAGAATCCCCCTTAATGTTGATCAATAAGGCAGCGCACTTGATGAGTAGGAATGTAGGTTTTAACATCACCAATCATAGGCACATCTTAATGGCTAGAAGGGTGTCCTGGATTAGCAATTCCAGGAAAGTTTTCCCAGGGGACTGCGTGATTGTGAACTTAAGGTATCCCGAGCTCGTACACAACCTGCTTATGCAGAGTAAGGGGTCTTTCCAAGATGAGGGTGGCTCAAGTATTAAAATGCTCTCTTTAGGTTTCTTTTACAGACACCTGATGAAACCGAACAACCATGATGAATACAGGGGGCTTGTGGTGGGAATGTATGGGGGTGGCCCCACAGTCCCAGTACATAACCGGTATGCCCCCCTCAATAATTCAAGGGATTTAAATGATATTGACAGACTGGACCTGACCTGACATGAGAATAATGTTATTAATGCAGACTTGGGATGGCGAGTTTAAATGAGGAAGTTGTAAACCTAACCCACTTAGAGCACATGGCATCCTGCACGCAAGAGCACAATTACCCAAACATGGAAACTTATGGATCTAAATCCTATCCCATATCAGACAGCCTAGACAGACATAATCAGATAGATTTTAAAATAGTTTCCTGGAATATAGCAGGTTTATCTGCCAAATTAAAAAATGAAGATTGGCTAGTTTATATTAGGAAATTCCAAGTCATCTGTTTACAGGAAACATGGGAAGTAGAGAGTAGCACTTTCCACCTCGAGGGTTACAAAACCTATTATGTACCAGCATGCAAGGCAGTGTCAGGGAGAGCAAGGGGAGGATTGATTATATATGTTGATCTTAGGTTACAGGGCAGATGGTCTGATTTAGGCTGGAACTCTGACTTCATGTTGGGACTTAGGTTTTATAACAAGGGCCACAAGTTAATTTTTATTACTTTTTATAATGCGATCTTACCGGGCCAGAGCACTGCAAGAGTGGATGCTAAGAGCTTGCTTCTGGAGACTGTGTATTGTCAGGTGCAAGAGATATCTGCATGGACGCTTGCACAACTGCATGAAGACTGCAGAGATGTATGTAAGAGTACATGTGTGGTAAGGGTTAATTGGAGTTTTGAACATGTAGGAACTACCTCACCCATTGCAAGAGTGGAAGGAAAATCTACCATGTTGATTTCAAATGTGTTAGCATTTGCCTCTCATTTGTGAGATATTGATTTGTGCCGAATGCTAACCATCACAGTTCAAGTAAACAAGCTGCCCCTTTCCTGCGAGTGCAAGTCTTTCAGAACAACAGCAACACAAATTAAATCTCTGACAACAATTCCTGTGTGCACACAGACTCATAATGTGATTCTCGGCATAAAACAGTATTCCTCAGTGATACCACTACACCTTAACTTATACTGAAGACATACTCCATAATATCTTAGAAGTTCAAGGTAGTTAAATATCTTCCAAAACATAAAATGTAAAACACAACTTGGAAAAAAAGAAACAAATTTCTATTATTTATATCAAAATGCACCACAAACATCCCCTCTCAAATTCACAACTCGCCTTTAAAAGTAGTTAGTTGAGAAAGAAATGTGGCACTCACACCGCAGATTATCAGAGCCAGAATCTCTGAGCTGTACTCCTCTAACCAGAACCAGTAAATGGCAAACTTTCCCTCTCTTTTTTCACACATATACATGTTAACTTCAAATCACATTGCTTCCCACATTTTTTCAAATGGAAACACACATTTCTATTGGTTGAAAATGTCAACCCTTTCCAAATGATTCCTACAGGTCATGGAACACTGGTGTGAGCAGAGAGGTCAGACGTTCAGCACACAATGTTTCTAATCCGGGGAGCTTGACTTTTCAAACCTAACAGCAAATCCAAACTAATGTTCTGTGGGAACACGTTTTTCTGAACCAATACAAAACATGCTTTTAAAAATGTAAACATACAGCCTAGTTTTTAGTGTTGAGTGGTCTGAAACAGCCAATGAGTTCTTTTTTATTAAAAAAAATGTATGTAAGCCTCCATTTTACAACTATCTTTCATTTCATATTGCCATTCTACTGAAAGACACCTTCTGAGTGCATCCAGGTCTCCTCCTCACTCCCTGAAGTAGACTGCTGTTCTGCAATTTTCAAGTAAAATTGATAGCTGTTCAGCTCCTTGTCCCAGGAAATAAGAAGAAATAGTGAGGGGAGTGGCAAGGCATTTATAGAGGAGATGGTGTACATTTCACAGATGAAGGGAACAGAGTCTTTGTCTTGAAGTTTAGACTCTGCATCGGTACTTACTTATAGGTACCAAAAAACACTAAATTAACACAACTGCTCTTTTTAGAGCCAACCAACATCTAAACAATTAAACTTGATTTTAAATTCTATTTTTTTTTTTATTCCGTCGTGCGCGCACCCCGCGATTTTTTGAAAAAAAAATAAAATGTTTTTTTCACCCTTCGGGATCCTTCAGGTACCCCCTGACAAAGGCTAGTGGGTCAGGAACTCTCTACCCTGCCCCCTTTTCACGTTCTCCACCTTTCTTTTTCACTGTCACACACAAAATGGCGTCCGACACTTCCTGATTTCGACCGATTTGAATGTTGACTGACATCTAACCACCAATCAGAATTACGCTCGCGCACGGCACGGTGCGCACACGGTGCGCACATTTAGATATTAATGTACTTTTAACTGCAATTTTCTCCGGAACTACTGAACAGATTGACACCATATATGCAAAAGGCACATGCCTGACCTGAGGACTACCTCTTTGCCAAATTTCAAGTAATTCTGTTCGGGCTGTACCTTCGACTAAAGGTCCTATGGGAAAATGCAGGAGGAAAACGCGTTTTGGGACCCCCCTTTTTTCTCAGCCCCTGCTTGACGAATCACCCCGAGACTTTCAGGGTAGGAGCTGAGCGGAGCGCCCCATTAGTTTTGAAAATTTCGTGAGGATTCTTCAACCGGCGCCGAAGTTATTCAAAATAGAATTTTCAGATTTCCTATGGAAACTCGGTCCTAACTATAACTATCTACTGGCGACCACCAGTAGATTATATATATAAATATATACATATATATATATATATATATATATATATATATATATATATATATATATATATATATATATATATATATATATATATATATATATATATATATATATATATATATATATATATATATATATATATATATATATATATATATATATATCAAAGCTCAGATTTGCCCACACGATTGAGTTTGCACTCGGACACCGGCGAAAGGTGGCAAGCCTTTATTTTCAGTACGTGCTGACAACTGCCTGCTGCTTTTCAATCCAGTCTCTCCCGCAGCATGCCTGACGCGTTTCGGAAAATTTACGTCCTTCTTCGGAGGCTATGAGTTGTTGCAGGTAAGATATGTGCTCACCGGACCAAGTTCCTTCTCATTCAACGCTGCTTGACACACCCCCAGATGGGCGGGTTCCATACCAACAGCATGGCATTGTGGTCTACGTGGTCCTGAAATAAAATCCATAGATGGACGCACTGATTACTGGGGAAAAGACAGTCCGCGCCCTCAGATGGGCCCCCAACCAGTAGTGTCAGCACTAATCCCAAGCCAATGTCCCACAAAGCGATTCGGCATGTCACCGGACGCGTGGCCCCCGTCAGTTCTTGGGGTGGTGCAAACTCGGCGACCGGGCCGCCGCCTAACATCAAAGCTCAGATTTGCCCACACGATTGAGTTTGCACTCGGACACCGGCGAAAGGTGGCAAGCCTTTATTTTCAGTACGTGCTGACAACTGCCTGCTGCTTTTCAATCCAGTCTCTCCCGCAGCATGCCTGACGCGTTTCGGAAAATTTACTTCCTTCTTCGGAGGCTATGAGTTGTTGCAGGTAAGATATGTGCTCACCGGACCAAGTTCCTTCTCATTCAACGCTGCTTGACACACCCCCAGATGGGCGGGTTCCATACCAACAGCATGGCATTGTGGTCTACGTGGTCCTGAAATAAAATCAATAGATGGACGCACTGATTACTGGGGAAAAGACAGTCCGCGCCCTCAGATGGGCCCCCAACCAGCAGTGTATATATATATATATATATATATCACACACATACCCCAGGGAGTCCTGGATTTCTTTTCACTTCATTTCGGAAAGTTGTGCTTGTAATATATATATATATATATATATATATATATATATCACAGAAAAAAACAAAGGTTTCAGGCACGTTATAGTTAGGAATTAGCATTTAAAAAACCTCATAAATTCACTGAAAAAACCATAGGTTTCAGGGGTGTTATAGTTAGCTGAACTTTTCACTTGTACAAAACCAGTGAAATTACCCCGTTATAGTTAGTTCCCTAACTATAACTCGCGCGCCCGCAAAATGCTGATGACGTCACATATTACATCACTCATGACATGGTCAGTGACATCACTCATGACATCACTGATGACATCTCAAATGACATAACTGATGACATCATCCAGTGAATGTGTGTTTTTCTGAAAATTAAATATGTTTTATATATGTATATCTCAAGGTCGATGGAAGAATAAATGGGTATATAAGTGTCTAAATGGATGATTTGTTTTTGAAAAATTGATTGTGTAACTGACTGATTAAGTGTATCATAGTGAATACATGGCTTAGTGAGTAATGTTTAAATATGTAAATATCTGTATCAGTCTCTCACTTTGTGTATAAGTGGCTGCATGGGTTGGTGAGTAGCTACATGGGTGTCTATAGAGGTTATTAGTTGGTTTTTTGAGTATCAGTCTGAGTGTCTGCATGGTTCGGTGGGGGGTATTACGTAGTGCATAGGTGCATGAATGAGTGACTCACTGTTTGTATGTGTTGAAGACAGCATGTGTGCAGGACTGTATGGGTGGATGAGTGTGTGTATGGGTGTGTTAGTGAGTGAATGACTGTCTCAATAGTGTATTTATGAGTAACTACATATGTTTTAAACTAGTATATGTGCCTATTGGTGTATATAAGTGAGTATATGTGAGAGTGAGAGATTGAAAGAGTTCCTGTATGAATAAGTATGTGTTTCTATAAGTGATTGTTTAAAAGACTAAGTATGTGTAAGTTTCCGTAGAAGTAAGTGTGGTGGTGTGTGTATAACTGTATATGCAATTAAATGTATGTTTGATTCTTTATTAGCATGAGTGACTATGTGTGTGAGTAACGCTATGGATGAGTGGCATTGTGTAACAGGATGTATAGGTGTATGAGTACATATGATGAGTGAGTACATGTATGAGTGACTGTATAGGACTGTTGGTGAATGAGTGGATGTGTATGTGGATCTTAGAATTACTGAAGAGGTTGTTGTAACTGGTATTGGTATGTCCATTGTTTTGAAAATTTTAGTCTCTATTTTTGAATGTGTGTATCAAAGGTTATATTAGGGTGAGAGGAGGTCTGCCACTCTATCACAAGGATGATGTCATCAGTGATGTCATCAGTGATGTCATTTGAGATGTCATCAGTGATGTCATGAGTGATGTGACTGACCATGTCATGAGTGATGTAATATGTGACGTCATCAGCAGTGCATTGCGGGCGCGCGAGTTATAGTTAGCTGAACTAACTATAACGTGGGAATTTCAATGGTTTTGTACAAGTGAAAAGTCCAGCTAACTATAACACCCCTGAAACCTATGGTTTTTTCAGTGAATTTCTGAGGTTTTTTAAATGCTAATTCCTAACTATAACGTGCCTGAAACCTATGGTTTTTTCTGTGAATTTCAAAGGTTTTTTAAATGCTAATTTCTAACTATGCCTACAGAGATAGGACATGTGAAGAAAGAAGAAAAAATGCACAGACAGAAAAAAAAGAAGTGCAGAAAGAAGCAACAGAAGTCCTCAAAGATGAAGAAAAGTGCAGGAAGAAGGATAACGTGCAGAAAGAACAAAAAGAAGAGCAGAAAGAATCCTTGTTGCAAAATCATCCTGTACCCTCAACTTTTTCAGACGGATACTGGTGGTAACTGAGTCTGACTAACCAGTCCTAGAGCCAGTGCTATGTTAAAAGACACTCAGAATACAGTGAAAACACCTACATACACTAGGGAACATTATGCGTTGGGGTCCCCCTGTGATTAGCATGACCTCCTCTGTAAGCCCCTAGTATATAATAGGGCAGGGGGATTAAAACTACCTCTTAAAACAGGCCACAGGACGTTTTTGCACATGTTAACTCGGGCCCCGTCTCCTCCCTTCACCACTGGGTAAACACGCCCTGTGTCCGTTTTTAGTTGGGATATTAAGTTCATTTAAATCCTGAGGGTCCCTAGGGTCCAACTAGCCCACTAGGTACCTCCAGTAAGTGCCACAGAGCTGCGTTGCAGAGAGGTGTAAAAAGTGGCACAGCCTGGACCACCTCTCTGCAATGCAGCTCAGTGGCGCTTACTGGAAGCACTTGGTGGGCTAGTTAGCCCCCAGGGGCCCTCAGTATTGAAGGGAAATTATATCCCCAATTTAAAACGTGCCATAGTGCGCGTTTGCACACGTCACCTCAAGCCCTGTCCCCTCCCTTCACCACTGTGTAAACACGCCCTGTGGCTGTTCTAAGTTGAGAGATTAAGTCCCCTTGAATCCTAAGGGTCCCTAGGGTCAAACTAGACCACTAGGTACCTCCAGTAAGGGCCACAGAGCTGCATTGCAGAGAGGTGTAAAAAGGGGCTTGGCCTCAGAACACCTGTCCGCAGCGCAGCTCCCTGGCGCATACTGGAGATGCCTGTTGGGCTAGTTGGCCCTCAGGGACCCTCAGTATTGAAGAGGAATTAATTCCCCAACTTACAACTCGTCAGGGGGCGCGTTTGCAGAGTGCTGCAAGGAGGGGGCGTGGCCTCTGGCACGATGCCAGTCTTTTATTTATTTTAATTTTTTAAGAAGGGGGGCTGTGTGGTTCCCCTTCTTATTCTAATTTATTTGCCCTGATGACCCCACCCCCAGGGCCTGTCTCCTAATTATATTTTTTTGACCCCAATCCCCAGGGCCGGCCACTGTTTTTTATTATTTTTAAAAAATATATATTTATGGACACACCTAGGACATGCTGGACAAACTGTACGTACCTATCACCATGACGGTTTGAGTGATATTCATTTAAAGGTGACTATGCATACAATGAATCCACGTGGAATGTATTTACACCACTAGTGAAGCTCTGACATGTCTGATGCCCTACCGTGCCTAATCCCGGTAGACACCCTTGTTGTTTATTTATACAAACATGGGTAGCTATTGACGGGCACATTTAATACACATGCACACCAAGCCATTTAAAGGGGATTCGACACAAATTCGACCAAAACTATGTAAGAAACCCCCCTCACGGTTAATAAAACACACATCCACTGCCGGATGTGTAATACTTTTTATTTTACTCTCTGGAAAGGGGACGAACATCACTTGAGAGTCACAGCGCGCTCCTGGCAGAGCCCAATGCTGTGTTACACCCACCATTGCCTGCACTGTAACACCACCCCGTGAATATGTCATGCCACACTTGTCTTCGCATGGGTTATATTGCCCCATCTAACGTACCTTCCTCGATGCCTATCTTATAACGCACAGTGCTATGCCATACATATTACAATCTGGGATCCATATCTTTGTCACAGTGCATATGCAACGTTATACTCCCCAGCACATATTTTATATTACAACTTTAGAGACTAGTTAGGTTACACAACACTGCCCTGTGCATATTACACTCCAAGGCGCACATCGCATAGCACGCGCTAGTGCCTGTGCTATCTCGCGCTCTCCAATGAATCTGTCATTGCGCACAATGTATTGCATATTATATTTCACGCCCGGTTCATCTTATATCACACTTTTTGGTGCATAGTTTATACCATACACTATATCTAGTTTTCATTTTCAATCGTGCTCTCAGGACTATGTTCTATATAACACTGTGTTCACCTACCCTTTTCACGGGCATTACATTTTGCGATAGGGGGTGGAGGGTCAGGGGGTGTTATGCCAAATGAGCCCGGAGTCACAGTCACAAACGTCCTCTTCTTCCTGAATAAAAGTGAGATTATGCTGCATACTTGTTCATATTTTAAGTAGTTCGCACAGACACACGTTTTAAAAACAATAAAGTTCCTAATACCTGCCTTCTCTGAACAGTTGGCTTGCTGCCCCATCCCCCTCCTCCCTATCCTCTGTTGTGTGAATCCATGGACTAGCCTCCTCCCTCCTGCCATGCATGGTCTGATGTGCTGCCACTGCCCTCAATTTAGTATGATGTACCAGTCCCCTCCTCCTGCCCTCCATTGCCCAATTCTATGCCCCATCATTGACCTCCTGCTTAAACTCTGTGCTTAGCTTGCTGCCCCTATTCTCCTTCCCCCTGCCCTCCGATAACTTTGTGCATGCCCCTGCTCCATCCTTTTTGCCCACCATGTTCCATGGACCTGCCACTCCTATCTACTCTGAGTGTTCTGTTGAGCTGCCACTCCCCTCCCACCTGCCTAGCAATGTCAGATGACTGTAACCTGTCCCTGCCACCTCCACCCTGCCTGTCCACATGCCATGCCCCTATCCTCTTCCTCCTGTCCTACATGGTCCATTGTACTGCCACACCATTCTGCCCTCCCTGGTCTGTTGTGCTGTAACTGCTCCTCCTGCCTGCCCCATGCGGTCTGTTGTGAGGCCCATTCCCCTGAACTTTCTTGTCTGTGCACAGGTCCTGACCCTCCCTTCTATCCTCCATCGTCCGTTGTGCATGCCCCTGCACCCTCCTTCTTGCCCATCATAGCCATTGTGCTGCCACTAACCCTCCCACTTGCCATGCATGGCCTTATGTGCTGCCATGGCCACTCCCACCTTCCCTGTGTGGTCAGTTAGCTGCCCCTGACCCCCTCCCACCTTCCCTCCATGGTCTGTGTGTATGCCATCACAGTCTCACTGTTGCTCTTCATGGTGTGTCTTGCTTCTAGTGCCCATCCTGCCTGACCTCCATGGCTATCTTGCTGCTCCTGCCCTGCCCCCTTGCCCCCAGCCCTCTGTTTACATGTGCAGACCCCTACTCCCTCCCTCCTGGCTTGTCTGTTCCATTGTAATGCCCCTGATCCGTCCCTCCTGCCCTTTATGGTCTGTTATGCTGCAGCTTTCTCTCCTGTCTGCCCATTATGGTCAGCTAGCTACCATTGCCTCTTTCCCCTCTGTTCTCTGTTGTCCATGTGCATGGTCCTGTCCCCTCCCTCTTGCTTTCTATGGATTGTTGTGCTGCACTCCCGTCCCGCATGCCCTGTGTGGTGTATTGTGCTGCTGCAAACCCTGATGCCTGCCCTGCAGGGTCAGTTTGGTGCACGTCTCCTTGTCCCTCCTGTCCTCTGTTATCCAAGTCCATGTCCCTACCCCATTTCCTTCCATGATCCAATGTACCATACTTGCGAACATTTTGAACTTGGTAAGAGGGAGATTTTGAAAAAAAACTGGGGTATTGATTTTCCCCTTTGAGTTATGTTGAAAAAGAGGAGATTGTAGACAGGAGACAGATCAAATAAAGCCCATTTGAGCTTAAAAACTTTGGACGTTTCCTGGCTGAATCGGGTCTGTTGGCATGTATGGTTGTACTACCATTGCCTCTTCCTTCTGCCCACAATGGTCTATTACATTGCCACAGCCTCTCTTGCAAGTCCTGTATTGTTGGTTTGTTGCCCCTGCCCCCCTTTCCACTGCCCTCCATAGTCTGTTGTGCTGCCACGGCCCTTCCTGCCTGCTCAGTGTGGTTAAATTGTTGCCTTTGCACCCTCCTACCTGCCTTCAATTTTCAGAGTCCGTGCCCCTGGCCTCTGCATCTCAACAGTATCCTAATGAACAACTAGATTGCTAATATTCTATATTTATTACAAAAGTGTGGAACGCCTGACGTCATCTTGATGTAATCAAAACTGTAATACCTAGAGCATTTCCTTTAGAAATTACATATATGAGAGGGTCTTATTGGCATCAAAATTATGGTTAGTGCTCTAAAAGACTAAAATAAGGACATATTTTCTTAGTTTTCAAATAGCGTCGAAGCACTTTTAAATTATTTGTTATCTTTATGTTTTTTTATCCAGTTGACCACTTGATTAAATGTTGCACTTAGGGGAGAGGATGTGGTGTTACTTCCAGAACTGCAGACTTTGCAACTGGGGAACCAGGTTGGAGTTTCTGCTTCAGCTCGACATTCTGTGATTCTGGTCAAATCACTTAGTCTCCCCATGTCTACAACCAAAATGAATTTGTTCTTGTGTGATGTAACCAATGCTCATGTAAAGCACTCCAATACCTGACAAGTCTGCACTATATAACACTGCAAAAACACAAAATAATAAGTGTTTTGCACACTTCTGTCATTGGGCTATTTTTGGGCTACATCTGGGTGATTTTGGGCTACATTTGGGCTCTTTTGTCTCCGGTGGCCATCTTGGGAGATTTATTTGTTATGAAGTTTCCTAATTTCCTCATGTACTGCAGTCTCCTCAGTAGGAAATGCTTTCAGTTTTTTACTTTGATTCCATCATGAAGGTATTCAGATATGTCACACATTTGCCATAAATTCTGAAAGTTAGCACTCTAGTTGCTCATTAGATCACTGTAGTAAAACTACTGTTCACCATGGAAGTCTGCTCCTGGTATTAAAAGTGCATGTTTCAGTCTGCATGTCAGAATCTTTTAATGAAATAGAAGAGGATTTGAGAAGTCACTCAAAATGTGCCCTCATTCTCTTTCTTCAGCATTAATCATAATTTCTATGGCAAAATGAACCCCCTCATTGTGTTCCTTTTTAAATTAAATGTTTTAAGTGTTACCAGTTTATTCCAATCAAGATGGCTTCAGGTGTGCCATACTTTTGTGATAATGAAGACAGTAAGCGCTCTAGTTGTTTTGAAGAATACTCTGGGACAGTCTGTCATTGGGCTATACTTGGGCTACATCTGGGTGATATTTGGGCTACATTTGGGCTCTTTTGTCTCTGGTGGCCATCTTGGGAGACTTATTTGTTATGAAGTTTCCTAATTTCCTCATTTACTGAAGTCTCCTCAGTAGGAAATACTTTCAGTTTTTTACTTTGATTCCATCAAGAAGGCTTTCAGATGTGTCACACATTTGCCATAAATTCAGAATGTTAGCACTCTTTTTGATCATTAGATCACTGTAGTAAAGCTACTGCTCACCAGGGAAAACTGCTGCTGGTATTGAAAGTGCATGTTTCAGTCTGCATGTCAGAATTTTTTAATGAAATAAAAGAGGATTTCAGAAGTCAAAATGTGCCCTAGTTTTTCTTTCTGCAGCACTAATCATACTTGTTATGGAAAAATGAACTCCCTCATTTTGTTCCTTTTTAAATTAAATGTTTTAAGAGTTACCACTTTAATCCAAGCAAGATGGCCTCAGGTGTGCCTTACGTTTATCATATGTAGGACTGTTAGCGCTCTAGTTGTTCTTTGGAACACTCTGGGAAGCTGCAGGAGAACACAAAGGAATCAGCTGACAGTCTCTGCCCTTGTTGGATGTACATGTTTTACTGAGAATGTCAGACTTCATTCTCACATGACTGAGAAAGATAATGTGAATTTACAGAAAATAAGCTCTCAGTTTAGCTTATAGATCACCTTCCAAACCTCTGTGGGAAAAGCATGAGAAAATATTTTTCTCTCAATCATGATATCCCAGCAGAAGGCTTTTTCACATGGTGAAATCACCTTAGAACATACCACAATTCCTAAAATGAGTATGGTACCATCAACAAATGATTTATAATGTAACTAAAGTCTTAAAACCTTCTATTAACTGCAATGCTTTTTAATGAGGTGCTATCATGTATATTGGTCCCAAGATGGCTGCCAACACTTCTTGGATGAAGTGCTGGCAGCCAATCAGATCTCAGGATGAGATGTGTAGTTAGGCTCCGCCCACATATATATATGATTTTACTTTTGATTTTCTCAGGAACTACTGAACAGATTGACACCAGACCTGCAAAAGGCACTTCCCTGAGCTGAGGACTACCTCTCTGCCAAATTTCAAGTAATTCTGTTCAGCCGTTCGGGCTGTACCTTGGACTTAAGGTCCCTATGGAAAATTGCATAGGGAAAACGCGTTTTGGGAACCCCCTTTTTTCTCAGCCCCCGCTTGACGAATCCCCCCGAGACTTTCAGGGTCGGAGCGGAGCGGAGCGCCCCACCTATTTTGAAACTTTCGCGAGGATTCGTCAACCGGCGCCAAAGTTTTTTTTTTTTTTTTTTATTTTTTTTTTTTATTATTGAAACTCTTGTGTCAGAAATACAATTGATACAAAGAATATAAATTGGCAAGCAGAAGAAAAAACATTACCGGCGCCAAAGTTATTCCAAATAGAATGTTGCGGATTTCCTATGGAAACACAGTCCTAATTATAACTATCTACTGGCGACCGCCAGTAGATAATATATATACACACACACACACACATATATATATCGTTAAGTTTGGAGAATAAAGGATTATTTAACTCACTACCTGGAGTGCCAACTGTCTTTTCAGTTGTTATATATGTTGTATTCATTAGGCCTGGGCTAAAAATCCGTTCCGCTCGCGGAAATTGCTATAATTTGACATTTTCGTGTTCCGCGGAGAGCGCGAAAAGGTAAAAATTTCCGCAATCCGCATTTTAACGGAAATGTTTTGCTTGCTCGCGCTGTAGAATAATACATTCTCGCGTGCGCGCGATCGCCTTACCTGAATCCCCGCGTTCACCGACAAGTTTTCCCGATCCGGTCGCGTTCTCCACGAGACATTGGATTGTTGGTAGCCATTTGCGCTGTCTCACGACAGTTCGCTCCCGCAGTAACGTCATTCGTTGCGCGATCACGTCTTTCTTCTCGCGATCATGCACCGCGAGACAAGTGAAAACAAGATGGCTGCGCCAGCGAGCAACCGCATGGGTAAGTTGGCGAGCCGCGACCATGCAGAAAATACCGCGAATGGGCGGGAAAAAAACTTCCGCATCTTCGTGATATTTCCGCGTGATTGCGGAGATTTTTAACATTTTCGCGATAATTTGCGAAAGTGAATTTCGCAAATTCCGCCCACCCCTAGTATTCATACGCACATGTTCATCAATATGGTTCAACACCTCTATGGAGATATGCATTACAGTTATAAGTATGTCATTATTTAGTGAGGACATGTATAGATGAATGTATGTATAAGGGTTTGTGCTCCTTTCTGTGAGAATACATATATGTCCGCATATGTAATTATGATCATAGGGAAGCTGCATGCAAGGGTATAACAATATATTTTGGATGTTAAAAAAAGAATAGAAACTAATTAAATAAATGAAAAACCTTCCAATGTATAATTATACACAACATACAAGTGTATGTTTTAGCAGGTAAATATTATAAGTATGTGCATATGTGTGCAGATATTTAGGGATTTTGTGGCCTATTTACTGGAGGTCATTTACAATGGCATTGGCAGGAAGTGCTGTCACTGAGGTTCCTGTCAATGCATTTTACTGTTTGCTATAGGGCGCAGGCGAAAGGACGCAGCCATGTAGCAAACAGTAATCTGTTCTTTTTTAAAAGAAAAAAGTAATGCTCTCCTCGCCATGGAATTAAATATACTTTCATTTATTTATATATTGTTTCTTATGCATACATTCATTTATTAGTATTATGTTTCTAAAAATATTACATTTCTTTTTTATAGATTTATTTATATATAATTGAAGTTTTTTTAAAGATATTATAATTTTAAATATTATTTTAAATATATACACATACCTATAGAATGTAGATATTTAGAGTCATGATATTTTCACCACAATATTTTTGTATAGTGATATTTTGTACGTCAAGATTATGTCATAGAAGCTTCTAAAAAAACTTAACAAACTGTGAACATTATGCACAAACTAATCACTATGACTTGGTCACTACAGAAGGAGTGTGTTGCCTGTCTGCAAATTGCTTCATTACGTCTTCTGTGGCAGTAAGCAGTATATAAACACCCACACCTTACCAAATGACTGCACTGGTAGCGATTGCATGCAGTAGTGGGTATACATTTCAGTAGGCTGCCCTGACAGAAAACGTTGTGTACTATGAAACAACACAGAACAGCATTGATGCATTGTGAATTGTGGGCATCATCAGTTCTCCTTTCTGCATATGCCCTTCTTTGAGAGGGGTAACCAAAGTGCATTGGCAATGCTCCTGAAGCATTTATGGTACATGTTTGTTTTAATGCTCTCAAAGGGTACAACAGTGCTCCTGACCCTAATGTTTCTGAATATTTAATTTGCTAAAATAAATAAATAATAAACACACAGGGGCCTCAGTTAGCCACAAGCTTCTGGGCTTAAATTTAGTAACTGTTCTGGGAGCAGCTGAGCATACCAATGCAATAAAGAACTGCCAGGAGCCTGGGCCTGAACAGAGAGGGTCAAAAGGTCTACCTCCTTCAGATAGATGGCAGGCAGGGTAGACCATATGGGCCCTTCCGTTTGAGGGGGTCTCTCAGGCCCAGGCCCCCCTTAACTCTTACTAGAAAGCAGTGGAAGCTGGCATGGTTTGGGGGAGGCGGGGTGGGTGCGGGTGCAGGGGGGGTTACACGGGATGGGGAGAAACTGTAAAAAAATTGTAATAATAAAAGAAACACTTAACGTGCCGGTCCTGCGTCTCTGCTTCTGCTCTCCTCATCAGACCAAGGCACAGGAAGCACCGAAAAGGCTGTAATGCAGTCTACATGGAGAAGGGGGAAAGTATGCATGATTGGTTTGGGCGGCCCAAGAGGGACGACCAAACAGTCATTGCACACTTAGGAGTGGGCAAACCACTGCTCCCCTGCCCTGCTCTGAGAGCATAGCAGCCCCACCCACCCGCCCACAAAGCAGCAGGAAAGAAAATGATAACTCAAAGTTATTATCATTTTATGTTTCCTTTACTGTGCAGTGCACTGCTTAAAAGCAGTAGGGCGACACTCCTCAGCATAGCAGAGGGGCCCCCCTTGTCAAAAAGTAAAAGAACAGGTGAACCTCCGGGATAAAGGATATAACTGGGGGAATAGCACAGCTGCAAAGTGTTTTGAGGACTTTTCTTTTCAGTGCTGTAGACAGGTCCAACCTGAAAGCAATTGATGTAATTTCTGTAAAATGACAATCACAATATCAGAGAAAGGAGAATGGAGTATTTTTTTCAGTGGAAATATTTGGAGGAGAGATTATCCTGAGCCCAAGCACTGTTACATTATTCACAGCAGACTTTTTTTTACCCAACACTTCATTATCTTCAATTCAGGACCCGATGCACCCAAAACTGTGCCTTCACAACATTGTAAAGGGACACTGGAACAAAAAGGTGCCATGGTGGGAGGATTGTTTGCAAGGGAAAGCAGAGCCCACCATGTGAAAAACATATTTCACTAGGCACAGGAATAGACAAATTAAAAGATGTATACATAATATAGAGCCAAACAGAGATTTAAACATATTTCATCAAATAAAAACTGACCATTACACAAGTAGAAAGCTGGCAGTACCCACTCTGCTCATAATTGTAGAGAAACTGGGACAGGTAATGCACCATATTCTGCATTGATGTACATGGAGAAAATGGGTATTCAGATGATTCTGAAGGAGTAGCACAATAATAACATTGAGGTAAGTAGGGACAGACTGTTCTTGAATCAGCATGTGAGCAACGTCATATCACAAGAGAGAAAGAATATAGTTCTTCACATATAATTATGTACCATATTATGTAGCCACCAAATCCGAAAAGTTTGATCTCATAGCATCCAGAACATATTTTTTATCCACAGATTGCTTCCGTGGTCGCACACAACAAAGCTGCTATTCAGGGTGATATTTAAGATATACTCTACCTATGAGCCCAGTAGTATAACCATGCTGCTGCAGTATTTCTGCGAAGGTAGTTTCATTTGGAGGAATCCCACCAGATGCTGCTAACCACATCAAAACACGGTGCCAACCACTGTAGTCCATTCCTATAATCAAAATAAAAGGAGAAACATATGTTGTGGCTTAGAATACCTACAAACATACCAGTTTGAACCAAGCTCTCATCCTGGGCATCAACATTTAACAAACAGTTTATGGTTGGCAGATACTCAATCATCTTGCACCATACGCTGCTTGTGTGCAGACTGTAAATAAACAAGCATCAAGGGACCCACAAAGAGGAGTATCCGCAATGTCTTCGAGCTGGGGGTTGGGCAGATGACAGATTGACAGGTGCATAAGCACAGCCCAACACCCTGCAGACTAAGTGCTCATACATTGTATCTTTAAATCACTTTAAAAAAAACAAAAGTTAAAGTGACGTTACAGTTTGAAATTCTAAAAATCTTAGGAGGGTTAAAAGAAACGTTATAGTTAGGTGAAAATATCAATGAAAATGTAACGTTTTAAAAAACAACCAGAATTCACCAGTTATAGTTATCTCAAGTAACTATAATTGGTGCCCCTCGGTAACTATGATTTGCGCCAATACCATGCACAGTCTTTTCATAAATCATTTCTTATGTTGTAATCATGGAATCAAGGATGTCATAGATAATATCATGAGTGATGTAATAGGTGAGGTAATTAGCAATGCATGGCGAGGGAGCGAGTATGATAATTACAGTTCTTAACTATAAAGTCATTATGCTTTTTTAACTTGATGCAATATTTTATTACCAACCCCACGCCACATCGGCCATTGGCAGAGTATGCAGTGGGATTGGAAACATAGTTTTTATGATTTTGTTTTCTTGGCTTAAAATGTTAAAAGACTCCGATTTCTTTTTTTTTTTAGAAAACCAATATCTTAGTCTTTCTTTTACCATTTTTCAGCCAACAAAATGCAATCATAAAAATAACTATAAGAGAGCCTTGCACTCCAACTGTAGAGCATAGAGCTCCAGCTAGGACCAATTAAGGGGTCTTCCATCAGTCCGACTATTTCATATTTACGTCTCTCAGTTGGCTCCTCTGATTGAATCCCACGGTTTTAATTTAATTTCTTATGCGGATGATACGCAAATTGTAGTATCATTGCTGCCTGATGCGATCCAGAAAACGGCAGCTCGCTTCCAAGACTGCATGACAGCTGTGGGAAACTGGATGGCCCAAAATTGTCTGAGGCTAAACTCCAGTAAGACGGAGGTGGTCCTTTTCTGGAACAACCCAGATTTCTGGTCACGAATATGGTGGCCAGATACAATAGGGTCTCAGCCAACCCCTAATAGGAAGGTAAAGAACCTTGGAGTCTATATTGATAACAAACTTGGCTTCAAAGATCAAGTGAACGCCGTGGTCTCTGCAACATCATATACTCTGAGATCTTGCAAGAAGATCATGCCGTTCCTCCCCAAGAAGAGCCAACAAACAGTTATTACTGCTTTAGCAATGTCTAAATTAGACTATTGCAACAGTCTTAATCCTAATATCCAGGAAGGACTCATGGGAAGACTACAATTGTTTCAGAACGCAGCTGCCAGACTATTGACGGGCATACCTAAATATGCCTCAATTATAGCTGAGATTAAAAAGTTACATTGGTTGCCCATCAAAAAAAGTGTTCGTTTCAAAGCCCTGTGTGGTCCATAAATCCCTGCAAGGTAATGGACCAATGCACTTGAGACGACACTTCCAGTAGTATGTTCCTGGAAGATCTTTGCGCTCTTCAGGAGCAAAACAGATACTAGTGCCCTTTGTAAAAAAGGCTAACTGGGGAGGCAGACGCTTTGTAGTGGGTGCTGCCAAGCCAAGGAATGAGCTCCTGCTGCATCTTAGGGGCATAACCAAACATCTGGAATTCAGGAAGGCCTTGAAGACGTGGCTTTTCTCGGTCTAATAGTTTCAGCGCCAGGACACCTTCGGGTAACAGTTTGTGCTTTAGAAATATCAGTAACATTAAAAAAATATGTTAAGTTCTCTTGGGGTCATGAATTCAATCTGTTCAGTAGTTTGAGATATCAAAGGGTTAAAAAAGATAGCTATTTAGGGACAGATCCATTTCAGTGGACTTGCAGATCCTCAGTCCCATGCTGACATCCGATTGCCTGCCAACACTTATACCAGGAAGTATTGGCAGCCATCTTGGGACACTGCTTGAAGCAGAGTCTTAAAAAATCATAAACACAAAGAAAAGTGGGAAGGATAAGAATACCCTGACCCCCTAGCAGTGGTGGTGGGAACCCACAGGGACCCCGCCCGTGGTTAAAAGCATATTTTTTTAAATTTAATTTTGCCACAAATGTGCGAGTGGATCCAGGTAAAATTGAAAAAATAATAGGATCCAGTGCATATTTTTCAGGAAACCCCCGGGTTAACAAATCTCAGGGGCATATAAAAAATAAACTAGGTGCGCCCATAGGGACCCCTTCCTAGGGTTTATAACACCCCGGGGACCAACACCTTCCTGGGGTATTAAAAATAAGTTATGCGGGGGGCACACAAACCCCCGCTGTCCTGGGGACTGCCACCTCCCTGGGGCTATAAAGAAACAAATGGGGGCCATGCGAACACCCCCCGGCTCCAGGGACCACCACCTCCCTGGGGCTACATGTCTGGAAATGGGGTCCTCTCAGACACCCCTGTGCCCCAGGGACTGCCACCTCCGCAGGTCTAAATTAAGAGGCATGAGTGGCCTTGCAGACCCCTGTGCCCTGGGGACCACCACCTACCTGGGACAGGTCCAACAACAAAAAAGGAGGGGGATGTGTGCCCCCCCCTGGTGCCATACATGGCCCTGAGGACTGCCACCCCAGGGCCGGCTTCTGTTCTGTCCCTATATACCGCTCCCGCCAAGCCACAGCAAACTCTCCTCATCAAGCAAGCAAGTGCATAAAAAATGCTTGTGCTTGCTAGAAGCAGAGCAGAATTGCTTTCACAGATAGGGAGCTGCCTTTCCAGCAGCTACCGGTCTGTGAAAGTAATGCTGGCTCCCACAGGAGGCAGGGACCGCAGGGTCCTTCAGGCTCCCCAGGCTCCCCCTGTGGATCCAGTCGAGAGCAGAAAGAAGGAGAATGAAGGTCAGAAATTAGCAGCAAAAGGCAGAATACAGGACAGAAACTAGTAGCACGGGGTAGGCACAGACAGAAAGAGATTGCAACAATACCACCCAGTATCTAGCACCTAAGATTCTTCTGTGTCCAAGTCACACTCCACAGTCATTTATGATTATTTTTATAGACTGTAACAGTAGATAACCAGTATAGGAGTTTCTAGATGAAATTCACTCACACATCTTAAAACTGTTGTGATGTTCCGTCTAGATGCTGCTAGATTTAATTGTGGGTATTAAAAATAATTCAATCATTTTATATTAATTATGTTATGCTCCCCCCTATAATCCACATTTGAAAAGCACACACATATCACCCCTTAAGGTTTCCAAGGCGCTGGGGGCCATCATGAATATTAAGTGAGCTATTGCCAAGAGTCACCTGGTGCTGAGCTCTCCTGACTCTGGCACCGGGGATCGAGCCGTGAGCCCTGCGGTCAGAATCAGCTGCTTTGGCCCCTGCGCCATCCCCCCCATATGCTGCTAGCCTTAACTGTGGGTTTTATAAATATATTAACTATTTTATATCTTATATTTTGTTTCTAAGCATTTTTATGCATGATATTGTGTTTGTTTTTATGGTAATTGCCGAAATAAAGCTTATTATGGTATGGTAGAATAACGGTCAGAAACAAGCAGCAAAAGGTAGAATAACAGCAAGCAACAAGCAGAAAAAAGCGACACCGAGGTCAGAAACGAGCAGAAAGAGGAAAATCAAGGACAGAAATGAGCAGCAAGATGCAAGGTCAGCAACGAGCAGAACATGGCAGAATAAAAGGTCAGAAACAAGCAGAAAGATGGTAAATAGATATCAGAAATGAGTAGCAAGAGGCAGAATAAAGGTGAGAAACTAGCAGAAAGAGGCAAAATAAAGGTTAGAACGAGCAACAAGAGGCAGAATAAAGGTCAGAATCGAGCTTGCTGAGACCTCAGAGGCCTGCCCCCTTTTTCAACCTCCAGTAAGTCCCAAACAGCAGGATTGCTGAGAGGTCTTCGGAGGCCACACACCCTTTCTCCACCACTCTGAAAACATGCCTCTGGGCACATTATTGGTTGGGGGATTAAGTACCCATAGGTGCTGAGGGTCATCGGAGGCCAAGAACCCCTCCTGTTACCTACAGTAAGTCTGATACAGTGGGATTCTTGAGAGCTGGTCGAAGGCCCGACCCCTTTCTCTCCTACTCTGTAAACGTGACTACTAGTTAAAAAAAACATAGAAATTCACTGAAAAAACAAAGGTTAGAGGGACCACTGACACACTGATACACACAGTCACTAACATATATATTAAAAATAGTATCACTCAGTAGTACACGTAGTATACTAATTAAACTTTGGTAGTAGCTTAGTATCTATGTTTAACACTCAAATTCTTAGAAAACACACTCACTGGATGATGTCATGAGTGATGTCACTGACCAAGTCATGAGTGATGTAATCTGTGAGGTCATAAGTAGTTCATTGCAAGGGCATAAGTTATAGTTAGCTCAACAAACTATAACTGCTAAATCTCTATGGCTTTGTATGAGTGAAAACTTAATGTAACTATAGCGTCCCTGTAACCTTTGTTTTTCTCCAGTCAATGAATATATATATATATATATTACCTACTGGCGGTCGCCAGTAGGTAGTTATAGTTAGGACCACGTTTCCATAGGAAATCCGCAACATTCTATTTTGAATAACTTTTGCGCCGGTCGACGAATCCTTGCGAATTTTTCAAAATAGGTGGGGCGCTACGCTCCGCTCCTACCCTGAAAGTCTCGGGGGGGATTCGTCAAGCGGGGGCTGAGATAAAAGGGGGGTCCCAAAACGCGTTTTTCACATGCATTTTTCCATAGGACCTTTAGACACAGCTACAGCCCGAACGGCTGAACAGAGTTACTTGAAATTTGGCAGAGAGGTAGTCCTCAGGTCAAGGAAGTGCCTTTTGTAGGTTTGGTGTAAATCTGTTCAGTAGATTCTGAGAAAATAGCCTTTAAATCAATATATATATCTGAGCCAGCTTACGGTGCGCTTACGGTGCGCTTACCGTACGCGTACGGTGGCGTGCGCGAGCGCGATTCTGATTGGGCCTTAGATCTTAGTAAACATTCGAATCGGTCGAAACCAGGAAGCGGCGGCCACCATTTTCTCTCTCGCACTCTGAGGGGGGAGCTGATAAACAAATGCCAAAAACATATAAAGGGGCTGTTTAGACAGCGCCCATGCACATAACCATGTTAGTTGAGTCTTCAAAGATCCCCCAAGGCAAAAAACAGTAATTTTTTATTTTTCAAAAATTTCGCCGATTACGCTTACCGTACGCTTACCGTACGCGTATGGTAAAAAATTATAAAAAAAAAAAAAACCCACTCTCTCCACCCCGTGTGCAAATGGTGGCCGAAGGCCACCCTTTGTGCATGGCATATAAGAGCACAGCATTTCCCCAAAAAATTTCAACAGATTACCTATCACAAGGAAGCGCATAATATGTTCTCCATGTGCGCACGGTGCGCGAAGCGCATCGTGCGTACATGGCCCATCTAGCGTAACGTGGGCACGCGGTGCGCGTAGCGCACCGCGTGCCCACCGTGCGTGCACGGCACTAACTGCGTAAAGTGGGCTGCGTAAAGTGGGCTGCTCACTGTGCGCGCACGGTGCGCAAAGCGCACCGTGCCCGCACGGAACGAACTGCGTTAAGTGGGCGCACACGCCACGAATGGCGTAAAGTAACTTAGCATTTAAAAAAACGTACAAATTCACTGAAAAAACCATAGGTTTCACACACGTTATAGTTAGGAATTAGCATTTAAAAAACCTTGCAAATTCACTGAAAAAACCATAGGTTTCACACATGTTATAGTTAGCGGAAATTTTACTGATAAAAAACCAATGAAATTCCCCCGTTATAGTTATTGCAGGAAACTATAACTCACGCGACCGCAATCTTCTGCTGATGACATATGTGTCTTTATGAAAAAAAAATATTTGTAATATATGTATAGCTAAAAATTTATGGAAGAAGACATGGGCAAATAAGTGTCTAAATACAGTATTAGCATCAGCAGAGGATTGCGGTCGCGTGAGTTATAGTTTCCTGCACTAACTATAACGGGGGAATTTCATTGGTTTTTTATCAGTAAAATTTCCGCTAACTATAACATGTGTGAAACCTATGATTTTTTCAGTGAATATATATATATATATATATATCCTACTGTCAGTCGCCAGTAGGTAGTTATAGTTAGAACCTAGTTTCCATAGGAAAAACATTTGTTGATTTGCTAATAACTTTGGTGTCGTTTGACGAATGTTCGTGAAATTCTCCCCCAAAAAAGTCTATCCAGGTCAGCTCCTATCCTGAAAGTTTAGGGGTGATTCGTCAAGCAGGGGCTGAGAAAAAAGGGGGGTCCCAAAACGCATTTTGCCCATGTTCATTTCCATAGGAAATTTTGAGACAGGCAACTGCTGAACGGAATTACTCCAAATTTTGCAAAAAGGTAGTGCTTGGTTGAGAAAATGACCTTTTTTTTTAAATGGTGTAAATCCGTTCAGTAGTTGCTGAGAAATTCAAAAGATAAGAGTCAAAAAATCAATTTCTCATAGGAAACTTTAGGCAAGGCTACAGCCCGAACTACTGAACAGAATTACCCCAAACTTGGCAAAAAGGTAGTGCGTGCTTCAGAAAGCGACCTTTTTTAAAATGGTGTAAATCCGTTCAGTAGTTGCTGAGAAAATAAAAAAATAAAAATATCAATATCTATGGCCGAGGAGGGTTCGCGAACCCTCCCGACCATGAGCTGTATTCTAATTGTCTGTCAACACTCCAAACCAGGAAGTGTTGGCGGCCATCTTGTGACTCAGTTCTACAGAAAAACAAAGGTGAAAAGAAAGAAAAGGGGGCAGGGTAGAAACACCTTGACCCCCTAGGCCTGCTCAGGGTGTCCCACAAGGACCACCAGGGCCAAAAAAGGCATTTTTGTTTCAAAATCAAAAAACAAAAAACGAAGCACGAGCTCCCGCGCTTTGTATTCAAAAAGCCCCCGGGGTGGGCCAGGTCCCGGGGGTACTTATAAATAATGTTGCAGGGGCCTGCGGGGGCCCCGCAGCCCGGGGACCACCACCTCACCGGGGCTTAATAAAATAATTGCGGGGGGCACCCAGCCCCCTGTAGCCCCGGGGACCGCCACCTACCCAGGGCTACCTAAAGAAATGTGTGGGTGGTCCCCACACGCTGCTCTGGGGACCACCACATCCCCGGAGCATTTATGATAATTGACGGGGGCCCCGTGGCCCCACAAGCCCCGGGGACCACCATCTCCCCAGGGCTAAAAAAATAATTTGTGTGGGCCCCCCCACACTGCCTCGGGGACCACCACCTCCCTGGGGCACTTAATATTGAGATTTGGGGATCCGTAGTGAGAGGAAAAACTGAGAGGCCAGGCCCCAGGGGATGGGGTTCCCGGGGCCATAATTGGCCTGAGGAGGGGGTCCATGCGGCCCTCTCCCAAAAATAAAAAACAAAAGGATGGCCAGGCCGCGGGGGATGGGGTCCCTGGGGCCAGAAGTGACCTCAGGAGGGGGGCACACAGCCCCCCTCTTTTAAAAAAAAATTATATGTGGCCATGCCCCGGGGGATGGGGTCCCCGGGGCCCAAAAAAAGGCAAGTTAAGGGGGGCCACACAGCGCCCTTCTTAAATATATATTTTTTTTAAAAGCAGGCATTGCGGCTAGGCCGCGCCACCTCCCTGCAGCACTCAGCAAATGCGCCCCCTGGTGCGTTTTATGTTGGGGAATTAATTCCCCTTGAATACTGAGGGTCCCTGGGGGCCAACTAGCCCACCAGGTACCTCCAGTATGCACCAGGGAGCTGAGTTGCAGAGAGGTGTTCAGAGGCCATGCCCCTTTATACACCTCTCTGCAACACAGGTTTGTGGCGCTTACTGGAGGTACCTGGTGGGCTAGTTGGCCCTCAGGGAACCCTCAGGACTCAACAGGAATTAATCCCACAATTTACAATGCGCCAGGGGGCGCGTTTGCACAGTGGTGCAGGGAGGGGGCGGGGCCTGACATAGAAAGTGGGCACACGCACCCCCTGGCACATTGTAAATTGGGGGATTAAGTTCCCTTCAATCCTGAGGGTCTCTGGGGGCCAAATAGCCCACCAGTTACATCCAGTAAGCGCCATAGAGTTGCGTTGCAGAGAGGTGTAAAAAGGGGTGTGGCCTCTGACCACCTCTCTGCAATGCAGCTCTGTGGCGCTTACTGGAGGTACAGTGGTGAAGGGAGGGGGCGGGACCTGATGTGACATGTGTGTACTTATGCAATCCCTCCGCCAAAACCCAAGCATTTATAAATTCACCATGCACTCTCCTTGCAGCACTCTAATCATCCAGTCACTACCCATGCACTCATGCAATGACCCATGCAGTAACTCATGCACTGCTACAATACCCTGAGCAGTATCCATGCAGTCCAGCCATCGCCGTGTCACTACCCATGCACTCCTCCAATCACCCAGCATGCACCATGTACTTATCCAATCACTCCGCCAAAACCCAGGCACTTATAAATTCACCATGCACTGTCCTTGCAGTACTCTAATCATCCAGTCACTACTCATGTACTCATGCAATGACCCAGGCACTAACTCATGCAAATACAGAGGTCATGCTCATTACAGGGGTACCCCAACGCATAGTGTTCCCTAGTGTATGTAGGTGTGTTCACTGTTTTCTAAGTGTCTTTCAGCATAACACTGGCTCCGGTCCTGGTTATTCAGAGTCAGTTACCACCAGCCCCCGTCAGTAAAACGTTGGGGGCACAGGACGACTTTCTGGTCCTCTGTTGATTCTTTCTGCACATCTATTGCTTTTTCCTGCACTTTTCTTCGTCTTTCTGGACTTCTGTTGCCTATTTCTGCTTTTGTCTTGCTTCTTTCTGCGCTTTTCTTCCTCTTTCTTCACATGTCCTAACTTTGTAGGTATAGTTAGAAATTAGCATTTAAAAAAACATTGAAATTCACTGAAAAAGCCATAGGTTTCAGGCACGTTACAGTTAGAAATTAGCATTTAAAAAAACATTAAAATTCACTGAAAAAACCATAGGTTTCAGGGACGTTATAGTTAGTTGGACATTTCACTCATAAAACCATAGAAATTCCACCGTTATAGTTAGTTCAGCTAACTATAACACGTGCCTCCGCAATGCACTGCTAATGACATCACATATTACAGCGTTCAAGATATGGTCAGTGACATCACTGATGACATTACTGATGACATCTCAAATGACATCACTGATTACATCATACATGTCAAAATCTGATGCACCCCCTCACACTCTAACATAACCTTTGATACACCCACTGTAAAATACAGACTACCATTCTCGAAACCATCGACACACCAATACCAGTTACTACATATGCACTCACTGATTCCTAGGTCTACACAAACATCCACTCATTCTCCCATACAATCACTCATACATACAGTCACTCATCAATACAACACTATCATATGCACTCATATACCTATACAGACACTCACACACCACCACTCATCCATGGAGTTACTCACACACCTAGTCAGTCATGCAAAGAATCAGTCACACTCACATTTCCTCACCTATACAATTATACACACACCACCTCACTTATTCAAACATATACTAACACATTCTTACTCTCTTATACACTCACTGATACAAGTACACACTCATCCATACAGCCACTCTCACAATCAATGACTCTCACATATAGTTATTTATATACTCTCACATACACTGCCTTTTACATATTTAGTTACTTGGACATGCATACTGAGACATCCAATCTCTCACCAACACACCCATACACACACTCACCGACCCATACAGCTGCTACCACAGGCACTCTTGAACCCATACACCCAGTGAATCAACCACTCACATCTATGGACAGTCACACACCTCCCACCCACCCACACACACACAAACTCAGTCTTCCATACAAATACTCAGGCAACCAATCAATAACCCATATAGACACTCATGTAGCTACTGCCCAACACATGCAGCAGCTTACACAACAACAGACATACTGATACACACATTCAGACAGTTTAGTCATTAACCCATGCTTTCAGTAAGACACATTTAATCACTCACTTATACAGTCAGTCACGCACCTACTAAATCCTTCATCCAGACACTTATACACCCTCTCATTCTTCAATACACCTTGGCATATATATAAAACATATTTAAACTTTACAGAAATACACAGCCACTGGATGATGCCATCAGTGATGTCATCAGTGATGTCATCAGTGATGTCACTGACCATGTCATGAATGATGTAATATGTGACGTCATCAGCAGTGCATTGCAGAGGCGCGACTTATAGTTAGTTGAACTAAGTAGAACGGGGGAATTTCTATGGTTTTGTACAAGTGAAATGTCCAACTAACTATAACGTCCCTGAAACCTATGGATTTTTCCGTGAATCTCTATATACATATATCTATATAGTATAAATTACTTTTATTCCCTCAGCCCCAGCTGAGATTCCTCAAGCGGCTCCAAAGTTATTGGCAAAACAAAAAACGCTTTTCCTATTTTCCTATGGAAACTTTGGTCCTAATTATAAGTACCTACTGCATATAGCCAGTAGGTAATATATACATATATACACACACACACATATATGTATGTGTGTGTGTATACTAGTGGTGGTTGCTACAGAGTAGTTATAGTTGGGTCTGCATTTCCACAGCAAAAACAGTCCCTTTTTTCCTAATAAATTTGACATCATTTGTCAAATCTTCACACAATTTTACACAAAAAAGTCTCATTCACCTCAGGTCCTTCCTGGAAAGTTTGAGTGATCTGCCAAGCAGGGGCCAAGGTAAAGGTGTGGGGGCTTCCAAAACGCAATTCCCCCTTTCAACTTTCCAGAGGAAAATTGAACAGAGATGCAGCAAAACTGCTGAACCGAACAACACTAAATTTAGCAAAAAGATAGATCTTTGTCCAGAATGCATGCTTTTTTTGAATTGATATATATCAATTCAGAAGTTTCTGAACAATTAAGGCTCAAAAACATTATCTATATCACTCCGCTGAAATATCTCATGGTAAAATAGGATAGGCTGCCACCACATCATGAAAGATGTGGTGGCAGCCATCTTAGGACTCGAGTCGTAGAAAAAAGGTTTTAAAAAAACAGACATAAGAAGGACACCCTGACCCCCTAGGCCTGGGGCCAAATACATATATATATATTTTTTTAATGTTTCTCTGAATCTGTGGGGACAATAAAGTGTGGGCTCTCACCGGGGGGGAAGAGGCGCACAATATATTAATTAGGGGAGAGGGCTCATGCCCCCCCCCCCCCAAGTCTTACGGAGGCCCTGGGGACTCCATCCCACAGGGCCAATTTCAATAGAAAGGGGAGGGGGCAATTGGCTCCCTCCCCTAGTCTCAGTAGGTCCCTGGGACCCCATTGCCCTGGTTGGATTTAAAATTAAAGGGGATGGGGCATGTGACCCGCTCCCCAAGCCTGTAAAGGCCCCAGGGACCCCATCCCTGGTACCATATACAAATATAAAGGGGCAGCCCCCCACAACCTTTAAAGGCCTCAGGGGCCCACCCCCCAGGGCCAACAACAGAAAAGGGAGGGGGCAGAGCCTCCTTCCCAGAGTCCCAATAGTCCCTAGGACCCCATCTTCCAGGGTTGGCCTTAAAATTAAAGGGGAGAACGGCACATGATCCCCTCCCTACCCAAGCCTGTAAAAGCCCTGGGATCCTGTCCCCCAGGCTGGCTTAATCAGTGTCTCAGAGAGACCGCCTCTAGGACACAGTAGTTTCCCTGCCCTCAAGAGTGTCTGCTCCTACATAAGTGGGAGCATTTTTAAAGCTACCGCTGGGTGGAAGCAGACATGCCGCCCCTGGCTGCTGGAACACTGGCAGGAAAGCATTTCTGCTCCCACTTGGTGGGTGCTTTAAAAATGCTCCCACTGCGTGGCAGCACACTTGTTTCCCTGCCTCTGCTCTTGCAGGCAGGGAAACTCAGATTGCTCCCGACTAACCACAGCAAACAAAAAGAACTGCTCCCCCTGGGCGGGAGCCATGCCGCCTCCCGCAGTACCCAGGATGGGTGCATGCGTGGAGCCAGTGGGAGCACTGGGACTCCCCCACAGACGCCAAAGTACTGCTTGGTGGGTGCCAAGGGTGGGCACTGGGGTACCCACCCGGGAGTATGGTGTCCCCGAGGTCACTATTTGGCTTGGAGAAGAGGGCCGCCAACCCATTTATAAAACATTATGGCCCGGGTGATATGGTTTCTTGGGCCCATAGCGGATCAGGAAGGGGGGGCAGTGGAACCGCTCCCCTTAATTAAAAAGAAACGCCCCTGGAATGGGGCCTTGGGATATGAAGTGGCTTGGGGAGTGGGGACAAATGCCCACCTCCCCTTTAAATAGGTTTAGGCCCCAGGTGATATAGTCCCTGTGGCAAATATTGGCTCAGGGAGGGTGGACACATGCCCCCTCTCCTTTAAATATATGTTTAGGTCCCAGGGTGGGGTCACCAGGGCTACTATTTTCCCAAGGAGGGAAACCACTTGCCTCTCACATTAAAATACAAAAAAAGTCCTGGGGAATGGGGTCCCCTTAGCCCCTTAAGACTCAGAGGGGGGTTGCATGCCGCCTCCCCTTAATTAAATAAAACAGCCCCTGGAGATGGGGTCCCCGGGGGAATAACACTTCTGGAAGTAAGGCCTGCACCCCCTCTCCAATATTAACAAAATAAATAAAATTGACAGCTCTTGTCGGCACCCTTGAAGAGATGACCAATCCTTGCAGCTGAAGGCCATGCGCGGCGGGGATTGGCAAGTGGTTTGATTGCCCTGCTGAGTTGGATACAGGCCCTGCAGGCAACCCCAGGTCATGCACGGCCTTTGGTGGCAGAGGGTTGGCTTTATGTTTGGTAATTAAATATTACTTTAAGTTAAAAAAGAAACTCTTTGAAATACATTGAAAAAAACGTAAGATAAAGTGACATTATAATTAGGAATTGTAATTATATCTTACTATACATAAACATTTTATAAAAGATAGAAATGTACCTTCAAAACCAAAGGTTAAAGTAATGTTATAATTAGGTGAAAATGTCAGTGACAAACTAACATTTTAAACGTGCAAAAAATACTTAAATTAACCAGTTCTAGTTATCTCAAGTAACTATAACTCATGCCCTAATGCAACTATAACTCACGCCCTCTCCATGTACTGCTAGTCTACTAGTTACTCCACATATTACATCACTCATGACAGCTTTTATGACAATTGACCATATCACTGCAACATTTGCACTGAAGCGGTCGCCAGTAAGTAGTTATAGTTAGTACCTAGTTTCCATAGGAAAAGCTTTTTTTGACTTGCCTCCATCTTTGGCGCCAGTTGATGAGTCTTCCGGAAATTTTCCCAAAACATTGACACTCACTTCAGCTGCTGTCTGGAAAGTTTGGGGTGATCCGTCAAGCAGGGGAAAAGAAAAAGGGGGGGGCCCAAAATGCATTTTTCGCACGTCAATTCACATAGGGATTTTGAATACGACTGCAGCCTGATCCACTGGACGGAATTACACTAAATTTTGCAGAAAACTAGCTCTTGGACAAGAAAGAGGCTTTTTTCAGGAGTTTCAGAGAAATTACCCGAAATTCAAATTTGTATATCTTAGGGTGTGGATCCTCCGCAGATCCAATAGTCCCAGTGGTAAAATCTGATTAAGAAAACATTTTTTGTGCAATTTTGTCATGAAATTGCGGGTGGATCCATGAATTTGAAGGAAAATTGAAAAAAACTAAAAGCAAGCACCTTCTCCCGTGCTTGTTTATTTTTATGCCCCCGGGTGGGCCAGGTCCTGGGGGTAACAGAAAATGTAAGGATTAATTATTGTGACAATTGTAGCAGTAACCAAATCTTCAGTGGAAAGTGGTGTTCGGCAGATGAAGCAGAGAGGACCTCCTATTGCATCTTGCACTGTAGGTTTCCCTGGATGCAGGGAACAGAAAACGTCTCACACGAGCAGCAGCTTGCCCAGACATGGCTTTACAACCTCATCTACCACTGGGCTTCCAGTGTCAGCGTAGACATGGTTTACTTTTGCCTGCCGTGAGATTATTTAGTTAAGGAGGGGCGTGGCTAGAAGCCGCGGAAGATGGCAGCTTGTTAATTGTGCTGCGCTAGCAGTCAGCACTTTAGCCCAAACATCCGTCATCATCCGAGACCCTGCAAGCTACTCACGGACACCAGGGTGCCGGGGAACGCAGAGGTGATGGTGCGGTGAGAGCAGATCCCGGGGGAAGGTACGGAAAGCAGAGAAATAGAGAGTCATGGCCGGCAGCTCGTGGGGACAAGATGTCATCCTCCCGGGAGCTGTAGACGGATGCCCTTCATTCTCCTGCTGTTCTGTGCTGGAGTGCACCGGTGGCCACGGACAGGCTCCCTCGGCATTGTTGTTCACTGTGGGCGATGTGCTGTGGACAACGGGTACGTGTGCATCAGCGTGCAAGAGGTTCGGCTCGTAAGCGGCCAGGAGAGACTTAGAAGGTTAGTGGCGCTGTGGCTTGGGATCCATCCAGTCCCGGGTCCTCGGCTGGCCGCGCTGCGTGCCCGGCCACCGTGGGCCTGAAAATGTGTGCGGACTGAGCCTGTAACTAATCGGGGCACTGCTGTGTCTCAGGGATCTGGCGGGAGTGTGCTGGCGTAGCCCCCCCTCCCCCATCTGCCACACAAGGTACTTCGTGAGCTACCCGAGGGTTGGGCAACAGATCGGCTGCATGTAAACGGCGTCCGCAGCCTTGATCTCGCTGCAAAGGAGCCAGGGACCAGGCGCGCCTCCTGGTACATAGAAGGAGCTGCGTAATAGTGGCGGATGGAGCTGTTGCAGATTTGTGGTGCCGCGACCGGGGAAAGCGCATTGCTTTCTTGATCCCCCTGCGGAGCGTCTGAGAGCCTGGCACTTGCGGAGGTGATCAGTGGGCTGCCTGTATGCCTACTTGACATTGGCTGTGGACGTCCAGAAGCATCGTGGTATAAGTAGAGATCGACGGCGGCATCCCCTTCCCCCTCCGGCTGTGTATCTGGAAATCTACTTGGTGGTCAGTGCAGCGGGGCCCACCAGCACAGGCTCCAGTACTCCCCAGGATTTTCTTCCTGATTGCTGCGTGGTGCCCCTGGCTTATTGAGGGAGACAGGGTGTTGCAGCCTGCCTTTTTAGACAGGGCCTACCCTCTGCTGACCCTAGCGTTAGTGGTGGTCTAGAGAATCCTGTGGGGGCTGTGGAATATGGCGCTCAACAAATCAACGGAGAACAGTCACCAACCCAGACTCACAGTCTTGCACGGTTGATAGGGGGTTGCCTGAGGCTCCGGTGGCGACAGTCATCTTAAGCCTGCGAGTACCACTTTGAACAGCTCATGAACTTCGCCACAGGCTGAAACAGGGTGCTGGGGCCTGGCCAGGCTAATCAAATTGAAAGGTATACGGTAGCCATGGGACTCGTGGAGGGGGTGGCAGGTGGGGGCCCACATGAAGACCCTGATGACAATGCCAAGTACCCATCATTAAAGGACATGAAGGCCATCAGAGAATTAAAAGGTACCCTGGAACCGACATTGGATTCTGTTACTGAGGAGGTGAATGTGTTACGTGCCGACCTCCGGAAAATGTCCGAGAAGGTCTCCACGGCGGAAGCGGGCATAGGGGGCCTACAGTCTATAACTAAACGTCTGGAAGGCCAGGTTGCCCCCCACACAAAGAATCAATCGGACATATACGCCCGGCTCGAGGACCAGGAAGGGCCCAGCGCAACAATATCCATGTGGTGGGGGTGCTGGAAGGGATGGCGGGACCATCAATGGACTTGTTCTTGGAAGATCTGATTTTAAACCACCTGAAGCCTAAACACTTATCAAACTTTTTCTCCGTGGAACATGCACATAGGGCTCTGGGAGGCAGGCCTCATTCTGGGGCCCCCCTGCGCACCATCATCGCCCCCACCCTAAACTTCAGGGATAGGGATGCAACCTTGCAAGCAGCATGTGCACATGGTGATCTTTGGCATGAAAACACAACCATCCGCTTCTTCCCAGACTTTACGCTCCAGGTCCAGCGACAAAGGCGTTCCTTCGACGTGGTCAAAAAAGCCCTCCGGGAACAGAGCATGAAATACATGGTGCTCTTCCCTGCCAGACTTCAAATCCTGGACGGGGGAAAGCTCACTTCTTTGACACGCCGGCAGACGCGAGCAACTGGCTGGAGGGCTGGCGAACTGTTAGTCGCAAGGGAGGACTGCTTCGGCCCGGGCAGGAGCAAGGTCGCACAGAAATCGAGCTAGAGGAAGGCCGATCTACCAGTAGCCAGATGCCATGGCAGCGGACAGATAAGTTACTCTGGGACACTCCTCACATTGCTGAATTTGTCCTCTATGTATGAACGCACACTTTCTGGGTGTCTTTGGGTCTTGGAAGGGAGGCTGCGAGGAATGGTGCTTCCCGTCACGGGGAGCCTACGATCTGTCGATGGTCTCCTGCACTACACGGCCCGTATATTCTTCATTTTCTTTTCTCTACATGTATAGTTTGGCCGCCTTTGTGGTTTGCTAGTAGCGGGGCCTTTTGACTACTGCAGAGTAGGCATGTAATTTTCACCAGCATATATATACTTCTTTGTGCTGGTTGCTAGTCCACGGCTCCTAACCAACATTTCTTTCTGACTTGTTTGGGCGACAGGCACACTGCATGTTTAGGAAGTGGGAGGTTGGGGACTCACCTAGAAGGGTAGCAGGGAGGGGGGAGTTGGGGTTATTGTTTATTTTGTTCAGGGGGGAACGGGACATACACTCGAGACCTTGATATCCAACAGGTGAAGGAGGCTGACCAGGAAGGTACTTCTATGGCGAGGGACTACTTAAATCCTATAGAACCCATCCACAACCATGGGCGACCCAGCTAGCATTCAGGTATGGACTTGGAACGTGAGTGGTCTGGTAACAAGATCAAACGCACATTAGTCATGCAACACCTTAAGAGGCACTCCCCTGATGTAGTTCTGATCAAAGAATCAAACTTACGGGGAAGTAAATGTAAGGCCCTAGATCGTTTTGGGTACAAAATGGTGGCCCACTCCGGGTTTACGTCTGGGGCTCGGGGAATGGGGCTCTTGCTACACAACACACTTCGCCTGGTTATAACTGGTGTGTGGTCAGACGACGCAGGATGTTTTGATGCGGTAGCAGGTAAATGGGAGGGGCGCCGGTTAGTATTATGTTCTGGTTACATACCCCCAGGTCTCCACTCGATGATCCTTCCAAAGCTGAGTTAATTCTTAACAAGCCTTCCCTTAGTCACGTCAACACTCTCAAGGAGGAGTCATAGGATTGATAGTGATCCTTGAAACTGTATTGTGTTACACTAGAGCTAGGCCAACTAGTATACAAGTCTTTAAGAGTTATACTTTGACTACCTCTAAGTGGTTTGCCCAGAAGTATAGGGGGGACACTAGTGTGAATAATTTATTTAGGGTTGTTTTTTGCCTTATGTCTGTTTTTCTGTAATGGTATATCTATTGTGATATATGTTATTTGTTTCTCATGGAATAGGCGCCATTGCCTGTGTGTGTTACAAATTGATTTTGATATATTTACTATGAATAATAATTACTGCTGAGAGGGTAATTAAATGTGCTCTACTCGTAAAAGTGCTTAGTATTGTTTCCTTTATACCAATTTTCTATTGTATAAAAGCAGTGCTGGAGAGAGGCTAATAAACTTCTGGGATGGGCGGGAAGACTGACCAGCAAAACCCTGCTGTGGGTGAGCAACCAGCTGCGTGAAGTGGCCACTCGGACGGGTTTCAAGGGGTGGAAGCTGATAGGGATTGAGTATTTAGGGGATGTATGGAAAGGGGACTCCTCCCTCAAGTTCGCTTACCTCCAGGGGGAATACAACCTCCATCAGTCAGGGAGTTATCATATCAGAATCCTGCATGCTCTGCGTTCACACATACATAGTGGTACATCCATTCCAGACTACTCCCCGTTAGAAGATATGTTGCTGCTCGACCCCATCACTGAGAAACCGACATCAACGATATATCACAAACTAATAAACAACGTACCAGACCTTAACCACCTTCCGGGACACCTGGGCTAGAGAACTTGGTGGCATAGACAAGGAGGACTGGCAGGAGGAACTGCAGAGCCCTAGGGAGATAGCAATACGTTCTAGATTCAGATTAGTACAACTGAAGATTCTGCACCGCACCTATATACATGGGGCAGGATTCCGTCTGCGCAGTGTGTTAGGGGATGTCAGCAAGAGTGCACCTTCCTGTATATCCTATGGGAATGCCCCAAGATAGTTCGCTTCAGGACAAGAGTTACGGATGATATGTCCGGGGTGGTGGGCGAGATGATCCTGATGGAGCTGAAGTGGCTTTTGCTGATGATTAAAGGTGATTCTGACTGGCCCAGATACGTGGGAATATGGTCGGCCCTGGCTGCGGGAATAGCGAAGCGCAACATTGCTAGGGGATTGGGGGCGCCGGCGCCTCTGCAGCTGGAGGATTGGAAACAGGACCTTGACTGGTGCCAACGGGCCGAAGAAACTGTGTGTAAAAGCAGGGGATGTGCTAAAAAATGGGAAAGAGTGTGGGCACCCTTGCGAAAATACAGAGAACTTGGGGTGGGTACATAGATGCCTATTGGATGAGCAACATTATACTGTGTTTATTTTCCCTCATGACTACATTGCTACTGATTCCCGTGGTCTCTCCATGTATGGATTTATTGTATTGTCTTGTATTGTATGGTCTCTTGAGTTTTGTTGATAAAAAGAATTTTAAAAAAAAGAAAAGATTATTAAGTTAAGAAAATCTAGTGCTAATTGCCTGGGCTTCTTCTATCATAACCTACACTTACGTAGTGTGGTATTTGTCTTATTTTAGCCATGCGCCTGTAGGCATGTTAAAATAGGCCCCTGTTCAACTTTACCAGGTGTGTTGCTGATTTTTACTCTCACTAGCAAGTATGTCCATTCGTCATTAACAGCTTGCAAAATAGTGTATCTGGAAGACTTGTTATTTTCCGAAAGGACCTGCATTTCCTGAGTGCCTCTTTCCCAGTACATTGAGAGTCTCCTCACTTTCATCAGTCTTACCCCCTCACCCATTACACCTCCCCTTCGCTCTCTTTGCTATAATTCCTTAATTGGGATACCACAGCACGCTTATCCGTGTGTTTCTGGAGAAAGAGTCTGCACACATGATAAGTTCACGAACACCACAACAGCAGCACAACTGGGGCAATTCTGCTATGCTGTGAATTTGCATGCAATACATAAGACTGGTGTTGAGACTGGCCTCTTCAGACAGTGTTGCTTGTCTGGAGTCATGGGGTGCTGCATACACATGTTTACATTGGGCAATGCAATATCTCCACACACCCGCCACGACATCTGATGCCATCCTCACTATGATCAACCCCCCAATCTCTACCCCTACCACAAAAAAGTAAGACAAATTAGTTATCCCTCTGATTAAAGAAAGATAATTATGTCTCCTTGGAGTAAACAAATAGCTGGCTGCTATCACATTGCCATTTGATTTTCAAACACTGTTCCAGAGCATCTGTGCTTAGGAAACAAAGAGAAAATCTTACATTTTGAGGGTCTTCTTTGTTTCGTCTAAAAGGAGGAAAATGTCCCCATCACTACACACATTTTGAAGTGGCACCTGTCTCACTTTTGGATCTCCCAAAGAAAAGGAAAAAAATCTGTCTAGAACGTCAATTGCAAAACAAAGGAAGAAAAAAGGGAAAAGGCACTACAGCTCGGTGTTCTGCTTTGAGATTTTCTTTTACCCTTCAGTCAACACATACACATGAATCGACTCAAAGCTGCACTGTGTTATTATTCAAAATAAGACTCCATCAGAATTTTGCTCCTAGGTAGATTATCTGGTTCCAGGTCTGGCAGCAGATTCACACAAATATTTACTGAGCTGATCCATGTAAAAACACAAGCAAAACTTTCCTCTCAGCCGCCTCTGTTCCTAGCAAGAGCTTCTGAGTCTATCCAGGCAAACAATGATGCATCGCCCCCAGTGCATAGTAAACTACAACCCTGCAGGCACATCGAGGGTCTCTGGAGAGGTGAGGGACACAAGCTTACTCAGTACCATGATTGTGTGAAGTAGATCCTCAAGTCACAGCCCAGTTGAATGTGTATTCATGGTGAATAAAACAATGTTCCTGGGAAGGGAATAACAATCTTTCTAATCTCATTATACTAAACATGGGACCCACCGAGCTTGTGTTCAAGGAGAAAACACATCAATGCACAATTGTGAGGTCTGTTGTTTGGCATTAAAATATCATTTTCCCCCCAGTTTATTAGGCAGGTGGAGTGCCAGCTCATAATAAAAAAGGGAATTATGTAGTGAATCAAGTTGTGAGTTCAAGTTTGATTGCACCTATTAGGTTTTAAATGTGATGTTATTCTTAGGAAATAACATTAAACCATAGAAATTCACTGAAAAAACAATGGTTACAGAGGCGTTAGAGTTAGGCTCAGATTTCACTCGTATAAAACCAGTGAAATTCAGCAGTTCTAGTTACCTGAGAGAAACTGTAAATTATGCCCCCGGCAAAGCACTGCTTACAACTTCACTTATTGTCGTGTGTTCCTGCATGGCCCATTGTAGTTTTCCCTATGTTAGCCTAACTGTGCACATTGTAGGCCTCATTTTCCTTTTCATACGTTAATATTAAAACACAATTTGCTTTCGTGCCACATTGAACTTTCACACAGAACCTGCATATGTTTTCGTGTTCTGTCCGATTTCTGGGATTTAATCTGAACACCATAGAAAAGGTCAAACAACAATGTCCCTTGTTATTCTTTATGGCCAGGAACTAGTACGTAGACATAACACAAGAATGCAACTGCTGTTTATGCACACCCATGTCCTATCATATAGATGAGCACATGAGCAAAAAAGACACATAGATAGAGATTTCTGTAACAAGAGCACTGCGTCTGCTGAGATGTAGTGTCCATCTGTGTAGGCTAAGGTACGGGGTCTGCCAGTTCTCCCAGAGATCTTTTATGTCTAATATTTTTTTTTTTTTTTTTTTTGAAAATTTTATTGAACAATAAATCAATTACAAGCATGGGCCTACAACCACCAGGGCCGGCCGCTAGATTCAGACAGGATCATACAGATGTTAAGGCAGTAGTCGACTCCCGGGGCCCAGCCCCGTACATGGCTCCGGATAGTCCTAGGGAAGCAGGATACATAGGTTTAACATAAATAACAAATAAAAACAAAAGGCGAGGCGTAAGGGCAAAAGATGTGGGTCAGGCTACATCCGGGGGACTCTACTTCAGACCTACAAATAGCTATCAGGAGAAAGGAGTACTGATAGGTCGGGGGGGGGGTCACGGGAGAGGAACGTCTATATTCGGTTATTCCAAAAGTCGCAAGGAACCATCAAGGGTCAGGGGGACAAAGCAATATCGGTGTCCACTAGGGGGGGAATACAGATACCCCCACGATACGCGTTCCATTGCCCCCAGATTCCACCCCATGCCCCCGGTTTACCACGAGCCACATACACAGTCTTCTCCCTGAACATGCACCAGTCCATGTTCTCCTTCCATACGGACACGGTGGGAGGCCGCTGGGAACCCCAAAGCTGCGCTATATCTCTCTTGGCAATCATGTTCCCCAGGGCCGCCCACCGAGTCTGAGCCGCGTTATAATCATTGGGCTCCCACACATTCAGGACACAGCGACGCACCTCCGGCAGCAGCACAACCCCGGTGACTTGTCCCATGACCACGTGAACCCGGCGCCAGTATTCCGCCACCTCGCGACACTCCCAAAGGATATGGAGAAAGGTGGCTCTGAGTCCACATCCCCGCTTACAGAGCCCGTCTTCAGAAAATCCCATCGAGACCAAACGGGGACCCGTCACATACACCCGGTGGAGAATCTTGAGTTGGACCAGGCGGAGACGGGCTGGAATGGCCACTTCCTTGGGGGGACGACAGTGCGGACTGCCAGTCCTCGTCGTCCAGTTCCACCCCATCCCCCGTCCACGCCTCCCGGAGGCGCACCAAGAGGTCAGCCCGATTATTGATAAGTTTTTTATAAATTAATGAGATAGTACTGTCGGGGACATGACCATCGAGTATGCGGTCCTCGAGGGGCGAAGAAGCCGGGATCTTGGTCCCCTCCCCAAAAACAGAGAGCAGGGCGTGCCGAATCTGGGCGTAGCGGAAGAACTCCCTTTCCGTAAGTTCGTATTCGCTCTGGAGCGCCGCAAATGTTTTAACCGCACCCTTAATCCATAAGTCTCCCACTCTACTAATACCAATCGTGTCCCAACGTTCAAACCCCTTCGTTGTCCAGAGGCTTCCCAGGCGGTCGGAGGCAAACAGAGGAGTGGCACATGTTTATCGCTCACTCCAGCCCAAGGCTACATTGGCCGCCTTCCAGATCCGTACCGCAATCTTAGTAGGGCCCGTAAGGGTCCGTCTAGCCGAGCTGGAGTAAAGTGCCCTGTTATAGTTTCCGCCGGGAAGCAGGAATTTATCCATCTCATACGCCGGATTCAAGCCAGGCGCATACGTGGCATGGTTAATGGCCGATAGCTGTGAGGCCCAATAATACCTGCGAATGTCGGGAAGCGCGATGCCCCCGTCGTACCAGGGGAGAGTAAGCTTTGCCAGAGCGATACGCGCCCGTCCGTCCCACACCAGTCTTCTCTGCAGGCTCTCCACCTCCCGAAAGTAGGACACAGGAATAACATCGAAGGAGTTCTGAAGTGCATAGAGAAATCTGGGAAGGGACATCATTTTAAACAGTGCTGCCCGACCCAGCGGGGACAAGGGCAGCTTACACCACCGAGCCGTGTCCTCCCTCAGACGCCGAAGTGGAAGCAGGAGATTCTGCTCATAGCGAGCCACCGGGTCCATCGAGACGTATATTCCCAAGTATTTAAAGCCGGACAGAGATAATTGGATCGGAAGCCGAGGCGGCAAGAGAGGAGGGTCACCGGAGATAGGATAGACACAGGATTTAGACCAGTTGATCGTTAGACCCGAATTTCTCCCAAAGGAAGTCAGAACATCAAAGAGAACATCAAGCGACTGCCGCGGCGAGGTGAGATACAGGAGAATATCGTCCGCGTACAACAAGACCCGATCCTCGAAGCCCGGGGCCCACCGGATCCCTCTGATCGAGGGCTCCCAGCGGAGCCAAGCGGCGAGCGGCTCCAAGGCAAGAGCAAAGAGCAGAGGGGACAACGGGCACCCCTGCCTCGTACCCCTACCGAGAGCGAAGGGCCGAGAGACCCGCCCATTAACTACCACCTGAGCCATGGGTCCCGTGTAAAGAAGCTTCACCCAGCCAAGAAATCCCTCCCCAAAGCCGAATTTGGTCAAGACAGCCCAGAGGAATGGCCACTCGATGGTATCAAAGGCCATCGTGGCGTCTAAAGAAACCAGCACGGCTGGTTCGGAGAGGTACTCCGCCCTGGCGAGGGCGCCGTGAAGACGCCGCAAGTTAAGAGCGGTGTTACGGTGAGGGATGAAGCCGCATTGATCCGGATGAATCAAATCGCAGATGACGCTCAACAAACGATTGGCAAGGACTTTAGCCAGAATTTTAGGCTCTGCATTTAGCAGTGAAATAGGCCTGTAGGAGGCACAGCGATCTCGTGGCTTACCGTCCTTGGGGATCACGACTATCGTAGCCAGACGCTGGTCGTCAGGAAGGGAGCCTGCCTCAAGGGACTCCTGAAACATACGACGGAGGAAGGGCGCGAGTTTATCCGGGCGCAACTTATATAATTCAATAGGCAGCCCGTTGGGACCCATCGCCTTGCCCGAACGAAGGGACCGAATCGCAGTTGCAATTTCATCTACAGACAAGGGGGCGTCCAGCTGCTCACGGTCTTCGGCGGACAGGCCGGGCAAAGCAATATCCCTAAGCAGAAGGCAAGAGTCTTCTTCATCCCTATCAGTCACCGGGGAGTACACGGCCCGGAGGTGGTCAGCGAAACATTCCACAATCTCACCAGGCTCAGTCACACACACTCCATCCGAGACACACAGCACCGGGACCACACGATTCACTCTCTCCTTCTTATCCAGCCACGCAATCAACTTTCCCGCCTTGTCCCCGGCCTCATACAATCGACCCTGCTGCTCCCTATACATCGTTTTGGCAGCGTCAGTGACAAGAGACCTGTATTCAAACTGTTTCAGGCTGAGGGCATGGAGCCCGTCCGGAGTGACACCCGCCTCCAAGGCCGACTCCAGCCCCGAAATGTCAGTCTCCAACTTCACCACTGCCTCACTCTTGAGCTTCTTAGCCACCACTATCTGGGAGAGGGCGTGTCCGCGGATTACGGTTTTAAAGGCTTCCCACAAGGACATTGCGGACGACACCGACCCCTCGTTTTCAAGGAAGTATTGGTCCATAGCCTTAACCAGGCTGTCGCGAGTCATAGGGTCTCGCAGGTACCACGGGTTAATAGGAGCAATCCGCCCTGCAGACCGCGGCTCGGTGTCAAAGAGCAGCCACAGCGGGGAATGATCGGAAATACCACGCGCCAGGTGCCGAACCTCTCAAATCCGACCAGTCTGTGCCGCGGGCATAAGGAAATAGTCTAACCTAGAAAGACTCCCATGCGCCCCAGAGTGAAAGGTGTACTGACATTGGGTCGGATGCATTAATCTCCAACTATCCACCAGGCCGAAGGTCTCCAGCAGGCCACCAAGCCATGCCTGGGCAGCGGGGAGGGCCCTGGGTGGGTGACGATCCAGGTCACCCGAAACCACCGAATTAAAGTCCCCGCCCATAAGCAAAAGACCTTCCGGAAGTTCAAGCAGCATTCGACCCAAGTCAGCGAAGGTGGAGTTCTGGAGGCCCGGGGGGACGTAAACTGAGACCAGGGAAAAGGGCTGCCCCTCCCACCTCCCAGTCAGACACACATAGCGCCCTCTGTCATCCGAGATTACCCTAGTGATATCCAACGGAAGTGAGGATCGCAGGAGAATGCCTGCCCCCCTGGAACCAGTTGTGAAACCAGAATGGGCCACGAGGCGGTATCCCCCCCTGTTCATTGCATGACAAACATTGCCAACCAGATGCGTCTCCTGGATAAACACCACATCAGGAGTCAGACGACGCAAATACTGCAGTACTACCCCCCGTTTGATACGATCCCCCAACCCATTGACGTTCCATGACATCAGTCTCAACCCGTCCCCCCCATCCCCTCCAATAGATCAAAGGCCCCCCAGTCAGTAGCACAGTTCCCGAATCTGGATAAAAATCAATACCTCGCTCTGCGAACAAAAAACACACAGCAAAACAACCCCTCCCTCCCCCCAACCCCCCCCCAAATCCAACTCCCCCCACCCTGCACCCCTGCGGGCCAGAAAACCCCCCCAACTTGCAGTGTGCCTGTCGCCCTACTAACCCCATTCTACGAAAAGACCCCGGAGGAGGAAAGGGACCCGTCCCCGCCCGCCCCCCACACAGGTCCTAGTGAGACAAAATGAACAAAAGAAGTAAAACCCAGCTGAACAATGCAAAATGGCAAAATCAAGGACCAAAAGTCACTCCAAAGGGGACCCGTCACCTTCGGCGCCTGCAGAGGGCCCGGGACGGTCACCTCTGTCCGGCAGCGAGTCCAGCCAGTCACTCACGGCCACAGGAGAGTCAAAAAAGGCAGTCCGATCCTCATGTTCCACTCGGAGTTTTGCAGGGTAGAGCATAGAGTACTTTAGGCCCAGTTCACGGAGACGACACTTCACCCCCTGGAATCCCATCCGCTGTTTCTGGACAAGTTGGGTAAAGTCCGGATAAAAGTTAATGGATGAGTTCTCATGACGAACCGGGCCGTGGACCCGTGAGGCCTGCAGAATCGCATCTCGGTCTCTATAGTGGA
Organism: Triturus cristatus; assembly: GCF_964204655.1. Taxonomy (NCBI): domain Eukaryota; kingdom Metazoa; phylum Chordata; class Amphibia; order Caudata; family Salamandridae; genus Triturus; species Triturus cristatus. The sequence goes on along the minus strand of NC_140591.1, from coordinate 742,016,877 downwards.
ACAGTTTGGCCACGATAGGCCTCGGGGGGGCCCCCGGCCGTGGCCGACCGCCCGGAACTCGATGGGCCCGCTCCACAGCAAAGAACTTACTTAGGCCTGCAGGGGCCAACTGTTGGAGGATGAGGTCCTCGACCAGGAGGTCAACCGGGCGGCTGTCGGAGGACTCCGGTACGCCTATGACACGGATGTTGTTGCGTCGGGCCCGTCCCTCGAAGTCCTCCAGCCGCCGGGCCGTCCGATCGTTGACCGCCTTAATGTCACCAAGCGCGGCCTGCAGGTCCGACACATCCGTACCAAGGGTGGAGGTCCGCACATCGAGAGCCTGAACCCTCTCGTTAGTTTTGGAGAGATCTGCCCGAATTAGGGTGACATCAATTGCCACCGTGTCGATTTTACGGGCCAGGGCCTCGTATTGCGTGGCGATGGTTTCCCTGATGCCATCAATGGCGCCCATGATGTCCTGCAGGGAAAGCTCCGGAGAGACGGTCGTGCCACCACCGACGGCATCCGGGGGGGGGGCCGGTCGTTCCAGGGGACCCTCTGCCCTGAGTGTAGCGGTCCATGTTGTTGGCCTGGACCGGTCCCCCGCGGAGGGAGGCCTTAGTCCTACGCCCCTCGGGGCCCCCCTTGCCCCCCATGTGGTCACGGACACCGAAGAGGACCGCCGATCAAGAGTCGCAGGGGCACCGGCACCGCAGACCAGCGCCTCACCAGAGACCACAATATAGCGGTGCGGGGGGACCCAAGGCAATGGGCACACTAGTGGCAGGTGGAGACAAGGCCTCGCGCAGAGGCCGAGGAAACACCCCGCCACATCAAGTGCATTCGCAGGCCAGCCCCCCGAAGTCCGAAAGTGAAACCGAAAGTGGTAAAGCGGCCACTGGCACCGCACTGCAGCCGCTGTTGTTCAATTACGACACGGCTCCACGGTTCACCTTCGCCCCGGGCACCTCCGTCGGGTGGGTCCCAAAAGTTCGAACAACGACAACTCAGGATTCCCAGGTCCGATTCGAGTTCTGAAAAGAGATACGTGCTCAGCCGGTCTTCATCTGCCAGATTCCATAAACCACATCAGGATATTCTCAGGATATATTCCGAGGAGCAGCAAGGGTCCGGGGAGCCCTGTGCTCACGCGACCATCTTGGATGCGCGCTAGGCTCCTCCTCCTTATATCTAATATTTAACTTCATTATCGAGGGGGGTGGAGGTTACTCTGTCCTATAAAATGACATGACCTTTCATGATATATGGGTTATTAACCATCCTAAAAGTATTTTTAATATGCATTTGTTTTCAAATTGTGGCAGGTGTACTGCTCTTCAAAGTACAACATTCTAAATAAATATTCTAAACTGCCTTTGTGTCTCCTAGTTATCTTACTGTGAACGAGTTGTGGTAAATATTTCATTACCGGTACTATTTTTTATGCGGTAAAGTCTAGTAAGAATAACTCAGTAAATATAAGAGGCAGAATCCGTGGTATTAGAGGTTCTAAAAGGCTTTATTCCTATACAAAGGAATACAATTCGAATTGCAGGCTTCTATTCCATCACCACGAAAGTTCAGGAAGGAAGGGGATACATTATTGACAGATAATCAGTTTTATAGGAAATGCATTACAGTGAAACAGATGCAAGAGGCGTAACAGCTGATAATACAGATAAAATGTGCATACGTAACTAATAGAGGCGGACATATAGGCGTAACTTAGTAAACGTCATTATACATGATGTCACAAGTGGGTGGATCCATAAAAGAATCCTGCAATGTCAGCAGAAATATTTGGCAGAGATGCGCGCGCAGCCGCATGACGTGTGATTGACGTGCAACTAGAGGGTGAAGGGGACTTGACATTTAGCTCTACATGTGGAGACAGAAGTCTGGGGGGTCATGTCAACCTAATCCCAAATCATATCTAATATCCTATGTTTAAAGAACTGTGTTATCCAAAAGGAAAGGTCTCTAGGATAGAATCTATTCTATACTGACTGTTAGTGCGTGTACAAGCGTCTAAGTGTCTACACGAGATGCGAGGGGGTAGGAATATTCCATGGTAACAGGGGCTATGAATTACTTGCATGAGGACAGCGAGGCCTGGCCCTTTGCACAGTAGCTGGAGGAATGTTTACCTAGACTACTAGACAGGAATGCATCGGATGAGGAGCGGAGCAGATAATCTTGAAGGTGAAATGCAGTTTTTGGCAGGCAACAGGCTGGATCAGGCACCGTTAGCCGCGCAGGGAGTAGGACAAAGTTCATGGATACAGATGCAGGCTCAGACTGGAGCTTTCAGAGGCAGAAGGCAGGAAAAGGCTTGATGACAGAATTCAGGGCCTACTCGCCTGAATCTGTAAAATGTGGAAAGTGAACCACATAAAGTCGGTGGCCTTTCATACTTAGGAATGGAATATCTGACCCATTCATGGCGGATCTGAAAGAGGACATGTTGACGGTGGACGCACATATATTTGCGTCTTCAAAACTGGAACTGGAGGGAACATACATGTACTTATAGCATGCACATGGAGCCGTTGGGGTCTACGATAGGGGACATAACTGATCACAAAATTCATATTTCCTCATTCCCTCCTTGTCCCCTACGGACCCTCAGGAGATATCGATCTTCATCAATCCATCGATCTGTTCATATAGCATCATTTGTTCTTCTTTCTTCTTCCGGGATCTTGAACGAAAACTTGGATGTGGGATACACGATGTGGCACACAGACCACAAATCGCTGGCCCACATTGTAGACATAAGCAGCAACTGAATAGTATGAGAAAGCCAATACCTAGGAAGGATAGGATTCTCCATCCCCAGGCTGACAACACGCTCCAAAACCAACCGGACCAAGTCCAGGTGCCTGGACTCTGGTGTATCTGGCTCACAATCTTATGAAGGCGAGTTATGGCTTTATATACTGACGGCGAATTTTCTGGTATGAAAACACAGCAACTTGATCCGATGACCCTACAAGCTCCGCCCCTATCGGCCAGGATGACGTCAAGGACAAGACGATTTTGAAGCACAACAATCCGCATGGCAGACTGCTCTTCTGTTAATTGCCCAAGGCGGAAGTAGTCTCGTTCACTACTGCTTCAAGGGTTCTAGTTAATCTACGTATCAGCTTACTATTAGTGACTGTACCTATATAGGGAAAGAAACCTTTATTGAAATCTGTGTATTGCTCCCATGCTGTTTCAGTGTAATCGACAATTGGGAGATCTCTCTGCTGTCTATTGCGTACTAAATGGGTATTTCTATGATAATCAGGAGGAGCTAGGAAAACAGGTGGTAGAAGGAATGCTATGTAACAGGTACCATCCCAATCTAGAGGTAGACGTATATAGGCGGTCTGGCCACATATAAAGTAGGAATGGCGAGAAGCTCTAAATGTAGACTTGCCTTGATCACTGAATTTTATTACAGTGGTGCATTTACTATGGCCCATGTGTATGGAACCATTCTTTCTTACACATAATTCCCCTTTTACTGGGAATACTGACATGGCGGGCAAGATTGGTGTAGCTTCAGATTCAACGTTCAGGATCATGAGGTTAAGTGTAAAATTACCTAATCCATATACTTCATTTTCTAGATCAGTTCCTGTTCTTTTGGGAAGTCCCTCCTTGTTAGGGTAGCAGACTTTAAGCAAAACTAGGTTCAGGTTTCCCCATACCCAGTTGTCTTGATAAACTGCGGAATTTGAATCTAGGGAATTAATCAAACTAAACCATGCTCCACAGGAGCCATTGTGTGTGAACGGATATGGAAAGAGGGGCAAAACTCCCTTATAGTTCTGATAGGGAGGGAGTCGGCCACATATCCAACAATTTGTGGCATTGCTGGTCTGATGGGAATGATGTAACATACTAATGAATGTGTTGTTGCGCAGCGCAAATCTATAGGACAACTCATGCGGAGGTAATTCGCTAAAAGAATGTTCTGCAGTTACATTGTAAGCACGCTTAAGAATAGGGTAATACATGTGTAATAGTATGCTGGAAATGATGATCAGAAGACTTAGAAAAAACAAAATTAATAATGTTACTGTGCAGTGACTACGAAGTGATTTACAATACGCATGCTTTTTAAGCTGCATCTGTTGATTTCTTTCTCTATTCCGGTCTAGAGGATACATGTCAGAGACAAATTCAACCGATTCACCTTGGAGAGGACTTAAACAATCAAATTGTCTGACTTACTAGACCTTAACTTTAGTTTATAAAGTTCAGTGTTTGTTGGTTCAACCAAGGGGAGTTTTGAGTCTGTCTGTGCGGTAATGCAGGGCTGAGCGTTCACACTAGATGGTAGTCCATAAAATTTCTTGATATGACTCGAGTGCAACCACCCTTTACGTCCCTCGATCTTCACGGCTGTCCTTGTGGTTAGTAGAACCAATTTTGGCGATTTCCACCTAGGCTCCAGTTGGGTCTTCCGGTCGAAATTCCGGACCAGAACCAGGTCGCCTGGAACCACGTCATGGGGCTTCACCTCAGTATTATCAGGAAAAGCTGCAGCTACCTGTGAACGACAAGATTGTAGTGCAGACATCAAGGAAGCCAGGTAATCTGTCAGCATATTACAGTCAACATCAGTGATTTTGCGAGGTATAGGCGTCCCCCACATATTTGGTGGTCTACCGAAGATCACCTCGTACGGGGATAGCCCTGTTCGAGAATGTGCTACCATTCTCATGTAAAAGAGCGCAACTGGTAAGGCTACTATCCAATCGACACCTTTTTCTCTACATATTTTGGACAATCTAATTTTCAGAGTTTGATTATGGCGTTCCACGAGACCTGCTGCCTCGGGATGTCGGACACAGTGGAATTTCCATTGGTAGCCTAACAAAAGGGAAACGTGTTTCATTAGTTCGGATGAAAATGGCTGGCCGTTATCTGAGTAGACAACACGTGGTAAACCGTACCGTGGGAAGAATTCTCGAACTAACTGTTTGGCAGTAGTCGGGGCAGTGTAATCTGAAACCGGGTAGGCTTCTGTCCAACGGGAAAGAGCACAAACAACTACGAGAACATATTTGAATCCTCGACATCGTTCCATCTGGATATAATCCATCTGGAGGGCTTCAAAAGCATGATCGGGAGGTTGAAATCCACCCTGCTCTACGGGGATGCTTTTACCTGGATTGAACTGACAACATATCATACAGGTACGAACTTTTTGTTTAGCTGCTGCTCGCAAGTGTTTGTTGAACCAAATGTGTTGAATGCTGTCTAGCATAGCTTTTTCTCCTAGGTGCGCTGGACTATGTATTGTGTTAATGATGACTTGAACCATGGAGTCGGGAAGAAACCATATAGATTTTTCCTTCGTCATCCATCCTTGATCCGTTTGGATCCCTCCTAATTCAGTCCATTTCTTTATTTCTTCTGGTGTAGCATGTGTCTGTATGTCAATTACATCAAGGGTGGGATCCTTAACTGTCATGCAATGTGTTGGTGTCGGAACTATTGTCTTTGTCATGTCAGTTGTGTGAGTCTGATTCTGAGCAGTCTGTTTAGCTGTTCTGTCAGCTAGGTCATTACCCTGAGAAATGATATCGGTAACTTTTGTGTGGGCTTTGCATTTCATAATCGATATTGCAGTAGGTAGATGAATCGCGTCTAATAGGGCTTGAATGAGGGGTCCGTGTTGGATGTGGGCACCGTGAGAAGTTAAATAACCTCTCTCTCGCCACAGTACGCCGAAGTCATGGACGACTCCGAATGCATAACGTGAATCTGTGTATATGTTGACTTTCTTATTTTTGGCTTGAATACAGGCTTGTGTCAGAGCGATGAGCTCTGCTGCTTGAGCTGACAAAGTGTTAATACAATTTGTTTCAATGACTTCAGTGTCTGTTGTGACTGCGTAAGCGGCCACTAACTCTCCTGTACTTGTTCTCATACATGACCCATCTACATACAATGTCAAGTCTGGATCTGACAAAGGGATATCTGTCAAGTCTTGTCTGGGTTTCATCGTGATAGTAATGACTTCGACACAATCATGTGCCAATGGATCTGTTCCGCCCACTGGTAACAGTGTGGCAGGATTTAACGTATTACAACGTCTGATTTCTATGTGTGGCTGAAACAATGTCAATTCGTAACCAGTGAGTCTCGCTATAGTCAAGTGTTGTGTTTGTGTGCGGTTCAAGAGAACCTCTACTGCGTGTGGTACTTGTACTGTCAATTGGTGTCCTAACACTATGGCATCGCTTTGTCTGATTGCTAAAGCTGTTGCTGCCACCGATTTCAGGCACGCAGGAAGAGCCTGAGCTACTGGATCTAATGTACTAGAGAAATAAGCACATGGTTTGTGTGATCCTGCTTGTTCCTGAGTGAGTACTGACAAGGCAGTACCGTTGCGTTCTGTAACAAAGAGTGTAAACTGTTTACTTTAACATGGTGTTGCTAAAACAGGTGCTTGGCATAAAGCTTTCTTTAAGCTTTCAAAGGCGTGTGTATGTTCTTGAGTCCAAGGGAGGTCATTCAATGTGGCTGCCTCCTGTGTTGTCAACTGGATGAGTGGTTTTGCTAGAAATGCATATTGAGGGATCCACTGCCTACAGTATGAAGTGAGACCTATAAAAGCCCGCACCTCCTTTTGTGTCTTGGGTGGTGACATGTTAGCTATTAACTGGATGCGATCAGGTGTAAGCTGTCTTCCCTCCTTGGACAGCGAGTGCCCAAGGTAAACAACTCGCTGGACACAGAATTGCAGCTTAGAAGGGGACACCTTGTGCCCCTTGTCGGCCAGAAATTTTAAAACCGTCAGTGACGCTGTTTCACATTCAGGTTCGCTTCGGGCGGTGATCAGCAGATCATCGACATATTGAAGCAAGGCAGTGTTAACTGGCATGTGGATACTGTCAAGTTCTCGTTTCAGTGCTTGGCTATAGATGCTGGGGCTTTCTGTAAATCCTTGAGGTGCGCGTGTGAATTTAAAACTTCGTCCATTTAAACTGAATCCGAACAGATATTGACTTTCCGGATCTATTGGGACGCTAAAGAAAGCATTCTTGAGATCAATTACAGTGAAGAACGTTGCTTCCGAGTCAATAGCTGTTAGTAATGAAGAGATATCTGGGACCACAGGGTATTGTGGTACAATACATTTATTTAATTCGCGCAGATCAATAACTAATCGATATACTGGTGGTGCTTTTGGATCCGTTCTTTTAAGAATCGGAATTATCGGGGAATTACATACATTGGAGTCGGTTTCGACAACCACTCCTTGTGCAATGAGCTCGTCAATGATTTGCAGCAAAGCCACAACAGCATCTGGTGGTAACTTGTATTGTCGCATTCGTGGTAGTACTACTCCTGTTTTTAGTGTAACACGATATGGTGTAATGTTCATGCAACCAACATCAGTGGGGCCTTGTGCCCATAAATGTGTAGGTAAATTCTGCAGCCGGTGATCCATGTCTCTGGACACGTAGTGACCTTTAAAGTCACGTAAAAATAGTCGTACTCCTTCCGGAGAACAACATATAATGGCTCCTAGAGCTTTCAATGTTTTTATACCTAACAAGTTTTCTGGACATGATTTAGTAAGTAATAAATCTGTAGTACGTGTCAATGGACCAACCGTGAGTGGAAGAGGTTGTGTTACGTCATCTAAATAGGAGGAAAGGAAAACGTCCTTTGCTGTTTTGGGATGTGCTTTTATCGGGAGCAATGGAGGAGTTAAGTCTTTTGGTATTTCCGGGATAGCCTTAGGTAACCCTTCGGCCAAAAGAGGATACATACCATTCATAAGAGTGTTTCTTTGTCTATCTACTTGTTCTGATTTTACTCGGGTACCTTCCTCAATTAATAGATTTTCTCGGGTTTTATTTGAATTCTCTCTACCTTTCTCTTCCTGTCTGAGCGCTTTTTCTGTACGTCTATATGATTCTTTACGCCATAATTCAATGGCATCTTTCTGTGACTGTCTGGCTTTCTTTTTCCATAATTCTTCTTCTACTCTCATGATGCAATCTGCATCCCAGGTCCCCGCTGCGGGTCATCTCTGATTTTCTGACAAATCCTTGGTGTAGTCCACCCATAAATCAAGAAATAATACGGCATCTAGGCCATGCTTATGATACATAAAGTACCCTGGAGTGTCCCTAGGTGGAATGGGAACAGCTTCTTGGAGTACCCCTTTTCTGGTTTTGATCTGTCTTAATTTCGAAAAGAGCGGCATTTTTAGACGGTTACTAGAACACGCTTTATACAATGAACACAATAATGAACAGTCATTCACACCACAATATATAGAACGTATTAAAACATTTAACACTTAACAGTTTTACGAACGATGATAACTAATAGAAAACTAATTACTGACATAATACTGACACTAGATAATACTTATTTATATGCAAGACATACTATATATACTGCTAAACAGTACAGATACACTGCTGAAACAGTGCAGACCGGATTTGTGTACCCAAACCCGTCTTGACCGGCACAGACTATGTGCACGTTAAATGCCTCCCCGGTAATGGTACTCACCGGGTAGCTCGGAACGGAAGGCCTCGGAACGGAACTGAAACTGGACCGGACTGGACTCGACTCGATTGGACACGGAACTTCGGAACCTGGTGGGCCTCTGTATACCTCAGATCTTGCTCTCTCAGCTAGGCTCTGGTCGGGATACTTCGCACTTCTCACCGCCTCGTCTGGGTGTTGATCGCAGCCTCAGTCGCCCCCGCTTGGCCGGAGGGAGATACAGGAAATCCTGCAGGTACGCGTTTTTGTCCGTTCAGCTGTGGCAGGAGACCGGGCCTGCAACGCACCTCCGGCGCGTGAGATGAGAAAGTGTCCCTATTCGGGCGCCAATTTATGTGGTAAATATTTCATTACCGGTACTATTTTTTATGCGGTAAAGTCTAGTAAGAATAACTCAGTAAATATAAGAGGCAGAATCCGTGGTATTAGAGGTTCTAAAAGGCTTTATTCCTATACAAAGGAATACAATTCGAATTGCAGGCTTCTATTCCATCACCACGAAAGTTCAGGAAGGAAGGGGATACATTATTGACAGATAATCAGTTTTATAGGAAATGCATTACAGTGAAACAGATGCAAGAGGCGTAACAGCTGATAATACAGATAAAATGTGCATACGTAACTAATAGAGGCGGACATATAGGCGTAACTTAGTAAACGTCATTATACATGATGTCACAAGTGGGTGGATCCATAAAAGAATCCTGCAATGTCAGCAGAAATATTTGGCAGAGATGCGCGCGCAGCCGCATGACGTGTGATTGACGTGCAACTAGAGGGTGAAGGGGACTTGACATTTAGCTCTACATGTGGAGACAGAAGTCTGGGGGGTCATGTCAACCTAATCCCAAATCATATCTAATATCCTATGTTTAAAGAACTGTGTTATCCAAAAGGAAAGGTCTCTAGGATAGAATCTATTCTATACTGACTGTTAGTGCGTGTACAAGCGTCTAAGTGTCTACACGAGATGCGAGGGGGTAGGAATATTCCATGGTAACAGGGGCTATGAATTACTTGCATGAGGACAGCGATGCCTGGCCCTTTGCACAGTAGCTGGAGGAATGTTTACCTAGACTACTAGACAGGAATGCATCGGATGAGGAGCGGAGCAGATAATCTTGAAGGTGAAATGCAGTTTTTGGCAGGCAACAGGCTGGATCAGGCACCGTTAGCCGCGCAGGGAGTAGGACAAAGTTCATGGATACAGATGCAGGCTCAGACTGGAGCTTTCAGAGGCAGAAGGCAGGAAAAGGCTTGATGACAGAATTCAGGGCCTACTCGCCTGAATCTGTAAAATGTGGAAAGTGAACCACATAAAGTCGGTGGCCTTTCATACTTAGGAATGGAATATCTGACCCATTCATGGCGGATCTGAAAGAGGACATGTTGACGGTGGACGCACATATATTTGCGTCTTCAAAACTGGAACTGGAGGGAACATACATGTACTTATAGCATGCACATGGAGCCGTTGGGGTCTACGATAGGGGACATAACTGATCACAAAATTCATATTTCCTCAGAGTACATGTCAAAGAGCGAAAGGGTGCTTTCTGTAACCACAATCCCTGGGAGGGTCAAGAGTGTTGTGTTGTGTTCTGGGGTGCCTATTCATTTGTTTCTCTGGTAAGTTTAGGAGGGCAATTAATTTGTCGGACTCGGACCCATAGGTACAGAGGTGGCATGGTGACTCAGTCCCTACATACAGATGTTCTATGGATCTAAGCATAGTTCAATTCTAAGAGCCGAATCCCTGCAACATGGCCCCACCAACATTTGGTCTAGTACTTATTTGCGGGAACCTTGAGTAGTGCTTGTACTTTTCCACAATTCCCCAGCACCTTTTCCCAGAGACATCCGTGGTGCTGTGAATTTCTCCACTGTTATTAGGCTGCACCTAGTTATGTTGGTTTTTCAAGCTTGAACATTAAAAGGTTTTTTACACCTTGATTGTGCTTCATTTTAAATCCGATTTTTTATTTTGCTACGGCCTAGCCCGTAGCTACTGGTGTTCATTGCCATCTGGTAATAACTCAACATTTGATGCAACACGGAGTTCCTAATGCTGGAGCTACTTTGATTTTTGTAGTTGAAGCGGACACAGTGTTACGCTTTGAGGTTTTTTATTCCTGGGTCACTTTCCTAACTGTGGATGCTAATGAAAATACTTTTCATAAATACATCCTGCCGGTTGTTCCAAATGCATATCGCCCATATGCACTTACTGAAATTCCATTTACTGTCTGGGAGCAACAGGCTTGGTTTAATGGTGCCCTACCCCATGTGCTTGGTGCTGTCCGGATGGGCCCCTTGAGTCCCAAAGAGGCCACATGGCTGGCAATAGCAGGGTCACTCACCCAGTCACTCACACGTCCACTCACTCACCCATAGAACCACTTACACAGACTGTCACTCACCCATATAGCTCCTAACCGAGCTCCACACTCACCCATACAGCCACTCACACCCAATCAATGCAAAAAGCTTTATTCGACAGTTTAAATCATAAAAGCAGATCACAGATAAAGCACATGATTTTAAACAATAAAATACAGTGAATTAATATAATAAGGCGTTAAAATTTCATACATCAAACATGATCCAAGTTAAAAGCATTGTCAGATTTAAAAAGAATGCATAATGTTTTGGTATTATGAGCCATAGTGGGTAAAAATAGTTTGGGGGACTTATTCTCAGACAACACGACAGAAATATAACTGGAACACACAGTCAGATAAAATTTAGTGGTTTTTCATACGACATCTGTAGTATGGGATCTGATTATCCACTTCCAGCTTAGAAACTTGGCTCCTGCTATTGTAATACACAGAGACGTGTCAGTACACAATATTCTTAGAGCAATGCTACTCTTTCCAGTACCCAAGTTCCTATAAATTGGTGTCAGTCGTGCTTTATGAGGGCCAGAGTAGGCAGGGCAGACAAACAAGACGTGGGCATAGGATTCTTCTAGTGCAGTGCAAAAGGGACATTTACTATTGCCTGATTTGGTCCATTTTACTGTATATGTTCTTAAGGACAAAGTTCCCACTCTAAACTGGAAGTACAACTTCTGATCGAAAGGTTTGGATATGACGTCCCAGTACCGTGCCAGACTTGGCCAAGGCTTAACTGTTAAAAAATCCCTGGTTAGCGATGAACTGTCACCATGTCTGTGGCTGTTCTGCTAAACCAATTCCCAATATCTTTCTTTTATAATCTCTTTAGAGGGAAATTGGCAACACAATGGATTTCCTACAATTTTGACATACCAATACTCGCTAAGGAAGCTCTAACCACTCTCAGCCAACTAATCTTGTGAAACCAATCTGACATGATTACATCCCTAAGGCCTGCGGTATATGTTGACAGTTCTAAAGTACACCATATTCTATGCCAGTACTAGATGGGGTGCAGCCTTGCTAGATCTGCCAGTGTTTTCCTACCCAGATCTTGTAACAGTGGAAGGACCGGGGATCTTTGGGGGGGTAGTGATGTTTCTCAGGGACCTGTTTTCAGCGAATGATAAGTCGGACAGGTTTTCGAACCCCCAGAGTTCCCCCCGTATAGCACTAAGCTGACCACTTTCATATTATTAATTTGTAGGACAGGGCTAACTGGCTTGGTCAGGGAGGCATTGAACTCACTGTGTATGGCCCCTGATAAGTGCCGGTGTTTTAGCGAAGCAGTGTCAATCTGGCGCTCCCATCTCATATCTTTTTGCAGGATAGCCCCTAGGTAGGTGAATGCGTTAACTTGTTCTATTGGCCTCTTGTCTCAAAGTATGCTTCCTTTAAAAGATCTGTGCTGGTTAAAAGTCATAATTTCTTTTTTGCCACATTGATTTCTAGGCCCCGTAGGGAGCAACATTTTTCAAAGAGAGTTAGGGCTCTCTGTAATCCACTAGGGGTTTTAGAAATAATCAATGTATAGTCGGCGAACATTAAAATGGGAATTGCAGAACCTGCAAGGACTGGAGCATCTGTAGGGACCGATAATAAAAACTCAGCAATCCCCTTAATATAAAGGGAAAACAAGGTAGGGGCCAAAACTTATCCTTGGCGTACCCCTTTCACTACAGGAAAGGAACTGGTGACATTTCCCTGCCTACCCCAACGTATTTGGGCAAAGTTGTCTTCATGAAGGCATGCTATTATGGAGAGCAGTTCAGGAGATATCCCTAGGTCCTGCCAAACAACCCAAAGCTTGCTATTTGAAACCAGGTCAAAAGCGGACTTAAGGCCGACAGAGGCAACATACGTGCTACCCTTGCCTAAGACCACGGTTCGTGATTGTAATAGCCTGAAAAGGAATACCTGGTCAATCGTGCTGATGTGGTTCCGAAAGCCCATCTGTAGCGGAGTAAGAATTTCCTGTTCCTCTATCCCGTCGTGAACCTTGTCTAGCACCAGTTGAGCTACCGTCTTTTGGATGGAGTCGATTAGGCTGATAGGCCTATAGTCCCCTGGGAGAGACTTGTCACCCTTTTTGTATAATGGAATAATCTCTGCCCCTCTCGAGGAATCGGGGACAGGGCCCCAAGGGCAATCATATTAGCCAATGTCAGGATGTACCTATTCCACCAAGGCTTATTGTGGAAGAAAATATCAGCAGGGATGCAGTCAATCCCCGGCGCCCTACCTCCAGTGATTGTACTAAGGGCCACATCAACGTCAGCTGTGGTAAAGACCTTGTCACTGTAGTATTTGTCAGGGAGTGCGATGGCGTTGGCCTCTTCAGGCCCATTTGCGTATTGGGATTCAAAATTAATTACCCATTGGTCCAGGGCTACATGATTCTGTGGCTGGGGTCGGCAGCCCCCCTGCCCCATTTAACCAGATTCCAGAACCGTTGGGAATTGTTATTGGCACAAGCTGATCTAAGATCCTGCCATCTATTTTCATCCCATTCCTTTTTTGCCTTCAGCTGGCCCCTCCTATATTATGTCCTAGCTGTCCGAACGCTACATGGATCTTTCAATCTAATTGCATCTCTGAGATGTCAGCGGGTGGTTTTATAAGTATCATTGAACTAGCGGCAGATGTTCTTTTGAGGGGTGCTCCTAGGCCTGCATTCTTTGGTGAAATAAGAACACAGCTTGACAAGCAAATTGCTATGTAGTGCAGTTATTTAGTGCAATGATAGAAGGTCAGGGCTAGAGGAAAGGGCCTCTAGTTAAGCTAAGGAATGCTCAGTTTCCACAGCAATAGAAGCTAAAATATCTGGTTACTTCAGAACCGTTTCCCACTTAAGGTGCCTCAAGTCATTAGTAGGAACCAGGTCACAGGTGATTAGATGATTCTCAAGTGGCAAAGGTTCATGTTGGGCCAGTAGTTTAAAGGTGGCACACAGTGGGTTGTGATCGCTTTCCATACGATCCCTCACTACCATGTCCAGAAGAGCATGCCATAATTTTAAATGAATTAGCAAGTAGTCGATACGACTGGCATAACGGCCATTGTTAAAGGTATTTGCCCCATGCCTATCAGACGGAGTTCTTCCATTAGCCACCCACAATCCTTTTTCTAGGGCAATAGCTTTAATTTGGATTGCGACATCTGACCATCGTTTGATGGGTGCTAATTCAAGGTTTGGAATTCCCCACTGGTCATCTTCCTCCCTCGCAAGTTCCTGATCTTCGCTGCCAAGGGGCTCAAATGTTTAGTTAAAGTCCCCTGCAACTATCACTGAAGAATCTCAAGACCATTGATCTAAGAGAACATCAAGAGTCGCTAAAACGTCTGATGTCTGTCCCCCCAAGCCCCCTGACATAGACATTGTAAATATCGATATTCCCACAGGAACCCCCCAGTTACCGAATGGCAAGAATGTCATTATTCTGGGTTGGAAGCTCCCAGATTTTATAACAGATAGCCTGTCTTACCCAGATTGTGAGCCCCCCAGATGGATGACCTTTGCCCCCCCTTATGCCTGGAACATGATAGTTTTAATACCCTCAGTGGAAAAGGGGGTCTACTAGCCATGTTTCATGGAAAAGGCAGATATCTTGCTGTTCGATGAAGGTTTGCCACTCTGGGGATACGCCCCTAGACCAGCTATGTTCAAGACATTACGTCTAAAGTGGGAGTCCTATGATGATGCTCAGCATGCTCATTAACCCTGGAGGTCATATTTCCCAAGATGTTCGGCCCTCCCACTAGAGTAGACAGGGTTGTGGATTTTATAGTTGGTTCTGGGAAAGGTAAAGCTGGTTCAGCTATAATGACACCCTCGCAGGCGGTTGTCCTGTGTTGTTCACCAGGGACTCCCACAAGTGGGAGCAATCTTCAATATATCTCCTTGAGAGGTGATGAACTCGGTGTGAAATTTGTTCAGGGGGGTTAAATTTAAAGCGAATGTTGGAACAGGAAAGTTCTTGAGTTTGAATATCAAAGTCTACAAGGTTCTCGACTATACGCAAACGTGGAAGTGTCAGGGCAATATAGTCCAGAGGGGCTTCAGGAGATGTATGTCATTTAGCCCTGAGAATATCATCCCTAATTAGCGACCGACAGCCCCTTATGTGACAAATCCATTGGGTGCATTTGTTCATAAAGGACTCTCATCCTCAGTAGGTCGGTCACCTGGGCATTTTGGCACATTTATCATGTACACAATATTACGAGTGCCTGGTGTACTGAAGGCCCCATGTGTCTGCCGCAGTGCGATGCTTCTACTATAACCAGGGGTAACAGGAAATGGGAGAGCCATGGAGGAATGTGAAGGTTTCTAATTAATGGTTGCGTTTTTGGTTACCTTACCAGGGTGAATATACCCCATGCTGGTGCTAGTTGTCTGAGGAATTGGTGCTAGACTCATCTGGCCATATAGGGCCTGATCAGTGATGTACAATGAGGACTGCCTAACTTGTCCCAAGCCCCTTGGTATATGGGGTCAACTTGAGGGAAGATCTCTTATTGATGATTTAACATGTTGGACAGCTCAACGTACTTTGGATAAGGAATCAGTAAAATTGAGAACGGAGGCTTTAAGAGCTTGGATTTCACTAGTTAAATTGGATAGCTGTGTAGATAAAGACCCTTGGGAAGAGTGTATAGGGGATCTTATGGTCTGCTGATTTCTAGGACATTTATCAATTCAAATTTGCTGGGCCTCTTCAGTTGCAACTAATTCCTGGACGCTGTAGCCAGGGTTGGTCACTACATACTCCCTGTGTTCCTGAATCCCTATCCTTGTGGGGCTGGATACTGAGGCTGTGGGCTCCGAAAGAGTAGCTTATCTATTGTTGCAAGGAAAGACAGGCAGGACATTTTGAGAGGAGATTAGAGGAACTTCTACAGCATTTTGACTTGCAGAAGGGGGCACCTGGGGATTCTAGAGGTGGAACCCACCCAGCTGATTTTTTAAACATATCAGGGATACGCTTTTTTGTTTAGGAGTATTACTTCCCACAGCTTGCCTGGGCTCTTACTATTAATTAATACAGTATCGGTAAGGTACTATCAAGAATGCCCTCACACTCGATCAAAAGATTGTCAATTCTATCCAATACCTCACTTCTTGCATCTTGATTAATGTGAAGG
The DNA here is from genome assembly GCF_964204655.1 of Triturus cristatus. NCBI lineage: Eukaryota > Metazoa > Chordata > Amphibia > Caudata > Salamandridae > Triturus > Triturus cristatus. The sequence continues at coordinate 742,000,819 of NC_140591.1, read as the reverse complement.
CCTTTTTTCTTGCCCTTCTTAGCCTTCTCTTTATGTCCTTCACCCAATCCTCCCTCACATGCTTTCCTCTTGCGCATTTGGACCCAAATAACAATTGAACAGTGGACAAGTAAATAGTTTGCAATAGGAGCACAGGAATAACACAAATGAAATGAATGACAAGAAGTCCAGGTTACTTATACTGAAAGGGGCCAGACCTTCAGGGAAGTTATATTCTGTTCTGACCACAAAACAAATGCAAAAAAAGTCACCTGGAAAAAACACAAGCATCCAGGGATACGGGATGTCTAAGGGGTAGCCCAGTCCAGCCTCTTCTGGCGCTGCGAGAGCCCTGGCTGGTTTTTAGGTGATTCCTGGCACATAGGGTGACGTTGGCGGCTATCGCGCTGCTTGGTAGTTGTGGTCCCTCTTCCCCGCGAAAGAAACTGGCAGCAGTCTGGGCTGGCAGAAACAGGCAACAATGAAAAACGGGTACCCATTCACTCATGCATACCACTTACATAAGAACCATTCACACATCCAACCACTCACACACCCACTTACCTCCACAACTACTCCCAAAGACACACATTCTTCAATACAGGTACTCACACACCCACTCACTTTTCCATACACCCACTCAGACACTCAGTCACCCATACATCCGCTCGACACCTACTCATCCACCCATACAGTCACCCACACAGCCACTCACTCATCCATACAGCCACCCACACAGCTTCTCATCCATATAGCAACTCATCCACCCACTCACGCACACAGCTACTCACCCACACAAACACTTACATATGCATTCAAACATCGATACAAGCACTCACACACCCACTCACTCGCCTATACAGCCAATCACACACCCACTCACTTACCTAGGTTATAAGCAATGCATTGTGGGAGAATAAGTTATAGTTCGATCACGTGTGAAATCTGAGCATAACTAGAACGTCATTGTAACCTTTGTTTTTTCAGTGACCATATATGTATGTTTGTATATACATATATCACTGAAAAAACAAAGGTTATAGGGACGTTATAGGTTCAGATTTCATCATACAAAAACATGGAAATTCAGCAGTCACAGTTACTTGAGCTAACTCTAACTTAAGCCCCCACAATGCACTGCTTATGAACTCACATATTACATCACTGATGACATGGTCAGTGACATCACAGAACCACTCACATACCTACTCACACCCCATACAACCTTTTGTACACCCACTCACACACCTGCACAACTACTGACATAACCATTCAACCCCCATGGCAAGGTATTTTTAGAACGGAGAGGGGGCTCTTGGAACTTGTTTTTTCTTTTTAAATTATTTTTAATAAAGATAGGAGGGCCGCGTGGCCCCCCCCCTTCCCTCGGCTGATTTTGGCCCAGAGACCACATTCCCTGGGGCGAAGCCTGAATGGCCCAGAAGTCCTTTCTGGATCCCTGTGGGAGCCAGCATTGCTTTTGGTCAGAGGGAGCTGCTGAGCATGTAGCTCCCTCTGTTTAAAAGCAATTCTGCTCCGCTTCATGCAAGCAAGAGCATTTTACATGTTCTCGCTTGTACGAAGTGGAGCAGAGTTTGCTATGGCTTGGCAGGAGTGGTGAAGCTCCCAACAAGCCATAGCAAACCGCAATTTCCCCAGGGGTGGGCACCCCGGGACATTGCTGGAGCCAGCCCTGGGGGTGGTGGTCCCCAGGGCCATTATTAGCTCCAGGAAGGGGGCCAAGTGGCCCCGCTCCATTGTTTGATTTAGCCCCAGGGAGGTGGTGGTCCCAGGGCTGCGGGGGTCCATTTGGTCCCTCACCCATTATTTAAATTTAAAGCCCTGGTAATGTGGCAGCCACAGGACTGTGGGGGGTCCACATGGCCTCCCGCTTTTTTAACACAAGTCCCTGGGAAGATGACAGTCCCTGTGGCTGTGGGGGTCCAAGAGGCCCCCCATTTATAAAAATATAAGTCCTGGGAGGTGGGGGTCCTCAGGGCAGTGGGGGAGGCCATACGGTCCTCCCCCTTTTTTCTAATGTTTTAAGAAGCCCTGGGAGGTGGTGGCACCGGGGCATAATAAACCCCAGGAGGAGGGCCATGTGCCCCTTACAGTTTGGCATAATGCCCCTGGGACCAGGACCACTCTGGGGCCGATAGTTAAAGCGCTGGAGCACACTTTTTTTTGTTTTTTGTTTTTACATTTTAGGTGGGATTTGCAGATCCAGCGAGATTCCTGCTAAAATCATTTTTTGAAATATGCTTTTTTGGCCTTATTGGGGCCCTGTGAGGGTTTCGACCCTGCCCCCTTTTTCTAAAGTTTTTTTTCTGTGACACTGTTCAATCGAGTCACAAGATGGCTGCCAACACTCCCTGGTTTGAAGTGTTGGCAGCCCATCAAATTTCAGTAGGGTTTCAGCAAGATTTTGGGCTCCCAGAAATCTATTTTTTAATTTAAATATCTCTGAAACTACTTGATGGATTTACACCAAATCACAAAAAGCACACTTTCTCGACCAACATCTAACTTTCTGCCAGATAATTCTGTTCAGCGGCTCGGGCTGTAGTCGTGTTCAAAAATGAAAATCTTCAGACATAAAATGGGGAAAACGCATTTTGGGACCCCCTTTTGTCTCAGCCCCCAGTTGACGGATCATCCCAAACCTTTCAACGCAGCAACTGACACAAAAAGGGGGAAGAGTTTTGAAAGTTTGTGAAGATTTGTCAAGCAGCACCAAAGTTATCAGTAAAAAAAAAACGCTTTTTCTATGGAAACTTTGGTTCTAACAATAGCTACCTAGTCGGTATCGCCAGTAGGAGATATAAATAAATATTATATATATATATATATATATATATATATATATATATATATATATATATATATATATGTATATATATAGATATATATTCACTGAAAAAACCATAGGTTTCATGGACATTATAGTTAGTTGGACATTTCACTCGTACAAAACCATAGAAATTCCCCCATTATAGTTAGTTCAGGTAACTATAACTCGCGCCCTCGCAATGCACTGCTGATGACATCACATGGTCAGTGACATCACTGATGAAATCACAGATGACATTAGCTGAACTAACTATAAAGAGGGAATTTCTATGGTTTTGTATGAGTGAAATGTCAAACTAACTATCACGTCCCTGAAACCTATGGTTTTTCAGTGAATTTCTAAGGTTTTTAAAATGCTAATTTCTGACTATAACGTCCCTGAAACCTATGGATTTTTCAGTGAATATATATTACCTACTGGCGGTCGCCAGTAGGTAGTTATAGTTAGGACCTAGTTTCGATCGGAAACTCGTCTTTTGTTTTCCCAATAACTTTCGCGCCGGTTGACGAATCTTCGAGAAATTTTCAAAACATATGGCCTGCTCCGGTCAGCTCCTAACCTGAAAATTTGGGGCGATATGCCAAGTGGGGCCCGAAAAAAAAGGGGAGTCCCAAAACGTGTTTTCTCCATGTTATTTCCCATAGGAAACTTTAGACACGACTACAGCCCGAACTGCTGAACGGAATTGCACCAAATTTTGCAAAAAGGTAGCCCTTTTTTTTAAATGATGTAAATCCGTTCAGTAGTTGCTGAGAAAATCAAAAAATAAAAGTTTCGATATATAGAGGCGCCGTGGATCCGTGCACCCTCCGGACCACGAGCTTTATGCTAATTGGGTGTCAATACTCCAAACCAGGAAGTATTGGCAGCCATCTTGTGCCTCGGTAACCGAGGTACAAGATAACAGAAAAACTAATGCACAAAACAAGAAAAGGGGGCAGGGTAGAAACACCCTGACCCCCTAGGACTGCATTTAAAAAAACAAAAACAAAACAAATCGGTGAGATGTGCGGAGCTTTCTATAAATATTTGCGGGGTTTTCTATAAAATATACTTAAAATGCGCCACAGGGCTTGTTTGCACACATGTCCCCTCAGGCCCCGCCCCCTCCCTTCACCACTGTGCAAACGTGCCCCGTGGCGCGTTTTAAGTTGGGGAATTAATTCCCCTTCGATACTTGGGTCCCTGGGGGCCAACTAGCCCACCAGGTACCTCCAGTAAGCACCACAGGGCTGCGTTGCAGAGAGGTGGTCTAGGCCATGCCCCTTTTGACACCTCTCTGCAACGCAGCTCTGTGGCGCTTACTGGAGGTACCTGGTGGGCTAGTTGGACCCCATGGACCCTCAGAATTCAAGGGGACTTTATCCCCCAACTTAAAACGTGCCACGGGGCACGTTTGCACAGTGGTGAAGGGAGGGGGCGGGGCCTGAGGGGACATGTGTGTAAACAAGCCCTGTGGCGCATTTTAAGTTGGGGAATTAATTCCCCTTCAATCCTGAAGGCCCCTGGGGGCAACTAGGCCACCAGGTACCTCCAGTAAGCGCCACCGGCCTGCGTTGCAGAGAGATGGTCCAGGCCACGCCCCTTTTTACACCTCTCTGCAACGCAGCTCTGTGGCGCTTACTGGAGGTACCTGGTGGGCTAGTTGGTCCCCATGGACCCTCAGGATTCAAGGGGACTTTATCCCCCAACTTAAAACGTGCCACGGGGCACGTTTGCACAGTGGTGAAGGTGGGGCAGGGCCAGAGGTGACATGTGTGCAAACACGCCCTGTGGCGCATTTAAAGTTGGGGAATTAATAATTAATTCCCTTTCAATCCTGAGGGCCCCTGGGGGCCAACTAGCCCACCAGGTGTTTCCAGTAAGCGCCACTGTGCTGCGTTGCAGAGAGGTGGTCCAGGCCATGCCCCTTTTTACACCTCTCTGCAACGCAGCTCTGTGGCGCTTACTGGGGGTACCTGGTGGGCTAGTCGGACCCCAGGGACCCTCAGGATTCAAGGGGACTTAATCCCCCAACTTAAAATGCACCACGGGGCATGTTTGACAGTGGTGAAGGGAGCGGGCGGGGCCTGAGGTGACATGTGTGCAAACATGCCCTGTGGCACGTTTTAAGTTGGAGAATTAATTCCCCTTCAATCTTGAGGGCCCCTGGGGGCCAACTAGCCCCCCAGGTACCTCCAGTAAGCACCACAAACCTGTGTTGCAGAGAGGTGGTCCAGGCAAAACCCCTTTTTACACCTCTCTTAACCAGTCTCGATCCCGGTCTGACCTGCTTATTCCAGCCTTTTTCACGGCGCGGAAGGATCTCCCAATGACTGAACAACACCCACGCGGTCGATGCAACTGATGGTATTCATTTATTTATTTATTTCTAGTAGCAGCCTGCCAGTGCCTTTCTAAACAATGGGGTCCCCGACCTGCGAGGGCCGCGGGCCTTGTCTTACACCCACACAGGTAGGTACTCACCATCAGCAGGCACTGTGTCCTCTTCCACCGCCTCCATTGTGTGCCCGTCTTCAAGGCACCTCAGCTGCCGGTCCTGGTCACCAGCTCACTAGAGGAAGGTGAGGATGTAAGGCCTTGTGCCAGGGGGTTGTCTCTCGTGATGAAGTGATACTGGAAAATAATTGCCACCCTGGGAGGAGTAAGGAGGCGTAGAACAGAAATTTAAGCAACACTGAGCGTGCGTCTATATGGCACAAGGCCGGACTCTTCCCAAATGAAGATGGGGGGCAGTGGTGCCGGCTGAGAAGCCCATCATGCCCGGGAGCCTTGAGGAAGGATGCACGATGCGTGCGAGGGGGGGAAGAAGGGAGGTGGCACAGAAAATTTGTCAACACGGGATTCATGGGGAAGAAGGGGGCGCACGTAGAATGGGGAGCGAACGGGCGGCTGATGAGGGGAGAGGGGCCGGGGTGCAGCTGCACCGAGGGATGCTGCCGCTCTCTGCAGGGGTCCGCTCTGATGAAGCTCCGGAGAGCTGCGGCTGCCCTCTCTCTCACCAGGGTATTTCATTCAAAGTGGAGCTGATCTCCCCGCCCTCCCTCTCTGTCCTCCTCTCTGCCTCCCTCCTTGTGCAACTGGCTTTTAACCCCACCCACCCCCTCTATTCCCTATCTCTCTCCTCTCAATCCACCTGCACCTGCCTTCCTCATTCTAGTGGTCTAGCACCTTCTCTCCCCCTCCCTCTCCCGCATTCTTCCTCCTTCCTCGATCGTGCTCCCATGTCCTTCTGTCCCCGCCCTCCTCCTTTTAACACTCCATCTTTCCATCTCTGATCTGGTGGTGGTGTGGCTCTTTGGGCCCAATGAACCCTAACCCTTTTCAGTACATAGTCTGGCAACGTCCTCTGTGACGAGTGCCACCTCTGTACAGCTCACAGATGTTACAGACGACCCCTCTGCTCACTGCCCTCTATCTCTCTGTAGCTCACATATATTGCCCCCCTCCACTGCCATAGGGAATGCTGGCAGGCTGGCGTACCCTACAATGAGTGCCACGACTCTACAATCCACCCAGGCTACCAGCCAATCCCACTGAGGGCCCTCTCTCCACAGCTCACTCATGTCACAGACACCCGCTCTGCTGAATGCCGATCTTCTCGTCGCAAATTCGTGCCTTCGCTGTGCAGTTCACTGAGGTTGGGACGTGTACTCTCCGAAAAACTCCATCTCTCTAAAATTCATATATGCTACCAGACACCCCATCTGAGTGCCGTATCTCTACAGCTCACAAATATTGACTGACGTCCTCAAAACTTTCAGGATAGAAGTTGATAAATGTCTTTCCTATAGAAACTAGGCAGGCAGGCAGGCAGGCAGGAAGACGCAGACACACAGACACAGACACACACAGACACACACACACACAGACACACACACACACACACACACACACACACACACACCTCCCTCTTGAGGATGCCAACAACAACATATCCTCAACTTTTTTCGATGATCTAGGCATTTTCAGCTGAGCACTCCACAACTCTGCACCCACTCACATTGCATGGCACCTCTTGGACCCCATTTTTTCTAACTTAAATGCCCTGATATTCATTCCACCTCTTCAATTTTGTTAGTCGGATTGCTTTGCTGTGCCTTTCAGAATTAGGGTTCTCTCCGACCCCTTCTCTCAGCCTGTTTTGAAAGCCAAAGCCAGGAACTGGTCTAAACTGAACATTTCAGTGTTAAATGAGCTGTTCATCAGTGACTTACTGAGGCCATCGACACCATCTTTGCCACCTACTTCAAAATTGACATGTAAAACTCACCCTCCTGCGCCTTGGTTTACGGACACTCTTAGATTAGAAAATAAACAATGTAAAATCCTAGATAAACAATGGAGGAATAGGCCAAGTCTGAGTATGAGGTGGCGCTGAACGGATATGCCCTCTGTAAATCGGCATGTGCCAAGTACTTTACTGAAAATATTGCCAGCTCTTAACACTATCAGAAGACTTTTTAAGGTGGTGAAAGAACTTTCGGTTGCTAGTAACATCCTGCCTCCACCCACTCTTTCATAAAATCAGTGCAAAGAGTTGGCCAGTGTCTTTCAAGGAAATGATTCACTGCCAATTAGCAGCAGATGCTGTAAAGAAGGAGAGCTACACACATTTATTTTCCCCTTCGGGAAGTCATGAGAAACGTAGACTTTTAGATGATTCCGTTTTAACTGTCATCCTAAAGCTTCTTAATACCTTCCTGAGTGAAGGCAATGTACCCCAGAATTGGAAGCACGATATGGTTCTCCCCCTCCTAAAGAAAGCTGATCTGGACCCTTCCTGTTGGTCAAGTTTCCGTCTATTTCCCTCCTTCCGGTCTTTTCCAAAATCTTGAAAAAGCATGTTAACACGCAACTTTCTACATTCATTGAGACCCATCAGCTTTCTCCATCCTTCGCAGTCCAGTTTCAGGGTGACACACAGCACTGAGTCCACTCTTCTTGGGGTTACTGAATGCCTTAGACAACATCTTGACTCTGGAGGTATGGATGCTCTCATTCTTTTTGACTTGAGCGCTGCGTTTGACACAGTGTCTCATTCTATCCTGACTAGCAGACTCAAGTCTTGCAGGTCTTGTCAGCCAATGCAAGATCTAAGACACTAGCTCTGGCCTCTGGCATTCCTCAGGGATCCATTTTGATCCCCTTGCTCTTTAACATCTGTGTTTGTCCTTTAGCAGACGTAATTGAGAAGTGTGGGCTTACTCTCTTTTCATATGCTGATGACACTCAAATCACCTTTTTGTTATCAGCCACCCAACATCATGACCACTCATTGCTTCACTTGGGCTGAGGAATACCTACTTGTGGATGAACAAAAATGCACTGAAGCTCAACAGCAATAAAACCAAGGTCCTGGTCTTAGGAAACAACCCTGATCTCTGGGAACCCAAACACTGGCCGGACTCCCTTGGGACCATTCCCACCCAGTCTAGTAAGGTCAAGAATCTTGGCTTTATTATTGATGATAAACTTTCCTTGAAGCCACAGGTGTCTAAAGTTATTGCTACCTGTTTTTCTGTCCTCAAGTGGCTGAAAAAAACCCTTTGGCTAATTCCCTTTGGGCCCAGAGAACGGTTATTCAGGTCCTGGTCATATCCAGATTGGATTATGGCAATCTGCTGTACCTGGACCAGATAAGACCTCGATTCAACGCCTAAAGATTATTCAGAGTGTGGCTGCCCGATTACCTATTTCAGCTACTGAGGCATGTCTCAGTCTCTCCTCTGCTTCAGGTATTTCACTGGCTTTAGATCTTGAAGCGCATTGAATTTAAGGCATTGCGCTAATTGTTCAAGGCCAAACATGGCATAGCTCCCTTCTACATCCAAGGACTGGTGACTCCCTATGTGCCTACGCGTCTGCTGAGATCTGCCAGCTTCTTGCTGTTCGCAACACCCAGGTTTCGACTAACCCGCATGAAGGGATGCTCCTTTGCCTACCTAGGTCCCAAGTTGTGGAATTCCCTCCCAGTCTCTCTTAGGAACTGCAACTCCTTACTTGTCTTTCATAAAAATCTGCAGACTTGGCTTTTCTAGCTGTCTGCTGGGGTCACTGTTATCTGCCTCTACCCTGCGCCAGTAAACCTCTCGGGGTAGCTGCATACACTCTGTCTGCTAAAAAAATAAATGACAGACACATTACCCACATGCAGTTGCCAGTAAGTAGCTCTAGTTAGACCTAGTTACCACAGAGAAAGCATTTTTTATTTTGCTAATAACTTTGGTGCTGTTTGACAAATCTTCATGAAATTTTCAAAACTAGTTTGCCACTCACTTCAGCTGCTCTCTTCAAAGATTCGGGGTGAAACGGGGGCCGAGATAAAGGGAGGTCCCAAAATGACTTTTCCCCCATGCAATATTCCATAGGGATTTCAGACATGACTATAGCCAAACTGCTGAACAGAATTACACCAAATTTGTCAGAAAGCTAGCTCTTGGTCCAGAAAAAACTTTTTTGTAATTTGGTGTAAATCCGTTCCGTAGTTTTGGAGGTATTAAAGGAAAAATAATATTGCATATCTTGGGATGCGGATTTTTGACGGTGCACGGCAAATCCACGTGCCAACAGCAATGCCATGATTGGCTGGTTGCAACCTGAATGGAAAGTTACGGTTGCCATTTTATAAATCGGGGGATGGTCCCGGGGCCTCCTAATTTTAGTACACAGTGATTAAAGGGGTCAGGGTAGAGGTACCTTGACACCATGCTTGTTGGAGGGGTCGCAGAGGCACCCATGAAGGTCAAGTTAAGTGTGTAGGCAGCTTGTTCTGGCATACTTCTTATTAATCCGCTGTCTTCACCGTTTCCTTTTTAATTTTAGCCTTTTAATCATTCCTTTAATTACTGTGGTTAAGCACTGCTGTTTTAGAATTGTTCAGTTGGGAGGGAATATAGCAGGATCAAGTTATACATGAACTGTAATGCATAAAAAAGTTTTTAGATCAAAACCGAACCTCTCATATGATAAATGGGAGGGTGTCACAGTTTGGGTTTGAACGATCTTTTAAACAAAGTGGAATTCAATCAGATAATTCCAGGACTCAGGAACAGTGTTGGATGTATAAACATCATTTAGAACATCAGTCTATATTTGTATCCATACTGAGGGATTACGTTTATAGAGGTCAAATGGTACCCATCCGGTCCCAAGATTTCATGCTCTTCTGAACGTCCTATACACAGAATGTTATACTTTGTAAAGTAATGGAGTGCAAAGCTCTAAACATACCTTTCCGTTAACTCTAGTTGCAATTCTATGCATGGTACAATTAAAATATTGAGTTACAATGTGTGTTTATTTTGAAAACTTTCATCTTCTCCAAATATGTTTTATAGGAGTTTAAAAGTGTAATCTTCAGGCAAGAGTTACTAAGGATTTCATGCCACTGAAAGGAACGCAGAGCGTCGCAAAGAAGCAAACAGCAGCGACGGATCATATTTCACACACAAATGCAACTTTGTTGCTGAAAGTTAACCCTCACGCCCATTTTCTCTCTACCCCAGCTAATATTATGCAAGGAGGGGCGTCACTGAGAGAGGCCACCGCGAAAACCGTAGATGTTGGTGCAAATTTAAGTACAATAAAATAGGGTGGTCTGGCTTTGCTCCAAATCCTAATGCCAAATAAAGGTGTTTTACCCTGAAGCACAACACTTCATGTCTGACCCCTGTTCTGGTGTCTACATATACAATAGTTTGCACTGGAAAGGGTGCCTCCACAGGGCACAAGTCCTAAAAAAATAAGTGGAGGAACTAACCTATTTATTCAGAATTCAAGTGGCATCACGGCGCATGACATCACAGCGCGTGACATCGCAGCGCGTGACATCGCAGGAAGTGGCATCATAAGAAGTAACATCAGATCTTAAGCCCTCACATATATGTTTAACATGTCTCTCATTAGTGCATTGGATCACATTTCGAGTATACAGGGTAACCCTCCTGACTGAGGCAGAAGATTCATACTTTTGTATGGTACACATAAAACAATGTTGCCTTTTGTAAGCATAAACTTCCTCTACCCATAGTGCTTTACAAGAAAAAATTGTGATATTTAAATTACTACAACGCCTCCTCAGGGGTAGTAAGCACTATATAAATGCTATGCTACTCGTGCCCCGTGCCTCTAGCGGAAAACCTACAAGGCAGAGTGCCGAGTTTCCTTTTGCCACAGACCGAGGCTATGTGGGGTGCAAAAAAAGAAACTGATTTAGAACGAGCGCCGACAATGGGTCATCGGCAGGCGACTACAACTTAATCTGGCACTGCGATATTTTCTGTCCTTTGAGCAACGAAATGCTGCGTGAAAAGTAGCTTTTAACCTTAGAAATAGATGAACAAGTCACAGCGAAGTCAGGATTAAGACTCCACTTCTCGCAGTCAATGCTTTGGGAATCAGGTTTACATAGTCAGATCAGATGTAATAACCATCTAAAACAGGAGTAAGAAACAGCTTCTCAGAGAACATGCCCTGAATATTCCCTCAGCGAATTGCTAGAGTATTCACATAGTTTCCTTGCATAGGTCTCACATAATCAGGAAAAATAGGGCAAAGAATACTCAACAGGTGTGCGCATGCGCTGTGACATACCTGATCTGACTGGGTAGCGTCCAGTCATGAAAGCTGCTCTGCTTGGTGTGCACAGCGGAGCAGCAGAAATGTGATGAGTAAGCTTCACTCCCTCTTTCGCCAAGCCATCGATATGGGGGGTTCTGAAAAGGAATGTCAAACAATCAGGTTACGAGGTGTTTTACTGCAGCGGTAAAACAAGGAAGGAAGGAAGAATAGGGTATAAAACACAAACGCTTCTACAATCAACACAGCCTTCCAAAGGACATGTTACATGAGTAGAGTGAGATTGGAATCCAAACTACAGAAGAGGACAGGACAACCATTAGGGCACCAGTTTCAACAGCATACTTGACTATTCAAAACTGACTTGATTTTGGGCATTGCATGTAAACCTTCCATCTGAATTAAATGTACATGGACACTAAAAAACCTGTATCTTATTTCCTGAGTACAAAGCAATATAAATATCCAGCATGTATAACGAGTAGCGGATGTCACTGCATTCCCGCCTATATAATTACAGGTGCTACTGCTGCAGAGAAGTTCACGTTCAGTTTTTTACAACATCATTAACACGGGTTAATTTACATTTCTTGCATTCTTAAAATCAAATATTTTAAAACAAGACAACTACAGACAAAAAATACCTCCATGTAAGAAAATATTGGAAATGTCATAAATGAGTCGAAATGCTACAGTTATGATTAGATGTGACTTTTATTCACAATTTGAATAACATTGTGCCTTTTAAAAAGACTTGGACACTCATTTAACGCTCCAGGGAACCCTGCTCCTGGTTACTCCTGTATTCTCTAAATGCATTCATTCAATTGCAAACGTCTTTGTAAGCAGGTTTGGTCTTATGTATTCCCGTCCAAATGGTGAAACTGCATGAAGAAAGTTCAAAGACCATGTACTACAAAAATTATTTTACAACCATAAATTTGGCATGCCAATCTTAATCTAACTTATTTTCAGCTACGTATTATTGTGTTCTAGTTCCTCATAATTGTAGCACCTTATACTGGGTGGCATAGCTAGACCTTTTGCCGCCCATGGTCGTAACTGCTGCCGGAAGGAGCTGATGTTCGTGTGATTCCAGCGTTCGCTACCCTGTGATGACCGCAGGTAAGAGCACGGGGAGGATGTTGCCCCCAAAACACATGCTGCCCTGAGAGGACCGCAGCACCCACTCCCCCTTGCTACGCCACAGCTTATATCTGTTCCATTTCAATGTTTTTGATCCAGATGATTAAATGCCCCATATCTCAATTCTACCACTAATGTGTTTTCATTCCAGTTTTATCCAAGGCTTCTGAGGATTTCTGCATCTATGGAAGACACTCCACCACGGGAATGGTACTTAAAGTCATGTATTCTAAATCCTGCACCATGTTTGGTATTATACCAAAATATTGTTTCAAAAATATTGTGAGACAAATATTGTGTCAAAAATATTGCGATACCAAAAATATAAATTGACAGAATAGTTGTAAAGCTTAAGGTTTTATTTTTTTACTTTCTGTAATTTTTTGGTGAGTTGTTGGGTTTGTAGGGGAATAAAGTGAGAAGTTTTCAAATTCTTTTAAAATTAAATATATATTTTTTAAAGTTTTAATTTGTAAATCAAAAATGTGATTTTTTAGTTAAAGATATTCAAAATATGGTAATAATGTATGTATTTGTTAATTACATAATTGTGTTACTTTTTGATTATTTTAATAATATGGATTCTAATTAATGATATTATGTTTGGGGTTTTGTGTGCAATATTGAAATATATAGAGTTTATTTTTTTAAATAATGTGAATTTTAGTGTAATTGGGTGGGATGCATTTTGAATCTACTTTAATTTCTGCAATTCATATGATTTAATATTCTATACACACTCTTATGTTAAATCTCTGCTTTTAGTTTTCAGTAATAAGTATAAACAAAATGTGATTTTTTTTAATGTTTATGGAAATATAGTTTAAAAAAAAAAAAAAATATATATATATATATATATATATATATATATATATATATATATATATATATATATATATTCACTGAAAAAACCATAGGTTTCACATACGTTATAGTTAGGAATTAGCATTTAAAAAACCTTGCAAATTCACTGAAAAAACCATAGGTTTCACACACGTTATAGTTAGGAATTAGCATTTAAAAAACCTTGCAAATTCACTGAAAAAAACATAGGTTTCACACATGTTAGAGTTAGCTGGACATTTCACTCGTACAAAACCATTGAAATTCCCCCGTTATAGTTAGTTCAGCTAACTATAACTCGCGCGCCCGCAATCCACTGCTGATGACGAAACATATTACATCACTCATGACATGGTCAGTGACATCACTCATGACATCACTGATGACATCTTAAATGCTAATTCCTAACTATAACGTATGTGAAACCTATGGTTTTTTCAGTGAATTTCAAAGGTTTTTTAAATGCTAATTTATGAATGTATTATATTTTTTATATATTTATTTTACAATAAGCTACCTATGTATATAGTTATAGATGGACTGTATCCTGTAACATGGAATGGCTCAGCTATTTTTGTTGAATTTGGATAAAGTTGAACAGCATAGTTAATATCTTCTATAAACTTATAAACAGTTTAATTTTTTTTTTTTTCTTTAGGATTTTTGACCGTATGCGCACCAGCAAAATAAAAAGCATTTTTTTGCTCTTCTGGGTCCTTTTTTGACCCTGTGACAAAGCCTGGGGCGTTAGGAAGTGTCTTCCGTTACTTGTTTTCATGTTCTCAACTTTTCTTTTGCACGGTGTAAGCATGCGTGCGTGCACCATGCGCACATGCGTGCGTCGTGCGTGTTCCGTGCGCGCGTGCTCCGTACGGTGTATGCATGCGTGCGTGCTCCGTGCGCGCATGCGTGTGTGCTCCGGCAAGTCATGTGATTACGAAACAACACTTTTCATTGGTTCATAGTAGTTTCAGTTCCAGAATCTTCCAACACCACACCCACTCCCCTCATTATTTCTTCTTATTTCCTGGTAGAAGGAGCTGAACAGCTTTTCCAGTACTCCAGTATTTGAGAATGGTAGAGCAGCAGTCATCTTCTGGGAGCGAGGAGGAGACCTTTGGGCCACCAAGGCAGAGGAAACAAAAGGACTCATTTATTTGGAATTTTTTTTACTTTTCCAGAGGGCCAGAAGAAGGTGAATCTGCACTGTTTGTGGAGTGGTCTTATCTGGAGGAGACCCTAAAAAAATACTCCTTTAGTATTTACTCCATGATAAGACACTTTAAATCAGTGCATCCCGTCGCTTACGCTCGGGAGTGTACTCGAGCTGCAAGAGACAACCCTCCAGCAGCTCAGGCAAGCACATCTTCTGCGGCCGCAGCTTCACCTGCTTCTCGTCCTCTGGATATGCACCCTCTGTTCCAGAGGGTACATATACGGTGCAATGTGTGCAATGCTGTTCTCTGTTATGGTGAGACCAGCATTAACCTAATAGAGAACAAGATACAGCAGCACACATGCCCCCCATAAGTTTTTTTCATTTTTTGTTGTTCCTCTGTTCCTCAATTAACACAACGGCTCTTTTTAGAGCCACATAACATCTAAACTCTTACACTTGATTTTTAATTCCATTTCTTTTACAAATTTTTTGCCGCCGTGCGCGCACAGTGCACGCACCCCGCAATTTTTGGAAAAAAATAAAATGTTTTTTTCACCCTTCGGGATCCTTCAGGGACCCCCTGACACAGGCTAGGGGGTCAGGAACTCTCTACCCTGCCCCCTTTTCATGTTCTCCACCTTTCTTTTAAATGGAAACACACATTTCTATTGGTTGCAAATTTCAACCCTTTCCAAATGATTCCTACCCCCAACATGACTTCTGCCTGCTAGCATAGCAACAGATCATGGAACACTGGTGTGAGCAGAGAGGTCAGAAGTTCAGCACACAATGTTTCTAATCCAAAGAGCAAGACTGCTTGACTTTTCAAACCTAACAGCAAATCCAAAGTAATGTTCTGTGGGAACACATTTTTGTGAATCAATACAAAACATGCTTTTAAAAATGTAAACATACAGCCTAGTTTTTAGTGTTGAATGGTCTGAAACATTCAATGAGTTCTTTTTATAAAAAATAGTATGTAAGCCTCCATTTTACAACTATCTTTCTTTTCATATTGCCATTTTACTGAAAGACACCTTCTGAGTGCATCCAGGTATCCTCCTCACTCCCTGAAGTAGACTGCTGTTCTGCCATTTTCAAGTATAATTGATAGCTGTTCAGCTCCTTGTCCCAGGAAATAAGAAGAAATAGTGAGGGGAGTGGCAAGGCATTTATAGAGGAGATGGTGTACATTTCACAGATGAAGGGAACAGAAGATTCTGAAAGAGAAACTACTATGAACCAATGCTTCTGAGTGCATCCAGATCTCCTCCTCACTCCCTGAAGTACACTGCTGTCCAGACTGCTGTTCTGCCATTTTCAAGTAAAATTGATAGCTGTTCAGCTCCTTGTCCCAGGAAATAAGAAGAAATAGTGAGGGGAGTGGCAAGGCATTTATAGAGGAAACGGTGTACATTTCACATGAGGAAATATGAATTTTTATGGTCAATTGTGTCCCCTATCTTAGACCCCAACGGCTCCATGTACATGCTACAAGTACATGTATGTTCCCTCCAGTTCCAGCTATGAAGACGCAAATACATGTGCGTCTAACGTTAACATGTCCTCTTTCATATCTGCCATGAATGGGCCGGATATTCCATTCCTAAGTATGATTGGCCACCGACTTTGTATGGTGCACTTTTCACGTTTTACAGTTCAGGCGAGTAGGCCCTGAATGCTGCCATCGAGCTTTTTCTTGCTTCTGCCTCTGAATGCTCCAGCCTGGACCTGCATCTGTATCCATGAACTTTGTCCTACTCCCTGCGCGGCTAACGGTGCCTGACGCGGCCTGTTGCCTGCCAAAAACTGTATTTCACCTTCAAGTTATCTGCTCCGTTCTTCATCCAATGCATTCCTGTCTAGTAGTTTAGGTAAACATCCTTCTAGCTACCGAGCAAAGGGCCCGGCCTCACTGTCTTTATGCAAGTAATTCATGACTCTCGTTACCATGGTAGGCCCATGCCCCCCTCGCATCCCATGTAGACACTTAGACGCTTGTACACGCACTAACAGTCAGTATAGAATAGGATTTGTCCGCGAAGACCTTTCCTTCTATATAATATAGTTCCTTAAACACAAGATATTAGATATGATTTAGGACTAGGTTGTCCTGACACCCCAGACTTCTGTCTCCTCATGTAGGGCTAAATGTCAAGTTCCCTTCACCCCCTAGTTACACGTCAATCACACGTCATGCGGCTGCGCGCGCATCTCTGCCATGTATTTTTGCTGACTTTGCAGGATTCTCTTATGGATCCACCCATTTGTGTCACCATCATAATGACGTTTTTAGTATACGCCTCTATGCACGCCTATTATTACGCCTTTTTTATTACGTATGTGTATTCTTATCTGTATTATCAAGCTGTTACGCCTCCTGCATCTGTCTTAATGTAATGCATTTCTTATATATACTATTACTTGTCAATAATCCATTGCTGATCCCTTCCTGAACCTTCGTGGTGACGGAACTCGATTGCCTGGTTCGAACCATCATTCCTTTGTAAGGAATAAATATCCTATTATACCCTCGAATACCACGGATTCTGCCTCTTATTTTACTGAGTTATTCTCATTGTATTTTACCGCATAGAAAATAGTACAGGTAATTTAAATATTTACCACATAAATTGGCACCCGAACAGGGACACCTCTCACACCCCACGCGCCGGAGGTGCGTTGCAGACCCGGTCTCCTGCCACAGCCGGACGGACAATTACGCGTACCCGCAGGATTTCCTGTATCTCCCTCAGGCCAACGGGGGCGACTGAGGCTGCGATCAACACCCAGACGAGGCGGTGAGGAGTGCGGAGAATCCCGACCAGAGCCTAGCTGAGAGCAAGATCCGAGGTATACAGAGGCCCACCAGATTCCGAAGTTCCGAAGTATCTAAGTCACGAGTCGAGTCGAGTCCAGTTTGGTCTAGTCCAGTCCAGACTTCCGAGGCCTTCCGTTCCGTGCTTCCCGGTGAGTACCGTTGCTGAGGACGCATCTAGACGTGCACATTAGCTTGTGCCGGTCAAGACGGGTCTGGGTACACAGACCTGGTCTGCACTGTTTTAGCAGTGTATCTGTACTGTTTAGCAGTACATATAATATATTTAGTATTATGCAGTTAACTAGTTTTATTCTAATTGTTATTGTTCGTTCTAAAATGTTTTAATATGTTTTAAATGTCGTGGTATGAGTGATTGTTCGATCTTCATTATTGTGTTTATTGTAATCATTGTGTTCAAGAACCGAGTAAGAATTAAGTAACAAGGTTTGAGATGCCGTTATTTTCAAAATTAAGACAGATAAAAACTAGAAACGGGATACTCGAGGAAGCTGTACCTATCCCACCTAGGGACACTCCAGGGTACTTTATGTACCATAAACATGGCCTAGATGCCGTATTATATCTTGATCTATGGGTGGACTACACCAAGGATTTAGCAGAGAGTCAGAGATGGCCCGCTGCCGGAACATGGGATGCAGATTGCATCATGAGAATAGAAGAAGCGTTATGGAAAAAGAAAGCCAGACAGTCACAGAAAGATGCCATTGAACTATGGCATAAGGAATCGCATAGGCGCACTGAGAAAGCGCTCAGAAAGGAAGAGAAAAGTAGGGGAGATTCAGAAAAGGCCCGAGAAAACATATTAATTGACGAAGGTACCCGAGTAAAATCAGAACAAGTAGACAGACAACGAAACACTCTTATGAATGGTATGTATCCTCTTCTGGCCGAAGGTTTGCCTAAGGCCACTCCGGAAATATCGAAAGATCTGCCACCTCCATTACTCCCGATTAAAGCACATCCCAAAACCGCAAAAGACATTTTCCTTTCTTCCTATTTAGACGATGTAGCTCCCGAATATGTTAATGTTCCACCACACACACCACCTGTCGATGGTGCTCAACCCCAAGATCATCCGCCCCCAACTCCACAACAACAAACTCCTCCTCACATTCCAACAGTTTCATCTGTTTCTACCACTTTTCCTACATCTACCGTCCCTACTTTACATTCAACAAATCCTTTCGCGCCTAGAACCTCAGAAGGTGCAACAGGAGGTGCGACAGCGATTTTTTCCACGCCACCGCAAGGAAATAAATTGTCCTTTAGAGATTTAGCATATCAACATACACCTCAAACAGTAAGATCCGGTATGTTTAAGGAACATCTTGTGGATTGTAGATATGATCCAGTGCCCGGTAAAAATGACAGAATGCTGCTGTCATCACTACGTATACGACGAGCGTCCACATATTTAATGACACTACCAGGAATGGTTGCTCATCTGGACAATATATATCACTTTGTCCAATCAGGACAAGGCCCTGAAAGTATTGACAAGGCCATGGAATACCAGAAAGTAGATATACAGAAACTACTGTTAAGCTTCCTCATAAACTGCTTGATCAGAAGCAGAGATAGGCCTGAGGTAGATCAGGATGAAATGCAAGTGCTTACCAGATGGGGTCAGAATATATCAGAAGGGAAACATGATAAACAGAAGTGTATAGTAGCTATGTGCCGAAAGATCAGAAAAGAAATAGAACGAATACATGAAAACAGATTAGAGGCAGACAAAACTGAATCAGAGGGAGAGGAGGAGGATTAATCAGAAATGCCCACGGGACAATTAGAAACGATAGCTTATGTAGGTAGGGGAAGATCTTGTAACAATACCAGACATTTCAATGATCCAATACGTCCGATACGTCCAGAATGTAGCAGACATTTTCAAGCCCCTATGTTAAATGCAAGGTCCCCTGAACACCTATTCCAGGCTGCTGATAAATTACTCCGAGACCGAAGGGGGTATCATATGCTCGATTCTATGGATGAACAAGAATTAGCCAGATCAGCAGTACAATGGGCTGACAGTTCTGAAAAATACAGTGATGATGCGCTAGCACACACGTTTCTGAATCTTACCCCAGACGAACAGCGTTTAGCTGGTATATACATGATACAACACCTCCTTATATTGTATAGAAGCCAACACTCCGATCCTGGTCCCCTACCTGATATACTGATAGAATTACTCACGAATAAATGGAGAGGTTCAGGTACTGATTTAATTAAAGAAATTCTAGAATATCGGCACCAGTACATTGTCTTCGTATGCCCAGAACATGTTTCAGTTCCCACCGTGGAAAGAAAGACGGATCACATAGACAGACAGAACCCATTACGCGAAGTACACCCAGTCAGAAATGATGACAATACGTTTAGACGCGTGTTTGTGTACACGCCCATAACCAAAATAGAACTATTGGAAATGAAAAAATTAGTGCCCAGCCATGACAAAGATCCAGCAGGTTTTCACCGTGAACTAAAGGACATGTTACTCATGGGTGATTATACCTATCCTGACATTATGAAAATATTGAAAGTATTATTGCCTGCCGGTATTTATGAGAAACTCAAGGAAAAAGAATGGGAGGTGGGAGACCAAAAGATTGATTGGACCGCATTGGAAACTGAAGAACATAACCGAACTGCAGGCGTAGGGCTTGGGGACAAAACAAAAGCATTGCCAGGTCTATTAGTGCAAGTATTGCCACGTTTATTAACTACGAAAAAGGAAGACTGGGGAGCAATCTCAGCTTGTAAACAGAAACCCGATGAAGACACTAGTGATTTTTATTCCCGATTTGAAAAATGCTTTGGTATTAATAGCGGCCTGAAAGCATATAGTGAGTCATATCCACACCTTTTTGTCACAAAACTAGTCGAGAATTCCCTGCCGCAGGTTAAAAACAGAGTATTGAAAGTTGAGAGCACTTGGCAAGCTAACACTCCTTCACAAATGTTGCAAATGTTACAGTATCACCAGAATAGAATTAGAGAAGAACAAGAACACGAAACAAGACGTATGAAAGACACGAAAATGAAAATGCTTGTCGCTCAGTCAGTTCCAGCTGACGGTCATAAAAAGGGTACGGCAAGTAACTCAGCGGTTCCCGTTAAAGGGACATGCAACTATTGTAAACAGCCAGGTCATCATGTAAACGATTGTGCAGTTCTAAAACATAATATCTCCACGGGTAGAACCAAGGAGAGACCACGTCCGCCTAGACAGGATCAGATCCAACAACAAGTACCTCAGAATATACAGCCTATGCAAGCTGCACAACAGACCGCACCACAACCACAACAACAGCCACAGCCTATTGCTGCAACACAAAACACGACACAACAGATGTACCAGTATGCACAAAATGACTATCCAGAGTATCAGCGCTACACATGAAATAGCCTAGAGAGGGAAGTTGGCTTACCCCTTATTGAGGTTCCTGTAGATCAAGAGGGTCCTTATGTACAGAGTCAAGTATTAGGGAAAGACAGAAAGTTTCTACTCGATACAGGGGCAAGCAGAACAACTATAAGTCATAAAGAAGTTCCAGGGGCACCCCTCTCAGGCTCACAAAATATTTCCCTTGGTTTTTCAGGAAAGCCCACTATTAACGAAGTATCGCAACCACTTGCATTTACAGTCGGTCCATTGACACGGACTACAGATCTATTGCTTACGAAATCATGCCCAGAAAACTTGTTAGGTATAAAAACATTGAAAGCTCTAGGAGCTATAATATGCTGTTCTCCGGACGGAGTATGACTATTTTTGCGTGACTTTAAAGGTCACTACGTGTCTAGAGACATGGATCACCGGTTACAGAATCTACCTGCACATTTATGGGCGCAAGGCCCCACTGATGTAGGTTGTATGCACATTACACCATATCGAGTCACACTCAAAACAGGAGTGGTACTACCACGAATGCGACAATACAAGTTACCGCCAGATGCTGTAGTGGCTTTACTGCAAATCATTGACGAGCTCATTACACAAGGAGTGGTTGTAGAAACCGACTCCAATATATGTAATTCTCCGATTATTCCGATTCTTAAACGAACTGATCCAAAAGCACCCCCAGTATATCGATTAGTTATTGATCTGCGAGAATTAAACAAATGCATTGTACCACAATACCCCGTGGTCCCAGATATCTCTTCATTACTGACAGCTATTGATTCAGAGGCAACGTTCTTTACTGTAATTGACCTCAAGAACGCCTTCTTCAGCGTCCCAATTGATCCGGAAAGCCAATATTTGTTCGGATTCAGTTTAAATGGACGAAGTTTTAAATTCGCACGCGCACCTCAAGGATTTACAGAAAGTCCTAGCATCTACAGCCAAGCACTGAAAAGACAACTTGACAGTATCCACATGCCTGCTAACACTGCACTGCTTCAGTATGTCGATGATCTGCTGATCACCGCCCGAAGCGAACCCGAATGTGAAAAAGCATCACTGACGGTTCTACATTTCCTAGCCGACAAGGGGCACAAGGTATCCCCTTCAAAGCTGCAATTTTGTGCCCAGCAAGTTGTGTACCTGGGGCACTTGCTGTCCAAATGGGGGAGACAGCTCACACCTGACCGCATCCAGTTAATTGTAAACATGCCACCACCCAAGACACAAAAGGAGGTACGAATCTTCATAGGCCTCACTTTATACTGTAGGCAGTGGATCCCCCAATATGCATTTTTAGCAAAACCACTCATTCAGTTGACAACACAGGAGGCAGCGACATCGACTGTCCTCCCTTGGACTCCAGAACATACACAAGCTTTTGAAGACTTAAAGAAAGCTTTATGCCAAGCACCTGTTTTAGCGACACCATGTTACAGTAAGCCTTTTACACTCTTTGTTACAGAACGTGAAGGTACTGCCTTGTCAGTACTCACGCAGGAACAAGCAGGATCACACAAGCCATGTGCTTACTTTTCTAGCACATTAGATCCCGTAGCTCAGGCTCTTCCTGCGTGTTTGAAATCAGTTGCAGCGACATCTCTAGCGATCAGACAAAGCGATTCCATAGTATTAGGACATCAATTGACAGTACAAGTACCACACGCAGTAGAGGTTCTCTTGAATCGGACACAAACACAACACTTGACTATAGCACGACTGACTGGTTACGAATTGACATTGTTTCAGCCACACATAGAAATCAGACGTTGTAGTACATTAAATCCTGCCACACTTTTGCCTTTAAGTGGAACAGACCCACTGGCACATGATTGTATTGAAGTCATTACTATTACGACGAAACCCAGACAAGACTTGACAGATGTCCCATTACCAGATCCAGACCTGACACTTTATGTAGATGGTTCATGTATGAGAACAAGTACAGGAAAGTTAGTGGCTGCTTATGCAGTCACGACAGACACCGAAGTCACTGAAACAAATTGTATCGACACATTATCAGCTCAAGCAGCAGAGCTTATCGCTCTGACACAAGCCTGTATTCAAGCCAAAAATAAGAAAGTCAACATATACACAGATTCACGTTATGCATTCGGAGTCGTCCACGACTTCGGAGTCCTTTGGCGAGAGAGAGGTTATTTGACTTCTCACGGTGCCAACATTCAACACGGTCCCCTCATTCAAGCTCTATTAGATGCAATACATCTACCTACTTCAATATCTATCATGAAGTGCAAAGCCCATACAAAAGTCACCGATATTATTTCCCAGGGTAACGACCTAGCAGACCGAACAGCTAAGCAAACAGCACAGAATCAGACTCCTGCAACTGACTTGACAAAGACAATAGTTCCGACGCCGACACACTGCATGACAGTTAAGGATCCCGCCCTTGATGTAATTGACATACAGACACATGCTACACCAGAGGAAATAGAGAAATGGACCGAATTAGGAGGGATCCAGACAGATCAGGGATGGATGACGAAGGGAAAATCTATATGGTTTCTCCCCGACTCAATGGTTCAAGTTATCATTAACACAATACATAGTCCAGCACATCTAGGAGAAAAAGCCATGTTAGACAGTATTCAACACATTTGGTTCAACAAACACTTACGAGCTGCAGCCAACCAGAAAGTCCGAACTTGTATGATTTGTTGTCAGTTCAATCCAGGTAAAGGCGTACCTGTAGAGCAGGGTGGATTTCAACCTCCCGATCACCCTTTTGAAGTCCTCCAGATGGATTATATCCAGATGGAAAGATGTCGAGGATTCAAATATGTCCTCGTAGTTGTATGCGCTCTTTCCCGTTGGACAGAGGCGTATCCCGTCTCAGATTACACTGCCCCGACTACTGCCAAACAGTTAGTTCGAGAATTCTTCCCACGGTATGGTATGCCCCGAGTCGTGTACTCAGATAATGGCCAGCCGTTCTCATCTGAGCTAATGAAACACGTTTCACTTCTGTTAGGCTATCAATGGAAATTCCACTGTGTCCGACATCCCGAGGCAGCAGGTCTCGTGGAGCGACATAATCAAACTCTGAAAATTAGATTGTCCAAAATCTGTAGAGACAAAGGTGTCGACTGGATAGTAGCATTACCAGTTGCGCTCTTTTACATGAGAATGGTAGCACATTCTCGAACAGGGCTATCCCCGTATGAGGTGGTCTTCGGTAGGCCACCGAATATGTGGGGGACGCCTATACCTCGTAAAATCACTGATGTTGATTGTAATATGCTGACAGATTACCTTGCTTCCTTGATGTCTGCACTACAATCTTGCCGTTCACAGGTAGCTGCAGCCTTTCCCGACAACACCGAGGTGAAGCCTCATGAAGTGGTTCCAGGTGACCTGGTGCTTGTGAGAAACTTCGACAGGAGGAGCCCGTTGGAGCCTCGCTGGCAACAACCGAAACTCGTTTTACTGACCACGAGGACAGCCGTGAAGATTGAGGGTCGCAAAGGGTGGCTGCACTCGAGCCATATCAAGAAATTTCATGGACTACCATCGGATTTAAACGTTCAGCCCTGCATTCCCTCACCGACGGACTCAAAACTCCCCCTGGTTGAAAAGTCAGAAAAAGAGAACTATAAACTGAAACTAAGGTCTAGCAAGTCAGACAATTTGATTGTTTAAGTCCTCTCCAAGGTGAATCGGTTGAATTTGTCTCTGACATGTACCCTCTAGACCGAAATAGAGAGAGAAATAGACACAAACAGCTCAAGAAACATGCGTACTGTAAATCACTTCGTAGTCACTGTATAGTGACATTATTAATTATGTTTTTTCTAAGTCTTCTGATCATTGTCGCAAGTATACTATTACACATGTATTATCCTATTTTCAAGCGTGCTTACAATGTTACAGCCGAACATTCTTTTAGTGAACTACCTCCACATGAGTTGTCCTATAGATTTGCGCTGCGCAACAACACATTCATTAGTATGTTACATCATTCCCATCAGACCAGCAACGCTACAAATTGTTGGATATGTGGCCGACTCCCTCCCTATCAGAAATACAAAGGAGTCCTGCCCCTCTTTCCATATCCGTTTACACACAATGGTTCCTGTGGAGCATGGTTTAGTTTGATTAACTCTTTAGATTCAAACACTGTAGTTTACCAGAGCAACTGGGTATGGGGAAACCTGAACTTAGTTTTGCTTAAAGCCTGTTATCCTAACAAGGAGGGACTTCCCAAAAGAACAGGAACTGACCTAGAAAATGAAGTATATGGATTAGGTAATTTTACACTTAACCTCATGATTCTAAATGTTGAATCCGAAGCTACACTAGTCTTGCCTGCTATGTCCGTATTACCAGTCAAAGGTGAATTATGTGTAAGAAAGAATGGTTCAGTACACCTGGGTCATAGTAAATGTAGTACTGTGATCGAATTCAGTGATAAAGGCAAGTCTACATTTAGAGCTTCCCGTCACTCCTACTTCATCTGTGGTCACACCGCATATATACGCCTACCCCTAGATTGGGATGGTACCTGTTACATTGCATTCCTTCTGCCACCTGTTTTCCTAGCCCCTCCTGATTATCATAGAAATACCAATCTAGTACACCATAGACCCCAGAGAGATATCCCGATTGTTGACTACACCGAAACAGCATGGGAACAATATACCGACTTCAATAAAGGTCTCTTTCCTTACATAGGTGTTGTCTCAAACAGTAAACTAATACGTAGATTAACCAGAACCCTTGAAGCAGTAGTGAATGAAACTACCTCTGCCGTAGGCAACTTAACAGAGGAGCAGTCTGCGATGCGGATTGTTGTTCTCCAAAATTGTCTTGTCCTTGACGTCATCCTAGCAGATAGGGGCGGAGCCTGTAGGGTCATCGGATCAAGTTGCTGTGTTTTCATCCCAGAAAACGCGCCATCCGTATATAAAGCCATAACTCGTCTTCACAAGATTGCAAACCAGATACATCAGAATGCAGGCACCTGGACATGGTCCGGTTGGTTCTGGAGCGTGTTGTCAGCCTGGGGATGGAAAGTCCTATCCTTCCTAGGTATTGGCCTTCTCATAGTATTCAGTTGCTGCCTATGTCTACAATGTGGACCAGCGATTTGCGACCTGTGTGCCACATCGTGTATTCCACGTTCAAGTTTTCATTCAAGATCCCGGAAAAAGAAAGAAGAACAAATGATGTTACATGAACAGATTGATGGATTCCTGAAGATCGATATTTCATGAGGGTCCGTAGGGGACAAGGAGGGAATGAGGAAATATGAATTTTTCTGGTCAATTGTGTCCCCTATCTTAGACCCCAACGGCTCCATGTACATGCTACAAGTACATGTATGTTCCCTCCAGTTCCAGCTATGAAGACGCAAATACATGTGCGTCCAACGTTAACATGTCCTCTTTCATATCTGCCATGAATGGGCCGGATATTCCATTCCTAAGTATGATTGGCCACCGACTTTGTATGGTGCACTTTTCACGTTTTACAGTTCAGGCGAGTAGGCCCTGAATGCTGCCATCGAGCTTTTTCTTGCTTCTGCCTCTGAATGCTCCAGCCTGGACCTGCATCTGTATCCATGAAATTTGTCCTACTCCCTGCGCGGCTAACGGTGCCTGACGCGGCCTGTTGCCTGCCAAAAACTGTATTTCACCTTCAAGTTATCTTCATCCAATGCATTCCTGTCTAGTAGTTTAGGTAAACATCCTTCTAGCTACCGAGCAAAGGGCCCGGCCTCACTGTCTTTGTGCAAGTAATTCATGACTCTCGTTACCATGGTAGGCCCATGCCCCCCTCGCATCCCATGTAGACACTTAGACGCTTGTACACGCACTAACAGTCAGTATAGAATAGGATTTGTCCGCGAAGACCTTTCCTTCTAGATAATATAGTTCCTTAAACACAAGATATTAGATATGATTTAGGACTAGGTTGTCCTGACACCCCAGACTTCTGTCTCCTCATGTAGGGCTAAATGTCAAGTTCCCTTCACCCCCTAGTTACACGTCAATCACACGTCATGCGGCTGCGCGCGCATCTCTGCCATGTATTTTTGCTGACTTTGCAGGATTCTCTTATGGATCCACCCATTGGTGTCACCATCATAATGACGTTTTTAGTATATGCCTCTATGCACGCCTATTATTACGCCTTTTTTATTACGTATGTGTATTCTTATCTGTATTATCAAGCTGTTACGCCTCCTGCATCTGTCTTAATGTAATGCATTTCTTATATATACTATTACTTGTCAATAATCCATTGCTGATCCCTTCCTGAACCTTCGTGGTGACGGAACTCGATTGCCTGGTTCGAACCATCATTCCTTTGTAAGGAATAAATATCCTATTATACCCTCGAATACCACGGATTCTGCCTCTTATTTTACTGAGTTATTCTCATTGTATTTTACCGCATAAAAAATAGTACAGGTAATTTAAATATTTACCACACACAGATGAAGGGAACAGAGTCTTCCTCTTGAACTTTAGACTCTGCATCGGTACTTACTTATAGGTACCAAAACACACTCAATTGACACAACGGCTCTTTTTAGAGCCAACCTACATCCAAACACTTAAACTTGATTTTTAATTCTATTTTTTTTACGATTTGCTTTGCGCCAGGGAAGATGCGTCACGCAACGTTCCCTTTGCGCCACCGCAGATGCGCCGCATTTACAATGCGGTGCATCGTGGCGCAAGGACAAGCAGATGCGTGACGCATCTGCCGGCATAAGGGTGGCACATTGCTGGAGTTGCATCGCAAGAGCGACGCAGCTCCAGCAAGGCTCGGGGGTGCCCTATCGTTACAATGTTGGGTCAATCCTTACGCCTGCTTCAAGCAGGCACAGGGTTTTGACGCAGCATGGGCCTAAAAGTGACGGAGTGAAATCTTATAGAATTCAGTCAGCCACTTTTAGGAGGCGTTCCTGCGACGGAACGCCCCCCTCTGCACAGGAACGCCTACTGCTGGCGCAGGGCTTTACAACGTTGCGCATGTCCCTAGATGCGTCACGTTGTAAATCTGCCGCAGCATGGCGCTGGCTTTGCGCCGCGGCTGCGTCACAAAAGTGACGCAACGGCGGCGCAAAAGTGACGCACAGGGCTTATAAATCTGCCCCCTAATATACTGTGTTGTAATTTTATTGAATGAATGTGTAGTGTATACATGAATGATTGAAATGACTGAGTGAAGAGGAGGAAAGTACTGACTGACAGAATGAGTAAGAAAAGGAAAGTATGATCAGTCCTGAAAGGGAAGTGAAAGACTGACTGCAACAAAAGGACTAAAGGTAGAGGATACAGGTAAGAAGAGTGAATGAGTAATAAAATGGCAGTGAGTAATGGCGAGTGAGGGAGGGGGGAGTGAGAAAAGGGGAGTAAGGGACGGAGATAGGAAAAGGGAGTAACAGATGAAGCGGATGAAGTACAGCAGGGTAAAGGGATTGAAAATAAGAGAAGTGGAGTGTTGGTGAGATAACAGGTATGAGGATTAGAAAAGGGGGTAAGAGAAAGTGAGAGATGGGGAGTGAGGGGATGGAGGGATTTAGGAAACTGGAGTGAGAGAAAGGGAGTCAGGATTTCAATGAGCAAAGCAGAGTGAGGGAGAGTGAAGGAAAGAATACAAAAAGGTGAAGGGGTGTGAGATACAGACAGGAGGAAGTGAAGTAGGAGAATAGGAGTCACTGAGTAAAGGATAGTGACAGTTAGGGAAGGTGAGGGAAGGAGAATGACGGAGAAGGTTAAAAAATTAACATAGATGGAAAATGAGTGATGGAGAGAGGAGGAGTGGTAGAAACAGAGGGGCAGATTTATAACAAACTAACGCAGCACGGTGCAGCAAGTAATTTTGCTGCGCCGTGCTGCGTTAGTTTCGAAGCACAGAGATGCGACATATTTACAAGAATATGTCGCATCTCTATGCTTCCCCTGCGCTGGCGCACAAACTGCAGCCATGCGCCGGTGCAGGCTCCCTTGCACCATGGTGCAAGGATGCCTGCGTGAGGGGGAGATTGTTCTTGTGCAGGAAGGGACACCTTCCTGCACAAAAACAATCACAAGAGGCTTTTTCCTCTTTCAATGCGTGCTGTAGCATGCAGCACGCACTGAAAGAGGAAAAAACGAGGAGAAATGAAAACATTTCTCCTCGTTGTGCCTCGCTACGCCACCTCTAGGGTGGCGTAGCATTCACACGCATCTCCAGATTTACGATTTCTTGTAAATCTGGAGATGTGTCTAGTTCTATGGGTGTTGCGTGGGAACACCCACAACACCACCCATGGAACGCCCCTTCAACGCACAGTGCTGCGTGTGAAGTGGCTGTATTTACGAGGAGAGGAAAAGTGACACAGGGTGGCTTTTCCTCTCCTTGTAAATATGGAGGAGCTCCCTGCGCCACTAGTACGTCATGAAAAGTGACGTAGTGGTAGCGCAGGGGACTTGTAAATCTGCCCCAGAGATGTTAAGGAAATTAAGGATAAGACAGACAAAGGGAGAGAGACAGAAACAGAGACAGAGAGCAAGGAACTGAGAAGGAGTAAGGCAGTTAGAATGACTGAGACATATGGAGACAGGGAGAGAAACATGGTTGAAAAAATTGTGATGGAGGCAGTAAACCTAGGGGAGTAGTAGAGAAGGAGTGAGGGAGTTACGAAAGAGCAGTAAAGGAAGAAGAGAGAGGGAAGGGGAATGAGAACAGCAGAGTGAGGAGAAGTGAAGAAAAGGGAGCATGAAAGTGAAGGGGTGAGAAATACAGATATTTTAAACTTACCTGACCAACAAAATAACTTAATTAGAATTTTTTTTTTAATTGCAAGAAACATTGATTCAATTTCCTAAATTTTCTTTCTAGATCTGAAAAAAAAGAAAAAAGTAGTAATATTCAACAATACATTTTAGAAAACAGTATACATTTTTTCATATTTAACAAAGTAATTTTTTGCCCTTTTTTTGCTGTTTTCAGAATATATTGAATTTCACTGAAAATAGTGATATCAATTGTATTCATCACTTAACAGCGGGTAAAAAAATAAACAATCTGAAAGATTGTTTAAAAAAGCCCTGAATGTATCCTCAGTAAAACATACCTTGATAGAAATGTAACATATATATTAAAAATATCTTCTAAGAACAATAACTATTTGCAATAAATAATGTCTGTAAATCTTGTTGCTTAAGCACATACACCAAAATAATATCTGTCAAAGAAGTCCACAATAGAAACATTTACCTTTCCATGAGGCCAAAAGGTAATTTTTTAATCCTTTTTAAGTGAAATATCCAATGTTAATCCTATAAAATCGAAATAATGGTTTCTTCAGATGCTGCAATTTGTATCTAAAATTTTGGTTTTAGAAAAATTAAGTAACAATTTGGTAATTCTGCAGGCAACCGTTGCTTGAAAATCAATTGAGAATCATTACACAGTGTCCAGCCTTTTTCACATTTTAGATAAACTGTGTAATGACCAGAAGTTATAGAAGGTCCATCATGGAAAATTATTGCAACTGCAACCAAAGTCTTTCCTGATATTGATAATTGATTTCCTACAAACTTCTTTATTAAAGTGTCCAATTTTGTTCCATCAGCTCTAAAACGTTGTATCATTAAAATTATATACTGTCCATATTTCTTTAAAAATAACGTTGACAACATTTCTGATTTACATTGAGAACATTCCAAGTTGTGATCTGCATCTTTAACTAATTTACTAAAAGTCACTGATTTACTCTGTGGTAATGTTAAATGTATGAACCTTTCAGAATCAACATTAGTGCTGCATGTGTTCATACAGTTTTCACAACAATGTTCCCATTTATAAGAGAGGCCAAACATATTTTCTATTTCTACCCCTTCATCTTCCAGTACCATAAGCATATACATTAAGAATTCCTGTGCATCTTGCTGGACATTTTGTGTAAACTGTGTACATCCAGAACATACATCTAAAAGATTTCTAACATCAGAAGCACTTTCTATTTTAGTTTTATCATCACTCAGCTTCTCATAAAGGAAACTCAGCAGAGAACAAAATCTTTTTTCATGATTTAGTATTATCTACTCTTGCAAACTTTCAAGATAAAATACAACATTCAGCACTACATTAGCGTAGCAGTTGACACCAGAGCTATTTTTAAAATGACAACCAACAACCTCTTCAACATTGTCCTTTTTCTTTTTGCTTGCAATCACATCACTCTCTTTTTGTTTTCTCTTCTGTACATCCTCATTACAGATATTCGCAATTCTCCTTTTCCGACAAACAACATGTTTTTCAAACACAGGATACTGACCTAAATGAGGAGCATAGCTTCTTCTTAATCTATTATACTCCTTTATACAACTTGCATCAGCACTAAATTTTGAGTCATCAAAGTCTATCATGAATAAACCAGATAATTTTTTCACTCGTGACAAAGCAACATATGCCATACCTTCTTTAAACACACTAGATCCAATGTTTACAAAAGCACTATCTACAGTTAATCCTTGAGACTTGTGAATAGTTACAGCATATGCTAGAGAAAACGGAAACTGCTTCCTATGTACATATAAGTCTTTCACAAGCAAAAAACGAACTGAACAACGACTAATGTCTTCAACCTCTTCAATCTGATCAAATTTTATTTTTAAAAATTCAATTCCATCTTTTTTCTGGTAATTAACAAAACCCACAACTTTACCCATAGCTCCATTCACTAAACCTTTTTGTACATTCAAATTACGTCTTAAAATTACTCGACAGTTCATACATACATAAAGATTATTTTCTAAACCAGCTGTTTGATATGTTTTTCTCTAGAGAATCCAATTTAGTTTTTAATTTGCCTGTCAATATAATAGTTATTCCTTCATGCTGTATTTTATCCACAGCTTCCATTTTTATAATCTCTTCATTTTCCAATTTCAAAAGTTCTTCATTGAATAAAGAGCATTCATGTAGTGTTGGCATTAAGCAGATTACAGTATTTTTTTCTCCAATTTTCTTGTATATTTTCTCTGGAACTATTTGTTCTGTTGGAAACAAATTACATAGCAATCGACTCTGTAAAGCTTTTCTGCCATGTTCTGTGAGTAGTCCAATTCTGATATCTTTGAGAATACTTGCATAATCTTCATCATTTGCTTGCCGCATATTGGTAATGAGTTCTTTGTACTCAAAGTATGACCACATATTCACATTACCTATACTTCCTAACGACTTTTTCGTGTCTTCATGTGTAAGAATATTAAAGACTGGTTGTCCTTTAACTGGAGTGAGCTGCAGTAGATCCCCAAAAACTATAACATTTTTTCCTCCAAATAACACGTCATAGTCTGTCTTTAGAATTTGCTGCATTCTTAAATGCACAAAGGCAAGCATTAAGTTTGATACCATGCTTACCTCATCAATAATGAGAACCTTCATCTTCTTCAACACTCTTGAAACTTCAAAACATGCTTCTCCTGTTAGCTTGTGGTATTCTATTTTGTTCTCATGCTCTACTGGTGACATTAGCAAACGATGTAAGGTAATTCCTTTTATGTTATATGCTCCTAACCCAGTTGGAGCAGTAACAACACAAGACAAAGTTGAATCAGTTTTTTTCTGTAGGTAGCTTCTAATTACTTTAATTAAGAAACGTTTTCCAGTTCCAGCTTGTCCACTCACATACATTCTGATTGGTTCAAATGATGTGCATGAGCACTCTTTATTTTCATGTAGTAATCCATGATCAATTTGTTTTGTGACTTCTTCATAAATTTGTTGTTGTTCATCATTCAGTTGTTGTTCCAAATTTGGTAAGTTTATTAAATCTTCCTGAGCTTGATTCATAGCTGTTTCCACTTCAGTCATGGCTATTGCAGCTTCATTTTCTACGATTGGTTGTCCTAGAGGATCCTGACTGAGCGTACCAGAACTTTGATTGTCTTGAGAACTGTCTCTAGCTACTTCAGCTGCAATTGTAGCTTCTTGTTCAATTTCTTCATTTAACATTTGTACATAATTTGTGAAAGTACTGCATTCTATGCTATCTTTGCATGCATTAAAGGAATCTTCATAGCTCTGAAAATCTCCAAGTAATTCATCCTCTGAACGCCATGGTTTAAACAGCTGTAAATGTGCTAAGTAGAAAAATTCCTTTTTGTCAGTAGTGTCGCAACTCAGCTTCCTGTGATTAATCAAACTTCCTTTTGTTTGTTTCACCAAACATCCTTCCTCACCAATGACTTTATATTTTCCATTGTTGATGTCTTCTGTGGCATTCCGTTTAAAAATGTAGTTCTGCAGCACATGTTCTCAAGATGATGACTTCTGTTTGGGTAATATGTGTCCAACATGTTTGATTTCAAAATGTCTGTACTTTCTGGTTCGTTCTCTGCTAAACATTCAATTTCTCGAATAGATTTCAGTACCCGATTTCGCATTCCTGCAAGGCCTAAACTTACCCAAATTATTTTTCTGCATTTGGAGTACAGACTTGCAGATGATAACCTATCTGAGCATTCGTATGACCCAATTTTTCGATGCGATAACATCTTTAAACTGAAACTGTATAGCTTTTTACTGACAGTCTTCTCGTGAGAAATCTCTTCCCACATTTCTTTCAATTCCGTTTTCTCAGATTTAGTGATGTAAGATGTGACATACCGAGCAACAGCAATAGAATTGTCAGCTACATACTTAATATCCATGTTAGCATTCCACATGGATAAAATGACTGGGTTGTAGTCATTTATATATTTTGACTCTTCTTTTCTTCTTAGGTTGTAGGTATTTTTCGGAGATTTTCTTGTAATAGTATGTCACACAGCTGACATAAAACTGTTTACTCTTCCTTTTGAAAGAACAGGTCGTGGAAATCCAAATCGACATTTTGTGTAGAATTTATCTTTACTCTTGTACTTTCGTCGACAGTATTTTCCACACCGATGACTTTGGAAACGTAAAACTTGCTCTTTTAAGTTGTTTTCTTCTGTGCTTTTAGGTATAGCACATGTTGCATATTCTTCAATGAAAGATAAAACTGCATCATCAGAATCTGTTCCAAATTTTGGGGCATCCTTGATCCACAACAGCATATGAATATGAGGAGCACCTCTTGCTTGGTACTCTTTTCTCCAAAAGAAATCCACAACTTCGCCAAGAGGTGGATTTTTTTTATTGCAGATGAAGGACATCATAGCCTCAAATCTATGATTGAAATATCTGCAAACATTAACCGGATCCAATGAGCACAATTCTCCTGCTGTGTTGTATTGGATGCTTTCAATATTTGAATTTGCCTCTCGAAGAAAATCCAGTAAATCATCCCAAGCATACTCAGCACAGCTTAGGGTAAGGAACCATGTAGGAGTTCCTAAATTCCGTAACATACATTTCAATTCTCCATGGCGTCGGTACCAATATTCATAAGTCCCACGCTGACAAGCCATCAGATTAATCAATTGAGATTCCAAATGATCATCTCGCTGTTGCACTTTGTTCATAAAATCCTTTGCAGACACATTATGTAGATGTACTCCAATTTTTAAAATGTGATTTACTGCATAAGATAGTGCAGACTAGTCACTTTCAAATAAAAGATGGAACAAATAAGGAATAATTTGACGAAATCTTTGATCTGCTGCATATAATCTTGTAGTCCGATACTCAGAAGCAGGAATCTGTACTGGACATTCATCATATCGTCCACCTTTTCCTGTAGGAAACAGCTGGGGAAAACAACGAGCTTCCAAGCTCTCCTCCCATACACTCACGGGAGTTCCTTTTGCTTTTTTCATCTGAAACAGATCAATAGTGTTTCCCATAACTTCTTTAGAATGAAGAGGATGTATGCTGAAATGTTCATAAATGTCTTCTTCTTTTGACTTATCCACTTTTTCAATTTGCCCAGTTGGTACTCCTGTGTCTGCTAGTAAAACTTCATCTTCATCCATATAAATTGATTCCTACCATTTATTATTTCTTTTCAAATATAAATTTGCTCTTTGTACTTTTCGTACATCTACTAGCTCCTGCCAAATTTTCTTATTCTTTGTAGGTACACCATTAACCAGAATAACTAATGGTTCAGTTTCCAAACTATCTGCATCAATTGTTTCAATATTTTTATTCAAATCTAATGGCAAATAGACAACTCTTCCTTTTAAACCTCTTTGTAAATCTGAACGAGGTAATTTACCTGTTTTGGGATCCATACGAACTATAGTCCGAAACGGATGGACACATTGAATGAGTATAGACTCATACGTATTTAAATCACAAAGTTCTGCAGGAATATCAACCAATTCTAAATTATTATGTACAGCTCTAGCTGGCATTTTATTTTCTTCTAACTTGTTATAACTGTATTTACAAATACGCTGATCTTCACCCAAATCAAAACAATTTTCCAGAAATAAATATGTAGCAAAATCCTTCCACTCATAATTATTTTCTTTTTCACTTTTTTTATAGAGATCAACATTCCTTGTCTGAGTTTTATAATGGCTTCTCCGGCAACAAATACAAGCAATATTTGGTCTTTCATTAGAGATGATAGTACATTTTGTCATTTGATCTTCAAAATTTTTACTAACAGTGAGTTCTACATTCTCTTCCACATTTTCCTCAATAACTGTGTCAATTTCTGCACTTTCTTGTTCTGGACCAAAGTAACAAAACTGAATATCATCAGTAACCTTCTCTACATCTGATACAGATCCACGGAACAGAGCAGTATTCAACTCATTTAACTTTAGTGCTGGACTTTTTGCAAAATACAATCTTCTCACAAACTTTCTCATTTCAGTATGATGTACTGCCAGCATCCTAAAATGGTAAAAAACACTTTGACAAACTTTCCTAGAAAGACAAGCCAGAGAATGTCCTTGCAAACCAGTATTCTTTCTCACTGTGCATGGTTCTAGTCTTTGAAGCATCTTAATCTTCTGTTTAACACTTTTTTTTACTATATTCTCTTAGAAAGTCACGTAATTTATCAATAGATTCTTGTCGTACAGTACAAATACTACTACAATTCCAAGTGTACACTGGGGCTTTAGGACGTTTCCCCATAACCTCATCAGCTAACACTTCTTCCTCATTTCTTGGAACCAATTTCTCTTTTCCCATTACACAACCATCTTTAACTTCATACGCTCGACCACTGGTGTCAACTGCATGCAGCAAATTATTACTTTGAAGATAACTCTCTTCATTAAAAAATGGTTCAGTACTTGAACTATGCTTCCATTCTCCTAAGAACACTTTACAAAAGTTATTTTTTTTCACTACTCTTTTCCTTTTGCTTTTTGACTTCATTACATTGACTAATTTATCTAATGTACGGATCCTGTTCAAAATTAAAATAAATAGTTTTCTTTTTAAGTCCAAAGCCTTTGCAACAATTGATTCAATATGTTTCTTTTTCTTATAAAATTTTGCTTTCTTCCTATATTTTTTCACATCCTTTAGCAAATTGAACATCACTCTTCTCTGAAACATTTTTCTACGAATGTTTTGAAATTCTGTTTTTCTTTTTAAGTCATTCTTTCTTACTTCTGATTGTACATTAGCATTTAGTATTTTCTTTCTATTGTCTTGTTCTTTTCTACTTGAAACACTATTTGCAGTGGATATATTTTTCACATTTTTTCTATGTTTGAGGATATATTTTAAAAAATCCTTAGTCTGCTTACCAGAAGACTTTTTCTTTTTTCCAACATGAGGTTCTTCAACTAATTTTTGTTGTCCAGTTGTCTTCAAATATAGATGTTTTTGCTGTTCTTTTCTCTTTCTTGATTTTATAGGCATGTTTAATTTATTTCACTGTTGTTCAGCAATACCTGAAAGAAACTTAAAAAAAAATACCTTTATGTAATTTAAATGTATTACTATATATTTTTTGAGCTTTTCAAATCCTATCATATGAGCTGTCCCTTTCCTACGTGTGCAAGTCTTACACAATAAGAGCTACACAAATTAAATCTCTGACAACAATTCCTGTGTGCAGACAGACTCATGGTGGGATTCTAGGCAGAAAACGATATTTGATTGGCAATTTCAAAGCACATTTATTACTGTGGTAGACAAAGTGATATGTAGTTTAACAGCCTGACACATTTTCTCTATAGTTTAGAGAGGCAGAAAAGAGCACATGTCCTAACTGCTACTTGAGACCATGAGCATGTGGAACCTGGGTGAGTGATTAGACTAGAGCAAAGGAAATGA
Source organism: Triturus cristatus (assembly GCF_964204655.1). Lineage (NCBI taxonomy): Eukaryota > Metazoa > Chordata > Amphibia > Caudata > Salamandridae > Triturus > Triturus cristatus. The sequence continues at coordinate 741,963,807 of NC_140591.1, read as the reverse complement.
GGCTTGATGACGTTGAATGTGTTAGCGTTACACACTGCTATCTGAAATACCACACAGTGCTGAATAGTTAGCATGGTAGTGCAGGAGAAGCAGCTGCCTGTGTGCTAAGAGTGTGTTTCTGGAGACTGTGTATTGTCAGGTGCAAGAGAGATCTGCATGGACGCTTGCACAATTACATGAAGACTGCAGAGATGTATATAAGAGTACATGTGTGGTAAGGGTTAATTGGAGTTTTGAACATGTAGGAACTACCTCACCCATTGCAAGAGTGGAAGGAAAATCTACCATGTTGATTTCAAATGTGTTAGCATTTGCCTCTCATTTGTGAGATATTGATTTGTGCTGAATGCTAACCATCACAGTTCAAGAAAACAAGCTGCCCCTTTCCTGCGAGTGCAAGTCTTACAGAACAACAGCAACACAAATTAAATCTCTGACAACAATTCATGTGTGCACACAGACTCATAATGTGATTCTAGGCACAAAACAGTATTCCTCGGTGATACCACTACACCTTAACTTATACTGAAGACATACTCCATAATATCTTACAAGTTCAAGGCAGTTAAATAGCTTCCAAAACATAAAATGTAAAACACAACTTGAAAAAAAGAAACAAATTTCTATTATTTATATCAAAAAGCACCACATACATCCCCTCTCAAATTCACAACTCACCTTTAAAAGTAGTTAGTTGAGAAAGAAATGTGGCATTCACACAGCAGATTATCAGAGCCAGAATCTCTGAGCTGTACTCCTCTCACCAGAACCAGTAAATGGCAAACTTTCCCTCTCTTTTTTCACACATATACATGTTAACTTCAAATCACATTGCTTCCCACATCTTTTCAAATGGAAACACACATTATTTCTATTGGTTGCAAATTTCAACCCTTTCCAAATGATTCCTACCCCCAACATGACTTCTACCTGCTAGTTCAGCACCCAATGTTTCTAATCCAAAGAGCAAGAGTGCTTGACTTTTCAAACCTAACAGCAAATCCAAACTAATGTTCTGTGGGAACACATTTTTCTGAACCAATACAAAACATGCTTTTAAAAATGTAAACATACAGCCTAGTTTTTAGTGTAGAATGGTCTGAAACAGCCAATGAGTTCTTTTTATAAAAAAAAAGTATGTAAGTCTCCATTTTACAACTATCTTTCTTTTCATATTGCCATTCTACTGAAAGACACCTTCTGAGTGCATCCAGGTCTCCTCCTCACTCCCTGAAGTAGACTGCTGTTCTGCCATTTTCAAGTAAAATTGATAGCTGTTCAGCTCCTTGTCCCAGGAAATAAGAAGAAATAGTGAAATACACCTTCTGAGTGCATCCAGATCTCCTTGAAAGATGTTCACACTGTGGATTGTAGGTCATAGCTATGTCTTCTGGAGTGAAAAGTATGCAGAAAAAAGAGGTATTGTGAAAGACCTTGCTTTGCCAAATGTAGACATTAAATGGATTGGTCAGAGAGTGTTAAAGTGGCACCAATTAATGCCTTTGGTGAATTCCTTTCTACATCTCCCACAGCCTAACCTTATAAGTGTGCACTGTTGTGGAAATGACCTAGGCACTTTAACTGGGGTAGGTCTGGAAATGCTTGTTAAGGACACCTTTGTGCAATTGGTGTCACTTTTTCCACAAACTACCTTTGTATATTCTAATATATGCCAAAGGCAAAAGTGGAACTGGTCCAACCAATATTGTCCGCAGATTGACAAAGTAAGAAAGCACGTCAATAAGTCTGTTTCTGCTTTCCTCAGAGACTATGGTATGGGTTCTATATACCACAACTACTTGCATTACAACATGCAAGGCATTTATAGAGGAGACGGTGTACATTTCACTGATGAAGGGAACAGAGTCTTCCTCTTGAACTTTAGACTCTGCATCGGTACTTACTTGTAGGTACAAAAAAATCACTCCATGAACACAACGGCTCTTTTTAGAGCCACCTAACATCTAAACACTTACACTTGATTTTTAATTCCATTTTTTACAAATTTTTTGCCGCCGTGCGTGCACCATGCGCGCACCCAACGATTTTTTAAAATAAAATAAAATGTTTTTTTCACCCTTCGAGATCCTTCAGGGAGCCCCTGACAAAGGCTAGGGGGTCAGGAACTCTCTACGCTGCCCCCTTTTCACGTTCTCCACCTTTCTTTTAAATGGAAACACACATTTCTATTGGTTGCAAATTTCAACCCTTTCCAAATGATTCCTACCCCCAACATGACTTCTGTCTGCTAGCATAGCAACAGATCATGGAACACTGGTGTGAGCAGAGAGGTCAGAAGTTCAGCACACAATGTTTCTAATCCAAAGACCAAGATTGCTTGACTTTTCAAACCTAACAGCAATTCCAAAGTAATGTTCTGTGGGAACACATTTTTCTGGACCAATACAAAACATGCTTTTAAAAATGTAAACATACAGCCTAGTTTTTAGTGTTGAGTTGTCTGAAACAGCCAATGACTTCTTTTTATTTAAAAAAAGTATGTAAGCCTCCCTTTTACAACTATCTTTCATTTCATATTGCCATTCTACTGAAAGACACCTTCTGAGTGCATCCAAGTCTCCTCCTCACTCCCTGAAGTAGACTGCTGTTCTGCCATTTTCAAGTAAAATTGATAGATGTTCAGCTCCTTGTCCCAGGAAATAAGAAGAAATAGTGAGGGGAGTGACAAGGTATTTATAGAGGAGACGGTGTACATTTCACAGATGAAGGGAACAGAAGATTCTGAAAGAGAAACTACTATGAACCAACGCTTCTGAGTGCATTCAGATCTCCTCCTCACTCCCTGAAGTACACTGCTGTTCAGACTGCTGTTCTACCATTTTCAAGTAAAATTGATAGCTGTTCAGCTCCTTGTCCCAGGAAATAAGAAGAAATAGTGAGGAGAGTGGCAAGGCATTTACAGAGGACATGGTGTACATTTCACAGATGAAGGGAACAGAGTCTTTGTCTTGAAGTTTAAACTCTGCATCGTTACTTACTTATAGGTACCAAAAAAAACTCAATTAACACAACGGCTCTTTTTAGAGCCAACCAACATCTAAACACTTACACTTGATTTTTAAATCTATATTTTTTTTCGAATTTGTTTCCGCCGTGCGCGCTCAGTGCGTGCACGATGCGCGCACCCCGCGATTTTTTGAAAAAAAATAAAATGTTTTTTTCACCCTTTGGGATCCTTCAGGGACCCCCTGACAAAGGCTAGGGGGTCAGAAACTCTCTACCCTGCCCCCTTTTCACGTTCTCCACCTTTCTTTTTCACTTTCACACACAAAATGGCGTCCGACACTTCCTGATTTCGACCGATTCAAATGTTGACTGACATCTAACCACCAATCAGAATTACGCTCGCGCACGGCACGCTGCGCGCACCGTGCGTGCATATAATATATTTATGTACTTTTAACTGCTTTTTTCTCAGGAACTACTGAACAGATGGACACCATATATGCAAAAGGCACATGCCTGACCTGAGGACTACCTCTTTGCCAAATTTCAAGTAATTCTGTTCAGCCGTTCAGGCTGTACCTTCGACTAAAGGTCCTATGGGAAAATGCATGGGGAAAACGCGTTTTGGGACCCCCCTTTTTTCTAACCCCCCGCTTGACGAATCACCCCGAGACTTTCAGGGTAGGAGCTGAGCAGAGCGCCCCATTAGTTTTGAAAATTTCACGAAGATAAGTCAAACGACGCCAAAGTTATTCAAAATAGAATTTTCAGATTTCCTATGTGAAGGAGAGAGGCATCGACTGCATAGTTGCCCCCAATTTTTTGCTGATGTTTTGACTGTTTTATGACTCTAGCCAGGCTGTGACCCTGCTATCCAGGACCCCAGCCTATCTGCTTCCTCTCTTAAACTATGTGAGTACCCTAGGTACTAACCAATTGGATGCTGAGGATACCCTGGCAGTCCCTTGTAGATGGTACCCTAGGTACCCAGGGCATGGGTCCCTCAGTAGGCCTACCAGGGCTGCAGCACTTATTGGGCCACCCTGGGACAGCCATACAAAATGACACCATCAGACCACTACTGTAGTCTGGGTAAGGTGGTGCTAGCACCCCTTACAGGGATATAGGTACCCTATATCCCACCCCATTACATCACATATACTCTCATAGGTCACCCCTATGGCAGGCCTTGGTAATCCTACAAGGCAGGGTGCTGAGGTATGTGTGAGGGGGGACCCCTACCTGAGTAGGGCCCCTCTGCAACCTTCATAAAATCATTGCTGGGTTGTTTGTAGTGTAGCCATACCATATACTCTTAACCGCATTATAAGTCTATCGCGATAACGCGATAACTTGAGAATGGCTACACAGAACCATATCGTGTTTGGTGTCAAACATGTAGGAATCATACCCCCAGTCCAGCCATGGGCATGAGGGCATGATTTCCCCCTGCTAGAGGGGCGATATGGGAAAAGCAGCAGAAATTAGACACCAATATAAAAGTGCACACGTATCACAAAATGGATGCTACCAGCCACCCACCCTAGCAGCTGGACAATAGGGCTCCTGTGGCAGGGAGGTGCCAGCACCTCCCCAGACAGGATATGTGGATTGGAACTGCGTGGGTGCACCAAATGTCCTTTCAGAGTTGCACGTAGGCAGCTACAGCGCCTACATTCTGCATACACCGCTTGGAACCGGTTCAGGGGCATCCTGCCCCTCGCCCAAGTGGGAAACACACAAAGGGGAGAAGGTGTAGCCACCCTTTCCCGCCTCACCACTCATTGGTGGACACTACTCTGGACACTCCCCTAATCTTGGGGATAAAGGTGAATAACGTGGCCCCAGAGCCTCAGATTAATCTTGGACTTCACAGACTTGACCTTCGACGAGCTGCTGCCAAGCTGACTGAGGAAATCTCCCTTGGGGTAAAGGAGTTACCCTCCTGCTTGGCAGGCACCTGAAACACTGCAAGTGACCCTGTTGGGACTTTGCTGCTCCTGCGGACTTCGTCGACTTCCAGCGCCCTTGAGGTGTGTTTCTGAAGCATCCCAGAGGCCAGTGAGTGTGCTCAGTGACTCTGAGCACCGTGGACCGCGTGGGTGCCGAGATCCCCAATACCCCAGGACACCGGCCACCTCTTGCATAGCACCCGACCCTGACCAGTGGGGAAGTTGTGCTTTGGCCCATTATTGAGCCAACCACTCTACAGCAATTGTGCCAAAGACCAGCATCCTAGCCCCCTCCGGTGGCCCGTGGGTGCCCTTTTACGCACTCCAAATTGCCGCCTCCCACGGTCCCTTGTCTCTCGACTGGCGGGCCCTAGCCGAGGTCAATCTTGACAATCAAGAGTTCCCCTGGTTGCTCCAGGCCTGCTCTACTGTCTCTCCAAAGGAGACACCTCACAGACCTCGTGGGACTGCACCGTAGCCGATTTGTTCATCTTGCATGGGTTGCGGTTGCCAAGGCTTAGTGGATCCAATCTGGACACTAACACCGCAGCGACCCTCATCCAACGTGGGACAGTTGCCCTCCAGAAGCTGGCCTCCCTTGAAGGCTCCCGGATCCCGTGGCTGCAGATCCAAGCTACACTTCTTCCACTTGAAACACCCGACATTGAAGGGCTCTTTCCTTTGAGCTCCCTGGTCACTTTGCCGTGACCCAGACTCTGTCCCCTCTGCTTTCAGGTACTTCTCTACAATCTCCACATCTTTGATCTTCACGGCATCATCGACGCTTTTGGCTAGCAGAGCTTTTGAACATTTTCCCATTGAAAATCAGCCCGCGACCCGACATCGAAAACGAACTATGCACCCGGCTTCCCTGGGGCAGGTAACAGTGGTACCTCAGTACTCTTGTGGTAGTGGGCTCCTCAAAAGCTTAACTCTAAAGTTTTAACTTTGAAATCCTGCTAGAAGTATTTTAAAACTGTTTATTTCAAACCGCGACATTCTCCATAGGATATAATAGAGATCCCGATAGCAGATATTTCCACTGCACGCGCCTCCCGTGGGTCCCCTTCCTCATAACTTGGGGTGGATTCTAAAGGGGCCAGCGATCCTAAATGCCCTAGGCATTGTCTGTAGAATTGTTGTGGTTCTTATACCACTTTTTTAGTATATGGTTTGTTTCCCCCTGGGGCCCAATGTTAACAGTGCTATTTATTGTATCTATCAATGCTTGTTTGATTTGTAACTTTGCCTTAGCCTCATAAAGAGACTGTGAGTGATGGAAGGTTATACTAGTGTATGATGAGGTGAATCTGATTGTCGCGTGGATGATGTCATCAGTGATGTCATCAGTGATGTCCCTGACCATGTCATGAATGATGTATTATGTGACATCATCATCAGTGGATTGCGGGCCGCGAGATGTAGTTCGTACAACTAACTATATCGGAGGAATTTCAATGGTTTTGTTCGAGTGAAATGTCCAGCTAACTATAACACCCCTAAAACCTATTGTTTTTTCAGTGAATTTCTAAGGTTTTTTAAATGCTAATTACTAACTATATCAGGCCTGAAACCTATGTTTTTACAGTGAATTTCAAAGGTTTTTTAAATGCTAATTCCTAACTATATCAGGCCTGAAACCTATGTTTTTTACTGTGAATATATATTATATATATATGCTATTTATTTTTACTAACTTTACATGGGGAAATTAAATCTGATCATTCTAATGTTTTTATTTTCCCAGCTGTTGCTGACATGGTAGTGCTGTAGTCGGAAGGGAATAGTAAATCTGATCAATGCAAAGTCGAACAATTTACTTACTGTTGATTATGTTGGAATGGGATTAGTAAACTGATGTTTAACACGTCCCTTAAGTCAGGTTGAAGGGGGAGTACTTAAATGCGACTCCTCCAAGTCTACATTTATTTTCGTTTTTAATATATATATATATATATATATATATATATTCACTGAAAAAACCATAGGTTTTACAAACGTTATAGTTAGGAATTAGCATTTAAAAAACCCTAGAAATTCACTAAAAACCTTAGGTTTCAGGGACGTTATAATTAGTTGAACATTTGACTCATATAAAACCAGAGAAATTCACCTGTTATAGTTAGTTGAGCTAACTATAACTCGCGCGCCCGCAATGCACTGCTGATGATGTCACATATTACATCACTCATGACATGGTCAGTGACATCACTGATGACATCTCAAATGACATCACTCATGACCACTCATGACATCATCCATGTGACAATCAGATGCACATACTGATGCTCTAATATAAACTTTGATACACCCATTCTAAAATGCTGACTACTATTTTTGAAACCATACACAGAAGAATGCCATATACTACATAGCACTCACTATTTCCTAGGTTTACACACACATCCAGTCACTTATACATGTAGTTACTCATCAATAGAGGACTGTAACATGCACTCATACATCTATACATGCAGTCACACGCTGCCACTCATCCATAGAGTTACTCACACGCCTAGTCAGTAATGCAAAGAATGAATCACATACCCATTTAATCATGTATACAGTTATACACACTAACTTCGTTATTTTTAAACATACCACATCACTTATTTATACAGATACTAACGCATATTTACTGTCTTATATAATCACTGATAGAGGCAGACACTTATTTATACACCCACTCTTGAAAAAACTTAGTCTCACGTATACTCATTTATGTACTCCAACTCTCGCATATAGTGGCTTAAAACATATGTAGTTAGTCACAGATATACCACTGAGATATTTATTCACTCACCAACACACCCATAGACACACTAACTCACCCATACAGCCCTTTCCATATGCACTTTTTAATCCATACAACTACTGAATCACCCACTCAGACATCTATGCACAGACTCATACAAACCCACACAGACACTCAGGGACCCATACAGATACTCAGACAACAAATCAATCACCTATATAGACACTCATGTAGGTATTCAGCAACCCATGCAGTTGGTTACACATCAATGGAGAGACTAATACAGACTTTTACACAGTTTAGTCACTAACCCATGCATTCAGGAAGACATGTTCAATCACAGTCAGTCACACACATACAAAATAATTCCTTTAGGCACTTGTAAATGCTTTCATTCTTCAATACACCTTGGTGTATATATATATATATATATATTCACTTAAAAAACCATAGGTTTCACACAAGTTATAGTTAGCTGTACATTTCACTCGTAAAAAACCAATGAAATTCCACGTTATAGTTAGATCAGGTAACTATAACTCGCGCGCCCGCAATGCACTGCTGATGACGTCACATATTACATCACTCATGACATGGTCACGGTCAGTGACATCACTCATGACATCAATGATGACATCTGAAATGACACATTGTGGACTGCGGTCGCGCAAGTTATAGTTACCTGATCTAACTATAACGTGGAATTTCATTGGTTTTTTACGAGTGAAATGTACAGCTAACTATAACTTGTGTGAAACCTATGGTTTTTTAAGTGAATTTGCAAGGTTTTTTAAATGCTAATTCCTAACTATAACGTGTGTGAAACCTATGGTTTTTTAAAAATGACTTCATAAACACAACAGCTCTTTTTAGAGCTCCCTAATATCTAAACACTTAAATCTGATTTTCATTTTTTTTTTTATTTTTTTTCTACCGTACGCTTACCGTAAGCTTACCGTACGCGTACCCCGTGATTTTTTTTAAAATCAATAAATGTTTTCTTTGTACTTTACAGTCCTTCTTTGACCCCCTCACAAATGTAAGGGGGTCTGTAACTCTCCTCATTGCCCCCTTTTCTTGTTTTCACTCTTTTTTTTCTGAGTGAAATACACAAAATGGCGGCCGCCGCTTCCTGGTTTCGGCCGATTCGAATGTTTACTAAGATCTAAGAGCCAATCAGAATCGCGCTCGCGCACGCCACCGTACGCTTACAGTAAGCGTACGGTAAGCGTACCGTAAGCGGGCTCAGATATATATATTGATTTAAAGGCTATTTTCTCAGAATCTACTGAACAGATTTACACCAAACCTACAAAAGGCACTTCCTTGACCTAGGGACTACCTCTCTGCCAAATTTCGAGTAATTCTGTTCAGCCGTTCGGGCTGTAGCTCGTTCTAAAGGTCCTATGGAAAAATGCATGGGGAAAACGCGTTTTGGGACCCCCCTTTTATCTCAGCCCCCGCTTGACGTATCCCCCCGAGACTTTCAGGGTAGGAGCGGAGCGTAGCGCCCCACCTATTTTGAGAAATTCGCGAGGATTCATCGACCGGCGCCAAAGTTATTCAAAATAGAATGTTGAGGTTTTCCTATGGAAACGTGGTCCTAACTATAACTACCTACTGGCGACCGCCAGTAGGTAATATATATATATATATTACCTACTGGCGGTCGCCAGTAGGTAGTTATAGTTAGGACCACGTTTCCATAGGAAAACCTCAACATTCTATTTTGAATAACTTTGGCGCCGGTCGATGAATCCTCGCGAATTTCTCAAAATAGGTGGGGCGCTACGCTCCGCTCCTACCCTGAAAGTCTCGGGGGGATACGTCAAGCGGGGGCTGAGATAAAAGGGGGGTCCCAAAACGCGTTTTCCCCATGCATTTTTCCATAGGACCTTTAGAACGAGCTACAGCCCGAACGGCTGAACAGAATTACTCGAAATTTGGCAGAGAGGTAGTCCCTAGGTCAAGGAAGTGCCTTTTGTAGGTTTGGTGTAAATCTGTTCAGTAGATTCTGAGAAAATAGCCTTTAAATCAATATATATATCTGAGCCCGCTTACGGTACGCTTACCGTACGCTTACTGTAAGCGTACGGTGGCGTGCGCGAGCGCGATTCTGATTGGCTCTTAGATCTTAGTAAACATTCGAATCGGCCGAAACCAGGAAGCGGCGGCCGCCATTTTGTGTATTTCACTCAGAAAAAAAAGAGTGAAAACAAGAAAAGGGGGCAATGAGGAGAGTTACAGACCCCCTTACATTTGTGAGGGGGTCAAAGAAGGACTGTAAAGTACAAAGAAAACATTTATTGATTTTAAAAAAAATCACGGGGTACGCGTACGGTAAGCTTACGGTAAGCGTACGGTAGAAAAAAAAAAAAAAAAAAATGAAAATCAGATTTAAGTGTTTAGATATTAGGGGGCTCTAAAAAGAGCCGTTGTGTTTATGAAATGATTTTTTAGTGGTACCTACAAGTAAGTACCGATGCAGAGTCTAAGGTTCAAGAGGAAGACTCTGTTCCCTTCATCATTGAAGTGCACACCATCTCCTCTATAAATGTCTTGCATGTCATAACGCAAGTTGTTGTGGTAAATGGCACCCATACCATAGTCACGGAGGAAAGCAGAAACAGATTTGTTGACGTGCTTTCTTGCTTTGTCATCGCACCGCGTGCCCACCGTGCGTGCACGGCACTAACTGCGTAAAGTGGGCGCGCGGTGCGCGAAGCGCACCGCGTGCTCACTGTGCGCGCACGGTGCGCGAAGCGCACCGTGCGCGCACAGAACGAACTGCGTTAAGTGGGCGCGCACGCCACGAATGGCGTAAAGTAACTTATCATTTAAAAAACCGTACAAATTCACTGAAAAAACCATAGGTTTCACACACGTTATAGTTAGGAATTAGCATTTAAAAAACCTTGCAAATTCACTGAAAAAACCATAGGTTTCACACATGTTATAGTTAGCGGAAATTTTACTGATAAAAAACCAATGAAATTCCCCCGTTATAGTTAGTGCAGGCAACTATAACTCACGCGACCGCAATCTTCTGCTGATGACATATGTGTCTTTATGAAAAAAAAATATTTGTAATATATGTATAGCTAAAAATGTATGGAAGAAGACATGGGCAAATAAGTGTCTAAATACAGTATTAGCATCAGCAGAGGATTGCGGTCGCGTGAGTTATAGTTGCCTGCACTAACTATAACGGGGGAATTTCATTGGTTTTTTATCAGTAAAATTTCCGCTAACTATAACATGTGTGAAACCTATGGTTTTTTCAGTGAATATATATATATATATATATATATATATATATATATATATATATATATTATATATATATATCAATAGATATCTATCTATATATATTTTCATTTTAATTAAAGCAAACTATTTTTATGGTTAGTTATGCTAATGTTATTGTTTACATTTTTTAGTATCTATTGTGTGCCATTTTATTATTTATTTGTATTCTTAGGTTTAAAGAATACTATCCATTTTTAATACTAGGTTTGCTACATTTTTTAGATCATTTTTTAAGTATACATTTCATATTTGTATGTTATCATTACAACTACATTTTTTATAACATAGCAATATTTTTCAAGTTAATATATGTTTTAATGTTAATATAGTGTGTGATAGAATGTTATATATTTAACTATTTCATGCTAATATTGTGGTCGTCCATATTTTGTTCTTGATATTGCTGACTTTACATACAAACAAAAGTTGATATTAGATCTCTCAAAATCGTTTGGCTATATCACTGATAGTTTTGTCAGTGATATTTAGGCAAACAAGCCATTGTTCCATGTACAAGTTTAGATTAGCATCAAATGGTTAGCTGAATTGTTGTAAGGTCAACCAAGTGAGACTCCTTCCAGGGTATCACACACCCAAGTGTCAATCTTTTCCTCTGACAAGTGATTGAGTGACACTGAGGTTAGTACATTTCAAATGCAGCTGAAAATGTATTATGGATACATTTAAATAAACATAATCTGGATCTTTACATGGAGGAAATAGGGCTCTGGGCACCCATAATTACTAATGTATTGAATTGTGCATCCACTAAAACTTCCTCTGGCAAATTGCAGTGATTGTCACGGTCTATAAAAAAGGTGTAGACAGGATCCCAGATGCTATAGGCCAATTTCAATATTAGACTCTATAGTTAACACTGTAGGGCGTATAGTAGAATCAAGACCTGAGCTGAGTAAGCCAACGTGATTTCCCCCATCCCAAAAGGGTTTCAGAGAAGGGCTTGGTACCCAAGAACAGTGCCTTAACTGTACAGCTGATGATCAGTATATATATATACGATAGCACAAAGGGGGAAATATAGCTCTCCTTCATGAACCTCAGTAGTACCTTCGGTAGAGTAAGGTTTTATAAATTATGGAATATTTTGACAGACTTGAGTTTGGATGAAGATTTGGCCGATTTCCTAAGGGCCTTGTACTCTGGGGTCACCGCCTCAGCAAAGTATCAGCTGCATGGAGAATGTTCTGAGCCCTTTGCCTTAGCACAAAGAGCACGTCAAGGGTGCGTTTTGGCCTCTATCTTGTTTTTATTGTACATGAATGTTATAAATGACTTCCTGTAATCTACAGTGAAGGACATGCCACAGATCAACTCAAGTGCAGTCCTGGCCTTACCATATGTAGACGATGCAGTCTTGCTCTCATGCACACCAAATGGTTTTAGGGGCCTAATTGCAAACTTTGTGCAGTTTATGAACAACCTAGACCTAGAGATAAACTTTTCAAAAACAATGTATATGGAGTGTATACTGCAAACAAGGAAAATGGGCCCTATCCACATTAAGGGGAAGCAGATTGAGAAGATAAACAACTTTCCTTATCTGGGGTAATTTGATTCACGCAGTACATGGTTGCCCTGTATCTCCAAAAGACGTCTGCATTTTAATCAGTCTGTGGGCACTTCGTTTGATTTATATAGGAGTGTGAGTAACAAATGAATTCGGCCACTCACTCAAATATATGAACATGAATGCTTACCGAGCTTGATTTGTGGGGCACGGATATGGGGTTGTCGGGATGACACCAACCTGCAATTTGAAGATAACTGAATTTGCAGGAGATTAATAGGTATTTCACCTTCTAAGCCTCATTTTTTGTGCTTGAGAAATTTGGCTTAACCAATGCGATTGATTGAACAAGGCTTTCTCCATAGTTGCGTTGTGTTTTATTTTGGGTCAACAAACATGCTACTCTTAATAAAGCAATTATTTTCAACTGCTTGTCATGTGATAGAGGTCATACAATTCCAGGGCTCAAATATATTGAGTCCAGTCACAGTATGTTTATTTCAAGCTAAGCTCAAAGTATGTAGCTAGCATAGATGTACATAATATTAATACAGAAAAACATTTAAAAAAATGACAAAATCTGTACATTAGAATTCATAATTTCCACATAAGAACTACAATAGTAAACAAGGGCATGATACAAATGCTAAGCACTGCCAGAGTGCCAAGCCTTGAATAGCTGCCAACATTCTTCTTAGAAAGCCATACACACACTGTGCACCAATCTGCTCAGAAAAAACACAATTAATTAAGAAGAGTCAGTCTGAGTGTTCCGAAAGGCCTCCAGGTATGACCAAAGATCCAAGTTTGTACAAAGGGTTCGGATCCATATTCTGTGTGCAGTTTGATAAGCATTACAGAAGAAAAGAACATAGGCACGTTTCTAATACTTTGTTATCACACATAGTGCAAATTGTGCCACCATTTGTCCAATTAGAAGTGTAGTTCTTGATTTCCAGAGTGCAATAACGGAATTTAAGAAATACAATTTTTGCTCCGTTTGGGGTAATGCAATCTAAAAATCCGTCAATGGCAGAAGAAGGTCTGATTTGTAGGAACTTGTCAGTCAATGTGCCCTTGTGCAGTTTTGGGTTATGAAAATATGACCTATAATCCCAATACGTCCTCTTTAATATATCCTTTAACACCATTTGCAACTAGTAGGGTTTATCCCATAGGGTGGATATGCACAAAGTTGCACACCCTTTTTTAACATGTCTAACCCATGATATGGAGTATGAACCCTTTAACTCCAGTAGTTCTTCCAAACCCTTCCTCTAAATACAAATCTCTGGAGTCGCCTACAAACAGATCCAATAGATAAGCGCTCGTAATGCTGCTAGTTAGTGAACTTTCTTTTACAGCTGGTGAAAATAAATGGGTAATAGGTGGTGCTCACTGGGAGGCTAAGTAACAATCTAACAAAGGGGTTTTCATCTATGGTCATTGCAGTGGAATCTTCCTAGCCCACAAAGTTTTGTGTTGTATAGAGCAGCTGACTGGGCCTTTGCCCTTGTTAGCCCTGGCTTGTCCAGCAAGTTCATCCCCAGACTTTTTGTTTTTTGGCCTTCTGTTCCTGTACTGTTTTTTGTTAGTTTAATGACTCTGGGCACTTTACTATTGCTGATCAGTGCTAAAGTGCATATGCTCTCCCCATAAATTGTTATGATGGACTGGTGATTCCAGGATTATCATATTTGATTTACTGGTAAGTCCCTAGTACAGTGCACTGTGTGTGCCCAGGGCCTGTAAATCAAATGCTGCTAGTGGGCCTGCAGCACTGATTGTCCCACCCACATGAGCAGTCTGTAAATGTAACTCAGACCTGCCACTGCACTGTCTGTGCGCAGTTTAGTACTGCCATGTCAACCTAGCATGTGGACCCACTTGCAAGGCCCTAACCTTCCCTTTTCTTACATGTTAGTCACGCCTAAGGTAGGCCCAAGGTACCTGTGTGGGCAGGGTGCAGTGTTTGTGAAAGGTAGAACATGCCCTGATGTGTGGGGCATGCCCTGATAGTAAAATACTGCCAATTTAGTTTTTCACTATTGAAAGGCTGTCTGTCCCATAGGATAGAATGGGAGTTGATTTATAACATCTTATAAATATAACTTCCCATAGGGACCAGATAGAATGATAGAGTTTAGTATGCCTGAACCCAGAATACAAAAAAGCATCTTCTAGTAAAGAGGATTTTTATATTGTGTGTATGAAAATACCACTTTTAGAACGTGGGTATTTCTTGCTAAGCCATTTTGTGCACCTCTGCTGGTTTGTGGTTTGACTGTCTGGCTTTTGAATGACAGGGGCCGGGAAAGTGCATTCTCTCAGATGGCCACCGGGGGTTGGGGGGGTTGATGTGTGTCCTGCCTTTCCTGGATGAGTCAGGGCTGGGCTGAATAGACCTGGGTTGCATTTAGAGTAGGGCAGGAGATGTATTTCACCTGAATGGGCCTGGTCTGCCTTGGACAATGCTGTCTCCACCTCTTGCCAGGCAGCTGCACCAGGGAGGAAAGAACTGGTTTTGGCTTGGCAAAGAGCTTTTCAGCTACCAGAGAACAAAGGAATTTGTGCTATAAAAAGTGGGGCCCAGACCCCTGAACTTTAGATTTATGCTGAACTAAGGAACTTGCCAGAAAAGGAGAAACGGGAAAGCTGGAGGAGTACTGCCCCTGTGCTGTGTACTGTTGGGGTTGGCCTGCTGTGGTTGCTTCTGTCTTGGGCAGGAAAAGGACTGTACTGTACTTTCATCATCCTGCTGTTAGAGTTTTCTCCAAGGGCTTGAAGTAGAGCTTGCCTCCTTTTGGACGTCTCACAGATAGAAAATACTTCAAACAATCAAGAGAACCCTTTGCCAGGGAGAAGAGCTGGAGAAACTGAGAAGGAGTACTGTCTCTTTACTGGTTGCTATCTGAGGTTGGTCTGCAGTGGCTGTTTCTGCCAAGGAAAGGATAAGGACTTTGCTGTGTGATGTGTCCCCTACTTGAGGAAGATCTCCAAGGGCTATAAATAGAGCTTGCCTCCTGTTAAGACGTCTCAGGGACACAAAAGACTTCCTGCAACTCTGCTGGGGCTGCTGGACTCTGCCATCCATGAGTCCTCACAGCCCCCAAGCACCAATGCAGAGTGACGCGAAGCCTTGCCATACAGCCCCCAGCACCGATGCCGGATGACGCGAAGCCTCGCAAAGCGTCACCTCACCTCCTGTGAGCGAAAACATCGCACTTGGGCGCCAAGTCTACAAGAACACCAGGGCCACAGTAAGAAACCAATGCATCACCTGCATGCAAAGTAAGAAATCGAAGCATCACCTCCCCTTCAGTAAGGAACTTACGCATCACCTCCCCTGCGTGGCAGTAAGGAACAGAAGCATCACCTTCCCTGGGTGTAAGGGACCAACCCATCACCTTCCTTGTGGCTGTTTTTGTTTGCAACTGTGACACATCCAAGGTACTTTGTGTTGAAAGTATTGCATCCATAGTTTGCTCTGGACAGGACTGTTTTGCCTTCTAAGGATTACTGTATTGTGGATTTTAGTCGTTTTGGTCTTGTTTGGTTTAGATAAATATTACATATTCTTCTAAACTGGTGATGTGTCCATTTGTAGTGTTTTTACTTATTACTGTATGTGTGCACAGATGCTTTACACACTGCCTCTGAGATAAGCCTGTCTGCTCATGCCAAGCTACCAAGGGGGTGACCAGTGGTTATTTTAGAAGTGTATCCCCCTAACCCTGACTAGGAAGAAGGGTCCCTACTTGGACAAAGGTGCAAACCCTTGCCAACTACAGACCCCCCATTTCTAAACAGCCCTGTACACCTTTAAGGCCTGAGATATAGACCTGATGTGCGAGGTCATGTGATGCTTAAGAACAGCCACACTTCTGTGTGTCTTAACTGTCTATGATATGTGATATCACTTTTTGTGATATGAGGGGCTCAAGAGGATCCACTATCCACCCTGATCCCCAAATACTCAAATACACTGAGTTGTTCCAAGCGAGTACCTCTTATTACTAAACTACCCCCATAAGTTTTATGGGAGTTAATGGCCATATATTTAGTTTTTAAGCTATGTTTGTCTATGAGCTTGTTTTCACAGTAGGTCTGAAATTCTTCCATCACTTTTGTGAGGCCTTGTGGGATGCAGGTGTCACCCACAAAAAGCAAACCAGGAACGGGGACCCCATTACATTTTGGGACGTCGTGGATACATTCCATTGCTGTCATTAAGACTGCTCAAGTAAACCAAGAAAATAGTTGGTGCCAGGAAGCACCCTTGTCTAACTCCTCAAGTGACAGGGATGCACTCTATCAACTCCATCCCATCTCATTGGTGCTTAAATGTCCTCATGAGTTCTAGCAATATGATGGACCAGCTGCCCTGATCGCTCATAAATATTCCCAGAGTAATTTCCTGGACACTAGGTCAAAAGCTACTTTTAGGTCCACAAATGCAATATACCTGTGGTCCTTCAGTAACTAGGTATATTTCTAGGTTACCGGCTTGGGTCGAAAGGTCTGGTCAATTGTGCCTACCGTCTGAATGTCCATGAGGTCATTTACCTTCTCCATCTACCTTTGAAATGTCAACAGCAAAAATCTACATAATGTTTTCTTTTTTTGGAGAATTGTCCAAACATTCCTCTAAGGCAGTGAAAAAAGAATAGTGAATCTGGGTTATAGCAATTTTGGCGGGATGTAAATAGATATGTGGTGTTACGGTTGTGCAGAATAGAACACACATTTTTACATGACGTAATTTAAGATGATACATTTTATAGTTCTCCGGGAATTAACAATAATGGGTTACCTCATGATCTCAGGTTCCTGAAAACCGAAATCCTTAGGGCACATATAATTCATTGTCAATATTAAGACATTAAGATCAGTATCATGCTTATCTATTATGAAGAAGTCTATCAACTCATACCAGGTTCTGTAATCTAATCAACTAACATATGTGCCCCTCTTAAAGGTATGCTTCCGCTTCCTGTCGGACATAGACCATCCATTATAGGCCCTTAAGCCCTATTCTAGATAAAGGAAATAATTGAGTGGCGTACGTTGTACAAATCTCCAATGGTTCTACATCAAGGTAAGGAATCCCCAGCACCTTGCCCTTTTCTTGAATGATCTGAAATAAGCCATTAACTGTTTCAAAAGAGGTATTAAAATCCCCCCATAATTAGTTTGTGACGTTCCGTCAATGTTCTCAAATGGTCATCTAACTGGGTCAGTACAGTTGACTGTTTATTTGTATCTGCAGTGTGATTGTAGAGATTAAAGATATTAAATGAGAGCCCATTGATAAATCTCAGCGACAAACCTAAGATATCTGAGGAAACAATTTACAAGTTTGCCACAGTAGAATAGGCAGAGATTCTAATCCATGTGACAAGGCTTCTAGATGTCCTTCCTGATTTAGCTGGTATAGCTGGAAGGTGAAATGTCAAATATCCCAATTTGTGGGGCTGGATCAACCATCCAGGTCTCCTGAAATTTGCACAACTCATTGTTAGATAAAAGTGTGCCAATCAGGCTCCAAAAATGTTTAGGAGATTCCTGTGACATTCCAGGATATGAGTTTAAATTCACAATCTGATAAGTTAGATTTGAATTAATATAAGTGGGCCGGGGGGGGGGGGGCGATCCACCATTTAAAGTATCCATCTAAGTTCTTTGCATTTTGTGGGTGAAAGAAAAAATCCAAATCTAGTCCCAGTGAGCTTGTATGAGGTGCCACAGGGAGTATGAGTACTAGATGCAAATGGCCCTGATCAAATAACACAGTTGTACCATGTGAATCAATCAACTACATTAAGATCCCTTCTGGGTATGTCCCCCAGTAGGATCCATACACAGAGTTGTAAGGCTAGCCACAGTGTTACCAGTACTGCTGTGAATAAAATTCAAATGAATAATGTAGTGTTAGGGTCATCGTTAAGCTCTTAAATCAAGGTTGATTAGCCACTCCTCTATCCAAGAGTCCTTCATTCTTAGTTCAATCAAATCTAAAGAGAAATTAGAACAATGTCTAGCATCTATAACACCCAATCTAATAAAAGAGTAACAATGTCTGATGTACTTCATCCAATGTATTTTGTTTTTTAATGAGTCATGGTTCTCTCTTATTCCTAATACTAGTTGTGGTACATTAATCATAGACAACTTAGTGCAATGTTCACTGGATAGGTTTGTTATAGGAGAGCTACAAGGAAACTTTGAGTGCACCCATGCTTTGCCCCGATTGTAGTTAAGGTGGCTAAGTGGGGGCATTTGTCTTTGCAGGATTGGATTTTGGTGATAGGCCAAGTTCTTATTAGTTTGGGGTGAGTTACAAGTGAATGTCAGTCCCCTCAGAGATGATGTTCCCGGCTCAACCTTCATTGAATGCCTATATATACCATTTGACCCCCCCACCTCACCAGCATTTAGTCTAACAGGGACAACACTAATGTCTTGGTGGCATGCCCTTATATGAGATGACTTCAATTGAACTTTAATGGCCTTATCGGATTCTTCTTCGGGATTTGACCTAAAGGAGTTAAATCTTAACAATTTTGAAGGTCAGGGCTGTAAGAGGTATGTTAAAATGGATAACTTCCCCCATAAGAAAGTTATTTATCTGTATCTGCTCTTTGTTCAAAACAGGGGCTGATTTAGACTATGAAGTACAAGTATTATGAATACTTTCGAAGACAATAACTAGCTCAGTTGGAGGGTGAAGCTCCTTGGGCCCTTCAATGTGTACAGCTTCAAGTCTATTAGAGCATTTGATGTTCTAAGAGCAATCTATAGGTTCTGGGGATGGTTGAGGCTTCTGTTGAGGTAGGGTGTTAATTATGGCTCGATTTGGAGCATCCTGAAGTTTCACATTTTTAGTAGTCAGAAATGAGACATCAGGCTGAGCAAATATTTGCAAATGGTGTTTAACGCAGTCCTCTCTGCCCACCTCGGAGGGTGGTTTACCATTGGGTTTAATGGCTTTGGTAAAAATGTGCTACTTTGGGCCTGCTCTCACCTACTCGCCCTTGATTTCCAGTTTTAGCAGGGTTGAACAAGGTTTCTACCTCGTTTAGGAGTTTATGGTACTATTAGTAGCCATATATATATGACTCTTCAGCTGACAATAATGAAAACTTCCCAAACGACACGGCGTCGACATTCCATTTCTTGGAAAGTGAGCATAGTGTTGGACCGGGCTTCGGAGGTCTGTTAATGCCGACGCGCCTTTCGTTCAGGAGGTGGTGGGTCATAGAAGCAAACAAGGAACATACATATATATATATTATCTACTGGCGGTCGCCAGTAGATAGTTATAGTTAGGACCGTGTTTCCATAGGAAATCCGCAACATTCTATTTGGAATAACTTTGGCGCCGGTTGACGAATCCTCACGAATTTTTCAAAACTAATGGGGCGCTATGCTCCGCTCCTACCCTGAAAGTCTCGGGGGGATTCGTCAAGCGGGGGCTGAGAAAAAAGGGGGGTCCCAAAACGCGTTTTCCCCATGCATTTTCCCATAGGACCTTTAGTCCGAGCTACAGCCCGAACGGCTGAACAGAATTACTTGAAATTGGGCAGAGAGGTAGTCCTCAGGTCAGGGATGTGCCTTTTGCAGGTCTTGTGTAAATCTGTTCAGTAGGTCCTGAGAGAATAGCATTTAAATCCATATATATATCTGTAAGCGCGCTCTGTACGCTTACGGTAAGCTTACCGTACGCGTACGGTGCCGTGCGCGAGCTGAATTCTGATTGGTGGTTACATGACTGTAAACATTCGAATCGGTCGAAATCAGAAAGTATCGGCCGCCATTTTCTGTCTCTCACACTGAAAAACAAAGGTTGATAACATGAAAAGGGGGCAACGAAGAGAGTTGCAGACCCCCTAGCGTTCGTCAGGGGGTTCACGAAGGACCAAAAAGTATGAAAAATAAATTTAATAATTTAAAAAAAAAAAATCGCGGAGTGCGCGTACGGTAAGCTTACCGTACGCGTACAGTAAAAAAAAATAAAAAAAAAAAAATAGAATTAACAATCACATTTAATATATAAATCTAAGGACCCCCAAGGGAGAAAAAAACAATTGATATTTTGTAAAAAATGGAGAGGCGTGCACAGTACGAAATGCGCAACGTGGGCGCTCGGTGCGCGAAGCGCACCGAGTGCCCACAGCGCGCGCACGGTGCGCGAAGAGCACCGTGCGCGCAAAAATTAAAAATAAATACATAACTTACCATTTAAAAAACCTTACAAATTCACTGAAAAAACCATAGGTTTCACACACGTTATAGTTAGGAATTAGCATTTAAAAAACCTTGCAAATTCACTTAAAAAACCATAGGTTTCACACAAGTTATAGTTAGCTGTACATTTCACTCGTAAAAAACCAATGAAATTCCACGTTATAGTTAGATCAGGTAACTATAACTTGCGCGACCGCAATGCACAATGTGTCATTTCAGATGTCATCATTGATGTCATGAGTGATGTCACTGACCATGTCATAAGTGATGTAATATGTGACGTCATCAGCAGTGCATTGCGGGGGCGCAAGTTATAGTTACCTGATCTAACTATAACGTGGAATTTCATTGGTTTTTTACGAGTGAAATGTACAGCTAACTATAACTTGTGTGAAACCTATGGTTTTTTAAGTGAATTTGCAAGGTTTTTTAAATGCTAATTCCTAACTATAACGTGTGTGAAACCTATGGTTTTTTCAGTGAATATATATATATATATATATATATGGATGTATGACGTTACAACGCACACTTTTACAACGCATGCACTTACAACGCATTTTTTACAACGCATAATCCATTACAACGCATGACATTACAACGCAGGACACTACAACGCATTTTAAAAAAATACCTTTACAACGCATTACCATTACAACGCATACTACCTTTACAACGCATACCATTACAACGCATAATATTAAATTACATTTAAGGTAAGTATTAGATAGTATAGGGGTAAAAATTACAATTCTAACTCCAGGGGGTGCATCAGTAGGGTAAGTGTTGGATAGTATAGGGGTAAAAATTACTATTCTAACTCCAGGGGGTGCAACAGTAGGGTAACTGTTGGATAGTGTAGGGGTAAAAATTACTATTCTAACTCCAGGGGGTGCAACAGTAGGGTAAGTGTTGGATAGTGTAGGGGTAAAAATTACTATTCTAACTCCAGGGGGTGCATCAGTAGGGTAAGTGTTGGATAGTGTAGGGGTAAAAATTACTATTCTAACTCCAGGGGGTGCATCAGTAGGGTAAGTGTTGGATAGTATAGGGGTAAAAATTACTATTCTAACTCCAGGGGGTGCATCAGTAGGGTAAGTGTTAGATAGTATAGGGGTAAAAATTACTATTCTAACTCCAGGGGGTGCATCAGTAGGGTAAGTGTTGGATAGTATAGGGGTAAAAATTACTATTCTAACTCCAGGGGGTGCATCAGTAGGGTAAGTGTTGGATAGTATAGGGGTAAAAATTACTATTCTAACTCCAGGGGGTGCAACGGTAGGGTAAGTGTTGGATAGTGTAGGGGTAAAAATTACTATTCTAACTCCAGGGGGTGCATCAGTAGGGTAAGTGTTGGATAGTATAGGGGTAAAAATTACTATTCTAACTCCAGGGGGTGCATCAGTAGGGTAAGTGTTGGATAGTATAGGGGTAAAAATTACTATTCTAACTCCAGGGGGTGCATCAGTAGGGTAAGTGTTGGATAGTATAGGGGTAAAAATTACTATTCTAACTCCAGGGGGTGCATCAGTAGGGTAAGTGTTGGATAGTATAGGGGTAAAAATTACTATTCTAACTCCAGGGGGTGCATCAGTAGGGTAAGTGTTGGATAGTATAGGGGTAAAAATTACTATTCTAACTCCAGGGGGTGCATCAGTAGGGTAAGTGTTGGATAGTATAGGGGTAAAAATTACTATTCTAACTCCAGTGGGTGCATCAGTAGGGTAAGTGTTGGATAGTATAGGGGTAAAAATTACTATTCTAACTCCAGGGGGTGCAACAGTAGGGTAAGTGTTGGATAGTGTAGTGTAATATTATGCGTTGTAATGGTATGCGTTGTAATGGTAGTATGCGTTGTAATGGAATGCGTTGTAAAGGTAGTTTTTAAAAATGCGTTGTAATGGTATGCGTTGTAATGTCATGCGTTGTAATGGATTATGCGTTGTAAAAAATGCGTTGTAAAGGTAGTGCGTTGTAAAAGTTGCGTTGTAAAGGTTGTTCCCCATATATATATATATATATATATATATATATATATATATATATATATATATATATATATATGGCTTACAGCGTCTTCTTCTTCATAGAAGGACTCACACTCAGGAGGGGAAATTGACTGTTTATTTAGTCACTCGAAACGAGTGACTAAATAAACAGTCAATTTCCCCTCCTGAGTGCGAGTCCTTCCATGAAGAAGACGATGTAAGCCTACTGATTTACCGGGAGACCTGCTCGGTTCTTACTCGCCACCTGCCTATGGGACACGGATTCCGGAAAACAAGGTCGTTTTGTGAAGCGTCGGCGCCAGCCGTGGCGGCAGACAGCCACAAAATTCAGCTTGCGGCTGAAATGCGGTGTTTACAGCTTAATAAAAAGTACCAACAAGCATGGATGGTTGTGCTGCCTTCTTCCTGATTTTGTGGAAGTCAACCCGTTTTTATATGTATATATATATATATATATATATATATATATATATATATATATATATATATATATATATATATATATATATTATCTACTGGCGGTCGCCAGCAGATAGTTATAGTTAGGACTGAGTTTCCTTTGGCGCCGGTTGACGAATCCTCGCGACATTTTCAAAACTAATGGGGCGCTCCGCTCAGCTCCTACCCTGAAAGTATCGGGGTGATTTGTCAAGCGGGGGCTGAGAAAAAAGGGGGTCCCAAAACGCGTTTTCCCCATGCATTTTCCCATAGGACCTTTAGTCGAAGGTACAGCCCGAACAGCTGAACAGAATTACTTGAAATTTGGCAAAGAGGTAGTCCTCAGGTCAGGCATGTGCCTTTTGCACATATGGTGTCAATCTGTTCAGTAGTTCCTGAGACAATTGCAGTTAAAAGTACATAAATATCTATAGGCACGCACCGTGCGCGCACCATGCGCTCACGGTGTGCGCACGGTGCCGTGCGCGAGCGTAATTCTGATTGGCTGTTAGATGTCAGTCAATGTTCGAATCGGTCGAAATCAGGAAGTGTCGGACGCCATTTTGTGTGGGAGTTGTGTGACAGAGAAAAACAAAGGTGGAGAACGTGAAAAGGGGGCAGGGTAGAGAGTTCCTGACCCCCTAGCCTTTGTCAGGGGGTCCCTGAAGGACCCCGAAGGACCCCGAAGGGTGAAAAAAAACATTTTATTTAAGTGTTTAGATGTTGGTTGGCTCTAAAAAGAGCCGTTGGGTTAATTGAGTGTTTTTTGGTACGTATAAGTAAGTACCGATGCAGAGTCTAAACTTCAAGACAAAGACTCTGTTCCCTTCATCTGTGAAATGTACACCATCTCCTCTATAAATGCCTTGCCACTCCCCTCACTATTTCTTCTTATTTCCTGGGACAAGGAGCTGAACAGCTATCAATTTTACTTGAAAATGGCAGAACAGCAGTGTACTTCAGGGAGTGAGGAGGAGATCTGGATGCACTCAGAAGGATTGTATTATAATGATGATGTACACATAGTCTCTTTAATGTGTTTATTCTTAACACCCACCAAATACACAGCGATGACAGCAGGCTATGGCTCCAACTGTCCCTTCAGTCCCTTGAACACTCTCCACCCATGTCATCACATTCCGAGACAGAACTATCCCTTAAAGGAGAAGCTACAACACATCTTCCCTTTATAAAACATTTAAAAGAACACAAAAGAAAGCAAAAAAAGAAGAAAGATAAAATAACACAGTTTAAGCAAATACATAAGACTTGCAGATACAAATATAAAACAACTTAATACCATTAGTGCTTTACACAGTAGTCTTGAAGATACAATGGTGGTCTCCTGATCCTGGAACCATGAGAATGTGGATCAGAATGAGTACAATTTTCATAACATTTTGGAACTTTGGGCTGAGACGGGGAATCTCTGTGTCCATTCCCAGAATGAACACATTTAGACAAACGAGACATACTCCACACATCTCCCCCATCAAGCATAACTACATTTCTCATGACTTTAACAATACGCCTCGGTCCAAAATATTTTGTACCACCTTTGGGAGACCAAACTGCTTTCTTAACAAATACCAGGTCACCAATTTTCCAAGTAGATTGACATACCCCATTTCTCATATCAAACCTACGCTTGTAATTCTCTTGATATTTGTTAAGTCTCCAATTCTTCACAACACAACCCCTGTCTTTCACACTCAACCAAAGAGGATTTAACTTAGAACCAGCTGTTCTTCCCTTAAGTTTTTCAAATGGGGAACAGCCAGTAACACTATTAGGTGTATTCCTATGTGCCCACAATTTTTCTCGTAGGATGGGCTTGAGTGGAGCTCTTCTCTCTAAGGCACTCTGAGCGGAAGCTCTAATCAATCTATTCATACTTTCAACTAACCCATTTGCCTGAGGGGCATAAAGGGCAGTTCTGTGATGTGTGATTGAAAGATCTTTCAAGAAATCTGTCATTTCTTGAGAGGTAAATTGCACCCCATTATCCGAAACAAGAACATCGGGTATGCCTTCACATGTAAAGGCATCTCTAAGAAATTCAATAATGTTCTTAGTTACCACTGAACCCATACAAGAAGCAGATACCCACTTGGATGTGTAATCAACTAGTACAACAACAAACCTTTCCGAGGGAGACAAAGTGTCAAAAGGACCCACAATATCAACAGCAAGCTTTGACCAAGGACGTTCAGGTATCGCAACAGGAGAAAGAGGAGCAGTCCTAACTTTCCTCGACTTGTCATTTCCTGCACACATAACACAATCCTTAACTACTTCTTCCACTTGACGATCTACTTCAGGCCACCAATAAGACTCTCTAACTCTCGCCTTAGTCAAACTGCACCCAAGATGGCCCTCATGGGCAAGATTGACAATTTTCTCTCTCATGTCAACAGGAGGTATAAGTCTATCCCCCCGCAAAAGTTCTCCTTGAAGAATATTCAATTCTTCACGCACATTCCAAAAACCTCTTACACAACTCGGAACCAAATTCAAGGAAGGCCAACCATTAACAATGAAATTCATGATGATACTTCTAGCCTCATCACCCTCACAACCAGCTTTCCATTCTTCCTTATCAATAGCTGACTCTTTCACCCAACAAACATTGCTGTCAAGGCTATTAATTGAACTTTTCTCCAAAGGCATTCTAGATAGGAAATCTGCTGGAACATTCCTTAGACCAGGTAAATACTCCACCGTAAAATTGTACTCCCATAGTCCCTCAACCCACCTTTTAATTCTTGGAGTAGTGCTTTCAACATTCCTACACGAAAACATATGTACAAGAGGTTTGTGATCTGTTCTCACAAGAAAAGGTATACCCCACAAGTAAAATCTGAAATGATGTATAGCCCAGTAACAAGCTAAAGCTTCACGCTCTATCACCGAATAGCGCTCTTCCGCACCCTTCAATGAGCGAGAAGCGAAACCAATCACCTTCTCACTACCATCCACCACCTGTGATAACACCGCACCCAAACCTCGTACACTAGCATCAGTGGTCAAAATGGTCTTTTTTTGAACATCAAAATGACCCAGGGTTGGCATACCTGCAATTTCCTTTTTTACTTTTTTAAAAGCATCTTCACACTCATCAGACCAATTAAATTCTTCTCCTTTTTTAAGAAGAATTCTTAAAGGTTGCATAACACTCGCAAAATTATACACAAATTTTGAATAATACTCAGATAATCCTAAAAAGGATTTTACTTGATCTTTGTTTAAAGGAGATGGTGCCTGCAATATTGCCTCTGCTAGATCAACTTTGGGGCTGATACCCTCCCCAGAAATTGAATGACCCAGATAGGAAACAGAGGTAACCCTAAATTTACATTTCTCACTTTTCAACGTGAGTCCCCGTTCCTTCAACCTGGACAGTACGCAGAACAAAACTTCATCATGTTTATCCCTATCTTTACCATGGACAAGAATATCGTCCTGAAAAAAATAAAACAGAATCAATGCCATTCAAAACATTCTTCATCACTCTTTGGAAGCAAGCTGCAGCACTTGCTAACCCAAAAGGCATACGAATAAATCTATATGCACCTAAAGGGGTTACAAAAGATGTAAGATGTCTGGATTCTTCATTTAACATAATCTGATGGTATGCCGCAGATAGATCCATTACACTAAATAAACTGGAACCTCCCAATTTTGATAAAGCCTCATTGATATTAGGTAAGGGATCTCTGTCTACCCAGATGCAGTTGTTTAAACTTCTCAAGTCCACACACATCCTGATCTTTTTTCCATTATCCTTCGGGACCAAAACTATGGGAGCCAACCATTCAGACGACTCTATCTCCTCAATTACTTGCAGACCTAATAGCCTATCAATTTCTTCCTGTAAGGGTTCCAACATAAGGTTGGGAACCTTCCTTACTTTGTGTACAATCGGTGTGGCATTTTTTTTTAGAATTATTTTATGGTTAAAACCATTGAGACACCCAAGCTTTTCACTAAAAACTTCAGGAAACTTTCCCAAAATATCTTGAACATCACTCTGTTGTGAAACTAGCATAACTTGGTTTGGTGCATTTGGGTTCAGAATGATGCCAAGATCTCTTTGATGACGCCATCCCAGCAGGTTATCTCCTCGTTTAGCAACATAAATCTTCCCTACTGTTTCTCTACCCTGAAACACAATAGGATGAATTGAATAACCAATTAAATCAATTTTCTGCCCACCGTAACCCACCGGATTGATATCAGGTGACAAAAGTTTTATATCACAAGAGCCAAAGGTGGAATACCAGAACTTATCGCTCAGGAGAGTATAAGGTGAGCCAGAATCTGCTAGCACAGGAACACATTTATCACCAATGTACACATCACATAAAGGCATGTTAACATCCCCTATGTCAACTGTTTTCTCATTATTCACTGCTTCAACCTTACTATCCGTGATACAATGTATAGCTAATTGAGCGAATTCATCTGCATCATTTAACATATTCACTTTGGTGTTCCTACACATGCGAGCATAGTGACCTTTTTTCCCACAGCTTCTGCACATGGTACTCCTAGCAAAACAATTTGGATAATTCTGTCCATGGTTCTGACTGCCACATCTAGGACATTTAAACTTATTCTCCTTATTAAAACTAAAATTAGACTTCTGTTTGTCCAATTTAATGGCAGGCTTGTCCTGATTGATGTTTGCTTTTCCAACCAGTGCAACAGGAGTTTCGCATGACGCGCCTTCTTGGTCCACTTTATTGACATTGGACATGGGAACAGAGGAAGATGCGCCACTTCGCATCTCTTTGACCCAAAAAGAAGTGTGTTCAATACTTTCCACAATCGTAATGGCTTCTTTAAGATTGGGGTTTTTTTATAGTAATTTTTCCTGGACTTTTGGATCATTGGTGCATCGTACCAGTTGATCACGGATGAGAGAGTCAGATAATTGTTCAAACTCGCAAGTCTGTGCCAACGACTTTAATGCTGCCACATAGTTCCCAACTCTCTCTCCTTTAGCTTGTACACGCATAAAAAATGTGTGTCTCTCCATAACCACATTTATGCGAGGTCCAAAATGACCCTGCAGTTGCAAAAGAGTCATTTCATATACATCATTGGGTTCACCTGCACTTCTTCCTATAGGTATAGGATCCAAGCTGTCATAAATGTTTCTTCCTTCTGTACCTAGGTTGTGCAGTAGTGTGGCTTTTTTCCTAATTGCAGAAAACTTTTCACCCCCAATCGCCAACAAATATGAGTCAAAAAGTGGTTTCCATTTCTTCCAGGGAAGTACAGGTTCCCCTCGTTCGCTTAAAAACTGTGGTGGTTGACTCATGCTGCTTGCTGACGCGATGTCTAGATGTTATGTCACTGATGTTCTCTGTTCCTAAATCTATACAATTTCAATTGGGAGTGATAACTTGACTAATAGTTCATATGTAGAGTTTCTATGGTACAACTAAATTGCTGCCATTTTCCTCCTCAAAAGTCTGAATTTCCTCAGCTGGTACTCTTTACACATTAGATGATGAAATTGTGAAACAAATATAATTAATTTTACTTGCACTCTCCAAAACACATCCTCAAAAAAAATGTATATTGAGAGAACAAAAATAAAAACAAAAACGATGTCAATGTCAAACCTTCCTGAATTCTTTCCAATTTTCAAAGAGAATGCCACATCAAAAAAAAATATCCTCTCCACGTTTGAGAAAATGTTTTTTAAGCATCAAACCAGCATGTAATCCTTTTGTGAATATGTGCTTCACACACTATTTTTCCATTGCTGTTCCTTTTGCCATCAAGCACCGAAAGATTCAAATACAATAGACCACTGTATGAGTCATGCTTTGTGCAGCTGCTCATTTAAATAATGGCCTCACGCTCTGACTGCCTCACGCGCTGACTTCAATTGCACAACTGATATTTCATGACTCATAAGCCTCACGCACTGACATTCTTCGCCTTTGTTTGTTCTTTCAGGAGCAAGCTGCTGTCATCACGCGCTGAGCCAAAGCATCCGTGTTTCAGCTCGAGCTTCAGTTTAAACAATGCACGTTTACTTTACTGAGGCTAATTTCCTCCAAATACATAAATCTTGCCTGTCCATATATACATTCACCGATCTTCGCTCTCCTCGCAAGAGTCACGCTGGCAGTCAAGCATTTAAAAACAGACCTTTGACTTAGTCAGCTCGCGCTTCAGTTCAAACAATGTGCGTTACTTTAAACTGAGGCTATTTTCCTCAAAATACATAAATCTTGCCTGTTCAAATGTACTTTTATGCCGATCTTCGCTCTCCTCTCAGAGTCACGCAGGCAGCCTTCCAATTCAGCCAAGTATTTAGAAACAGACCTTTATCTTTGTTTCTTCACTTGCTCTTCAGTGGCACGCTGGGTTTCCTTGGTGGGTGTTCCTTTTAAATCGTCGCCAGTATTATAATGATGATGTACACATAGTCTCTTTAATGTGTTTATTCTTAACACCCACCAAATACACAGCGATGACAGCAGGCTATGGCTCCAACTGTCCCTTCAGTCCCTTGAACACTCTCCTCCCATGTCATCACATTCCGAGACAGAACTATCCCTTAAAGGAGAAGCTACAACAGATTGGTTCATAGTAGTTTCTCTTCCAGAATCTTCAAACACCACAGCCACTCCCCTCACTATTTCTTCTTATTTCCTGGGACAAGGAGCTGAACAGCTATCAATTTTACTTGAAAATGGCAGAACAGCAGTCTACTTCAGGGAGTGAGGAGGAGACCTGGATGCACTCAGAAGGTGTCTTTCAGTAGAATGGCAATATGAAAAGAAAGATAGTTGTAAAATGGAGGCTTATATACTTTTTTTAAAAATAAAAATAACTCATTGGCTGTTTCAGACCATTCAACACTAAAAACTAGGCTGTATGTTTACATTTTTAAAAGCATGTTTTGTATTGGCTCACAAAAATGTGTTCCCACAGAACATTACTTTGGATTTGCTGTTAGGTTTGAAAGTCAAGCAATATTGCTCTTTGGATTAGAAACATTGTGTGCTGAACGTCTGACCTCTCTGCTCACACCAGTGTTCCATGATCTGTTGCTATGCTAGCAGGCAGAAGTCATGTTGGGGGTAGGAATCATTTGGAAACGGTAGAAATTTGCAACCAATAGAAATGTGTGTTTCCATTTAAAAGAAAGGTGGAGAACGTGAAAAGGGGGCAGGGTAGAGAGTTCCTGACCCCCTAGGCTTTGTCAGGGGGTGCCTGAAGGATCCCGAAGGGTGAAAAAAACATTATTTTTTTTCAAAAAAATCGGGCCGTGCGCGCACCGTGCGTGCACCGTGCACACACCGTGCGCGCACGGCGGAAAAATTTCGTAAAAGAAATGGGATTAAAAATCAAGTGTAAGTGTTGGGTGGCTCTACAATGAGCCGTTGTGTTAATTGAGGAACAGAGGACCCAAAAAAAAATGAAAAAAATCATGGGGGGCATGTGTGCTGCTGTATCTTATTCTCTATTAGGTTAATGCTGGTCTCACCATAACAGAGAACAGCATTGCACACATTGCACTGTATATGCACCCTCTGGAACAGATGGTGCATATCCAGAGGACGAGAAGAAGGTGAAGCTGCGGCCGCAGAAGATGTGCTTGCCTGAGCTGCTGGAGGGTTATCTCTTGCAGCTCGAGTACACTCCCGAGCATAAGCCACGGGATGCACTGATTGAAAGTGCCTCAGCATAGAGTAGATACTAAAAGAGTATTTCTTTTTAGGGTCTCCTCTAGATAGGACCACTCCACAAACAGTGCAGGTGACTTTAGGAGCATTCACCTTTTTCTGGCCCTCTGGAAAAGTAAAAAATTTCCAAATGAACGAGTCCTTCTGTTTCCTCTGCCTTTGTGACACAAAGGTCTCCTCCTCACTCCCAGAAGATGACTGCTGCTCTGCCATTCTCAAGTACTAGAGTACTGGAAAATCTGCTCA
Organism: Triturus cristatus; assembly: GCF_964204655.1. Classification (NCBI taxonomy): domain Eukaryota; kingdom Metazoa; phylum Chordata; class Amphibia; order Caudata; family Salamandridae; genus Triturus; species Triturus cristatus. The sequence continues at coordinate 741,932,644 of NC_140591.1, read as the reverse complement.
GCTCCTTCTCCCAGGAAATCAGAAGAAATAATGAGGGGAGTGGGTGTGGTTTTGGAAGATTCTGGAACTGAAACTACTATGAACCAATGAAAAGTGTTGTTTCTTGATCACATGACTTGCCGTGCGTGCACCGTGTGTGCACGGTGCGTGCACAAAGCACGCGTGCATGCGCGCTTGCGTGCATGGAGCACGCGCGCACGGAGCACGCGCGCATGTGCGTACGGAGCACGCACGATGCACGCATGCGCGCACGGGGCACGTACGCATGCACACACGAAGCACGTACGCATGCTTACATCGTGCGCGCACGGTGCGCGCACCAACGCGCCAGAAGATAGCCAAAGAGAAAAGTTGAGAACGTGAAAACAAGTAACGGAAAACACTTCCTAATGCCCTAGGCTTTGTCACAGGGTCTCAAAAGGACCCACAAGAGCAAAAAAAAAAATGCTTTTTATTTTGCGGGTGCGTGCACGGTGCGCACACGGTCAAAAACCCTAAAAAAACTTTTTTTTTAAAAATAACAATTTAAACGGTTTATAAGTTTATAGAAGATATTAACTATTCTGTTCAACTGTATCCAAATTCAAAAAAAAGTAGAGCTGAGCCATTCCATATTACAGGATACTGTCAATCTATAACTATACACATAGGTAGTTTATTGTAAAATAAATATATAAAAATATAATAATACATTCATAAATTAGCATTTAATAAACCTTTGATATTCACTGAAAAAACCATAGGTTTCACACACGTTATAGTTAGGAATTAGCATTTAAAAAACTTTGGAAATTCACTGAAAAAACCATAGGTTTCACAGATGTTATAGTTAGCTGGACTTTTCACTCGTACAAAACCATTGAAATTCCCCCCTCATAGTTAGTTCAGCTAACTATAACTCGCGCGCCCACAATGCACTGCTGATGACGTCACATATTACATCACTCATGACATTACTGATGACATCTCAAATGACATCACTGATGACATCATCCAGTGAATGTGTTTTTTTCTGAAAATTACATATGTTTTATATATGTATATCTCAAGGTCAATGGAAGAATAAATGGGTATAAGTGTCTAAATGGATGATCTGTTTTTGAAAAATTGATTGTATAACTGACTGATTAAGTGTATCTTAGTGAATACATGGCTTAGTGAGTAATGTTTAAATATGTAAATATCTGTATCAGTCTCTCACTTTGTGTATAAGTGGCTGCATGGGTTGGTGAATAGCTACATGAGTGTCTATATAGGTTATTAGTTGGTTTTTTGAGTATCAGTATGAGTGTCTGTATGGTTCGGTGGGGGTATTACGTAGTGCATAGGTGCATGAATGAGTGACTCACTGTTTGTATGTGTTGAAGACAGCATGCGTGCAGGACTGCATGGGTGGATGAGTGTGTGCATGGGTGTGTCAGTGAGGGAATGACTGTCTCAATAGTGTCTTTATGAGTAACTACATAGGTTTTAAACTAGTATATGTGACTATTGGTGTATATAAGTGAGTATATGTGAGAGTGAGAGATTGGAAGAGTTCCTGTATAAATAAGTATGTGTTTCTATAAGTGATTGTTTAAAAGACTAAGTATGTGTAAGTTTCCGTAGAAGTGTGGTGGTGTGTGTATAACTGTATATGCAAGTAAATGGATGTTTGATTCTTTATTAGCATGAGTGACTATGTGTGTGAGTAACTCTATGGATGAGTGGCGTTGTGTAACAGGATGTATAGGTGTATGAGTACATATGATGAGTGAGTACATGTATGAGTGACTGTATAGGACTGTTGGTGAATGAGTGGATGTGTATGTGGATCTTAGAATTACTGAATAGGTTGTTGTAACTGGTATTGGTATGTCCATTGTTTTGAAAATTTTAGTTTCTATTTTTGAATGTGTGTATCAAAGGTTATATTAGGGGGAGAGGAGGTCTGCCACTCTATCACAAGGATGATGTCATCAGTGAAGTCATTTGAGATGTCATCAGTGATGTCATGAGTGATGTCACTGACCATGTCATGAGTGATGTAATATGTGACGTCATCAGCAGTGCATTGCGGGCGCGTGAGTTATAGTTAGCTGAACTAACTATGACGGGGGAATTTCAATGGTTTTGTACGAGTGAAAAGTCCAGCTAACTATAAAGCCCCTGAAACCTATGGTTTTTTCAGTGAATTTCTAAGGTTTTTTAAATGCTTATTCCCAACTATAACGTACCTGAAACCTATGGTTTTTCAGTGAATTTCAAAGGTTTTTTTAAATGCTAATTTCTAACTATGCCTACAGAGATAGGACATGTGAAGAAAGAAGAAAAAATGTACAGAAAGAAAAAAAAAAGAAATGCAGAAAGAAGCAACAGAAGTCCTCAAAGACGAAGAAAAGTGCAGGAAGAAGGATAACGTGCAGAAAGAACAAACAGAAGAGCAGAAAGAAGCCTTGTTGCAAAATCATCCTGTACCCTCAACTTTTTCAGACGGATACTGGTGGTAACTGAGTCTGACTAAACAGTCCTAGAGCCAGTGCTATGTTAAAAGACACTAAGAATACAGTGAAAACACCTACATACACTAGGGAACACTATGCGTTGGGGTCCCCCTGTGATTAGCATGACTTCCTCTGTAAGCCCCTAGTATATAATAGGGCAGGGAATTAAAACTACCTCTTAAAACGCGCCACAGGGCATGTTTGCAGACGTCACCTCAGGCCCCGTCCCCTCCCTTCCCCACTGTGTAAACACGCCCTGTGGCCGTTTTAAGTTGGGAGATTAAGTACCCCTTGAATCCTGAGGGTCCCTAGGGTCCAACTAGCCCACTAGGTACCTCCAGTAAGCGCCACAGAGCTGCGTTGCAGAGAGGTGTAATAAGTGGCACGGCCTGGACCTCCTCTCTGCAACGCAGAGCAGTGGTGCTTACTGGAAGCACCTGGTGGGCTAGTTGGCCCCCAGGGTCCCTCAGGATTGAAAGGGAATTATTTCCCCAACTTAAAACGCGCCACAGGGCGTGTTTGCACATGTCACCTCAGGCCCCGTCCCCTCCCTTCACCACTGTGTAAACGCGCCCTGTGGATGTTGTAAGTTGAGAGATTAAGTCCCCTTGAATCCTAAGGGTCCCTAGGGTCAAACTAGCCCACTAGGTACCTCCAGTAAGCGCCACAGAGCTGCGTTGCATAGAGGTGTAGAAAGGGGCGTGGCCTCAGAACACCTGTCTGCAACGCAGCTCCCTGGTGCATACTGGAGATACCCGTTGGGTTAGTTGGCCCTCAGGGACCCTCAGTATTGAAGGGGAATAAATTCCCCATCTTACAATTGCGCAGGGGGCGCTTTTGCAGAGTGCTGCAAGGAGGCGGCATGGCCTCCGGCGTGACGCCGGTCTTTTATTTTTATTTTATTTTTTAAGAAGGAGGGCTGTATGGCCCCCCTTCTTATTCTAATTTATTGGCACTGGGGACCCCATCCCCCAGGGCCTGTACCCTAATTTTTTTTGTTGAAAAAATAAATTTGGAAGGGGGCCGCGTGGCCCCCCTTCCAAGGCCTTAATCGGCCCCGGGGACCCCAACCCCCGGGTCATGGCCTTTTTTTTTTTAAATTCTTTAAGAGGGGGCTGCGTTGCCCCCCTCCTCAGGCCACTTATGGCCCCGGGGACCCCATCCCCCTGGGCCGGCCATTGTTTTTTAATATTTTAAAAAATATATATTTATAGAAACACCTAGGACATGCTGGACAAACCATATGTACCTATCACCAGGACGATTTGCGTGATATTCATTAAAAGGCAACTATGCATACAATGAATCCACGTGGAATGTATTTACACCGCTAGTGAAGCTCTGACGTGTCTGATGCCCTACTGAGCCTAATCCCGGCGCCCCCACCGGTGGGTACTCTCCAAGTAGACACCCTTGTCATTTATTTATACAAACATGGGTAGCTAGTGACGGGCACATTTAATACACACGCACACCAAGCCATTCAAAGGGGATTCGACAAAAATGTGACCAAACTATGCAAGAAACCCCCCTCACGGTTAATAAAACACACATCCACCGCCGGATGTGTCATACTTTTTATTTTACTCTCTGGAAAGGAGACAAACCTCACTTGAGAGTCACAGCGTGCTCCTGGCTGAGCCCAATGCTGTGTTACACCCACCAGTGCCTGCCGAGTGCCACACACCTCTGTGTTGTATTCCACCAGGTAGTGCGTATGCTTTGACACTCTCTAGCCCATGTGCACTGTAACACCACCCCGTGAATATGTCATGCTACACTTGCCTTTGCACGGGTTATATTGCCCCATCTAATGTGCCTTCCTCGATGCCTATGTTATAATGCACAGCGCTATGCATACATATTACAATCTGGGATCCATATCTTTGTCACAGTGCACATGCAACGTTACACTCCCCAGCACATATTTTATATTACAACTTTAGAGACTAGTTAGGTTACACAACACTGCCCTGTGCATATTACACTCCAAGACGTATATTGCATAGCACGCGCTAGTGCCTGTGCTATCTCGCGCTCTCCAATGAATCAGTCATTGCGCACAATGTATTGCATATTATATTTCACGCCCCAGTTTATCTTATATCACACTTTTTGGTGCATAGTTTATACTATATACTATATCTGGTTTTCATTTTCAATCGTGCTCTCAGGACTATGTTCTATATAACACTTCGTCCACCTACCCTTTTTACGGGCATTACATTTTGCAATGGGGGGTGGAGGGTCAGGGGGTGTTTCTGCCAAGTGAGCCCGGAGTCACAATCACAAACATCCTCTTCTTCCTGAATAAAAGTGAGATTATGCTGCATACTTGTTCATATTTTAAGTAGTTCGCACAGACACACATTTTAAAAACAATAAAGTTCCTAATACCCACCTTCTCTGATCAGTTAGCTTGCTGCTCCATCCACCTCCTCCCTATCCTCTGTCTGAATCCATGGACTAGCCTCCTCCCTCCTGCCATGCATGGTCTGATGTGCTGCCACTGCCCTCCATTTAGCATGATGTACCAGTCCACTCCTCCTGCCCTCCATTGCCCAATTCTATGGCCCATCATTGACCTCCTGCTTAGCCTCTGTGCTTAGCTTGCTGCCCCTATTCTCCTTCCCCCTGCCCTCCGATGTCTTTGTGCATGCCCCTGCTCCATCCTTTTTGCCCACCATGTTCCATGGACCTGCCACTCCTATCTACTGAGTGTTCTGTTGAGCTGCCACTTCCCTCCCACCTGCCTAGCATTGTCAGATGACTGTAACCTATCCCTGCCACCTCCACCCTGCCTGTCCACATGCCATGCCCCTATCCCCTATCCCCTTCCTCCTGTCCTCCATGGTCCATTTTACTGCCACACCCTTCTGCCCTCCCTGGTCTGTTGTGCTTCAACTGCTCCTCCTGCCTGCCCCATGCGATCTGTTGTGAGGCCCCTTCCCCTGAACTCTCTTGTCTGTGCCCAGGTCCTGACCCTCCCTTCTATCCTCCATGGTCCTTTGTGCATGCCCCTCCACCCTCCTTCTTGCCCATCATAGCCATTGTGCTGCCACTAACCCTCCCACTTGCCATGCATGGTCTTCTGTGCTGCCATGGCCCCTCCCACCTTCCCTGTGTGGTCAGCTAGCTGTCCCTGACCCCCTCCCACCTTGCCTCCATGGTCTGTGTGTATGCCATCATAGTCTCACTGTTGCTCTCCATGGTGTGTCTTGTTTCTAGTGCCCATCCTGCCTGACCTCCATGGTCATCTTGCTGCTCCTGCCTCCTTGCCCCAGCCCTCTGTTTCCATGTGCAGACCCCTATTCCCTCCCTCCTGGCTTGTCTGTTCCATTGTAATGCCCCTGAACCGTCCCTCCTGCCCTTTATGGTCTGTTATGCTGCAGCTTTCTCTCCTGTCTGTCCATTATGGTCAGCTAGCTACCATTGCCTCTTTCCCCTCTGTTCTCTGTTGTCCATGTGCATGGTCCTGTCCCCTCCCTATTGCTTTCTATGGATTGTTGTGCTGCACTCCCGTCCCACATGCCCTGTGTGGTGTATTGTGCTGCTGCAAACCCTGATGCCTGCCCTGTAGGGCCAGTTTGGTGCACCTCTCCATGTCCCTCCTGTCCTCTGTTATCCAAGTCCATGTCCCTACCCCAATTCCTCCTGCCTACCATGATCCAATGTACCATACTTGTGAACATTTTGACCTTGGTAAGAGGGAGATTTTGAGAAAAAAACTGGGGTATTGATTTTCCCCTTTGAGTTACATTGAAAAAGAGGAGTTTGTAGACAGGAGACAGATCAAGTAAAGCCCATTTGAGCTTAAAAACATTGGACGTTTCCTGGCTGAAACAGGTCTGTTGGCATGTATGGTTGTACTACCATTGCCTCTTCCTTCTGCCCACAATGGTCTATTATATTGCCACAGCCTCTCTTGCCAGTCCTGTATTGTTGGTTTGTTGCCCCTGCCCCCCTTTCCACTGCCCTCCATAGTCTGTTGTGCTGCCACTGCCCTTCCTGCCTGCCCAGTGTGGTCAAATTGTTGCCTCTGCACTCTCCTACCTGCCTTCAATTTTCAGAGTCCTTGCCCCTGGCCTCTGCCTCTCAACAGTATCCCAATGAACAACTAGATTGCTAACATTCTATATTTATTACAAAAGTGTGGAACGCCTGACGTCATCTTGATGTAATCAAAACTGTAATACCTAGAGCATTTCCTTTAGAAATTACATATATGAGAGGATCTTATTTGCATCAAAATTATGGTTAGTGCTCTAAAAAACTAAAATGTGGACTTATTTTCTGAGTTTTCAAATAGCGACAAAGAACTTTTCAATTATTTGTAATCTTTGTTTTTTTATCCAGTTGACCACTTGATTAAATGTTGCACTTAGGGGAGAGGATGTGGTGTTACTTCCAGAGCTGCAGACTTTGCAACTGGGGAACCAGGTTGGAGTTTCTGCTTCAGCTCAACATTATGCGATTCTGGTCAAATCACGTAATCTCCCCATGTCTACAACCAAAATGAATTTCATCTTGTGTGATGTAACCAATGCTCATGTAAAGCACTCCAATACCTGACAAATCTGCACTATATAAAAATGCAAATACACAAAAAATAAGTGTTTTGCACACTTCTGTCATTGGGCTACATGTGGGCTACATCTGGGTGATATTTGGGCTACATTTGGGCTCTTTTCTCTCTGGTGGCCATCTTGGGAGATTTATTTGTTATGAAGTTTCCTAATTTCCTTATTTACCGCAGTCTCCTCAGTAGGAAATACTTCCAGTTTTTTACTTTGGTTCCATCAAGAAGGCATTCAGATGAGTCACACATTTGCCATAAATTCTGAATGTTAGCACTCTAGTTGCTCATTAGATCACTGTAGTAAAGCTACTGCTCACCAGGGAAGTCTGCTGCTGGTATTCAAAGTGCATGTTTCAATCTGCATGTCGGAATTTTTTTATGAAATAGAAGAGGACTTGAGAAGTCACTCAAAATGTGCCCTAATTTTTCTTTCTGCAGCACTAATGATACTTTCTATGGCAAAATGAACCCCCTCATTTTGTTCCTTTTTGAATTAAATGTTTTAAGAGTTACCACTTTATTCCAATCAAGATGGCTTCAGGTGTGCAATACGTTTGTCATAAGTAGGACTGTTAGCGCTCTAGTTGTTCTTTAGAACACTCTGGGAAGCTGCAGTAGAACACAAAGGAATCAACTGACAGTCTCTGCCCTTGTTGGATGTACATGTTTTACTGATAATGTCAGAGTTCATTCTCACATGACTGAGAAAGATAATGTGAATTTACAGAAAATATGCTCTCAGTATAGCTTATAGATCACCTTCCAAACCTCTGTGGGAAAAGCATGAGAAGATAGTTTTCTCTCAAACATGATTCATGATATCCCAGCAGAAGGCTTTTTCACATGGTAAAATCACCTTAGAACACACCACAATTCCTAAAATGAGTATGGTACCATCAACAAATCATTTATAATGTAACTAAAGTTTTAAAACCTTCTATTAACTGCAATGCTTTTTAATGAGGTGCTATCATGTATATTGGTCCCAAGATGGCTGCCAACACTTATTGGATGAAGTACTGACAGCCAATCAGATCTCATGATGAGATGTGTGGTTAGGCTCCGCCCAGATATATCTATCTTTTTAACTCTAAATTTCTCAGGAACTACTGAACTTATTTACACCATTTAAGCAAAAGGCACGAGTCTGAACTGAGGACTACCTCTTTGCCAAATTTGGTGTAATTCCGTTCAGCAGTTCGGGCTGTAGCTGCGTCAACAGGTCCTATGGGAAAATGCATGGGGAAAATGCATTTTGGGACCCCCCTTTTTTCGCGGCCCCCGCTTGACGAATCACTGTGAAATTTTTAGGATAGGAGCGGACCGGAGCTTGCCAAAAGTTTAGAAAAGTTTGCGATAATTCGTCAATCGGCGCCAACGTTATTCCAAATAGAATGTTGCGGATTTCCTATGGAAAATAGGTCCTAACTAGAACTACCTACTGGCGACTGCCAGTAGGTAATATATATATATATATATCTATATCCTATTGGTGGTCGCCAGTACATAGTTATAGTTAGGACCTAGTTACCATAGGAAAATCTTAACATTCTTTTCCCAATAACTTTGGCGTCGGATGACGAATATTCGTGAAATTTTCAAAACTGGTGGGGCGCTCCGGTCAGCTCCTATCCTGAAAGGGGTGATTCGTCAAGCGGCGGCCGAGAAAAAAGGGGAGTCCCAAAACGAGTTTTCTCCATGTTATTTCCCATAGGAAATTTTGGAACAGGCTACAGCCCGAACTGCTGAACGGAATTACACCAAATTTTACAAAAAGGTAGCCCTTGTATCAGAAAGAGACCTTTTTTTTAAAATGGTGTAAATCCATTCAGTAGTTCCTAAGAAATTAAAAAAATAGAGGTCAACAAATCAATTTCCCATAGGAAACTTTAGAAACAGTTATAGCAAAAACTGAACGGAATTACACCAAATTTGGCAAAAAGGTACTGCTTGGCTCAAAAAGCGACCTTTTAAAAAATGGTGTAAATCCGTTCAGTAGTTTTTGTGAAATTAAGAAATAAATATAGTGATATCTATAGCCGTGGAGGATCCGCGCACCCTCCCGATCACGAGCTTCATGCTAATTGGCTGTCAACACTCCAAACCAGGAAGTGTTGGCAGCCATTTTGTGCCTCGGTAGAACTGAGGCATAAGAAAACAGAAAAAGAAATGTGAAAAACAAGAAAAGGGGGCAGGGTAGAAACACCCTGACCCCCTACGCCTGCTCAGAGGGTCCCACAAGGACCCCCAGGGCCACAATAAGCATTTTCTTTAAAAAAAAAAGAATAATAAAAAAAAATAAAACCCACACCCAGCGCGAATTACGGCCAAAATAAAAAAAAAACAAAGCGCGGTCTTCCGCGCTTCGTTAATATTTGGCCCCGAGTGGGCAAGGTCCTGGGGGCAGAAATAAAAAAAAGTGTGGGGGGCCCCAATCCCCCCCACACTGCCCCAGGAACCGCCCCCTCCCCGGGGCTTGGTTAATGATTTGCAGGGACACGCAGTCCTCCCGCAGCCCCGGTGACCGCCACCCCCCGGGGCAAATTTTTAAATGTGTGGGGGGCCTCTAAGACCTCCATCCCCGGGGTTTTGAAAAAAAATAAACCTGTGTGGGGGGCTCGAGCCCCCCCACATTCCCCGGGGACCGCCACCTCCCGGGGCTTTGCATTAAGTGGGAGGGGTCCGCGCAGCCCACCTCCTGGAGCCAGTGATGGCCCTGGGGACCGCCACCCTCCAGGGCCAGTTCCTGCAGTGTCCTGGGTGGCCCACCCCCGGGACACTGCTGTTTGCAATGAGAGGGCGGGAGCCTCGCGGCTCCTGCCCTGTCATTGCAAACTGCTTTGCTTCATTGAAGCGAGAGCAGGGAAACCTGCTCTCGCTTCAATGAAGCAAAGCAGATTGTTTTTTCACACGGGGAGCTGCATGTTAGCAGCTTCCCATGTGGAAAATCAATGCCAGCTCCCGCAGGATGCGAGGAGCCAGCAGGTACCATGGGGGCATTGGGGCTCCCCCCACGGTCCCCAAAAAGGTGGCCAGGCCCTGGGGGATGGGGTCCCCTGGGCCAGAAGTGGCCAGGGAAGGGGGCCACGCGGCCCCCCTCCCCAATAATAATTTTGAAAAAAAAACACGTAAAGGCCGGCCCCGGGGAATGGGGATTCCGGGGCCATAAATGGCCTGAGGAGGGGGGCCACGCAGCCCCCTCCATAATAATATAAAAAGAATTTGCCATGCCCTCTCTAAGGTGTGTGGAAAAGGTGGCTGCTCAGGAAAGGGGAGGAGTGCGCTCCTTAAATCACAAATTTTGGTCAAGTAGCAGCACCCGTATACCACCTACTCAGGGCTCCCGGATCCGGGATCCGGGAGCCCTGAGTAGGTGGTATACGGGTGCTGCTACTTGACCAAAATTTGTGATTTAAGGAGCGCACTCCTCCCCTTTCCTGAGCAGCGACCAACACTCAGCCATAGTGTTTTTTTCGCTGCGGTGTCCGCCAGTGTGCAGACACCTTTTCCACACACCTTAGAGAGTGTGTAGGTAATTAATATCCTTTTTATTTTTCACTAATCACGTGGCACTCCTCACTTTGCCACTCACTTCACTTCACTCACTGGTCCTGACGAAAGCCCCTGACACTTCTAAGTGGGCTGAAACATGTAGACCTACCACACATACAACTATTAGAAACTAATCTCTTTCGTAGTTGCACCACATAGTTTTATTTTAATATATCCTGAGCCGCCAATAATAAATTTACCTCGGCAAGGACTCTCAGAGATATTTTTAAGCCTTCACGACATCACACTTCTGCACCACACCAGCTCCGCTGTAGTCAGGCGTCGCAGCACAACCGGGAGGCACTCGGCCACCCGGTTGGGGCCCCTATGATGAAGCATGACATCAACCAGGTTGGTGTGTGAGGGGCCTTTTAACTAACCTAGTGGGTTCCCTATCACTGCTTCTCAGTGATTGTACCAACACCTTCGGGTTCGTCCAGCTTTGAAAGAACTAATTAGAAATGTGACCTACTGAAAACTAACTGTTCTGAGAAGCTACTTACAGGATTCTGCACTGAAACTTTGAACTTGGCTACATACCATCTGATTAGAGACAACTTGTGCTGCATTAGAAATAGATGTAAAATTATTGTGTGCCCAGTTTTTGTAATAACAGTGATAATGATCATCATAGTGTTAGTAGGGTTCTTTTTCACATTCAATAGAGAAATTAGGTCTACTGATGAAATTTCCACATTGACACACCACACGTGAGAAGCAATATTCTAGGTTAGTGCAGGATTGATTCAACTAATGATGAGAGGAGAGTGCTCGTTGAAAGATTTCACATGTGAAATGACTTTAGTATGATGTTTGAGATGGCCATCAAATGGAGGATTGTCGAAGTAAAAATCTGCATATAAAATATTAACAATGCTAGTCTGCCTTTGCTTCAACACGAAAAGTGCTTTTTAAAATGACACGGACACATTGTGCAAAACCAACTAGGCCTTAACTAGACTTTTCCATGAATAAATAATGTTCTTTAGGAAATGCTGAATCATGCACAAATGTGTTTGTGTGTTTGACCTTAATGTGACTGGCTTAAATTTGGTCATAACTGTAGAATATGATGAGTTTTTAACAACTTGCTAACAAATGGTTTGAATAAAAAGTGCAAGGATGTGCACAAAACACTTAAAAAGCTGACCTCAGCTTAACATTTTCTTTTAGAAGTAAGATTGATTAAAACTTTAAACTGTTTCAGTTAGCATTGAAAGGAATGTTGCCTTTATGTTTGTAATATAATGAATACCCTTCATATAAATAACAGCATGTAACTCTGAAGTTGGCCTCTTCTTTTCAGCATACTTTCCTCACTGATATCATATTTAATGCTGGTAAATGCTATTGCTCACACAGAAAACCATCCATTATTTGACTAAAGCTTTGTTTTACTTGATAGGAAAGGAGAGAACACATGTACTTAAAAATGCATTGCTCATACATTTTGTTTTATTAGATGGTTAGGAAATGTAGTGAAGTCTTGGAGAACAAAAGCTCAAACCAAGAAATGTGCCATATGAAGTTAGATTTATTAACAAGTTTTGAACGTGATGATAAAGCTAATCCTGGGCGTAGTAGGCGTAGCTGGGCTACTCGGAGGTCCACGGAGTTGCGAACAAACTCTGTGGAACTCCGCTCCGCCACCTGCCTCCACCTCCCCTATTAACAATTAATTCTACATTAATTAAAAGTAAATTAAAAACCACTTACTTGTACTGCGGCGTCCCCCGGCTGCCCTCCTCCTCTTCCTTGTTGTCTCTGGTGATCCTTGAGAAAACTGCATGTGCATTTCTTGCGAGAAATGTGCATGCAAACAAACGGAGCACGTCGGAACCCAAAGAGGAATTAGTGATGAACATTTCCAGCATAGAGTTGACACCCAATGAGTCTTAAACAAAGGTGTGTCCATTGTTCCAACATATCACACCAATGAATTGGAAACGGAGGTAGCACTTTTTAAGTTCATGCGAAAACTGAGATTGTTCTGGTTCTTTCATCACATAGTCCAAGATTCCTCAACTGGTAATGCTCAGACTACATCTGAAAAAATCTTCAAACCTAAAAGTACTTTTATATCTCCCATTTCACATAAGGCGCTTGAACTATTTGAACAATTGGTGAAAAAAGATTTAATATCAATTCACCAAAAAGAGTATACATGTAGTAATTTGTCCAAAAATAAATCAGTTACGTTACGGAATTTGGCTATGAACAAGCACTTGACATTCCAACCTGCTGACAAGGGTGGAGCGCTAGTGGTAATGAACAGCACTTATTACGAATCTAAAGTGGATAAACATGTACAGGACACTGATACCTATATTCTGTTGGACTCAGATCCGACATACACTTTTCAGATCATTTTATCTCAAATTTTGTCCAAGGCAAAAGATCTCGGATGGATTGATGACAACACTTACAAATTTTTAACATCTGACTACCCCAAAAGACCGCATATCTATAGGCTTCCAAAATTTCATAAAGATCCAGTGGATCCTCCATTCCTCCCCATTGTGGCCGGCTGCGGATCCCTATATGAACGAGTGGGGAAATTTTTAGATCACTACTTGCAACCTTTGGTTCAAAATTGGAAGACTTATGTGCAAGACACAACTGACTGTCTTAATAAATTACAGAACGTCACAATACCATCTGATGCTGAGATTTGGTTGGGCACCATTGATGTATCAGTGTTGTATACATCAATTCCACATGGAGAAGGCATTGAAGCTGTAGAATGGATGTTGTTAAGACACGATTATGAAGAATCACTTAACATTCTTCTTCTGCAATTATTGCAATTTAGTCTTTATCACAGTCATTTCACATGGAAACAGCAATTTTACTTACAGAAAACGGGTACCTCTATGGGTTTTACTGGGGCACCAACGTATGGCAATATCTTTATGGATAAATTCAAGGACACACACACCATGAACAATAACCTCTGGACAGACCATTTGCTATTGTACCTTCGGTACATAGACAACATTCTTATACTATGGAGAGGAACCTGGCAGGCTCTAGAAGATTTATTAATTACATTGAATAACTGTCACCCACAAATCAAATTTACTCACTGATATTGAGGCACTCTCACAACAATACTTAGATAGAGGCTATCCAACCAAAGTTTTAGAAGGGGCTAAACAAAAAGCTGGTAACTTAGATAGATCGCAGCTTTTTTAAAAATCTGTGAAACTAGGATCACGTAGAGAAGTTTACGTTTTGAAATATTCCACAGCTGCCATTGAAATTAAACAAAGCATTCAAAAACGTTGGGAAATTATAGAGCAGGAACACGATTTCAAGGAAGTTTTCCATGGCACGCCCATTTTTGCATTCTCTAGATCCAAGAATCTTAAGGAAATTCTAGGAAAGCAAGACTCACCACGCTCTGACACTGCACAACTAGGAATGCGAAAATGTCACAGCTGCGGTAATGTGATCACTGGGGATAAATTCACGCACCCACACACAGGGAAATTAATTATGCTCAAGCATACATCTGATTGTAATACCAGCATGGTCATTTATGCTATTAAATGTCCTTATGGACTAGTGTATGTTGGAAGAACCACAAGGAAAATAAAAACTAGGTTGACTGAGCATAAAAGCTTAATTTGCACAGCCAACATGAAGTCGTATTTAGCAGCACATTGGAGTGAAAAAAAGCACACTATACCACAACTGCGTTTAACCATTTTTGAGCAGGTGTCAGTATTGCCGCATGTTGATCCCGCCAGGTATTTGGCACAAAGGGAAACATTTTTGATATGTTTTCTTAAAACTAGAAGTCCTTGTGGATTGAATGATAAAATTGAACTCATTTGTTTCTTATGAAGTAATTTCTTTGTCTGTTGGGTCTATCTGCTGTTTACTTTTGACAGTTGACAGATAATTTAGTGAGCATGAATTCTTTAAAAACATGCAGAATGTTAGTACTGTAATGTTAAAACTTCCAGGACTTACATACAGAATAAAGGGGGAGGTTAACACACTTTTCCACAAACATGCTTTTCCTACTATACTTTTAGCATATTGGCCAGTTATTTTCTCTATTTGTGCACTCCCTTTACAGCATCACGTGTATCTGGTATATAAATGATACACTTTTCACCCTTTGTTTCTTAACAATTTATATTTCTACATTAAAACACTTTTTAAGCCTGGCTATATTTCCCAGATAAGCCATTTGCCAGTGGCAGTCTTTATTAGTTGTTATTGTTCATGTTTACGCGAGAAGTACCAGCTGCTGAGATTGGTTAGTCTCTTTTCTTTCTTTAGTCCTTATCGGGATAAGCGAGTCCATTTTTTATGTTTAGTACCTATTCGACATAATGCGCACGCACACGTTAAATTTGAAAAACGGAGGCGTCTCGGGTTCACGATTTCGGAAGAGAAAGGAAGCATTTCCACACGTGCACTTTGAATTGAGGTAAATGCATAACTCTCGGGCTTGTTTTGAGCCACAGTATTGTTAATCTGGACGCTGACCGCAGTCTCGGTAATATCGTTACCTTCATTTGTCTTTTGCAGTGGCATTTTTGACATTGATGAATTAACAGCAGGACAGAAAGTAAAGGATTAATGAGCAGTCGCTTTTAATGAAAGCAGGTGCATATTACTATGGCCACTAGTTGGGTGCTGTCGGATACTGCTTATAATGGTATAAGTGTAATCGCTTCAGTTCTATCCACTCGCTCGCTCTTTCACTTTTTATAGAATTGAAAATCTACACACTGCAGCAGCCTCACAGCTGCTTCATTTGGCATCTACATTGGTGATTCCCCCGCCGTCTTGCAGGGGAGACACCTTGGCATGCGTCATTTGAACTGAATTGCAAACGACGTGGTAAAGTTTTATTTCGTTTTCATTATTTAGTTTGCATGGGTTTTGCACAAAGGGTACCTTCACTGTTTTTTCTGAACCTTGCATACAGGGTATCTCTTTTGATTCACTTTTTTCGTGGCATTGGTCAATCTGCATGCTTTTAAATATTTATGGTATTACAACAGAAATACATTGCTTAAAAGGGACTCATTGGTTTCTCTGTTGAAGGAATCTGGTGATTTGGCCTTATACTACTTTTTCACGAATAAATCCATAGAATGTATTTCTACATGTACAGAAATATGTGGATTGTCATATATGTTATATATGTTCTTGCAGTGTTCCCCTGACGAAGGTGTTTGCACCGAAATGCATTGGGAAGTCATTGATGCTGGTGTAATTCAATTAAGAATTGAAAAGATTGTATAAGGAAATAAAGAAGAAGACAGCGTGTTGAGCTGTTACCATTTTGCTTTATGGATTTACTTTTTTAACCAACGGCGTTTGTTCTGCACTATTTTTAACATCTGTTTGTGCCCATCTTAAGGAAAATGTTGATATTTCACAATATGAATGTATGGTTTCATTTCACTTTTGGAGAACATATGGATTATTACTTTTCTTGTGTAAACACTGCTTAAAGATTATTGTTTTTCTAAAACAAAAACATTGTATAAATCATTTAGCACCACATTGGGCTTGTGAATAGTGCGCCCTTGTGTTCAAACAGTATTTGTTTGAATTCTTGAACTTAAAGGTTGCACCATATTTATTTACATTTGACCCAGCTCCATGTTAACACTCCTGTAGAAATTAGAAGCACTGCGATGATTTACTTGCATTGGGTTGAATTGTTCTTGTGGTGTTTCCTTCACACTGAATTTCACAAGACTACAGGTGACAAAGAGGGAAACATCCTATGGTCCTAGGAAGACTCTTTGTAAAGTGAGACATTAGATGGGTACTAACAAAAGAAAATGTATTTAGACATTAAAGGCATATGATGAAATTCAACTATCATACAGATTGAAAATTCAGAATATACAAGACATAAAATAAACGCACTTCGGGTGACAACAGAAGTTGAAATTGTCTGGGCTATAACAAGAATACAGGAAAAAATAAGTTACGAAGAGTACATCAAATTGTAATATACTACTTTACTCAAAAAAGACCATACTTGGCGGATACCAGCTTCCACCTTGTTCAGCTTCATGTGTCCGGAACCCATTCTGTGAGGTCCTTAATGGGCCACACCCCATTGACTTTGTTTAAACAACTGACTTTTCACTGGTGGAATTCTTTTCCTTGTACATGGCGACTCTACAAACATTAAGCAGTGTATTAAACATTCCCTGTCATAAGCTGTGCACCTGTTCCACAGGGAGACAAATGCTCCGGCTAATCCACCACAATGACTCACATTAATTTACACTGTACCTTAACTGAAACAGAAGGCACAAGATTGTCTCCTTCTCAGAGGAGGAATGCAACTCTCATCATGATTAAAAAATATAAAGATAAAATTCTGTTCCTTAAAATATATTGGTGTGAATGTAATATCATAACTGTGCTAATCACAACTAATAAACATTTGCACCAGCTGATAATTCAGAGAATACATTACAGAATGCTGCTGCAGGTGAGGAAGCCATTTTTTGCCCAAGTGCGATACTCCAGGGTACTGTCCCAGGTGCCTTTATTTGTGAGGGCTATAAAAAATACAAAGGGTTCCCAATTTTTACACATAATACACACAATTTGTAAGAGTCCAAATTTTTCATAAAATGAATTTCACTGGTACTGTGAGTAACTCATCTGCGAGGGTATGTCAAGCGCCAAAAAGCCATGTGTATACCTGCCGAAGACAAATGTGAGGACAAAATACCTGGTTTGAGGACATTACGCCTTGTTCAAGGGGAAAATGAGTTCAAGAAGAGTGGACTATCTTGGGAAATTTTGTGGTACATAAAATGGTGAAAATGTTGACTTTTTATGTGGACTGCAAAATGTAAAATTATGTGAGAATGCGCCAACATGACAAACATTTTGCACAGGCAAAATGAATTTGCAGAAAGCACAAAGGGTCGTGCATGCTTATAAAATACCTACAAATGGGCTTGTGCTATAATTGCTATAAATGTTACAATTTTTATAATGTTATAATGTCATTATTTGTTTCTTAGGCAAAATCAAACAGCAAGAGCAAAGCTAAAAAAACTTCAAAATAGCATCAAAGGTTATGAGCCCCAAGAATGGGTGTATAAACCAAAATAAATGAAGAAAGTATTTTTATATTTTTGTATGCAGGGTTAGTTAATTTAAAACTGCAAAACAAAATATTTAGTGACCAACCACAATTTCTTTTTATCATTTAGCCACTTTCTCTAACAGGCCATTCATACTGCAGAAAAGCTTTAAAATACGTTTGTTTTTTTTTAAGGTTTGGTCCACTTGCGTGTTGGGGTGAAACATTAGCTCACTGTTCCAAGAAAAAAAAATATATGTCACATTGCCATGGAACTCGAAGCTTCATTGCCAGGCAGCGAAAAGGAAAGAACCATTTGCTCAACTAAAAGGGGACTAAATAGTCTCTTGGCTGCCAATTGCAGAATGACAGAAAACAAAAAAAAATCCTTTCACTTGAGTCGTGTGAGAGGTGACTACATGCCCCGCAGCAAACAGATGCATCAACCGGCACAAATTGACTGTTCCACCCCAACACCATGGAAGCACATCCCTGAAAGATTTGGCAAAAAGCACAACTTGAATGAGTTTGACTGATTTGCTGGAATAAACCCCTCCCTCTTCCAGCTTCCATGCCACAACACTTCATCCTTTGGGGATGGAGCTTATGATCGTGATGAGCACTTGCCACAGATTACACTGCTTCGACAACTGCTGTGAGATCATCATTGAAAACAGGCAACTGTCCTCAACAATAGCATCTTGTTTCATGAACCTTCCAGACACCTCCACTCTTCTTGACTCCTACTTGCACACATTCAAAGCACAAGGAAAACCAGATTTGACGGTTAAGCCTTATCCTACATAGCTTCTAAAGTGTGACAACCTGCCACTACACACAAGAGCCTCCTCCTAACTCCTTGAATTCCGCAAGAAGCTGAAGACCTCATTTTTTGAATAGTCCCACTAGGCTATCGGCTTGGCTACGTTCACACTTGATCAGCACCAGGATACCCTCCATAACATAAAACATAACACATGACATACAAAACATGACACACAAAACATAACATAAAACAATGCTTGTTTATAGTAGTCTTTCAAGATCGATGTTGTATCATTCAAATTTCTGCTTCAGTTTTTCTAGTGCCCACTAGGTGGCCATAAAAGACAGCAAACTGTTGTTGTTTAAACATGGCTCTGGTTGCAAAACTGCATTCAGAGTGACAAATGCTCCTGTGAGTGACCCCAACACAGAGAGGGAACTGGGATTGACACAAAAGCCATCCAATCTTGGGGACAGATTGGCTCTGTGGAGTATGGTATACAATGCTGTCTCTTGACAGTCAGCTGAATCAGTCTGTAGCAAAACGGCAAAAAGACAAACTTTTAAACAATCTACTTTAAAACTCTGACCATATGTCATCTCAAAACATGCCTCAGTGTGGACAACTCATTATTTATAATTTTTTTAAAACTGTTAATCTTCCCATTTATGTTGCCTCTTTTACAAATATGTTACTATTAATTCAATAATTTTTCTATTTCTGTATTATATATAAATGTACTAATTGACATTCATTACTGTGAATAGTCAATTATTTGTACAGCTCCAGGAAAGATTTGGAGCTGTACACATAATGCTAATATTCAATCACCTCAGTTCAACGTGGGAAGTGCTCACAGATTAGGGTGCCGATCACGATCCGGTAAAAAATATCCCCGTGCGACTCGTATCCGGTCTTTTTACCGTACGAATCGTACAAGTGCCGTACGAACTGGCAATCACGATTCGCATGGTAAAAAGTTCATACGAACCGCATTGGGAATCATTCCCCACACGTCCTCGGGTCGGAAAATGTGTCCGACACGTCCTCGGACGATTTACCGTACAAAGGTGAAAGGTGAAGTCCGACCGAGGAATCACGATCCATCCCGTGCGTCCGAGGTTACAACCGGATGGAAAAATCACCGTCCGCACCGAACTCCCATAGCAACCATGGAGACGTGCCCGCATACGCGCCCCCAGCCCCCGTAGGTACGCGCTGAACCCCCCTGTATGTACACCCGTGTACGTGTCGAACCCCCCCGTGTACGTGTCGAACCCCCCGTGTACGTTCGAGTCGAACCCCCCCGTGTACGTTCGAGTCTAACCCCCCCGTGTACGTTCGAGTCGTACCCCCACCCGTGTATGTACGGTGCGTCCCCCCCGTGTATGTACGGTGCGTACCCCCACCCGTGTGTGTACGGTGCGTACCCCCACCCGTGTATGTACGGTGCGTACCCGGGGGGGTTCGACTCGAACGTACACGGGGGGGTACGCACCGTACATACATGGGGGGGTACGCACCGTACATACACGGGTGGGGGTACGCACCGTACATACACGGGTGGGGGTACGACTCGAACGTACACGTGGGGGGTTCGACTCGAACGTACACGGGGGGGGTTCGACACGTACACGGGTGTACATACAGGGGGGTTCAGCGCGTACCTACGGGGGCCGGGGGGGGTTCGGCGCGTACCTACGGGGGCTGGGGGGGGGGTCGGCGCGTACCTACGGGGGCGGGGGGGGGGTACGGTGCATACCGGGCCACCTACTCTGGTCGATTCGCGCCGTACTTCGCTTTTGCGGCACTTTTTGGGTGCCGTGAAAATATTGCCGTCCGGACTGCTGTCGGTTCGAATCGTAATTCCTGGGTCGTGAAACGCTGCCTGAAAGCGTCCCGACGTCACGTCGCAGCATTCCCGGATCACATTCGTATGTATATTTTCGTCGGTCGGTGTTTTTTACGATTCGTACGGAAATTGTGTTTCCGTGCGAACCGTAATTCCATGTTTGTAAAGTTTTACGACCGGGTACGAGTCGGACGGGGAAAACGCTCCGACCGACGGTTCGTACCCGGTTTTTACCGGATCGTGATCGGCACCTAGATGTTTTTCAGATATTGGCCCATGAGAGGAGAATTGTAAAAGACATTCTGTTTATCTGTTTTCTGTATTTATTGTCGGTCACTATCACCTATGGACATTTTCTCCATTGTGGCCTCTTATCTCGTTGTGGCTATCATGTGTTAGTCATCACATTACTCTTCTATATCATTTGGTGTTTCACATGTACTGCAAAGTCTTTTTTAATTGAAAAAAAATCACAGAATAAAAAATAAAATCATCAAAGCTACATATATATGAATGAGTATTTATATAGACTGAACTGGATTTTATAATTCATCAGTAGAGATCAAAAACAAATGTTATCAGGCGTTGATGAGAATGCTTCCACAGTCCTCTCAGGTCTCAGTACCTCATAGGCACACAGGTGCATCTCCAAAAGCTCGTCAGCTCACTGACTTAAGGAAACCTTTTTAAACAGAAGGAGGGAGAAGGATAAAATTCAGAAACGTGTATAGCGATGGACAGCACTACCTTGCACTAACTTTGGTGAAATACTACCACTATTATTCAAGTAAGCACTAATTGTGAACTGCATTCACCATAATGCAAAGGGGCAAACTTTCCTGGGATCTGAGGTGGTGTGTTCCCATCATCATTCTGTTTAAAAAGGCTCTGTTGAGCCAGTGAGCGGACGAGCTTTTGGAGATGCACCTTTGCGCCAGTGAGAGGTACTGAGACAGGAGAAGACTTTGGCAGCATTCTCAACAACCCCCAATAACATTTGTTTTTTATCTCTACTGATGAAGGATCAAATACAGAAACGCATGTGTCTAGAGATGAACAGCACTACCTGCACCTACTCTGATGAAATACTACTACTAATATTCAAATAAGAGCTAATTGTGAACTGAATTCACCATAATGCAAAGGGGAAAAATCTGCTGGTATGTGAGGCTGTGTCCTCCCATCCCCCTTGTGTTTAAAGAGGCACCCTTGAGCCAGTGAGCTGACGTGCTTTTGGAGCTGTGCCTGTGTGAGGTACTGAGACAACTGTGACAGCATTCTCAGCAACCCCTTGCTAAAATTTGTTTTTGATCTCCACTGATAAAGGGTAAAATCTAGAAAAGCGTGTCTAGTTATGAACACTATTACCTGCACCAACGATGGTGAAATACTACTACAAATATTCAAGTAGACAATAATTGTGAAATACATTCACTATAATGCAAAGGGACGACCTGTGCTGGGATGTGAGGCAGTGTGCTCTCATTCCCCGTCTGTCAAGAACTATATTCTGTTATGTGACAAGAACAACAACCAAGAAATCGTCAAACCTGTCTCAATGGCATACACATCGGCAGCATTGAAACCCCAAATTTGATCAAATGCTCAGTCACTTGGATTCAGTCTGGACATCAAACTCACCGTCAAGGAACACATTGCTGAAAAAATGTAGACAGCTTGGTACCAGCTCGTTCTTCTAAAGAAAGTGAAACAGTTTCTTCCTGAAAGAGACTTCACTGCTGTTCAAGTCTTGTACTCTTGCATTTCGAAGGTGGTAATACCCTGCTCTGTGACCTCTTAGAATATACCTTGGCCACACTTAAGGGCGTCCTACATGCCACAGCATGTCTCATCCAGGGCCTGAAGAAATATTATCACCCCCATCCCGATGGCACTCCATTTGCAAGTCCTATCCATCTCCAAATATCAGCTACATCATTTACAGAGCCATCACAATCAGCGTTCCCACTTAATTGCAGACACGCTTACGGTCTCTGGTGGGTCTCGGCACATCCGTGGTAAGAGCAAAATCAGACTGGAGACTAAGAAGTTTTAAAAAAGAAAATAACAAGGCAGCAGGCCTTTTCCACCTATGCACCCATGATCTTGAACACCCTGTATACATCAGGAATGTTCCAAAGCTGCTCCAATTTAGGACAGAGTTGAAGACAAGCCTCTTTAAACAATAGCACACCACAATTCTGTTAAAAGCACGTCTGCTCCCAGAACCCAGCTCCTCAACTATCACTTGTTTACCTTATGCTTCCCTATGACTGCGGACAACACTCTTTTGCCTTTTGGCTTGATTTGGACTATAAAAATAAAACAAACATGAATAAAACTTTCTGTAGCTAATGCCCAAAAACGGATAAAGTTTTCTCCAGCCAACTGCAACAACATACAAATTAATTTTGAAAGGTAAAAAATTTTGGAGTTAAAAATCAATATACCTGGTTTATCTTTAGCCTAATTTGCTAACAAATATATTCCATTTGAAGAACTCTGAAATCATTGATGCCAATTAACAATTATGATTCAATTGTTTTCCTCAAACCAATAAGGTTTACCTTATTGTGTCATTGCCATAGCACCCAATGTCCCCAATGCCGAGGTCATCCGCCAATATCAGTAAGATATTTGGTTTGGAGGGAGTTGCAGCATTTGATTGACAGGCAATAAATAAAAGGCTGCACGCTAGAAAGATAGCACAGCTCCTGAAATATATAGAAAAATAAAATAACTTACTAAATGTGCATTACATTTCCATTTTATTAAGTTAAGTCTCTTACCTGTGCATAGATATTACCAAATGCTCCTCTTCCTTCCCACCCAATGTATTTAGTCATATAACAAAATCTATCAAAAAGTTTCGCTTCTGTGCAATACAAGGACAGCAAATTAGACAGTGAATTTGAGGAGATGGTAAAAGGCAGGAAGAGAGCTTAGGACATGGTAGAAAATAGAGAAAACAAAAATTGTGGGGGTAGAAGAAACCAAGTGCAAATAAACTTCATTTAAACAAAAAATAAATCGCCTTGCAATTAGCCAACAGTTTTAAACAGTGGTGTGTTAAGGATCCTACTGAAGTGCTTGTGGTCAGAGGCTGGTCTTTCACCCACCAGACTTCAGTTCCAGAGATCAGATCCCAGATGATTGAAAGTCCCACCTCCAATCAAGGTCCTTTTGATTTTGTGTTAAAGAACACATTTTGGGCTTGTCATTAAAATCACTCATGAATACCAAGATACAAACCTTTTTTGTCTCCAACATTATCTTCTCTCTCGTTGCTGCATAAACAAGAAACAGTTCACTCCTCCAATGAGCTCTGGAATGTGATTTTGCAGACCATCCATAGATCTGCCATACTGCAAGGGGCCTCAGTTGTGTGAGAGGTGTAACGCACCATCTTCACTCCTTAATCTACCCTCACCTCCCATACGAATGTTAGTGCTTGAAGAACTGCATCCTTACATGTACTTAGCTCTACTCCTTCCCCAACCCAATGGTCTTTTCTCATGCGCAGATGGTACAGGACTGCACATACTTTAAATCATTCTCTCAACTCACATCGAAAGTCAAGTTAATGCTTTAAGTGACAATAGCAATGGAGAAGTACACATTTACATGTGCGGTTTGTTTCTTTGTTCAACTTGGTGTACAAAGAACACATCAACTAGCTTTGTAATTTAGAGCACAGCTAACGAACAAGCTCTCTTGTGTTATATTCTGATGGCTAGTAAATATCCTCTGTCTGCCCCTTCGATTCAGCCTCTTGTGTGTTCATCTCTGGTTATTGAGAACCAATTCATTCAGAAAGGGAGCTTCCTAGCTTGGTCTCAGGAGTTAGAGAATATTGACCGCACTCTCTCTTGAGAGGAGAAATGACCACCATTTTCCTGGAGAAAGATATGGTAAAGCCAATTTCATCAAGGAGGTAGCTGTGCCACTGGTGACCTCCACGGGGAGAGCAACCAGCAGTCCTCCTCAGAGTTGGGATTGCAAAGTCTAAGGTGAAGGCTCTAAGTGCCTGGGCTCACAACGAAAAGGGGACTAGAATACTTTCTAAGCCACCAGCAACACCCAGCATGTAGAAAAGTTGTGATCGCATGTGTTATTTATATTCTAGAGTAGTGGCTATAGTGATACAAAACCAGCCCTTTGTCCACTACAAAGGTGGGATTGGAGGTCCATCAACATTACAAAAGCATTTCATTATAGCTTTTGGACACCGTGAAGGTTCAAGAAGGCAGCAGGAGCAGGAATTGAGGCAACGTGCTAATCACGAAGACGACCTATGTTGTTGATAGCAGAAAAATCAATGGTTTGTAGCATTGCTTTATCTTTTAACCCACTAAAACATGCACAGACAAATCTGGGAATTTGTCGCTCTTTAAATAGATTGGAATTTTTATTTCCTAAATATTAACAGTTTCCTTGATAAATATGATGCTAATTACATAATTTGAGAAAATGCACACATGCTGTGTAATGCAGAGACAACCATCACATCTGTCTCATTTCCACCTAAATTCCACACTGGTTTTGTTATGTAATCCACATTTCTAGAGCACACCTCTGACGCATATAGTCAAGTAGCAGTTTCTGAGCCTTTGACTCCCTTTACAGGTTTTTGGACCATTAACCACTACAGATCTGTTCCATTCTGTTTGTTTAGAGATGATCTAATAGTGCAAAATGCAGATGGACTGGGATAAGGCCTGGGTGACCACCAGCAGCTGAGATTAATTCAAGCATTCCATCCATCACTTTTTTGTATACTTCAGAGCTTTTTACTGATAGCATCACATTTTAACTTTATTAAACTTTTGAAGGTGTATTGGAATGTAATAAATATCTAGAAGAATGAGCTAGAGTAGTGGATTCAAATAGTCATACTCAAATGCTGTGTGAATTAATGTATGTTCGCTACAGTGTTATATACATGATATTTTAAAAGTTCTCCCTTTACAGGCTGCAGAATTCTATCCTGTCCTATCCTCCTTTTTTCAGTTTGCTAGGGTACCTTTTGATGTATTGAAAAGATGAAGTGCCAAAAGAGTTACCAGTTTTAGGGGCACACCCCCAGTTCAGAGAGCACATAGCTTAGTAAATGAGGCTGGACTCTTCTTATTGGTGCAGGATCGTGGCTAATTTCCATATGGCTGGTCCCTGCCTATAGTGGAACAGTAAGTAAAAAAAAAAACATTACAGATTTGAATGCGGCCAAGAGTAATAGACAGTGGTGAGATTAATTTAAACCTGCAACTCATCACTTTTTTCTTTTTCTTAGCAGTTGCAACTATTGTTGCAATTGCCCCTACTTGCTGACAGCTATTTCTGCAGTTGTTTGCCATGCTGTATTGACAGCAGTTTTCTGTGCTGGGGTTATTGCTGCTGTTACAGGTGGATTTGTTGCCAATTTTGCGGTTACAATTGTGAGCAATGCAGTTGTCCCTTTTCTGGATGCTGTTGGTGCTGTGGTCCTTGTGTGATGCAGCTGTTCTTGCTGCTGTAGTACCCGCTGTTGTTGCTAATTTCGTAACTCCTTTTTTTGCAGCTGTGGTCCCTGATGTTGTGGCAGCTGATGTTGCTCTGCTTGTGTCAGCTTTAGTAGAAGTTGTAGTATTTTCTGTCATTCCAACTGTGGTCACTGCAGTTGACCATGCCTTGCTGGAAGCAAATGCCCTGATGGTAGCTGTTGTGGTCCTTTCTAGGGCACTGCTGCTGCAGTATCTTAGGTCACTACTGTCAGGGTGTTGTTTTGCTTCTGTTATCGTGGCACTGGTGGATGTTTTAATTGCTGTTCTAGTCCCTGTTGTGGTAACAGGTTTGGTTGCTGCTGATGACCCTACCATTATGGCAGGAAGTTTCTCCTGCAGCCCCTGCTATGTGTAATGCCTTGGGCTCTAGGCCCACATGCCAAAATAATGAATGACACGGACAACTTGTTCTGGTGGGGCAACTAGCCACATGTGCCCTGGCCCGTTTATTAACAGGGCCACCAAACTGGTGATGTCTGTGTTGGATATGTATAAGTATAGCCCACAGGGAAGGGTTGCTGCATGAAGTGTCCAGTAGGATACTACATTCCTCCCAAAATCCACAAGAAAAGACACGTCCAACCTGTAGAAACAAAAGAAAAATAAACAGGATACCACATAGTTCATTAGTCTCTAGAGTCTATCAGCAGGACAGCGTGTGGACGCATGGTGTGATGAAGCTGGATACAACAGGACAGCTCTGCTTGCATTCATACTTTAAACTGTGACAGACAAGACACGAACATTTGTTCAAAGTTGTCCAAAACCTTCTGGCTGTATGCTGCTGGAGTACCACTCCTAGGGAGGGGATGTTGCATGATGTGTCCAGCAGGACACTATACTATGCTTGTCACTGTTGCTCCTGGTGCTTTCCCTGCTGTTCTGTCAGTTGCTGCTGCTGTTGTTGTCAGAGCTTTTGTAGCAGCTGTGGTCTTTTTTTGTGGCTAAAGCGGTCATCACTCATGTTGTTCCCATCTTCCTGATAAGTGCTGTTGATCCTGCCATGGTAGCTGCAGTTGTCACTGCTGTAGTCTGATCATTGCTGTGACTTATTTTGTTGATTCTGTTTGGTGGCAGCTGCAATCCCTACGGTAGTCCCTGCTTTGGTTAATACTGTGGTGGAAGCTTCTGTTTATACTGTGGCCCCTGAACAGCCATCAATTATTGTTGCAGAAGGTATTGCTACTGTGGTGGGGGCTGTAGTTGCAACTATTGCTCAAGCTCCTCTTGCTGTTGCTAGGGGGCCTGTTGTGGTATAAGCTATTGTCATCACTGTTGTTCCTGCTATGGCTGCATTGCTATGGTCATTATCGTAGTTGCAGATGTGGTTGTTGCGGTTGCTCTTATGTCTGCATTTGTTACTGCTTTTGTCCCTTCTTTAGTGGTAGCTGTGATTGCTCTACAGGACCCTCATGTTACTACTCCTATGGTCTCTGTTGTGGGAGCCTGAGGCCACTCATCTAGTCTCTGTTGTTGCTGTTCTGCTAGCAACTGTGGTTACTGATGTTGGGATGAAAAGTGTAGACATCCCAACCCCGTCATCATATTGTGTTTTTTTAACTTCTATTTCATGATCTGCAGCAAACAAGTGCAACTATCTCCTGCAAGACCAAAAAAGAGTAACTATGTAGGTGATCTTATTTAATGATCTGTCAATCAAATGGTCAGTTCACATAAAGAAGCTAATAAGCTCTCTAAAGCCTCTTACTATAAACTCTTTTTCAGGCCTCATCCTGAGAAAGTTGTAGCAATAAGTCAGTGACCTCATGTTGCCAATGTACATACAGATAGTACAGCACAGAAGAGTGGGCTTTATGGCAAACCCACTGTATTTTTTGTTGGCATTTTTAGGTCTTGCCAAAGACAGTGTTACTAGACAGATAGTTATCTTCTTATTCTGCCAATCCACTATCAACAAAAACATTCCTTGAGGGATTATTGAGTTACCCTATTATTTTGTCTCTAAAGCCATGGCAATTTTTGGAAGGTAACATGGGGCTTTAAACAGTCCCCTGTAATAACCTCTAAAGTGCTCCGGGGTATTGCTTTTTACTGTTGGCTTGACAGTGCAACTGTTGAATGAGCTTATGTGGCCTACAACTAACAGCATTCAGGGTCCTACTGAGAGAAGGGATTAGGCTCCACCCACATGTTTTCCCTGAGTACAGAATATGATTGGGCACAATTGTGTGCTTCCACTAAAAAGACTGCTTGTATGGCACTTTTTGCCTTGTGGCAAAATTGAAACTCGATACAGCAGGGTGGAGTTGGTTATGGTGGCAAGCCAATGATCATAGCTACAGGCCTGATTTGTTTATTATGAAATGTTATGATAAGAGTACTAGGCCTGACATATATTGTAAAAGGAATATGTTAAAGCTAATATGTATTTAACTGTGGATTGCTATTATTCTATATTAAGGCCTACAGATCGGTATTTTGCTAAATGGAATCTCACAGATTATAATAGTAGTTAATGGTTTTGGTGCAGTTCACCCAGTGTGACAAGCCGTGGCTGTAGAAGGTTAGCTCTGTGGAAATCCTTATTAGGCTGCCTTAGGAGAGAGAGTAATTTGTTTAGCCAGTTGTAATTTTGTACGCTCGACGAATTGTATGACTGTCTGTTTGAGGTTGCCTTGGAAGAAAGCATTCACTCAAAAATGTAGGCCTTAATTGGTCACCATGATAGGCTATATGCCTATTTGGTGCACTGGAAATATGTCCAACGTCATAGGTCTGGTCTGCTTATCATGTAACTTTATGACAAAGGCAGTTAGTCCAACTTATTAATTGTGAAAAGTGTATGATAAACCTATCAGTCCTATAACAGTTGTTTTTAGAACATTATGTTACAGGCTACAGACAGGTATTTTGTTACATGTGATCTCAGATTCCCATGGTAGGCAAGGGCTTTGGCCACTCACTCTGACAAACCCTAGG
The DNA here is from genome assembly GCF_964204655.1 of Triturus cristatus. Lineage (NCBI taxonomy): Eukaryota > Metazoa > Chordata > Amphibia > Caudata > Salamandridae > Triturus > Triturus cristatus. The sequence continues at coordinate 741,903,845 of NC_140591.1, read as the reverse complement.
GGTTTTCACTGAGATAATCTTGTAAGGACGTGGGGGCCTGGCCACACAAGCATCTAAGATGGCCGCTTGCTGTTGAATCTCCGTCGGCCGGTCCAATGTTTCCTGCATTATCCCAGTTATTACCTGCAGCATTTGCCCTGACCGGAACGGCACTGCATCGCTGGATGGGTCCTGATTTTGGTGAACTGACTCTGGGGCCGGTGTGCGCCTCTGTTGCCGAGTTACGGCGCTTAGAGGCTTAAGGCGCAGGGAGACGGGGCGCGGCGCCCTGGGACTTGCTGCTACCCACAGACGGAGAGGTGAGGAGGCGCATGGCGATGCAGGAGGTGAGTGAGGTCCCGTTGCTGTGGTGATGGTGCCTGTCACGGGGCGGTAGCGGTGATTTCCCCCATGATATGCTGAAAATGGACTAAGACGCGGTGATGACTGGCTTTGCCCATTCTGGAACGCACGCACCCGACATTTTCCCGAGGCCTCGTGGGAGGCAGGGCCGCTGTGAGCCTAAGTCGCGCCCATCTGCTGTTGTAAGGGCGTAAAAGACGGTGGTGGGGACGAACCTGTATTGGCCCCTCGTATGCTGTGGCCAGCCGCCTGTTGACGCGGTCCCTTCTTCCCCGCTCCCCAGCTACCCATCTGTCGGCAAACCTGACCCATCCTATGGCTCCCTGAAGCGTGAGAGGCCGACATTTGCCCGACGCTGTTCCTTGCCCTGCAGAGGCACCAATGCCACTCCATCTCGACTCCAGGCACCTGCCGCAACAGACACCTCCCCCTCCTACTGCAGCCGGCCACCTGCGCTCCTTTTGAAGAAGATTACCACCTCCAAGGTGTGGGGCCTGGTCTGGTACTCTGGCGGGCGCTGCAACACAGGGCTCATCTGCATGCTCCTCGGCTGCAAGACCCTGGGATTAAAGTCCCATCGACAGCAAGCTACCCCCAGACCTGGGATAATGGCACGGAGGCCTAGGGGGGGCCACCGAGACCTGCCTGCGGGGCCTGCCTCTGGCACCTGGCTGCACTAAGCTTGCCCTCGTACCTGGTATCATTCAATTTCCATTGCACTGAGCCAGCCGTTGATGGCGCCGTTTACATCTTCAATTCTTACGGCACGCTACACGCAGCTGTCCTACCTTTCGGGAAATAACTTGGACTGCAAATAGTACATAGCGTCACTTTGCTACTTTGCGGTTCCATTGCACCATGGTACCGTGGCATGGGCCGCAAAGACCCCATAAAGAAGAAAACAGTACCTGTCCAAAAGATAAATACTTGGGCCTAGAATATAGGTCCCTGATTCCACACAAGACTAAACTGGGACAGAGCGGACAAAATAGATAACATAAAACACCAAACCAAAGTTATGGATACAAAAATATATATCTCTTATTTATTTTGTTATTAGTCATATGATTATTTTCAATTTTTACAAATACTAGTTGGTCAGTAGAAACATATACATTCAGAAATCAATCGAGAACAACACATATATATATAAATCAATACATTATTCAATGTCCCACATGTGAATATAATTCATGCACACAAACATTCATTCCAAACAGCATTCAAAACTTCAATTCAGGTCAGAGTGGAAAAACTATCCAGTGGTGCTCAAGTAGGTGGTTTGACTACTGTATCATCCAGATGGACATAGGTGATACTATGGGAAACGGACGGTCGACAATTCAGGCGCCAACGCGCGTTTCGGTATAGGACCCACAGGGGGGCCCCACCTTCTTCAGGGCGTAGACCAAAGGGTAGTAGGGGACATGAGCAATACTTAAAATTAAAATTAAACCCGCGAGACCAGCGTCAAGGGGAGCAAAATCAATGATGCTGGAATACAAAGGAACCGCTATACGTCAGAGGTAGTAGCCCAGCGTATTGGTGAAAGTATTCTCAGCCCAATCAGATCAGGGGGCGGGTAATCAAAGAATGTGGAAATACGGCAGCTGACATATTTATCAGTCACAATTATGCCGTGCCTAAAAGTGCGCCGGATATTCAGACGAGCCTCATGATGTTCAGGTTTGTGGGTACCCAGGGGGTGAGTAAACGCCCAATCGCCAGTAGCGTGTACGCTTCAATAGCGTCTCAACGGTTCTGTAATTCGATTCTGTCCGATCGTCGTTCCTGCGGCGGCAACGGCGTAGGGAGTGCCTTCGCAAAGACCCCAAACAGAAGACCCTGCCCTTTGAAAAGCTCATGGATAGGGCTACTGAGGTGGTCCCTACTATGGCGGAGAGTGTGCAGGGCACGGAAAGTGTGGACGACCTCCCTGCACTGTCAGCGTCAATGCTTCAGGAAATGAAGGCAGGTTTCAAAGCACTAGACGGGCGGTTTGACACATTAGACAAGAGTCTGGCTGACATGGGGGCTAAAATCCAAGCACATGACCAACCCTTGGATGTGCATGAAGCCCGCATTTTGGATATCGAGGATGGCACGGCTCAGTCTCTGTAGCGTCTGGAACGCGTCAAATGCATCCTCAAGGAGGTGGCCATAAAGAATGAAAACCTTGAGGCTCGCAGCAGGCCCAATAACATTTGCATTTTGGGAGTCCCTGAGACCGCCACCATGGGCCGGATGGACTTACTTGTCGAGACTTTGTTGTCTGACATGTTTGGGAGGGAGACTTTCACCCCGGGGTTTGTGATAGAGCGAGCACATCAGTCCCTAGGGCCCTGGCCTACACCAGACTGCCCCCCCAAGACCCATCATTGCACGAGTCGTAAACCTTCGGGATCGGGATTCGTCATTGTGCCTTGCCAGGGAACAGGGAGACACCATATGGCAGGGTTCAAAACTATCCTTCTATCCAGACTTCACTGTAATGGTGCAAGATGCCCGCTGGAAATGTAATGGAGTCAAGGCCACCCTCAGAAATCTGGGTCTAAAATATGGTATGTTATATCCTGCCAGACTGAAGGTTGATGTAGGGGGCCGTGCTCGCATCTTTGACACTCCTACAGAGGCACAGGAATTCTGTCATACCTATAAACATAACAATAACAGGACAGGGTCGAGGAGTGGGGGGCCCTCCCCGCCGCATAGCGGCTCTGACGAAAGTGTTGAACTATTTTCCAGTTCTGGTACTGGTTAGCATAGTGGCAATGGCTCTATATCCTGATTGTTCAATGGACCGGGGATAATGTACATTATACTTCTGTACTGTTTCAGTTAGATGGCCGACTAACATGGCGTTGCTACCCCTCAAGGTGTACACCTTGGGTTTGTTCATGTCTTTTCAGAAGTGCCCTTCTTGGGGTTCTCCATTTAAATGTAAAGTCAATTAATACTTCAAGTTTTGCGTTTTGTTATGGAACTGCCTCGCTTGGGTTGAGGTGAGGCTGGGTGGGGGGAAGCTTCACATAGTTTAAATGTTTCCAGTTATATACGGCAATGGTCCCTGTCACAGTTTTGCTTTTTCTTCTGCTACTTCACCATGTTATGTTTGATATGTACTTCCAATGGCACAGATAGGTAACACTGAAGGTCCCTCTAGTTTGTCCTTAATGTCCTGGAATGTCAGGGGTCTTAACAACAACTGCAAATGACGACAGGTTATTAACTATTTGATGTGACACAATGTGGACACAGCTTATTTGCAGGAAACATTTGCCTAAAGCAGACATGGCCTGCTTTGCTGCTACTTGGGGAGCACACAGATATTTTGCTAATTACAGCAATTACGCCGGGGCGCAGCCATCCTTATCCATAAGAGGGTTCCTTTCAGCCTCAGCTCAGTAGTAGGGGACAGTGAGGGTCGATTCATCATCGTCATTGGCACACTCATGGGACATTACACGGCTTTGGTGTGTTTATATGGCCCGAACACGGACTCCCCTGACTTTTACACTCCTTACACGCCCAGTTAGTTAAGTTAGAACCTAGCTTTATCTTGGTTGGAGGGGGGGGGGGGGGGGGGGGGGGGACTTCAACTCACTCCTTGATCCAAGCTTAGATAACACCTCCACTTCACCAGACACCAAGCTACGTGCACGCCGTGCTCTGCTAGATCTATGTGGACAACTATCCTTGCTAAACATTTGGCGCAAACACAATCCTGCTTTCACGGAATATACCCACTACACGGGCCAACACAACACTTGGACCAAGGATCGATTTTTGGCTAGTCTCCCCGGGTGTTATTTGCTGGTTCCGGTCACTGGCGACACTGCCACGAACTTATTCTGAGCACGCACTGCTGAAGCTTCACCTGAATGTCCCTCGCCCAGAAGGCTTTGAGCGACAGTGGCGATTTCTGAGCCGCACCCTTCATGACGATCTTTTTAATGCTGAAGTGCACAAAGCAATTGAAGACTACTTGTCCATTAACACCGGTTCAGTAGACACATGGGCGGTCCTATGGGAGGGCTTTAAGGCATACATAGGGGCGTTTGCATCGCCAAGCATGCCAGAGTACTTAAAGATCTACGTAACACACTTGCGCATCTAGAACACGAACTCGCAGTCTTGGATGCCACAACGCTCCGCACCCAAGACCCGGATACAGAGGAACAACGGTTGGCCCTACTTGTTGAATTGCGGGAGACTGCGGATCGGAAGCTATTATATTTGGGCAAGTACCAGTCTGCCAGACGGTATGGAGAAGGTGAGAGACCCGGAAGGGTGCTGGCACAGATGCTCCATCCCCCATACAGCAGATCGTACATCACCGAATGGCGCTCTTCCACAAATCAGATGCTCTCTTCCACCCCAGAAATTCGTAATGAATTCTTTGACTACTTCACGGCCCTATACACTTCTAAAATAGGGAGCAACCTTTCAGCCCAGGAAGCCTATTTGTCCGTGATCGCACTGGTATATTTGGAAAAAAACATGCAGGATTTGTTTTAGCAGAGCCCATATCTGAGGCTGATGTACTTGGTGCGATTGATGCCCTTCGAGGCTCCTCAGCCCGCGGATTGGACGGCTTTACCGGGGACTTCTATAAGGCTTACAAAGACATACTAGCGCCGTAGTTGATAGATGTTTATGCCGAAGCGCTTTAGAGACAGGTACTGCCTCCCACTCTCCGAGAAGCGGTCATTATTCTCCTCCCCAAACCTGGCAAGGATCCGTCTCTTTGTAGCTCATACAGACCCCTTTCGCTATTAAACTTAGATTATAAAATACTAGCTAAGATTATCGCTAACCGTCTATCTCAATTGATGGAATTTATGACATCCCCGGCACAATCTGGCTTCGTCCCCTATCGATCCACTTCCTTAAATCTCAGAACATTATTCGCTGTAATTCATAGAATCGATCCGGTAGTACCAGCTGCCGCTATTCTTTTGGATGCAGAAAAAGATGTTGATTCCTTGGAATGGCCTTTTTTTCCTCTCGGTTATGCACTGCATGGGCATGCCCGTGGGCTTTATAGCCACCACAGCACTACTATACGGTCGGCCCATGGCGAGACTCCAATTGAACAGCACTTTATCCCGACCCTTTTTGCTGTCTCGGGGCACCCAGCAAGCCTGCCCTTTGTCTCCCTTTTGTTTATTCTGGCCATGGACCCTTTGATTCGCCATTTTCAGGAACACCATTTCTATAGAGGCTTATGATTCAACACTGGTCCCTTATTAGTCTCGCTATATGCAGATGACACTATCCTCGATGTTCGCGACCCTCAGGAAAAGTTAGAACCGCTTAGAGAAATACTCAGATTCAGCCGTTTTTCTGGATTGGGTATTAACTGGCACAAGTCAGTGATCTTTCCCTTAACAACGAGTATGGTTCCAAGGGACTGCGGATTCCCCCTCGAATGGTGCAGCGATTCAGTAAAATATTTAGGCATACATATCCACCTGGACACTGCACAAATCCTCAGTTTCAATTATGGGCATGCAGTCTGCGCGCCTTAGAAGCCCAAGTGGAACACTGGCTGCGTCTGCCGCTATCTATAGCAGGTAGAGTTACGATACTTAAAATGATAGTGCTCCCCAGTTTTTTTGTTCTTTTTTAATAATATCTCCATGCCCCTCACAAACGTTTTTTTTTTACATTACCTACACACCTCATTAGACTGGTGTGGGGAGGGAAGAGGGCGCGTGTCAGATGGCAGGTGCTTACCCTTCCTTATGACAGGGGGGATATGGAGTCGCAGATCTCCATTTGGATTATTTAGTGGCCCAATGTTGCTATGCCTATGCCTGGTTTCATCCAGACGCAAGGATCCTATTTCTAAGGCCGGAAGCGGATTTCGTTTTACCAGAAAAACTGGCCACTGTACTACCGAAGGGCGTTCCTAGAAACCCACACGACATACAGACCGTTTCCACCACCAGCTGGGCATGGGATAAACTATGGCGACTAGTCGGCGCCACCGCATTATACTTTTTGGCCCTACCCATCCAAAACCCCTCGTGGCTGCCAATAATAAGAGAAAAGCTGGTGCAACGCTCCTCAGCCAAATTCAATATCACTAAAATTTGGGATTTATGCCCGGAGGGGCATATCTTCTCGGTGTCAGAAGACGCCCGGTTCCAAACCATCTCCTTTATGGATAACTTTGTGTTAGGGCGAATATGCTCTGCTCTACGCACCACACTGACTACCTACCCAGTTGAACCAGACTCTTTCACTCCACTCACATTGATCATTGAAACTGAGACAGGTACTCATCTCATTTCTAAGCTATACAAAACGTGCGCTAGTGCGAGACCGGTGAGGGATGACGAGGTTCGCAGCTCATGGGAACAAGACCTAGGTCGTACCATTACAGATGAACAATGAGAAAATTGCTGCGCAGTGACGAGGGAAGTCTCACCTAACAGTAGGCATAAGCTCCTACATTTCAAATTCCTACGCCGAATTTACTGCACCCCTGCCAAAACACACAAAATAGATCCTTCCAGACCCCGCAATTGCCAGAAATGCTCCACGCCGTATGCGGACTTTCCGCACCTCGCATGGACCTGTCCCACATTGCAGTCCTACTGGGAGCAAGTACACAACACACTGGGTGTCATGATTAATCTGCCCCTTATTCCCACACCAGAAGTGGCACTACTGGGATAAACAGTTAATTTTCCTAAAAAAGTAAGAAGATTTGCGTCCCTTGGATTGCTACTGGCCAAAAGGGAGATAGCTCTATTGTGGAGCCGAAGGACTGCCCCTACCCTGCAGGGGTGTCTGTGCAGTTTGGCATACTGTAATATTAATAGCGAGATTTATGCCAGCATTATGCCTAGTTAATCACGCCCTAAAGACATATGTGGAAGCGCTGCGACAGAACACAAACTCACAACTAGAACAAGGCATAGTCCCGGAGGGTGGGGGGTGATGGAGCGTATCCCTTAGGTTAGATGCTACTTCCCTAAAGGGCATCAATCCATGGCAATATACTTATCTTCAGATTGATTGTATTTAGGTGTATGACTGCATAGGACCAGACGCAGAGGCGATTACCTGATGTGGCTTGGAAGAAGACCGGGGCAAACAGTGGGAAATATGATATTAAGAATGTACAGATGCTGCTACCTACATGCCTACAGATATGTTACATTTAACATACTCAAATGTACAACTGTGATCCCTATTTCTATGATACGTTATAAAAGACAATGTACCAACAATTATATATCGCTGATATGAGTGAAAAATTGGAAAATAAAGTTAAAAAAAAAAAAGATCATCTTGTAAGGACCAGTTGCAATGAGTGAGTTGTATATTGTTTGCCAACTACAGAACCTGTCGTTTTCTACATATTCGTAATTTTCTATCTGTATGTATGATGGTTGCCAGTTTATGTGAACTTGAATAGACTGGGTTTTTGGTCAATTGTAAGGCCAACTTAAAGGATAATAGCGTCAATGAGAAAAGTCATGTTGGATTTCAAAGGCTTGATCAGTTTAATATGAAATGTTTTTATAAAGCATATACGCCTGAAATACTCACTGTGCAAAACCTGTTTGAAAGATAATAGACTTTTAAGGATGGATTGTTAGTAGATTGTGCTTTTATGACTGTATTGCGAATAGCTGCCTTGTGAAAAGCTTACTTTCAGTACAGTGGGCTTGAGTTGTTCATGGCGACAAACAAATGATAAAGGCTATGTACTTGAGTGTTCATCATGAAAAGTTATGATAAATGCTGTAGGCCTGAACTATTGGTTGTGAAAAGCATGTGTTAAAGTCGATGAGCAATTAAGGGAAGATTTTTAGTTCTCTGCATTAAAGCCTGTTTTTATTTGTTACATGGAATTTCTTTGATTATCTTAGTAGGTAAAGGTTTTGGTGTTGATTTTCTCACTCACAAACCATGGCTATGGAAGAGTTGCACTGTGAGAATCCTTGTTGATCCCAGTTAGGATAAACCGTATTTGCTTTGCCAACTGAAATTTGACATACACTTGCAATTTTATGACTGTATGCTGATAGTTGCCTTGAGTGAAAGCTGCTTACCCTCAATAGAGTAGGCCTGAGCGGGTTATGGTGACAAGCCAATGATAACTGCTATAGGCTTGATTGGTGTGCAGGGGAATTTTATACCAGATGCCATAGGTCTGGCCCGTTTATTATGAAAAGCTATTACAAAGATGTTAGTCTTGACTTATTTATTGTATAATAATATTGTAAAGTTAATAGGCTGCTAACAGTGGATTATTATCACATCATGATATAGGCATAGAAAGGTATTTGATTATATGTAATCTCACCAATGACCACAGTAGACAAGAGTTTTTATGTTGGTCTACCACTCTGACAAACCCTTGGAGAACAGTTTCACTGTGAATATTGTTGTTAGGCCCTGTTAAAAAAGGTTGTATATTGTTTTCCAACTACAATTTTGTATATATTTGCACTTTTATGATTATATGTCTTATGGTTGCCAGTTTATGTGCACATCAGTAGTCCTTTGTTGTATACAGTGACAGGCCATTGGTAAAGGTAATTGGCCTTATTGTTTCACTGGGAAAGGTATGTCAGATAGCTTAGGCATGCTCTGTTTATAATAAACAACTATGACAAAACAAGTCGACCTAATTTTCTTATTGTGAAAAACATGAGTTAAAGGCAATCGGATTTTAAAGATGGATGGTTAGGACACTGTGCTGAAGCCTGTAGGCAGGTATTTTGTTACATGGAATCTTGCAGATTATTCAGTGGGCAAGGGTTTTTGTGTTGGTGACCCACCCGAACATACCATGGGGATAAGCAATATGCACAATGGTAATCCTTTCTGAAAAAGTATGATAAAGGTGGTTGACCTGACATTTCGATTGTGAAACACATGTCAAAGTCAATGGGCATTTAAGGGTACATTGTCCTTACTGTGTACTAAAGTCTAAATATTTGTATTTTGTTAAATGTTATCTCACAGATTACCATAGCAGGAAAGGGTTTTGGTGCTTGTTACCACTCTGACAAACCATTGATATAGAGGATTTGCACTTTCAGAATCCCGGTTAGGCTTTAGTAGAGTTAGTATTTTGCTTCTCAAAAGTATTGTGCATACTATGCATTTTTATGACTGTATGCATGATGGTTGCCATGTGGGGAAACGTACGTCCGGTACAGGAGGACTCAGTGGGTTATGGCGAGAAGCCAATGATAAGAGCTAAAGCCTTGATTGGTTCACTAGGAAAAACATTTCCAGTGCAATATGTCTGATCAGTTTATTTTGAAAAGTGAGATAAACACAGTAGGCCTGAAGTATTGATTGTGGAAACCACATGTTAAAGTCAATCAGAATTTAATGGTGGATTGTTATTTCAATGTTTTACAAACTACAGATAGGTATTTAGTTACATGAAATATCACAGATTACTTTTGTAGTGAAGGCTTTTGGTGTTGGGTATTGCCTATGACAAACTATAGGGAGGGAAGATTTTTCACTGTAATAATTTTTTAGAATATCTTGTTAGCTGTCTGCCAAGATATTGCAATAAGACAATCATTCAATAAAACATATATACACATCCAAACTCAGACACTATAAATCAATGTAGATACAGTGGGAATTCAGGTCAGCTCTGTTTTATCCTTTTATTGTTCCGATTCGAATTCTTTGCTTCTCCTATTTTTATTTTAATATTCCTTAAGAGGATACTACAACTTTCCAAGCAGTGCTAAGGGGGTGCTTGATTGCATCTCATTTCATCTGGAGTGGGCCACATCCTACATGGCAAATTCATCTAAACAAGGAGACCATTATGGAACGTTCTTGTCCAAAGTGTATCACTGTTTTACCATTCCAAAAGGGCCAACATGTTGTATCTAAATGCGAGAGCTATGCTGTAACTTTAAAACAATGATAGACTATTCACAATACCTCTGCGGGACAGACACCCCGCTGCTACATTAAGTTTTGTTATTGCAAGCATCTGCCAGCTGCATTAAATGGCACGTTGTTTTCTCTTTTTGTATTCTTTTAATATATTGTGAACATTTAGTTGAGTTTGTGTGTCTTTAATTGCGGTTGTGTCAGAGGGAGAATGCAAGAATGAGTCAGTGGATGGATCCATAAGTGGAAAAATAAGTGTCAGAGTGCATGTATAGCAACTTATTGAGTGCCTAAACCCATCAATGGCCCAAAACCCATTGACTGTCATAATAAGATCTCTTCCCATGGAAAGGACAGATGGCTTCTTGCATTTTATAAATTAGTTGCGTAAAGAATACGCTTTAGCTTTAGAACATTTGTGGCATTTCCTATTCATGCCTCAGTACCTTACTTTGCACTTTGTAGGCATTATCGGACTGATTTTTTCAATATAATCTATTTGGTAATTATGATCAAATTCTAAATGTTGTAATAAACATTGCACTTAAAAATAAAGTTAATATAGAAGGGCTATGCGATATTCTACTACTAAACAGCCAGCCACAAGTGCAGTTACCTTGCAGACAACAGGGCCGTGATTTGAATGGTGCAGCAGGTGCAGTAGCACTGGGCCATAAAGTTGTCAGAACTCCTCTAAACACATAATATTGCTATATTTGACCACTAAACAGGCAGTCACAAGTCAAGTTACCTTGCAGACAACCGGGTCATGATTTCAATGGTGCAGCAGTTGCAGTGGCACCAGGACCAAAAGATCTAGACACCCCACTAAACACCTAAATTTGCTATATTTATTACTAAACAGGCAGTCACAAGTGCAGTTGCCTTGCCAACAACACGGTCATGATTTGAATGGTGAGCAGGTGTAATGGCACCTGGCGAAAAAATTGGCAGACTCCTCTAAACACACTGATATTGCTCTATTTTATAACTAAACAGTCAGTCACAAGTGCAGTTATCTAGCTAGCGCTAGGGTCATGATATCAATAGTGCAGCAGGTGCAGTGGCACCGGGATCAAAGTTTATGATGTAAAGGAAGGCAGCAAGACAGGGTGTTATATGGTAGACCTGTCAACAAAGGCCTTTCTCCAATTAGAATTCTGCAATCTTTCAAAAGAATCCAGACAGCTCACCCCCTTTCATCACAACTTATGACTTTAGCTTGCATGATTTACGATATAAGAAAGTATGCCCACACAATTCAGCTGTTGTGGGAGATGCAATATTCTTTTTAGGACAGGCTGCTCCCAGGCTACAATGGACAGATGATCCACCTTAAGAAATATGATTGAGAAGTTTAAAACTCAAAGTGCAGATGCAAATGCTGCAAAAGCTAGATAGGTTGAAAATTACTTATGAGGGGGAAAAAGTAGGAAAACCAGTTTTTGCCAAATCCCAGGACCAAAAGCTCCAGGCACCCCACTAAACACTGATTTTTGGTATATTTTACCACTGAACAGGCATCCACACATGCAGTTATCTTTCAGGCACTAGGGTCATGATTTGAATGGTGCAGCAGTTGCAGTGGGACCGGGCCAAAAAGTTGTGAGAACTCCTCCAATCACCTAATATTGCTACATTTTACTACTATACAAGCATTCATAATTGCAGTTACCTTGCAATTGAAAGGGGCTTGAATTAAATGGTGCAGCAGCTGCAGTGGCACCAGGGCCAACATTTTTCATAACTCTTCTAAACATCAACTATTGCTTTATTTTACCGCTAAACAGGCATTCACAAGTGCAGTTATTTGGCAAGCACTAGGGTCATGATTTCAATAGTGCAGTAGGTGCAGTGGCACCGGGATTAAAAGCTCCAGGCATCTCACTAAACACCTTATATTGCTCTATTTTATTCCAAATCAGACAACCACAAGTGCAATTACCTTGCAGACAACAGAGTAATGATTTGAAAGGTGCAGCAGATGTAGTAGCACCGGGGCCAAAAGTTGTCAGAACTCTCCTAAACACCAAATATCGCTATATTTAACTACTAAATAAGCTGTCACAAGTGTAGTTACCTTGCGGGCACTAGGGTCATTTCAATGGTGCAGCGATACTGAGGACCAAATTTCTAGGAACCCCGCTAAACACCAAATATTGCAATATTTTACTACTAAACTGGCAATCACATATGCAGTTATCTTGCAGGCACTAGGGGCATGATTTGAATGGTGCAGCAGGTACAGTCGCACCGGGACCAAAAGTTGTCAGAACTCTTCTAAACAGATAAAATTGCTATTACATCAATTCATTCTATTATTTCCCTCTTTCATTTCATTTTTTAAAATGTTGCTATTATTTACCCGCACTATACCATTGGTAACAGCTCAATAAATTGCCTTTTGTACAAAAAGGAGTCATAACACTTTAACAGACTTTCTGTATCTTATATTGTACAACTACTCAGCAAGCTACAACTTACAACACAAAACTGCTTATTATTAATCACATAGGCGAAACCTAATGAATTTACCAATGTTTGTCTTACCTGTTATATTTTAAGCATCCCATGTTGGCGTTCAAAAACTGTTCAGAAGCGTAATAAATTCAGAATCTGTAAAACAAAGAAGGTATGGGTTGGTTACAACCTCAGTAAGATGTCACATCTAGCGCTAAACACAGGTTCAATTGCTCAGTGCAGTTTTGAATCCAACCAGAAGTAGGAAAGGGTCAAGCTTTGGGTCATTGGACTCATTCTGCATTTGTTAAAGTCAGAAATTAGGCATGTAAATGGCCAAAAATGTTCCAATCTTTTACAAAATTAGACTACATTAAAAGGTATTTTTCAAATTCTAAAAACATGACACACAATTTACAATACAAAGAAGTTTAATATGAGAGTTTGGACATGCTGAGTTTGTGGCTGCACAACCATGTTTTTAGATAATCAAGGGAGAATGAGTCACTTGTCCTGTTTTTAACCAGGGTCTTGAGGGTCTATCCGTCTTTAAAAACCCTCGTTCACGTACAAATCGATAGTGTGGTACATCTTGATTGTCCGCAAAAGTTAGAACGTGAAAAGCATCATTATCGGGTCTTTTTTATTATGCTTTCCTCCACCTGGAGGAAGACCAAAGGGTCGTGCATCGCAAGTCATTACAACAACATGCTGTAGGGGGCACAAAGGTCTGGGATATAAAATCCAACAACTTTCCTGCTGCTATGCCAACTGGAGTAGGAATAGTAAATTATACTATTCCTAAGTCCAGCGCGACCCTACAGCAAGTCATTGTAATGACTTGTGATGTAAAGGCATTGCGTACTAACAACGAGGTCGTTGTAACAACCGCATTGTAATAGCATGCGATGTATTCGCATGCGTTGTAACATGTTATATTCATCAGATAAAGACCATGGACGTAGTCGAAACGAGTTTTCTCTGCTATAATAAATACCTCTCAAATCGATCAGTGGGCTCATGAAGGTTCTTCTATTGTTACTTTGTGCATCGGAATTATATATATTGCCTATTGGCAGTCACCAGTAGGTAGGTATTGTTAGGACTTAGTTTCCATAGGAAAAGCGTTTTTTCTTTTCCAAATAACTTTGGCGCCAGTTGATGAATCTTCGTGGAGTTTGCAAAATTAGTGGCCCGCTCAAGTCAGCTTCTGTCTTTAGAGTTTCAGGGTGATTCGTCAAGCGGGGGCTGAGGAAAAAAGGGGGGGGGTCCCAAAACGCATTTTCCCCATGTTAATAGGAAACTTTAGACAAAGCTACAGCCCAAACTGCTGAACGGAATTACACCAAATTTGGCAAAAAGGTAGGCCTTGGTTCAGAAAGAGCCCTTTGTTTTTTAAATGGTGTAAATCCGTTCAGTAGTTCCTGAGAAATTAGAAAAAGAACGTTTCGATATCTGAGCACCGAGGAGGGTTCGTGAATCCTCCCGGGCACGAGCTTCACTCTGATTGGCTGCCAACACTCCAAACCAGAAAGTGTTGCCAGCTATCTTGTGACTCGGTAGAACCAAGTCACAAGAAAACAGTAAAATAAATATTTAAAAAACAAGAAAAGGGGGCAGGGTATAAACACCCTGACCCCCTTGGCCTGCTCAGGGGGTCCCACAAGGACCCCCAGGCCAAAAAAAAGCATATTTGGTTATAATTTCGGCGGAATTCGTGTTGGGGTCGCCAATCCGCCGACACTATAAAAAAAGTGGAGCACAGGGTCCCACACTTCATTTTAATGAGGACCCCGGGTGGGCAAGGTACCGAGGGCATTGTCAATAAATAATAGCGGGGACCAGCGGGGGCACCCACAGCCCCAAGAACCACCACGTCCCCGGGGCTAAAATTTGAATATAAAAATGTGTGTGGGGGGCCTAGGGACTGCCACCTCCCCGGGCCTTTCTACAATTATTTGCGGGGGCCTCGTGGGCCCCCCAAGCCCTGGGGCCACCACCTTCCCGGGGCTTTAGAAACATTGGGAGTGGGGCCATGCTGCGCCCCCCTCCTGGAGCCCTTGATGGCCCTGGGGACCACCAACCCCAAGGCCAGCTACTGCAGTGTCCCGGAGTGCACACCCCCGTGACATTGCCGTTTGCTATGACAGGGCAGGAGCATGGCTCCTGCCCTGCCATAGCAAACTCTGCTTTGCTTCATAGAAGCGAGAGCAGAAAAACCTGCTCTCGCTTCAATGAAACAAAGCAGATTGCTTTTGAGCAAGTGGAGATGCATGTCAGCAGCTCCCCTTGCTCAAAAGCAATGCCAGCTCCCACAGCAGGTGGGGAGCCAGTGGGGCCGTGGGGGCATTGGGGCTCACAACACGATCCCCAACAGTGAGGCCAGGCCCCAGGGGATGGGGTCCCCAGGGCCAATAGTGGTTTAGGGAAGGGGGGCCTCACGACCTCCACTTCCCAATAAATACATTTAAAAAAGAAGGCCTTGCCCTGGGGGATGGGGTCCCTGGGGCAGAAATTGGCCTCAGAAGGGAGGCCGCGCAGCCCCCTTCCCGTTTGTTTTGTTTGTTTTTTTTAAAAGGGGTTAGGCCCTGGGGGATGGGGATCCCAAGGCCCCAAAAATAGTAAAAGAAGGGGGGACACAGCCCCCTTCTAAAAATACATTTAAAAAAAGCTGGCATCACGACGGAGGCCCCAACCCTTCCCTGCACCACTGTGCAAATGTACCCCCTGGCACATTGTAAGTTGGGAAATTCAGTTACCATGAATACTGTGGGTCCCTGAGGGCCCACTAGTCCACCAGGTACTTCCAATAAGTGCCACATAGCTAGTTTGCAGAGAGGTGGACCGAGGCCACGCTCCTTTTTACACCACTCTACAAACGTGCCTCTTGGCGCACTGCTGGTGGGGCGACGAGGTCCTCTTGTGTCCTGAGGACCTCAGGAGACACAAGATTACCTCATCGTCCCACCAGCAGTGCGCCAAGAGGTGCGTTTGCAGTGTGGTGTAAAAAGGGGCGTGGCCTCAGACCACCTCTCTGCAATCCAGCTATGTGGCGCTCACTGGAGGTACCTGGCGGGCTAGTTGGCCCCCAGGGACCCTCAGTATTCAAGGGGACATAATCCCCTAACTTAGAAAGTGCCAGGGGGTGCATTTGGAGAGTGGTGGAGAAAGGGGGCGGGGCCTGTGTCTACCTCTCAGCAATCCAATTTACTCCTGAGGGACTTCAGGGCCCAAGAAGACCTCCTGATACCTCCTCTAAGTACTATGCAGCGGAATTCCTGAGTGTTGGTTGGACGCCCAGCACCCTTTCTCCACCACTCTGCAAATATGACTACTACTTAAAGAAGCATCTTTTTGCGCCTCTGATTTAGAGGTAATTTTAATCCCTCTGCCCTATTATGTACTAGGGACTTACAGAGGAAGTCATGCCAATCACAGGGATACCCCAACGCATAGTGTTCCCTAGTATGTGTAGGTGTTTTCACTGTATTTTAAATGTGTTTCAGCATAGCACTGGCTCTAGGCCTAGTTGGTCAGAGGCAGTTACCACCAGTACCCGACAGCAAAATTTGGGGGTACAGGAAGACTTTGCTCCTCTGTTGGTTCTTTGTGAACATCTCTTGCTTCTTTCTGCACCTTTCTTCGTCTTTCTGCGCATGTTCTACCTCTGTAGGCATAGTTAAACATTTGCATTTAAAAAACCTTTGAAATTCACTGAAAAAAAAACACAGGTTTCAGGGACGTTATAGTTAGTCGGACATTTCACTCGTACAAAACCAGAGAAATTCATCCTTTATAGTTAGTTCAGCTAACTGTAACTTGCGCCCCCGCAATGCACTGCTGATGACGTCACATATTACATCCTTCATGACATGGTCAGTGACATCACTGATGACATTACTGATGACATCTCAAATAACATCACTGAGAACATCACTGAGAACATCAGCCACGTGATAATCTGATGCACCTCCTCACACTCTAATATAACCTATGATACACCCACTCTAAAATACAAACTACCATTTTTAAAACCACAGACAAATCAATACCAGTTACTACATACCCTGTCACTGATTCCTAGGTCTACACACACATCCACTCATTCACCCATACAGTCACTCATACCTGCAGTCACTCATCAATACAGTACTATCATATGCACTCATACACCTATACAGACACTCATACACTGCCTCTCATCCATAGACTTAGTCACACACCTAGTCAGTTACACAAAGAATCAATCACACTCCCATTTATTCACCTATACATTTATACACACACCACCTCACTTGTTATGTTATGTTAATTTGGTATTTATAGAGCGCGTGGCTATTCCGAGGAGTGTCCCGGTGCTAAGCAAAAAACCACATAACCGCAGAAATGTATATTATATATATATTATATATTCACGGAAAAAAAACAGGTTTCAGAGACATTATTTGAGATGTCATCAGTGATGTCATCAGTGATGTCACTGACCATGTCATGAATGATGCAATATGTGACATCATCAGCAGTGCATTGCGGGCGCGCGAGTTATAGTTAGCAGAACTTACTATAATGGAGGAATGTTTTTTTCTGTGAATTTCTAAGGTTTTTTAAATGCTAATTTCTAACTATAACGTCTCTGAAACCTATGGTTTTTCAGTCAATTTCAAAGCTGTTTTAAATACTAATTCCTAACTATAACTATAAATGCTAATTTTTAAGTGTGATAGTTAACAATTTTTTTGTACTGGTTATCTACAGTTTAAACTGTTTATTTATAAATATTTTATTCATTAAATAACATTTTTCTGAAAATTGCAAAAAAAAAGTTACAACATTTTTTTTTTCATTTTTTATTTTAATATATTTATATTTTCTTTTTTTAAAATGTTTCCAATCTCTTTTCGGAGTTGCACACTCAAAGCATACACATCACGGTGCGTGCACGGATTCTAGCCGCCATTTTAGAAAAGTCGTGAAGGATCCGCGTACGGTGTGCGACGGCTGCATGTTTTTCAGTTACATCATATACATTTAATATTGCGTGATGTGCCCGATCAGTATGCGACCAGTCCGCGACTCCTGCCCTTGCGCATTCACGACACATGCGCATTACGTTACGAGATGCTTGCACAGTGGCGCGTTCCGCGTGACTTCATATACGTGCTGGGGCGCGCTGGGTGCACGACTCCCGCACAAAAATGTTATGTTCCAAAATGATATGTATGTGTCTTTAATATACATATTAGGGCAAGAGATTATCTAAGATATTCATAAAAATAATATATTTGTACTTATAATAAACGTATATTATTTTTAAATATATTTTCGTGAAGTCGGGTGCCTGCATCGTGAGTGCAGAGTACCAGGTCAGCAGAGCCATTGTAGAGCCAGAGAACCAGGTCAGCAGAGCTGCTCAAGAGCCTAAGAAGAGGGTCAGCAGAGCTGCTCTAGAACCAGAGACCCAGGTCAGCAGAGCTGCTCTAGAGGCCGAGAACCAGGTCAGCAGAGCTGCTCTAGAGGCCGAGAACCAGGTCAGCAGAGCTGCTGTGGAGCCAGAGAAACCAGGTCAGCAGAGCTGCTCTAGAGCCAGAGAACCACTCTCTACTACTCTCTACTACACACTCCACCTCTACCCCTCTACACCTCTACACCTTTACCTCTCTACACCTCTACCTCTCTACACCTCTACCTCTCTACACCTCTACACACACACATATGCACATATATATATATGCATTTATATATATATATATATATATATATATATATATATATATATATATATATTACCTACTGGCGGTCGCCAGTAGGTAGTTATAGTTAGGACCACGTTTCCATAGGAAATCCTCAACATTCTATTTTGAATAACTTTGGCGCCGGTTGACGAATCCTCGCGAATTTTTCAAAATAGGTGGGGCGCTACGCTCCGCTCCTACCCGGAAAGTCTCGGGGGGATTCGTAAAGCGGGGGCTGGGATAAAAGGGGGGTCCCAAAACGCGTTTTTCCCATGCATTTTTCCATAGGACCTTTAGACAGGGCTACAGCCCGAACGGCTGAACAGAATTACTTGAAATTTGGCAGAGAGGTAGTCCTCAGGTCAAGGAAGTGCCTTTTGTTGGTTTGGTGTAAATCTGTTCAGTAGATTCTGAGAAAATAGCCTTTAAATCAATATATATATATATCTGAGCCAGCTTATGGTGCGCTTACGGTGCGCTTACCGTACGCGTACGGTGGCGTGCGCGAGCGCGATTCTGATTGGCTGTTAAATCTAAGTAAACATTAGAATCGGTCGAAACCAGGAAGCGGCGGCCGCCATTTTCTGTCTCGCACTGTGAGGGAGGGGCTGTAAACAAAGGGAAAAAACATATAAAGGGGCTGTTTAGACAGCGCCCATGCACATAGCCATGTTAGTTGAGTCCTCAAAGATCCCCCAAGGCCAAAAACGGTAAATTTTTATTTTTTGAAAATTTCGCCGATTACGCTTACCGTACGCGTACCGTGCGCTTACGCTAAAAAATATATAAAAAAAAAAAAACGCACTCTCTGTGCATGGCATATTATTGTCATCACTTACAAATTAAATTTAACAGATTACCTATCACAAGGAAGCGCATAATATGTCCTCCATGTGCGCACGGTGCGTTACGTGGACACGCAGTGCGCGTAGCGCACTGCGTGCCCACCTTGCGTGTACGGCACTAACTGCGTAAAGTGGGAGCGCGGTGCGCGAAGCGCACCGCGTGCTCACTGTGCGCGCACGGAACGAACTGCGTTAAGTGGGCGCGCACGCCACGAATGGCGTAAAGTAACTTAGCATTTAAAAAACCGTACAAATTCACTGAAAAAACCATAGGTTTCACACACGTTATAGTTAGGAATTAGCATTTAAAAAACCTTGCTAATTCACTGAAAAAACCATAGGTTTCACACATGTTATAGTTAGCTGGAAATTTTACTGATAAAAAACCAATGAAATTTCCCCGTTATAGTTACTGTAAGCAACTATAACTCACGCGACCGTAATCCTCTGCTGATGACATATGTGTCTTTATGAAAAAAAAAAATTTGTAATATATGTATAGCTAAAATTTAATGGAAGAAGACATGGGCAAATACGTGTCTAAATACAGTATTAGCATCAGCAGAGGATTGCGGTCGCGTGAGTTATAGTTGCTTCTTAGTTCCAGCTAACTATAACATGTGTGAAACCTATGGTTTTTTCAGTGAATATATATATATATATATATATATATATATATATATATA
This sequence comes from Triturus cristatus, assembly GCF_964204655.1. Classification (NCBI taxonomy): domain Eukaryota; kingdom Metazoa; phylum Chordata; class Amphibia; order Caudata; family Salamandridae; genus Triturus; species Triturus cristatus. The sequence continues at coordinate 741,883,886 of NC_140591.1, read as the reverse complement.
TATATATATATATATATATATATATATATACATACATAAACATATAATCTGCATATCTATATAAATACAAATATAAATGCACGCATACATATACATATATGTTATGTACATGAAAGTTTGAAAAACACTAATACAAGCAAAGCTAAAAAGCCACCTAATTACAAATAGAATTGCTTTAACTTAAACGAGGGCGAGACCTATTGCATTTTCAATGCTTGTTTACTTTGGTTCCATCAAGAAGGCATTCAGATGTGTCACACATTTGCCAAAAATTCTGAATGGTAGCACTCTAGTTGCTCATTAGATCACTGTAGTAAAGCTACTGCTCACCAGGGAAGTCTGCTGCTGGTACTCAAAGTGCATGTTTCAGTCTGCATGTCAGAAGTTTTTAATTAAATAGAAGAGGATTGGAGAAAGTCACTCAAAATGTGCCCTAATTTTTCTTTCTGCAGCACTAATCATACTTTCTATGGCAAAATGAACCCCCTCATTTTGTTCCTTTTTAAATTAAATCTTTTAAGAGTTACCACTTTATTCCAATCAAGATGGCTTCAGGTGCGCCATACGTTTAAGTAGGACTGCTAGCGCTCTAGTTGTTCTTTAGAACACTCTGGGAAGCTGCAGTAGAACATAAAGGAATCAACTGACAGTCTCTGCCCTTGTTGGATGTACATGTTTTACAGAGAATGTCAGACTTCATTCTCACATGACTGGGAAAGATAATGTGAATTTACAGGAAATATGCTCTCAGTTTAGCTTATAGATCACCTTCCAAACAGCTGCGGGAAAAGCATGAGAAAATAGTTACACCCCTCACACAATGACAGGGCGGGAGCCTCGCGGCTCCCGCCCTGTCATTGCAAACTGCTTTGCTTCATTGAAGCGAGAGCAGGGAAACCTGCTCTCGCTTCAATGAAGCAAAGCAGATTGCTTTTCCACATGTGGAGCAGCATGTTAGCTGCTCCCCATGTGGAAAAGCAATGCCATCTCCCGCAGGACGCGGGGAGCCGGCTGGGACCGTGTGGGGCAATAAGTGGCTATAGGAGGGGGGCAAGGCAGCCCCCCTCCAAAATAAAAAAATAAAAAATAAAAGGCCATGCCCGGGGGATGGGGTCCCCGGGGCAAATTATGGCCTCAGGAGCCAAAAAATACAAATTGGGGGCAGGTCCTGGGGGATGGGGTCCCCCTGACCATGTCATGAATGATGTAATATGTGACATCATCAGCAGTGGATTGCGGGCGCGCGAGATGTAGTTAGTACAACTAACTATATCGGAGGAATTTCAATGTTTTTGTTCGAGTGAAATGTCCAGCTAACTATAACACCCCTAAAACCTATTGTTTTTTCAGTGAAGTTTTTTTAACTGCCAATTCCTAACTATATAAGGCCTGAAACCTATGGTTTTTTCAGTGAATATACACACACATATACACGCACATATATGCACACACACACACACACACACACACCTACCTACCTACCTACCGGCCGCAGTCTTGCTTTTATTTCTGGTGTGTCCTGGTGTTGGAAAGCGTTCCCCGGGGAGGCTGCGGAATGCGTTCCCGACCACCCTGAGGCCCACCTTTCCCAGAATTAGGCCGAGCAAGAGCAGGGAGGCCCTTCCTGGAAGGGTCTCGCACCTAGGATCGCACACGCTGCGCTTACTCTCTCTTCGGATATAGGGACACCACACAGTAGGTCGTTATAAGGCAATAAACTTTTATCGGTAGTTGTCAGGGATCTTTATGATCCGGCAGGCAGGTGCAATATTAATGCCACAAGTGGCAGTGATCTCGTGATGGAGGGAGAGGGGTAGCGGGACAGTCTTTCAATCAGCGTCTCTGCGAGGTATCCGGCGCACAGCTCTCAATCCTCGAGCTGAAGGGATGTTGCTTCTCTTGGCAATCTCTGCCGTTTCTCGTGGAGGAGCGGGCCGCGAGTCACTCAGCAGGCACCGGAGGTTTGTAGTTTGGGGAGCCGCGACGGCGTCAGCAGGGCTCAGATGGTTCAGACTTCGGGGAGCCGCGACGGCGTCAGCAGGGCTCAGATGGTTCAGAGTTCGGGGAGCCGCGACGGCGTCAGCAGGGCTCAGATGGTTCAGAGTTCGGGGAGCCGCGACGGCGTCAGCAGGGCTCGGATGGTTCAGAGTTCGGGGAGCCGCGACAGCGTCAGCAGGGCTCAGATGGTTCAGAGTTCGGGGAGCCGCGACAGCGTCAGCAGGGCTCAGATGGTTCAGAGTTCGGGTAGCGTTCTTCTGTTCGGTGAGCGATCGAGCCGCGACCAGGTCAGCAGGCTCTCGTCAGTCCAGGTCTTCTCTGCCTCTCGTCCCTTCAGCACCCCTTGTTATACTCCCCCTCCTCTTTGAAGTCCGGAGTCCTCACGGAGAGGGGTCTGGTGCCTGGGGGGCAGTGTGTCGGGGTTTCCTGTCGCTCAGCCCCTTGACCTGTTCAGATGTGTCCTGGAGGGACTCCAGACGCCCAGCAGGAGAGGCGCCCGCTCACCGGGGGCCTGGTGGCCGATCGAAACCTCCCTCGGGGAAGAGACCAGAGGTGTGACAGAGTCGGCGCCTCTCGGTCTGGTTTGGGGGGGGGTTTCGTTCTCCCTCGGCCGGGCATGCGTGTTGGGGATCTGGTCGGCCATCGGGATGTTGGCCCACGGAAGCCGGAAGGCCGTGCCCACGAGGTTCGGCGTGTTTGTAGTGTGACTTGCTGGTCGGGAGGGCCCAAGCCACGAGGCCGGTCTCACACGTGCCCCCCCCAGCTGAAAGGCGGGGAGAACTACCCATCCACTTTGGAGTTCAACTCGCTGAAGTGGAATAATCGGGACAGGCTGTCCGCGTTGGCGTGGTCAGTCCCGGGGCGATGTTCCACAGTGAAATCCATCCCCTGGAGAGAGATGGACCAGCGTAGCAGCTTGGGGTTTTCCCCTCGCATCTGCATCAACCACTGCAGGGGTCGATGATCTGTTTGCACTTGGAAGTGTGTTCCGAACAGGTAGGGCCGTAGCTTTTTGAGGGCCCAGACTACGGCGAACGCCTCTCGTTCAATTGTGCTCCACCGCTGTTCCCAGGGCAGCAACCTTCGGCTGATGAAAGCTATGGGCTGATCTATGCCTTTGTCGTCGTATTGTGAGAGGACTGCCCCGATGCCGTGTTCCGAGGCGTCCGTCTGGACCACAAACTCCTGGGCGTAGTCGGGTGCTTTGAGTACTGGAGCCGCGCACATTGCGGCCTTTAGGGTGTCGAACGCCTTCTGGCAGGCGGGAGTCCAGTGTATTTTCTTGGGGTGTTTTTTGGAGGTTAGTTCTGTGAGAGGGCCTGCGATGCTGCCATAGTTTTTAATAAACCTGCGGTAGTAGCCGGTGAGGCCCAGGAAGGCTCGGACTTCCGTTTGGGTTGCAGGTGGTTCCCAGGACAGGATGGCGTCGATCTTCGGCTGGAGGGGGGCGACCTGCCCACTCCCCACCTGGTGCCCCAGATAAGTTACGGAGCCGTGCCCAATTTGACATTTGCTAGCTTTGATGGTGAGGCCGGCCCGGCGTAGAGCCAGCAGGACTTGACGGAGGTGCTGGAGGTGCTCGGTCCATTGGGAGCTGAAGACTGCTATGTCGTCAAGGTATGCTGCGCTGAACCCCTCTAGTCCGGCCAGGACCCTGTTCACCAGCCGCTAGAAGGTGGCCGGGGCATTTTTCATTCCGAATGGCATCACTCTAAAGCGGTAGTGCCCATCCGGGGTGGAGAAGGCGGAGCGCTCCTTGGCTCCCTCGGTGAGGGCAATCTGCCAGTACCCACTGGTCAGGTCGAAGGTGCTGAGGTAGCAGGCGGCCCCAAGGCGGTCAATGAGTTCGTCGGCACGGGGGATAGGGTGAGCGTCTGCTCAGGTGACCGCATTGAGGCCTCGGTAGTCCACGCAGAATCTCAGCTCGGGGGCAACACCCGGGGTAGTCGCTTTCGGGACCAGGACTACCGGGCTGGCCCAGGGGCTGTCGGAGGGCTCAATCACACCAAGGTCTAACATCTTTGCCACTTCAGTCTGGATGCAGGTCCGGACCCGATCAGGGACCCGGTAGGCCCGATGTTTCACTGGCGGGCTGTCTCCGGTGTCCACGTCGTGGACACACCAGCTGGTGACCCCGGGGGTCAGGGAGAAGAGATCCGCGAACTGCCCTAGTAGCTGGCGGCAGTCGTCGGTCTGTTGGGCTGTGAGGGCGGTCGACAGTCTCACCCCCTCCACGGATCCATCGGTTTCCTTCGCCCCCAGGGGGTCTGGGAGGGGCTCGGTGTCTTCTTCGGCCCCATCATCGGTGGCCAGGAGTAGACTTAATTCGGTCCGCACAAAGTGGGGCTTCAGGCGGTTCACGTGGAGAACCCGGAGGGGGTTCCGCGGGGACTGCACATCGATGAGATTTATTTATTTATTTATTTAGCGATTTGTAAAGCGCCTGGTGACCCAAGGGCATCCCCGCGCTATAAAAATTTGCTGTCCAGATGAGAGGGAGGAAAGAAGGGGGATGACATTATTTAGGGAATAAAAGTGTTTTCAATTTTTTTCTAAAAATCAGATAATTGGATTCCAGTCTAAGGGTACGTGGGAGGGAGTTCCATCCAGTGGAAGCTTTCACTGAGAAGCGTCGACCTCCAGTGCGTGTCTTTTTAAATTTGGGGATGTCGGACCTCAGGGATCTGGAGGTTTTATATGGAGTAACCAGGTCGCTGAGGATCGAAGGACCACCTCCATTGATCAATTTGTATGCCGTGCACATGGCTTTGAATTCCACTCTTTGGAGCACAGGGAGCCAGTGCAGGGCATTGATAGCAGGTTTCGCTGACACTCTGGAGGGAAGGTTCATGAGTAGACGGGCAGCTGCATTCTGTGTTCGTTGCAGTTTCGCCAGGGTGGCCTCAGGGGCTCCCAGGTAGATCATGTTACTGTAGTCCAAACGTGATAGTATGAGCCCTTGGACCAGTAGTTTCCTGGCTGCGGGGGGGGGAGTAGGGGGAGAATCCTGCGGGTAGTACGCATAAGCCCAAAACAGGTTCCTGCAGTTTTGGCCGCTTGCGTTTTCATGGAGAGCTCGGGTTCTAACCATACTCCTAGGGTCTTAATTTCATGTTTCGGGGTGGGAATTTCTCCGAACACGTCTGGCCAGACCGCTGGGGGGATGGTCACCCATTGCTTTCCCATGAGCATCACTTCGGTCTTTGACCCATTTAGTTTTAGTGATGACTCACACATCCAACCGTGGATTTCCGTAAGGCAGTTTGCCAGCTTGTCTGGTTGGTCGTCTAGTTGGGATAGGGAGACGACCAGCTGTGTATCATCAGCGTAGCTCACTATTTTTATACCGAATGGTATCACCACGTCTTCAAGGGGGGCCATGTAGGCATTAAAAAGCGTTGGGCTCAGGGAAGATCCCTGAGGAACCCCACTCATGAGGGGAAGAGTGGACGAGCGATGGTTGCCGTCCCAAACCTGGAACGTGCGCCCAGCAAGGAAGGACTCTATCCATCTGAGTGCCGTCCCGGTGAGCCCTGCTGTCGTCAACCGATTGAGGAGGACACGATGGTTGACTGTGTCGAAGGCTGCACTAAGATCCAGGAGGATCACTGCCACTGACCCTCCTGAATCTAGAATGCGCCTTGCCTCCTCGATGACGGCAAGAAGGGCAGTATCTGTGCCATGGCCCGGGCGGAACCCAGTTTGGGATTGCCGTAAGAGGTTATTCACCTCGAGAAACTGAGACAATTGTCCGTTGACCAATTTCTCGGCTACCTTGCTGATACCAGGGAGGAGTGAGATTGGCCGGTAGTTGGCCATATCTGCTGGGTCTAGCTGGGGTTTTTTAAGGACCACTGCACTCTTCCAGCTAGCGGGAACCGATCCCCGGGCAAGTGAGCTGTTAATAAGCTCCGTGATCGTGGGAATGATGACGGGGGCTACAGTTTTAAGGAATCTAATGGGTACAGGGTCCAAAGGTGATCCGCTTTTCATTTTGGTCAAGGTTGCTTCTACCTCTTTGCAGGTTACTGGCCTAAATGTCGCAAGTTGAGGGCGTAAGCTGCTTCCAGACTGGTTGGGGGGTGAACCATTGTCCATGTAGCTAGAGGGACAGGAAGGGGGAAGGGATGCTAGGATGCGGGCAATTTTGTCGTTAAAATAAGTGGCTAATTCGTTGCTTCGGTCCACAGGGGGGATAATAGAGGACGGAGTGGTAGGTACTTTCAGAAGCTCTTTTACAATTAGGAAAGATTCCCTGGCTGAATTAGTGGATTCTTGTATCCGAGTATCATAATGGGAAGCTTTAGAGAGCCTAATAGCAGTTTTATATAATCTAACTGAATTTTGGTAGGCTTCCTTGCAGGCATGCTGCCAGTCTTTCCTCCAAAGTCGTTCGGCTCTCTTACAATTTTTGCGTAATTTTTGCGTAATAGACGAAGTTCCGGTGTATACCACGGGGCGGAACCTAGTTTCCCATTTTTGTCCTCCCGAGTCCTAAATGGGAGTACAAGATCCAGGGAGGTAGTAATCCATTCTCTATATTTACTATCGGCGACAACCGGGTCTTCTGCGTAAGCAGGGGTAGTTGACTTTAGGGTCCTGGCCCATTCTTCAGTGGGGAGCCTGGACCAGGCCCTGTCCCTGGTATAAGTGGGCGGTTTTTGAGGTTTCCTAAAAGTTCCCGGTAGTTGGAAGGAGACTAGAAAGTGGTCCGTCCAAGGGAGGGGAAGGGACTCACTAGCTAGCATAGTGAGGGAACTTGTGAACACAGGGTCCAGCAAGTGACCCTTATTGTGAGTAGCTCCAGAGTTTAGAAGGCGGATGTCAAGGGCCGCCAGATCAGTGATCAGGTCGACAGCCCCAGAATCTAAGGGGTCATCGAAATGAATATTCAGGTCTCCTATTATCATAAAATTAGTGATGGAGTGGGCCTGTGTAGCTACTGTGTCCAGGAGAGTACTCGCAAAAGGACCTGGATGACCAGGGGGGCGGTACACTAGGATCCCTGAGAGAGAGTTAGTCGGGTCTAACTTAATTGTAAACTGCAGGCTTTCAGAATCGGGAATATGCGCGTCATTAGTATTGCAGAGGAAATGGTCCTGATGAATAATGGTGACACCACCACCCCTACCTAGGGGACAAGGTAGGGACTGGATGAGGAAGCCCGGTGGGGTTGCTAGCACCATATCTGACTCCGAGTGGGCAGAGAGCCACGTTTCCGTCAGGAAAAGGACGTCTATGTCATGGTCTTCTACGAGGTGGTTAATCAGCGTCGCGTGTTTCGGGAGAGAGCGGCAATTCAGGGAAGCGAGTTTGAGGGCTGAGAGCTTGGGGGCTCGAGTAGGGAGAGTAAGCTGGACTGGATGGCAGTAAGTACAGCTGATGAATGGTCCATTCAGGTCGTGAACATACTCACAGGAGGAGGCGATGGGGGGTCTGAGATTTAGGAGGTCCCGACGGGAGTAGCTTACCTTCGGGGCAGCTTTATCCAGCAGGGGTTCTGGCCCTCGGCCCTGCCGTGCGCGGACGGGCGCAGACGGGCTTGCATTTGGCGCGCCCGCTGCGCGCGTCCGCTGCACGGCCAAAGAGACCGTCCCATGATAAAGGGGTGGTGGTGGGCGTGGCCGAGCGTCAGGGGGCGTGGCCAGGCTCGAGGGCTTGTCAGGATGGCGGCAAACACCGAGGCAGCTCTTCGGTCAGCTGTGCGGTGTGCGGGGATACCGGTGTGAAACAGGAATAACAGTGAGTTTTTAAAACAGAGTAACAGGTTTAAAAACAAGAATTACAGAGTAAAACTCCCGGCTTCCGCCTCAGGAGACAACAGCAGCACTAATGCGCGTAGGGACGGAGTCGCGCTTTAAGTAGTGTGATGGTGGGCGTGGCCGAGCGTCAGGGGGCGTGGCCAGGCTCGAGGGCTTGTCAGGATGGCGGCAAACACCGAGGCAGCTCTTCGGTCAGCTGTGCGGTGTGCGGGGATACCGGTGTGAAACAGGAATAACAGTGAGTTTTTAAAACAGAGTAACAGGTTTAAAAACAAGAATTACAGAGTAAAACTCCCGGCTTCCGCCTCAGGAGACAACAGCAGCACTGTGACTTGGCTCTTCAGCTCGATCACCTTGAAGGGCCCAGTCCATTTATATTGGAGAGCACAGGGTCTCACCGGGGCCATGACCCAGACTTGTTGGCCTGGCTGAAACTCGACTAGCGTAGCATTCTGGTCATACCAGCGCTTCATCTCTTCTTGACTGGCCTCGAGGTTTGCTTCTGCGAGTTCCCTGAATTTTCGGGTCTGGTTGCGGAGCGCCAGGATATATCGGAACACGTCCGAAGGGGTCCCCCGGGGGGTGGCTTCCCACCCCTCCTTGACCAGGCTCAGGGGTCCTCGGACGGGGTGTCCATATAACAGTTCGAATGGGCTGAATCCCAGGGATTTTTGGGGAACCTCCCGGTAGGCGAACAGGAGACATGGGAGGAGGACGTCCCACCTCCGGCGTAGGGGTTCCTCGAGGCCCATGATCATCCCTTTCAGTGTCTTGTTAAAGCACTCGACTAGGCCGTTTCCTTGGGGGTGGTACGGGGTGGTGAATTTGTACGATACTCCGCACTGCTGCCAGAGGGACTTCATATATCGGGAGATAAAGTTCGTACCCCGGTCACTCACGACTTCGCGGGGGAACCCCATGCGGGAGAATATCCCCATCAAGGCCCGGCCCACCACGGGGGCCGTCACGGTGCGGAGAGGGATGGCTTCGGGGTAACGGGTGGCATGGTCCACCAGGACGAGGATGAACCAGTGGCCCTGGGCGGTCTTAGGGTCCAGTGGTCCGACAATGTCGATTCCTACCGGCTCAAAAGGGGTACTGACGACGGGGAAGGGTTGGAGCGGAGCCTTGCGCTTGCCCCCACTCTTTCCGCTGGCCTGGCACGTGGGGCAGGACTTGCAGTGGGCCTCCACATTTGCTCGCATCTTGGGCCAATAGAAGTGGGTGACGAGTCGCTGGTAGGTCTTATCCTGGCCTAAGTATCCAGCCAGGGGTACATCATGGGCCAGGCCCAGGAGAAGACTTCGGAAGCGTAGGGGTACTACTAGTACTCGGGCCGATCCCAACTCGGCCGACTTCTGTTCACTGTACAGCAGTCCGTTCTCCCAGTATACCCAGTGGGTGCCAGTCCGGTCGCCTGCTGCTTGGGCTTCGGCCTGTTGTCGGGGTCCAATGAGGGACGGGCAGGTGGATTGTTCTTGGCAGAACTCTTCACGGGAGGGGCCCCCTTCGCAGGGCCACGGTGCCAGTTCTGGCAAGTCCCCAAGTTTGGTCAGGTTTTCGGGGTTGGCAGGCCCGGATTCTTCGCCGGGGGCGGTTGGTTCGTCCAGAAGGGGGTCGTTGGCCTCTGGTGGTGTATCCTGGCTCTCGGGGATGGTGGCGGTGTTCAGGGACATGGCCTCTCCCCCCTCGGAGGAAGGCGCCCGGAGAGTCATCGAGCGTGTGGTGGCGCATACCCACTCCGGTAGGCCCATCATCTTGAGGTGGGCCCTTCGTTCCACTGGTCCCCACGGGGAGTTCTCCAGGTCGTTGCCCAGGAGGCAGTCCACGGGCTGGGAGGTTCGGACCGCTACTTTTAACTTGCCGGTGACTCCCCCCCATTCGAAGGGGACTAGGGCCATTCGGCAGAGGCTCTCGGAATTGTCTGATGATATGACGGGGCAAAAGGCGCCAGGCAGGATCTGATCCTCGGAAATCAGGTGACAATGGACCGCCGTGACACTCGCCCCCATGTCCCGGAGCCCCTCGATGCGGTGACCGTTGACCGTTACCTGCTGTCGGTACTTCTTCGTGTTGGCGGGCAGGGGCGTTCCGGGGACCATCTCTCGGTCCCCTAGGGAGACCAAAGCCATGGCGGCTGGTTCCCATTCTTCGGAGTCTTCCATCTCTTCTCCCAGGGCTACCGAGGCCATCTGTTGAGCCGGCGGGGTGGTGGTGGCGGTCCGCTGGTACAGGGGACACTGGGGGTCGCTGGCATAGTGTCCGGTCTGTTGGCAGCGGAAGCAGGTGATTCTCACTCGGGGCCCCGGCCTCCCTGGTGGCCCGGTGCTGGCTGGAGGCGGAGCTGGAAAGGGCAGAGATTGTCCTCTGGGAGGGCTGAGCGGGGATCCCCCCGGGAGCTCCCTTTGCCGGCCTTGGTTCCCTCCGCCCCTCTGGCGGGGGGGTCCCTGACTGTGGCGACCGTAGTCTCCCACGGGGCCCCGGGAGGTCCGGGTGTTCACCCACCGGTCAGCCTCGACGGCTAGTTTCCGAGGGTCTGTGAGTTTGCTGTCCAGGAGGTGCTGGCGCAGCTCTACGAAGCAATTAGCGGCCAAGTGTTCCCATGCGATTAGGTCGAACAGCTCCTCAAAGGTGGAGACCTTGCTGCCCTTGATCCATCCGTCCAAGGCCCGGCTGTAAAAGTTCACGTACTCCACCCAGGTGGTACTGGGTATCTTTTTGCAGTCTCTAAACCGTTGCCGGTACATTTCAGGGGTGAGCCCATATCTGGCTACCAGGGCCTCTTTCATGTGACTGTAGGAGTTCATCACGGTGGAGGGCAGGTGCAGCAGGGTATCTCTCCCCTCACTTAGGAACCGGCCCCACAGCCCAGCCCCCCAGTCTTTCTGCGGGACTCAGTGGGAGGTCATGGCGACTTCGTAGGCCTTGAACCATTGCTGAATGTCGTCGTTCTTATAGTACTCTTTCACCACATCTTTGGGGATGTGGACCTTCGGTTCCACGGTGGAGGAGATGGGTTGGGTTTCTGAGGGTCGGGCCTCCGCCTTCTTGGCCTTGAGCTCGATTTCTTTTAGGCTACGTTCGTGCTCTAGTTGGAGTTTCTTTTCTTCGTGTTCTCTCTGTCGTTTCTTTTCCTCTAGTTCTCCTTGTAGGCGTAATTGTTCCACCGCCAGTTTTTTCTCAGCCAGTTTTATCTCTCCTTCGATTTTTAATTTTGCTAGTTCCAGTTCGTGGTTGCGACCTCTTTCTCGGTCCGCTAGTTCCTCTGGGGATAGGCCCCCCTCGGGGGCGCCATTACTCCCCGGGCTGCTTCGTGGTTCATTGGGGTGCTCTCCTTCTGTTTGTGTCCGGGGAGCTTCTGCCTCGACCCAGGTTTTTAATGCCCCCTGGAAGTCCTCTTTCGTGCTTAGTCCGGTGGTAGCGATTCCAAAGTCTTTGCAAAATTATTTCAGTTCTCGGTGCGTATAAGATTCTAACTGGTCTTTTTGAAATGCCGTGCTTGGGTTGGTGCCTGCGGCACCTAGGGAAGTTTCTCCTTCCATTTCTTCTTGGTAGTGCGTAAGCCGTCTACTGCACGATCTCTAGGTGTTGGCGCGGATCCCGTCGCCTGTCACCAAATGTTGGAAAGCGTTCCCCAGGGAGGCTGCAGAATGCGTTCCCGACCACCCTGAGGCCCACCTTTCCCAGAATTAGGCCGAGCAAGAGCAGGGAGGCCCTTCCTGGAAGGGTCTCGCACCTAGGATCGCACGCGCTGCGCTTACTCTCTCTTCGGATATAGGGACACCACACAGTAGGTCGTTATAAGGCAACAAACTTTTATCGGTACTTGTCAGGGATCTTTATGATCCGGCAGGCAGGTGCAATATTAATGCCACAAGTGGCAGCGATCTCGTGATGGAGGAAGAGGGGTAGCGGGACAGTCTTTCAATCAGCGTCTTATCCGGCGCACAGCTCTCAATCCTCGAGCTGAGGGGATGTTGCTTCTCTTGGCAATCTCTGCCGTTTCTCGTGGAGGAGCGGGCCGCGAGTCACTCAGCAGGCACCGGAGGTTTGTAGTTCGGGGAGCCGCGACGGCGTCAGCAGGGCTCAGATGGTTCAGACTTCGGGGAGCCGCGACGGCGTCAGCAGGGCTCAGATGGTTCAGAGTTCGGGGAGCCGCGACGGCGTCAGCAGGGCTCAGATGGTTCAGAGTTCGGGGAGCCGCGACGGCGTCAGCAGGGCTCGGATGGTTCAGAGTTCGGGGAGCCGCGACAGCGTCAGCAGGGCTCAGATGGTTCAGACTTCGGGGAGCCGCGACAGCGTCAGCAGGGCTCAGATGGTTCAGAGTTCGGGTAGCGTTTCTTCTGTTCGGTGAGCGATCGAGCCGCGACCAGGTCAGCAGGCTCTCGTCAGTCCAGGTCTTCTCTGCCTCTCGTCCCTTCAGCACCCCTTGTTATATCATGGGCTTACTTTAAATGCTGCAGTTTACTAACTAATTGCAGGATTTTGGATGTAGGGGGCCCAGACTGAAAACAACAGTCTGGCCTTACCCCGACGTGACTACGGACCTACTGCTCTGCAGAACAACCCTTTATGTCCCATGATTTCACATGCACATTTCACACGTTTTTAGGTCTCGCCTGGCGAAAGCAGCGCATGCGCTGCTCTCGTCAGAGAGACCTTTTGGAATCGATTCTCCGCCGTGGGCTCATACACGCGTCTGCATGGACAAAGATGGCTACTCTCGCCATCTGTCCAATGCAGACAGCATGCGCGTGTCCGTGGGAGAGTGGACAGTCCCACGCAATTTTTACTTCCCATCGCACACGCGCATGGTGGCATGCTTTTAAATAGCATGGCCTCAGCGCGATAGCTTTCACTTTCGCGCGGCCCTTTTTTTTTTTTAAGGGATGCCTGTTGCCACGAGAGCATGGGACCCCTTTATGGACGGATGAGTGGCGGAGGTAAAGGAAGTCACAGGGAAGAGAGCTGCTGCTCTGGGTAGATGTTACTAGTGCTTGCATCACCATGTGCGCCAGTGAGTGTTTGCAAACACCACCATGACTCTCACTGCAGGCGCTGGCTGCCGATTTTACTTATGGTCAAATGGAGAGCCGCGAGGCGCTGAAGCAGTGTGGCTGTGAGCTCTTTCAGCGCCGCCTATGCCACTGGGCGTACCATTTAGGGGGTGTTCGGGGAGCGCGTCTTGCGTTTTTACTTGCTGATTAGGCGCGATGTGTCCCAAACTCTCTCACGGTGGATGTTTCTTTCACGAGAGAAGTTCGGGCTTAGTCGAATTTAGGAACCACCGAGGTCGCCTCCGAGGATACACAGAATGCCGTTTACAAACATCTTAGGTCCATGCCGTCCAGCACAACTATCCGCTCTCGAGAAGGAATGTATACAAACTACTAGGCTTTTCTACTTGATGTTCTTACCTCCGACGCCGTATAAAATGCTCACGCATCTTCACTTACACCCCTGGTTACTAACAGGACTTGCATATCCTAACACTTAAGTAATGTCTTAAGGTAATCACATTTATGCAAAGTAAAAAGATGTTACAGTCCACTACTGTTGTTCGCTGGATCCTACAAGCACCCTGCCAATGAAAAAACAGTCAGTTTCTCATGCAGTTATTACATGTTTTCCTTTTTATGGGTTTGAGCAGTGCAGTTCGAATTACTGAATTGAATGGATGAATGAAAGAATAATAGGACTTGTGTACACAATGGTAAATCAAGGAGTGTTCTGGCACTGAACAGACTGGCCATAAAGAGTGACTTCTCAATCGTCATGTAGAATAAACCAAAACGTTTTCTAAGCTTTTCGAAAATTTAATTCATCCTGAAGTGTCCTGGAGCTTGAATAGAATGCTATTCCAAGCTCGCGCAGCCAGGGAGGTGAAAGAGGAAGCGCCTCTCTTTGATCGTTTACATCGAGGAACTGCAACCAGGAGAGCATTGGTGGAATGACGTGCTCTTTCCAGTCGATAAGGTCGAAGCCTCGAGTTAAAGGGCTGGAGTTATGTTTTATTACATTTACAGCAATTTGTTTACCCCCCTTGAGTCGTTATCTCCACTGATGCTGGAAATGCAGATCTAAAAGGCAATTTGGCTGCTTGAGGAAAAGACCGCTTATTAGACAATTTAGACCCAATGTATGCTTGGACCCTCACACTTGGCGCTCTTTTTGGCAGCTTATGGGTTGCTCACACGTCATCTGCACTCACTCCGTGGGACGGTGCTGCGTGCCTACGGTTATGTGGGGAGCGGTGAGGAGCTTTGACTGCTCCAGCTATTGTATCTCGCTGGCCACTTGATGTACACTTTTCAGTGCCGCCATCATGGCGGTGTTCATTGGCACCGAAGTGATCGCCACATACACACGATCACACAGAATGTCTGACCACCCAGCAACAGGCAAGCAACCTGTGCCTGAAATTGAACCCCACTATTTGTCAACATTTGTCACTGAATGACTACGTGATTGTAGGCAGGTGCCTCCTCGCAAGCAGGATGTGAAGCGAAATTCTGGTTGCAGACGTTGAGATGTGGCCTAACAGACAGAGCAGCTGATTTGGCACTGGGGAGCCAGGCACCAGTCCCGCCATGGCTCCCCATACGGGGTTTCTGGGTAAAGCACTTCATCTACCCGTGCCTATAAATTAAAAACAATATATATCCATTAAAAAAATTAATTTGACTTTGTGTGAGGTAAACTGTTGCAGTGTAAACCGTTCTAATGCCCCTGGCCCTAGTTCGTGTTATATAAAATTGCAAAACAAATGTCGAGGCAGTAAAAACAAGCAGTGGCATAACCAGTAGGCCTGGCTTTGACAAACTGTGATATTTAATGTTTAAAAAAATATATAGATCTTGCTAGTATAAGCCGTAAAAGGACCCAAACGAAAAAATGCTTCCTCATACACAGTCAGCTTGCAATAAACGTTAAAATATTTTAAAAAATTGTATTTTTTTTGTTTTGTACTATTGGATTTGAATTACTGTAACAACAAAACACATTTTGAATAATGAGGGTAATAATAAAGGATAAGGATTAGAAATAAAAAAGGATTAGCAAAGTAAAGTCCTGGCTCACCAATTTTTCATTTCTAGACAGATGTCTGCACAAAATCAAGAAAGAATACCATCAATCCCAGTGAAAGAGAGCCAATAGCTGACATCGGCTGACCCAGAGTCCCACGCTGTATACTGTGATGGGTGAAAGCAGTAATATGGAAGACAGGTGAACAGACCAATTGTTGAAGAGGACTAACCTAAAACCCCTCTACGTCTGTATTGCGTATGCATGATTTATGATTTCTGTATTACATGGAGCTGGTGAGGCAGCTAAAGTTGCCTCGATGCCAGACCCAAAAACAGAAGTGACGTGGACTCTCGCTGGCGCCGCGCCTGATCTGTAATCTTCATTATTTCCCCTTCTTTATGCAGTGAACTCATTCTCACCCAAGGTTTCAAATCCGGAAGCGTCAGCCCTCGAGAAGCGGGTTCACTCCCTCCCTACAGCTCAGTGTATCCTGAGCCTGCCTGGGAAGTTGCCTCGGTGGATGGTCACAGACTTCAGCACTAGTGAACAGCTCGGCGGCTCAAAGCGCCTGTGGCAGAGATCGGAGTATGCTGCCTCGGTGAATGTAGCGCCTATTACAGATCTGTGTGCAAGAGGCGCTTGGTCACAGGCTCCACCAGTAGTGAGACAGCTCAGTGGCTCAAAGCGCCTGTGGCAGAGATCAGGGAGTGTATCTTGGAGTAAGAGAGCTGGTTGGGCACAGCAGCCTGCTGGGAGATGGGTGTAATCAGCAGGGAAGTGTATCCTACGGGCCAGATTTCAGATCGTAATAAGACAGCTCACTCGGTTACTGCACCTGTAGCATAGACCTGTGTTTGCACAGTTCCCAGTAAGCTGACTCGGTGGGTTAATGCACCTACGGCAGAGGGGGCTCATTGGGTAACACGCATGCGCAATAGCTTGCTGAGGTCCCTGTAAGTAACCTAGCTGAGTCGGTTCATGCGCCTCCTGCAGAGAGCTCCATGATGTAATGTCTTACGGTCTAGTTGCCCAAAAGACCGTCCCACTGCATCCGCGGGCCAGGCATGGCCTGCGGGGTTACAAATAAAAGGAGCCGCCCGCTCGGGGGCGCGGTCTCCAAACGGACTGGCTGTTGTGGGCTGAGTGTGTTCGCCGGCTCCGCGAGTCGGGCCCATTAGCATTTCCGAGCCCCTAAATAGGCCGCGCTACACTGGCGACGAAGGCGGGAGATCAAACGACCCGCGCACCAGCTGCCGAGCACACGCCGCGCACCGGAAAACAAACAAAAGCAGATCGGAGCGCCGAACAATCAGCGCACGTGCGCACACGCACACCAGGCATCACAGAAAGCACCCGGCCTCGCAGCAGTGCCGAGAATTGTGGGAAATAACCACGGTGAGTGCATCCTCAATACCTATTCCACGAGGACAGCCAGCCCACTACAAAGAGAACTACACACAAGTTCAAGGCCAAAACCGACCCTAGTGCAGGCATGCTAACAGTGAGCTGAGCCCCAAGGAAGACTGCTGGGAAAAGGAAAAAAAAATACACAAAAGGGGGAGAAGAGGAGCACATGCTCACAGCACACCCTCGGAGATCCACTGCCACAAAATTGCTACAGGCCCACAATATCACAAGCAAGCAAGAGAGGGATAAACCACCTGCCCCACGAGGACAAGGGAACAACCAACACTCAGCACACTCAGCACAATGGGAGATAACGACCAAGGGGCGGCACCAGGCCCAGAGGCCGCACCAGGCCAAGCAGCAGTATTGGCCCATGCCCCATTCCAACACGCGGCATCAGGTGTCCTACCCCCGTTCAGTGAGCTAGAAGACCCCGCGACAGCCTCTCCCCGATGGAAAATTTGGATAGAACAACTCAACAACTACTTTATCGCAACCAGGGAGACAGACGACACAGTGAAAAGATCCCTGCTCCTGCACTATGCAGGGGACGAAATCTTCAAGTTATTCAAGCATTTGCCCAACACAGGAGCAGCCGCCGATTACAACGCGGCGGTAGCCGCCCTCAACGCCTATTTTGATCCTTAGTTGAACCCAGATTTCGAAGGGTTCAAATTACGACAAGCTCGGCAGAGAGAAGGGGAGTCGATGGACGTATTCTATGCCAGGCTGCCAGCACCTGCACAGAAGATGACCAGCCAAAGGAGATACGCGCACAACTGATCCAAGGGTGCCGAGACAAGACGTTGAGAGGGCTCATTCTGCACCAACCGAAGATCGCGCTTTAAGATATGCTAGTACTAGCCAGGTCACACGACCTGTCGGCAGCCAGAGCAAACGAGATGGACCAAGCACTTATCAAACCCCAGGGACGGTCCGAAACTATCAAAACAGAACGGGCAGATGTTCTCCGAGTCGAGCCAAGCCAAGCGGAGACTCATTCAGAAGTTCAAAGCCGTGGACATGAACCACATGCTGCAAAAGACTGCCCCGCGCAAGGGAAAACGTGCACCAACTGTGGAATACCCAACCACTTCACCTCCGTATGCCAAAGACGCACCAGAGGCCGCGAGTTCTGAAACCGAAGACCCCCAACAAAGGCGGTACGGCAACTGTCAGTAACAGAAGAACTGCCGCCAGAAGACTCGAAAAGGAAGGGCAGGAGATACCAAGAGCAAGTGATGACTCGTCGGACGATGACGACGGAGAAGCGTACCTGATCTCGTTTGCACAGGAACTTAAAGCTACGCCGCAGGCCTCAACCAACGTGTGTAGTCCACGTGGCGGGGACGGAAGTGAAAGCAGTCATCGACACGGGTGCCACAGTTAATGTGATGGGCCTTCAACAATATCGGCACCTAAGGCCCTGCCCTCCAGTGACGCCATCCAAAACCAAGATCTACGCCTACGGAGTGGACACCCCTCTTCCATTGAAGGGGAAGATCACAGTTCCCGTCAAGGCAGACGACCTTGAAGTAACGACGACAATCCACGTCATCGATAGGGAAGCCGACACCCTACTAAGCAGCCACACTGCAGAAGACCTTGGGTTGATTTCTTTCGCAAGGAGAATCCAGACTCACCAAGTAGAGGAGCTGCTTAACCAATTCAGTGAGCTGTTCCAAGGACTTGGACGCATCAAATGCAACCCAGTCAAACTACACATTGACAAAACAGTTGTCCCGGTCGCCCTGCGACACAGGAGAGTCCCATTCCACCTGCGGCCGCTGGTAGAAAAAGAGCTAGAGACCCTGGAAAAACAAGGCGTCATTGAAAAGGTGTCGGGACCAACACCGTGGGTGTCCCCAATGGTCATCGCGGAAAAGCCGAAGCAGCCAGGAGCGATACGACTCTGTATCGATATGAGGTTGCCTAACAAAGCAATACGGAGGGAACGCCATATCACGCCAACAATGGATGATATCATCGCAGATGTAAACGGGTCAAAGTGGTTCTCAAAAATCGACTTAAATGCAGGATACCACCAGCTCCCGTTATCCAAGGAAAGCCGCTACATCACCACATTCAGCACCCACCTAGGGTTACGAAGATATAAAAGACTCAACTTCGGAATATCTTCAGCGGCGGAGGTGTTCCAAAACACGATACGGGAAATGCTGTCAGGATTACCCGGTGTGTTAAACGTCAGCGACGATATTTTAATCCACTCGGCGATGGCCGCGGATCACTACAAACACGTTCGCAACACACTGACACGCCTCAAAGAACACGGGCGACCTTACATAAGGACAAGTGCCAGTTCTTCCAGCCTTCTCTAGAGTTCTTTGGGTACGTGTTCAACCAAGAAGGCATCCAGGTAGACCCAAGGAAATCACAATCCATCAAGGACGCACCCGCACCGACAACACCGACGGAAGTGCGCAGTTTTCTAGGTATGGCAACATACTACGGGAGATTCATCCCAGGATTGGCCACTCGAGCGGAACCCCTACGAGCCCCCACCCGATCGGATGCAAAGAGGCAATGGGGGCAAAAAGAAGAGGAGGAAGTTCCAAGGAATAAAAGATGCCCTTCTAGGAGAAGCCACGCTGGCCTATTTTGACCCAACGAAGCAAACTGAAGTACTCATGGACGCAAGCCCAGTGGGGTTTGGCACCGTGCTGGCCCAGGAACACGAACCAGGTCACTGGGCAGCATTATTCTTCGCTAGTAAGTCCCTGACACCCACCGAAACCAGATACGCTCAAATTGAACGAGAAGCGCTGGCCATCAAGTGGGCCTGCAACCACTTCCATCTATACCTCAAAGGACAACCGTTCACAATGGTCACAGACCACCAACCACTAGTGCCACTCTTCAAAGGGACGGCTCCTCACCCACCCCCGCGCATCGAGAGATGGGCAGTTCAGCTGCAACCGTATGAAATGGAGGTGGTATACCAGCCAGGAGCCAAAAACCCCGCAGATTTTCTATCCAGACACCCCATCCCGGGTGACACACAGGAGGACACGGAAGACGTCAAACAGTACGTGCACCTAGTATCCACAGAGGTCTGTCCCCTGAACATGACTCTGGAGGATATCAAAGAGGCCGCTACCACAGATGCGGTATACAACAAGACCCTGAAGGCAGTCCAAGAAGGATCGTGGACAAATTATCTGTGACAAGCTAACTCCTGGCGCCCAGAAGAGCGAGAACACACAGCGAAAATGTGGTATATACGAAATGAACTCAGCGCCACAAGCAACGGGCTCCTGCTCCGAGGGCCCAGGCTGGTGATACCGCGAGCCCTACGGCACACGGTGGCGCAGCTGGCCCACGGAGGGCATCAAGGAATCACAAAAATTAAAGCCAGGATGAGGGAGAAGGTCTGGTTCCCGGAGCTGGAGAACATGGTGGAAGAATACGTCCGGCGATGCCCGCTGTGCCAGTTGACCAGCAGCCCAGAAAAACCTGTTCCGGTGATCACTGAAGACGCGTGCACCGTCCCATGGTCAAGAGTAAGCATAGACTTTGGGAGTTTCCCCGGAGGGAAACACACCCTGGTACTCGTGGATGCGTTCTCGAAGTACCCAGTCGTAGAACCAGTGACGTCCAAAGCATTCGCCCATATAGAACCCATCCTAGAGAAAGTATTTGCCATGTTCGGGTTCCCACATAAAATCCGCAGCGACAACGGGCCGCCGTTTCAGGGAGCCGAGTTTGCCACCTTCCTAAGACAGGGAGGAATACATCACCGGCGGATAACCCCTCAGTGGCCGCAGGCCAATGGCGATGTGGAACGCTTTATGCGCACACTAAACAAAGTGTTTTGCATCGCGGGCGTAGAACTAGCGGACCCGGAAAAATGACTCCACGAGTTCCTATGGGAATATCAGAGCTCGCCACACTGCACCACCCAGAGAAGCCCGTGGGCACTGATGCTTCATGGCCCACGGAGAGATCTACTTCCCACCTGCTCGGGGTGGTCGCCACCCCCAATGGAGGCCGAGGACGTGCAAGACCGGAGAGTCCGCCGAAATCAACGAGCAAGTCTCCGTCGCCGGGCCACACCGAGGATACTCCACACGGGGGCCACTGTCCTCCTGAAGGACCGCCGCCCCGGAGGAAAATTCAGAACGAACTATCCAGGGCCATGGACAGTCACCACGAATCGTGGGACAATGGTAACCGCCCAAAAAGGAGGAGAGGAAGTATCCCGAACGAAACGTGTCCTGGTTCAAGGAAGTGCCCCCAGAACACCCCGGGAGGCACACAGAGGGACCAACAGGTAGCGCACCGACACAAGCACCAGAGACCACGGAGACCACCACCACCACCGGATCTGTGGCCAGCCCAGCCCCGGAGAGCGGACTTCCCACCAGTCCGCGACTGCGATGCTCTCCGCAACACTACAGCCTGAGGCCGAATCCTCGCCCCAGCCAGCGGTTGAATGACTTCGCCTGCTGAAGACGTCCCGAGGTGGCAGGCGACAGACACGCAAGTACCACCACTTCTGTGAACTATTTGAGTTGTAATGTTGTTTTCATTGACCGAGTTGGATAGGGATGTAATGTCTTACGGTCTAGTTGCCCAAAAGACCGTCCCACTGCATCCGCGGGCCAGGCGTGGCCTGCGGGGTTAGCTGTTGTGGGCTGAGTGTGTTCGCCGGCTCCGCGAGTCGGGCCCATTAGCATTTCCGAGCCCCGAAATAGGCCGCGCTACACATGCCAAATGCCCCAGTCCTGGAGATAGCTCTTGGTGTTAATGCACCTGCTGCACTGATCTCTCGCTCTCCGTCTGTTTGAACTCTGCAGGTCCACTTGAGTGCGAGTGAGATAGCTCAGCGGTCTATGCCCCTGGTGCTGAGATCTCTTTGTAACAGCAGACTCACTACGCTACACCATAGCTTAAACACACTGGCAAAGGCAATAGCTCTCGCTAAACACTTATAAGGTCCCAAAGGTGAGACCTATTGGCCATGCCAATGCTTGTTATAAAATGTAAATAAGTCCCTCTGCTCTCTGTCACGTCTGCACCCGATGCGGATATCATAGGAGCCCTGGCCTGTTATCGAGGAAGGCCTTTTGCCCATTACTCTTATCTGCCCCTGCTGCTGGTGTGATGACACCTCCTCTGTCCTTCGCTGCACAGTTTGTGCCCCTTTGACCTCATTCATTGTAGACGGTGTAAAAGCGCAGCTCCCCTCTAATGTCCTTCTTACTCCCATGCTGCGTGGCCCTTGTTTTCCCCTGGCTTTATAGCCACATTTAGCACCGCAGCACGAGATGCATCCCTCCTCCCCCCGTCTCTTTGTAAATCTGTCAGCTGTGCACCGGTCGCAGCCTGTGCGGGAGACGCGTAGCTTCCAAGCAGCACCCTTGTCGCCCCATCTGTCTCCATGCCCCCTCCACACCATTAGAGCTGTGGAGATACGGCTCCCCTGTGAGACCCACACCTACGGACCCAAGTTCTCGGTGAATCTCACCTCTGCCCTCGCCGCTTTGTTGTCGAGTCAGGTCCCCTGAAAAGCTGGTTTCCCCCTCGTCTCCCTCTGTGCTGCTCTCACATTTGCCCCTCGTCCATGGCATACCAGGTGTGGTACTTTTCAGCTGCCCTCAAGTCTGTCACCGCCACCTCTGCACGAGCCTACTTACTTACTTGCTCAGGCGTTCTAGCCCCTCCTTCTCTACAATTGGAAACTCTCCTGGGCGGTCTGAAGACGACGGAGGGCGGGGCATTCCCACACATATGTGTGCACCAAAAAAGACACGTGGGCAGGGGCTGTCCTTTGAAAAGAGAACCTGGAACCGTCAACATATGCCATGAGTCTCTAAATTGTTTAATAACGGCAACTTCAAACCATTCTTACAAGTAAAGAACAATGAAACGTTCAAGTGGAGCATACCTTTATCTGGTAGTTCCCTTTAAGGGGCGTGGTTTCATTAATTCTTCCACTAATGAAGAAGTGCCTGCTTGAGTTTACAGAGTGAAGATTTTGGGGTGGTTTTCCCACAACTGAATTTTGCCAAAATCAATGAATGCTTTTCTTTATAGAAAAGTTGTTCTAAGGTTTCATTAAGAATACAGATTATATACAGCCCGCTCCCCATTGCAACAATGGGGACATGGGACAGTATGACATAGGGAGAGGTGGTAGGGCTTGTGTGGAAATAGTCTTTGTGAAAAAAAAGAGCTCTACCGGTACTCATATCGTTTACTTGCTAGGACGAAAGGTTGAGCTTGCCCCGCCGAGACTCTAATTTGTGACTTGGGGGTAGCACATATCTGTCTCTCAACCACAGTTGCTGAACCCACTGATCTATCGTCTTACAGGTGGCAATTTAGTTGACCCACGTACAGTGCAGGTCTGTACTAGGTGAGCCTCACAGGACATTGCCCCGGCATGGCCCAAATGAATGTCACGTTTGTTCTGGTTCCATTCACCAACTTTTTAAACCAGCATTACACGAATTTAAAGAGTCTTGCAAGCTCCTAGATAAAGAAAAAATAAATAATAACATTAGTGGAGCACAAATATGACTCCCTTTGCCTCCCTCATCCATTTATGCGCATATCCAATCAACTAGTTAACCATCAGAGCACTCACTCACCCACCCACTCACTCATCCCTCCATCCATCAATGCAGTCAACTATTTATCCATTAATACAAAAATTGAAATATTCTTGTGGTGACCCAACTCATTCAGCCACTACAATTACATGGCAATCAATAAAGAAACAATATCATTTGAGAGCCGACCGAATGGCTTTGGCAGTGCTTGTTTTTACTGCAAGGCTGTATTTCCTTGATGACCTAATGATTACCCTGCCTAATGGCATAACTTCAGCTAATTGTGGACTTTCATCTCTGTGTTTCATCTCCATCACATCTTTGGGGCACTTACTTCAGTTACTTCTACCTGTGAAATCCTGGTGACATGGCCGAGATTGGTCCCAGGTGTGACACACTTCAATCACAACACCCCAGTACTCAATCAATCAATCACGCGTTTGTTAAGCGGTTCTACTCACCCGTGAGGGTCTCAAGGCGCTGGGGGTGGGGGGTTTCACAGGTTCCAGTCCATCAAGGAGGGAGTCTGTCGAAGAGCCAGGTTTTCAGGTTTCTTGTGAAAATGGGGAGAGATGTTGTCTGTCTGAGGTGGCGAGGGAGGGCGTTCCAGGCTCTGGCCGCGAGGAAGGAGAAGGAGAGGCCACCTGAACTGGTCTTTCTGGTGCAGGGGACCATTGCGTAGGAGAGCTGGGCTGATCGTAGGGTCATTTTGGGTGCGTGAAATTTGAGTCGGCTTTTCAGGTATGCTGGTCCGGTGTTGTGGAGGGCCTTGTGAGCATGGGTGAGCTTCTTGAAGGTGACTCTAGCTTTGATGGGGAGCCAGTGGAGTGAGCTCAGGTGCTGGGAGATGTGGCAGTGTCTTGGCAGGTTGAGGACCAGTCTAGCGGCGGCGTTCTGGATGTTCTGTAGCTTGTGCGTGTGGTTTTTGTTTATTGCTGCGTAGAGTGTGTTGCCGTAGTCGAGTCTGCTGGTGACCAGGGCATGAGTGACAGTCTTTCTGTGTTTGAGGGGGATTAATTTTAAGATCTTGCGTAGGAGGCGGAGGGTGTGGAAGCAGGAGGCCGAGACGGCGTTGATCTGGTGGTCCATTTTGAGTTTGGAGTCCAGGATGATTCCCAGGTTGCGTGCGTTGTCCTTGGGGGTGGGCTGACTTCCAAGGGCGGGGGACCACCAGGTGTCGTTCCAGGCGTCGGGGTGTGGGCCCTTGATGAGTACTTCTGTTTTGTTGGTGTTTAGTTGAAGGCAGCTGTTTTTTATCCATTTTGCGACGGCTTCCATGCCTTCTCGAAAATTGTGTCTGGCGTGTTGGGTTCGTTGGATAGGGAGAGGATGAGTTGGGTGTCGTCTGCGTATGAAACAATGTTGAGTCCATAGGTTCTGACGATGGGGGCGAGCGGAGCTGTGTAGACGTTGAAGAGCGTAGGGCTGAGGGATGACCCCTGGGGGACTCCACAGGTGGTTGGTGTAGGGTCCGAAAGGAAAGGGAGGAGTCTGACCCGCTGCGTTCTGCCGGATAGGAAGAAGCGGATCCAGTCGAGGGCCTTGTCTTGAATCCCGGCGTCGTGGAGTCTGCGTATTAGGGGGCGGTGAGAGACTGTGTCGAACACCGCTGAGAGGTCGAGGAGGATGAGGGCTGCTGTTTCTCCTTTGTCCAGTAGGGTGCGGATGTCGTCTGTTGGGGTGAGGAGGGTGGTTTCCGGAGAATGGAAATAAGGGTAAAACTATTGGCTCCTTAGGGTAAATGGCATGCTTTGCTCACCTTGCTTGAGGGCCTGCTTCCCCTGCCCTCCTTACTCCACCCCCTTCCAATGTGCACAGCATACAATGAAAAGAACAGGTTTCAATATCCCTGGCCATTTAGCACTTTAATTGCATTGCTTTTTAACCATACCTCTCAGTTCAATGTATGTTCCACATTCCCATGCCACTAGGATAAAGAGCTGAACTATTTAGCCCTTTAAAATCTCAGTGCAAGCTGAAAAAATAGGAATGCGCTAATCATGACCTGCATAATAACAAACCTGACGGACATCATAAGAAGACAAAAACAAGACATGACTCCACAGAATAGTATAGCGCCTGGTCGGTTTGTTTATGAGGCGTAGTCTACACAGCACAGAATGGTTCATTTATTTTTAACAAGAACCAAAGGGAAAACAATATAAAACACTCTCACAAAACAGATTTATAGCGTCTTAGAATATATTCATGTTATCAGAAAACAATCAATAACATATTCCAAAATACATACCGTTAAAGGTTAAACATTCGGTGTCGGAGAGTAGGATCTGCACTTATGTTGCCCCCACTTTTTTCTGATGTATACACTGGTTTCTGGCCTAGTTTGGCTGGGTCCCTGCTAATCAGGGCCCCAGTCTCTCTGTTCTCTCTAAAACAACTTGGTGTGCATATTAGATGCACTAGTGATTGGATACTGTGGTACCTTATGAGCCCCTAGTATATGGTACCTTAGGTACCTAGGGCATTGGAACATCCCAGGCCTACCAGGGGCTGCAGCATGTATTACGCCACCCCTGGGAAGCATTCTCAATCTGACACCACAGGCCTGCTACTGCAGCCTGTGTGAGGTAGTGTTAGCACTCCTCACTGAGGTATAGGTTTCTATATCTCAACATACACACACATATAAACCTATCAGCCACCCCTATGGCAGGCCCTATCAATCCTGAGGGCAGGGTGCTTGGTTTGCTATTTGAGGGGGTGCCTCTGCATGAGCAGGACCCCTCTGCAGCTACCAGAGTCTATTCTCTATAGCTGTTTTGTGGATACGGTTAAACCATTTACTCTTACGTGCATTATAACCTCCCGGTAAATGCTAACTTTGGAATGACTGCATCAAAACATATCGTGTTTGGTGTCAAACAACTTGGAATCATACACCCACACCAGTAACTGGTGTGGGAGTATGATCCCACCCTTCTAGAGGGGATGCCATGTACCCACTGAACTAAATGACATAAATCCTATAGAGCCCTGGCATCACTAAATGGATGCCAACAGCACAGACACTGGGCTGCCCTCCTGCTGCTGACTGAAACACGCAGTGGAGGAGGCCCAACAAAAGGCATCCTGTCACAGGGAGGTGTCACCACCTTCCAGACAGGATTTAGTTTATTGGAGCTGGGTGGGTGCACTCTTAGAGTGCTTTGAAGTCCTGCACTGGGGGAGCAGTAGGCTCCTCTGTGCATATGCCAGCTCAAACCGGTTCAGGGGCTACCTGTCCCTGCTCTGGCGTGAAACTGGACAAAGGGAGGTGGGTGTAACCACCCCCTCCCCTGAACCTCCTAGAGGAGTGGTCATAGAGCTAGTCCCTCCCCTATCTTCACTATAAGATAGCAAGTATTGCCAATGCAATTCAGATTACTCTAGACGACGCTCTACAAAGAAGAATCCTGGCCCTTCAATGTTCCACTACCTTTGCAAGACAGAAGAATCTCCCTTGGAGTCAAGGAGTGACTCCCCTGCTTGGCAGGCACCAAAAACCTTAATCAACAGTTGCAAACTTTCCCGCTGGAGTTCAAAGTCCCTGCTGCCCTGGAAGTAGATTTCCTGACTTCTCGATGGCCATTGTGAGTCCCCAGCAGAGCTGT
The DNA here is from genome assembly GCF_964204655.1 of Triturus cristatus. Lineage (NCBI taxonomy): Eukaryota > Metazoa > Chordata > Amphibia > Caudata > Salamandridae > Triturus > Triturus cristatus. The sequence continues at coordinate 741,857,504 of NC_140591.1, read as the reverse complement.
GGTGAGTGGACCCCACGAGTGACAAGGAACAGCAATACCTGAGGACCATACACTATTGTCGAAGGCAAACCCTAAACAACGTTCTATGAACTTTTGCATTGGACCATCTATGGCCCAAGCCTCCAGCAGGTCTTGCACAAGAAATCAGCTGCCTACCCCGTCCCGAGTGACCGTGGGCTCCTGTGAAGCATTTCCTGAGGAGGCGTCTTTGCGATTAATTGCCCATTGGCTAGTGGGTCCCCCGAAGACTTTTTCACCAACTCAAAGGGCTCTCCTGGTTGCTCCAGGCCTGTCCTCACTTACCTTTGCTGGGTGAGACAACCAGACCTTGCTGTTCTGCACCATCGACTTTCTTCAGTTCACAAGAGACTTGCAGTTGCCAAGGCTTGTTGGCTCCAATCCGGTTGGCAATACCGTCATCAGCTGCAGACATTGTGGGACACTCCAAATCCAGCTGTTGGTTATCGTTGATTCCTCCTGGACCTCGTGAGCAAAGAGTCAAAACACCATCGACAACCTGAATGGACGCGACATCTGTGGTCATCCATCTTGCTGGCCACCAGTCACTGGCAAGTGACCTTGAACACTGTCCCCTCAATTTTCAGGTCTTCATCTTCTTGAATCCACCTTCGGATTCCACTGGACACTTCTTCAGTCGACGCAAGCAGCAAGTCTTCTTTGGTCTCCATAGAAAACAGCGACGCGACCCGACACCAAAAGACACCTATGCACCCGGCTTCCCTGGGTGAGGTAACTCGTGCACTCCGGGGCCCTGCTCTCCACAGCTACCACTAGGATAGCTTTCTTTAAAAGGTTGTCTTAAACCTATCTACCATAAGAGTCGAATTGGACTGGTGTAAGGTGGCCACTATAACTAGTGACCAGCATATTCCAGGCCAACTTCTCACATTGGTGGGCAGCGTGTGGGATTCCAGCTTGCCATTGTTTTACCAGAAAATCTCAATTTGAATTACTAACTGAAAACCACTAAAGGTACTCAAGGTACAGATAAAGTCAAGCTTAGTATCAATAAGTTCTACTGAACTTAGAGCTGTTTGTGAAGGGATAAGCACACCCTTGCTACAGCTCAAGCTAGGTTCAGTAGGCCACAAACTAGTGTAGATAGTGCAACACTGCATAACACTAGAATGTCCTCAAGGGATGGAGCCAGTGGGTCCACCCAGCCTCAGTACAAGGACATGACCTACTATTACTTGAAGGCTATGTGTGTTGCAAGACACCTGAAGCAAGGACAGAGTCCCTCCTCACAACACCTGATAGATCTGTTAGTAGCAGATGATCTTAGACTGGCTATAGAAGCTGGTAGATCTGGATCAGGGGGTGGGTCAACCATAGTCTCTGGGTCTGATGATGAAAATCAAGATGGCCTGGAGTCTGTGATTGAAGGGCCAGACCCAGAAAGGTCTGAACAGGACAGAGGAATCCTCCCTAAGAGGACTGGTAGAGTGGAAGAGAGGCCTAGGTCCCCTTCAAGGGAATATGACCATTCATATCACTCTAACAGAGAGTCTGTCCATCAGAGGAACTCATACTTACATAGAGGGACCTCCTCTGAAAGAAGGTACAAGATGCTCCAGTATGAGGAAGCTAGGCTTTCCCTCAGAACCAAGCAATTGGCCTTAGATAGAGAAGCCTTTGAGCTCCAGAGAGCTTCTAGAAAAGAGGGGTTAGATACCCCTGGTGCCAGCAACAGTGTCCCTAGAGGCAGAGATTACATTCCAGACCATAGGAACCTGTCCAAGGTTGTTCCTCCCTACCAGAGTGGGGATGATATCCACAAATGGATAACTGCTATGGAGAGGGCCTGTAAAGTTCAACAGGGCCCCCAGAAACAGTGGGCAGCAATCTTGTGGCTCTCCTTTTCATATAAAGGTAGAGATAAGCTCCTCACTGTTAGAGAAGAGGATGCTGATGACTATGAAGCCCTGAAGAGTGCATTAATAGATGGGTTTGGCTTAACCACTGAACAGTACAGATTGAAGTTCAGAGATACCCAGAAAGCACAGACCCAGAATTGGACTGACTTTGTTGATTGTGCAACCAAGGCTCTAGAAGGTTGGCTGGTTGGTAGTAGAGTTACTGATTTTAAGGGATTGTATAATCTTATAATGAAAGAACAGATCCTTAATAATTGCCAAAACCAGTTGTTGCATCAGTACCTGGTGGACTCTGATCTGACCTCTCCCCAAGAATTGGGAAAGAAGGCAGACAAATGGGTCAGAACCAGGGTGAGGCAGACAACCCAGAACCAAGGTGGTGACACTAAGAAGCAAGATCCTAAAGGCTCAGAGAAAGGTGGGGATAAGTCAAAAGACCAGAAGTCTTCACAAGGGCCCCAAAAATCTGCATCTGGTGGGGAGTCACAATCTGCAAAGGGAAAAGGCCAAAAGAAGCCCTGGTGCAAATTCGGTAAACAGAAAGGGCACTGGACTTCTGATTGTACCAAGTCCAAAGACCAAACCACCACCACTCCAGCCCCTAAGGCAATTGTTCCCCCTAGTGCAGTCATTGGTGGAGGTAATACTCAGAATAAGGGCGTAGTATGGTTGACCCTGGGTTCTGATGTGGACTCTGGCCTAGTCAGAGTACCAACACAGGCATTGCTAGTTTGTGAGGGAGACCTTGATATGTCCTCCCTAGTGAGCCCCAGTAACCTGGGCAAGTACAAACAGCAGCCTATCATAAATGGCAAACAGGCTTTGGCATTCAGGGACACAGGTGCTAGTGTCACCATGGTGGCAGAGGATCTAGTGGACCCTGCACAGATCATCCTGGTTGAAATGTACCAGGTGACCAATGCAAGCAATGTCAGGACCAACCATAGTCTGGCAGTTGTGAATTTCTCCTGGGGAGGGGTAACTGGCCTCAAAAAGGTAGTAGTCAGTGCAGACCTCCCTGTCGAATGTTTGTTGGGCAATGATCTGGAGACTTCAGCCTGGTCTGAAGTAGAATTATGGACTCATGCTGAGATGTTGGGCATGCCTGCAGAGGTATTTGCTGTGACCAGGTCACAAGCCAAAATGCATAAAGCTGAACCAGCTCTGGACCCTGAAACTATGGACCAGATGCTATCCAAGAGGAGGAGCAGTAGGGTTAAGGCTGGGCCTTCCCCTCTGTCTCAGATCTCAGATTCCCCTCCTGAGGGAGGAGAAGCAGAGCCTGAAGAAGGAACTGCCCCAGAGGAACTTGAGCCTGGTCAGGTTGAGTTCTTGGGGGCAGGGGGACCTTCCAGGGAAGATCTGAGCAAAGATCAACAGTGCTGCCCCACTCTTGAACCCCTCAGACAGCAAGCTGCTGCTGAGGCTGCTGGGAGTGCTAGTGGGTCCCATAAAGTTTATTGGGATGAGGGGCTCCTATATTCTGAGGCTAGAGATCCTACCCCTGGAGCCACCAGGAGATTGGTAATACCTCAGAAGTTTAGGGGGTTTCTCTTGACCCTAGCACATGACATCCCATTGGCAGGACACTTGGGCCAAAACAAGACCTGGGACAGGCTTGTTCCACATTTTCATTGGCCACACATGTCTGAGGACACCAAGGAGTTTTGTCGCTCCTGTGTCACTTGCCAAGCCAGTGGTAAGTCAGGTGGCACAACAAAGGCCCCCTTGATACTACTACCTGAGGTTGGGGTTCCCTTTGAAAGGATAGGTATTGACATTGTTGGTCCCCTTGACCCTCCAACTGCATCTGGGCACAGATTTATACTGGTTGTCAGTGGATCATGCCACCAGGTATCCAGAAGCTATACCCCTAAGGACTACCACAGCTCCTGTGGTAGCAAGAGCCCTCATTGGAGTTTTCTCCAGAGTGGGTTTCCCTAAGGAGGTCATATCTGACAGAGGTACCAACTTTATGTCAGGATATCTAAAAGCAATGAGGAAGGAGTGTGGTGTCAACTACAAGTTCACTACTCCCTATCACCCACAATGCAATGGGTTAGTTGAAAGGTTCAACAAAACCCTAAAGGGAATGATTAAAGGCCTCCCAGAAAAGCTTAGGCGAAAATGGGACCTTTTACTTCCCTGCCTTCTGTTTGCATACAGGAAGGTCCCACGGAAGGGGGTTGGCTACAGCCCTTTTGAACTTCTGTTTGGGCACCCCGTAAGAGGACCCTTATGTCTGGCGAAGGAGGGATGGGAGTTACCTCTCAAACCTCCCAAACAGGATGTGATGGACTATGTACTTGGTCTCCGCTCCCGGATGGCAGAGTACATGAAGAAGGCAACTAAAAACCTTGAGGCTAGCCAAGAATTACAAAGAGCTTGGCATGACCAAAAGGCTGTCCTGACTGTTTACCAGCCAGGCCAGAAATTGTGGGTGTTGGAGCCTGTGGCCCCAGCAGCTCTCCAGGACAAATGGAGTGGCCCCCATACCATTGTTGAGAAAAATGGAGAAGTCACCTACTTGGTGGATCTTGGAACTCCCAGGAGCCCCCTTAGGGTGCTCCATGTCAACAGACTTAAGCCATATGTGGACAGGGCTGACATGGGCTTGCTCATGGCAACTGATGAGGACCAGGAGGAGGAGAGTGACCCTCTCCCTGACCTGCTCTCACAGAACCCTGATGATGGGTCAGTTGATGGTGTTGCTTTGGCAAGCAGCCTCACTGAGCATCAACAAACTGAATGTAGACAAGTGCTTCAACAGTTTAGACATATGTTTAGCCTGACCCCAAGTCAGACTTCCTGGTGCACTTATGAGGTGGACACTGGAGACAGTCTGCCTGTAAAGAATAAAATCTACAGGCAACCTGACCATGTCAGGGATTGTATCAGGACTGAAGTTCAGAAAATTTTGGAACTAGGTGTTATTGAGCCCTCAGATAGCCCTTGGGTTAGCCCAGTAGTTCTTGTGCCAAAACCTCATACCTAGGGTGGTAAGAAAGAAATGAGGTTTTGTGCTGACTACAGAGGCCTCAATGCAGTCACCAGGACTGATGCCTAACCAATACCAAGGGCAGATGAACTAATAGACACTTTGGCCTCAGCCAAGTATCTCAGTACATTTGACCTTACAGCTGGCTACTGGCAAATCAAGTTAGCTGATGATGCCAAGGCCAAAACAGCATTTTCGACCCCTGGTGGGCACTATCACTTTGTGGTAATGCCCTTTGGTTTGAAAAATGCACCTGCCACTTTTCAGAGGTTGGTGAATAAAGTTCTGACTGGTATGGAAACTTATTGCTCAGCTTATCTTGATGATATAGCTGTCTTTAGTTCCACCTGGCAGGATCACCTGGTCTACCTCGGAAATGTACTGTAGGCCCTGCAAAAAGCAGGCCTCACTATCAAGGCCACTAAGTGCCAGATAGGGCAGAGGCAGGTTGTGTACCTGGGCCACCTTGTAGGTGGAGGCCAGGTTCAACCATTGAAGAGCAAAATCCAAACCATAATGGAATGGGTAGCTCCAACAACCCAGACACAGGTTAGAGCCTTTTTAGGCCTGACTGGGTACTATAGGAGGTTTGTTAAGGGATATGGATCTATAGTGACCCCCTTAAATGATCTGACCTCTAAGAAAATGCCAAAAAGGTTCAGTGGACAGCTAGCTGTCAAAAGGCATTTGATGACCTCAAGCAGGCAATGTGCACTGTCCCCATTTTACAGAGTCCAGATTACAAAAAGAAGTTCATTGTTCAAACAGATGCTTCAGAGCTGGGTGTGGGAGCTGTACTGTCTCAACTTAATGATGAAGGTCAAGACCAGCCAGTAGCTTTCATAAGCAGAAGGCTGACCCCAAGAGAGAAACGTTGGTCAGCTATAGAGAGGGAGACCTTTGCTGTGGTGTGGACCCTGAAGAAGCTGAGGCCATACTTGTTTGGCACTCACTTCATTGTTCAGACTGACCACAAGCCCCTCCTATGGCTCAAACAGATGAAAGGTGAAAATCCTAAATTGCTCAGGTGGTCCATTTCCCTACAGGGGATGGACTATACAGTGGAACATAGACCTGTGACCCAACATGCCAATGCAGATGGACTCTCAAGGTATTTCCACTTAGAACATGAAGACTCAACTGGTCAAGGTTAGTTTAATGTCCCTGCGTTTGGGGTGGGGGTTGTGTAGGAGAGTAGAATCTGCACTTATGTTGCCCTCCCTTTTTTTCTGATGTATACACTGGTTTCTGGCCTAGTTTGGCTGGGTCCCTGCTAATCAGGGCCCCAGTCCCTCTGTTCTCTCTAAAACAACTTGGTGTGCATATTAGATGCATTAGTGATTGGATACTGTAGTACCTTATGAGCCCCTAGTATATGGTACCTTAGGTACCTAGGGCATTGGTCCTTCACAGGCCTACCAGGGGCTGCAGCATGTATTATGCCACCCCTGGGAAGCATTCTCAATCTGACACCACAGGCCTGCTACTGTAGCCTGTGTGAGGTAGTGTTAGCACTCCTCACTGAGGTATAGGTTTCTATATCTCACCATACACACACATATAAACCTATCAGCCACCCCTGTGGCAGGCCCTATCAATCCTGAGGGCAAGGTGCTTGGTTTCCTATGTGAAGGGGTGCCTCTGCATGAGCAGGACCCTTGTACAGCTACCAGAGTCTATTCTCTATAGCTGTTTGTGGATGCAGTTAAACCATATACTCTTACGTGCATTATAACCTCCCGGTAAATGCTAACTTTGGAATGACTGCATCAAAACATGTTGTGTTTGGTGTCAAACAACTTGGAATCATACCCCCACACCAGTAACTGGTGTGGGAGTATGATCCCACCCTTCTAGAGGGGATGACATGTACCCACAGTACTAAACAACAGAAATCCTATAGAGCACTGGCATCACAAAATGGATGCCACCAGCACAGACACTGGGCTGCCCTCCTGCTGCTGACTGAAACTCGCAGTGGAGTAGGCCCAACAAAAGGCATCCTGTCACAGGGAGGTGTCACCACCTTCCAGACAGGATTTAGTGTATTGGAGCTGGGTGGGTGCACTCTCAGAGTGCTTTGAAGTCCTGCACTGGGGGAGCAGTAGGCTCCTCTGTGCATATGCCAGCTCAAACCGGTTCAGGGGCTGCCTGTCCCTGCTCTGGCGCGAAACTGGACAAAGGGAGGTGGGTATAACCACCCCCTCCCCTGACCCTCCTAGAGGAGTGGTCATAGAGCTAGTCCCTCCCCTATCTTCACTATAAGATAGCAAGCATTGCCAATGCAATTCAGATTACCCTGGACGACGCTCTACAAAGAAGAATCCTGGCCCTTCGACCTTCCACTACCTTTGGAAGCCAGAAGAATCTCCCTTGGAGTCAAGGAGTGACACCCCTGCTTGGCAGGCACCAAAAACCTTAATCAACAGTTGCAAACTTTCCCGCTCCCGCTGGAGTTCGAAGTCCCTGCTGCCCCGGAAGGGGATTTTCTGACTTCTCTACGTCCATTGTGAGCCCCCAGCAGAGCTGTGGCGAGTGGACCCCACGAGTGACAAGGAACAGCAATACCCGAGGAACATGCACTATTGTCGAGTGCAAACCCTAAACACCATTCTATGAACTTGTGCATTGGAACATTTGTGGCCCAAGCCTCCAGCAGGTCTTGCACCAAAAATCAGCTGCCTACCCTGTCCCAAGTGACCGTGGGCTCCTGTGAAGCATTTCCTGAGGGGGCATCTTTGCAATCACTTGCCCATTGGCTAGTGGATCCCCCGAAGACTTTCTCACCAACTCAAAGGGCTCTCCTGGTTGCTCCCGGCCTGCCCTCACTTACCTTTGCTGGGTGAGTCCATCAGACCTTGCTGGTCTGCACCATCGACTTTCTTCAGTTCACACAAGACTTGCAGTTGCCAAGGCTTGTTGGCTCCAATCTGGTTGCCGACACCGTCATCAGCTGCAGACTTTGTGGGACACTCCGAATCCAGCTGCTGGTCATCATCGATTCCTCCTGGACCTCGTGAGCGAAGAGTCAAAACACCATTGATGACCTGAATCGACGCGACATCTGTGGTCATCCATCTTGCTGGCCACCGGTCACTGGCAAGTGACCTTCAACACTGTCCCCTCAATTTTCAGGTCTTCATCTTCTTGAATCCACCTTCGGATTCCACTGGACACCTCTTCAGTCGACGCAAGCAGCAAGTCTACTTTGGTCTCCATAGAAAACAGCGACGCGACCCGACACCAAAAGACACCTATGCACCCGGCTTCCCTGGGTGAGGTAACTCGTGCACTCTGGTGCCCTAGTGTGTGTTGGCCCTCGAAGTACTTACCTTGTAAGTGGCTTGCTTGTAGTCCTCCTCGAAGTACCCTAGAACTTTAAAAATCAAACCGCCACTTGCACCATTATAATCAATAGGGAACCCGCGGCTGTGTTCACACACTGCACGCGTCTCCCGTGGGCCTGTTACTTACCTGCTAACACTGCAGTAGTGAAGCCCCAGCGATTCCCCAGGCCCTAGGCCTTGTCATTTTGCAAGTCAACATCCTTATACCACTTTCTTAGTATATGGTCTGGTACGCCCCTAGGGCTCCAGCCATATTTGTGCTTAATTTATTGTGTAATGTTGACATATTGAATGTGTACCTGGTTCTAATCTCATAAAGAGATTAGTTGAGTGTGTCTAGTAATAAATACATATATATTTGAGATATATACCTGTGTGGTGTCCTTTCATTTGGTAATTCAAGAGATTATAAGGTAAAACAAGCTGCTTTACATTCCTCTGAGACTTAGCCTGAAGGCTGCTCTCCACAGCTACCACTAGGATAGCTTTCTTTAAAAGGTTGTCTTAAACCTATCTACCATAAGAGTCGAATTGGACTGTTGCAAGGTGGCCACTATAACTAGTGACCAGCATATGCCAGGCCAACTTTTCACATTCGGCATTTAACATCTTTCCCAAAAATAATTTGTACACATCATGCTTCCCTTTTGTAAAGCTCATATTCTAAATACCATACTTTTACTGTTGGAAGCATCACCGTAGGCTCTATTTTGAAAGTGAAGAGCATTTAATGTTTATGTAAACATTACCCTTTGTACTTAAAGTAATTGCGGATAATGGATCGCAGGGTTCAGCCTCACATTGTTTTGACAAGTCTAAGTGGGCCTTGTTTAGGAGGCTGGCTTAGTTTATGATGCACACTTATTTAAGTGATGGACCTTGCACTAATCCAGACAACCCTTCTGGTGATTTTAGTGGTCTTTGATAACCATAGAAAGCTCTCACAGTGCTAGCTGTGGAGAGCAGCTTTTTGACTTATCTTGAGGAAGTGTAAAGCAGCTTGTTTTACCAATTTTAATCAATAATGTAAGTTTAATGAAAAATAACCACACAGTGTTTATATAAAAATAAGTCTATTACACAACACAATCACTAACGTATTTGTATATCTCCTACCCAAAGATATCAACACAATACACTAGAATACTTTGAAATAATCAGGTAAGTAGCACAAATATACACTGGTCTCCAGGTGGAGACCAAACTATATATGAAGAAGGTTGAATGCAAACTGCAAAGGAGAACAGGACTTGGACCAGAAGACTCAGAGGAGCTGGGGAAACAAAGTACCCAAGAACCCCATGAATGCTGTGAACAGAGTGGAAACACAGCTGCATGCCCAATGGAAGTCAATGGAGAAGTTGCAGTTTCAGTTTTAAAGAAGAAGGACCCTTCCCGGAGGACCCTAAAGAAACCCTTTGGAAGACAAAAGTTTGGATAGCCACCCCACTCATGGATGCACAAGAACAAGGTTACCTGCGGCAGGGAAGCCGGATGCATAGGGGTGAAGTAACATCGGAACCTGCCGTAGATGACAATGGGAGACTATGACGAAGATGCCTCTAGAGAAGACTGTGAAGCAGTCCAGTGGTCTCCAAGGGTTGATTGTGGAAGTGTAGAACAGGCAAGCAGGAGGGACAGAATCTATGCCTCTCGGAGGTGACCAGAAGGCATCAATGCTCACCGATGTCTCGAGGTTAAAAAAAAACGACTGTGACCTTGTTGCTACAGCTGTGAGGACCAGGCGACACTGAAGAAGACCAAGAGCTGTGCATGAGCTGTCCCACGTCCGATGTCAGTGTCTAGGTGGTCGGTGTCTGGCAGGAGCCTTGATAGCCGCAAATGATGAGGAAAGCGAAGACATGCTCTCGTTGGGACCAGCAAGGCTTATGGAACCCACCAAGTGCAGGACAGTAGGAGCAGGCCCGAGCAAGCAAGGGAGCCCGCTGACGCAAGAGAACCTCAAGCAACTCAACAAAGTCGGAGGCCCACGATGCAGGAGATGCAGGGAGGACTCTGTTCTTCATGAAATGAGGTGCTGGAGGCTGGAGCTTCTTGTAGCCAAAAGATCTCTGGAGTACAGAGCCAACATGCCTTAGCAACAGCAAGTCAATGCGGGGCACAGTGGTCAGTCCCAGAAGCCCTGACGAGGAATGCTGTACTCCAAATTGGAGGGTAGACAGGGCAGGCCACTAGGGAGGCAGAGAACCCCCACCTGTGTTGCTGAGCCTCGAGATGTCTGTGGGATATCAGGAGCAGCAGATTGGTCAGCTATGTTTCAGTGCCTACAAATGCAAGGGAGTGACTCCTTCTCTCCAAGGGAGATTTCCTCAAGTGTCCTTGATGCCCACAAGTCTTTTGCAGAACCTGGATGAAGCACAGACACAGACGACACAGAAGACTTGAAGAAAAGCAAGAACAGTAGGAGCCTTCCTAGTTGCAGTCTCGGTTCCAGTCGAAGTCCAACGAAGTCCAAGTGTCCAGACAAAAGAAGAGTGATGTAGCTTCAGAGGTGAATCTGGTTCTACAATAAATCTAAGGACACAGCCAACCAGAGGGGAGCCCTTGAGCACCCTAGGTAAAAGGTTGGAATAGCTCAGGGTTCACTTCCAGAGGAGGCGCTGGACACTCCCCTGTCTTTTGTCCAGTGTTGCACCAGAGCGGGAACCAAGGGTTTCTGAACTTGCTCAAACTGGAGTATGCAAGGAGGGCACCAAATGTGCCCTTCAAAGCAGTTGGGGGAGCTGCAAAGTGCCCCCACCCCAGTCCAATACACTAAGTCCTGTCTGGGTGGTGGTCACACCTTCCTGTGACAGGAAACCGTTTGTTCTACCTTCCCCTGCTTGAGCTCAGCTCAGCAACAGGAGGGCAGAACCATGTCTGTGGTCTGCACAGACACGGTTCTTAGCTTGTTGGCAGACCCTGAAAGGCTATTACAGGGAGTACAGGTAGGGTCCCCAAATGGAGCCCCCCAGTACATGGGATCATACTTCCAGCGACAGCATCGGTGTTGGGGTATGATTCCCACATGTTTGATACCAAACATGACCATGTTCAGTGCAACCGCTATATAGTTAGACATCTCGTAATGACTGATGTCCACTATCTACCTTAAGAAGGCTGACTGCAGTTACAAAGCCTGGGGAATCGACTCTGAGATTTGTGGGGTGTCCTGCTGATGCAGGGGCACCCTCACACTTGTAACCAAGCACCCTGCCCTCAGGACTGAAGAGCCTGCCTTAGGGGTGACTTATAGGTTTTAAGTGTAGTGACCTCAGATATAAGAAAACCTATATCTGTTGTGAGAGGTGCAAGCACCAACTCGCACAGGCTGCAATGGCAGGCCTGTAGTCACAGTTTAGCTTGACTCCCATGGATGGCACAATACATGTTGCAGCCCATGGGGGACCTCAGGTGTACCTATGCCCTGGGTACCTAAGTACCATTTACTAGGGACTTATAAGGGTACACCAGTAGCCAATTGTGGAGGTACCAAAGTACTTATTAAGCCAATTTAGTGGAGAAAACACAGATGCTGGGGTCCTGATTAGCGGGAACCCAGCAGACTTAGTCAAAAGCACAGTAACACCAGGCAGAAAGTGGGGGTAACCATGAAAGCAACGCCTACTTTCCTACACACCCCCCCACATGTAAGGCCATGAGACTAACCTTGCCCAGTTGAGTGTTCATTTTCTAAGTGGAAATATCTGGAAAGGCCATCTGAGTTGGCATGGTTACTCCCAGGTCTATGTTCCACTGAAAAGTCCATCCCCTGTAGGTAAATGGACCACCTGAAAAGTTTGGGTTTTACACCCTTCATCTGTTTAAGCCATAAGAGGGGCTTATGGTATGTCTGAACAACGAAGTAAGTGCCAAACAGGTATGGCCTCAACTTCTTCAAGGCCCAGACCACAGCAAAGACCTCGCTCTCAATAGCTGACCAACCCTTCTCCCTGGGGGTCAACCTTCTGCTCATAAAAGCTGCTGGTTGATCCTTGCCCTCTACAGTAAGTTGTGACAAAACGACACCTATTCCTATCTCACAAGCATCTGTCTGGACAATGAATGATTTGGAGTAGTCAGCACTTCGCAGAATTGGAGCTGAGCACATAGCTTGTTTCAGGTCATCAAATGCCTTCTGACAGCTCACTTTCCACTGAAATTTCATAGGCATTCTTTTGGAGGTGTGATCATTAAGAGGGGTCACTATGGATCTATATCACTTAACACATCTTCTGTAGTACCCAGTCTGGCCAAGAAAGCTCTGACCTGAGTCTAGGTAGTGGGAGCAATCCAGTCCATAATGGCCTAAATTCTGCTCTCCAATGGTTGAACTTGGCCTCCACCTACAAGGTGGGCCAAGTACACAACCTAGCTCTGCCCTATCTGCCAGTTTGTAGTCTTTATAGTGAGGCCTGCCTTTTGCAGGGCATCAAGTACATTTCTGAGGTGAACCAGGTGATCTTCTCAGGTGATGCTAAAGACAGCTATATAATCTAGAAATGCTGCACCATAGGCTTCCAGACCTGTTAAGACTTTGTTCACCGCCGTCTGAAATGTGGCAGGTGTATTCTTCAAACCAAAAGGCATCACAATAAATTGATAATGCCCACAGGGGGTCGAAAATGTTGTTTTTGGTTTGGCATCCTCAGAGAGTCTGATTTGCCGATAACCAGCAGTCAGGTCAAATGTACAGAGAACTTGGCAGAGGTCAGAGTATCAATCAGCTCATCTGCCCTTGGAAATGGATGGGCGTCTGTTCTAGCGACTGCATTGAGGCCTCTTTAGTCAACACAAAACCTAATCTTTCACTTTCCATCCTGGGTGTGAAGTGTTGGCACAAGCACCACAGGACTAACCCAAGGGCTATACGAAGGCTCAATGTCCCTCAACTCCAGCATCTTTTGGAGCTCTGTCCTGATGCAATCCCTGATTGGGTCAGGCTGTCTGTAAATTTTGCTCTTCACAGGCAGGCTGTGACCTGTGTTCACTTAGTGGGTACACTAGGTGGCTTGATTGGGTGTCAGAGATAAGAGACTGGGAAACTTCTTGAGAACCTGTCTACAATCCGCTTGCTGTTGAACAGTGTGACTGCCTGCCAAGGCTATTCCTTCCACTGATCCATCAACAGGGTCTTGTGAGAGGAGATCAGGGAGAGGGTCACTCTCTTCCTCCTGTCCCTTATGAGTGGCCATGAGCAAGCTCATGACAGCCCTGTCCACAAAAGGTTTTAGGCAGTTCACATGAAGTACCCTGTGGGGACTTCTTGGAGTACCTAGGTCAACCAAGTAGATGGCCTCACCTTTCTTTTCCAGTATAGTGTGGGTGCCACTCCACTTGTCTTGGAGAGCTGCTGGGGCCACAGGCTCCAACACCCACACTTTCTGGCCTGGCTGGTAAACAGTCAGTACAGTCTTTTGGTCAGGCCAAGCTTTCTGACGCTCCTGGCTGACCTCAAGGTTTTTGCTGGCTTTCTTCATGTACTCAGCCGTACAAGAACATAGGCCAAGTACTTAGTTAGCTATGGCCTGCTTAGGAGGCCTGACAGGTTGCTCTCATCCTTCTTTAACTAGACATAATGGACCCCTAATTTATGTCTAAACAGAAATTGAATGGGCTGCAGCCCACCCCCTTCTGAGGGACCTCTCTGTAGGCAATGAGAAGGCAAGGAAGTAAGACATCCCATTTTTGCCTCAGCTTTCCTGGGACTCCCATGATCATACATTTTAGGGTTTTGTTGAACCTTTTAGCAAGCCCATTGCCCTGTGAACGGTAGGGTGTGGTAAACCTATAGTTGACACCACACTCTTTCCACATAGCAGTGATGTAGCTAGACATAAAGTTAATACCTCTGTTGGATTTGGCCCTTTTTGCAGGGTCATCCCTGAACTTTTTTCCTTCCTCCTAGCCTTTTTCCTGACATGGTGTTGGTGGTTCTAGGACTCTGGGCACTTTAGCACTGCTGTCCAGAGTAAAGTGTGTGTGCTCTCTGTGGTAAACATGGTAAGATTGGTCTACACCTGTTTGGCATATTTAATTTACCTGTCAGTCCCTTGTAAAGTGGTATCCCAGATGCCCAGGGCCGGTAAATTAAATGCTACTGGTGGGTTTGCAGCGCTGATTGCACCACCCACCAAAATAGCCTTTCAAACCTGTCTCAGGCCTCTGCCATTGCAGAGCCTGTGCGCGCAGTGTTACTGCCGCTGTGACGTGACACGTCTGTGACCCCCCTTTTACGGCATGTCAGTCACCCCTAAGTTAGGCCCTCAATAGCCCTATGGGAAGAGTGCATTGTAAGTAAAAGGTAGGACATGTGCCTTAACTGTGTGGCATGCCTGGTAGTGACACACAGCCATTTTTGGTTTCTCACTACTGTGAGGCTGCCCTCTCATAGGAGTGAATTGGGGATTCCCTGATAAATGTTTCAGTGGTAATTCCTGATCTGAGAGGAGTAGAGTGGTCAAGTTTGGTATGTTTGGAATAGTGGTAATAAATACTGCGCAATGGCGTTCGCAGATTTATTATCACTATTTTAGAAATGCCACTTTTAGAAGTGGGCACTTCTGTGTGCTATGTGTGTTTGTGCCTGCCTGATGTGTATTGCATGTCTGGCTCTGGAGTGACAGGGGCTGGGTGAGTCAGCACTAGGCTGAATAGGCCCATCTGCATTGGGAGTGGTGGGAGGAGTAGCCTCTGGGACTGAATGGGACTGTGCCTATCTTCCACAATGCTGGCTCCGCCCCCCTGTGGTGTGTCTGGGGCCAGGGCCTACACTGACAAAGGGGGTAGTGGTGCACCTTTAGATAAAGGTGTGAGTGCCCCCAGAACTGGTTTGGACTGGTCGCAGAGCCTTGGACCAGTGGGAGAACAAACGCATTAGGGGTATAAGTATTGGGGCTGTTGGGTGCTTACAGCAGCCTGCGGCCGGCAGGCTGCTGGAACTGGATGGACTGCACTGGGCCTGAGGACTGCCAGGAAGAACCGCCATCTGGACTTTTGCCTGTGGGCTGGCCTGGTAGTGTACACTTAGCTGATGTATCCTAGTAAGCCCCCAGGAAGGCTGCTCCATACTGGAGGAAACATCGCACTGGTGAGCGCTTCCTGTGCCCTTTCACTCGTCTCCGTGGTGTAGTCAGACTGAGCCCCTTTATTCTTCATTGCTCTCAGAGAGCGCTGGATGAGAGCTCAAATTTCTGCTGCCCACGGAAGAGGCACACTGCGGGCCGCCATGGAGGAGCACTTTGCACTGCCCTGCAGAGTGGCCAGCGCCGCACAAGTCTTTGTGGCCAGACAAGGGAGGGGAGAGCTGAGCACTCGAAGTGCTCTCCCCCATGTTCTGGTATCATCGCTGACTGGATGCAGCCGGACTCTGCTACCGGGCTCCAGGCTGCCACACACAGTGAAGCAAGCAGCAAGAAACCCCAGCCGCAGGAGCAACAGAAACTTTGGGGATTGCCCGAGCAACGAGGGGGGAAGTCAGGCAATTTTGTGCAAGGGCGGTGGGCGGGGCTCCCGTGAGGAGGAGGGAAGCCCTGCATGTTGCCTGGAAGGTGAGAGGAGGAAGTAAGACAACGAATGCCTGGTTGTGGGCGGGGCCTGAGTCCAGGCAGCCACGAGCCCCATGCGTTCCCAGAGTGTGAGGGCTCCCTTTGAAGATGTGGTGATTGCAGGACCTCAGGAGGGCTCCGTTTCCACCCGGTCGCATTTTCTGGGAATTGCTAACAGGACGTCCCGTTGCCCTGATCAGCACGTGCACCCAGGGACTGTGTGCTCGCGCCCCTCTAGGTGGAAGAGAGGAGACCATAGCTGCACCGTGTGCTGCGTGCAGTCCCCTGGTGAATCGGCGAGCAGGAAGGCCAGTGAGTTTGGGCCTGCAGAGGTGGGCAGGGCACAATGCCACCCTGTTTGCCACTGCACCTGCGACCATAGTGGAACTCACTTCGGCGGGCCACGGTCCTAGTGGGGACATTTTAGGGGACAAGAGCATTTCGGGGCTAGCCCAGGACGGGCCCTCGCCCAGTACTTTGGAAGCTGTCTCACCGGGCAGGGAGGACAGCTGCAGATCCGCACATAGTAATGTGTACGCCCTGTAAGGGTGGGAACAATGGTGTACTGTTGATCATGCTCAGGGTAGGTGTATAGGCACCCTGCCTTCATGTGTAATGTTTATTGGGCTGAGTTGGTAGTATGTGCACGCTACTAGTGGGTACTCTGGTGCACTGCTGAGGTATGTATGAAATGTGGGTACCTGTGCTCTACTGTAAAGCTTTTGCCTAATATAGTGCCCTTTGGAAGTGGGTACTTTGGGGGCACTATTGCTACTCATGATGTGCTATACTGATGATTAGGATTCATACCTAATGCTGCGCACTTACAGTAATGGTGGGAACTACTGATAATGTGCAGTGATGGTGTATTGGCACCCAGATGTATTGACCTAGTCTGCTATACGGTGTCATGTGGTGAGGAAAATGCCCAATGCTTCGCAGTAGGTGCAGTTATGATTATGCCTAGGAGGGGCACGAAGTGTTATGGGTCTGATGTGCTGCAAATGATATTTCACGTCGAATGCATTCGTGATAAGTGTACCCTCGTCAGTAGCTACTGGTTGTTTCACTACTGGTGTAATGGTTATGACCGTGGCCCGACTGGCCCTGTAATGAATGTGTATAGTCCCCTGTGAAGTAATACTTAGTGCCAGGTGGCACAATGTACATATGTGATTGCATTCTAATGTGTTTTAAGAGTAATACAAAGGCTATTTTTTTATATAACCTTGTGTGGAGTTTCTTTTGTGGTGTGCCTAGTGTGTTGCTGCTGTGTGTGTGTTGCGCATTGCCTCTGGGATAAGCCTGACTTCTCGCGCCAAGCTACCAAGGGAGTAAGCAGGGGTTATCTTCAGCGTGTAAGTCCCTTGCCCTGACTAGAGTGGTGGTTTCTGCCTGGCTTAGGCTCAAGCCCTAGCCAACCAGAAATCCCATTTCTAACAACCTCTGTCTGACAAAACCTCCTTAGGGAACTCTGAACAATATTCCCAGGAGGGCCCTCACCACAACAGGAGCTATAGTGGTCCTAAGGGGAACAGCCTCTGGATACCTAGTGGCATGGTTCACCACCACTAGGATTTAACTGTGTCCAGATGCTGTTGGAGGGTGTAAGGGACCTAAAATGTCTGTCCCTACCCTCTTAAAAGGAACCCCAACCACTGGCAGTGGGATTAAGGGGGCCTTTGTAGTGTCATCTGGCTTACCACGGGCTTGGCATATGACACAGGAGTTACAAAACTCCTTCGTGTCTTCAGACATGTGCGGCCAGTGAAAGTGAGGGACAAGCCTGCCCAAGTCTTCCAATGCCTAAGGTGTCCTGCAAGGGGAATTTCGTGTGATAGGGTCAATAGAAAACCCCATAATTTCTAAGGTATGACCATACTCCTAGAGGCACCAGGCTTGGGGCCTCTACTTTCCGAAAACAGGAACCCATCTGCCCAATAAATCCTATGAGACCCACTGACATTGCCTGCATCCTTAGCAGCCCCTTGTCGTCTGAATTGTTCAAGAGAGGGACAGTCTTTCTGCTCCAGACTCACGTCTTCCCTTGAAGGTCTCCCTGTTCCCAGTAGCTCTGCCTGTCAGGCCCAAGCTCCTCTGGGGAAGTTCCTTCACAGGTACTGAGATCATCTTCCTTAGGAGGCTGGTTCTCACTGGGAGTCTGAGTGGAGGACACATCTTTACCCTTTCTCCTCCTTCTCTTGGGAACTGGCTGGTCATTCTTTAAGGATCCCGGGCTCCCTCTGTGGCTAATCTTTTGGCCTGATCCCTAGTGACTCCAAAGGCACTGGCTAAAATTCCCATCATTTCGTCATGCACCCTGAACTCCACTACAGACCAGGCTGAAGATGTCAAATCATTACCCAGTAGACAGTCCACAGGTAGCACTGGGGATAGCATAACTCTCTTTGATCCAGTTACCCTTCCTCAGCTGACATTTACAACTGCCATAAAATGATCTGTCCTGACATTGCTAGCATTGGTCACTTGGTAAATCTGACCAAGTAGGATTTGCTCAGGAGACACAAGTTTCTCTGTCACCATAGTGACACTGGCCCCTGGTCCCTGTAAGCTACAGCTTCCTGACCATTGATGAAAGGCTGTTGTCTGTATTTGCCCAACTTAGTGGGATTTACAAATAAGGTGGCAAGCTTCATGCCACAATCACAGACTAAAACAGCCTGAGCGGGTGTCCTGACTAGACCAGAACTCACTTCAGTACCCAAGGTTAACGCAATTAAACTCTTGGGGGTACTACCATTACCAGTGCTATTTTTGATGCACTTGTAGTGAGACAAGGGGTAGTAGGGGTATCCTTGATGGTAGACATAGAACAATCGGCATCTTTTGCCTGATGCCCTTTTTCTTTACACAAATAGCTCCAAGGTTTCTTGTTAGCGAAAGAGGATTTGGATGCACGACCAGAGGAAGATTTTTGGGGACCTTCAGAAGACTCTCTCTTGTCTTTAGCTTTATCCCCACCTTTTTCCTGGGCCTTAGATGAATCTCGCTTCTTCTGGTCACCACCACCATGAGACTTCTGTTTCACCCTGGTATGAACCCATTTGTTTCCCTTCTTTTCCAACTCTTGAGGAGAGGTCAGAGCTGAGTCCACCAGGTACTGGTGCAGTTGCTGATTTTGACAGTTAATAAGGATGTGCTCCCTCACTAGTAAATTTTACAGTGCTTCATAACCATGCACATTACTTCCATTAGACCAGCCTTCTAGAGCCTTAATAGCACTGTCTACAAAATCCACCCAGTCCTGAGTGTGTTCCTTCTGTGTGTCCCTAAACATAACCCTGTATTGCTCAGTGGGTAAACCAAACCCATCTATGAGGGCACTCTTCAAGACTTTGCAATTGTGTGAATCTTCTTCCTTTACAGTCAACAGTTTGTCTCCACCTTTGTTAGCAAAGGAGAGCCACAGGATATCTGCCCACTGCCCCTGGGGACCCTTCTGAACTTTACAGGCCATCTCTAAAGCAGCAATAAACCTGTGGATGTCATCACCCTCCTGGTAAGGAGGGACTATCTCGCTCAAGTTCCTAGTGTCAAAGGAGTGTTCCCCAACATCTAGGGTCATTAATCCTGCTACCATGGGATCCTAATCCCAAATTCTTCCTAGCCCTCTGACCCTCTAGGGTCCCCTTGTCTAGGGCCAACTGTTCATTCTTAATCCTGTACTCAGTTCTATCAAGTTTGGGCAGATTGTATTACATTTCCAAGGAGTCCTTCATTCTTGCTAGATATGGATGTGTTAGAGGAGGCTGAATTAACTGGGGAGGACCTGGACCTCCCCTTGACTCTTTGAACCATCCCAGGAGGAATAATGGGAGGCATACCTCTAAGACCTTTTTCTGTACCTTCAGTACTATTTCCTGGCAGATTAGAGTTCACCAGTTAGGGGGTCTTCAGACTCCTCCTAGTCATGCGGGGGACTGGCGTCTCTGGGAAAACTGGGGTGCAACACCCCTGACTCTTCTTCTAGAGCACCACCACCCATATCCAAATTATCATGCGCTTCTGACCTATCAGGATTCTGGAGGTCGTCCTGCAGGAGCATCTCTAAGAGCTGCTCTTCTTTAGGGTTGCTATCAGTCTTGAGCTTTCTAGATGCATCCAGGGTCCTGAGTTCATGGAACGTAAGGCCACTGTACCTAGAGGGTTGAGCACCACTGGCCTCACCAACTAAAGACATGGTATTAGGTGTAGTGTGGTGTTGCACCTGCCTACCCTAATGAAGCTAAACTTCCAAAAGTTGGATAAAGGGTAGTCCTAGACCCTCAACTGCCATTCAAAAAAGTTCAGTAGAACTTACTTGATCACAGTATTTTATATGTGCCTAGCTAGTGATGGTTTTTCATGTAACCTTCATCTTGATTAAATGGTAAAACAGTGCAGGCTTTAATCCCAACCAATGCACACCAATGTAGGAGGCTGGCTTAGTATATCGTTCACAGTTATTTAAGTGATGCACCTTACACTAATCCAGACAGCCCTTTTGGTGATTTTAGAGGTCCTTGATAACCATAGAAAGCTCTCAAAGTTGTAGCTGTGGAGAGCAGCCTTCAGGCTTATCTTGAAGGAGTGTAAAGTAGCTTGTTATACCAACTTTGATCAATAGCATAAGTTAAATGGAAAATAACCACACAGTGTTTGTATAAAAATACGTCTCACACTGGTATATCTCCTACCCGAAGATATCAAAACAGTACACCAGAATACCTTGAAATAATCAGGTAAGTAGCACAAATATACACTGAGCTCCAGGGGGAAACCAAACCATGTATTAAGAAAGTGGAATGCAAACTTCAAAGGAGAATGGGACATGGACCAGAAGACTCGGAGGAGCTAGGGAAACAATGAATCACCCAAGGTTAGTACCCAGGAATCCCACAGAGGCTGTATGCAGAGTGGAAGCACAGCTGCATGCCCAATGGAAGTCAACCGAGAAGCCATGGTTGCATTTATAAAGAAGAAGGACTCTTCACAGAGGACCCTGAAGAAACCCTTTGGAAGACAGAAGTTTGGAGAGCTACTCATGAGTGCCCCAGGTACCAGGTTAGCTGCACAAGGGAAGCTAGGTGCATAGCAGTGAAGTGACGTTGGAACTTGCCATAGACGACAATAGAAGACTTCAAAAAAGATGCCTCTGGAGAAGACTGTGAAGGAGTCTGGTGGAATCCAAGGGTTGATTCTGGAATTGAAGAACTGGCAAGCAAAGAGGACAGAGTCTATGCCACTCGGAAGTGACCAGGAGGCATGGAAGCACAATGCCCACCGATGTCGAGCGGTTCAGAAGAGATGACAGTGACCTTGTCACTGCAGCTGTGAGGACCAGGCAATGCTGGGGAAGACCAGGAGCCATGCACGGGCTGTCCCAGGTACGATGTCGTTCTCTAGGTGGTCGGTGTCCAGCACAAGCACAAAAAAGCCTTGGTTGCCCCAAATGACAAGGAAAGCGAGGAGATGCTGTCGTTGGGACCAGCAAGGTCCAAGGGACTCACCAGGTGCAGGAGAGTCAGAGCAGGCCCTGAGCAAGTGCGGGAGCCCGAAGCAAAATAAGTCCCTCAAGAGGACCCGAAGGCCAGAGGCACAGGAGTTGCAAGATAACCTCAAGCAGCTCACTGAAGTCGGAGGCCCATGATCCAGTGGATGCAGGGAGGACTCTGTTCTTCAGGACGTGATGTGCTGGACCTGGAGCTTCTTGTAGCCTAAGATCTCTGGAGTGCAGAGCCAATACACCTTGGCAACAGCAAGTTGATGTGGTGCACAGGGTTTGTTCCAAGCAGCCCTGATGAGGGATACTGTCCTCCAAATGGCAGGGAATACAGGTCAGGCCTCTAGGGAGGCACAGAACCACCACCTGTGTTGCTGAGTCTCAGGATGTCTGTGGGACGTCAGGAGCAGCAGACTAGTCAACTTAGTTGCTGTGCCTGCAGATGCAGGAGAGTGACTCCTTCACTCCAAGGGAGATTTCATTGGTGCCCCTGAGGCCCACAAGTCTTTTGGAGAACTTGGATGAAGAACCAACACAGACGACACAGAAGACTTGAAGAACAGTGAGACCAGGAGCAGCAGGAGTCTTCCTAGGTGCAGTCTCGGTTCCAGTCGAAGTCCAAGTGTCCAGATGAAAGAAAAGCAACGTAGTTTCAGAGGTGAGTCTGGTTCCACAACAAATCTAAGGACCCACCTAACCAAAGGGGAGTCATTAGGTACCCTGGGGGAAGGGTTGGAATGACTTGAGAGTCCCTCTAAGAGGAGCGGCTGAACAGAGGGGAAGATACTCCCCTGTCCTTTGTCCAGTGTGACCCCAGAGTGGTAACCAAGGGTTCCTGAACTGGCTCGAACTGGCACCAAATGTTCCCTTTAAAGAAGTTGGGGGCGCTGCAAAGCACACCCAGCCCCAGTCCAATACACTAAGTCTGGTCTAGGAGGAAACCTTTTATTCTACCTTCCCCTGCTCGAGCTGAGCTCAGCAACAGGCACGCAGAATTGTGTCTGTGGTCGGCAGCAGCACTAACTTGCTGGTAGACCCTGAAAGTCTGCTACCGGGAGTACAGGGGGTCTCCCAAGGGAGCCCTCCAGTACATGGGATCACACATCCAGCAACAGGATCGGTGTTGGGTTATGATTCCAACATGTTTGATACCAAACTTGACAAGGTTTGGTGCAGCCACTATATAGTTAGACATCTCGTAATGACTGATGTCCACTATATACCTTAAGATGGCTGAGCACACTTACATAGCCTGTGTACCATCATCACCATGGGAAGTGGGCGGACTGGAGAGGTCACTACCTCCCACACTCTATTTTGCACACCCATCTCCATGGGAAGAGATCCAACTGGGGATGGCAGATCCTCCCTATACCTGACTATGCATGTCTGTCACCATGGGAAGCAGTCTGACTGCAGAGGCAGTCCCTCTCCACACCCTAATATGCTTACCCATCACCTTGACAAGCAGCATGAGCGGAGACACCAGCCCCATGTTATACTCTGTGCAGATAATCCAGTCCCTTGCCACACCCTACTACGCTTATGACCATTGGAAATGGTCTGGCCGGAGAGGCCAGTCCCTCACCACACCCTGCTATGCACATCCAACACCATGTGAGTAGTCTAGACAGAGAGGACAAACCCTCAGCACACACTCCTACCCATGCTTCTCACCATGGGAAATGATCTGACTTGAGAGGCCAATCTCCTGCTGCTCCCTACCATGCAAGCCCGTTGCCCCGATTAGTGGTCTGAATGGAGATGTCAGTCCCTCGCCACACCATATGATGCACGCCCATCACCCTGGGAAGTGGTCCAATCAGAGAGGCCAGTCCCTCAATATACTCTACTATGCATGACCATCGCCATAGGAAGTGGTCTGGTCAGAGAGGACAATCCCTTGTAATACTTCTAGCAGATAATCCATTCCCTCGCCACAACCTACCATGCAAGCCTGTCACCATGGGAAGATGTCTGACTGGAGAGGCCTTTGCCACACCCTACTACCATGCCCACTGCCATGGGAAGCAGTCTGTCGGGAGAGGCCAGTCCCTTGCCACACCCTACTATGCACACCGATTGCCCTGGAAAGTATCTGCTGGAAGAGGCCAATCCTACGCCAAATCCTACTACTCACCACAATCGCCATGGTAAGTCATCTGACCAGAGAGGCCAGTCTCACACCACACCCTACTACAAACAACTATTGCCCTGGGAAGTGGTCTGACCAGAGAGACAAGTCCCTCCCCACACCCCCTATGTACACCTTTCCCCCTGGAAGCAGGTTCATGAAAGAAGCAGTCCCTCCCCACACAGTACTGTTCACTCCTGTCGCCCTGGGAAGCAGTCTGACTGGAGAGGTCAGTCCCTAAGCACACCCTACTATGCATGCCTATCTCCATAGGAACCAGGCTGACTGGGGAGGCCAGTCCCTTCCCACTGTCTACTTCACACATCCATTGCCATGGGAAGCAGTCTGACCAGAGAGGCCAGTCTCTCACCACACCCTCCTACCCACGCTTGTCTCCCGTGAAAGAGGTCTGGCCGGAGATGCCAGTCCCTCCCCTCACCCTACTAGGCACATCTGTTGTCTTTGGAAGTGGTATTACTGGAGAAGCCAGGCCCTACCCATATCTTACTACCAATGCCCGTCATCATGGGAAGTGGTTTGAGCAAGGAGGCAGTCCCGCACCACACCCTAATATGAATGCCAGCCACCTTGGAAAGCAATCTGAGTGGCGATGTCTTTCACTTGTAATACTCTAAGAATACAATCCAGTCCCTCACCACACCCTACTACGCACGCTCGTCACCTTGTGAAGCGGTCTGACAGGAGAGGCCAGTCTCTCCCTGCATCCTACTATGCACGCTTGTTGCCCTGGGAAGAGGTCTGACTGGAGAGGCCAGTCCTTTGCCATACCCTACTACGCACATCCATCGCTCTGGGAAATGTTCTGATTGAGAAAATCCATTCCAAACAAGGGAGGAGATTCTTTTAAAACATCTCTCTATGGGATACACAGGTGATTAATGGACCTATCTACTGGAAACCATGACAGGAGATTGTGTGAAGCAAGACTCAAATTCTGCCTTTTCAATCTACTGCAGTACTAGCACATATCACCACAAAACTCCTAATTTAAATCGCTGGAAATGCAGTGAACCAAGTGGATATACAGTGCATTTGATTCGGTCCTGCTCATATCTACCAATGTTCTGAAAATATGGACCACAATATCAAGCATTAGTGGCCTCACCCTCATCTCTTCCTCGCCGCTAGCGATACTACATGACACGTTGAATATTCCAGGAATCACTGACACCTACATACAGAGTTGGCAATCACAAAGATGTGTGTTTTGCAAAGATGGAACCTTCAAATCTCTCCTACACATGAAGATTGACTTAAAATGCTAGTGTTATTGGCAACACAAAAATATCTAATATAGAAGTATTTTGTTTTCGGGTCTGGAGGCATCATAACCAGAAACTTCTCCTTAGGCTTTACTTGTCAGTTCCAAATCCCCTCCCTTCTTTCTCCGTCTTTCCCTTCTAGGTTACTATTATGTTGCTTTGGTTCATAGAAATTGTTACAGTTCAAAGTTATTAGGAACTCATTCAATGCAGGCCTGCAGTCTACAAGCGTCCACGTCTACCCGCCTCACTACTTGATTGTTATTCCTGGACATTTCACACTGACTAAATTGGCCCCTTTTGAATCCACCTGTTGATCTATAACTTTTGTTATGGGGGTCTTTCTTTTCTTCTGTCGATCCTGCATAGTGCCTTCTACCAGTGCACTGAAATCACTGATTACATAGTTCAACCTGATTAATTTAAGGATATTTGTATATGATTGTAGGAGTACCTTTGACTCTTTTTATGGTTTTGCAGTACATCATCTCTGTATTTCCATGAAAAATGCAGATACAAATAGATTAGAAAAAGTAAATGGTTATTATACTCCTGTTTTCTCAACTTTGATTTCCATCTAGGTGTCCGAATCAAACCCTTTAGTCAGTGCCTAACACCTATTTTCATTCACAAATCACAATGTAGTAATTGATGTTACAATCAGCAGCACCACTGCATCAATAAAGCTCGGTCACTGCTATTGTAAAGTGCAAAAAATATATATGTACCTGAAAAATTTATTTTTGTAGCAGTAGCGACAAGCATTCTAAATGGCAATCGGTCAGGATTATGAATGAAAGTGCCTTTTGTGTCAGTGATGGGAGTAGACACTCAATAAGTCATCATACATGCAGTCTGGTACTCATCTTTGCACTTATACATCCATTTATCAATCCTTTGAATGATTCTTCCATTCACTCTCTCACACAGCCACAATAAAACACACACAGAATCACCAACATATGCAAAATAAATTAAAAGACTACAGGTAGAAAAATGAAAACATGCTGCCTCTAAATACGTCCGGCATTTGTTTGCAATAATAAAACTAAACGTAGCAGCAGGTGTCCATAATGCAAAGATATTGTAAATAATCTATTGTTGTTTTGAAGTTCAACCATGGCCACCACATATAGAACTAATGTGTTGGCCATCTTGGAATGATAAAACAATGATACACTATGAACAGCAACATTCCATAATGATCTCCTGGTTTAAAGGAAATGGACACTTGGAATGAGGCGTACTGTAGATGAAATAGGGGGTAAGCAAGCAACCCATTGCCTCACGTATTTCGCTGTCATGGATGGAGGCAGAATGCAAATGACACTCACACACACCAATGGCGGAACAGAGTGGACTCAATGACCCTCTATGTATTTATATGGATATATATTTACATATATATGGATGTATTCATTAGTAATGACTTTTCTTATTAGACGTTTCTGGAAAACATGTAACAAAGAATTCTAGCTATAATTATTACAGTGCAAATCTTCCTCTATAAGTTTTGTCAGAGACAGTAACCAACCCCAAAATCATTCCCTACAAAGGTAAGTTATCATTTCATGTAACAAAATACTTATCTTTAGGCTTTAATACAGTGAAATAAGAACCCACTCATAAAAGCCTGTTGATTTTAACAAATGCTTTTGACAATTAATATGTCAACTCAAAAAGGAATGTCCTCTGGGAGTTATTTGAACCTAACTTCACAAACATTCTATCACAAATTAAGTCCTATTTCAAACAGCAAACATTCATCATTCAACAAGAGGGATCACTGTTAAAATCAATAGTCAATGTATTGGCACAGAAACCTACAAGTTATACATTGATATAATCAATTTATTAAAAATATAATACAAGATTAAAAAAACATATCATAAAAGAAGGAAAAGAAAGTTCCCTTTCCCTCAAAAGACAGCAATATCAACGACAATACCACAATTGTTTTTTAAAAACTGGTCTACGAACCCCCACAATCAATTCTGTAGTACATTCTCCATCATAGAGAAGTGCATATAAGTAAATAGGTCACGTTATCAACATGACTAGAGCTGGTTTATAGTTAGAGGAATGAATAGAATATGGTTTTGTAGACCACTGAATTAAAATATATATTTCTTTGTTCTTCTATGTGGGCCCTCATTAGGTGCAAATCAGTTCTGGGTTCCTTCAAACAGAAAATTGGACCTACGTATTAGTGGCCAGATAGTGTTTTGACTCATAAGAATAACAGACTATAGGTAAGCACTGTATAATGCAGTGGCATTAAAATCATGTGTATACAGGATGGTGATGAATGCATGCATGTACTTGTGAGTAATATTAGGTTAATTGATGGATTAAATGCTATAGATGTAAATGGTGCACCTTTGGGATCAAGAGGAGTATTGTGTTGATATCACAAACTGCAGATATTTTTCCTGCTTCTTCTCTTTCTTATTCTGAAATTATGAGTTAGAATAACAAGTTTTGTTCATACTTATGTTTTTAATCAATACAATAATTGTCTTTTAGCATTTACTGATTTAATATATGTGTTTGTGTTATAGATGTTTTAATCAGCGAGAGTACAGTTTACTGTAGTCTTGAAAAAGAAGGTTCAACCATACTATACCTTCGAAACGCGTCGACGCCTGTTTACCATAAACTCACCGCTCTTAATTTACTCCAAATGTTGATGAATTACGATACATCAGAGTGATTTTGTATAGCTTTTGGTATTGGTTATGGTACCTGATGACAAAGTTTAATGTCTTCATTAACTTAACTCTCGTGTTTAAAAAATAAATACATTGTGGTATTGTCATTTATATTGATGTCTTTTGAGGGAAAAGGAATTTTCTTTTCCTTCTTGTATGATATTTTTAATAAATTGATTTTATCAATGTATCACTTGTAGGTTTCTGTGCGAATACATTGACTATTGAATACAACAGTGATCCCTCTTGTTGAATGATGAATGTTTGCTGTTTGAAATAGGACTTCATTTGTGATAGAATGTTGTGAAGTTAGGTTCAAATAGCTCCCAGAGTACATTCCTTTTTGAGTTTCTGCTTGAATCCTAGTCCTTTGGGTTCCAAAGGGTCACTCTCTTTTTTAAGAGGAATAAATATGTCAAGCCAAATGTGTTTATCATAACTTTTCATAATAAACACATCAGATATATCGCAAAAGAAATGTTTTTGCCTATAAACAACTAAGGCCACCAGTACTGAGCATAAGCATTCCTGCAAGTCAACCATCAGGCAGACAGCCATACAATGATATCGTTTACAAAAGCAAAGCAAAGCAAAACACTATCTCTTCTAACAGGACCATAGCAAGGTTTCACACTGTCCATACCGACGGTTTTTCAGAGGGGATAATCAGCACCAACATTCTTACCAAGTATGGTAATCTGTGAGTTTCCATGTGACAAATTGCCTATCTGTAGTCTTTAATACAGAGTATTAACAATCTACCTTCAAATGCCTATTGGCTTTAACATATGCTTTTCACAATCAATATGTCAGGTTTACTGACTCTATGATAGTTTTCATTATAAACAATCAAGCCTATAACGTTTATCATTGGCTTATCCCCATAAGCAACTCAGACCCAGACTGTTGGTTCCTGCAAGGCAACCATCAGGTATATCACAATAACATTATAATTATGTATAAAATGCAGGTGTCAAAGCAATGCAAAATCCCTACTAATAGAGCCTAATAAAAAGGTTTACCAATTGTTTATCATCATGGTTTGTTCAGGTGGGTCACCAGCACCAAAACCCTAGCCTGCTACATTAATTTGCAATATTCCATGTTACCAAGTGCCTACCTATGTGCTTTAGCACAGTTTAATAACAATCTAACCATAAAAGCTCTTTGGCTTAAACGCATACT
Source organism: Triturus cristatus (assembly GCF_964204655.1). NCBI lineage: Eukaryota > Metazoa > Chordata > Amphibia > Caudata > Salamandridae > Triturus > Triturus cristatus. The sequence continues at coordinate 741,828,898 of NC_140591.1, read as the reverse complement.
TTTTAGGATAAGTAAGTAAGGCCTACTTGATTCGTCATAACTTTTCATTATAAACTGATCACACTTAAGGAATCTGACATAACTTTTCACAGTGAACTGATAAGGCCTCTACCCTTTACCAATGGGTTGACACTATATGTGTATATAGTGTGAAACCATTGGTAAAGGGTAGAGGCCTAATCAGTTCACTGATCTACCGAAGTGCGCAGAAGCTTTGTCAGAGGGAGCGAGCAGCACCTTTACCCTTGGCTACGATGGTAATCTGCGAAATTCCATGTAACCAAAACCTTTCTATGGCCCATAACATAATGAGACAATAATCCAATGCTAGAGACCTACTGGTTTTACCATATGCTTTTCACAATAAATGAACCAGGTCTATTGTCTTTGCAATAACTTTTCATAATAAACAGGCAAGACCTATGGCATCAGGCATCACATTTCCCTGTTCACCTATCAAGCCTATAAATGCTATTATTGGCTTGTCATCATAACAACTCAGGCCTTCTATAATGAGCATAAGTTTTTCCAAAAGGCAACCATCAGGCATACAGTCATAAAATTGCACATGTATGCAAAATTACATTTAGCAATGCAAAATATGTCTTTCCTAACAGGGTGTAACAAGGATTCTCATAGTCCAAATCTTCTATACTAATAGCTTTTCAGAGGGGGTAACTAACAACAAGACCCTTGCCTACTAACGTAATCTACGAGATTCCATGTTACAAAAAACATGCAGGCTTTAATTCAGAGTAATAAAATTCACAGTTAAATGCCTTTCAATCTTATATGCTTTTCACAATCAATATGCCAAGCCTACTGCCTTTATCGTAACTTATCACAATAAGCATCCAGGCATATAGCCTTCATCATTGGCTAGTCGCCTTAACCAAGTTAACCCATTGTACTAGGCATAAGCTTTCTACAAGGCATCCATCCGGCATACAGTCATAAAAACACAAATGCATACAAAATTACAGTGTGCAAAGCAAAATACTATCTCTCTTAGGAGAGCCTAATAACGATCTTTATAGTGCATATCTTCTAACTCCAAAGTTTGTTTGGTAGATCACCAACACCGAAACTCTTGCCTATTATAGTCACTAATTTGAGAAATGCCATGTACCAAAGTACATGCCTACAGGCTTTAGCACAGTAAAATAACAACATGTCCTGAAAATCCTATTGTTTTTAACAAATGATTTTCACAATAAGTAGATCAGGCTTCATGGTTTTGTCATAACATTTCATAATAAACTGATCAAACCTATGAAATCTGGCATGCTTTTTCCCAATGAACTGATGAAGCCATTACACTTTAAATCTGGCTTCACACTTTACCCAACAACGGCCTACTCAAGTGCACATAAACTGGCAAACATCATGCATACAATTATAAAATTACAAATATGTAGAAAAATACAGCTTGGAAAACAATATGCAACCCAACGCAAACCTAACAAGAATCATCACAATGAACTCAAGAGGATTTGTCAAAGTGGGCAGCCAACACCAAAACCCTTGACAACTATCATAATCTGTGAGACTCAATATAACAAAATATCTATCTGTAGGATATAATGTAGAGTAATAACTATCCACATCCAAACACCTATTGACTTTAAAATATGGTTTTCACAATAAATATGCCAGGCCAGAGGTGGCTCTATAATAACATTTAATAATAAATAAATCAGGCCAATTGCCATGGTCATTTGCTTCCCACCATAACCACGTCAATCCAATGGCATCGAGTATAAACTTTTCCACAAGCTAAAAAGTGCAATAGATGTAGTCTTTTTAGGGAAAGTGTCAAAGGTGGTGATTTATAGTCCTCTGCCCATGAAAAACCACATCAATCTTCCGTCTTGGTTTCTTAGGATCACCCTTATTCAAGGCCGAAAGTTTTCCCGAAGTATCAGATGCAAAGACACATTCCGCAAGTCTCAAGGCATCTTTGGTTGTGCATAGCTTATATATATTTCCTCTAACATTGGATTCAATGGTTGCCTCTTGGCCACATTTCGTTGCTCACCACAAGCACATCTGCTGGTCATAAAAGTCACACCATATTGTTTGTGCTGTAAGTGTCTTCTATTCATGTCTGAGCTAATCCCTGACTTCCCCCGAAACCATACATGATCAGGTGAGTGCTAAGTTCGTAGGTTATTTCCTGTAACTGTGTATTCTTTTTACAAATGATCACGACCCTCAACCCTGTAATCAGCCTATGCATTAAAACTCAGATTTCAGCACATATTTTACTGGTGTGTCTATTTTTGTCCTTTGTATCTCATTTGTGAGAAAGAGAGTCTGATCACAAGATAGAGCCACTCCACCTTCCCCTCTCTTGTCGATCGATTGATCAACACTTATTTGATGCTGGTGATCTTTCGGCTGTGCCTCATCTCTACTATGAACATTAATCATTTCAGCCTCAACTTCATCGCATTGCACTACTTTATATACCCTACCCCAATTGTCCCTTAACCTAATTTTTGTTCTAACCGAACTACTCCCTATTCTGCCCACGTTAGCCATCCCTCTCTGGCAGCATTGTGTTATTATCTGGAAGCAACATCTGTATAGCAATAGTACTGCTATGATGGTCAGGAAGACTTTAAATAACCCTGACATCCAGCAAGGTAACCATGAGAACCCCCCCCCCCCCCACCGAAAACCAATCAGTAGGTTTAGTTTGCTCCATTGCTATGTTTTTGCTCAGTGTGCAAAGCCAGCATTGCTTTGGATAGGGTACCGTTGTCTTCATCATTTCCTAGAATGAACATGCAGCAGGAGGAGCCCATCTCGGCACACACTCCTCCTTCCATGGCTGTCAGCAAGTCCAGCACAACATGATGGTGCATCACCATCATTCTCATTGCCCTTGATTCTTCTCTGATGGCATTAAAGCCATCAACAGAAACTCTTCTGGCACACCTTTGGCATCCACGGATGCTTCACCTCTATCTGTGTGTAAGGGCATGCTTTCGCTCTTGTACATGTATAAAAATGTCACCCACTGTAACATTTTTTGGCAATGATACCAACAGCATTTAAGACAGCATAACAAGGGAATAAACACCTAACCAGCTTTTGGGCAATTGATAATGTGCTTTTTGCCAAATGCCTGGCATCAATCCATCAATGCTGCTGTTCCTTTCTGTAAGCTTTGGAGGTCTAATATTCTCTCACAGCTTCTGTTTCTTCCTACGGTCTCTGTCCCATTACCTTGAAAATATATTCAGGGGTGGTGAAATATGTATTGGTGCTAGTAATGGGTCAAAATGCGTCATACCAATGACTTCTTGGTCCCATAGAGGGCTAGATATATTGTTTCCTGTATTGTATCTATCTGTGTCATTGACTGATACTTCCTTTAGTACTCTGGAGGGACATATTGCAACAGTGTTATAGTCCCAGCATCCCCTACTGTGGGTAGCTCCCTGAAAGTTAAGTGCAGGCCATTCTTTACACTCCTGTACCATACTATTTACATCTATTTTGCTGCCATTAGTGCAATGTTTTTGTGGTCTTCGTCCTAACACTGCTGTGGTGTTCATCTTTTCTGTACTAAAATTGTACGTTGTATACTGTATCCGGCCCGCAATGTAGCAGGCCATTAATGCTAAAAGACATATTGGATCTGTTCTTTCCTTCACTCTCATTATTTCAGTGGAATCTGCAGCATGTGGTATTAGCGAGAAAACAAAGCATGACATGTTGGAGTGATCGCTAACAGTGGTGAGTAAACTACTATACCAAATATTACCTATCCATAATGTATGTAAAGAGTGTGCTGCAGAGTCTCCTTTTGCCTGGATGATCGAGCAGATCAATTCCTGTTGTTCCTAGGGTTCTTGTGGCGTTACAGTTGCATTGTTACTTAGCAGATCCTTATCTCGTAACGAGAATATCAGCAACTCTTTTTTCATACCTGGAAGACCGTAATCTCGTAAGGAGGGGATTAGCAACATCTGAAAATGACTAACTAGTGAGCTCTCACACTTTATTAGTGTGAGACACTGCAACATGGATCCAGTGCTTCAGTTCCTCGACCTTCACTGCTGTTGGTGTACCTTGAATCACTTTGTAGGACCCAAGGAAATGTTTGTATGATCATTGTAGCGCAAAGTTTTTCATGAAGACTTGACATCCCTGGTAGATGTTTTTCTGTGGCTCCACTGATGGGGCAGTGGAGCTTGCTTGCAGCTGAACCTGTTTGGAGTAAACTTGCACAGCATGTGTTAGTGCATTTGCATATGCTGATATATCTTGCCACACAAAATCAAATGTTTTTTGTGCCTCAGTATTTTTTCTCTGAGGTACATAACCCAGAGGCATCAATCTGCTTGTATCAATTTGATGTGGTGGCAAATGATGGTCCGAAGAGGGAGCATTTTTGAAAAAAGGGGAGCCCTACATAACCAATGAACTTGCTATACGCAGGGACTTAACAATAATAGGAAAGAAATTGATAGCAAGCTACAATCAAATTATGCCAACAAATACCAGGTATATGAATGGACATAACCAATGACTATGCTCCACATATAGATCAAAGACACAAATTTAATATTGAAAAATATACATATAATTTTATTTGTATTCATCAACTATTTTTCTATATAAATATATATATTTTTGAATTCATCTATTAAGATCATTTCTTTGTTTTCTTTTCAAAAGATAGAAAAAATATATACAGTGCCAATTATTTACAAAAAGTAAATCACAAATATCAGAAATTGTATGTAGAAAGAAATTCATAAGTTAATATAACAGTCTGATCTGATAAGATTAATATTACGGTCGATGTGTAGTCGATGAGAGCAATGCGGTAGATTGAGACTATGCGCGTTTCGCAAAACTGCCTTCATCAGGGGAAGGCAAGAAGCTCTGTTTGTGAGGTCTCCATAATCTACCATTAAGAGACCAAACACATACATCAAGGCATCATTTAAAATAAAGAAGTTATTACTCTCTCGAGCCACGTTTATAAAGCTCTTTAAAAAATAATCTACCATTTATGCGGCATCTTCATATCGAGACTTAATTTGCGGACAGTGGGAGTTGGTGTACATATCTGCATCTTCAGAAAATAATACATTTTTATATATGGAATTCTACCGAATGAAAAGAGTGGCTATATCGTGAATCCACTGACATCACGTATATCATAGGAATCTAGATATCCTACAGATCCGTATTGTCCTACAAGCCGACTAATATTCCTGAGACCCTTTACAAAACCGAGTGAAGCTCTATACGTTAATTTGTATTGCAATAGACGGTCCCCTGATGAAGGCAGTTTTGCCGAAACGCGCGTAGTCTCCATCTACCGCATTGATCTCATCGACTACACATCGACCGTAATATTAATCTTATCAGATCAGACTGTTATATTAACTTATGAATTTCTTTCTACATACAATTTCTGATATTTGTGATTTACTTTTTGTAAATAATTGGCACTGTATATATTTTTTCTATCTTTTGAAAAACAAAGAAATTATCTTAATAGATGAATTCAAAAAGATATATATTTATATAGAAAAATAGTTGATGAATACAAATAAAATGATATGTATATTATTCAATATTAAATTTGTGTCTTTGGTCTATATGTGGAGCATAGTCATTGTTTATGTCCATTCATATACCTGGTATTTGTTGGCATAATTTGATCGTAGCTTGCTATCAATTTCTTTCCTATTATTCCGAAGAGGGAGCATTCCTTAGAGCGAACAACGCCAATGGTAAACAGTAAAGCCAGTTTGCATTTATTGTAACTTTTAGAGCATCATTAAGGCGCTCAACTATTCGGTTACTTTGTGGGTGTTGGACTGATATTAAAGAGTGTTGTATGCCTAATAATTTATACATGTGTTCAAATATATAGTTGAGGAAATATTTTCCATTGTCTGAATGAATCCCTTTCGGATTTACCCATCTTGTGATAACTTCTTTCACTAGGAATTTAACTGCACTTATGGCATCTGCACTGTGGCAAGGCCCCGCTTCTATCCATCTAGAGAATGGACATACAACTACAGTCAAATATCTCATGTTCTGGCATCTGTGAATTGTGTCCACATAATCTATGTGTAACTCTTGAAATAGGGCCTTTGGGTTGTGGAATGGGTGGTAGTGGTGTCACTGGTGGTCTTGTTGCACTATACTGTTTACATATAAGAATTGGATGTAAAAAAATGTCTATTACCTTGGGAAGATCCAAGACAAACCAATCAGCTGAAATTGTGTTTAATAGTATCTTACTGACCACACTGGAGGGTATATGTAATTGAGTCAATTCTAAGCGTAACAATCACTGTGACATTACTAATTTCTCTCTGTCTGTGGAGGAAACTGCACATCCTCTTTGCTCCCAAATGTCTTTCTCTTCTGGTGGAGCTGTTTCTTGATGTCGTGCAAATGGTGTGCTGCTAGTATAAGATATAATACATCAGTGTGTTCAATTTGTTTTTCTAGTTCTGTACATATTGGTGAGGACATCTGTCCTGCCTCTTTAACTACCTTATCTGCTATGTCATTCCCTTGGAAAATGGCATCTAATCCCACAGTATGAGCGTGACATTTTAACATTGCCTTTGTCCCCCCTCTTCTTAGTATTGAAATCAATTCTTGAAAGAGGAGACCATGTGCTACTGGTGTTCCATCACTGTTCTTGAAGCCCATTCTTTCCCAGTTAGTGAGGCCTGAATGCACTGTAGAGGTGACATAAGCTGAATCTGAATAGACAGTAACATTGTCTGGATACACTATTCTCAAAGCTTGTATCAAGGCTTTCAGTTCAGCAGCTTGTGCTGAAAAGAATGATGGCAGTGGTAAGTATTGTAATACTGAATACATTACATTTGGTGCTACTCCTGTTTGTTCAACCACTGCTGCAACCTGTGTGTCTTATTATTGTTTGCTGGTCTATTACGGATGATCCATTAATGTACAGCATTCTGCTGTAAAGGTGCACATACTTAAATTTTTTCTTGGTGTGTTGCACAATCATGGTCACCCTTCATTATTGGTATCTATGAGAAATTGAGCTTAGTTTACTTTGTGAACACAAATTATCTTAATACCTGTATTTGAAAGTATTACTTCATATCCAGACGCTCTCTGAGTAGTCAATAAACTTTTTACTTTTTGTTGAACCACAAAGCATGCATGTTCTACACACAATGTTGTAGGACTTCCTGCTGTTATCATGGCTGCTTTTTCAACTGTGAATGCAGCAGCTGCCAGTCCCTGTTCACAGGGACACTGTCCTTTCATTATATCGTCTAGCTGTCCACTAAAATAAGTAATTGACTTGTGACCCATTCGATATTTTTGTGTAAGTTCGGCTTTCATAGTGTTTCCATTGGTGTGGGAAAACAGAAAAAACTATCTGTTATAATCTGGAGTTGCTAGTACTGGGGCAGTACCTATGCACTCTTTTAATTCTTGAAGGTTTTGCTGTAATTCTGGTGTCCATTGTAACAAAGTGATCCCTGATCATCTGATACAATGGTGCAGTTTTAGAACTGTAATCAAAAATCCATTGTCTTAAAAAATTACACAGATCTAAAAACGCCTGTAATGCCTTCACTGTCTGAGGTAGTGGTTGGTTTCAAATGGTTTCCTCTCTTTCCTGGGTAATGTAGCAGCCCTCAGTTAACACTCTTTGTCCAAAATATTGTACTTGCTATTGAGCAATCCGTAGTTTCTGCTTTTCAACCTTGTAACTCTTATGTGCAAGAATAATCAGTAGTTCTGCAGTGTCTTTGGTGCACTGTTCCTGTGTGTCGCTACAGAGCAATAGATCATCAACATACTAAAATACTGTACTGTCACATTGACAATTCATCAAATATTTTCTTAGAACCCTGTTAAACAATTATGGTGATTCACAATATCATTTGCATTGGCTGTTGTGGAGCCATTGGTGGCACAGTGTACACAAAACCTTGTGGCTGTTGCTGGTACTGTTGTGCAGGAGAAACATTTCCTGCAGGGGAAAAATGTCCTCCTTGTCCCGGTTGTGCCTTTCTAAAGCTATTAAGTGCCCCAGCCTTTTTCTGTTGCAATAACAGCATGTCATTTTTGTTTTATTTCCTCTACCTCTTCCTCTATCTCCCCCCTGTTGCTGCTGTTGCTGCAATCCATGCATCATTTGTTGGGGAGGTGCAGCAGGTGCCATTTGAGACCACTGTTGTTGGGGCAGTAGCTGTGGCATTTGTAATTGAACGGTAGGTGCTTGTGTTACTACATTTGCACCCATTGTGTTTTCCTAATTGGCACACTTTTCTAGCTTCTGAGTAGCCAGTTTTGCTGTAATGCGGTCTAGGTGTTCTTTTGCCTTACTCTCTTTTTCTAGACTCCTCTTTGTGTGGTGCAATATTACCCCTTGTATTTCTGTCCATGGTTTACTGTCTATTGCTACAACTGTGTCTAGGGGCTGCTGCAAATCTTCTGGTAGGCTGTTTTTAACAATATGGAAAAACAATCTTGTTCCTAAGGCATCTAGACTACCCATTTCAGTAATCCATAGTTTTCTCATGCATTCAACATATTCTAATACTGTCTCATCCTACCCCATTACTTCGCTCATCATGCCACCTATATCTGACATGTATGGGTATCATCTTCTTTTTCACCGCAAACTATTGCACGCTCATTGCTAAAGTCTTATGCGTTTCTTTCACCATGAACTATTGTTATTCTTTGTCCTGTGTTATTCACTGGACTTTACCTGAACATGTTATCTGTCTTATCTTCTACCATGCTTGCAAGGGGACGTTTTACATCCCCTATAGCTAGCTGCACTCCTGCTGTGTGCCTTTCAATGGCAGCGATCAATTTAGATGACCCCTTGAGAAGTGCAGGTAATTGTTTTTTAACATTTTCCTTATCCTTGTATTGCCATGGTACATAGGTCAAATTCTGTTCTCCTGGACCTCTTTGTATTAGAGGGTGTTTTCAGAATTTTGTTCTCCTTTTCCCTATTCGTTAATCTGCCTGGTGTCGTCCATCACATTATTGTATTATTACTGGATCGCTGTCACTCAATTCAACTGCTATTTTCCCTTCTAGTGTTCCTGTTATTACTCCTGGATTTCCATGTTTCCCCTCTATTCTCAATCTCTCTAGTTCTGGTGTATTTTTCTTTTTTTGTTGTTTCTTTTAAGGCATCACTCAAACCTTCACTTACCTTAGATAACCTTTGTTGGTTGCCTTGGTGTCCTCCAGTGGATATATCAGATATATATCTTGAGATAATGCATTAGTATTATCAATGCGTGTTGTCCTGGCCTCTAATGTATCCTTTTCTTCCTCTGCCTTCAGTCTACTTTCTCGTTCTGCCTCCTATCAACATACTTATGCCCTTTCCTCTTTTTCTTGTACTTGCTTTTTATACAGCTCCTGAGTAAGGTGCTCACTCTGTGGTGGGCTCAGTCAGGGGTGTGGAATTTAATCAAATATCTACTTGTCGATGGGACAGGTTGCTTCATAAATCTACTCGTCCTGTAAGAAATATCTACTTGTCCCTTTGGTGCCATGTAGTGCAGCAACAAATTATGGCAACGATCTCATTATGTAAGCGCTCTGATAAAAGACCCTCTGATTATGCCAATGCTAACACTATAGCAGGGCTTGATAACTAGCAATTTTCTTATTTTGACACCTTTTTGCAGATCTACATATTGGGGCTAAAGGTTGCGGTAAGCTATAGTTCCAGGGTTGGAATGCCCTTTTGAGTCAGTGCAAACCTACTAACTTGCATGTTTTAAGGGCTTTCATCTGTTCTTCTCTAAGTCTTTTCCCATACTCACGAAGGTTGGAAATTTACTCTTGACAAGGGTCAGAAGTAAAACCTCTTTCAGGGTTGGAAAAAAAGTGTTTGGAGGGAAAATGAACTTTGAAACGCTCAACAGGTTTTTTGCATGAATACAAATCTACACAAGGATATTCACTTGTGCTAAAATAGAGTTCACAAAAACTTTCTAGGAGTGTGATTTCCTGGTCTACTTCTGTAAATTCTTGTGAATTCATGAAATATGTATTCTGCACTAATGCAAATACATATCATAGGTGCACATTTGTGACTTTCTTTAAGAATTTGGCCCCTAATTAGGTCTGGCGTTAACCAAGATCATGTGTTTTTATTAAAATCCTGTCCCTCTCACTCTATTTATCGGTTAACTTCACTGTGAATGATCACAATCTGCTCTTTCTCAGGGAGCATATCAGCACACAAAGTAGTTTTGTTCAGTGCTAGGAACTAATAAGGAAATGTGTGCTTTTTGAGACCAAAATATTTTTTGCTGTTTGCCAATGTTTGTTATAATGGTGAGGGCCCAGCAGCTCCCACAACAATACAGTTTTACAAAAGCCATGTCAAAACAAGACACGCATTGACAAAACCAAAAGACTGTCCACATATGTCAACCTATTGGCATGGCCAATGCTTGTTTTTCATGGTTTCAATAATCTTGTTGAAACTGGTTGCACTGACCATCATTATTAATATTTTGGTTTGGGAAATACTAGACTACATCTACACAGTTTACTAAATGATGCTTCAAACAAATGGTACCTAAAATTTCACAGAAGTTTAGCAAAACGTTTTTTTCTTACTTTCATTTTTTTATGAACATTTTATTTTGCAAGCAAAGAATCATCAATCTTGCACTAAAGCTTCTGCAAATATTTGTATCTAATCAGAAAGCATTCTGGGAGAATTCTACATAGCCTCATATTGTTAAACTATGCAAATGTGTCTACACATATATATTTTTTTACTGGAACCACTGTCAGTAGAGCAGCACAAGTTTAAGTTCGATCAGCATTAACATAGGCCCACATTTAAACCCCCACTGAAAACAATTCCAATTCCTGCTCTATAATTGGTTCTGTAAATGAGCAGCAAAAGAGTTTGTGTTGCGGGGGGTTGTACCCACTTGTCTCAAGGACAAAGTAAACTTGAAAACGTGTTTTCTTTGACCCCAAACTATA